>NC_140588.1:754860648-757487314 GCF_964204655.1 Triturus cristatus | reverse complement strand
CCAGCGGGTCCTCAGACCCCTCCCAGTAGTCACCGTCATCCGATTTCTGGTAGACAGGTGAAATGATCGGAGCCGGGCGGAAAATGAAATTGCCACCCATCGGAGTCGGGTGCGGCGCCGGATGGCACCCCTCCGACGCCGGGCCCGGACCGGGACTAAACTACGTCACCCGGGGACAGCGTCGGGGATGGCACCGGAGGAGTCGGCACCGGGGGAGGGGTCGTGAGGTCGACCTGCCTGGACACCCCCAGGGGCCTGCGGCGCCAGGGCCGGAGCCGCCGGCACGCTAGGCGCGCCGGCGGAGCCAGGCTCCTCATGGCCATGAGGAAGGCACTGATCTCTGTCGAAGTCGCGTCAGTCCCAGGGACCGGCGGGTATGGGGACGGACGGGACTCCTGCGGCTCCGACGGAGCCGCGTGAGTGGTACCACCCGAAGCCTCAGCCGAGTCGCACGACCGGCGAGGGGAGCCCGAAGAGTGAACTCGCCTCTTGGACTTCTTACTATGCTTTGACTTGCCCGAAGACTTGGAACCAGACGAGTGGTGGTGGCTGCGGCTCCGCGACCGGTCCCTCGACCGGGACCGTGAATGGTGCGGAGCCAACTGCCGGAGGTCGAGAAGCTTGCGGGACCGCTCTCGCCTAGCCTTCGAAGTCAAGGCATGATTCGGCGTCGTGGTCGGTCCCAAGGCAGTAGAGGCACCGGCAGTGGTGGTCCGTAACCGACATCAGTCGATGACAGGTGTCACAGGGTTTTAAACCAGGCATCCTACCGGCACTAGAGTCGACGAGAATAGACCAAAGGAGTCAAAAAAGTTTAGTCAAAAAATGACTAAAAGGGTATGCTCTTCCCGGATCGGCGCTTACTGGCGCGGAAAAAAGAATAACTGACGTCAGCGCGCGAGGGCGGCGTCTATGTACTCCAACAACATCATCCCGGCGCACGACGCCGAACGCGGAGCAGCAGACGCCTACTGACGCGCAAGGGTATTGCTGACGAAAATCTTTCCGGATCCAGCCTGACGCCTGGGGATATTCAAAGGTGAGGAATCTAACGAACGTGTTTCTTTCAGATAGTAATCTACCCTCTCTATCCTTGATGGTTTTTGCAGAAAACGTGCAACAGTACTTAACATTCTCTCGGTTTATGGTCCGGATAGAAACACAGCCAAACACATAATCTCATACCAGTATCTGAGGTACAGTCTGAGAGCAAGTGATATCTGGAACTCTAAATTCAAAAGGGTAACAGAGAAACACTGACTCAGCAGAGCTCTGGGAAGACACTAACTCACGACCTGCGAAAAGAAATCTGAGGTATGGTGGCTCTGCAGGGAAGGACTACTCCAGCTTCTCAGCTCTGACTGGTTGAAGTTTGGATGTTTTAGAACAATGTAAATGTGTTACTTAGTACTATTGTTTTTAAATAGAGTTAATGCTAATGCTTTTGCACTACTGTTATTACTGTTACTGTGGGACTCCCCAACATTACAACGGGGAAGATTCAAGCATGTGAAACTACAAAAGATACAATACACATTGGTAGTCATTCACAACGGACTGCTGGTCCTAGTATTAGTTCACAAAAGACACCGTAGAATTCCTCCAAACCACCCTAAAGGACTGTCCAGCAGCTTCCACTATTACAACTAGAGATAATACTGCTGCTTCAAAAGGGAACAATAGACCACATACCTAATTCCTAATGACACAGAGGTTTCTTTTCAAGTTTTTTCCTTATGTGAATGAAATCAGGCAAATGGAGACCGATAATCTACTACAGCTAAACAAATTCCGAAATTAACAATCGTTCTGCATGGTTAAGCTTCAGGAAATGCTCCAGCTCTCAAACTAGGGAGATCACATTGCATCTCCGAATCCCCAGGTGCATATTTTAACATTCCCCCTCTCAAAAAATAATTAAGAATCGAAGTGGTCCGCCATCATTATCAGTCCTTCTCTTCTGTCTCACATCTGCACCACACATTTTTACCAAAAGCATACACCCAGTGGCAGCTTACCTCTGGAAACTGAGCCATCAATTCTACCCTCATTGATAAACTTGTTAGTCGAAAGTACCATCCTTTGCAGTCTTCAAAAACTCGGTTGATCTATAAATCTTTTTAACACCCTTGGCTTAACTCCCAACAAGAACATTTTTTCTTAAAACCTAGCAGAAAAATAATATTTCTTGACAAAGATTACAGCTCTTGCCAATAAGCACCAAGAAAGGTAACAAAGGAAATGTCAAGCATTTACAAATCATTCCTAAGGGTGCTGTGGTCTTCCATTCCCTCGATTACCACTGCCATTTACGGATGACACCGTTCAATGAGGAATTAGACAACCAATGGGAGCAAGACAAAGGTTCTTTTGAGGACATCGTCAAAATCACACAGAAAATGAGACGCAATATCATGGTGGACAAAGAAACACCCTTCAATAGGATTGGCTTTCTACCTTCCACTTTAGTGATGATCATTGACACCTCCCTAAATGGTTAGGAAGCTCATCTCTAGGATTTAGAGGTCTATAAGAGTCTAACGCACATCAACCTTTTGAAATTACTAGCAGTGGCCTTAAGTCTACAAACATTCCTCTTGAGGATTTTCGGATCGCACAGCCAGTATAACCCTGTACTACATAACCAAACAGGGAGGAAATAAATCCTGTCTCCTATCTAGGAAATCCGAAGGGACCAGGTTCAAATTATGCATCCGATATGAAAGGAGTGTCCCTGACCGCTGCTCAGTTTTCTCCTCAACCACCTTTTTTCTACATTCACGAAGACCAAATTGATCTTTACTTCAGAATCACCCCCCAAACAGCTTCCCTTCACCCCTCTTATTTATGCTGAATTCGTTTTTGTTGGCCTTAGTACTCTGTGCCCTTTACCACTGCTAACCAGTGCTAAAATGCGTGTGCTCATTCCCTAAAACACAGTAACATTAGCTCCCACCTAATCAGCATATTTAATGTACTTTTAAGTCCCTGTTCTGAGCTACAGCGACACACGCTCCACAGGCCTCTTTGCAACTGACCAGCTGGTCTGCTGCACTGGACCTGCCGGCCTGGGCTGGAGCGAGCTTCTAATCTCCGAGAGGTGCATCCCAGCTCCTCAACATTGTGTGGCATCAGCTGACCTCCTAGAAGAAATGGAAAAATCCTAAAGCTTTGGGCACTTCGCATTCACAAACCGACCAATTCACGGCAAGTTTGTGGCGCCCACGCAGAGTACCAATGCAAAGGTCCAATGAACCGGACTCTTTATGCTATAGTGACTACCAGTGACACCAGATTTGCATTTCAGCACAGACAGCCCTTGGTGACCACCATTGCGAAGCTCCAGCAACGACTGTACGAGATACTTGGCCTGCTCTTCGCGCTACAGCAAAAACCATCCGAGATGCTCCGACTGCTCCTCCCGGCCTAACCCACTGTAAACCAGACTCTTCACGCAGGACTTCAGAAGTTAAGTTTTTCAGCATGCCTTAGATGGGTCCTGTATTCGGTCCGCGCTCCATCACGGTCAGCATGAATTTGTGACTTTCACCCAACCTTGCATGACCAGATAACCATTAGCAGCTTTTGGTGCCTTTAGGATCTCTACTATAAATCTTTGAAATGGCATATCTCTAGTTCTACTGATTAAATAGTCATTTTGGTTAGTTTATAAATTGGTATGGGATTTTCCTTGTCTTATGTCTTCACTTTATTTTGCGTTGTGTGCTGTACACATACTTTACACACTGCCTCCAAGTTTAGCTTCACTGCATTTGTGCCAAATTACCAGACGGTTAAGCATAGGTTAATTTATTGACTCTAGTGGTTCACACCGACTACAATAGTGGCTGTTGCTCCGCATGCCCCTCTCAATCAACAATACAATTGCTCACAAACGGTAAGAAAACTGATTCTTGGTGGGCCCTGAGGGGGATTGGTGTTGGTTTCCTGTGACTTGACTGGCTGAAGTTTAGATCTTTTTTTAACGATTGGAATAAGCAAACAAAGTGATCACTCAGAACTTTAAGAGCTCAATCTATCATTCTACTGTTTACCAAAAAAGACACAGTGAGACTCACACCTTGTCGGGGACAATTCAAGCATGTGAATCTAACATCCAATACTGGAGAAGGTAAAATATGAAGAGCAAAACCATTAAAGGCAACATGAAACCTCAATAAAGTTGCTAAAAATAACTTCGGATCAAGCTGCACCTATTAGGATATTAGTACATAGTTAAAATGCAAACTCAGGATTATGAAGCAGCCTTCATCCTTGTTATAAGCCTGTTTGTTCCAGAATAAAGCACTTTCCAGAATATTGTTTGTCATGTGTTGGACTTATTTTGCGGCAAAGTGATCTCTCTTCAAGTGTGCTGAGGTTATGCGATCCTGTAGTTTGCACTGCATGTGCCTTAGCCAAAGATATTGGCTATGCTGGTCAAATGATGCTGAGATCTGAAATCGAGGAATTCGCGCATCAGAGTGAGGTTGTGCCTGCTGAGTCCAACTACTGCAAGACCAAATTTTGAGCGAAATAGACTCCCTCAATGACAAAACATTTTTTATAATGCCAACTGTACCAAAAGTGAATTGATATCTCTTAAAAATGTGTTCAATAACCCCCCGGCCATAGTCATCAAGCCAGCGGATAAAGGTGGGGGGGGGATTGTCATCAATGATCAAGAGGTAACGAAGCAGCTAAACAATACCTTACATTATAGACCAATACAAACCCCACTACGAGGTTGAAAGCCCAAATATTACATCTCACAACAGAATCTTTAGAAGGGTGGATATACAAAAATGAATTAAAATTCTTAAATGTTAGTACATATAAAACACCCAATATATATGTTTTGCTCAAAACACACAAGAGTATTGATAATCCCCCTGGGAGGCCGATTATCTCAGTATGTGGTTCCTTATTAGAACCATTGGCAAAATATATTGACACTTTCCTTATCCAATTCGTTAAAACCACAAAATCATACGTAAGGGATACCATGTATATGATCTGAAAAATAGAAAGTGTCCCGTTCGAGACAGATAAACAACTATTAGTATCTTTTGATAATGAATCATTATATACCAATATACCCCCGGATTACGCATTATTGGTACTGAGGAATATAATTGATCAGAGAAAACAATCTCATCAGGTACCCACAGAATTCATAGCATCATTGGTTACCATATGTCTCAAGAATAATTTCTTCAACTTTAAAGATTCTCTTTATCTACAAGTAAAAGGAGTAGCCATAGGTTGTAGCTTCGCCCCAGAAATAGCTAACCTTGTCATGGACCACTTTGAAAACCATTGGATATACGACGACACCAATACCTATAAATGACATATTTAGCATTGGTGTTGTAGAGAGAATATTTTTATGGCCTGGGAAGGAGATGAGCCTACTATAACACTTTGTTATAAAAATGAGGGCACCAGATTTGAAATTCACAGTGTCCAGAAATAATGAAAAGATCAATTTCCTGGATGTTTGGATCCAACATTGCAACGGTAAGTTGGAAGTAAGTCTGTATACAAACCAACAGACCTCAATATATTATTGCATTTAACTAATGGACACCCAAGGAGCTTGAAAGAAAATCTGCCCTACGGCCAATTTCTTAGAATTAGAAGAAATTGTACTAACAAAGGACTAATTTGCCAACTCCAAGACACTTAAAAACAAATGTATGAACCGAGGGTACTCCCGGAAACTAGTAAAGAATGCATTGAAAAGGACCTGGTATATCAAGAGGGAAGAGTTACTGATTACAAAACAACGACCTGAGGCAACCCCACTGACCTGTGTCCTTACTCATAAGCCAAAGGCAAACAAAATAAAAAAGATAGTTTTGAACAACTGGAGAATGGTGAGCAATTTAGGTATTCCTAAACCCTTATTTGCCTTCCGTAAGGGAAGAAACCTTTGCCAACAACTAGCAACACTACCTACTCAGATGCCTAAAAGGGACTGGAGAGGAATGCTTGGACTACCGCCAGTGGTAGGCCATTTCAGATGTAACAATTGCGCAGCATGATAAATGACTGGCGATTCAAAACATGTCATGATCAATGGCCAAAAACATATACATAAATCTTTCTTGAATTGTTTCACAAAAAACGTGGTTTATTGTCTTAAGTTCCCTTGTAATATGTTCTACACAGGCCAAACCACACAGTCGGTAAAAAATTGAATTCTGCAACATAAATCGAGAGTGAGCTGTAACACTCAGGAAGCCCCATTATTTCAGCATTTCCAAAATCTACATCATAATGAGAATGAAATTCAGTGGTCTGTCTTGATTGTATTGCAAAACACCGACAAAGACAACGCACAGACAGTGCTGGATAAACTAGAAGCTAGGATGATCGAAAAATACCACAATGCCATTAATGGCTTGAACGACCGTGATGAAATATGGGCACCATTACAATAAGTATTCCATAGCTGTTTCACCCAATTTACCAATAAAGACCATAGCCAGATTATTTCTATATTTCTATGTCCTTCTCTGATTGTAGATCTGAGACCTTGAGGTTAAGTATTGATTTGTGCATATAAGCGGGGTTTATATATATTCTACCCAAATATTTAAAAAATGTGTTCTGTAATCTGAATATGTATATATTCATCTGTTGCCATACTGCATATTGACTGGTCGAGAATATTCTTCAATATGCACGTATATATATTTGTTAGAACATGAAGTGTCCATTTAGCAATATATTTTGACGGTTTTTTTTGTTAATATGGAATTGACATCTAGATTGTGAGGATGAGCAGTCATAGGAATCACAAGGTGATGGGTTGACTTTTTTCGATTCATTTTTATTTTGAACACTATAGATTTTAGGATTTTTTTTTCATTCGTAGTTAATAGACCTCCAAAAATAGGTGGTATAGTCCCCGGTATTCATACTCTGTGTGAGTTACTTTACTACCTATGGGGTATTTTAAGTTCCCCGACCTGACTCCCATTGGGCGCGAGGCAACACAACTGTGTTGTTCTGAGACGTTGCAAGTCTTTTTTCCCTTTTCAAGGCTTTAAACGTACTTAATACGTAATGGCACGCCTACAACAGCCACTTTGGAGGTTCCCTATTAGTTTAGCTATCTATAGGTAAGTGGATTGATTACTACCAGACACTTTACCGTAGGACTTCTCTGTAGAAGAATCTTATCGTTTGTATTTTCTTTTTCTGTACTGAGAGATTTACTTGCCACATTTGGAAATAAGGAGTTAATAACGCCTACAAGATTCTTCCCTTCTAAACTGGAAGCTTGAGCTCCATTACACTTTGATGTCTGTGTACATCGAAGTATGTTATACTCATTTAGCTTTTTGAATGTGAGTAATTAGTGCACCCCATTTTTTTTTTTTTTTTAAACAATTTTTATTTTTACACCAACCAAAGACCGGTACATACAATATACAGTCACTGTGAGAAATATCCATTGGAATGTGGACATGCCTTTCACATAGTGCCATTTACCCCTTGGCAAAATGGGGGTCCATGCTAAAAATAATTAGACATTTCCTGGAAATAATAAAAGGTCAAATTAAGCATCAGGTGCAAGCCAACAATGAGCAGGGAGCGGGAGACTGAGAAACCCAGAACATGCCCCCTAAGGGGGAGAAGCCAGCACCTCTGCCGTCAACTGGGCCATTCTCGCCTGTCTGTCCCTCCGGAGTTCCACCGTTGGTGAGATACAGATATCCCCTCTTTATCTTTTCCATTTCCCCTACTTCTGATCCCATTTTTTGGGGGCAGCCTCTATTCTTGAATACTAATTTTTCCGCTATCATGGCCAGATCCATGGCTTTTGCCCAGTCAGCCAGGCGCGGGACCGTGGCCACCCACCAATGTTGTGCAATATTCCGTTTTGCTATATTGAAACCCATGGAGGCCCATGTCTGTTCAGCCTCTGTGAGATCGGACGCCCCCCATATGTTAAGTAGACACAAATGGGGTGATAGCTCCAGGGATTTACCTCCCGCTCTCCTGAGTTGATGGCCGATTTTCACCCAGTAGTCGTGTATGTGTGGGCAGTCCCATAGAATATGGACTTTCACCCCATTTCTAATCATTTTTTTTTTTTTTTTGACTGATAGCCCTTTTTTCCGTTTTTTAGAGTGAGCAACACATGGATACCCCACCTTTAGGTAACTTCTCTTATTCTAAATAAAGAAAGACAGACACCCCACAAATTAGAGGTTCACGTGCCTCGATCTATACAAGCCTGTTTTTTAACAAATATTTTATTATATATATTTTTGGGTAAGACATTGGTGATTTAATACTTTTTGCTTATTTATGCTTAGTTTGGGACTTTATATACACACCACATAATTCTAATCTTCCTCATGAACTTTTCATAGCGGGTGACCACAATATATTTTTGTAGTGATTTTCACTACTTACTGCTCTTTCAAGAGAGGGCTCTCTCGCACATATAAGACGCGCGCTGAAGTCGGCCTGCCTGCTGTAAGGGAAATCATTGCTTGTGGATAGTGAGCGCCTGCCTTGGTTCTTGCCTCGCCTCACCAGCCCAAAGCCGTGAGGGGAACGGCTCTATTCCGGGCGAAAAACTCTAACTCCCAGAGGGCTTAGCGCTGCTAGCGCATTGGAATCAGCTGAGGGGAGGAGGCCCTCAAAAGACCGGGGACCTCCAGCAGCACGGGACGCGCGTGGGCAGCGCCCGGGCCAAGGGCGGGCCCGTCCTAGCCCGTCAAGGACCGTTCGAGGCCGGGCTGGGCAATCCCACTGACATCTGCCACAGACCTTCAGAACTTTGAGTGTTACAGTGTTTTGCAGTCCATTACTGTCCGAGTCTGTGAAACCTGACTTACTTAGATTGACACTGTGTTTCGTCTTTTACTGATAGGACACATTCCATCATCCCCTGGCATGGAGATTAGGCCTATTGCGGGCCAGTGACTTTGTTTTGGGATTATTATATTGTGTCACCCCTTGCCTAGGGCTATTTGCTCCCTTCTTTTCTACAGTGATTGGTTGTTTATCCATCATTTCATGGCTGGGAGTCAAGAATCTTTGTGCTCTGTAAAGCCTGGAGGCCTTGCTAAGGGTACTTTGGACCACTATTTTAGTAAGGCTACCATGGACTTAGAGCGGGAGGACACACTAGCTGAGCGAAGGGCTGTGCGTCGCCAGTCGATTGAGTGTCTGAAAAAAAGGCCACTAATTGATCTATCTCAACAAACTACCCTGCCTGTCGCAAATCCCCCTAGTGATGATTTGATTTCCTTAGATGATGTCCCCGCACTCCTTCGGGAATTATCCCCTTTACCTTTTTTATCTAATTCTCTGGAATCGTTACACCCGAACATTACTTCTTGTTTGAATGATTCTCCGCTAGGATTAGAAGTGATAACAACTTCTCCTTTGACAAACAAAGAGATTTCTAAAAGAAGGATTAGAAATCCATTGGTGCATAAGATTCCCGGTCCACCACTTAAAAAAAAGGAGAAAAAAGGGGGTAGATGTATGCAGATCTAGGACTAGCTATACTGATTTTGGGAAAAGCGACAAGATCATTAAACAAGCAGCCCCCATTCACAAAATCCCCACGATGTCTGCGCAAATTTCAAAGGTCGTTTCTAATATTGCATCAAACTTAGCAGAAGTAGGCACTCCCCAATACAGTTCCCCTAAGAAAACACACTTAACTGACCCTCTGGAAAGTATTGAACATCTCATAAGGTCCTTTATATTACCAATAATTGAGAGGCTCAAGAGGGTTGAAGAAAGGTTGGGGAACATCGAATTGGCCGTTAGTAATAAGGTGGGCCAAACTAGAGATAAAGTGTTGAAGGATTGCCCTTCCGCTGTAAGTAAACAACCCTCATGTTTTATCGTGGGCGATGGTCCAGCTAGTACTTCTAAGAAGATTATTGACCCTAAAGAAACGACTATGGGCCCTAAAGAGTTGGTTAAACTAGTTCCTGGACCTGCAAGACAGTCGGCTTCGCAAACCCCAAATGAATCCCGGAAGAGTGGGGACAAACGAGATGCAAGAAATACGGGCATTGAAGAGTGTATGAGTCCTAGTATTAGCAGGGATACTACTCATAGGGAGCCCCGGGTTGAATTACCACCAGAAGCGGTTCCCTACGTGGTAGTGCTGGCAAGAGTCCCTAAACTGCCAGATGGCAAGAGGGAGGGATTTTTCCAGCTTAAAAATAAGATTGTACATTGGCTGAGCCAAAATCGTCCACTCCCTTATCATGACAATGGTGAAATACTTCATGTACGCCGATTAGACTGGCTGGGAAGCAGAACGAAGGATATTAATGGGGATTTAGTTGTTGTCAATTTTAGGGACCCCGCAGCAGTGAGGCATATTCTTAATTACCCTGCAGGGACTCTGGGGAGCTCTATTATTCCCTTGGAGTTCACTTTTTTCTATCCTAGAAATCAAGTGAGTAGAGGCAGATACTTTGGGGTTCCCCCTTTGCCCATGCCTTTGATTAAATCTAGTGCATTTTGTATAAATAAGCACAAAACGTTTGAAATTAATCCCCAATCAATGACCCATGATAATATTCCAAGCTGGGACACTGTATTCCCACGGAAGTACGGGAATCGCTTTGGGAGGTTGGACCATTTTGTCCCATTTACGCCATTGGATGTCTCAAACCGATATGAGGCTCTTTCGAACCTTGACGGTTGCGATTGACAGATGAGACAAATAACCAAACCACCCTTAGTTAAAATTCAATCTGGCCCATCAATAAATTCTGGGCTACTGCACAAATCTGATCCAATGGAACGACAAATTCCATTGAAGGGGACCCTGAGTCCAGAACAAATTGCCCCCTCTTCTATTTTATGCCCTCCTTTTAATTGTGTATCCAGCCAGGGGGCGGTTGCCGGGTCTTCCATATTGGGTAATTTAGTTGGCCTATCGGACTCCCAAACACCTAAGCAATCATCTAATGTTGAAGGTGTTAAAATTATTTCCTGGAATGTGGCCGGACTCAAAAATAAACTCCCCAACCCGGAGTGGAGTTCATTTATCACTTCCTTTGACAATTGTATGCTGCAAGAAACCTGGATGCTTGAAGAGTGTGTGGCTCCGGGCTTTGCAACATTTGATATCATGGCATGTAAAAGTAGCAGGGGAAGGCCTTCGGGGGGGTTGTCCCTATGGGTTGGCTCCCATCTGGGAGTAAAGGCAAAGGACATCACAACTGACTCACGGGATGTACAACTCGTATTATTGGACGTAGAGAAGGGCCCGAGTATTGCTCTGATAAATGTTTACTCTAGACCTACTAAGAGGGGCCTTGAATCGGAGGCAATTACTGTATTGTCCAAACTATTACAGTCACTTGACTCCTCTACTGTACTAATCATAGGCGGGGATTTTAACTGCCACTTTGAGCCTCTACTGGATCCAAACACGGGAGATCGCGATGATGTGGATTCATTATGGAATATTCCTGATCCACTTACCCCTTTAGTTAAGGTATGCACTCCCCTTGTCTTGCAATTGCAGTCTTTCTCTTTAGCTGCATCATTGCGAGCATGCAATGGAAGGGTGATGCCTGACAGACCTGGGAAAGCAACGTTTAGCAGAGCTAGCTATACCTCAATAATTGACTACATCTTCATTGAAGCTAAATATTGGGACAGGCTCTATGAATTTGTGGTCATTGAGAGGTTGGATAGTGATCATAATGCTCTAGCACTGACCCTTAAACTAGGAAGTTTTGGACTTAAAAATCCGGTCTCGGGTGAAAACCTTGTGATTGATCCAATGACAATCAGTAATTGTAGAAGGAGAGTAAAGTGGCCAGAACTCCTAATGTCGAATAGTAAACTGGCGGAATTGTATGGAATAATAATTCCATTTATCGAAGAGATGGGGGAAGCTGGGCCTCTGGGCAGTCCCACTGATATCCACAGCAAACTGGTAACTGCATTAAGGGACATCTTGTACCCAGTAAAAAGGGTCACATACCCAAGGGTTGTATCAGCTCGGTGGTATAATAAAACCTGCCGTACGGCCAAAAAGGCCCTGTTGTTGGTAATAAAAACCAAGGATAGAGAAGCTATCAGAATGAATCGTTCCTTGTACAAAAAAGCAATTAGTGATGCCAAGAAAGAAGGGGAGGTTGAACTCTGGGAACAGTTGGGCCATGCGCTCAGTTGTAAGGACGCTAAGTCATTTTGGTCTATTGTTGCAACTGGAGTGAGTGGGTATTCATTTGTACCTGTCCCAAATATCGCAGCCTCAACTTGGGAAAGTCACTTTTGTGACCTGTATGGTATACGTGATTTTGATAACCTGTCTGTTGACGTCCCCGACTTCTCTCTAGTCCCAGTGGTACATGCCTCTCCTGAGCTCTTCACTTTGACTGAGGTGGAAAAAGCAATTGGGAAAATGCTTCCGAACAAAGCACCGGGTTTGGATAAACTGCCTGGGGACTTATTTAGGGCCCAGCCAAAGATTTGGGCACCCTACCTGGTTGTCCTATTCAATCGCATTTTGCAGGGGGGTGATGTACCCTTTACTTGGCTTGGGGCCGAAATAGTACCCATTTTTAAAAAGGGCTGTCCATTAACTCCCTCTAATTATAGACCTATTAGTCTTATAGACACCTCACAAAAACTAATGGGGAGGGTCCTTTTGGACAGGGTCCTGGGTTGGATTGAGGAGAACGGGATTTTGACCACCTTTCAGGGAGGCTTTAGGACTGGTATTTTCACTCTAGATCAGATTTTTCGCCTGCAGGTCCTGTATTGGAAAACAGCCTTGGTTGAGGGTGGCAGCCTCTACATGGTGTTTGTGGACCTGCGGGCAGCTTTTGATCTAGCTCCTCGAATTAAACTTTGGCAAGTCCTGGCAGATAGGGGTCTCCCATCTTACTTATTGGCTGTTCTATCTAGGCTTCACGCCAATAATTACGCCCAAGTAAGATGTGCAAAATAGGGTGAGCTTACCGATCGCTTCCCCGTTCAAAAAGGCGTACGCCAAGGGTGTGTCTTGGCCCCCACGCTGTTCAGCCTCTACATTAATGGTCTTATTGACCATTTGAATTGTATACCAAATAATGACGCACCTAAACTAGTATCAGGACGCGTGCCCGCATTGATGTTCGCGGACGATACCTTGTTATTGTCTAGAACGTCTTCGGGTATACAAAATACTTTGAACGGTTTTGCAAAGTTTTGTGAGTCTAGAGGACTTGAAATAAATCTGGGGAAAACTAAATACATGATTTTTAACCCCCCCAAGCGGGTGCGTCCAAACCCAGTTTTATTTAACATTCCCCTTGAGAGAGTCAAAACTTTCGTTTATCTAGGTGTGACCTTAACGGAGAATTTTAGTTGGAATTCTCAGATCACTAAGTCAACACTCAAGCTTGTTCAATCGGCCGGGGGTTTGAATAAAGTTTTTAAAAGATCGAGTTTCAAACCAGTGTCTCCCGCCCTTGAAATTTATTGTAGACAGGCAAGAGTGGCTGCAATGTATGGGGCCGAACTTTGGGGACATAAGCAGTCTGTATCTCTTTCAAGGGCTGAGCTATCTTTCTTAAGATCTCTTTTGGGGCTTCCCTCCAGCACACCGTCGATCCCTCTTAGGTTCGATCTTGGGTTAGTCCCAATAGAGGAGATTATTAGTGCAAGACCTATCTTGTACTGGAAAAAGCTGTGGTCAGTGCCCGAAATGTCCTCGTATAAACTAGAATTTGTAGAGATCTGGCCTGCACTTAAATTTAAACAAATCCCTTGGCTTCTGCATATCAATGCAGTTTGTACTCAACTAGGACTCCCGGAAATGTGGGCAAACCCGGAGGCAAGTTGTCCTGGGATTCCAAGGAAGGATATTCTCTCTTTGGTGTCCTCGAAAAACTTTTCTCTACATTCGAGCTCTTCAGCTATAGATAGATTGACCCTAGAATTCCTCTTGGTTAAACAGGACTCTAAACTAGAGGAATTCATGGATCAAATAGAACCCCCACTTGCCCGCAAACTGTACATTCAACTAAGGTATGGCACCCTACCGGTTAGGTCCTTTTCTTCTAAGTGGCAGGCACGAAATCTGGAAAGTTGTCCTGCTTGTAATTACAAAACTGAGTCTGTTGAACATGTGCTGTTTTTTTGTCCTGCTTACCATTCAATCAGGAAAAGTTGGCTAATTCCCATTTGTAGGAATCTGGGTTTTCGCCATTTTAAACAGGCTTGCAGGACTCTAATTTATGATACTGACCCACACATTGTTTTCGCTGTATCTCGCTATCTATACGGCATGTGGCGCAGGAGACAAACGATTTTAACCTAATTACCTTCATATTGATGACTTAAAGTTTAATTCCTTCTTTTAAGATTTTTAATCTTAAAATGCTATTTATTGTTTTATTCGTATTAACGTAATTGATGACATATGTATGTGCACTTATGGTCCTTTGACCGAAATAAAGTTATCAAATGAAATAATAACATCTGTGAAAATTCCGTCCATAAATGTAAATACAAATATTAAAAAAGTGTCAATTTGTTTGCATATTTACGTTGGAGGTGTCTGTTTCCTTTTGCCCCAGTCCTGATGAGGCCCAAACATATGGGCTGAAACGCGTCGACCCCACAGTTTCGAGAAGCCCAACAAATTACAAATTAAAAGAAATTGTTACACATTCTTCTTTAAGAAGAGGGTTGAAGTATCCCCTCGAATGTGTTTTCCCAGGGCTCCCTTGTTGTACAGATTGCTACCTGTAGTTATTGTTTTTGTATGTTTTAGCATTCGTAATATAAATTTGGGTTGTAATTACATATATATGTATATATATATATATCCATCCATCATCCATCCATCCATCCATCCATCATCACCTTGTGTTTGCTTTGTTCGCCCTAAGTTGGCAGAGTATGCCCAGGTGTGGGTCCCTTGCTCACTTTGCTACTGGATTCAAGCTAGCCTGGCTGATGAGGGGTATTACCCCAAAACCGGTCCCAGGTTGCTTGTTTCCAGTCCGGGGAAGACCTGGCTTGGCAGTTCAGGCTGGACTGTTCCCATGAGGCACAGGGTCAAGACTGATTTGCATACAGCTGGGTCTGAACTACGGTGGCAAAGTGAGATAAAGAACGACAATGGATTCAACCCAGATCTGTAACTGGGAGTGAGTGCTTGGATGTTTTCAGCGTGCCGTCCATCATCTCCTTGTGTTTGCTTGGTTATGTCCTTAGTAACGAACAAAATCAGAAAAAGCCCATCAATGCCCCAAAAGAGTGTCAAGAATGACACCAGAAAAATCCGGACACACTTTACAGTCAGTTCCAGAAATACAGTTAATAAACAAAGCAAGAGGTCACTGCCAGGAACAGCTTGTGAGAAACTATCTTTTCTTGAGCATGTTAAGGCGATAACATACAAGGTTCTCATGATGCAGATGAACTAATAAAGGAACATAGGACATTGGTGATGGAGAAGAAAAAATACCTCTGTTGATTGATAGGTGCTTTCTTTAATGTTATGGACTAATGCATAACACTGGTTGCCTTTAACTGAAACCCACCAAGTCAGATATTATGCACATGGACCCAATACAACTTACTCATGCAATAATTACTTCAAGCGAACTATGAAATATGAAGGTCTTTGCGAGGCACTAAGTTATTGTCAGGAGGAGACTGCTGATATGGTTTGGGTAAGTGTCTAAATTGTATATAAAAATAAAATGTGTGTATTGCAAATGGTGTTTGTTGAACAGCGGTTGAGATGGTGTGACAAAGTGGTTGGTATTGTATGTTTTGTCGGCCAGGAGGAGGGGCCACTGAGCTGCAGTATAATGATTGAGGCATGTTGGCACGTGATTTCATATTTAGAATTTTTGTGTCACTGTTGCCTGAAGCAGATGACTGAATGTGGACGACTGTCAGTACTCGAGATAAAGTACAAATATTCTACCACCCAAAACTCTTCTTTCGTATTTGCCTTTTCGTGGAGGACAACTATGGAACTACAATGAAGAGACATTTTTATTGCACCACTTGATTCTTATGATTCACAAAGTGCAGTTACAGAATCATTAAAAAAACATGTTGGAACAGGATAAAAAAAAAATATTGCATTTTAAAATACAGTTGTCTCGCTTAAAGTGACTTTTTACTTACTTTGTCTGCCCAGCTTTGGGATTAGGTACAGAGACTGTTAAAACAGATCCAAACACTGGTACAGCTTGCCGTCTGCAAACAAATAATTTTGTGTTACATCACGTTTCATCATTTATATTGCTTACTTCCCTATCCTATGTGGTTTCGGCTAAAAGTCTTAATTAAAAGCACTTTAAAAGGAACAATGAAACCATACAAACCAAACCACACAAAATAAATATCCACTAAACAAAGACAAGCAGTACATACAGTTCATAAAGAGAAAAAAAAGAATGATTCTTGTTTTCTTTTTCACACATTTACAGTATAAAATCATCATTCACTATGGTTCATAATGTTGTATATCCTAAATGGGAGTAACAAAATTACTCTGTAAGGTTTTTTTTTTTTTTTTTTTTTTTTTAAAGGTATGCGATAGGCAGTACTTACTAAACCTCAACATTCAGTTACAACCCCCTTGGGCAATTTCCTCAGAACCCCGTTCAGCAGTACGGTGCACCAACTCTACCTGGCATATCTGTTATCAAACACACAATAGAGGAAAAAATCGTTACCTTTGTGTTTTTGTTGTCTTCACTCTGTTATTTAATGTTTGCTGAGTAAACTAAATGTGGAAAAAACAAAATTAAGTATAATGTGTTGCACTTTACATATTTGCAAATAAGCTGAAAAGAATTCATAAGCTGCAATAAAAACTATTTTCTCTGTAATAATTCTATGTTTTACAATTGATGGGTAAAGTAACCTTTAAACATCTTAGTCAGTAGGCTGTCTCCCACTATTGACCTGCGGGCATCCCAGACACTAAGGATGCCCAACACCAGAAATGTGTGGGAGTGTTGCATTCTATTTGGCATGCACCCACCTCTGTGTATATGCAGACTTTCACCAGTTACCTTCAATATTAAAGAGCAGTGGCAAAGTCAATAGATCACGTGTGTGACACCCATTACTTTGCCAATACTTGTTCTTCCCCAGGCTGCAGCACTGCATGCATACAGAGTGATCATTCTGGAATTATTTTTCTTAAAGCAAAGCATAAATCAAAGAAAATAAAAATAAATTGACAATACGAATACATTTTACGTTTGCTTAGTCAATTGAGAATGCTCGTTTCCTGAAGTAATAAATTAAACTCGATATTCAGAGCTCACAGAATGAGGCAAAACTATTTTTACTGAAGATAAAACCTTAAATTCCCACTATAAGCATGAAAGGAAGCAAGAATGTTGTAAAGGGATAGCAAGATTCAGCACTGCAACATCAGCAATGTTAGCACAACGGGCCCAAACTAGAGAAAGCAGTGCATTCTTGACACCAGTCTCGCTGATCAAAAGTAATGAAAATTACAAGTTAAGAAGGGGGAGGGGGGGGGGTGCTACACAACCAAAGCTGGTGCATGGTGGGCATTTGAATTGGCATCTCTACCATTCTTTTCCCGCAATCCACCAAAATCTGACATCTACACTAGACTGATGGGCTGGGTTGATGTGCAAACATGCTGCACTAGTGAATCTGCGAGCTCAGGAGAGGGATGGAGTTACAGTCCCCCAAAGAACCAGCGACGAGGTTGCAACTAGTTGCAGCATAGCTAACCCTTAACCAGTTTTAACCATTCACATCACAGCACTGCACTTCCTTTAACACACCAGGCTCACATAGGGTTTTAGTACACCCGCCCTTATCAAAAACATCTGAGCTCATCCCTCGCAGCGACGGGGTAGTAGCCTGCTTGGAGACTAGGTCTCTCACGCGAGGAGGCACCCCTATGATGAAGAATGACACCTCTGGTGTGTGAGGGGAACTGTCCTGAAAAGGAAATCCCCTTGTATGCATAAGAGTACATCGAGTCACCTGTTTGACCTCCCTATCACTACTGTCCCGGGGCTTTGTTTGTGACATGATTAATGAGTGGGGAGTTGGCTCCCGCAGGTTTTTAAACCTCATCTAGCCACCTTGTGTGATTTCCTACTAATTACTCTACCTGAACGTGCAGCAATCGTAAGGTGTGCCGCTCACAATGGGGGTAAAAACCTATCGCAGGGACAAGTGCCTGCTAACCGTGTGGCGAAGGTCACTAGCACAGCTGTTGGGCAGGCATACGTGCTCCGCATACAACGTGCAGCAGATGACACTCACTGACGGACAGTCCCAAAGAGACCGCGAAACTGGATCAACACAGACTGAAAAAGACTGTCCTCAAGGAAGCAGTGATGGCCGTGCAGATGGGACCAATCTCTAAGGGAGCGTCACTGCAAAACCCCAGAGGGTTCAAAATAGGCTACGGCAGTAGATGTCAAGGAAGTTGGTAGCAACCAGACCCTAGGAAGTGCTACTACTCCCATAGGCCTGGTCACCTGGCAGAAAGATGCTGGTTAAAGGAGTACCATAAGCAGCAGAGATTCATGAGCCAGGGTCAGCCACCACTAAAACCCCACGAATGTCAGTCCTCTGCACTAAGCACTGGGGAATCAAAATGCAAACTACGTCTAGCCACAGGAAGGTCTGCCGGTCGCCACACAACGGCAGTAGAGATCCAGCAATTCAGAGAGCACGTGGCAGCAGCAGCCACAGATAGGGAATCTAACGGAGGAAGGGGTGACAGTGTGGGGAGGTAGAGCCTTCACGCAAACCTAGAGCTAAACTGCACAGTAAGATGAACCCCGCAGCACAAGTAGGAAATTCCCCCTTCAACTTAAAACCCAACTTTTAATAGCTAGCACCCACTTAACTCTGCTGGTGAACCCTCAGGTTGGGACTGGCTGGCCATGCCCAAGAGATTGGTCAGTCCGACGAGGGGACGTGACCAAGAACTACTTAAAAAAAACACACCCAGGTCCCGCAGCCAAAGTCACAAAGGAAGTGTTCTGAGAAAGTGGCTCTGTATATACTGTTCCCAAATAGGTACAGTGTGTACAGAGTCCACAGTCCCCAGAGGTTAAAGTTAGATATAACCTTACTCTCTAAAGTGGTAGCTTGGTCGAGCAGTAAGGCAGTATCAGAGGATAGTGTAAAGCATTTTGTTGCACACACTCAGTCAGCAAATGGTTTCACACACTCATAACTGAACTCTAGGCCAACGGTTTATATAAAAAATATATGCTTGTTTTATTTCAGAACCAACAATAGGTATTAAAATATACTTTCTCAGTATGAGATGCTTTAGGTAAACACTTTTGCAATATGCAACTGGCTTTTGTAGATAGTTACAAGTTCTTGCAATAGGCTACACAATTTCAAACACAATAATGCATTGAGTTCAATGGAAGTTTCAAGTTATTTGCAATAGATTACTTTCAGGATTACTTTTGTAACTCCAGGACTGGATCCTAGATTCAGTCCTGGAACAGTCCTTAGAAACAAGTGATAAAAGTCGACTTATTTACGGTTATGATTTTTAAGCAATATTTTGCTATTTTAAAAGTTGACACTTAGAAGAAATTTCATAGAAAACAGTCAATGATTCCCTCTGGAAGAAAATTCAAGTTGCAGGTATAGTATGTTCTTGTCACTTTTGTAATCCAGTACTGGGTGCCTAGACTCAGTACTGGGACCTCTACCTAAAATAGCTAAGTAATTACGTTTTCACAGTTAGCACGATTTTTAAAGAAGTTTGCAAAAATCGACACTTAGAAGAAATTTCACAGAAAAACAGTCCATGATTTTCAAGAGAGAAAATTGGGTTACTGGTAAGTACGGTTGTGAATATTTTTCAGGGTCAGTGCTGGGCACCAAGATCCAGCACTGGGATCTCTCCTAATAGCAGGTAAGTATTTTCGTTTCTCTGCTGATTTTTGGTGAATATTTTAAGTTTTAGAAACTCCACACTTAGAAGAAATTTCAAAAGAAACCAGTCAATGTTACCCTATGGAGAAAATTGAGTTATCGGCTTTTGGGTAAGTACTCGACTGGCAGAGTTAAGGTTCTGGGCACAGACTCAGGGGTCTTCCAGGGTCAGGTAGGTACAGTGGTTACACCTTCAGCGGCGCAGGGGCAGCCGGGTGCAGAGTGAGTTAAGCCCAATGTTATCCTACGGGAGGCAGGGGGGCCTTGGTTGGTGACTGCTGACTAGCAGGCCACGCGGTTGTGGGAGCTGGGCTCCTGGTCACTTGCTCAGGGCAAATGGGGAAGTAGATGTGTAGAGGTTACACTGCCAGGGCCACTCGGGCGGCTGGGTGCAGGGTGCTTTTGAGCCTTCGGGCGCTCAATTGATTTCAATGGGAAAGCTCCTGGTTGAAAAAAGGCTGCAAGCTCGGGGACGAAGATTCTTCAGGTGCCACCACCACTTTGAGAGGTAAGTTGGGTAGTTGGAGGATAGGTAGGTACCCAGGAGTTGGGCACAGGGGGCCGGAGGGTGCAGGGGTGCCTTTTGGTGTCAGGAAATCTTACCCTCAGTTGATCGCGGTTGGGGGGTACCTTGCTCTGAGGCTGCAGGCGTCTTCAGGAGCGTTGAAGGAAGTCCTTGGGTGCCGGACTCGGGGTCACAGTTGCCAGGGGGTCGTCCTCGTGGTCTTTTTTCACTCCGGCACAGGGCAGGCTTGGCGGGTGCAGAGTGTGCAGGGTTCGCGGTTCCGGGTTGATGTCAGGGATTAGAAGCTGGTTTTGAGCAGAGCCTCTGCTCATGGGAGTCCCAGGTGCTTAGAACTAAAAGGTAGCCAGGTCCTCCAGGGTTTGTGAGGTTGCAGGCCACAAGAAGAGCCGGGATGCAGCAGGAGCAGGTTCGAGGGTCGACAGGCCGGTAGGGCTGGGGCCAAAGCAGTTGGTGTCTTCCACTTCTTAGCAGCTGCACGGCAGGTCTTCTTTCTTCTTGCTCTTCTTTGTATTTTGGAATCTGAGTGCGTCTAAATACTAGATTTAGGGGCGTTACAGGTAGGTAAAGGGCAGGGACCAATGGGTCCCTTTCATGGGGTGGGTACACCCCCTATTCTGCCACTCTCCTGTGGGAGGGGGGCAGTAGCCTAGTCCTGATTGGGCAGGGCCTCCCATCTTCAGGATGGCGAGCGCCCGGAGATGTGCTTCACCTCGCCTCCCCCACCTGAGGGGTGAGATTGGCAGACTGGCACATCCCCTGTCCTTATTTGGGGTTTCTGGCCAGGCTTCCCGCCAGAGTGGGGGCTGCAAGTGGCCTGGGGAAGCTCTCAGAGGCGGCATGCCTTTGAAGCTTCCCCCTGTCCATGCTGGGGGAGGAGACCTAGCACCTCACCCAGGATGTGCATTGTTGCAGGCCCAGGAGAGCAGGGGCTCTCCTACCCAGGGGTCCAGCAACAGGTCTGCTGTGTGGCAGCCTAGGCAGCCTCCCAGACCAGACGTGGATTGTAGGTTAGGGGTCATCTCTAAGAGGCCCTCTGTGGTGCTTGGTACATTAAATCCCACACTGGCATCAGTGCAAGTTTAATGTGCTGAGAAGTTTGATACCAAACTTCTAAGTCTTCAGTGTTGCCATTATAGTGCAGTTAGTGTTTGACGAGCTCTCAGCCCCATATACTCTTTTTTTTTTTTTTTTTTACTTTCTTTATTGGCATTTATAGATAGTGAAACACGCAGGCACATGCGATATCGTCATTATCACATAGATTTACATTTCAAGTGCGCCTAGTCACAGTTCTTACGAACTAGCAGCCTCTCGGCCCTTCGGGCCGTTCATCTCTGTCCTAAGTTGGGCTGCAGATGTGTGCCTGGGTCCAGCCTCTGGGTGTGCCCTACTGGAGTGCGCCATGATCGCCTCGCCGCAGGGGTGCCGTGCAGTGTGACTGAACCCCCTGTGAGGGGCGTCGCAGAGGCTATAGAAGTGCGGCCATTGAGTAATCATGAACTAACTGGGGGATGAAAACCAGGGAAAGGGGGGGTGCACTGTGTCGCCCATCGGGAGTACTGGAAGCTGCGCGCTCTTGAGGCCGGACCATCATGTGGGAGAGGGCCGGTGTGGTCGCGGATGCGGAGACGGGGAGGGGGCAGGGGGGGGGCAGGAGCATCGCGCCTGGCCTAGGAGGACTCTGGCTGTGGGGCCTGTGGTGACAACCTCCGCGAGACACCGGGTGCTGGACCTGCCTGCGCATTACCCAGGGTGGATTCCGGAGTGGCGGGCGCCCCCGAGGGGTCTATCAGTCTCGAGCTCGCCGCAGCCTCAGTTTCCTGCGTGAATGTGTGCATTAGCATGGCCCAGGGCATGGAGATCGGGTGTTTGCGCATCCCACGGGCCTCCTCCGTTCTGAGTGTGGTTTCCTCCGCCTTGCCCCACTTCCTGACGGTCCCCACCCATGCTGCTATGGGGGGGCCCCCCCGGCGCCTTCCAATGCATAGCAATGCACCGTTTAGCGAGGATCAACATTAAGAAGGCAAACCTCCTCTCCACCTTCTGCCGCTTATGCCGTCCGTGAATTCCCAGCGCACACGCCTCCCATGTGCCTAGGTCCTGGAACCCTGTAACCGTTTTTAGGGCAGCGTGAATTGTGTGCCAGTAACTGCAGAGCGTCGGACAGTCCCAAAACATGTGCCTAAACGAGGCAGCAGGCTCCAGGCATCTAGGGCAGCCAAACACCCCCTCGGGGAAATATTTCTGCAACTTTTCGGGGGTTCGATACGCCCTATGCAGGATATGCAACTATGTTCTTAAACCGATAGTTGCGGGATACTTTCTTGGTGTATTCTAGAGCCCTCGCCCACTCCCTATCATGCAGGGGCCGTTGGAATTCATCTTCCCAGTGTTCTCTAAGGGTCGCCAGCGTAGGACTCCGCAGGGCTCTCACAGCTTTGTATATCCATGTGACTAGATGGCGGCCGGGCCCCATCTGGAGTACCGCATGGATGACCGGGTGTGGAGGGGGCTCCGCATCATTCCCCCCCACTGCCTATGGCAGTCCATGAGAAGCTGTCTATGCCGCAGGAATTGGCCCCCGGGGAGCTCGAAGTCTCCGACCAGCGCCTCAAAGGGCTGCAGGCTCTCCCCAGAGAACAGCATCCCCACTTCTGTTACCGCGTGATCCGTCCACACCCGCATCATTTGCTCCGTATAGTATGCCCGATCCCGAGGCAGCCCCACCAATGGCAACAACGGGGAGTACAGGGGAATACCCCGGCTAAGTCGATGAACACGCGCCAAGCAGGCACGCGCCGTCATGACCTGGAGGGGCCTCAGCCCCAAACTCTTAAATGGCAGTGCTGCACTTACAGTGCCCAGGAATGGACCTGGGTACTGTAGGGGCACAGGGCTCATGCTCCTGTGCCCACACCACTGGCATAGGGCACCCAGCTAGAGGGGTGGCTGATGTATGCCAGGGCAGTGTAGGTGGTGGGCATGGCACACAGGGAAGTGTGCCATGTCTATTCTTTGTTTAGTCTTGTACCCAGACACTCAGCCTGCAAGGGCAGAGTGTGTGTGTTAGGGTACAGGGCCTCTAAGGGTGGCACAATGAGTGCTGCAGCCCTTAGAGGCCTTCCCTGGTCACAAAGCCCTGGGTACCTAGGGTACAATTTACCAGGGGCTGACATGTGGCCAGGGTTTGCCAATTTGGGTTTGAGGTTTTTAGGGAAGGAACATAGGCCCTGGGCAACTGATTGGCAGGAGTCCAGGGCACACTCAGTCAAAGTACATTCAGCAATTCAGCAAATAGTGGGGGCATACCATGCAAGAAAGATGGCACTTTGACACACAGCACCTCTAAAAGTTCAAAGCCTCCTCACCAATGGAGACCCCCTTTCAGTTTTAAAAACAAAGCTATACTCTCTGGCAGGAACACAGATTCCTGGGCGCCTGGGATGGTAGAAATCAAACTCCACAAAAGAAGAGCCAGTAAGCTGAGAGGCCTCAGCATGATGTTGAGTCCACGCCCTCAGTTGGGGAAGGGGTGGAGGTGGTCTGGGTCACCAGGTTGACCAGGCTTCCAGGATATGCTGAGACAGTCCTGGTTTTTTGTCACTGGAAAAATGTTGCAATCTTTTGGGTCAAAAATCCCTGGTTTTCACGTTTTTCATGTTACAAGGCGAATACTAGCTCAGCCAGCCTTCTTCCATGTTTTGTGAACAGCCTCATTTTTGATTCCGGAAGTCCGGTCACTTTGCCCCACCCTTACAAAATTCAACAAGAGATGTACCAGTTTATTAGGCTATGCACTACCATAGAGACCCCGGTTACAAGCTAGGAACACAGTATAGTCCTGTGCACACATATACAATAAACCAGTAGATACTGTCGTGGAGAAAAACAGGAACAATCAAAGTCATCAATGGTTATCATTGCCCGACTTTTTAATTTTCGGGATAGAGACGCTATCCTGCAGGCGTCAAGGGTGGCTGGGCCATTATGATTTGAGAACTCTAATGTTAGCTTTTACCCAGACTTTACACAAGCGGTTCAAAAGCAACGGATGGGATTCTCGGCCATCAAACGGCGCTTGAGAGACATGGAGTTCAAGTATGCGATGCTGTTCCCGGCTAGGCTGCGGGTCGAGTTGGATGGTCGCTCCCACTTCTTCGACCGGCCAGAGGCGGTGGGAGAGTGGCTGGATGCCCTGCCCAAGAGTCGGGATCGGGAGGGTTGGATGGCGGAGAGCGGAGCGGGTTTGACGGAGTAGGAATGGAACTGTGATCCTGTGATAGACTGTATTGCACCTGTGGCTGCACTGGACTCCAGTTTGTAACGATTTGCCCCGTGGTATTTGGAGGTTGCGGGGGGGCTTGCTGGGGCCCTTTCCTCCTTCTGGGGTTTTTTCTTGTCCTTTTTCCATATTGGGGCGACAGGCACACTGCATGTTGGGGGGGCTGTTCGGGCTCACGCAGGGGTGCAGGGAGGGGGGGGGAGTTTTGTTGGGGTTGATGGGGGGGGTTGGGGTTCGTTTGTTTGTTTCACAAGGCGGGGTAATATTTTTCGCTGTGCTATTATGATTGTGCTCCCCGGGAGGGGGATATTTTGTGCTGGGAGGGATGGGGGGTAGGGGACTGAGACTTCTTTCCTGGAATGTGAATGGGCTGGGGGACAGGATAAAGCGGGGGGTAGTCCTGCAGTTCTTGAAACTTATTTCGCCTGACATTGTGTTCTTGCAGGAAACGCACCTCATAGGGAACTCTTTTCATGCCATGAACAGACGAGGATATCGCCTCCTGGCCCATTCTGGTTTCACCTCTGGCTCGAGGGGAGTGGGCATTTTAGTCAGGACCTCTCTCCCGCTGGTGGTGGATGAGGTGCTCCACGACGACAGAGGGCGCTACACTGCGCTGGTGGGGAGGTGGGAGGGTAGATTGATTTCGCTGGTCGCGGTCTACGTGCCGCCGGGCCTGCAGACGGCCACCTTTGCTGATTTGGGGCGCCTGCTACTTGGGGTTCCGGGGGGGTTTGGTCTTGGGGGGGGATTTTAACGCAGTGGTTTCCGGAGTTGAAGATCGACACCCCCCCTAGGGACCTCCCTCGGGCCCAGAACTGGCTGGGGGGCTTTTCGGATACCCTGGAACTGATATACTGCTGGCGGTTGAAACACCCTGGACAGGCGCAATATACCTTCCACTCTGGGGCCCACGGTAGTCTTTCGAGGCTTGACTATATGCTAGTGCCTGCGGCCCAAGCTGGTATGATCGGGGAAGTGCGACACTTGGCACGCGGTATATCTGATCACTCCCCTCTTTTGCTACACCTAGATATCGCCTTGGGGGCGGAGGGGAGGGTGGCGCCGATCAATCCCTGGTACCTACGAAACCCCACGATCCGTGCAGACCTGGTTAAGTCTTTGGAACACTATTTTCATGATAACGTGGGGTCGGTGTCTTCCGCCATCTCCCTTTGGGAGGCCTTTAAGACGGTGCTCCGGGGCCAGGCCCTATCTCTCATTTCCCATACCAAAAAATGCGAGGCGCAGGAGGTTGTTTGGCTAGAAAATGAGATCACCGAGTTGGAGAGTGAGTTGGAGCAGGGTGTTACGGATGACAGATTGCATGTGCTGGAGCTTAAGCAGGCCGACTATAAGGCGCTGGTTACTGAATCTGCTAGGAGTATGAGCAGGGAGCAACAGGGGCGATTGTACGATATGGGTGATAAGGCCGGGAAGTTGATTGCCTGGTTGGATAAGAAGGAAAGAGCGAGTCGAGTGGTGCCAGAGATTGAGAGGGTGGATGGTGTGCGTGTGACTGACCCCGGTGACATTGTTGATTGCTTTGCGGAGTATTTTCACGGGGTCTACTCTCCGGTCTCAGAGCGATCGGAGGAAGACTCTAGACTGCTGCTTCGAGACATTACTCTGCCTTCCCTATCTGATGAGGATAAAGTATTGATGGATGCGGCCCTATCGCCAGATGAGATTGCTTTGGCCATTCGTTCCATTGCCTCGGGTAAGGCCATAGGTCCTAACGGACTTCCCATCGAACTGTATAAGCTGCGCCGAGATGCGATAGCCCCGTATCTCCGGGACATGTTCCTTGAGGCTCGGGCGGCGGGCTCCCTCCCTTCTGACCAACGTCTTGCTACTATTGTTGTTATCCACAAGGAAGGGAAGCCGCGGGATTGGTGTACTTCTTACAGGCCTATCTCTTTGTTAAACGCGGAGCCCAAAATCCTCGCTAAGGTACTGGCCAATCGTCTGATCCGGGTTGTGGGCGACCTGATTCATCAGGATCAATCCAGTTTTATACCCCATTGCAATACCGCTTTGAACCTGCGGCAACTGCATGGCGTCCTTGCTCGCGCCCCATTCATTCGTGAGCCGGCCATCTTGGCGTCCTTGGACGCTACCATGGCGTTCGACACCTTGGAATGGCCATACATCTGGGCGGCGTTGGCGAAGTTTGGGTTCGGCCCGGGGTTTATCGGTTGGGTGAAATTGCTTTATGACAACCCACTGGCACAGGTAGTGGTCAACGGACGGGTGTCGGCTCCCTTTGTTTTGGGTAGGGGCACCCGACAGGGATGTCCACTATCGCCTCTTCTCTTTGCGCTTTGCTTGGAGCCCCTTGCGGAATGGTTGCGGTGGCACCCCTCGATACGTGGCCTTAGATGGACGCCGGAATACGAGGATCGTGTTTCCCTATATGCGGACGATATCCTCTTGTATCTTGCATCTCCGCGTAAATCGCACATTGTATTGGTGGATGTGTTGAGCTCCTTTGGTCGCAACTCCGGATTGGTAATTAACTGGGCTAAGTCTTGTGTATACGTTCTCTCCGGGGAGGCCCCCCCTTCCGCGGGGGTGCCCTATCCAGATTGCGGAGTCGGGGTTCACGTATTTGGGTATCTTTATAACCTTGGATCCGGTGGCCCGGTATGAACGGAATCTTCTCCCCCCCCTTCAGCGCCTAAGGGCGGATGTGGCGGGTTGGCGGCGGCTGCCGCTCTCGCCGCTCGGCCGGGCAGCATTGTTCAAAATGATGTCGCTACCACGTTTTTTGTACGCCCTGCAGAATACTATGGACGTAGTGCCGGCCCGTTATTTTCGGGAGGTGGAGTGTCTCCAGCGTCGATTGTTTTGGGATGGGCGGCCGCGGATTGCTCTTGCTAAACTGACCCTACCGTGGTAGGACGGGGGGGGTCGCCCTCCCTGACATTAAGCGAGATTACTGGGCCTCCCAGTTGGCTGCCGTCAATCACGGGATGTATGGCCCTGCTTTGAACCCGGCTTTTGAGATGGACAAATTGCTACTGCCAGGCGGAGACTATAATCGAGCACTATACTCGGGGTCCCTTGATGCGCGGTTGACGGGCCCGACGCGGGTCGCAGTGCAGGTGTGGCATGCAGCAAATGCGGCGATGGGGTGGAGGGATCGCTTGACTCGGGCTACGCCATTGTACGCGTTCCAGCGTTTGGGTTGTCTGTATACTACGAAAGGCTTCGAGAAGTGGGATACGATTGGTATCAGCACGGTAGGGGATCTCTGGACGAAAGGGAAATTCAAGACGTTCGACATGCTGAAAACGGAATACCAGTTGAATGATAGGGAATACTATCGGTATGTTCAAGTTAATCATGCCTTGTGTTCCGTGTTCTCAGACGTGGCGGCTATTGGAGCATTCCCCGTTGGAAGACAGAATATTGGACGGCTATGTGCCGGATAGCACCATTTCGTTGATTTATAAAAAGCTTATCAATGATCGAATGGGTTTGCTGGCCTCATTGCGGGAGACATGGATTGCAGACGGTATAGAACTGGACGACGAGGATTGGGTGTCAGCGGTGGCCTCCCCGAAAGAGGTGGCTATCCCGGCCCGATTGCGGTTCGTCCAGCTTAAGATACTGCATAGAGTGTACGTCACGGGGCCCGGCCTGATGCGTATGGGGTATTTGGTGGATGGTTTGTGTAAGCGAGGCTGTGGGCTACTGGGGACTTTTCTCCATATCTTGTGGGAGTGTCCGGAGGTGACTCCGTTTTGGTGCAGAGTGCATGCGGTGTTAAAAGACGTCACGCATGTTGCCTTGTTACCGGAGGCACGTAGATGCTTGCTGAATGTCTGGGAGCCGACTGATTACAATGTGACGCAGACGCAATGGGTGACCCTAGGCTACATGATAGCGAAGCGTGACATCGCACAACTGTGGGGCTCCCAGAGGCCGCCAACGGTCTCCGGGTGGAAGGAACACATGGACTGGTGTATGTTTAGAGAGAAAATGGTGTATGTGGCGAGAGGCAAGCCTGGGAAGTGGATTAAAGTGTGGGGTCCCTGGAACTCCTATCGTGGAGGTATTTGCGCCCCGCCCCAGACGCGTGAGATGGCCGCCGCTCTGTCTCCCTAGCCCCCGCATTCCTGTATGCTCCTGCGACATGCGACTTTGTCACTTCTGCCTTGCCCCCCTCCCCCCCCCTCTGTCTACCCGGGTTGGTTTACTCCCTCGATACGAGGAGCACATGTTTCTGCCATTAACCTCCTCTGCCTTGTGAGTTTGAGGTTTTCTGTTTTTCAAAAATATGAAACCTTTCCTGTTTGTTTAGGGACTGCGGCTGTGGCTGACTGCGATGATTAGCACTTTAGTAACTCTTTTGCTGCTTTATTGATGTGCATGTTAAGTCGTGCCTAGGTTTACACTGCGTTTAGCGGTCGGCCTGTTGGTTGTAGGCCCATACTTGTATCTTTTCGGAATTGTAATAAAGGTTTAAAAAAAAAAAAAAAAGTCATCAATGGAAATGAAGTTCTTTTATTCTTTTTGGAAGCAAAGACCAGCCGACACGTGTTTCGCCAGGGTAGATAATCCCTTGACTCTTCAGGGCAGAAAAACAATATATACGTCCAAAACAGCAATCAGCGCAAAATTTTCAATCCTAAATCAAACCGGTCCAAAGTAAACTAAGTCCGCTAAGACAATAAGTCAAAAAAGCGTGCCGCCGGGGGGCGGAGCTTGGCTCGCGATGAAGATGGCCGCCTGAGCCTCGAGCTCCTCCACGCCGCCAGTCTATCCTGAAAATATCCGACTCCCCTTCATCAATAAACGACATTTGGGAGCTGTATCCTTCTGCCTGAGTGCCTCCGCATCCCTTCGCTGAGACTCCGGGCCCCCTTGGCCGCCCCAATCCAAAGTTACGGGGCTTACCTGCAGGCGGAGCGCTGGGCCTCGGCTCCCCGGGCTAGAGTGACCTCGGGGCGGAGCTGCGTCGCCCTGCGTGCGGGACGGCACTTTGGAGCACGCCGGTCCCCGGCGTTGCGGAGACCTGACTCCCTTGGCCCCTTCCTGGTCCCTGCGGAGGGGGGGACGAGGCTTTGCCAGCTCTGGCTGGGGTTTTCACCGGTCCCCACTTCACGAGCGGGGGAGCCTGATCGGCGTGCTGGGAGCTTGGAGGGGAGTCTCGGTGTCCTCCCATCCCCCCTCCTGGCCTGGACGCGGCGACCTGATCGAGACCTGAGCCACGAGGCGGCCTGCGTCGGAGTGGAGGCATTGTGGAGGGGACTGCTGAGTGTGCGCTCCCACCCGGACTACCCTAGAACCCAGAAGGTGAGCGCTACAGCCATTTTGCGCCCGCCCTGAGAGACAGTGCGCACCCGATGCCGGATGCGCCCCGGAGGATGCCCGCGGACTGAGAGTGGGCTGGTGCAGGGAGCGCTAAGCCACGAATGAGGCCCTGGGGAAATAGTGCCAAGACCTGCCGGACGCTTGCTTGAAGCATCGGACCTCTCCCGAGCCCCGGTTGGGGTGGTGTCTCCCCCGGGAACATTGCCCTCAGACGCCACGAGAGGAGGACATCGCCCTCTTGGGGGGGGCCGTTGCCGCGTCCAGACTCGGACCGCCTCAGTTTAGACCAACACAGCTGCGTGGAACGGACATAGTGGGTGTCTAGAGGCGGCGCAGCCACCGCTGATTCTCGGGCCTCTCGTCCCGATGGAGGTCGTGCCCCCTGGTACGCCTGGCCTGCACCACATGGTCTGCTGCTGCTAGTATGCTTGTGTCATTGGGGACGCAGTGGATGGGTCTTAGGCGCTCAGATTGATTATTGCTGGTGATAACGCACCTGGAAGACTGCGCAGTCCTTGACGCCCGGTCGGCCCGGCATACAGCAGTGACATTGCAAGGAGCGGCCCGAAAGACAAACCATACTAGTCTATTCTGCCTCTAGTGGCACGGCCCGAGTGCTTCCACAACTCCTGTCTGCGACATCTCACATCCCCGGAAGCAAACGGAGCCTTCTCCGGGCTCACCCCGCACGCGTGCCTTACACACCCCGGACCTCCTGGAGCCCGGGCGGGCCTGGAGCGGACACGGCGAGGGCCGGACAACATGGGGGGAAAGGGCCACCGCGGAGGGGCACAAGCGAAGCTTGAGAAGTACGCCTTCCTTAAGGACCAGGGTGCGACCCCCCCCCGGATAAGACGGCGGAGTTTACGCTAGCGGATGTCATGGCCACGCTGACCCAGATGCAGGCCTCGATCGGCACGATCTCCACGGAGGTTACACTCCTCAGGGCTGATGTCGCTAAAATCAACTCCAGACTTACCGAAGTTGAGGCAACCACGGCAACCCTCACCCATGACACAGCCGACCATCAGAAACGCATACAATCTCTCGAACAGGTGCAGAAACAGCTGCTGGCCAAGCTGGATGATCAGGAAGGCAGGTCCAGAAGAAACAACGTCCGGGTCGTTGGTGTACCGGAGAGTGAACGTGGCCCGGCATTGGACCTCTTTGTGGAAAAACTAATCACCGAACAGCTGCAGCCTCGTGGGCTCTCAAAATTCTTCTCGGTGGAAAGGGCGCACCGAGTATCAGGTGGAAGGCCTCGACCAGGAGCCCCCCCGCGCCCGATCCTGGCCCGCATTTTCAACTTTCGCGACCGCGATGCAATCCTCCAGGCGGCCCGCGGTGCGACCCCACTCCGGGTGGACAACAGCACAGTCACCCTCTATCCGGATTACACAGCGACAGTGATGCGGCAGCGAAGGGACTTCACAGCGGTCAAGGCTGAACTCCGGACTCGAGAACTTAAATATTCCATGCTATTCCCGGCGAAGCTGCGGGTAGAGGCTGAGGGTCGCACATGGTTCTTTGCATCGCCTGCAGAGGTGTCGGGGTGGCTTGAGGGATGGCGTCCAGCGAGAGCGAAAAGTCGCACGGAGCGTGCCCCTGGCGGCCTCTCCGCCTCCCCTAGGAACTTGGAGGTCGAGGGGTCCGGAGCAGAGGATGGCGTGCCTTGAGGTCGAGCCTATCCACAAACAGCCATCATTGGGGATGGTGGATGGGCCTGGCCTGGGGCGCATGGCGTCCGTTGAGGCCTAGAGGCGAACAGGGGCTGCAGAATCTTGACCTTGTTGACTCACCGTACATTTGGACATATGAAGGGACGAACATATGGTGTGGGGAGCGGCGGCGGGACTGTGAGCGGCTTCCCCCCACACGCAAGTATCAAGTTAATGGGAACTAAGCACTCTGCTGAGTTGGGGTGGCGGGTAGTTCTAAATCCGCTGGGCAGGGAGGGGGGTGGGGGGTATGGGGTTTTCTCGGAATGTTGGTTTGTGTTTTCTTTTAGGTTTGTTAACTACTCATTGGTCCGCTAGGCTAGATAGACATGTGCAGGCACACAAGGGCGACACACGACCGTGCGCATCTCCCGCACCCATACAAGACTATGGCGTCACCCACAATGGCACCCGAGACTAATGTTAAACTACTAGACGTCCATACACAACAGCGCGGTCTTTCTTTCCGTATTCTGTCCTGGAACGTTAATGGGTTGGGGGACAAGATCAAGCGGGGATTAGTGCTGCAGTATCTTAAGCGCAGAGGGCCTGCGGTGGCACTCTTGCAAGAAACACATTTAGTGGGTACTACCACCAAAGCCCTAGACAGATGGGGGTTCAAGATGGCGATACATTCTGAGTTTACAACCGGATCCAGAGGGGTGGGCATACTGATCAACAAACGCTCCCCCGTGATTCTTCTTGACTCTCGTCGAGAGGAGCATGGTCGCTTTGCGGCACTGACCTGCCAATGGGAGGGGAAAGTGTACAACTTAGTGACCGTCTACATCCCCCCGACACTGCAACAGACCTCCTTCAGGGCATTGGGTGAATTCCTGTTGGCGCTGCCGCGGGGCGAGCTTGTCATGGGCGGAGACTTTAACGCGACTATGGACCCTTCGCTTGATAGGTCGTCCGGCAGGGCACACGGCGGTGACAGCTCCATTCTCCGAGAATTTACTGGGGCGCTGGGCCTCATAGACACATGGAGGGCATATAGGCAAGAGGAGAGGCAGTACACCTTCCTGTCCGGAGCACACAACACTCTTTCCCGCATAGACTATATCTTCACATCACCCGCTGGGTTCAAAGGGATGACTGAAGTGTCACACCTCCCATGGGGCATTTCGGACCACTCACCGGTGGTCATCTCGTTTGCCGCCGTCGACCTCTGTAACCGCACCGTATTCCCGATTCACCCTGGATTTCTCAAAATCCCTAAAATCAGTAAGACCCTTAAAACGGCGACCAAACACTATTTCACTGAAAACACTGACTCTGTCGGGAGCCCAGCAACCCTCTGGGAGGCCTTTAAAACAGTCCTACGAGGGCAGGCCGTTTCCATCATTACGGCACACAAGAAAACCCAGCGACTCGCTGTGCTGGAGCTCGAGCAAGGGGTGAGTGAGGCAGAAGCGCTTCATGCCACGCAGGCCGACGAGGACTCTGCACATAAAGTCCGCATGGCGCAGCAGGAATACAGATCCCATCTTTGGGAGGCAGCACGCGCTAAACAGGTGGCAACGCACCATACGATCTACGAACTAGGGGACAAAGCCGGCAAACTCCTGGCATGGCTGGAAAGAGGGGAACGTGCGGCGCGGTGGGTGGCCCGGATTCAGCTTGGACCCGGGGACTTTACATCGGAGCCCAGGCAAATAGCTGGGGCTTTCGCGGCCCACTACAAAACGATATACACTCCGGAGACCTCCTTTACCGTCGCAGACAATGAGCTCTTCCTTCGGGACATCACAATGCCTCGACTGCCCCCTTCGGGCGTAGCGGCCCTGGATGCGGACCCGACGGCTGAGGAGCTCACACTTGCTATTCTGGCCCTTCGCACCGGGAAGGCGATGGGGCCTAATGGAATCCCGATTGAATACTATAAACAAAACTCCTCCCTATTGGTCCCGCACCTGCTAGCTATGTATAGGGACGGGCTATCGACCGGGATCCTCCCCCGCGATCAGAGGATGGCCACGATAGTGGCGATCCCGAAACCTGACAAACCGACGCACGATTGCTCATCTTACCGCCCGATCTCATTACTGAATGCGGAGGCGAAGATCCTAGCCAAGGTGCTGGCGACACGAATACAGCCTTACCTCTCTACCCTAATACACCCGGACCAGTCGGGATTCATGCCCCACCGAAACACTGCCCTGAACATACGACGTCTACATGGCATTGTCGCGTGCCGCTCCTCGATAGAGGAGGACGCGGCCATCCTGTCACTTGATGCGCGGATGGCGTTCGACAGGGTAGAATGGCCTTTCCTGTTTGCTGCTCTTCGTCACATGGGACTGGGCCCCAAGATTTGCGCGTGGATCCAGCTTCTCTACACCCAGCCACTTGCGCAGGTAGTAGTTAACGGCCACGTCTCGGACGCCTTCCCTTTGGGCCGGGGGACGAGACAGGGGTGCCCCCTTTCTCCGCTCCTTTTTGCGCTGGCACTAGAGCCTTTGGCGGCATGGGTACGACAGGACCCTGTGATACGGGGCCTCAAATGGACGATGGGATGGGAGGACCGTATCTCTCTATACGCCGATGATGTCCTCCTGTACCTAGCCTCGCCGGCACGCTCCATTACCTGTCTCCTCGACATATGTGCATCGTACGGGAGGAGGTCAGGCTATGAAATCAACTGGGAGAAATCCATCCTGTACATGCTCCAGGGCTCCCCGCCTCGCCTTCCGAGGAGTTGTAATATCCGAGTGGCCCCTGATGGCTTCAAATATCTTGGCATTTATGTGACGGCGGATCGCGACAAATTTATGGCTGAAAATCTAATGAAGCCCATGCAAAGGCTACGTGCCGACGTCAAACACTGGCGCTCCTTGCCCCTGACGTTGCTGGGAAGGGCTTCGCTCTTCAAAATGCTGGCCCTCCCTAGATTCCTATACATGCTACAAAATACCCCTTTCCCGGTGGCACCCTCCTATTTCACGGCTATTAACGCAGAGGTTACCAGCCTCCTATGGGAGGACAAGGCACCACGAATAGCTCTACACAAGCTCACCAGCGGCTGGTACGATGGCGGCATAGCCCTCCCTGATATCAAGACCTATTATTGGGCGTCGCAACTTATGATCATAAACCAATGGCTCCATGCACCTCAAGATGACCCTGCTTACCGCATGGATAGGCAGCTGCTGGGGGGGGAGGGGGTGTTGGGAGCCCTATACAACCCCAAAAAAGGTCACCCTCCGGAGGGGCCCGCGTCACACACTCTCCGGATATGGTTCACGGCACAGCGCGCAATGGGCTGGGCCGGAAGGATTACACAGGCTACGCCCCTCTGGGACACGAAACGGCTCGGGGTGCTCCGCACCACCAAGGGATTCCATCAATGGGACCTCATCGGTATCTCCAGGGTCGGGGACCTCTGGAAACGGGGAGAGGTGGTTGCTTTTCCCCAATTGCAGACGGAGTACGACTTGGCTGAATCTGAATCATTCCGATACTTACAAATCCGCCACGCTCTCCGGGCGGCGATTCCACCGGGGACACGGCTCCCGGAGTCATCGCCCCTAGAGGACCGGCTCCTGACAGAACATCTTATTCAAAGAGCGACGTCCCTCACATACAGGAAAATAATAAATAATCGCCCTGATCCTTTCCTGACCCTTAAGAGTAAATGGGAGGCAGAACTTGGGGACTTAGATGAGACGGAGTGGCAGTCCGCGCTATCGTCCCCCAGGGAGGTGGGCATATCGTCCAAGTTCAGACTTGTCCAACTTAAAATTTTGCATCGCACCTACTACACCCGTACACTCCTATTTAAACTACAGCGTGCGGAGTCCCCGCAATGTCTCAGGGACTGTGGTCACGAGGGATCTTTCGTCCACACCATATGGGAATGCCCTGCCATCAAGGTCTACTGGAGGGAGGTGATGCATACGCTCTCCCAGGTGACCAGAATCGTGACACCCCCTGAGCCTCGGCGATGTCTCCTTAACATATGGGAACAAACTGATCATAAGAGAATGACGCAGCTATGGGTGACGTTAGGGATTATGCTGGCAAAACGCAATATAGCCCAACGATGGGGTTCGGGGCTGGCGCCTACCCTGGCGCAATGGATACGTGACATGGACCAAGTAATGGTGGTTGAAAAGTCGGTATATATACATAGAGGGTGCCCCCGGAAATGGTCACAGGTGTGGAGTGGGTGGAATGTATACAGAGGGAATATTTGTGAGCCCCCACCAGACGCGTCAGATGCTGAACTCAGTGATCAAGAGTAGTGTGCTTGTCGGATGCACGGGTGCAGGCTGGGAACGACGATATGCTACGTATGACATGTCTTTATGTCTCACTTGTAACAATACTGCACTGTTGAATTCCGTTTGGAGTAACCTCCTGCTATGCCTGAAGATCGATGAGTGGTGTTCATTTTCTTTTGTGTTTGCAAATTTAATAAAAATATTTAAAAAAAAAAAAAAAAAAGCGTGCCGCCAGGGAAGGTCAGCCTGGATGTTCGCTACAACGTTTACGAAATTCCGAAGAGGTATACTTGTGCTTTGCTACCAAGGTGGATACTAGTATTGTTGAACCATATTTGTAATTAATACTCCACTTCGGCCTTTTGGATGGCCACATCATCCATATGATTAAATGGATTTAACTCTGACCTTCCCTGGCGGCACGCTTTTTTGACTTATTGTCTTATGGTCACATCTCAAATGACCATAACACGACAAAAGTTATGTATAATTCTGTGCATATGTACCCTGTGTCTACTATAAGTAATCCAGGGGTGTGCAATTTGATAAATTGTGCTTGTTCAAGGGACAAAAGCCTGCAATAATGTTCTGGCCCTGTAAAGAAATCCACTTGCCACACCTACCGTACTCCATAAAAGTTATAAGGACTAGCAAGGACAGATTACTATTAAAATGTAAAAGCGAAAGTAAACTTGACCTCCTCTGCCTCTTCGCTTTGTTAACTCTTATTATAAAGTTTTACCTTTGGCACCATTTTCTTAAAGCATTTGCCTTTCCACTAACTTGCCATAAGGTCCAATCCAATTCCACATCTTCAATGCAAGTCTCCTCTGCCTTTTTTCTCCTTCCGAGACTCTGCATACACGGTGTTTCTGTCCACTCCGTCACCGATCACATGCACCTTCCTTGATTTAGTTTGAGAAAGCCTTCCCTGCTACTCTCGCACATGCAGGCTTTTCGTACCGCAGGGAAATCTGCACAGCACCACCAGCAGTGTCTCACCAAGAGCCCATGTGCAGCAACTTTTAGCACCCGGAAGCATAATAGTATGGGAAACAGTATCACCTACTGGTATCCTTGCAGTGTGGTGGCTCCGCCTCTTTGATTGGTGGTGAGCACTAACTTGCTCAAAGCTGTAGCCAGGCTTAGCTTGGTTACTGTAATTACCTATAAAAAGGCACATTTACTAAGATTACGGATTCCAATCTGAAATAACTTCCTTGGGACTTTATTAGATGCACAAGGGCAAAAGTGAATGTCTAATTGTCCAAAAGACTAAGTAGACAATAAAACTGCTTGTCCGCAACAAGAACCCTCATGTTCAGGGTGTTGGGCAATACAAATTCCCCACCATCCTGATCCCATACTTACCATTGAAAAACTACAGTCAAAAGAGTCACTAATGGGAAAATACTGCTCCAGTGTAGGGACCTTTCATATTTCACCTACAATTGCATCCAGCACGCATTGCTTAGGGCCCTGTTACAGAACACCTGGTACCGACACATGACCTCATTCGCCTCCCAAGCATCAGCCAGGTCATGTTACGTCTGTTCGCTCATCCCGCATGCAGTAGGCGCAGATAGGCTTTACCCATCTCAAAAGGTAGCCCCAAAAAAGCCAAATGCCTTATTCACCTTCACTTATGCAGGATAAGGAGCAAGATCCAGTCCAACAAGATAAAACCAATAGGGTAATTGTAAACCTGAACGGATACGACACCAACCCAACAGGGTTAAACACCTTCAATGAATCCAATGATATCCAAACCAAGCTCGATGGGAGGCATAGAAAGGGCACCATAGGGAAGTAATCGATTTGCCCCGGAGATTTTCCAGGGAAGAGATTTTTGGAGGTAGCAAAACCCCCAACTCCATGCATGAACACATCAATTCCTACATCTATCTCTGGAATGCGGGTGGCCCTTAGCTTATCTGTAGCATACTTCTTTAACAAGTAGTGTCCAAACATGGAGTTCCTGTGTAGGGTCATCCAGCTCGGGGATAAAAAGGAGAATGAATCACACTGGAGAAGGTTCAATGATAATATGGCTAACCCACGTCAGGAAATCTGGGACAATGAGGTGGGTGAAAAACACTTGGCTAGAAGGGAAAGGTCAACCCCTGATTGTACGGAAACACACACTGTATTCCTTATGTTTCAGAGGGAAAGGATTGCTTGGAATGGGCACAAATGCTAAGTGTGGAGTGATATCGCACAATCCGGATATGCAATGGGGCACCTTCACGCTTATGCATTTCTACTGGCAGTGCGGCGAACACGCCTACACCCAACTGCCTCCCGGTTGGAGGTGACTGTGCTCCCTGTTGGTTCGCGGGGTCGTACAATTGGGGTTTACTTGCTGTAAAAACGTAGTCCTCAAGTTAGGTGCAATGAAAATAACTAGAAAAATTGTCATAGCCAGAAGAGAACACAGGAAACAGCAGGAGCTTAAAAAAGTAATGGTACAAATGCAGTTGGATAATGCAGTTGAAGAATCAACTGGGGGGGGGGGGGGGGAGGGATGTTAATATGGATAACAATGTGTTTATCGACAAAAATGAACAATTGTCCTAATTAATAGAATCACCCATCCTGAACTCCACATCTCCCTCGACACGCACACCTCTAAGGTTTTTTTTTTTAATTCCACTTCCTAACTATAACATCCCTGTAACTTTTTTCAGAGTATTTTTATGATTTAAGTAGTAGTTGCGTTACAATAGCTTAAACTATTGCAAATGCGAGACATATTGCATTCCAAATGCTGGTTTGTAAAAGCGCCTCATACTACGCTTTCACTTTAGTGGCGGCCATTCCCCTTCTTTAGATGACCCGAGTCTAAAGAAAGGTGCGCGATCCACATTAAATTGAAAGCGTGGTGGTTCCTAAGAATTTGAGCGCTATGTAAAAGCAAGGAATACATTGAACATTACTACAGAGAGAAATTTGCAGAGTGCGTGTATGTGCCATGTTCAGCAATTGTAAATGACACAGAAGGTGATAAACAAGCTTAGAAATGACTCAAGGTAAAGAATGCCTAAAGGAACAGAAGGTTACCTTGGTAGCACCCCTAAAGGTGCTCTTTAACTAGATCAGTGAAAGTGAACCTTTTAACAGTGTGCCCAACGCTGAGTAAAGAAAATGTGCTGCTTGTAATGTATTTATCAAAGAGGATAACAACGTTGTACACAAATTAATTGCAGATATATGATAAATGGTGGCAAAAATTAAAGTGCAACTTCTCACTAAGACTGTGAAACAGTGAAGCAGTGTAAACTTTGGGAATGCATAACTTTGAACACACACAGGTCACCCCTCTTTTGTAAAAGTAGAAATGTGTCCAACGTGGCTTGGTTGCTATAATTTCATCCAGTTACTAAATATAGGTGCACACAGTTCACTTCCTATTATCCAGCACTCACAAGAGTGTTACTCCTGCTCACACTAGTGAACTGGCCCTTGAACCGTACCTTCTTGTGTAAACAGTAGTGAAACTGCCCTGGAAGCATGCTCATGCTCTCTCAATAAGTGCGATTACCTACCAGACTCTTGGCTTCTGTAATTTACTGTTGTTTATAGAAATAGGACTGTGTGCTGTATAACCCTCATTATCCTCCACTTAGAAGAGGGCTCTCTTGTGCACACACTAGTGAGCTGCTCTGGAGCCATGCCCTCTGAATAAGCTTGGTTTACAGGGCACCGTTGACCTTTGGAATTTACTCTCGTTTGTAGGAAAAGGTCAGCAAATACTCCACCCTTCAGTATCCGGCACTCACAGAAAGGTTCTCTACTGTGCACACACTAGTGAATCGGCTTTGGAGCCATACTCATATCCTTAGAATCAACCTCGCTCACAAGACGCCACTGGGCAGTTCTAATTTAATCCAGTTTGCAGAAATAGGACTCTGCACGGTATGCCCTTAGTATAAAGGACGTACCTACTTTTTAACCCTCATACACCACAAGGAGTGCAACTGTCTCTCTTCTGTCTTCAAACCCCCACTGTTCTCAGCCCCCACTTAACGAATGGCCCCATGTACAACAAGAATCAACGGAGCATTTTTGGGGAGGGAAATTTTGTGAAGATGCAAACGACGGCAAAGTTATAGGCAAGCTACACTGGCTGAAGAGGGATGAAACCCCGAAACTGGTCCTAGGATGCTTGTTTCTAGTCCAGGAAGGACCTGGCCTGGCAGTTCAGGCTTGACTGTTCCCATTGGGCGCAGGGTCAAGACTGATTTGCATATGGCTGGGTCCAAACTGGAAAGGCATGGTGAGCAAAAAAACAATGATTTAGGCCCAGGTCACTGTACTGGGGTGAATGTATGACATTGTTCTGCATTCTGTCCATCAATTTTTCTTTTTGCATTTGTCACCCCGAGTAGGATGGGTATGCCCAGACGTGGGTCCTGTGCTTTCCATGCCACTGGAAGCAAGCTATCCTAGCTGATGAGGGGTGAAACCCCAAAACTGGTTCTAGGATGCTGGTTTCCGGTCCAGGAAGGACCTGCCTTGGCAGTTCGGGCTGGACTGTTCCCGTGAGGCACAGGGTCAAGACTGCTTTGCCTATGGCTGGGGCCAAACTGGAGTGGCATGGTGAGCAAAAAAACAATGGATTGAGGCCCAGATCTCGTTACTGGGGTGAATGTATGACATTGTTCTGCATTCTATCCATACAATTTGCATTTGTATGGGTAAGCGGTTATGTGAGTGCTTGTATGGATGTGTGAGTGGGTATACAAGTGGTTGTGTGGGTGTATGAGTGAATGTGAGTGCTTGTATGGGTCAGTGGCTGTGTTGAGAGGCAGTTTGAGGTGGTGTGCGAGTGACTGTATAGGTGGGTGACTGGTTGTATTAGTAGCTGTACGGCTGTTTGAGTGAGGGTGTGTGTTTGAATGGCTCTATAGTTGAGTGACTGGGAGTACTTGTACTGGTCTGTGAATGGGTAAGTGAGTGGTTGTGTGGGTCTGAGAATGGGTAGGTCAGGGGTTGTACAGAGGTGTGAATGGATGCACGAGTGGTTGTGTGGATGATGTCAGTGATGTCATGAGTGATATCACAGACCATGTCATGAGTGATGTAATATGTGACGTCATAAGGATTGCATAGATAGCTCTGTTAACTAGAACTGTTAAAATTCACTGGTTTTGTATGAGTGAAATGTGAACTGGAGCTACGGTGGGGCAGCGAAGGCCCACTTCCATTCATTTCAGATTTGCCCTGGGGAGGTGGCGGGTACCCCTGCATAAATTGAAAGCACTGCCCCGGGGAGGTGGTAGTTCCCGGGCATTTATAAGCCCGAGGAGTGGGGCCTGTGTGCCCCTTCCTATTTTAACATAATTCCACCGGGACCTGGGACACCCAAGGGGTCATTTAAAAGCAAGCACAGGAGCAGCGCTTTTTTTTTTTCTCCACGCGAATATCGCAATTTTGCAGCATCTTGTTTTTCAAATACGTTTTGGGGGCTTGCAGGGTCCCAGGGGGTCCCCAAGGCTTGAGGGTCAGGGTATTCCTACTCTACCCCTTTTTCTTTTACATTTTTTGGTGGGACTCGGCTGAAGCAGAGTCCCAATATGGCTGCCAACACTTCCTGGTTAAGTATTGACAGTTAGTATTTTGAGGTATACATCACTAGAGATAGGGCGGAGTTCCTTACCAGGAACCTGGAGCCCCAACTGATAGGCCTGGGAACTGAAGTGAGCCATTGGAGGTCGCTACCTCTCTCTCTCATGGGCCGAGCTGCAATGTTTAGGATGCTAGCACTACCGAGACTCCTATATAGTCTACAAAATACGCCGTATCCGGTTCCAAATGGGGTATTCACGTGAATATCTCAGGCACTACGGACATTGCTTTGGGATGGTGGCAACCCAAGGATAGCGCTGCGCAAGCGGACGAGAGGGGAGTATGATGTGGGGCTGGCCCTTCCGGACATACAATTGTACTACTGGGCTTCACAGCTACAGGTGGTCAATGATTGGGTATATGCTTTATTCGGAACCGGCCTATAGAGTTGACTGGATGGTCATGCCGGGGGGAAAAATGCGAGCCACTGCTCTATGCCCGTAAGCCACGAAAGGACTGGCCTTCACACACAGGGGTGGTGGTTCAGTGTTGGAGGGAGGCAAATAAGTTCCTGGGGTGGATGGGCTCCCTGACTAGTGGAACCCCTCTGTGGCCTGGGGACCAGCTAGTAGAAGTGACTAGATGAAAACAAGTTACTTACCTGTAAATACAGTTATCCAGTATTGGTATCTTTCATAGATTCACATGCCTGAATCATTCCCCGTCGCCGAGGCGGGAGTCCCTGGTAAATAAAAAAGTTGTGCCAAAAGGTTTAGTAGTAGTAGTAGGCCCAAATAAAAGGCCTAAAGCCTAGATCTTAGCAGCCTATCTACCTCATTATGTAAAAGAACCAAGAATTTGGTAACAACCAATCAGACACCAGCACCCTTCTAGAACCCTCTCAGCAGAGCCAGTTCTCCTCAGATTTTCCTAGCACGAGTGGGAAGTAAATGTCCCAAAACAGAGAACTGACTCTACGGGGAGGAGGGTGGGTGCATGTGAATCTATGAAAGATACCAATATTGGATAACTGTAGTGGGGTATCTTTCATAGATTCACATGCCTGAATCAGAATAGCGAGCAGTATACCAAGTATACAGTCGTTTGCGGATGGTGGGAGACTAGTGCGGATACTCCCCAGATGCATCCACAACTCGTTTACAAAAGGTATAAGAAACCCAATCTTAAAATTCGAAACATGCAAGCAACAGAGAAAGTAGCATGTAATGCAATAACATTCAAAGTGAAATATATCATCATTGTAAACATGCCATTGTCATGCTAACAGATATCAACATATAACATGTGAAAAGTGGAGAGAAGGTACCTGAAATTATCTCAAAGAAAAAGATGTCCCAGGACAGCTTGTCCGACCGTTGCATCGCCTTGATGCGTAGATTGGAGGCAGTAATGTCTCGTAAAAGTGTGGACACTCTTTGATGTCGCAGCACGGCAAATATTCTCCAGAGTCACCCCAGCAAACTACGCTGTAGACGCTGCTACTGTTCTCGTGGAATGGGCCCTGGGTTTTCGTAACAACGGCCTGTGAGCCTTGTCATGGCAGAACTGGACTGTTGATGCTATCCATCTGGCAATAGTGGATTTTGTCACTGCATTCCCCAGGATAGCTTGGCCATAAGCTACGAACAATTGATCAGACTTTCTAAGGTTTTTTGTTTTCTGAAGATAGAATGAGACATCTCTTGATATCGAGAGAATGTAAGGCTCGCTCCACTGGAGTAGATGGATTAGGAAAGAAAGTCTTTAACTTCACCGGTTCATTAAGATGAAACTGTGACGGCACCTTAGGAATGAATGTCGGATTAGTTCGGAGGTGCACGTAGTCTTGAGTGAAGCGTAGAAAAGGTTCCTTCACAGTTAAAGCCTGAATTTCACTCACTCGTCTAGCTGACGTCAGGGCCAGAAGTAAGGCAACCTTCCAGGTGAGGAATTTGAGATCGGCCTTGTGGATAGGCTCGAATGGATGTTTCATTAATTACATTAAGACTGTGTTGAGTTCCCACTCCGGTGGAGGAAGCCTGACCGGAGGAAACTCCCAGAAAAGTCCTTTCATAAACTGCTTAATTAGAGAGGATGAACACAGAAGGGCCATGAGCCCCCTTTCTGAATCTGGAAAGTGCGGCTAAATGGACCTTGACTGAAGGGAAAGAAAGTCCAGATCTTGCCAGATGTAACAAATAAGGGAGGATCCGTTCTGCAGGAGGTTCCACCGGGTGAACCTGGTTTGTTTCACACCAACAGCAAAAACGTTTCCACTTTAGACGGTAAGTTTTTATCGTGCTGTGAGCTCGTGATTTCGCTAATATATGCCTACAGTCTTGAGGGATATCCAGATCCTTGAATTCTAAGAAGTCAGGAGCCATGCGTGTAAATGTAGGGACTGAGGGTCTGGGTAGAGTAACTGACCTCTGTTCCTTGACAGCATTGTGGGCGTCGGAAGAAGACGGATCGGCTGGTCCTGGGATAATAGAAGCTCCTGAAACAAATACTGGCGTGGCCATCTGGGTGCAATCAAGATGAGACGACAGCCCTCCAACTTCACCTTGCGTATGACTCTCGGTATTAGAGGTATCGGGGGGGAAAAGCTTAAGCACAAATCCCTGACCATCGCATGGACAGGGCATTCCCCCTCGACCCCTGTTGAGGGTATCTGCTGGCATAAAAGAGGCATTTTTTATTTTCTTTTGTTGCGAACATATCCAGTGTCGGTGTGCCCCAAGCTCTGAATACTCCGAGCACTTGAGCCTGCTCTAGCTCCCATTCGTGGCAATCCGATTGGGTTCTGGTGAGCGTGTCCGCTAATGTATTGCAGACCTCTGACATGTTCTGCTCTGAGGGTTATGTTGTGGAGTGTGACCCATTCCCACAACTCCTGAGCCTCTGTGGATAGAGTTGCTGATCTTGTCCCTCCTTGCTTTTTCACGTAAAACATGCTGGTGGTATTGTCGGTCCGAACCAGAACCAAAGAACCTGCTATCCTTGGAAGGAAAGCTTGCAGAGACAGGAAAATTGCTCGCAATTCCAGGCTGTTGATGTGCTTGTTCTTGTACTCTGGAGACCATTTCCCCTGTATCTGTAAATCTTGGAGATGACCTCCCCATCCTTCCATAGAAGCATCCGTAGTGAGGACAAAGTCTGGAACCTTCTGAATGAAAGTGAGCCCTTCTGCTAAGTTGGGTGTGTGGGACCACCACGTAGAGCGCACTTTATGCCTGGAGTGACTCTGAGGATGTCGTCGAAGGAACCCACAGCCTGCTGCCACTGAAGTTGTAACTCCTCCTGCAGGGGTCGCATCCGAAGTCGTGCCAAAGGGACGAGGTGTATTGCAGAAGAGCACATCCCTAGGAGCGACACGAACATCCGGACAGAAACTGACTTTCTTTTGGAAATCAGGATTGCCAACTTTAGAAGACGAACCTGCCGTTCGTGAGATAAGAATGCCTTGCAGCGGACGGTATCTATCAGAGCTCCCAGAAAAAGCAGGACCTGCCTTGGGTGTAACTGAGATTTGCTCCTGTTCACAGTAAGCCCCAGAGAGTGGAACAGACGAAGAGATGTTGTCACAGCAGTCTTGACTGAGCTTTCCAAAGGGCCTTTTAGAAACCAATCGTCTAAATATGGGAAGACTTGGATTCCCTGGGATCGTAACGCTGCCGCCACAGGAGCTAGGCACTTCGTAAAGATCCTTGGGGCAGATTTTAGCCCAAACGGGAGCACTTTGAACTGATAATGGGCGCCAGCCACGGTGAAGCGAAGATGCTTGCGATGAGTCGGATGTATTGGGATGTGAAAGTAAGCGTCTTCCATATCCAAAGAAGCTGGAAAATCTCCTTCGTTGAGACAACCTAGAATTCTGCTAGTGTGACCATGTGAAATCCCTGCTTCTTGAGGAATTTGTTCAGGTTGCGAAGGTCTAAGATCGGACGCCACTCACTTGATTTCTTCTTGATGAGAAAAAAGCGGGAATAGAAACCCGTCCCTTTTTGAAGTGTGGGAACCTTCTCGATTGCATTCTTGAGGAGCATCGTTAAAGCTTCTTTGAATAATAAGTGAAGACGAGGGAGAGGGGGTCCCTTGGGTGGTGTGTTGGGTGGCTTGGTGACAAACACTAAGGTATGACCGTTGTGTACCAGATCCAGAACCCATTGGTCCGACGTAATCTCCTTCCACTTGTTCAAGTTGAAATTTTCGCACCCACAGGGAGGGGAAAAGAAGTGGAAGGTGCCCTGCAGAAATCATTGCTTCCTTGAGGTGTCTCGTCCTTGATTCTGCGATCTTTTTCGTCCGCCTTGACAAGAGAAACCAGACATGTTGGTTTGTCTGTGCGAGGACTGATACGATTGTCTATACTGAGGCTGGTACCTATTCTGTTGGGTTTGATACCCTCCTCTGGATGTGAACCCACGGCCTCTTGCTCCTCTGAAGTACTGCGCTTATTCTGCAAAGAGCCCAAGGATCTTGCGGTAGCGGTATCAGTCTTCATTGCCTCGAGTGCGTCATCTATATGCTTTCCAAACAAACATTCGCCATCATAGGCCATATCCAATATCTTTGTTTGGACCTCTTGTCTGAAGGTGGTGGCCCTAACCCAACCCTGGCGTCTGAGTACGGCTGCACCAACCAGCTGGCAGAAATTAGTATTGACAATATCCAAAGCACAGTCGATAGTCTCGGACGCTGCACACTCACCCTCCAACAAAACCTTCCGAGCGTCTTGTCGGTTGTCTTCCGGAATGAGCTCAATAAAGCTTGCAATTTCTTTTTTTTTTTGAAAGAACATTTTTATTGACATTTTTAGGTTATCGTGATGAACAACTGAGAAAGATTACAATCCATTGAATTGCATACTACAGCACGTGGCACCATACATCAGTAGTCGTAGTAAAGCTTGCCATTTCTGACCACATCTGGCGGTCATAACGCCCTATTATCACTAGCGAGTTGGCTGCTCTGATAGATGCAGCTGCCATTCTGGAAAATGTTTTGCCAATTAAATCCAGGCGTCGCCCCTCCCTATCCGGCGGTGTAGTAATAGGTGCTGGCGGATTCTTAGATTTTTATTGGGCTGCCTGTGAAATTACCGAATCTGACCGAGGATGGCCAATGAGGCAGGAAGGACTATTGGCCGGAGCACGGTATTTGTCTATCCGCGGAAGAACCGATGCAGGATTTTTCATAATTTTTACTCCTTCCTTCCAAATGTAGTCGATGATTGGGATAGCTCTTGTGACCTTCCTTGACTCCTCCTTAAAATCATGGAGAAATCAGTCAGACTGTTCAATGGTAACCGGCAAGTGGAACCTGGTCGCGGCCAGCTGCATAAGATTATGAAACCCCCCTATATCCTCTGGGGGAGAATCAGATGGTAGAGGGGTGGGTGGCGAAGGTATAGGGATTATATATGAATCCCAAGGATCTGCTGGATCTGGTAGTTCACCCTCTTCCTCAGAGGTTGAATCTTGAGCTTGACGCGGATCCTGTGGAGGATCAGGAAGTTGAGGTGTTGGGACTGGATCCTCAGGCACAGGCAAAGGGTCCGGAAGCGGCGCAGTTAGCGGAACCTGCGGACTGACTGACTGCGGTGGAAAACGCGGTCTATAATCTGCAAGCATGGCTTGCAGGTCTTGAATCAGAGTTGAAGGCAGATGTGACATCTCGCTCTGATGAGGTTGTTTATAGTAAGGTTTATGATGCGGGACGATAATGTCCTCTTGATAGTAATGTTCTTGATAATTGTCCTCTTCCTCATCATCATCGTCCTCTTGACATTTGATGTGCAGTTCAGAAGGATGGCGAGCAATTCCAAAGGGCCCTTCGTCCTCGTCATCCTCAGTCATCATCCTCACCCTGCACATATATTTCCAGGAGATGTGAGGGAGTAAGCGGTGATATATCGCTACAGTCGTGCCTCTGAAAAGTCTTTAGTTGAAAACTCCTGGTGGATATAGGAGTGGAATGAAAGGACGCCATTGTAGATGTCGTAGACGGAACAGGCAAATCTCCTGACATCGTCGTCGACGGGCTCTCAGTGGATACTTTTGATGTCAACAGGCTTTTAGCGTCCATCGTCGTCGACGGGGGTGGGGTCTTCGACGGGGGTGGGGTCTTCGACGGGGGTGGGGTCTTCGACGGGGGTGGGGTCTTCGACGGGGGTGGGGTCTTCGACGGGGGTGGGGTCTTCGACGGGGGTGGGGTCTTCGACGGGGGTGGGGTCTTCGACGGGGGCGGGGTCTTCGACGGGGGCGGGGTCTTCGACGGGGGCGGGGTCTTCGACGGGGGCGGGGACTTCGACGGGGGCGGGGACTTCGACGGGGGCGGGGACTTCGACGGGGGCGGGGACTTCGACGGGGGCGGGGACTTCGACGGGGGCGGGGACTTCGACGGGGGCGGGGACTTCGACGGGGGCGGGGACTTCGTCGGGCGGGGACTTCGTCGGGCGGGGACTTCGTCGGGCGGGGACTTCGTCGGGCGGGGACTTCGTCGGGCGGGGACTTCGTCGGACGGGGTCTACGTCGGACGGGGTCTACGTCGGACGGGGTCTACGTCGGACGGGCTAGACGTCAACGGGGTCTTCGCTGGCAGAATCGTCGTCGACGGGACCTTAGATGACGAGATCTTTGTCGACACTTCTCTCTTCGACGACGAAGGCTTAGTCGACGGCACAGTCGTCAACATGGTTTGACGCGGACTTAGTCGACGATGACTTCGTCGACGATCCCTCGACGACGGGCTTTTTTGACAGGATAGTAATCCTCGTCGACAGAATAGGAGAGGTAATGGATGTCGTCGAGATGGTTTTTGTCAATGAAGGAGTAGAAGAAGTGACAAATAGTTGACAGAGAGAAAGCCAGAGACTTTGAAAGGCTTTTACTCACAGTTTTTGAGTCCTTGACAGCAGAATCCTGAGGAGAGTGCGCTGAGAAAATGATAGAACTCCTCTGAACAGAATCAGAAGTAGAATGGAAGTTTTATGGCGTTTCTTTCCTTCACTCAAAGAGCTGTCATGCGATCTAGCTCTCTTGCTAGAAGTAAAGGCTCTGTCACCATCCTCAGCCGAAGAGGATTTAAGCCACAATAGCACTATCGCCTCCCTATCCCTAAGAGTCTAGGTAGGGAAGGTGCGGCGAATTTTGCAATCTTTTGCCACATGTTTGGGGTAGAGGCAGTAGATGCAATCCAAATGTTGATCATCAACATGGACTCTCTTCCTGGCGCAGGTTCTGCAGGACTTGAATAAGGCCTTCTTGTCAGACATGTTGAAGAAAGTTGATAACTGAGTGGCACTCAGGGAGACTCCCTTCCACACGACGTGCGGTGAAAATCTGAGGAGAACTGGCTCTGCTGAGAGGGTTCTAGAAGGGTGCTTGTGTCTGATTGGTTGTTACCAAATTCTTGGTTCTTTTACATAATGAGGTAGATAGGCTGCTAAGATCTAGGCTTTAGGCCTTTTCTTTGGGCCTACTACTACTACTAACACTTTTTTGGGCACTACTTTTTTTATTTAACGGGGACTCCCGCCTCGGCGACGGGGAATGATTCAGGCATGTGAATCTATGAAAGATACCCCAATACTGGATAATGAATGGTTTCAGGGGGTGGGAACTAGTAGGCATTGAGTATTTGGGAGACGTCTGGCAAGGGGGATGACCCCCGATCCTTCGAATATCTTCAATAAAAATATGACCTCCACGACTCAACACTACCACTACATACACCTCTCTCACGCTCTAAGCTCACACATACGGAGTGGCACGTCAGTCCCGGAGTATTCCCCTATGAAGAATAGGCTGGTCTTTGACCCTATACTGGAGAAAACCACTTCCACAAAGTACCCCAAACTCATAAATAACATGTCTGATCCCTTGGCGTCACTGCAAGAAAGGTGGGTGAGAAACATAGGAGCCCTGGAAGATGACTGGCAGGATGCCCTGCAAAGCCTGCGCGTGATAGCAAATCGCGCTAGGTTCCTGTTAGTACAGCTTAAAATTTTACATCGAGTATACTACCCCCGTACTCACCTATATGCCTGAGGAAGAGGTCAGTCGGCCCTGCACGGGGATGCCGGGGGGAGGCACCTTGCACCATATATTATGGGAGTGCCCAGAGATAGTGCCCTTCTGGACTAAGGTCGCGGACACGATGGCAACGGTGGTGGGTTCACCGGTCCCACTAGAGCCCAGGTAGTTGCTGCTAATGATCAAGGGGGACACTGACTGGTCTAGATATAATGGGATCTGGCTGGCACTGGCAGCCGGGGTGGCAAAAAGGAACATAGCAAGAAACTGGGGGGCGCAGGCTCCTCCGCAGTGGGACCAGTGGTTGAGCGACCTAGATTGGTGCCAGAGAGCCTAAGAAACTATTTACAAGAGAAGATGTTGTACTAAGAAATGGAAGAAAGTTTGGGGGCCTTGGCGGAAATACAGAGCGCTGGGGAGAGGGTCAGGGTCATGATTTTAACAGTTGAATGCCCAGCTCGTGTCTTTGACGGCCTTACACTGTACTATAAACTGTTATTCTACCACATGCTATATGAACACTGTTCTGTAATGTATGATACCATGAGCACAGTTAAAAAGATTTAAATAAAAATAAAAAATTATTGACAGCCAATTAGAGCTATGCATTTCCCTGCACAAGCTTGTTAATTTTCGCGCAGCCGTCGCGGCCACAGATATCAATAACTTGATTTCCTTACATTTCTCAAAAACTACTGAAAAGATTTACTTCAAACAACAAAATGCACAATCTGCGTGACCAAATAATACTTTCTCCCAAATGTGGTGCAATTCTGTCCACCAGTTCGGGCTGCAGGCATTGTCCAAATGTCCTATGGGAAAACACACTTTTCCTGACACCCCTTTTTCTCACCCCTGCTTGACAGATCACCGGAAACATTCTATGCACAAGAGATACTATGACAATTTTTCAGGAAACTTTCATGAAGATTCGTCAACCAGTGGCAAAGATATAGGGATGTCAAAAATCCTTTAAAAACAAGTTACTGACATTAATTATAGATTCCTTACCATAGAATTATCCACAGGCTTCAGACTGGATTTGTAGAATTATTTTTCTTAGCAGTACCCCTGTGCGTCGGTATGTGGCGTTGGTTGACTGGCATTGGTTGACTCCGCATCAGTCGCTGGGGTCGTGGTCACCGGAACGACGTTGCTGTGTCCACTTAGACGCTGCCCCTGCGTGCTGACGTCAGTTCTGACACTACTTTCCACACCAGAAGCGCAGAGCCATGCAAGACACTGAACACTGTCATACGTAACTAGGGCCCTGGCAGAGAGTCTCTATCCCTAGAAGTCAGTTCGCAGAACGGAGATGATGGGTGGGGCGGTAAGGAATCTATAACTAACATATGTCTCTTACAGATACATGGTTACCGAAGGTAAGTAACTTGTTCATCTAAAAGAGACTGTTATAGATTACTCACCTTAGAATAGATACCCCAGCTATGCCAGCCCCGGAGGAGGGTCTCCAAACTAGGTTCACAACAGAAAGTCCTGGAGAACAGAATGGCCAAAATAGCAGTCTCTCCGGACCTGCCTGTTTAGGCAAACATGTTTGGTGAACGTATGCAGGGATGCCCACGTTGCTGCCCAACAGATGTCAATGAGTGGGACTCCACGTCCCAAGGCAGTAGCTGCTGCCGTAGTCCTAGTGGAGTGGGCACGCAGTCGCACTGGAGCGGGCACGCAGTCGCACTGGAGCTTCCTTTTTCGCTAGGGAATAGCATATTTTAGTGCATAGGACAACCCATCGAGAGATGGTGCGTTTTTGCACAGTCTGACTTTTCTTGGTGCCCACATCACCAACAAGGAGTTGATCGTCCACCCGGAAATCTTTTGTGAGGTCTAGTTTGAAAGACATCACATGTTTTGGGTGCAGACGGTGGAGTCTCTCCTCCTCCTTGGGAGGGTGCGGAGAAGGTGGGCAAAGTGACGTCTGCCCTATATGGAAAGAGGTAACCAATTTTGGAAGAAAAGAGGGCCTTATGTGAAGGACTACTTGGTCTGGATGAACAGCAAGAAAAGGAGGCTTTGAGGACAGAACTTGAAGCTCACTCACTCTGCGAGCACAGGTGATGGCGACAAGGAAGACGGTCTTCAGGGTAAGGAGTCTGATCGGGCAGTCATGTAGAGGCTCAAAGGGAGCCCACATAAGGTACATCAAGACAAGATTCAATTCCCACTGGGGCATTATGAAAGGAGAGATGAGTAATGCCCTTTAGAAATCTATTTACAAAACGGGACTTGAAAAGAGAAGGTTGATCGGGAAGGCGAAGAAAGGCATATATGGCTGAAAGGTAGCCTTTTAGAGTGCCCTGGACAGAGCCCTGCTGGGCTAAAGAAAGGATTAACAAGAGTACCTCCAAAAGAGGGGCAAAAAAGGGAATTCCCAGCTTTTGCTGTGCACCATGCCATGAACTTGTAACCATCTACAGGCGTATACAGACTTCATTGAGGGACGCCTGGAGCCAAGATGACATTACGGACTTCGGAGGGAAGGTCAAAAGTTGTCAACTGCCAACCCTCAATCTCCACGCAAGGTGGTGGAGGTTGGACAGAGTCGAGTGGAGGACCGTTCCCTGCTGCTGCGACAGAAGATCCTCTCGAAGAGACAGTCTGATCAGAAGATCGATGACCATGCTCAAGAGCTCAGGGTACCAGACTCTTCGTGCCCAGTCCGGAGCCACAAGAATGACTTTGGAATGTCGTGCTTGATCTTCCTTCAGCACTCTGGACAGAAGTGGTACATTCGGAAAGGCATACAGGAGGGAGCAGTTACGCACGGAACAAAAAGAGCTGCCGAGAGACTGCCGCCTTGGTAATTTCAATGTGCAGAACTGCTGACACTGCGCGTTCTCTTTGTGGTGAACAGATCTAACGAAGACTCTCCCCACTGCTGAAAGAGACCTTGCAAAACCTCGGAGTGAAGACGCCATTCGTAACCCATCATGCACCGATGGCTGAGGTCGTTTGTCCTGCCGTTCAGAGAACCTGCCAGGTGTTGAACCACCAGGGACATGCCCTGATGTTCTAGCCATGTCCAAAGGCGAAGAGCCTCTTGACATAGGGTCCACAACCCCACCCTGCCCGTTGCAGTACCACATGGCAGTGGTATTGTTTGTGGACACCCGCACTACTCTTCCTTTGATAGAGGGAATGAATGCCTTCAGTGCCAGATGAATCGCTCAGAGCTCCAAAAAGGTTGATGTGAAGGCCGGATTCCACCGGAGACCAGAGTCCTCTGATCTTCGCCTCTCCCAGGTGGCCGTCCCATCCCAGGAGTGACGCATTGGTCACCACTGTCAGCTCTGGTTGGGGAAGGGAGATCGATCTGCCACTGACCCCATCTTGGTTTGTTAACCACCACTGAAACTGATGTGCAATCCCCTCCGAGAACTGGATGACGTTGGAAAGATTGCCCTGATGCTACACCTACTGGAACTTCAGGTCCCACAGCAGAGCCTTCATATGCCACCTGGCATGATCCACCAGCAAGATACAGGAAGTCATGAGGCCCAGCAGCCTCAGGGTCATTCTCACCAAAATCCAGGATAGAGGCTGAAACATCGGTATCATAGCCTGAATATCCCAGACTCGCTATGCTGGAGGATAAGCCCTGAACTGGTGCGTATCCAGAACTGCTTCGATGAAAATGAGCTTCTGACAGGGAGTCAGATGTGACTTCGGCACGTTGATAGTGAACCCCAGCGAATGCAGAAGATCTGCCGTAGTCTGGAGGTGGGAAACAACATCCTGGGGCGAGCTCGCCTTCAACAGCCAGTCGTCGAGCGAGGGGGGGGGGGAAGACTGAAATCCCTGACCTGTGCTGATGAGCTGCAACCACCACCATCACGTTCGTTAACACAGAGGGGCACTGGTAAGGCCAAAGGGGAGCACGGTGAATTGAAAATGCCCGTGGCCTACTGTGAACTGTTGGCAACGCCTGTGGGAAGGCAAGACCGGGATATGGAAATATGAGTTCTGCAAATCTAATGCTACCATCCAGTCTACGGGGTCGAGGGCAGACAGGACCTAAGCCAACGTGAGTATCTTGAAATTCTCCTTCCGGAGGAAGTGGTTGAGGGCCCTGAGGTCAAAGGTAGGACGTAGGACTTTGTCCTTCTTGGGTACCAGAAAGTAGTGAGTAGCAACCACAACCTACTTCTGGCACAGGGACCCTTAGATAGCTCCCTTGGCCAAGAGAGCTGCAACTTCCTGGTGGAGAAGGGCCAAGTGAACCTCTGACATGTGATGGAAGGATGGAGGCATGGAGAGAGGGGTAGTCTCAAAGGGGAGGGGTTAGGCCCTTCAGACTATCTGCAAAACCCACCTGTCCAACGTGATGGTGTGCCAGTGAGGGAGATGATGGTGAATCCTGCCACCCACTGGCGGCCCTGAAAGGTCTGACTAGGAGGGCTTGGAGGCCCTGCAGGTGGGTTATGGGTGGACTGGCCCGCTCACTAGGCTCCAGACTCACAAGGTCGCTGGGTCCGGGAAACATCCATTACCAAGCGGGCATTGCATCGCAATGCCATTACCAAGCGGGCATTGCATCGCAATGCCTTTACATCGCGGGTAATACAACGACTTACGCTGGATAGCCCTCCAACCTTAGGAATAGTATGATTTACTATTCCAACACATTCCCTACTATACGTAGTCTGGTGTTGGAATAGTAATTCATACTATTCCTAAGTCCAGCGCCCTCCAGCGCATGTCGTCTTAACTACTTGCGTTGTAAAAACTGCGATGTAACGTTCCGTGATAGTTTTGATTGGGTTGTAGTGTCACCTTTCTCTGGGTCCCACGTCCGCGACCACACACAGGCTGGGCAGCTTGCATGAACCGGTAGCTAGACTGGGCCGTATGTGGTGGGGCACCCTCTGCGTAGCCACCGAAGGGGACAAAAGCAGACTGCGTGGGACGAGGTCACCACAAGGCCCAAGGATCTGGCGGTAGCCCTAGAATCCTTTAAGCGCTCAACGCCGAGTCTGCCTTGTAGCCGGAAAGGCAATGGCCATCAAAGGGCATGTCCAGTAAGGTTGATTTGACATCCCCAGAAAGAGCAGACATCAACCAGGAGTAGCACGTCCGGGCTACCGACGTGGAAACCAGTCTACCCAGAGAGTCGGTGGTATCCAGCCCACATCGGATTGTGAATTTGGCTGCGTCTCTACCCTCTGCCACTGAGCGAATCAAGACAACCCTGGCCTCCTCCTGGCACTGTGGCAGTACTTGCGCAACCGTATCCCATACCGTATGGGTATAACGGCCCAAGTGGCATGCGGTGTTCACCAACCTCAGCAGTAAGCTGGCGGAAGAAAACATCTTTCCAAGATGGGCCAGCTTCATGGATTCCCTATCTGGGGGAGCAGTAGGGAATGTGCCCTTAGGGGACGAGGATTGGACCACCAAGCTCTCGGGAGTCAGGTGTTGGGAGAGGAAAAGTGGGTCGCCCAGGGCCGGGCGGTGGCATTGGGCAATCATCCTGTCCACAGGAGCCCCTGTGCTGGGATTGGACCAAGTGCCCAGAAGGACGTAATTGAAAGGCAGAAGGGGTTCAGAAGAAGCTACCGCCGGTTGAAGCACCTCTGTCAGGAGGTTAGTCCTGATTGTCACTGTAGGAAGCTCCAGGCCCAAGACCTCAGATGCCCTATGCAACTTGACTACCACGGGAGGGGGCTAAAGCATGCCAAGGTATGGGGAGGTATCCAGACGACCGTGGTCATCTAGGTCCTCTCTCCAGTCCGGCTCATCAAGTTGGTCCGCTAAAGGGTCCACAGACCCCTCTCAGTCCTTCTCACCCTCCTCTGGTCACCAATCAGGCCTAAAAGGAACACTAGGGATGAACAGTGGCACAAACATGCCCTCCAGCGTTGGTTCAGACGTCGACCGATGTCGGTCCAGCACCGGGTCCAAGGCGGGGTGAGGCTGGGGTCGGGGGTACGACCGGTGCCAGGATAGACACTGGGGAAGGTACCGTGACCGGCGACGATCCAGATCCAGGCATGGATCCTCGGGGGCCCTCTGGCACTGGGGCCGAAGCCGCCGGCATTGAAATCCTAGTGGCCACAACAAAGCCTGCGGAGTGCCGAAGGCACGCCAGCGGAGTCGGGCGGACCAAAGATGCTGTGAAGCGCTTCTCAGAAAGCTCGAAGCTTAGCAGGGGACGCTACTGCACATAAAAAGAGTGCAGCTTGGGGTCGTTCCTGGAACAGGCTCCGAAGACTGAGCTGGAGAGCGATGATGCTCCGGGTCCCGCGTTGCGTCGGCCGACGGAGAGGAGAAGGTGAAGAGCAACGCTGCTTCGACTTACCTGAAGATCTTGAAGACTTGGATGATGAATGATGGTGGTGGCTCCACGACTGGTCCCCAGACCTTCCTCTCGACCAGGACCTCAAGCAACGCAGAGCAAACTTCCAGGCTTCCAACAACTTTCAGAGCCTCTCCAGCAGACTTTAGATTCATGGGCCAGCAGTTGGAGCATGACTTTAGGCGCGCAGGGGGTCATTCTAAGGTAAGGAATCTATAACTAACAGTCTCTCTTTCAGATACACTTTTGAGTAGTCACATTTTCACATTCATACATTGACTTACTTATTTAGAGTTAGATGATCGTGTCATCCAATTCTCTTTGATCCAGAACACAGGAGATATCCAAACTGTTTGAGATTTGATTAATGAAATTATCTACAATTATGGGTTAGAATACATCCAAAATGCAAGTTGATTCTAACATTTTCTTTTAGTAAAAGGCAGCTCATTCAGGGCTTTATTACCAATCAATGCATTTAAATAATAGGTGGGGCAACAGAGAATTTTTCTTTAACTTTCTTGTTGTATTTCTCTTTAATGTATGCCCATCCAGGGCTCTATTGTAAATCAATAAATTTGAGTAAGCAGATGGGGCTATAAATATGTAAAGCCTTTGAGTACAACAACATGCTTCAAAATTAATGGGTTTGTTAGCAGTATATTTTTTAGAGGAATGCAGTATTATAATTCAGCTGAGGGTTTTATTGATGCTAAACACACACAAATATATATGTGTTTATAAAAATAAAATCTTCTTGGCAGGCATAAAAAGTAATACAAATAGATATTACAAAATGGCTGCCATGTAATTCATGAATATGTGAGCAAATGAATGCATAGTAAGGGTGGACGACAAATTCCGTTCCGCTCGCGGAACTTGCGAAATTTCGGCATTTTCGCGTTCCGTGCGGAACGCGAAAATGTCAAAACTTCCACGATCCGCAGCGGAACGGAAAAATGCAGGGCAGGATTCATTCTGGCACGATGCTCCTGTCACTAAACCTCAACAGGAAGCACTTACAAATATAAATAAAGTAGGTGCCCGAGTTGAAGCGCAAACTCAGTAACGCATTAATCAGCCCAAAATCTCCGCGAGCATACGAAATTTCGCATGTTCGCGGAGATTTGCCGTTTAGCGAAATTTTGCGAAAGGCAATTTCGCAAATTCCGCCCACCCCTAATGCATAGTCCATCGTTTAAGTTCCTGCTTAAGCTGAAGAATACTGCCCAATGAGATTTGTTTTGCGAGAGGTTTTTGTAATATAAAGTGAAAAGAAAAAGATGTAAACTAACATTGAAGAAGGCCCAGTGGCTGAAATGCGAAGTAAGTGTGCGATATTCGTTTGGGGGGGGGGGGGGGGGGGGGGGGGGGGCAACATGGAAAATTAGTGCATGTCGGTAAAAATCACACTGACTTTTGGTGGATTATTTTTTTTTTTCCAAGAGTGGGTTTATTTCTGTTCTTCTCAACTGAACCCGAAATCCGAAAATCCTTTATATATTCTATCTGAGGCAGAAGAGTGAAAAGCTGCTGCTACCACCACTATTTAATTCTCAACACTTCTAAAGTGCATGGCTACATAACGGACTTTCCAACGCTCTAGGTTGTCAGGCTTTACATAGTACATGTTAGATCAACAGAATTGCCATAAGCAGTTTCCGGAACTCAGTTCCTCCTTCCTCTTACTTGTTGCACTGGTAGGGTGTTCCATAGTTTAGAGACTAGATATGAAAATGAATGTTCTCTATTCCAGGTTATTTAGATTTTGGGGACAGTAAGCAAACCTTGAGTTGCAGAGCACAATGATCCGCTGGGACAGTAGGGACTAATGAGATGACTTAATAGTTGTGGTCACTTCCTGTATAACACCCAGTGTGCTATACATAGCGTTTTGAACAGAATTTTTTTAATTTACTGGTAGCCAACGTAATGCTACTAGTGAAGTAGAGACAGTAGAATGTTGGTAGTCCTGGAAGAGTCCGATGTATTTCGGAACCTATGGAGTTTTTTTTTATCACTTATTGGGGGCTTGTAAGATGTAGTGAATTTTGACAAAATCAGACCTTGTATTATCACTCTACCTGTGGAAAAAGGTAGCCAAACCAATGCTTTTCTGAGGGTTCTCAGCAGGCGAAAACAGGCTGCTAATTTTCTGGCCTGGGCTTCCATATCTATTAGAACACCCAGACTTTTTACTGCCAATTTGAGGGATGGCTGTTCTGCAAAGGATCTTGGCCAGCAGAATTTCCTTCCAATTAGAAGGATTGTTGCCAACTACAAGAACCTCGGTTTTGTTGCCATTACATTTTAGGCTACTGACAGACATCCAATGCGAGATATGCTTAAGCTGGAGTTCGCATGAAATGGCCGATTTGTCTGGCATAAGTGAGATGATGATGTGCATGCCATCTAAATATGACACGATGGAGAACCTATGTGAGCATATAATCTCTAAGAGCAGAACGACAAAGATTGAGAAGTGTGGGGCTTACGAATGAGCCCTGTGATACCCCGTGTTTTAAAGTTTGGGAGGCAGAGAGGAAGGCTCCTCATACTTGGGAGCTTCTATGATCCAAAAATGGAGGCAAACCATTTTAAAACTGACCTAACAATTCCAGTCTCTTGAGTCTCTGAATTAAGATTGGACAAGAAACCGTGTGGAAAGCTTGACTTAAGGCAAACCGAATGAGTGCCGCTGAGTTACTGCAGTCAAGAGTCTACGTTTTTCTGTGGACACCAGTAGTGCAGTTTCCATGCTACTACCTGGCCCGAAACCAGTTTGGGTGAGATGTAAAAAACAAAGGCCTAACAATTGCATGCTTTCATGTGTCTGGGACACTACTGCTCCAGTAAGTGTATATGAATATTCATTAGTACGGGGAAGATTGCATTTTGATCTTTTGACAAGGTCTACAGGGGCCGGATCAAGCAAGGATTTGGACTGAACTGTTTTTATAAGTTATTTGAGTTTTTTTTTCTTTTTTTAGCCTAACAGGCAGGAGGATAGCTTGGCAGTTGCCACCTTAATGAGTTGGGACTTGTTAACCGTTCTGTTGGATCCCAAGGTCCCTGCCAATGCAGAACAAATGCTTTTGACCTTATCTACCACTGGTAGCCAGATCACAGGAAATGTGGCACAGAACGTTAAAATGCCACAGATCACCATGGTTTATGCATGAATCATCCCTGAAGGCAAGGAAAAAAGTCCAAGAACACTGCTCAATACATTTGCATGAACGTACTGGTATAGATTGAGGTGAGGGTTCTTGGCCAGTGCCACGGTTACTTCGACAGCTAATATTTCCACAACAAGATGAAGTCAAAGCCTGTGAATATTACGTAATTTTGTTTCTCATAACAGAATTTATCAGAGGTAACTAGAGCGGTCTGTTTTGACAGGCACTTTAACCCTGCGCAATGGACAGGCAAGAGGGGGTCTTCATTGTATCAAGTACCACAGTGTTTAGTTGCCACTGAACGGACATGCTTCAGAAACTCAAGCTGGAGGCAAGGAAAATCCTTGTTGAACCAAGTAAGATTCTAGAATTCACCACACACAAAGTATGGAAGCAACTGGTAAGGTTGTGCAGACAACAAGTGAACACCTTTCTCTGTGTACCAGATGCAGAAACACTTCAGTTTAGCTATGTATATTGCCCGGCCGTCAGCCTAGTAAGTGCTGTAGTCATGTAAGAACTCAATGCAAGGCATGATGAAGATTGTTGTAGAAAATCTGAGGAATGCATAGGAAGTGCTCTAAAGCTAATTCAACCACGTTGAGACTACCAGGATTAGTGTGCATAGATCCCTCTCAATCTTGCTGATCACTTAAGGTGTCGGGGAGAAGCTGGGGTGGAAGACGCCAACATGCTGCAGTAAAAGTATTGCATTATCATCTCTGGATGTCAGTGGCTGCTGCTGAAGAAGTAGTCTTTTTCACTGTCTCTTGGGGGATTGGAGTCGAGGTCTGGATGATCCTGCGCTATCAAATCCTCTGAGATGGTAGAATGCCAAGCTGCTTATAGTTCTATTTGTTGGCAAGCTTTCTGTCCACAGTATTATGCTGTGCGTGACATCTCAGTTATATAGCTTCAGAACCCTGCTCTCTGACATAGAACAGACATTGTGTTATTTGTTTCAAACCAGTAGCCCATCGAATTTGGGGAAAGGATGCTTTGTGCCACAGGCAGGTCCGTCTCTACTTTAGACATTAGTTAGCAATTGTTAGCTTGATTCAAAAGGTATGCCGCTAAATTATTGTTTCTTATGATTTTCCAAGACTTAAGCATGCTTAGTCACAGAGAAAAGAACTTTGAATTTGGTCCTGTAAACAAGCAGAGGCCTAGCAATTAATTGGAAATTGACATCTAAGACAGGCGCATGATACAACTGCACCAGACAGTTTTGTGAATGATTCCGTAGGTAAACAACCAAGACAAACATGCTAGGGAAACGAAGTATAGGCTACACAATATAACTAGTATGGATCACACAGGGTTACAAAAAGTTCATGACACCCACTCTACTTTGTCTTTTCCAATGTAAATGTTTGCTGCTCTTCATGTAGCATTAGGGAGAAACAAGTAATGCACTATGGTATTCCCTGGTCTTACTATGAAATGAATCAAGCAAATCTGTTGTAGTTCAAAAATGATCATTCTAAATCTTGTTAAACAAAGTGGTTACCATAAACATCTGGAAACGTGGAAATGTGCATAAACTACCACAATAACTGCTACAAGAATGAAAAAGAACTGACCGCTCTGCCCAAGTTGAATGTAGATCGTCTCTGAATCTTGTGAAAAGGCTGACGAGATGGTCCTCTTGATTCAGCTCTAATATGAAAAAAACATTAGCACAACAGTTAAAAAGGAAACAATTTAACATATTTGTAGTTATTGTAACGAATCAAAACAAGATCTGGAAGTGCAAAAAAATAGTATTCAAGTGAGTTAGTAAACGTTTGCTTGCCCATTACAAATTGTGGCATATTCATTCAAATATATGCCTGTTCTGTTAAAGAAATCAAAAATAACTACATGGAAAAACATAGAAATGAATATAAAAATTGAAACTGCAGCAATGCATCTCGCAGACCAGAGACCGTAAGGTAAAAAGCACTTATTTGAAACTGTTAAAAGGACCCAGTTAACTTTTTTGACCCTTGCTGATGCAGTTCTCAGGCATTGGACGAAACAGCATCAGGGAAGTGCCAGGCTAATTTAACTGGGTCCTATGACTGACTTCATATTTTTTGTTCCGTCCCACGCTGAAGCAGCATTAACTTGCATTTTGGCACTGGGTATGTTTTTCAACCGTTAACCAGACTACCTATCCTGCATGACATCTTGAACATAAAACAGGCCACATCGGACTGGCACAGATGAATTACCATTTGCCAAAGCTTTTTCTTAACGAAAACCCATTCCATGAAGGCCATTGTGAATATGTATTACTGACATCTTTTTTTTTTTAATTATTCTTTTTATTGAGAGTTCATAAAGACAAAATCAATAATACAGAACACATTTATAATAGAATTAATACGGTACAGGGCACGTTGGTGCAAAAACATTTTCAAATTGCATCAATTCGGAACTTAATTATGAAGTGCAAAGTATAAAAATAAAAAGCATAACAAAATTTCAATTATTCAGAACTTAATTGTAAAGTGCAAAGTGCATAAGAAGAAACAATCTAGCAGACTGTTAGTTAAGATGATATAATTAAGAATAAATGCTGTCAGAAAATATGATAAAAAAGACTAGGTTTTGAACACACTCCAAAACTTCTCATATTTCTTAAGTGCCCCTGATCTCAGTGCATATTTCCTTTCCCTGCCCTGGATTCGTAGTAGATTTGCCTTCCAAGCCTGAAAGGTTGGTACTTTATCGGTTTTCCAGGACTACAAAATAAGGGATTTAGCTATTAGGGAGGCTATGAAAAGGGACTCTTCATATGGAGTGTGGCTCGAAGAGCAGCCTAGTACAGGAATTAAATCGTCAAACATTATAGTGGCTTTAAGCTCCAGGGAGAGGTATTTTTCAATTTCCTTCCAGAATGGCTGAATTTTAAGACATTCCCAGACAATATGTTTCCAGTTCCCTTTCTCCTCACACCGGAAACATTTGTCAGCAACTAGGGGGAAGATACTGTGGAGATAGGAGGGAGTTCTATAGATCAACCCTTTATTATAAAATTGCATGCGTCTAAAATTAGCGCCGCAAGAGATTGTTTTATTAAATGTATTTATTTTATCCCATACATACTGGTTGATTACAATATTTTCCCTCTTATTCCACCTCTCAATGATCCTACTGGAGGATTCCAGCCCTTTGTCCTCTTTTAATTATTTGATCCAAATACTCATCTTTTTTCGAATTTTATTATTCAAAGCGGTCGAGATAATTTCTTTGTGGTATAGATTTCCTATATCCAACTCTTTAAGCCTTGGATTTAGCATACAGAAAGACCAATTCAAGGTGGAATAAGAGGTGTATCTGTCTGGAGATTTCATCTCATGACTTCCACCTATTTCCGGTAAGGAAGTCTTCAATCTTTACAAAGCCATTTTCTTTCCCGAGATTTATTGTTTTAGTGTCCATACCTCCCACTTCTCCCAAATTGAAGTTGTTCAAATCCGTTGGATTACTTATTCTAGGAATAGAGTAAAATTTCAAAAACTGAATTTTCTGTTTGAAAATCTACTGGAGGGATTTGTAACGAACTTTCTTTGGATCCTTCGTAGTTCTAATCGGGTCGGTTATATTTACTTCTGACAGCATCTTCTTCATAAAAAAATTGTCTGCCTCGTTAGTGTCGGAGAAAAAAAAACTAAAACTGTGATGTGCAAAGGATGCAAAGTAATATTCTCTAATATTTGGAAGGGACAACATTCCTTGAACAGAAGGAAGGTATAAAGTGTTACATGCAAGCCTCGGAGATTTTTCGGCCCAGAGAAAAGAGGAAATCAGGGCATCCACTTTAAAAAAAAAAAAAAAAGAGAGACCTGTATTACACAAGGTACAGCATCGAATAAAAAATTAAAAAGAGGTAGAACCGACATTCGTATTAGTGCTGCTCGCCCCATTAAAGACAGGGGTAATAAATTCCAACGCTCTAAAAGAGACCCAACCTTTTTTAACAGAGGTGAAAAGTTCAATGAAAACAGATCTTCCAGATTGTCCGATATGAATATTCCCAAATACCTCTTTGGGGATGGGTTATATATTTGCCTAAATTCTGGTACTAAAGTGTCTACAGTGCAGTTTACTAGAATAATTTCCGTCTCGTTAACATTAATTTTATAACCCCCTAGTTTTTGGAAAACCGAGAATATTTTTTAAATTTTCAATTGGCTAGAGGGTTTAGAATTTAAAAAAAGAGCAATGTTATCGGCGTATAATTTTATATTAGTCATGCATGCTACTGGGAATGTTTAGGTCCGTATATTCCTAATCGCAATCGCCAAAGGTTAGATAAATAACGCAAATAGAATTGGCGACAGGGGACATCCCTGTCGCGTGCCTCTAGTGACCAGACATGTCCCGATGTTAGAATTATTGATGATAATCTGTGCCCTAGAATTCATTTATAGATGTTTTAAAATAATGATAAAAACCTCCGGGAAATTAAAACTGTGCAAAATAACAAAATGGCAGTCCTATGACACTAGATCGAAGGCCTTCTCCGCATCTAAAAGCCAGATTTGAGCCTTCACTTTGTTGGATTTAAAAAAATCCAGTGCCTCCAATACAAACTTTGTATTTGAATAGAGATGCCTCCCTGCAATAAAACCACACTGATCGTTAGCTACCAGACATGCCACTATTTTATTCAATCGGTTTGCTAAAAGTTTTGTAAAAATTTTATAGTCTGCATTCAGGAGACTTATGGGTCTATATGAATTTATATTCTCCTTGTCCTTTCCTTAAAAATGCTAACCACCACAGCTGAATGGAAAGAGTCTGGCGGGGGGCCTCCTTGGAGTAGGTCATTCAGAAAATGTAAACATTCTTTATGTAAGGTTCCTCCAAATTTTTTTAAAAAATTAAAAATAGGAAGACCATCATCACCGTTAGCCTTACCGTTGGGGAGAGAACTAATCACCTCAAATAATTCTAACACTGAGAATTCCTCTGTGAAGTATTTCTTGCCCCCATCATCTAATTTCGGTATTGGCAATTGCTCTAAGAACTCCCCAATAGAATCAGGTGAGGCCCCTTCGGTCGCTTGATAGACTCCTTCATAGTGTTTTAAAAACAACTCGCCAATAGAGGCTGTGGTCTTAGCATGCAATTTAGTAATGGGGTTGATTAATTGATCTATTCTATTGCGAGCCTGCTTTTCTTTGGCTTGCCAGGCCAAGAGCTTCCCGGTGTATTCGCTCTCCTCATAGATCCTCTGGGCATAGAGATTACTATTAGTTACACCTAGGTCATAGTAAAAGTCCCTCATCCTGCTCTTAGCCTCGTAGAATTTTTGCCCGGAGCGCATTGATCTAACCCTATAGTGTTCTTGGGTTGCCTCCGTGACATCAGTTTGAAGTTTTATTTTCTCCTCCTTTCTTGCCTTCTGCTTTGGAATTTCTTTAGATGTTATTAACCCACGAAGAGTAGCCTTAAATGCATCCCAAATGGTATTTAATGGGGCAGTGCCTCTATTCTGTGCAAAAAAACTGCTCGATAAATTCTTCAATGTCTGCACACCATTGAGGATCAAGGAGGTTAAGATTATTAAAAAACCACCTTCTAGTAGGGTTTATATCTTGTAATCCCTGCTTTACCTCCATGGAGACTGCCGCATGATCGGAGAAAGCATTAGACAGATGTATATAATTATATAGCTCTAGAACATGAGAAGTTAAAAAAAAGTCTAATCTAGATGCAGAGTTATACTTTGCTGAGTGGCATGAATATTCTCGTTTAAGAGGATTAGAGAATCGCCAATGATCCATGATATCAAGGTCTAATTTACAAGTTTGGATAGCCAAAGCGGTTTGGGGTTTATTTTGTCGACGATCTTTTTTGGAGGAGTCCAATGAAGGATTCTGAAGAAAATTAAAGTCTCCCCCCCCAAAATATTAACCAAAGGAGCCCTGTTATGGCATTCTTTAACTGTAAAATTGGCAAAGAATCATCTAAAATTGGTGCATACATTGTAGCGAGAATTAGGTCTATATTATTTAATTTACCGTGTGCAATTGCCCATCTACCTCTATGGTCTGTGGCTGTACCAGCCAATGTAAAACCTACATGTTTTCCTATCAATATACATACTCCTCTCTGTGCCAGCCCAGCTGAGGACGATATCTTATGGCCGGCCCAGTTCTTCAAAATTTTATCTGAGTCATCCTGATCTCTATAATGGGTCTTTTGTAAATAGATAATGTCTGGGTTTACATTTTTTAACCAACATTCGATATCATTTTATTTACGAACATTGTTTAGACCATTTGTATTAAAAGAAATAAACTTCAACATACTATTAATTCTTTGAGAGGAGAATGATAAAACATGGAAAAAGGCAGCCGTAACAAATAGATAAAGCTAAAGGAATTTTAAGCCTCAGCCTGTGCAGATGAGCATTAAGCAACATATATAGATAAATAATCATACAAAAACTACAGCAGATAAACTCTGTGCAAATAGGCAGATAAGGAGTAAAATTATATGCTAACAGCGGAACCTCACTTTGTGCAAATACGCAAATAAAGAGCTAGAACATCTCTGAGCAAGTAGGCAAATGAGCAGTACGATTGTATGATACCAGCAAAGACCTTTCTTTGTGCAAATAGGCAAATAAGCAGTGCAATTATATGAAAATAGCAAAACCTCTCTTTGTGCAAAAAGGCAAATAAATAATACAGTTGAGCAACAATCTGCAGATGAGGAACAAGAACCCTTCCTCTATGCAAATAAACAAATAAGCAGTGCAGTTATATAATAGCAACAAAGACCTCTCTTTGTGCAAATAGACAAGTGTATTACTTCCATCTTTGAATAGCTTTTCTTAAAGCAGAGGCATTCCAAGATGCTGCCATGCATGCCCCCCTTTGCTCGTGCACACTTGGCTATCCTGGAATGTTTTTAAAACAACTTCAAGGGTCGTTCTCCATGATACAGTAAAGGGTGGAGTGAGAGGTCTGAGAATGGCATGCAATGGTGTGCGTTTATTTTTTTTAATAAAGAAAACGTGTGGGGGGGGGGGGGGGGAGACCGGCTCCGAGTTAGAGGGACAAAAAATACTCCCTCATGCATTACAATTCAAGGATGTGAAGACAGTAGTCTTTTACAACTCATCAAATTATGGGGAAGGCAAAATGTTCCTTGGGCAGGGCAAACACGAACATGGAGGAAAGCCATCAGATCAGGAGCAGAGCACGGAGATACACCAGAAAGCAAATTATGTAAGAACATGGAGCGAAAACAAATACTTTAAGTCTATACTAGATACAGTAGGCTGCCGAGCGACACCAAAATGATACGGTGAGCGAGTCTAGAGAGAGGAAATCCACCAATACAAGTGAACTACCAAGCAAGATTGCAGTGTGTCACTTCTCTGTGGAGATCTGGGCTAGCTACACTTATCCGGACTCCTGATCCTCTGGAAAAAAGTGGTGGCCTTCTGCACAAAAGATTTAAGAGGCTCGTGTTCGGAGTTTAAACATGTAATCTAACTATGTATTAACTTTAATGACACCTCAGACATTCTTACCCAGTTCAGTGGATGCCTTCAAAGGAGAACAAGTGGAAAAATGATAGCACTGCCAGCAGCTGATAGGAGAAATAGGGGTCAACTAAGCGAAACTGGAAAAGTTGACAGACTATGCTCACAAACACACAGGCTCCAGAATAGATCTGAAGACATTAATGAAGATTATGTTACAACTGAACATGCTCAACAAGCTAGAGACCGCACCACTGGCACTGATACACAGGCTCCTTAAGACTGGTAATAATGCACATACATTTTTAACTAACATCTTAAAAGCTAAATTAACCTGTGCTCGCGCAATAGGACTGAAAGGCAGGATAGCTTAGGTCAATTATGATGACCGAAGTTATGCTGAACTCTTTAGATAGTATAATTATTTTAATGTCACGGCCAGTACAAAAAAAAGCAAATCGCCTAAATCTGGTATTTTAAGCTCTTATCTGTACAGACTTCAAACAACAAATATAAATAGAAAACACTTTTAAATGTGTTCTAGAGCTGCGTTAGCAATCCCTGACTAATGATTAAAGTAAGCAAGGAAAGAAAAATCATGTTACTAATAAAAACTTACGATTTTGTTTAAAGTCCAACGTAGTAACATGTCCTTGCCTTTGTAGGCTCTACAGTAACAGGCTGGTATTTTTCTCTTGGAAATGTGGCAACCCTACCAATAGCAGAGGAGGGACATTTTAGCAGCAGTAAAATGGTCTGAATCATTTAAAGCCACAGGACCAGATAAGCTCTACTAACCACTTGCCTCAAGTTTTAGGTGGTGGTCCACAAAATAAATGCCTTTTATTTATGTTTTGGATTTTAAAACTTAAATAAAAGGCATTGTCATTTACAATACTAATAGCTTAAACTCTCGCAAATGTGAGACCTATTGCATTGCAATAAAGGGCCTTCTCAACTGCTTTTTAGATTTTAAATATCAGAGGAAGAAACCGGCCTGCAACACCTTCAAAGTAGTGATAAATAGTGCTGTGAAGATGTGCAAGTGTTGTAAATTACACAGAAACAAAGTGAGAGTTACAAATGATCAGAGCTATAAACACTAACAAAGCGTCCAAAACATTTCGCTCCGTGATTACACTGTTGCGACTCAGAAGGAAGAGCAGGAGGCTATTTCCTGCCCTCTCCGTGATTTGAGTGTGCAGCGTGGCATTGTGTGATATCATTGCTATCTTTGGCCTAATAAAAAGCAGGACCCTGGCTTCACCTCCTGGTGCAGGGCGGGCTGTGCTTTATGGCAGGCATGGAGGGAGGGATGGATGGATGGTCTCTGCTGTAGTTCCAGCCTCGTACAGTGCCCCTGGGGGTATTGGTATTGGTGGTGGTAGTAGTTTTACTGGTGGTGGTGTTGGTGGTGGTATTGGTGGTGGTGTTAATAAAACAAGATTTTGAAAACAACCTGTCAGGTGGCTTTAGTACAGTTGACATGTAACACAGATGTTATGTTGTCAGCTTCAGCCAATTAGCACAGGATTTTACATGACTCAATTCGCTAATCATTTTAAAATCCATTTTACATGAGGGGGAGGGGGGTGAAACAGACATGAGATAATGCCGGGTTAAAGTGACTGAAAGCAGGCGCACATGTTACAGGGCGGCCGTGCTGCTTAAAAAAAGACAAGCGGTTTCAGCGGAAGCAGCGCATGTCCAGCGTGCAGTAAGAGAAACTCAATAAAGTAAATAGTGCTTACAGACTAAATACGGGGGCATTTAGGGCTTGCGAGAAATATAAGTGAGCTGCCAAAGACAGAACACAAAAAGATGTTTTGCTGATGTAATGGAAATATCTGCTGGAGATTAAGGTACAAGCAGGGCACTTTTTTTTTTACTCAAACGTAATTGACAAGGATAACTTCCTCCCAATAAAGTAGGAACTGTCCATCGAATGTCGAGACAGGGTGACAATATGAGCTAAGTGCCATGTGAGAAAACGCATCACTAGTTGTTAGTTTAAGTTTACGACAACCCAACACACTCCTTTCATATGTCATAGAGCATTATTTTTGATCAAATAAAAACTATCATGCCCATTTATTTATTAAATAAAAACGATTACATCTCTGTTGATGTTTTTCTCTATATTCGCAATAGAAATGACACTGACGATTGTTCCGCAAAACAGATTTCAGCAGCACAATGAAGCAGATCAATAACAAAACTTTTGTCAACATCTGAGGACCCCCAAGGTGAAATAAATCACTTCTGGCAGAAAATGAAAATGTGTGCGTTCTGAGTGTGTTGGTGGGGTGAAAGTGTGTGGTGTGGGTTGGGGCGGAGACGTCAAACATGAATTTTAGTTTCAACATACCAAGGCCAATAATAATAAAATCCTGAAATGCAAACGGGGGCAGAAGTCTACATGCAACGGAAGCGGGGGCTCCTTTGCTCAGAGATGGGCTGTGCCGTGTGAAGGGGGCACCCACCAGCTCCCAGAACAGCTCTCATTTCAGAGATTTTTTTGTTTCCACACCTCAGATTCCTGCCTAAATCTCTGTGTCAAGCTTTGCTCTGCCATTTTGGAAGATGTGCCCGAAGACGATTCTCTGTCCTCTCCGCACACCCTTCCTACCCTTGAAATGATGTAGCGCCCCACAAATAACACCATGTCGCCGTGTTGCTCTGAGGAACGGAGAAAAGAAACACCTCGCATGGAGCCTCCTGCCATCACGTTCCTTTCCTTTCTACACTAATGACGTTTAAACAAAGAAATATTTGCAATGCCATAGGTCTCGCATTTAAATGAGACCCCTATGGCATCGCAAACAAACAGCCACCATTGTCCCTGCTTTGAAACTGAAAGTGGGCATGGCGCGCTGAATGTAAGCGAAGCACGTCGTCGTACCTAAAGTAGTCCTACTATGCAAATCCTACTCTGTGTGTACCTAGAGTGTGTGTACGTGTGAAGCCATGAATTCCCCCCCCGCCCAGGGATGATCCCACCCCTTACCTGGAGGGAGAGAATGTAGGAACTAACCCTGGGCGTAGTTCGCGAAGTAGCGCTACGCGTAGCTACGCAAAGTGCACTTCGCACTACGCGAGCTACGCGTAGCACTTCGCGAACTGCGGTAGTACCCTGTTTGCACTGTACAAGATGTCGTTTTCAATGATTGCACAGTGCGGACAAGCATCCGGCACTGTGCAATCACTGAAAACGGCATCTTGCACAGTGCGAGCTGTAGTTTTCTGCTGCTCGGGTAGATTTTTACTCGAGCGGCAGCTTTCTCAAAGCGGACTGGTAGTTTCTCATCGCGAGCGGTCGCGAGCATGCGCGACCACTCGCAATGAGAAGCCTGACCTCCCCGCGTTGAGAATCTCGCCAGGAGGTTTATTTTCCACGCTCGCGATCGCCAACTTGATGTTGCTGATCGCGAACGAGGAAAAAGTCTCGCCGGGATGTCATTTCGCTTGCTCGCGGTCGCCAACTTTACGTTGAGGACCGCGAGCAAGCAAAAAAATGACCGCTGCACTACGCAACGCTACGCGTGTTTCCACTGTGCTACGTGCATTTCGCGTACTGCGAAGTAGCGCAAACTTCGCAAACTACGCGAGCATAGCGTAGTGATTTGCCCAGGCTTAGTAGGAACCCATTCTTAGTCACAAACTGGACACCCCCTCACAGAGATGTCAGACCGCCGCGTGGTGAAGTCTCAGCATGAAGGGACCCTCGGTGTCAAATGAAGTGCCTCCTCTGCTAATCTTTTGGATGATCATTATTTATAGTGAAAGCATCCTTGTGATGTACGTATAGATTAGCAATGTAGACAGCCCTGTCGCTCCGTGGATGAAGATAAAACATTTTTACATTGTGAGCAAGAAGGCCTTGTACATGGTGTTTTAGGCATTGTGATAATGTAATGGGAAGCTAGATGTGTAAACATTAGTTTAGAGAAACTAATCCAACATTGTCATGCACGCAATTATGTGCAAAATGTTACCACAGAAATGTTATTGTGCAAAATTAGGACAATAAGAAAATGTGCAGCTTTGTTACTTAGGCCTAACCCGTGCACATAAAACTACACACCCTTATATCCCCGCAACCAGAAGGGTCTAGCGGACGTAATGGGAGTTTGCTTTTTTAAGTCTGCCATTGTGACACAAAGTTTCAGATGAAAACATTGTCACAAGTAGCCATTTTATGCTACTCATTTTCAATATCTCTTTATTTCCAACAGTTGGTTTCTTGAGGGTTCTACACATAGGACCCTTTGCTGAATTCGGAATTTTTTCTACTTTTCAGAAATCTATAGCCTTCCTGCAAAAACCATAGATTTCACACTGGTTTTCATCACAAACTGGAAGTAGGCTGACAGCCCTAAACAAAATAGGACAAATGGCCTACCTCTTTAAGAAAAATGCCAAAAATAGTTTGTTGGTTTTGTATTCTGGTCTGCATGTGCCTGAAAGCTGTGAAGATAGTGACTTTAGCACAGCAAACCGTTTGTTGATTACATTTGTAGGGAAAAAAACAGGCACTTTAATTCAGAGCACTTTGTTCCTATTTTTTCCCAAAACTCAAGATTTTGCTATGTTTTGCCCATTTTCTCAGTCCCTTCCAGGGGACAAACCCTGGATACCTTTAGAATCCATGGATGTTGGGGAAAAGGGACACAAATTTGGCATAGATACCTTTTGTGAAAAGTGATACAGCTCGAAGGCTACCTACCTCAAATACCCCAAAACGGTCTTAGCACCTGGTGGGGGAGGAGGGAGGGTTTGCAATTAAGGGGTTAACTGACAGACTACAACTTAACAAGAGAGCTGGATAATGGGCACCGTGAACACAAACAGCAAGAACAGAACAAACAATTACTGATGAGTGGGGGGCAGGGGATGGATTGGAGGTTCAGCAACAAATTGAAGGTGGCTGAAATGTAGGTCTCGATTTTAGCACTAGCCACACTGTACAACACAAGGATGTACGATACACACATCGAAACCAAATAAACATAGAACCACATAAGAAGTACAATTATGGCAACAGTCTTAATGTTTTTAGGCAAATGAGTTGCAATTAGATTCTGACCCTCCAAAGTATCTGCTTTGGAGTAGGAATCCACACAAGGTTTAGAAAAGGTATAGACTAACACAGTGTTTCCCAAACTGTGGGTTCAGCCAATTTTTGGTAAGTCGTCAAAGTCCAAGCAATGAAGTAGGATGGCTTTAATTTCTGTATTTTGTGTGTCACATTTCCTTCACTTCGAAGATAGAGATTAAATATCGGGCTAGGTCTTCTGACAAATTGCTGCGTATTTTATTTTTGAGGAAGGGACTGGTGTTTAAAAACTCCTCATACTTTGAAGTCAGAGAAAAAAAAGTAAATGAGTTATGTGACAATCTTGGTGGAGTACAAAGAGTGAAAATGGAAAGGCTGCAGGATATCACTTTTTGTAACACGTAAAAAAATGTTGATACCAGTAATTAAATTGTAGCAGTGTAGGTATTGCCCAAATCCTTCAGAATCCGTGGTGCATATTGTATGTTGTTATCCAGCACCGTTTCCCCCGAGGCAAGTCTATTTAAGGCACATTTTTCTGAAACATGGTGTAAGAACATGCAAGGAGGCATCCTTACATCCAACGCCCGATGGAACTGGCACGGATTGGCAAGTTTTTTGCTTTAGCAGGAAGGCTATGGTGAGACACTTGCACACTCCTGGGGACCTAGTTCTTATACTCTCAAGTACGAACTGAAGACTAGAGCTGCTTATAGATGTTGTTGAATCTGCACCTTTTACTTTAAACAGCAGACATGTTTACGAGGTTTGCTAATCTTGCTTATGGTCCCAGTGTCCTGTGTTGTTTGGTATGGCACAATGACTCGGCACCTCACTAGAATAGACCTGTTTATAATCATCGACAAATCAGCATGTGGCACTTTAGTGAATTTCAAGCAGCTGGCCTTAGTCGGGATCCGGTTTAAATTATTTGATACGCTTTGACAGCTTTGCACTTTTCACTACGTCTTTTTTTTACCCTGGGATGATGTGTTGGGTGTACGCGACCAGTTTTACTTTCTTGTTGGGTGTTTCCTCCCATTGCTTGCTTTCTGGTTGGGTGTAAGACCCCCGTTTGCTTTTTCTTTTTAAATATCAGTCACTTGTTGCTTGCTTTCTTTTTGGGTGTTAGCCACCCCATGCTTACTTTCTGGTTGGGTGTATTCCACCCTTTGCTTCCTTTCTGGTTGGGCTCATGTCACCTGTTGCTTGCTTTCTGTTTGGGTGCTAGACATCCCTTGCTTACTTACTGCTTGGGTGTAAGTCACCTTTTTGCTTGCTTTCTGGTTGGGTGCATTTCACCCGTTGCTTTTCGCTCGTTATCTTGTTTTCCCTTTTGGAGTTCTATCAGCGTTTTGTCATGTAGTATTGGTTTTTCTGGTTGTGCCTTATGCCCGTTTTCTGCTTTCATGTGGTATCCTTTTCCCCTTCTTTTGCTGTGGTCTGTGTTCCTTTTCTTCTTCGCCAGCCTGGCCAGCCAGTGTGGTTGTGATGGTACTCTGATGGTACTCTGGATCACTCTTTTCTTGTTTGTTTTCGTGGTTTACTTTTCTCTCTTTTTGAAATGTTCTGGTTTCAAATTTGCTCTGCTAAGGAAGGAGATGTGTCTTCTCTTTCTGGTATTCCATTTTCTCTTTGAATGTTTCAGCATTTTTGTATTGTCGCTATTTATGTGCCTGTGTATTTCACTAAATGCTGTTAGCATTTTTGCAGTGCGACATCTTATGCAAGTTTCTTTTCTCTAAATGCTGTGTGCATTTGCGAAATCTTATTATGCAAGTTTTTACTCATAGTTTAGTCTTTTGAGTTACTTATGTAATGCTGATTTCTTCTTGAATTTTGTGACATTTTCTCTTACAAGTTTCTTTATACTTGATATGTTTTCGTCTATTATATAAAGGGGGATGGTGCGTTATATCTAAGGTTTTATTCAATGCACCTTCCTTGTTTCTCTGCCTCTGCTGCTTAGAGAGTGTGAATGTAATGGGTAGAATGTTGGTGTGGATGGTGATGCCATTGGAATGGGTGCTTAGCTGTGAGGCAGAGCGTCAGTTGGATCCTGGGCTGAGGAGCAGAGAGGCTGATCCTGGTGGGGCCTTATTACATCTTTACTGGAAAACCTACATAAAATCTAAGACCAATAAATGTTTATCATCTGTAACCTAACCATGTCTACTAGAACTCCTTACTATGACACAACAATGTAGTGTCTGTCAATGCTATAGGTCTCGCATTTAAATGCGAGACGTATGGCATTGCAAACAAACGGCAGGTATTGTCCCAGCTGCTTCGAAAGTGAAAGTGGGCATGGCACGCTGAATGTAACCAAAGCACGTTGTCGTGATAAATGTATGAGAAACTCAATAACAACCAAGTCAAGGGGTCAGTAGCCATGGGAGGTTACAAATGAAGACATGGCCGTACTAAGAAGGGACTAACCAGATTATTTAGGACTCAGAATCCGGCATTTACGAAGGACAAAGACACAAGCCAATGACAAATATGGGTGGGGGAGTGGGTGGGGCTTCTCTCCGTACTGAACAACAGATCATCCACAGAGCAGCGCTTGCACGCTGGCTCAGGCTCGACCTAAAAATGGCTGTTTAAAATTGCTCCCGCTTCCCTGCGCATTTTCATGTGGCTTGACAACTTGGCATCTTGCACCTTGAAAGAAATCTGTTTTTTTAAACTACATCTGAAATGCCTGTTCCTGCTGTATTTTATACTCCTTGTGTTGCACTGTTATAATTTGGTTTCAGACAATACGGACCCTTGATTTTAAGTTGGCTTTCAATCTAAGACCCCATCGACTGTTTTCACTGCAAAATGTTATTTTGTGTGTGAAATAACTCTTGGATTGTATTGTAAAGATTTGAAGTTATCAAAAAAATAAAATATTTGACTGATTTGACTGTAAATAAATTATACAAATTCAGCAGTTAGGAAAGCACAAAAGTAGCACATTGTTTTGGAATTCTGAATTGTGATTAAAGCAAAGATTTTAATAGGATCAAAACAAATGAAAACACTTCACTTAGGGATGCACAAATGATAATCAATGATACCCGATTTCAAACAAATGATAATTTGAGTGCGATATTAAGAGTAAAACTGCAAGCCTGTAAAACTTTAGTGGCCATTTCAAAGGTAAATGACCTGTCTGTAAATTACCCTGTGTTTCCAGATGATGCTTTAGTTCTATTATAAGAAATCGCCCACCTAATTTCCATTAAAGCAAGGTGGGTCACGCAAGTTTGCAATTCTAAAAAGTGGGTTGTGGTTCTAAAACGTTTGGAAAGCACTGGACTAGACTGCATGTAGCATCCTTAGAGATTATCAGGAATGAGGATATTTCAAATCCGTTGCGGTTTTATAATATTGTTCCAAGTCTGATACGATAAGGACAAACTAGACTCCTCATAACAAGTAACAAGCATTTGCAATGCAATAGGTCTCCCATTTGTTAAAGTTAGAGATGTTGGCATTGAAAATGGCAAAGTGATTTACTTTTGTTTTTTTATTTGCAGTTGAGCAATTATATTTGCTTAGAGCTATGGGCATTGGTATGAAAAAATAAAAAAGCAAAAGTAAAAAACATGGTCATCTTTAATGCCAACAGCTCTAACTTTAACAAATGTAAGACCTATTGCATTGCAAATGCTCGTTTTTGTTGTGAGCTACAAAAATAAATCCTACACCCTCTCCTCTTATATGGGTATTCAGAAGGATTGGCACTTAAATTCTCTCACTTTGAAGTCAGAGAAATAAAAAAAGACACCAAGCTCCCGAAAGACAGAGCATGACATTTGACTTCTGTCTTTGAATGCACAGAAAATGTGACAAGATAAGAACAAGATGTGGGGCCTTATTATGAGTGCAATATGCTTGGTGGGGAAGCATTTTACACGTTTCCTCACCGCCACACTTTTCATGGCGGTGCAAAGTGTGGCGGTGGGGAAATAAAGGGGGCCCTTCAGGGCCCCCTTGTGCCTCACGCCATGTGGATGCACACAGAGGGCCACAACACGTGCCCCCCTGAGTACATGCACACCAGTAGCTGCAGGGCATGGACTCCAGCAGTCCATGCCGTGCAGGTACTGCCTTTCATGTTATCATTGCTGTGCCTATTTCATAGGCATTGCCCTGGGAACGCCAAAGAACAGCCCGCCAGACAGGAGATAAGTACTAATCTTTTGGGCAGTTCACAGGTGACGAAGCAGGGTCGTCCCACTCTAGCACTGCCAAACTCATAGTAAGGCCCTTAATGACCTGTTTTCCGAAAGCGAGTTTGTGAAAGAATAAAGTAAACAACGTTTGAGTAACAGGAGGGAAGAACTCAAGCTGGACGGCCTAAAACAAATAATGGCAGCAGTTTGAAAACCAGAAAAGTAACAAACCAAAAAATCAATGGAAAGCAACAGGCAGAATGCATTCATAGGTCAGCTTTCTAAATGTACCCAAGATGTATTTACCAAACCAGACAGCTGTGCTGTCTGCTAGGCTTCCACCTAAAAATGTTCTTTATGCAAGCTAAAAGGTCGAAAGCAGCCAAACCCACCAGAACTTTTCTCATTGTGAGAGCACAACATGTCAGTTCCACAGAACTTGAGGTAAGATTCCAGACACTGCAAGCTTCTACAAAGGTCATATGGCCGCCACTTGTCGCATTCTTAAACAGAACATCAGTGACAGAAGAGAATAAGACTTCATCATGGCCACTATAATGAAGAATGAGTTCCTGTCACTGTCTGGAGCACTAGACCTTCTACTGTATGTTCTACTCTAATCAGGGCCACTTGAATTATATGGCAGGGGAGGACCAAATTATGCTGCAGTCCTGACTAAATGAAGTGGCAACAAAAGTCAAATTGTCCAGCGCAATGCAGCACTGTTTTGATAGGATTATTTTATTATTACATCATTCTTTTACAGGTGAACACTGTCTGGGCAAAGTTTCCACCCCTTTATTAACTTTAGTAGCAGTTTAACACCCATATAAAGAAATAAACAACAGAAAGGTGAGCAGTACTGCGCAGTAACATTGTGTCTCTGTGGCTTCAGTAACTATTGGGGAGAGGAGTTGGACTAACGGCTAGGGCAGTCAACCTCGAATCTGGGTTTGAGTCTTGGCAATGACGCTGAACATCCTGTGATTCTGGGCAAATCACTTAATCTACGAGTGCCTAACAAAAAAAAAAAAAAAATTAAGGTGTCCTCTTGTAATGCAACTCTGATACCGGATTCGGGTCAAGTTCGCGTTATATAAAATTCTGTAAAATAAAAAATAAAAAAATAACTATTTGATCTACAAACAAAATTGTTTTTGTTAGCACCAGCAGATTATGCAGCAGAATATGGAGAATGCAGCACATTCAGCAAATTCATAATTATTACCGCAGCTGCAAAAATCACACAATTCCAGTGGCTCGGACTATGATCTCTATAACTGCTAATTATAAAATATATTTGTGTATTCTCCACAGAATCCCATCTCACCATTCTTATTTCCAATGCCTTGCTCTTGGCGTTTCTCTCTTCATTGTGGTCATGTCTTTTAGGATAGTCTCATTGATGTATACCCCATTTTACAAACATTATCTCATCCACACGACTATAATGATTCTATACAGGTTACCTTTAACTTAATTAGCTTGCTCTGGTCTCTTCGACACCAGGCTCTCAATCTTCTATCTGAATCCCTGTACCTGACGTACATAAACGTCCCCAGGCACGACAAATTTATTCTGTATAAGGGTCACCATCTTTTTTTCATCCCCTGCCAACAGCCAGCTGTACATGATCACACTTGTTTAGAAAAGCATCTGTGATTGTTTTCAAAACATTTATGATTGTATTCAAAACATCCATGGTTGTTTTAAAAACTAAACCATTCTAGAAAAAACCCTGGAGTGACCACTTTAGAAAAAGACCCTCATGCACCCCTACAAGTTAGAGAAATTCCTTCCAAGCTGGGACGGGGACCTGCAGGCCAAATCTTCGACACAGCGGTCTGACATCCCTTGTGGGTTGTAATCCTCAACGCAGAAACAGGGTCCTTCGTTACGAACCATCAGGTGAGGGGCTGGTTCTTCCCTAGGGGTTTCTTGGCTAAATATACAAATAGCGATATGCATATACACATACACATCCAGGTTAGGCTAGGTACATTTATGCAAAAAACTTAAGGCACGTATTTTAGGAATATGCAAGTGCTACTGTTTTTATCTGAACTGTTTCTGTTCATCTTATTAGCACTATGGTAGAAATGTATCTACTATTCACTATATTGGTACTAGCAATCTCTTTTGTATGCTTCTGTTTCCTGAATGTCACATATGTTTTACAGAAGACGGTCGCTGGACCAATAGATTCTTATTGAAAATTCCTAATTGCCATCCTGTCTATTTTCTGAGAGAAAGCAATAACGAGTGTATGAGCAAAACGTACTGTATTCCACAGTCCCTGAGGAATCAAGGTTGTCATGTTCAGTGGCTGTCAGAGACTACCTACACCACTGTAGAATACAAGGGGGTGGTAGTGGCACTGTAGAGCCAGCTGGTCTAACGGCTGACCTAACCTGTGGGGGTGTCCAGATGCCGTTGGGACATCAAGCCTTCAGTTTAGCTCATCCAAAACGCGCAGGTCCTGAGGGACTCCTAGGAACTACATGACATGGCGGCGCCAACGTTGGTTTGGTTCTTAAATTAACAGCAAAAATCTGAGTAGTTCAGTTGTACTTTCTCAGAAAACCCTACTCACACCTTTCAGAGATGTCTGAAGTGGGTAGGGAAATCCGCCTCAGCTGAACAGATATATTCTATGTATTGGCTGAAGGTTAAGCAAGCTTGTAAGGATAAAAAAATTCCCCCACATTGTGGAAAAGCCTTAGCTATTCTCTTTTAAAAATGACTGACCTCGCGAGTAGCTCTGGGGAAGACAAATTGGCTAACACTCTTAACATCACAGAAAAATGCAGCCATGCGGTTACTATGGAATTGGTAGAACACGGCATACCGGCAACTGGTGGCTGTGATAACTTCATGATCGAGGCACACGAGGTGTTTGGATCAGAGGTATTCTATTCTTGGGTTTGTTTACACCTGCAGATCCGGTCACTAAATTGTTCCACACAAACATTGTAGATGAACCACCAGATGAATACATTCCATACTAAGACACTGAAGTCCTGTTAACTTACCAGCAGCATAAAAGTTGGTTTAAAGATGCCCTCGCACACACAGCATCTGTCTTGAGACTCGGTCTGCTCAGCATAGAAGGAGCGACTTGGCCGGTCTTAGGGACATACACGCCACATCCCGAGATAGATACATTAGCAGTGGATGAAGTATGTAAAATATTCAAAGACATGGTCAGGTTACACAGACACACTGTCCAGTTTGTCATGCGAATATTGACAGTCCAAACCTACGAGAAATGCTCCAGCTGGTCCACATCAGACCACACCTACAATTAACCCACAGACACTGAAATCAATAATAGGGGACACATCTGGGCTGGATAGCACAAACAATTGCACAGCTGGAAGCAGTATTTCCCCATACTGGTCCACAGGAAAAACATAGAATGCTGGCCATTGCTTGCCAATGGGGATGGTTCCATCGATCGAGGATTCTACCACTTGTGGAACAATCTTTGCTTCTGTTTATTTCAGAATACACAGTACTCCTTCCTTAGCAGTTGTTCCAGAAGTATTGAAACAAACACAGAACGAGCACGGGGCAGGAACTTCCCTGGACTTGGGAATGAAAATGATGAGTAATTATCCCAAGTCTCTGCAATCATGCTGAGCAAAAAATAAAGGGGGAGGCAGCAGCAGTGGCCTACACAGCCGCCTAAGGAAATTAGCACCTAGAAATAGGGAGCGAGAATTACCAAAAATTAACAAAGAAACCTATGCTGAATCAGGTCGAGATAATTTGGGAACCAAAGCAGAAAAGCCACAAATGGTGAGTAGTCCCGACAAAGACAACTCAAAGCAAGCACCCACTTCTTCTAAAGAGAAATGGGAAAACAAATATTTAAAGAAATAATTCAGAAAAAAATTCACTATCAAGGGGTGGGTCTTCCCAACGGGAGTGCTCTGAAAAGAGGTACAACCTTAGGAATCGTGACATTAGAAAACCTGATAGGCGTCAGGTCACTGCTGCACATTCCTTTTGTTCCTTCCAGGGTTCATCTAAACACTCGGAGAGGGTCAGCCTCTCGGAACAAAAGACTGAAAATCGACCAAAGACAAAAAGGGAAACATCGCACTTCAGATTACATTATCAAACAGGAAGAGCAACCTAAAGGAAAGCCTCAATTTAAAAAGAAGAAAGTAGCTGGCTTAAAGATTAGAAATGCCCAGGTGCTCCGGGAGTGTGTTAAATTTGAGCAGTATTCGTGCCTCGGGATTAACTGGGCAAAGTCGGTGGTGTTCCCGCAGACGGCTGGTACAAGGGAGGTGGATCTGGACTTTCTGCTAAATGTGGACTCATGATCTTGTGCGATATCTGGGGGTATGGCTGCACAGAGATCCGGATAAGGTGATATCTGAGAATTATGGGCAAGCCATTGCGCTTATCACTGAGCAGGCAGAGCTGTGGGCGCGCTGGACCCTGTCCCTCGCAGATCGAATAGCAGTTATAACAAGCATTTGCAATGCAATAGGTCTCGCATTTATAAGAGTTTGAGCTATTGGCATTGTAAAATTACAATGCCTTTTATTTATGTTTTGGTTTTAAAACAAATAAAAGGCATTGTAATTTACAATGTCAGTAGCATAAACTCGCATAAAAGCAGTGTCTGGAGTGCAGCAGTGTGTGGAGTGCAGCAGTGTGCGGCGTGCAGCAGTGTGCGGCGTGCAGCAGTGTGCGGCGTGCAGCAGTGTGCGGCGTGCAGCAGTGTGCGGCGTGCAGCAGTGTGCGGCGTGCAGCAGTGTGCGGCGTGCAGCAGTGTGCGGCGTGCAGCAGTGTGCGGCGTGCAGCATGGAGCAGTGAGTAATGCAGCAGTGTGCGGCAGTGTGTGGCATGCAGCAGTGTGCGGCGTGGAGCAGTGTGCGGCGTGCAGAATGGAGCAGCGAGTAATGCAGCAGTGTGCAGCAGTGTGCGGCGTGCAGCAGTGTGCGGCGTGCAGCAGTGTGGGGCGTGCAGCAGTGTGGGGCGTGCAGCAGTGTGGGGCGTGCAGCAGTGTGCGGCGTGCAGCGGCATGCAGCAGCGTGCAGCGGCATGCAGCAGCGTGCGGCGTGCAGCAGCGTGCAGCAGCGTGCGGCGTGCAGCAGCGTGCGGCGTGCAGCAGCGTGCGGCGTGCAGCAGCGTGAGGCGTGCAGCAGTGTGAGGCGTGCAGCAGTGTGAGGCGTGCAGCAGTGTGAGGCGTGCAGCAGTGTGCGGCGTGCAGCAGTGTGCGGCGTGCAGCAGTGTGCGGCGTGCAGCAGTGTGCGGCGTGCAGCAGTGTGCGGCGTGCAGCAGTGTGTAATGCAGCAGTATGCGGCGTGCGGTAGTGTGCGGCGTGCAGCAGTGTGTGGCGTGCAGCAGTGTGTGGCGTGGTTTGTAAACAACAAGAAAAGCGGACACCAAAGGAAGGGTGGGAGGGAACGAGCATATGGGGTGTGAGTTATAACGAAAGTTAATTGTTATAAGAGGGGATGCAGGAAGTGAGGCCGCTGGCGCCAGGATCGAACCACAGGCTCTGCCGTCCGGAGTCCACCACTCTGACCACTGCACCACGCCTCTCCCTCTCTTTTGAAGAGATACCTCTGTGTCGGCGATTTGTATGTGTTGATGCATAGCCACGAGTGTCTGCGCTTGTGAAAGCGTTCCTTATCTTGTGCCCAGAATAATAGCCTTCTTTGTTTGTTTACTGAGAGTTTAGAAGTGTGATGCGTTAAGTGTGTTTCCCACAGATGTTGCGAGGCCAGTTCTCCTAAAGCCTCACTTGCCTTTGCCCAGCAATTTGTTTGACTGTTAGCCTGAATCTCCTTCCAGATTAATGCTTCTAGAGTGTTGAGAAGGCCCATTCTTACCGATGGCAGGTACTAAAGAAGAGCACTGTGCTGTGCTAGTGCATGCTCGCGGAATCCAAATTGTGCCGATGACGTGTGTTGTGGGAGATGGAATAGCACCACATAGTACACCCAATTCCCTCACATGAATGTAGTCTCTTTAAGTCCAACATTTAATTTCTGAGAGGATTGTTAAATACGAAGAGGGCAATGGACGCAAAATGGCGGCTCGCGTTAAGGTAATTAAAGTCTGGCGCCCTCAATCTTCCTCCGTCTTTGTGTTAGTCTCGCTTTCTATTTGTAAAGTTTCAGAATTTGTCCCTATATAGTTGCCAGAATTTGAGGTCCTGTGGCATTTCCTTTGCCAACTTTTTACGTTTTCCAGACGCTGTGGTTATAACCAGTGTCATGAAACAGTGCAGTGAGTAGCAAGGCATCTTTATTGCATCACAAATACCGCATTTACAGTACCCACCACTACTACATCGCCAAAGTAAGTAGATGTGAAGTTTTTGAATTTTGAATTGTAAATCTATACTTAGTATGTACACGCAAGTTGCCGATATAGTGGTGGCCAACATTGTGGAGGCAGTGTTTTTGTAACTCAATATTTCGACAACGATATAGTGGCATGCACCAATGCGATTGATAGTTGTGTGCCAACATTGGTTGGCATTTGTCAAGGTGCCTGCTAGAGGAGCAAGGCACCCACGACGAAAAAAAACGAGGAAGCAAAAAAACGGATTTACTGGTAAACAATGTTTTCCGGTCTGACGTTGATGTGGAGCACAGCTGAAAAAAAAATACCTCGCAATTTTACCAGTGTCATGAAACAGTGCAGTGAGTAGCAAGGCGTCTTTATTGCATCACAAATACCGCATTTACAGTATCCACCACTACTATATCGCCAAAGTAAGTAGATGTGAAGTTAGGAATTTTAAATCTATACTTCGTATGTACACGCAAGTTGCCGATATAGTGGTAGCCAACATTGTGGAGGCAGTGTTTTTGTAACTCGATATTTCGACAGCGATATAGTGGCATGCACCAATGCGATTGATAGTTGTGTGCCAACATTGGTTGGCATTTGTCACGGTGCCTGCTAGAGGAGCAAGGCACCCACGACAAAAAAACTCTGCTAAACTCACGAGGGAATGACTGACCGTGGTAGGGTATGTGCGTGTGTGAAAGTAATCGCGATCGCGATCACATCAAAGCGGCCGTGCGGCCCGCGAAAGTGAAAGCAAACAAGTGCTTTCAGGCCTCCAAATGGTGCGCGCGCCCGGCCGACGCACATGCACTGTATTTGGAGGCCTGAAAAGCCACTGTTTGCACTTCCAAAACTCGCTTACTATAAGTCTCGCCAGAGCAGCGCTAAAGCGCTGTCTCAGGCGAGACCTAAAAATGGCTTTCCTACCTAAGCTGCTCTATTATTTTGTTAATATCCCAATCAAGTTGAATATTGTGCTGTTTAAGACTCTCCAAATCGGCAATACTCACATTTGTATGGGGGCGAAAAGAGGCCCAGATACAGTTGGGATGTCCTGGTGCAGCCATTTGGCCGGGGTGGGTTGAGGCTCCTGACTTCCGACTATAACCATTTGTGCTCACAGGCACAGGTTGCGCACTATTGGCACTTTCCGCAACTGTTTCAACCTCATATTGCCATCAAATCCAATGCTGTCCTCCCAATGCCCCTGCAGGCAGCGACTCTCTTTCTGGGGGTTCGGGAGGCCCTAGGGCTGAAATTAACCCCGTGCAATGCACTGCATGGGCTTGGAAGACGCCTGCTAAAAGGGCACAGCTCCCGTACTTGTATGCCCCACTGCTGCCATTGGCCTCGCATCCGGACATTTCTGCGGCATGGGAGAAGCCCGTACTGCGGGAGTTGACCGGATGGGAGACCTGTATAAGCAGGGTTGGTTCAGGTCATTGCAAGATGCACAGGGGGGTAAAAATCATGGATTCATGTTGAGTTTTACTTATGTCAGAGTCCAGCAAGCTGTTAGAACCATTTACCTGAATTATCCGGATGAACCTACGACTGCTGGCACTGCAGGCGATGCTGGAGGGGGAGGAGCGAAAGGGCCTAATTAGCAAACTATATAATGCCTCCCCGAGACAGCGGGAATTGGGGGAACACCACCTATCTTAGATGCCGCCGTGCGCTGGGGTCTGTCCTCACACCGGATCTTTGGAAGGCTTGCTGCGAGCTAACAGTTCGCCTTACGGCGAATTGCAATCTTCCCATTATCCACTTTAAATACCTACACCAGCTAGATTACATCCCTCTACAACTCTGTAGATCTGGTTTGTGTGAGTCTGCTAGATGTGTGAGGTATGGGCAGGCAGATGCCAACTTCCTGCATGTGGCATGGATGTGTGCAGGTGTATTTGCATTTTGGTCAAAGGTGGCGAGTGTGCTCAACGATATTGTGCTGGAACCGGTGCATTGCACTCCTGAAATTTGCCTCCTTGGATATGTGAAAAACCTTTAAGCCCTTTAATAGATGCAAAGTTGCAGTTTACACTCTGTTTGCCAAAAGGGCTGTCGCGCAGTGTTGGGGAGCGAAAACCACTCCAACTGTGAAAAAATGGATCCGTGATTTACTTTACTGTAGGGATCAGCTGGGGGTCTATGCAGAAGAATTACCCAAAGCTTCACGTCGCAAGGATTTTGGGGCCCCTCTTACTGTATGCTTGCTGACCCACCCAGATTTGATATAACCTGTATTATATATGCCTCTTAATGTCTGTATGATAGTTGCCTTACTACGAGAGTCCTATCATTGTATGTGTTTATGCTACTCCACTCATGTTTGTCCATGATGTACAAGATTTCTCCAAATCCACAATTTATTGTTGTCTGCTCTGCTGGGAGGTGGGAGGGGGGGTTGTTCATTACTAGATATTGCTATTAAAAGAAATGCCCAGGTTACTGAGGACTCAGCTTCTGAACGGGGAATGGGCTCTGACGAAGTTAGACAGCGCGACAGAAGTAACAATAGCTCGCCAGAAGCTGAAGGATTTTCTGGAGACAGTAGTACTGAATAAGCACATCACGGTGGACACACCTGATACCAGAGTTAGTATCCCACATACACTGTATGAAATAACACTTCAAATAGAGGGGACATGTCAAGAAAGGTTAAAGGTCTCTTTCGGGAGTAGTTGACATAAGGATATGACCTACTGCTAGCAGAAAGGGATTGGCCACCTGAGTTTGTGATGGATTGCCTAAAGGGGGAAAGCGTCATTTTGCCTGCTTTATCTGACCTTGTTCCAGACTCTTTAAAACATTCATCCATGCAGGAGTGGGCAATAGTGCTAGCTCTGGCATTATACCGCAAACAGGTAGGGTGGGACGTGTAGTCAACTCACCACGAAATCCAATTAAAATCTACTCCAAGTCCGCAGAGACCGTAACCTATAAAAAATGATGCAAAAAGACGTCAAAGAAATCTTAGACCAACTCAAATACAAAAGGTGTGATTGAGACTTTCACCTCCCCGATCAATATTCCTTTTTTACCAGTAATGAAACCTGACAGTACATATCTTCTAGTTTTAGATTACAGACATATAAACACATGCACGCGAACATTTGCAGTTCAAAACGCACACAGTGCCGCATTAATGAATAACATTGTGCAGAAAAAACACAGAACTACATTAGATATCTCAAATGGATTCTTCTGCCAAAACAGCTTCAGAAAGCAGATATTTGAAAGCATTTTCTGAGCTTGGCACTCAGCGAAATTTTTGTTGTTTGCCCCAAGGGTATAACAGCCCGGGGCTATTCTCGGCAAGAGTGTCAGAAATATTACAAACTTGCAATGAGGAGGCAGTGTCCTATGTAGATTACATCTACCTAACTGACGATGAATTACTTAAAAACTTGAGCAGGATAAACAACATAATTGTGGGTTTTGCCAACTTGGGCAACAAATTTAGTTCAAGAAATCTAAGATTGCCATCTCAACTTCCCATTTTTGGGATATGAGCTATCAAGTGAAGGCGAGAGCCTGGCAGCCAACGTTTTAGAAAAATGTGCGCTGCTCCAACCTCCAAAAAATCTAAAAGGTTTGCAATCCATTTTAGGATTTCTAATTTTTGGCGGAACATACATTCTAGATTACGCAGAAAGAGTAAAACCCTTCTACGACTTAATCAGACCTGATTTTGCACCACACAGATACTCTCAGTTCAATTCAGGCTGCCATGATCACATCTAAACACTTATACACACATGTAAATTCTACAAACTTAGTGACTCGGGTCAACCCCGGTTTATCAGGATATAATTACCTCACGTTCAATGAAGGTGAGACAGTTCCAATAGCATACAAATCACATTTATACACAAATGCTGGAATGAGATTTGTGGCAACATAACAAATACTGACCACAGTACAGACTACTATAGGGAGAGAAAGAGCACTAGCACAGGGGAAACGCATAATCGTTGCAACCCCGGTACCAACATTAGCAGCTGTTACCAAAGCAAGCATTCCAAATGCGAAAGCATTACATCCACAATGGATACAATGGGCTAATTCTCTCACTGAAACGCATGTAGATTACAGATATGATTCTACACTAAAAACATAAGCGTTCCAGCAGTATGAACAAGAATACCCGCTTCCGAATGAAATCTTGCCTCTAGAGAAATATGAATACATCATTTACACTGATGGATCTGCTCAGCCTGCCATAGAAAGTAAACAGCAATATAGCGCTGTGAAGGGATGTATGGGGAAAGTAAGTTCCATCCCAGCAATACGACTACACAATCTCTAGGAGATTGTACAGTGTAGTTGGCAAAGCTGAAAGCCCTGATATTGGCACTACAGTACACGGATCGGGAATTCCCCACAATGATAGTGTGTGATTCGTTTTACTGCACGCAGTCATACAATGAATATCTTCATTACTGGGACCAGAATGGGTGCAGAGATTCCAAGCATTGCACAATTAAACAAATTGTTATGGGAACAAGTGGCAAAGCTGAAAGCATGCCTGCCACTAGCTCAAGTTATTCACACCTCGAGTCACTAGCGTGTTGGCGTACACATTGAAGGAAATTCACTGGCTGATGAAGCCGCCAAGGCGACAGTGCAAACTGCTGCTGTTGCTGCAATCACTCGTTCTAGCACGAGGACAGACGGAGACAATGATAGCCGTCAACACCTCTAAGAAGGGCTCTGCCATTCTGAAAGGCTTTCCACTCAAATATTCCTATAAATTAGATGTGCAAAACACGCCACATGCTCAAATTAAAGGAGTGGGGGATAGAGTTATACTAGACACATATCGCAGAGTAGGTTTAATTCTAGCTGCACAGGGTCCGGGATCTGCACACGCAGGAGTCACTGCTACAGTTTTGCTACAGTTTTGTCCTGAAGCGGATGATTCTGGTGGCCAAGTTGGTCTAAACGTCTATCGGCAGATGAAAGGTTCCACTGTAGCACGACTACCACAAACACCATTTACTAATTTCAGACAGACCACTTGTTTGTGTCTATTTGGATCACCGCGGCCCTTAAATTCAGACGGGGCTGACAAGTACATATTAGTGGCAGTGCGAGCGGTAGTTGGGTCAATCACCTATATGGGGTCCAAAGGGCACTAGACGATATGCCAAGAAAATCCTTGGGAGGAAGTATTCCTATGAGATCCAATTTGGGACAAGAATGTGGGTACCTGACCTCGATTGTGCCAGCACAGTGGCGGATGTAAAACCATTTGAATTGAATGATCATTAGGCTGTTTTACAGGAACTCAATCAATTTCGGGCATTACAAAGCAAAGTAAAATGCACCACCAGTGGGGAAGTGAAAACGGTTCCAGCAAGACCTATCTGGGTCCCAAAGGTTGGGGACCTGTTCAGAGAAAACATGGTGGACAAGGAGGAGTTTGGGCCATCTTACAGAAAACCTGTACCTGTCTTGGCGGTTCAAGGAACAAGAACAGTACTTCTTCCGCCTCTTACCGGCAAAAAAGAAACAAGATTGGTCTCCATTGATCTGATCAAACCACACTATGGAGGCGATCCTAAACGGCAGGCCGCATGGAGTCCTGAGTAGCCACAGATCTCTCGCTACTATACAGGAAGTTCAGATGTAAAGACTAATAATGTTTCAAGACTCCTCTGTGCAAGATGCCAGAGTAGCCAATAATGGAGCACGAATCACTTATGTTGAAAGTGAGCAACATACAAAAGAAACAAACACAAATCGCAATTCGGACCAATAATGAACTTTACATCAACGCGCCTTCACAAGAAGAAACTGCCAGTTCAGCAAACATTGCTGAGCTCCCAAGGATAGATTCAACTGTGTCAGGCAACTATCAACTTCACCCATTTCTATGCAAGAACAATTTCGACAATTCTATCTCTGGCTGAAAAATAATTACCTTCTGTCCCCTTGGTTGCATCTTTGGTTTGCATTTAAGGATCCTGTTCCAATTAATCTGGATTGGTATAGTGATTGTCTTTTTCCTACTACTGAATGGACATTACCTCCCACAACGCTCTTTAGTACTACCTGTGAACTTGGTCTTGGAACCACATACATCACACTGTGAACAAAGAGACTTGAACCTAGTGAACATTTCAGTAGTTCCAGTACCAGATGGTATCGTATGGTTTGGGATATATTTTCATATGATGCATTTGGTCCTACAGAACATTTAAAAATTCCACCTGTGATCGAAATTTCAATGAATGATTTTCATTACCCAGAGTACTCTCTCTGATGATTGGTACATTGAGACTGTAAATACCATGCTTTCAGATTTAGAACAATCTGCTGCATTTTCCTACAGGGAATTGTATGAAAATACACCTGACTACGATAGCATGTTTTGTTACCAACATTATGGTCATTACTTTTTGCACAGAGCAAGTGTTCCACGCACTGTAAACACTTACCATCAATGGGGTTGGTTTGGTATTGATCTATGGTAATGGAATGTGGGTCTTGTTAACATTACCTTGTTTAAAACTAAAACAAATTTAAGAAAAAAAATAATACCTTGCAAGTTATTTCAAATCATGGCGTGCATGAGGATTAAGGCGTCATTCCCTGAAGAAAAGGTGTGCCAATCAGAGAATGAGAAGGCAAATTGTTGATGAGAAGAAGAGTGTGCAGTGATTCAATAACCGTCAAGACGGAATGTGCAGGCAGACTGTTGTGCTTCTTTCCAAATTAAGGTGGCCAACATGCTATGCGGTGACGTGTGCTGGCGAAAAACATGTAGAAGAATGCACACGTAGAGGATGCACGCACCCACCAGGTGCTCAAGGGTTTCAAGGCAATGCACGTGGTGTTCCGCGACATAGTGGAAAGTGTTTGAAAAACAGCAAAAGAGTTCTTCCAAAGCAAACCGGATGTTGCACAGGGTACCAGCAAACCAGGGTACTCTTACCCAAGAATACCAAATGGCACTAGAGACACGCCTGTGCTCTGTCTTGACTGCGTCCTTTGTTATGCCATTGCTCAGTCAGCAAGGTTCCTCAGCCAGGATCTCCACTGGAGTACGAGGTCCAAAATAGAAAATCTGTAATAAATCTAAGGTGTGGGTGCACTGTTGAGCAAGTAACGATTGTTACCAAATGTAATAATATATGGCTCTACACAGCAGGTGCGTCTTCAACATAAATTTTTTTTGATAATCAATTGCCCACAATGTCGGATGCACAACAGCAACTGAAGGCTGCAGTTAAAATCCTAACCAGAGTTCCCTACGCGTCTGACCCATCATTACAAAGAACAGCACAATTCCTAGTTAACCATAACAAATGCGAGTAAGCGCGTAAATACAGAATGCATATGATGTGTCAAACATTCAATACACTACAGGCTCAGAGGGAGGGCCTGAGCCTTGCAAACACCTGCGTCTAATAACAGAATAGCAGGGAGATTGCCTTGCGACACGGACAACATATAGAGGACTGTTCACCTGCTCGACCCCAGCCAGTTCCCTGAGCTCCGGAACCCTGCTTGGCTCAGGAGTTCCTCGCTGTATACTTCTTGAATGAGCACATGGAGCTCACGAGATCTTGTTAACTGATAATAAACCATACCACAGTAGACCATTGCTGGGTTGGCCTTCTTTTTGAAGCTTGTGGCATGCCAGAGTACTGTCAGATTGCCGAGAACATAGTGTGGTTCGATCATAAGGCTGCTCCAAAGATGGGGACAACCAGCTCTTTATGCGACTCTACAATCAAAGACCTTCTCCAGACTAACAAAAAGGGAGAGGATGGAATGAAATTCGCATCAGCAAAAGGCCACTGCTCCCCTGAACGATGAAGAGACTATCACCCAAAACTTTAAACTACAATTACTTGCAGAGCTCAAAAATAAAATGGGGGCAGTCCGAAAAGACCTTTAACACAACATGTGTGAAATGAGGCACGATCTGAAAGACCTTGGCCATAGGGTCAACTCAATGGAGAAGACTTGAGACAAATGCCCTCTAGAGCTGGATGAATACTGTTCACGGCTGGTGACTGTTGCTAAACAGCTAATCAACCTCCAAGAAAAAAAGGAGTATCTTTGTTGGAGCCGGCCTCGTGGCGTGGTCCTGTTCCCCCCTCGCCAAGCCGCACGAGGTCCCCTGCACCTCGGGGCTCCTCCATTTTGGATTGTACGTGACTCTGCGCACCAGCCTACGTGACCCCGCTCAACCCGGCCTCGGCCCCAGCAAGCCCCGACATCAAGGCACCAACAACTGGCCAGGGGGTACCACGTGAACACTTCCCCACTCCCGGCGGAGGGCAGTATCGATGGGACCCCCAACCGTCCTCCCACACCTAGGTGCGATCGACCCACAGCTCTCCTGGGCCTGGCGCCTCTCCTGCTGAGCGTCTGGCCGCTCCCGAACCTGCCTCTCCGCCCCCCCCCCCGGGCGCAAGGGTCCGGACATCAAAGGGCTCCAGACCTATATCTGGGGCGACCCTGCAACAGGACAGCAGTTGTATCCCGGAGTCAAGAGCCCTGCTGATCGGATCGCGGCTGACCCTACGGAGAAAGACTCATCCTGGAACCACGCTCTGAGCCCTGCTGACTACGTCGCGGCTCCACCGTGCTTAAAGACCTTCACGAACCTTTGGGGCACTGCTGACGTTGTCGCGGCCCGACCTTGTTGAACTTGCCATCAGAGCCCAGCTGACCTAGTCGCGGCTCGACCGAAGCGGACCTACCACCGGAGCCCTGCTGACTGTGTCGCGGCTCGACCCAAGCGGAACTACCACCCGAGCCCTGCAGACACCGTCGCGGCTCTCCACGTCCGAGCTGCTTTGAGACCAGCACCTGCCGCTCCGGTCCCCGGAGCCACCTTCGGCCTAACGCAAGGTCTGGCGCAGAGCTTCCCCGTAACAGGCTGGTACTAAGACTGTCCCGCTACCCTGTCCCTACAAAGACATTGAGACTCTTTCTGGATCTCTCGATCCCCCTGTAAATATTTCGAATGTGCTACTATTGATAAAGTACCTAGATAAGCAACTGATACGGAGTCCTGTGTGGTGGTGTTACTGGGCCTAGTACGATCATAGGAGAAAGACCTCTCCTAGGAGGCTTCTCAGCGGCGCTCGGCTATAACTTTGCGGTAGGAAGGTGCCCCGGAGTGGTCCCCCTGACTCCCCGGTGGTCCTCCCTCCAACAATCTTGAAAATAGTTTCTGGAGATGCAACCTTTATATTAGAGGGGTCCAACTGGGCAATGAAGGCAGAGGTATCAAAGGGTTCATCCAGAGATTAGCTGAAATGCTTCTCATGAAGCATGGATCTGACAACCTGTGTATTGACAAAGCCCATAAAGCAGGCCCAAGCAATGAAATCAAAGTTATCTCCAGATCTTTTGGTCTGCTTTTACCGCTGACTAAAAGAAAACGATTCCGAAGGAAGCCCAAAGAGGAGGACCTATTCTCTATAATGGTGACAATCTGTTGACCTCTCAGTGAGGATTCATATCAGGTGTCCAATTTTACATGGTGTCACATCAATGTCCACTACAGATGGGGCCATCCCTTCCAGTTCCTGTTTGAGCGGCAGGGCAAATGGTGGGCCATCAAATTGATTAAGGATGTATGCGTATGCCGAGTTGTGAACCTCTCTCCAAGACACAGATACCACTCTATCCTCAGATCAACCACAACCGAAGAGCTTGGAATGGAAGATGGTGACGTCTCAGGTGTTCGAAGAAGTCCAGAGGGGAAAAGAGATGTTAGCAGAGCGTAAGGCCGACTTGGAGCGAATCCAAAGAGTGACAAGAATAAAAGGAGCCTGAACGATGATCTCCTTGCCCATTATCAGAGTTCTCAGGGGAAGGAGATTCCTGATCTGCACGAAAGCATCCCCGGGTCTGTTTGGCCCCAAAGGTGCACAAAGTGTAAGACAATCAATTGCTGCTTTCTGGGTCTGAACCTTTCTTGTGCTGACTTCGACAGAGGCTTTTCTCCCCGTATCTTTTATACTGGTATTTTTACTATTTCTTCCTCTTGTCTTCTGCTCTCTACATACAGGGCATTGAGAAGTTATATTGTTGTCTTATTCTCAGTTTACTTGCAGAGGTGTTACACCTTTTTTGGTTAACCATCAATATGTTTCGTATTTATTCCTGGGATGTTGAGGGGTTAGGGACCGGGGGATCATGCCAGCTTTGTGCTACTTTTGTTATACCTCCCACACTCAATCAGTTACAAGCCAAATACATCACTCATGACGCTAACCATATCTATATACCATCCAAGGTCTTATTAACCAGTTTAAACGTCTCTCCATCCTTCACAAAATAACTAACCGACCCTGATGTGCAAATCATTCAAGAGACCAAAATATTGCAATGAGACCAAATTCGCTTGTAATCCCAGGATTTCTATTGCCAATGTCCGCAAGTGGTGGAGACGACCCTAAAAGATAAAGTGAAACAACGGATAGCAATTATGGGAACATTCAGAGGAAAGCTGATCACATTAGCTTCCATATATAGCCCTAACCAGTGTCAAGAGTATTTTCTGATACAGCTGATCCGCTACCAACAGTGGGGTCACCCATGCCAATAATGATATTGGGTGAACTCAATCGTGTAATTATGATCCAAGCGTGGATGTGGGCCAATCAGAGAAGGGAGGGAGAACGACCCTTTCAACATCAGGAAAACTACTATAAGTAAACCTGGGGCTAGAAGACGCTTGGAGGACTCAAAACCTTCCGGAGGGGAGGGGAATGAAGGATACAGGCGTGGAGGGGCTACTCAGGCTATTCTGTGGCACACAAAACATACGCCAGACTTGACAACCTACGTCTCGATAAACAACTAGTCCAAAGCCTGGCATACACAGCCCAAAATCACAAATCTCTTTCAATCCATGGGACAGTTTCTTGCACACTTACCGTCCAGGGGCCCAAGCCTTATAGACATGCAGATTGCAGGAGGAACTCTTGCAGGTCCCAGTCACAAATAGCAACATAAAGACCAGTATGGCAGATTACATGTCCCACAGTGACAGGTGACATAAATGCTGACATTCTTTGGGAAGCATTAAAGGCTGTTCATTTAGGAAACTTCATTACAGAGGTAGCTCGATTATGGAAAACGCGCAAGTTGTTTGTGAACAAAGCTAACTGAGAAACTTGGAGCGCTTGACCAAGCACACAAACGTACTCAATTGCAAACAGTCTGAAGAAAATCCTTATATTAAGTGGCCAGATCAGAACCTTAAAATCGGATCGATCAACTTTACAGGGATGGGGAATTTTTATTGCCCACAAGCCCTGGACATGAGGATTCTTGTTGCGGACAATATGTTTTCTTGTCTACTTAGTCCTCCAGACAAGTAGACATTCATTTTTGCCCTTGTGCACCTAATAAAGTCCCAAGCAAGTTATTTCAGATTGAAATCTGAGATCTCAGTAAATGTGCCTTTTTATAGGTAATTACAGTAACCAAGCTAAGCCTGACTGCAGCTGTGAGCAAGGTTGTGCTCCCTGCCAATCAGAGAGTCGGAGCCATCACACTGCATGGATACCGGTGAGCTATGTGGGCTACCATACTATTATGCTTCAAGGTGCTAAAACGTGCTACATGTGGGCTCTCGGTGAGACACCAGGGGCATACCATAGGTGGTGCTGTGCTGATTCCCCTGCAGTGCGAAAAGCCTGCATGTGCGGAAGTTGCAGGAAAGACTTTCGAAAACTGGCTCAAGGAAGGTGCATGTGGTGGGTGACGGAGTGGACAGAAACGCAGTGTATGCAGAGTCACAAGAAGAGAAAGAACTCGGGGAAGCCTTGCATGCTGAAGTTGAAAGGAAGCTAAACAAAGGTTGTGGTGATCCTGTACTCCATTAATAGAACATAAAAGGTTACCAATAAGAGTTGTACTGTTTGATAAAAACATTCACAGATGCCTTCCTGCTTGATTTACTGCCCGACAGCCCCTGAAGTCAGGCTCTCCAGTGGTGTTCCACGCAGAGCTGACAACCACTGCACACAGGAAATATTTGATGCACTTGTACCGCGTTCCGAAGTCCCTGATTTCCACAGGAAAGTTCCTCCTCCCAACCAGGGACAAAAACACAATCACTTTCATCCTTAAATTTCTTGCATGACCTGGACAAAATTAAGCAATATGTGACAACATTTAAATGCATAGAAAACCAGTGTTCCAGGAGACTGGATTACTGTGCCTGGGGCTAATGAAAACAGAGCTTACAAGAATCCTTAGCATAGTAGAGCTTCAAAAAACAAGATGTCAGTTTATCAGCTACGTGAAGATGCAGCCAATCGAGAACATCTCACAACTAGGCAACATGTTTGTGCAGTACCTGAACAAGAGTATATATTAGAACAGACTGTCATGCTGCTTCCAGTCATCACAGAATGTCTCAGAAACAAAAAAGACTTTAAAACCAGCAGATGTAACTTTTTTTTTCAACTATGGACTGCAAAAACATTTATTTTAACCAACTGAAAATAAAAATGCGTTTGACAGATTCACATTGTCATGTCCCGGGCTTAGCTCATGCAATTCTTCACTCGCCAATGGACTGTCCTGAGGCATAGACCAGGGTAAGGGAGTTACACTTCTAAAATAACCTCTGCTCACCCTCCTTGGTATTGGCACGAGCAGTCAGTCTTATCTCAGAGGCAGTGTGTAAAGCATTTGTCCATAACCAGCAGTAAAACAAAATTCTAAACACTACAAAAGGACACCACAACAGTTTAGAATTTTTTTTATATATCCAAAACAGGACCAAAACGATAAAAAAATCCAACATACAGTGCTTTAAAAAAACGACCCCTTGCATGAAGATAGAATTGCAAAAATAACTTTTGCAGAAAAAAAAAAAAGAATACAACAGTTCCGGCATACCACATCAGTCAGGGGAATCAACTTGTGGCAACCGGCGCGGTTGTGAAGCATAGTGGTGCAGCGTGCGGTGCCCTCAAGGCGTGGTGCAAGCAGCGGCTCAGTGACAGTTGTGCAGCGGCGTTGGGGAGACAAGGGCTGCGTTGCTAAGTGAAGGCTGTGTTCGATGTGGTGCTGAAGATCAAGGTGAAGGTGACAGTGGCGGTTGCGGGGAGCTGGCGTTGGTCAGTGTAGACTGCGGTGTGGGACGGGGCGGTGCGTTGTAATACTGTACGAGCTGTGCCCCCAAGCCACGATGCGGTCACGGAAGTTGCGGTCAGCGTGCAGCGACTGTCAGTGAGAGCAGGGCGCCGAAGTGAAGTGAGGCAGTGCGTAGTGCGATGACCACTGGTCACCGTGCAAGCAGCGGATCAGTGGCACAGCCGATCGGCGGTAGCGAAACCAGGGTTGCAGTGAGATGCAGACAGTGCCCTCTGCGGTGCCTTCAGGACACGGAGCCAGGGACAGACTCGGTGATGGAGTCAGCTGCTTTCCCCCCCCTCTGTGGCAAATGCAACCAAGGATCCAGAGACGGTACCCAGAGTTCAGTGAAGTCTTTGCAGTTCCTGAGACTTCAGAACAGGAGGCACACTATACTTCAAGTCCATGGAGATACTTAGCACAAGTACAGAAAGATCAGTCCAGTCCTTTCACTGCCCAAGGCAGAAGCAACAACTGCAGGTCAACCTAACAAAGCAACAACACAGCAAAGGGGCAGTACTCCTCCTGGCAGATTTTCCAGCTCTTCTTCTTGGTATGTTCCTTGATTCCAGCGAGTTCCAAAGTTCTTGGGTCTGGGCCCCAATATTTTTACTCAAAATGTCTTTGTTCTCACAAACAGAGCGTGCTTAGTCCAAACCAGATCTGTCCTCTCTGGCCCAGCTTCCTGGCAGAAGTTAGAGACCGCATCGTTTTAACGCCCACTCCTCTAAATGCAGCCCAGGTCTATTCAGCCCAGCCCGGACTCATCCAGGAAAGGCAGGACACAACTTGACGACCCCAGTGGCTGTCTGAAGATAATTCACATCCATAGCCCCTGTCACTCCAACGCCAGACAGTCAATCCACAAACCCAGCAGAGGCACACAGGATTGCTAAGCAAGAAAATAGCTACTTTCAAAAAGTGGATTTTTACATCACGGTACAAAAATAATCTTTACTAAAAGATGCATTTTTACATTCAGAGGCCAGGCATACTAAACTCCATTTCCCTATCTTGTCCAAATGGGAAGTTAAGCTTATAAGATGTTATAAGTAAAACTCCCATTCTATCCTATGGGACAGTTAGCCTTCCCATAGTAGAAAATAGAAATACACTAATTCACATCCCAGGAAATGTCACACACACACACCAGTGCATGTCCTACCTTTAACATACACAGCACCCTGCCCACAGGGGTACCTTGGTCCTACCTTAGGGGTGACATATGTAAGAAAAGGGAAGATTAGGGCCTGGCAAGTGGGTGCACTTCCAGGTCAACATGGCAGTTACAGCTGCACACAGAGCCGGCAGTGGCAGGTCTGAGATACCTTTTCTGGGCTACTCATGTGGTTGGTATAATCAGTGCTGCAGGCCCACTATTAGCATTTGATTTACTGGCCCTTCACACACACAGTGCACTGTACTAGGGACTTTCCAGTAAATCAAATATCCCAATCATGGAAACAGCAATCCATAAACACAATTTACATGGAGAGCATATGCACTTTAGCACTGAATAGCAGTGGTAAAGTGAGCAGAGTTCTAAAACCCCCCCAAAAAAAACAGGAGGCCAAAAATCAAAATGTCTGGGGGTAAACCCGCTGAAAAGCCACGTTTACCAGCTGTGAAGACCTAAAGTAATGGTCTTATTGGAAGATATGGTGGAGATTAGGCACCAGTAGGTCACAGCTCTGCAGGAAAGACCGACCCTTATTTGCGCGGAATAGTTGGGGAAGTCTTGGAGAACTCCTGGCGCACGCAGTCTAGGCCCAAAAAAAAAATGGAGAAAAGAATAAGGAGCACAAGACGCCCCTGATCACTTTGCCTGCCCCTGCCTGCCCCTGCCTGCACAACGATGAGCCAATAGTAAGTAAATAATAAAAAGATCCGAAGAGTGTATTTACCCCATAGATGCATTTTCAAGCGAAAGACTGCTCAAATAAAGCTGTTTTTGCTACAAAAACTGGGAGTCTCCTATCTGAATCAGGTCTTTTGGCATTTTTGGCTCTGTCAGTTTTCAGGAGGTTCCAGATTGGCTTATACGGAACAGCAGGGACAAAGGGATGTGTGGGAGGATGGGGGCCTCTAAATCAGGCAGATAGGGCATAACAGTGTCCAGCACATGCCCACTGCACAGCGGGAGCTCTCAGGAGGCACTTGCTGGCAAGGTAAAAAACTCAACTAGATCAGACGAGTAGGAACCAAGCCACCACCTACCTTTGTCAACTGAGCGGCAGGCAGTAAGCAACGGAGTAGGCTATGGACGCGTTTCAAAATGCGCAAGGATTCTTTTACTACATTATCTCAAAGGCATTTGGTTCTCAGTGGTGGTCTCACTGAAAGAGTGCCATTCCTTCCTTTCTTCACTGGGAGCTTGCTGGTGCTGTTAGTGTGCACCAGCTGTGTCCCCCAAGCTGCCCATTTCTCCTTTTCTGTATCTTCCCCAGTTTCCTAACTTCACTATATTCTATTCCTGATGAAGTAACCTAACCAATCGGCTATTAACTTTGTGATTCACCATGCATGGATCACTTACTTTGAGTCCAAGTCTAGACTCTTACAGGGAGTATCAGACTCCCCTGGCCAAACGCTAATAGTCTGACAAGCGCTCGCTCCCCCGCTTTCCTCAGGTTTTTAAAATCCTTTTCTCCAAATACAAACTCCATGCACCCATATCTGCTCCGTATCCTTCAGTTACTTTTGCCCAGTCCTGTCTCTTCCGCCCACCACTCACTAAACTTAACACCTCAACCACATTGTATAGTGCTGTATCCTAGCCGTTCCAGAGTTCTCCCCTAATAGCCAATTCTTGTTGTTCATATTATAGGGCTTCACACTTCACTTATACACTTTTCAAGCACTATATAAACAGATTTTACCACTTCTCAAGTCAATGCTATTCAGCGAACTTAGAAGAATAGATGGGAGAGTCTGCCCTGCCAGAATTTGTAAGTTTCTTTTACAGCTGGGTCCCAAAAACAAAGAGCATTTAGAGTGCCATGAGCCCTCCTTTTGTTCGAGTACAATCCTGTATAGTATGGGGCCTAAAACCCAGATCGAAATATAATGGGGAAACAAAGGCACACAGCTTATCTCTGACTTATTTTGTGCAACTCCTATATGTAACAGATATGCATTCACTGTAAAATTGTCAGATGTATCAGTACACATTAGTATTTATAGCAATAACAATTTAAATAGCCTTTCCTAATTTTGTATGTAGTACCTGTATAGTGCTACACATTTCACTGTAGGGTGTCAGAGCACTTTACAACACACACACATTATACATTGACAATCATACAAGTGTGTAGTTTAAATCAATGAACTGGATCATACATAAGACACAGAGGATATTAGGGTGTAGTAGTCACACGTTGTCTTTACTAGTAGGGATTATATGCTAAGACTGTGTAGCTGGGAGAAACACAAATTTGGGGTTTAAAAGATAACAGTGCCTGGGATGGTACAGTATTAACACTCAAACCCCCTTTTTATGAGCCATGTAACAGACTGGGAACTAACTAGGTTCTAAACCTATGTCTTGCATTTTGCATGCAGGGTCTTGATGCTGGTTCATAGCTCACTGTGCTATATTAGAAGGAATGCACAGTATGAACTGCAAGTAATCAGATGTGTGTCAAACACAGTGACCCACTTACCAATCTATACAACATAATAATCTGTAATCTGCATGCTACCCAATGTGCTTTGCAAGAGACAAATTAACAGTCTATGCTTCAAAACAGTGACTAAATAAAACACAGAACTCTCCAGCAAGTGCTTTTAACCACCAGAGTTTTTTTATCATTATTATTCCTTGAGATTTGCTATGCACACAAAGCTCGCTACAGCATGTGTTTTAAACCCATAAAATATTTTAAAATGCAGTCTTGGCAACCAATTAAGCCAGAACAGATTTTGTGTCACGTTTCTTCTCCGTGGCAATTTCTTTGTGACAGTTTCAAAAAAAATTATAAGTTGTCTGTTAGACCGCTTTTCAGGACTCAGCCCTGTGTAGCTTTACGCCTTGTTTTTGCCCACCGTGTTCTCCCAAGATATGGGTTACCAAAATAAAGTGTCTAATTCCAGAACTGCTCATGACCTTTCAAGTTACGAGAAGCAAGTCTCAGCTCATCAAACCATCTTGCTTTTATGACCTTGCCTACCTCTCCTCACTGGATCACAAACAAAAGCCCTTATCGCTCCCTTTGAGGGGCGTGGCTTAAAACCGATAGTGAGAGACGTGGGTTGTGGAGCTCCCGCCCAGTAACCCCCTATTATCCTGAACATTCCGGCCCCCGTTAAGAAGTCACCGGGGACCGGGAACAAGAATGTACCTGGAGGAGACCAGCTGAACGCCTGGGGACAGCTCTAAAATAGCCCGAGAGGAATAACGTGAGGAGCAGCTTGCAGACACAAGATAGCGGCTGCCGACGGAGCTACCGGTAGGACGCCCCCATTCCTGCAACAGTGTAGGCGCTGCAGAGCCCAGTAAAGAAGTAGGCAACCCTGATGTCTTGGTGGCTGCGGAGCTCTGCTGTGTGCCGGGAGAAGCGGGTCCAGGTGGCAGGAGCCCCGAGCAAGCAAGATGGCGAAGTGACATCCATGGGAGGCGCCTGAGGGGATAGAAGCATTAGAAGCAAGTTTGCGTTTGCCACTGACAGTTAAAGCAGCATAAGGTAACAGAGATGACCCCATCCTTCATCAGAGAGGCCAATTATCCTTAGGACCACCAACCACGGAAAAGAAGAGCAACGCGATCCCGGTCCAAGAGGGATACGCATGTGACCACTGAGTCCCCCGTGGAGGTGAAATTCAGAGAAAGGCCAGCGGGTTTCCGACGTCGGGGCAGTCACCCTAGATGTACCGCTGCAAGTCAGGGGCACTGAGCGGCAAGAGCGCAGAGCGCAGGTACCTATATAGTGATCGTTGGAAATTACGCGACAGGAGGACGCATCTGTCACATGCGGTCCTAGGCAGCCATAGCAGAAGTGCTGGGGATCTGCCCTTTGAATCACCCACTCTTGGAGATTTTATGAGGATCAGGGTGAACACAAAAATAGGACCAAGTGAATTGACCTGCATTGCGAATTGGAGGTGACCGAATTGATGATAAACAATAACAGGGGGAGCAGAGAACACAAATGCTGGAGAAAGGGGCAAAGCGGGTAGCCTCAGACAAGCCCTCAGGAAAACAAGAGTCACTGGGGTGCGTAGAGCATATTGGCCAAAATTATGTTTCTTTGAAGCTTCATGAACACAGCGCGCACCCCCACTGGAGACAGCAATTCCCGGAGTAGATCAGAGCTCAACGTGCACAGGTCCGGGTTGAGCGAAAGGCGACCTGCTGCCTGGCGGCTACCACCAGAAAGAGGGATGGCATTGAAAGGGATTATAGAGGACGTCACCCAGAATGCATGGGGAAAAGCGTCCGAAAACATGGCCCAGAAAATCATAACACTGGCCCTATACACGATCAGGCAGAAGACGTCGGCGACAAGGAACTGACCCAACAGGAAGAATCTAAAGGGGACCCAACACTTGGCGAAATATTACAAGCAACAACGGCCACATGAGAGGCTCTTGAGTCTAAAATAGACAATATTGGGACTGAGCTCAATTTACTGAATGACGATCACAGTCGGTTGGCCAAGAGAGTCACCACTACTGAACGAACATTAACGGACATACCACATGAATTAGTCACGCTAAGGGAAACAGTGTCCCTCATCAAAAACAAAGTTAAGGTGTTAGAAATGCGGGCAGAAGACAGCGAAAATAGATCCCACAGAAACAATATGAATTCTGGGAGAGGGCCAATCCCAATTCTATGCCCTGGAGAGGGCACACAGAGTTCCTACCCGACCCCCCAAAGTATGGGCACCCCTACGCCCTATCATAGCCAAACATCTGCACTATAGGGACTGGCACCATATCCTAGCTCAGGTGCAAACACGACGTGACCTACAAATAAATAACAGCAAAGTGATGATCTTTCCCAATTTAACAAGGGAGAAGCAGCGTGCGACCTTTCTGGGGCAATGAGTCCCATATGCAATGTCGTTCCAGGTGCGCCTAAGGGTGGTCACTCCCACTGGCACACAATTTTCCATGACCTCACAAGATGCCTGGTATTGGGTCGAAGGAGAATCGAATGCCAGGCCAGGTGGTGACACTAGACATCCTGAATTACACCTCAGGAGGCCGAAGTCTACAAAGAAAGATGTTCCCACGTTTGCTGAAACTCAACGCGAGCGTGGTAAAGTGATCCAAGTGCTATCTGACCTCAGAAACAGACAGGAGTCCGCGTTCCTACTTTAGGGAGCAAGATAATAGGAATTCGGAAATTATAAGAGACACTAGCTCTGCAGAAGACACTGACACAGAACTGCTGAAGGTTATGCCAAGAACAGCGGACGAGATAATCTAAGGGCGATACCGACAGGCTATAAAAAGCACACCAACCAGTGAAAAGAGACCGCTATCTCTATAAGACTGTAGCCTCTATGTACTTAACGGGGACTGTACCTTGGGTTTGTACTCCTTGTGATGGGAGGGACCAGACCATCTGCTCCGAGGTTGTGCTACCAGCCCACCCTACTTAGTGTTAAGCGGGAGTGCCAGAGTTTGAACACCTGTTGGTGTCTAGTTTGGATGGGATTTGTTCTTACGCCTATCCTGGGGTACAGGGTTTATATTTCTGTTGGGGAACGGGGTTCATGAGAGGGGAAGGGCGTATATGGTGGGTCAAGCTGGGCATGTCAGTATCCAAGAGGAAAAGAATAGGTAAAGTAATTGCAACCCCTGGTGGGAAGTGGGGACTCGACCGTTGCAACAAATAGCAACCCTGTAGAATGTAAAGTAATCACATGGAATGGGAGAGGGATGCACTCTATGACATAAGGTATATGCCTTCTTGGCCAGACAGAGTGTGCAGATTGCCTTATTACAGGAGACATATCAGGGCTAAGGAGGGAGCAGCTCGTCAGCGAAGACGCAGGAGACAGGCCTATTTTACAGATTACTCGGCATTCGCCAGAATGGTATTGGTGTGGATTAAACCGGGGGTCCCATTTAAGTGTAGGGGGCAAATGACAGACCCAGAGGATAGATGTGTGGTGGTGCATGGGACTCGGCACAGCTGAGAGGTCACGATAGGGCGTATATATGGCCCCAATACCGACCACGTATCATTTTTGTCTGCCCTCTCCAGAACATTGACACCACACCTTATAGGCTCAGTAATAATGGGAGGAGATTACAATTGTATAGCAAACGTTGAACTTGACCGGTCCCATCCACCACTATGGGATGCCCCAATAGTCATTTCGGCAACAGCTTTGAAGGAATGGCAAACCCAATGGGGATAGATGGAATTGGAGAGTCCACCACCCAGAGGAGAGGGACTATTCCTTCTTTCCCCACTTGCATGAACGACTAGATATGATACTCTGCACACCTGATATATATATGATCTAGTAGGGAACAGTGAGTACCTGGCTAGGACAATCTCTGATCATAAACCTTTATTACTAGGAATGAAATAAGGTACACCTTGGGAAAGTATCCCTACATGGCGGTTGAAACCGGAAGCACTTGAAGAGCTCACAGAGATCAGAGCAGCAGTTAAAGCAATGGGCAGAAAAAAGACCCCCGGCACGGATGGCCTGCCGGCAAAATAAAATTTTGCTCAACATACATCGAAGAATTGGGCCTCAAATTAGTGAGACTACAAAATGTAGACTCTCCGCAATATCACAAGAGGCTCTAGCGGTGCCTTTTCTAAACCTACATAAATCCCCCAATGATAAAACAGCCCATAGACCACTGTACATGCTTAATATAGACTACAAGATTCTAAGCAAGATTCTTGCCATGCGCCTCCTCCCACATGAGTAACCTAAAACATAAAGACCAGACAGTGTTTAACCAGGGGCGTAACACCACTACCAATATCCGGATATTTTTAAGAATACCCGAAGCGCACAAATATGGTAAAGAAGAAGCGGTTATCTTTGCAGTTGATATTGAAAATGCTTTTGACAGCCTAGAATGGCCTTATCTTTACAGAGTAATGGAAATGTTTGGTCTGGGTCAGGGTTTCGTAACAGACAAAACTACTGTATGCAGGATCATTGGCCCGGGTTGAAAACTGGGAGAATGATTTCAGACAGCTATAATGTGACGAGGGGTACCAGGCAGGGTTGCCCTTTGTTGCCACTCCTATTTGCCTTGGCCACAGAGCCACTAGCCTGCAAAGCCAAGATCTGGGAAACCGTAGAAGGGCTTTTAGATATATGGCAAACAACATTATATACCACTATATGCAGACGATCTACAGCTTTTCCTCCACAATACGAGGGGTGACTTACGAGGGAGCATTTCGATTATCTGGGACCACCATGGGTAGCGACAGATCAGATATAAAGCAAGATGTAATATGGGAGTGAGTCTAGATGCTTATCGTACCTAGAAACTAGACTATATCACAATCCCTTTGGGTACCCTAGAGGGCAATGTACTGAAGGCCATTAGGGGACTTAAAACCAATATGAGCCTCCCTGCCCTTCTCTTTGATGGCAGAATAGCTCCTCTAAAAATGGTGGCACTACCACGACTGCTCTACCTTTTTGGTACCCTCCCGATATGGATTCCGGCAAGTGTCTTTCGGGACCTCAGGTCATTGGTAACAGGATTTGTATAGGGAGCTAGCAGAAGCAGAGTAGCGCCCACTACACTGCAACGGCCTTTAGTAGAGGGGGGGACTCGCACTCCCAGACTTTGAAGGTTACTATCTGGCAGCCCAAATCCAATGGCTCATGCAGTGGGTCGCGGGCAGGAAGGCAGGAGCAGAACAAATGGGCCGCAATGTCCCGGACATCCAACAGTTCGCCAGGGTGATAACGTGACAGACAGTCTCAAGAACAAACAATCTTACGTTCCAGGTGCTCTGTAAGTGTTGGGGTCGTTCCTTGCAGAAATTGAAAATTAAGAGGCCTTATGCACCGGACATCCAGCTAGAATGGCTCAGGGAACTCCCACATGAAGGGAATTGGCACCGACTGAGGAATTGGATAGTGGCAGGCGTATGCACAATGGGGGCTTTGTACGAGGACGGAACATTGGTATCATTTGAAGACCTTCGAGACCGATATCAACTCCAAGGGATCACTTTCTTTTGCATAGAGCAGTAACTGCGGCAATCCAGAAGCACTGATAGTCGGGCATGGAGGAACCTCCTTTGTCAACCGGGTGCCAGTACATAGGGATATACAAAGCAGCCATGTGCTTATACAGTCGTTTCCAAGGCAAAGGGGTGGCTCCCTTAGACAACTGAAGAGCACGGAGGGTGGGGAATGTGGGGATTCCCATAGAGGGGAAAGTATGGGATGGTCTGGTGAGTTGCTTCCCCAAGGTTTCCAGAAACCCGTGATTTAAGCTCATTAACTTATGTGCTACATAGGGCATATCTCACCCCGAATAGGGTAAACAGGTATTTTGTGACGGCAGATGCTGCATGCCCACGCTGTGCGGAGGCAGGAGTGGCATTCCTTAACATGTTTTGGAGCTTTCCAAACCTGGGGAGGTTTTGAAAAACTGACACACTGTCCAAGGTACTAGACAGGGAGGTCCACTGCACACAACACTGCCTCCTCCATTGGTTTCAATACACTCCCAAGACTAAAGTCACAAGTGGGATCCAAGACCTGGCACTTATCCTGGCTAAAAGAGAAATAGCCTATAACTGGAAAGGACAAAGGGGGCCTAGCCCGGAAAGCAGGAAAAGGGAGCTTCTACGCTGGTCGAACTATGAAGGGGCAGTTAGAACGTGAAATGCTAAGAGAGGGAAGGGCTCACTAGAGTCAGCCAGAGCCTGGACGGCACTAGTCGAGGAACTGAAAATGGAACTAGCCACCAGTTAGAAACTCCTGGGGACAATAGTTAATTAAAAGCACCTCCAGAGTGGATCTAGGAAGGCCTTACCACAACGTGGCGAGAAGCAATGATCCTCCCTATACATAGGGGAGAGAAGATTATCAAATTTGATTTAATTAACTGGCTTGAATGGATAAAATGAACAGTTGGGAACAGACAATGAGAATGAGGAGCTTGGAACCAGACCTTTGTCTGTTATTTTAAAACTGGCCTACCATGACACGCATAGAGATGAGGGAGGGGGAGGGAATAATGTTGTTTGTAGTATTTAACAAGATTCCTGGTGATTACATTTATCAATCAAGCCCAGACAAGTTGATTGTTAAACGATTATCACTTGTCCTGTTGCAGGCTGTAATTAAAATAGCTGAGCAAGAAGATCTTGCAACATGTAGGACATTAATCTAGAATAATAGACTAAGCTCTGTAAACTTTATAGCTCAAGATTCTGCATTGTAAGTGCTATATGGATGTATGTATAAATCAATTAAAATAGGTAATTAATAATCGCTCCCTTTGACCTCAGGGCTACATGTCTGCTCTTTCACTGGCTAAGATTATTTTATTTAGGGTTTGTTTGTACAGCGCTGCTAATCACCTGTGGTGATTTCCCAGTGCTTATCTGACCTATGTCCTCTGGAACGTCTCCCTCTGATCTTGACACAGCTCTCTCTTTCAAAGTTTCCAATTTAGTTTGTACTGCTGTGCCCTTTCTCTATACTTAGTCCTCTGCTTCTGCAATCCATCCCTCACAATAATTTGGTTTTATTTATAATGCTTAATAATCTTCTGGTTTTAGTTCTACAAATGATAGGGTTTAGTATTGCTTATGTAATAATACTCAACTTATGGTGTGCAGACAACAGTAGTTGTCTGAAGTAAATAAAACATTTCCTGGCTGTCGTAACAGAAAGTTTCAATTCTATTAAGGACTTGGAGGCGATGATTATGCTTCTCCTTTCTTCGTTTTTATTATAATAGCCATGTTAACAGTAAACACCAACACAAACAACACTTCATTTCCCATGAACAGCAAGGAAGAGATTGAAGTCAATCAGGAATCACCGCCTAGTATAATCCGTATTGTCCCCTGTCTGTTGCACATTTTCTTCCTGCCATCAGGCTGCCATCAGAAGCTTGCCAGTCCTGTTTTGACCCATCCGCTTCTGAAATATAGAGAGCAGCGATTAAGAAACCGGGAACAATCTCTTTAATACACAAAACAATCAATGTCCAGAGTACAGGAAAAGGCGCAATCCAAAGAACACCATAGAGCATGTCCAGAGACCCATAAGCTGAGATATTGGAAATCACATCAACAATCATAAACCACCATTTCCATCGCGCGGACGTGGGTTGTGCCCGTTGCGGGGAGCTGGACGCTGGGCTGGTCCACATGTTGTGGAGCTGCACCACGCTGACTTCATACTGGCGGGCAATTCACGGAGCGCTGAATACATGTACAAGTCGCCAGGTCCCATTTGAATGGTCAGCCTGCTTATTACACCTTTTACCGTAGAACTCCAGCAACGAAGGTCACGTCGCGGTTTATCGACTTGGGATTGGTGGTGGCGAAGCGATTACTTACTAAACGCTGGAAGGCGGCAGATCCTCCTCATACACGAGCGTGGCGGAGTTCGCTGCTGGTGTGGGTGAGGGCAGAGAGCACGGCCCTCCTGAGGGAGGAAACATTAAGCCTCATGCGAACGCCAATAGCAGCCGAATGGGACACAATTTTACAGGTTCTGACGCGCCTGGATGAGGACACTCTGGGGCGTGATGGGGGTTGCGGCGGAGATGCCCTTGCGGAGGGGAGGAGAGATGGCCAGCTGGCGGACTGGGCTCGAAATATGGCGCTTAGGGATTAGCCGACTAGGAGAGGTTCAGGGTGCCAGAGATGGTGTTGAATGAGCGACCTGAATGGAGGGGTACGGGGATGGCGGGGGAGAGAGGGGGAGGGGGGGATGGCACAGAGGACAATGTGAGGGGATGCTGACGTGAGGCCAGAATTTGCTGCTATTGTTTTGGTTTAATTGGGGCGCTTGATGTTTTGCCTCGTTTTCTTATGGCTAATGAAATAGAAGTGACCGCTTGACGGGGATAATTGGGTGCAATGCTACCAGTCCCCGTGGGGGAAGCACCTGATCTCAAGACGGTGAAGGGGACATTTTGAAGATGGTACTGGCGCAGGGGACCGTAATCTTATTCCCTTCTGATCAATGGGCGTCAAACCAGATTCCATTCATTACTGTGTACAAGATAATTGATGTATTACTGACTTTATTGCAATTATTAACCAATTGGACTCTACATTGTACTATGTAATTTGTTCGCAACTAAAATGCCAATAAACAGATTTCATAATAATCATAAACCACCATGAGCATACCTGAAATACTCTACTTACTCTCATACAAGTCTCAAACCCTTCGGCGGGTTAATCGTGCGGGTGGGTTAATCCTCGCCTCTGAGTCCTTAATAGAATGAAATATTTCCGTTACAACTGGTAGGAAATATTTCATTCTATGTCAGGACCCGGAGGCGAGGATTATGCTGGTTCAAAGCTTGTCCACCAAGAGAGCCGCAATGGAGGAGACTGGTTTAACGGTTCGGTTTGTACAAGCTCGCGAGAGGAGGTCCGCAGCGTCCTCCTCTTTCGATAGGCCTGGGACTTGCCATCTTGCCCTGTAATCCTTCACGTCATTAGCTGGAGGTTGCAGTTAATCATCCGGGGGGTGAAGTTTACCCACCAGGTCGGTGAGAAGAGTGGTGTAGACGGATTGGAGAAGCCCAAGAAAGTTCTATCATAACTGGAAACCACAGTTGTGACTTCCATAGAGGAATGATCAACACCACCTTCGCTTCCTGCCGGCGCACTTGAGCAGTCAGGCACATTATCATGGCCAACACGGGAAAAGGCATAACCCTGCTCCCGAGAAAAATCCTGAAGAAATGCATCAGTCGCCACTGCTCCCAGGTCCAGTGTCCAACTGAAGAACCGGAGAAGCTGGTAGTCAAGCCAAGATGCAAGTAAGTTGTTTGTGAAGGGGTCCAGCTGGAGCATCAAGTCTGAAATATCGTCGGGAGTAGTTGCCACATGCTGGAATCCCTTAGATGACGTGAGTGCCAGTATGCCAACTGGATGGCTGAGCCTGGCAGATGCGCTGTTGTCACAGACATGATGTTCTAGGCAAAATTCCCCAAATCCCTTAGCCAGGCTAGAAAGAGCTCGCGACCGCGTGCCCCTCTGATGGTGGATGTAACAGACTGCTACCACGTTGTCCATCTTTAACAAGAGTTAACAAGACACACAACTGAACTCGAACCTGGTCCAACCTTTGACTGCAAAGGAACCGGCCATCAGTTCCAGGCAGTTTATTTGAAGGATTGCTCGTCGGCAGACCGGACTTCTCCTGCAGTGAACCGACCACAGCGAGCCCCCTCATCCAGAACCGCTGGCGTCCAACTCGACAACCAGATCTGGTTGGGACCTGAACATGGAGCGACCGTTCCACGCCTCCATGTGGGAAAACCACCAAAGCTCCACCTCGTCTTCCTCCAATAGGGGTACACACTGGGAATCCATGAGATCTCTGCGAAGGTGAGACGCCTTCAGCCGCTGAAGCTCCAAAGTGAAGGGGCCCCAGGAAAATCGCATGGATGAAGGCCGTCTTAAGACCTACCACCCTGGAAATCTAGTGGAGGGAACCAGTGCTTTGCCAACGTCCTGCTGACATCGTGTTGTATCTTTGCCATCACCAACGAAGACTCTGGGTGGTCGCCACTGAATCGATCACAAATTCCAAAAAGATGACAAAGCATACAGGAGTCAGAGTGGACTTGGTTTATGATAAACTCACGATTGCAGGAGACACACTGCCCTCCAGAGGTGTAGAGATAGCCTCCTCGGGCATTGGTTCATCAGTAACAAATCAACCAAATAAATGCTCATGAGTATACTGGCCTACCGGGTCTCGATGGCTGGCCTCAAAAACTTGGTGAAACACCAAGGAACAGAGGAGAGACCAAAGGGAAGAGAGGTGAACTCGAAAGTTTGGCCCCGCCACTGGAATTGGAGAAAACTCCAATGGGAGTGAAAAATGGGTACTGAGGTAAGCATCTTTGAGGTCTAGAGGGACCATCCAGTTGTTTGGGCGAAGCAGATCCCCAAGGATGTCTATTCCCTCCATCTTGAAGTACCAGCCAATTGTTGAATTCCCAGAGATTGATCACTGGCCGTTGACCCCCGTCCTGTTTCTGCACCAAAAAATAGGTCTGACCAAACCTGCCGGGTGAGAGTGAGCATGTCAAATTGCCCCTTTCACCAAGCGTTCTTGGACTTCCGTTTTGATCAATGAGGCCTCCTGACCCGAGAATGGGGTAGGATGAAGTGGGGGTGGGGGGGATGAGTTGGTTGGCTGATCCGTAATGGAATCCCTGAACTGCCAGAAGAACCCAGACATCTGATGTGATCGCCCGTCAATGGTCTAAGAAACATGACAAACAACCCCCTAAGCGTGTACAAGAAATAAGAGAAAAACTCACCATGAGAATTTGCATTGGAGTCTCTTCCGTGGGGTTTATTCCGCAGGTCTCTGTGGTGTGAACACCCTCTGGTGGGGTAGAACTCCACAAATTGAGCGGGGTCCTGTCACTGTCCTTGCTGAGAAGCCTGTCCTCTGCCGGAGGCGGAATACTGGGAGCGGCCAGTCGAGCACCCCCTACTACGGCCAGCCCCTGAGAAAACAAGTGCATTAAAAATACGCTCGACTTTGGACTGGGTCTTGTCCAGCGAGTTAACGATTGAGACAAACTTGCCGAGCTCCTTAACAAGGGGTCGCCAAAAAGCCTCTTTTGGGCCACCTGCTCCGCCCCAAAGGTAGCCTACTCCCCAAGCTTTGGGTTGATCTTTTTCAACAACAACCAGCAACCCTCCGTAGAGATGGTGCAATTGGCGTTCTCCAAAAATATAGTGGCCCAGCTGGAAAGAACATCTGGGTGAATCAGGGCGCCTGAGGCCTTGGCGTCTTCCGCAATGTTGAATATGTTTACAAGGGGACTGGTGACATCCTGGAGTTTATCCTGGCATGACCACCATGAGCGGTCATTGCCCTTTTTAGGGTAGTTGATATATTTGGCCTGGAAAGTGGCCATACGTGCATCGATCTTCAGCATCAGGGCCACTTTGCCATCCAAAGATGGACAAGGACACTTTGCCCTAAGGCGGTTACGGACCTCCTGATTCATGGGCTTTCTAAGCCTGCTGGCTACATACTTGCCCACTTTGACACATGGGGTCCAAACTGAGGAGCAGGGAGTATGAAGGCCTCCAGGACCTGCCCTGCTCTCATCTCCATCAGAACCAGTACGGGAGTCATCGGGTATGGGGATGGAGGGGGTATTGGAAACCGCATCCTGAGGCTGGGCAAGGTATGGGGTAGTGGAGGTGGAGGGACAGCACCAGCACATACACGCCTTTTTCAGCCATCCAGGTCTACCCCTGCATCATGTGGGCACTTGTGCGGATCTCCATGTGGAAGGCGGAAACTTGCTTTTGAGGTTAAAGACCGATCCTTCTCTCGGGGTGAGGGGTTGTAGACACTGCTGTGCCATCTCCATCAGTTTCTTCTCCAGAGGGACTATCGCATTTGAGACCGCTTGAATAATGGAAGCATCCACTGCATCAGAGAAATCCTCTGTGACCGGGAAGTTCTCCACACCTTCCTCCTCCTCATAGTACTCTCCGTATTCTACCATACCCCTGTGGTCACAGGTAAGTATGTGTAAGCAGCTGGGAGCAACACCTGTTGCGACAGTTGAATGGAGGTAAGTAGAGGGAGGAGTAGAGGGTATATTGTGGCCAGCCACCAGGTAAGAGGGATGCAATGTGTGGGGAAGGGACGCCCTGTGAAGCGCTGCAGGACACCTGCAAGGGTTAATGAGGGTCTCAGTAGGCCCTTCCTGTAAGGGTTGATGAAGAGTGTCTATAGACCCCTTGCCAGACAAAAGTCTCTGAGGGCAAAACACCAACCAGGCTAGGGATGCACCCTAGGCCCTCACGACTAGGACTTGGCAGACTAATGCCCTGAAACTAACAAAGGCACTGGATCTCCGCCTGGGCCATCTGCCGATACACAGGAGTCAACGCTCCCCATGAGTCCTACTCCACAGAGTGTTCAGGCTCCAGGAGGGAGGGGCCAGGAAATTGACCGCTTGCCGCAGGTGCTCACAAATGCTGAAACTGATGCGCACTCCGCTGCAGGTCAACGACACTAGCAGTGTCGCGCTTTGACACAATATGGGGCGTGCCCTCCAGCGGCTGGAAGGCCACCGTGCACCAAGGCCCCACGATCCCCTAAGGGGACGCTCAACAATCGGAGCGGCCGCGAAGGAGTGGCAAGACGTTCCTGCGGCCGCTAATCCTGAGGTGGAAAGAACTCACTTCCCTGCAAAAGAAACATGTTAAGGCAAGAATAGCAAATTCAAGCCTGTGAGGCAAACTACATGCAAGAGAAAGTCAAAAGGGGGTGGAGTCTCACAATTAACTGGCGTGGCTGCGAGCATCAAAGAAAAAGGTCAACTGACAGGTGATGTACGGAATATACTAGGTAGTGATCTCCGATTGGATACTGGACTGTTCCTGATGGACTTCGATTACTTCCCTACTGTTGAAGGCGTGGTTTGTGTTGGTGTTTACTGTTAACATGGCAGCTATAATAAAAAAGAAGAAAGGAAAAGCATAATCCTCGCCTCCGGGTCCTGACATAGAAACTTAATCCACTGAGCCATCTAGCTAATTTACTGATTCTGCCTAAACAACTGATTTCTTTCTTTGTGCTGTCATCCAGTCACCTGCTCTACCTCTGTCCTAAGATTATCTAGCCTTCTATTGCCTGAACTCCATGATTTGGGTACCTTTATATTTCTATTACCAGCCTCATTTCCCTCCAACATCTTCCTGTTTCTGCCCTTGAATTCATCATGGTTTTCTCCAGTACCTGTGATATTCTTTCAATAATACGCAGCTTGGGTGTCTGTTCTCTATACCAGATACTAGCCTGGTCATCTCTGGTCTGCACTCGTGTGATCTATAAGTCTCATGACATTCCCTTCAATGATGCGAGTATTATCCTATTGAAATATCCACTCTTGGACCTGTATTGTACAAGCTGCTTCATTTTGACTCCTACTGGAAGGCGGAGCTTGCCTCTGCCCAAGATGGCCGCGTAGCTCGATAGCTCTGTGGAGCCGTCGTAATATCCTGCAGTAATCCAACATTGGTGCTGACTATGTTGCCTTGATTTCCACAGGCGCCCATCCCGGAGGGTGTTGTGCGTGGCTCTGTGCCACTGTGGAAGCTCTACGACTACTGCAGAGTCCTGCGGCCGAGGAGGACAGCAGCGCATCCGATCTGGGCCCTAAGCACCGCGCTCGAGTGACGCGGAGGCGGTGTGCTGGAGGCGCACTTCTACGCCTGCTGGCGCTTCGCCTGCTGATCCACCCCACCCCCGAAACCTGTGCCAGCTACTGGGGCAGGACACACTATCGTGGCCCTGAGAGCTGCGGCGACAAGGTGAGAAGCTTGTGGTAGGCACAGTTGGTGGTGGTGTGGTCCTCTGCTGCCGATGCTGGTGCCGGAAGGCCTTATGCATTGCGCATGGAATAGCTGCACACTGGAGACTGGGGACGCGGCCGTTAACTGTTCCGCTACTGTTTCCCACACCTACAGGGGATCTGTGCTATAGCCCCCTGATGCGGTCCGAAGAGGATGGAGATAATGGACTGAGGGCGTATTGGGCTCTCCGGACGCCGCCATATTGAGGGCTCGACCGGCGTTGAACGTTGAGGGCCGCGCGGCACAACACTTAACTGTGCTCGGCAGCGGAGGGGTGGCGTGGTGTTACTTTTGGCTGGCCATTGGATCTTTCTGCGCCCAGGCCGTGCGAGCTCGCACGTGCTGAAGTGGTACCTGCGCTGCTAGTCTGAGTCTCTGGAGTGCCCTGAGCGTGACGCATGTTGCTGGGTTTTGGCTGCGAGGAGGTGATCTGTGGGCGATGCTGAGCCAGTCCTCCGGCCCCGCGGTGCTCTGCTGCTGCTGTGCCCCATCTTGTGCGGCCCCAATACTGGACAATATGGTCTCGCACAAAGTCTAGTTGGCCCAGAGCGCAAACCAGGGTGTACACGCTTTGCTAACTCTCCGAACCACCAAATACCTCCAAAATATCTGGGATGCTCCTGTGGACTATTGGGACTGCTGTGGTGCGTTGCTGGCAGGAGTCCTTGGCAGAGCAACTGGCGAGTTGCGGGGACATACCTGGGAATCCCAAGATTGGTGCCCTGTAAGCTGATACTCCGTACCGTTTGCCACCTACGAGAAAACACACGACTCATCGGCCCGAGCCACCGGGGGTGCTGTGGTTACCAGTAGTCTGGCCGACATGGGAGAGTGGATAAATCGCAACCCAAACTCACTTTTGACCAACGCAAGTGTGAAGGCGGGAAGATGTCCTTGAAGAAGGTGACAACGCACAGGACGCACCGCAAGCAATGGCTGATAGTGGTATCCGCGGCGTACTGAAGACCATGGAAAAGAGTTTGCAGAGCAGCCTTTTGATACTTGGCAATAAACTGGATTATATGTCCTATCGCATGGACAGAATGACTGAACGGATGGATAAGCAGGTGGAAAGACTTGATATGGCCGAACGCAGAGCACAGACAGACCTAGACTCGGAACAGAAGCAAATGGGCATCACAACAAGGCGGAGGACCTGGAGGCGAGGTCTCGTCGCAGTAATCCTCGCATCGTGGGTCTGCCGAGACGACTCAAGTTGGAAACATGGAGCTCTTCGTCAAAAAACTCCTGGTGACACTTCTAGGAAGCGAGACTTTCTCCCCCATGTTCGTGGTGGAAAGAGCGCACTGCTCTCGGGGCCCGCGACCTGTCCTGGCGTTCCCCCGAAGTCCATCACTGCCAAACTGTTGAATTATAGAGACACAGATGGGGCGTTAAGGGTGGCTCGAGATTAACAGTCTTTGCAGTTCGAGGGCTCGACTATTTATTTCCAGATTTCACGATTCACGTGCAGGAGGCACGCCGGCAATTTGCACCATTGAAACGGCAGTTGCGGGACCAAAATCTGGACTATGCCATGTTATACCCAGCAAGACTGTAAACCGTCAGGGCAAGTTGCGGATCTTCACGGACCACAAGACGCTGCAAAAAGCCCTGAAAGAGTGGTCCAGGGATAAGCGGATAGACTTTGGGCAGAGCACCTTGGAAGGAGCGTCAGGAGGCAGTCTGGACAACCAAGGCTGAGGACTGGGCTGCTTGTGTCACAGATAAGATAGTGGATGGTGTGCATGATTGGGGGAGCCAAATGATATTGCCTGGAGATACAGCTCTGGCGGTTCACTAGCATTGCACCAGTTAGCGTGATATTGTTGTCTGGGGCGTTAGGCCCCAGCACCAAATGCAGACAGGGCAGACAAGAATCGCATGCCCTTTCAACTATCCTAGCAAGATATTAGTGGGACGACGTGGACAGAGTTATATTCTTGCATGATGCACCGTTTTTACATGTGGCCAGTCGGCTATGGGAGTACTTAGTTTCCTGTAGTTAGGTTTCCTCAACCTACTGGGCTGGCAACATCTGCCTACGTGTGAAGCACACTACTGGGGACTAGTTCTGTTTACAATGTCGTTATATTTTAGTCACTTTGTTGAGCATCTTGAGAGTCAGCAAGATATGCTCTGGGGTATTCTACCATGATACTGAAGCCTAATTCTGAAATCTTATTGATGTTCTGTTGGGTGGGAGGGGAGTCATACTGTGTGCGCACAGTTGGGGAATGCATGCCGTGGGTGGGGGAAGGGGGGGGTTCTACAGAGACCAAAGCGGTTTGTTTTTAAATATATGGACAGGATTGCTTCGACACACAGGGGCTAAGAGGCCCAACACGAAGTCGCACAGGTTTTGCACGGTTCTGAGCACCACACTTCGATTTTTACTAATGGTCTAGATGCAGGTACAGTCTCGCAAGTTAAAAATCCTAACTTGGAATGTCCAGGGCCCTAATGACCATAGGAAACAGCGGAAAATGATAGACTTCCTCACTAGACGTGGTGTAGACCTAGCACTCCTGCAGGAATCACACTTGCCCCCGCACAGTGCACTTTTACAACATAGAGGGTTACGGGGCAACATACACACTGCAGGGTTCACATCTCATGCCCGAGGGGTATTGACATGGGTCAATCCCAGATCTGAACTCCTCCTGGAAGCACTGGAGACTGATAAGGAGGGACGCTTTGCAGTTTCGCGCTGCAGTGGGAAAGGATTTGAACTGATTATAAGCAACGTATATGGCCCTAATTTTGAAAACCCTGCCTTTTTTACAAAGTTATTAGAGAGCATGAGACACAATGGCCCGGGTCCCTTACTCTGGGGAGGAGATTCTAATTGCGTATTAGACCCCACTTTAGACAGATCAGGAGGTCCGCCTAGACACCCAACTGCCTCCGCCCAGTCCATTATGTTAGCCACGACCCAATTAGATTTATGTGATGTGTGGCGCACACGCTCACAGGGCCCGGGAGTCTATACACACTATTCAGCCTATCATAACCTCCAGACTAGGATTGATTATTTTTCGAAGGATTGGCTCACACAGATCCGTGACTGAGAGGTCCTGCCTCGCACGCTGTCGGACCATGCACCCATACAGATTGACTTGGAAACCCCACGCACAGTTATACCTCCCTTTACTTAGCGTCCCCCCCCCGTATTCCTTATTAGATCCCGTTTTTAAGGCGCAATTGGCTGAAAATATAGAGACATTTTATGATGTTAATGTAGGCTCAGTTGACTCTTGCCACAGTGTGGGAAACTTTCAAGGTATATATCCGTGGTATTGCCATGGCCAAGCACTCTGGCGTCCTCCGCACAATACGTCAATGCCTCACAGACCTTGAATCCACTTTAGCTACCCTAGAGCAACAATTACTAGCAGGAGAAGACAATAGTATCACACAAGAATTACACCACACTCTGGAGGAGTATAACTCGACAGCGGACACCGAACGATGCCACTTAGGCAAATATGCGACAGCTCGCATATATGGGGAGGGTGACGGCCTGGGGTCAGTACTAGCTTCCCTGCTAAAAACCAGAAGAGAGAAGTCTAATGTTACCACTCTACATGATGCCGAGGGGGAGCCCCCAACAAATTCTCTCAACATAGCCAACAGATTTAAGCAATACTATGCATCCCTGTATAGTACGGAGGGCGGATGCGATGACAAAGCTATTTTAGATTTCCTCACTCATATTAAATTACCTTGGCTGCTGAATGGGCACAGGGAATTTCTTATGCGGACACTGCAAGTAGAAGAATAACGGCAGCCCTAGCTGGAAAAAAATCTAATAGCGCACCCGGGGTGGATGGCCTCAAGGTCTCATTCTACAAAAAGTTCAGGGACCTGCTGATCCCACATCTACAGACTCGGTTTCAGGTAATCATTGAAACAGGCGTACTGCCTCCTATGCAGGAAGCATTAATTGTTGCTATCCTAAAACCAGAGAAATGCCCAACTGCCTGCAGCTCCTATCGGCTACTATCACTCCTCAACGTAGATACTAAAATTTATGCAAAGGTCTTAGCGACCAGATAGTCTCCCCAAGGGCCGCTGCTGAAATCACCAGAACAAGCTGGTTTTGTCCCTGGGAGAAACCTCACTTACAATCTAAGAACCGTATTTAGGGCTAATCAACACACCCAACAGGATACCCAAGCAGTGGCGGTCTTTCTGGATATGGACAAGGCGTTTAACTCGGTGGAGTGGAAATTCATGAAGCATGTACTGACCAGAATGGGGCTTAGGAGTATCTTTTTGCAAATGATGCAAGTGCTTTATAACTCACCTACAGCTAGAATCAAAATTGGAGATCTGGTCACCGATCCTATTCATATCACTAGAGGTACGAGACAGGGGTACCCACTCTCCCCACTGCTATATGCCCTGGTGGCCGAACCCCCTGCATGCGAGATGCGGGAATATCAAAACTACAGAGGAATACGATTTCCGACATACAATTTGATTCTATCCAACTATGCGGACGACACTTTATTATACGTCAGAAACCCCAATCAGAATCTCTCGAGGGTGCTACGCGAAGTGATTTTGTTTGGGACCAGGTCAGGCCTAAAGGTGAATTGGAATAAATCACTAATTTTCCCACTTACGGCAGAGACAGTCCAATTTACACCAGACTACCCTTTAGCTTGGACGACAGACCCATTAGATACTAGGGCATCAAAGTGCATACTGACCCGGAGGTGGCTTTTAAAGAAAATTACGGGACAGCGATCTCCAAACTAGAAAACGATGTGGACAGGTGGATACAGATACCCCTATACCTTGTGGTGTTGCAGGGATTCTCCTCATGCACAGAACTATGTGCAGGAAACCAGGACCTCAGTGAATTGCGGTGTACCAAAAACTCACCTCAGTACCTGGAACCCCTATCCGACTAGCATCAGTGTCTCATTCGTTCTCCGTATCATCTCGAAGCTACTAATGATTAGACAACCCAGAACAAGCAACTTAAGACTACTCTCAGAAATGGTGGGACTCAGAAACACCTTTTCGTTATTATTTTCATATCAGTCCACAACAAGAGTAATCAGAGACACAGTAAAGTTTAAAATGTTTATTTTCAACTACGTGCCCTAAGATGCAGTACTTCGGCTAACATAAGCAGACAAATGATTAAAAATAAAACCATCAGCATTGTTACAAAACCATAGAAAATGAAGGGAGAAATCATATTACAAATGATAGTGGATTACAACCACCCTCCCTTCACTAGTAAGCTAGTATTATTAAACTTATAGAAGGTCTCCAGGTTTGAATGGGGAACCCCAAACCGTAAATATCAGCTTAGGCGAATCACATCACAGGATAAGCTTTGCTCTGTGTCTGGAAAAGGTCTTCTCCAAAGTGTCTAACTCATGCATGTAAACTGCAATATTAAAAGCACTCGAGTTTCAGATATTTGCAGCTGTGTGCGTGTTCTGGCTAGAGCGTGGGCCGATCAACCTTAATTCAAAAGCATACATTGTTTTTTTGGCCCTGACTGTTTCTGCACACAGTGTACAGTCCAAGGTCACGGTGCACGTCTAGGGATGTGAACAGACCATCCTCATGTGAAGGAAAAGCAAGCAAGCCGTTTTCTTATAATAACATCTACCTGCAGTGTCGTGGGCAAAAGCAGCAAAAAGTGGCAAGATGACGTTTTAATTCTAAGACGCTTATGCTAACATAGCAATGTGTGTACCTGTAGCTCCGCCTCCACTATACCCTCCCTTGATCGGCCCACGAACAAACCGGGATACAATCAGGAACGCAGAGTACAAGTTCGACAGAGACAGAACCAAGTGCATGTATTGTTCATCCATATAATTGGTAGTGAAAGTTCGAAAAACCCACTTGAAAAAGAAATGAAATATATAACAGCACGCAAAGGCTCGACAGAGCCTAGTCGTTGAGTTAATGGAAAGAAAGAAAAAAAAAGGGAAGAGGAAAAAAACTTCAAAACTTTTGGAATGTCAGCTCTAAGAAGGACAAAGTTCGAGTTAATCCATCAACGTGTAAGCACAATAAGTAGCAACAGCCTCCAAAAGGAAATCATTATAATGTTCTGTAAAAGATTCCACCATCCAGTCTAGCAAAGTAAAGGAACATGCATGTTCTTCGATAACTGGAGCCTCTAGCACAATCAGAGGACAACTTGCGTGTTCTTCAAGATAACTTCTCGCCAACAAGTCATGCGCTGTCGTATAGATATCCCAATTCCCTAGGACTCCATGTGCCGCTCCACAGGTCATAATCCCGATACCAGAACAGTCCAACTCATGAGCCACTAAGGGACTCATCAGCCGATCATAATCCAGGGCAGGAGACACAGAGTTCGACAGGTACAAATCCTTAGCCCATTCGAATGGACAATCTAGGCAATGAAAAACAGGTTGCACGCAAGTGAAGTATGAAAACCGGAAGGACAATCCATAGGCTACACTTAAAGTAGCCAGTGGTAATGTTCCATAGTATTCTAGCATCCGGTTACGAAGTTGGAGCAGCCGGGCTAGGCTGTCTCATGATACTAATTGTGCAGCCATTGCGCAGTAAGCAGACCAACAGGAGCACACCAGCCGTGAGTGCGAGAATCAACGGGAACCCACCGAAGACGCTGGAATAGAATGAAAAAATGCCAGTATCACACCAAAGATTGTTTGGAAGGAGGTCACGAGGCCGGAGCCCACAACTTTGAAACAATGCACCAAGCCAGTTGTTGACTAGGCATTGAATAAAGTATAAATCAGAGCCCCGAAATGAAGGGGGGGATAAGTATTCAAAAGCACGCGCACCTCAGTGCGGGTGTTAGCTACGTGAAGGACGAATGTTTCACGGGAGGAAGGACGAATGTTTCACGGGAGGAAGTCAATGCGACTTCTTTATGAGACGATAGAGCCCTTATTCTGTTCATCTTGTTGAACTCTGCTTTCAAGGTTGGAATGGAAGACCAGATGGATACATCCAGTCTCCCATTCGGGGGCGGGAAAAGGACATTTTTACAGCAGACTACTCGTTGGGAGACTGTTACAATGTAGGGAGTTCCCACTAGCATCCTGCAGCAAGCATCATTATTCAAAAGCAAATAACTGTTAGCTAATAATGTAAAAGTGGCCGTAATTGCTGGCACAGGATTCCCCTTTAGAACGCAAGCTAAATTCGGTGCCTGAACTTTGCATGCGCCATGCAACTGTATGTGCCTACATACAACTGAGTGATCAAGCGTGGCAGTGCATTCCTCACCTCTCAAAATTCTTTACCCTCTCTCATACATCTGTATGTAAATGGGAGTGACCAAACTTCATGCAGGAATGCAGTACCCAACGGTTCATATCTGCCTAGGGCATAATGTTTCATACACTAACTGAACTTAAACAAAGGAAACAGCAAAGTGATTAACCCATGGATAAGCCACACAGCTGAGTTCAATTCGGCCACAGAGAAAGGTAAAGGTTCCAACTTTTCAATATGCAGTAAGGAGTTCGTTTTATCTTTCATGGACAAATTGTTGCTTTGCAGTCAGATTAAATGGATGGAATAAAGAAGATGTATTCATGTAATCCCAGGGAACTTTCCCAGCCTTCAATGTTTGTAAAGTCCATGCAAACTGCATTATGGAACGCAATTGATTTTGTCCATGATATAAAGTAGACATATCATCCTGTACAATATCCACAACAGATGAAAAAATATTATCCAACGTGTAAATTCTGGAAGAAAGGGTGTTAATGCTATTATCGATGACAGCAAGCACTTTTTCCAAATTTTCTTGATCAATAGCTCTTAACCTGGAAGCAGCTTCAATATGAAATAGTTTACAAACTTCGTTATAAATCGCATACACCCATCTTTTGGACCTGCCACCCACATTACCCTTAACAAAATCATTCAAATCTACTTTGTCATGTAATTTCGATAAGTGAAGTTTAACAGATGCCAAGGTGGAATGTTGCAGCCAGTTCTGGCATAACTTCCCCACAGAATAGGTAGTAACTGAATGGGAAGATTCAAAGTGGGGGTCCACTCTAACCTGTGTATATCCAGGGTATAGACCCAGAAAATGATGTTGACAGGAATGTGAGCTCCTCTGCCATATCAACCATCCTTCAGGATCTAATTTGGATATGTTGAAGGATGTATTAGTAATATATGACTGCAATGCATCAAGGCACAGATCTGTGTGATTATTCCATTGTGGATAAGCACCCAGATCAGGAATAGAGGGAGTATTATTTTTTTGAGAATTAGCTAATCCAAAGCAAGTGGTTTGGAAAATGCTAGAAATAAAAAATAACATGAGGTTGGGGATAAGGCAAGCACGATGCAGAGCCTCTGTTCCCTGTACCTGCCATGTTTTAGAACCCCACACAGATTTAAGATCAATGGTATCTTTCCACAGCTCATAGCCCCCTATAGCCAATTCATCCATACAGGATTTGGAATACAACAATTTAGTGTGGGTCAGTCTAACTTTGGATGCTGACTCTGCCGCCACTTTAAAATAAAAGGATTTAGGTTCAGAAACGCTAAAATCAGTAAAATATGTAAATTTGCTCATTAATGTTTTGGAGCTGCCTTCAATGGGTGCTGGACAATGTTCCCATTGCGTACAATTAACAACATTTCTAAAAGTATTTGCCTAATGTAGGAAGTGATTGCCATAGTGTTGGTAGCAATACAACTCCCCATAATTAGCTGTGTCTAAATACAAATCTTCAGCATCAAAAGCAGCATAATATTTCAAATCAGAAAAGAGTGCCTCTATGGCCTGGATGTCCCAATCATCAGAGCGGATGTTTTGTGTCACAACATCCCCCATAGAAACATGAAGTACATTGGGGACATTAATCACCTCTGTGGGACCATGAATTTGAAATTTGACAGCATCCCACACAATCCCATCCAACACAGGCCAGGCAGTAATATTCACAAAAGTCTGGTCACTTTTCATGATGTGCGATGAGGAGTGGGGGACCAAAGTTCCATCAATTCATTTAATTGCAGATCTTTCGGGGAGATAGTGTCCATTTACAAGACGAAAAAATACCACCACAATCCCAATGGACATAAACAAGAAAATACTTATTAGCAACAGCCAAATGCAAGTCCAAGGGGGATTCAAACAATGTATTTTAAACAAAGCTGCAAAGATAGAAACTTTCGATGGGGGATTGGAAGTCAGAGTTAGTGTCAAATGAAAAACGGGACAGGTCAACTGCAGTTGATTGTAAACCAGGCAACGACACATCTGTGGGATAAGCATACTCAGTATCTTCAGATGGACCACCAGCCGTCGGGGGCAACAAAGGATTAGTAACCGTATGCATCTCGACGGCAATGTCCTGGTGGTAGATGCCGGAACCAAAACAGAATTTCTCAGCATCGCTGGACAAGAGACCGCTGGAGTCATACTAAGAAGAATCGGCCACTCGCTGTAGTTTGACATTGTCAATGGAGAGGTACTTGTTATCCTTGCGACCAGGAAGTGGAGGTAAAATGACTGTCCTTGTACCCTGCACGCCAAGCACCAGTACTGGTGCACGAATAGAGGGGACGAATTCCTTCTTGTTCTCAACCTTCTCACGGACCTGTCACCAACTCGAGCTAGCCAGGCGACTACCGGAATCTGAAGCGCAGCATCAGTTGTGGAGGGCAAGTGTTCCTTTGCAAGACTGTTTCTGGTCTCTTGTAGATTCTGTAATACAGCACAGTGATCATCTACGTCAAAGGGTGCGGTTGACACCGCCATGTCTAGACCATCAAGGTCCGGAACAAACATCTTTATGCCAAAGAGCATTTCGTATGGGGTCCACCCACCCAGAGACCTTCTAGGGAGATTATTAAGTGCACGTTGTACGCTATACAGATGGGCTAACCAGTTTCTGCCAGTGCCTAAAACCCTAGCTGTCAGGGATTGCTTTAAGTCACGGTTCATTCGTTCCACAACACTATTGCCCTCAGGCCGGTATGGAGACGAAAATTTGACTTGCACCCCCAAAGATCTCATGGCTTCTTTGTACGCCTTAGAGGTGAACGCAGGACCTTGATCAGAATGAAGGGTACCACATGCGAAAAGTCCCACAAAGACACGCAAATCCCCGATGACAGTTCAAGCATCAGCACTCCGTTGCGGCCATACCCAAAGAAAACGTGTGCACGAATCCACTGCAACTAAGATGTACTTATACGCAGTATCAGAGGAGAAAGGACCGCAGTGATCTAAATAAACACACCCAAGAGGTTTATTAGATATGTACAACTGTGTTTGTGGTGGACGCGCAGCAGTTAATTGTGACATCTGCCAGCAGATTAAACCTTCAAGAACATAAGCACGAGTCTGTTTAAACAACCCGCGCCACCAGTAACGTTGTTCTAAGAGAGTAACAGTCGCTAAAACGACGTCATGGTTCGTGAGCCGCTGTTATCAAAGAAAGTCTGTAGTCCGCGTTGAGAATCAATCTGTCACCAACGTCGTTAATTCTCACATAAGGAACTTTATCAGGACTTAAATGATAAGAGTATTTAGAAGGGAAACATCTAGGGTAATTACTTCCCTTCTCCGTTGCAGCAATTGCTGCCAAGATGTCAACATCAATCTTACTTTGGATCTTGTAACTGCTGCTACTAGATACGTTGCCACTGCTGGTTTCGCCGCTTCGTCAGCTAAGCTGCTTCCAACAGCGTGGACACCAACTCGCTGGTGCCCTAGAGTATGAATTACATTCACGAGAGGCAGATTCTGTTTAAGTTCTGCCACTCAAACCCAAAGCATTTTATGCTTGATTGTGCTACCTTTGGAATCACGGTATTTATTTTGAGACCAAAAGAATAAATTGTCGTTAAAAGACTGTACACAGTAAAATGAGTCACTCACTATAAGAGTAGTAACTCGAGGATCAGCAAACTCCAGTGCAAGCAACAGAGCACGTAGCTCTGCCAACTGTGCAGTACAATCACCCAATGACTGCGTATGCACGACAGACTTGAATTCACCATTCACGAAAGTACCAACCACAATTGCACAGGCCGCTGAATATGCATGCTTTGATTCCGTCGCTGGTTGTGCCGAACCGTCAGTGTAAATGACACAATGGTAATCCTCAAGCGGGCGCAAAGACAGAGGACCCGGATAAACGAATTAATACTGCAAATACTCCTGAATCTGCAATGAGGCATCAAAGATGTAAGTGACATCTGGCGATGTCAAAGAAGTGGCCCACTGTATCCAACGGGGATGCAAAGCTTTAGAATTAGGTACACTGGCTTTGGTCACTGCCTCTAGGGCAGGATACGGTGTAACAATCAACATCTGTACTGCAGTCAAAACTTTCGACTTTGGAAAAGCGCATTTCAGCCAAAGTGTACAAATGTGATTTGTAAGCAATGGGGACTGTGTCGCCCTCATTAAACTTTAAGTACGTGAAACCCACTGCACCAGGCACAATTCTTATCACCAAGTTAGTGTGGTTATCACGTGTCAGTAAGTACTTCGAAGCAAGAAGATTAGCCTGCAAAGATTGCAAGATAGCTGAATGCTCTGGCAGCCAGCTCGATTTGGAAAAATTAGGTTGTACCAAGGCATATAGCGGCTTGATATGCTGGGCATAATCTGGAATGTAAGTACGCCCGAAATTTTAAAAACCCAGCAAAGATTGTAGTTTCTTCAGTGTTGTCGGAGCAGGCAAACATGCGCACTTCTCTAGGAAGTGGGGGGCTAAACCTCGGCCTTCGTTGTGGAGTTCATAGCCCAAAAACAACACTGTATACTCTGCAATGTGCGACTTTGCAAAGTTGAATTTGTAACCAAAGTCCGCAAACATGACAATGATGCGGTCAACGCGACTCAGATGCGGCCATAATTCGTTATCTGTGAGATAGATATCATCAACATACGAGTACGCATCAGAGTCAATGCTCTCTAACAGAAACTACACGTGCGGCAAAGACGCCTGGACTGTTTTTATAGCCCATGGCTAATCTTTTAAACTGTTTTTGTTTGCCACCTGCAGTAAAGGCTGGCCATTGACTACTAATAGAGGACAGATTATGGCGATAAAAGCCATTGGATATATCAAGTGTGGTCTTAAACCCTTTTCTCATGAGACCATCAACGAGGGCAGAACTGTGGGTATTCTGTACGCAACAGGTCCGACAATGAGAGTTCAAATGCCGGTAATCCAAAACTAGGCGTTACGACCCATCAGCTTTAGTTACAGTGAATAGGGGATAATTCATGGGGGTGACACATGTTTCAATTACACCTTGATATTTCAATTGTTCAATGATTTCTGCGACGTGAGATCTAGCTTCGCGGCGCATGGGATATTGGGGTTGCGGCTGGGGCATAGACGGTAAAGGAACCTCGTGGCTTGGTGACAATTTATCCCACCCAACCCGAGTACGGTACAGAGCCGGAGCAAGCACCTGAGCCCATTCCTCTGCAAAGTTCTGAGCCTGATCCTTTGGCACTGGGTGCGCGAATGACGGGAGGATTATCTCCTCCCCTCTAGGGGCGGTCAAAACGAAAGCCGGGGGCCAGTCCGCCTCTGCTAATAGAATATCATATGTAGAGGTCAGATTTTCCCAAAAAATCCCTTTTATGGTACGTTGTATGTCACCTTCTATTAAAAGGACTATGTCATATAGTCTGTCGGGGGAGCCACTCTAGTATCCGCAGTTTCTACAGTTATAAACGTGTCAGTTGGTGTCGCCTCCAGATATGGACGCAGTGCTTGCCACACTACTGTAACCTCCGCTGCTCTCTCGAGCAGCGTTAGTGCCCATGTCAGGTTCCAAAGCTGCGTTGTGACTATCTGTGGCATACCTCGCTGTTAGCGCAGCAACTTTCTTCTTCTGAAACGGGGGACGTTGATGTGCAAACTCGTCCTGGTTGCCTTTACCATCAGGCTGACAGGGTTGCTCAAGTCCTTCTTGGACACCCCGACCCTTGCCACGTTCTCCTCCACCGGACTGCGAGGCTGATGTTTCCTGTGAAGAACGAGGAGAACGTTGTTCAGTAACCTGAAATCAATCAGGAGACCTAATCCTAGTGCGATCGCGCAGGTCATATGTGCGCTCACCAGTCGGCTGGACGAGATCCCTTGTTTCTGTTGCTGCTTACCCGGTTTCTTAGATCTCCAACTTTGTTAAGGAAAAGCTGGATGATCGTCTTTGAAAGACGAACCCATCTTAGTTTGCTGTTGCACATCTGCGGTCTGAACCTTAGGCTTAATCCCCAAACTACTGCGGCCTATAGTTCTATAGGCCTCCGCAATAATTTTAGGCAACTCTCTGGGTTTATGGACGTCTATGAGGGCTAAACCATTCGCCACTTGAAAGTGAACCGCATCTCCCTTGAGGTTACCAAGGATGAGTATGGCAACCACGTCGAACACACCGACAAGTCTCATTCCCAACTCGACCGCCGCCTCCGGAACGTGTTGATCTTGTACACACTTGATCACGGAGGGCAGTACGGCCATAGACGGGGTGCCGAAGCACTTCGAGTAGACCGCTGCGAAAACCTTACCCCAGTTCTCACAATCAGCCACTTCTGAGACAAAGTCTTTCTGCAAATTAATGGTGAGTATCCGGTGTTTCTCCACAGGAGTAGAGTGCGGAAATACTGCTTCCAGCTGGTCTAATTTCTCCATTACAAAAATGGGGTATCCCAGTGGTCAAGGACCTGGGCGCAAAATTAGTACAAAAAACAATGGTCCTGAACCAATGATTGAAAAATGCAAAAAATGTTTGCTCACTAAGTTAAATCATTTACTAACTCACGAGCAGAATTACTTAAAGTGGCTCACAATATTAAATATGAAATTTAGAAAGAGAGGGACAACATCCAGTATGTAAGTTACTATACATTTATTACTTAGAACGTTTTTGATTTCAATGTTTTAACAATAAAAACACACAAGGTTGCTCCTGAGGGAACGTGCAAAAAGCAAGAGGTGCTAGAGGGTGAATTGGTGAGACAGAGAGAGATGAAATATAGTAATGGAAAACTTTTTGAATTCACAAAATAAATCGGTTATAATTCACCGTCAAAATTACAATTGAGAAAGAAAGAACCTGGCCACAATTCAAATCACAAAATACATTTATGTAATTTAGAAAAACCAATTAATGGTCTGGCACAAGAAAAGGGGATTATGTGTCCCAGGCGATTAAGGGAGAGGCGTCGACGTTTCGACCAGTCTTGAGGGCCTTGCGGAATTTTAACCCTTGGCCGTGCGGGTCTTCATCAGGACCGGAGGGGCAACCTGAGTGACTCGGATTAATTTGAGAGCCTATAAATTAATTAAGAGATTGACGTAAGGATGTTGTCCTATAATTCATTAAAAGACAAAAGGAGAATTCAATGAGGCTGTTTACCTGGTATTAATCCAGGGTCCAATTCAATAGGGACGTATACCAATTATTCATAGAGGTATCTGAAAGGTTATGCAAATGTATAATTAGAAAAACGACTGCTGTTTCGAATTATTGAATAATGCTAGCACAATGAGGGACCCATGTTTACCTGGGAATCTTCAAAGGCCCATTATCACGTCTAATTGTTGAAAGATTCAAGGCTGTCAATTAATAATGAAGGGGGGTATTAGTATTGAATACTAAGGTAACCGGGAACAACGTACAAGTCACAAGAGTGACGAAGGATTACCTGGTGACTGAACAAATCAGTTGAAAAACATTCTCCCGAATTTGCAGCAGTGCACAGTTGAATAGAATCGGGTGCGGGAACGTGCACGCCAACCGTCTTAGAGCTGAAGGCTCACTATCTGTAAAGGATACACGGAACATGACTTAATGAGCCTGCTAAGCCACGGCAAACAAGAAATGCTAAGGCAGGGGAGTTTGGCCCCCGTTTACCTGAGATCGTGAGGGAAACTGCTTGCGTCTTGTAATAATGGCAGTCTGGGCTGGTGAAATAATTTAAAAAGCGAAGTATTAGAATATTGGTTTGGTTTAAGCCATTGGCAGTGTGTAACCCAAGGGATTCAAACGAAATTTACCTTGTGTCTGAGCTAATCGATCACAACCCGTCTCGCTGTGTAACCGCAGTGAATGCGCTGAGGCGCAAAGAATTCAATTACCGGGGCAACCGTCAGCGTACTAATGACGGTATCCGGGAAAGAGTTGAAAGACTACAAGGAATCTTCCGGTGACTTTCCAATAAGGACTAATGAATAGCTGTGCAAGGCGGCATGGTGTGGGCTTGTGATGACAATTTGTGTGAAGAACATATATACAATTATAAGTTTAAAATGACATACGCATGGCAATGTTGCATATAAATATGCTCATAATACAATTTCAGAGGTACAAGTTTGATCAGCAACTGACAATTGAAACATACAAAATTACATATATTTACACAACATATATGAGAATATTTACATATATTTACAAACAACATATATTTTAAAACAACCAACTCATCTGTGATATCAACACAGTAGTGACATCATGTATTTGCGTGTTTGGACACATTCAGATATACGTAAACGACTGAGGAGGGGTCAGATCTAATGGAAAGCCTATCCATATCTAGATCCACAGTGTAGAACCCTACAATAAGAGTGCGTCACGTATACTATATACAATGGATTAATTATGATTGGAGCGCATTACCCATTATTCATAATGGAAACCTGTTTACTAATTTCCTCAAGCTCGTTCAAACCTCGCGTCACAGTGTCTAGGGAATAAATCCATCTGCATTCGCGTTTGTTAAGTATATCAGTAAAGTCTCCACCTCTAGGATTGGGCTTAACTTTCTCAAGTACCCACCACCTCAGGCTGTCCACACTGTGTTCGAACTTCGTGAAATGTTCCACCAGAGGGGCACCCAATGTCCTACAACGAATGCGACTACAATGCTGTAGAATACGGCACTTCACCTTCTGGATTGTCTGACCCACGTACATAAAGTCACATGGGCAGACAATTACATAAATTACTCCCGATGTGTTGCAGTTGCTGTGTTCCTTCAGTGTGTAGGTCTGATTATTATGGGTAAATTCATTGATATTCTTAGTCAGTGGGCATGCTTTACATGAGCCACATTTGTGGTGTCCACTGACCGGAGTTCCCCATAAAGTTGTCTGGCCCGATGTCTGGGATGTTTATTGTTAAGATATTCATATTCCAACTTACTCAGAAAGGGGGGCGCTATTGTTCTACAAAATGTAGAGGATTCTAGCAAAGAGATCCTGTCCCAATTGGCTGTGGCAGGCAACTATATGAGACTGTCTAAAGATCCCACAAAAGACATAAGTAAGAACATCAGCAGTGTGACCAGAAGGGCTTTAGAAGATGGATTTCTGAGTAAGTTGGAATATGAATATCTTAACAATAAACATCCCAGACTTCCCACTATCTATACTCTCCCTAAAATACATAAACGGATGCAAAACCCTCCAGGGAGACCGATAGTTTCAGGATGTGGTTCAATACTGGAACCATTATGTAAGTACATTGATGTATTTCTGAAACCCATCGCTGAGAATACCTCCACCTATCTCAGGGATACCATGCAAACTATACTACTCATGGATGAATACCCTTATGACCCTGAAATGCATCTACTAGCCACTATGGATATAACTTCCCTCTATACTAACATCCCCCAACAGGCTGCCCTCAAATGTATGGAGATGGCGCTCAACTCCAGACCGGCACCACATTTAGTTCCGACTGAATTCATTATTACACTACTTCAAATAGCTATGACTCAAAACTACTTTACCTTTCTGGGCCAATTTTTTATTCAAACCAAAGGCGTGGCTATGGGGGCAAGCTTTGCCCCAAATCTGGCTATTATCTACATGAGTGAATTTGAACACCACTTTGTTCGTAGTGACTTGAATCCATATAGTAGATGCATAGAGCTATGGCGTCGATATATCGATGATGTTGTAATTATCTGGCGAGGATGTGAGGAAGATCTAAAAAAATTTCACCTTTGGTTGAATACATGCTCACCAGACATACAATTTACTATTGATTATAACAGAGAAGCCATTAATTTCCTTGACATTACAATAAAATCAGACTTGGGCAAATTATACACCAGTCTCTACAGGAAGAGTAGCGAAAGGAATACTTTACTGCGTTACTCTAGTCACCATCCCCGCAACCTTAGGGATAATTTACCCTTTGGACAGTTCCTGCGGATTCGCAGGAATTGTTCAAAAAAGGAAGATTTCTTCACTGAATCAGCAGGACTGTTAGCCAGACTAATTGATCGTGGCTATCCCATCAGGCTTTTGAAAAAAGCACGAAAAGGGCTTGGCACAATCATAGGGAGTTCCTCCTGACCCCAAAAACAAGGGAAAAGAGTAATGAGGAACGTTTGGTATGTGTGACCACATTTAACACAAAGAGTAAGTAACATTATCAAAAAGGCCATTAACCAACATTGGCATCTGGTGGCTGATGAGTTAGGAAATATCCCGACTCCACTACACGCTTTCAAAAAAGGCAAGAACATTAGGGATTATCTGGTTAAATCTCTACTACCCGCACCCCAGACATCGGGCCAGACAACTTTATGGGGAACTCCGGTCAGTGGACACCACAAATGTGGCTCATGTAAAGCATGCCCACTGACTAAGAATATCAATGAATTTACCCATAATAATCAGACCTACACACTGAAAGAACACAGCAACTGCAACACATCGGGAGTAATTTATGTAATTGTCTGCCCATGTGACTTTATGTACGTGGGTCAGACAATCCAGAAGGTGAAGTGCCGTATTCTACAGCATTGTAGTCGCATTCGTTGTAGGACATTGGGTGCCCCTCTGGTGGAACATTTCACGAAGTTCGAACACAGTGTGGACAGCCTGAGGTGGTGGGTACTTGAGAAAGTTAAGCCCAATCCTAGAGGTGGAGACTTTACTGATATACTTAACAAACGCGAATGCAGATGGATTTATTCCCTAGACACTGTGACGCGAGGTTTGAACGAGCTTGAGGAAATTAGTAAACAGGTTTCCATTATGAATAATGGGTAATGCGCTCCAATCATAATTAATCCATTGTATATACTATACGTGACGCACTCTTATTGTAGGGTTCTACACTGTGGATCTAGATATGGATAGGCTTTCCATTAGATCTGACCCCTCCTCAGTCGTTTACGTATATCTGAATGTGTCCAAACACGCAAATACATGATGTCACTACTGTGTTGATATCACAGATGAGTTGGTTGTTTTCAAATATATGTTGATTGTAAATATATGTAAATATTCTCACATATGTTGTGTGTAAATATATGTAATTTTGTATGTTTCAATTGTCAGTTGCTGATCAAACTTGTACCTCTGAAATTGTATTATGAGCATATTTATATGCAACATTGCCATGCGTATGTCATTTTAAACGTATAATTGTATATACGTTCTTCACACAAATTGTCATCACAAGCCCACATCATGCCGCCTTGCACAGCTATTCATTAGTCCTTATTGGAAAGTCACCGGAAGATTCCTTGTAGTCTTTCAACTCTTTCCCGGATACCGTCATTAGTACGCTGACGGTTGCCCCGGTAATTGAATTCTTCGCGCCTCAGCGCATTCACTGCGGTTACACAGCGAGACGGGTTGTGATCGATTAGCTCAGACACAAGGTAAATTTCGTTTGAATCCCTTGGGTTAAACACTGCCAATGGCTTAAACCAAACCAATATTCTAATACTTCGCTTTTTAAATTATTTCACCAGCCCAGACTGCCATTATTACAAGACGCAAGCAGTTTCCCTCACGATCTCAGGTAAACGGGGGCCAAACTCCCCTGCCTTAGCATTTCTTGTTTGCCGTGGCTTAGCAGGCTCATTAAGTCATGTTCCGTGTATCCTTTACAGATAGTGAGCCTTCAGCTCTAAGACGGTTGGCGTGCACGTTCCCGCACCCGATTCTATTCAACTGTGCACTGCTGCAAATTCGGGAGAATGTTTTTCAACTGATTTGTTCAGTCACCAGGTAATCCTTCGTCATTCTTGTGACTTGTACGTTGTTCCCGGTTACCTTAGTATTCAATACTAATACCCCCCTTCATTATTATTTGACAGCCTTGAATCTTTCAACAATTAGACGTGATAATGGGCCTTTGAAGATTCCCAGGTAAACATGGGTCCCTCATTGTGCTAGCATTATTCAATAATTCGAAACAGCAGTCGTTTTTCTAATTATACATTTGCATAACCTTTCAGATACCTCTATGAATAATTGGTATACGTCCCCATTGAATTGGACCCTGGATTAATACCAGGTAAACAGCCTCATTGAATTCTCCTTTTGTCTTTTAATGAATTATAGGACAACATCCTTACGTCAATCTCTTAATTAATTTATAGGCTCTCGAATTAATCCGAGTCACTCAGGTTGCCCCTCCGGTCCTGATGAAGACCCGCACGGCCAAGGGTTAAAATTCCGCAAGGCCCTCAAGACGGGTCGAAACGTCGACGCCTCTCCCTTAATCGCCTGGGACACATAATCCCCTTTTCTCGTGCCAGACCATTAATTGGTTTTTCTAAATTACATAAATGTATTTTGTGATTTGAATTGTGGCCAGGTTCTTTCTTTCTCAATTGTAATTTTGACGGTGAATTATAACCGATTTATTTTGTGAATTCAAAAAGTTTTCCATTACTATATTTCATCTCTCTCTGTCTCACCAATTCACCCTCTAGCACCTCTTGCTTTTTGCACGTTCCCTCAGGAGCAACCTTGTGTGTTTTTATTGTTAAAACATTGAAATCAAAAACGTTCTAAGTAATAAATGTATAGTAACTTACATACTGGATGTTGTCACTCTCTTTCTAAATTTCATATTTAATATTGTGAGCCACTTTAAGTAATTCTGCTCGTGAGTTAGTAAATGAGGTCTAATTTCTCAGCAAGCCAATAAGGCAAATCGTCCTTATTTTGGGGGCGCTTGCCCATTACCGAATTAACCATGACGGGACTAATAACAATCCCGGCCGGGCCAGCTGGTTGACCTGCAACAGGTGCCCCGACCTGTACATTGCGTGAAACGTATTGCACCAAAGCCCGATGTACTGAAATCAGGGCTGTATGTAATTGACGCAACTCATCCACCGTGGCATGTAGATAACGAGGATGAGGCGTAAATCCGGCCAGCACCGGCCATGTGGCCCCTGGAATGGACAAAGGGCCCAAACGAACCGGTGTCACTAGTGTGGGGGAGGGCGCCATTAAACCAAATACGATGCTGCCAAGCTGAAACAGGAATCTCCTGCGTCCTATATGGCGTATAATTCGCTGGGACCTGCGTAGGAGTAGAAGAGTGAAACGTACTATCTTCCGCATTCACCGCCGGTAAGGTAACCCAAGAGTAAAACAACTCATAGGGATATGAAGCATCGGCACTCACTACAAAGATAATAGCCATCCATCATCAGGCACCCCGAACTGCGCCAAATGACGCCAGAGAGGTGCGCGGCTATGCACCGCAATAGCGACTTCAGCCATAAGGACACAGAGAAGAAAAACCATCTATTATAACAGTACCACAACAAGGGTCCACAAAAATAAAAATCTTTTTAATTGACAAGCTTGATTGAACCTATAGAGAAACTATGTAGGTAGGTTTAACCGTCACTCCCGCTATCCGGAAACAAGTGTGAGGGCGTCGTGGACTAATACAAGCACTACTAAGGCGTTTCAAATCATAAGACCAAATGTTAGGTGCGCCATGTTGCAGGAATTCTGCTCATGCACAGAACTAGGCGCAGGAAACCAGGCCCTCAGTGAATTGCGGTGTACCAAAAACTCACCTCAGTACCTAGAACCCCTATCCGACTAGCATCAGTGTCTCATTCGTTCTCCGTATCATCTCGGAGCTACCAATGATTAGACAACCCAGAACAAGCGACTTAGCGTACTCTCAGGAATGGTGGGAATTAGAAATACCTGTTCGTTATCATTCTCATATCAGTCCACAACAAGAGTAATCAGACACAGTAACGTTTAAAATGTTTATTTTCAACTACGTGCCCTAAGATGCAGTACTTTGGCTAACATAAGCAGACAAATGATTAAAAATAAAACCATCAGCATTGTTACAATACCATAGAAAATGAAGGGAGAAATCATATTACAAATGATAGTGGATTACAACCACCCTCCCTTCACTAGTAAGCTAGTATTATTAAACTAATAGAAGGTCTCTAGGTTAGAATGGGGAACCCCAAACCGTAAATATCAGCTTAGGTGAATCACATCACAGGATCAGCTTTGCTGTGTGTCTAGAAAAGGTCTTCTCCAAAGTGTCTAACTCATGCATGCAAACTGCAATATTAAAAGCACTCGAGTTTCAGATATTTGCAGCTGTGTGCGTGTTCTGGCTAGAGCGTGGGCCGATCAACCTTAATTCAAAAGCATACATTGTTTTTTTGGCCCTGACTGTTTCTGCACACAGTGTACAGTCCAAGGTCACGGTGCACGTCTAGGGATGTGAACAGACCATCCTCATGTGAAGGAAAAGCAAGCAAGCCGTTTTCTTATAACATCTACCTTCAGTGTCGTGTGCAAAAGCAGCAAGATGGCGTTTTAATTCTAAGGCGCTTATGCCAACATAGCAATGTGTGTAACTGTAGCTCCGCCTCCACTACAGTGGGTAGAATGTCTATTACGAAAATGGCGGTACTACCACGGTTTCTATTTCTATTCGCTAACACTCCTGTTGTTCTACCACACTCTGTTTTTTCGGGTGCTGACATCTCTGATGGTTCGTTTAGCTTGGGCTGGGACACATGCTAGAGTCAAGTGGGAGACACTCACACTCCCATACAGCATGGGCGGACTGGGAGTGCCGGATCTAGAGCTGTATTATTGGTCTGCGCAGGGTGCTCATGCTTATCACTGGATAAACGGTCCTACTGATGCCCCACATTTCCAAATAGAGAGGGTAGTTGCGGCCCGACTCCATTGGCAGCGCTTCTGTTCAAGTCTCATGATCGTAAAACAGGGATACTTGATTCTATGAATCCGACAACACATGCTTGGCATAATCTTCTGAAATTACAAGCTGGTACTATACTTTACTCCTATATGACCCCGCTTGACTGGTGTAACTGGTTGCCCCCGCCTAGGGAAAAAGGGGTGGTTATGGCTATGAAAGCTATTAACATCTACACGGTAGGGGAGTTGTTTGACAAAGGCAAAGCAAAATCATGGGACGCCGTGATTCTGGAGGGTGGTACGGCAACTACACTAACCCAATTTCAATTCCACAGGGTAAGACATGCACTAAGGGAAATACTGGGCCCGGAGCTGGAGGAGCAGCCAGAGGAGGTGCCGCTCCCATATGTCAAAGCTGTGTCGCCTGAACGCATGGTCTCAAGAATCTATACTATAGCGCAGGGCTACAGAGCTAACCACGACACCAAGGCTCGACTAGACCTTAACCGGGTAATTGACGACAACTTTGAAGTACTGCTGCAAAAACACAAAACGAAGATCATTAAATGGGTGTCATAGGCCGATACACTTTACATTTTTAAATGGGGTTTATTATACGCCTGAGAGACTCCACAGGTATAAATTACGGGACTCTGCGGCGTGCGAACGCTGTAGAGCGGACCCTGCAGATTTTTATCACCTGGCCTGGTCATGCCCTAGGATAGCGTCTTTCTGTGAATTGATCTTTAAGACACTTGGCAAGGTCACGGACACTACACTTGAACCAGACCCTACGCTTGCTCTATTGGGCTTCTCAAAACATTTACCTAAGGGAATCAGGCGTCTGGTAGATATGGGGCTTCTTATGGCCAGACGTAGGGTCGCGATCTGTTGGTCTCGTGGCCAGATCCCCACCCGGACAGGCTAGACTCACAACATAACATACGGTAGTACGCAAACTGAATATTATGGCGCGTTATTACCTCCCCGCAATCGACCTAAAAACGTCTGGGGGTTTTACCAAGCTTACTTGACTACCAAGACTAACAGCACACACTGCACCGACTCTCCTGAAGTACAGTACGGGTGTAGGTGTCGCATGATATGCGGCTCGGAGCTGACTGGAGTGGGGGACCTGGCCTAAGGACCTTCAGTGTAGGCCACAGATTTATTAAGTATAAGTTGGGAACAAGATTGAACTGCAGTGTAATGGTTAGTGATGTGATCTGTCTAGTGATTATGTGGATACGGAGTATCATGGGTTGCTAGTCCTGTTTTACAGGGCTGATGTTCGTGTATTGTGTCTAACAACAAGAATGCTATATCTCTGATTGGATTTGTATCATCAATACATTTATAAATCAAGAAAATATATAAAAATGTTTGACTCCTCCTTAAATGGCAAGCCATTGTGCATCTTTGTGTGCCTAGCCACTCCCTTTTACTGCTCTTCCTGCACAAGTCTGAAACAGATGCATTTGCTTTGCCATTACTGAATTGCCATCAATGTCCTGTGCACAAAAAGTGTCTACATGTACATGCCTTGACCTGTGCTGCTCTTTACAACATGTCTTCACTACTAGGGTTACTGTAAGGGCAGTTGGCAGGGCTAATGGAGGGCAAGAAGCAAAGTGGGCTGGTTAAGGTAAAAGGGTTAATCAGAGCCCTTAGATGAGAATAGGTCACAGAGGGGGGTAAAAAAGCTGAGCAGCCTGTGATGAGTGGAGGGCAAGGTATCAGCCGTTGATAAGAGAATGATTTGGAAGGGATGAAGTATATGGATGTAGCCTGTGGCGAGACTGAAGTGGGCATAAAACCACTTCTAAGGGGAGGAGAAACTGTAGTAAAATGTGCAAGGGGTACAGAGCCTGAAGTGAAGGTTATGGAATGTGTAGGTAGCGGAATATTAATTCCAGTTTTAGTGCGAACGTATACGCGTAGCAAGGGACTTGTGTACTTTAACAGTAAGTGTGTGAAGCCCCTGTTGTGAGCAAATTGACCAGAAGGGTGATGAACCCTATGAAGAAAAAGTGGAATAGGATTGGGCCCTATAGGAAGTTAGTGGAAAGGCAAATGTTTTATTGCTGATCGCAAGAAAACAGCGCCGCAGGTACTACTTTATAACGAGCGTTTACAAGGGCGAAAAGGCAGGGAAGTCAAGTTTACTTTGGCTTTTACAGTTGACAAGTAATCTGTCCTTGCTAGTCCTTATAGCTTTTTTTTTTTTTTAGAGGAGGTGGCAAAAGTGGATTTCTTTACATGGCTCGAAGATTATTGTAATAATTTATTCCTTGAACAGGTACAGTATTTCAAAAATTCCACACCCCTGCTACTGATTAGCCAAACTAGATAAAAAGTATTATACATGGGGAAACAAATCTGGCAAATAATCAGCGAAAATCTTAGATGCACACCATGCTAAAAGCAACACAGTTAAAGTAAAAATCACTGGATGGGTAAACATACACCCACGACTCAGAGAAGGGTATATGTTTTCAAGAGTTTTATTCATGACTCTATACAAAGGAACCCACGGATCCACAAGCTTGAACCATATATATTTAATGGGAACTGCATTACCTAAGCTGAGACAGGCAAATACGGAACATCTTCACACACACACACTACAAAAGAGGAAATTCTCTTTGGGATATTTAACTAGACCAAGATAGCTTCATATCCGCATTATACAAATATTTAGCACTATCGCTCCTCCATCTACTTCACAAGGTTTATCAAAAGAGGATTCAACAAGGCCAGGTGACCTCAATGTCGGAGTCAACTATAGCCCTCATCTGCAAGGGAGCCGAGGTGATATGGATGGTACAACCAGATCTCCATTCTGAACGTCGATGCAATATAGCAACCCTAAGATTGCATGCATTTATGGGGGAATTGTAACCTGATCTAGACAAGAATGGCAGGTTGGCGACAACAATAAAAAGGGTCTACATCGTAAAGTAAGTCTATCGTGATCACCCTGGAACCTAAAAAAGCAGTAGAAATGATTGACTAGGACTTTATGGCAAACACATTGAGGATAATAGGGCTGGGAGATGGCTTAACTGTCTGGATTCTTGCAGGATATTAAAACCCTATAACCAAGATATGGGCTAATGGGTTACAGACTCAAAGGTTCAACATTACTGGAGACCCATGAGTGTCCACCTCCTCTTTTTCCTAACTGTGGAACTCTTGGCCCAGGGTATTCACGCCAATTCCTAAATTGAGGGAATCAAATTTGGCGTCAGGAAATAAAAATTAATAGATTTGCTTTAGTAGGCATGGCTTTATGTCACAGTAGAGAACTAACCTTTTTTATGTTAAAAAGGACTATTAACTTTAATGTTTGCATCTTCATTAATGCTTCAGATCATTATCAGGTCAGTATCATGGTTGCATATGTTTTAAACAAGAACAAAACCGCATTGTTTTCTTACTGTACCTCTTGTATAAACCGGTTCGGATACCTGGGGATCTGAATGCACGTTTCTGTTGCAGTCGTCTTCTGTTTATTTTTTCCTGCCAATTGTTAACTTTCACAACCTGCATTGACCAGCCTCCCTGGAAGACATTGATGAGTCACAATCTTACAAGCAGATCAGGCAATACAACCTACTATGCAATTCTATAAAAAAAAAAAAAAAAAAAAAATCAAGAGCGTGCAACACAATAGAAAAAGAAAATTGATAATGTAGCTCAAAGCTGCTATTTCCGAGTTCATCTATTTAGAAAGCTCTTAAAACCTTACAAAACTCTGAAAAATTATCAGAAACAGATTACTGTGTATGCTGGCAACTAACATGCTTGGCATCAAACATCATCCAGACACCAACAAAACTCCCCCTCATCCCCACAGCCAATCAAAAACACACCTCAATTCACGGTCCACACCACTACCCAAACCTCCACTCACAGTCTCAAATACGCCTCAACCAGTATTTTATAATAGCACCACTTGATGCCTATTCCAACAAACTACAATCATAGATCATTCAAATGAACCATCCATACTCAGATAGGTCCCTGATTTGGTAAATGATTTGGTAAATGACGTACACTCAAGCTCATACACTACCAGGTCAATCCTGACAAAAAAAAAAAAAATCTACTCATAACCATTGCTCTTCATTGTGAGGTCCCTAATGCTTGTTAGTTGTTGCCACTTATTTGTTCTTCGACCACTCTAGTACTTTTCAATAAATTCGAATTGCTAATTAATAATTCCTGTTGCGACTGGATGGACATCTGGGTTCAACTGAATAAAACAGAAGTACGTGTAAAACCTCACAAACATATTTCTGAATAAAGTGCAGGTTAAAAGAGCTTATGCATAGGGGACAACTTTTATTGTTTTCCTTTTTTAGGAGAAAAAAAGAGAGGGGGAAAAGGAAAAGGATGAAAACTGTCAGTTAAAAATCACAGGACACTATATAAAACGGGAGGCAAAAAAACTGACCTCTTCATACAGGCAAGTTAGCCCTTTCACAGCTGGGGTTTGTGTATCTCTGTGCTAAAGATTTTTTTTTTAAAAATATCACAATCGCTATTAAGATCACTATTAGGTTGTTTAATAACATACTATTCTTTGGTCTCTGTCAATTTATCATTGCAGCTTGAAAACAAAATTAAAAATTGAGACATTTAAATTTAACGAATTGACTCGATATTTTCCCAAATGGACCAACAAATACTAGAATGTAACCAAGGAAATGTTGCCCAGAATATCTAGAGTACAATACCAATCATGTGTGGGTATTTCTAGGCAATACAGTTTGCACGGTTGCTTACATAATAATAATACAGATTACGAAATGTTGGTAGGATCGTTGTTTATGATGCACTGTTCATTTGAGGATATAACAAATGTAGGACTATATCAAAAGCATAAAAACAATCTTCTAATTCTGTATGAACTAAAGAATCCAGACTTCATTCGCTGCACTGGGACAATGCAGCATGACGTTTGTCAGATTTCATTAATTCTTCCCACAAAACATGGCAGTTCCCTTCAGTCTTGCTCACTTGGGAACATATCCATTCCAAGGCTTGACCCAAATGTGTGCACCTCGGGTCGGGATATGGATTTAACAGATATGAGACTATCGCACCACACGTCCTTGCTGCGTATAATTTTCTCCTACTAGGGGGTTTTAACAATCATGCAGAACTATCGGATCCCCACACAAACTACCTCATCACCAGCCTAAATACATTGGGCCTAAAACAACTGGTAACAGGTCCCACCCATATCGCTGGTCACTCCTTAGATCTTTTATTCACAAATTTGCCCAATGTAGTGATCGAACAGTTACTTACAGTTCTATGGTCTGATCACCATGTGATTAGGTTTCACATACACGGGAAAACGACTAAACCGCAACCCAGGAAAGAACCTAAACTGAGTAGACCTTGGAACAAGATAAACTTAGAATCTTTCTCCACTCACTTTATTCCCCTCTCCCCTTCGGATATAACCCAGCCAAACAAGGCAGCTAAAGATCTGGAACTTGCTATCAATACGACACAATCACCCCCACGAAGACAACTAGATGCCCAAATACACCCCCCCCCCCCCAGTACACCCCAGATCTAAAACTTGTTAAACTCGCAGTCAGGAAAGCTGAACGCAAATGGTGTCACACAAAAAACAGACAGCACTACAAAACAATGCATCGGCTCTATATGGACCACATAGCTACAGCCAAAAAAGTTTACTTGGGAAATAGAATAAATAAGGCCTCCAATATACACATAGAGCCGTATAAAACAGTAGAGGAATTCACCAATCCCCCTTCATGCCAGCAACCACTTATTGCGTCCCAGGAGTGAGTCGATTCCCTCTTATCCTTTTTTGTAAACAAGATAAACGACATTCATAAACTGTTTCCCCAACCAACCGACACACCACCTAAACAGATAGCGAATAAGCTTCTTCCCTTGCACACAACCGCCCTCAGAGAATTCCACACTACCCCAGAGGAAGAAGTAGCCCTTACTCTAAACCAGATTAAATCTGGATCACCAGCCGACCCTGCCTCTTCGCACTATCAAGAATCGCACCCGCCCTTCTCCCAAATCTGACCAATATTTTCAATCTCTCACTATCACAATCCACCGTACCTTCACACTGGAAGGAGGCCATAATCAGACCAATCCTAAAAAAGCCATCAGCGGACCCTAAACCGCTTGCAAACTACCAACCCATCTCTCTCCTGCCCCTATTTGGCAAAGTCATGGCATCGTTGGTCAACAATCAACTATATAAACATCTAGAAAACAATCTGTTGGACCCATCTCAATCAGAGTTACAGGCCTTTCATAGCACTGAAACGGCCTTACTCGAGATGGTTGACAATTTGCCATCCTGATTTTGCTTGACTTGTCTGCTGCCTTCGACACCATCTCACATGGCATCGTCTTGGAGCACCTATCGGAGTTTGGTGTTGAGGGCCCAGCATTAAACTGGATCAAGAGCTACCTGACGGACCGGTCCTCTAAGGTCCAAATAGGAAATTTCTCATCTAAGAGCCAGATAATTGACAAGGGAGTCCCCCAGGGATCCATATTAAACCCCACACTTTTCAACCTATATGTGTCCCCATTGGCAAAAATAATCAAAGCACATGGGTTTGAAACAGTGTCATACGCTGACAAGCAGCTGTTAATCACCCTTGGACCAGATCCCACTGATACTAAACTTAGTTTCAAACAATGCATGATGGCCATAAATGATTGGATGACAAACAACCACCTATTACTTAATGCAAGCAAAACTGAAATCATGCTCTTCGGTGATGCACAGAAACTGGACAGATGACTGGTGGCCACCTTCTTTGGGACCCTGCCCCCCGCCTAAATCAGCAGCCCGAAATCTGGGTATAACAATAGACCATAAACTCTCCATGGCAGACGACATTAACAATGTAGTACATACTAGCTACGGTCTAAGGTGTAATCTCAGGAAAATCTTCAAATAGATTCCTCAGTCCTCGCGCATGCCCCTAGTACAGGGACTAATCATTAGCCGTCTAGACTACGGAAATGCACTACTTGCCTCCATAAATGAAGAGCATCTGACAAAACTTCAGGTCTTGCAGAACACTGCGGCAAAGCTAGTCCTAAACCTCCCTCCCCGCACTCCCTCCGCACCCAGTTTGAAAACCCTACACTGGCTCCCCATCAAAAAGAGGATCAAATTCAAATTATGATGTTTGGTCTATATAACACTTAACAGCAAAGGTCCAAAGTATCTATCTAAAAAACTGATAAAATACCAACCAGCCAGAACCCTTCACTCCACCAGTAAACAATTCCTAGCAGGACCAAAAGTACGTACAGTAAGAAATGGGGGAAGATCCTTCTCCAAAATTGCCCCTGAAATATGGAATACGTTGCCTCTGTATCTCCGATTGAAACCTGATCATAAGAGGTTCCGCAAAACCCTTACACCTCTCCTATTTTCTTTGAGTATCTGCTGGCACTGTGAGAGCTACGGGTGATATACGCGCCTAACAAATACCAAATACAAAATATGCACACACTTTGCCATCCAGTTTTGGTCAAAGAACGAGTTTCAGCTTTGAGGTTTCTCATGGTAAACTCCCCTGAAATCCACATGCACCAGGACACAAACTCCTCACTAGATTGTTTCCCCCCCTCCCCCCCCCAACTGTAAATACATCTGTGGAGATGTAAAGAGTAAAGAGGTCTGTGCGCTGGACAAAAAATAGTTACCAATTCTAATTTATACTTTGTATAGCAGAGTCCACGAAGGTGAGAAGGGCAAATGTGCATCTGTAACACTACATGCTGCTGACTGTTTAAACATGTGTAGCAGTAGGACACGTTGTGCATAAGCTGAATAGCAGTATGTAACCTCAAATGCTGTGAATTGCAAACAGAGGTTGAATGCATGTGGAGAAAGATTTTAGTATGGTCTGCCCATCTTATGTTCTTAACTGGGAAAAATGTCCACAGAACAGTGCTTAGTTAATGTGTGGACGGAAGTTAGTTTATTAGCCTTACAAATACCTACTACTGTGGATACTAACCAGGACACTTCGTGGCTCCTTATTTTCTCCAATTATTTTCCTAATAAACTGAGTACAGTCTAGGTAACACATGATAGCCTTTTGTACACTAAGGTACGTTATTTTTATTTTTCACTAGTGATTGTGGTTATAGGAACAAAAGGAGCCACCTCTATAGATAGACATGAAATGGCAGAGCGACTTTTGGCAGAAAAAGAGGAATTTGCGCTGTACAACTGTCTTGCGTATCTGCAACAATGGTTCCTTGACTGACAAAACTAGAAGTTCATCAACTCTACAGAGGAGCGTTAGCCACAAAAAAGGCTACATTTCAAGCGAGGAAGAAGGAGTAGTTTCTTACCTGTAACTCCAGTTCTGTAGTAGGGGTATCTCTGTAATAGTCATAATCTAGGAATAGTCCCGCCCATGTGCGGGGACCCAGGAGCAATCAAAATATCTCTTAAGCTGTCCTGCATTTGCAAACCTGCAAAGACACTTAAGAGAGACAAAATAATACAGCCTAATAACAACATGGCTGCACTGGCCAACACTTCCTCTGAAGTGAACACAAAAGCCAAAATAAAGTTTAAATGTCATTTTTATTCACATCTGACATGTTCCTTTATTGTATCACACTCCCTTCACCAAAATCCCTTTAAACAATAGAGAGGAAGGGGTGGACAGACAAGCCCTATAGGCTGTCATTATGTGTCTGCTAAAGGGATACCGTGCCTTTAAGGAACTCTCCAGAGACCCCCGGTATCCCAGGATGCACAGCCAAAGCAAGTTACTTTCAGTTCTTTTTGAAGGTGTATAACAACAGGCCTGATACTGCCAGGTTTACTCCATCGGGGAGGAGGGAGGGTCGCTTATGACTATAACAGAGATACCCCTACTACAGAACTGGAGTTACAGGTAAGAAACTACTCCTTCTGTAGTAGGGGATCTCTGTGTATAGTCATAATCTATGAATAGAATGGCAAGCCCATCCCAACCAACAAACAGCGGTGGAGTAAAAACCAAACACCAACAAATTACTGTGCAAACAAATTCCTCAGCGAAGCCTGTCCAACCTGCGCATCTGCCCTAGCATCAGAATCCAGGCAGTAATGCTTTGTAAACGTATGGACCGACTTCCAGGTGGCAGCCTTACAAATGTCAGCAATTGGAACATTCCTAAGCAAAGCGGTAGTCGCTGCTTAGCCCCTAGTCGAATGCGCTGTAGGCTTACCCCCTAACGTCTTATTAGCTTTCTGATAACAAAGCTGAATACAGGACACAATCCATCTGGAGATGGACTGTTTTGAGGTAGCTAGACCAGTTCTCACTGAACCATAATTTACAAACAGTTGATCCGACCTGCGGATGTCTTTTGTCTTATCTAGATAGAATTTCAACACCCTACGCACATCTAGTGAATGCAGAGACCTCTCCGCCGGAGAGGAGGGATGCTGAAAAAATGTAGGCAAAGTTATCATTTGATTTACATGGAAATCAGATATTACCTTAGGTAAAAACTTAGGATGAGTACGCATTACCACTTTAGAAGCATGGAATACAGTATACGGCTCTTGACAACACAAAGCCTGAATCTCACTTACCCTCCTGGCCGATGTAATGGCCACAAGGAAGGCGGCCTTCCAGCACAAATGCTGCAGAGAAGCCTTATGAATAGGCTCAAAAGGCTCCCTCATCAATCTGGACAACACCACGTTCAATTCCCATGGTGGAGAAGGTCGTCTAACAGGGGGAAACACCTTACGCAAACCCTCCAAAAAATCTTTAATCACAGGGATTTGAAAAAATGAGGTTTAGGAAGGGCCCTTTCTATACGCAGTCAAGGCTGCGAGATGAACCTTAATAGACTGAAAATTAAGCCCAGATTGAGCTAACTGCAGCAGATAAGGCAAAATCACATCCTCTTTACAGGAGGTAGGGTCAATGTCCTTTGTCTTGCACCATAAGCAGAATCTCTTCCACTTATAGGCGTAAGAAGTCCTCGTAGACAGTCTCTTCGCCTCTTTCAAGATCTCCATACAGTCCTGAGGTAGGTTCAAGTGTCCATACTGTACTAGCTCAGGAGCCATGCTGCCAAACTCAAGGACGAGAGATTGGGGTGAACCATCTGTCCTCCGAACTTCGTGAGAAGGTCCGGCCGACACGGCAGGCGCCGGTGTGGCAGAACAGACCGGTGAAGAAGGTCGGTGAACCACCATTGCCTCGGACACTCTGGAGCAATCAGGATCATCCTGGCTCTGGATTGCGACAGCTTGATCAGCACCGCCGGAATCAGGGGAATGGGTGGAAAGGCGTAGAGAAAGATGTTGGACCAGCTGATCCATAGGGCATTCCCCAGTGTCCCTGGTTGGTAATACCTGGATGCGAAGTCGCGGCATTTGCTGTTTTCTGCCGTAGCGAACAGATCGATGTCCGGAGTGCCCCACTCTGTGAAGACGTCTCTTAGCACGTCGTCGTTTAGCACCCACTCGTGATTTTCTTGCACGAGCCTGCTGAGCGCATCGGCTTGGGCATTCTGCACTCCCGGCAGGTGGGTTGCCGTGATCGTGAGGTTCCTGGCCACCAGCCAATTCCAGATCGTCTGTGCCTCCCGAGACAGCGTGCGTGAACGGGAGCCCCCCTGCTTGTTGAGGTAATACATGGTAGTAGTATTGTCTGTCTGAACTAGCAGGGAGTTCGTCGTGAAGGAGGGATGGAACGCCTTCAGGGCCAAGTGTACCGCTCGGAGTTCCAAAAAGTTGATGTGGTAAGTCATCTCCGTCTGTGACCATATCCCCTGAATCTGAAGAGGGCCCGAATGCGCTCCCCAGCCCTGGAGAGACGCATCGGTCACTATGGTCTGGGACGGAATATCCTTGTGAAAGGGAGTCCCCTTGCAAACATTCTCTGAGGAGCACCACCATTTCAGAGATTGGAGAGCGTGTTGGGACAGATGAATCGTGTCCTCCCAACGCCCCCGCCTCTGGTCCCATTGATCCTCCAGACACTCCTGCAGGGGCCGCATATGCAGACGTGCATTGGGGGTGAGAAAGATGCAGGAAGCCATCGACCCCAGTAAGGAGGACACCGTCCTCACTGTAGGAGAGTGGGCTGAGAGGAGGTGCAGGGCCTTCCCACGGATCGATAAGCGTCTCTCCTCCGAAGGACACACGCTTGCGGTCAAGGTATTGACTGAGGCCCCCCAAGTACTGGAGACACTGCACAGGGATCGGTACTGACTTTGACATGTTGATGTGCAGCCCCAGGCGATGAAGCAAGGCAGCTGTCCTGTTGAAATGACACTGGGCTTCCTGGTACGTGGAAGCTTTGATCAGCCAATCGTCCAGGTATGGATACACAAACACTTTGTTCTTCCGCAAGTGTGCTGCCACCACTGCCATGCACTTGGAGAACGTCCGTGGGGCAGACTTCAGACCAAACGGGAGTACTGTATACTGGTAATGGTTGTTGCCTACCAGAAACCTCAGGAACTGGCGATGCTTTGGTGCGATCGGCACATGAAAGTAAGCGTCCTGCAGATCTATGGCGCACAGCCAGTCTCCTCGATGCAACTGAGGGTAAATCTGATGCAGGGACAACATACGGAACTTTTCTCTGCGGATCCACTTGTTTGCTTGACGCAGATCTAGAATAGGCCTGAACTCGTTCTTGTCCTTTTTTCGGACGAGAAAGAACCTGGAGTAAAGGCCTTTTCCTCTTTGCCTCAAAGGAACAGCTTCTATGGCCTTCTTTGTCAACAGAACGTCCACCTCCCGCACCATGTAGGGAGAGCGCACTGGTGGAATCTGTGGAGGCGGGCTGGTGAAACGAAGACTGTATCCATTGCAAACAATATTCAGCACCCACTTGTCCTGAGTTATTGTCCTCCACTCTGCCAGGTAGCGTTGAATACTTCCCCCCCCCACCGGAGCGGGTAACGGATGAGGGGGGACGTAATCCTTCAGGGCTTCGACCCGGCCAGGCCTTTGTTCCCCGACGAGGATTGATGCTGACCTCTGCCCCTCTGGCGCTTTTGAAAGGACTGCCTGGGGAACTGTTGTTGTTGTTGCTGGTGCTGTTGCTGGTGACCAGACTGACGCCCTTGACCTCGTTGCTTCGAATAGCGCCTGCCATAGGAGCGGAACGACCTCTTCTGCTCCTTGGGTCTTTAAAACCCCACGGCTTTCAGGGTTTCCGCTTCGGCCTTCATGCGGGCCATCTCGTCATCCGCATGAGACCCGAACAGCGTCGCGCCGGAGAAAGGCAAATTGGCAATCTTCTGCTGCGCCTCAGGCTTCAGAGAGGTGAGCCTCAGCCAGGAATGCCTCCTCATGTGTACCCCGTGACAGTACCCATGGGCCGCCAGCAACGACACATCCCCCACAGCACTGATGATCTGGTTGGAGACCATCATGCCCTCGTTCAGAACCTCCTGGAAGTCCTCCCTTTTATCCCTAGGCAGGGAGGCAGCAAACTGTTGCAAGGAGTCCCAGAGTGACCGGTCATAGCGACCCAACAGAGCGGAGGCGCTAGCAGCCTTCATCGTGGTGGCCGACGTGGAGCACACTCTCCTCCCCAAGGAGTCCATCTTGCGACTCTCCTTATCCGGAGGGGCCGTGGAAGAAGGCGTCGTAGAGTGTTGTTTACGAGACGCAACCACAATGACAGAGTCCGGGGGAGGGTCCACCCTGAGGAACGCCGGGTCCGAATCAGGGGCCCTGTACTTTTTCTGCAACCTTGAGGGAGCAGACTTCACCACGGCAGGTGTCAAGAAGACCTCCATGGCTGGCTCCTCCAACCCCGGGACCAAAGGAAGAAGGGGGCGTGACAGATGAGCCTTGTGCAATGTCTCAAAGATCACCGAGGTAGTGGGAACCGGGACTGCTACCGAGATCCCCAATTTCGCCGCCCCCCTCATCAGCACCTCCTGGAACGTGGCAACATCATCCACCGGCGAGATTCGGGTAGGCGGTGTCTCCGACAGCGAGGGAGAGAAACGTCCAGTGCCAGAAGAGTCCGTCCTCGTGCCTCTGGAACGAGATCTATATCTCCGCCGTCCGTGTCTGGTGCGAGTGGACGACCTGCGTCTACTCCGTGACCTCCGTCGAGAGCGAGACCTCGGTCTTCGTGGAGCCTTAGGAGTCGCCGGTCGCCGAGGAGACGGCGGGAGCTGTGGCATCGGCGGCGTAGGTTGCTTAGGAGGAGGAGGAGGAGGCAGAGGAGGAGGAGGAGGAGGAGGAGGAGTAGGCGGTGGAGGAGGAGGAGGTGGTGGTGTAGGAGGACGCTGAGGCAGCGGCTGAGAGAGAGGCTGCGGGGCTCCATCGCTCCGTGCAGGAGAACCCGGACCAGCACTGTCCGGACTCTCGTCCACCCTTCTCCTCTTGGCGGGCCTGTCCTGTGTCGAAACGCACGAGGGGGAGCGCCGTCGTCTCCTAGATCCACGACTGGAAATCGCGATCACCGAAGACGTGTTACCAGTCGTCCTCTACGTCGAACTGAACGTCGACCTCGTACGGTGTCTCTTCGCCGATCGCCGTCCCCCCCTCGACGAACGGCCTCTCGACGTCGAGCGGTGTCTCCTCGACGTCTACCTTCTTCGCCCCGCCGGCGAGCCATGCCTCGACGTCGATCTCCTCCTTCTTCTCGACGTCAATCTCCGTCGCCTCGACGGCGGTCGGTGCCTCGACGGCGATCTGTGCCTCGACGGCGATCTGTGCCTCGACGGCGATCTGTGCCTCGACGGCGATCTGTGCCTCGACGGCGATCTGTGCCTCGACGGCGATCTGTGCCTCGACGGCGATCTGTGCCTCGACGGCGATCTGTGCCTCGACGGCGATCTGTGCCTCGACGGCAGTCGTCGGTGTCGATGTCGTCAGCGTCGAGCCAAGAGTAGATGGCTGTCCACGGGGCTCGGCGCGACGTCGATGGTGTGTCGACGTCGACCGCTGAATCTTCGACGGCGACCCGGTCCCGGGTCTCGCCGGCCCCTCTCTCGACGTCGAACGCCGAGATCCAGAGCCCTGGATCGACGGCGAACATACCGTGGCTTTATCCCTCGCAGTCGACGTCATCGCCTTCGACGTCGAACGCGACCTACCAGCCGGTAGGCGCCGTTTCTGCCCGGAGGTCCCTCCAGTGGCTGAAGCATGGGCAGAGGAAGGGGGAGGAGATCCTCCGTGCCCCGAAGTCCCACCTGTCCTCCGCTCCTCTTGTCCCTGGAGGCGAATCTTCTCCCTGTCCCTCATGGTCCTCTTGGAGAAGGTCTTGCAGATGGCACACGCAGCAGGGACATGCGAGGATGACAAGCAGAGGATGCAGACATCATGTGGGTCCGTCTTGGCCTTCTTCCTCCCACATTCAGGGCACTTATCAAATAAAGCCATGTTAAAAGTGGCCAAACTGCCCCAAATTGCAGGATGCAGTAGAGGAAGGCGCTAGACGTCGAGTGAACAAACTATTTTTCCAAAAATATCAAAATGTATCCAAATATCCACCCAAAGGGTAGAGCTCAAGCTCCAGGGTCCTGCAAGCAGGAGCCGGAAAAAAGAACTGAAAGTAACTTGATTTGGCTGTGCATCTTGGGATACCGGGGGTCTCTGGAGAGTTCCTTAAAGGCACGGTATCCCTTTAGCAGATACATAATGACAGCCTATAGGGCTTGTCTGTCCACCCCTTCCTCTCTATTGTTTAAAGGGATTTTGGTGAAGGGAGTGTGATACAATAAAGGAACATGTCAGATGTGAATAAAAATGACATTTAAACTTTATTTTGGCTTTTGTGTTCACTTCAGAGGAAGTGTTGGCCAGTGCAGCCATGTTGTTATTAGGCTGTATTATTTTGTCTGTCTCTTAAGTGTCTTTGCAGGTTTGCAAATGCAGGACAGCTTAAGAGATATTTTGATTGCTCCGGGGTCCCCGCACATGGGCGGGACTATTCATAGATTATGACTTTACACAGAGATCCCCTACTACAGAACTGCAGTTGACAAAAGTGGAGAGGCTCTTACACGCCTAGTGAGGACAGATAATATTAAGGTCCCAAGACGGAATGTGGGCATTCACAGTGGAATTATTCTTTTAAGACCATCCAAGAAGTCCTTAATGATAATTTTAAAAACTGACTGATGCCCTTTATTTTGCAAGTATTCAGCTACTGCTGCTAATGTACTTGGAGGCTCGCTCTAACTTTAGTAGATAAAACAGAGTACAGCCCATGTCCTTTACACCAGTCGTTAACGTAGTTAAGGGCTCACTGACACAACTGAATAGTAAATAAAAGTGTTTCCATTTAGCTGCATAGCATTAATGTGTGGTAGGTTTTATGGGTTTTTTTTCCATGTACAAATATCCAAACTCGAAGACTTCAGGTGACAAACTAAAGACTGAGCAACTTAAGGTTAGGATGCACTAACCACCCAGGAAGTTAACTGAGCAAGGCTGAGAACAGTTGCAGCTTTTCATGTGGATGAAAGGACATCTCAATGTACAGAGTACCGAGGCTGACGGACCCACAGTGGGGTGATGGGAATTCGTTTTGCTAGAAATTGCCTAATTTTGTGGACCACATAAGGAATAAGTGGCAGCGGGGAAAAGGTGGTCCTGCTGAGGAGATTGATGTTCACCACAGGGAAGTGCACTGCCAGCAATTTTATTTGCGGACACAGCATCAGATGCCAAATTGTTTAGTGTTAATTTGGGAAATTTGTGAATTGTGTGCCCTCTTTCTTTTATATGTAATACAGGTTGGTCATATTGTCTGCTCGAATCAGGACCACTTTGTTTCACAGTATGGTTTGGAAGTTTGGTGAGTTCAAACACACTAATGTGGAGGAGCCATTGCTACGAAGACCACTGTCCCTGAATGAAAAGGGTGCATAAATGGGCACCTCAACATGTGAGACCAGTCTCTGCTGATGGTTAGTTGCAGCTGTGGGTCGAGAAATTATCTTCGATAAGTTTTTGTTGGTCCACCAGTTTGTGATGAACACGGGGCTCCACCAACACTAGACCCTCCCAGTCCTTTTGACATTTGTCAGGCAAGATATTCCTCTAAAGCAGTGGTTTCCAAACTTTTTAGAAACAAACCACTTTTTAGAATAACAAACTTTCACATCCCATCTACCTAACATAAATATGAGGAGGGTTGGTTTTGGATGTAACCAAAGCATCCTGTGGTACCGCAGTCAATTACAGATTCCACATTCTATTGAAATTGCCACTAAATTTGCACAGACATACTATTTTACTGAAACTATATAGCACACAAAATGTATGTGTAAATAGTTTTTTCTTTTTGAAAATTAATCATTTGTGCATCTTCAAGTAAGCTTCTTTAATTGTTTTGCGCCTTTGAAAATCTCGGTTTGCAGCACACATTTCAGAATTACAAAAAAGGGCTTCATTAGGTCTCGCTTAGGTAGCGCATGCGCTGCCTCTACAAGGCATCAAGTAATCTGTATATGTTAGCAAGCAGCCTGTAGTTTCTCCTGCCGCTTGCCATTTGGTGAATGCTGGCACAGCTCCTGTTAGCTGGCTTTTTACTTTCTGTTGATGTCAAACTGACTTCCGTGTAGTCCGGAAGCAGCGGCCACCAACTACAGTTTTCATCCGCTAGATCGCATTTTTTTTTTGTCACGCATCTCTGCCCAACGCAAACATGGCAGCGGCGCATGCGCGTTCTACACCATATTCAGTGCTGTACTAATAGGCCCTGCGACATTGTGTGTTTGAACCTGGGCCCAGCTGGTGTCTGTCACGAAGGTTGCTTTGCCTGCACCTAATGGACCACACGGATCACCTCTATGGCTCGGTGCGCGTGTCTGCGCACAGCTGTTGACTGCCATGGGGTCTCCATTGCTAGCTGATTGCAGGATACTGAGAGCCGCCTGCGATTCACCGCATCCCGCCTGTGAGCTAGAAAGCGCTGTGTGTGTCACCGCTGCAGAGGAAGCGCTGGCAGCGTTGCACCCCGCCCAGCAGTACGTCGACAACCGGAAGAGGAGCTGCACTCGAAGTTGGGAAGGCTGCCCCGATCCCTCCGTGAGGCACCTTAGAGGGAGGAGAAGTCCCGTCTGCCGATCGCCCCGGGGAGGGCCGCAGTACCAGAATAGCTCCCCAGGTAAAAATCTAACTGCATTGCCGCTTCGCATATCCTTAGCGGGTTGGAAGCTAACGGGTCTGCTGAGGGTGGCTTGTATGACCAGGGATTATTGTGGACACTTATTTTGACTGCAGGCCTGCCTCAGACCGTGCCAGCATTGCGCCAGGGAGAAGCACAGCCCGTCCTGTTGTTGGCATTTGGTTTTGTCACGCCTGGTGGGCAGAGTTCACCGCGCACCGATAGTCCGTATCGAGGGCTGGGGATCGTGCGTGGTTTTAGAAAGCTAAAACAGTCCTTTACAAGAGTAACCTTGACTTCACCAAGTGCCGTATTCCTAATCAGATCATTTTTGCTCAAGTTACTGGCCAAATACGTCTGGAACAGTCTTTTATTGTGCTTGGATGCTGGTTTGGAAGTGGTACAGATGTGATTGAGTGTCAGAGTGAAGGTGTTGATGTACGCATGTGTGCGTCTGTTAATCCGTGTGAGCGTGTCTGTGTCCGTATTCAGATGTGTTTGTGTGCGTGTCCGTATACAGATGTGTTTGTGTGCGTGTGTCTGTATACTGATGTGTTTGCGTGAGCCTGTCTCTGTCCGTATACAGGAGAGTTTGTGTGCCTGTTTCAGTATGCAGATGCGTTTGTGTGCGTATATCAGTGTCAGAAAGCAGGCTGGCTGTGTCAGTGCCTGCAGGCGGTAGTCTGTGTCAGACAGTAGGTGTATGTGTTTGCACTTGTATTCCGCCACTGATAATGTGCATCAATCCTTCTGAAAGTGTGAGAGCCCCCGTGACGCGCTGTTTTTAGGTCCCAGGGAGGGTTAGGGGTGTTTGAATCCTCAATGCGTCTTGTGCTGTCCTTTTTACAGCTGCTTCTCGTCGCTCTCACTGACACATGATAACTGTTGACTGAAATGGCTAGCAAAGGCTTTCGTGGCTACACGATATAAATAATAGTTATCACAAGTAGTGAAAGGTGCACGCCCCTTCAGGGGTGCAGCGTTGGAAGAGAATAAGTTACTACTGGCCATGGAGGTGAATAGCTGTGCCTAACACCTATGGAGAAGCATCAGTGCTTAATTTGATCTGGTGGTTTCCGGTGCTCCGGCACTTATGACAATCCGGCACATGGTGGTGCTGTTCGTCTTATTTTGGAAAGAGCACAACAGCAATTGGTTAATAATTCTACATAGATTAACAATGAATAACACCGTCCCCACAAGCCATTCTTATAGCTTTCAGTGGCCTGGGATAGTCTGAAGTGTCACACTTGTAGAAGTGTCATAGTTAGTAACTGTCCTGCTATGGGTATTGGCAGCGCCGGCGGATGCAATGTGTGGTGCCTCCTGAAAAGGGCCCTGGCACATCTTTGTTTACAAATTAAGCACTGCCAAGACCTCTCCTACAACTTGACAGAACAGGGATGGATGCCCCAAACCCAAGTTTGTCAGTCCCCCTGCCTCATTTAGAGGGCCAGAAAGCACCTTTCCATTGGACACACAGTCAGCTCAGGCGCAAGTAATCAATATGTGTTGGCGAGCAGCCGGTAGTTTCTCCTGCCACTTGCCATTTGGTGAATGTTGGCACAGCTTCTGTTAGCTGGCTTTTTACTGGCTGTTGATGTCAAACTTCACACCGCACAATTCCACAACTAACAATTCGAACACGACCCATATAATTCCACTCCACCCAACATACCCCACTACACTCCAAACCAAAACACATAGGTAAAAGACATTGTCATTTACAATGACAATCGCACTAACGCCTACAAATGCAAGACCTATTGCATTGCAAATACTTGTTTTCGATTTCCTAACTGCTGGGAGCATACAGTTTATTTACAGGTATTTACATTTTGATGTATATTGCAGAAAATATCCCACATTGTCACATAATTCACTCCTCTCACTTTGCCGACAAAGAAAGAAAAGTAAACACCAAACCCCTTGTTGAAAGAATAAAGCAGCATTACAATTGATCGCGGTCTTTGGATCATGCAAATGTGACAAGTTAAACAGAGAATTTAAAAGCATCTTTATGTATGGCACTAACTTTTTGCGGCCCACCAAATACCAGCTTGTGACCCACAGTTTGGGAAATACAGCTCAAAAGGGCACAAATATAATCTTGAATTCAGAGCTAGAGGAATAATTAACACCATTATTCACAACAGTTTAGTTATTGAATAAAAATACTTTATTCGGCTCAAAGCCATAAAAGCAAAATACAGATACATTAAATAAAAACATACACATTCAATACAGGAGAATAAAAACAGGCATAAAATTACAGCATTACAAAGGAACTCTGCCACTTCCATATGGTAAGTGCACTCGATAAGCATATATCAGTTGAAAATTTCTCAACGGTATACCAAAGTAGCATGATGATTTCTAATATTTGCATTGCGTGGGTGAGGGACCAAAAAAAACCTGCGCAGGACGCTATAAATTGTGCAAAATAAAGTGGTTTGTGCTTTAGGATTGATCACAATGGAGAGTAAATCAAACCACCTGCCCCGAATTGGAAAAGTAATAAAAAAAATGCACAACACAAAGTCTAAAACGAGTGATATCAAATCTGTATTGAGAATCTTTGATAATAAAATAAGTTCCTTACCTGTAACTGTAGTTCTCCAGTATTGCCCTCTTTCATAGATTCATAAGCTTGAATTATTTCCCTTCGCCAAAGTGGGAGTCCCACAGTACCATAAAGCAGTTTATAACATTACCATAGCCTATAATGGCAATGAAACAATCACTTGAATAACCTATTCCTATCCATTAAAAGGAACAGAACTAGAGTCAATCAATCAATAGTTCTTTATTCGGTGGTTAAAAACCATCATAAAAGAGTACATATATATACAAATTAAGAAAAATATTAAATCATTTACAAGAACAATGACTGTGACTATATACATAGAGTAATTCCTTATTCGCAATGCGAACATAAAAATATAAAATCACAATAACAGTTAGGGGATCCTGTAAAATTCATAAATGCAACTAACCTCTAGTTACCCTAAGTCTTAGTGCAAATTTCAGGAAACTAATAACGGAGCACAAAGTTAACGGGTCGCTGGCCCTCTGTAAAAAGATCAATGCATCTTTGGCACGAGTGAACCTGGCCTTTTTTTAAATTTCCTTTAAAAATCTACGTCTTGGAGTTGCGTACAGAGGACATAGGAGTACAAAATGAAGGGTGTCCTGCAGAGACATATTGTCGCAGCCGCAGGCACCCTTCTGCTCAATTGAATGACTAAAACCCGCTGGTTCAGCTAACAAAAATGGTAAAAAATTGAGCCTAAAACGTGACATTAAAAACCTTTCTTGGGCGTTATACAAAACACAAAGGTAAGGTTCAATCCCATCGTTGGTTTCAAGTCTGCTGTGGGTGCTTACTGACGATTTGGCCCCTTCCACTGTGGATCTGACAAGAGATCTTTGGTCCCAAAAATTCCTCTTGAGGGTCTGCTTGTCCTGTAGAGTAATCCCTGAAGGGTTTAAATACAGATCCTTGCGACCCATACTATCCAAACTGGATTTCACGTAGTTCAACCATGGTATATTCAAGCTTTTATCCCTCCCTAGGCAATCTATTAGAATCTGCCTACTTAATGCGGCTTCCGGATTAAGCCAGATTTTCAGCCACGCCAGGATTGGTCTAAATTTGATTAAAACCTCTATGTAGGGTCGTCCTAGTTCTCTATGGGCTATGAGTGCAGGTGTGCAGTTGGGAACTTTCAGGATTGAGCGAAGAATTTTATTCTCTACCCTTTGCAGTGGGTCAAGGTTTATGAAACCCCATACTTCTGAACCATACATGGCTTTAGGGCAGCACATGGAGCCATAAAGGTTCATTGATTGTTCCGGGGACCAACGCCCAACTCTCCTCCCGTAGCCTGCTATTGCCCCAGTTGATGACACCAGTTTGCCACACCTTCTGGGGCAAAATTCAAGGACTCATCAAACAACACACCTAAATATGAAAAGGATTGCACCCTGTCTAGCGTGTGATTCCCAATTCTGTAAGCAAAGCTGGTCCATGGTTTGTGACCTACTGTCATCACATAGGATTTTTTTAAATTAACAGACAGGTCCAGTGCACCCATAAATTCGACAAATCCGTTAATTAAAATCTGCAGGCTCTTAGGGGTGCGCGCCAGAAGAACCGCGTCATCGGCGTACAGCAGAACAGGGATATTGCGTGTTCCTACCCTTGGACAATCTGCTTTTAAATTAATTAGAGACTGTTCTAAGCTATTGATATATAGCGAAAATAAAAAAGGGGCCAGTATACATCCCTGCCTGACACCACTAGTGCATTTAAAAGAATCAGTCAGCCCCCCTTCGATGTTATAACGCACTCTGGCGGAAGTCTCTATGCAATTCCCTCAGAATGCAAATTATACCTGGGTCAATTCCTAGGTGACTCAGCATTGCCCATAGCTTGTTCCTGTTTACGTGGTCAAATGCCGCAGCCAAGTCCATGAATCCCAAGTATATAGCTTCTTTACTGGTTTTCGTGTATTTGGCGACCAACATATAGAGGTTCAGGCATTGGTCACTAGTGGACCTGCCGGACCGAAAGCCATACTGAATGTCCGAAATGATATTATCATCCGCCCAGTCAGTCGATTCAGAATAGCTCTTCCTAGGATTTTAGCTGATACATCTATCAAGGAGATGGGGCGATAACATTGGGGGTTATCTCTGTCACCCTTTTTAAAAATGAGCACTATAATGGCCGTCGACCAGGACCTAGGCAAACCTACCACAATGGCTGCATTTATCACTCTGGTTAAAATGGGGGCCCATAATTCCACGTTACTTAAAAACAGATCCGGGGGCTCCCATCCGGTCCCGGGGCTTTATTTTTGGTTAATCCCTCCATGCCCAGGGCTATTTCTTCCAGTGTAAACTCCAGGGTCTGTCCCTGCGTAACCCCCCTCCTCTCCTCTGTATTATCCGCCTCCCCATGGTTATACAAGCCCTCAAAATGCGCTGTCCACTGCTCCGGTAGAATATTTGTGGCGGCCGAGGGAGAGTTTTTGTCTTGGAAGCAAGGGGTGTTTATTATTTTCCAAAATTCCGTTATGTCCCTTTTTTCAGAGGCCTCCCTCAAAGCCGCCCACGCTTCCCCCTGCAGTGCTGTTTTCCTTCTTTTAAGTTCCTTCCTATAGTTTAATCTACATTTGTGGACTTTTGATGGGTCCCTAGGGGTACTGCTGAGGGCTTTTTTCAACTTTCTCAGGGCTCGTGAACAGTCCCCATCAAACCATCTTGGGGAATTTGAGTTGGTCTTTATTGGGGCCTTACTCCGCAATAATCCATCCACCAGATTGGTTATTTGAGCAAAAGCTTGTATTAAGCTAGTCCCCTCAACTGAAAAATCTAAACATTTATCGATGCATGATTTACCTTTGTCCAATAGGGACCGGTAAAATCTTTCACCGTCTAGTTTCGCCCATCTCAGTCTTCTACCTTGGTCCATTACTTTCACGGAGATACCCTCAACTGGGATCATCTTGTGTTTAGCCAGGTAGAGAAACTCCATGACCAGGGGATTGTGGTCGCTGAAGGGACTCCACTCAATTCCTACTGTAATAATACGGTGCTTTAAGCATCTGGGGACAAAAATATAGTCAATATAAGAGGAGCACCCTCTGCCTTTAAAGGTGGGTGGGAGAGTGCCATCTGGCCCCAGTGGAATTAAGTCAATCGTGTGCTCCAAATCGTAAGATAAAAGGAGCTTTCCTAATTCTGCACCGTTAGGTGAGTGGCTAAAATGTGGACCTTTTTCCACTGGGCATTGTGACCAGTTTGTATTAATAGGAAACAGTAAGGGGCATAAATGGCAATTCAGATCACCCATTACTATTGTCATTGAGGTCACAGTGCTATTAACGGGCGCCAGCTCTTGGCTCAATCTGTGATCTAGTTCCCCCGAAGTAGGTCTATCATTTCCTGAAGAGCCCGTATTATACACATTAAACAACACTAACCTTGACCCTTTATTCCTAACTCTCAGAGCTTGGATATTCCAACCAAACCAGTCCACAGTGGACCAGGTGCCTTCTATTTTTAAGTCTGCATATATAGACAATCCTCCTTTGGCACGACCTGAGGAGGTTTTTTGTGCTGGTATAAAAAAACATTTATATCCTGCCATATGGAATTGGGAGTTATCTGTACCAAGTTTCTTGCAGGCAGATTATGTGGAAATGGGCCATGTAATGTCTCCAATCCACATTCTCGAATTTACCTGCCAGGCCAGCTATGTTCCATGAGATTATTCTCAGTCCCTCTTCCACTCTGTTGTCGTGCCTTAACCCGGAGATCCCTTGAGAAATGTGATGCAGCCCAGTTTTTGACCTGTTTAAGGAATTCTGATGATTTTTGCCCTGCTGTATTAAGTTTGGGGCTAAAGCTCCTAGTCCCAAAAGTGTGTGCAGGCGTCCCTTAGGCGAGTAATTAGGGGCTTCCGGGATCATTGATAGGCTCCTACGCCTACCCACCTCTGGTGGTGCCTGATTAACCTTGTTGGCCAAGAAAGAAGTAACTAATGTCCCCCCTCTGTTGTCTGGACCTCCCCCACACAGAGTCTCCCCGTTAGCATAAGCGTTATTAGTAGCATCGCGTTTTAACGGGTTGTGCAGGGACGTTAGTCAGTCGTTCTCATCGAGGGTCCTTAATGGGTTAAACCTATTTGCCCACCCTGGGTGTCCACCTTCCCGGGTTCCTACCATTCCTCGTGTACCATATGGAACCATATTTGGGGACGGGTGTAAACCCTCCCCTCTTCTCCATGTTTCGCACTGCCCTACATAGGTTTCCTGCTGCCTTGGGTAAAAATAACGGAGAGGCAGCGGCATTATATCACTCAGGCGCCCAGATGATCCATGTCTGATAATATGTTCAACCACCCCTCTGTCCCTAAAATTGGCAATAATACAGTTGCCTCCTATATTTTTATGTCTGCGTCCTATCCAATTCACTCTCCAGACCAATAACATTTCCCCATCTAAATTGGGTGCTAAAGGTCTGTTTAGAGTCAACCAGTGGGTAAGTTTATTTTTTAACTCCTGGTGTGTTTCGCTCTGACCATGTTTTAATTCCGGGGTCCCAGCGAACACCACCACGAGTGGGCATGACTCAGGTGGCAAGTTTATTGTGGGCAATGCAATGTTGGGGTTTGGTGTTGCAGCCCTCTCTATATTATGTACTGGACGCATTGTGGGGACCTCGGGTGGTTGAGATGGTTTTTCCTGGTGGTGTGTGCCTAATTCAAAAGTGGTATCTATACCTCTATCACTAAAATCAATAATCTTCTGCCCTTGGAGGTTCGAGACCGGGGCTTTATGAATCTGTGCAGTGGTTATGTGGGCGACCCCTTTCGTGCTGATGTTAGTTTCCCTTTGGGGTGGTACATTGATGGCTAGAGTAGTGGGCGGGGTGCTTAATTCCCCTCCTATCCCCGCTTTTCTCTCTCTATTTTTTAATTCGCTCATAATCTTGTCCAACCGGCTTGTCAATGGTTTTAGCTGATTTATGATGAAGATTTCTAATTGGGATTGTAAATCAGATGTGATTTGCGACAGCCATGTTGGGGGCTCTGTAGGAGATATTGTTTGTACTGCTCGCTCAACCCCAGCATTCATGCTGATCAGAGGGTGAGAGGGGTTAACTGTGCTTTTTTTGAGCTTCTGTATCCTAGGGCAGCCTTTCTTTTTCTTTTGTATGGTGGCGCTTTTGGTTGAGCCTATAGCCTTCCTAATCCTACTAATAGATGGTTGGGCACAAGGGATATCCTGCTCACTTGGCTCTGGGAGTATGGGCGATGTAATTCGCATAACCTCCTGGACATCATCAAAGGTGCCTATGGGTGAGTCCGGAACTGGATTTATGGAGAGACGCCTTTCTGTGCGCTCGATTTCACTCGATACCGCCCCTAATGCTCTTTTGAGCATGCGATCAATGGCTGTGGGCTGCATGATAACGGGAAATGGTGAACAGGTAACATCTTTATACGCCTGGGGGACAGATGGCGATGTCAGCTTTGCCCTTTTCGAGCATGTCACCGTTTTACCTGCCATGCTCCTAGCACCTATTGAGCCCTGCCCTTAGAGATGTAATGGGGGGAATTGGGCGCCCTCCTTCAGCCCAATCCTACACCGCTTCAAACGTTGTATAATAGCCGTTTTTATCCCACCACCCCTATCGCCACTAGCACATGACACAATCCTAGCAAGAATAAAGGTCCCAATGTCGGTATCTAACATGCAAGGGCAATGTGCTATGTACACCCCCTTTGTCGCTATCGGCTTATAACACGTACAAATACCAGTGATGGGAGTCAAGGGGGGTGGCCCGGCCCGGCCTCCTCTGGCCCCGGACGGCCACAGACGGCCCGCCCTCTGCCCGGGCTCAGCCCGGCGCCGCCCGCGCACATCCCGCGACGCGGAGGGAGTCACGAGTTATGAAGCGCCTCCGGGCGCGCTGACAACAGGAAGGGGCGGGGCAGTGGTGGTTCACGGGAGCTGTAGTCTCCCCCAACAGCGGCCTGCGGTGTCGTGGAGGCGGCGGGGGAGACACACAGCGTGGGCGCCCCGTCCAAAAAGCAGCGTTCCAGAGCCCAGGTTGGTCGTAGTGCGATGTAGGCTGGTGCAGTTCAGAGTATCACCCCCCCAATCAGACGACAGCACCCTATAGAGCACTACACCTGTCCCCCCTCCCGACTGAGTTTCTCAAATTTCCAAGCACTGGTGTGAAAGGTAATCCCGTAACAATACGAGTAGCCTCTATGAGGAGTAGGGTGAGTCGCATGTGAATCTATAAAAGATGCTAACATTGGAGAACTACAGTTACACATAAGTAACTTATTTTCTTTGAGTATTGGATCTTGCATACTTTCACGTGCTTAAATCAGAATAGCAAGCAGTTACAGTATCTGTACAATCATTATAATAGCAGATGGCAGGTATAAAGACATACAGATATATAAACACGTTACTTACCTTGGTAACACTTTTTCTGGTGGATACAATATCTGCCTGTGGATTCCTTACCTTTTGAACTGCCCCTTGCGCACCATTCCAGGGAAACTTTTCTGTATTTTCTGTACAGCTCTCCCAAATCGACGAGGACGTCACAATGGAACAGCTCCGCTTGCGACCCTGCGCGATGTCATCGGATACATAACACCTTGTCGGTGTGCTGATGTCAGTTCAACCCATTCTTTCCGTGCATTCAAGGTTAACAAGTTAAGTGACAACATTTCACAAGTATACACAGTATACAACATTTCCTCAAGTATACACAGTATACGATTCAAAGAAGAAAAGAAACTGGAAATTCTAAAATATAGACATTTCCTTGTGACAAGCATCATATTTTGAATAACAATAAAATACATGAATTTCAGACCAATTATTTTTCAGTATAAACAGGAAGACAACGCGGAGGCAAGTGGGTCAGTGAGGAATCCACAGGAAAATACTGTTTCCACCTGACAATGCGTTACCGAAGGTAAGCAACTTGTTCCTCTGATGGATACATATGCCTGTGGTTTCCTCACCTTTTGAATTGAATCTACAAGCTCTCCCACTCGTGGAGGAGAGTGCCCTCCTACCAATACCAAAAAATCGTGAAGCACAGAACGTGCAAAGTAGCTGTCCCTCCTCATCTCCGAATCTAAGCAATAATGTTTCACAAAAGTGTGGAGGGAGGCCAAAGTTGTCACCCTGCAGATGTTTGCAACAGGGACACCTCTAGCTAAAGCCGAAGACGACGACTTGGCTCTGGTGGAATGAGCTCAAATACCTACAGGAGGCTCCTTCTTGGCCAAGGCGTAGCAGATCTTGATACATAGGATGATCTACCTGAACATCGTTCTCTTGTGGACAGCTTTGCCGGTCATCTTGCCTACATAGCCAATGAAAAGTTGGTCGTCCAACCTGAAATCCTTAGTTCTATCCAGGTAGAAGCTGACCGCACTCTTAGGGTCCAGGCAGAGAAGTCTCTCCTCCTCCTTAGAAGGGTGAGGGGAGGATAGAAAGTGGGTAAAGTGATAGATTGCACTAGGTGGAAGGGAGTGACCACCTTAGGCAGGAAAGCAGCTCTGGTCCTAAGAGCCATCTTATCCACATGAATTGAGGTAAAATGAGGCTTAGAGCTAAGGGCCTGCAGCTCACTAACCCTCCTGGCAGAAGTAATGGCAATCAGAAAAACTGTCTTAAATGCTAGAAATCTCAATGGACAACTATACAGAGGTTCAAAGGGGGAACCCATCAAGAAAGTAAGGACTAAATTCAAATCCCACAGAGGCATGATAAATGGAGCGGGAGGAAAGTGGTTAATCAGACCCTTAATAAATCTCATGACTATGGGAGACTTAAACAAAGAGGGTTGGTCTGGTAAGCAAAGAAAGGCCGACAAGGCAGACAAGTAGTGCTCAACAGTAGTCAATGCACAACTCTGACAGACGGGCCTGCAAAGGATCAAATGATCTCTCTCCACACCATTTAAGAAACTTGGCCCACCTACCAGAATAAACAGATTTTGTGTTGTGTCTTCTGGCTGATAAAATAACATCCACCACATCCGGTGGGAGAGAAAAAGAACTCAGGTTGCCCTGTTCAATCACTGGGCATGAAGGTGCAAGCTCTGGAGGTGGGAGTGTAGAACCTGCCCCTGTGACTGCGAGAGGACGTCTGCCTTGAGAGGGAGATGGAGCGGAGGGCACGGCACAAGGTAAAGGTAGTCTGTGTACCACACCCTTCTTGACCAGTCCGGAGCGATCAATATGACTTGGGCCCGGTCTTGGCGAATCTGCCTGAGGACTCAAGGAATCAAGGGTATGGGAAGAAACGCGTAAAGAAGCTGTGAGCCCCAGTCTAGCTAAAATGCGTCCCCCAAAACTCCCTGCATCGGATACTGGAGACTCCAGAATGATGGGCAGTGTGTTTTCTCATGAGTGGAAAACAGGTCCAACCAAGGAAACCCCCTCATCCTGAATATGTAATGGACGACCTCCAAATTAAGACTACTCGCGATCAGCCAAGAACTGCCGATGGAGACTGTCCGCACTGACATTCAGCACCCCGACCAGATGATTTGCAATTACACATCTAATGGTCCTAAGCCCAGGACCAGAGACAGTGTTATTACACAACACTCATCTACACATTGGTACATCTCCTACCTGGAGATTTAAACACAAATAGACAATAACACTTCAATTGCAATAAGGTAAAGAGCACAAAATACAGTGATCTCCAGGGGGAAGACCAAACCATATATTAAGAAAATGGAATGCGAACTGCGACCGAAGTCGAAATTTAGACCAGGAGACTCAGAAGCTGGGGACATAAGGAGCCACCCAAGGTAAGTACCCAGTAACCCCACGGAGACTGCCCAGAGTGGAAACACAGCTGCAAGTCCAATAGAAGTCAACATGGAAGTTGTGATTGCAGTTATCGAGAAGAAGACACTTCCCAATGCACCATGAAGAAATCCAGTGGAAGACAGAAGGCAGGACAGTCACCCCACCTGTGAATACACCAGGCGATCTACACCAGGGAAGCCGGGTGTATAGGTGTGAAGTGACGTCAGAAACAGCCATAGACCACAATGTAGGACTACAGGAAAGATGCCTCGCTGTTTGTTTACGTACCACATCGTGATAGTGTTGTCTGTCAGGACCTGAACTGACTGACCGCAAAGGGAGGGAAGAAAAGTCTTGAGAGCCAAGCGTATCACCTGCAATTCTAGAAGATTGATGTGAAGCAATCTTTCCGCTGGAGACCAAAGGACCTTGTCCTCCAGATCCCCCAGATGAGCTTCCCACCCTAGAATAGAGGTATCCGTTATCACTGTGGTCAGCGGAGAAGGTTGTAACGGCTTCCCTTGAGACAGGTTGTCTGAAACACTCCACCAGAACAGCTCTGCTGCAGTGTCTTTGGAGATCCGGACCACCTCCCTGATATCTCCGTTGTGTTGAAACCACTACCTGCGGAGGCACCACTGGAGTGCCTTCATGTATCAGAGTGCATGGTTGACCTACAGTATGCAGGAAGCGAAAAGACTGAGCAGGCATAAGACCGTCAGGACTGCAACAGCCGCTATAGCTTAAAAACTTGGAATCATAGCCTGGATGTCTAGAATACTCTGAAGAGGCGGGAAAGCACAGCTGACAGTAGTGTCCAACACTGCCGCCAAGAACAGGCTGCACTGAGAGGGCACCAGGTGAGATTTGGGTACATACATCAAAGTCGAACAACAGCCAAGCTGTTACTTGCAGATGATGCAGCACCATCTCTGGCAACTTTGCTTTGAGCAGCTAGTTGCCCAGATATGAAAAAACAGGAATCCTCGATCTTCTGAGATGTGCCGCTACCACCGCCATTATCTTTGCGAAGATCAGTGGAGCGGATGAAAGACCAAACGGATGAACCAAATACTAGTAGTGTCGAGATCCCACCGTAAAACGGAGATGCTTCCGATGCGACTTCGGGATGGGAATGTGAAATACGCATCCTGTAAATCAATCCACATCATCCAGACTTCTTGCTGCAGCACCAGAAGAACCTGAGCTAGGGTCAACATCTTGAATTTCTCCCAGTCTAGGTAAAAATTCAAGATCCTGAGGTCTAGGATCAGTCTAAATCACAAGTCCTTTTGGGGATCAGGAAATACCAGGACTAGCATCCCTGACCCCTTTCCTGATGCGGGACAACCTCTATCGCACCCTTCTGTAGTAAAGACAGAACATCTTGTTGCAGTAGCAAAAGATGGTCCTCCAATCACCAGCCCTGGCGAAGGGAGAAAGGAGGGGGAAAGTCCCGAAAAAGCAGAGAATATACAATTACTACGAGATCCAACACCCAGAGAACTGATGTAACAGATCTGCAATTTCATAGAAAATAGGACATTGGACCTCCCACGAGACCAACATGCTCTAAGGTGGGGGGGTCTTGAGCTGATTCTCTGCTGCACAAGTTGGGGGAACAGGAAAGGAGGAGACTTGCTGGTGAGCTGAGCATCACAGGCGACCTCTACCTTTCCCTCTGTATGATCTATATAGTGGATTTGCCTGTTGCTGCTGCTGTCGGGCACGAAAGGGAGTAGCCTTGCAAAACCCTTGACATCTACAGTAGCCAAAGTCTCTAGACTGGACTTGCAGACCTAACGATCTAGCTGTGGCCCTTCTACCCTTAAAGCGCTGCAGCTCTGAGTCCGCTTTGGTACCAAAGATACGGGAGCCATCAAATGTCAAAAAGGGTGGCCTGTACATCCATAGAAAAATCAGACCCTCTTTGCCAGGCGTGCCTCCTAGTTGCCACAGAGGAACCCATCGCTCTAGCAACAGTCAGCTGTGTCAAGCCCAGATTAAATGACCGGAAGGGCTGCAGCTTGTGTGCCCAACAGAACCTCCATAAAACGGCCCTGAATGTCTTCTGAAAGCTTAGGATCACCTCCTTATACGAATCCATCAAAGCGTGATTGTAGCGACCCAGGAGACACGTCGCATTTATCGATTTTACAGCCATACTGGCTGAGGAAAACACCTTCCAAGGTGATTGTTCCATCCTTTTAGATTCCCTATCTCCAGGCGTGGATGAAAAAGAGCCAGAAGACTGCTTTGTAGAGCATGATGCCTGTACTAATAAGGTCTCAGGAAATGGATGTGCAGATAAGAAAGCCGGATCGCCAGGTGCTACTTTGTACCTTCTCACCACCGATCTGGACACAGCAGGGGCAGTCATAGGGCTTCTGCCATACCTCTAAGATGGGCTTTGGCAAAGCCTCATTAAATGGGAGCAGAGGATCTGTCACAGAAGGAGAGTGAAGAACCTCTGTCAGGATGTTTGACTTGATATCATCTGTGGGCAACTGCAAGTGCAGTAGATCCACCGCCTTCCTTGAGTGGTAAGAAGAGACCTCCTGCGAAGGAAGGCTTTTGGGAGAAAAGATTTCCCACTCTGGAGACGTATCCAACCCACTTGCTTCCCGCAGTTACTCAAACTCTCGCATCGGATCAATAATTTCCCTCACTTCAGCCTCTTCCTGTTGCTCCTGAAATTCTTCCTCCTGCAGAAGCCTCTTTGCCTCCCTTCTAGATCTCAACGAGGGTATCAGCGGCGCAGGTGACTTCGGGGCCGCGTCAATGGAGGCTCCACAGGGATAGCTGAAGGCACTGGTGGCAGAGACCGCGCTGGAGTGGAGCAATACTGTGCCAGAAAATACTCTATTCTTACCTCTAGGGATTGCACCAGTGTCGAGTACTTCGGTGGCATGAAAGATGCATGTGCAAAAGGAGGTGGCAAGCCTCCCAGGTTGGAAGACGGCGGTCCCATGGGGCCAACAAGCACACCAGTAGGGTTAGCCACCCTGGCAAACATGCCATACATCACATTCAAGAAATGCGAAGGATCTGTACCTGGAGCTGGAAAGGGTGGGTACGGATCTGGTACTGCCTGATCAGGAACGGCTCAAGGCTGTAAGAATGGCACTGGATACAGCGCCAGAAATACCGGAGCCGGAGAAGCAGTGGCCGGAAGCGAAGGCGTTGCTTCCCTCTGCGTCGGAGAGCCTCTCGGAGCCAGAGTGTGTGCAGGAGTCACCTGAGACGAAGAGGAAGGTAAGACTTCATTCTTTCAGTGATGCCTTAGTAGCGGGGACCTGGACCTCTGTGACTTATCTTTCTTCTAAAGACGTCTCTAACCATGACGCCGCTTCTTCTGGTGCTTCTTCGATGACTTAGAGGTATGTGGAGTCGGTGACTTGGATCTCGCCCTTCTTCGGCCCCTCTTCTGCTTCTTTGCCATGGCCATGAACATCTTGGTCTCCCTCTCTTTGAAGGCCTTTGGATTCATGTGTTGTGGCCCGACGACAGGTACCTAAGACAATCATCATAAGGGTTTGTGATGGACATATTAACTCCGAATTCCCTACAAGGCTTGAAACCAGATGTCTTCTGAGCAGCCATTGCACTGCTACAACTTTGAGAACCTGTAACAATGAAACACTCAGAAATGGAGATCCCTGGAAAAACCATTTAGCGTCGACAGCGCAGAAAGAAGGGAACAGACGTCAGCACGCCAACAAGGTCTTCTTATGGCTCCGATGACGTTGTGCAGGGTCGCGAGCAGCGCCGTTCAATTGTGATGTCCTCATTGACATGGGAAAGCCATGGAGTAAGTCTTTTTAAAAAGCTGTCTTCTCCAATATTTCGCAGTGAATGCGGTGATCTGGGGCCCAAACCAGTGAGGTGACGAACCACTGGAGGCCCCGGCTGTGGTGCTGCCAGCATTGTGGGGCTCAACAGGGGCGACGGCTATGCCTGGCTGTCTTGGACTACCCGCCCTGCTGACTTACGAACTACTTGCCCCCAACGACTGCTGATGCAGTCACCTGGAATGCGGCGGTGACACAGCAGTCACTGCTTCAGACCGGATGTTTTGGCAGTCTGAAACAAAGGAGGCGACAGGCGCCAAGAGAGGTCTTCAGCGGGGACTGATAGGCGGATGTTGGAATCAGCATTACGAGGTGAGCTGGATGCTGGGACTCTAAATTACCCCTGCCCTCCCTCTCCCGAGCTGCAATCCTTGTGGGAGCCTGGAGGTCGTGTTGGACCTAGGCTCAGTCACAGAGTTAGGTGGTGAGGGATGCCACGCTACACAGCACTTTGGCACAGGTTTGATCCGGAGCCCCTACCAGGACAGGCCCCAATCAGGAGACGGACTCTCTCTGCATGGATTCCTAGCCACACCGCTGCTGCAAACAGGTGAACTAACGGGGGCACAAGGCGAACATTGGGACCAGATCCCCACGCTCCAGTCATGTGTCGGAGTGGACGCACTCCCCTGGGCACGCAAGGCCCAAACCTGAAGATAAGTCTGGCGAGGTAAGCTGGATGGTGGGACTCCAGGATATCCCTGCTCGCCTGTCCTCCCTCCTGTGCCGCAATCCCTGAGGGAGCCTGGAAGCTAAGTCGGGCCTAGGCTCCACCCGGGGGAGGTGGGTCTGCACCACACTTTGGCACAGGCTTGGATCCGACGTCCCCTCCGGGACTAGCCCCAATCAGAAAACACTGCACCCTGGCAACAGTTCCCAAAATCACCATTACCGCAAGCAGGTGAACTAGCGGGGACACAAGGGCGTCATCGGTCCCATGTCCCCACCCTCCATTCAGGTTTTGGAGTGGGCCTGCGGCTATGAATTCACGACCCATCAGGCCCCATACCTGAAAAGGAGCACCGGACAGACCCCGCGCACTCCAGGACACGGCAGGCCATCGACCACCTGAACTGCTATGCACACAACTTACAAGTGGCAGTGCTGCTGGATATTCGCACACATGCCCCCCACCCCTCACCACCCCCACCAGGAAAGCTCTGGCGGCGGTTTCTTGTGCGCTACTTGACGGGATCATGCAGCAACCAGCCGGGCCTTCGAGTTGACGCCGCTCCTGCTCCACACCCGACAACTGCCACGTACGGACTGATGTGCTTGGGTGGGTGAACCCAATCTGAACTGGAGGTAATGAAACGCTTGCCTGCTGTGTACTATCCCAGATATCCATAGTGCAACTGTAGGAAGCTGGCTTAGAATATGGTGCACACTTAAGTGAAGCACCTTGCACTAATCCGGGCAACCCTTATGAAGATTTTAGTGTTCTTTGATAACCTTTGAAAGCACTCAAATTGGTAGATGTGGAGAACAGCCTTTAGGCTTACTTTGAAGGAGTGTTAAGCAGCTTGTTTAACCAGTTCTAATCAGGTAGTGTAGGTTAAATGAAAAGGAACCTCACAGTGTGTATATCTAAATAAGTCTATTTATTACACAACACTCACTAACACATTGGTATATCTCCTACCCAGAGATTTAAACACAAATAGACAATTATACTTCAAATGCAATAAGGTAAATAGCGCAAAATACAGTGATCTCCAGGGAAAGACCAAACCATATATTAAGAAAATGGAAAGCGAACTGCAACCGAAGTCGAGACTTGGACCAGGAGACTCAGAAGCTGGGGACATAAGGAACCACCCACGTTAAGTACCCAGGAACCCCACAGAGACTGCCCAGAGTTGAAACACAGCCACATGTCCAATAAAAGTCAACATGGAAATTGCAGTTATCGAGAAAAACACCCTTCCCAGTGGACCCTGAAGAAACCCAGTGCAAGACAGAAGGTTGGAGTCATCCCACCCGTGGATACCACAGGAACGAGGAAATCTACACCAGAGAAGCCAGGTGCATAGGTGTGAATTGATGTCAGAAACAGCCATAGAGCACAAAGGAGGACTAGAGGAAAGATACCGCTGGAGAAGACTGTGCAAGTGTCCGGTGGAATCCAAAGGTACATTCTTGAAGTGAAGAACCTGCAAGCAGAGGGGCAGAGTCTGTGCCACTCAGAGGAGCAATGCCCACTGATGTCGGATGGTTCAGAAGAGTGCAGCTGGGGAAGACCAGAAACCAGACACAAGCTGTCCCACGTCGGAAGCAGAGAACCAGAGGGGTCGGTGTCAGGTGGGAGCACCAACAAGCCTTGGCAACTACAACAGGCAAGGAAAGAGAAGGAGCAATGTTGGGACCAGCAAGGTCCAAGGGACTCACCACAAGAAGGAGCATCAGAGCAGGCCCAGAGCAAGTAGGAGAGCCCACTGGATCAGAAGACCCTTGAGAGGATCCACAGGCACTGGAGTCGCACGAGGAAGCTGTCCAAAGACGAAAGCCCACAGTGCAGAGGATGCAGTCAGGACGCTGTACTTGGCAGGAAAAAATGCTGGAGCTTGGAACTTCTTGTAGCCAGAAGATCTCTGGAGTACAAAGCCAACAAGCTTAGGCAACAGCAATTCGACGCAGTGCACAGGGGTTTGGCCCCAGCAGTTCCAACGAGGGATACTGGCCCCAAAATTGCAGTGAGGACAGTTCAGGCCTCAAGGGAGTTGCAGAACCACCACGTGTTGCTGAGCCTTTAGAAGTCCGTGGGCATCAGGAGCAATATACCAGTCAGCTTTGTAGCAGGGGGACAGAGGGGAAGAAACTCCCAGGTTATTTGGCACATTTTACAAAAGAGCAGGATCCAAGGGCTCCTTGAACTGGCTCAAACTAGAGTATGCAAGAAGGGCACCAAATGTGAGCTTCAAAGCAGTCTGGTGACGGTGGTAAGCATCACTCCCATCCCCCCCCCCACCCCCAACAGACCAATTCACAAAGTACTGACCACCACCCTGTGACAGGAAACCCATTGTTCTACCTTCCCCCTGCTCGAGCTCAGCAGCAGGAGGGCAGAATTGTGTCTGGGGTTAACAGCAGCACTGGCTTGCTGACAGACCCTGAAAGGCTGTTACTGGGTGTACTGGGGGCTTCCCGGAGAAGCCTGACCCCCCCCCCAGTGCATGGAATCATACCTCCAACAAAAGTAACAGTGTTGGGGTATGAATCCACTATGTTTGATAACAAACTGTTAGAACTGAGGGTCTCTAGTTGGCAGAGGTAGGTACCTTTGACCAAATAGGGACCGTAGCTTCTAAGTCAGGGAAAGGGGATTACACTACTGGATAACCACTGCTCACCTCCTTCGTAGCTTGGCACAAGCAGACAGGCTTATCTCAGAGGCAGTGTGTTAAGCATTTGTGAACACATACAGTAATACAGTGAAAAAACTACAGATGGACAAGACACAGGTTTTATAAAAATAAGTATTCTTTATGTAGACTTAATACAAGACCACAAACGACACATCCACAATACTGTACTCAAAATTGACTTAAAGATGGTAGAAGTAGCTTAGTTCAAGTTGATGGTAAATGCAACACAGTTCTCACAAAAGTACCTAGATGCGCAACGCAAAATAAACAAAAGGCTCGCAGCGTTGGAGCTGCGTCGGTTCCTTGCTTCGGGAGAGACGATGCGTCGTGCCTCAATGCTTGCGCAGAGTAGGGTATGCGTCTTGATCCTTACCGGGAAGGAGGTGATGAGTAGGTTCTCGTGCTGCAGCCCGGTTGCGATGCAGCAATCCGGTGCGATGCGATAAAATGGCACCCTTGATGCGACGACGTTGAGACAATGCGACACGCCCTGGCAGCCTTGCGGTGACTCTGTACTTTGGAGCCACGACAGGCCCTTCAACACGCTTCTCCAATGATGCGATGGCGCGCTTCTCCGGTGAGGCGACAGCAGACAGCTGCGGCGAAGGCACGCTTCTGGGAGATGCGACGGCAGCACGTTGCTCCGGCGATGCGATGACTACAGCTGCGGCGGCGACACGCTTCTTCTCGTTGAATCGCGCTTCCATTTCCCAGCAGCACGCAGGCTTCTACAGATCGAATTTCCAGCAAGGAAATTCAGAGGGTAGCTGGTGGTGAAGTCTGTTGTCCCTGAGACTTCAGCAGGAGGCAAGCACAAGTTTAAGCCCTTGGAGAAATATTCTACAAGATTATGAAAGTTCTGTAAAAGTTCCTTGGCAATGAAGACACCACTGCAGGCCAACCCAACAACACAGCACACTGGCAGGGGGGCAGTCCAACTCCTACAGCTTCCTTTGGTTCTTCTCCTTGGCGTCCAGAGCCTCAGGGTACAATTATGGAGAGGCTTGAAAGGAGAACACATCACGAAAGTTAACACCATATTAAGGTCCCACTGAGGCAGGATAAATGTAAACTGTTTTTGTTCTAGTCCCCCCCCCCCCTACATCCCCCCAACACACACACAAGCTTTTTGCCTGGCTTTTGATGAAACTTTGAAGAGTACTGGGTCCCTGCTAACCAGGCCCCCGTACCAGTGTTCTTTCCCTAAAGCTATGCCACAATTGGCACAACTTCAGTGGCGCTTAGCTTCCCAGTAGATTGTACCCCTGGTGCCTAGGGCATTGGCAATGAATAGGGACCCCAAGGTCTGAAGCATAAATTGTGCAACCCTAGGGTCCCCTCACCAAGGCCCTGCAAACTGCGTGCCTTAAGTGCAGCCAAAAATGACGAGTCGTCATGGCATACATACCTGTGTACCATGCCCACAAGACAATACATGGGATATAGGCAAGACAACCCTTTAGCAGGCCTGAGCAGATCTGCCCATGCCATGTCCTTGTTGATTCCTGGATATTGTAAGCTCCATGATGGCTTCACTGAAATATGGGATGTTTGGTACCTAACATCTTATAATAAATCTGCACTGACTCCAGTGTCAGATTTATAAATAAACTGCACACAGAGGACCCATTACACTAAGGCGGAAAAGCGTCGGCCAACAAGAAAAATAAAATGATAATGTTATTTTATTTTTCATTATTGCGGTGCGCTGTAAAGGTGCGGTGGGGCTGTGCCCACGGCAGAGCAGGGGGAGGAGTGGAGAGAGTGTACATGACTGTTTGGCCAGCTGTCTTGGGCAGGCCAAACAGCCATGCACACTTTGCATGTTCCCCACCAGGCTGCATTAACAGCTTGGTGAGGAACATGCAAAGCCTCCCAGTCCCCATCGGAGCGCAAAACCACAGCGCTCAGACCAATCAAAATGCAGCGTGGCGATTTGCTTAGGTGAGGGAGCATAGGTGCTTCCTGTTCCGGCGTGTGTCGTGGACGAAGAGGACTGACGAGAGCCTGCCGCCAGGAAGGTAAGTGAGTTTTTCTTTATTTCCCCTGCCTGCCCCACCACCACCACTACTTCTACTACTCCCCAATAGCAGCAGCTCCTGTTCACACCTCCCACCGGTCAGGAAGAGCTTTCTGTGGCAGGGAGCTTCGAAGGCCTTGCCGTGTTTGTAACGCGACCCTTGCCTCTCCTGTTAGAATCAGGCCCCCCACCTCCTGTCCTCACCCCTTTTTATGTAGGAAGACAGGCAAGACAGCTTAGCAAGAGTACGAGGTGTGTCCCACCCACCTTTGCCAACGAAACCCCTCAGGTGCTGGAGGCGAAGTGAAGTACACTTTTCAGTGCACACCATCTTGAAGATGGTGGATCCAATCTAATCAGGGCTAGAGCTATGCCTCTCTCCCCCAGTAGGTGGGTATATTTGGGGGTGTAGAGACCCCAAGTAAGGGGCCCATTGGCCACTCCCTGTCACTCCTTTGTAACGCCCCTCAATCTAGAATTTAGGTGGTACCCCAGACCCTGAAAGTCAGTTCTTCACGACCTAAGAACCAGCCACCAGCTGCACCAGCACAGAAGACTGCAGAAAATTACTGACTTGTCCCCAGCCCTACCAGCCTGTCTGCAGCCCTTGACAATCCTGCGCCAAAGAATGACTCGTCCTGCAGCCCAGCGACAAAGGATCTGCTCCCCAGCAACCAACTACAAGTAAGACTCCAACCTGAAGAACCGCAAAGCCTGTCCTTCGGTTCTATCTCTGCACTTGACGCCTCCTGCCCGAGTCCAAGTGGCCACAAGTTCAAACAAGATTCCCAATTGCTCCAGATCCAGAGTCAACCGTGAGTGGACGTCTCCCAGACTCCTTAACGTCGCCTGCAGCCTGTGAACTGTGACCCCCTCAACCGTGACCTACTCCATTAAGCTGTTTCCAACATCAAAAGACTCCCCTGATCCCCCTTCACCCTAACCCTTGGTGAACCGAACCAAAGGTGTCCCTATGTCCCCATGCATCGCAACTTACCTATGTAACTATTGGTTTCCTTTCACCAGTCTCCTGGCCTGAGACTGTGGCCCTATTTTGATTTTGCCTTTCTCCATTGCTTCACATTTTGCACCAGACGCTTTTTTGGCACCTTGCACCTGGCCACCTGGTGCTGTTGGTGGTGTAGCGTTGGTGGTGCTTTGGACCCTGTCCAGTGCTTGCTTCAACCCCTGAACACTTCCCTCTCCCCCCCCCCCCCCCAAAATCACTGCTATTTGCCTGTAAGCAGCGTCAGATTGCCCTAGTACTCATTTATTTGTATTGGGAGCCCAACCTCGAACTTGCACCCTGCACCCGGCCGCCCTTGTGCCACAGGTGGTGTACTGTTTGTGCAGAACTGAACCTTGCCCCACATTGATCTTAGCTCCCGAAGCCTGGTCTAGTAAGTTAAGTTACCTACCTGTATGCTGAATGTTTTTTCCTCCTACAGGTTAGAATGGCAAAGTCTGAAAACTGCACTAAGTGTCCACTTTAGAAAAGTATCTCTTTTGTAAAGCGTATTTACCCAAGACAAAGTTCTGTGGTTCTTCAAAATAAACATAACGAAGTATTTCTATCAATTGGTCTCGAATTTATTCACGGAGTGCGTCTCATTTATTGCCACTGTGTGTACAACAAATGCTAAACACTGCCCACAGTTAAGCCTAACTGATTGCCCACACTACCAAAAAAGAGAGCATTAGAATTATCTACTTTACCCTCTGTAAAGCCTTTGGGGATCCACTAGACTTTCTGCACACTATACTTTTTTTTGGTATAGTATATAGCGAGCCAACTTCCTACAGTGAAAGAGAGAAGAGATCAACAAGACCTTTTAGAAAACTATGTACAATAGGGGATTTGAGCAGAGAAGGTTGGTTAGGCTGCCGCAAAAAGGTAGAAAGAGCAGACAGATATTCCTTAAGAGTGCCCAGAGCAGAGACCTACTCTGCAAGGGAAAGAATTAAGAGCAAAACTTCAGAAAGGGGGGGAAGAAAGGGGATCAAATGAGCCGACATCACTTTCGTGAACACCCGAGGGGCGCTGGTAAGGCCAAAGGGGAGCACAGTAAACTGAAAGTGCTCGTGGCCTACCGTGAACCGTAGGTAACACCGGTTAACCTGCAGGACGGGAGTGTGAAAATAAGCATCCTGCAAGTCCAACGCTACCATCCAGTCTTCCGGGTCGAGGGCAGACAAGACCTGAGCAAACTCCAACATCTTCAACTTCTTCCGGAGGAAGCGATTGACGGGCCTGAGGCCCAAGATAGTAAGCAGGCCCTTGTCCTTCTTGGGGACCACAAAGTAGTGGAGTAACAACCACGACCTACTTCTGGGACAGGAACGCGCTCGATGGCTCCCTTGGCCAAGAGAGCCGTAACTTCCTGCTGGTGAAGGGCCAGGTGACACTCCCACTTGCGGTGGTACCTCGGTGGCATGGCTGGAGGGGTAGCCTCGAAGGGGAGGGAGTAGCCCCTTCGGACTATTTGCAAAACCCACCTGTCCAACGTGATGGTGCGCCAGTGGGGAGGAAATGGCGAATCTTGCCACCCACTGGCATTTGATGGGCGTGAAAGGTCAGACTAGGAGGGTTTGGAGGCTGCTGCAGAGGGGGGGGGGGGGTTGGTGGACTGGCCTGCCCGCTGGCCTGAAGAACCACGGCCTTGGTTCCCACGTCCCACGCCACGCGAAGGTTGGGTAACTTGCTGTGGCCTGTGGCTCTGGGTGGGATGTAGTGGGGCACCCCTCCATAGTCACAAAATGTGCGAAAAGCAGACTGCGCCGGACGGGTGGAGAGGCCCAAGGACTTGGCCGTGGCACATGAGTCCTTGAAGCACTCTAGGGCGTTGTCTGCTTTGTCGCCAAAAAGGCGACGGCCATCAAAGAACATGTCCATCAAGGTGTTAGGACATCCCCTAAAAAGCCAGTGGACCTCATCCAGGTATAGCAACAAAGCGCTACAGATGTTGAAATGGTCCTGCCCAGAGTCGGTGGTTTCCAGCCCACAGCGAATCGTAAACTTTGCTGCATCCCTCCCAGCGGCAACAGCCTGAGAGAGCACTGCCCGGGCCTCCTCTGGACACTGAGGCAGCACTTGAGCCACCGTATCCCACACGGAGAGGGAATAACAGCCAAAGAGAAATGCGGTGTTTACGGACCGCGGTCCTAAGCTGGCGGAAGAGAAAATGTTCTTGCCACTGTGGGCCAGCTTCTTGGATTTCCTTTCCGGTTGAGCGGTAGGGAAGGCGCTCGTTAGTGGAAGCTTGGACTACCAAGCTCTCCGGGGTGGGATGTTGGGAGAGGAAAGTGGGGTCTCTCGGAGCCGGGCGGTGGCGTCATCCTGTCCACGGGAGCCCCCGTGTTGGGCCTGGACCACGTGCCCAAAAGGACGTCTGTGAGGGCCTCATTAAACGACAGCAGGGGCTCCGAAGAGCACGGAGCCAGTTGAAGCGCCTCAGTCAGGAGGTTAGTCATGAACGCCACCATAGGAAGCTCGAGGTTGAGAGCCTCGGCCGCCCTACATAACACCACTGCGTATGACGATCCCTCCTCCATAACCACGGTAGGAGGAGACAACATGCCAAGGTCAGGGGATGTGTCCACATCACTGGCATCCCCCAGTTGCTCTCTCCAGTCCTGTTCACTGTCCAACTGGTTAGTTAAAGGGTCATCTGAGTCCTCATCTGTCCAGCTCCGTGTCCACGTCGGAATGGAGGATGGGGTCGACGCTGGCCAGGGGGCCGACCTGCGCCGGTGGAGGCGTAATGAGGTCAACTGGCGCCGATCCGGAATCAGGCCTGGAGTCAAGGGGGGCCTGCAGCGCCGGGGCAGAGCCGCCGGCAGCGAAGACCTAAGCCCTCCAACAGGGTCCACGGGGCCTGAAGGAGCGCTGGAAGGGGTCGGTCCACCCAAAGATGGCATGCATCGCCTCGCAGAACGTACAAAGCTGGGCGGGAGTCGCTCCGGGTCCCGGAAAGGGAGGGAAACTCGAAGTAGACTCTACGGGCTCCAGGCGCAGAGCCGCAGAAGGGGCACCACCCTCATGCCTTGTCGGATCGGCCCGACCGATGAGGAGAAGTCGAAGAGAGACGATGCTTCTTCGACTTTGTTATATGCTGTAGTCAATGTTAAGTAAACCTGAGTCATTCACCTGCTCCTAGTGGAGTGTGTGTGTGATGTCAGCTCGTGATGTTAGAATGTTATAATTCAACTGAGGATACTGACTGATGGTGAAGATGGTTGGCAGTTCAAGAGCTGTGTAGTCTTCAACTTCAATAAATTCACTTTACTTCTACCTGTTCCTGAGTGAATTACTACAGAAATTTGGCGACGAGTTGACTACACAGCAGAACCCACGGGAATCTATTATCAAGCCTCAATTCATCAAATCTATTGTCAACCATCAAGATCTACTCATCAAGAAATTATCTACTTCACTTCTATTTTTTAAGGAAAATCAGCTTTACCTTCACGGCGTTTTCTACGCATCCCTCATGGTTGTTGTGGTTTTAATGCTTTATTCTCACTAGCCTGCACTTGCCATTTTCAAGTGATCTCCACCTTTCCACGCTCTGGATTTCATTTCCTTGCTGATGTACTGCTGGCTTTAATTTTCTACACATCTAATGGTAAAGTACCCGTGTTTGACATGTGGAAAGTGTGAGTGACTTCCTTTTTCTCACAAGCAGTCGACTGAATTGGTAGAGAGAAGGGGGCGTTTTCTTTCTCTCGCAGCCTCTCTTGGTCGTGCCTCGAGTTCTTTTCATCTTCCTGTTTGATTTGGGAAATAGTGTAAGTTTGGGCGATTTCCTGGTGAGAATTGGCTGTTCGCGTCCAGACGGAGCAACTTGTTATTTTTCAAACCCCTGGCTGCTGGTCTTCCTCGCGTCGGCCATTCAAGGCGGCTCGTGTGTTTTCGCGCGCATGCGCGCGTCGAACTTGCTGTAAGTGGAGCTGTTGTCAACGCGCATGTGCTCGACGGAATGGCTCTGGCTCGAGCATGTGCGTAAGGACCTAGCATAACGTCACGATCATCGAGACTTGGTTGTTTCCGTGGCAACAAGTGTTAAAACGCGTCAAAGTGCGCGATCATCGAGAGCGACCATCGAGGTTTAGTTTTTTCTGTGGCAACAGTTGTCCAAACCTATCGGTTGCTAACCACGAGTTAGCACCTGCGCAAGGATCCAGCGAGTGTCACTGAGTACGTCCGGGCAGTATCGAGGCTTGGTGGTTTCCTTGACTACAGACTTCACAACAAATTGATTGCCATCTTTGTTCTTGTGCTAACCACGACTTTTTGCCAACCTTTGGATATCTGTCTTGTTTTAACAACTTTATTTTCAAAAGGGTAAATTAAACAGGTTGTATTGAAATGTATATATATTTATAGCAGGAAAAAGAAAAAAAATTTTTTTTTTTCTTTGTATATTTATATATACATTCAGTTTGTGGTACACGGGTATCTTATATAAGTACTCTACCAAATAGTTATTTCAGGCATATGTATGAGTGTTTTAGCTTCACTAGTTTATGTCTAAGTGTATTCTTAAATATCAAAAGATCTATATTTATTCAACTTAACGCTAATCTTGCATAGTAGATGTGCAATTGGTGTTTTCATTTATCAATTTCTATACATGTCAGGCATGCAATCAATCAATGCTCCTCCTGCGTTTTTGGAGTCTCCAGGTGAACCTCCTGTCAAGTGGGATGTTTGGTTCGATGCCTTCGAGACTTACTTGGGAGCAATAGGTGCTTTAAGATATCGTCCTGAAAGGAAAAAGTATCTATTATTACATTCACTAGGGTTCGAGGGTAGATCAATATTTAAACACCTACCAGAGTTAGCAGGCAATGGGGAGGAGTTAGACGACTACCGGGTAACAGTAGCTAAACTCAAGGTTCGTTTTGACAAACAACCCAGTTTGATTGTGTTAAGACAAATTCTTCAAGAGAAAGCAATCCGAAAATGAGGATGTTGATGGGTATATTTCCATTCTTAGGAAATTGGCTTCTGTGTGTGTGTTTGAAAACTTTTCAGAACAACTCATTCGTGATCAATTTGTATGCCATGGGAAAGATAAAGACATTAGGCAGAAACTACTTTCCATGGACAATCCAACACTTGATGAAACAATCAAGATTGCTAAAAGTATCGAGACTTCTCAAGTCTCACTAAAGGAGCTTGATGATAAACCAGTTGAAAAAGTCAGTTTTGTTGGGGGTGCAAAGAAGGATAAGGGCAAAGCAGGTAAAAGTGCCAATAAGAGTTTCTCAAATAATAAATCAGATTCTACTATACCTAACAATGTATGTTTGCGATGTGGTAATGCATCACATATCAAGGGAGGGAAATGTCCAGCTTTGAATTCAATCTGTAATTACTGTAAAAAAATGGGACATTTCGCAACTGTATGTCTTAAGAAGAAATTTCAAAAAAAGTCAATAGCTTGTGTTGTGGAGTCGGCTGATGAGTCTGATGAGGAAATTGTTTCTGTTGTTCATGATGAATGTTCGGTCAACGGAACGCATATACCTTTAACTGGTGACCCTTCATGCTGTGTTGACCCGGTAGTTGAAATAGTTGTGGGTGATAAGAAACTCAATCTTCTTGTAGATTCTGGTGCTAGAATCACAATGATAACCCAAAAGCTATTTCATGAAACCTGGGGAAATAGAGATTGGTTTCCTCCAGATAGGTCACCGGTTTCGTATGAAGGACGGAAAATTGATCTTTTAGGCTTCATTGAAGATTTCTTAAGTTTCGATGGTAGGAAAATAAAGGGTAAAATTTATGTGGCGGTTAAGGGCTTGAACATTTTAGGGTGGTTTCACCAAGGCCTCTTTGGCATGATATTAAGACCTGGTACTAAGGAGCAAGTGATGTTAGTCACTTCTGATGGAGTGTGCACCAAGTGAAAAAATGAATTTCCTTCCGTCTTTAGCAACCAACTGGGTAAAATTTCAGGCTTCAAACATAAAATCATTGTCAAAGATGGGGCTATCCCGGTCAAACACAAGCTTAGAGGTGTTCCGTTCAGTGTTCGAGAGGATCTTAACAAAGAACTTCATTAACTTTGTGAAAAGGGTATTATCGAACCCACAGAGTCCTCTCTTTGGTTGTCTCCGTTGGTTGTTGCTCGGAAAAGGGATGGTCAATTACGTGTGTGTGTGGACCTTAGGTCACTTAACAAAGAGATTTGGGTTGATTCCCACCCTTTGCCAAGAATTTCAGATCTCTTCACTTGTATCAAAGGTGCTTGTGTGTTTTCAAAGTTAGACCTGGCTAGCGCTTATCATCAAATAGAGTTGCATCCGGATTCATGTGCCTTAACTGCTTTTGTATCTCCCATTGGTACGTTTCAGTACCGGAGAATGCCGTTCGGATTAGCCTCCGCGGCATCAGTTTTTCAGAGGGTCATGCAAAACATGCTAAAAGGTGTGGAAGGTGTCATTGTCTTTCAAGATGATGTCCTTATTTATGCTAAGGATGATGATTCACATGATGCCATCGTCAGACAAGTCCTTGAGATTTTCAAGAAGAGTGGGGTTGTGCTCAAAACTGAAAAATGTAAATTTTCATGCAGTGAAGTTGAATATCTTGGACACTTGTTGTCTCACGAGGGTATCAAGCCTAGGCAGGGGTTGATTGATGCAATTCTGGAGCCCCCTGTTCCGGAAGACAAGAAAGGGGTCTCCTAGAGTATTATTCAAAATTTGTCCCAAATTACGCATCAATAGTCAGGCCCATTAGTGATTTGCTTAAGTCTTCAAGTAAGTTCAGGTGGTGTGTTGAGTGTGACCAGGCTTTTAGCAAAGTTAAAGAGGTTTTAAAAAAAAGTGATGCTCTCACCCCATTTGATCCGGATCTACCATGTTGTGTAACGGTTGATGCCAGTCAGAGAGGTTTGGGTGCCATGCTTACGCAACAGAATGGGAATGTTGAGAATACTGTTGCTTTTGCTTCAAGGGTGCTCAGGAGTGCAGAAACGCAGTACTCTGTGATTGAGAGAGAACTTCTTGCTTGCTTATGGGCTACTGAAAAATATCGACCTTACATATGGGGAAGACGTTTTAGTTTGCCAACGGATCACAAACCTTTGGTTGCCATTTTGTCAGCTGGGCCCAGTAAGTGTTGTACTCCAAGAATCACGAGGATGGTTAGCAAACTTCTTCAATATCAATTTGAGGTCCATCATGTTTCTGGTGGTAAGAATTTCAGGGCAGATTTCCTATCTCGTTTTCCTCAGAGCAGTGGACATAGTGAAGGGACCAGTTTTCAAGATCTAAATGATGAGGACAATGAAGATTGTTTGGTGGCCTCAATAGATATCCCAGTTCTTACGGTTGGTTCTGAATCTGATTGGAGGGCAGCATTGTTGGGTGACTGTCTTCTTCAGGAAGTGTGCCAGCTGGTCAGGGATGGATGGCCAAGTGAGAAATCTTTGTCTGCATCATTACAGCCATATTGGAAGGTCGAGTCAGAGATTTCAGTGGAAGATGGTTTATTGATGAGATGTGACAAGCTCATACCACCTCATTCTTTGAGGGTCAACATTATTAGAGAGGCTCATGAGGGACACCTGGGTATCACTAACTAAACGACGAGTTCGTCAGGACTTTTGGTGGCCCAGAATGGATGTTGAGATCTCTACTATGGTTGAAAATTGTCCGGTGTGTCAGACATCAGAGAAAAGCTTGAAAGTTTCCACTCCACCTTTACACCCTATCGAATGTCCTTCAGGGCCATGGGTTAAAGTGGGTATTGATATCATGGGGCCGTATGAGATTCTTCCCCTGGGTATGAAATACATCTTAGTGGTAATGGACTACGCGTCCAAGTGGCCTGAGATCAAGGTAGTCAGGGAGGCGAATTCCTCTTCTCTTGTCAAGTTTCTCAAGGACATATTTTTGAGGGAAGGGTTCCCACAATTCCTGGTTTCTGACAATGGAACCCAATTTCTGAGTGAAGAATTTGAGTCTTTCTTAAGTCTTAGTGGCATTAAACATCTCAAAAGCTCACTGTATCATCCTCAAACCAATGGCCTCGTTGAGAGAATGAATAGGGTTGTAGGTGAGTGTTTCAAGTGGGCAGTCAATGGGAGACATGATGTGTACAAGGCGCTTGAGAGTATGTTGTGGTTCTATAGAACTACACCTCATTCGTCCACAAAGGTTTCTCCTTTTGAGTTGTTAAGAGGTAGAAAAGCCAACACGAGTTTCCGTCCTGGTTGGATGGGTAAATGGGTGGAATCGCTGTGTGATGTTGAGGTACTTATGGGTAAAGTTAAAATCAATTCTGATTCTGCTCAAGGAAAAGAGAAAACGGTTTGATAACAAGAAAAGTGTAAAAATGGTTGCTCTTTCTGTGGGGGATTTTGTACGCTTTAAGAGGCCTGTACACACCAAGAAGGGACATTCAAAATTTGGTGATCCAGTCAAAGTTATTCGCATTTACAACAATGCTGCCCAGGTTGAAGGTGGTTGTTGGTGGAATCTGTCTAGACTTATTAAAACGAGATCTTGCTCTTTCTCTAAAGATTCAAGTGTGTCGAGCAAAGCACACACCAATTCCAATTTTCTTACTGGACAACATAGAAAGAGTTCAAGAATTCGTGTTACTCCTCACAGGTTTCGTGACTAAAGTTTTATGTTAGTTTTATTTATTGTATAATATGTTTAGTGTTTTAGTTTAGTTTATCAGGAGGAAAGGAGGTATGTTATATGCTGTAGTCAATGTTAAGTAAACCTGAGTCAATCACCTGCTCCTAGTGGAGTGTGTGTGTGATGTCAGCTCGTGATGTCATTGTTAGAATGTTATAATTCAACTGAGGATACTGACTGATGGTGAAGATGGTTGGCAGTTCAAGAGCTGTGTAGTCTTCAACTTCAATAAATTCACTTTACTTCTACCTGTTCCTGAGTGAATTACTACAGACTTCTTCTTATGCTTCGACTTACCCGACCCAGAGTGCGAAGACTTCGATGATTTCAAACAGGAATGGTGGTGGCTCTGCGACCTTATCCCTCGACCTCCCTATCGACCGGGACCTCAAACGGCGCTGTGCCGACTGCAGATGTTCAAGCAGCTTTCGGAATCGCTCCCGCAAAGCCATCGGCGCCATCGACCGGCAGTGGGAGCACAACTTGGGGTCGTGGTCGCACTCCAGGCTAAAAAGACACGCGGCGCGGATCAGTCACCAACATCATGCGATGACAGGAACCGCAGGCCTTGAAACCGGGCATCCCTCGTGCACCTTTTCGAGTCAAAGACTTGACAAAAGAAGTCGACAAGAATCGAGAAAAAGTTGTTCAGAAAATGACTGAGGTATCGCTCTTACCGGATCTGCGCTGAAAGAACTGACATCAGCGCGCGAGGGCGGCATCTAAGTAGCTACCGCGATGTCATCCCGGCGACCACGACGCAGAAGACGGACGCGGAGCCGACCAACGCCACCTTCCGACGCGCAGAGGTACTGCTGACGGAAAAACTTTCTGGATCCAGTCTGACGCCGGGGGTTAATTCTAAGGTAAGGAATCTATAACTCACGTGTTTCAGATAATCCTCTTCAGGAAGGGTACTCTAACATACGTCTGTATTTTTCCTAGATTGCAAAGAAATCTCAATGCATTGTATGCTTCAGGTGGCTTATGCCAAGGGTTTTTTTTATACACTGGAACTGCAAATAGAATGTGGTTGTCAATGGCTTATGGCATCGACGTTTATGTACTGCTTTGAGCTGCTAACCTGAAAGAAAGTGTTTCAACTTCCACGACATGCTAAACTTAAAAGTACATTTCCTTTCATTTTAAATCCACTGCACCCTGCACTAAGGGCTTTCCAGGGCCTACCCTATGGATGTCTTATATGTGGAAGGTTTGGGCCTGGCAAGAGGTTTAACAGGCCCGAGACATGTTAAAAGGGATACTTAAGTGGGTGGCACAATCAGTGTCGCAGGCCCACTAATAGCATTTAATTTACAGGCCTTGGGCACCGGTAGTGCACATTACTAGGGACTTATAAGTAAATAGTTTGGAAGAGCGAGCACAAACACTTTAGAACTGGTTAGCAGTGGTAAAGTGCACAGAGTCCGAAAGCCAACAAAAACTACTTCTGCCAAAAGGGAAGGAGGAAGGCAAAACGTTTGGGGACAACCTTGCAAAAATGGCAACTTCCAACATTGTACTACATTCAACAATACTGAAATTTAGCAAAAGAAAAGTGGTTAATGGTTTGCAATGGTACAATATAAAGTTCTCTCATAACACTGCCATCTATCAGGACAAACAGAAGTCTACCTGTCTATTTAATGGGCTTAATCCAGTTCCAGTTGTTTGGATAGTCTTCCACTTCATCCCAGAGTATTCTGGTTTGAAACCTCTTCTTAGACGGCCTACTCCTACGGGAAAAACATAGTGTTGCTGATTTCAAACTACTTTCCTAAATAGTTTATAACTAGGAGGAATTGCAAAATTTTAAAAAGTTAAAATGAGAAGGTAACACAATCTGAGCTAAAAATAGATTCAGTTTACATAGCAAATGCAAAGTTGAAATAAAAAGGTCAGATCATGATCATAAGAGACTTACCTGTTAAGGTTGTACATCACAATATTGAGTGGCAAAATATTGCCTTGCAGCAATATTGTATGCAGGATATTGGCCACAACTATATTGTCAAGGAAAGTTTAAACAGCCATGAAGATGAGTTAAGAATAGACAATATATACTCACCTATACATACCCATCTTGTTGACAGTGTTAGCAGAGGAGACATTTTTGTACACGAGTATTCTGCACTTTGTGGTACAAGGGCAATCTAGTCACTGGTCTTTTTAAGTCACTTTTCTCTTTATTCCAACAGCTCAACAAAACCCAAAAACATTTTTTTCAGCAAACATTTAGATCCTTTGGCGCATGAGCGATGCTCAATATTCTTCGGTACACCTCGGAGTCTCGGCCAGAATATGAAGGCAATGATAGACGTACATTCTGGTGAAATCCAGTTATTCATGTATACTTATTTCTCACAAAGGCTTTTTGGCCTTTTAAGAGCTCTCATGAAGATTTCTAAGTTGGCTGCTAGTATCGGCTCAGAGAGTGGTAGTTTAAGTCTTGGTACTATCCCCCTTGATTATAGGAATTCCCTATATTTGGGAAGTCCACTTTCAGTTAATTAAAACATTCAGGTAATCCAAAATGCGGCGGCTCAAATCCTTCTGGGTAACCCTAAATATCAGGCTGCCTCCCTTGCACTACCCACATTACACTACTTACCAATACACAAGAGGATCCAGTTTAAAGCTCTTTGCATGGTCCATCGTGCAAGGCAAATTAAGGGGTCACAAATCCTTTAACATCTGGCCCATTCATACCGCCCCAAAAGAGAGCGAAGATCTAGTAACCTGAGTAGACTCTCCATTCCTAGGTTGAAGAAAGCCCAGAGCAGTGGACGTTCACTTGCATACCTAGTTCCCCAAGATGTAAAACACCCTATCCCCAACTCTTAGGCTGAATGACACTTTTCAGTTTTAGGAAACTCTAGACATATCGGTTTGCTTAATTGTAGGAAGTTGAGTTTTTATCTGGTGGTGCCAATATAAGGGCACACTATGCAAAAAGTACAGATGACCCCGATTGGTTTACAGGGCTTAAATTAGAAATCCCAAGTGCTCTATTTGTGGTAATGATGTTGAGCAGTTTGACTCATCAGAGAGAAGTGTTAAGCATTTGAACTACACACAAGGTCAATAGACACACTCAAAAAACATCCGAGACCAATTTAGAAAAATAATTTTTTTAGATAATTTTAGACTCCAAGGTAATCGGGATCAGTTAAGTACTTTCGGAATATTAGATTTTTATAGAAATAGAAAACTATAGTTGATTAACGGTTCTGAGGTATGAGCCTCGAACATGGTAATTTATCCTATGGGAACAACATACAATGCATAGGTATACTTGCAAACATTTTTGGAGGGTGCCTTCTAGGACCTAATGTGCTTAGGGCCAAGCAACCACAAGCAGTTTGCGTTTACCTGTCCTGTGTCCAGGTGCAGAGGTGCTGGTTGTGTTGGTAGCCTTGAGTGCTACACGTTAAAGCCTATGCAAGTGGGGACTTGGGGACAGGTCTGGCAGAACCCAAAGTGGGCCTCTGCTCTCTAGGGTCTCTGGAGCACAGCAACAGTCGTTTACATGAACCTGGAGAAAACAGGGCAGCAGGGCCACTCTCATAAAGGCCTGTGGATCTGAGGCCCATCAACGGCAGGCCGTTGTCAGCATTGGTGCTGTCCATGACTGGATACACACGAAGCCTTGGTAGTTGCAAGGGCTCTGGTACCAAGGGTGTTGGTGTGGAGAGGCTAGCTTCCGGGACTCACGACAACCCCTTCCTGGCCAGTTCCTGTGGTCGGCCAGCAAGACGAAGTACCAGGTCAACGAAGTGGCTTCTCCCCTCTCCCCCAAAGGAGATGCTGCTTGGTTGTTGAAGTCAAGAACAGTCCTCCAAGGGTTTGGGATGACTGTTCAGCTTCTGGGTGTGTCGATCTTAGAGACTGCCGTAGTGCATGTAGCAAGGCAGGGTTTGGTGCCACTCTCGGCACAGGACCTCTGTTTCCACGACTTCGGCTCTTCTTTGTCCTTCCTATGGTTCCCATTATACGAATCTGAGTTTCGTGTCGGTGGACCCCTAAATACTGAATTTAGGGGCATTTTGGGGAGTCTATAGTAGTAATACACAAAAAAGGACCTGTTCACATAGTGATTCTGATACTCAATTCCATTCACGTCCGTTATGAATCATTCAAAACAATCTATTGGACCAGCGGTTACATCTACACCGTCTGTATTATTGGGATCTGGAACACTTTTATTAGGACACTTAAAAACTGTCAGTTGCGTTTGTTCTAACCAGTGTCTTCCACAGTTAAGCCCATCCTCATGTGATGTGACCTGCTCAGTGGAGCAAAAAATTACAGAAAATAAGTGAAAAAATGTGAGGGAGGATAGCGGTGCCTCACGGAAGTAACACCAAGGGAGAGAGCAGGATGGTACTCGTCGGCTTCCTCAGGTTCTCATCATCAGCACCACTAATCCTTAACAAAAAAACCGTGATTAGGCGAAGAGAAAAAATATCTATTTATATATGAGCAAGGTGCCAGAGTGTGATGTCAATAACTGCCTGTACACCAGATAATATCTCTCACTGTGCGGCAGAGTCAACCCAAATAAAATTAGGACAACGGAGGTAAGGAATCTCTAGCTAGAAGTCTCTATCGGAAAGGGTATTGTGGTTACACTTGCAGGCTGAGCCGTATAGGTATAATGTGAATCTTGATACTGGCCTACATGGCTGCGGTATAATGCTGGGTGTTGTGCATGGGCCCAACCGTGGTATTCACTAGTTTAACAGCTTCAGGAACTAACACTGAGAAAGATGGTAATAGATCTTCCCCTTGTGAGACTTTCTGAACAAACTCAGGTGGCCAACTCCTTCAAGCCAAGAGAATGCCATGGGTGAGTGTAAAATTTACCCACAAAATTACTTTAATGGTACGAGGTATATCACCCTCAATTAGGATGTCCAAATCATACAAGCCATCGAAGCCGCAGATCAGGTGTTTGAATAAGTATAAAATTATTAATTGCTCTCGCCACCAGAAACTCTTGATGAGTCTGGCAAACAAGCATGACCTCTGCCGCACTGTCTAGCAGTGTCAGAGTCTACTCCTTGTTCCGAAGCAGCGTCTTCAATAGGTGTGGCATACTTACCGGTAATACCTGTTCTTTTCTATTTAAATTGGGGCTTAGTTTTTCTTCCTTTTTTATGATGTCAGACAAGTGTTGTGAGACCTTTCTCCGTTTCATGTACTCTTCTGATCTGCGCTCTGATCATCGTCCTCTCTGAGCATTTGTTAGTTGTAGTCTGAGAGGAACGAGAAACACGTGTATCAGTATACTGATACCTGTCAGGCGGTGTAAGTGATTCCCAGTTAAGCAAGTTCTTGCGTTTGTCAGCAGACTCCAGTTGGGGAGATCCACCCTGTGCCTTTGATTTTGCGTATTGGGTTTATATCTCTGCGCTTTTAAGAAGATTCTGGTGCCTGTTTAGAGTTATCCTTTTTAGAATTACCCTGAAGTTGTGATTTATTTGGTTTGGCTCCCAAATTATATCGACCTTTATTTAGCAGAGAAAGAATAATCCCCAACACCACGGACGTCTCTGTATAAGGTGACTAAGGGCTTTGAGGAGATGTAGGAACTACTACGGAGACCTATTAATAAGTACCTGACCAGGAGACGGTGGCGCCATGTCATGTGGTTCCTATAAATCAAGTAGGACTGTGTAACCGGACAACATAAACTTCAGAATATAGGGAAAGAGTCCACTCATCATCAGAGTATGTTTGCCTAATTCCTAGCTAGCCACCATCTAGACCCCCAACCTTACAGGGTATCTGCAACCTCTCAACATGACAACACTAATTACCCAAGGAAATCGCGGAAACAGATTTACTGCTCCGTTATTACTTCGGCATGCCGTAAGAGAGACACGAAATATATGAATTGCCATTTCAAAAATGTATTGAAGCAATTGTATTCTTGTGTACAAAAGAATGGTGAATAAGATAAACCGAGTCGGACAGCAATCTAATCCTGCTGCCGACCACATGGACGATTCGGTCCTCCTGCTGCTGAGCCAAGCTCTAGCAGGGGAAGGTAGAACAGGTTTCCTGTCACTTGGAAGTGTGACCACCTCCAGACAGGACTTTGTGTATTGGGCTGGGGTGAGGTGAGGGCCAGAGCCACCAGACTGCTTTGAAGGGCGCATTTGGTGCCCTCCTTGCATACTCCACTTTGAGCCAGTTCGGGTAACCCTTGGCTCCCGCTCTGGCACGAAACTGGACAAAGGACATGGAAGTAATCTCCCCTGGGAGGGACCCCCCCCCCACAACAGAGGTGTTCCAGCCCTTTCCCTAGGGTACTTAAGGTCGTGCCTGTGGGTGGTGCCTTAGATTTGTGGAGGGACAAGACTCAAGCATGAAACCACGTCAGTCTTCAACCGTCTGGACAATTGGACTTCGCTGGACTTTGCCTGGAACATAGACTGCATCAAAGACGACTCCTGCTGCTTCTGGTCTTGCTGTTCTGCAAGTCTTCTTTGTCGTATAAGTCTGTGCTTCTTTTAGGATCTTCACCAGACCTGTGGGCATCAAGGACACCCGAGTGAAAGAATCACTCCCTTGCATCTGAATGCACCACAACGGAGCTGACTCGTCTGCTGCTCCTGACGTCCTACGGACTTCGAAAAGCTCAGCGACATGTGGTGCTTTTGCAATTCCCTTGCGGCCTGACCTTTCCTCTGTAATTTTGAGGCCAATATCCCTCACCACTTGGACCAAAACCCTGTGCACTGCGTTGATGGCGCTGAACTCCAGAGATCTTCAGGCTACAAGAAGCTCTGGCTCTTTTCATGCCAAGAAGAGCGTTCTCACTGCATCCTCTGCACAGTGAGCTGCTCAAAAACCCCTTGCTACTCCTGTCCCTTCGGCCTGTGGGTCCTGAGGCTCTTCTGCTTAAGTGGGCTCCCCCTGCTTGCTCAGGGACTGCTCTGGCTCTCCTGCTGTTGCTGAGTCCCTTGGAACTTAATGGTCCTAACATTGCTCCTTCTTCGTTCTCCATGCCAGTAAAGGCTACCAAGGCTTGTTGGTGGTTCTGCCGGTCACGTACCACCTAGTCACTGACATCTGACGTGGGACAACTCATGCACGTCTCCTGGTTTCCTCAGCATCACCTGGTCCTCACAGCTGCAGCAACAAGGACACCGTCAACTCTCTTCTGATCTGTCTGACACCAGCGAGCATTGTTCTTCTGTGCCTCTTGGTCATTCCAGAGTGGCATAGACTCTGTCCCCGCTGCTTGCAGGTTCTTCACTTCCAGAATCTACCCTTGGACTTCACCGTATTTCTTCACCTTCTTCTCCAGAGGCACTTTTCTCCAAGTCTACCACTGTCGTAAACGGAGGTTTCCAACATCTCTTCATCCCTATGCACCTGGCTTTCCTGGTATAGGTAACTTGGTCTCCAGGGCATCCACGGGTGGGGTGGCTCTCCAACCTACTGGCTTCGAAGGAAATTCTTCGGGGAAGGGTCCTTCTATGGCAAAACTGCAACCGCAACTTCTCCATTGACTTTCATTGGGCACACAGATGTGTTGTCACACTGCACACAGCCTCCGTGAGGTTCCAGGGTATTTACCTTGGGTCGTTCCATGTGTCCCCTGCGGGTCTTATGATCCAAGTCCCGTTCTTTCCTGCAGTTCGCATTCCACTTTAATATATGGTTTGGTTTCCCCCTGGAGACCACAATTTTTTGTGCTACTTACCTTATTGCAATTGAACTACTGTGTATGTATGTGTGTTCATGTCTCTGGGTAAGAGACATACCAATGTGTTAGGGAGTGTTGTGTAATGAATAGAAGTATTTGTGGGTGTATATATATATATATATATATATATACATATATATATACATACACACACACACACACACACATACATACATACACACTGTGTGGTTCGATTTTTATTTACCCTACACTATATGAATAAACTGGTAGAACAAGATGCTTAACACTCCAAGATAAGCCTGAAGGCTGATCTCCACACCTACCACTTTGAGAGCTTTCCATGATTATCAAAGACAGCCCGCTAAAATCAAGTCAAGTTTCAAAGCTTTATTCGACAGCACGTCATAAAAGCATGTAACATCCTAACATATATCATAAGGGTTGCTTGAATTAGTGTAAGTTGCATCACCTAAATAAGTGTACACCATATACTAAACCAGCCTCCTACAAAGCCGATCTGGTGGGGAGCAGGCTACCATCCTTAGCAGGATAGAGATTAGTCAGCAAGGCTGCATCTCAATCACAGGCGTTTCAGGATAATGATCAGAAGTGCTGCTCTGATTAAGGCGGCTCAGAGGTGGTTTATATAATTAAAGCCCTGTTCCAATCGCACTGTGTCAGAGGTGCAATGCAGATGTGATCGTTTGTCCTTCCGATTCAGAGCTGTCTCCAACTGGACAATGAAAGCAAGGGCACCGTGTTAAGTGTTCCAAAGCCTTGGGCTAATAAAGGTCATGATAAAATGATTACCAAGGAATGTGCTGTAAGCACAATACTTTCTAAATATGTTCTCTTGTACGTGGGAAGCATGTAAAAAAAAAAAGAAATCAGTTAAAAAAAATGTCAAGTTTAGACGTGTAGTTCAAAATGAAGGCTTTTGTGCACTGGGTTAACTTCCTGGGAGGTAAAATAAATCTAAAATTATATTTTCGTTATACCTTATATAGCACCTAGTTTAAAAAAGAAATCATTTTGCACTGCAATGGAGTACAGTGGAAAATTGACGTAAAAAGACTAATAAATCATACGACTGACTGCATGAGTGTTGCCATCCCATATGTTAGGCATTGAATTTGCGGTGGAGGAAGCGGCCGAAGCTACATGAAATAGTCTGGCGCTTAAAGTCCCAGGGCCTGATGGGAGTACCCATGGACTTTTATAAACTGGAGGTGGACATTTTTAACAAAAAATGCTAACTTAGCCTATCATAATGGTTCGCAAAGTCATGATGTTCTGCTATCATTGTTTATACACAAAGAAGGGACTATGGGGCTTTTTCCTCTCTCAGCATAGAGGGAGGTCCAGCATACGTGCCCAGGTTGAAGTCTTAGAAAAAGAAACCTTTTTCTAAGAATGCTATCATAGTTCCCATCTTAAAAAAAGTAGAATAGGGCCTCACCCTGCTGTTATATGCCCCTATCCCTTTTGGATTCCACAGTGAATGTTACTAGAAAGGTCATCCTAGACAGACTTTTGTTATGGGCTTTAGATAACCAAATCATTTTCGATGTTCAGTATGGATTCAGACATGGTTTGGGTACCCGGGAGCAATGTACCAATTATTAATAAATAAACTGTGGCCAAAGATGGCTCGCTTTCATGAACCTGGCTTGCGCTTTTCATAGCGTAGTCCAGTTCAAAACTTTGGGAACTTTAAGCATCCTTGGGGCTTGATCCTGGCTTGGTGGCTTTTCTACGCACTATTCATTATGATTTGACTGCATGTGTCCGATACTGATAGAATAGCGAGTGTACCGAGAGTTTCGGCCAGGGACTTTGGGTCCAGCAGGGTTAAGACCTCGCCCCAATTTGGTTTCTTTTTTATATCCTGGAATCAGATCGGACAGCCAAGAGCGGAGACTCGTAGACTGTGAAGGAGCGGCCTGTCTGTTCTTCTGTATGTAGATGATGCTGTCCTAATGTCCCTAACACCGAACAGCCTCCAGCTTTTGTTGGACTCTTGTTGATTTAATGAATAGTTTGGGGCTGAACAAGAATCTTGCCAAAACATTTGTAAATGCTTTATGGACCTAAACATGTGAAACTGTGCTGTCTTGCACTGAAGGGTACCCCCTAGGAAGAAATCACGAATTACCCTATTGGGTGGCCACTTGTGACTCGCAAGTGTCTTGGGCACCATGCTTACAACAGAGAGATCTTAAGTTCCATAATTCAGCTTGGTTTCTTTTTAGTTTGCTGTCAAATATAGGAAGTAAATCCATAGCAACCCTTGTAGAGAAGAATATCAGGAAGAATGTGCAGGTCCTCATTTATGGCTCTGGCTTGTAGGGGTATAAAGCGGTCAGTGTATTGCAGGCCGAGGAATATGGGGTCTGCAGATGTATCCTTGTAGAGTCACCAGGGTCTCCAACCTATGCTATTCATGAGGAATTTGGCCTGCTGCATGTAGTTGACATCATTAAATTGGCCCCTTTGATGCTATGATGTTCCATCTGGCACACCCGAAGGCCTTGCTGAATAAGGATATTATCTTGGATTGCCTTGCTTGCGATATTGGAGTCTGTATATCGTGGTTTAGGAAGGATATGTTTAACAAATTGGGCAGACCTGATATTTTTTCCTCGCCTGGTTAGATCACAGTGAGACCAAATCTGGTGTAAAAATGATTTTAGCGACCATATGATTAGGAAAAGGGAGGAGTCTTGAGACTTTTTGGCTATGGTTCCGATTGATAAAGATAGGGTTCTTCTCCCAAGGTTTAGGCTGTGGCTGATTAGGTGTCAACTCGTATCCCCTGGGCCAGTTTAACAGCAGGGAATTTTTGTCTGCCTTTGTGATGAGCGATCACTTAAAACCTTGGCGCATTTTGCAGGTTTTTTTTCCCCACAGCAATACCATGAATTTTTGATTCCACTTAAGTATACCCTACATTCTCAACACATCCCTGCTCTTTTGTATTTGCAGTCGCTCCCCACTCCGGATAATTATTTTAGCCTGGCCGCTTTTCATAAAAATGCACTACTGCACAGGCGTTCCTTGTGGTTTGTACTGGCTGTATTACTATTGTATAGTGTTTTTGCCATCAGGTCATGCACACAGATGACTTTGGACGAGCTGTACATGCTGTATGAAGTGGTGTCTTTCTATTAGTATACCAGAACGAGGTATGTTTTCTAAAGAGTCTAGGTATCCGTTATAAGTGGACAGAAGCTACCTTTAACAAAGGTACTCTATTTGTGGCAGTGTGGTCGAGCAGCCTGGGGGGGGGGGGGGGGGGAAATATATATATATATATATACATACATATACATATACATACATATATATATATATATACATATATATATACATATACATATACATATACATATACATATACATATATATATATATATATATATATATATATATATCCTACTGGCGGTCGCCAGTAGGTAGTTATAGTTAGGACCACGTTTCCATAGGAAATCCGCAACATTCTATTTTGAATAACTTTGGCGCCGGTCGACGAATCCTCGCGAATTTTTCAAAATAGGTGGGGCGCTACGCTCCGCTCCTACCCTGAAAGTCTCGGGGGGGATTCGTCAAGCGGGGGCTGAGATAAAAGGGCGGTCCCAAAACACGTTTTTCCCATGCATTTTTCCATAGGACCTTTAGACACAGCTACAGCCCGAACGGCTGAACAGAATTACTTGAAATTTGGCAGAGAGGTAGTCCTCAGGTCAAGGAAGTGACTTTTGTAGGTTTGGTGTAAATCTGTTCAGTAGATTCAGAGAAAATAGCCTTTAAATCAATATATATATATCTGAGCCAGCTTACGGTGCGCTTACCGTACGCGTACGGTGGCGTGCGCGTGCGCGATTTTGATTGGCTGTTAGATCTTAGTAAACATTCGAATCGGTCGAAACCAGGAAGCGGCGGCCGCCATTTTCTCTCTCGCTCTCCGAGTTGGGCAGCAAAAACGATGCCAAAAAATGTCTAAAGAGGCAGTTTCTTGAGATCCTAACCACCCAGCATTGATATAGGGGTCCCCAAACAAGCCCCAAGCCCAAATAAAAAAAAATATTTTTTTCGGAAAATCGCCGATTACGCTTAGCGTACGGTAAAAAAATTTTTACAAAAAAATTATCCACACCCTCCCCACCCAGTGTGCGAATGGTGCCCGAAGGGCACCATTTGTGCATGGCTTATTACATGTAAGAAATAAACAAAGAATACATTTCACAAAGATGCGCATAATATGTCCCCCATGTGCGCACGGTGCGCGAAGCGCATCGTGCGTACATGGCCCATCCCGCATAACGTGGGCACGCGGTGCGCGCAGCGCACCGCGTGACCACCGTGCGTGCACGGCACTAACTGCGTAAAGTGGGCGCGCGTTGCGCGAAGCGCTCCGCGTGCTCGCACGGAACGAACTGCGTTAACTGGGCGCGCACGCCATGAATGGCGTAAAGTAACTTAGCATTTAAAAAACCTTGCAAATTCACTGAAAAAAACAGGTTTCACACATGTTATAGTTAGCTGACATTTCACTCGTAAAAAAACAATGAAATTCCCCCGTTATAGTTAGTGCAGGCAACTATAACTCACGCGACCGCAATCTTCTGCTGATGACATATGTGTCTTTATGAAAAAAAAATATTTGTAATATATGTATAGCTAAAATTTAATGGAAGACATGGGCAAATAAGTGTCTAAATACAGTATTAGCATCAGCAGAGGATTGCGGTCGCGTGAGTTATAGTTGCCTGCACTAACTATAACGGGGGAATTTCATTGTTTTTTTACGAGTGAAATGTACAGCTAACTATAACATGTGTGAAACCTATGGTTTTTTCAGTGAATATAGTTATAGTTAGGACCGTGTTTCCATAGGAAATCTGAAAATTCTATTATGAATAACTGGCGCCGGTTGACGAATCCTCGCGAAATTTGCAAAACTAGTGGGGCGCTCCGCTCAGCTCCTACCCTGAAAGTCTCGGGGTGATTCGTCAAGCGGGGGCTGAGAAAAAAAGGGGGTCCCAAAACGCGTTTTCCCCATGCATTTTCCCATAGGACCTTTAGTCGAAGGTACAGCCCGAACGGCTGAACAGAATTACTTGAAATTTGGCAAAGAGGTAGTCCTCAGGTCAGGCATGTGCCTTTTGAATATATGGTCTCAATCTGTTCAGTAGTTCCTGAGAAAATTGCATTTAAAAGCACATAAGTATCTATATTCGCGCACCATAACGTGCGCAAGCGTAATTCTGATTGGTGGTTACGTGTCAGTCAACATTCAAATCGGTCGAAATCAGGAAGTGTCGGCCGCCATTTTGTGTGTTTTGTTTGTGACAGTGAAAAAGAAAGGTGGAGAACGTGAAAAGGGGGCAGGGTAGAGAGTTCCTGACCCCCTAGCCTTTGTCAGGGGGTCCCTGAAGTACCCCAAAGGGTGAAAACCTTAAAAACATTTTAAACGAGCCATTCCATATTACAGGATACAGTCAATCTATAACTATATACATAGGTAGCTTATTGTGAAATAGATATATAAAAAATATAATAAAACATACATAACTTAGCATTTAAAAAACCTTACAAATTCACTTACAAAACCATAGGTTTCACACATGTTCTAGTTAGCTGGACATTTCACTCGTAAAAAACCATTGAAATTCCCCCGTTATAGTTAGTTCAGATACCTATAAATAGGCCGCAGAGGGGGACTTGGGGTCAAATAGGGAGCTCCCAAAGGGGGGCTCAGTTTGTGAGAGTCTTGGAAGCAAGAGGGAGCAGTCGTGTTCGTGAACCCAGGCTGGAAAGCTCAGGTGCAGAGGGTTTTGGTAGACTGGCTCTCGTGCATTGTAGGGGGTCACAGTTCTCAGTCCGGACCAGAAAATGGGGGCAAAACATGACAGCTGGGCCACTTTGTGCTAGCCTCTGCAGATCAGGCGTCCCTCGTTGGCTGGTTGGTCTTTGGCTTGTTGAGAGTCCGGATTGTACTCTAAACAAGCGTTTGTTTCTGCAACGGGTCCGGTACGCTGGGTATTGATGCAGGGAGGTTCGTACAGGTCCTGCCGTCTACAAACTTGGTAAGGAGACAGATCAGACCCGTTTGAATACGCTGACCTCCTCCTGGCCGGCTGCTGCATTGGTGGACCCAGTGGTCAGCAGCTTCTTGGAACCGGAAGTCGCGGTCGGTGCCCACAGTATGCAGGGGAGTGGTTTCTCCACTGTAAGGAAGTTGCTGGCTGGTTTTCAAAGTACTGTCAACCCTCTAAGGCTTTTGAAGGATGCACAGATCCAGGTTGAACTGGGTCTTTGCAACTGTTAAGTCTGGGATGGGCAGGCAGGGTTTGGCGCCAAAAGTCCACAGCAGTCTACAGTCCTTGCATTGATCAGTTCTTCAGTGTCCTCTTCTTTAGTCAGCTCAGTCTTCATTTCGGATCTGGGGGGGAGGGGGGGGGGGAGCAACAAAATACTCAATTTAGGGGAGTGTAGAGTAGTAATGGGTTACTTACCTTTGAGATCACTGCGCCTACTATATGACCATTTCCTGAGGGAAGTGGGCATAACCCTGTCCCAGTGTTCCTAATTCTGCCATCTTCAAGATGGAAGAATTTTCTTAAGAGTGGGGCACATCAGATAGCTCACTTGAGGGGTGTGTCTGACCCTGTTACGCCACGGTCCGACTAGCGACCCGCAGCGCTACCCGTTTCCTCTTCGCCAGCTGTGGTGCTGCCCGCAGCGCCCTTCCTCCTCTTCAGGGGCGCCGCGGTAAGGCATCGCAGCCCGCTGTGGCACTTTCAACGGCATTGCGGAAAGCACCCGCAATGCCTGTTGGTTTTCGGGCACGCCGCATACTTACACGGCGGTCCATCTGCTTCCGGAGGCACCTTTGGACATTACACTCACCGGGTGTGGGCGTCTGGTGATCCCCCTTCCTTGGGGGCAATATTATTGCACTTCACTATTTTCCCTATCCAAGATGGCGACACCTCTCCTTCCCGTTTTGTCACTTCCTGTTCCTGTATGTCACTTCCTGTATTTAAAGGATCAGAACCTTTCCTTCCTTGCGTTGCAACACTACTTGTTCCTGCGTGTCTGTCCGCGCTCCTGGTGATTCCGTGGCTCCTCTTTTGGGGATTCTTTCCTTCTGTTGGCGCTTATTTTTCCCCTTGCGCCTTCTGTTCCAGCTTGTCTTCCAGTCCTCTCCTAGTTCCCTTTTGGGCTCCTGGTTTTCCAATGTTTTCTGGCTCCTTGTCTTCTCCTTCATTCCAGTAGTCTCATCAACATCAGAGGTTTTTTCCCTTCGGGGTTTTTCTTCTCAGGACTCCTTCTGGAGGGCACTGGCTGCTTAGGCTTTCATTGTTGGCAGCACCGTGGCTACCGGAAGGGGTCGCCCCTATCTCATCCAAACCAGGAGCTACAAGAACCGAAGCCGGGAACCGTCCCAACGCTTCGAGACTGCCAAGAAAGACCCTAAACCCGACAGATTGCAACACCCCAAAACCCGCATGGATACTTCACAGTCTTCTCTTACCGAAGGGTCGGTAGAAACAGCACAGGCATTAGTGCAGACGGTTCAACAACAAGCCCAAGAAGTACAACAGCTACTAGAAGAAAACTTAGCCTTACGTCACATGCTGACAACCAAGACATCAGATGTACCCATGGTCTCTGCCTCTACTCCTCGTTACTCTGGAGATCCCAACAAGCTGAAGGAATTCTTGGATTCCTTGACTGTTTTTTGCATTTCGTCCAGCCCAGTTTTCCTTGGATAGAACTAAATTTGGGTACCTGATTAGTGCCTTGTCTGGCCCTGCCCTAGAATGGGCAACACCCTTGGTAGCCACAGAAGACCCACTAATTTCTAATTATGCGTCTTTTCTTTAGTCATTTAAACGGATGTTTGAAAGACCTGGGCTGGAGACATCGGCGGAAGGAGCCTTGTGTGACATCCAACAAGGAAGTCAGGATGTCTTGCAGTACATCACACGTTTCAGGCAATTGGCGGCAGAAACTACTTGGGTGGAACGAACAACGGTAACCCTTTATCGCAGAGGGCTGCGAGAAGAAATCAAAGAAGAGTTACTACATTCTCCTCGTGCGGAGTCTATGGCTGAGCTAATGGACTTTACATTATTAGTTGAACATCGTCTCAATGAACGTCGTTTGGGGACTAAAGTCACAACTCCAGCAGCATACCGGAGTAACCCGACCGAACATTCATAAAACAAAAACCCCCATGACAAACTGCCTTCCACAGGAGAAGAACTTATGCAGATAGGCTTAACTAAGCGACCCTTGTCTGAGGCCTAACGTGAACACAGAAGAAAACAAGGACTGTCTGTATTGTGGCGTCTCAGGGCACATGATTCGCAATTGTCCTTCTCGTCCTCCTAAGCAGTCGGAAAACGCCAAATCCCGTCCTCTGTGAGAAGGGAGACGACGGGATGGTCTGGAATTCCCTTCGATCTGTACCTCGAACGAAACTTACACCTTTCTCTTTCTTCTGCCTAGCATTGTAAGGCTGTCAGATGGAGCAGAAGAGAAGATACTAGCATTGTTGGATAGTGGTGCCAGCGCGATGTGCTTAGATGAAGTATGGGCTAAGGAGAGATAAAGTAGTTGTGTCCCTAAAGAGAACCAGGAACAAGTCCATACTGTGGACGCAACTCCTTATTTCCGGTCCAGTCAAAGACATGACACCGTTATTACAACTTACATTTGGAAAAAACCAAGAACACTTGCCTTTTGATCTGATCGCCTCACACAGCCACGTCATGATCTTAGGTATACCTTGGCTAAACAGACATAACCAATATATCAACTGGGAGACAAGAACCATTTCCTGGTCATCTCTTTTCTGTCAACAATTCTGTTACCCCACTGAAGAATACTGGTCTAAGGTAATGCCTATAATAAGAAAGGAAGCCTGTACCTCAGTTAACTCCGTCCAAGGCGTACCAAGTCACTACAATACATATGCTGACATCTTTCAGAAGCCTATGAACGCAACGTTACCTCCTCATAGGGAGTTTGACTGTCATGCCATTGGAACCTGGAGCAACAGTACCCTACGGAATAGTAGATTCTCTCACTGAACCAGAGAAAGACTCTCAGACAATACCTTGAGGAAAATCTCCAGAGTGGCCTTTTTGTTCGATCCTCCACCTGCCAGGACGCCCCTCCTCTTCGTCCCCAAGAAGACTAAAGATCTCCGACCATGTATTGACTTCAGAGACTTGAATAAAGTCACCAATAAAGACCGCTATCCGTTGCCCTTGATTAAGGATATACTGGAGTTGAAAAGAGGGGCTCAAATGTTCACCAAGTTGGATCTCAAGGGTGCCTATCATCTCCCTTGAATTAAAAAAGGGGATGAGTTGAAAACCGCATTTCGAACCCTGTTAGGGCATTTCGAATACACAGTTATGCGTTTTGGGCTAACGCCCCTTCCATCTTTCAAAGGTTTATGGACAACGTGTTCTCGGACCTCCTAACCCAGATAGTGGTTATCTACCTAGATGACATATTGATCTACTCAGCAGCTCCTGAGTTACATCGCATGTACGTCATGCAAGTCCTTAAAAGACTATGCCAAAATAGTCTCTTCTGCAAACCTGAAAAATGTGAATTTGACAAATCTGAGGTAGAATATTTGGGTTACCGAATCAACAAGACAGGAACAGCCATGGATCGTCAAAATGTATAGGCTATTTTGGATTGGCCATCACCTTAGACCATTTAAGAAAGGGTTTCCTAGGTCTGGCAAACTTTTACCGTCAATTCATTGATAACTTTGCTCACCAAACCAGCTACATATCCCAAACGTTAAAAAAAGGAATATCTCCGGCAAGGGTTCAAGTGGACCGAAGCTGTCGAACAGGCCTTCCAGTCCCTAAAAAGACCTACACGCAAGCACCCATTTCACGACACCCTGACACAACAAAGACATTTTTTGTGGAGACACACGCGTCGGACAAAGCTGTTGGCGCCTTCCTCCTCTAACAACAAGATGACGGACTGGAACATCCTGTGTTTTACCAGTCACATGTCCTTTCAAGACTCTGAAAGTAACTACTATGTTCTAGAACGAGAACTACTTGCCCTGAAGCTGACCAGCCATGAATGGAGGCAGTTCTTAACAGGAACTAAAGAACCCTTCAAAATCAGAACAGACCATAGAAACCTCCAATGTCTCCGTAACATCCAATGCCAAAATAGCCGTCAAGCCCGGTGGGCTTACTTTTTTTTAGCCAGTATGACTTTGTCGTCTCCTATATAGCAGGATCTCACAACACTTTAGCAGACGCCTTGTCTCGTCGTTATCCCGAAAGACCTACGCCCCCATAACAGAACATAATGGAGCCACAAAGGATTGTTGGCATGGTTCAATCTTTCCTAGACAGGGTTCATTCTTAATACAAATCCATGAACCCAGATGAATGGAAGAAGCTAGTTAATATGGTTAAGCAACGCAACACACTATTACCATGGTAGGGCTTCATTTCTATCTACACAAAAGGTGCAGCTAGAGGCCCTCCAAATGTGTCACGATTCTCCCGTGGCGGGTCATCGTGGTTTCAAGGCTAACCTAAAACCGATACTTCGCTCTTTCTGGTGGCCGTCGATAACAAAAGATACTGAAGTCTATGTGCCATCTTGTCCTGTCTGTGCCCAAGCCAAAACATTGCATACTAAACCCATGGGACTGCTTCACCCCCTGCCTGTTCCAACGGCTCCATGGCATACCATATCCACCGACTTCATTTCCTCTCTGCCTCCATCTGCTGGTAACCGGGTTATAATGGTGACAATAGATTCTTTCACCAAGATGGCTGAATTCACCGCCCTTAAAAACTACCTACTGCAAGAGAACTCGGAAGCATCTTCATACAGGAGATATACCGCCTCCATGGCCTGCCACGGGTGATTGTATCTGATCGAGGCCCTAAGTATGCATCACGCTTCTGGAAACAGTTTTGCAAAGCTCTTCATATTGAGGTGGCCTTGTCCTCCGGGTTCCATCCCCAGATCAATGGACAAACGGAACGCTTAAATCAAGGGCTAGAGCAATACCTCCGGTGTCATTGTAATGCGACTCAGAGCGACTGATCCTCCTACCTACCATTGGCAGAATATTCCTACAACAACTCCGTCCATAGTACATCCAAGACTACCCCATTCTTTTGTTTATACGGTTTCCATCCTCGGACCTTTCCTTCAGTTCTGCAAGACAGGCCCTCTGTTCCAGCGGCAGCCTCCTTTATTCGCCACCTCCGAGCCATACGATCTAAAGTTCATGTCTACCTCCAAGAAGCTAAGGAGAAAATAAAGGACACTGCTGACGTCCGTCGCCGCCAATCTCCATTATACCAAGTCAATGACAAAGTCTGGCTGTCCTCGAAGTTTCTACCTTTTCAGTTATCATGTAGTAAATTAAAGCCACACTTTTATGGTCCTTTCAAAGTTACTCAAGTGGTGAATCCTGTGTCCTTTCGACTTCAACTTGAACATGCTTGAAGGATACATCCCGTTTTTCATGCCTCTCAGTTGAAACTCTAGGTCTCTGATCCCAATAGGAGAGTTTTTTCTCGTCCACCTCCTGTTTTGGTCAATTAGGTACCCGAGTACGAGGTCCAAGCTATCTGTGACTTACGGTTTTTTAGGGGCAGTTTGCAGTTCCATGTCCATTGGAAAAGCTATCCCCTCAGTGATATCACTTGTGAGGATGCGGACTCTGTCCACGCTCCTGTTCTTGTCTGCCGTTTTTTTCAGCTTTTTCCTGACAAGCTCGGGACTTCTGGTGGAGGGACTTACTGTTACGCCGCGGGCTGAGTCGCGACCCGGGGCGCTACCAGTTTCCTCTTCGCCGGCCGTGGTGCAGCCCGTGGTACCCCTCCCTCCTCTTCGGGGGTGCCGCGGTTTCAGCATCGCGGCCACTGTGGCCATTTCAACAGCATTGCGGAAAGCACCCGCAATACCTGTTGATTTTCGGCCATGCCGCATACTTGCATGGCGGCCCATCTGCTTCTAGAGGCACCTTTGGACATTACACTCATCTGGTGTGGGCGTCTGGTGATCCCCTTCCTTGCGGGACATATTATTGCACTTCACTCTTTACCCTATCAAAGATGGTGACACCTCTCCTTCCCATTTTGTCACTTCCTGTTCCTCTATGTCACTTCCTGTTTTTTCTGTATTTAAAGGATCAGAACCTTTCCCTACTTGTATTGCAACACTCCTTGTTCCTGCTGGTGTGTCCTCGCTCCTGTTGGTTCTCTGGCTCCTCTTTTGGGGATTCCTTCCTTCTTTTGGCGCTTATTTTTCCCCTTGCGCCTTCTGTTCTAGCTTGTCTTCCAGTCCTCTCCTGGTTCCTTTTTGGGCTCCTGGTTTTCCAGTGTTTTCTGGCTCCTTGTCTTCTCCTTCCTTCCGGGAGTCTCATCAACATAAGGTTTTTTCCCTCTCTGGTTTTTCCTCTCGGGACTCCTCCTGGAGGGCACTGGCTGCTTAGGCTTTCATTGTCGGCAGCACCGTGGCTACCGGAAGGGGTCGCCCCCATCTTGGCCAAACCAGGACTTAAAAGATCCGAAGCCAGGAACAGTCTCAACGCCTCAAGACTGGTGAAAAAAACCCTAAACCCGACAGAACGGGATGTGCACCACGCCTCCTTGCATAACTAATTTCCTACCTGTACTGGGGCCAAATGGGCCTCAGGGCATGAGGTGGCATCTTCCAGGTCTGGTGGATGCCGGGGTTGCATATCAAAGGAAGCAGAGGCTTTGAAATGTGGAAACTTGGTATGCTGATTTACAAGTCATCCTGCTGGAGGAGGTGTAAACCCCTCTTGCCAGAACAGGCATTGTTCCTGACCTGAAGCTCATGGCAATGGCAGTCGGCATGAGTATGGTGAGGGGACTCTTAAGGGGGCACAATACATGCTACATGCAGCCCTTAGGGACCAACTTTAGTACCCATGCCCTAGGTAGCAGAGGTACCATAAACTAGGGACTTACAGGGGTGCAAAAGGTCTTGCCAATTGGGGAACAATTATACAGTTTTAGGGAAAGAGACATAGAACCGGGGACCTGCATAGCAGGAACCCTGTGCACTTCTGTCAAAATGTCATCAGATACCAGGCAGAAAAGTGGGGGTGATCATGTCAAAAAGGGGCACTTTCGACTACATTGTCGGGAAGCAAGACCTCCTTAACAGAAACTAACAGGATGGATGAAAGACTCGTCATCCATTCTAAACAAGAAGCTAGGGAAGCAACAGACAGATGTTGACCAAGAAAATGTGTCATGTGACCCACATTGAGCAATGTTGTAGGATCGCTTTAACAATAAAAGAGACTGAATGAAGTAAGAGACATTGTGGGTCGGGACATAGGAAAATGTCCCAGACTAGTCAAAAATGAGTGTTTTCCATGGATAACACTGTTCAATTCCAGACCATAAGCAAACTTTGAACATTTACCAATGTTTCCAATGAAAAAAGATCTACAATCAAGATGTTCGAGGTTATTAAGATGGCACATACAAATCTCTCAATTCCTTTCTCGAGGAGCACTGCATTCTGATGAGACAATCCAACATTTATGTTCCCCGATGTGTGACACTACTGGAAGAATACTGCTGTTGAAAGGCCAGTCATGATCCTTTAGACAACAGAAATAATGAGGATAAGTGCCACCTGTATGATACAACAGAATATTGCAGTGCTGTGTCCCATGACGAGATGCATAGCAGCTGCTCTATAAAAGAGATGAAATGGACTGCAGACCTAGAAAAAGTTCTCTACCTGGTCTCTCATATGGGAGAGTTCAGAGGCAAGAAGTCTGATTGGCTCACAGTCAATTCTACACATGGTAGTCTTTGGTCAGAGTAATCATATAAATTGTAGCATTTGAAATGAAAATACCTTCCTAAAAAAAAAAAACAGGTCAGTCAATGTAAAGACTCGAAGTCCTACCCAAGAACAATTCTCAGTTAAAATATTGAGTAGGCTGCACATGCTATGAAGATCCAACAAGAACATTATACCACCATGTCAAAGTCCATGGAAGGCGTAAAAATATTCCACTATCTGCTGAAGGGATGTCAGCTTCTGCTGCAGTGAGAATGCAAGACACAGTAAATGATCTTCTGAGTTGAACCTCCAATATACTAGTGGATGAGACTTTCAGATTGATCGACAACCCCAAACTGAAAAGGGGCTAGAAAGCACTGCTACTTTGATGTCCCTGTTCCTTCTGTCGATCTGTGGGGCTGCCTCGCAGGTATGGTGCACCTAGCATAGGCATCCAGGCACTTAGCCGTTCCTCACAAACTGGTAATAGGTTGGCCACCTCTTCACTAATGGCATGGACTGTCTGTTCATAGAACCCAAATGTCCGATATGGACCTAACAAAAAACAGAATTTCTCTGTTAATTCACTATGTTTCACTGCCTTTAAGTAACAGAATGAGAAATATTCTCACAATATGTTGGCAACTTCATTCGTATTAACAGCAATCATGTGAAGCAGTCTCATTTGGACTGGTCTTGAAGTTGCGTCTAAGAAACTATCACTCAGTACTTCCAGCATCCCGTCAAAAGGCTGAACTGACTGTTCTGGCGAGACAGACAGTCAGCATGTGCATGACGAACAGAAGAGAAAACGTGTACAGTACATACAATGTGTGCGTGTCTGACATCCCTATTCTGACTTCGGGTGAGTGGTGGTAGGGACCACAACAGGTTGACCTATAAGTAAATTGTGTTTCCTTTGATGATCTTTTCTAGCAGCTGACACAGGATTTGTAAATAAGTACAATTTTACATATTTATTTCACTGAAAAGCCACATGTAAAAGTGACGATAAAGTTAGCACTGGCGGCTCGTACAGGTAACGCGGTGGGGCGGGGGAGGGGCCGGGTTGTGGAGTACGACTTACAACAGGAAAGTGAAATGGAAATAAATAAATAAATCCACTTAACTTGCGCTGGCCGCATCACCAGCTCTCGCTGTATTCTCCTATTCAATGAGCTGGCCCAATAATGCAGTAGACGTATTGTAGTGTCATCTCCAAAATGACTATCATCTCAGGTAGGTGCATGTAATTTAATAGTAATGCATGGATCAGGCAGTACGTCTACTACTATTCTCCCCTGAGCCCCACACTAAAGTACTCTGCTCTTAGGGTGCGCTGTGATCCTAGGTTTTCACTCTGACCCTACCGGACCCTACCTTATGACTGTTGCACGCTTGCCATGTCCTTCTACTTAACCCCCTCATCCTACCTCTACCCACCACTTTGGCCTTAAAACTTCAATTTTTCCTGACCCGTCCCACAGCCTGGCAGTCTGTCACAACTTTACTCTTCTACTGTTTTATCCTCAATGTACAACACTTATTATACTGCTCCCCCTACCCATGGTTATTTCCTTATCTCATAAATGCCTCTCACACTGTCCCTACCACCACTTTCTATTACCATTGTTGCAATCTGCTCCCAGTACCTCTTGCTCAGCTCATAAGCTTCCTCTGTCTGACATTTCAACCTCATGATTCCACTCCTCTTCACTCTGTTTATACTCATTTCCTAGCCCTTCTATTTCACTATGCTCATAGCCTGTCGTTATGCACCTACTCTGGCCCCAATTTCTTGAACTGCATTCTCTCTCCACATCTTGACTTTTTAATGCTGCCCCTGCTCTTCCTCCATCCCACTCTACCCCCATCTGGTCACACCTTTATGGTGCCACGCAGGTCTACTTTTTTCAGCATTATTTCTCTCACTCTCATCATATCCTATCGAACTGCCTACCCTCTAGTGGCGCTTTAACACCTCATCCTATGCCTAACCTCTCATTTCCTGCTAATGCACCACTGTGCCTACCCTCTCATTGTGCCCTACTGCGTCACTCAACGCCTACCCACGCATGGTGCCTGTACACCTTCTCTCTACTGAAAATTCACTATATAGATAAGACAGTCCCTCTGTCCTTCCATCTGTTGTGCTTTAAACCTTCACTCCAACGCTTCCCTTCACTGCTAGCTCATAGCTGTTGCTTCAATTAATGTGTCGTGCCCCTCACTATTTCCTTGCCTATGTCCCTGACTTAGCACTCACCTTCCATATATATCGCTCAATATAGTCCTTACATGTAAATGAGATGACTCTTCCTGTTCTTTCTCTGCTCCTACCCCCTCAAACTCCTCATAACCTGCAATACCCTTACTCTGCACTCATATTTCACATTGCTCCTACTCCCTCTCTCTCTTCTGGTAACTCCTAACCTTTCGATACCTCCTCACTGCGCTTCTCATTCTGCTTTTATGCTTCACTCATACAGAGTCTGCCAATACCGGTTTTTCCTTTCTCTGCCCCTATCCCTTACCTCTAACATCTAATTCGGTCTCTGCCCATTCATCTCTATGTACACACTGTGCCCCTGTCCCCTCAGCTTTGACTCTACCTAATGCGTGCCAAAACCAATAACTATTGCCGTTCGATTCTGCAGCATAAAAGACCTGATGCTGAGGCATATAACTGTGTATAAACTGCATCTCCCCCAATTGCACCTGTAAACTTTTTCTAGCACCACGGTTGTAAACAGTGAGCCTGTAGGTACCTCATGCTAAGCCATCCTATAAAACAAAAGGCTAGGTGCAACCCACGGATGGACGTGAGGATATTGCTGGATCCTTGTTTTATTTATTTCGTTTACACCACGTGCTGGCATGGAGACCCTGTGGAAGGAATTGCCGGGCTTGGCTGAAACCTAACCCGGGGCCATAGAAACATACATTTAATTACAGAGCTCCGTTTTAGTGGCACCAATTAAGACATTAAAGAGGCCACACTGTGAGCAGCATGCACAGGCAGCACAGATAATGCTCTCAAAGGCAGGGTGAGTAAGTGACGTCAGAGAGGCAGGTGAGGGCGGGGGGCTACGGATGAGAAAATGGTGTCGATTCCATGGGGGAACCATGGAGTGACCGCCGGTCTAAGGTGTCAAAACAGAAAAATAAGTAAACATTTGTACCTTTCGGTGGTGTTGGATAGTGTTCCCATTGAGTGTAATTATAAACAGCGAGTGAGATACTACCTTTGTGTAAGAAGTGGTGACCATAATGTTGATAGCAAAACATATCACCGAAAATAGATGTACCATCATACAATTTATCAGAAGAAAATGCAGCCGACTGCTCTAAGTGAGCAAACCAATTGTACACAGTTTTAATGTCTCAATCAGAGAAAGTAATGGAGGTGATATCCTTTAACCTCTTGAGTGCACATGACGAGCTGGTCTCGTCATGGGCCGCGGTTGCGCTGTGCCCATGACGAGACCAGCTCGTCATAAACCCCGCCCGCTAATGCAACGGCCAGCACAGGGCGGGAAAAGGGGCGGGCACTCAAGGGGTTAAGGAAATTTTAAACACATATGGCATTTGTAAAAGTTCAGTAGGAGCATACACATCATACGATACCCTGTCCCACACTATTCCTTCCGGAACTGATGCCATGTTCACCAAGGACAAGTTCACAGTGCCATAATACATGTGGCTTCAGAACCAAGTTCACAAGTTTTACTGCAGACAGTTCTGGGAAATAGTGCCAATTCAGAAGTAGGAAAGAGAGTCACCAAACCAATCTGGAGGACCAGGAATAGTAACCCAATTATAATCCCGGGGTGTAACCAAGGAGTAACAAAGTATGTCTTTTTCAGCCAAACCAAGCGAGCTCGCATTTGCAGGTTGAAAGATAGATTCAGTGGTTTCTCAGGTTCACATGAATCTGGATGAGAAGTCGTCGTAATGCACAAAGTAGCCACATAACGTCCAGTCTATTTTTGGGCGCTTAGCAGGTTTTGTGGAACTGTAAGAAGACCATCTGCGGCATAGACACGTAGACGTAGTCAATTTTCAAGATTGAAATTTGAGTTTATGTACTCATTGACTGTAAAGGTGTTTCAACAGGGAGAAGTAAAACTGCATAGTTGTTTACAGTTTCTCTTAGGAGAGGGAAATCTTCTGTAGTTATTATAGCTTCCATCTGAACTGCCTTAACAATAGCGGAAGGAGAACGGAGGCTCCCCAGGAGCCCACAAGGACTACTGTTAAAATCACACTATGTGGCTGATTCTCATCAGATCAATGGAGACAAACCTTTAATCTTGCCGGCCAGCAAGAGGCGGAAGTAGTGTAGTGCTGGTACCTTCGAAGATGGCCCAAATTCTCTCTTGTCCACAATTCTTTCACTGACCAGGTTCCCAATCTTCGGGACCGAGCTGAGTCTTCGCAGTACAACTTTCACTTCTCCAGTGGGCGTGCATTTTACTTGGTTGCTGTTTTGTGCCCCACGGAATTCATTGAGTTGCTGTAAAACACCCAAACGTTCATTGTTGTCAAATAGTGTTTCTGCAGCCACTGTGCTGACATTATCAAGGTCTGGTACCCACATTTTCACACCAAAGAAGATTTTCTATGGAGTACGACTCCCAGGGATTTTCTTGGCATGTTATTGAGTGCCCTCTGGACCCCATATGGGTGATTGACCCAACTGTTTGGAAGCAATCATAGCTTGTACAGAATGAAAAATGTTTAGAGTTACTTGTGTCCAACTGTTGATTGAAAAATCAGGTCTAATCAAATCGTAGAACGGTTTTACTCATTCTGCGTAATCAAAAATGTATGTTCTACCAAAATGTTAGGATCCGAAAAAGGTTTGTAGTCTTTCCAGAGTAGTTAGAGGTTAGCGCAATGCGCATCTTTCAAAAAAAATGTGCCACCAGGCTTTTGCCTTCACTTGACAACTCATATCCCAGAGACAGGACACCGACATGGTCAATTTTCAATATTTTGAAATTAAATTTGTAGCCCAAATAAGCAAACCCTAAAATTATATGGTCTACTCTGTCCAAGAGTTCCATCAATTCATCGTCTATCAGATAAATATCATCCACATAGGACAACTCATCAAAATTTGGAAGTAACTTTTCACTCTAGCTGAAAACAACCCAGGGCTATTCGGATACCCCGGAGGTAAACGCCAACATTGCCGTTGTGAACCTAGCACTGAAAATGTTGTCAAATATCTGCTTTGAGGCGCTATATTCTGCCAGAAGAAACCATTTGAGATGTCTAGTATTTTGTATTTCTTACACACGATGTTATTCCTCGGTGAGGCACTATGTGCATTTCATACTGCAAACATGCGGGTAGCGGTGTTTAAATGCATGTAGTCTAAAACTAGACAGCATGAATTGTTCAGGTTCGTTACAGGAAACGAAGGATTATTCATGGACGAAGTGCAATTTTCGATTACACCCTGGCATTCAAGTTGTTGTGGGATTTCCATAGCTTGTTTTTTAGCTTCATGTTTTATCGGATATTGTCTCTGTAGTGGAGGAGCTGATTTTAATGGGATCTCGTGATGAGGTGACTCATCATCCCACCCAACATGATTGCGATATAGTGCAGAAGCTAGCACTAATGCCCACTCCTTGGCGTATGAGTGTTTAATTGATTTTGGAACGAGGTCAGAGAAAGCAGGAAAAATTACTGTTTCCCCCATTGGGCACTCCATTGCGAACTCAAGTGGCCAATACTTTTCAGCCAAAAGAATATCTTAACCATATGTTAGGTTCCTTGAAACTAGAGCTTCCCGGGGGGGAGGGGGGGGGGGGGGGAGGTGTTTGTTTTTAAATCACTTTATGGGTTCTTGGTAAGATAATGGAATTTCTATGTCAACATATGGAATGTATTCATCTGGTGTTTCATCATCAATTCAAGTGTAAAACAATTTTCTGCAAGCATTCGCAGCCGGGAATGTAACCCAAGAATAAAAAGAAACCTCTGTTCTGAATGCTTAGTGTGCTTCCACCATGAAGGCAACTTCTCCACACGCTGTCGGGAAACTATACTATAGTAACTCCATAGTAACTGCAAGTCCGCAATTTTCTTTAATATTTAGAGTGACTACTTGTTCTTCACTCGCTTCTGCGTTTACCGACATTGTGCAAAGAGAGAAGAAATTTAGTAAATTAATTTATGGAGATAGGGTTAGCACAATGTGGAAAAACGTTATCATACAAGCTTGAATAACCTTCATAGGGTATACCTACTCAGCTGAGGAAAATTTCCCTACCACCACAGTCCTCTACGGTTTGGAGGTGAGTAGGGGTCTCTGAGAAAAACACAACTGAACAACTCAGAACGTTAAATAAGAACCCAACAGTTGCCATTGTGTAGTTCCTACTAACCCATAGGATCTGTGCGTTTGGGTGAGGTGCCTAGATTGATTCTAGGCACGCCCGTAAGATATGCTGGCCTAGAAACGAGCTAGCTCACATTGCCACCAAAAGCCCCCTTAAATTTACTAGGGAGTGAATGGTTTCTGGCAACTACTAAACATGACAACCCTGACCCCTCAGGGATCGTGCTAACAGATCAGAACCTTTCGCTCAGGCACTCGTGCTTACTTGCGCTCAGAGAAATATACAGAGAATACACAGTGAGACATTTTCAATATATTTATTGAACCGCCGTTATTCTTGTATAGATTACATGTGCTGCGATAATCAGTAGACAGAAGCAGATGAAAGTGATAACAAGCACCTAAAGAGTGAATAGTAGATATAGTTCTACCATGGGTCTAGAAGAGCGTATATATGCAGGCATATAAACAAGGCAGTAATCAGGCTTACTCCTACTATGCAAACTCTACTCTAGAGAGTGTGTAGGTGTGAAGCCAAGAATCCCCCAGGGGACGACCATACCGAATTACATGGCGGGAGAGAATGTAGGTGCCTGTCTTGGTCACAAACTGGGCACCCACTAACGGAGAGGTCAGACCACTGCGTGGTCTCTGCATTCAGGATCCCTCCGTGTCAGCTGAAGTGCCTCCTCTAATTATCTATTGGGATACTCATTTATACTAGAAAGCATCCTTGGGATGTACGTATAGATTATCAATGTTCTGGATATGTAGATAGCCCTGTCGTCCCGTGGATGAAGATAGAACAACATTTGCACATCTTGCATAAAAAGGCCTTGTAAATGGTTTTCCAGGGATTGTGATAATGTTATGTGAAGCTAGATGTTTAAACAGTAGTAGTTTCAGAGAAACAAATCCAACATTGTTGCACACACAAATATGTGCAAAAGGTCACGGCAGAAACCTTATTGTAAAAAAGAGGACAATGTAAAAAATTAGCAGCTTTCCCTACATGGGCCCAACTCCGGAACATAACAAGTGTTTCTATGTAGCCTCTTAGGGTACAAACCCAATATGGATAAAAATGATGCATCTACTTAACTATCTCGAAACTCCTGTATATACCGTTAAAAGCACTAGGTACCTAGGAATTAAACGTAATAATGCGCACAATTGACTAATTAAAACCAAATTAGTTAAATCTCTTGTATGATTATTAAGTAGGAAGGAATCACAATTTCAATAATGGGCAGAGTAAATGTTATCAAAATGATAGTATTGTACCCGATGTACCCATTACGATCATTACCTATATACAGCTTCTCTCTTTAAATTTTTTTTAAAAAAAAATAGTTATCTTAATGAACAAGTTACTTACCTTTGGTAACACCTTATCTTGTAGAGACTATCTAGCCACAGATTCCTTACCTTATAATTTTCCATAGGCATCAGACTAGATCTGAAAAACGTTTGTGAGCACTACCCCTGTGCATCGATAGGTGGCGTAATACGGCTCTGTGTAGCATCGTCCATATCGATGTGACGTGTGCACTGATAGTAGCCTTAACTCTGGTGAAATAACGGACACCCTCGGGGAGTTGCTTCTTGGCCAATGCATAGCAGATCTTAATGCAGAGCAATATCCATTGGGAGATGGTCTGCTTCTGCATTGCTTTACCCTTCTGGTCGCCCACACAGATTCTCACTTGCATTCAAGGTAGAATGACATAGCTCCTTTTTGGGTCCAGTCGGTGAAGTCGCTCCTCTTCCTTAGAGGGATGTGGCAGAGTGTAAAAGGTAGGCAGGGTGATGGGCAGGCCTAAATGGAAAGGAGTGAAAACCTTCGGGAAAAAAAGGAAGCTCTAGTGCGAAGAACCAGCTTGTCTGGGTAGATATTCAGGTAAGGAGAATTGGATGATAAAGACGGAGCTCACTAATTCTCCGGGCAGAGGTTATCGTTACGGGGAAGGCCGTGTTGATGTTAAAGAGCAGGAGAGGACAATTGTGCAATGGCTCAAAGGGAGCGCACATCAGAAAAGTCAAGACAAGATTCAGGTCCCACTAAGGAATGATGAAAGGTAAAGGTGGAAACGTGTTTCAAACCTTTCATGAAGTTATGTACAAAAGGGGATTTGAAAAGGGATGGCTGATCATGCAACTGCAGAAAGGCTGATATGGCAGAAAGATAGCTCTTTAGGATGTCCAAAGAAGAGCCCTGCTGGGCAAGACAAAGAATAAATAGAAGGACCTGAAAGAGGGAAGCAGAAAGATCACAAATTTGCCCCAACAGCAAGCATATACAGTCATGGTGGATGGACGCCCGACTACCAACATAACAGTGAAGACTTCGGAAAAAAGGTCGAAAGCTGTCAACTGTCCACGCTCATTTTCCACACATGAAGGCAGAGCGTTGACAAGTTCGGGTGGAGAGCTCCCCCCTGCTGCTGCGACAGAAGATCCTCCCAAAGAGGTAGCATGATTGAAGGACTGATAGCCATGCTCACAGCTCAGGATACCAAACTCTCAGAGTCCAGTACGGAGCCACAAGGATGACATGGGTCCCATCATTCCTGATCTTCTTGAGAACTCTGGGCAGGAGTGATATGGGTGGGAAGGCATACAGGAGGCTTGAGCTCCCATCGAGAAGAACAGCATTTGAGCAAGAGCTGCCTTGGAAACTGCAGTGCGCCGAACTGCTGAATTTAGGCATTCTCTGCTGTGGAGAACAGCTATAACCAAGGCTCTCGCCACTGCTGAAAGAGGCCTTGTACCACCTGTGGATGGAGACGCCATTCATAATCAGTTAGGTCTCTTCGGCTGAGTTAGTCTGTCCTGGCATTCAGAGAACTCACAGGTTTTGAACCACCAAGAAAATGCCATGATGTTCCAGTCATGTCCGGAGACGCAGGACCACTCGACAAATGGTCCACTATTTCACCTCACCTTGTTTGTTGTAGTACCACATGGAGGTAGTGTTGTCCGTTAACACCTGCCCACTAGCCTTCCCTTGACGGAGGGCTGAAAGGCTATTAATGTCTGCTGGATTGCCCGGTGCTCCAGTAGAGGAGCCCAGATTCCGCCTGAGACCAGAGGTATCTGATCTCCACCTCTCTCAGATGCCCCCTCCTAGGGATGACAAATTTGTCACCGTCAGATCTGTTTGGGGAAGGGAGGGGAGTCGCTAACCCAATCAAGGTTTGTTATTCACAACTGCAAATTTTTGCAGTTTCCTCAGTGATCTGTACTGTAGGAAAGTTCCCCTTTTTGACACGGTCACAAGTGAGTGGGAAGCCATCTTAAGTATATGTACTGGGCTCAGGTCATTACAAGTTCCCCACCTACATGATGGCTTCAAGGAAACCTATGGTGTTTAGATGCACATCTTAATAAATCCACTACTAGCATCAGTATGGATTTATTAAGACAAGGTGTTTGATGCCAGAGGGCACCTTAGAGGTGCCCCTGAAAACCTACCAGCCTCTTAGTGTTTTGGCTGACTTATCGTCCATTCTGCTACCACAGACATGTTTCTGACCACCATCAGGTGAGAGTCCACTCTCTCCTAAGCCAGAAACAATGCTTTCTCCGGAGGTAAGTGTTTACACCACCTCCAGCCGGAAGGCCACTGAATCTGCATACCAAGGCAAGGGACTTCAAAGTCCCGGTCGCCTTTCATAAGCCATCACGGCTTCCCACATACCTGGGAAATGCCACCCTATGCACTGAGGACCACTTGGCACTAGGACAGGAAGGAGATTTGCTATGCTAGGACGCGTGGTGCACTACCAGGCCAGTCACAACCCTAAGGTGGGCTGCCTGATGTGCCCAACGAAGGAAAGGTTCCATCATTTTGATTATGGTGGAAATAGGAATTCCGGGACATTGTTAGCCTACAAGCTGCATTGTAAACCAATAGCATAGAAAATGAAAGCATTTTCATACAAAACTGGCACCGCGCCTTTAAGGCAGCCATGACCCCTAGCTTTCCATCATGCCTCGGGGTGACAGTTAGGTCAGTTGTTCTTTGCGTATCCCTGAAGATCAGGGCACCAAGATATAGATTAACAATGAAGAAAATCTCATTTGCCTGGGGAGGCGGGTGAGTTGCTTATGATTTTGTTGAGGATACCCCCTGGAAGAGAACTAGGATAACAGGTAAGTAACCTATCCTTCTCTTCCAAAGGATCCTCATCAATAGTCATAAGCACTGAATAGAATAGCAAGCCCATCTTCCACCTGCAGGCAAATGAGAGTTAATGATTCAAGGTACAACAAACAGCCGCAATCAGCTGTTGAACAGATTCCTCAAAGAGGCCTGGCCTACTTGGGCATCTGCTCTGGTGTCTGAATATAGACAATACCGCCTTGTAAATGTATGGATGGACCTCCAGGTTGCCGCCTTACATATCTCAGATATAGGCACGTTATGAAAGAAAGTAGTCAGTCATAGCCGCTTTTCCTCTTATGAAATGTGCCCTGTAAGTAAACCCAAGAGGCTTCTGCGCTAGCTGATAAGCTAACTTGATGCATGAAACTATCCATCTGGAGATGGATCGCTTTGAGGCTGGAAAATCTGTTCTGCTCGACCCATAGTTAACGAAAAGTTGATCAGATTTCCTCATGGACTTGGACCTATCCAGATAGAATTTAAAAACTCTTTAGGTCAAGTGAGTGTAAAGCCCTCTCAGCTGGAGTGGAGGGCTTAGGGAAAAAGGTCAGTAGAGATATGGCCTGATTCACATGAAAATCCGACACCACCTTCGGCAGGAAGGAGGGATGAATTCTTAATACCACCCTATTGAGATGGAAAACAGTGCAAGGTTCCTTTGAGCAGAGGGCCTGTATTTTGCTCACACTGCGAGCAGAGGTGGTCGATATCAGGAAAGCTACCTTCCAAGTGAGGTGTTGCAAGGTTGCTTTGTGGATAGGTTCGAAAGGTGGACCCATCAATTTTGATAGCACCAGGTTCAGCTTCCGGGGTGGCGAAGGAGGCCGGACCGGAGGGTAGACCTTTTTCAGACTCTGTAAGAAGTCTTTCACAATCTGTAGCTGAAAGAAAGAAGGTTGAGAAGGAGAGCGCCTGTATGCAGTGATAGCAGCTAAGTGTGCCTTAATGGAGGGAAACTTCAAACCCGCTTTAGCTAGGTAAAGCAGGTATGGTAAAATGACCTCCTCCTGTCCCTTCGTTGGGTTTGTAATTGTTTTGAACACACCACATATAAAAAAGTTTCCACTTGCACGCATAGGAATCTCTAGTGGATGGCCTCCTTGCCTCTTAAAATGGACATGCAGTCTTGAGGCAGCCCTAAATGTTCATACTGGAGGACCTCAGGAGCCATGCTGCCAAGTTCAGTGAGGGAAGGTTGGGATGATGAATCCTCCCGTTCATCTTGGACAGCAGGTCCGGTCTGCACAGCAGTCTCCTGTGTGGGCATCCTGACAGGTGCTGAAGGTCCAGGTACCACCATTGTCTCGGCCAGTCCGGGGCAATCAGGATCATTCTCGTGTACAAATGAGAGAGTTTGGTCACCACCTTCGGGATGAGCGGAAGTGGTGGAAAGGCGTACACAAAGGCCCCTGACCAGTCTATCAAAAGGGCATTTCCCTTCAACCCTGGCCGGTGGAACCTCGAGGCGAAGACTTGGCATTTTGTATTTTCGTGATCCGTGAAGAGATCAATGCTGGGTCGGCCCAAAGTCTGGAAAATGTCCTTGACGACTTAGTCGTTGAGCACCCAGTCTGGTCTGTCTCCAAAGTGTTGACAGAGCATCTGCCTTGGAGTTCTGTTCTCCTAGCAGGTGTATTGCCGTGATCTATAGGTTCCGTGCCAGGAGCCAATGCCAGAGAACTTGAGCTTCCAGAGACAAGGTGCAAGAGCAAGTTCCCCCGTTTGTTCAGGTAGTACATGGTGGTGGTATTGTCTGTCTGTACTAAGATTGAGCTTGCCTGAATCGAAGGAAGGAAGGCCTTGAGGGCTAGGTGAACTGCTCTCAGCTCCAGTATGTTTATGTGATATGAGCACTCTCTTGCTGACCATTGCCCTTGCGTCTGAAGAGAACCCATGTGGGCACCCCAGCCCAGGAGAGCAGCGTCCGTGATTAGTGTCTGAGAGGGAGGCGCCTGATGAAAAGGTACCCCCTACTTGCATATTCTCCTTTTTCATCTACCATGGAATGGATGCTCTTGCTGCATTTGAGAGACTTATTCTTTCTTCCCAACGATCCGTTTGCTGATCCCACTTGTCCTCCAGATCCTGCTGTAGAGGACGCATTCGTAGTCTGGCATTGGGGACCAGGAAAATGCAGGATGCCATCTACCCCAACAGGTAAGCAATCTGACGACATTCTGTTGTCCAGAATTAGCCTGCATTTCTGCGTGATGGAAAACTCTCTCTCCTCCGAAGGAAAAACTTTTTCTACCTAGGAGTCTACAGAGCTCCTAGATAATGGATTCTCTATCTGGGTTCTGTAGTGGACTTGTCGAAGTTAACATGAAGACCTAGCTGGTGACATAGCTCCAGGCATCGTAGGAACTGATACCTCTGGCTGTGGGGGGGAGTGACCTTTTAACAGCCAGTCGTCCAGGTACGGATACACAAAGATGCCTCTGCGGCGTAGTGCGGCTGCCACCACTGCCATGCACTTCGTGAACACTCGGGGAGCTGACTTCAACCCGAAGGGTAGCACTTTGAACTGGTAGTGTGAAGATCCCACTAGGAATCTGAGATATTGTCTGTGATGATGACTGACCGGAACATGAAAGTAGGCATCTTGTAGATCCAGCGAACACATCCAATCTCCCTGCCTGAGATGTGGCTATATTTGAGGGAGAGCCAACATGTGAAACGTCTCCTTTTTGATGGATTTGTTGTGTTCACAGATCCAGAATGGGTCTGTACTCTGCTTTTCGACCCTTCTTCTTTACCAAGAAGTATCTTGAGTAGACCCCCTCATCCTCGCTGAGATATTGGCACCTTCTCGATGGCCAACTTTCGCATAAGGGTGGAAACTTCGCTCTGCAATATCTTTATCTGATGGCACGATGATTGAACCGGAGGAATTGAGCGGGGTTGGTGTCGAAAATGTAGAGAGTACCAATTCTGCAGCTTAGCCAACACACACTGGTCTTTTGTGATCGCTCGCCACTCTTCGAGATGATTTGCAATACTCCACTCACTCCCCCCACCCCCCCCCCCCCACACTGGAACAGTGAACGGCGATGGGGGAAGTGGGCACTCATTGCTTGGTCTGCGTCTTAGCGGAGGCGTTAGACTGACGCTGGTTCCCTCTACCTCTGGAGGAACGCCGGCCTTGGTATTGTGACCTTTGCTGTCCCTGCTGATCCTGGTTTTTCTGTCAATGAGGGGTTTGAACCCTCTGTTGGGAGGATCGCCTGTTGTAAGGCCTGAATCATTTGCGGAACTCTTTCTTCTTCTCCAGACCCACGGCTTTGTGTGTCTAGCTCTGTCTTCAACGGGACATTTCTTCATCGGTGTGTGACCCGAACAAAGATGATCCGGAGAAGGGACTATTGAGCATCCTAGACTATGCCTCTGGTTTGAACTCTGAGAGTCGGAGCCAGGAGGTTCTTCTAGCGCATATTCCATGCGCATAGGCATGAGCCGAAATAGTAGCTCCGTCAGCTGCAGCGCGGATAACTTTGTTAGCCACCAAGCTGCCCTCATGTAAGATCTCATCAAAGTCCTTGCGATCTTTTTGTGGTAACTTTTCCATGAATCTTTGCAGTGAGTCCCACAGAGACCTGTCATACCGGCCCAAGAGAGCCCAAGTACTCGACACCTTCACCATAGAAGCGGATATGCCACATACCTTCCTTCCCCACGAATCCTGTGTCTTACTTTCCTTATCTGGAGGAGGAAGCAATAGCATGGGTCTTTTTTGCTGCAGCAATCATCACAGAATCCGGTGGAGGATTTGAGGAAAAGTGGGTAATCTTCCGGTGAACGGTATTTCTTCAAAATCCTAGCCGATGCGGTCTTGAGTGTCGCAAGCGTGAGGAAAATGTTCATAACTGGTTCTATTAAACACGGTACCAATGGCAGCAGGGGTCTAGATGCTGCCCTTTGGTGTAACGTCTCAAAAATAACAGAGGACAAACTCTGTCGAGTCGGCATCGGGATGTTTAGTTTCGTCGCACCCCTGTCCAGCATGTCCTGAAAAGTAGTAATATCATCCAACGGAGAGACCCTCGACGACGGGCTGTCAGTCAGAGTAGGAGAATAGTCTCTGTGTGATGTGTGTGTGGAAGAGGACGAAGGTGTTGGAGATCTGCGCCTTCTCCTCCTGCTTCTGGATCTAGGATTTTCTTCTGAGAGAGTGCGCAGGAGTGCGACCGCGATCCCTGGCTCTTGATGGAATACGCTCTCTATCAACCGCCTGTACCAGACAAGCCAACGGAGACCTGTGAAGGGGGCTCGAGTACTGTTGTGCCCTTGCAGTTGGAGCAGTGGCCCAGTTATGTAATGGTCTGTGCCATCTTGGCGAAAGATAGATGGAAGGCAATCTTTGCCCTTCTCGCCCCTCAGGAGAATGTGGAGGAGGCGGAGAGTTCTCTTTCCTACGCAGGCCTGGTTGGCGAATCTTGATGTCCCATGGACACTGGACTGCTGGACGTCGAGATCACGACATCTGGGGATCTTGACGTTGAACCCTTGTGAGAGCTGGGGGACCCTGTTCTCGACGTCGGTGATGGGGACATGGACAGGCTTACCAGATGCGAGTCCTCCTTGGAGGGTTGCCTCGACGTTGATCTAGAACGTCTCTGGAGAGATTAACTTAGACGTCGATCGTAGTCTCCGTGACAGTGAAGCTTGCCTCGACGTCTGCTTTCTCTTCTTGGACGGAGGACTCAATCCTGTCGACCGGCCTTTCAACGTTGAACGTCTACCCGACGCCGACGGAGTACCGTGTTTCGACGTCAGCCGCCTCTGTTCTGGAGACCGGTGTCTCGACGTCAATCGACGAAGTGGTGCCGTCAACGGAGACTTTCGCCTCGGCGGAGATGGAGTCGTGTGCCAAGACTGCAAAGATCTTTGCACTGACTTAGACGGCGACTTCTGCCTCGACGTAAAAGAACTTTGGACTGACCTCGATTGAGACCTTCGCCTCGATGCCGATCGCCGTTGATGTGGCGACGACCGAGTGATGTGCCTCGACGTCGACCACCTGTCCAGCGTCGACGGAGACTTGCTCCTCGACATTGATAGTCGCCTGGTTGATGACAACGGACGGCCTTTTACCTTCGTCGACGTTGAGCGTTGTTGATTTCTTGGAAGAATGATGCGTCGGCACCACTGTAATATTCGATTATTTCTTCGTCGCCGGCAGCTTCAACATCGATCCCGACGCCAACGGAGAACAGGTCAGGACTTTGCCTCTCGAAGTCGACTGACTCCTCCTCTTCTGCTGCCTCACTGGAGACCTACCTCTTTCAGAGAGGTCATAAAGTAGAATTCTCTCCCTGTCTTTGATGGTCCTTCTCGTCAACTTCTTGCAATGATGAAGAGTGAGAATCAGGGAGGCAGAGGATACCCACAGGATGGGTGTCTGATCTAGCATTCTTGCCACAGGCAGGGCAAGGATAAAACAAGGAAGGCAGTTCCGACAGAAATAAACCTTTTCTGGGACTCAAAAAAGGTTTCACTCTCACTCTAAGGCTTAAAGATGTTGAGTGAAAGCAAAAAATCTTCAAAAATATCAAGTATTTTTTGACAGAAAGTCAAAAAAGGAAGACCTGTGAATCCAGGGTCCTGACTGAAGGGGCCGGAAAGAACAACTGACCTAACTGTCACCCCTGAGGCATGATGGGAAGCTAGGGGTCATGGCTGCCTTAAAGGCACTGTGCCAGTTTTGTATGAAAATGCTTTAATTTTCTATGCTATTGGTTTACAATGCAGCCTGTAGGCTAACAATGTTTGCTTTATTTTGCTGTTTTTTCTTCATGAGGTTTACTCATTAAAAACAGAGTTGAAGTACTACACGTGTGTGTGTGTGTGCGCGTGTACACATATACATATATACAGTCTTTTGCAAAAGCAGTTTATATGTTTATTACATTGTTTAGCCTCCTAGATGGGAGCTGCATTGGTATGAGGAAAAAATTATATACATGTGTGTGTGTGTATATGTTTTTCATATATATTTTTCGTTATTTCCGGGCTCCCCGCACATGGGCGGGAATATTCAGTGCTTATGACTATCGATGAGGATCCCCTGGAAGAGAAAAATTGCTATTACGAAAAGTACCTACCTAATCGCTTGTATGACACATAAGGCATTGCGTGTTACAGAAAACAAATGATGGACGGAAGGCTGACAATGCATACATTCTGCCCCAGTCAAAAGATCTGGGTTAAATCCATTATTCTTTTGCCCACCATGCCACCCCAGTTTAGAACCAGCCATATGCAAATCAGTCTTGACCCTGTGCCTCTTGGGAACAGTCCAGACCGAACTGCCAAGCCAGATCCTCCCTGGACTGGAAATAAGCATCCTGGAACCGGTTTCAGGGTATGTCACCCTTCAGCCAGGCTAGCTTGAATCCAGTGGCACAGTGAGCAAGGGACCCACGTCTGGGCATACCCATCCCACTTAGGGCGAAAAGTGTTACAGCAAACAAATGTCCATCAACTGTTTTTCCTTTTTTTCACCCTGAGTGGGACGGGTATGCCCAGATGTGAAACAAAAAAGTTTCTGCATCCAGTCTGACACCTAGAGATAATTTGAATTCTAGGGCAAACCGGACTAGATATTTTCAAGAACATGCATATACCCAAGTTACCTAGGCATACCAAAGTTAGTGGGTGACCTTTACGGAGACGCTGGTAGAGGAGGATGGGCTCCCGACAGGACAATTCCTCCTACACCGGTCTTTGATAGCCACACTCACGGTGCGCTGGTGAGACCTCACCACTGAATCACCCACGCACCTTACCATACAATACTTGCACGTCATGGGACAAGGCAGACTGACGAGGTAGTTAGCACCCTCGCTGCGCCAACACGCCGCGATCAAGTTAGATCCCCCTCAGACAAAAATGGGAGCAAGACTTAGGCAGGAAATTCTCAGAGCTGGCTAGCCCGGTCCAGATCCTCAGGAACACGAGGTTCAGACAAATCCAATTCTACATTATTCGCCAGCCAAAATGAACAGATATTTTCATGGTACAGATTCTGCCTGCCCGAGATGTTCCACTCTAGACGCAGACCTGCTACACATGCTGTGGAGTTGCACCAACCTTAGTACATATTGGTGAGAGGTAGCGGACGCACTGCATAATTGCACCGAACGAGAGATACCCTTTGACTGGTCGGTGTACTTGCTGCACGGATTCCGCAGTACGCGCAACACAGATTCTTGGATCGGAGTATAACAGCTGCAAAAAGATTAATCACGAAAAGATGGAAGGTGTCCGACCCCCCGCATTTTAAGGCTTGGAAGAATTCCACACTCAGATGGACCAGGGCAGAAGGTATAGCGATTCGCTGGGAAGAAACCACAGGCATTCGGAAAATGCCAATAGCCACGCAATGGGAAGCAATCCAGATTACACTACAACAATACACAGACAGGTCAACGTGACTCCCACTGATACCTAGCTCAGATGGGCAACATTGCACCAGTGAATCGAATCTCGAAGACACTAGCTCCAAAAACCGACATTGATATACTGTTGCCCAGACACATATTTTGATAGAGGACCTATGGTTAAAGAAACGAGCGCAGGAGCAACAGGCAACATATCCACACATGCACACAGACAGGTGGAGACACTCCAATTCGGCTCCTAGTTCCAAGCCCTTTCCCCAGTTTTTTTTTGCAGAGTTTTATATATTGCGAACTTGACCCGAAGCCAATCAGGTATCAGAGCGCTTTACATAGCACCAGTTACGTTACATGAGGGGACAAATTCATAATTTTTTGTTAAGCGACGGGAGATTAGGTGATTTGCCCAGAATGACAGGATGTTCAGCGTCATTACCGAGACTCAAACTCAGTTCCCCAGGGCCGAGGTCGAGCGCTGTAGCCGTTAGGCCAACTCCTCTCCCAAGTTCTTTTGTATCGCTGTTTAGCATGGTTATTCACACAGTTCAGAACTGTCAATGCCACTTTCTGCAGGTAATAATGGCAGACATCCCAACGGGTTTGGACTTCAAAGTTAATTGACTTAGGTCAAGCTATTTGGCACTGGCATGTCTACATGTCCGTTAATTAAATGCTTGCAATGTTTAAACTGTCAAAACTAACTGTTATAAAGAAGGCTAATGATGTTACATGCAAAACTTGATAGGCAATTTGTTATTATTGTCACCGCAAGGAAGAGAGAAAAAACATTTAAATAAAAAAAACATTTAAACGAAAGTTAGTGGGCTTTTAGCCAGACAAATAGATATACACAAAAATTCTGTATGGGGCAATATTCAGTTTGTGTATAAACTATTTGAGAAGGTAATGATTCAAACTTTTCGAACCATTCAGAAATACTTTAATATAACCTTCAAAGAATTATTTCAATACCTCCACATAAGGAAACTTCTATTGGGTTAAGGCCAAATAAACAATGCTGAGAAGTGTCCTAGCGCTTTGGATTGTCCTCCAAAGTTATACACTACTCATCTCAACCAAGGTCCGTTAAAAATTGCTGGATAATATAAGATCTTTTAAGAATTTAAATCTGATTACCTTTTTACATGGGTCAGGAAGTGATAAAATTGGTTAATAACAGATTACTCAAGACCAGGTTGTTCACTGTAAATTGACAAACATTAAGCATCAATGGCCAAGGCATTTGCAGATCACTAAAATAAGTTCACATTCCACTGTGACTGCAAATCTGTCACAAGGAGTGAAGGCGAGCAACACACAATCTCCATTTTGCCCAAGTGCACAGAGAAGAAACAATACTGTGTTCTATTTAACCCTAATGACAGCAAACCAGCGCCTGCAAACTTTGCCCCAAGATACAGATTAATGAGCAATGCCATTCACCAACCTGTAGAAAAAGAGTGCAATACACAGAACTAAAATAAAATATGCATACCTTGCAAACTTGGTTGAAACTGGTTTTCCTGATTTCCAAACGTATACTGCTTGATGTTCTTCTGTTCTATTGTGTTTAAATCAGGCAATGTGTCACTTTCTTCTTCCTTGTGGAGTTGTATAATGTCATCTTTTCACAATAAAAAAAAAAAAAAAAATTTGAAAAGGAAAAAATTGGGAAAACGAATCTGTTTCATGCACAATGAAAATTTGCCTAACAACGTGAAGGTAAGTTTCAATTCTATTAAGGACATGGATGTGAGGCTTATGCTTTAACTTCCTTCTCTTTGATACATTACTTCCAAATATCAGCTATTTTAAACATTTCCAAAACTACTTTCCACATGAACATCAGGGAAAATAAACAAACAGTTAATCATCCCTTCCTTAATGTCCACAGCATGGAACCCAACCCAGTCCCTTATCTCTGCCTGGGCTCCTACTATGTGTGCAATCACACCGTAAGTTCAGTTTTCACGAGTCTCGTTTTGATCTGCTGTTTCCTGCAAAGACAAGCTCTGTCAGTAATCATTTCGAACCAGATTTTGTTCCAACAGGTCACATTGCAATTATTTTGTACAAAGGCAGGGAAAACTTCAAAAGGTTAACAACCAGAAGGATTAAACTGTAATGCTCCCAATGATAAATGTACTTACTACTATACAGGGAGGGTCAGCATCTGAATTGATTTCCAGGTGGGATAATCGTTGCCTTCGTGTCTTTCATAGAATTGAAACTTACCTTCTCTTTGTGAGGCAAATTTTCTTTCTATGTCAGGACCGGAGGAAAGGATTATGCGAATTCAAAGTTTACTTACCACCAAATGAGCCCCTCCCACCACCGGCTTAAAGTAATATGTATTGACGGTGAAGTCTAAAGGACCAATCCGCTGCATGCATTAGGTCCTCCAAAGTGCTCACATATAGAATACTAAGGAGGTCATTGCTCCCCTTGCATTGTGTGCTCTGAACACCTTGGTATCTATGCCCGCTTCTGGCATCAGTCAAGGGTCCCATCAAGCTATTGTAGGGGATGAAACTGCCTTGTATGATTTTCTCAATGCTATGAAAAGCTGCTTTTCGCCCGGAGGGTGGACCACTTGAGTCATTTCATCATTTGCTTTGAGACAGCGCACAACACACAATTTGAAGGAGTCACTGAACGCTGGGTGTAGGAAAGTAGGATCTGCTTTTATGGTTACCCTTACTTTTTGCCTCGTGTTATGCTGTCTAACTAGTCTGACTGGGATCCTGCTAATCAGGACCCCAGTTGCTGTTCTTTCTCCCCTAAATTGGTATGGTAAGTTCTTGGGTATATCCCAGATTGGACACTGGTGTACCCTTATCAGTCCCTAGTATATGGTACTGAGGAACCCAGGGCATAAGTGCACATGGGGTCCCCCATGGGCTGAAGCATGGATTATGCCACCCATGAGGGACCACTCAAACTGTAACTACAGGCCTGCTATTGCAGCCTGTGTAAGCTGGTGCTAGCACCACCTACGGAAGATCTAGGTTTACCTATATCTAGGGCCACTGCACTTAAAACCTATAAGTCACCCCTAAAGCAGGCCTTTCAATCCTGATTTCAGGGTGCTCGGTTTTAAGTGTGAAGGTACACCTGCATGAGCAGGACTCCCTACAGCCTTCAGAGTCCATTCTCCTGGGCTGTAAATGCATCAGCCATTACGATACATAGAGTGGCCATGTGTCATTACGCAATGACCATCCATAAACTGGCTGCAGCGAACCCTATCATAGTTGGTATCAAACATGTTGGAATCATACCCCTACAACGCATACGGGGTGAGAGGTACGATTCTATGCAATGTAAAGCTCCTCGGAGAACCCCTTAGTGCTCCCGGTATCAGTCTTCTAGACCCGGAAAGCACAGCATGGCTGCTGCCAACCAGAGGCACGATTCTGCCCTCCTGCTGCTGAGCCAAGCTCGAGCTGTGGAAGGCAGATCAATAGGTATCCTGTCACAGGGAGGTGTGACCACCTCCCAGTCAGGGTTTAGAGTATTGGGGCCGGGTGGGAGCGCTTGCCAGCACCACTCCATCTGCTTGAACAGCACATTTGGTGCCCTTCTTGCATAGTCCAGTTCAAACCAGCTCAGACAGCCGTTGGCTCCCGCTCTGGCTTGAAACTGGACAAAGGACATGGGAGTATCCTACTCACGTTCCGACCCCTCCCCTTGGAGGGAACCCTGAATCATCCCAACCCTTTCCTTAGGGTACTTAATGGCGTACCTGAGGTGGTGGTTCTCATCTCTTGAGGCCTGCCCTGCCCTCTCGCCCAAGTTTGAGGCCAGTATCCCTCGTCGGAGCGGCAGTAACCGAACCCCTGTGCACTGCGTTGACTTTTAATTTGAAAGGCTTGTAGGCTTCCTTACACCAAGATCTTCGGGTTTCAAGTAGCCCCAACCTCAAGCATCTCCTATGACCAAGATCTTCGTCCTCACCGCATCACCTGCACAGTGGGCCTGCATCTTTGGTGAGCTGCTCGAGCTCCCCTCGTGACTCCAGTGCCTACGGCCTGTGGGTCCTCTAGAGTTCATCTATGAATTCTGTGGGCTCCCCCGATTACTCAGGCCTGCCACAACTCCCCCTGCTTGTGGTGAGTCACCTGGACCTTGCTTGTCCCTACACTGCATTCTTCACTTTCCACATTGTTTGCAGTTGCCAAGGCTTGTCACTGCTCCCGACAGACACCGACCCCTCAACTCTCAACATCAGACGTGGGACAGTTCATAAATGGCTCCTGGTCTTCCACAGAGTCGCCTGGTCCTCGCAGCTGCAGCTCCAAGATCACCTTCTCTCTTGCAACACTTAACTTTGGTGGGCATTCGTCTTCCGTGCCTCCTGATCACTCCTGAGTGGCCTAGACTCTGTCCCCTCTGCTTGCAGGTGCTTCTCAACTTGAATCCACCTTTGGGTTCCACCGGACACTTTCACCTTGTCCAGCAGCGGCATCTTCTTGAAGTGCTCCATCGAGTTTGACAGCGGTTTCTGACGCCGCTTCACACTTATGCACCCGGCTTCCCTGGTGTAGGTATTATGGTTCCTAGGGCATCCACGGGTGGAGTGGCTCTCCAACCTTCGGTCTTTCACGGGATTTCTTCAGGGTCCACTGGGAAGGGTCCTTCTTTAAAATTGCAACTGTGACTTACCCATTGACTTGTATTGAGCCCAGGGTCGTGTTCCCACTCTGCACACTGCCTCCATGGGGTTCCTGATTACTTATCTCAGGTGGTTCCCCAGCACTTCTACGTCTTCTGGGTATAGTCTTGACTCGAGTAGTGGTTCGCATACCACTATTTTAGTATATGGTTTGGTCTCCGCCTGGGGACTACTGAGCATTTTGTGCTACTTACCCATTTCTATTGAAAAGTATTGTGTGCGTAGTGTGTATCTCTGGCTAGGACATATCTGTATGTGTTATAGCGAGTGTCTTATAATAAATACATTTTTATAAATACACTGTGTAGTTCGGTTTCACTTAATCTATACATATAAGATTATGTTCTGGTAAAACAAGCTGCTTTACACTCCTTTTGGACTAAGCCTGAAGGCTGCTCTCCACAGCTACCACTTGAGCTTGCGAAGGCTGTCTAACCGGAATAAAATCACCATAAGGGTTGTCTGGATATGTGCAAGGAGCCCACTTACATAAGTGTACACCATATACCAAGCCAGATTCTCACACTGAGTAAGATACTGTAAGAGTGTTTGACTTACTACGTCTACTTACAATAAAGAATACCCCATAGGGGAAAATAAGTTGGCTGAATTGTCAAAGGCATGCACATCAGAGACCCGTGAAACGAGGCATAGCAGCATTGCTAATTTAGCCAAGAGCTCCTTTTTGGATAAAAATCGTTTCAGCTGCCAGGACAGAAGGTGGTTTAGGTCTAAATTCAAATCCCAAAGAACTGAGTAACGTGGTTCCCGGAGAGGGAGGGAAAGTCAGATGCCTCGAAGGAGCTGGCAAACCATGAGGTGTTCTCCCACCGGCGACCCATCTATGGGAGCGTACCCTGTCGATATGGCGGACCTGTATGTGTTAATTGTATGGCACAGTATCCCATCCTCCGCTAGGGAGGACAGAACATTCAAGATCTGCACCGCATATGCAGCTACTGGATCTAGACCCCGTCGCAGAGATCAACCAACTTATCTAGTCAAGGAAGAATAGTGTTTGGTAGTACTGTCCGCCCAGGGTTTGAACAGAAGAAACTCACATGTCACAAAAGACCTGAGAGCGGCCAGCATTGCATGTAATCCGCCACGCCTTTAATTGGAGGGAGCTCTCAGGTACCAGCCGATGCGTCATCCGATCTGGATCCAATAGAAAGTGTGAATACAGGGGGGAGTCGGATTGGAGAATACCAAGAATGTTCCACAAGAACTGGAAACCACACTTGCAACCTACAAATGAAGGTTATCAAGACTACCTCCACCAGTGATCATCTAGAAGGGAGGAACAGCAGAACCACGCTTCCGACTCAAATCCTGAAGAAATGAGTCCGTCGCCGCCTGGGCGTCTGGCCTCCAGCTGAAGAACCACGGCAGCTGGTGATCAAGATGGGACGCAAACAGATCGACTGAGAAAAGGTCTCTGGAGTCTTTAATCTACTTGAAGACCCGAGGGTCCAGCTTCCATAAACTGGAGTTGCGAAGATGTCAAATTTGCCAATCCGCCACCTGGGGGGCCTTGCCGAGAAGGTATTCTGCCATGACGGAGAGGTGATGCTCCAGGCTAAATTTAAAAAATCCTTCCGCATGTCTGCCAGAATTCTAGATCTGGTTTCCCCTAGGTGACCGATATATCTCACTGCTGAGACGTCCATTTTCAACAGGGCACAAGACTGGATTCGATCCTTCGTTGAACACTGGACCGCAAACTATCCCACTAGAAGCTTTAAACAGTTTGTGTGCAAGCTTTTTTCTTCTAATGACGAACCTCCTCCTGTGGAGAAACTCCCACAATGGGTTTCCCCAGCCAGGCCTGCTAGCATCTGATTTGATGACCAGGTTGGGAGTGGAACCGCAAATCACTCCAGTTCCATGCCTCTATATGGGTAAGCCACAATCAGATTTCCTCTCTGGCTTCAACCGTCAGGAGCACCAATTGGGCATGTGTCAAAACCCTCCTCAGGTGATGTGGCTTCAGGCACAGTGGGGCCCGGTAATGGAGTGGGCTTGGGAAGATTGCTTGTATCAAGGAGGTGAGGAGGCCTACCAGGCGGGCAATCTGCCTGAGGGATGTGTAAGATTTTGCTAGAGCCTGACGGAGTGTCTGACTTTTGCTATCTTCCAGGAGGGAAAGCTGAGGGATGCCAATGTGGAGTGCACGATGAAGTCCAAGAAGGTGTGCCGTATGCTGTGAGGAACTTAACTGCTGGTTTTTGGACCTTGGTAAAACACAACAGCGCCGGCGATAGACCGAATGGGAGCGTGTAGAACTCAAAAACCTGGGCTCGCCACTAATTGCAGAAATCTGCAGTATGGGAGGCGGGGGGACCGGGATGGACAGGTAAGCATCCTTGAGGTCCAGATGCACCATCCAATCTGACAAAAGAAAGAAATCCTTCCATCTTGAAGTGGCGGTAAACCAGCCACGTGTTGAAGTCTCAGATTGATAACTGGCCTACGACCGCCGATGAATTGGTCTACCAGAAAGAAGTTGCTGGAAAAAAAAACACTCGGAGTGCTCCGGGCCCCTCAGTCATCTGCTCACAGCGCACGCTATATTACAGAGTCAGAAATATTCTGAGCCTTCCTCCTAGGGCTACTACATGCCACAGGGAGAATCCAAAAGTTACCTGAAACCGCACTCTCACTCGCCGCCATAGACCGGTCACTGACGTCTGAAGGAAAGATGGCAGCTACCGGGCGCCTGCGAAGCCCTTACCTGCGCTAAGATCTTCAACCGCTGTGACTTGGTGCGACCATGGTGCGGGTTCCTGGGTTGACTTTACTTCAGCCGCCAGTCCTGGTGTGCGGTGGCCGCCAGATCCTCGAGAGGTCCCAAACAGGGTGTTGCTGTGAAGTGTAAGACTAGCTGCCAGGGGCTATCCCGCATACCGATGAGCGGCCTGGAGGCCGGAAACTCCTGACTCCCGGCCTGCGGCGATAGTCTTCGGCTGAGGTGGAGCACCGTAACCTGCCCACTGAGTTAATCATGATCGAGGCAGCAATTCCAGGTCAGTGAGGTGGGGCAACGACAGTGAAGCTCAGGTCTTGGGGACAGCCCTGGGGCGAACCCAAAGCCTGTTATTCAAACAGAGAGACCAACCCCCCCCCCATGAGCAACCGCAGCAAAGGCACCGAGGCTTGCCCTCCTCAATACAGAGTCATGGCCCGGCCCCGTGGCGGCCTGTCTTGCAGTGTAAACTGCAGAGGAGGCACACCGCACTAGGTGAACTGGGCCCTGGGGAGGCACCATCTGCCGGGGCTGGAGATTGCGTTTGGCCGGCCCAGAGCCCCAGAGATGTCAGTAGCTGCGGTCCCGACGTTCCTGGAGGGCCTGCCCTGAAGAAATCCCATTGCCAGAACCCTAGGGATGACTGCTACCCCAGTGGGGGGATACTCGTTGACGTTGGGACGCCCTGGGCGTGCCGCAGAGGTACTAGGACCCCTGACTGACCGGGCACCCCCCCTTACCACACACACCAGCTAAGTCCACCGACGCAGGCCCTCCGGTCCGGGTGTCTCCCACAGACACTTAGGATCTGAGCGATGAAACAGGCCTTCTAGGGGTGAAAGGGATTGTGTTGCTTCCCCAGGGGGACCCTGACGGTGCGGGAGGCTGTGTCTGCGCTAAGCCCCGCTGAGCTGCAACAGGAGAGGTATCGGATCTGGATATAGGGCGGAACACACACCAGAGTCCTCACTCCCGCCCTGCAGCCTACCCAGACTGCTGAAACCAGGTCTCTAGCCAACCGCTGGGGTCCGATTCATCACGGATACCTACTGGACCGCACTCGACACCACAGCATGGAAGAAAGATCGAACCTAGCGACAGCCATGTGCAAGAACTGACAAGCGAAACCACCCCCTTCCCACACACTAATGGAACAATTCGCCACGTGTTGCAGTCACCAATGCCGCCGCCACTAATAACATCCCGCTATCCGGAGGGATCTGGCCACCATTCTTCAGGCGATCCGTGAGTCACAAGATTCAGTAGAGACTAAGATCGGCGAGGTGATGGACAACATGGCGCTCATATGTCAGGATCGCCGCAACTCCACGGTCAGAATCCCAGAGGCAGAATCACTGTTACCCTTCTTGGAGGACAATGTGGCAACAATGAAAGGCCAGGTTTCTAAACTCCTCTCCCAAACATCAGAACTACACAGAAGAGCCGAGGATGGTGAAAATTATTCCTGCCGGAGCAACCTCCGCCTGGTGGGTTTTACGGAAGGCACAGAGCCCACACAGATGGCGCCCTTCATAGAAACCTGGCTTAAATCATAGATGCCAGTTTACCCGCATGGTTCGTGGTGGAAAGGGCCCACCGGGCGCTCTCACCTCGGCCGCCCCCCTGGAGCCCCACACAGACCCATCATAGCGCGCATCCTTAATTTCAAGGACAGAGACACTATCATGCACGAACCTGCCCTTTCCTATCATGGAAGTAAGGTTATGATCTTTCCAGGTTACACCACAATGGAGGCACAACAGAGATCATATAACGCAGTCGAACAGAAGCTACATGCTCATCCTCTCGTACCAACTTCTGTTCTCGACCCACCTAAGGGTAATTCACAGCAACAAAAGCTTTATTTTCAATACCACGGAAGCAGCATGGAGCTGGATCACTGGGGAGCGACCCCGGAGCTTACACGCCACGAGCCCCTCCGCTGCTGTAGTGGGGTAGCCCAACAAGGAGATGAGACGTACACCTAGGCTGCCGCGGCTGCATACCTGGTCCCACTGGGGGGACACAGCAAGTAGGAAGAAATCCCTACAGCACCTCTGGCTCCCCGACGAGAAGAAACATGCGGTTCCCTTCAGACAAGCGGGATCCTGATGTGAAGCGGCCCCGGACCAAGATCCCGGCGATGGCAGATATTCCAGACTTAGACCTCTCACACAGTCCAACAATCTGAACTAAGGTCCCTATAAGCAATAGATAAATCGGGAGGCAGCATTGCTGACTGCACACATTTCCAGACTCCTGAACTCAGATATCCGTAAACTTGGTGGGGTCCAACACCCTGTCCCTGGATTATCATGTTTAATTATGTTCCAGTTCTCTTGGCGACAGATGTTTCTGGGGTTGAAGTATGGGGTGGTGGGATGGTTGGGGGGTTTGTTTGGGGTTTTTGTTATTTGTTTAGTGTTTTTCTAGCGGGGCGGACCAAGACACACAACATGACAGGCCTGTATCACTCAAATGCGGACACTCCTTCTGCATTACCCCCATGCCCCATCTCCATTGGCACTTTCCACAAAAGCCTTACCACGCTCCAGGCCACGTGCGGCTGCCCCTTTGCCGACCCCACCCATGGCAACCACTCAGCTGACCTGCAGTCTCTGCTGCGCATCCTTTCCTGGAATGTTAACGGTCTCCTGGACAAGCTGAAGCTTGCTGCAGTCCTAAAAGCTTCCACTCGCTCCAAACCCAGCGTACTCATGTTGCAGGAGACCCATTTGTTAGTGGATTGCCTATTCTTCACCAGACAGGGTTTCAACAGGGTATGCCATGCAGGATTCACACCGGAGTCACGTGGAGTGACGATTCTCCTCCACCGATACTTCCCGTTTGTTCTGAGCCAAATAGTCCGGGACAGCCAAGGGCACTTTCTGGACCGCTCTGGTACAGTGGGAGAGCGCTCTCTTAACTTGATCACAGTCTACATACTTCCAGCGGTCCTTAACCCTTCTCTCCACGAACTTGAAAGCTTACTATCTTCTCTACCCCTGGGTGTCACTGTGGTGGGAGGAGACCTATGTAGTTATGAACCCTGATTTGGACGTATCTGGCACCCCCTCCCCTCGGCAAACTGGGTCCACCAAGCAACTCACAACATGGGCCTCCGGTCTGGGTGTATGTGATGTCTGGAGAACGTGGCACCCTTGCCTCTACCAATACACACATACATCCACTGCCCACTATACTACTTCACAAATTGATATGCTGTTCATGCCTGTCCCTGACTGCCGACAGATCTCAAGCATCCAAATGCTTGCGCATGGTTGCTCGGACCACTCCCCACTACTGTTGGACATAGGACGCCCTATGGCACCCGTCGCCCCATCTGGCGCCTTCATGCCTGGTTTCTACAGGACAGAAGCTGTAAAAGTGCGCTTAAAGGGAAACAGAGCCAGTTTTCCTGCAGAACGAGGGATCAGTGGCCTCCCCGGGCATGCTCTGGGCAGCTGGGAAGGTGACAATGAGAGGCTTTGCCAAGGGCTATGTGAAAAAGAAGTACCAGGCCAGAGACGACCGCCTCGCTCATCTGGAGGCCTGTGCAGCCTCCAGATAACCTTATTCGTGAAGAAATCGACACATCACTCTAGAATCAGCCAAGCAAATGTGGAGATCCTCCTCAGCGTGGGTATACGGCTTCAGGGAACAAAAACCGCAAGATCCTTTACTGGCTAGTATCCCGCCCCCTCGCCAATAGGATCATCCCCGAAATAGTGGACAAGGATGGCCACACGCACAGGGCGTCGGAGGCGATCGACTAGACATTTGCATCTTACAACAAACCGCTCTACTCCACTACCCAGACCTCCGTCACAAACCCTAGTTCACACGTCTCGTGGGATGTTCCTCTCCCCAGACTATCCAAAACATCCTCCCAGTCGCTGGACCAGCCCCTTTACATTGGAGGAGATTGACCAGGCTATTTCGTCACTGGCCACAAATAAAACCCCAGAACCTGATGGTTACCCAGTGGAATACGACCTGGCCTTTAGAGAGCTTCGGACCCTGCATCTCCAAGCCCTGTATACAGAAGCGGTGGAGAGAGTAGGCTTCCATCGAGACACTGACACAGCGGCAATTGAGGTCATTCCCAAAACAGAACCCCCCTCCAGCGAGTGCTCGGCCTACTGCCCAATCTCGCTCATCAACACGGAGGTAAAACTATACGCCTCTATCCTTGTGAGTCAACTGAAGAGGGTAATCACAACCCTCATACACCTTGATTAGTGTGGGCTCATGCCCTGTAGGAGCATGAGACACTGTGTCTGAGATGTCTACGGGTGGCCCTGGCTCACCGGCACCTCCTTCCACCGTACCTGGCTCTCCTGTTCGTAGACTTTGAGAACGCCTTTGATACGGTGGACTGGGGATACTTTGAGGCCATACTGGTCCACACGTGCTTCAGCCCCTACTTCAGAGGACTTGTAAAGGGTGCTATACTCAAACCCATCAACCCGGATCAGGACCAACGGGATCTCATCGGAGGAGTTCCAGATAGGCTGCGCACAGCTGTCCTCTCCCCCCCTTACTCTTCACCTTAGCCACTGAACCCCTGGCCCACCTAATTAGATCAGACACTAAAATCCACAGATGGCGATGGAACACATCCCACGAAGACGAATGCCTTATACCCGGACGATGTGCTCCTCTATATGGCAGACCGAGCACGCTCGGGTTCCCGATGCTTACAGATCCTCCAACTCTTTGGGGAAGCCAGAGGACTGAAAATCAATCCTACTACACCCTTCCCAGGCCTGCATGGATTGGCAGACGAACATCCCAATCTGACGTCTGAGTTTCCAATATCTGGGGATGTGGGTAGCAATACACCTGGAACTTAAGTGATCCCTCAACCTGACACCGTTGCTCAAGAGGACCAAAGAGGAGCTGCGGAGCTAGCAAACTCTTCCCTTTAATGCGATGGGGAAAATCGCTCTATACAAAATGATGATCCTTCCCCACCTACTGTACATATTACAGAATATTCCCTTGCACCTCCCAAGACACTGTTTCCGTGCCCTAGACAAGGGGTCAACCTCATTCTCTTTGGGAAAACTCGAGGCATTGCATGGCGTTGGCTCATTGCTAAATGGCTCCGTATTATGGGGCAGGGGAATGGGAAACCTATACCTCTATTATATCGCTGCACGCCAGTTGGTGATCAATGAGTGGATGTAAAGGGGGTGGGCTGACCCGGCATACCAGTTGGAAGTCAAAAGGATTAGGACTCCCACAGATCCAAGCTATGCCTTATGGTTCACCAAACTCCCACAGTATACCCTCTGTCACCAGATCCGTCCTCCTGGCCAGCGATCCGCGCTTCAAAACATCCAATGGGAGAACAAATTGACACTGCAGACGCCATTGTGGCAGGGCACGTAGATGGGTGCAGTGGCGCAGCTAGAGGGATCCCCGAAATGGAACCTTATTTGAATCTCCCAAATCAGCGACGTCTGGAGAGGCGGTCATCGCCGAACATTTCAGGACCTCCAACGCACATACTCACTTAATACCACACAATTTAACAACTACCTGCAGCTCCAGCACGTGCTTGCGACACATACCCAATAACACATTGCTCCCAGAGTTCAGCTCCATTGAAGCAAAGATACTCACGGGGGAACTTGGACAAGGAGGGGTTTCCCAGATCTACAAATCCCTCATCATCAACTCGCCCACCATGCTGGACCACCTTCAGACCAAATGGGAGGGTTGGCTGGGCCCTATCGAAGATGACTGGAGAGATGCTCTTATAGTCCCCCGGTTGATCACCATCTCAGCTAGACTGAGACTAATCCAACTTTACTACCTCCATTGTGCATACCTCACCCCCGTCAGATTACACCGAGTCAGCTGTCGGCCTGCCCCAAGCAGGCCCAGTTGTGCAGAAGAGCCTGCAGATTTCTACCATATTATTTAGTCCTGCACCCCCATAGCAAAATATTGGGCGGAGGTGGTTAGGGAGTTGAATATAACATTGGGATGGGAGGTTCCCTGTACACCCCAAGTTGTGCTCCTAGGGATCATGGAGGGTATGGGAGGCTCTATGTCAGACAGGACATTCTTGGGTACGGCTTTTGTAGTGGCTAAGAGCGACATTGCCGTCAAATGGAAGAACTACTAAAGTTACTTACCAGTAAACTGTGGTTCTCCAGTATTGGTGTCTTCCATAGATTCACATGCTTGAACATTCCCCGTGGAAGTGGGAGTCCCACGGTACATAATATAGCAATGTAGCAATAACACAACCATAGATAGGTAAGAAAAAAAACAGAGTAGCACTGAATCATAGAACAATTAGTTAGAAAAAACTTGTCACTTTTATAACATATTACAGTCAATCAGGCGTTAGCACCCTCCAGAATGTTCTCCTCAGAGGCTCGGGCCCTCAGTTTCATAGCACAAGAGTAACAAAGAGTCAAGGCCTCTGAGGGGAGGAGGGTGGGTCGCATGTGAATCTATGAAAGACACCAATACTGGAGAATCACAGTTTACAGTAACTTTTGTTCTTCTCCAGTATTGGGGTGTCTTTCAAAGATTCACATGCTTGAATAAGAGTAGTAAGCAGCGAGGTCAAAATAATGCAAGGTACATATGAAATCATCATAATACACAGTAAAACGAGATACTTTAGAATAAAGACAAAAAAATGGTACCTTGTATACAGGAGGAGGGAGGCAACAGAGGCTCACCTTACTTAAGAGATTACGTAGGACCGCTTGCCCCACGGCTGAATCAGCGTCGTCAGCATCTTCCAGACAGTAATGTTTGGTAAAGGTGTGCCTGCTGGACCATGTTGCAGCCCTGCAGATGTGTTGAAGAGGCACACCAGCAAATAGCGCAGTAGAAGAGGAAACGTGTCTGGTAGAATGCGCTCAAACATTTACAGTAAGTGGCTTCCCAGCTTGCTGATGGCAAAGGGCAATTGTAGTAGATATCCAGCGTTCAATAGTCTGTTTGGTGACTGGATGTCCCTTGCACATCCGTCCGTAGGACATAAAAAGCTGATCAGCCTTACGGATACTAGCTGTCCTTTGCAGATAAAATTTCAGACATCTCTTGATATCTAAAGAATGGAGAGTCCTCTCTGCTGACGTTTTGAGGATTAGGAAAAAACTTTTTTTAAATGACTGGCTCATTAAGATGGAAATCCGATGGCACTTTGGGGATAAGGACGGATTTGTGCGGAGCAATACAGAGTCCTTGGTGAATTGAAGAAAAGGCGGTTTAGTAGTAAACACCTGTATGTCACTGACTCGACGTGAAGTGAGAGCCAACTGCAGCGAAGTCTTCCACGTAATGAATTTTAGATCGACTTTATGGATGGGCTAAAACGGTGGCTTCATAAGTTGAGCCAATACAATGTTCAAATGCCAAGGAGGAGGCGGTAGACGAATTGGAGGAAACATCCTAAAAAGACCCTTGAAGAACTGCTGAATGACTCTGGAAGAGTAAAGAGAGGTGGAACCATCCTGTCGAAATCTTGAGATTGCAGCCAGAAATACATTAAGAAAAACATTAAGAAAAGAAAGCGAGAGGCCAGATTTTGCTAGATGTAAAAAAAGGCAAAAGTTGGTTTAGTGTGGAATGAACAGAATGCACCTGAGCAGCGTCGCACCATAGAAAGAAACGTTTCTATTTGAGCTTGTATGTTTTCACAGTGGAGGCTGCTCTAGCCTTAGCAAGAACTTCCCTGCAGTCGGAAGGAATGTTTAAATTGGCAAACTCATAGTGCTCAGGTTCCATGCCGCTAAGCGAAGAGAGGCTGGGTCAGGATGACAAACCTGTCCCTGATCCATGGTCAGAAGGTCCGGAAGTGGGCTGAGCAGACTCAGGTCACACTGCGATAGTCGCAGGAGTTCCATAAACCAGACTTTGTCGAGGCCACCTGGGAGCTATTAGAAGAATGCGGCATGGTTCTTTCTTCATTTTCCGAAGAACCCTGGGGACCAGAGAAAATCGGCAGAAAAGCTTAGGAATATATTTTTGACCAGTTCATCAAAAAGGCATTTCCGCACGACTGGTTGGGGAAGCCAACTTGCATAAAATGGGCATTTTCGGTTTAAATGGGTTGCGAAAATGATCCAGATTCGGGGGGCCCCATAATCCGAAAGATGCGATCCAGTGTGGGTTGATGCAACTCCCACTCGTGATTGGACGAGGTTGACCTGCTTAGAGAGTCCGCCAGAATGCTGGACGCTCCCGGAACATGCACTGCCATCAGAGTGACTTGATGCTGGATTTCCCAATCCCAGATTTGAGGAGCTTGAAGAGATAGCAAGATGGACCATGTGCCCCAGTCTGTTTATATAGTGCATGCATGTTGTGTTGTCCGTCCGGAGAAACACCGTGGCTCCCTGGATGATGGCGCGAAAAGCCCTAAGTGCCAGAAAAATGGCAAGTAACTCTAGAAGGTTGATGTGCCAGGTCCTTTGGTGGGTATCCCACCGTCCTTTTACTGTGAGGTCCTGAAGGTGTGCTCCCCACCCTTCGAGAGATGCGTACGTTGTGAGAGTGAAACTTCGTGTGTCCACCAGAAAGGGACGACCGGAACGGAAGTTGGTTTCGAGAGTCCACCAAAACAGAGCAGTTTGCATCCAAGATGTCACTTTGATCATATCGTTGAAGGATCCTGAGACTTGAGCCCATTGGTTGTCGAGTTCCTCCTGGATGGGTCTCATTTTCAAGCAGCAGTGAGGAACTAGTGGAATGCAAGAGGACAACATCCCTAGGAAGGACTTCAACTGCCGAACAGAAACAGACTTTAACCGGAGGGAGACCGCTAAGTTGCAAAGTCGTTGACGCCTTTCGTGTGACACAAAGGCTTTTGCCAGTTTGGTGTCCAGGATGGCCCCCAAACTTGTCCATGTTGAACGGAAGGCCCAGAGACTGGAAGAGGGACCTGCAAAGTAGAGCGTGTCGGGATGCCAGTTCGAACAACCGTGCCTTTAGAAGGCAGTCGTCGAGATGAGGAAAATGTGTACGCCTTGTAGACGAAGGTAAGCTGCCACCGGTTCAAGGACTTTGGTAAACACTCTGAGTGCAGAACGCAGGCCGAATGGAAGGACTTTGAATTGAAAATCTTTCCCTGCCACTCTGAATCCGAGGAATTTTCTGTGCCTGGGCAGAATAGGAACATGAAAAAAAGCATCTTGAAGGTCCAGTATGGTCATGTACTCTCCTTGGGACAGTAAAGGAAGGACCTCCTGAAGAGACAACATGCAGAATGTTTGCTTCTTGATGTATTTGTTTAGGGAGCATAGGAACAGAATAGGGCACCATTCTCCCAACTGCCTGTATTAGGAAGAACCTCGAATAGAATCCTCTGCCGCTTTGAAAGTTCGGAACCACTTCGATCGCGCCTTTTCTCAATAAGATTTTTAGTTGTCCTAAAAGTTCCTTCAAATGGGCAGGAGGAGGACCTCTGGGTGGAGAATTGGGAGGGATCTTGCCAAACTCTAGAATGGGCCCCCTGCGCACACTATATAGAACCCATTGATCGGTAGTAATCAGAGACCATTTGAAGTAGAAGCGGGAGATTCGACCTCCAACCTTTGCGAGGGTGGGAGGCATCAAGGATGGTGGATGGAAAAAGTCATTGTTTCTTGGAGGAATCCCTTCCTCTATAAGAGGATTTAGCTCTGTACTGCTGGTAAGACGCGGCTGGCGGTTGTCTGTACGACTGTTGATTCTGGGAGGAGTAACGTTGTGGGCCTTGAGAAGAATGGTATTGTCGATACTGATTGGAACCTCCCCGAAAGGAAGAGGAGCCACGACCCCTCACACCCCGAATGGGCTATTTTTTAAATTGAAGTGTACCGAGAGCACGAGCCGTGTCAGTGTCCTTTTTGAACGTCTCAAGGGCATCATCGATGTGTTGGCCAAACAGCGACTCGCCGTCATAAGGCATGTCTAATATTTTCATCTGCACCTCTTGACAGAAAGAAGTGGCTTTTAACCAGCCCTGCCGCCTGAACAGCAGCACCCGCCAGTTGCGAGAAACCAGTAGAAGACACGTCAACAGCACAATCCATAATCTCCGAGGAAATCCTTTCCCCTTCTTGAAGAATCTTCAGCGCCTCTGCTTTAGAAGGTTCTGGTAGTAAATCTACAAGGGGAGCAATGTCTGACCACATCTGTCAGTCATAACGGCCAAGGATAGCTAGAGAATTGGCCGCTCTGACCGTAGTTGCCGCCATAGTGGAGATTTTTTTTTTAACCAATGGCGTCAAGGTGTCTCCCCTTACGATCTGGAGGAGCCGATACTGGAGACGAGGGATTCCTGGCACGACGTTGTGCTGCCTGAGTAATAATGTAATCAAGTTTCGGCTGTACAATAAGACAAGCAGGCAAATTTTCCGGGGCCTTGTAATTTTTATCTAGTCGTGGCAGGACAGCAGGAATGGATTTAGGGTGTTGCATGAGCTGGAGACCCTCTTGCCAAATAAAATCGATGTGAATAGCACACACTTGTTTCTGTGGCTGATCCTTGAAGTCATACAAGAAACAAACCTCCTCTCTAGTGACCATCGGGAGGTGAAATCTCTTTGCCGCCCTTTCCATGAAGACATGAAATCCATCTACATCCACCGGTGGAGATTCAAGAGGAGCTGGAGCGGTAGGGGAAGGCGTTTGAATCTGATAATTGTCCCATTCCGGGAACAGGGATCTATCATCTAGCTCACCCTCCTCTGTCATCAGCATCATCATCATCCTCCGCCTCAGTGACATGAGGAGTGTCTTGGTGTGGCAACCTGGACGCCGAAGTAGAAGGCGTAGAAAACGGTTCTGTAGAAAGTGGAGGTGGAAGAGGCGCTTGTGGTGCTGGAGAAGCCTGGACCGAGTTCGGAAAATGTCTGTAATAGTCATCCAGCATGAATTGAAGGTTGGATATAAGGGACATAGGCATCTGCGCCATAGGAAGATCCGGTGCAGGCTGGTTGGCACGGTCTGCGAAGTCCTCATACTCCTGGTCGTCATCAAAATCCTGACATTTAATTAGAAGCTCAGAGAGACTGCGAGCAGCCCTAAATGTGTCATCCTCCGCAGATTCGTTGTCACCAGCTTCAGAAGAGAACAGTTCTGCTGGAGGATGAGAAGCAGTTTAGATTGGCGTCAAAGTATCCAAAGAAGACAGTCCCCGTTGAAGCAGAGAACCTGAAGACTTTAAAGGAACCAGATACATGGATGCAGCTGTCGACGCCGAGAGAAGTTGCCATCGTTGTTGAGCCAGCGTCGACAAAGCTGCTGCCGACGACAAAGCCGCCGCCGAAGCCGCCAGCGACGACTAAGCCGACGAAGCCGCCGATGAAGCAAACCCTTTCGTCGACGAGGAAGTGCGCGTCGACGAATGCTTCTTCTGCTTGTGAGTCGTCGACGTCAAAGGCACTGTAGACGACAGAGGCCTCACCTTCACTGGCACCATTTGACGGAGATGTCGCCGAAGACCGAATCATAGCTGGCATCATAGATGAATAAGTTGTTGTCCTCGTAGAAGCGACAGCAGTCCTCGTCGACGGAGGAAGCGACGATTAGCCCGTCGATGAGATAACCAGTTTTTTCAGCAAAAACTGCTCAGATAGAGTCTTGGACGCCTGAGAGTCACTTCTCGGGGGCATAGAGGGTGTAGACAGACTCTGGGGGGCAGGGGACACCCCTTTTGAAGTGGAAGGCCAGTCAGTGGACTTGACAACATGATGTTTCTTCGCCACCTTAGTTTAAGGAGAAACCTTCTCCACCTCACTGGCTCTCTTCAAAGATGAAGTAGTCTGGACTGGGTAAACACTCTCCACATCTGACAGAGGGTTATCCATAGTCTTCAACTTCTGTAGCCACAGAAGAGACGACCCTCCCTGTCCTTAAGGGTTTTGTGAGAGAAAGTCCTGCAGATTTTACAATCCTTTACCTGGTGTTCAGGGTAGAGGCAATAAATGCACTTCTGATGAGGGTCCTCAGAATGAAGTTGCTGCTTTCCACATGTCCCACAAGGTCTGAAGAGGGACTTCTTGGTTGAATACATGACAAAAAGCTTTCCTTGGAGAAGAAAAAAGAGAAAAAAAACTGAGCAGAGCTCAGGAAGACTCCCTCTCACACGACGTGCGGTAGAAAGTCTGAGGGCCTGAGCCTCTGAGGAGAACGTTCTGGAGGTTGCTAACGCCTGAGTGGCTGGAGTTTGGCTATTCACAATGACTGTAATATGTTATAAGAGTGACAAGTTTTTTCTATCTAAAAGCTCTATGATTCAATGCTACTCTATGGTTTTTTTCTAACCCATCTATGGTTGTGTTATTGCTACATTGCTACGTTATGTACCGTGGGACTCCCACTACGACGACGGGGGATATTCAAGCATGTGAATCTATGAAAGATACGCCAATACTGGAGAACTCAACCCCCCCTAAAATTACCCAATGGAGGAAGGGCTTGGACTGGTGTACCTCGCAGGAACAGCCAGTATACCTGGCTCAGGGCTGTCCAAAGAAATACAAACAAGTTTGGGGCAAGTGGCTTGGTTTGCTGGGGTGACAAGGGGAGGTGAGGCTGATGGGTCTTTGTCCTTGATCCTTCACCTGGCTACATAGGTGCATCATTAGTTATATGTGGGCGTAGTGCTGGGCATTTCATACGTGGTCCGAGTTAAACATCTGTAAGTCATGTACATGTGCTGTCCTGTCTTTATACAGTCTGTTAAAAAACAATAACATTTGAATATTTAAAAAAAAAAAAAACACCATTGGGATGCAGGTCCGACGGCGAAATACCTCCTTTTTGGAGGACAGCCAAGACATCCTTATCTGGAAGCATAGCGTCTCGGTAAAGTAACAAATGGGCCTTGGGAGGGTAACCTGAGAAGGGTGGTGGCTGTAGAACTCTATGTGGAAGCCCCGAATGGTCTGCAACACCCAAGAGTCTGAGGTGATGGAAGCCCAGGCCAGGAGGTACCCCACCAGATGCCCTCCCACCTTGATGTGAGTAGAGGGAAGGACACTTACAGTTGCGCTGGTGCAGCCAGCTTGTCCTCTGTATGGACCCAACCACAGAAGCGTTGCCCTCTTGTTGGGTAGAAGTTGATGCATGCGTTACTGATTCTGTCCCAGCCTGGAGCCTTGTACCTGGGAGGGATTTTGTTGGAGGAACGGCCGGTCAAGTGGCCCCTGCCTCGACCAGCCCCCTGGAAAACCAGTGCGGTGAATCTGCGTTTGATGTTGTATGTCACTTTATCCAACGATGTTAAGGTCGCAGCAAATTTGCCAAGTTCTTTTACAAAGGGGGCCACCAAACAGTCCCCCCTGCACCACTGCCCAGTCGGAGGACAGGTCCTCCATCTTATGCTACAGTTTGATATGCAAACAGCAGCGTCGCTCTGTGATGGGGCGCTGTTTATTACCAATAAAAATGAGTACGCAGAGCAACAAATTTGAGAGGACCATCACAGATGTGCAGCTCCATAGGCCCCATAAGTAGATTTACTGACCTGCAGATTGAGGTATTAAACGCCTCAAAAAAAATCTTCATCCCACTATAGGAAGGCCAGGAAATCCTGCACCTGCAAAGTGGCCTCAGATGACTCCACATTTTACTTAATGATACTTGTAATCAACGAACCCAAATCTGCTCTTTACTCTTCACAGACAGTGTATTTTCTGGGGTTTGTAAGATTCAAAGACCTCTCAATTGAGGCTTCCCAAAACAAAATTGAGGGACCTCAAGAAAGAACTCATATCAGTCTTGAGCAAACAATCGGTCTCCCTCAGGACACTTTCCAGAATAGTGGGGTTACTGGCCTCCTCCATACAAGCAATTTTCCATGGCCCCCTTCACTACCGAGCTCTTCAGAGACAAAAAATTCAACACCTCCGGAAGTGTCTGTCGTACACAGAACTCGTTCCGTTATCTCAAGAAGCAAGGGACGAAATGCAATGGTGGCTGGGACACGTAGAAGAGTGGAACGGCAGGGCAATCTTCAGTTCCCAGCCAGAGGTCATTATCGAGTCAGACGCCAGCCGTTGGGGCAGGGGGTGAGGTTGCGGCGATCTCTTCACAGGAGGAAGATGGTCCCTTCAGGAACTCTCTCTCCACATCAACTGCCTGGAGTTACCGGTGGGTTCCTTTGCGATACACAGTATCCCCAAAGCAGGTCTCGTGTTGCATCCTCCTCAGAATAGACAAGATATCGGCTATGATGGGCGGTACAAGGTAGTCTATACTTGTGGAGATAGCGAAGGACTTTTGGCACTATTGCCCGAGCGGACAGATATCGGTAATAGCGGAATAAATTACGGGACAGACCAACACGGTGGCAGACTGGAATTCCCGGTATCTGAAAGACTACAGCGATTGGCAACTTCAACCTCCGTTGTTTCTCTGGTTGCAAACAATCTGGGGTCCATGTCAGATAGATCTCTTTGCATCCAGACTGAACCGTCAATTTCAGGTGTTTTTCAGCTTGAGACCGGACCATTAGCAAATGTGACAGACTCCTTTCTTCAGGATTGGTCAGGGGGTCTGAATTATGCCTTTCCCTCCTTCATTCTGATTTCTAGGGTGACGTCCCAGATAGCCCGACAACAGGTAGAAGTGATTCTGGTGACCCCCTGTGGAAGTCGCAGCCTTGGATCCCGATATTATTGGAGATGAGCTGCGACTTCCCCAGGATGCTTCCTTGGCCTCAAACGCAACTCCAGGGCCCTCACGGAGAACAGCATCCGATGGTGACATTGGGGCAGTTGTCCCTGATGGCATGGAGGCTTTCCGGCAACCATAATGAATGCTGAAGCCTTGTCCGAAAATCCAGGCATTTCCCAAATAGGTCTGGACTCCTTCCACAAGGAAAAGATATTCTTCAGCCTGGAAAGGATGGGTATGTTGGTGCATAGAACGGCACGTAGATCCCGAGGGGGCAGAGTTATCCCATATTGTAAATTATTTTGTCGGATAAGGCCTCTGAAGGTTTAGGATACCGTTCAGTTAACAACTTCAGATCGGCCACTTCAGCAAGCCACACACAGGTCGATGGTAGGCTTGTCGTATGCATCCACTAGTATGCAAGTTACTTAAAGGAATTAGAGTGGCCAATTCCCCTAAACCTTAATATTCTTATCTATGGGATTTGTCATTAGTCATCTCTCTTTTTGATAAATGGCCAACCAATGCCTTACTATCCAGGAAGCAGTTGTCAGCTAAACTAGCGATGCTTTTGTGTTGATCAGCATGCAGACTGTCTTCAGATGTTCACGCCCTGGATCTTACAGGTAGAGTATTTACTCCGGAAGGTGTCATTACTGGTAGAACAAAGAATTTTAAGCAATTTTATTATAAACAGGTGGGTGATATAAATTCAGTAGTATTTAATAAGCGTTAAACAAGCAATAATCGGAAGCCTCCAGGTGGGGATACAAGATGGCTATCCATTCTGAATTTACCTCAGGGTCCTGTGGGGTGGGAATTCTGATTAACAAACGCTATACTCACCGCATCCAAAACGGATGACCAAGGGCAATTTGCAGCACTGACATGCCAATGGGAACGGCGACGGTACAATTTTTTTCTCAGTATATATCCCACCGGCGTTGCATCAATCGACTTTGCCAGCACTAGGCAAATTCTTACTATCCCTGCTGTTAGGAGACGTCATCATGGGGGAAGATTTCAATGCGATAATAGACGCATCTCCTGACAAACAGCCTGTCAGAGACCCCGGCAGTACAAATCTTAAATTGGTAGACTTCATTAAGGCCATCGGCTTAGTCAACGTATGGAGAACTAAACACCCACAAGATAGACAATACACGTATCACTCAGGAGTGCACAATAGCATATGCTCGATAGCGGCTGGATTAGATCGGATAGCAGAGATTTGTCACCTGCCCCAGGGAATATTAGATCACTCGCCTATATACACACACATGACCTACATGTCCCATACCGTAATTCGGCGGAAGGTGTTCCCAATACATCCAGGATATCTTAAAAACCGCGAAATAAGAAAGGGATTGCGTGTGGCGACAAAGTACTATTCCACCGAGAATTAACACTCTGTGTCCTCCCCTATAAAACAATACTGCGCAGTCAGGCGATTTCACTGAAAGCTGGACACAAGAAAACGCTTAGGCAACAGTTAGAAGACCTTGAACAGGGGGTGGCTGAGGCAGAGACAAACCATGCGCTGGATATCTGATGAAACAGCATATACGCTGGGATTGGCGCAGCAGGAATATAAAGCCTTTGCGTGGGAGGAGGCGAAAGCAAAGCTCACGGCTACAAAGCACACGATTTATGAGGTGGGGGATAAGACGGGCAAACTCCTCGCCTGGCTCGCAAAGAAGGACCAGGCTAGCAGGTGGGTAGCCCAGCTCCGTTTGGGAAGCAGAGAGGCAACCACGGACCCACAACGAATAGTCGATGAGCTTGCCACATATTATATGGGGGTCTACACGCCTACAGCCACAAATACAATTGACGACAACCTTGCCTTCCTCAAAGATATTTGTATGTCCACGCTACCGCACGACGCGGCTCTGGCGTTTGAAGCCGAGCTAACCACAGACGAATTTACTTTGGCAATTGGGGCACTCCAAACTGGGAAAGCACTGGGGCCCAATGGCATCCCGGTAGAGCTTTACAAACAAATGGCGACACAACTCACACAACACCTCCTGAATATGTAGAAGGCCAGTCTGGAAGTAGGAGAATTCCCAAAAGACCAGCGTCAGGCGACCATAGTCGCGATTCACAAGGCGGGAAAGCCATTGCAAGAGTGCGCGTCCAACAGACCAATCTCCCTCATTAACGCTGAAGCCAAAATAATGGCCAAGGCACTGGCCATGAGACTCAAGCCATATCTGACAGCATTGATTCAACCAGATCAATCGAGCTTCATGCCTCAGCACAACACAGCCCCGAATCTACGACGGCTCCAAAGTGTATTAGCTCGACAGTCCACTATTGCGGAAGATGCAGCCGTACTCTCGCTAGACACGCGCATGGCGTTTGATATGGTTGAGTGGCCCTCTCTATTCGCAGTGCTCCGGCATTTGGGATTTGGGCCCAAATTCTGTGCTTGGATACACCTACTTTACAATAAGCCCATGGCACATGTTGTGGTGAACGGTTGAACTTCAAAGGACTTCACTCTTGGTAAAGGAACAAGACAGGGTTGCCCAGTGTCCCCACACTTGTTCGCGATCGCACTGGAGCCTCTGGCACTCTGGATCCGCCAGGACCCAGTCATCATGGGGCTTAAATGGACTATGGGGTGGGAAGACCACATATCATTGTATGCAGACAATGTATTACTCTACATGGCATCCCCATCTCGATCAATTAATGGTCTCCTAGACATCTGTGCGGCATATGGCACGGCTTCAGGCTACACTATTAACTGGTCAAAATTACTGCTCTACATGCTACATGGCCCCCCACCCAAACTGCAGCGTTATTGTGTACTCCAGATTGCAGAGAGGGGTTTCATGTACCTCTGCATATATATCACCCCCCAAGTTGTGCATTTCAGAGAAGAAAGTATTCTGAAGCCTCTGGCCCGCTTCCGCCAAGATGTGAAACACTGGCGTTCCCTGCCACTTACGCTGTTGGGGAGAGCGGCCCTATTCAAAATGATGGCATTGCCTAGATTTTTATATGTCCTACAAAATTCCCCCTTTCAGGTCCCCTCCTCCTTCTGCGCATCAATCAATGTGGAAGTAGCTAAACTACAGTGGGATGGTGGGTCAGCCCGTATCACCGTCAAAAAAGTGATTAGGGGATGGTATGATGGAGGAATAGCCCTCCCACAAATACAAACTTATTATTGGGCATCGCAACTTACAGTGATCAACCAGTGGCTTCATGCACCGCAGGATGATCAGGCGTTGCAGATGGACCACCATATCCTCGACTCCGAGGGAATACTGGGGGCGCTGTATAATAGTTTACGGAAACAGCACTACACAGGCCCCACACACTACAAGTGTGGCACACAGCGCAACGGACATTGGGCTGGGAGGGGACAATTACGCTGGCGACACCACTGTGGGACACACAAAGATTAGGAAAACTACAAAACACAAAGGGTTTTCAAAAGTGGGATCCAATAGGCATCTCCAGAGTGGGGGACCTATGGAAAAAAAGGAGTTGTGCCATTCTCTCAACTGCAGGTCACCTACAAACTGGCGCAGATAGAAACATTCAGGTATGCGCAGACAGACATGCATTTCTAGCAGTAATTCCAATGGACACACAATTACCAGAGGCCTCCCCACTAGAGGACAGACTCCTCACAGAGCACCTTTATAAAAAAGCCATCTCCCCAACGTATCGTAAAATCATAAATAATCAGCAGGATCCCACGGCGGCCCTGAAGGAGAGGTGGGGGGTGGATCTGAGTGACCTGAACGAGGACAATTGGCAAGCAGCCTTGGCATCCCCAAGAGAAGTAGCAATACCCTCTGCGCTGAAATTAGTACAACTAAAAATCCTGTATCGCATATACTACACGAAAACATTGCTACACAAGCTAGGCAGATCAGATGCTCCTTTCTGCCTCACAATCTGGGATTGCCCAATAATAGCCAGCTTCTGGGAGGCAGTTCTACGCACCATGTCACAAGTTTCCAAAGTGGCGGTCCTGCCTGAACCGAAACGTTGTCTACTCAACATCTGGGAGCCCACGGATTTGAATCACGCAGACCAAGACTGGGTAACACTAGGAATGGCATTAGCCAAACGAAACATAGCACAACACTGGGGTTCGGAGCAGTCCCCCTCGCATCGTCAGTGGTACCGGGATATGGACACACGATGGTGACAAGGAAGTCAGTATATATCCACTGTGGCTGTCCCAAAAAAATGGACGCGGATATGCGGAAAATGGAATAAATACAGGGGAGACATCTGTGAACCTCCCCAAATAGAGCAGGTGTCGGATGATAGTGAATGATAAATCAAAGTAGAATGGCAAGACCGACCTCATGCCACAACCCATTTCGCATAATGATCACTGTGGGGTGTTTGACAATTGTATGTTGATGCGTAAACTGTACCAACTTTGCAGAAGTTTGGACTATAGTCGATGTATGCTAATGATTATTCCTCAGATGTAACGTTTGATTGTCAAGGTTAAAGTAAATGGCAATAAACATTAATTTAATTTAAAAAAAAATCCGAAGCCTTCGGTTCTGTAATGGAATAAAAAAAATTGCTAGCAGCCGCGCCAAGGATTTTCGATCCCATTAAGGTCACGGAGGCGAGGATGATCCCACCTAGTTGTATTTCAATGTACATTGTAATAAATATCCACCCGTATGTGATATGATTTTCTTGTAAACGGGAATTACGGGTTGTTTAGCTTCATATGTTTCAGGTTCTGAAAAGAAAGCCGAATAGGAATTCTTCCAGTTGAAGAAATTGGATTACGTCCTGGACTTGGTTGATTCTTCCATGTTGGAGGATAATGTTTATGGATTACAAGTTAAAATGTTCGCACTTGGACTAAAAGCTCGAGCAAAGAAAGAGGCTCATGGGAAGCAGAGGATGGCTCTTTTAGGGGCTGATGGAACATGATTGGTGCAAGAGCACCATGGGAAATGTAGTTTTATGTGAAATGTAAATCTCATTTGCTGCTGTGTTTGACAGTAAAGCAAGAGAAAGCAATAATCCTCGCCTCCGTGTCCTTAATAGAATCGAAAATTCTTGGCGCGAATGCTAGCAAATTTTTAATTCCCTTATTGGAGGGCTTCAAGGCCAGGGCACGCGGCAGTCTGCCGACCACTAGAGGGCACAGGCTCTTCCCGCGTCATGATCTGGATGCTCCCGGTCTCACCACAGAGCAGAACACGTGTCAGTTCCAGACATCGCTGAGCGCCTACACCAGCGGCAATAACGAGCTAAGTGCCCTGCCAGGCTGGAGCTTGAAGAACCTACGGGGTAGGACACTGTCCAGAGCAGTGACTCCTTTGAGAGGCAGACGTTTGCCCAGGCTGCCATTCAAGGTCCCATTGTGCCAATTTATTATCATACGGGCGAGTTGTCTTCCTGGCCCACACTTACTGCTGGGGCATTGCGGGGACTGTGATCCAACATTCTTGCGCCATACCAATAAAGCTGTACATAAACTATTCAGGATTTCAAGGCCAGTTGCCCGCCATTCTCCTACGCCTGCTAAGATCTAGGGCTAGCTGTCAGCCTCATCTATTAAGTACCTAACAAGGTAAGGTTCAGGCTATTGTACGCTACTGGGGTTTCTCCCCACATATTCCAAATGCCTCTTACCTGGTGGGTGGCCACCATCCAATACGTATACTTATACAAAAGGTATACTTACCTCACACCCCCCTGGATGGAAGAGTAGGGGGAAGATTATAAGGAGGCGGACGTTGAAAAGTTTCCGGTCACAGATAAGTTCTGTGATGCGGTTGACGCTTCCATAATTAAGGGGGTCTCAGACACAATGGCCCCTCTGGAGAACAGACTAATGGATATGGCACAACAATGCCTATAACCCCTCGCACCGAAGAAGACCTTCCTGGGCCTTTGGCCCCAAAACCTCGAGCCTCTGCCCCTCACTCTGAGAAACCGTGCAAATGCCTGCAAGAAAAAGAGGCGTTATTAGGGACCAAGCCATCTACGCCTTTGGAAATTCCCACACCAACCAGCTTCTCGTAAGCCAACGAGACAGCCTAATTCCCTGCTCCCCTCCACCTTCAGATGGTAACCCTATGGGTTAAGAGAGTGATATGGCAGAGGACAGCAAGGCGTCCAATGCTTGATTTCCAACCCCCTCCACCCCAAGACATACTGCAAGAAAGTAGGATCTGAATACCCCCACTTTTTGCTGGGGTCAGCATGTTTTTTTGGCTAGTCTGACTCGGATGCTACTAATCAGGACACCAGTCACTGTGCCTCCTTCCTAAATTAACTATGGGGAATCCTTCTGTACATCCACATTTGGCTACTGGTTTACCCTTGTAAGTCACTAGTATATTATACGAAGGTACCGAGGGCATAGGTTCAGGGGTCTCCCATGGGCTACAGCACATATTGTGCAACCCATGAGAGACCACTCAAACTATGAATACAAGTTTGCCATTGCACATTGAGTTGGTGCTTGCACCTCTCTTGACAGATGTTTCCTTATATCTGGGGTCAGAACACTTAAAACCTATAAGTCACCCCTATGGCAGGCATTTCAGTTCTGATGGAAGGGTGCTTGGTTATAAGTGTGAGGGTGCACCTGCAGGACACCCCTACAAACCCCCGAGTCGATTCTACAGGCTTTGTAGCCAGACATTTTGATACATATTGTCGCCATCCGTTATTACGTGATGGCTAACTATGTAGCGGCTGTGCTGAACCTGGGCATGTTTGGTATCAAACATGTTGGAATCATACCTCAACACTGTTACCGGTGTTGGAGGTATGCTTTCATGCACTGGGAGGGCTCCACTGGGACGCACCCAGTAACAGTCTATCAGGGTGTGACAGGAAGCTAGTGCTGCTGCCAACCCCAAACACGATTCTGCCCTCTTGCTGAAGATCTGAACTCTAGCAGGGGAAGGTAGAATAGGTTTCATGTCACACCTCCCAGACAGGACTTGGTGAATTGAGCTGGTGTGGGGGCGCTTGCCAGAGCCACCAGACTGTTTTGAAGGGCACATTTGGCGCCCCTCTTACATACTCTAGAATAATTTCTAGGAGTCCATGGATCCCACTCTGGCAGGATACTGGACTAAGGACATGGGATTATCATCCCCTCTGTTCAGCCCCTCCTCAGGAAGGGACCCACCGAGTCCCTCCAACCTTTTCCCTAGGGTACGTAAACTGTGGGTGGCTCTTCAGATCCGTCATGGCATAAGACTCCAGCCTGAAACCACATCACTCTTTGACCGTCTGGACACTTGGACTTCCCCAGGAACCGAGCCCGCGCCAAGGAAGACACCTGCTGATCCTGGTCTCGCTGTTCTACAAGTCTTTCATACCGTCTGTGTCTTTGCTTCTTACAGGTTCGTCAACAGACCTGTAGGCATCAAGGTCAACCAAAGTAATCTCCCTTGGAGTAAAGGGGTCACTCCCCTGCATCGGCAGGCACCGCAACTCAGCAGTCTGCTGCTCCCGACGTCCCACGGACTTCGAAAGGCTCAGCAACATAGGTGGTGGTGGTTCTGCAACTTCCTCGAGGCCTGAACTATTCTCTCTGCAATTGTGACACCAGTATCCCTCTTCTGAACTGCTGGGACCGGACCCCCGTGTACTGTGTCGTCTTGCCGTTGCCAAGGCTTGTTGGTTCTGCACTCAAGAGATCTTCAGGCTACAAGAAGCTCCAGCATCTCTTCTTCCCACGTACAGCATCCTCACCGCATCCTCAGCACTGTGGGCCTTCCTTCTTGGAGAGCTGCTAACGGTCCTCTTGCGACTCCTGTGCCTTCAGTCTGTGGGTCCTCTTGATGATCGCCTTCTGCTCCAGTGGGCTCTCATGCTTCCACAGGGCCTACTCTGACTCCCTTGCTTGTGGCGAGTCCCTTGGACCTTGCTCGTCCCACCTTGCTCCATCTTCGCCTTCCACACCCGTAGCAGCTGCCAAGACTTGTTGGTGCTCCCGCGGGACACCGACCCACTGGTTCTAGACTTCCGCCGTGGGACAGCTCGTGCATGTCTCCTGGTCTTCCTCACCGCTGCCTGGTCCTCACAGGTACAGCGAAAAGGTCAGTGTCAACTCTCCTGAACTGACAGTCATCGGTGGGCATTGGTCTTCCATTCCTCCTGGTCACCTCCGAGGGGCATAGACGCTCATTTCTGCTTATAAGTTCTTCACTTCGAAAATCCACCCTTGGATTGCACCAGACTCTTACACAGTATTCTCCAGCGATAGCTTTCCTCATGTCCTCCCTTGTGGTCCACGGCCGTTTCTGACGTTACATTTCACACCCAGCTTCACTGGTGTTGGTATCCTGGTTTCTGGGGATCCAGGGGTGGGGTGAGGTGATTTTCCAACGTCCTGCCTTCATCATGGTTTCTTCAGGGTCCACTGGGAGGGTCCTTCTCCAAAACGTTCCCATTGACTTCTATTGGACACACGGCTGAGTTTCCACTCTGCACACAGCCTCCCTGGGGTTCCTGCGCATGTACTTTGGGTGGTTCCTTGTGTCCCCAGCTCCTCTGAGTCTCCTGGTCAAAGTCCCGACTACGGTCGCAGTTCGCATTCCACTTTCTCCGTACATTGGTTGGTCGGCCCCTAGAGACCACAGTATTTTGTGCGCATTTACCTTATTGTCATTGAAGTATTATTGTGCATTTGTGTTTATATCTCCGGGTAGGAGATATACCAATGTGTTAGTGTTGTGTAATAAATAGACATTTTTATATATACACTGAGTGGTTCCTTTTCGTTTGACCTACACTACTTGCTTAAACTGGTAAAACATGCTGCCTAACACTCCTTCAAGATAGGCCTGAAGTCTGCTCTCCTCAGCTACCACTTTGAGAGCTTTCTAAGGTAATTAAAGACCACTGAAATCACAATAAGGGTTGTCTGGATTTGCGCAAGGTGCTTCATTTAAATTAGTGTGCGCCATATACTAAGGCAGCCTCCTACACAAGCTGCCCAGTTGGGCCCAACGGGCCATTACATTTATCAGCAACACCAAATATGCCATTTCCACGGAGAGGTGCAGATCTTTGCTAATTAAGACTGACCACTAAGATAGGGTAGTTGGCAACGTCAGAGGTAAGACACATGGCACAAGTGTGCCCTTTGACGGCCTGTTTGTCAAAAAGCTCAGCAAATTTGTCTCGACATTCAATTCAGTTGACAAGGCCCAATCAACTGTCTAGTGCATTGTAGGGGGCGCTTGGCTGGCCGTTCCCATTACTCCACCTCCGGCAGGGGCCAGCCAACCCAGCAAGGTCTATGGAAGGACTCCTTGCGCTTTGAGGGTTTATACAATACCAGGACACAGTCACACCACAGAGGTCACCGCAACGGACCCCGAGGTGGAGGAGCCAACTCCAATTCACTCATTGAGTTTTTCATTCATTTCTTGCAGTCTCGAGGAAGTGGGGGGGGAGGGGTAGGTTGATTAGCACAGTTTATACACAATGCCTGAGTGCTTTAAACAGTAACGGAATTTCACACAGAGTTGTACGGGTCCCCCTTCGAACTGGTTCCCCGCATGCCTAATCATTTTCTACAGACACGAGGCCAGTCTAATTCTGCGCAAGGTTCAGGAACTCTTGGCCAAAGACGCAATCTGTCCTTTCAATCCACACCCCTCTGGATTCAAGAGCAATTGTTGCTGGTCCAGAAACGGTTAACAATCTCGGGGAATTAAACTAGAGGTTCTCAAAATGGAGGGCCTCCACTTCCTTCCCAACAACTGAATGCTCCGGCTGGACCTCAAGGATGCTCATCTCATGGTCCCCATCTTTCGCCGCATGTTCAGTTTCTCTAATTCATATAGCAGGGCCTAACTTTCAAATTTACCTCCATCTTTTGGCCTGTCGTCGGCCCCTTGGTGTTTCACCAAGGTTCTGAGACCGGTGAAACAATGCTTTAGAACATCCAATGCACAAATGATAGTGTACCTGGATGATATGCTGCTAATGGATCAATGGCCTACAGATGGCAGTCCATCTACTTCAATCCCTGGGGTTTGTCATCAACCAGAGTCAAGTTTAGCTCCTTCGTGCTCAACCACCTTTCTGGAGTTTGTGTTCAATTCAGTGGAGACTCCGCTGAGCTCGACCTCCAAGAAGATTGCCAAAACTTAACACAAGGTGAGGAAGATGCTGCTGAAATAGAGGACCTCCCTCCGCCAGATAGCCAGGGTGATAGGCCTGTTGTCATCCTGAATTCAAGACATTTTTCCAGGGGCCCCATTATTTCGGGCCATGCAACGGTTGAAAGCATCTCACCTTAGCCACGGCCTCAAATACTCCCAGTACGTTCCCGTCAGACGAGGCCAAGGAGGAGCTCCAGTGGAGGCTCTCCCATATGGAGGCATGAATTGGTTGCAAAGTTTTTGGATCTCAACCGGCTTTCGTGATAGAGTCAGATGCCAGCAGTTCTGTTTGGGGGGGGGGGGGCTCGTCTGAAACTCACCACCAGCGGAGGATGGTCCGCCGCAGAACCGTCCCTACATTGAAAGCTTGGACCAAGGACCGGGTGCAATCTCTTGTACTGCTGCAGATGGAAAATATAGCGGCGGTCCGCTATAGCATTCATCAGGGAGATATGTGGTCCACGGCCCTCTTCAATCAGGCCAAGAACTTATGGGACTACTGCCTGGAGTACCAACTTTTGATGATGACAGAACATCTCCAGAGGTCAGCTAACCAGGTGGCAGATTGGCAATCTTGCCATCTCTGGGATTGAAGCCTATGGAGGTTGTAGGAGGCTTACTTAGTATATGGTGTACACTTAAAGTGATGCACCTTGCACTTATCCAGACAACCCTTATGGTGATTATAGTGGTCTTTGATAACCATAGAAAGCTCTCAAAGTGGTAGCTGTGGAGAACAGCCTTCAGGCTTATCTTGAAGGAGTGTAGAGCAGCTTGTTTTACCAGTTTAATCATGTAGTGTAGGTTAAATGAAATAGAAAAGAACAGTGTATATATAAAAATGTCTATTTATTATCCAACACACACTAACAGATTGGTAGATGTCCTACCTGAGATATGAGCACAAATACACAATAGCATTGCAATAAGGTAAGTAAGCACAAAATACAGTGGTCTCCAGGGGGAGACCAAACCATATATTAAGAAAGTGGAATGCGAACTGCAACAGAGGACGGGACTTGAACCAGGAGCCCCTGAGGAGCCGAGCCGGTGGCACAAAAACAACCACCCAAGGTAAGCATCCAGGAACCCCACGAAGGCTGTCTGCAGAGTTGTAACACAGCAGCGTACCCAATGGAAGTCAACGGAGAAGTCGCGGTTGCAGTTTTTAAGAAGGACCCTTCTCAGATAACCCTGAAGAAACCCTTTGAAAGACAGAAAATTGAAGTCACCCCACCCGTGGATGCAACAGGAACCAGGTTACCTGCACCAGGGAAGCTGGGTGCATAGGGGTGAAGTGACGTCTGACCCTGCCGTAGACCACAATGGGAGACTTCGAAAAGATGCCTTTGGAGAAGATTGCAAAAGAGTCCAGTGGAATCCAAGAGTGGATTCTGGAAGTGAAGAACCTGCAAGCAGAGCGGGCAGAGTCTATGGCACTCAGAGACGACCAGGAGGCACGGAGACACAATGCCCACAGTTGTCGAGAGATTCTGGAGAGTAGACTGTGACCTTGTCGCTGCAGCTGTGCGGACGAGGGGCCCTGAGGAAGAACAGGAGTCGTGCACAAGCTGTCCCATGTCGAGTCTTGGTGACTAGGTGGTCGGTGTATAGAGGGAGCACCAACAAGCCGTAGTAGCAACACCGGACGTGGAAGACGAAAAAGAAGCAGCGTTGGGACCACCAAGGTCCAAAGGACTCACCAACAGCAGGAGAGTCAGAGAAGGTCCTAAGCAACTAGGGGAGCCCACTGAAGCAAGAGAAGAACCTCAAGAGGAACCACAGGCCAAAGGCACAGGAGTTACAAGAGGACCTCAAGCAGTTCACCAACGATGGAGGCTCACGGTGCAGAGGGTGCATTGAGAACACTGATCTGTAACAGAACAGGTGCTGGAGCTTTTTGTAGCCCGCAGATCTCTGGTATGCAGAGCCAACAAGCTTTGGCAACGGCAAGTTGACGCGGTGCACAGGGGTTTGATCCCAGCTGTTCCAACGTGGGATACTGGCCTCAAAATTGCAGAGAAGCCAGGTCAGGCCTCGAGAGAGTTGCAGAACTACCATTTGTGTAGCTGGGCCTCTTAAAGTCTGTAGGACGACAGGAGCAGGAGACCGGTCAGCTTTGTTGCAGTGCCTACAGATGCAGGTGAGTGACTCTTTACTCCAAGGGAGATTTCTTTGGGTGTCCTTGATGCCCACAGGTCTGTTGAGGAACCTGGGTGAAGCACCAACACAGACAACGAAGAAGACTTGCAGCACAGAGAGAACAGGAGCAGCAGGAGCCTTCCTTGGTGCAGTCTCAGTTCCTGTCAAAGTCTAACAGAGTCAAAGTGTCGAGGCAATTGAAGAGAGAGCGAGAGAATTTCAGGGCAGAGTCTTGTACCACGACAAATCTAAGGACGCACCCACAGCAAGCCCTTATGTACCCTAAGGATTGGGTTGGTTCCCTTGTCCAGTTTCACGACAGAGCAGGAACCTAGGGTTCCTGAACTGGCTCAAACTTAAGTATTAAGGGGGGCACCAAATGTGCCCTTAAAGCAGTTTGGTGACAATGGCAAGCACTCCCACCCGGATGGATACACTAAGTCCTGTCTGGGAGGTGGTCACACCTCCCTGTGACAGGAAACCTATTGTTCTACCTAACCCTGCTCGAGTTTGGCTGAGCAGTAGGCTAGAACCATGTATCTAGTCGGCAGCAGCACCAGAATGCTTCCCGATCCTGAAAGGCTGTTACTGGGAGTACAGATAGGTCCCCTAAGGAGCACCCCAGTACATGGGATCATACTTCCAACACTGGAATCTGTGTTGGGTATGATTCTAACATGTCTCATACCAAACATGACCAGGTTCGGTGCAGCCACTTTACAGTTAGTCATATTGTAAGGACCTAAGTCCACTATACGTTTAAAAATGGCCGACCGCACTAACAAAGCCTGAAAAATCGACTCCCAGGTTTGTAGGGGCACCCTCACACTCATAACAAAGCACCCTGCCCTCAGGACTGAACAGCCTGCCATAGGGGTGACTTATATGTTTAATCTGTAGTGACCTCAGATAGAAGGAAATGTATATCAGTCGTGAGAGGTGCAAGCACCAACTCACACAAACTGTGAGTAAAGGCCTGCCATTGCAGCTTAAGTGGACTCCCATGGTTGGCACAATACATGTTGCCGCTCATGAGAGACCCCTGGTGTACATGTTAGTGTGGCAGGATGCACTCAGTTTTAATCCTTTTAGTCTTTTTTGTTCAAGCTTAACAGTGTGCGTGCTGACAGGTGCTGCGCCTAGCCCCAACAACGCCAACGTTGTAACCAAATATATGGAGCAGCATTTCACTCCATTCACCTATCGGACAGAAAATTCAGAAATTTTCAGTTTTTAATCCTTATTCATCGATCTTATACAATTAATTTAATCACATTTCTCAGTTCATATGGATGGCTGTGTGTATACCCAAAGTTTATAATGCTGCAGATAGGTCTAGCCAGGCCTTTTTCTGCAGCACATAGGAATCAACAGTTCATCCTGGGCAGCTAAGAACATATCACCCAATGCTTTTCAGGCTCATTTAGCCCTTCGTCAGGGATAGCTACAAATGTAATGTAAAACCATTGTTAATATTTATATCCTTTGAACATACATCGTAAGAAACGCGTTACTTACCTGTAACAGCAGTTATCCAGTATTGGTGTCTTTCATAGATTCACATGCCTGAATCATTCCCCGTCGTCGAGACGGGAGCCTCCGGTACATAAAAAAGTAATGTCCTATAGACATACATAGAGAAAAATAGGCCTAAGGGCCTCCCCTTAGCCGCCTATCATAGTCCTTATGTAAAAAGGACCAAACTCCTAGATCCAGCCAATCAGCTATCACCTCCCTCTAGAACCTTCCTGGTAGGAGCCTCAGTCCCTCAGATTTTCGTACGCACCAAGCTAGGTAGGCGTAATATAGTTAGAGAGAGGTGTGAGTCCTTCCAGGGGAGGCGGGAGGGTTGCATGTGAATCTATGAAAGACACCAATACTGGATAACTGCTGTTACAGGTAAGTAACGCGTTTCTTATCCAGTATTAGGGGTGTCTTTCATAGATTCACATGCCTGAATCAGAGTAGTTAGCAATATATTATGCACATTTCTGATGCAACATGCCATAAAGGTATTTGAGATAATACAGCATTATCATAACAGTTCGAAACATTGGCATACATCAAAATAGTAAAACAGTAAAGAATGTGCATACCAGGATGGCGGGATGTTGGAAGGCTCACCTCACTGGAATAGATGGCGAAGCACCGCCTGGCCCACTGCCGCATCCCTCGTAAGCTCGGCATCCAGGCAGTAGTGTCTGGAGAAGGTATGCGGCGACTTCCACGTCGCCGCTCTACAGATGTCCAAAATCGGCACTCCAGCGAACAGCGCTGCTGATGTGGACATCGCTCTGGTGGAGTGTGCTTCCACCCTGTCTCGCAACGGCCGTCCGGCCCCTTCATGGCAGAACGCTATTGCAGAAGAAATCCACCTTGAAATGCTCTGTTTTGTGAGAGGCATACCCAGCCTTGGTCTGCTGTAGGCCACGAATAGCTGCGAAGACTTTCTGAAGGTTTTCGTCTTGTCTATATAAAACTTAAGACACCGTTTGAGATCCAGAGAATGGAGCGTCCTCTCTGCTGCCGTGGTAGGGTTGGCAAAGAAGGAGCGTAGGACCACCGGCTCGTTGAGGTGAAAGTCTGAAGGCACTTTCGGTATGAACTTGGGATTTGTCCTCAGCACCACCCTGTCCTGTTTGAACTGCATGAAGGGCTCCTGAATGGAGAGAGCTTGCAACTCGCTGACTCTCCTGGCAGATGTGAGCGCAAGTAATAGAGCCGTTTTCCATGAGATGTACTTGATGGAGGCTCGGTGAATGGGCTCAAAGGGGTGCTTCATGAGTTGGTTAAGGACCAAGTTGAGGTGCCATGTCGGTGGGACCCGTCGGGGCCTTGGAAAGGACCTATAAAGACCCTTAAGGAACTGTTTAACAAGTCTGCTGGACCACAGAGACGGGCCTTGAAAAGTCCTGGTAAAACGTGAAATCGCCGCTAGATGCACCTTTATGGATGCATGCGCTAATCCGGACTGTGCCAAGTGCAGGAGATATGGCAATATCTGCTCCGGTGTGATATGAAGTGGTCTCAGGCCCTTCTCCGAGCACCAGACGCAGAAGCGCTTCCATTTGAGGGAGTAGGTTTTGTTGGTACTGTCAGCCCTCGCTTTTGCTAGCACATCCCTGCAGTCCTGCGGGATGTTCAAATGGCAGAACTCTCTGTGCTCAGGAGCCAGGCCGATAACCTGAGCGATTGGAGGTTCGGGTATCGCACCTGCCCGTTGGACATCGTCAGTAGGTTCGGGAGCTGTGTCAGACGAATCGGCGCCCTGATGGAGAGGCGATGAAGGTCCGAGAACCAGTGCTGCCTCGGCCAGCACGGGGCGATCAGAATTAGTGTACAGGGCTCCGCCTTCATTTTCCTGAGGACCCTGGGAATCATCGGGAACGGTGGAAAAGCGTACGCAAATACGCTGAACCAGCCTATGGAAAAGGCATTTCCGAGCGACTCCGGTTGGGGATGCCAGCTTGCGTAGCTTGGGCATTTGGCGTTCTCCCTGGTGGCAAACAGGTCGATTCTTGGGGCTCCCCATTCCGAGAATACGTGTGTTAGTGCACTCTCGTCGAGCTCCCATTCGTGGGAGAGAGATTTCTGCCTGCTTAGGGCGTCCGCAATGGTGTTGTCCTTTCCCGGGACGTAGTCCGCCCTGAGCGTAATCCCCTGGAGAACAAGCCAGTTCCAGATCTTCTGCGATTCGCGCGATAGCGTGAGCGAACGCGTTCCTCCCTGTTTGTTCAGGTAATGCATCGTCGTGGTGTTGTCCGTCCTGACGAGCACCTGAGAGTTCTGGATGCGTGGTAAAAAGGCCTGCAGAGCTAGATACACAGCCCTCAACTCCAGCAGATTTATATGGAGGCGTTGCTCCTGATCCGACCATTTGCCGCTGACTCTGAGGTCCTGAAGGACAGCTCCCCAGCCCGCTAGAGATGCATCTGTGGTGATCACCAGTGGTGCTGCTGGCAGCAGGAACGGTAGTCCTCTCGAGAGGTTTCTGGTATCCTTCCACCACTCGAGACTCCTGGATATTTGCGGTGTTATGCTTATGATGTCCTCGAACGAACCTGCACTCTGAGTCCACTGGTTCGAAAGAGCCTCCTGAAGAGGGCGCATCCGCAGCCTGCAGTGAGGGATGAGCAGTATACAGGAAGACATCATCCCCAGGAGTGACTTGAAGGTGCGAACTCTCAGGGATTTCCTTGATTGCACCGTCTTGGCCAGGGATATGATCCTGTGTTTTCTCTCGTCTGAGGGAAATGCTCTTGCGCATTCCGTATTCAAGGTAGCCCCGAGGAAGGTAATGCTTCTCGTTGGGGACATCTGTGATTTCTGAAGATTGAGCGTCAATCCTAGATGTTGGAAAAGATTGGTACAAGCGTTGAAGGATTTGGTTGCGCCTACGGCCGTAGGCGCCTTGACCAGCCAGTCGTCTAGGTAGGGGAAAACTTGGTGACCCATTTGACGTAGGAAAGCTGCCACAGGAGAAAGGCACTTGGTGAAAATCCGCGGAGCGGATTTGAGGCCAAACGGAAGGACCTTGAACTGGTAGTGTTGTCCTGCCACTTCGAAGCGTAGAAACTTTCTGTGCCCCTTGAGTATCGGGATGTGATAGTAAGCATCCTGAAGATCCAAGGATGTCATGAAGTCTCCTTCCTCCAGAATGCCTAGGATTTCTTGAAGCGTCACCATCCTGAACGACTGACTCTTTAGGAAGGAGTTGAGTGCTCTGAGGTCCAGGATGGGCCTCCACTTCTTTTCTTTCTTGCGTATCAGAAAGAAACGGGAGTAGAAACCCTTCTCCCTCTGAGCTGATGGAACTCGCTCTATTGCTCCCTTCCTTAACATCTCCGATATCTCCCGGAGCAGCAGCCGCAGATGTCTGTGTGGAGACTTGCGGGGAGGGGTTGCAGGCGGGATGGCAGTAAATTCTAGGGAGTGGCCGAATCTGAGAAGTTGGAGCACCCAACGATCTGAGGTGATGATGCGCCAATTTTTTAGGAAATGGGTCAATTTTCCTCCAATTTGTGAAGAAGAAGATGGTAGCTGGACTGGCTGGAGTAAGCGGTCACTGGCGTCCGCCGGTGCCCCTTTTCTGGTTCTTACCCCTGAAATTGGATCTTCCGTAAGATGATTGTCGGCCCTGCTGTTGCTTTTGCTGGTACTGGGTCTTATTCTGGAACGAATATGAGGACTTATTCTGGAATGACCCTCTGTAGGAAGACTGACCTCTAGACTTGTTGCCCCGAAAGGACTGGTTCCGCGCCTGTAAGGTTCCAAGCGCTCTAGCCGTGTCCGTGTCCTTTTTAATGGCCTGGAGCGCCTCATCAATTTTTTCTCCGAATAGATGCTGCCCATCGAAGGGCATATCTAGCACCTTCGCTTGCACTTCCTGCCTGAACGATGTTGCTTTGAGCCATCCTTGGCGGCGCAGGACTGCAGCCCCAGCCAGTTGACGGAAGCCTGTCATGGCTACATCTATGGCGCAGTCGATGATCTCTGCCGCAGAAGACTGGCCTTCGGAAAGGAGTGCCTTCACCTCATCCTGTACGGCACTCGGAAGTTCTGCTAAGTATGGGGCAATATCCTCCCAAAGTTGGCGGTTATAGCGCCCTAAAAGGGCTATGGAATTGGCCACCTTGATGGTCATTGCCGAAGTGGTTGAAAACCTTTTGCCTATTGTGTCTAACTTTCTGCCCTCCTTGTCTGGTGGTGCTGACAGAGGCGAGGATGGGTTTCGAGAATTTTTCTGGGCCGCTTGGGTCACGACCGAATCTGGCTTCGGGTGGCCAGTCAGGCAAGCTGGCGCCGTGGACGGTGCTTTATACTTCTTGTCCAGGCGCGGAACGACCGCAGGAACTGAAGCCGGCGTCAGCATCAACTTCTTCCCCTGGTCCCAGAGGAAGTCAATGATAGGGATGGATTTGGCCGTCTTCTTCGTCTGCTCCTTAAAGTCATGGAGGAAGCATTCGGTTTCCGTCGACTCCATGACCATATGGAACCGCGTCGCAGCCCGTTCCACTAACTTATGAAAACCCCCGATATCCACAGGTGGTGAATCCGCCTGGCGCGGTTGCGGGGAAGGTGGTGAAGATGCTACATAGTCCTCCTGCTCATCGTCATCCTGGTCCGTCAGGTCTCCCTGGACCTCGCCTTCCTCCATCTCCTCAGCCTCCTCATCTGTTGAGTCTATCACCTGAGGTGTCGGCTCGTGGCAGACCTGCGTTACCGGCCGTGATTGCCTTGGGGCTGTCGCTGGGGTGTTTGTAGCTGGCACTGGGACCCCTGTATCCTGTCTTGGTGGTTCCGGGAAACGTTGTTTGTAATCCCTGATAAGGAACTTGAGGTCCTTAACTATTGCCAGAGGGAGGCAGACCATTGGGGTGACCTCCGTGCGGACTTGTTCCTGGACGGGGCGCTCCTGCGCGCCTGAATCTTCCTGCTCCTCGTCCGTGCTTTGGCATTTGACAAACAGCTCGGAAGGGGAAGTAGCCTGTTGGAAGAACTCTTCTTCGGACTCTTCACTCTGCAGGATCTCCAGAGGTAAATTGGTTTGGACCTTGCTTGGAGATGTTGTTTCCGGGGTAATCTGTGGTCTGGATGCAGATCCTTGCCCAGAAATCGCCGTGGTTTTCCGTCCCACGGAAGACGACGACGTTACCGTCGACGGCTCGGGTGTCACCAACGGCGTCCCCATCGACGATATTTTCCTCGTCGACGAAGTCCTCGTCGACGATGTGGTCGTAGACGATTCAGTCGTCGTCGATGCCTTCGTCGTCGACGCTTCCGTCGTCGACGCTTCCGTCGTCGACGCTTTCGTCGTCGACGCTTTCGTCGACGATGCCTTGGTCGTCGACATCTTCGTCAACATCTTCGTCGACGATGCCTTCGTCGTCGACGCGCTCGTCATCAATATCCTCGTCGTCGACTCTTCCGTCGACGGAGGGCTCCTCGTCGACGAGGTCCTCGACGGGACCATCTTCGTCGTCGACGATGATTTAGACGACGGTTTCAAAAGTATAATAGACGAGATAGGGGTACCTGCAGACGATGATGATGGAGTCGTCGTCGTCGACGAGCGGGCCGACGCCGCTGTGGACGTGGACACCGTCGTTGTTGCTGTGGAGACGTGTCCTGATGGCCTTTTTTGCGCAGAGGATGGTGTCGCAATTTTTGAGGCCGACAGAGTAGGCTTCTTGAAAGTGGGAGAGACTTTACCAGACGCTGAGGATTTCGAAGATCTTGCCTCTGAAGACTTTTTGTGCGTCTTCTTAGGAGGAGCGTCTGAGGGGCCAGGAGATTTCACTCTCGGCCTCTTCAGGGAGACTTCAGAAGCTCCGGAAAAGCTCGCCTCTGAGGACACCACACTGTCTTTGTCCTTGAGCCTGTCCAGCCAGATAAGCAGGCGGCCCTCCCTGTCTCTCAAGGTCTTATGTGGAAAAGACCTACATATCTTGCAGTCCTTAGGGACGTGGTCCGGGTAAAGGCAATACAAGCATAGCTCATGCTTGTCGTCCACATGAAGCCTCTTCTTCCCACATGAAGAGCAAGCCCTGAAAAGGGCTTTCCTCTGGGAGTCAGACATGCCAGGAGTTGTAGATAAAATAAACACTCACTGCAGCAAAAAGAGGCCTGAAGTAGTCAGTGTTGAAATCCTGAAGAAGAAAGTCACCAAAAATCGTGAATAATCTGGTTTGAAAGAAATCCTGAGGAGAACTCAGGCTGGAGACTCCCTAGCACAACGTGCGGTAGAAAATCTGAGGGACTGAGGCTCCTACCAGGAAGGTTCTAGAGGGAGGTGATAGCTGATTGGCTGGATCTAGGAGTTTGGTCCTTTTTACATAAGGACTATGATAGGCGGCTAAGGGGAGGCCCTTAGGCCTATTTTTCTCTATGTATGTCTATAGGACATTACTTTTTTATGTACCGGAGGCTCCCGTCTCGACGACGGGGAATGATTCAGGCATGTGAATCTATGAAAGACACCCCTAATACTGGATAACCTATAGTGTGTATAGGTGTATATTACAAACTGTGATACATGCCGCCAAAAATTATCTAAGTGCAAACCCCCATGACAAATAACATCCCACCCAAACTTCCTGCGCACTACGATTAAAACTACCTAAACAAACCCCTATGTGAAACACCTTCCAACGCTCTGAACAACGATGAGAAAAAAAAAAAATATTGTTTTCTTAAAATTGGATTACAAGACATTTTAAGGGCTTCAGATTGGTTAAAAGAGAATATATTTATAAGTAGTTACTTTACACCTGCGGTGAATGCAATTGATAATGTTTTAGATGGACTTTAAACTTGCATAGTGTTGTCCTCCATTGCCTGAAATAAAATGCAGATTTCCCACAGCCTGGTGGGCAGAAAATCTGAATTTTATTAAAGGCACGGAAGTAAGATTAGCCCATTGCATTAGTAACTCACCTAATGGAATACACTCTGTTCGGACTTCTTTCAGTGTAACAAGACTTTAGAGAGAGTAACGTTGGAATATTGGCAGGAAAATATTTATTCAAGCTAGAGTTTTTCCCTTGGTTTTATGGACTTTATCTTGTTTTAGCGTTTAAAGAAGGAAGAGCGCTGCATGTTCATAGATTTTATAGGCTGTTAGAATGTTTTGAAGGTTCTAAGTTTTCGCTGCAGTGAACAGAGCAATACAAAGAGTACTGCATAATCTTAGTCTCTGTCTCTTTAATAAAATCCAGATTTTCTGTCCACCAGGCTGAATAAAATCCACATTTTTGAATTACATTACTGATCTTTATGCCAGATGTGACTCAAGGTTATTTGGACAATACTATAGGCTTAATCAAATTGCAGATTATTATTTTTATGCACTGTTTTGCCCTCTTATTAATTTGGGTTTAAATCTTTTCATTGAGCTTTGCAAACCAGTAGAATTTTGCCAGCATACCAGCAATATAATGGGTATCCCACCATAACTCCTAAAGGAAAGACTTTAAAATACTAAATTTGCCCCAGTCTCCAACTGTCAGATTCACTCCCATTCCCATAACTCCACCCACACAACACTGTCAAACCTAAGCCCCTCCATCAGATTCAACACATCTGTCATGTAGTGGCTTATGACGAAAACCCTTACCTTTATGCCCCTTCCATGTGCTTATCTTCAAGCACCCACAGCACAGAGGTCCCACACCTTCAATCCTCCAAATGTCTCCTGCCATTGCTGCTCTCAGTCAAGCTTATGTCAAATAATCATCAGGATACTCTGTTAGCAGGGACAAGTATTGACCCCTAAACTCCTTCACAAGGAATGCCAGTAACTTCCACAAATCTGCCTTTAACACAATATCCTCTCTCGATCCATGCAAACAGCTTTCTCGTTCACATCAATTCATATTTTCTGTCATCTCATTTAGGTATACAAGTGCATATTTTTCCCCAGTGAAGTTATTGCTTGGTATGCCACGAGGGCAGCCTGAGAGATTAGTTCCCCTCGCCTGAAGAACACTAGATAGTGTTCAGGGTCTAGCTTCTCCAGTAGCATTGTTGGAAGATGAAGCTGCAACGTCGATTAACAAATCTCAACAATGGGGAAAAAAGAACTCTTTCAGCATTACACCAATTTCTGGCATCTCTCCCCGCTACATCTGTTAGCATCGTTCCGATTTTTCCAGTATTCCGTGTGCAACTTCGTAGGAGCATAACATTAAAAAAAAAATGCCATTTTGCCCAACACTTACTTCTCCTCAGCTGTCCTGATAGCCGTTCGTTCCAGTCCCTGCTGGCCTGCTCTCCCCCAATTCACTATCTCATCTGTTGACAGAATGCTCATTTTAGCCTCATTACAGCAGAAACTGTAAATTAAGGTTATCAACCTAGTAGTACTTTCTTGGCCTAGAATCAACTTTTCAAACCCCGCTTCTCCGTTTTCTTGTGGCACCACTCAACTAGGTACATAAACCAGTACCAGATGCAGACTTCCATACCTGCCCCACCTCCAGTCAGCAAACGTATAACCTGTCTCCACGTTGCTCTCGGGCCTTCCCTGCCCAGAAAACATTGCTTTTTGCCATCTGAAGAGCTCCTATGTATAGTTAGGAATCAGTCCTTAGAGCGTTTGAAATAAATGCAAAATCTTAAGTGAAACCATCACTTTTATAGCAGCTATTCTCCCTGATCATGAGTGGGCCCAATTGTAGCATTCCTTCAGGTATCTCGGAATGCGTCTCCGGAGTTATGAGCAATTGTGCTGCATTATCTGTGCGAACGGGGCTACTAATTTAACACCTGAATACATTAAATGTCCCAAAGTTCATATTAATGTTAATGGGTGCTGGTTCTGCAAAGCATGGGTCCATTCTTCAGTGACGGATAGTGTAAGAACAGCCAACCTCTGGAGATGAATCTTAAACTCTGAAACCCACCCTGTAAGCCTGCAGTTCTGCCATCAGGGTAGGCAAGTGTCAGCCACCACCATCTTGCTGGGTCCTCTAAGCCTATTCCACTAACAAGAAGAAAAGAAGAAAAAAATAGAAAGAAAAAAAAACCTCCCACTGCCTCCAACACGAAGCCAGCTAAAAAGATCAACCAGCATTCAGGGGGTGGGGAAGGCGGGGGGAACTGGGGGGGTGAATGTGACAGTCATTGGTGTTAATTACCACAGATTACAGTCAAATAGAATAGCAGGATTTGTAAGACAATTGTCAAGAATTATAAAATCGTTTAATCGTGTCACTTCTGATGCCACCTTAATAATCCTACTTTTGCTGGGAAGGCAGTGGTAAAGCGACACTCGCTTTCCCTCATGGTGGGACACAGGAAGGAGAAGGTGGGAAAATTTGAGGAATTGGAGAGGGATACTCTGGCCATGTAACAGTCAGCCACACACATGCAAGACGAGGCTGCCAGACATTCTAGAACTAAAGCAAATGGAGTACAGGAATCCGACAACAGAAGCAGCACAACATAGAATATATGAATATGGAGACTGTGCAGGTAAACTGCTTGCTTGACTGGATAAGCAGGAGAGGGCGGATCAACTTTACGGGGAGAAGATTATGTGTTGCTGAGAGACCGGCATGCCATCCCAGAGGATTTCGCAGCCCACTTTGCACACCTCTACTCACCTGCGGCCTCGGCCATGACCGAAATTAAATTAGCTGTTAGCAGACCTACCGGTGCAGACCCAGTCGTGGGAGGACCGGCAGGCCCTTCACTCGGACCTCATGAACAAGGAAATATTGTTGGCCATACACAGTAAGCAGTCAGGAAAGGCTATGGGGAAAAATGGCCTCCCAATAGTGCTTCTCAAGATAGCCGCAGCCAAAGTGGCACCGCACTTGCTTAATATGTACCAAGAAAGCAGACAAGTGAGTATACTGCCTAGAGATGAGAGAGTGGACTCTATCCTAGTGATCCATAAGAAGGGAAACCCCGCAGAGGATAGTACTTCCTATCGCCCCATATCTCTGCTTAATGCGGAGGTTAAAATGCTGGCTAAAATATTATCGATGCAACTGCTCCCGGTCGTGACCAAACTAGTGCACCTGGACCAGTCCAGATTTGTGCCGAGTCGGGACAGTTCTCAATTTACAGTGGTTGAACGGGGTGCTTGGGCAAAGAAACACTATCCAGGAGGATGCAGCAATACTGTCACTAGACGCCCGCATGGCGTTCTACACCGTTGAATGTCCATATATGTTCGCTGTCCTATAGCGCATGGGATTGGGCAAAAACGTTATCACCTGGATCCAAATGCTATATACAGGGCCAATAGCACAAGTGGTGGTGATCGGACATACATCGAATACATTCACCCTATGCCGAGGGACAACAGGGTTGTCACCAATTTTATTCGTGCTGGTCCCTGAACCCTTAGCGAGTTGGATACAGGGAGATCCTTTCATCCTGGGGTTACGGGGGACAGCCGGCTTGGAAGACAAAATCTCTTTATGCAGACAACATACTGCTGTATGTAGAGTCGCCTTGGTTCTCCATCAGCAAGGTACTCCAGAGCTGTTCCAACTTAAGGAACTACTCCGGATATACTAGTATGTGGTTTAACCCTGCATGGCCCAGCCCCAGTCCTGCCAGCCAAATGAGAAGCGAAGATAGTGACAGAGGGATTTACTTATCTAGGGATATTCGCCACGGCAAGCACGTAACTCTATGAGTACAATCTCCTCGGCCCATTGACCCGTTTGTGGGGGATGTGCAACACTGGCAATCACTCCCGCTGTCCCTACTGGGATGAGCGGCGCAATTTAAAATGATGGCTCTGCCACGTTTCCCTCTCCCTCATGCCCTGCAAAACACACCATACAGAGTCCCTAAAGCATATTTTCAATCAATAGACTGAGAAGTTAGAACCCTACTGTGGGACAGCAAGCCGCCTCACATTGAAACCCATAAACTTATTACATGGGGATGGTGTGAGGAGGGGGGGGGGGAGGGGAATTGCTCTGCCCAACGTCCAAGCAGACTACTGGGCAGCACAATTATCAGTCATAAATAAGTGTATACACTACACACAGGATGATCCGTCCAGTCGTATGGATAGGTGATTGATGGGAACGGGAGAGTGACGAGAAACAGTGTATACAAACCCAACTAAGCAGCAGCTCACGGGACTCACTTCCCAAACAGCTGCCTTCTGGCATACAGTTACAAAGCAACTAGACTGGAATAACTAGGCGACACTTACTACGCCCCTCAGGCAGGCAGAGCAACTGGAGAGACTAGGCTGCTACCAAGGCTTCAATAAGTGGGATATTATTGGCATCTCGTAAGTGGGTGATTACTGGCCTAGGGGGAAAATAATCCCATTTGCCGACCTACAAAAAGAATATGAGGCCGAAACATTTAGATATTTACAAATAAGACAGGCTCCAAGTGCTGCGGTTCAAGCGGAGGAGGAAATACCAGAGGCATTGCCACTGGAGGTCAGACAGACTATATGGACCATAGGGCCATCTCCTTGACCTACCAAAAAATAATAACTTACCAGACCCACTTCAGTATCCTCGTGAGCGCTGGCAGGCAGATATAGGAATCCTGGATGAAGAGGACTGGCATGATGCACTTGCCTCCCCACATGAAGTTGCAATATCATCTCAGCTGAAACTACATCAAATAAAAATACTTCATAGATCATACATTTCCTGTACCACCCTGGTCAAAATGGGTAGGAGTGAGGAGGCAGGGAGCAGAAGGTTGTGTGGGGGGATTGGTACTTTATCATACATTCTGGGAATGCCCAGCAATCAGGGTATATTGGAAAGCAATACTCATGTATGAAGGACGCCAGTGGTGGAGCCCTTCAACTATCCCCTAAACTGTGCTTACTTAACATATGGGAGGCAACAGAGATGATCCGAACGGATCAACTTTAGACCATTATGGGAATCATAATTGCAAAGCTAAACATAGCCTGGAGGTGGGGGGTGGCCAAGTTACCATCCCTAAAGGAGTGGGAACGGGACATGGACTGGCGCATGATCGCAGAAAAGGAAGTCTATAAATAAGGGGGTGCATCTAGAAGTGGGACTGGGTATGGGGTAAATGGAATACCCATGGGGGCATGGTCTGTATTCCCCCCCTTTGTCAGTTGAAACAAATCAGGGGGAAGGAAATAAGTGGTCAATTACGAAGAAACGTGAGGATTTTGAGGTCTGAGATTGTAGGTAATCAACTTTCCTGTTTTTTTAAAAGGTGATGGTCATTCATGCCTGCTGTATAATTCAATAAGAAGATTTTTGTTTTGTTTTTAAATCCTACATATGACCATCCTTTATCTGAAACGGAAGGTGAAAAAGAATCAAAACTTTGAGCCAAAAAAGTGTGAGGTGATTCTCAAGTACACGGTTATCAGCAGCTAATTATGTTAGCAGAGTGACAGCTAGTGCAGAATATAAAGTTCAAAAAAGGCAGTAGCATTTACTAAACTCTACAAACTTCTATGTATATTTAGGGACTGCAAAACGGAATTCAATTCAGTGATAGCACCATTTTGTAATGTGTTGTACTCTAAGAAGACATATCCTCAAGTGTATCATAATAGTGTGCAATTGGATGGCCAATGATCGACTGTATGCAACTGGCTTTTTGTTTGCAATGTTTCTACTTTATTAAAATACCAATAAAGAAATTATTTAAAAAAAATAAGACATCCTCTTTTACTACATTAAGGGCAGGAAAAGCAATTTCAACATCTCCGTAAATGTTGTTCAAAATACATATTGAAAACATAAGCAAGACGAGGGCCCCAAAGAGCCAGCAACTATAAGATGTCATACTGTTCACTCTACAGACTAAACTGAAAAACTGAGCTGTAAAAGTAGACTGTCCTGACAAAGTTAGTCTCCTCACACTAGGGTTTATATGCAAGCAAATATCACATGATACACCTTCACACACTCCTTCCCCTGCTGCGCTGCTAATGGAAGTACAGACACTGCTGGTGAAATGAGTCCAGGACATTAAGAGACATTCTGTCTAACATCCTGGACCTTCATGAGCTGACACAATCTCCCTGCTGAGTGAGATCAGGCATGCCAGGATCTGCTAACAGCTGTGCTGCAGCCATAAAGGATAGGCCTAGGTGACTAAGAGAGGGGTCTGCTCGTCTCAAAGTGTGAAAGCAGTACTGCGGACCTTTCGGATCAGCTACAGGGGGCGCGATTGAAGAGTTGCATAGAAGATAGCTGGGCCTGCACAGAGACACAAAACATCTAGCTCTCGATATGTCAAGTAGATTGGGATGGATGCTTCTGAACTTATCTGCATTTTGACAGGTGTTAGAAATGGAGGTCTCTAGTTGGCAAGGGCTTGCAACTTTGTCCAAGTAGGAACCCTTCTTCCTAGTCAGGATAAGGGAGTTACACTCCTAAAATAACCCCTGCTCACGTCCTTGGTAGCTTGGCACGAGCCATCAGGCTTATCTTAGAGGTAGTGTGTAAAGCATTTGAACATAACCAACAGTAATACAGTGTAAGCACTACAAATGGACACACCACCAGTTTAGAAAAATATCCAATATTTGTATATACTTAAGACAAGACCAAAAATCGACAATACAGTATTAAGAAATCTCACAATACCTTGAATAATCAGGGCGTTGTGAACAAACAAATCCAAACAGTTCTAGCTGACAGCGGCGTTGCGGGCAGCTACTGTGTCGGGAAGACCCACAGATCAGTACCTTTAGAAATGTAGGGCGTCAGCGACCTCTCGTTGAGCTTCTGAAAGCACGGTGCCCTCAGGCATCGGTTCCGGAGGTCGCTGCAGGAGTTGTCGGCCCCTTGAAGTCACACACGTTGCAAATCGAACTCCTCCCGGTTGAAGTTAGGAGCGCTGGCGTCTGCAGGCGTCGGGTGCTGCGGTGTGCAGTGGTGTGGCATGCGATGCCATCAGGTTGCGGTGCGAGCAGCTGCTCAGTGGTGGAGTCAGATGGCGTGGTCGGTGAGACCAGTCGCAGTGCAAAGTGCTGGCAGGTCACGGTGCAAGCAGCGGCGTCTTTGCTAAAGCGATGTCGTCAGCTGACGAACGAGTCGATGGCGCCGGCGTCTGTAGGCCGAGGCTGCAGTGCGGGATGGGCGGTGCGCCGTGTACCTTTTCAAGCTGTGCCATTGAACCACGGTGCAAGCCGGGGCGTTGATTCCGGCGTGGAGTAGCGGCCTCGGGGAAACCAAGGCGTCATCGTAAAGCGAGGTGGTGCAGAGCCCACAGGTCGCGGTGCGAGCAGCGGCTCGGTGGCACCGTCAGGAGTCGGCGGTGAGACCAGGGTCACGGTGCAGCGTTGCGACGGTGCCCTCTGCGGTGCCTTCAGGACACGGAGCCAGCAGCGGCATCAGACTGCGTTGGGTAGCTTTTTCTTCTGCTGCAGCACATAACACACAGTTCCCAGTGCTGAGGGCAGAACAGCTTGAAGTCTTTGCTGTTCCTGAGACTTCTTGAACAGGGGGCAAGCTCTACCTCAAGCCCTTGGAGGAATTAGCAGCAAGTTCGGTAAAGTCGGGGGCACTAGAGGGCGCACAAGCAGTATGGCCGCACTCACGTGAGGCTCCTGCAGCCTTGACACATAATCCGTCATTTATCCTTTGAAACTGCCTGCCTTCCCGACAAAAACCAGGTGCGGATGTTGCTGTTCTCCTCCTGTGGCTCCGCTCGAAGTTTGGGACCCGTGTGATCAGCGGGGACGGAGCTAGAGGCGTCGCGAGCTGGACCGCGCCCTGGGCTGCTGACTGGCGGAGCGGGCGGCCGGGCCTTGGATCTACGCGGCGCCGCGGCGCGCCACGACGCTGCTGCGGAGCCCGCTGAAGCGCTGACTGTGGAGGGTGACTGCGGACGCAAAGCGGAGAGCGCCGCACGGACCGGGGACATGGCCGGAGCCTAGTGGAGCCCCTGGTGAGCACGCGTTTTGGGATGGACCGCGGATCGCGGAGGCCCGGAGCCTGAGGGGAGCACCGCCGCGGTGCCGGGTTGTATCCTTGGTCGGAGGAGCTCAGTGGAGTCGTGCGGGGGGTGGGTTGTTTGCCCCCTCCCCCCCCCCCGGACGGACTATTCAGGGCGGAGGTCAGTTGGATGGCCCCCTTGATATTGCGGAGCTGGTCGGCGCTGCGCATGCCTGCTGGGCCGCTGGATGCAATCAAGATGTGGCCGGGCCGACCCTACAGCGTCGTTTGATTGAGTACTCCGTGTGCGGTGGGCCTACACGCTGGGATCTCTGGTGAGGTGCACGGAGGTCGCTCGGAGGCGACATTGCTCCACCAGTGCTTTGCGGCTGTTGGCCTATGTGTCCTGGAGGCCGAGATTGAAGCGCGAGGGCGCAGATCTGCCTGAGCGGACCTTCAGGGCGACGCAGGAGATGCCCTGGGAGACACCTGGACACGACTTATCGCTCCGGGGCCGCTGTTGGGGCTCCCTGAGATTGCTTCCTGGGCCCGGTTCCTCCTCTCTTGTTGGGCGATTGCTGTCACCGGCCCGTGGGCCTCTGACGTGACAGGCTGCTGACGATCCTTGCGTGGGGTGGACTTACCACGCGGCCCTACCTTCCCACGGGGGGAAATACGGTCGATCTATAGGAGGTGTTGGCTGGCGCGGCCCCGGTAACGGCGGAGGTGGATGACGCACTCCCTACCGGTCTTTACAGCGGGGTGACGGCCCGGGCCCTCATACCTAGAGACACCAGCTGCCACTGCGACGAGCCTGGGATACTTTGCCTTTGTCCATCCTGTGGAGAGGGTGGGCTTCGCTCCCTCGTAGCTGACGGCGGCTCCTTACACCAGACCCACAATGGGTAAACAGGACAATAAACAGCCTAAGCTTACATTTGCTGCCCCAGCGGCTAAGACGGGGCTGCGGAATGCGCAGGATGCGGGGAGCTCACAGGGCCCTCAGGCGGCTGATGCGGACACGGCCTCTCCGCCTTCGGACCTACAACAGATGAGGGAAATGAGGCAAGGCTTTGCTACCGTAGTTGACAAGGTGGACCGCCTTTCATCGCGCATGGATGCGTTTGCCCAGAAACTGGATGCCCACGAAGAACGTCTGGCGGAGGCTGAGAGGCGGATCTCTGATAACGACGATGCCACTGCTTCGCATACCACGCAGCTTTCAAGAATGGACAATGACCTGCGAGTTATCGCTGCCAAGAATGAGGAGCTGGAAGCCCGCGTAATAATATCCGTGTGGTGGGTGTGCCGGAGTCCACCAACACTGGGCGCATGGAAGACTACGTGGAGAAGATACTTCTGGCCTCCATTGGCTCGGAGACGCTCTCTAAACAGTTCATTGTTGAGAGAGCACACCGTTCACTTGGGCAGCGGCCTAGACCTGGTGCCCCGCCTAGGCCCATCATCGCATGGCTCTTGAACTACCGAGATCGGGATGCTGCCCTGCGGGCCGCACGTACAAACCAAAAACTCTTGTGATGGTGTCAGCTTCACAGTTTACCCAGATTTCACGCCTGTCGTCCAAGAGCAGCGGCGTAAATTCGTTGATGTCAAGAAAAAACTCCGCGCCCTTCAAATTGACTACGCATTGCTGTACCCGGCAAAGTTAAGAGTCACCCATCCAGGAAAGCAAATTTTTTTTACAAACCCGCAACAGGTGGACGACTTCCTGAAGACTCTTCGTAGGGCAGGGGCGGCGCAACCGGACACGGAGGCAGCTGATAAGGGGGATGAACAATAACTGCTAGCCTGCTGATCTCTGGGGCATGTCCTTTGAACTCGTGGGCGGCTTTGCTGTCCTTTTTTCTGGAGATCCACCGCACAAGCCCCTCAGAGCCGGCGTCAAGGCTGATCGAGTCTGCCCTGGTTGAGTGTTGGTCGGCGGTTGGTAATGTATTCCAGGCACCACCCTCCCCCCTTCCTGTGACTGTGATGGGGAGTGGGACACAGAGGGTGGGTATGTGTGCCCCCTGGATGACCCCTGGAGGGTATACCCCCATGAACAACCTGACTACGTTGCTCCTGTTGAGCTATTTGGTGGCAATTGAGGGTGGGGGGTGGGTTTTTTCTTCTGGCAAGTTGGGGATGCTTCAGTGGGTGGGGGGTGGGGTAGGTGGTTTCGTGTCCCTTCTGGTATTTCCCATTTCCCTTCCAAGTGCTCGGCTTGTGGCTAGGCCCCGAAGCACTAATTCTTGGGGGATTGAGGGAGTTCCTGTCTGCATATGCTATACAACTGGTTGTCTTAGGTCTCCGGTTAGAATGGCAGTTCCGATTTGTAAGAGTTACATGTTGGGGGAACCTGCGGGTAGGGGCGGGGGGACAGGGATGCTTGAAACTGTTGGTACGATGCTGGGCGCAGCTAACACCTCGGAGTTGCTACTCACAGAGTTGACAAGGGTCTATGCTGAGGGATTGCGTAGCAGTCCCCTAGTGCGACATGTAGTGCACACACTTATGGTAGGGGGATGCTGCTTCATCCTGCGTGTTGGTGTTGGACACAGAATGCGCTGCTGCAGCGCGGGAGGAATAGGGCAGATGGCGTTCAGGACTGGTGGGGGTGGTGTGTTTGCGGGCCCACTACCAGTGCTCGATATCTCTATTTTCGTATTAACCCGCCTATGGGAGACACTGACTTGAACATACTTACATGGAACGTCAGAGGCCTGGGTGACCCTAGGAAGCGGAGACAAATTCTTTCTTATTTGGATCGCCATGCCATACACATAGCGTTTCTCCAGGAGACCTACTTCAAGGCGCAGGCCGCTCCGACTTTTGCCGGTAGATGGGCAAAATACACTGCCTTTTCGTCCTACTCTTCATACTCCCGTGGTGTTGCAATATTGGTTAAAAAGGGGACCCCCTTTATTTTGTCAGGTACAAAAAGCGATAACCTTGGCAGGTACTGCCTGATGTGGGGTAGACTAGGGCATAGGGCGGTTACCCTGGCCTGCTGCTATGGCCCCAATGTAGACGACCCACACTTTTTCACAGACCTCGGTGCACTCATAATAGGCGTAGGCTCACAACACCTAATATGGGGGGGGATTTCAACACCACAATCAATCCACCAATGGACAGATCCACCCTGCCCCACATCACTATACTCAGTCCCGGAGGGCACTTATAGAGATATTAGAGGAGCATAGACTGATTGACACGTGGAGACACCTACACGCAGCGGACCGGGAGGGTACACACTTTACGGCACAAGCAAGATCATGGGCAAGGCTTGACTATGTCTTCCTGGACCCACACTTTCATGCGGCGCTGGTCCGGGCACACCACCTCCCCAGAACCTTTTCTGATCATGCGCCGGTACGCGTTACCTTACGAGCTGCGGACCTTGGCCCCCCACGGTCGGCCTGGCGTCTACAGCCCACGATGCTGCTAGATGATTCTTTTCAGGAGGAGCTGCGGGAAGACTGCTTAGATTTCTTTCAGCGAAACAAGGATTCTGTGAAGGACGTTGAAACTATTTGGGACGCTTTCAAAGTTACCCTGCGGGGCGTTTGCATCGCTAAGGGGGCTGGTGTACTGAAGAGTGTACTGGTGCGACTACGTACCCTGGAAACTGACCTGAGGACGCTGGAGGCATCATTAGCTGTACATCCTGATGATGCCACGCTAGCGAGTATCCGTGACAAAATTACAGAGTATACTGATGAAGCCGCTAGGGAGTCGAAATTTAGAGGCAAATATTGGATCGCCCGCCGGTATGGCGAAGGCGAGAGGCCGGGGAAAGCCCTGGCAGCGACGATGAGGCTGATGCGCCGACTAATACTATCATGGAGATTATAGCTGCGGACGGCACATTATACAGACACACTGCGCAAATACTCAACACGCTCGTTGCACATTATCGCGAACTGTACACATCGACTAGGGCTGGGGAGTTGCAATTGCACGAATATCTGGAGGACGTGTTTCTGGGGTGGCTTAGCGATGCGCAACGAGAGTTTCTGAGCTCCCCTTTGAACTAGACTAGGTGCGGGAAGCTATGATGCACATGAGGTCGGGCAAGGCCGCAGGGCTCGATAGGATACCTATCAAATTCTATAAGACCCACATTGAATTTATGGCGCCGTTCTTGAGAGAGGTGTATGAAGATGCATTAGAGGTGGGCCACCTACCCCCTTCGATGCGCATGGCCCTCATCACGTCTCTCCTGAAACCAGGGAAAGCGGCGACTGCATGCGACTCCTACCGCCCCCTCTCATTGCTTAATTGCGATATGAAAATCCTAGCTAAGCTCATAGCTACTCGCATAAATCTGCTACTCCCTAACCTGATATTACCTGATCAGGCTGGGTTTGTGCCTGGAAGGGCAACGTCCCATAATCTGCGCCCATTCTTCTCGATCCTCAATTCGGTACATGATGACCAGCCTATGGCCGCTGTATTTCTTGATGCCACAAAGGCATTTGACTCCCTCGAGTGGGACTACTTGTTCCAGGTGCTGGGGCGCATGGGGTTCCCAGGCATATTTATCTCATGGATCAAGTTGTTATACACTGCTCCTACAGCTAGAGTACTGGTGAACGGCCAGCTTTCCGCTGCGTTCCCCATTACCAGAGGCACCAGACAGGGGTGCCCTCTATCGCCGCTGCTGTTTGCTTTAGTCATGGAGCCCCTGGCTGCAAAGCTGCGGCAACACCATAGGGAGAGGGCGCTGAGATGCTTCCAGAGGCAGATATTAATATCTATGTACGCTGATATCACTCTTTATATACGTGACCCTAGGGATAATCTCAACCCGATTCTTAGGGAATTTATCCGGTTCGGCAGTATCTCCGGGGTCCAGATCAATTGGAGCAAGTCTTGTTTGTTCCCCCTGACGGCCTTCACTGGGCGGTTTGAGATGGACTACCCCCTCACCTGGTGCGAGGGGGTCTTTAAATATTTGGGTATACACAGAGAAAAACAAGGAGGAGCTCCTGCGGGCTAATTATGGCACGGCGATGACCCGCATTACGGACTGTATTACTCGCTGGATCGCTTTGCCCCTGTCTATGGCAGATCATCGCTGATTAAAATGATAATATTGCCACAGTTGTTATATCTCTTCCTGAATATTCCATTTTATCCAGGCGCCTTTTTTTTTTTTTTTTAGACAACTCCGCACCGAGCTTATCAGACTAGTTTGGGGCGGAAAGGCGCCCCGGCTCAAATGGGAGGTCCTCGTTAAGCCATACAATCAGGGCGGTTTTGGCATCCCCAACTTTGAGCTGTATTATCGAGCAGCCCAGGCGCATTACGCTTACTTCTGGATACAGCAACCCAGATATATGCCCCAACTTGCAGCCGAACACTGGCTGGCGCACCCTATCCCTATAGAGGGCGCGTTGTACATCCCGGTGCAAGGGAGAGATAAGACGCCCACGACGGTAATTAGCACGGTGACTGCATGGAATGAACTGGCTGCCACGCTGGGGCTTGACTTGTTATATGCGCCGCTGTTGCACCTTGCTTACCACCCAAGTATGCCCCTGCTGCAGGAGGCGGGATTCAGGAAACTGCTTCACACTGTCCACGTGGTGACGTGGGGGGACTTGTACCATAATGGCATATTCCGGTCCATGGACCACTTCTTTGGGGGCGTACAGCCTTCTCCCCTTGACGTTTTCCTATACCTCCGGCTTAGACAGGGGATAAAGGCGCTTGCACCCTGCTTTCCACAGGAGCCCCCGCCTATGGCCCCGCTGCACCGCATCCTGGTGGATGAGACCCCGGCCAAGCTAGTTTCCAAAATATACCGATCGGTTCACTCGTTAATACCAGCGCCGCGGTTAGCAGCTAGGGAAAAGTGGGACCGTGATTTGCAGGCCCCATTGACGGACAAACAGTGGCAATTTTGCTTACTGCAGACGGAACGCATCTCCTCCAGTAGCCGATTCCGAATCATACATTACAAATACATTCACAGACTATATCACACACCGGACAGACTTCACAGCTATCAGTTCCGAGAAAATGACAGAAGCGATAGATGCCGGGCTCCTGGGGCGGATTTTCTTCACTTAGCGTGGGAGTGCGAAGCAGTGCACCGCTATTGGTGCCAGGTGTTTGAAGCGCTTTCTAAAATGATTAACACAGTGGTAGTACCCTCCCCTCTCCTAGCCCTACTGGGATATGTAGAGCCCATACAGGCGACACCACAAATTCATAGCGCTTGCCTTTTTGCTGGCTAAGAGGAGGGTTGCATGTCGTTGGGGCAGGGGCAGAGCCCCGAAATTCAAGGACTGGGTGCGTGATCTCACTTACTGCCAAGAACAGAACTGTACGTATTCTGAACTTATGCTGACAACATCACGGCCCACGGACATCTGGGCTCCGCTGAGATGCTATCTTCTGGCAGGGGAGGCTGCCGCAGACGACGAAACGCCTGCTTGAAGTTTTTTGACTGATGTCCTCAGGAGCTCTATACGGAGGGCTGCCTGGGTCTGTTGCCGTAGGTGTATTGTTATGTAGATACTGAAAACTGTGGGTCTTCACCTGGCTGGGACAGACGTAGTATTGTTGCGGGATATGTTGCATGAAGGGTCACTATGGACATGTAAGCATTACAGTTGCTTCTGTGGGTACCTAACTGCGAGATGTATTGCACTGTTTTGATGATACTGTCCACACCTATGCTGTCTGCGAGGTCATGCCTGGTTCTCCTCCCTGCTCCCTATGTATTGACCATGCTGGAAATGTGAGCTCATTGTCGCACTATCGAATGCAGCTGTATGTTCGCTCAGAAGTTCAAAATAAAATGTTTAAATAAAAAAAAAAAAAAAAAAAAAAAGTTCGGTAAAGTCCTTTCACTGCCAAGACAAAAGCAGCCACTGCAGGCCAACACAACAAAGCACACAGCAAAGTGGTAGTTCCTCCTCACAGCTTCTTCTGCTCTTCTTGGCAGTCTTTTTGGTCCAAGAGAGTTCTAAATTTCAGGGGTTTGGGCCCCACTTTTTGTAGCCCAAAATCCTTTGTTCTCTCAGGCAGAGAGTGTCTGTGCACACTTCTTTGGTGCGGCTTCCTGGCAGGGGGTGGAGACTGCATTGTCGGAGGCAGACCAGCCCCATTGAGGAGCAAGGAAATACCCTCCCCCTACTGTAAATGCAGCCCCGGTCTATTCAGCCCTTTCCTGACCCACCTAGACGATCTGGAGCCACTCCTGTTTCCCAGCCACTGTCATCCAAAACCCCAACAGTCAATCCACAAACCCAGCAGAGGCCTGCAGGATGGCTGAGCAAGAAAATACCTACTTTCTAAAAGTGGTATTTTCAAACACAGAATGTAAAAATCACCTTCACTAAAAGATGCATCTTTAGAGTCGGAGTTCAGGCATACTAAACTTTATTTTCCTACCTCGTTCCCAGGGACACTTATGTTTATAAGATGTTAGAAACCAACTCCCCATTCTGTCCTATGGGGAACACGTAGCCTTGCAATAGTGAAAAACGATATTGGCAGTAATTCACTATCAGGACATGCCAAACATACCAGGGCATGTCCTACTGTTCACATACACTGCACCCTGCCCACAGGGGTACCTTGGGCCTACCTTGGGGTGACGGACATGTAAGAAAAGGGAAGGTTAGGGCCTGGCAAGTGGGTGCACTTGCCAAGTTGACATGGCAGTACTAGACTGCACACAGGCCAGAGTTACATTTACGGGCTGTTTGTGTGGGTAGCACAATCCTGTGCTGCAGCCCACTAACAGCATTTGATTTAAAGGCCCTGGCACACTCAGTGCCCTTTACTAGGGACCGACACATAAATCAAATCGGTCAATCATGGAAACACCAATTCATAACACATTTTACCACAGGAGCACTTGCACTTTACCACTGATCAGCAGTGAGAAAAAGTGCACAGAAATGTAATTTACAGTGTACTCCTGTTTTAATTTACTGCTCTAATTCACTGTCTTGCTTTGCCCACTGCTTGTTTTCAGTGGTTTGTCCCCCCACTTCCCCCTCAGCCGTAAGGCTGCCTTAGCGTTCGCCTTCCCACCTCTACTCGCCCCGCTCCCGCCCCCCCATCCGCTCGCCCCTCCCCTACTTAAATGGCGACCGCTGCGCAGTCACGCACAGCGGGCACGCCTAAGGCAAGCCTGTCTGTGCCCGTCCACGCCTGGACCACGCCCAGGGCCAGACCCCCGCGAGCACCACGACTCAAGACGACGCCACCTTCCTCCAAGCACTCAACACCGGCCGACCCACCGCCTGCTTCCAGGCCACCCCAAAGCTCACCCACGGACCCTTTACCTGCCGCTTCACCAGCCAGCGTACATCAGGATGCCCAGTACCCCCCCCCCTCCCCCCAAAGGCAAACAGTCACCTCAGAAGCATACTGCTCAAAACCAACTCCGTCCACAGGCACGCCGTGGAACTCTGGGACCTGCTCGGCTCATCCTCCCCGGACATAGCATTCCTGACAGAGACCTGGATGAACTCCTCAACGGCACCCAACGTTGCCATAGCCATCCCGGATGGCTACAAGATCACTCGCAGGGACAGCACCAACAGACAGGGAGGAGGAGTTGCCATCGTCCACAGAAATACCCTCAGAATCTCGACCAACACCGAAGGCACCCTCAGCACCGCTGAACACCTGCACTTCCAAAAGCACATCTGTAGGAGAGTAGGGTCTGCTTTCTATGTTCACCCCCACTTTTTGCTTTTGCTTTACTGGTTTTCGACTTAGATGTGGCTGTGGGCCTGCTAATCAGACCCACAGCCCTGCTGTTCTCTCTCTAAATTGATACTATGTACTTTAGGTGCATAACCCATTTGGATAGGATCACCTTATTGGGCCCTGTACAGTGTACCCTAGGTACCCAGGGCATAGGTGTACCCTAGGCCTACCAGGGGCTGCAGCATGTATTATGCCACCCCTGGCCTGGCCTTCCATTTTGACACAACTGGCTGATCACTCATCTGGGGCAAGGTCGTGTAATCACCCCTTGCTTAGATATAGTATGCCTATATCTACCCTTATATATAGACACATGTGTACCTATCAGTCACTCCTATGGCAGGCCTTAACAATCCTGGAGGCAGAGTGCTTGGTAACATGTGAGATGGTGCTCTAGCATGAGCTGAGCCTGTCTGCAGCTTTCGGAACCATGTCCTTATAGCTGTTCTATGATATAGCCTACCATATACTCTTAAAGTGCCTTATAATCTTAAACGGTTATGGTAACTATGGTTTGGCTTTATCGAAACATGTCGTGTAAGGTGTCTAACACTGTGGAATAATACCCCCATACCATTTCTGGACATGAGGACATTATTCCCCCCTTCTAGAGGGAAAGACATGTTAAAATCATACTTTACTGTTAGCCTCTGACCAAAGCCTCAGCATCACAAAATGGATGCTGCTGCCACGACACAAGTCTGACCTCCTGCTGCTGGAAGTGATCCCAGCCAGGGAGGCCTGGACAATAGGTTTCCTGCTTGGGGAGGTGCTAGCACCTCCCCAGACAGCCTTTAGTGTATTGGGGCAGGGTGGGCTGAAAGGAATGAGACATGCCTGGGGCACACAAGGTGTTCCTTGCATAGTCCAGTTCAAACCGGCGCTGGGGCACTCCAGCCCCAGCTCTGGCGCGAAACTGGACAAAGGGAACTGGGTGTAACCACCCCCTCCCAGGTCCCACCCATAAGGCGTGACCTAGCAGGTATCCCAGCCCCCCAGATTAGTATAAGAGTGGGAGTTGGGCCTCAAGACTTTAGATTATCCTGAACCTGCAAGCTTGAACAGAAACTCTGGACCTTCGACATTCGACGAAAGAAGAAGACTGAAGAATCTCCCTTGTGGCCAAGGAGTGGCTACCCTGTGCAAACAGGCACCATCAAGAGACTACCCTTTGCTTTGCGAAAGTTCTACGAGGGACCGACTGCAGAGCCCGACCAGAGCCTTGACTTCCAGACTTCTCCGACCCTGATCCACATCCACAGCAGAGCTGAGATCCGTGGAGGCGACGAGAGACGTGGGACCGGCTACCTGGGAAAAGTGGCTAGTATCTTCAAGCGCAGCTTCTGAGGCACCCTCGAAGTTGTGCACCGGGGATTGAGAAGCCCCAGCCCCAAGCACCATCTGCACCGAAGACCAGCCCCCCACACTCCACACTCCACGAGTCCTGCGTGGGGCCCTTCTGCATTTTCCTGCTTGCCGCGTCTGTCCGGTTGCTTGCCCGCTGGCTAGTGGCCTTTGTGACGAAGCATCCTGAATTCTTCAGCGCTGGTTTGGCTCCTCCAGACTGGCTCCTGCTCCTTTAAAAAAGAGAAGCATCCCAGTCCTCCATTCTGCGTGGGTTCCGCTTGCCAAGGCTTGGTGAGTCCTAGTCCAACTTCGACGCCGCCGACAGCAAGAGCCTTCGTGGGACAGCTCGCCTCCTGGTCCTGGTCGTCCTCGACGCTTCCTGGTCCTCGTGGCTGCAGCAACAAGCTTCACCTTCACCTGCAATCTTCACGACATCGCCTGGTTCCTTCCTGGTTCCACGTGGTCACTGGCTAGTGACCTTGACTCTGTCCCTTCTGCTTGCAGGTCTCCTCTCTTCTTGATCCCAGCCTTGGGATCCACCGGACACTCTTCACTGACTGCCTGTCAGCATCTTTCTTCAGGCATCCATAGGAGTCGACGACGAAACCCGACGCAACTTCACCCCTATGCACCCGCACCCTGTGGGCTAGGTAACTTGGGTACTCCGGTGCTCATCAGGATAGTGACTATCCTAGTGTCTAGTTTTCCAGTCTCGACTTCCTAGCTACTCCGGAAGTGTCCTAAATCTATCGATTTCTAAACTGTACTATTGCTAGTGACTTTTACGCATTACGCGTGAGTGTTTCCACTCTGCACCTGAATCCCGTGGGCCTCCCACTTCCTAACCTTTGGTAGTATAGTGTAGCCCCAGCGATTCCCTAGGCCTAGGCCTATCCTATTTCCGTGACAGTGGTCCTTATACCACTTACTTAGTATATGGTTTGCTTGGCCCCTAGGGCCTAACTGTATTACTTACCTGTGTGACTTAATGTATGCATAAATAAGACTGTGTTGTACTTACCTCTAATCTCAAAGAGTGCTGAGGGTTTGACTAGAATAAATACACTTTATTTTATATATATATATCTGTTGTGGTGTCCTTTCATTTGGTATTCAAGGGATTATATATGGTATCACAGCTGGCTTCACATGCCATTCAGAGTTTAGCCTAAGACTGCTCTTGTCCATGCTACCACTAGGATAGCTGGTCTATAAGGTTGACTTTACAACCAATCACCATAAGGGAATTTGGACTGATACAAGGTGTACACTAGAACTAGTGACATCATACATCAGGCCAACTTCTCACAACATCAATCCCAACACCACCATCAGAGGAACCCTCGTGTATACACCCCCACCGGACCCTGGCCACAGTTCATTGACTCCATCACAGACACCGTCAGCATGCATGCCCTGGCCTCCACAGACTACATCCTCCTCGGGGACCTGAACTTCCACCTCGAGAACACCAACGACAGCAACTCCACCACACTGCTGGACAACCTCGCCAACCTCAAACAACTCGTCACAACTCCCACCCACTCCGCCGGACACACATTCGACCCCATCTTTTCTGCCAGCAGCCACGTCTCCATTAGCCACACCATCGAACTCCACTGGACCGACCACCATTGTATACACTTCTCCTTCAAGAAAACCACCGCACACAACCGCTAGCAAAGAATCCCCCACCGCAGCTGGAACAAGGTCACCGAAGACCAGCTAATCACCACCCTCGCCCGAGACCCACCCACCAACAGCAACACAGCCACCCGCAACCTCAAGCAATGGATCGACGACTGCGCCAACACTCTCGCCCTGTTCAAGAAACCCACAAACTGACGCACCGACAGAAGAGCCATCTGGTTCACCACCGACCTCCAGACATCCAAGCAGACCTCCCGGAGGCTAGAGAAGAAATGGAGCCACGAGCAAACACCAGACAACCAGGCAGCCTTCAAGAACGTCAGCCACAGACACCACCAACTCATCCGAACGGCCAAAAGGACCTCCTTCAAGGAACGCATCGACAACAACGCACACAATAGCAAAGAGTTTTTCAACATCGTGAAGAACCTCGCCGACACCAGCTCCAGCGACATCCCACCGCCACAAGACCTCTGCGACTCTCTAGCAACCTTATTCCACCGCAAGATCGCAGACATCCACAACAGCTTCAACACCCAGACCTCTACGACATCCGCCGAAGTCACAAACTCACCGCCCCCCAGTCACACCGGACGCCTGATTTCCTGGCACCACATCAACGACGAAGACACCATCACGACCATGAACACCATCCACTCTGGCTCACCATCAGACCCCTGCACCCACCACACCTCCAACAAAGCGAGCTCCGTCATCGCACCCCAACTCCGTAAGATCTTCAACAGTTCATTCAAGACTGCCACCTTCCCGGAAAGCTGGAAACATGCAGAGATCAATGCCCTACTCAAGAAACCCAAGGCAGACCCAAAGGACCTCAAGAACTTCCGGCCCATCTCCCTGCTCCCGTTCCCAGCAAAAGTCATTGAGAAGATCATCAGACAACTGACCCAATTCCTCGAAGAGAACACCACCCTGGAATCAGGATTCCGCAGAAACCACTGCACAGAAACCGCCCTCGACGACATCAGGGCCCTGCTGGACAGTGGCGAAACCGTGGCCCTCATCCTCCTGGACCTCTCAGCCGCCTTCAACACCGTCTGCCACCACACCCTACGCACACGCCTCTACAACACGGGGATCCGCAACAAAGCCCTGGACTGGATCACCTCCTTCCTCACCGACAGAACCCAGAGTCCACCTCCCTCCATTCCAATCCGAAGACACCAAGATCACCAGCGGCGTTCCCCAAGGATCATCCCTCAGCCCGACACTCTTCAACGTCTACATGACACCGCTCGCCAACATCGACCGATCTCACGACCTCAGTCTCATACGCCGAAGACACCCAGCTGATCCTCTCCCCTCACCAAAAAACCCGCCCCCGCCAAAACCAACTTTCATGCAGGGATGAAGGCCGTCGCCGAATGGATGAAGAGCAGTCGCCTGAAACTGAACTCTGACAAGATGGAGGTCCTCATCCTCGGCTCCACCCCTTCCGCCTGGGATGACTCCTGGTGGCCAGCCTCGCTGGGAACTGCACCGACACCCACCGACCACGCACGCAACCTGGATTTCATCTTGGACTCCTCTCTGTCAATGACCCAACAAGTCAACTCAGTCTCCTCCTCCTGCTTCAACACCCTCCTTTTGCTTCCCAGATCTACAGATGGATCACCTCTGAAACCAGAAGGACGGTCACCCAGGCCCTCGTCATTAGCAGGATGGACTATGGCAACACCCTCTAAGCGGGAACCACGGCCAAACTCCAGAAAAAACTCCAACGCATACAGAACGCCTCTGCACGCCTCATCCTCAACATCCCCCGCCACAGCCACATCACCGCCCACCTGAATGACCTGCACTGGCTTCCCGTCAACAATAGGATCACCTTCCAGAGGATCACCCACGCTCACAAAGCACTCCACGACGCCAGACCAGAATTCCTCAACAAGCGGCTCACCTGCTACACACCCAACCGCCAGCTCCGCTCCGCCAACCTCTCCCTCGCCACCGTCCCACGCATCCACCGAACAACTACCAGCAGCAGATCCTTCTCCTACCTCACCGCCATGACATGGAACACCCTCCCCATCCACCTGCGACAGACCCAGGACCTGCTGACCTTGAGAAGACTTCTCACGACCTGGCTGTTTGATCAGTAGGTGCTCCCCCCTCCCCTCAGCGCCTTGAGACCCTCACAGGTGAGTAGTGTGCTTTACAAATATCGGATTGATTAATTGAAACACTAAGACAGCACAAACCAAGTCAAAACCGGGAGGGCAGAAAGCAAAAACTCCGTGGAAACACGCCAAAAGATGCAGAGTCTTACATCAGGCCATTCTTCTGGTAGAATATCTAGACATGGAATGCTGGTAATGGCAGCTCCTATTATGTATAATCTTAAATGTTACCTCAGACAAGGATGAACCTCCATATAGTTTCAATGATTTTCTTCACATTTCTCCATAAGACTGGGGTTGGGGAAAATTACTGAAATATGGAAAATTCAGTGTGGGAGTTGGAATAGATAGATGAAGATGACTTCATCATGTGGTTCATGGGTTTTTGCTTGCACTACACTACAGGGTGCATATTCTATACTCTGAGGGAGATAACGTTGCGTTGAAAATAGTGAAAAATGACCAGACTTTCTGAATAAAAAACTACAGCCCCCCCTAATCATACATATGTTGTACGGGAATGTTAAGAGGATTAAATAATGCCAGGAAGGTCAGACATGTTTTCGTGTACTTAAAAAGATACAAAGATTGATGTAGTGTTCCTTCAAGAAACACACCTATCTCCTGGAGCACAGGGTAATTTCACCAGAGGATGAGGGTACGCATATTGTTCTTCTATAACAAACATGAGAGGCATTCTGTTTCTGAAAGAACTAGCAATGAGACACATCCAGACTATTATGGATGTGTCTACTTAGGGGAACTCATCATATCCAACACATACGGCCCCGAATACATACAGCTCCAATATGGGCACCAACCCCCACACATTTTAGGAGAGACATTAAAATAGTCCTTAATCCTGTGACAGATATCCATTTCTGCAGGCAGGCCTTTATCAGCAGCGTCAAGATCCTGCCCATCATCATGTAGCAGCACAAACTAATGAGGTCTGGTGTAAAAGATGTCCAAGCTGGAAGAGAATACACATATTACTCGTCAGGACAAAATGTACAGTCCTGATGTACTGTCCTGGAGAGACTACTGCCTTCTCATACAGGATTCTTGGACTTGCACAACGGAAACAAAAATTCAACCACACAAACTACCGAACCATTCCCATCCTTTTAGTAACTTTCTGTCTCTCAGTATGGAAGCAGATGCAGGATGTAGCGCTTCCTTTTGGAGAACTGAGTAATTCAGAGACTCTGTAGGCTATACAAGTTATTAGTGACATTTCACATGAAAGCAGATGTGAAGATTACATATTTCATTAAATACACAACTGTCTGGAATTATGGAGGGGGGACATTCAAGAAGAACTTTATCTTGGCTAAAAAGTCACAGTGGGCCTGAGGTTTCAGAGACTGAGGAAAATACGGAGCAGTCCTAATATCCTGGCAGCTTTCACCAACTAATTCATTAAGCTCTGTCCGTCTCAGGATATTGTCGCCAAAGACATTATTGCAATTTTGAGATGAAAGATATCAAATCTATGGCCTGGGGTAGAGCACCAGGTACTGATGACTTACCAAAATTTCAGAGTAAAAAGAAATACTAGTTTCCCTCCAACTTATTGCCCTGCTTTAGGAGGCTCGATTATCTGGTATCTATGGCAGAAAGGCTCAACTTGGAGGCAACATGGGTAGTATTTATGCAGTTTTCAAAACAATAATAAAATCGAAACAATACAAGAAAAATACCAAACCAATTTTGAAACACAGACTTCATTTTAATAAATAACACCAACCAAAAATGCAAACCAGTAGAACCAAGGTTATAATTTTTTTGAAAGTCTGAATTAATATAAAATACCAGACCACACCTAGCAACTCTCAGGGTAACACTTCTCAGAGGAGAGGAGATATTAAAATAAAAAAAAAGGGAATCCTACAGTGCACCGATCTGATCAAAAACCCACATGGCCATAACATTTCTCCCCTGTACAGAGCTCCTGTTCCACTCTAGAGGCACAGCCAGAGGCTTTAAGCAGGCAACGGGTAACCTTTCTAAGAGTAATTGTTCTAGATTTTCACAAATAAGACCCTAATAAGTATGTGGGCTTGTGATAAAGATTATCAAAAGTGTAACAATGAACACGATAGCTATTTCTTAAGCAAAGATAGCAATGTTAAAATTAATATTGCATCGCAATGTATTTCTATGGAATAACTAACACGGTTAGAGTAAAAATGGCTTAGAGGGCTTTTTCACTAAAGGACATGTTTAACAATATGCCTAGGTTTTCCCATTTTCAGTTTCCATTTTTGTAAATTCTGGTGGGGTTTTTTCCCCCCAGTGTTTTCCAGTGACTTCAATACTTTAATTAAACAGTGATTATCAGTGGTTACACATTTCTGCACCATTAAAACCAACAGAAACAGTGTTTTTCCGGTGTTTATGGAACATTTTGCTTTTATTATGGCTTGCTTTCTGCACCGATAGTGCATTGCATATACAAAGTGAATGTACAGTGTTTATGCAGTCCAAATACTTTAAAAAAATAAAATTATCAAACCTATTGTAGTAGACCATACAATACTTCTTCAGTGAGTCTTTGTTCATGTGCGCTTGCTCTTTCCTTCCCATGTAAACTTTTGTCTGTGAAAAGGCCCTCTCTACATTACCACTTGAGACAGGCAATGACTAACAGCCAATACATAATTTGCTAACTCTGGCCACTGACGCAGCTTTTCATGCCAATACTGGTGTACCTGAAGATTGTGATTTTCTGGGACAGATTCTGCAACATATGCACTGAAGGCATATGTGCTCAGTTAATAAAGAAGTAAAAAATGAAGCAGAACTTTTCAAAGTTTAGAGAAAATTCCCCTTTATGGAAGGGATATAGAACTTGTGAAGACCATCACAGTAAGGCTTCAGTGACTTCAAATGCCATGCTTTGGTGAAGGGACATTTCTATGCATCATTGCCAGCCATCTCTCGTGCATTGTAAAATAAAGTTTTCTTGAATTGCTCCTCAGCATTTCTTTGCTTACCAAGTGGCAAGCATTCTAACATGGAATATGTTGACATGTGCAGTGCCCAAAGTCACTAAAAGTGTCGCCCAGCCTACTCTAAAGGAGATGTTTCACATCTACAGCAATTACACCGAACATTTGGTAGACAGCAGTCATGTTCTCTTGTAAAAATCTAAGAATGCAGTAGTGTACTTTTTTTTTCAAATCACTATCAATATGCGACCGAAGATCCTCAAATTTCTTGCTTTGGTGTCATCACTAAGCAAACATTCTGTAAACGGTCACCACATGGGCAATACAGCATTCACGGCCTCTAGGACTGAAACCCACCAGCTAAATGACACAGTTGGGATGACTCTTTCTTTTATGTCACAAAGCACAAAATACATATTTGTGTTTCAGTTACCGTGCATAATAAAAAAGTGCACCAGAACGTGACTACAAAGTCAATAGCATTCTTCATTAACTCTGAAAATTTTAAAGATGCTTTCAGCGTACCATCCAGCAAGTGTCAAGGATCTCTTACAAGGAAGCACTTCAGCTCAGGTGTCGATTTTGACAGGTTATCTCACAACTTTTTTATATACGTAGCTGAATCACTGCAAATCCAAACAATATAACTAATCTTTGTTGAACTTAGTAAGAACTTTTTGCAGCAGCATTCCAAGAGACACTGCTCTGCAGGTTTCCAATACATTTTGATCTGCCATGATGGTGCGTCAGAACCATCCATTTTTTGCATCGCAAAATGTGATTAGCACTGCCACTGCTGGGTCGCCACTCATCTCTGGAGTTTAATCAATAGTAACAGATCTTTACACCACCTTGGTTCAATGCTGATAAGGTAAGTATCTCTGGGGAACACCTCTGGTGGGTACGTAATACATTTGTGATACTTTTGACAATGTTTTGAATGCTGGTGCACGCTTGCAGAACAAATTCCCAATCGGTCGATCGGCTTAGTGTAAACTGGTTCCAGATTGTACAAGAGAATGTAAAAAAAAAAAAAAAAAAAAAAAAATCATGGACCACATCCCTTTCTTCCTCACTTTTTCTATTGAAGTATGACATTGTCTCAGAGAGAGACATCTGACATAGGCTGTCGCTATTAGGGGGGGCTCTTTTAATTACCAGTGGATCTTGGTAACAAGATGTCCAGCAAATCAGCTTGTAGTCTTCCCACTTACTATTATTGAGAGTCACTCTGCAAAACTTGCAAATTAAGATACTTGGCCAACGCACTTCTTCAACCATGAAATGTATATTTTGTAGTGCATAGTCTTCTGACGTCTTTATTCTGCGGGCAGGTTGTTCTTTACAAACCAGAAGAATATAAAAACACTTAGAAACAGGTTGGCAAAGATGCAGAGAAAGGAGCAAACAATATGGACATCATTGACTGCTCCTGACAAAGTTGCAAAAACACAACCTACACTGTATCATTCTTCAAGAGCGTCCTTGCATACTGTTGAGAAAATAATGAGAAAGACAACATTTTCATGGTCTTCATGATTTTATCAAAGCTTGTTTTAGTTCATTTCCAAATAAAAGTTCCACAACGGAATGTGACATTATATGACGATTTACAATCACACAATATATTCCTCATGTCTGCCCTCCAATCTATGCTCCTGTAGGAGAACAACAAGCAACAAATTATTTATGTATTTAATGTAAAGGTGCTGGGGCAAGAGTAATTACATATGGTAGAATGAGGTATGGGTTGAGTCAAAGGGTGGAGGCAGAGGATATCATGAGAGAGGTACAGGGTGAGATTTAGGGTAGTGCATTGGAGATGCTGAATTAAGAGTAAAGAAATAAATATAAAAAGATACGTACATGTAAAGTATATATTTATAAGGAAGGTAATAGATCTTCTCGGTCGTTTGTTCACTGGGCTCTGTAGGGCACAGAGAGGTAGGGGCTACAAGATTAAGCGTACTATCTAGTTGAGAAACTAGTGTTGGTGCAGAACTGTCTGTGCAGAAAATCAGCCCGTCACTGGTGTCAAAATGTTACACACTGCAAGCGGCAATGCCTACCCAGTACCAAGTATGGAAGCAGAGACTAAGTAATGCTGCAGATGCAATAATGATTGACAGTCGGCATCTGCTAAAACAGGAGTGTTCACCACAGGTTGAGAAGGCCTAAATCACAGGCAGATCTTCAGGTCATCCACATAAAGTTACATAAAATATATGCAATGTATTCACCTACTGAATAGTAGTCCTAAAAGTGTGCTATGAATCTGGTCATTGGAAGAAATGCTCTACAATCTGATTATTAGGCTAAACATCACATAAAAACTGACAAAAATTAAAAGAAATGTCCAAGCCTTTGGTTAACCTGACACAAGAAAGAGACCATGGGCTATCTGACATAGTAAGGTTTAGCCCTGAGGATGTGAGTGCCAGGATTTGAAAATCAGAAGAGGCAGAGTCTCTTTACGAACATGCTATAGATTATTTTTGCATCAGGTGAAATAACAGGCTCTTTGAATTTCAAGTTTATAAGCGATTAAGTCACCGGTAACAAGACTACCACACAATGTGGCAGGTGACTTTGCTGAGGTGAATGATTTTCAATATCCGCTCGACCCAGTTGCAACTAGAAAATAGTTACTGAGCCGTGGTGTGGCAAGTCTTTACCACCTGTTTTGAAGCACATTTTAATATTCCCCTTCCTTCGCAGTGACTAATCCCCTACACTCCCCCATGGGCTTACAAGAATTGACCCCCTGGCATCATGAATCACATTCAATTACCAACAAGGTATTTTGCAGCATCAATCCCCAGGTCATCGACGTGATTCTGGTGCAGCACGCACTGCACAGTTTAAAGTTAAATATTTGCACATTTTTAGTCAAAATGAGGGCTTGTCCTTATTTACCATAAAAATCACAAAACTGGTTACGTAGTCATTAGGAATATGAACGAAAAATGCACAAATGGGAAGCTGCAGGGATTAGAATTGGAGAGGAATCATCAAAAGGGGTTGGGGATCGCTACGGGCGAAGAGTCATACAGTAGCTCTTCTCCCAAGATACAAAAAACACTTCCAGAACCCAGCATGCAAACAGCTTTCGAAGCACCAGCCTGAGCTCCCACACACAGACGACCTGTGCACCCCAGTGCAGGTTGCACTGTTTATCGAGCAATTTACCCAGGTCTTAATAATTAGCAAATTGGCATGGATCCATAAGTGAGGTTGAAGACCAAAAGAGACTCCCAGTGCACCAGGCATGGAAAGGGAACTTGCAGAATGAATAAAGTATCTCATAAAACACTTTAATCCATTGTTAATCCAGCTGCTATCAATAGTAATCACCTTTTTTACTATGCACAATGCTGTCAACTGAGGCGGGGGGTGTTAGGGAGAGTACAGCAGCATCCCGGGGGGAGCAGATGAGGTGTCGGTTGAGCCAGCTTCATCTCAGTCACAGCCTCGGCCACCTGAGCCAGGTGTGGCTCCGGCCCTGGGCCAGTCACACCTCACCCACCCCTCCCCCATGTGTTGGACAGGCCCATCAGCAGTGTTTTCCCCCCTGACACTTCCCTGCCAGACCACCACATTCAGACCGTAGTGGGCCAGATATTGTCACCTCATCCCCAGTGTCTTTTAGGCCTTGGTGTGCTTTTGCTTAGGCATTGCTGTGACACCACTCAGAGAGAAAAATAGAAAATATGGTTTCCTCTTACGTTCAGTAACAACCCTTCTTTACTTTGGGATCTCAGGTAAACTTTTATGTGGTGTGGTTGAGTTGTGTGTGAGTGCCGCATCACTGCGCCATCCCAGTTAGCTTAGACAGAGCACCCTACCTAGACCAGATTTGGACAACGGCAGACCGATCACAGCTGGCAAGATACATCTGGCACCCAGGTTTCATTGAACAAAACTGGTAACAAACACCTCAATGCAAAAACCTTGCCTGTGCGCTCCACTGCTCATTCTACTATAGGGCCTTTCTTCATAAGCGCTATAAACACGTTTAAGATCACGACTTCACCAGAGGTGCTAGGACTTACATGTTTTTGCTCACTCCTGGAGTACGCATTTCACTGCTCACCGAGCTTCATTTAGAGAGACTGGAATACTTTGTCAGTTCTGTTGGCTGCAGTAATAAGTACCCAAGGCACTGGGGTACCAGTGGTAGATAAATGTACCCTTCCCCCACTCCAGAAACTTTTCCGTACCAACTGACTGGCTCAGAGAAGAGGCGTCCCTGGCTTATCACTGCTTGTTGGCCGAAGCAGGAGGCCCAGGAGTAGCACGTTGAAGTTTACATCTATCCTCTGGGTGCCTAGTCATTGTTCAGCATGTAAGCTGAGCCCCTCTGATGGCTTAATTGTTAGTTCAGTTTGTGTGTGGTTTGCGGTCTGCGTACAGCTCTGCTCTTGTGACAAGTACTATGCTCTGAAAAATCTAACTGCACAGTGCTTGCTGCATGTATTCTTGATGGATGGGGAACAGCTACACCTACGGCTCAAAATTTGTATTCTAAGGCAGGATCCGAAGGAGAGGATTATGCTTTTCCTTTCTTCACAGCAGCCTTTTTTCAAATAAGGCATTGAAACAAAACTACATTTCCCATGTCACATTGGGAAAACCAAAGAGAAAACAGTCTATGCAATCAGGGTGCCCCTGCGTGCATAACAGTCCCTGCAGACGCTCCAGCAGCATTCAGATAAGTTCCTCTCTGTTCTTTTAATTTACAATGTTTACGCGAATATTCCTGGTATTAAGCATGTACTTCCAACCTCGCAGCTTAAACGAGCTTGTTTCCATGTATTGCGCCTTCATTTTTAGGTCTTGTCTGAGCCAGCGCTTTAGTGCTGCTCTGGCGAGAGCTTTAGAAAACGGGGATTTGGCAGTGCAAACTAGTGCTTTTCAGGCCTCCAAATACAGTGCATGTGGGCCGGGCGCGCGCACCATTTGTCAGCCTGCCTGATCGCTTCCACGGCCGCTTTGATGTTCTCAGTGAGCCGCGCGGCCACTGAGAACATCAAAGCGGCCGCGAAAGTGCTCACCATTTACCACCCTCTCCCTTATCCCACTTCCTGCTGGTTTGCTACTTGTGGGGGAAACAAGACCCTTCCGGTCTGCCCTCCTTAGAGACAGTTCAGAGACTTTCTCCAAGGGTGAAACCATTCACTTGTAGTGAAGTTTACTTCCTCTAGGCTTGGATTGCCTTCTGGAAAGAGTGCAGGGCTATATATCCGACTTTAGATTGAGTAAACTTTAAACGCATCGTGCGTCTAACTTCCAACATCAAGCAGTGACAACGGTGTGCTATGAATATTAAAAAGGAATGTTGACAAATGGGAGATCAATAGACCCTTCATATTTAATCGCTGAGGGCATTGGTGCAGCTTGACTTTATTAATCATGTTTTAGGAAAGAGTCTGTTCCAGAACGTGGCTTAGGATAGAAGTCGGTGTAATGTTACAGATTGTCTCGCAGTATGAAAAGCAGCCAGGGGTTCAGGAAGGAACCCACAGCATCATTGCCTTTTGTCGGTTTTAAATGTGCAGTGACGGAGCTTGGTGAGACTCGGTAGCCATGCGTGAATGCCATCACTCAGGGCAGGATTCCTCATGCCAGTGTCACAATCACTAAGTGAGATTCCGGCGAAGCTTGCCGACGTGCAAAATAAACACAATAAACTACCTTCACAGGCTCAGGGAACTTCACATGTGGTTCTGAAATAATAATACCAATCAGTCAAAACTCAGTGCCACTACACCAAAGAAAAATAGCAAACTTTAACCTTGGAAACGCCTCCCCAAACACTGCTGCTGATAACCTATCTTCGGTATCTCCTGCGGTGAGCCACAAACAGGCGCTAACCCTTCCGAAGGCCGGGGAGGGCTCTGGCACGCGGCCAGCTTTACAGCCCGTACACACCCGGTTTAGCCATTGGACGCAGGAATTCGCTTCACGGGGGAGTTGTTCTTTACTGGGAAACTTAGGCTAAGCTCTCGTTTACGTATTTGGATGTTTAACAAGCATTGGCATAACCAATAGGTCTCGCATTTGGGAACTTATACGTTTTTAGCTATGCAATAGTTGATGTTATTGCACCAAGGATATTGTGCTGCATAACTAAATACTTATAAGGTCCCAAAAGGGAGACCTATTGGCTATGCCAATGCTTGTTCTCTTCCAGCAACCGCGGGAGCCTTAGCCGCTCCTATGTGGTGGTTCACTGGTATTTACTAACCGTCTCTACCCCTCCCCCACTCCCCCGCATGCGTCTGTATCTGACATGGGGGAGGTTTTTAGCAAGGTCACTGCCCTTTCACTCGTGTTATTTAACTAGCGTTTTAGATGCTTTAAAAGCAAACGCATGCCTGAAGACAGACACCAGTATACGGGTAAGAGAATTGGCACGCATTAAGTGGGACAGTCCCAGGCAGACTAAAGACTTCCCTAGTAAATAACAGGGAGAATGTCCCACAACTGCACCCCTATACAACTTCCATCAAGAAGGAATAAACCCTGTCACAGTGACACAGACTTAGGTGAGATTGCCCCACCTGCCTCAAAATAAAGCAATGGAAAGCTTTGAGGGAGAGGAGTATATGGAGATGGAGGAGGTTACTTATCTCCCAACTGATGATCTTTTCGGTGAGGTAATGGATGCCTCCATCGTTAAAGCAGTATCACAGGTAGTGGCTCCCCTGGAGAAGAAACTTATGGCATTGCAAGCCCAATGCCAAAAAAAACTCAACCTATGGGAATATGCCGCGGGGTCTCGAGCCCCTTTACCTCCAGGGAACTCTACCAAGTCCAACCCAGACAAGTGTAAACACACAGAGGAGTCAGGGGTAGAGCTTGACTCTTTTAAGCATCCAAAGCAAGGGTTTAGTAACACCCAACCCATCCAAGAACCTTCAGGTCAGGACGCTTTTGGGGAACCCCCACACATTCCCCCCCCAAGGTACCCCAGGGAACAGGGACAACTCCCTGAACACTTCAAACAGTGACGGGGAACAATCCAGACCCTGGCGTCCCATCTAGTCTCCCCAACCATCCGGCTCAAACTAAGTCGCGGCAGCAGACCTATTAGATCTAGATGACTTTTTTTCTTCCTCTTAATTTTGCAGTTTATTTTATCACAGCAACTTATACAAATATTATCCGAGACATATACATCCTTCTTAATACAATATAAAATGAGCCGTGTGCCAAACCCAGATCGAGAGGGGAACAGCATCTAAAATATGAAGAAAAAAGAAAGGAAAAGACATTACAAATGCATTGTTGCATATTTATAGAGAATAGCGGAGAACGACACATAAGAATGAAAGGGGATAACTATCTCCCATAAACCTATTATTGCTGCTGGTTCTCCTTCAATATATTAATAGGCCCCCAGATGTGCTTTCCAAGAAATCTCTCCTTTTTCCCCCCTTTCTCTCATAGATACCTTTCTCAAGATTAAATGTAGACAGTAATCTAGCAATCCATTGCTGAAACGTTGGGGCTATTTTATCCAGCCGGGCTGTGGCAATGCAGATACGCAATACTGACATAGCCAGAAAGAGGAAATATTGTGACGAATCTTGCCTGCCCTCGTTGTGTATCCCTAGCAGAATACCCTTGGGGTAAGGGATACTTTAATTTCTAATGTTTTGTCCATAAACAGATCAATCGTATTCCTCAAGGTTTGTAGTTGTGGGCATGTCGCAAACATATGTACTATTTCCGCCCCCCATTGCACGATCTTTGCTGGTGTGTAATACAACGTAAACATTTTTTTATATTGTTGGGCTTGTAGCCCTGCGGAGCATAGCAGGGTACAACTGAACTCTAAAGAGGCTGTGAAGCTGTCCGAGTCTACTCCAAGTTTATCAGCCCACTTCTTCTCATACTTTTCAAGGTCATCATTTTTCAACAATGAGAGTTCAGCATAAATCCTTCGATTAGTACAATCTTCCCCATCCCGGATGACATCCATAATTTTATTTTTACTGAATCCACCGGGCCCCCCCCTTTTTCCAGAATATAAAACTGCAAATCTGTAGATATTTTAAAAAAGCTCCTTTTTTAGGGGAGGAGCTTAGCGCTTGACCAAGATGGCCGCGTGAGCCTTGAGCTCCCGCTACCCTCGCGCCCTCCGGCAATCATCCTGTCCTAAATCCTGATTTTCATGCACGGAATCCTGCAGATGAGTCACAGCTGGGGCGATTGACGTTGTCCGGGCCAAGATCGCCCACCGGGGACCGAAGTTGTGCACGGCGGAAGATTGCGGCCTACCTCCGAAGGATGCCAGGGGCTTGCGTTGGCAGGATGCCCGGCCACTAATTGAACAGCAGCAGCCTTGGGAGGTGTGAACTGAGGGACGGATGCCGTGGCACTTTCACTTTCACTTTCTCGCCCTTTGTTTGCTCCGGGTTGGGAGTGCGTCATACAGATCCTCTGTTGTCTGGAAGACCTCCACCCGGTCCTGACTGGCTGTTGAAGACCTAGTCGTACCTGTCTCCTCTACCTGAGTGAGGGACGTCCTCTTGCGACTGACCGTCCTGCTGTCCGAGATGTCGACCAAATCGGAGGCAGACAGGTCGAAGTCTAAGACTACCAGGCGGGGAGGCTATATCTAATCCAACAATATGGATCGTTATGCCCAGCAGAAGGGGTCGCCTGGTGGATCGGGACAGTCGCTGGAAGCACAGAAGGCCGATTCATCCCCAGCCTCGGAGTTATCATTGCAGGATATCAAGGGGGCGATAGATGGGATGCAATCTTCGATTGGGCGACAGTTCGAGACCCTGGCGCACAAGGTGGACATGATTTTGGTCGATGTCAACTTGATTCGCGCGGACCTGGGAAAAACCAATGAGCGGGTCAAGTCCCTGGACCTCAAGACTACTGGCCTCGCGGACGATGTCTCGGAACTCCAGGCTGAGGTCCGCAAGCTACGAACCGCGAATGACCTCTCCGCTCGCCGGCTCGAGGACTTTGAAGGTCGGGCCCGGCGCAATAATGTGCGCATTATTGGGGTCCCGGAAGCTTCGGAGGAGCTCGCCGTGGACCTCCTCGTCGAGGATCTGGTGGTGAATCATCTTGCGCCAAAGGGCCTCGGCAAGTTTTTCGCGGTGGAGCGGGCTCACCGAGTGCCTGGCGGACGGCCTAAGGTGGGAGCCCCCCCGCGGCCGATTGTCGCCCGGATCTTCCACTTTCGAGATCGGGACGCTATCCTGCAAGCATCGAGGGTGACAGGCCCGGTGCCTTTTCAAAATGCCTCTGTGAGCTTTTACCCTGATTTCACCCAGATGGTCCAGAAACAGAGGCAAAGTTTCCTGGGGGTGAAGCAGCGGCTTAGGGATATGGACCTGAAGTATGCCATGCTTTTCCCCGCTAAGCTGCGTGTGGTATATGAGGATCGGACTTTCTTCTTCGAATCGCCGGACATGGCAGGGGACTGGTTGGATGCACTCCCTCGGCGACAGCACGGCCGGGACAGCGTGGATGGGGTGGAAGGCGACCGGGATGGACAGAAGTGATACCTTCGGTGCTGGCCTGATTCGATTCAGCCCTGGACAGTGACTCGCACCTTATTGCAGTAATGGGAGGGCGGCGGGGGGAAGATAGGGGCTCTTTCCTCCCTTGGGGTGCTTTTTGTAGATTTGTTTTTGGTAGGGCGACAGGCACACTGCAAGTTGGGGGGGCCTTGTAAGCTGACGCAGGGGTGCAGGGTGGGGGGAGGGTTTCAGGTTGTTGGGGTTGTTGTTTGGGGTTGTTGTTTTTTCTTGCAAGGCGTAGCAATGATTGTCAGAATTGTCAGATTGTGGTTCTCTGGGGGGGGGGGGGGGGGAGGTCTCTGTATTCAGGGATGGGGGATAGGGGCTTAAACGTACTCAGCTGGAATGTTAATGGCTTAGGGGATCGTATAAAACGGGGGATAGTCCAGCAATTTTTTAAACGGACCTTGCCAGATGTGGTCCTCTTGCAGGAGACCCACCTTATAGGGAATATGTGTTATGCACTTAACAGAAAGGGCTACAAATTCATTGCTCACTCGGGGTTTTCCTCGGGATCCAGGGGTGCGGGCATACTTCTCAGAGCTTCCCTACCATTTGAGGTGGACTCCACCATTGCTGATGATAGGGGGCGCTTTGTGGCCGTGTCGGGGAGGTGGGAGGGCAGAATGTTGGTTTTGGTTTCTGTTTATGTCCCTCCTGCCTTGCAGGCCTCCACGTTTGCCGATCTGGGCAAGGCCTTGTTGGAACTCCCTGAAGGGATGCTAGTGGTGGGAGGGGACTTCAATGCGGTTGGTTCTGGAATGCTAGATAGGTACCCGCCCAGAGACACCGGGGGGGCTCAGAAGTGGCTTCCCGACTTAATTGATACTTTTGGCCTGGTAGATTGTTGGAGGCTGCGGCACCCCACTCAGCGACAATACACCTTCCACTCCGGGGCCCACGGGAGTCTCTCCCGGATTGATTATCTGCTCACTCTGGCGGCACACGCCTCTTTGGTAACTGAGGTTAGGCACATGGCACGGGGCATATCAGATCATTCACCGGTGTGGGCACGTCTGGACATAGGCCGGGTGGCGGGGGGAAAGGTGGCTCCCGTTAACCCCTGGTACTTTCGGGACCCCAAGATGCGCAGTGCGTTGCTGAAGACAGTTGACCACTATTTTCAAGAAAACCAGGGCTCAGTTGACTCCGCGGTGTCCTTGTGGGAAGCTTCTAAGGCTGTACTGGGAGGAGAAGCCTTGTCCCTGGTAGTGGCCGCCAAGCGGCGGAGAGACGCCGAGGTGATACAAGTGGAGGACGAGATAGCGGCTTTAGAGTTGGCCTTGGAGGGGGATGTTGAGACGTCCACGCTGCACAATTTGAGCCTGAAGCAATTGGAGTATAGGGATCTGGTGACAAATGCCGCCAAGACCCTTCACAGGGAGCAGCAGGGGCGGTTGTATGATGTTGGTGATAAGGCCGGGAAATTGCTGGCATGGCTGGACAAAAAGGAGCGTGTTAATCGTGTGGTGCCGGAGTTGTTGACGGATGGGGGAGAGGTCGTCACTGATCCCGACGGTATAGTCCGGTGTTTCTCAGACTATTTTCGTACGGTATACGCCTCGGTCTCGGATAGACCGACTGAGGACTCGAGTGATCTTCTGCGTGACATCGCTCTGCTCTGCCTTTCCGCCATGGATAGGGGGGACCTCGATGGTGATATCACTGTAGACGAAGTGGCAGGTGCTATCCGTGCGTTGCGCTCCGGCAAGGCTTCGGGCCCAAATGGTCTGCCGATAGAGCTGTACAAGCTTTGTCCGGATAAGTTTGCTCCTCACTTGACCGCCATGTTCGTGGAGGCGCGGAGGAACGGGTTTCTTCCGCTCGATCAACGGCTGGCGACGATCGTAGTAATACATAAAGACGGAAAGCCCCGGGATAGGTGTGGTTCCTATCGGCCGATCTCGCTTCTTAACCCCGAGCCGAAAATCCTTGCCAAGATTCTCGCGAACCGCCTGGTCCGGGTACTTGGCGACTTGATCCACCCGGATCAGTCGGGCTTTATCCCGCACCGTAACACTGCACTAAACCTTAGACGCCTCCACGGAGTGATTGCCAGGACGGGTACGATACGAGAGCCGGCTATTGTGGCGTCCCTAGACGCCACGATGGCCTTTGACACGGTAGAGTGGGCATACTTGTGGGCGGTGCTGGCCAAATTCGGCTTCGGGCCTGGATTCGTGGGGTGGGTGAGGCTGCTCTATGAGGGGCCTCTTGCAAGCGTCGTGGTGAACGGGCGGGCGTCGGCACCTTTCGAGCTCGGGAGAGGCACCCGGCAGGGTTGCCCCCTGTCGCCGTTGCTGTTTGCCCTTGCTCTTGAGCCGTTGGCGGCGTGGATACGGTGGCACCCGGATATACGTGGGCTTCGCTGGTCGCCTGACCACGAAGACCGTATTTCACTCTACGCTGACGACATTCTGTTATATCTTGCCTCGCCTAAGAAATCTCTGATAGTGGTTTGTGACGTCTTGACATCTTTCGGTAGAAACTCGGGCCTAGTCATTAATTGGGGGAAGTCACACTTGTATGTCCTGTGTGGGGATGTCCCGCCTGTTCCGCGTAACTGTTCGATCCAGATAGCCCAGCAGGGCTTTTTGTATTTGGGGATCTATATTTCCACCGACCCCATCTTGCGCTACGAGAAGAACTTGCTCCCTCCCTTGGCGCGCCTGCGGCGGGATGTGGCGGGCTGGCGGCGATTGCCGCTCTCCCTCCTTGGCCGCGCTGCACTGTTTAAAATGATGTCCCTTCCCAGTTTCCTGTATGCCCTGCAGAATACTCTTGACCTGGTCCCGGCCAGCTATTTCCGTGGGATCGAAAGCCACCAGCGCGCGCTCTTATGGGACGGGCGTCCGCGTATCGCAGTCGCTAAGTTGATGCTTCCGTGGTACGACGGTGGTATCGCGCTTCCAGACATTCGACGTTATTACTGGGCCACCCAGTTGAGCGCGATTAACCATGGTGTCTATGGTCCGGCGCTTAGCCCTGGCTTCGCCATGGACCGCTGGTTGCTCCGTGGGGGTAATTACCACAGAGCGTTGTATTCGAAATCGTCGGACCTCACCCTCACGGGGCCCACCAGAGTGGCCGTCCATGTGTGGAAGGTGGCGACGGACTCGCTGGGCTGGAGGGGTAAGCTTACCCTTGCCACCCCTCTGTTTGACTCCGAGATTCTGGGGAAGCTTTGGCGCACAAAGGGGTTCGAGAAATGGGATTTGATCGGCATATCCAGGGTTGGAGACCTTTTGGTTAAGGGTAAGATAAAGTCGTTCGAGGAGCTGCAGAAGGAATACGAGCTGGGGAGCACGGAGTTCTTCCGTTATGCACAAGTGCGCCACGCCTTGCGGTCAGTCCTTGTGGAGGGGGAGAAGGTGCCAGAGTCCTCTCCGTTGGAGGATCGGATCCTGGATGGTCACATGCCAGAGAGCACGATTTCGCTCATTTATAAGAAGCTTATCAATGTTCGGGCGGATCTTCTCCTAGGGTTGCGCGCCCAATGGATAAGGGACGGCCTTGAACTAGATGATGAGGATTGGCAGTACGCAGTTTCTTCTCCCAAAGAGGTCGCTATCCCCGCGCGCCTGCGGCTGGTGCAGCTTAAAATACTCCATAGGGTCTACGTGACGGGGCCCAGGTTGGTCCACATGGGTTTCTCTGAGGAGGGCCTATGTAAGAGAGGCTGTGGTATGGTGGGTACCTTCCTCCATATTATTTGGGAATGCGGTGCGATTATGGAGTTCTGGAGGCAAGTCCACGAGGTGATGGGGGAGGTGACAGGAATTGTTATGCAGCCTGAGGCGCGATGTTGTCTCCTGAATGTCTGGAGTCCTACTGACCACAACGCGGCACAGACTCAGTGGGTGACCCTGGGGAACATGGTAGCCAAGCGCGATATCGCTCGGCTGTGGGGCTCCAATAGGCCGCCCACATTGACAGCGTGGATGGAAAACATGGACTGGAGCATGTTTAGGGAGAAGACAGTGTATTGTGCTCGGGGGCGCCCTCGGAAATGGCATGCTGTGTGGGGGCCATGGAACCAGTACAGAGGGGACATATGCCTGCCCCCCGACCCGGATCCGCCTGAGGAGCAACTTTCCCCTTAGTCTTTTTCCGGCCTTGACTTTCCCGCTGATATGTGATTGTTTCTAGAGTCTCTGCCTTTCCCTCCTTTCCCTTACTATAGATCTGTGCCTGTTGGACGTGATGGGGCTCGTCCCCCCTGATGGGAACCTCTCTTGGTGTTTACAGTACCTTTCGCCTTGCTTGTGTTTAGGGTTGTATTTATGTTTATGCAAAATAGAACCTTTGGCTCTCCTGTCAGTGATATGTGGACGCAAGCATGTGTTGAATCTCTAAAGCTGCCGTACCTCCGGGTTGTCGGCTGAATAGCTGTGTCACTGATCTAAAATAAAGGTTTTTCAAAAAAAAAAAAAAAAAAGCTCCTTTTACTAATGCCATAGGTATTCTGTATATCGCCAAACTGTCGGATTCCGTGGTGCCCCATTAAATCCACCAGCCTCTGAATCCCCCACACTTCCCATTCTGCCATTATAGAATCTCAGAAGATGTCCACCGGGAGAGTGGGGTTTCTAAATAGTTGTGTATAGCCATTTATTCTGCCTAGGTCAGTGTTTTTTGCGGAATGCCGTCCAGACCTTATAGGCGGCCATCAGGGTCTTAAATCTAGTTCTTTTGAAATAGCTAGGCTCAGTGAATTTCAAAAAGCAATTCTCAGCATCTTCTCCCACTAATATTGCGTACATTTCAATTGATCCAGACTTAACTCCGGAATCATTCGCGTCACCCACAATTAACCCGCTTATATACTGAAAGGCGCTGCCCAATAATACATTTTAAAATCGGGAACAGCCCACCCTCCTCTCTCCCTTGGCAAAGACATAAAACGCAGTGCCCTCCTTGTTTTCCCATGTGCCAAAATAAACCTGTTGACCATGTGCTCCAGTGCGGTAAACCACTTTTTCTCTTATTTGAGCGGAATATCACAGAAAAGATAAAAACATTTTTGTGAGGTGGACCATTTTCACCGCGTTAAACCACCCCACTAGCGACAAATGTAAATTATGCGTTCTATCGAAATCTTTTTTTGCTTTACTAAGTATTGGCTCAATATTTCTTTCTACGGTCTTCCCCAAATCTGCTGATATGGTTATCCCAAAGTAAACAGCTGAGTCGAGCACACGTGAATCACTGCACACAGCCTCCGTATTCTTGATTATCTGTGTCTTGGATTTATTTAAGGCATACCCTGACATAATACCAAATATTTGAGGTTCTGTCTATTGCAACTAGGGCTTCTTCCGGGCTTGGGGTAACGAACGCTGTATCGTCTGCATATGCCAGAGTTTTGTATTCTAGGCCATGATATCGCATGGGTGTAATACCTCCATTTACTTCCAACTTTCGGATTAGGGGGGTCAATATATAGCGTGAAGAGCAGTGGTAAGCACAGGCAGAGCTGTCGTGTACCACGCTGGATAGCTAAATGTGCCGTATATCCCCCATTTACTATAAGTCGTGCAGTTGGGTCTTTATATGAAGCCTGGATTGCTCCAACATAGCTCACCCCAATACCATGCTTCATCACTGCCCAGAGATAGTCCCAGGAGATTAGGTCAAATCCTTTTTCTGCATCCATTAACATGACCGCCTTAGGGTCCCCTGAGACTTCAGCAGCGTCAAAAAGGGTTATAACCCGGCGAACATGCTGCGTTGTTTCCCTCCCTGGAATAAAGCCATGCTGAGTGGGGTTAACCATTTTACCAATTCTATTACTCAGCCAGGTCGTCAAAGTTTTAGAAAAGTCTTAGCATCGCAGTTCATAAGCGTTATCGGCCTGTATGATCCAGGCTCTCTTGGAGACGTCTCCTTCAAGAAGATTACTATGTCTGCTCCTGACCATGACTGGGAGCGAGCTGCCTGCTTGAGCTTGAAGTACTACGTCAACTAAATTAGGTCCAATTACCTCCAAGAAAGTTTTATAGAATTCTAAGGGTATCTGGTCGGGCCCTGCTGCTTTGCCAGAGGGAAGGCTTCTTAAAGCAGCATATATCTCTTCCACTGTCAGTGGGGCTTCCAGTGCATCCCTGTCATCAGCAATAGGCTGTATCAAAATTTCCCCGCGATACCTCTGTATTGCAAGAAGATCCTTCACCTGTTCTTCATTATATAGTCTACCGTAGAATTGCATAAATACCTCTCAAATCCCTGATGGATCGCCAACTATGTTTCCATTGCCATCCAGTATCCCCCTAATCTCCCCAGCAGCATTTTTTTTTATCTTAAGCGCACCGCTAGTGTATGCCCAACCCGTTCACTGAGCTTGCGGCATTGTTCCCTTCTTGTAAGGAACATTACTGCTGCCTTGGAAGCTATGACGTCTTGAACTACTGATTGGACTAAGGCCAGTCTGAGCAGTATGTCAAGTGCTACCCCTGCAGCTGTTGCCACGCTCAGCTCCTCCTCTATTCCCATTATTGCTTTACAAAGCCTTTTCTCTAGCAGAGTCTCTTGCTTCTGCAAACTATAACTCAGAGTCGCCCCACGCACCCCCGCTTTAAAAGCGTCCCAGACTACCCTCAAACTGGTGCTGCTTCTATTATTATCCCAAATGCTCTCTATCCAGGCCTTCAAATGTCGTACATATCCTGAATCCTTCAACAGTCCTCTTTCAAATGTCCATACGTATTCTGGTCTTCCCCCCTCTTCCTATAATCGCTGTTAGCACTAAAGGATTATGACAGGATATGATCCGGGGGAGTTTCTCGATCCGACAGCTAGTAACTAATGAGTTTGAAACCAAAAAATAGTCGAGTCGAATGACCAGTTTGTGCAGGGCTGACAAATACGTGCTGCATCCGCTAATGAGTTACTCTGAACGAAGCTAGAAATTGGTCGAAAAACCTTCTGCCATGCCGCATATCTATTTCCTGTCTCCGTCCAGAGTCCACCCAGCCCATTTATATTAAGATCTCCACACAGGATAACTGGCATAGGCCAGGAGGCGAGCTCCAGATCTAAAAATTCAAAGATATCAGGGTCATCCTCCGTCGAGCCATACACGGAGCATATAGTGAAGGTTTCACCATATAACATACATTCCACCATGACCCATCTACCTCACTTATCCTCCAACTTTCTCTTAATCATTATGTTGGCTCGCCTAGAAAAGATAGCAACCCCTCTGGTCTTGGTCCCCTGTCTAGTATGTGCAATAAGGCGGAACCCCAGCTGTTCCATTAGGTTGCCTCTTGTATCCTCTATATGAGTCTCTTGGAGACATAAAAGATCTAAGTGCATTACTCTTAAGATCACTGCTGCTCACTGTCTTTTAGCCAGGTCGTTTAAACCACAAACATTAACTGAGGCGATTCATAAGCTCATTAATGAACTTAAATTTCTGTCCAACCCTGTTACCCTTTAGAGTTATTTCCACCTCTATTGTCTTTATTCCTGCCCTCTCTCTTTTCTTACATTTCATTGCATTGCTGCTCACCTTATGTTTTACTGTATATCTCAGATTCCTCGCTGTGCTACCCTGTGCTGTGCCCAGCCCAGCCCTCCCCTCCCATATCCCCCCCAGAGACCACCCCCCTCACAGGTAAATAGGTCAACCATAACCTATGTGAGGCAGCCAAAGCCCACAGTTTAAGCCGCAGTGCCCCCCCCCAAACCTCCTATTATGCCACCGTGCTCTATGTAGAAAATATCTTAACTATACATGCAATTATGCATACATTTTGGATTCCCAAAATCACATCAGGCCACTAAAGAGCGCTTCTCCTCAAACTGCGATTGCCCAAGTGGTATTCCTTATTGTGCACGGCTGCTAAGCCGTCAGACCCCTCCCACTTTCCCCCTCTTATCCTGCAGCTTAGTCAGAAATGCTTGTGCTTTAATCTCGGAAAAGAACATTCGGACTTGGCCAGTAAGAATGACTGAGCCAGCAGGGTACAGTAGGTAGGCCTCGCAGCCAATCCCCTGAAAAGGGGTTATCAGCTGTCTGAGCCTCCGTCTCCTTACAACAGTGGCATGGCATAAATCAGGACGAGCGAAGAGTGTATTGCCCTCGAATGTTCGCCTGGCATCTGGTTTTGCTTTGTCCATAATAGCATGCCTTAAGAGAAAGTTGCCGACATACACCAAGATAGCCCTGAGCGGGTCTCCTGAGCCAACAGTGTACCCTTTCCTTTGAGTCAATGGGAACCGGTGTGCCCGCTGGATCTCGGCAACCCAGTTCCATGAAGCCAGGTTGGGGAATGCACCTTTCAGAAGAGTTACTACAAATGTCCTTGCGTCTCCTCCCTCAATATTCTCAGCCAAACCCAAAAGTGTAATGTTATCCCTTCTTTGCCTATTCTCGAAATCTTCTAGTTTCCACTGCAGATCCTCAGTTAGTTTTTCCTGTGTATCCGTAAAAGCCTGCCATTTATCCCTCCAATTTGCCAGTTCTTTCTTCCACACCCTATCCGCCATATCCTCATATAGATTGTTGACCTTCCATAGTGAACCCTGGAGTTTTTTGGTTGCTTGCAGTGCCCTGCGGCTTTCTAGCCTGGCCTGATCCAGATGACCTACTGCACCCGCGCTCCGCGGAATGGTTCCCAGCCCCCAAAGTTGTATCCTATATGGCTAGCAGGCTTATGAAGCCCTTGTACAAGGAGGTGAGAAACTGCCTCAAGGTTAATGTATACAGTTCATAGCATTGGCGTGGCGTGGACACATTTTACAGTTCAGCTGTGGTGACTAAAAAGTACATGACAAGATCGCATTCCATTTGTTTAGTGCAGATATACCCGATGCAACCTTCTCCCTCTGCGATGCCTGATATAATCTCGTGACCAGCTTGGCTTGTGACGTGGTAGTGTACAAGAGCTGCAGTGCTTCTAGCGCAGGCGGTTCCGCAGGAAACTGTGGATAAAGCGCACGCATAGCAGATCGCAGCCTAGTATAGGTAAACAGCTGCATGGCAGTGATGCCGCCATCAGCAGCCACGGTCGCTGATGTTATGAATTGACCACCAGAAAAGACATCCTCCATTTTTGTCATATCCATATCTTTAAGGGCCTTCAGTGCACCAGGCACAGCAGTAACAGAGTTTTCTGTATGGTAGAGCAGCGGCATACTGGGCGCATACAACAACAGTTTCTGTGCTCGTTTTCCCAGCTTCCGCCAGGCTTTGGCCGTGGTTTGAACAGTGTCAAACTCCCCTTTCTCAAAGACTGCGTGTTTATTCACTATCATGGCCTTAAGCGGTATTGGGTGGACAGCCCCCGCTTCCATCGCAACATGGGTAATGTAAGCCGGAGCCTGCTGCCAATAGTAGGCGTAGTGGGCCTGTGCACAAAGGTAGTATAGATTAAAATTGGGCGCAGTGAACCCCCCCTTGGTTGTAAGGAAGGCAAGGTTTCTTACACCCCACCCCCCATGCCAACGTAATTGGGAGGGAGCGGAGTGTGTTGAAAAAATGACGTGTCAGTTGGACAGGAATATTTAGGAGGAAATACAGAAAGCGCGGAAGAATTACCATTTTCATTAACACTATGAGGTCGGCGAAGAACAGGGGTAACTTGATCCAGCGAGCCACCTGCCCTTCAAGTCGTGTGATGGCTGTGCCATGATTCGATTGTATTATGACTTGCGGATCTCTCTGGAGCAATAATCCTAGGTATTTTACAGTGTCAGTACACCATACCAAAGGGATAATCCAGGTCGATTTGTGGTGTGCAATCAGAGAGAGGTAAAATGACCGATTTAGACCAGTTTATGCCTAGTCCAGTAAACCACTCAAAATCGGATATACTGGGAGGAGCCTAGCGCGCAACCAAGATGGCCACGTAGGTGCGAGGCTCCCGAGGACCTCCGCAACCTCCTACGACTATCCTGAATTTATCCTGTCTCGGACGAGGGGAATGTGTTGGTGAGCCTGAGCTGAGGTGGCACCCGTTTCCCGTTGTCAAATCGGACCTCGGACACCGGAGTGAGCACCGATTGAAGTCTGCGGCCTTCTCCTCGCCAGACCCCGGATTTGCGCTGAGGGGTGACCCAGTGACAAAGTGAACAACAGCGGCGGGCCGAGCCGGGCGAGTCGCGTACCCCGCACTTTCGCTTTCACTTTCGCACCCCCTTGCTGTCTCTGCAGGGTTGGGTCGCGGGGCTCTTTGTGTTGGTGTGGTCTCGCGGGGAGACTCGGCCTGCCCGCCGGCTGTGACCCACCCCGCCGATCTGAGGTGGCCCCCCCCGGAGCTTGAGGCCCGGATTGCCTGCTCTTCACGTCGTGGCTGGTGCGATCGGGGGACTGGTGGCCATGGCCACGAAACAAGATGGAGACCGGGCAAAGACCAAATCGACCCGGCGTGGCACCACCCATCAGGCCAACAGTATGGACCGCTATACCCTCCAGAAGGGATCTCCTGGCGGACCGCACAAATCCCCTGAGGGCCCTCCTGATGCCCCGGACCTGCCCACGGATCTGACTCTGCGTGATGTCATGGGCGCCATTGCCGAGATGAAGGCCTCGGTGGGCCAGCGGTTCGACACACTGGCACAGAAGATCGACTCGGTCCTCGTGGATGTTGGCCTGGTGAGGGCCGATCTTTCCAAGACCAACGACCGAGTTGATTCTTTGGCCCACACCGCATCGGGCCTTACTACTGAGGGGGCGGCACTACAAAAGGAGGTGCGCCGGCTTAGTCAGGCGAGCGCCCTTATGGATCGGCGCCTGGAGGACTCCGAGAGTCGGGCCCGGAGGAACAACATCCGCATCATCGGGGTGCCCGAGGGACGGGAGGAAGCGGCGGCGGACCTATTTGTGGAGGACCTGATCGCTACCCATCTCCAGCCACGGGGGCTGAGTAAATTCTTCGCGGTGGAGCGGGCCCACAGGGTTCCCGGGGGAAGGCCGAAGGTCGGAGCCCCTCCGCGGCCTCTCATTGCCCGGATTTTCAACTTTCGGGACAGAGACGCTATCCTGCAAGCCTCCAGACTGCATGGGCCGGTTAAGCTTGACAATATGGAGGTGAACTTTTACCCTGATTTCACCCCAGCGGTCTAGAAGCAGAGACTGAGCTTCCAAGGCGTCAAGCGCCGTCTTCGGGACCTGAACCTTAAATACGCTATGCTCTTCCCAGCCAAGCTGCGAGTGGAGGTAGAGGGTCGCACGCACTTTTTTGACCGTCCCGAAGCGGCCGGAGACTGGCTGGACACTCTGTCTGGGGATCGTGATCTGGGGGTCGGGGGGGGGGCGGCGGGGGGAGACGGCTCACTGGATCGGGACTGAGGGGGTAATATTCTGCTTCACTCTGGACAAAAATGATGCCGCTCTCGATTAAGCGTTTGTCTGTATAATTTCCCCTCCTATGGAGGTTGTGTGGGGTCTACTGGGGGTTCTCCTTCCTCCTCTAGGGGGTTTAGCTAGTTTTTTACTATATATATGGGGCGACAGGCACACTGCACGTTGGGGGGGCTGTTCGGGCTCATGCAGGGGTGCAGGGAGGGGGGAGTTTTGTTGGGGCGGGTGGGCAGGGATGGGGGGGGGGTGTTGTTCGTTTTTACCACAAGGCAAAAGTATTACTGTGCTAGCTCTATAGTGCTCTCCGGGGGACAAATGGTGGCTTCTGTCTACGATGGGGGGTAGGGAACTAACTTTGTTGTCCTGGAACGTGAATGGACTGGGGGACAGGATAAAACGAGGTGTGGTCCTGCAGTTCTTGAAGCGAATCTCGCCCGATGTAGTTTTTCTGCAGGAGACACACCTCATTGGCAACTCCTTCTGCGCCATGAATCGGCGTGGCTATCGCCTAGTGGCCCATTCGGGCTTCACGTCTGGCTCAAGGGGTGTGGGCATCATGGTTAAGAACTCGCTCCCGTTGGAGATTGATGAGGTGCTCCATGACGACAGGGGACGTTACGCGGTCTTGGTGGGAAGGATGGAGGGCAAAGTGGTCGTTTTTGTGTCAGTATACGTCCCGCCGGGGCTGTAGTCGACTACCTTTGCGGACCTGGGGCGCCTCCTCCTTGACCTTCCGGGGGGGATTCTGGTGGTGGGGGGGGGGGATTTCAATGCGGTGGTTTCCGGGACTGTGGATCGTCACCCCCCTAGGGACCTCCCCCGGGCCCAAGCGTGGCTATCTGGTCTATTGGACACCTTGGGATTGGTGGATTGCTGGCGTTTAAAACATCCCACGCAGTTACAGTATACCTTCCATTCGGGGACCCATGGTAGTCTCTCACGACTAGATTATGTCCTGGTCCCGGCGGCATATGTTGGGAGGGTGGGAGAGGTGTGTCATTTGGCACGGGGTATCTCGGACCATTCCCCGCTCCTGTTACACCTGGATCTTTTTCCGAGGGGTGAGGGTAGGGTGGTCCCGATCAATCCCTGGTACCTGCGCGACCCCACCATTCGCGCTGAATTGATTAAATCCCTCCAGCGCTATTTTGACGAGAATGTGGGGTCCGTGCCGTCGGCTGTCTCACTGTGGGAGGCATTCAAGACAGTACTACGAGGAGAGGCCCTGTCCCTCATTTCCCACACCCGGAGGCGCGAGCGGGAGGAGGTGACCCGGGTGGAAGCTGAGATAGCCGAGTTGGAGAGTAACCTAGAACGTGGGGTGACGGATGCCGTATTACATGTCCTCCAACTCAAGCAAGCGGCCTATAGGGCCCTCGTCACGGAGGCGGCCAGGGGCCTCAGTAGAGAGCAACAGGGGAGACTGTATGATGTGGGTGATAAGGCTGGTAAATTGATTGCGTGGCTGGACAAAAGGGAGAGAGCGAGTTGTGTAGTCCCGCTGCTTGAGAAAACAGATGGTGTGTGTGTTACTGAGCCGGAAGAAATTGTCTCCTGCTTCGCGGACTATTTCCGTGGGGTGAATTCCCCGGTGTCTTCCCGCTCTGAAGAGGATTCCCGTGCCCTGCTCAGGGATATCGCGCTGCCTTCCCTTTCGGAGGAGGACAGAGTGTCGTTGGACGCCGCTCCAACCTCCGACGAAATCGCCCTCGCCATACGTTCGGTCGCTTCCGGCAAGGCCATGGGTCCTAATGGTCTCCCCATCGAGTTGTACAAGTTGCGACCGGATACGCTGGCTCCACATCTCCGATCGATGTTCCTGGAGGCTCATTCGGTGGGCTCCCTCCCGCTGGACCAGCGTCTGGCTACAATCGTGGTTATCCACAAGGAGGGGAGACCTCGGGACCGGGTTACATCCTATCGGCCCATTTCGCTACTGAACGCGGAGCCCAAAATTCTCGCCAAGGTCCTGGCCAATCGGCTGGTCGGCGTGGTGGGCGAACTGGTTCACCAGGATCAGTCCGGCTTTATTCCCCATCGTAGCACGGCCCTTAACTTGCGGCGTTTGCATGGGATGCTCGCAAGTGTTCAGTACATCCGGGAGCCGGCCATTTTGGCGTCCTTGGACGCCACCATGGCGTTTGACACGCTTGAATGGCCATACATCTGGGCGATGCTTGCGAAGTTTGGCTTTGGCGCTGGGTTCATCAGTTGGGTCAAATTGCTGTATTCGGGCCCATTGGCGCAGGTGGTGGTGAACGGTAGAGTATCGGCTCTGTTCGAGCTGGGCCGGGGCACGAGGCAGGGTTACCCCTTATCGCCGCTCCTTTTTGCGCTTGCCTTGGAGCCCCTGGCGGAGTGGCTGCGGTGGGAGCCTTCCATCCGTGGTCTCCGTAGGACCCCCGAGTATGAGGACCGCGTATCCCTATACGCTGATGACATCCTTCTGTACCTAGCTTCCCCACGTAAATCACTGATAGTACTGGTTGATGTTTTGCATTCATTTGGTCGTTACTCCGGCCTTGTCATCAACTGGGCTAAATCGTGTGTGTATGTTCTCTCTGGGGAGGCTCCTATTCTCCCGCGGGGCTGTCCGATCCAGATCGCCCCGCAGGGATTTCGGTACCTGGGTGTCTTCATTACTCTGGACCCGGAGGCCCGGTATGATCGGAACTTGCTTCCCCCCCTCCTGCGCCTGAAGGAAGATGTCACGCGCTGGCGGCGCTTGCCGCTTTCGCCGCTCGGCCGGGCGGCATTGTTTAAGATGATGTCTCTGCCGCGTTTCCTGTACGCCTTGCAGAACACCATGGACCTCGTCCCAGCGCGCTACTTCCGTGAGGTGGAGAGTTTGCAGCGCCGCCTGTTCTGGGACGGGAGGCCGCGTATCGCGCTGGCGAAGCTGACGCTCCCATGGTATGACGGAGGGGTCGCCCTCCCGGATATCAAACGGTACTATTGGGCCTCCCAGCTGGCTGCGATTAATCACGGCCTGTACGGGCCCGCCTTAAACCCGGCATTCGCAATGGATAAGATGCTACTCCCGGGTGGGGACTATAATCGAGCGCTCTACTCCAGCGCGCCCGACGCTCGGCTGACCGGCCCCACGCGTGTCATGGTGCGAGTGTGGCACGCGGCCAATGTGGCGATGGGGTGGAAGGACCGTTTTACCCGGGCATCGCCACTATACGCGTCCGAGCAGTTGGGCTCCCTGTGGACCTCGAAGGGCTTTGAGAAGTGGGACATGATAGGCATCAGCAAAGTGGGGGATCTCTGGACGAGGGGAGGATTTAAAACGTTCGAGATGCTGCAGACGGAATTCCAGTTGCATGACAGGGAGTACTTTCGGTATTTGCAGATCCGTCATGCACTGGGCTCCGTCTTCCCGGACGTTGCATCCATCCCTGAGTATTCCCCCCTGGAGGATAGAGTGCTGGATGGACACGTTCCGGACAGCACGATCTCACTGATCTACAAAAAACTGATCAATGACCGCTCGGGATTGCTGACTGCCCTTCGTGAGGCTTGGGTTGCCGATGGACTGGAGCTGGACGACGAGGACTGGACCTCTGCGGTGGCCTCCCCGAAAGAGGTGGCCATACCGGCCCGCCTTCGCTTCGTCCAGCTCAAGATACTCCACAGAGTCTACATGACGGGGCCAAGGCTCCTGCGTATGGGTTATGCTGTGGACGGGTTGTGTAAGCGTGGGTGTGGCGCTTTGGGGACCTTTCTACATATACTGTGGGAATGCCCGGAGGTGGAGCGATTCTGGCGTGGTGTGCATGAGGTCTTGCGTGTGGTTACGCATGTGGTGCTGCTACCCGAAGCGAGGAGATGCCTGTTGAATGTGTGGGAACCTGCCGACTACTCGGCGCCACAGACGTAGTGGGTGACCCTGGGATATATGGCGACCAAGCGTGATATTACTCAACTGTGGGGATCCCAGAGGTCCCCGACTGTCTCGGCCTGGAAGGAACATATGGATTGGTGCATGTTTCGGGAAAAGGTGGTGTATGTGGCGAGAGGTAAGCCTGGGACATGGGTGAAAGTATGGGGCCCCTGGAACGCCTACCGAGGGGGAATTTGTGCTCCGCCGTTATTGCCCGATCCGTCGCCTGCCCCATCCCCTTAGCCGACCCATCTTCCTTGTTCCGGACATTGAGTTTACCCAGCCCTAGTCCTGATCTCTTCCCCTTCTTGATACTCCTATGGACTGGTAGGGTCCCCCTCTCAGGGGAGCACATGCTGCTATTTCGGATTGTGGATTGCCTTGTGGGTTTGTTTTTTCTGGTTGTTTTTCAGTGTAAAATGAAACCGTACAGTGGGGTCCGGATGGGGTGGCTATCAACGCTGCTAACTCCTGTGCATCTTCCTCAGCCGCAAAACACGCTCTACATTGTGTATCATATGCTCCTTTTGTCTACTAGCGGCCGGCCGGAAGGTTGTAGGCCCATCTTTGTATATTTTTTGAGTTTTGTAATAAACGGTTTAAAAAAAAAAAAAAAAAATCGGATATACTCCCTGATGAGGGACGCCAGGTGCATAGCGGGTTCACGAACATACAGCACCATGTCGTCTGCATACATAGAGACTGCTAGAGGGCGTTGGAGAAAATGTAAGGCAGCTTGAGCGTGTCGCTGTCGCAGGATACAGGCTACCGGCTCAAGTATGAGTGTAAATAGCAAGGGGGACAGTGGACACCCCTGCCGTGTGCCGCGCTGAATTTGAATTCCCTCCGACAATCGATCATTGACCCTTACCCGCGCAGTAGGACGTGTGTAGAGCAATTTTATCCAATTGGTAAAAATAAAGGGCACCCCCATACAATGCAGAATTGCAAACATATATGACCAAGAGATAGAATCAAAGGCCTTTGCGGCGTCAAGGAGCACCGCGACTGCCGGCAGGGCGGGTTCAAGTACATACATGACCGCAAAAAGTATCCGCAAGTTTTGAGACGTTGAGCGAGTAGGGACAAACCCAGATTGATCAGGCAGCACCATCACTGGAAGGAGTAGCTTCAGCCTGGTTGCCAAAACCTTTGCTAAAATCTTTACATCAGTATTTATTAAGGACAAGGGTCGAAAGGAATCACACCTGTCTGGAGGTTTTTCAGGTTTAAGCAATGTGACCACGAGTGCCTCTCGGAGAGTCGGAGGCAAACACCGAGTCTCATATGCTTCTTCATATACCTGGAAGAGACAGGGAGCAAGTATGTCTATATATTCCTTATAAAATTCTGCTGGTAACCCAATCCCAAGCCAGACGACTTCCCATTAGGCAGTGCAGTAATGGTGTCCCGTATTTCGTCTAAGGTAATAGGATGCATTCGAAACTCTTGCTGTCCATGTGAGAGTCACACCAGTGCTATATCGGCAAGATATTGTTGTAGTTCAGTTTCATCCGCGGATTGGCGATGAGCATACATCGCAGCGTAATAATTTGCAAAAGTTTGAAGTATATTGGGTGCGTCATAATGCGTTGCATTATCTGCGATGACTGCTTTAACTAGATATGCTTTGTCTCGGGGTTCTGTTATATGGTTGGCAAGCGCTCTACAAGGTTTGCCACCTTCACCGTAGTACCTAGCCCTACACCGCCGTGACATATGTCGTTTCTCCTGGTCGGCCACGTCATTATATTCTGTAATTTTTGTTTTAATGAGTACCAGCGTGGCGGAATCGGCTATGGCATCATATTTTCGCTCAAGGTCACTCAGCTTCCGTTCAAGCGAAGACCTAGTGCCGCGCAATGACTTCAAAACCCCGGCCTGAAGACCTATGCAAGCCCCACAAATGGTCCCTTTAAAAGCATCCCACAATGGTCCCACCATCTGAACAGAACCAATGTTATGCGAAAAATAGTTAGTGATGGCCTCACGAATCCCCCCACAAAACACCAGGTCTGAAAGAGAGGACTGCAGTCGCCATTGAAATTGGGAGGGGATATAAGATGGTAGTGACATACTGAGATATAAAGGGGAGTGGTCTGAGAGTGTCCGAGGTAGGTGCTTTACCTGTACTGTCCAAGTATTTACATCCTGTGTGACTAGTCAGTAGTCAATGCAAGACCATACTTGACAAGCATATGAGTGACATGTACCCTCTTTAGAGCCGGGGTGATGTAGTCTCCAGATGTCTGCAAGCCCCAAGGTTAGCATACCATCACGAACCGATGCAGTAGCTCTCTTAGGAGAGGGGTCCGCTGTAGACAGCCTATCCATGGCGGAGTCCAACACTACATTAAAATCACCCGCAAACAATAGTGGAAGGAGGCAGGTTATAAAGCTTACCCCATAGTGCATCATAAAAAGCAGGGTCGTCAACGTTCAGTCCATACACATTCACCATGACCATCTGTGTACCATATAATGTTCCCTGTACTATTATGTATCTGCCCCCTTCTTCTACATGATTCGGTACAAAGGGGATCCCCTTCTTAACAAGAATCATCACACGCGCATATGAGTAAGATGCAGCTAACCTCACCCCCGCGCATCTGGTGGCTATGGTGGAAACAGCCCGCTTAGTGAGGTGAGTTTCTTGTAGAAGGGCTATTTGGATATGACGACGGTCCAGGTAAGAAAGTACCGGTCAGAGTTTTTTGGGATTGTTAAAGCCCTCTGACATTCCAGCTTAGCCACGAGATAGTTGAGACTTTGGGATCAGTCATGTCTGATATTGGCGATAGGCAACAGCACAATCAAACCTAAGTATGAGCGCTGTACAAGCCATGCACGGCCAGTGTGATGTGACCAATGCTATATCCATGAAACATTGCCCCCAAACATCTCTTCCTACGCACTTCAGCAATGGAAGCTTCCTGGGACACCCTCGCTTTCAACAAGAAAACAACTGGGCAGTTGCATGCCTGAAATGGTGAATAAAAAAAAATTAAAAAGAAAAAAACCGGGAAAACAGATCAATACAACAAGGGCACCGGGAGGTGCTCTAACATAAGGAAGAACTCTGTGAAGAATTCCCGTACAGTGGGACGCTAGTAGCCTTTGACACCCCGTTTTAAAGCAGGGTGGGTCAAGATATAAAGTGATAGGCTGAACATTCATGAGCAGGAAGACAGTTAATTTGCTCTGACCCATAAGTACTCTTCTATACCATCATAACATAACAAGCAGTCTAAAGCTTTAAAATCATACACAGCATATAGTTTACATATGACATTTGCAGCATGTAGGAAATTGGCACTAGGGCCTGATTTGGTATATGAGCTGCATACCTTGGAGAGTAGTAGCAAGAGCAAAAACACATGCGAGAGATAGATGCAAACAGTGAGCAATACAATAATAAAGGTCAAACAGCAATGACAGTCTCACGTAATCATCCATCAGAATCCGTGTCCACCCCTCTCTCACATGTCGAGAAGATGCGCGCTTTCCCCATCGTGTTGAATCCTCAGACGGGCTGGGTACAGCATCGCATACTAAATGTGTAGGGATTGCAATTTTTTCTTGACAGATTTAAATTCCCCACGCGCTTGTTGCACCGCAACAGTGAAGTCAGGAAATAGTTCCACCTTTATTCCTTGGTAGTTCAAACTGCCTTTCTCTCTAGCCAGGCGAAGCGCAGTGTCCCGATCTCGATAATTTAGAAGCCTGGCTATAATGGGACGGGGCGGTGCTCATAGTGACTGGGGGGCCTCTCCGCGATTAACACTTTGGAGAAATGTTCCACCCCCAGTTGTATTGTGAACAGTGTCTCGACATAGGTCTCCATAGGCCCAGTATTGGTTGATTCCGAGATGCCAGTTATACGCAGATTTTTCCTGCGGGAACGCGCTTCGATGTCCTCATTCTTTACCCGTATTACCTCCAGTAGTTTCTTCATGCTAGCACATGATGTGCCGACTGTCTCCATACGATCCTCTGTAGTAGAGATGCGCTGCTCAGCCTCCGCGATCTGAGCGCCATGTTTATCTAACTTTACCGCCATACTGTCCATGCGCAAGTTCAGATGATCTATCTTGGCATCGATGGTATGTAGGCTCTGCTGCATATTCATCATCAGACGCTCCAGTTTAGTGCTCAAACCTGCTTCAGGATCAGGCTCCGTGTCGGAAGCATTTGGAGTTTGGGGCTTAGAGCTCTTTTTTGCCTCAAAATGTAGTTTGCTCTGCTGCTTATCCGTTTGTCCCACGTTTAGGCGTGATTTAAAGCGAGTACACACAGCGGAAGCGTATGTAGGAGCCAGAGGGCAGTTCACCAGGTGATCGCAGCAGTTTCTAGAGGGACCTGAGAGGTGGAATGGGATGAGATGGCTGGTGCACCTTCCACGTTCCAGATTGTGTCTTAACCCCTTCGGTGCTCATGACGGAATGGTTCCGTCATGACCCACGGTTGAGCTGTGCTCATGACGGAACCATTCCGTCATGACCACGCCCGCGCAAGATTCCGTCAGCACAGCGGCGGAATCTGCGCAGCATCGAAGGGGTTAACCACGAGTCCCTTGATATGCCGGGTCCCACGGTGCAGCGCGGAGTGATTATACAGTCGTCAATGCCCCAGGGACAGCTATGCAGCAGCTGCACAATAAGGGCGATTTGTAGTTCACCAGGCAGAGTGGTACTCTATGAATGCACAAGCTTCACACCCAAATACGTGGCTTCCCACTGATTTGCGCTCTTTTCAGCGCAGCTGCCACAGGAGTCACGCAAGTTACATCTCGTTCGTCTACCCTTGGGCAGAGTGGTGCAGCGCCCAGGTTAGTGTGCAGTTTATGGTGCAGCGCCAGGAAAACAGAATTATGGCAGAGGCACTAAAGAAGGGGTCAGGAGTAATGCAGGGGCCTCAGGCCTAGCGAAGCAACTACCATGTGGAGTGGCCCTGTAAAAGGAGAGGATCCCAAGCGTTCCCACTGTCTTATGAGCACCTCGGTATCATGCGAGTTAGAGCGTCCCAGGGAGCACAATGTTAACATTCCTCCAGTGTCCCACTGCCTCACATGCTATGCCGGTAAAGATAAATGCACAGGGCCGCCCGCATGGAGACTCCCAAATCTTGAGGGGGAGGTATCAATGCAGCATAGGGGCACAGCCACTCACCCGTCTCCCAGCAGCAGCCTCGAGCCTCAAGAGCGGCGGCGTCAGATAACTTGCTGGGCGTTCAGAGCGATTGCGGTAAGCGGGCGGACAGGCACCTCAGAAAGCCTTGAACCCCTCCAGGACTGCCCTGGGAGTCTCGCAGTCCCACAGCAGCAGGCCGGGCGAGGGGCCTCAGCGCAGTCGCCTCACCTCCACACACCAAACTCAGTGATGGCGGACGAGCTCCACGATGTGGGGGGGGTGCACCGGCACCGCCTTCAGATCTCCGGCCGTTCAGCTATGCCGCATCAGCCCATTAGCAACCCCACAACTCCGGACCGCCACCGCAGGATCCGGCCACAGCGTCGGGGCAGTCACCAAGCACACTTGGGGAGCTTAGACCGTATCCTCACACCGGGGCCGCCATCTTGTGCCAGGGCAGGACGAGATGAAACAGGTGGTTACAGGCACATTTCCGCAAAGTCAACGATCCCAAAGAGTGCCTCGGTAGTCTGGTAATCAGTTGACATGCAGCAGAGCCGTGATTGGCACCGATAAATCAGGATATTAGGCGGATGGTAATCTCGACCGGCAGAGCAGCACTAAGGTGTGGCCATCTTGCTCTGGGCTCTCTAGCACCCCCCCCCCAATCCAGTGATGATGGAACTTTCCTGGGATTTTGCAATCGCTCTACCCCTAGATCCCTCAGGAGATGAGGATTCCCAAAGCAATCCTCATCCCTTGATACTGGCAGGTCCCCTCCGGCTAATTGCATGAAGGATTACCGGGAACCATGAAAGTCCCGGGAATTTCAGCGGAGGCTTCCGCACTCCTCGTCAATACAGATCAGCTTGGTCTAGATGCCTATGCTGGTGTCTCCAAAGCCAAATGGATCCCGTGCGAGTGGAGGTTTTACACATCATACATTTTTTGGGGAACATGGCACCACAGGGCGTAGCCGACAGATCTATTAACGCCTTCAGATCAGCAATCTCAGCGGCACACCCTCCCATAGATGGCCACCCAGCAGGGGAACACCCTTCAGTATGCAAACTTCTAAAGGGTATTAGATTATCTCTCCCTAGGGAACCTAGATACTATGTGCTATGTAATGTGAATAAGGTCCTTAATCACATCATGGCTTTCCAACAGGTACTTGCCTAGAAAACAGCCATCAGCAAAACTAGCAATGTTGCTTTGCCTCATATCATGTTGCAGGGTCTCTGACCTGCGGGCTTTGGACCTTACAGGTAGGCATATTACTCCAGAAGGGGCAACATTTCATATTTCTCGCAGAACAAAATGCAACTCCAAATTGGTGTCCAACCCACAATTTCAGGGAGTACCAAGATTAGGTGTGGCCGAGCTTCGCCTCCATGCCAGATGGATTAAATGGGTAATGCAGGAAGCGGGGATTAATACCGCTCAGTTTGGCGCCCACTCAGTCAGAGGAGCCATGGCATCTAAGGCCTTCTCGCTGGGAGTACGTTTAGAGGATCCTCAATGCAGAAGACTGGTCATCCGATTCCACTTTTAAATGGTTTTACTTCAAACTGGTATTATCTCTGGCAACTATACTGGTGAACCAGCTTTATGCTATCTTAATCCTCGCCTCAGATACTTGCTATAGAATGAAAAATTTGCTAGCGATCGTAACAGAAAGTTTCAATTCTATTAAGGACACAGAGGCGAGGATTAGCCCACCCGTTCAGTCACGGACTGGCTCCCACCCACTGTAAGAGTTGGATCTCAACGTTAGAATGGTGCAAGAATGATTACATGCAACTTAACTTTAATCATCCCGATTGTTAATATTTGCATTAAGTTTATCGAATGATTATTCTTGCAATAATGAATTTCTATAATTGAAGTGATGGACTGGCACACATAGGGGAGAAGATCTCAAATTTCTATTTATGCATCTTTCCAGTATCGGAGTCCAATGAACAGGAGTAATCTTCAAACGGAGAAGCTGTGTTTGAGGGAAGAAAGAGGGAGTGTCTGTGGTGACCGTTATGCACGGAAAGGGCATCTTGATTGAATCGACTGTTTTCGCTTTGGTTTTCCCAATGTGTCACGGGAAATGTAGTTTTGTTTCAACACCTTGCTATTTGAAAAAAGGCTGCTGTAAATAAAAGCGAAGAAAGGAAAAGCCTAATCTTCGCCTTCGTGTCCTGAATAGAATTGAAACTTTCCGCTATGATACTAGGATTTTTTTCATTCATCCTATGCCCCAACTTTTGCGATATAAGCCTTGCAAACTCCCATTTTTGAACTCCAACAGCCGAAAAGAAACTGTCAGGCGTTACAGGTTCCCGGAGTTATTGTTTTCCAGGTCCAGCTAACCGGTCTGGTTTTCTACTGGCATGAGTCTCAGCGGCATCTCAGCATCCTGTGATTCTCGGCAACTCACTTAATCTCCCAAGACCTTAAATAAAAAAATTAATGTGGTCTTGTATAATGTAATTGGCACATATGTAAATCGCTTCAATGCCGTTGGGCCCAGTTCACGCTATATAAAACTACACAAAATATAGCGTTTGACCAGGCTAGGCCCTCCCTAAAGTCAAATGAACTAGCTCACTACCTGGTAGCCTGTAGAGTGCACAGCACATTTGCGGGTATGGGGGGGGGGGCGGAGGGAGAGTGGTGAAAAGTGTAATAAAACAGTTCCCTTGCAGAACTTACCAGCTGCGTCTTGGACCACTGGCGGTCGCAGTCTCATCATCTTATGCGGTGAGGTGTGAGGCGCCATAGTCCGAACAGTAATTTAAATAGGACCTGACCCCGACCACCAACCTTGTCAAACCAATGTGTCTCCCCCAATTTAATGGGGGTGACTCACATGGTCTCTAGTTTTTAAATTGCAGTTTTCATTACAGTGTTTGTACTGCTTTGGCTCCCTCAAGTGGCCCAGCAGTGTAACAAATTTGAAAAATCAGTAACACTTTGTTTAAACCAGGTCAGCTGATTTTCAGTCAGTAGGGTACTTTTGGGCACAATCTGGTTTAACAGATTTCCAGACAGCCTAAATATACCTTTACAAGTACTGCTGTTATGGGCATGTAGGGCCAATTTAGGCGTGACTTTTAATATTATGAAGGAGAGTTTAAATTTGTCAAAAGGGATTATTTGACAGGTCGAATTTGCAGCTTACTTCTGCCCAACCGGGCTACTGGTGGCAGGCCTGCATTCATGTAAACTCTGGCCAATGTTTTCAAAGGCGAAAGGGGGCAATCGAAGTGGTATTACTTGCAGGTAAGTAGTACAGTTTGGTAACCCAGTCTCTAGGGGTTAAGGTAAGCACTGATGTGGCCACAAAGCAGCACCAGACTTACACCTTCAGCGGCAAAAGGGCGGCTGGGTGCATGTCTCAACAGAGCATTGGGTGGTGAAGTTAAAACTGCCTTGTCAGGAACAAAAAAAATTCTAATAGCTTGTTCCTACTGACCGGGTTAAAAAGACAGTGCAAAAAGCAGTATGGATTTAAACTGCTTTGTGTTCGAAAAAGAGGTCTACATGTTTCAGCCCTAGTTAATCCAAGAGGTATCAGGGCTTTCGTCAGGACCTAAAAGAAAATTGCGGCTGCCAGTGACAGCGTATTCTTTAGGGGAATTTTTTCCTTGCAGGTCTCTAAATATTTTCCCTCTGACCCTCCTGCCATTTGTTGTGCTATAGATATAGTGCCTGACTATAGCCAAAAGGAGTACATTTATACAAGCACTTCTAGAGGGATCAGGACCCTGATGAAGGCCAGGGACCCAGTAGGGCTAAGGGGATTTGCTGAAACATGTCGGTAGGATCAGAAGGGGTGCTGGAGAGGTAACTTCTCCTACACACCCACCATTTATTTTTAAGTCCGTCAAGTGGGACCAAGAATAAAATAAACATAAAGGTTAGCACTTCGTTGTATTAGCTTCTTTTCTCTGTATTTCTGGGATACCTCATTTAGAGAACTATCACCTTTTCTTTCTCTCGAAAAATCACCGCTCCACTCAGTGTTGGTCTGCACCAGGGTACATGTAGCGGCCCAAAGATGAAGCATTCCATTATTTAGTGGGTGAGGGCAGTCTTTAACAAGTCCTTGGGCTTGCTTTCAGACTGATTTAAAACAGTTTCACCACCTTTCTGTCCTCGTCTCCCCACAATGTGAAAAATCTACAGTCACGAAGGGGGATACTTTCCAGGTTACCAGTTGGCTGTGTGTCCAGAGAACTGGACATAACTCCTCCTCTTTTTGTGAGTTTAGTGGTATTAACAGGAAAGCTAGAGGGGGCTCATTCTCCTGTCTCTTTAATTGTGTGGACACAAATTTAACCTACTGGTGCTGTTCACTCATTGTTGGACCACAAGAAGAAACTCAACCAAGATGAAACCAAAGAGGACCCTACAGTCTAGTATCTGCTTTAGGTGTGGTAACCCAACATATGGGAAAGGAGGAAAGATGTGCCCTGCAAAGAACATTTCCTGCTGTATGTATAACAAAGTGAGGCAGTTTGTTAAGATGTGCCAGAGTTCTAAGAGTACAAATAGAAAGACTGCATAAGTAGCCAAGTGAAGTGTAATAAAGCTGTGGGGGAGTATGAACAAGACGATGGAGAAGCTATGGTTGTATGCGAGGATCCTATCAGAAAAGGTAATGCTTCTCAGTGAGTGGACTCAATTGTCAGCATTACAGTTGCTAACAAGTACATTCATCGGTTGGTGGATTTGGGTGCAAAAGTCACCATGATTACACAGAAAATGGTTTCATACACATGGAGCGACATGGGATTTTTCCTACTTGATCGTGCCAGTGTGTCATAGGGGCATAGGACTAAATTAACCGGATACTTTGAGGAACTTCACAAATTCAAGGGGAGGAGCGCTGAAGGCAAGATCTTTGTCACTGCCCAAGGTCTATACATTCGGGGGTGGTTTCAGCATGTTTTGTTTGGGATGGTGTTGGGACCTGGAACCAAAGAGCATGCTTTAGTTGTGAAGAGTCATGATTTAGCTTAAGAATGGGCTCAGACAGAGGTTTCCAGAGATGTTCTCTGGAGACCTTAGCCAACTTAAGGAGTTAAAACACAGGATCAATATTAAAGAAACAGACTTTCCAATGAAGCATAAGTGGAAAGCTGTACCTTTCAGTGTTGGAGAAGACTTAGGAAAATAACTATTATCCTTCTGAAACAAGGACATTACTGAGCCAGCAGAATCATTGATTTGCTTGCCGCATGTGTGAATCTCACAATTTCAAATAAGGAATTTGGGTAGATTCTTATCCTTTGCGCAAGATCACTCAACTGTAGGAACTGGCTGCTGGTGCAAGATGGTTTACGAAGCTTGATTTAGCATCAGCTGATCACCAAGTGGAACTCTATCCCAAGTCTAGGCACCCAACAGCTTTTGTTTTACCAGTAGACACTCTTCACTGCTGCTGCAGGCCTTTCGATTTAGCATCCGAGGCTTCAGTTTTTCAGTGTGTCGTGTTTTAAAGAAGACGTTTTTATTTCCACTTCTGAATGCAAAATGTTAGCATGTTGGAAAATTTACTTATTTCACAGAACAGTGTGTAGTCTTGAGGCGTAAAAAGTGTACACTTTTAAAGACTTTGTGGAATATTTGGGTCATATCATATCCACAAATGGTATTCAACCAAAACCTGTGTTAATACATGCTATTCCTGAACAAGAGTTAAGCTTTTTGTTAGGGTGAAATTATGTTATTCTTGTTTCATTCCGTCTTATGCATAAAAAAGAAAAAGACCGATCAGCAACCTTCTAAAGAAAAACCTGCACTTCGTATGGGATAAGAACTGTCAGAAAGCTTTTCAATGGATCAAAAAAATAACTGATAGGAGTGAGAAGCCTTGAATCCCTATGATCCCTCTCTTACATATGGTTTGACTGTTGATGTGAGTTGTTATGGTTTAGGCGCAATCTTTACTCAGGAAAAAAATGAGTTGTTTAATTAACCATCAGTTCAAGAGTATTAAAAGGATAAGGAAGCTCACAATTCAGTAATCGAAAAAGAGTTTTTGGTGGGCTATAGAGAAGTTCCGCAGCAATGTGTGGGGCACATATTCTATATCCAACAGATCACAAACTATTAGTCCACATTCTTGGTGGATCAAGTGTAAGGAATAACACTCCTAGAACTGCCAGCTCCTTCAGTATCAATTTGATATTTATCATATTGAAGGTGATGGGAATGCCAGATTGGAATTTTTCTCCAGGTTCCTAACCAAAGTAATGTGGATGATGATAAGAATGTTGAGGAGACTAGTACAGATCAATTCAAGGATTGTTAGATCACTTCAGTTGAAATGAAAATGAACTGTTGGTAGAGGGCAGTTCAACAGTAAGGCGAGACAAACTGGTCCTTCCGTCTAGACTTACACCAGAAATGATCAGCAGGGAGCATGAATAGCACCTAGGGGCAACTTTTACCAAACTTAGATCACTGCATCATTTTGGTGGTCCCTAAATGGACAAAGACATTGATGAGGTGGTAAAGGAGTGCGTCATATGTTCCAGGCACGACAAATGATCAAAAGTCTCATCTCCTGTAAAACCCACTGTTTTGCCTGAATGATTTTGAAGGAAGATTGGGATTTACTTAATGGGTCCTTTTAGCTCCTTACCTCACAACTCGCATGACATCTTGATCAAGGTTGAGTATTACTCTAAGTTGACCGAGATAAGGTTTGTCAGTGATCCAAATTCTGAGACTGTTAATGATTTTATGAAAGATGTATTCATTAGCAAAGGCTTTCCTGACACTTTGGTTTCAGACAATGTTGTTCAGTTGGGAGTACAGAAGTAGAGGACCTTCTTAAAACTAGTGATGCAAGTCATCTCAACAGCCCCTTTTACCACCCTCAAACACATGACTTTGTAGAGCATGTGAACAGAGTTGTAGGTGAGGTGTAGGTTGGGCTCTAGGCAATAACTGTATTGTCACAAGTTCAACAAGAGCAACCCTCTGGTTTTATATAATCACTCCTCATTGTCACCTTTTGAGTTATTAGGGGTAGAAAAGCCATTACTGAACTTTGGCCTGCATGGATGTCAAAATAGCTTAATTAATAGGTGTCTTTGGCAGCTCTTAAATCTTGTCAGAAAAAAAAAGACTACATGCCCAATTTAAGAAGAAATCCTGGTATAATGAAAGGAAGGTGGGCAACAATGTTTTCCTCAAGGAGCGTGACCTAATTTGCATTAAAATAAAACAAATACATGTGGAAATATGGAGCAAATACAGTTTATGATCCTGTATAAAGGATTTGCAACACTGCTGTCAGGGAGAGTAGAGGCCATTGGTGTAATCTGTCTAAGGTTTTGAAAATAAATTCCCATAATGCTGTTAGTTGAGAAGACCCATTTTGAAGAAGCTGGTGGTCATCTAAGAGGTGTTTTTCTGATGGTCACTTATTTCAACTGGTTTATAGGAGTTCTCTCCAAGGAAGTGTACCAGTTAGGTTTAGAGACTTATAGTCAAACGTGTTTTCCTGTTATTTCTGTTTTATGCCAATTATTAATTTTTTTTTGCATTTGCTATAGTTTTCTTTCTAAAGAAGGAGGTACTATAAGTTATGTCTAATCTTTTTAGTTATACCTTCTGCTTGCTCATGAAAGCACAGAAGGTTAACTCATGCTATGTTCCATTAAAATGTTCAACTTTGAATCTGCAGTTGAAGCTTGAACCAACTGCTTGCCTTGTGCACACAGATGGCCTTTTGTGCAATAACGTAACAAATGTTATTTTAACTTCGCACTGAAGGTTCATTACAAAGAGTCTACTAACATTTCACACCTGAGGCATAGCATTATTGTCACACTTGTGATCCTGTAATAACTCTTTAATCTGAGAAACACCTTGGTTGTCGAATCAGTGAATGTGTGTGAGACCTGGGAAATAGCTTTGCTGTCAGGCAGCTTCTGGCATGATCTGTGATGTCACCTGCAAGAAACAGTATCCTAAGTTATAGTTTTGTTATGGTCAGTCCCAGCTTGTAAGATCTACAGATGTGGAGCTGTAAATAAGCTTCCAAACCCCGGAGCCTGTGAGACTTCTGTAACTTGACTGGATTCTGATGCCAGAGAAACGTTAAGATCTTTGTAACATCAAAGGTAGCTTTGTTATCAAAAGCTGTAGCCTGCAAGCGCTTGGTAACGTTAAGTGCAACTTCTCTGTCAAAAGCCTTAATGAACTACCTGTATAATTGAACAGAAAAACTAGTCTTATTTGAACTACGAATGCTCCAAAATCTGGGAAATTGTTTTATAGCTATTATCTTGTCTTCAGGGTTTCTTAAATTTGGTGATACTTCCAACCCGAATTGGGTTCTGTGGAATTGTCCTATAGACCGTATCAACTTCCCGTTACGAGGCCGTGCAGTGCGACCTCGCGGGTCGAAGTAACAGGATAATAACTAATATCTGTGCCGGATGGGGCACCAGGTTTAAATGTCACCTTTCTAATAAGGATACAGGGACCGGAGAAAAGATACGGCCTATAGGACAATTCCACAGAACCCAATTTGGGTCGGAAGTATCACAGAATTTAAGAAACCCTGAAGACAAGATGATAGCCCTGAAGAAGTTGCAGGTTTACTCCCTGTTAAGCGAAGAAATGGGAAAAATCCATTACCTCGCGGGCATTCCATCGCAATGCCTTTACATGGCGGGTAATAAAACGCAAGTCGTTACGACGACTTGCGCTGGATGGCGCTCTAACCTTAGGAATAGTATGATTTACTAGTCAAACACCTTCCCTACTGTATGTAGACTGGTGTTGGAATAGTAAATCATACTATTCCTAAGTCCAGCGCCCTCCAGCACAAGTCGTTGTAACGACTTGCGTTGTAAAAACTGCAATGTAACGTTCCGCGATCATTTTGATCGCGTTGTAACGTCAATTATTTCGAAGAAATACGTGTTGGCTAGGAACCTCAAGAACTAAGTGGAGTGCGATCAAACACCATTCACTGAAGAAAATCAAATAAAACAACCATGAAATGAAAACGAACACCAGTGTGATTTATAACTACCATTTTTGTCTGTATTTTCAAACGTGTGCAGCGGACTAGCATTTACTGTATCTGTGGCCAACTCGACCACAATTTATTTGGGATTTGGTGGTTATCCTTACCTTGTTGAACCGTACTAAATAGAAGCTAGAACTAGATTTTTAAGCGGTAATACCTTGGGGAGCCATATTCCTATTACTCACCACCACCTTGTATGTAAAACAAACCCAAGCATGTAAAATGTGTGTAACATAAGAAAATACAAAATCTGTGTAACCTATGAAACTGCTCTGCTGTCACACACCTGAGACTATTACATTTGTAATGTGAGAGATGGCTTTGCTGTCAAAAGCATTCATCTGCACAACTGATACAGACAGCTTTATTGTCAAATGTTAGATAGTGTAATATACAAGTAACCTAAAACAGCATTGCTGTGAAAACCCTGGGTCTATATCTTTATAATCAGATGGGTAGGTGCTATGCTTCAGACCTGAGGGATATAACATTGCTGTGCCCTGATGTTTAATATCTTTGCTGTCCAATTCCTTAGACTGTAATGCCTCGGTTTTCTGAGGAATTGTAGTGAAATTAAGGAATTAAATGTACAATGAGCAAAGTTAAAACACACTCCACATTCAGATGAAATGAAGAGAAGTATCCATGACTCCTAAACTTTTGTCATTTAAACATTTCTTCTGTGTTCAGGCTAAAAGGTGACCATGCGTCCTGGATTAGCCCAGACAACATAGGTGGACCAGCCAACAAATTAAAAGGGAGAGCCAAGCCAAGGGTCTGCCTGGGCTCAGAGCCATAGTAGAGTACTGACAACGTTTGCTACGTAATCTGTGCAAAAAAACACACCATTCAAAAATATGATGATGAAGCTTCAAAATAAACAAGCATTTGCAATGCAATAGGTCTCGCATTTGCGAGAGTTTAAGCTATTGGCATTGTAAATGGCAATTCCTTTCATTTATGTTTTAAAAACCAACACATAAATTAAAGGCATTGTCATTTACAATGCCAACAGCTCAAACTCTCGCAAATGCAAGACCTATTGCATTGCAAATGCTTGTTCTTTTTCTATGTGTGATTTGGAATGCTTTGGCCCATAGAAAAAGGAAGTAAGAAGGAGAAATAAAGATATTTCTCCATGTTACACCTGAGTCCGGGAGGCATACTATTTTGACGGATACCCAGGTTTACTACTGCTTCTGAATCTTGGAATGTGCCAAAATCCATGTGTGGGTGCCTGGGAACGCCGACACTTCACACATGGAACGGTTCCCTGCCACAAGGTAATGCAAGGCGGCAAAATGCTCTGCCTCGTGTTACCTTGGATTTACTAAACCACGTAGAGCCGAGCAAGGAGGCTTTGTGTGGCTTAGTGTATCCCAGTTAAGGAGTTGCATTGCCTTGTGTCATCTTGCGTGATGTAAGGGCAGCACAAGCCTTTTGTAAATCTGGCCCTGGGTGCACAATGGAAGAGGCTTCTGGTTCACCCTTCTGGATGAAATGTTGATGAATGTAAATACAATAGCACTGCCTCCCTGGACATAACACGTACTTCATTGATAAAGCACTGAGTCAAAGGTTTAAGGCACAATCATTTATGGAGCTGAATTGGGAAACTACGATAAAATCATAACCTAATGTATTCATAATCATAAAAGCATTGGCATAGCCAATAGGTCTCGCTTTTGGGACCTTATAAGTATTTAGTTATGCAGCACAATATCCTTGGTGCAACAACAGCTGTTGCATGGCAAAACACTTATAAGTTCCCAAAGGCGAGACCTATTGGCTATGCAAATGTTTGTTTACGTTTTTATGGTACTGCAATATATAGGGATGTTATTCGTCACAGTTACAGTTTGGATTAGATCATTGATGACACTATTGTTCATAAGATCACTAGGTCTCCAGTGACAACTTCTTGCTGCTCAGGTCGTGCCGAGGGGTTCCTTTTCCGGTGGTTCTGCTGTCCTGACCGAGCCAAAGTTCCTGCTGCAGTTGTCTCCTCCATTTGTGTGTGTGGTTGTGGTTGTGTGTGTGGTTGTGTGTGTGTGTATGTGGGTGTGCGTGTGTGTGGTTGTGTGTGGTTGTGTGTGTGGTTGTGGTTGTGTGTGTGGTTGTGTGTGTGTGTATGTGGGTGTGCGTGTGTGTGGTTGTGTGTGGTTGTGTGTGTGTGTGTGTGTGTGGTTGTGTGTGTGTGGTTGTGTGTGTCGTTGTGTGTGTGGTTGTGTGTGTGGTTTTGTGTGTGGTTTTGTGTGTGGTGTTGTGTGTGGTTGTGGGTGTGGTTGTGGGTGTGGTTGTGGTTGTGTGTATGGCTGTGTGTATGGTTATGGTTGGTTGTGTGTGTGTAGTTGTGTGTGTGGTTGTGTGTGTGGTTGTGTGTGTGTGGTTGTGTGTGGGGTTGTGTGTGGGGTTGTGTGTGCATGTGTTGTGTGTGAGTGGATCTAGAAAGCTACATCTGATAAAGTGTATAGCGCCTTTTCTAGCGATAATCTAGCAAAACCATGAAAAACTGCTGCGTTAGGCACCAGTAGATTTGAGATTTGTGGTTGCATTTTATGACATGCCTCTTCAAAGAACATTTATATCAAAGACAGAACCAGCCCCAAGCTGTGCGCCTACATTTATACTGGACTAACACTAATTCCGCACTATAATTTTGTAATTTTATTTTACAATGCTTGTAATAGGGTTGTAATAGGGTTCCCTAGTAGTGTGCTCAGTATAGTAGCCCGTAATCGTATTGATTGTTTTCGTTGGTGCCAATATGTGATAATCCACACAAAGTATGCCTATGGTTCGTTGTTTCCTCTATGCGCCTAGAAGTTCTTAAAATAATTCCTATCTGTACGAAGTTAGCTGCAGATCTATTTAATTTACTCAGAGCATAAAATACCCCAAACAGGATTTGTGAGGGCGGTGCACTACGGAAACAGCATCGAGTGACCCTGCCAAACGCCGTGCTGTGTATGGCACGTAAACTGTTTTTTTTTGCAGGATAAAGATGGCTGGACTCTGACCTTTGCTCTGCTCCGATCTTGACGTTTGTGGAAATAACCAGGAAATAAAGAGCGAGGGTCCCTTGCATTTTGGACGGTGAAGCTGCACTTTTTGTTGAAAAGCAGTTCTTGGTGCAATGCATCAGGTCATTAAAAGCAATAGCAGGTAAATTCGAAATCGCAGGACGTCAGGATTATAATTTCGTTGCATAATGCACCTGTCAGAAAATGCTCTTTAAAGCTGCGTTGATTTACCCTGCATATGTTTTGGCTACCAATGCATCTTGCAGCCCTTCGAGGTACATATATATTAGTGATTACTGAACTGTGTCACTTGCAAAGTACAGGTTGACTGCTGAATCTGGACACATAACTACTTTCTGCGAGCCAGTAACTGCCTTTTCCCTGGGTATGCTGTCCAGAAGGCTGGTGCTACCGGAATGGATGTGCAGCGGTAATTTCTGACACGGAGCCTTAGCTCTGTACGTTTGCAGCCCTTTGAGCAAATCGAATATGCTCACAACCCTGAAACAAAACGTTAACAAGGATGCGGGGGAAAAATGCTACCGCCGGCCACATCTTGCAGTGCCCTATTGCATTGCAAAGGCTTGTTTTAACAGTGAAGCGTGATCAAAAGATCTGATTGTGTCTTGTGACAGAAATAAAACAAACGGCCAAAAGCAACAACACAGAAAATGTATTGACATGAAAACAAAGCAGAATGAACATGTCCCAGAAGGGATATTATTTATGTACTTTACTTTCGCTATAATCGCGGCACCGGCGCTTTATTTTTAACACTAAAAGTAAAGCGCCGGTGCCGATTATAGCAAAAGCGCCTTCATGAAGTACAGTACCCGTGATGGAGACTTTTGGCGGCTGCGCGCGTTCACGCACACATGCACGCAGGCTTTAGGCCAGCGGCTGCAGCACTTTGAAAATCCCCTTTACAAAAATTCGAGCAACAGCGCATGCGCTGTTCTAGGCTCGACCTAAAAAAGTGAATTTCTTTAACATGCAGTAGCGTTTTAATTTAGTACATGAGCTTATGTCACTGCATCGAGAGACATTTGTTAAACATGGACTTAAAAATATTCATGTCACCCTCAACCAAACCATTACTCATGTAAACCCTACCCTGTATGTAGCCTTCATTCTTGTAGAAAAGAAGGATACAGGAACACTTCGGAAATGGAGCAGCGTTACAACATTCAAAGCAGACACAGGAGACTGCTTGTCTAGAACACACGAATTTCAAAGTTGTCTCAAACGTAATAAGGAATAAAAGAATCACAGTGAAATAAAATATTTGCCTAGGATAACAGTTTGATCAAGCAGGAGAAGCCTGGAAAATTCCTAGGTTCTTACTTCATATTGTGCCATTCAGTCACAAGGTATCTATTTCCTTCTCTCGTTTTACATTAAAGGTTGCCTTTTTTCTTTAATACTTGGCTCATTAGGTTAGAGCATAAGTGGTAGGTAAAAGTCACATTAAAGCTTGACTAGTTTTGGGCTCCTGAGACTTCTACCAGAAAACCCATGTGTACCAACACTTTCTGCAAATATAATAGCATGCCTAGTTTTGAGAGGGTCGGGTGAGCACGTATATTTATCACCGTGCTGTTAAGGCTCGTATTTACACCGGTCCTCTCATCACACCAGTGACCGGGTTTACTTGTGATGGAGCAGGATTTCGCAAAAGAATCCTGCTCAATTGAACACCCCTATAATACGTACTAACAGTTATTAGTGTTAGAATGATTAATGTGCACAATTACACAACATGTGGGAAGTTTGCTTTGCAAAATGCATGAACTAACCAGAATTAATACGTAAATAACGGGAAATGTAATACTCGTGTTTAGAATGATTTAAGAAGGTTTGCATGGCAAAGCCGCATGTGAAGTTAGTTAAAAGAATGACGTGTTGCTTTATCCTAATAAAATAATGCAGCTTTTCTACTTATGTTATGCTAACCGTTAACATGAAGTAGGACTAAAATAGGGGGGCGGGGGGGGGGGGGGGGTAAACAGTGAAAATTGCATTGTCACAATTAATAAATGCTTGTTTTCCGTTCTCTTAGTAATGGACGAGTCCTCCATCTTTTTAAATTAGCCTCACAGAGGGCAGGTGGAATTAGGAGTGAGCAGGAACCACGTGACTGAACTGCTGTGCAAAGCTGAAAAAGCGTGACAAGGTGAAAGACAGAACATTGACAAGCAGCCAATGCAAGTGTCATCGTGGGAACGGAACCTGAAGTTGTTGAATTTATTAAAATGTACAATAAATTGTTACATGTGTACTCATGAGAGAGAGAAGAGGTATTGAGGACTATGTAAAACAATGTTTAGAACAATGGTGTAGTCAAGAGTAGATGATTTCACAGTGGGTGACATCCCACCCCCTAGAATTCAACCAATCCCTTAGCTAGAAAATGCAAATTTTGCAACTATTGTGGGACGGTCATGTACATTTAGGGTATAAGAATAGGTGCTTTAGGGGTGTGGTTTAGCTGCTGCAGGTCGCTTAGGCTGAAGGTGTTAGAGAGAGAGGAGTGCGTCGCTGTTCGTTGGTGCAGAGACGCCTAGCTGTTCCCGTCCTGCTTTTTGACTCTTTGATCCCTGACTCTTGGTTCGGGGGTCCCCCACTGCTGCCTAGGCCTGGATAGGGGTTTTCCCTTACAGATCCTTTGGGTTTGTATTTGATCTAACATTGCAGAAATTATTTTGCAGTCGTATTCTTAATCACCGAACCTTTTGTCTCTTCATCTATCCCCTCAGAATTGTTGGTTTGAAATAGATACATTTTTACTTGCATTTAATGTCTCTTCCTCTAGCCACTCTATGCAACATATATTTGAAATGATAGTTCCGTTATTGCTATGATTAGATTGAAATAATGGAAGCCTCATGAGAGAGGGAAAAACAATCTATGAAAGTAATCGCTATCAGCATTTATTACTACTAGATAAAGTTTTTCAATCTTACCGAGTGTATGTGATTATTGTAGCCAGTTTTTTTTTTATGATTAATGTTTCTTTAGAATTTCCTTTGCCATCAACTCTTCAACTAATTGGTCCATCGACCAAGTAGATGAAAAGTCAATTATTTTTTCTGAGTAAATAGAGTAAATTGAGGCAAAGTTAACAAACTTTTTTTGGGTGAATGAGTATGGGCCAAAGTACGAGATGTTATTGACCATTTATCCCTGGTCAATGTATTGGTTTCGCGCTGGATCACTTGTTTAAAGATTCTCCTGCTGTGCAACCGGACCTCATTCAGGCAGCACAGCAGTATTTAATGAGGGGCGACAGCCTTTGTAGAGCCCATCACCCAGAGCCAGGATAGCAAACCTTTCCTTGGACCACCTCCCAGCATGTCTTTAATTGGAAATGTGGAACTGCAGGTAAGTGCACGGATTATTCCTTGCCAAAAAAAAAAAAAGAAAAAATTAGATAAGAGGACAGGAGAATTGCTGGTCCTCAGTACCGGACAGTAGTTGCCCATTTAAAGCACTGCTTAAGTGTAATTTCAAAAGAAGAAGGGCCAATTGTGGGCATAAAAACATCCCATCATAACATTTTGGGCCATTCACGGTATGTGTATTTAAGCCAGATTACCAAATCGGCGGTAAACAAAAAAGGTAAACAAAAAAGAAAATAAGGTGCATAGAAGAATTCATACCTAGTTTCCGAACTTCTCAAAATTACCATTTCTTTTTTTTTTTTTACATTCTGCTTGGGCAGGCAACGCCAACTAAACGCTAGTGATTAGTGACATTGCAAATTAAGAGCATCACAAACAGTAGTGCTAAAATAGTTGCCAAATGCTGTTGGCCCACATGTTAGCCCTACCTCCAGGGTGTATCTCGCTCTGTAAACCCTCAAAAAGGCTTCATAATATGTCACTGTACAGGGCATCAAAAATCCTTAAACATGATCTAGATTCCTTCTTCTACGCGATTTAGTACTTAGTGTGCTATGTCGCAAAAAAAAAAAAAAAAAAAAAAGATTAAGTTTACCCGAATTTCCCTGACCACCAATCACTACAAACAAACACTTCAGTTATTACCAATACAAGAGACAAAGACGATTGGCCGATATATGGGGCATATTATCAAGAACGGGGTTACAAATTATCGCCAGTTTAGCGGCAGAAAACGGCAGCTAAAGCAGCGATAATGGGCTTGATAATATGCCCTTGAGAATTCCAATAGAAGTCCATGTTCTGGCATCAACATGGGCTTCTATTGGAATTATCCAAGGCATATTATCAAGCCCATTATCGCTGCTTTAGCGGCAGTTTTCTGCCGCTAAAGCGGAGATCATTTTAACGCCGTCCTTGATAATATGCCCCCAAGTTCTTGCGTAGTGAAACCAAAATTCAGACATTGTTCTTCTGATGCCCAAGTGTCCAAATTATAGCTTTCACTGACTGTCGCCCATTATTAGGGGAGGTGTTCGACCTGGCACCATTGACGTGGGTCTCCCTTCCATTTTTCGCTGTTGTCTCCTCTGTTTTTGCTGGCAATAGATGCTCTGGGCGCTGTGCCACTGCCATTCAGTGCCACAGCGCAAATGCTCCCTGTGTAAATATGACATGTGAATTGGTATATCCATGATTGGCTTATTTGGTTTACCTGTTAGTCCCTAGTAGCGTGGCCTTTGTGTGCCCAGGGCTGGTAAACCAAATGCTGCTGGTGGGCCTGCAGCGCTGTTTTGCGCCACCCACAGAAGCAGCTTGTAAAGTGTGTCTCAGACCTGCCACCACAGAGTCTGCGTGCAGTCCAGAACTGCCATCTTGGCTGTTAAGTGCACCCACTTCCCAGCCCCTGAACCTTCCCTTGGCATCATGTAAGCCACCCCTATAGTAGGGTGCATTTTATGTGTAAGGTAGGACATGCTCTGATGTGTTTAGCATGTCCTGGTAGTGAATTACACCCAATTTCGTTTTTCACTACTGTAAGGCTACCGGTTCTCCATAGGCCAGAATGGGAGGTTTGGCTGTTACATTCTATATAGTCCTAACTGACCCACAGAACATGGTAGAAAAACGAATTTAGTATGCCTGAGCTCAGAATATTAAAATACATCTTTTAGTGAAGTTTATTTTTATATTCTGTGTTTGAAAATACCACTTTTAGAAAGTAGGTATTTTCTTGCCTAAGCCTTCCAGTGTGCTCTGCTGTTATGTGTATTGGCTGTCTGGTTTTGGAGGAACAGGGCAGGCTGAGTCAGACCTGGGTTGAATAGAGAGATCTGCATTGGAGTATGGGGAGGGGTAGCTCCTGGGCCTGAATAGGGCTGTGCCTGGCAAGGTGAATGCTGGCTCCACCTCCCACTGTGCGTCTGATGGCAGACCCCCTCTTTCTGAAAGGAAGGATGCAGCCTGGTAAAAAAAAAAAAAGTGCTCCAGGGCTGGGCAGAACTGGTTCTGGCTGGGTTCAGTGACTTGTAGCTTCTGAGAACAAAGACTTTCGGGGTGTAAATATCTGTGCTGAAACCCCTAAAATTTGTATTGCTCCTGGACAACAAGAAGAACCTCTGTCCGTGTAACTGAAGGAATCTGCAGGAGAGGACTGTCCTTGTGCGCTGTTTCTTGGACTGGCCTGCAGTGGTTACTACTGGACTTGGAATAAGAGGAAAAGGACTTTGAAGGAACTTTTATTTTTGCTACAGCAATCACCCAAGGGCTAGAAGAGAGCTAGCCTCCTGCAGGAGTCTCAGGCCCATCAGACTCCACCACCAGCCTCCTGTTTCCTCCCAGCGAGGATTTCTATCTGCAGGAGAGGCTCCTGTGAGTTCCAGGGCCTCTAGTTCTACTGTGGAGAAGAGAGTGCTGAAAATAGTCGCTACCGCCCGTTAGCGAGTCGCCGCAGTTGAAGAGCGTAAGGAAAATCATTGCGATGCTGCCGCTGAGTGCTCGCTACCGGAGATCATCGCATAGCCTGTCTGCGAGCTGCCAAATGCTCGCTAACCAGAAGATTATCGCATCACATGTTAGCGGGCCTCAAAGCGCTCGCTAACCCGAAGATTATCGCATCACATGTTTGCGGGCCTCAAAGCACTCGCTAACCCGAAGATTATCGCATCACATGTTTGCGGGCCTCAAAGCGCTCGCTAACCCGAAGATTATCGCATCACATGTTTGCGGGCCTCAAAGCGCTCACTAACCCAAGATCATCGCATCGAGTTAATCGCTTCACGACATCGCAGCGCGGACGCCGAGCATTCGCCATTTTCATCGCATCAGGATCGTCGCTCCCTCGCGGAGCGCCATTTCTTTTCATCGCAACAAGATCACACACGCAACAGGCTCGGCGCATCATCCTCCCTTCGCGGCAAGGATTCAACACATCGCTGGTTAGTGGAAGGAAAATCATCGCTACAACTCCTTAGCGACATTTTGGTTGCTTTGCTACAGAATCCAGGTATTTTGTGAGTAAAAGGGTCGCAGAGACCGCTGCCTTGAACTGAACTCCTCTTTGCACATTTTGAACTGTTTTTGCAGCCTTTCAAGAGTAACCCTATTTTTCTAGTATTGTGGATTTTTACTGTTATTGGTCTTGTGTTAAGTCTATATATAAAGATACTTATTTTTATAACTACTTGTGTGGTGTTCCTTTGTAGTGTTCCTCACTGTGTTACTGTGTATGGTCATAAATGCTTCACACACTGCCTCTGAGATAAGCCTAGCTGCTCGTGCTACATAACCACAGGGTTGTGCAGGGGTTATCAAAGGGTGTAGCCCGCTTACTCTGACTTAGGAAGAAGGGTCTCTACTTGGGACAGTGGCCAGCCATTGCCAACTAGAGACCCCCATTTCTAACAGGAGGTTATACAGCACCTGCTAAATAATGATACTACACCCTGCGTTATTATTCTAATTTCTAAATTATGCACCCTGGAACGTGGGTTAACAGTATCACTGTATTACCCTTTATCAAGTAACAAATATCAGAATATTGTGGTTCCCCCAACTCACACCTATTTTACCAATATTACTTCAAGACGTTGGTGCTAAAAATGTGAAATTTGTAATCATGATTCAGGCACAAACTCTTATATGCTTCTGAATCGGGATTACCAGCCCTCTGCAATGTTGGCTTCAACTGTAGTCTACATTCCCACATTGTCCAACTTTGAAAAGGATGAAACAAGTAGGGGTCCCAAAAAGGAGCATGGCCTGTATAAATTATGGGCGTGGCTTAAACATGTCAACTAAAATTCCCACAGCGGACTACACTACCCATACATTTGCACAGAATCACAACTGCTATAGGTGACCATTGCTTTGTGCGCTTTGTAGAGAGGCCAAGGAAACTCGCACTGCCTTCCGCAACAACACAGTCGTGGCTGTTACAAACACCTGGGTGAAACTCAGTCCAAACTATGTACTATCCAAGAGTAATATGCTGCATGAAAAAAATACGTCTCACAGCATCCTGGAAGAATCAAACACTCTAAGAGAATGCAAGATTAACTAAAGCATACAAAATACAAACAAGGTACGACATGGATTACCTTAACGTTTTTTACTTTCATTGTTAAGAAATCGATCAGTGTTTTTCCTGTAAAGTTAAGGCCATTATTAATACAAGGCCCGAAAGGGACCCGTTTCAATTACTACCGGGCCTCAAACCCGGCCCACTTAAAGCCCTGGCCCTGCTCTTCTCACCAGCCATTCCCTTAAAAGATAAAGTCAAGAGGATGCATAAAAAGTTTTAGAGCGTACATGGTAATATTCCTGCAGGAACATAACTCGGAGGAGCACTGCGGCCACCTCCGAAGTAGTTTTTAATACAGCTTATTTTATTTTGTCACATAAAATATTGACTCTCAAGCAAATGACCTTAGTAGTGATCCTGAATATATCTGATCCAGCTAGTTATGCTAGGAAAATGTTATTCCCTTGTTTGGAACTACACAATTTATCGTTTAATTCACCAAAGTAGGTGCAAACAAGTTAACCCATAACACGCATGCTGCACTAGCTCATTCAGTAAAAAGCTGAAAATGTGCACAAACCATGTTAAAATTAATGGTGGGAATGCATTGGTTATTGCATATGGTTGCAATCACTGACAAGATTTTTTTTCACACCCGCCTTCAGCGGCTATTTCAAGTGGGCAGTTTTAGGACGCTCATATGTTAGAAAGTTTTACGTTTCTCTAGAACTCGTTCTTCACCATACGTCCACTAAACACAAACTGCAATGCCATTCCTCCATCCCGTTATTTCTTCGCCCATTCCTCCCTAAATCCACCTCATCCGCTATTACCGCTTGAAAGAGTATTTATGAGAACGTTAGATCCAGAAGCAAGTGGTATAACCAATTGCGTGGCGGAGACGAACAGTTGCTGTGGTTCAAGAGCCCGCCACACACCCCTAAACATGGCACCAGCAGATGACGCAGCCCACCCGGCACCCTGAGCTATCTATTTATAGTGGCCACTCTCATGCCCATGGCAGTCCCCACCGCAAAGGAAAAGGGGGGGGATGGACGTTTGGGCGCACTCAGTGAGGACTTTTAGGGCTCTCATCGACTACAGCACTTGCGCTGGGCCCTCCCGTCACGCCCAGGTGAGACCGTTAACTTTTGAAGCCAGATTAAATTCTATAGGCTGAACGTACCTAGGGACATGTCGATCTCCTTCATGGCTGCAGACTCACTATCGCTCTGTTCCATTACCTCGCAGATACGAGCACTCGCAGAAGAAGCTGAAGCGGTTTTCTGTTGCACGTCGCTCAATTAACCATGCACCACTAACCCCGACACCGAAATGCCGAAACACCCTGTGGCGCATGCGCGTAAAACTCCAGTCAGTCCCTCCCAAAGCTTCTCACACCCAGACTACCGCGCGTGGTGTACCCTTACTCCAAACCCCTCCCACCTGTTGAAAAAGATAGTAACAGATTGGATTTGATAGCTGGGCCTATCCTGCTCTGGTTCTAATCCTTTCTCGGATTTTTGAACTAGCTCGTATTTTAGTTAACCCTTCATCACGATTTATTCCAAAAATGTGCTGGTTTTTCCCCAACATTCTGAGAATTCTAAAGGTAACAAGGGCTTGTAGATTCCACTGGAGTTAATTGAGCAAACAGATCTAGCTATTTTTTGGGGGCTGGGGGGGTAAAAAATTGCTCTGCAAAAAAGCTAATTTTGTCTAAGAATAGCATCAATGAAAAGTTTCTACAAACACTTTGCCCGCAACCACTCATAGACAGCATCAATACACTCCCCACCAACAGGGACCACAACCAAGCAACAATCACTACATGGGACACTCTTTTAACCCATACCACTGCCACCATCATGAGCTCCATACATCAGGAGTATCCAGGGACCCCTGCACCCACCCAGTAGCGGCCGCCACAAAAAAAGGGTGGTTGGGGTGTGGAGGGAACGCAAGAAGCGGAGCAGGAGGTGTTCACGCGGGGGGGATGTTAGTAATAATATATTCTTTTTTTTTTTTTTTAAATCTATCCTAATCCGCCTACCGCGTTGTACCTCCTGCCCTCTTCCTGGTCCCAGCAGCCCCTGGGACAGACTCCCATCCAAAGCCCGTGCTGCAGACCAGCGCGGGGTTTGGCATGAGCAGGCTGGAACTTCGCTCCGCTCAGACCAGGGAGTCTGTTGGGTTTCTCCAGCCCAGCTGGTCAGTGCAGCCGGGTTGGAATGTAGCCGGGCTGGAGAAACTCATGGGCTCATGTGAGTTTAGGCCGGGATGAGACGGGCGGCCAAACACATATGCACACTTAGAGAGTGCCCATAGCACGCCTTCTCCCCACTCCTTTGCCTCAGCCCGCCCCTTCCTCCACATGCTGACTCAGAGCCAGCAAATGAAAAATACAACGATGATAGAACATCGCTTTATTATTTATTTGTTGGCTCTGATCCAGACAGTGGGGCAATGCTCCTCCACAATTGCTGTGGAGACCCCGCTGCCCCCACCATTTGTTCAACAAGGGAATCGACTCTATCAGGGCAAAAACAAAAAGATGATGGACGGAGCGCTGAAACCTTTCAGACACTCACCCCCAGTCACAGATCTGGGTTGAATCCATCATCATTCTTTAGCTCACTTCGCCACCTCGGTTCAGACCCAGCTATATGCAAATCAGTCTTGACCCTGTGCCTCAGGGGAACAGTCCAGCCCGAACTGCCAAGCCAGGTCTTCCCTGAACCAGAAATAATATCCTGGGACCGGCTTCTGGGTAACACCCTTCGTCAGCTATGTTAGCTTGAATCCAGTGGCAAAGTGAGCAAGGGACCCACATCTGGGCATACCCTGCCAACGTAGGGCGAACAAAGCAAACACAAGGAGATGACGGACAGAGCGCTGGAACTTTTCAGACACTCACCCCCTGTCACAGATCTGGGTTGAATTCATCATCATTCTTTAGCTCACTTCGCTACCTCAGTTCAGACTCAGCTATATGCAAATCAGTCTTGACCCTGTGCCTCATGGGAACAGTCCAGCCCGAACTGCCAAGCCAAGTCCAGGGAAGACTTGGCTTGGCAGTTCGGGCTGGACTGTTCCCATGAGGCACATGGTCAAGGCTGATTTGCATATAGCTGAGTCTGAACTGGGGTGGCGAAGAGAGCTAAAGAATGATCATGGATTCAACCCAGACCCATGACAGGGGGTGAGTGTCTGAAAAGTTTCAGCGCTCCGTCCAGTATCTCCCTGTGTTTGCTTTGTTTGCCCTAAGTTGGCAGGGTGTGCCCAGACGTGGGTCCCTTGCTCACTTGCTCACAGGAGTAGCGTGCCCGAACATCTACGTTCATTTCACTGGCTTCCCGTGGCCGGACGGGTCAAATTTAAATCTCTTGTTATTGTACATCGTGCCCTCCATGGTCTGGGTCCCGCCTATTTGCGGAAACGGTTTTCCTTCTATGTACCGCTGAGACAATTACGCTCAGGAGCACTTCTTTTAGCTCAAGTACCCCGTTCCATTCGAACGCAGACTGGGCGGCTCTTCCCTTGTTGTGAAAGTTGCCCAGGCATAGAATGCCTTTTTCTTTGCGCTTCGCAATACCCAAGACCCTCTGGCCTTTAAGAAACATCTAAAAACCTACCTTTTCGTCTAGTGTTAGTTTGCTGACTCTTCTTCTTTGTTTCGCGACGGGATACTCTTCAGAGTAGCTGCACGCGTTATAAAATTATATAACATAACTTTGCCACTGGATTCATGCTAGCCTGGCTGAAGAGGGGTGTTACCCCGAAATCGGTCCCAGGGTGCTTGTTTCCCATCCAGTCAAGACTTGGCTTGGCAGTTCGGGCTGGACTGTCCCATGAGGCATAGGGTAAAGGCTGATTTGCATTTAGCTGAGTCTGAACTGGGGTGGCAAAGTGAGCTAAAGAATGATGAGGGATTCAACCCAGATCTGTGACAGGGGGTGAGTGTCTGAAAAGTTTCAGCTCTCCGTCCATCATCTCCTTGTGTTGCTTTGTTTGCCCTAAGTTGGCAGGGTATGCCCAGACATGGGTCCCTTGCTCACTTTGCCACTGGATTCAAGCTAGCCTGGCTGAAGAGGGGTGTTACCCCAAAATCGGTCCGAGGATGCTTGTTTCCGGTCCAGGGAAGACTTGGCTTAGCAGTTCGGGCTGGACTGTTCCATGAGGCACAGGGTCAAGGCTGATTTCCATATAGCTGAGTCTGAACTGGGGTGGCAAAGTGAGCTAAAGAATGATGAAGGATTCAACCCAGATCTGTGACAGGGGGTAAGTGTCTGAAAAGTTTCAGCGCTCGCCCATCATCTCCTTGTGTATGCTTTGTTTGCCCTAAGTTGGCAGTGTATGCCTAGACGTGGGTCCCTTGCTCACTTTGCCACTGGATTCAAGCTAGCCTGGCTGAAGAGGGGTGGTACCCCGAAACCAGTCCCAGGATGCTTGTTTCCGGTCCAGGGAAGACTTGGCTTGGCAGTTCGAGCTGGACTTCATCTTCTTGTGTTCGCTTAATCAACTCTTATCAGCCAGGAGTTCACCACCATCCTCAAAGCCTCTATCTCCTCTGCATACTTCCCAGCAGCCTAGAAGAACGGAGAGTTCAAGCCTCTCCTAAAAAATCCTCTGCAGACCCGAAAGATCTAAAAAACTGCAGACCAATCTCCCTACTTCCCTTTCTAGCCAAAGTCATGGAAAAAGTAATGAACCTCCCACTTACCAACCATCTGGAAGTCAACAAACTCCTAGACCCCTCTCACTCATGATTCCACATTAAGCACAGCACAGAAACAGCCCTTATCGCGGCCACAGACAGCATCAGAGGCCTCATGGACAAGGGAGAGAGGGCTGCCCTTATCCTCCTCGACATCTTCACAGCATTCGATACAGTGCCCCACTACACCCTCCTACACGGTCTCCTCCAGATGGGTATACAAGAGAAAGCCCTCAAGTGACTGGCTTCCTTTCTCACAGGATGAACCCAGAGCATCCCCCTCCCACCATACTCCTCGGTGCCCAAGGACATCATCTGCAGTGTCCCCCACGGATCACCTTTAATTACAACCCTCTTGAACACCTACATGGCCCGCTAGCTACCCTGGTCAGATCACACAACAGGAACATCATATCCTACACGGATGACACTCAGCTCACCCTGTCTCTATCCTCAGACCCCACCAACACCAAAGCTAACTTCCACAGATGCATGACCAGCAGAGCAAGTGGCTCAAGCTCAACACCGACAAAACCTAGGTAGTCGTCTTCAAAAGCACCACCTCCCCCTGGAACGACACCTAGTGGGTAAAAGAACTCGGACCCCTGCTCACAAACACCAAACACTCTAAAAACCTAGGTATGATACTCAACAGCATGCTCTCAATGAGAAAACAGATAAATGCCGTCTCTTCGGCATGCTTCTACATCCTCTGCGTGCTGAAGAAAATCTTCAAATGGCTCCCCACTGACACTAGAAGTACCATCACCCAAGTCCTCGTCACCAGACGCCTTGACTATGGTAACACCCTATATGCAGGGATCACCACCCAAATACTAGACAGACTCCAGATCATAAATAATGCAGCAGCAAGGCTTGTCCTCGACCTCCAGAGACGGACCCACATAACACCTCACCTCAAAGCTCTGCACTGGATCCCGTTAACAAACGGTGCCATTTCAAACTCCTCACCCACACCTACAAAGCCCTCTACAACACAAGCCCAATTTTCCTCAACCACAGAGTAAACTTCCACCAACCCACCAGACAACTCTACTCCTCATCCCTCTACCTTGCCCACACTCCTCTCATCCTCAGAAGCAGAAGTGGCGGCTGCGCCTTCTCCCATGTGGCCGCAAAACACTGGTTCACCTGCATCACCTGCGTGCAGCAGCCTGCCGGGGAATGTAGTCCCCCGCCTCTCCAACAGTAAAGTGCTCAGTGCCAAAACGATTACGGTCTCCCGCGCTGCGGGAAGACAGGGGCCTTGAAGTACGCCTCTAGGCGCATGTACACTTCACCTGCGTGCAGCAGCCTGCGGAGAATGTAGTCCCCTGCCTTTCCAACATTAAAGTGCTCAGTGCCATAACGATTACAGTCTTCCGCGCTGTAGGAGGACTGGGGCTTTGAAGTACGCCTCCAGGCGCATGTACGCTTCACCTCCGTCACCTGCGTGCAACAGCCTGCCGGGAAATGTAGTCCCGCCTTTCGAACAGTAAAGTGCTCAGTGCCAACACGAGTACAGTCTACCGTAGCAGACAGTTCAACAAAACAACTAGATCTCAAGATTATGAATCACAGCAAATCCTACCAACTTAAACCACAACTTTATATGGCAACTGCATTAAGCGTCTCCAAAGTAAGCTAAATAACACAATTTACACCCTCAAACCTCAAAGGAAAATATCAACAAGACAATAATCACAGAGCCTACAAAACCACAAGTCAAAACCACATAATATGTAAATTCAAAGTCTGACCACTGCATGACACTGCACTCTCCTTCACACTACAAATCCCAACATTCACCACTTATATTCACGTTCACTCACACTTTATGCATGCACAATGCTTATCCCTATCGATACTCACAATGTCGCTTCAGGAGTCTCAGGACAGCTCTTAAATCTCCCCACACTCTTCAGGGATCAGGGATGCAGATTGGGTCAGGGTCAATTTGAATCTTGGGGCAAACCTATCTGAACCATGAAGGGGCAGCTCTTGCATTCTAAAGCCAATTTACCCACTCTGGTATGCTCGGTACCAGTACAGTCTGAACCATCAACTCTGCTACCAGATCTGACGACACACAAAACCCATTAAAGATTTCCCCAGACGCACCTTGATGGATTGGGAGCAGTGCAGTCCCTAGACAGGCTTTGGTGCTTCCGGCCAGATTCATCTCCATTTAAGAAGTCAAAGGTCCTAGAAGAATGACAGACAATGAAGTTTCAACCTTATATTAGTCAATAAATCAGAGTGCAAAGCTCTGTTAAAGTACAGAATCAATAAATAACTCACTATAGTTCTGATCATTAAAATTCAGATTCTAAGATGGGGGAAATTCCAGCATAGATTTGCCTTCTGAAGCACATGGGAAGGGACTCACACCATATTAAGAAATCCTACCCTTTTCTATGGCTCTAAACAAAGGATGACATACTTTCAATACAGTAGTACATGGTTCACAGGCTCTAAACCAAACTGAATACATTCAACAGGTTTCTCATAGTTCCACTATATAGAGCTTTTCATGAGCAAGCGTCTGCACATGGAACAGTAAAGGTTTCACTGTATGTGATTCTCTCTGGGACAGCTAGGTTTAACCTTGAATGTGCATACTCTATTCAGAATGGTATGTGAAAGTCATTGTCCTTCTCTGTGGCACACCTTCAATTTTTATTCTAGTGAGCCATGAAAATACAGGTTTATTAACGTGGTTCAATGAAAAGTATCAGAAAATATGGCTTCTAAGGTCACGTTTGCCTTAACTTAGCGCCTGTACAAGTTTTCATTACTGCAAAGCATTAATTTCATTAAAAAAGCTATATCATCTTCAATGTGTGATAGCTCACAGCCCTCAACAGCAAAGATAAGCTATGGGCAACCTTGGGCCAAATGGTAGCAAAAAGAAACATTGTACGACTATGGGGGGCAGAAACACCGCCGAAGATCAAAGACTGGAAGGCAGATATGGACTGGTGCATGATCAGGGAAAAAACTGTTTACATGGCACGAGGCTGCCCTAAAAAATGGACCGCAATCTGGGACAAATGGAAGGCTTATTGGGGGGGATATCTGTGAGCCACCTGTCCCTCCTTCCCAGGACAATCCAACAGCACTGTAACTTTAATAACTTCTCTTGTCTCAATGTAACGATGCTTTGTACAATGTCTATGTCGTGTCCGCAGAACTGTAATATTCATCTAAGTGACAGTTTGAAGCTGTGATCCACCATTGGTTAATAAAAAGAATTATAAAACAAAAACAAAAAAGCTATATCAGTTCCAACCAAGAACCTTCAGGAAAGAGTATTCTTTCAGTATTATTTGTTTGGATTAACTAGTCATCCTGGTAAATCTAAAATAGTCCAACTATTACAATGTTTCTTTGGTGGCCATCTCTGTCAAAATATGCTAACGAATTTGTGGTATGATGTGAAACCTGTGTTAGAAATAAGAGACTACATCAATGGAGGATGGATATGCTACAACCTTTAGCTGTTCATTCATATCCTTGCCACTCTTTTTTTAGGATTATACTATGGAGTGAACCAAGGTTAAGAAGAGATGTGACACTAATCTTGTGGTGGTGGATCAGTCATGTAAATGCCTTATTTTGTCCCTCTTAGAGAGCTAGCTTCCTTTGGCTTTGAGTTTGGCTTCCCACTTTTTACAAAACATACTCCAAATCCATGACTTTCCCTCTGTGCTTATTTCTGACAGAGGGCGCAGTTCATTTCTCGTTTCTGGACAGGGTTTTGTAACCTGTTGGATATTATTGAACGCTTATCACCTAGCCATCACCCTCAGATGGATTGGCAGACATTTGTATTGTCAGTTAACATCGGATGTTGATGACTGGGTTGACTCTCTTTGGTGGAAGAGTATGCATGCAACAATCGCATGCATTTGTCTTTAGGATATTCCCTTTTTTCTGTTGTATTAGTTTTCTTACCAGAATTATTGGGGAAATTAACCTGCCTCCACAGAATATCCTCACAATTCAAGATAGTTTAAAAAAGATACAAGATATTCATTATAAAGCCCACTAAAATCTTAAGGCAGCTAAGATTCGGTGTGAAAGGTATTCTCAAAGACCAGCTCCATAATACAAGGCACAATATCATGTTCAGCTTTCAACCAAAAATATATATATATTTTTGTATTTTTATTTTTTCTTTCCAGAAAGCAATAATTACATTTCTTTTTCATTGGAGACAAACCAGTCCCAAATGAGCAATCCGGACAGACATAAAATAAATCCAGGGACCCCTGCACCCACCCAGTAGCGGCCGCCACAAAAAAAGGGTGGTTGGGGTGTGGAGGGAACGCAAGAAGCGGAGCAGGAGGTGTTCACGCGGGGGGGGATGTTAGTAATAATATATTCTTTTTTTTTTTTTTAAATCTATCCTAATCCGCCTACCGCGTTGTACCTCCTGCCCTCTTCCTGGTCCCAGCAGCCCCTGGGTCAGACTCCCATCCAAAGCCCGTGCTGCAGACCAGCGCGGGGTTTGGCATGAGCAGGCTGGAACTTCGCTCCGCTCAGACCAGGGAGTCTGTTGGGTTTCTCCAGCCCAGCTGGTCAGTGCAGCCGGGTTGGAATGTAGCCGGGCTGGAGAAACTCATGGGCTCATGTGAGTTTAGGCCGGGATGAGACGGGCGGCCAAACACATATGCACATTTAGAGAGTGCCCATAGCACGCCTTCTCCCCACTCCTTTGCCTCAGCCCGCCCCTTCCTCCACATGCTGACTCAGAGCCAACAAATGAAAAATACAACGATGATAGAACATCGCTTTATTATTTATTTGTTGGCTCTGATCCAGACAGTGGGGCAATGCTCCTCCACAATTGCTGTGGAGACCCCGCTGCCCCCACCATTTGTTCAACAAGGGAATCGACTCTATCAGGGCAAAAACAAAAAGATGATGGACGGAGCGCTGAAACCTTTCAGATACTCACCCCCAGTCACAGATCTGGGTTGAATCCATCATCATTCTTTAGCTCACTTTGCCACCTCGGTTCAGAACCAGCTATATGCAAATCAGTCTTGACCCTGTGCCTCAGGGGAACAGTCCAGCCCGAACTGCCAAGCCAGGTCTTCCCTGAACCAGAAATAATATCCTGGGACCGGCTTCTGGGTAACACCCTTCGTCAGCTATGTTAGCTTGAATCCAGTGGCAAAGTGAGCAAGGGACCCACATCTGGGCATACCCTGCCAACGTAGGGCGAACAAAGCAAACACAAGGAGATGACGGACAGAGCACTGGAACTTTTCAGACATTCACCCCCTGTCACAGATCTGGGTTGAATTCATCATCATTCTTTAGCTCACTTCGCCACCTCAGTTCAGACCCAGCTATATGCAAATCAGTCTTGACCCTGTGCCTCATGGGAACAGTCCAGCCCGAACTGCCAAGCCAAGTCCAGGGAAGACTTGGCTTGGCAGTTCGGGCTGGACTGTTCCCATGAGGCACATGGTCAAGGCTGATTTGCATATAGCTGAGTCTGAACTGGGGTGGCGAAGAGAGCTAAAGAATGATCATGGATTCAACCCAGACCCATGACAGGGGGTGAATGTCTGAAAAGTTTCAGCGCTCCGTCCAGTATCTCCCTGTGTTTGCTTTGTTTGCCCTAAGTTGGCAGGGTGTGCCCAGACGTGGGACCCTTGCTCACTTGCTCACAGGAGTAGCGTGCCCGAACATCTACGTTCATTTCACTGGCTTCCCGTGGCCGGACGGATCAAATTTAAATCTCTTGTTATTGTACATCGTGCCCTCCATGGTCTGGGTCCCGCCTATTTGCGGAAACGGTTTTCCTTCTATGTACCGCTGAGACAATTACGCTCAGGAGCACTTCTTTTAGCTCAAGTACCCCGTTCCATTCGAACGCAGACTGGGCGGCTCTTCCCTTGTTGTGAAAGTTGCCCAGGCATAGAATGCCTTTTCCTTTGCGCTTCGCAATACCCAAGACCCTCTGGCCTTTAAGAAACATCTAAAAATCTACCTTTTCGTCTAGTGTTAGTTTGCTGACTCTTCTTCTTTGTTTCGCGACGGGATACTCTTCAGAGTAGCTGCACGCGTTATAAAATTATATAACATAACTTTGCCACTGGATTCATGCTAGCCTGGCTGAAGAGGGGTGTTACCCCGAAATCGGTCCCAGGGTGCTTGTTTCCCATCCAGTCAAGACTTGGCTTGGCAGTTCGGGCTGGACTGTCCCATGAGGCACAGGGTAAAGGCTGATTTGCATATAGCTGAGTCTGAACTGGGGTGGCAAAGTGAGCTAAAGAATGACGAGGGATTCAACCCAGATCTGTGACAGGGGGTGAGTGTCTGAAAAGTTTCAGCTCTCCGTCCATCATCTCCTTGTGTTTGCTTTGTTTGCCCTAAGTTGGCAGGGTATGCCCAGACATGGGTCCCTTGCTCACTTTGCCACTGGATTCAAGCTAGCCTGGCTGAAGAGGGGTGTTACCCCAAAATCGGTCCGAGGATGCTTGTTTCCGGTCCAGGGAAGACTTGGCTTAGCAGTTCGGGATGGACTGTTCCATGAGGCACAGGGTCAAGGCTGATTTCCATATAGCTGAGTCTGAACTGGGGTGGCAAAGTGAGCTAAAGAATGATGAAGGATTCAACCCAGATCTGTGACAGGGGGTAAGTGTCTGAAAAGTTTCAGCGCTCGCCCATCATCTCCTTTTGTATGCTTTGTTTGCCCTAAGTTGGCAGTGTATGCCTAGACGTGGGTCCCTTGCTCACTTTGCCACTGGATTCAAGCTAGCCTGGCTGAAGAGGGGTGGTACCCCGAAACCAGTCCCAGGATGCTTGTTTCCGGTCCAGGGAAGACTTGGCTTGGCAGTTCGAGCTGGACTGTTCCCATGAGGCACAGGGTCAAGGCTGATTTGCATATAGCTGAGTCTGAACTGGTGTGGTGAAGTGAGCTAAAGAATGATGATGGATTCAACCCAGATCTGTGACTGGGGGGAGTGTCTGAAAAGTTTCAGCACTCCGTCCATCATCTTCTTGTGTTCGCTTAATCAACTCTTATCAGCCAGGAGTTCACCACCATCCTCAAAGCCTCTATCTCCTCTGCATACTTCCCAGCAGCCTAGAAGAACGGAGAGTTCAAGCCTCTCCTAAAAAATCCTCTGCAGACCCGAAAGATCTAAAAAACTGCAGACCAATCTCCCTACTTCCCTTTCTAGCCAAAGTCATGGAAAAAGCAATGAACCTCACACTTACCAACCATCTGGAAGTCAACAAACTCCTGGACCCCTCTCACTCATGATTCCACATTAAGCACAGCACAGAAACAGCCCTTATCGCGGCCACAGACAGCATCAGAGGTCACATGGACAAGGGAGAGAGGGCTGCCCTTATCCTCCTCGACATCTTCACAGCATTCAATACAGTGCCCCACTACACCCTCCTACACGGTCTCCTCCAGATGGGTATACAAGAGAAAGCCCTCAAGTGACTGGCTTCCTTTCTCACAGGATGAACCCAGAGCATCCCCCTCCCACCATACTCCTCGGTGCCCAAGGACATCGTCTGCAGTGTCCCCCACGGATCACCTTTAATTACAACCCTCTTGAACACCTACATGGCCCGCTAGCTACCCTGGTCAGATCACACAACAGGAACATCATATCCTACACGGATGACACTCAGCTCACCCTGTCTCTTTCCTCAGACCCCACCAACACCAAAGCTAACTTCCACAGATGCATGACCAGCAGAGCAAGTGGCTCAAGCTCAACCCCGACAAAACCTAGGTAGTCGTCTTCAAAAGCCCACTAAAATCTTAAGGCAGCTAAGATTCGGTGTGAAAGGTATTCTCAAAGACCAGCTCCATAATACAAGGCACAATATCATGTTCAGCTTTCAACCAAAAATATATATATATATTTTTTTTTTTTTATTTTTTCTTTCCAGAAAGCAATAATTACATTTCTTTTTCATTGGAGACAAACCAGTCCCAAATGAGCAATCCGGACAGACATAAAATAAACAAGGTACATACCCAAAGAGAGGAAAAGGAAAAAACAAGATAGATATTTACACAGGACAGAGCTGAACATACATAACAAACATAACAAATATAAGCATTTATCCACTTATTTCAATTACAGCTCCATCAGAGACCCCAAGATTAACTGACCCCTTGCCTTCCCCCTTCTGCCTTTGCATTTATATAATGCCATCTCCAAATTAAATATATGAAAAAGTCTAGCATACCAAGCCTGGTAGGTTAAGGGATCTTCATCCTTCCACTTAGACGCATTCATTATGCGATATACAGCTACTACCATAAAGCATAAATAGACCTGAGATCCTTCCAGCTGTTGCCCATCATCACATCCAAATAACAACATGGTTGGAGTTAAGGAAACATCCCGCCTCAGGGCCTGCTGTAAAAACAGCTCCATACCTTCCTGTAATATATCCAGTTTACAGCAATGAGAAAACATATAGATCATATCAGCAGGGCCCTGGCCACATCTTGGACACTTGTTGTTATCCCTTTTCCCTCATGCCCATAGTTTAGCTGGCGTAAAGTACAGCCCAAATATCGTTTTAAACGTTTGGGCTTTAAGATTAGCCGATAAAAATGCTTTTTTAGATAATTCTAATGATCTACACATGTCAATATCCGGATTATTCAATTTCTTCGCCCAGCTGCTTTCTACTCTAGCAATATCATTCGGGTTGACCTCCATCAATATTAAATACAAATCCTTAACTCAGAGCTGTTTTTTCATTAAATAATCTAAAAGCGGAATTTAAGCAAGATCAATAGATTTTAAATCCAATGTTTTAATTACTTCCCTTACTTGTATATATTTAAAAAATGTATTCGGATCTAGCCCATATCGTTCCTGTAGTTCATTGAACGGGAGAAGCCCATTCAGGTCAGTAATAGCCTCTATATTTTGAACTCCTGCCTTCTCCCAGGTTTTACTTACATTGTCATACAGTGGAGCCGAAAAGGCCGATGAGCGCCATAAAGCCACATATCTCTGGATTCTGGGTATTTTTAAGGCTTTGCTAGTTTTCCACCATACATTCCAGGCAGCTCTTAAGATCTTAAAATGTGTTTTTTTTATAGTAGCTGCCTTCTAGCTGCCTTAAAACTAACCCTGGTGCTAATTTTCCTACTGCTAGTTCGTAAATGGATGGCGGGATCTCATTATCCAAATCGAGTATCCTAGCCTGATCCCAGGCTTTTGATCTAAATAAAATAGTCATGTGTTGCAGCATTACAGCCCAGTAATATAGGAGATTAGGGACTGCCAGCCCCCCACAGTGTTGCGGTAAGGTCATCATTAATTTCAACGATCTCCTGATCTTCTTGTAGCCCCATATAAATTGTGAGAACAATCCATCTACCTTTTTTAATATTGAATTTGCTGGTTCCAAAGGTATACAGCGGATTAGGTAAAAATATTTAGGAAACATGGTCATCTTTATGACATTCGCTCTTCCAATGATAGATAGATGTAAGTTATCCAATCTCTTTAAATCGCCTCCAATTTTTTTTAATAAAGGTGCAGAATTTATTTCCCAGGTCCTTCCTACTTCTGCTGTAATAATGATCCCTAAATAGGTGGCTGACTTCATCCTTCAAAGATCGTAAAATTGTGTATTCCGAGTACATACAATTTGTGTTTTGTCTGTATTTAAGCTATATCCTGATTGTCTTCCAAATTCTGAGGCCAGCGTTTCAATCCTAGTTATTGCATTTTGTGGATCGGGGGTGACAACCACGATATGATCGGCGTAGGCTAACACCTTGGTGTTATAGCCATGGACCTTGATTGGTTTATTTAAATGATCATTTAATAGAGATCTAACTAGGGGATCTATATAGAGCGCAAATACAATCGGGGAGCAGGGGCAGCCCTGTCTCGTGCCACGACTCCTTCCCCATTAACTGTATTTTCGCATGAGATTCAACATACATGGCTTGGATGGCAGTTAAAATTCGTGGGCCGAAGACCTTAGATCTTAGATTTTGCCACAAATATGTCCACTCTACTTGATCAAATGCTTTTTGGGCATCCAACAATATCAAAGACATCTGTGTTCCTGTGGCTTTGGCTATATTGAATAAAGAGATTACCCATCGGACATGGTCCGTGGTTCCTTCACCTGGAATAAACCCATGCTGCGATGTGCTCACTAAGGACCCAATTGTCTTTGAGAGTCTTAAAGCCAAGATTTTAGAATATAATTTCTCGTTGGTATTAATTAATGAGATAGGTCGGTGTGAAGCGGGATCTACAGCATTCTTTCCCTTCTTCAGGAAGATCTCTATATTAGTTTCTTTCCATGATTGGGGCGGGATCCCCTTCTGCTGAACAGATAAAAATAGATCTAGTAATAAAGGGGCCAAATCTGTTTGTAACGCTTTATATAACTCCATAGGGATTCCATCTGGGCCCGATGCCTTGCCCAGAGCCATCGTCTGTAGTGCCTCTAAAACCTCATTCAGAGAAATGTCTTCTTCTAGCCCTTCCAGCTATGGGGATATATTCTCTGTTATTGCCCCTGTTAATGTTGATACCGTAACCCTAGAGCTATACAGATCTTGATAGAAATCCATAAGTATTTTTAATATGTCTCGGAGACCTGTAGCTATCCCACCGTCCTTCCCTCTGAATTTTAAAATGTTGTTTGCTGCCCCCATTTGTTTTAACCGGAGTGCGAGATGTTTCCCCGTCATCTCACCATACTCATAATTCTCCCGTGTATCAGTTTGAAATCTTTCGGCTACTTTTTTATTAAAAATTCCATTTATCTTGGCCTTAGTTCTAATTACTTTTAGCTCTAGAGATGTTTGCTGGTCTACCTGTTTTTGTCCCATAGCTATCATGTATTGTTTCTCATAGTTGCTCAATTCCTCTGTGAGTGTGTATATTTCATTTCTCTGTTGCTTCCTATTAAACCCAGCAAAGCTTACTCTAAGCCCTGCTTTGAATGAATCCCAAACATTTTCTCTTGAGGTGCTGTATCTATTGATATAAATAAAACTGTCATGTGCACCCCCTAATGTGATCAATAAAACCTTCTGTGCCGAACAGTTTTTTGTCGAAGGTCCACTTTGTAAATTCTTTTGTAAACGCCGATCCTCAATATTCAGCATCAACGGGTTATGGTCTGACAAGACCTTAGGGAGCTTCCTAATCTGTGCCCCCTCTAAAAGAGAGGCAGACACAAAAAAATAATCGAGTCTGACATATTTTCTATGTGGACATGAGAAGTATGTGAACCCCGGATCCCCTTCTTTTTTACATGACCACATATCAACCAGCCCATGGCTGTCCATGAGTGCCTTTAAAGCTTTAAAAACTTGTGGTTTCCTTCCTTTATACCCACCCCTAACAACATCCCCTGTATCTAAATGGTTATTAAAATCCCCACTTAAAATTAGGGGCGTTGGCCAAGAGGCCAATTCAACCTCAAGCTCTGACAACAGATCCGAATCATCAATGTTTGAGCCATATATTGTATAGATTGTGAGCTTATTTGGGATACAAGCAATAGCCCACCTACCCCATTTGTCCGACATGGCTTGCTTAATGGGTAATAGCCATTTAGAGACATGTATGGCCACCCCTCTAGTATTGGTGGACTGAGATGAGCAGATAACCTGAGAATAACCAGGGATGATATTCAGCCCTCTTTTCTGCCAGGGGATATGGTTCTCTTGCTGGCAGATGATGTCAGCCCCTATTGCTCGCAGCACCTCCCCGGCCCTATTTAATTTGCCCCTATCATTCAGCCCACCGATATTAATTGTGCAGACGGTCAGCCTACCCATATTTATCGCTTCCTTGTTGCCTAAGTTGCCCTATGGACCACTCCCCTAATTTTTTACTGACAGCTTTCTTCCTGCATTAGTACTTTGCTTTTCTAGATTTTCTGAATTTTACCCCCCCTTCCCCAACCTCCCAACCCCCCTCTCTCCCCTTCACCCCTCCCCCCCATACGCCTCCCCCCCACCCTATGTGAGGCAACAGACCCTCCTAGGTCTGGGTGTGATGAATGGTGGTTCTCACCCTGGTCACGTATTAACGCATATTAATACAATTGTGACTAAATATTTCCTGTATTGTTGTTCTGGCCTGTTATGGTCCTGGAGCCTTTGGGCCCTTCAGACAGCCATTAAAATGTCGTTCATCCGGGTTGATCTAGAGCGATTAATTCAGAGTATCTGCCTATAATGGGAAAAAAGATAGAAAAAACAAATTCATCTCCCCCCAGTGTCTAGAAACTCCTTGGCCTTGATTTCTGATGTAAAAAAACTCGTTTGATCTTTCCATATTATTTTCAATCGAGCCGGATTTAGAAGAAAGGCCTATGCGCCTTTCTCCTGGAACAATGTGATCATTTGCCGCAGGCGCCATTTACGTTCCACCGTAGTGTGGCAGAAGTCAGGCCTAGTAAAAAAAAGAAAAACCATCTGCCGTACGCTGTGCTTCGGGTCTTGCCTTTTTCGAACACATTTTGTCTCAGCAAAAAGTTGCCAAAATACACCAAGAATGCCCGTGGTTTGGCAACTAGGCGGGCTGACTGCCGAATGTTAAACGGGACTCGATGTGCCCTCTGTATCTCCTGCGACCAATTCCAGCCTGTCAATTCTGGGAAGGATTTCTCCAGAAGTTCGACCATATACAAGCGTGCATCGGGCCTTCCTTCCCTTCCGGAATCCCAAGAAAACGTAAGTTGTTCCTTCTTTGCCGGTTTTCACCTTCTTCCAGTTTCCATTGAATATCCGAAAGTTGTCCCTCGTGTGCTTCAATTTGGCCCTTTGAACCACCTATGTCCACTTCCAACGCTGCCGTCCTTGTCTCTAGCTCCGACATCCGATCGCTTATATCGTTGCATGTTTTTGTAGTTTTTCTCACTGCCCCCTGGAGTTTCCGGTGGCATTCTGGGAGCGTTTGCTTTCCAACCGGGCTTCTTCCCTGTGTGCCATTACACATTGTAGTATAGATTCTAGTGTGGGGGAGAGCGTGGGGAACCCCACTGCAGCTTCTTCTCGGTTAGACTGATTGCAGACCCCCACTAATTGGTCCCCCGTGGAATAATCCCACCTAAGATTAGTATGCTTAGGGTTGGTCTTCCTCCCTGTTCGGGAGATCGTATTCCTAGTGGTAGGAGTTGTTTTCAGACCTCTTGCTTCTGTGCCCGAGATACTTTCTTCCTCACTTGAATCTGTATTAGTCCCTTGATCTGAGCCCAATCCTGACGAGGTGGCATCAGAGAGAGAGTAATAATCATTTGCCTCCGAATCAATATCCCTCTCCCTGCCCTCTTGCATTATTCCATGTGTCTTTAGGGCCCCTTTCATATCTTTCATCTTTCCCTTTTGCTTCTGTACTCTGAGATGCTGCCCGATTTCTTCCTCCTGCTGGGTTTCTGTCTCCCCAGGCGAACCAATGTGCTGGCTGACATTACCTGTGGCCATCCCCCCCGGGGATTCATCCACTTGGGTTTCTGGTATATTGACACGCAATCGCCCCCCATCCCTCTGCAGCTTTACAGTCTCGTTCTCAACCTGCTCTATATTCTCCCCGGGTCCGATCGGTGGCTTACCAGTAATACTTTGTTCGATCTCCATAGCCGTCTGTGTGGTTTCCTGCTGCTCCTTTCCGGGTTGCTCCTTCAACTGGCCAGCGACAGGTCCAGCAACAGGTCCTGCCCCTACAGCCCGGAATATGTCGATGATCGTGGTCCGAGGCAGCTGAGGCTGTGCTCCCGCGCCCCTCCCCTTCCCGTCTGGGGGATTATCCGTCCAGGTCCTCTGCCGGCGTCCTTGCACTGCGGGGGCAGGTGCCGTTTCTGTGTCTACCGAGTTTTGCTTCGGGGACTCCAGGGGGACAGATTGCATGGGTCCTTTGCTTTTGTGGCAATTTTGGGTGACATACTATCCGCGCTAAGGGCTGCAGCGCAGCCACTTCTCCAGCTTGATTCTTGGACGAGCTCCCGCTCGAGTTCACGGCAGCCGATGATCAGTTGCTCCGCTACCGCCACCAATGCTGATACCCAGCGTCTTACTCCCGGTAAGAGATACTCCTTTTCAATACTATTAGTTATATCATGTTTCCCCGCCATTCAGGTCTTCAGCATCCTTGATTTGATATTATCCTGCTGTCACCAGGAGAGCCACCTACAGCCGACTTTCACTCGGCCGCCATCTTGCCTCAACCAAAAATATTAAAGGACAACACACAATTTATATTTTCATCCCGATCCAATTGATAAAAGCATAAATCCTGTAGTGGTAAAACGTGTACTTCCATCTAATCTACAAATTCACTCAGTTTTCCATGTGGACCTGGAAAAAAACTGTTACCTCAGATACTCAAATTATTCCAGTGTTACCACCAGTTGTAATTAGTGAAGAAGCTGTGTATGAAATTAAAGCAATCCTGGATTCTAAAACGTTATGGGTTAAATTGATGCATTTGATTGACTGGAAGGACCATGGCCCCAAGGAGCAATCATGGGAGTCTGCTAGCAGTATTAACACTCCTCAATAAATCAACAAGTGCGGGAGGAGCCTAGCGCTTGACCAAGATGGCCGCGTGAGCTTAGAGCTCCCGAGACCCTCGCGCCCTCCGTCGACTATCCTGTCTCTAATCCTGATGGTATGCATGGCACCGTGTTGCTGAGTTGTCAGGGAGGCGATTGATGCTACCCACGGTCGGATCGCCCATCGGGAACCGGACTTACGACCGGAGGAAGATTGCGGCCTAACTCCCGGGGATGCCAGGGGCTAGAGTTGGCAGGATGCCCGACTCCTAGTTGATCAACAACGGCCTGGCGAGGTGTGAACTGTCGGACGGAGGTCCTCGCTCTTTCACTTTCGGTTTCGTCCCCTTTGTCTGCCCGGACACTGTAGAGCTCTGGGTGGCTTTATTACCCCAAGGACGCTCGGCGGGCTACTTTGGCAGCACAAGGCAGACCTGCTCACTCCTTATTCCTCTCTCTGAGAGGGAACAGTCTTAATTGCATTGCACTGCCTGGAGTCCATTATGTCGGGCAAAGCAGAAGGGGATTGGCTGAAGACTAAGTCCACCAGGCGGGGAACGTATTCCCAAGTCAACAGTATGGACCGCTACGCCCTCCTGAAAGCATCGCCGAGTGGATCGAGCCAGGCGCCGGATGCCCAGAAGGAGGACTCGCCTGGGACACCGGAGCTCTCCCTACAGGATGTCATGGGCGCGCTCGACGGGATGCAGTCCTCGATGGGGAGACAGTTCGAGGCCCTGGCGCATAAGGTGGATGCCATCCTGGTAGATGTCAATCTGATCCGCTCGGACCTGGGCAAGACGAACGAACGCGTTAAGAACCTGGACCACAAGACCACGGGCCTCACTGATGATGTAGCGGATCTGCAGACCGAGGTTCGGAAGTTGAGGGCCGAGAGTGACCTCGCCGCCCGCCGGCTGGAGGACTTCGAGAGCCGGGCCAGGCGCAACAACGTGCGCGTCATCGGGGTCCCGGAGTCCTCGGATGAGGCTTCGGCGGACCTGCTGGTGGAGGATTTGGTCCTCAATCATCTGAAGCCTAAGGGCCTTGGAAAGTTTTTCGCGGTGGAAAGGGCCCATAGGGTGCCGGGCGGGCGGCCCAAGGCGGGTGCCCCGCCGCGGCCGATTGTTGCCCGGCTCTTTCATTTTCGAGATCGGGACGCTATCCTGCAAGCTTCGAGGGTAACGGGCCCAGTCCCCTTCCAGAATGCGTCGGTGAATTTTTATCCGGATTTCACCCAGCAGGTGCAGAGACAGAGACAGAGCTTCCTGGGGGTGAAGCGGAGACTTCGGGAACTGGATCTGAAGTATGCCATGCTTTTCCCTGCCAGACTACGGGTGGTGCATGAAGATCGGACATTCTTTTTTGACTCTCCTGTTATGGCTGACGAATGGCTGGACGCTTTGCCCCGGCGACGGACGGGGGACGACACAGCCGAGCATGGAGACAGTGGCCGGGATGGACAGGGCTGATATCCCTGAGCCGGCCTGACTTGATTTGACCATCCTTGAAGACTTGAACAGAGTGCAGTAACTGTGGAGGGTTGCGGGAGGGCGAGGGGTGCTCTTTTCCTCCCTTAGGGTACTTTTTGTAGATTTTTTGTTTTTGTAGGGCGACAGGCACACTGCAAGTTGGGGGGGCTTTGTAAGCTGCAGCAGGGGTGCAGGGTGGGGGGAGTTTTTGGGATTTTGAGTTTGTTGTTGGGGGGTTTATTTTTGCAAGGCATGATGATTATCCTCAGGGCTGTTCCATGGTGGCTCCTCGGGTGTGGGGTGGGCCTCTTTCCGTTTGAGGATGGGGGGTAGAGGTTTAAGTGTTATAAGCTGGAATGTTAATGGTTTGGGGGATCGCATCAAGAGGGGGATTGTTTTGCAATTTTTGAAACGCTCAATGCCAGATGTTGTCCTGCTGCAGGAAACGCATCTCATAGGTAATACGTGCTATGCCCTGAATAGGAAGGGGTATAAATTCATTGCACACTCGGGATTCTCTTCTGGGTCCAGGGGTGTGGGCATCCTCGTTAGAGCATCGTTGCCTTTTGAGGTGGACTCCACCATTGTTGACGATAGGGGGAGGTTTGTGGCGGTGGCGGGGCGGGGCGGTTGGAAGGAAGGACTTTGGTTTTGGTTTCGGTTTATGTCCTGCCGGCCCTGCAGGCCTCCACATTTGCTGAACTGGGCAGGGCTTTGCTGACTCTCCCGGGGGAAATGCTGGTAGTGGGAGGGGATTTCAACGCTGTGGGCTCCGGACTGTTGGATAGATACCCGCCCAGGGACACAGGGGGGGCTCAGAAATGGCTTCCAGACTTCCTGGATACGTTTGGTTTGATAGACTGCTGGAGGCTCCGGCACCCCACACAGAGTCAATACACGTTTCACTCCGGGGCGCATGGTAGCCTCTCCAGGATTGATTACCTGCTCACTCTGTCCGCACATGCCTCGCTGATATCCGAGGCGAGGCACATGGCACGCGGTATCTCTGACCATTCGCCAGTGTGGATCCGGCTGGATCTAGGTCGGGAGGGAGGAGGGAGGGTAGCCCCCATCAACCCATGGTATTTCCGAGACCCCAAGATGCGCAGCGCCCTGGTAAAGAAGGTAGATAATTACTTTAAGGACAATCTGGGAACCGTGGACTCGGCGGTGTCGCTGTGGGAAGCTTTTAAGACTGTCCTTCGGGGGGAAGCCCTCTCCCTGGTGGTGGCTGCCAAGAATCGGAGGGATGGCGAGATGCGGCAAGTGGAGGAGGAGATCGCGGCCCTTGAGGGGGCTATGGAGGAGGAGGTTACAGAGTCCTCGCTGCATGAGCTTTGCTTGAAGCAGGCGGAGTATAGGGACCTGGTGACGAACGCCGCTAAGACCCTCAGTAGGGAACAACAGGGCCGCCTGTATGACGTTGGTGATAAGGCAGGGAAACTCCTGGCGTGGTTGGACAGGAAAGAACGGGTCAATAGAGTGGTGCCAGAGTTGACGAGAGTGGGGAGAGGCGATTGTGGAACCTGAGGGGATTGTGAAGTGTTTCGCGGTGTATTTTCGTAGGGTTTATTCCTCGGTGTCGGACAGGCCGCCCGAGGACTCGTCTGATCTCCTCCGTGATATCGAGTTGCCCTGCCTCTCTGACATAGATAGGGACGATTTGGATGGTGACATAACGGTTGACGAGGTGGCGGGGGCGATTCGCGCTTTAAACTCGGGTAAGGCCTCTGGACCGAATGGACTGCCGATCGACCTGTACAAACTGTTCCCGGATAGGGTCGCCCCTCACCTGCGCGCCATGTTTTTGGAGGCGCGGGGGGATGGGATCCTTCCGTTGGATCAGCGGCTGGCGTCGATCGTGGTCATACATAAAGAGGGTAAACCCCGAGATAGGTGCGCCTCCTATCGGCCCATTTCACTCCTCAACGCTGAGCCGAAAATTCTGGCCAAACTCCTGGCTACCCGTTTGATTAGGGTACTTGGCGATTTGGTCCACCCGGATCAATCTGGCTTCATCCCGCACCGAAACACAGCATTAAACCTTAGGCGTCTTCATGGCGTCATCGCCAGGGCGGGCACGCTGCGTGAACCGGCTATTGTGGCATCTCTTGATGCCACGATGGCCTTTGACACGGTGGAGTGGGCATACTTATGGGCCGTGCTGGCCAAGTTTGGTTTCGGTCGCGGTTTTGTGAGTTGGGTTCGGTTGCTGTACGAGGGGCCACTAGCGAATGTTGTGGTGAATGGTCGGGCATCTACTCCGTTTCAGCTTGGTAGGGGTACTCGGCAGGGTTGCCCCCTGTCGCCTCTGTTGTTCGCCCTCGCCCTTGAACCGTTGGCTGCGTGGATACGTTGGCATCCGGATATACGGGGCCTTCGGTGGTCGCCTGATCACGAGGACCGTATTTCGCTTTATGCCGACGATATCCTGCTGTATCTTGCCTCACCTAAGAAGTCACTTATAGTGGTCTGTGACGTACTCGCATCGTTCGGTAGGAACTCGGGGCTTGTGATTAATTGGGGCAAATCGTACTTGTACGTTCTAAGTGGCGAGGTCCCACCGATCCCTAGAACATGTCCGATACAGGTTGCCCAGCAGGGCTTCGTGTATTTGGGGATTTTTATATCCATGGATCCTGCTGTGCGCTATGAGAGGAATCTGCTCCCCCCCTTGGCACGCTTGAGGCGAGATGTTGAAGGTTGGCGGAGGCTGCCGCTCTCCCTTGTTGGGCGTGCGGCCCTGTTCAAAATGATGTCTCTTCCCCGCTTCCTCTACGCCCTCCAGAACACCTTGGACTGGGTACCGGCCAAATTCTTTCGGGAGGTCGAAGGCCTCCAACGGACGTTGCTGTGGGATGGGCGGCCGCGAATAGCTATTTCAAAGTTGACGCTCCCATGGTACGATGGGGGCATTGCGCTCCCAGACATCCGACGGTACTATTGGGCCACGCAGCTGAGCGCGATCAACCATGGGTTTTATGGCCCTGCCCTCAGCCCTGGGTATGCCATGGATAGGTGGCTGCTGCGTGGCGGCAACTACTACAGGGCGTTGTATTCGCGGTCCCTAGACTCGTCCCTCACGGGGCCCACAGGTGTGGCGGTGCGTGTATGGAAGATGGCGACTGACTCGTTGGGCTGGAAGGATAGGCTCACCCTCGCTACCCCATTGTTTGAATCGGAAAGATTGGGAAGACTCTGGCATACGAAGGGCTTTGATAAGTGGGACCTGATAGGTATATCCAAGGTGGGAGATGTGCTGCATAAGGGGAGGGTGAAGTCCTTCGAGGAGTTGCAGACTGAGTATGAGCTAGGGCCCTCAGAGTACTTCAGGTATATCCAGCTGCGTCACGCCCTCCGATCAGTCCTCGTGGAGGGCGAGAAGGTGCCGGAGTCCTCTCCCCTTGAGGACCGAGTCCTTGATGGTCATATGCCCGAGAGCACGATCTCGCTCATATATAAGAAGTTGATTAATGTCCGGGCAGACATGCTTTTGGGGCTGAGAGAACAGTGGACTAGGGATGGCCTTGAGTTGGATAATGAGGACTGGCAGTCAGCGGTTTCTTCTCCTAAGGAGGTTGCGATCCCGTCGTGTCTGAGGCTGGTGCAGCTTAAAATACTGCACCGGGTGTATGTGACGGGGCCACGGCTGGTCCACATGGGATTCTCGGAGGACGGCCTGTGCAGAAGGGGATGTGGTATGGTGGGTACTTTCCTGCACATCATTTGGGAATGTTGTGTCATTGTGGAGTTCTGGAGGAGAGTCCATGCAGTTATGGGGGAGGTGACGGGCACGGCGGTACAGCCGGAGGCGCGGTGTTGCCTCCTGAACGTCTGGGGGCCCACTGACCTCGATGAGGCGCAGACCCAATGGGTGACTCTGGGTAACATGGTCGCTAAAAGGGACATCGCGCGATTGTGGGGCTCCTCGGGACCCCCTACCCTGACCGCGTGGAAGGAGAACATGGACTGGAGCATGTTTAGGGAGAAGACGGTCTACTGCTCTAGAGGTCGCCCCCGGAAGTGGCATGCCATCTGGGGGCGGTGGAACCAATACAGGGGGGGAATATGTCTTGCCCCGGATCTGGAACCTCCCGAGGAACAGCTTTCCCCCTGACCTACTTTCCAGCACAGTTGGGTTCTAGGACCCGTTTTGGGCCTCTGCTGTCCCCCTTCTTCCTCCGTACACAGTCTTGTAACTAGTAGATGAGTGGGGTCCGGCCTCCCCTGGGGGCTTTCGCCATGGGCTTTCAATGCTCTTGCCTTGCTGGGGTTTGCTGTGAGTTTTTTCTGTATTTATTTAAAATTGGACCTTTGTATTACTCTTTGAACTGTATTGGGGACACATCACTGTATCCAACTCTCAATGCTGCCGAACCTCCGGGCTGTCGGCTGAATAGCTGTGTCCTGAATTTTGAAATAAAGGTTTTAAAAAAAAATAATAATAAATAAATAAATCAACAAGTTAATTTGAGCTATCTTTCCAAACTCAAACCTGTAGTCGAACTCTTGGGAAGGATGTACTGTCATGAAGTGATAGCTAATGGAGGCTTGTTCACTCACTTTCGGGCATCGGAATGTTAAAACCAAACTCAGCATTTGCAGGATAATGATTGGATGTTGAATTGAGTGACGTCCTTCAGAAGCCTGCCGTTGCTTTGAGTCCTTTTTTTTTTTTTAACATAATTTTATTGTTTTTCAAACATACATCTTATTTTTGATGCAGTATATTCAAATCATCCATTTTCATAGTATATGTGCTACAAGACATTTCACAGTTTTCTGTGATATCCAGGACCTATATCAGACAGAAATTAGCTGTTAGGGAATAAAACACTTATATATTTCCAGCTCTGTCAATCCAGCGTATTCAATGGCGGAGCCCATAGCTGATGTATCTCCTGCTTTATCCCAAAATTAGCTTTCTCGTCTGTGACTGTGTGATGGGGAGAACCAGGAAAGCCAACAGGAGGACCCCGGGGGCACCAAGCCGTCTCGACTTGTGCTGACTCTACTGGCAGCTGAGGGGCAGAGCGTGGCAGGACTGAAAGAGCCGGAAGCGCACACAGGTGGTGTGGAACGCCAAGGAAGCGAGAAGCTGAGTGGAGAACCACAACGCGAGGACGACAAGAGGATGCAGAGAGAGCAGGCCGGAGAGGTGGACCCGAGGAGGGAGCGAGACGACAACGCGAGGACCCGAAGCAGCACCGGGACGTACCCCGAGGAAGGACCTGCAGACGAGGTGGCCGGGACCCTTTCATCGGATCCCGGCTTCAGGCAAGGTATCGGAAAGACCGGGCGGACATTGGTGGGCTGGTGGCACGCCCAGTCGACCTTCTCGGGCCTGTAAGGAACCACCCTTACGTAAACTAGGAAGGGGGGCACGCTGCGAACGGGCGGGTTGGAGAGCAAAGCCAGGGAAAACCAAACCTCCTCCTCCAACGGGAACGCACCTGACTAAAAGGGCCCGGGGACGGTAGAGAAGCCTTGAGAAGAGGGAAACCAAAGGGGGTGGGGTATCTGAATGCATATAGGTAAAAAGAGAGAGAGCGCTATATCGAAACCCGAGTATAGGAAGAAGTAGCAGTAGGAAAGAAAGGGATACTGAGTGTCTCATTTTTTCTTTCTACCAAGGAGACGACCGGCGGGACCACCCGTGAAGGAAGAGAAGAGGCAGAGATGACCACCAGGGGGAAAACCTGACGTCACCCTAAAATACGGATCACGACCAAGAACCTTTCCCCCCTATTTACCCGGCATATCCAATCCCGTACCTGTGAACTGCAATAAAAAGCGTACTCAATAGTCCCGTGCCTCGTCTGGTCTGTGGGGCAGGGCGTGACAGACTGCTAGCATGAACAATAACCCAAACCACTCCCCAACACCCTCCACCACAACAGTCCTATGCATGTTTAGATATACCCATGGGCGTAGGAAGTGTGGGGGACGCGGGGGATATATCCCCCCCAGATTTTGGAGTGGGGGGGACAAGGGGGGGGGGGGACGAGGTCAAGGGGGGGGGGGGGGGGGGACGAGGGGACAAAGGAATTTCCCCTCTCCCTTCTGTTATCGCAGGGCCATTAGCACGCGAAAGCGCTACCTAATGGCCCTGCACTTGACCTGCCTGGAGTCAGAGGCCACCCGCGCTCTGCCTTTTGTTATGCTGCAGGAAGGCTCAGCCGTTCTGGGAAGGACCGTGTCCACTACTCCTGATCTGCCTCTGGCGGCTGCCCTCCTCTCTTTATTCCTCCATCTCTTTCTGTCTCTGTCTCGCTCCTGCTTACGTGCTGATTTCAAGAGGCAACTCTTAAGGTACTCTCTCTTGCCTCTCCTTTTCTTTATTTGTTCCCCTGTGAAATTGATCCAAAAAAGGCTGAACACTTTGGCTGTAAATGTCCTCATTTTCTGACCGTTTTCTATTGAAAAGAAAAACCTCGGAATGGAGAGAAAAAATAGTTAAATGCCTAAATAAAGCAATACAGAGTGGACAGCAGACAGGCCAGACTGTTATTTACACCCACACACATTAGCGCCACTTTACAGAGTTTGCCAGTGAAAGCGCTACTTTCTTTTTATCTTCTTTCTGTGAACAACATTGTTTTCCCAGGGTGGGTAAGTGCGCCATTCTTAAAGGGACTGCAATAGCTGGTTGATGGGTAGAGTGGAAACGTTTAATATGATCGTTTTCAACTTTTTAATTATTTTAGCTTATAAAATGCGTCTGTGTTTGGGGATGTGGTCTTTTTTAAACCAAACTGCATACATTTTGAAAGGATATAAGCAATGGACATTGAAAGGGGTCCCTTCCTGGTCCTGTAGCCATGTCTTGAACTTTTCAGGCAAAATCACTCACTGATTTCTGAATAATGAGTTAAAAACCGTTAAGGTAACCATGTGTTTTTTCTGATTACAGTTCACATGCTTTGCTTATACTTGCATTCCCTATGAGTGTTTGCTTTTTCCAGGGTGTTATTCATTTTTTTTCAGGCAGCATTTTACTGTTGTCTAGTGCATAATTTGAATTTAGTCGCAGCACAATTGAGTTGTGCTGAAGGCAGTGCGAGTTTCTCTCAGTGGGGCAGTATGGTGTTCAGTGTGGGAGAGAATGTGGCACCCTGGCCAGAGCTGCTGGATTTGGAACTGGAGAACCATGTTCAGACCTTCATGACCAGTTCACCATACCACACTCCTGACAGAGCTTATTCCGATGCTGCACCTTAGAAGGCCCGATAGACCTTAGAAGCCCAGGTGTCTTAGCACCCGCAGGTGGACCTGTCCACCACAATCCATACTGCAGTTCACGTCCAGTCTTACGGGCAGGCATATGAAGAAGCACATCCTAGATCGACAGTGAGTCTGTCACTGAGGTCACAAGACCCTTGAGGCCAGTCCACCTCACCAATTGGTACCTCCATTGGCCTTTTTCCAGCACTAGCAGTGCAACTTGCCAGGGGTTGGCAATGTAGGATTTGCATGCACACCAAACTTAGGGGGTGATTATAATGGCAGTGGGACCGCTACGTCACCCCGTCGGTGGCGGTCCCACCGCCATTGGTGACTGCATCACAGCCCGCCATATTACAATGGCGGGTGGTTACCTGGCGGTCGGAAAGACCAACCACCACGCACCCGACGGGCTTCTTGAGCCCGCCGGTGTGGTGGAGGGGCTCGTGGTTCCTACAATGCTGGTGGTGCCTACCATGCACCACAGCAGGGATTACGATGTCCCTTACCCGCCAGCTTATCAATGGCGGTTCACCTGCCATGGAAATGCTGGCGAAAGGGACATTGGGGGCCCGTAGCAGGCCTCTTTACCCCTGGCCCTCAGACATGGGTCCTGGGGGGCATCTATGATGCCCCACAACATATCACTGCACCATGTGGCAGGCACCGATATATTTAACATGTTGCTTTTTTTTTAACTTTGCGGCGGATGATGCAGCCAGCAGCACCTGCTGCAATGTAAAAGATAGGCACTGCGAACACCGTAGTGGCAGTCGCATTGTAATGCCTATCGTGGGGCCTCCACCTTGAAGGCCAGCGGTCCCATTCCCCGATTCGATGGCGGTGGTACTGAAGTCCGCCTGCCATCATAGTCAGCCCCTAAGTTTGCACTTTATGAATATGATTCAGCGGGAAATAATTGATGTTTGCAATTTAATTGACTTTGGTTGGCCTCTTATCTATGAGATTTCCCTGTTGATTGTGCCTTTACATTATACATTTTTGGTTGTATGAATTGATTGCATACTACACTCTCCTACAGGTATTAATTTGAGTGTCATTAGGTGTGTCTGGGACCAATTGTTTTCTTAGGAATTGTTTTCTTTACTAACCTTTGCAAAGGGCCCTAAACTTCACAGCAACACAAGTCACATTTCTTTTAGTAATTTAGGATCCGTTTGAGCTACAAAATTGTTTTGGAGGAAATCGTTAGATTATGCAGCAGATGATGTATTATGTGGCAAATATGATACAGCCATAGTTAAGTGGAAAACATTTTTCCACTTAATTTTGCCCCAACATTGTAGTTGATCAATTTGTAAGTTCCCCAGACCCAAAAGTCGAGTTTGGGCAAAATTTGCATTTTAAAAGCAGCCCTATAACACAGGGCTACTTTTAAACTGACCTCAGGCTTCAGCAGTGCACACATGCAAGCGCAGAAAGGGCTGCTGGCCTCTAAACTGCCATGCCTTATTATATTCTAGGGACTTAAAAGTAGTTCTAATCCCCCTGCCCTATTATGTACTAGGGCCTTATAGGAGAGGTCATGCCAATCATAGGGGTACCCTAACCCATAGTGCACCCTAGTGTATGTAGGTGTTTTCACTGTATTTTTAAGTGCCTCTTTCAGAATAGCACTGGCTGTTTAGGCAGAGGCCAGGGTCAGTCAGTCAGGTACCACCAGTACCAGTCAGCAAAAAGTTGGGGAGTGCCCAGGTCAGCTTTGCAACACTAGAGAAACACAAACTCAGAATGTAAAACATAACACCATGGTTGGGGGGGTTCTCTTCAATGATCAGAATTGATTTCTATCCTAATGAACCCATTTTCCAACATTAGGATAGGGAAAGACTGGGGAAAAATCATATCGTTCTAATCTATACATTGAAGTTTTTATGCAGCTCTTTGATGACGGTTAATAGCTCACTGTTCAATGTTAGGATTTTAACTTATAAACTTCAAATACCAAAAGAATATCTCAGACAAAAGCAGTAACTCACTGACCTATTGAATTAAAACTTTCACTAGACAAGCCTTCGATCTCTCTCAAAAAAAGAACATTAATCACCAAAGTTATCTTCACATTTTTATTGTTGCCTGAAAATTGCTGGAGACCAAGAATGCAGCAGCAGGTACTTTTCAAACCCTAATGCACTTGCAAACACGACGCCCCCACCCTAAGTCAGCGGCCTTTGTTTGCTTTGTGCATTAAGATGCAAGATTCATATATATGTTTTTTTAAACATTTGGTCTCATTACTATATGAATGTAAATAACAATAAAGCATACATGCAAACTGTGACTACATGCCTGCTTTTCTCAAAATTTCACTTCGAAAGTATGCGATTGTATTTGTTTAATGGGCGGTGATTTGTATAGGGTCACTGGAAAGTGCACAAGGTTGTCCCTGTCCCCCCCAGAATTTTAGTGTCTCCTACGCCCCTGGATATACCATAGGTACAACGTATCTAATATTTGAGGCTCTTGGTAAAACTATGCACTTTAAAACAAAACCACATCACGGTACTTGGTTCTCGGGAAATGGTCTTCTCATTACACAGTCTATAGTGTGCAGTCAGGGGTATTATACTGGTTAATGTCCACTGCTTTGTGGGCCTCTAGCATAACATCCCATTCCAGTGTTATTGGGGTTCTGCGTAAGCCTCTAAGCTCCTCTCGACGCAAGGCAGCACTCTCTGCACTACCCCAACGGAGCAGCTCACTATGCCAGGCGTGTACAGTAGGGGGCCTCCGTGACTTTCAGCGCATAGTGATGGCACGTACTACTAAAATGAGCGCCAGGTCTACAAAACGGTATTGTTCTTTATGCTTGGACACATGTTTGTGTAGGCCTAATATACATTCCTCTACGGTATTTTGTGCCTCGCGATGTGCGACCGTACTGATTATGTGCCTGACGGTATCCCAAAACACTTGTATTCTTGAACATGCCCATATCATGTGTAGCAGGTCTGGCCCTTCCAATAGGCATCTCGGGCAGTGATGTTGCGTCTGTGGGAACATTTTGTCTAATTTATGGGGGGTAAGATAGGCCCTGTGGAGAATCATGGTCTGGATAAAATTTAAACTTTGCATTCCTTGATACATTTTTGGGGTGTTCTACAATACCCGCTCATTCCTTGTCCTCTAAGTCTCTCCCTGTGTCCCTAGCCCATGCCGCACGCAGTGAATCCAGAGCAACCTCAGTGTGAGAGCGTCTCCCTGTATATAGCCACTTAATAAGGTGTCTGCCTCTGCCCATATAATAAAGCATTTTGACCAGGTAATTTGTGGGAGGTTCTTGTCTCTGCGGGGCCCAGTGTATCTTTATATATTGGAACAGTGCGGCATGCAATAAATATAAGTGCGCCGGAGCTCCCATTTCGTTAACAAAAGTATCGTGGTCTAACAGCGTCCCATCTTCAAACAGGTCAGCCACCGTACTGATCCCTGCGTCCAGCCACGGTGTTATTTGTCGTTTAATGAGTCGGCCGACGGTCAGTGGAATTCCCAGTAATGGGATGTTGCCTGCATAAGCAGGGGGCGCACATGTATATTGCAGCGCTGCTCTCCAGCACTGAAGCGCAGTGCGTAATAAAAGGGGGAGGCAATTCGGGATCTTGCTATTTCTCCTTTCATTTTCTATGGTATTGTAACAAAGCTGATGGTTTTCATTTGTCTGCATCTTAGGACACGTAGTTTATAAAATAAACGTTTCAAACTTTATCGTGTCTCTGATTACTCTTGTTGTGGACTGATATGAGAATAATAGCGTATTTCTGATTCCCACCATTCCTGAGAGTACTCTAAGTCGCTTGTTCTGGGTTGTCTATACATTGGGACCTCCGAAAGAATACGGATAACAAATAGGACACTGATGCTGGTCGGATAGGGGTTCTCGGTTCTGAGGTGAGTTTTTGGTACACCACAATTCACTGAGGTCCTGGTTTCCTGTGCATAGTTCTGTGCATGAGCAGAATCCCTGCAACAACAGGGCATGTAAAGTGCCTCGATCTATATATTTTTCTGTAAACCCTATCTCTTGTAGGTTACGCCCAGCAGTCCAAAAGGACAGCCATTGTAATTGGCATGCATAATAGTATGCGCGTAGATCAGGAGCACCCAAGCCTCCCTTACGCGTGCCCAGCTGCAGTTTCTTAAGACTAATACTCAGTCTACCAGAACCCCACTTGAGATCAATAAGTAAGGTATTCATCAGCTTGAACGTTGTATATGGTATCAGTAGAGGTAAATTAGTGAAGTAATAAAGCAGTCGCGGCAGGACCACCATTTTCGCTAAGGCTACCCTACCCATGACTGACAGCGGCAATGTAGTCCAGAAAGTAACACTGGAACGCAAGGCTCTAAGCGCTCTATGTAAGTTACCGTCCAGCATGTCCATTTGTGTTCGGTAGATCTGGATACCTAAGTATTTAAATGTATATTGTGCAACTTGGAGTCTGGTGTCTCCAAACGCAATGTCAATGAGCCCTGCATGATCTGTGAAGAAAAAAGCATGCGTCGTGTTCCCTAGTTTTATGCCCATATCAATGAGGTCCTTACGCGCTTTGATTGCCAATGGTTCCAGGTCCAGTATGAATATGAGGGGCTATAAGGGGCATCCCTGCCTCTTTCCTCTATATATCGGGTATTTTGTTGAAATATTACCACCGGTACGAGCGCGCGCAGTAGGGGCATCATATAAGAGACGTAACCAGGCAATATAGCCTGTTGGGACCCCAAATTTCTCTAGCGCACGGAACATATATTCCCAGTTAATAGAGTCAAACGCTTGCCGCAGATCCAGGGATATGCAGCCAGCATGATCATATTTACTCGGGGCTTCCGTCAGGAGATAGTGGAGCTTCCTAGTGTTCAGTGATGTGCTGCGGGCAGGTAGAAAGCCAGTCTGGTCGATATGAACTTGTTTAGTCAGCGAGGTCAACAATCTATTGGCCAAAACCTTACTTAATATTTTGTACTCTGTAGTCAGCAATGATAACAGGCGATAGCTAGCCATATCTGTGGGCCATATCTGTGGGGTCTCTTCCTGCTTTCGGGATTGATACCACTAACGGTTGTGCTGTAGTGAGGAGTAAAGAACCCTTTTCTAGTGCTGTGTTGTACAATATTTCTAATTGGGGCACCAGGGAATCAGCATATGTAACGTTAAATTCAACTGGTAAGCAATCCAGTCCAGGGGTTTTGTTATGCGGGAGTCCCCTCATGGCAACCCTAATTTCAGACTGGGTAATGGGCCCTAACAGTTCCTTCTGGGCCTCTGCCGTGAGTTGTGGGTATGTGAGGGTGGAGAAAAAAGCCGCCATATGGGCCTCCGTGCTGTTACTCGGTGCACTGTACAGTGAAGCGTAATAATGACGGAATGCAGTATTAATATACCCTTGGGTAGTGACCTCATTTATGATAACCGCGGGGGGGGGGGTGTCTCGGATCAGTCTGGCAAGCAATGTCCCGGATCTATCTGCTTCGGTGTGGCGTTGCTGTAAATACTTTTGATAGTCTATGACCCGAAGAGTTTTGAGCAATTCCGCGTGCTTGATTCTAGCCTCCTGCAGTGCGGCCCGCTTGTCATCGTCACTTATTGCGTCCTGTTCCAACCTACCCATAGTGTGTTCTACCTCCACTAGGGACCTATGGAGTTCCTGTCTGATGCCTACGATCGTACTGATTGTCTTGCCCCTGATAACCATATTGAACGCGTCCCATTCAATCAGCCTATTCGATGCAGTGTTACTATTTTCTGCGAAATAATGTTCAATAGTGTCCGACAGCAGCATGGAACACTGAGTCTTCTAATAGTTGCAGCCACGTATGCCAGTGGGTACCGGGATAGGTACCCTGCCCCAATTAAGGACAATCTCAAGTGGGTTATGGTCGGAAAAAGTCTTTGCCAGGTGTGTAGCCTGTGACACTTGCATTGCAATCCTATTTGAACAATATATTCTGTTTATTCTCGTGTGAAGTACGTGAACCGAGGAATAAAAAGAGTATTCTCTGTGTGTAGGATGACGCATCCTCCAGACATCACATATTTCCCATCCTTCAGCCCATCTACCTAGTGCCTCTGCTTGCTTAAGCACTCCTGATCCACGTAGAAGCGGGTGAGACCTGTCCAAGGTAACGTCCAGTACTGTATTGCAATCACCCCTAAAATCCATGGGTGAAGTTCCCATCCCATCAGTGCAACGTTTAATATACCCCAGTACTTATCTTGCTCAAAATTAGGTGCATATATGTTACCCAGAACCACATGTTGGCCATCTAACGTCCCCCACACAAATATGTATCGCCCTTGCTTATCTATCCGCTGTTCCAGCGCTAAAAATGGTACTCCATGTCTAACCCAAATTGTGGCCCCTCTTACAAAGCTGGAATACGTAGTGGAAAAAATCTGACCTCTCCACTTCTTACGGAGCTTTACCACTTCACTGTCCACCATATGAGACTCCTGCAGATACACTATCTGAGCTTTACGGCGCTGCAGCTGTGTGTGTATTCTGTGTCGCTTCTGCACAGAACCAATCCCCGAACGTTCCATGTCAGTATGGTGTACTTGCCAAGTGTATGCATTGCGGTGCAATCTGTACCCGGTAGAGTTTCTAGGCCACCAAGCCTAACCAAGTCAACATCGCGGACCGGTTGAAGAACTATACCGGTCCATACAACTAAACTGAACATATAAGAACTTGTTAATTACATAAAGCGCTTTCACCATGTGGGGGAAATTGCCGGCATTTCGCATGTGGTGTGATCTCCGACTCAAAAGTACATATAAGCTCCTTTGGGACCCTGGGCCATATAAACGCGCTACTAAGCAACACTATCGCATATGTACTTAAAACCTAGCTTACAAAACCATATTACATTCTCATGTACAATAGAAGTAAGTGCCTAGTTAACCATATAAGTCATTAATTGTCTGTGGGGTCACAGTGGGAAACAGGGCCACTCTTCCCTCTGAGTCACGCGTATCTTCTCCTTCATCAGAGGAGGTTTTGTCCTCCAGCCTTGCATTATGCGCAAAGGTGACTGCTGCGAGAATAACCTGCGATTTCTTCTTTTGCATCTGCTGCGAGGTGAGGAACTTCCATATGGGATTTCTACGTGAGCGCCTACCACTGCGGGTAGCAGGTACTCCCGTACTGTTCAGACTCTTGGCAGTGTTTGGAGAGACAGACGTTACAGTGTTGGTTAGCTCCATCACCTCCAGCCAGTCGTCTACATCACCCGGGCTCTCAAAAAAGTATGCTTTTTGGTCATGCAAAATTTTTAACCTGGCCGGTAAAAGAAGTGCGTATTTTAAATTTAAATCTCTCAGTTTCCTTTTGACTGCCAGGAAAGAAGATCGCTGCTTTTACACCATGACCATGTAATCAGGATAAATCGATATCCTGGCATTCTCAAAGTTTATCTGAGGCAATTCACGAGCCTTTTGCAAAATGGTGTCCCTGTCCCGAAAGTTCAACAACTTTACTATGAGGGGACGCGGAGGGACCCCTGGTTTCGGATGCCCTGTGGGTATTCTGTGCACTCATTCTATACAGTTTCGAGTGGAGAGCCCTTCAGTTGTGACATGTCCTTGAACCACTGCTCCATGTAGCGTGTTGCCTCACTACCTTCACTCCTCTCGGGCAGGCCAATAACGCGAATTTTGTTCCTCCTGGCCCTTCCTTCCGCATCTTCCACATGGTCCAGCAGGGTGGCAACCTGGTCCTGCAGCTGTTTAATGTGAGTTGCACTCTGTGCCTGGAGAGGTGTCACCTCCTACAGCCTTGCGGTGTTGTCCTTGACCTTATCTGCGAGCTTCACGTGGTCCGCCTGAAGCAATCTGAGGCCAGTCGTCAAGGTGCCAATCTGGAGCTCAATTGCCTTCCTGGAGTCTCTCACCTCCTGCAGAATTACTTCCAATTTGTCCACAGGTTCGGTCACGGCAGTAGGCGGGACATAGCTGGGCGTCAGCTTGGCATCAGTGTTGTCCGTGGTGTCTGGGACCTGGTCAGGGCCTCCGCCCTGTTCTTGTTGCTTCCCCCTGCGGCGCTCCATCTCAAGGGTCAGCCGAGAGAAACTCACAGAGACTGGCAACGTTTTCGGTTGCCCCAGCACCTTGTCAGCGTCTGTCCAGCTCAGTGACCCAGCAACCACAGCCGCTCTTCTCCATTTCCAATCAGCGCCCTATGCCCCTATAGTCACTGTGTGTCTTGGTCCAGCCTGGCACAGTGTCCCTCCGCACCGCAGCTCTTCCACATAACCTCTAGTCTAGGCCTTTCCTGCAACAGGCCAATGTGCCAGTGGGGGCAAAAGGTCCAGGCAATCCAGCCCCACAGCACAGCGTCCTCACCCCCGGCAGATCAATTACGATGTGCACCAGTCACCACCCTCAACTGCCCACGCAAAGTCCCAACGCAGGTAACCAGATCGAGCAGGCAGCAATTAGGGCTCCACATTCACTCCGCCTCCTCTGATGTGTACTTTGCGTGATGCGTGGCCCTTCCGATGAACAAAGGCCATGTAGCTGGGACCCCGCACTCTTCCGGTGTTCTCCACTGCCGTTCCCACCATGCTCGGGTCTCCCTCCCACGGGCTCCGCTACCTCTTTCGGCGGCCGCTAATCAATATAGTGGGTGCAGGCTGCACTGCATCCCCGGGACTCAGGTGGCCGCTTTCCTCCAGACTCGGGGCCGCGTCCACTCCCTCTCAGCGGGTCACCAAACACAGCCCCTGCAACGTTGTCCGCCTTGGCAGCAGGGACACGCCGCAGCACTACTGTGCTCCGCTCCCAAGTTTAGGGATGGCAGCCGGGGCGTTGCGTATCTCATGTGTCCAGGCCTCCCCGCTCAGAGCCTGTGACGCCTCTCCGCCTCACAGCACACAGTCAGGTTCCAGAGCTGAAATCTTCCTCTACTCCGGCGTTCCGCTGCTGCAAGTCAGCTTCGAGTCTCGGCGCCGTCTCAGGCAAGATGTCCATGTATTTGCAGGCTCCGTACTATCTCGTGCAGTAGATTATTGCCAGGATATTGCAGCCCAGGTCCGGAGCTCGTCTAAAAGACGACCACCATGTTCTGCTGCTAGCCATGCCCCGTTGCTTTGAGTCAGAGAGGAAAAAAAATGGATGAGTCTTTGCATATGCATTTACCATTCAACTGAAGACTGCATGGTATTTAATACTCAAGTTGGAACCGACTTAATTTCTTCACTCATCATTGTTGAAGAATCCAGTTTTTTTCCATCAGCTGAACCTTCCTTAACTGTGATATGACCACTTCTTTACTGTTCAGAAACGTAGGTTTACTTGACAATCTTTCACAGTTTTCAGATTTTCCACAATGCGTACATACATTTTAAATATATGTCTTCTTTCCTTTTCTTCTTTAGAAAATGGTCCATTAGTACTACCTAATTGCATAGGCTCTGGATCTTCAGAATTTCTATTTTCATCTATTTTTTTTACTCAATTTCTATTTATTGTGTATCAGAATATCAAAACATACACATTGTGGTGTCGGCGTTAGTGCGTAGGAACGACAGGCAGTCCTGTCAAGGACAACAGAATGTCTTAATACATATCTGCGATTGTGATCAACTCATCTATTTTTTGATGTTCTGCAAACACTGTTCTGAATGTTATACTGGGTGTAGTAGTTGATAAGTATGGATGTAAAGCCTTATCAGCGATCAAATAGTGCCAGTTCTTCTTAATTTACTATATAGTTTGCCTGAATCAGGGTAATAATTGGTGATAAGACGTATTTTCTCTAACGTATCCCCTGAGCCCTTCTGTTTCTGTTTGTGTATCGAAACGCGAGATAGGTGACAGGCACTTTACTTTGCCTTTTCCACCACAATCCTATCATTGCCCCAGCACAGGATCAGAAATTCAATGTTTAACAAAGCTGCATCAAACAGTTTCTATGAGCCTTTAACATTTCCCCATAAGGGATAGTATTGATTTGCAGTTTATCATTGTCATTCCAACTTCCCAAGTGACATCATGCAGTAGGGTAAAAATATGTTTAGAGTCCTGGACATAGGACGGAAGGTTCTCCACGTAAGTCCTCAGAAAAATATCTACATACTGTGGAAGTTTCTCTCTTTAGGTCCACCTATTCCAGCCACTATGGGTTTTCCTGGATGAACCTTAGTTAAAGTATACAGGCTAGGGTAGAGTGGATGATCAATCACTAAGGAAAAATATTCGTCATCACTGAGTAGTCCTGCGCCCCGCCATTCCTTAAGTTTCACATTAATCTGTCTGGTAATCTCAGGAAATGATCTAACTACACCATCATATATAAGCTCCTCTCACACTGTAGGAGGATTAAGTACCTGTGCCAGCACACCTTCAATTCACTTTGTAATGCTTGATAGAACAAAGTAGATCTTTTCTCTTCAAGCCAACCATTCTCAACTACCAGATCACCTTTGTTATTTTTTTTTGGATCAAACAAGTTCTGCATTTGTTTTCAGAAGACGAAAAAATTATTTAACAAGGGATCATAATTTTCTACTAGTGGAATAATCCAGGTGGAAGCATTCCCACAAAAATAAGACAAGACAAATGCTACTTTGGTTTGCTTGTCTGGAAATGTTTATATAGGAAATTAAATTGGCATTGGTTAAGGAACAAAGTATATTTCTTGGGTATCTGCTAGATCTCTGAGGGAACAAAGTATATTTCCTGGGGTATCCACTAAATCTCTCAGAGAACAAAGTATATTTCTTGGGGTATCCATTAATCTCTCAGGAAGTGTTAAAGGTATTATGGGTAGAACTTGGGAGAATGACTGGACATTCGTTTTACAGTATTTTATAAGAAGTGACAAGGATCAAGGGTAAGTAGTCTTAGGCTCTGTAGGTAATTGTACCTGACTCACACCTTTCTTATCAAACATTCATAAATAAACTATTTTTTGTTTAATCTGTATTAATTAATTTTGTTGAATTGTAGTCTTACATCTGGTTTATCTGACCTCTTGCCATACAATATGACACAATGTTGCATCTGGATGCATAGCATGAGTAGGAATGATAATGTTAGCTAGGCAATCTGTCAAGATGCACTAACCTTGCACTGTCGATCCAATGGCAGCAATGTGATCTTCCACACTTCTGTGCATCAACAGCCAAATTAATCCTAGCAATATGTAGGTTGGAAGTACGCCAGGGGAAAGAGAACGAGATAAAAGAAAAAAACAGAGACCATTCATATTACAGCACAGCTTGGGCCTAGTCTGCACTGCAGAAACAATACTGTCTAAAGACCAAAGAATGCTTTTGGTATAGCTCTTCTATTGACATATTACAAATATTGGCATATAACTTCTATCATTGTATATGATATACCTGCAGAAACTATCTGTATCTCCAGTTCTCTAGTCTGGAATACAAATTGAAACGTTTCCTTAGCTAAAATGTAATTAACGTTGATATGATAACTGCGAACAGCACTTTGAAATATATATTATTTGGTAAAGAAAGCTACCTTCATTATTATGTGATACCCTTTCATAGCTTTGATTATATGCAATGTAACATGGGTTTTAACTGTATGTAATTGAAAAAGCATTTATTAATATTTAGTAGTTTGTCTACACACTCAGAAATTATAATACTTTTATACTATATTTGTTCTGCGAACAACAAGTCTGTATACACATGATTGTATTGACTTCTCTTGTAGGAAACGTGATGAAAAACATATCACTTTAAACTATGTGCAGTGGTGTTACACCATGATAATGCCAACCTGACCAGGTCCACTCAGGCCAAGCTAGGCGTTTAACCATTTCACTATGTTCAAACGCAATACAAACATTTCATTACAGTCTTTTATTGCATGATATTATTGATTTTAAAATTCTCACCCATATTGCCATCCAGGCCATAGGGCAAGATGGCCCTTAATCCCTTCCATGTGTTACTCATCAGCTGTTTCTTGTGGTGCCCCAATGGAGCTGGAAAGAACAAATTTTGTTTGTACTAAAAGCTATGTGAGGCAGAATTTCTAGAGAATAAAATCCCATAGGAAATAATATTAAATAAAAAAAAAAAATTTAAATAAATATAATTTAATGGTAAAAAACAAACATATACAGAGAGAGTACTTTTTAGTAACTAATTATGAATTATTTAACACATTTTGAATGTAAACATTAATGTAGCAATATATTTTAGTAAAATATAACTACATTTACTTTTTTGATTTTTAATGATTAATACTTTTTACTTTAGTTATTTTTTAATTTAAACATCATAAAAATAATTTGAATTACATTTTATATATTTCCATTAATTAAAGATTTATTTCGAAATTAAGTTAATAGTGCTGTATCACAATTTAAGTCTGGTGTTAACCAAAACCTTTTTATTTTACAAAAATATATATAAATTACTTACATATAGCGGCTTTCAGCCACCTCTCTTCATCAATTAGTCTGTTATTGTTTCATTCACATTTTGCTTCTGCCCACTACAGCATATAGCATAAGGCAGTGGGTCAGCCTACTTAAGCCGCTGGTTAGCTTCTCTTTCAGTGACTACATATTGCTAACTCACAAGCAACACATCTGCATTCAAGTTAGTTCCCTTTATTGACAGTGTTTTTGCTTTTACTTTACAGTTAACTTAGTGTTACATTTTTGTTTAAAGCCTGATGTGATATCAGGACTTACTGATTCCATCATTATCAGATTCCATCTTATGCCAATACATTTGTAAATTCCTATTGGAGTGTTTTGCTTTTAATGACTGCAACTATTTCTCAGATTGTATTCATTTGAAACTGTTCCGGAATAAGTTATCCTCTTGGCTCTTTTTTTCTGTCTTTTCTTCTTTCTTTCCTTCCTTCTTTCTTTCCTAGTTTCTTTTTTTCTCTTTCTTTTTTCTTTCCCATTCCTTGTTTCTTGCCTTCTATCATACTTACCTTTTTTCATTCTTTTTTTACCCCTTTCTTTCTTTTTATCCTTTCTTTCCTAATTTATTTTGCCTTCTTTGATTTTTCCTTCTTTCATTCCTTTTTTCCTCATTGGTTTTGTTTCTGTTTCCTTCCCTCTTTATTTCCTTATTTTTCCTTTCTTTCTTTCCTTCCTTCTTTCTCTCTCTCTTTCTTTCTTTCTTTCTTTATTTACCCTTCTCTCTTTCTTTTCATAACTTTCCTTCTTTTTTTCCTTCTCTCGCTCCTTCTCTTTCTTTCCTTCTCTCTTTCTTTCTCTCGCTTTCTTTCTTTTTATTTATTTTTCTCTTCCCCCTTCTTTCTTTCTGTTTCCATCTTTTGTGCCTTTTTTCTTGCTTTTTTGTGATTTTTCTTGCCTTTTTTTGCTTGCCTGCCTACTTTTTTCTTTCCTTCATTCTTACTTTTTTCTTTCTTACTGTCAAACTCACCCAGGACCTTATCTTCAACCCCGCGACGTTGCCTCACAGAGACGATATGGGCCGACTCCTCAAACCCTACCGTCCATCTCTAAATATCAGAGGATACAAGCATATCGCGGATTTCATGCTGCTCAAAGAGAAGAACCTAGCTTGCGAGAAGCCTGGAAATGGTCGTCCACCCTAGAAGACCCCAATCAAGTGGATCCCCAATTCTTTGAAAAAATGGGCTACTGTACCAAAAAGGAGGGAAAGGCCAACACCCACAATTGCTAGTCCCACAACAATACCGGGAACAAGTCCTGTTTCTTGCCCATAGCCATTTGTTAGGGGGACATTTTGTGGGGGGGGGAATGGAGAAGACCCTCCTAGAGAACCTCTACTGGCTCGGGGTGTATCATCAAGCCTGGAAATACTGTAGGGAGTGCCCCATCTATCAAAAGAATAGCCAAATACTACCTACCAAGGTCCCTATGAGGCCCCTACCAATAAAAGAAGAACCCTTTTCCAGGGTAGGGATGGACATCATAGGACCTCTTCTTCCATCCCATAGTGGGTGCCGATTCGTTCTGGTTTTAGTCAATCATGCCACCTGATTCCCTGAAGCTGTAGCCTTAAGACAACCTAAAATGACTCAGGCTTTCCAAAAGAGATTACAACAGACCAGGGAACTCCCTTTGTTTTGCGTCTAATGAAACAAGTGTGTCGCCAATTAGGCATAAAACAAATACGCACTACAGTGTGCCATCCCCGAGTGGATGGGCTGGTGGAAAGATATATTGCGACCCTGAAAATCACATTGAAAAAACTGCTTGAACTGGAAACCCGGAAATGGTAGGATATGCTGCCCTTGGCTTTGTTTGCTCTTTGATGCAAGCAGGAGAAAAGTACTGGGTATTCCCCATTCGAGTTACTCTATGGGAGACAGCCACATGCCCTGCTTGACATGATGAGAGAAGAATGGGAAGAAGAACCAGAAGGGGCTAAACCCCTATCTGAATATTTACTTGATTTAAAATCCCACCTACATAAAATTCGGAGTATAATCCAGGACCATCTAGAACGAGCCCAGGAAAATCAAAAGAAACAGTACGATAAAAAATACAAAGAACACATCCTAGAGATAGGAAATTGGGTACTAGTGATGAAACCCACTTTGACCATAAGCTTTTAGGGCAATGGCAAGGCCCCTATAAAGATATTGACAGAGTGACGCTTGTTACTTATCGTCTTGAGCTAGACCCAGGGAATAAAAAGAACACACAGATATACCATATTAATCTGCTTAAGAAATGGGAAGGTAGTAGACCAACTTTAAAGGGGTAAACAAACAGTGATGATTCCTTATTCCAGCAAAGTATAGATCCCGATCGACCTGTAGAACAGCGACAGGAGCTAAGCACTCATCTCTCTCCCCTTCAGGGCATGTTCTGCCTAGGACTTCATTAATTGAGTATGTCATTCAAACTGAACTCCAAAAGGTTATACGGTTACGACCATATCGTATACCCTCATCTCGAATTTCAATTTTTAAATTTTTTAATTTCAATCTCGAAGGGAGGCTGTTGAGAAGGAATCAAATATTGGATATGGAAATCATTGAGCCATCCAATAGCGAATGGAATTCTCCTATTATTATTGTTCCAAAACCTGATGTCTCTATTAGATTCTGTATCGATTTTAGAGAGATCAACAAAATATCCCAGTTTGATGTCTACGCCCTGCCCAGAATAGACAATATGATTGAAAGACTAGTGAGAGTCCAGTACATCAGTATACTGTAATTGTGTAGGGGTACTGGCAGGTACCCCATAGAGAATAGGATAGAGAGAAAACTGCCTTCTCCACCCCGGGAGGATTGTACCACTATAAAGTACTCCTTTTTGGTTTACATGGAGCCCCACTACCTTCCAAAGGATCAAGAACCTTATCCATAAACCTCACCATGCTTTTGCAGCAGCTTATATCGATTACATAGTCATCTACACTAACTCGTGGGGACAGCACCTAAGGCATCTAGAGGCCATAATTAGATCTTTAAAAGAGTGTGGCCTTACCATAAATCCAGCTAAAAGTCATCTAGCTGCTCGATCAGTAAAGTACCTGGGGTATCTCTTAGGAGAAGCGTTTATTAAACCACAAGAAGAGAAAGTGGCAGCCATAACCAGATTCCCCTTCCCTCAGAACAGGAAAGGCCTTCGTGCTTTCTTGGGTATCCTCGGATATTATCGAGGGTTCATCCCTTCTTTTTCCGAGATAGCAACCCCATTAACCAATCTCTTAAAGAAGGATGGAAAAACAGAAAGAGAACTTAAAGGCCCCTCCCTCGAGGTCCTACAAGCTTTTAACCAGCTAAAACATGCCTTACCGCTCAGGCCGTCCTCTTGAGTCCGGACTATGATAATCCATTCATATTACAAACCAATGCTTCCAATCATGGTTTGGGTGCGGTACTATCCCAGCGAGATTCACAAGGTCAGGAGAGACCTATACTGTTTATCAGCAGAAAACTATTTCCCAGAGAAAGGAAATATGCCGTCATAGAGAAGCAGGCCTTGGCTATGAAATGGGCTGTTAATACACTACGATACTATCTGGAAGGCAGGGAGTTCACCATGTTCACAGACCATGCCCCTCTACAGGGGTTGTCTAAAAATCGAGGACACAATGACCGAGTTTTGAGGTGGTTTTTAGCCCTTCACCTCTTCCTGTTTACTACATATAGAAAGGGCAAAGACCAAACCAATGCTGACTATTTTTCCCGATACCCAGTAGACCCCTATCTTGCAAGCAAGAAAGTTAGGGAATGGGAATGTGGGAGAGAGACACAGCCCGAATGTGAAGACTTACCCGGTGCTGACTACCCGCGGTTACAGCCAAGCGATGGCGTGGAGAGGAAGGGGAAAATGTCCAAAGGGTTATCCCTTTGACCTTCCCTGTACAGGTTGACAACCAGTCCGCCCCTCCAGAGAACCAATCAGCCACCCAGGGTGGCCTAGATGAGGGAGGACCTGGCGAGGAGTGGCGGCAGCTTCAGGAAGAAGATGGGCGTTTCCATTGGAAGCAGGAAGTCTGGCAGAGTGTCTACAAGCAACACCAAGACAAGTACCAGACGCCAGGTGCTGTAGAAGAAGCAGGAGCCCATCGGCGAGTCCAGGCAGGAGGAGACACTGAAGACGACATAACGGAGTGCTGGTAGGAGGAGTGGTGGACTCCTCAGGAGAGCCGATGCGGCGCCGCTGCAACTCAGGAGAGTTTTGGCCAACGCAGTGAGGACCGTGTGAGGGAGGAGCGTTGGTGGCTGACTGACATTACCCTGCCCCGGATAACCAACAAGATACGGGCTAAAACAAACAAGTACTAGACAACTCGGGAGAAGAGTTGCTTTTGCCTTTCTTTGTTTGTTTACTTTTTTTCTTTTGTTCATTGTCACAAACTAACATGGGGGAGGTGGGAAAACGGGGGGAGGAGGAGGTCCTTTGCAATCGTGTACCTGTGTTGAGCATTTGTTTTTGCCTTTATATTTGTCTATTGGGAGATCCAATGACCAAACCAAACCATAAGGGAAATAAAGCTATACCCTATATGAGAAGGGAGAAAGACCAAAAGAGAGAGAGAAGAGAAGTAAAGAAAGCCCTCAGTGTGTGCAACATTCTTTTTTTCCCCCTTCCTTTACTTTGTCGATTCCCTACCCCCCTCACTCCCTATAAAGAGATTTCTTTGTTGTTTGACACATTCTCAGTGTGGTGGAGGCCTATCCTGACAAAAGTCAAAGTAACCTCTGGGTACTCACCGCCTTCTCACCTTTCTTCCGAGCCTCCTGGGGTGTGTCCATCGTGAACATGAGGACCTGATAAAGACAAGAAAGAGTGAGAAGAAAAACATAAACACATGAACAACAGAGTCAAGTTTCGTCAAGACACAAAAAGGAACCAGAACAATTCAGAAACGCCATGGACCCATTAACCCCTTCGATGCTCATGACGGAATGGTTCCGTCATGAGCATCGGTGCTCCTGTGCTCATGACGGAACTATTCCATCATGAGGACAGGGGCACGAAATCCCTCTGCTGCAGACAGCAGAGGGATTTCCTTTTCTCCCCCAGAGCCTCAGGAGCTGGGGAAGATCTTTCCCAGCTCCCGAGGCCCCCTGCCTGGTTTCTGTGAAAGGACGATCAGCACGCACCTCGCGCTGTTGTCATTTCACAGAAACCGAAACTAAAATAAACCTTTAGGTTGATTTCAGTTTCACTTTCTACGTGCTCAGGGGGGCTATATCAGCCCCCTGAGCACGTAGAAAGACGGGAGAGGTATCATTAGAAAGGGGAGAATCTCCCCTTTCCCTGCTTGGGGATCGCCCCAGGAGGGCGATCCCAAAGCAGGGATCCACCCACTAGACACCATGGAGGGGGGAGCAGCCCCTTGGGCAAGTGCCTTTGTGCCCCCCATAAAAATGTGGGCCAATTTAGAATTTCTGCCCCCCCTGGGGGGCAGATAGGGCAGTAGCCCCCAATCTGCCCCCCCGGGGGGCAGAAAGCCCACTATATACTAGGGATTTTCATTTATATTTCAATTAGGGGTGGGGACTGCCCAATATGGGCATGCCAATGCCCCCGCCCCCCCCCCCCCCCCGGCCACAAAATCTCAGACAGCCCACTAGATACCAGGGATTTAAAAAATATATATATATGTAGGGGTGGGGGCTGCCCAAAATGGGCATGCCAATGCCCCCACCCCTCCCGCCGCAAAGATACAGTCTTTCTGCCCCCCCCTTGGGGCAGGTGGGGCAGTAGCCCCCAATCTGCTCCCCCGGAGGGGCAGAAAGCCCACTAGATACCAGGGATTTTAAAAAAAATTATAATTAGTGGTGGGGGCTGCCCAATATGGGTATGCCCATGGCCCCACCCCCCCCACAAAATTGCCAGCCTTTCTGCCCCACCTGGGGGGCAGATGGGGGCAGTAGCCCCCAATCTGCCCCCGGGGGGCAAAATGCTCACTAGATGCCAGGGATTTTTTGGGACAAATTGGAATTAGGGTGGGGGCTGTCCAAAATGGGCATGCCAAGGCCTCCACCCCTCCCCCACAAACATTACAGCCTGTCTGCCCCCCGGGGGGCAAAAAGCCCAGTAGACGACGGGGATTTTTTTGGGCACATTTTAATTAGGGTGGGGGCATTGGCATGCCCGTTTTGGGCAGCCCCCATCCTAATTAAAATATGTCCAAAAAAATCCCTGGCGTCTAGTGGGCTTTCTGCCCCCCCTGGAGGGCAGATGGGGGCAGGAGCCCCTAATCTGCCCCAACCGGGGGGGGGGCAGAAAGCCCACTAGATACCAGGGATTTAAAAAAAACATATAATTAGGGGTGGGGACTGCCCAATATAGGCATGCCAATGCCCCCACCCCTCCCGCCGCAAAGGTACAGTCTTTTTGCCCCCCCTGGGGGGCAGATGGGGGCGGCAGCCCACTAGATACGAGGGATTTAAAAAAAAATTCTAATTAGTGGTGGGGGCTGCCCAATTTGGGCATGCCCATGCCCCTACCTGCCCTGCAAAAATGACAGCATTTCTGCCCCCCCGGGGGGCAGATGGGGGAGTAGCCTCTAATCTGCCCCCTGGGGGGGCAAAAAGCCCACTGGTCACCAGGGATTTTTTGGGGCAAATTTGAATTAGGGTGGGGGCTGCCCAAAATGGGCATGCCAATGCCCCCACCCCTCCCCCACAAAAATTACATCCTTTCTGCTCCCCCTGGGGGGCAGATGGGGCCACTAGCCCCTAATCTGCCCCGCTGGGGGGGGCAAAAAGCTCACTAGACGCCAGGAATTTTTTTGGGCAAATTTGAATTAGGGTGGGGGCTGCCCAAAACAGGCATGCTCATGCCCCCACCTCTTTCCCCGCAATAATTACAACCTTCCTGCCCCCCCCGGGGGGCAGATGGGGCAGGAGCCCCTAATCTGTGCCCCCGGGGGGGGCAATAAGCAAACTAGACACTAGGGATTTTTTTGGGCACATTTTAAATCTGGTGGGGGCTTTGGCCCCCACCCTAATTAAAATGTGCCCAAAAAAATCCCTGGCATCTAGTAGGCTTTCTGCCCGGGCAGATGGTGGCATTAGCCCCCAATCTGCACCCCCGGGGGGGCAAAAAGCCCACTAGTCGCCAGGGATTTTTTTGGGGAAAATTTGAATTAGGGTGGGGGCTGCCCAAAACGGGCATGCCCATGCCTCCACACCCTCCCCCGCACAAATTACAGCCTTCCTGCCCCCCCAGGGGGCAGATGGGGCAGTAGCACCCAATCTGCCCCCCGGGGGGGGGCAAAAAGCGCTCTAGACAGCAGGGATTTTTGGGGCAAATTTTAATTAGGGTGGGGCTGCCCAAACTGGGCATGCCAATGCCCCCATCCCCCACCCGCAAAAATTACAGCCTTTCTGCCCCCCTGGGGGGAAGATGGGTGCAGTAGCCCCAATCTGCCCCCCCGGGGGGGGGGGAAAGCCCACTATACGCCAATGATTACGCTGGCTTTTTTATATGCGTGGGGGTGGGGGCTGCCCAGAATGGGCATACCAATGCCCCCACCCCCCAAAACAATAGCCATAGTGTTTATGCCTCCCTTGGGGGCATATCGGGGCAACCCCACCCCCGATACCCCCAAGGGCGTCAGAAAGCCGATTTGTTTTTAACAATATGCCTACCTGTGGATTTTGGGCCCTAGTGCAGCCGGCACGTAGGGAACCTAGCAACCCTTTACATTTTTGGAAACTAGACTTGACTGGCTCTCACCAGGTTCTGTTACCCCAAATCCCTTGCAAACCTAAAAATTTGTAGAAAAACCCCACATTTTCCTCACATTTCTGTGGTGAAAAGTTCTGGAATCTGCGTGGATCCACAAAATTCCAGCCAAACCACGTTCCTCAAAGCCTTCCGAGAAAAATAGTTCCTCACTTGTGTGGGTAGTGCGTAGTGCCCGCGACAGGCAAGGGCCCAAAACCTACTGAGGCGACATCAAAATTGCCGATCACAAAACAACCTGGTTTTGCAAGGGGGGTCCCATGAGTTTTTGGCCTTGGGCTCGGCGGCCATCTAGGGAAAACCTACCAAACCCACACATTTCTGAAAACTAGCTACCCGGGGTAGTCCAGCGAGGTATGGCTTGTGTGAGTCCCCTAAAGATTTCCTACCCAGAATCCCCTGCAAACCTCAAATTTAGCTGAAAAAATCACTTTTTTCTCAAATTTCTGTGTGGGAAAGTTCTGGAATCTTCGTGGATCCACAAATTTCCTCCCACCCAGCGTTCCCCCAGGTCCCTCGATAAAAATGATACCTCACTTGTGTGGACAGGCAAGGACCCAAAACCTATTGCGGCAACATCAAAATGACCTATCACAAAACAACCTGGTTTTGCAAGGGAAGTCACCTGGGTTTTTGGCCCCGGGCTCGGCGGCCATCTTGGGAAACTTCCAAACCCACACATTTCTGAAAAGTAGGCACCCAGGGGAGTCCAGCGAGTATGGCTTGCGTGGGTCCCCCAACATTTTCCTACCCAGAATCCCCTGCAAACCATACCTCGCTGGACTCCCCCGAGTGTCTAGTTTTCAGAAATGTGTGGGTTTGGTAGGTTTCCCGAGATGGCAATTTTGATGTCACCTCACTACGTTTTGGGTCCTTGCCTGGCACAGGTACTTGGGCCTCCCACACAAGTGAGGCACCATTTTGATTGGGAGACCTGGGGGAACGCTGGGTGGTAGGAAATTTGTGTGAGCCCGGTGAGGCCACACTTTCCCACACACAAATGTGTGAAAAAAGTTATTTTTCAGCTAAAATTGAGGTTTGCAGGGAATTCTGGGTAAGGAAACGTTGGGAGATCAACGCAAGCCATACCTCGCTGGAAGCCCCCGGGTGTCTAGTTTTCAAAAATGTATAGGTTTGCTAGGTTTCCCTAGGTGCCGGCAGAGCTAGGGTTCAAAAACTACAGCTACTCACTTTGCCAAAAAAGGGTCATTTTTCACTGCGAAATTGAGGTGTGACCACGTTGCGTTTTGCGCCGTTTCCTGTCGCGGGCACTAGGCCGACCCACACAAGTGAGGCATCATTTTTCTCGGAAGACTTTGGGGAATGCGGGGTGGGTGGAAATTTGTGGATCCACTCAGATTCCAGAACTTTCCACCACAGAAATGTGGGGATAATGTGTTATTTTGACACTTTTTTAGGTTTGCAAGGGATTCTGGGTAACAGAACCTGGTGGGAGGCAGTCAAGTCACCCTATCCTGGATTCCCCTGGGTGTCTAGTTTTCAAAAATGTATAGGTTTGCTAGGTTTCCCTAGGTGCCGGCAGAGCTAAGGTTAAAAAACTACAGCTAGGCACTTTGCCAAAAAAGGGTCATTTTTCACTGCGAAATTGAGGTGTGACCACATTGCGTTTTGCACCGTTTCCTGTCGCGGGCACTAGGCCGACCCACACAAGTGAGGTACCATCTGTCTCGGAAGACTTTGGGAAACGCGGGGTGGGTGGAAATTTGTGGATCCACCCAGATTCCAGAACTTTCCACCACAGAAATGTGGGGAAAATTAGTTTTTTGGGACAATTTTTTAGGTTTGCAAGGGATTCTGGGTAACAGAACCTCGTGGGAGGCAGTCAAATCACCCCATCCTGGGTGTCTAGTTTTCAAAAATGTATAGGTTTGGTAGGTTTCCTTAGGTGCCAGCAGAGCTAGGGTTCAAAAACTACAGCTAGGCACTTTGCCAAAAAAGGGTCATTTTTCACTGCAAAATTGAGGTGTGAACACGTTGCGTTTTGCGCCGTTTCCTGTTGCAGGCACTAGGCCGACCCACACAAGTGAGGTACCATTTTTCTTGTAAGACTTTGGGGAATGCGGGGTGGGTGGAAATTTGTGGATCCACACAGATTCCAGAACTTTCCACCACAGAAATGTGGGGAAAATGTGTTTTTTTGGACAATTTTTTAGGTTTGCAAGGGATTCTGGGTAACAGAACCTGGTGGGAGACAGTCAAGTCACCCTATCCTAGATTCCCCTGGGTGTCTAGTTTTCAGAAATGTATAGGTTTGCTAGGTTTTCCTAGGTGCCGGCAGAGCTAGGGTTAAAAAACTACAGCTAGTCACTTTGCCAAAAAAGGGTCATATTTCACTGCAAAATTAAGGTGTGACCACATTGCGTTTAGCGCCGTTTCCTGTCGCGGGCACTAGGGCGACCCACACAAGTGAGGTACCATTTTTCTCGGAAGACTTTGGGAAACGCGGGGTGGGTGGAAATTTGTGGATCCACGCAGATTCCAGAACTTTCCACCACAGAAATGTGGGGAAAATTTGTTTTTTTTGGACAATTGTTTAGGTTTGCAAAGGATTCTGGGTGACAGAACCTCATGGGAGGCAGTCAAATCACCCCATCCTGGATTTCCCTGGGTGTCTAGTTTTCAAAAATGTATAGGTTTGGTAGGTTTCCCTAGGTGACAGCAGAGCTAGGGTTCAAAAACTACAGCTAGGCACTTTGCCAAAAAAGAGTCATTTTTCACTGCAAAATTGAGGTGTGACCACGTTGCGTTTTGCGCCGTTTCCTGTTGCAGGCACTAGGCCGACCCACACAAGTGAGGTACCATTTTTCTTGTAAGACTTTGGGGAATGCGGGGTGGGTGGAAATTTGTGGATCCACACAGATTCCAGAACTTTCCACCACAGAAATGTGGGGAAAATGTGTTTTTTTGGACAATTTTTTAGGTTTGCAAGGGATTCTGGGTAACAGAACCTGGTGGGAGACAGTCAAGTCACCCTATCCTAGATTCCACTGGGTGTCTAGTTTTCAAAAATGTATAGGTTTGCTAGTTTTCCCTAGGTGCCGGCAGAGCTAGGGTTCAAAAACTACAGCTAGTCACTTTGCCAAAAAAGGGTCATTTTTCACTGCAAAATTGAGGTGTGACCACGTTGCGTTTTGCGCCGTTTCCTGTTGCAGGCACTAGGCCGACCCACACAAGTGAGGTACCATTTTTCTTGTAAGACTTTGGGGAAAGCGGGGTGGGTGGACATTTGTGGATCCACACAGATTCCAGAACTTTCCACCACAGAAATGTGGGGAAAATGTGTTTTTTTTGGACAATTTTTTAGGTTTGCAAGGGATTCTGGGTAACAGAACCTGGTGGGAGACAGTCAAGTCACCCTATCCTAGATTCCCCTGGGTGTCTAGTTTTAAAAAATGTATAGGTTTGCTAGGTTTCCCTAGGTGCCGGCAGAGCTAGGGTTAAAAAACTACAGCTAGTCACTTTGCCAAAAAAGGGTCATATTTCACTGCAAAATTAAGGTGTGACCACATTGCGTTTTGCTCCGTGTCTTGTCGCGGGCACTAGGCCGACCCACACAAGTGAGGTACCATTTTTCTCGGAAGACTTTGGGGAACGCGTGGTGGGTGGAAATTTGTGGATCCATGCAGATTCCAGAACTTTCCACCACAGAAATATGGGGAAAATGTGTTTGTTTTGCCAATTTAGGTTTGCAAGGGATTCTGGGTAACAAAACCTTTCAAAAAGGTTTGCTAGGTTTCCCTAGGTGCCGGCAGAGCTAGTGTTCAAAAACTACAGCTAGACACTTCGCAAAAAAAGGGTACATTTTCATTGTGAAAATGTGGTGTGTTCATGTTGGGTTTTGAGCCATTTCCTGTCGTGGGCACTATACCTACCCACACAAGTGAGGTACCATTTTTATCGGTAGACTTAGGGTAATTTAGATTTGTAAAGAAACTGTTATTACCTATTGATTTTTTATGCATTTCTGCCTTCCAAATGAAAGACATTGTGTAAAAAAGAAGTCATTTTGAAAAATGACCGATAATTCTCATGCTAGTATGAGTATTCCCAATTTCGAAAATGGGCAAATATGTACTGTTTCTAAACTCCTATAATTTGTTCCCATTTCAGAAATACATAGGTGTCTTTAATACCGATTTTTCCATGGCTACATTTTCCCACAGTAATTGCTATATACCCGGAACAGAATTAAAACCATTGCAAATTGCTGCTCAGTGTTTGACTCTGGGTTCGCGGGGTTCTTGGTGAACCTATAAGTCCTATATATCCCCACAACCAGGAAGGTCCAGCGGGTGTATCGGTATATTGCTTTCAAAGAGCTGCCACAATTAGAATAAGTTACAGGTGAAAACGTTGACACAAAAGGCTGTTTTTTTCAACTAATTTTCAATGTTTCCTTTATTTAACTGTTCGTTTCCATAAAGAAACCTTGATGGATCTACACAAATGACCCCTTGCTGAATTCCAGAATTTTGTCTACCTGTTTAAAATGTATAGCTTTCCAGGATCCATTATTACTTTCACACTCATTTCTACCATTAACTGGAAGGAGGTTGAAAGCACAAAAAATAGCAAAAATAGGCTATGTCCCAGAAAAATGCCAAAACTGTGTATAAAATGTTGGTTTTCTGTCAAAAGTCTGTCATTCCCTAAAAGCTGGGAAAATGGTGATTTCAGCCTCACAACCCCTTTTTTGATAACATTTGCAGGGAAAAACCCAGACGCTTTCATTTGCAGCCCGTTTTTCCCATTTTTCCCCCAAAAAGAAATTTGTTGCTGTATTTTGGCTAATTTCTGGGACCCCTCCAGGGGAATCCACAAATTCTGGGTACCTTTAGAATCCCCATGATGTTGGAAGAAAAGGACGCAAATTTGGCGTGGATACCTTATGTGGTCAAAATGTTACAGGGGCCTAAGCGCGCACTACCCCAAATAGCCAAAAAAAGACTTAGCATGGGGGGGGGGAAGGCCTAGCAGCGAAGGGGTTAACCAGAACAATTCAGAAATGCCATAGACCCATGAAGATACAGAGAGAAACCATGGATGGAAAAGACAAGAACATATAGGGAAATAATGATTCACTCTACCACAAAATCAAAGTTCAGTAAAAATTGAGCACCTCATTCAGACTCCTAGATTTTGTTTCTGCCCTTCCCTCCGACAAGTGGTGTCAGAAGTGAGATCTGGGAAAATGGAAGCCGCTTTGCACAAGATGGAAGAAAACCAAGAGAAATTTGGTCAGATTATGGAGCGGTTTCTTGTTGCAGCAGAAGGAGACCGCAAGAGGTTGCACAAGACCCTCACCGAGCAAGGTCAAGCCCAGGAAACATGGTCCAGAAGCTAACAGAGACTCTGGGGCAACCACAAAGCCATGCCACCCTCCCGTCAGTTATACTACAAACATATGTCACTGGGGAGGACCCAGATTTTTTATTCTCTAATTTTGATAGGATGGAGAGAGCCGCCGCCTGGCCTGTTGATCATTGGGGACCGTACCTGGGTCCACTCCTTACAGGTGACCTCTAGTCCGCTTACCAGGCCGCTAACCCTCTTGGTCTGACACCATATGAGGACAATGAGAAAATTATTCTGGAATTCATGGGAGTATGTGAGGAAACGTACAGGGTCCGGCTGTGCCAAATCAAACAAGGCCCACAAGAGACACCTAAAGCCTTGTATTATCGTGTCCGGGATATGACGGATCGCGGGATATGACGGATCGTTGGTTTCAACCCCAGGCCTCCACCAAGGAAGAGATAATGGAAAAGGTATATCTCAAACAATATCTGTTATCCTTACACCCCAATCAAAAAGTGGGTACAGCAGCACGCCCCCTTAACTTTTGAAAGGGCCATGGAGATCACCAGTGCCTATAGTAGGGCACAAGAAATCCAGATGGGACGTGAGGACGCCCCATGGAAATCTTCAGGGGGAGCCCTCACGAAACCAACCAAGAACCCCTCCCTTAGGAAGACTGTGTCCATTGCAATGTAGACGGGCTACCTGCACAACCTCCCATCTCTCTGGGACCGCAGTGTTTCCACTGTGGAGAGCAAGGACATATTGCCCGAGTATGTGCGCAGAAGTAAGAACCTATGGACATTATCTCACCAAGTCCTTTTTCTGCACTCCCTGAGAACCCAAGGACCCCCTATCATTCCATAGGAAAGTAAAGGTTAATGGAGAGAACAGACAGGCACTAGTGGATATGGGAGGTCACCAGAGTGTAATGCAGCCCAGAGCTATTCCAGGAGGGGTACATACCATTAAAGGACACGTGAACATCCAATGTGTGCATGGGGATCAAAAATGATGCCCTATGACAGAGGTCTGTGTACAGCATACACCCTCCAAGAAACCAATAGCCCTTAAGGTTGGACTAATACCAAAGTTACCGGAACCTATTGTGTTGGGGAATGATTATTCACACATGAACCAACTTCTCCAGGATATCGGGAAGGAGAAAGGGTGGAGAAAAACTGCCCCCTTTTACAGACTCGACGAGATGGACGTAACCCCAGGTAAACCAAAGAAGAGAAAAAACCTAAAAAAAGAGAAAGTGGGAAAAAATGGGAGTGGACCTGTGTGGCTTTGTCCAATTCCACTGTGTCAGAACTGTGGGAACATGATTGCGGATTTCATGCTGCTCAAAGAGAAGAACCTAGCTTGCTAGAAGCCTGGAAATGGTCGTCCACCCTAGAAGACCCCAATCAAGTGGGTCCCCAATTCTTTGAAAAAATGGGCTACTGTACCAAAAAGGAGAGAAAGGCCAACCCCCACCATTGCTAGTCCCACAACAATACCGGGAACAAGTCCTGTTTCTTGCCCACAGTCATTTGTTAGGGGGACATTTTGGGGGGGGGGGAGGGACGGAGAAGACCCTCCTGGAGAACCTCTACTGGCTCTGGGTGTATCATCAAGCCTGGAAATGCTGTAGGGAGTGCTCCATCTATCAAAAGAATAGCCAAATACTACCTACCAAGGTCCCTACCAATAATAGAGGAACCCTTTTCCAGGGTAAGGATGGACATCATAGGACCTCTTCTTCCATCCCATAGTGGGTACCGATTCGTTCTGGTTTTAGTCATTCATGCCACCTGATTCTCTGAAGCTGTAGCCTTAAGACAACCTAACACGACTCAGAATGCGAGGGCTACGATTACTATTTTTTTGAGGGTAGGCTTTCCAAAAGAGATTACAACAGACCATGGAACTCCCTTTGTTTTGCGTCTAATGAAACAAGTGTGTCGCCAATTAGGCATAAAACAAATACGCACTACAGCGTACCATCCCCGAGGGGATGGGCTGGTGGAAAGATATATTGCGACCTTGAAAATCACATTGAAAAAACTGCTTGAACTGGAAACCCGGAGATGGTAGGATATGCTGCCCATGGCTTTGTTTGCTCTTTGATGCAAGCAGCAGAAAAATACCGGGTATTCCCCATTCGAGTTACTCTATGGGAGACAGCCACATACCCTGCTTGACATGATGAGAGAAGAATGGGAAGAAGAACCACAAGGGGCTAAACCCCTACCTGAATATTTACTTGATTTAAAATCCCACCTACATAAAATTCGGAGTATAGTCAAGGACCATCTAGAAAGAGCCCAGGAAAATCAAAAGAAACAGTACGATAAAAAATACAAAGAACACATCCTAGAGATAGGAAATTGGGTACTAGTGATGAATCCCACTTCTGACCATAAGCTTTTAGGGCAATGGCAAGGCCCCTATAAAGATATTGACAGAGTGACGCTTGTTACTTATCGTCTTGAGCTAGACCCAGGGAATAAAAAGAACACACAGATATACCATATTAATCTGCTTAAGAAATGGGAAGGTAGCAGACCAACTTTAAAGGGGAAAACAAACAGTGATGATTTCTTATTCCAGCAAAGTATAGATCCTGATCGACCTGTAGAACAGCGACAGGAGCTAAGCACTCATCTCTCTCCCCTTCAGGGCATGTTCTGCCTAGGACTTCATTAATTGAGTATGTCATTCAAACTGAACTCCAAAAGGTTATACGGTTACGACCATATCGTATACCCTCATCTCGAATTTCAATTTTTCAATTTTTTAATTTCAATCTCGAAGGGAGGCTGTTGAGAAGGAAACAAATATTGGATATGGAAATCATTGAGCCATCCAATTGCGAATGGAATTCTCCTATTATAATTGTTCCAAAACCTGATGTCTCTATTAGATTCTGTATCGATTTTAGAGAGATCAACAAAATATCCCAGTTTGATGCCTATGCCCTGCCCAGAATAGACAAGATGATTGAAAGACTAGTGAGAGTCCAGTACATCAGTATACTGTAATTGTGTAGGGGTACTGGTAGGGACCCCTTAGAGAATAGAATAGAGAGAAAACTGCCTTCTCCACCCCGGGAGGATTGTACCACTATAAAGTACTCCTTTTTGGTTTACATGGAGCCCCACTACCTTCCAAAGGGTAATGAACCTTATCCCTAAACCTCACCATGCTTTTACAACAGCTTATATCGATTACATAGTTATCTACAATAACTCGTGGGGACAGCACCTAAGGCATCTAGAGGCCATAATTAGATCTTTAAAAGAGTGTGGCCTTACCCTAAATCCAGCTAAAAGTCATCTAGCTGCTCGATCAGTAAAGTACCTGGAGTATCTCTTAGGAGAAGGTTTTATTAAACCACAAGAAGAGAAAGTGGCAGCCATAACCAGATTCCCCTTCCCTCAGAATAGGAAAGGCCTTCATGCTTTCTTGGGTATCCTTGGATATTATCGAGGGTTCATCCCTTCTTTTTCCGAGATAACGACCCCATTAACCAATCTCTTAAAGAAGGATGGAAAAACAGAAAGAGAACTTAAACACCCCTCCCGCCGAGGTCCTACCAGCTTATAACCAGCTAAAACATGACCTCACTGCTCAGGCCGTCCTCTTGTGTCCGGACTATGATAAACCATTCATATTACAAACCAATGCTTCCAATCATGGTTTGGGTGCGGTATTATCCCAGCGAGATTCACAAGGTCAGGAGAGACCAATACTGTTTATCAGCAGAAAACTATTTCCCAGAGAAAGGAAATATGCCGTCATAGAGTAGCAGGCCTTGACTATGAAATGGGCTGTTAACACAGTACAATACTATGTGGAAGGCAGGGAGTTCACCATGTTCACGGACCATGCCCCTTTACAGGGGTTGTCTAAAAATCGAGGACACAATGACCGAGTTTTGAGGTGGTTTTTAGCCCTTCACCTCTTCCTGTTTACTACATATAGAAAGGGCAAAGACCAAACCAATGCTGACTATTTTTCACGATACCCAGTAGACCCCTATCTTGCAAGCAAGAAAGTTAGGGAATGGGAATGTGGGAGGGAGACACAGCCCGAATGTGAAGACTTACCCGGTGCTGACTACCCGCAGTTACAGCCGAGCGATGGCATGGAGAGGAAGGGGAAAATGTCCAAAGGGTTATCCCTTTGACCTTCCCTGTACAGGTTGACAACCAGTCCGTCCCTCCAGTGAACCAATCAGCCACCCAGGGAGGCCTAGACGAGGGAGGACCTGGCGAGGAGTGGCGGCAGCTTCAGGAAGAAGATGGGCTGTTCCATTGGAAGCAGGAAGTCCGGCAGAGCGCCTACGAGCAACACCAAGACGAGTACAAGACGCCGGGTGCTGTAGAAGAAGCAGGAGCCCATCGGCAAGTTCAGGCGGGAGGAGACACTGAAGACGACACAACGGAGTGCTGGTCGGAGGAGTGGTGGACTCCTCAGGAGAGCCGATGTGGCGCCGCTGCAACTCAGGAGAGTTTTGGCCAGCGCAGTGAGGACCGTGTGAGGGAGGAGCGTGGGTGGCTGACTGATATTACCCTGCCCCGGATGCCCAACAAGATACAGGCTAAAACAAACGAGTACTAGACAACTCGGGAGAAGAGTTGTTTTTGCCTTTCGTTGTTTGTTTACTTTTTTTCTTTTGTTCATTGTCACAAACTAACATGGGGGAGGTGGGAAAACGGGGGGAGGAGGAGGTCCTTTGCAATCGTGTACCTGTGTTGAGCATTTATTTTTGCCTTTATATTTTTCTATTGGGCGATCCAATGACCAAACCAAACCATAAGGGAAAGAAATGTATACCCTTTATGAGAAGGGAGAAAGACCAAAAGAGAGAGAAGAGAAGTAAAGAAAGCCCTCAGTGTGTGCAACATTCTTTTTTTTCCCTTCCTTTACTTTGTCAATTCCCTACCCCCCTCACTCCCTATAAAGAGATTTTTTTGTTGTTTGACACGTACTCAGTATGGTGGAGACCTATCCTGACAAAAGTCAAAGTAACCTCTGGGTATTCACCACCTTCTCTCCTTTCTTCCGAGCCTCTTGGGGTCTGTCCATCTTGCACATGAGAACCTGGTAAAGAAAAGAAAGAGTGAGAAGAAAAACATAAACACATGAACAACAGAGCCAAGTTTCGTCAAGACAGAAAAAGGAACCAGAACAATTCAGAAACGCCATAGACCCATGAACCAGAACAATTCAGAAATGTCATAGACCCATGAAGATACAGAGAGAAACCATGGAAGGAAAAGACAAGAACATATAGGGAAATACTGATTCACTCTGTCACAAAATTGAGCACCTCATTCGGCCTCCTAGATTTTGTTTCTGCCCATCCCTCTGACAGTCCGATGACATTCTCCATTGCCCCAGAGTCTATTAAGGCTCTCACTTTCCACACACTTCCTGAACTTGATTTTACGGTTATGGCTATGCTCACATGACGATGAAAGACACTATAAGTTCCATTTGAGGTCTAGCTAGGCAGGCTGACCTTAAATCCTACCAAGTGTATTTGTTTTCCTCCAGTTCTGTACTGGCTATTGGTAAGGATTGTGATCCTTACCTGTGATCCTGAGACTTGCCACCGCCCTACCACCAGAATACAAGTTATTTGTTATCTGGCAGGTGGCATGTGGGCACCATAGTCGGAACGCCTCACAAAGTTCTTTACGGCATGGACTGAAAAGTTGGTGCAGCGGTGGCTCGACCGCACCGCCATGCCCACGCGACTCTGGTGGTCCTCGGACTGCCAAACTCGTAATTTAGTAGTAGTTCGGCAGTGTTTTACGAAAAGGCCAGGTGTGCTACAATAAAGACTCTAATTTAGCATGCTTTGCTTTTCTTTCTCCTCTTTAGTCAAAGGGCCCCTAATCTATCCTAATTGCATGGGCTCGGAGGAATTTACCGTTTTGGACACTTTCCCTCTATGCTTATCACAAACTAATATGATCTTGTGTTCCACTGTTTTACCTTTCTCCAATTTTCTTCCTAGAAGGCGATGGTTTGCTTGCACCACCTGGGGCCGTGTTACAGAAGTGGGGTCGTGTTAGGGAAGTGCCCCAGGGGCACAACGAGAGTTTGCGCCTGCTTTGCACGCCACTGGGGCACTTTGATATTACAGAAGGGCCCGCAGACGCTTGTACGTCCCCTTCTGTAATACTGATAGCGCAGGCACACAAAAAGTGCCTGCACTATCGTCAGAGGGCATTCCCTCATTTGAATGGGGGCGTGGCCCCATGCAAAAAGGGAAAATTGGGAATCCTTTGCCCCTTTTCCCATGCCTTATTACAGACGCGGGCGCAGAGGCAAAGAAGCTGTCAGGAGGCGCACTTGCCCCCTGATTGCAGTCCTCTGGCAGGGGAAAGGGGATCAAATGGATCCCCCAGACATCCCCTTGCAGGCGAGTGCAGTAATTTACGGCACCTGCCTGCAAGGGGGTCTCTAATCCCCCTTAAAAGTGCAGGTGGATTGCTGCCCCAGAGCATGGCGAGTTTAGGACTGCCCTGGGGGCAGCACATTCATCCTAATACGTCACATTTTCCTTGTTTGCTCCATTAAAAGGTACGCCCGGCCCAAATAAGCAAAATGCACCATATGTATGATATGACCCCAGATTTATTTTGTGAGATTAATTCTTTTAATTCTTCAAGTAAAATAGCAATAGAATACTGAAATTCTAACCAATAATGTTTACCTTCAGAATATCATCCTCCCCCCGACGTGACATCCCTAACACCTTTAATCGTATTTCATTCTATTCCACCGTAATTGTTGGGAAATCTCTGACTTGCTTCTCTATGGAAGCTCGCGACAAATAAACCCAGGCATCAGAGCTGATATGTATAGTAGTAAATGTAAATGTAAATGTAAATGTAAATGTAAAGGAATTTATATAGCGCAAATCACCAAGCGGTCTCTAAGCGCTTGCTTAGGGAACCCGTCCTGGTATTCCCCTGTGAAATAACCCGGCAGGGCATCCGCAAGGTGAAAGCCAGGAATCCCACCGCGAGGGGCCGTTGTGGAGATTAAGCAAGCTATTGCCCAGAGTCGCAGAGTGTGAACCCATGAATCGAGTAGGCACCGGAGCGAGAATTGTCGAGGCCATGGACATTATGGACTCAAGACCCAGCTGAGCCGGGAATTGAACCCTGGTCCCGGGCTGACCTCTCCTTCCAGGTCTGCCTCCTCTAACCAGTGAGCCACACTTCTCAGTGAACGCTGCATTACCAGACCACTACCACTGACCTTAGAAGCTTCCAGAGCTGGCCTTTGCTATGATGGTGCCCTGGGCAGAAAGAAATTTGGTGCCCTCACTGCTTCTAAATAAAATTAGGCAGTAGGGGTTCCTTTTGCATTCACTGGACTAATTACATCACAGCAGTGACTGACCTCTGAACACAAACCTCTTCACACCTCCCTCAACTCACCTGAATCACTCACAGCTCAGGTTTGTCACACTGGGGCAAGTTGTTGAGGGTGTGCTAGAAAGGGGATGTCTCGAGTTGGCAGAGGTATGCACCTTTGACCAAGGAGGGCCCTTTCCGGGGATTGTACACTTTGGATAACCCCTTCTCACCCCATTGGTAGCTTGGCATGAGCAGACTGGCTTACCCAAATTAGAGTTACACCGTGAAAACACTACAAATGGTCACCACACCAGTTTAGAAAAATAAAGTATCTTTATCTAAATCCAACAAGACCAAAACGACAAAAATCCTTTTAATATAGTTACTTACAAAAATAGAAAAGTGGAAACAAAATAGCTCCACCTCGGGCTATTACAACATTGTGACAGGCACAAATCCAAAGTACGGCGATGACAGCAAGGTGCGCAGATTGGCGACAGAGTCAAATGGACCCCCAAAACTACAGTACATTGGACGCGAAGTCAACAGACTATGCAAGGCATCGTAGAGGTGAGGCGTCGTGGAGGTGAGGCGTCGGTGACGAGGTAAAACCAGTTCCCTTCTGCCACAGAGGAAGTGAGGCGCCGAGTCCATGAAGAGGCGAGGCGTCGAATCCAGGACAGTGACAATAGGTGGCATCGGCGGTGAAGCGTCGGCTCTGGTGAGGAGATGCAATGTCGAAGAGTTTGTGAAGGCACCCTTGTTGGTTATCGGCGCCACGATAACTGGATGCTGGCGCTGGCGGTGATGGCATCAGTGCGAGTGCTGACATCGGTAAGGCCGATAACTGCAGGTTGTGCAGGCATCAAAGGGCATCGGAGCTGCAGGGCGGTGCACTGTGTATTTCACGAGTGGTGCCCAAGGCCTCGGTGCATGTCGCAGGCTCACTGGTGGTGTCGCTGAAGGCATTGAAGTTGTTCTTGTTGCTTTGCAGCACCAACCACACAATTTTTAGGGCCCTGGACTGGAATTGGCACCCTTTTAATTACAGGAGTCCACAGAGGAGTCCAGGTGCTGGTCAGTGGGTTGCAGGTAAAGCCTTTGTGACCCTGAGACTTCGGAACAGGAGGCAAGCACACACATGCAGTTAAAGGTTCTTCTTCAAGCAGGTTCACAGCAAAGTCCAGTCTTTGCCTTCTCCTTGGCAGAAGCAGCAACTGCAGGCCAACTCAGAAAAGCACACACAACAAAGGGACTGTACTCCTCCTTACAGCTCTCCAGCTCTTCTCCTTGGCAGAGGTTCCTCTTGAGTCCAGAAGTGATCTAATTCTCTGGGGTTTAAGGTCCAACACGTATACCTCATTTCTCTTTGTGCAAGGGTCTCTGAGCCCAGACCAAACCAGTTCTACCCTCTCTGGCCCAGTTAACCTACAGAAGGTGGAGACAGCATTGTGTAGAGAATAAACTGCCTATTTAGATGCTAGGGAAATCCCTACTAACACTCTAAATGCTGAACAGGCCTAATCAGCCAAACTATGAGTCACCCAGGAAAGGCAGGACACACCTCAACCCCCCTTGTGACTGTCAACAGTGCATGCACATCCGCAGCCTCTGTCACTTTAAAACCAGACAGTGAATACACAAACAACCCGAGGCACACAGAATGGTTAAACAGGAAACTGACTACATTCTAAAAGTAAAACACAGAAGATGATGGACGGAATGTTGCACATTGGCAAAACATTCACCCCCAGTCACAGATCTGGGTTTAATCCATTGTTATTTTGCTCACCACGCCACCCCAGTTCAGACATGGCCATATGCAAATCAGTCTTGACCCTGTGCCTCATGGTAACAGTCCAGCCCGAACTACCAAGCCATGTCTTCCCTGGACCGGAATCAAGCATCCTAGGACCGGATTCGGGGTTTCACCCCTCTTCAGCCAGGATAGCTTGACTCCAGTGGTGTAGTGAGCACGGGACCCACGTCTGGGCATACCCTTCCCACATAGGGCGAACAGCAAAACACACAAGATGATGGACGGAATGTTGCATATTGGCAAAACATTCACCCCCAGTCACAGATCTGGGTTTAATCCATCGCTATTTTGCTCACCACGCCACCCCAGTTCAGACATGGCCATATGCAAATTAGTCTTGACCCTGTGCCTCATGGGAACAGTCCAGCCCGAACTGCCAAGCCATGTCTTCCCTGGACCGGAATCAAGCATCTTAGGACCGGTTTCGGGATTTCACTCCTCTTCAGCCAGGATAGCTTGACTCCAGTGGCGTAGTGAGCACGGGACCCACGTCTGGGCATACCCTTCCCACATAGGGCGAACAGCAAAACACACAAGATGATGGACAGAATGTTGCACATTGGCAAAACATTCACCCCCAGTCACATATCTGGGTTTAATCCATCGTTATTTTGCTCACCACGCCACCCCAGTTCAGACATGGCCATATGCAAATCAGTCTTGACCCTGTGTCTCATGGGAACAGTCCAGCCCGAACTGCCAAGCCATGTCTTCCCTGGACAGTAATCAAGCATCCTAGGACCGGTTTCGGGGTTTCACCCCTCTTCAGCCAGGATAGCTTGACTCCAGTGGCGTGGTGAGCACGGGACCCACGTCTGGGCATTCCCTTCCCACATAGGGCAAACAGCAAAACACACAAGATGATGGACGGAATGTTGCACATTGGCAAAACATTCACCCCCAGACACAGATCTGGGTTTAATCCATCGTTATTTTTCTCACCACACCACCCCAGTTCAGACATGGCCATATGCAAATCAGTCTTGACCCTGTGCCTCTTGGGAACAGTCCAGCCTGAACTGCCAAGCCATGTCTTCCCTGGACCGGAATCAAGCATCCTATGACCGGTTTGGGGTTTCACACCTCTTCAGCCAGGATAGCTTCACTTCAGTGGTGTAGTGAGCACGGGACCCACGTCTGGACATACCCTTCCCACATAGGGTGAACAGCAAAACACACAAGATGATGGACGGAATGTTGCACATTGGCAAAACATTCACCCCCAGTCATAGATCTGGGTTTAATCCATCGTTATTTTGCTCACCACGCCACCCCAGTTTAGACATGGCCATATGTAAATCAGTCTTGACCCTGTGCCTCATGGGAACAGTCCAACCCGAACTGCCAAGCCATGTCTTCCCTGGACCGGAATCAAGCATCCTAGGACCGGTTTCGGGGTTTCACCCCTCTTCAGCCAGGATAGCTTGACTCCAGTGGCGTAGTGAGCACGGGACCCACGTCTCGGCATACCCTTCCCACATAGGGTGAACAGCAAAACACACAAGATGATAGACGGAATGTTGCACATTGGCAAAACATTCACCCCCAGTCATAGATCTGGGTTTAATCCATCGTTATTTTGCTCACCACGCCACCCCAGTTCAGATATGGCCATATGCAAATCAGTCTTGACCCTGTGCCTCATGGGAACAGTCCAGCCCGAACTGCCAAGCCATGTCTTCCCTGGACCGGAATCAAGCATCCTAGGACCGGTTTCGGAGTTTCACCCCTCTTCAGCCGGGATAGCTTGACTCCAGTGGCGTAGTGAGCACGGGACCCACGTGTGGGCATACCCTTCCCACATAGGGCGAACAGCAAAACACACCAGGTGATGGACGGAATGTTGCACATTGGCAAAACATTCACCCCCAGTCACCAATCTGGGTTTAATCCATCGTTATTTTGCTCACCACGCCACCCCAGTTCAGACATGGCCATATGCAAATTAGTCTTGACCCTGTGCCTCATGGGAACATTCCAGCCCGAACTGCCAAGCCATGTCTTCCCTGGACTGGAATCAAGCATCCTAGGACCGGTTTCGAGATTTCACCCCTCTTCAGCCAGGATAGCTTGACTCCAGTGGCGTAGTGAGCACGGGACCCACGTCTGGGCAGACCCTTCCCACATAGGGCAAACAGCAAAACACACAAGATGATGGACGAAATGTTGCACATTGGCAAAACATTCACCCCCAGTCACTGATCTGGGTTTAATCCATCGCTATTTTGCTCACCATGTCACCCCAGTTCAGACATTGCCATATGCAAATCAGTCTTGACCCTGTGCCTCATGGGAACAGTCCAGCCCGAACTGCCAAGCCATGTCTTCCCTGGACCGGAATCAAGCATCTTAGGACCGGTTTCGGGGTTTCACCCCTCTTCAGCCAGGATAGCTTGACTCCAGTGGCATGGTGAGCACGGGACCCACGTCTGGGCATTCCCTTCCCACATAGGGCAAACAGCAAAACACACAAGATGATGGACGGAATGTTGCACATTGGCAAAACATTCACCCCCAGACACAGATCTGGGTTTAATCCATCGTTATTTTGCTCACCACGCCACCCCAGTTCAGACATGGCCATATGCAAATCAGTCTTGACCCTGTGCCTCTTGGTAACAGTCCAGCCCGAACTGCCAAGCCATGACTTCCCTGGACCGGAATCAAGCATCCTATGACCGGTTTGGGGTTTCACACCTCTTCAGCCAGGATAGCTTCACTTCAGTGGTGTAGTGAGCACAGGACCCACGTCTGGACATACCCTTCCCACATAGGGTGAACAGCAAAACACACAAGATGATGGACGGAATGTTGCACATTGGCAAAACATTCACCCCCAGTCATAGATCTGGGTTTAATCCATCGTTATTTTGCTCACCACGCCACCCCAGTTTAGACATGGCCATATGTAAATCAGTCTTGACCCTGTGCCTCATGGGAACAGTCCAACCCGAACTGCCAAGCCATCTCTTCCCTGGACCGGAATCAAGCATCCTAGGACCGGTTTTGGGGTTTCACCCCTCTTCAGCCAGGATAGCTTGACTCCAGTGGCGTAGTGAGCACGGGACCCACGTCTGGGCATACCCCTCCAACATAGGGTGAACAGCAAAACACACAAGATGATGGACGGAATGTTGCACATTGGCAAAACATTCACCCCCAGTCACCAATCTGGGTTTAATCCATCGTTATTTTGCTCACCACGCCACCCCAGTTCAGACATGGCCATATGCAAATTAGTCTTGACCCTGTGCCTCATGGGAACATTCCAGCCCGAACTGCCAAGCCATGTCTTCCCTGGACTGGAATCAAGCATCCTAGGACCGGTTTCGGGATTTCACCCCTCTTCAGCCGGGATAGCTTGATTCCAGTGGCGTAGTGAGCACGGGACCCACGTCTGGGCAGACCCTTCCCACATAGGGCAAACAGCAAAACACACAAGATGATGGACGAAATGTTGCACATTGGCAAAACATTCACCCCCAGTCACAGATCTGGGTTTAACCCATCGTTATTTTGCTCACCATGTCACCCCAGTTCAGACATTGCCATATGCAAATCAGTCTTGACCCTGTGCCTCATGGGAACAGTCCAGCCCGAACTGCCAAACCATGTCTTCCCTGGACCGGAATCAAGCATCCCAGGACCGGTTTCAGGGTTTCACCCCTCTTCAGCCAGGATAGCTTGACTCCAGTGGCGTAGTGAGCACGGGACCCACGTCTGGGCATACCCTTCCCACATAGGGCGAACAGCAAAACACACAAGATGATGGACAGAATGTTGCACATTGGCAAAACATTCACCCCCAGTCACAGATCTGGGTTTAATCCATCGTTATTTTGCTCACCACGCCACCCCAGTTCAGACATGGCCATATGCAAATCAGTCTTGACCCTGTGCCTCATGGGAACAGTCCAGCCCGAACTGCCAAGCCATGTCTTCCCTGGACCGGAATCAAGCATCCTAGGACCGGTTTCGGGGTTTCACCCCTCTTCAGCCAGGATAGCTTGACTCCAGTGGCGTAGTGAGCACGGGACCCACGTCTGGGTATACCCTTCCCACATAGGGCGAACAGCAAAACACACAAGATGATGGACGGAATGTTGCACATTGGCAAAACATTCACCCTGTTCGCCCTATGTGGGAAGGGTATGCCCAGACGTGGGTCCCATGCTCACTACGCCACTGGAGTCAAGCTATCCTGGCTGAAGAGGGGTGATATCCCGAAACCGGTCTTAGGATGCTTGATTCCGGTCCAGGGAAGACATGGCTTGGCAGTTAGGGCGTGACTGCTCCAATGAGGCACAGGTTCAAGACTGATTTGCATATGGCCATGTCTGAACTGGGGTGGCATGGTGAGCAAAATAACAATGGATTAAACCCAGATCTGTGACTGGGGGTGAATGTTTTGCCAATGTACAGCATTCCGTCCATCATCTTGTGTGTTTTGCTGTTCGCCCTATGTGGGAAGGGTATGCCCAGACGTGGGTCCCGTGCTCACTACGCCACTGGAGTCAAGCTATCCTGGCTGAAGAGGGGTGAAACCCCAAAACCGTTCCTAGGATGCTTGATTCTGGTCCAGGGAAGACATGGCTTGGCAGTTCGGGCTGGACTGTTCCCATGAGGCACAGGGTCAAGACTGATTTGCATATGGCCATATCTGAACTGGGGTGGCGTGGTGAGCAAAATAAGAATGGATTAAACCCAGATCTGTGACTGTGGGTGAATGTTTTGCCAATGTGCAGCATTCCGTCCATCTTCTTGTGTGTTTTACATTCTAAAAGTGGCAGTTTCCAACACACCATTTAAAAAACATTTTCCTAAAAAGACCTGTTATAAAATTCTGAGTTTAGAGTGCCAAAACTCCATTCCTCCATCTTGGCCCACTGGAAAGTTATACTTGTAAGATGTTATAGAGCAACCCCTACTAATGCCTATGGGACAGAGCGACCTTCAATAGTGAAAAATGAAATACAGTATTTCACTATCATGACATTTCACACACACACCAGTACATGTCTTAACTTTCATATACATTGCACCCTGGGGGTACCTTGGGCCTACCTAAGGGGTGCTTTACATGTGCAAATGAGAAGGTTAGGGCCTGTGAAGTGGGTGCCCTTGCCAGGTTGTTATGGCAGTTTAAAACTGCACATACAGGCACTACTGCAGTAGGTCTGACACACATTAAAAGGGCTACTCCTCTAGGTGGCACAAATAGTGCTGCAAGCCCACTTAGTGGCATTCGATTTACAGACTTTGGCACACTCAGTGCACTTTACTAGGATCTTTTCAGTAAATAAAATATGCCAATCATGGATAACCAATCATAATCACAATTTATACAGGGAGCACTTGAACTTTGACACTGGTCAGCAGTGGCAAAGTGCCCTAAGCATCTAATCCAGCAAAAACGAAATCTACCATACAGTCAAACAATGCAGTAGGTAGAGGCAAAACGTCAGGGGAAGCGACTCAAAGGATCCTAAGTCTAACAGGGTGGTGTGTTAGTATATGGCAGCAGGGGCTGAGAGGTGAAGGACAAGAAAAAGGACTGATGGGGTGTTAAAAAAAGCACCTGCTGCACTTTAATAAATGATTAAAACCACTGCAAATTAAATCACTGGAGCCAAATGAGATGCATGCTACTGTCTGAATGCCCTTAATGCCACAGCTCTATGCACCTGTCTCAAAACTGGTGCTCCAGTACTAAGCCCAACTCACTCAAGCCAAAAGCCGCACTGCAAGTGACCCCTCCTGATCAATCACCCGCGGTCTCACCGGGGCTCCCCTGCCATATTAAAACACGAGTGCTGAAATCATGACTTATAACGTTTTCAAAAAAGTGCAAAGTGTGAAAATTTTGTGTGCAAATTATTTCTCATGATTTGTGTTTCTAATGCTGCATACAGTGGTAACGGATGAACTAATGATGCTGAACTTGAAATTAGTTACTGAGGTAATATAGAAGATTTATAATGAGATAAATAGTCATGCCACATTCTAATATGGGTGCAGTTTCGGGTGTTCTGTTCAACTTTCTCCTGCTCATCCCCCCTCTCAATCAGTATTCTGCTTTAAGCCATCTCTCATTTCTGCGGAACATCAAGTGATGACATCAATGTAATCATGATATAAAACGTTGTTAGAAAGCCTGTATTTTGAATGACGCTTCCATTGTGTAGCTAAAGTATCATTTTCAAGGACTTTCACTGGAAGTGCTAGTGTGGATGTGCAACTTCTATGAACCATTTTTAGGGGATGTTTAATTTTGTATTGATCATCTCTGGAGGGCAGTTGCTGAGAGAGAAGATGGAAAACTTCTCTTACCTTAAGAAATAGTTAGAGCTTCAAAAATTACGCAGTTGTTTCTGACTTGCCAGTGCGACCTTAACCCTGATCTATGCTGAATTTGCTGAACCTATTCATAAAAAGTGTGATTTGTATATAAAACCTCTTGGCCTTTAGCTGTTCCATTTCCTTTTTGGTCATTGCATGTGGGGTTCTGTTGGAGTTTACAGCTGCCATTAGGACTGCTGTTGCTGGAGACTTTATTTTTCTATGTTCATTCATTTGACTTAGATTCTTTACGGGATGTGTCAATACTCTTTATGAGTTTGACACTTAAAATCTTTGCTTAGATTCTGTCTAACTAGGAACTAATGAGTCTTATGGTTTTGCATTATATGTAATTCTGTATTTGGGCTTTTATGGCATTGCATGCATTTTTTCTCTGTGGCACATTTTGACTCTTCTGTATTAAAATTTATATTTTTGCTGTATTTGTAGCCGGGAACTCTTTCTTTAACAACTTCAATATGTATTTCTGTTTAACTCTGCCAAATGGTGTTATTCTGATGAGGACTGTAGTCTCTAACTACTAGATGTACAGGAGACGCTGGAGCCGAATTACTTACTGCTATAACTGAGGTTTCTGGTTGGCAGAGGTATGTACACTGCCACTGTAGTCAGGGTAAGCTAGATACACACTAAAAGATAACCTAGGCTCACCGTCTGGTAGCTTGGCACAGAACAGTCAGTGTTATCTAAAGAGGCAATGTGTAAGGTATTAGTGCAACACACATACACACACAGTAACACAATCAAGACACAACACAAATACTCCGCACAGGGTTAGAAAAATAGATTATATTTGTGTGAGTTATAAAAAGAACAACTCAAAAAGTAGTGCTTAGAAGCAAATAGCACTTAGGAGTTACTTGAGGTAAACCCAAAGTTCAGGCGGATCATGAGGGCAGGCCAGCTACAGGACTCATGTATGTCCCAGTGAAAAAGTACCTTTGATAGAGCAAGCTTCAATGTCAAAGACTCAATGCGTTGGTTCCAATCCGTGCAGGCAATGAAGGCTTCGTTGCTGACCCTGTTGCGATGCAGTTGATGCATTATCATCGAGCCGTGCTGTCTGTTGTCTTTAAGCTATGCAGTCCGTCAAAGCAATGTTGTTGGTCGGCTTCTATGTCGGCGTTGATAGGCAATGCATTGGTTACGATCAGCGCTAAGCCATCACTGCGCTGATTTTGATAGCTCTGTACAGCAGAAGCTCACTTTCAAGGGTCCAGAACTGGATTGGCACCACTTGGCAGGGCAGGACTAACAGACGTCCAGGCGCTGTTGCAAAGTTGTAGAAAGACTTTGCTGGACCTGAGACTTCAGAACAGGGGACAAGCCAGCAAACCCTTGGAGTCACTCTGGTTTCAATTCCAGTCCTTGTCCTAAGCAAGGCACAGATCAGCAGGCAGCTGAGCAGCACAGCAAAGCAGAATAGCAGTTATTCCATAGCAGCAGTCAAGCAGAGTGGCAATTCTTGTAGCACTAGCACAGTAGTCTTTACTCCTGGCAGAGTTCTTCACAGGTCCAGTAATGTACTGTCGTGGTAAGGTCAGAGGCCCAGTACTTATACCCAGTTGTGCCTTTGAAGTGGGGGTGACTTCAAAGCAGGCTCTTGAAGTGCACAGCCCTGGCTCCAGACTATCAAGAAGGGGTAATCAGGCCTTTGTGTGGGAAACAGGACACTGCCTATACAGGTGTAAGTTTCAGACCCCCACTCTCTTCCTGCCTAGAAAGAGCTATCAGAATGCAGATAAATTCAGATAAGTTCTCTGTCACATCGACCCTTCCTGTGTTTGTCTACAGGGAATGCACAACATGTAGCTGTCATCCACCCCACAAGTGTTTTGGAGACAGGCTGTACGGCACACAGAGCAGTAAGAGCAGAGAAATGTTCACTTTCTAAAAGTGGCATTTCTAAAACAGTATTGTGAAATCCAGCTTTACTAGTAAAGAGGATTTATCATTACCATTCCAAAGTTATGATGCGATACAGCTACTCCTTTCGAATCAGGAATTACAGCTTACAAGTATATTAACCCCTTCGCCGCGGGGGTAAGTCCCCCGCAGAGCGGGGGGGGGCGGTAGCGGTGGCGCTGTGCTCATGACGAGCCCAGCTCATTAATGAGGCACAGTGGAGCTGTGCTCATGACGAGCTGAGCTCGTCACGACCCTGCCCACTGATTGATTCTCCCGCACAGGCGGGGAATCAATCGCGCGTGGGCGGGCCGCGACCGTTATAACGAGCCCAGCTCGTCATGAGCACAGCTCCACTGTGCCCCATGACGAGCTGGGCTCGTCATGAGCACAGAAGCTGTTAAAGAATTCCCAATTCTAACCTATGAAATGAGTAGGCCTCACAGCAGTGAAAAATTAATTTGGGTGTTTGTCACTACCAGGACATGCAAACTCACCAGTACATGTCCTACCTTTTACTTATGCAGCACCCTGCCCTATGGGCTACCTAGGGCCTACCTCAGGGATGAATTATGTGCAATAAAAGGGGATTTTAAGCATTGGCAAGTAGGCTATAGGAAAGTGTCTATTTTAGACATGGTTAGACCCCACTTTTTGCCTGGAAAATTATATAGTTTGGACTGGAAGTGTACAGGGTCCCTGCCAACCAGGTCTCCTTCCCTAAACTGTACCTATTGTTTCCACAATTAGCACCACTTTAGCTCACATAGAAGTCCCAAGTAAATGGTACCTCTGATAACCAAGGGCCTTTTGGTCAAAGAGGGTCCCTAATGGCTGCAGCACAAACTGTGCAACCCTAACAGACCTCTCACCAAGCACATGCACACTGCCACTGCAGCCTGCATGTCTGGTGCAGATAAAATTTAAGGGTCGACATGGTACACATCCCTGTGTGACATGCCCACCGACAATGCATGGGATGTAGCTAAGACACCCCTCCAGCAGGCCTTAGCCCTAAGGCAGGATGCACTATCGCTCCTGTGAGGGCATATTTGCATGAGCAGATATGCCCCTGCAATATCCTTGTTGAATCCTGGATATTGTAAGTGACCAGGGAAGCCATAGCAAGCACATGGGCTGGACTCTCATCATTATGAATTCCCCAGCTCCATGATGGCTTCACTGAAGTATGGGTTGTTTGGTACCAAATATCTCATCACAATAAACCTGTACTGATTCCAGTGTCAGATTTACTAAAAATTGAACACAGAAGACTCCTTAGAAGGGTCCCCTGAAACCTACCAACCCTTAGTGCGGTCACCGACTGGCCTAAGCCAGCTTGCTACCACCAGACAGTTTTCTGACCTTGAAGGGTGAGTGCCTGAATGCTCAGAGGTCGAGAACTATGCCTTTCCAGGGTAGAGGTGTTCACACAACTCCCCCTGGTGAGGAAGAGCCAACTGTGGCAGGGAGCTTCGAAGGGTTTGATGCCGTCATAACGGGACCCTAGCCCCTCCTGTTAGAGGGAGTGGCCCCTTTCCTGTCATCACCCCCTTTTTGGCGGGAGGACAGGCAGAAAAACTTAGAAAGAATAGGAGGGGTGCCCCCCTTTGCCAACTCCACCTCTCAGGTGCTGGAGGCGAGGTGAAGTACAATTTTCAGTGCCCACCACCTTGAAGATGATGGAACTTATCCATTCTGGGCTGGAGATATGGCATAATAGAGGGTGTAGACACCCGAGATAAGGGGCCCATTGGCCACTACCTGTCACTCACTTGTAACACCCCTAAATCTATTATTTAGGTGGCATCACCAGACCTTAAACTTCAGTTCCTGATGACCTAAGAACACCACAGAATCGCACCAGCAGAGATGACTGCAGAGAACTACTGATTTGGCTCCAGCCCTACCGGCCTGACTATAGCCCTCAATGATCATGCACCAAAAGATTACTCATCCTGCTGCCCAGCAACCCCCGAAACCTTGGGAGGACTGCCTGCCTTTGACAAAGATCAAGATCTCCCCAAAACACTGGATCTGTTCACCAGCAACAAACTACAAGCAAGAATCTGTGACCTGAAGAAACGCAAAATCTGCTCCCGGTTCTATCTCTGCACCCACTGCTTCCGGCCCAAGTCCAAGTGGCCCACTAGTCACAGTGAGGTTCCCCAGTAGTTCAGAGCCCGAGTCTACTGTAGGTTGACCCCTCCCGAACTTCTCAACATCACCTACAGCCCCAGCACATTCCCCCCTCAAACGCGACCTGCTCTGGATAGCCGTATCCGACAGCAACTGCCGCTACTTACCTGCAAGCAGCCCCTGTTTGATTGCCTCATTCTTCATTGAGGTGCATTTGGCGCTCTACACCATATTTGCACCCTGCACCCAGCCGCCCCTGTGCCACAGGTGCTGTACTCTTGGTGTTGAACAGAACCTTGCCCAATACTGACCTTAACTCCCAAAGACTAGTCTTGTAAGTCGATGTAGCCTATCTATATGTTGAATGTTTTCTTCCTCCTATAGATTAACATTGTATGTCTGAAAATTGCACTGTGTCCACTTTTGATATTGAAAGTATTTCTACTGCATAACGTATTTGTCTAAGACAAAGTTCTGTGGTTATACAAAACAAATATAACCAAGTATTATTTTTAGAAAATGGACTCGTATTTATTAATTGAGTGTGTGTCTCATTTATTGCCACTGTGTTTACAACCAATGCTTAACACTGCCCTCTGATAAGCCTAACTGCTCCCCTACACTACCACAAAAGAGAGCATTATTATTATCTACTTTAGCCTCTGTAAAGCCTCTGGGGATCCCCAGACTCTCTGAACACTATACTTCTTCTTGGTATATTATGTAGAGAGTCAGCTTCCCACATTGGTGGATAAGCAGTGAGGTGTACAACTTTGCATTTGCTGGGCCACTCTGACCATAAGTGACCACAGGAATAAATCCAGAAATAGCCTTTAGTTAAATAGTATTTTTTTGCAAGTTTACTATTTTTTCAACTTTTAAAATAATTTTAGGGGTCCTGGTTAGGTCCCTTTTAGTATAACTATTTTAAAAGTCCAAACCTTACTGTAGTTAGGCAACCAGTGTTGTTAGGTTTTTTTCTTCTCCAAAAAGGTTCCCAACTTAGTAAAGATAATGAGTACCAGAAGTAGTAACTTAGAAGAGCTGAGTCAGGTGGAGGAACTCATGCCCACACCTTATCTGTCTCTAAACATGAAACAGCTTAGAGGCTTATGTAAAACCTATGGCCTCAAGACTGGGTCAAACCCTACCAATGCACAGCTCAAGGAGCTTTTGGCAGATAATGACAAAGAGAATCCAGGGGATGACTCTGATCTAACAGAAGATCAAAACACTGACAATGGAGTGACAGTGTAACACCCCAAGACAGAAAAGCACGTTGAGATGAAGAGATTGCTCTGGAAAGACTAGCGTGGAGGGCAGCTCTAGAAGCTCCACTCCTATCTCTCTCTCTCTCTCTCTCCCTCTCTCTCTCTCTCTCTCTCTCTCTCTCTCTCTCTCTCTCTCTCTATATATATATATATATATATTCACTGAAAAAACCATAGGTTTCACACATGTTATAGTTAGCGGAAATTTTACTGATAAAAAACCAATGAAATTCCCCCGTTATAGTTAGTGCAGGCAACTATAACTCACGCGACCGCAATCCTCTGCTGATGCTAATACTGTATTTAGACACTTATTAGCCCATGTCTTCTTCCATACATTTTTAGCTATACATATATTACAAATATTTTTTTTTCATAAAGACACATATGTCATCAGCAGAAGATTGCGGTCGCGTGAGTTATAGTTGCCTGCACTAACTATAACGGGGGAATTTCATTGGTTTTTTATCAGTAAAATTTCCGCTAACTATAACATGTGTGAAACCTATGGTTTTTTCAGTGAATTTGCAAGGTTTTTTAAATGCTAATTCCTAACTATAACGTGTGTGAAACCTATGGTTTTTTCAGTGAATTTGTACGGTTTTTTAAATGCTAAGTTACTTTACGCCATTCGTGGCGTGCGCGCCCACTTAACGCAGTTCGTTCCGTGCGCACACGGTGCGCTTCGCGCACCGTGCGCGCACAGTGAGCACGCGGTGCGCTTCGCGCACCGCGCGCCCACTTTACGCAGTTAGTGCCGTGCACGCACGGTGGGCACGCGGTGCGCTACGCGCACCGCGTGCCCACGTTACGCTAGATGGGCCATGTACGCACGATGCGCTTCGCGCACCGTGCGCACATGGAGGACATATGATGCACTTTGTTTTGAAAGGTAATATTTTAATTTTTCGCACCACATATAAGCCATGCACAAATGGTGCCCTTCGGGCACCATTTGCACACGGGGTGGGGTGAGTGTGGATATTTTTTTTTTTTTTATATTTTTTTACCGTACGCGTACGGTAAGCGCAATCGGCGAAATTAGCGACAAAATAACAATTCCGTTTTTGGCCTTGGGGGATCTTTGGGGACTCCCTCAACATGGCTAGGTGTTTTGGAGCTGTCCAAACAGCCCCTTTACATGTTTTTGGTCTTTGTATTTTAATCATCACTCTCAGTGCGAGAGAGAAAATGGCGGCCGCCGCTTCCTGGTTTCGGCCGATTCGAATGATTACTAAGATCTAAGAGCCAATCAGAATCGCGCTCGCGCACGCCACCGTACGCGTACGGTAAGCGTACCGTAAGCGCACCGTAAGCTGGCTCAGATATATATATTGATTTAAAGGCTATTTTCTCAGAATCTACTGAACAGATTTACACCAAACCTACAAAAGGCACTTCCTTGACCTGAGGACTACCTCTCTGCCAAATTTCTAGTAATTCTGTTCAGCCGTTCGGGCTGTAGCTGTGTCTAAAGGTCCTATGGAAAAATGCATGGGAAAAACGCGTTTTGGGACCCCCCTTTTATCTCAGCCCCCGCTTGACGAATCCCCCCGAGACTTTCAGGGTAGGAGCGGAGCGTAGCGCCCCACCTATTTTGAAAAATTCGCGAGGATTCGTCGACCGGCGCCAAAGTTATTCAAAATAGAATGTTGCGGATTTCCTATGGAAACGTGGTCCTAACTATAACTACCTACTGGCGACCGCCAGTAGGTAATATATATATATATATATATATATATATATATATATATATATATGTATATGTATATGTATATGTATATATATGTATATATTATGTTATTCCTTCTTTAGTTTTCTTCCAAAAAGATCGGAACGGACTCCAATTATTTTGTGCTTTCAGATGTTTATTTTGCTTTATGCCGCCATTACGCGTTTCGGGCCACCCAGAACCCTTGATCACATGAAATGCTTGTTTTTTCCCCGATTTTTAAAGTGACACAGTGCTTGCTAGTGCTCATAAATATAAAAAACAGACTAATCATCTTATCCTCTGTTCGTTGTACTGTTGCATTTGTCATTTATCTTAATAAATATTTTAAGAAACTTCATCACATTGTTTGTATAAATAAATAAATAATTAATTAATTTTACAAAACCATTTATAAATATTCAAATGTATTAATGAATATTGGAGACTGTCGCTATGGGTTTTTATATTCTAAAAAACACACCCACCCTCAAGTTAAAAGACCAAACTTCTGTCAGTGTCCATATTTTCCAATATATCCGCTTAAATGCATGATTATTATCCATATTTCAATGTTGTTCAATTCTGCTATTTTTCTAAAACAAATATAATTGTAAAATACATATTTCATTTGTAAAAAAATAACGTAAACAAGACACTTAAAAATTCCAATTAGGTCATCAGTTTAACATTTGGTATCATTATTATGTTGTTACTGGCTAATCCATATCTACCCATTTCGATCACTATAGTTAGTGTGTACCCATGTCAGGACCTGTATGGTTATGTTGAACTTCTTAATACAGTACAAGACGTGTGCAAAGTACGCTACAAAAAGTGCTAAAGTGCTAATTTACCAATATTAAAGTGACACCGTCTTAGAGTGCAAAAAAAGTATTTTTAGATTTTTACTATATACCATGAGCCCATGGTACTACTAGTAAAAACATCGGGTATTGTGGCAGGGAGGAGGGGCAGATTAAAATATCATGATATGTTTACAGCATTTTATTTTTATTTGTATTCTTAGCAATCGGAGTCTTGAATTTAAAGCCAGGTGTACAAATCCTCAGTAGTATTCAAGCCGTGCGGATTCTTACTGTCTATTTCTAAAATGTATTTAGTTTCTAGACGTCTGAGAGTTGCTTCCCTGTTGCCTCCCCGTCTTAATGGGGGGACATTGTCAATTACATAATACTTCAACTGATTCAAGTCTTTGTTATGTAATTCGTTGAAGTGACGGGCTACCGGATATGAACTGTCGTTGTTGGTAATAGCCCGTAAATGTTGAAGTATCCTCTTGTGGACCTGGAGACGTGTGCTACCAATATATCTCAGTCCACAAGAGCACTCCAATATGTAGACCGCAAACTCCGACGTGCACGTTAGAAATTTGCTGATAAGAATAGGTTTGTCATTAAAAGGTGAGTGGTACGTAGTTTTATTTTCCCAATATTTACATGCCTTGCATGTTGCACACCTTACAAAACCTTTACGTTTAGTCAACCAGTTGGAATTGGTAGGAACTTCAGGACTGCTACTCACTAAGGGGCCGATTCCAATCCTGGAAAAAGGCTGTACAAATCGTTGTACGGAGTGATTTTCCCGTACGACTCATACCTGGTAAACTTTTCTTACAACCTAGGAAGTACGATTCGTACAGAAAGCCTTTTTCTGTACAAATCGTACAAAAGACCATACGGCTAAAATAAACCAACAATTCTGATCCGGAACAGCTTGTACGCGACGTCCGTACGTATTTAAGCAGCGGTTTCGGGGCCAGCAAGTACGATTCGTCCCTACGGCACTCCGTATGGCTCTTTTCTTACGGGCGCCAAAAACAACCGTAAAAGTAGAGTCCCCAGGGGTACGAGTCGTACAGGCATACACCCCCATGCGTTGTGTATGTACTGTGCGTACCCCCAGTGCGCATGTACGGTGCGTACCCCAACTTTGCGTATGTATGGTGCGTACCCCAACATCGCGTATGTACGGTGCGTACCCCAACATCGCGTATTGATGCAACTGGTTGTTATATTTTCTTTTCTGTTTTTGAGTTTTTAAATGCAATTTCCGGACTTCAGATGTTATCATTTCACTAAAGGTATCAATAGAATCCCTTGTCATTATTGGCACAAATTTAGATTTTGCTCTAAAATTAGTCGTTGGTGCTATATTGATGTTAATGTCCATTTCTTCCATGGTTGTCTGAGTGGGTTCCTCATTACTCAAAACATTTCTTTCCATCATAGTCAAATCACGGATTAGATTGACATCAGCGGCTGTGAGGTTAGTGTCTCCTTTGTGTTGTTGTTGAAAAACAATGGGGTCTATATTCGTTGTTTTATTACCTTTTAGCTGATGGAATTTCTGAAGTTTTATCTTTCTGGTAAATTGATATACGTCCACCCGTGTCTGTGGGTATTCAAAATTACTCTCAGCACAGAAAGAAAGCCCCAATTTTAAGAGTTGTTCTTCCGCTTGATCCAAATCCACATTTGCCAAATTTATGATGGAGTTTTCATTTGTTTGATTAGTATTTATTTCTGGCGCCACCCTTTGTTGTTCAATTTCTTGGTGTATTGCTTTTGCCCTTCACCGTTTCCTTCTTTCCATGCGCCTCGCATTTCTCCTTTGTTTGAGTAATTGCTTGGTTTCCTCGGACGGAGTGTTTGGCGCCTTTGATCTCGTAAAAAACTCAACTCATCTATATGTATATATATGTATATATATATATATTCAATGAAAAAAACATAGGTTTCACAGACGTTATTGTTAGGAATTAGCATTTAAAAAACCTTAGAAATTCACTGAAAAAAAACATAGGTTTCAGCGACATTATAGTTAGTTGGACATTTGACATTTGATATAAAACCAGAGAAATTCGCCTGTTATAGTTAGTTGAGCTAACTATAACTCGCGCGCCTGCAATGCACTGCTGATGACGTCACATATTACATCACTCGTGACATGGTCAGTGACATCACTCATGACATCACTGATGACATCTCAAATGACATCAATGATGACATCACTGATGACATCATTCAGTAAAAGTGTGTTTCTGTAAAGTTTAAATATTTTTCATATATATCTATGCCAAGGTCAATTCAAGAATAAGTCGATGTAAAAGTCCCTGAATACATTATTTAGTAGATGCATGACTGACTCTATAAGTCACTGATTGAATGTATGTTATTGAATGCATGGATTAGTGACTAGACTGTGTGAATGTCTCTCTTAGTCTCTCATTTGGTGGGTAAGCAGGTGCATGGCTTGGTGAGTAGCTACATCAGTGTGTATATGTGTTTTTCATTGATTGTATGAGTATCAGTATGGGGGTCTGACTGTCTATGTGGGTGTGTGGGTGGTGTCTGACTCTGTGCATGCATGTCTGAATGGCCGATTCACTGGTTCTATAGATTCAAAAGTGCATCTCAGAAGGGCTGTATAGATAGCTGACTGTGTGAACAGGTGTGTTCATTAGTGAATTGATGTCTCAGTTGTATATATGTGAGTAACTACATATGTTTTTACACACTTTGGGGCCGAATCCGATGGCCGGTCGGACAGCTGTCCGTAGCCTTAGCGTGTGACCGACACGTACCCGGAGCCGGTCCGTCCTGTAGAGAAAGTACGATGCGCATAACTGCCAAAAACACGACCGACACGTAGGCTGTGAATCAAGCCCTATTCTCCGTCCGAGCCGTAACTCCTAAAGATGAACCGAGTCGCCCGGAAGCAGTATCCATAACAGTTTCCGGCAAGACAAGTACGATGCGTACTTCCTACGCGCCGGACGAGTCGTCACGCACGGGACGTCACAGCATCCGGAAAACAAGCATATCAGCTACGATTCGCGGCACAACTCAATACACGGCTAGGAGACGGACCAGCTTGCAGCGGGTACGAGACGGAGCAACAAGCAGCATGTACAAGACGAACACATCATGAATCCCATCGCGCAGATCATACCAGTACTCTACATCTATGACCGGATCAGGGACCGACGCCGACGGCGCAGGCGGTAAGTCAGACACCTACAAAACAAACAAACGACACGTACACGCACACTGGCACACACACAGAGGGGATCCACATCCTGGCTACTAACAACAGCCCACCATAGGGTTTGCATGGCCAGCACCACAAACACCCCCACCCATAGTGGATCTGCTGCCCATCACCCCTGCCACCCCCAGCCATAGGGCTTATGTTGCCCATCACCCCTGCCACCCGCACTCACAGGGGACCTGTTGCCCATCGCCCCTGCCACCCCCAGCCATAGGGCTTATGTTGCCCATCACCCCTGCCATCCCCACTCACAGGGGACCTGTTGCCCATCACCCCAGCCACCCCGAGCAATAGGGCTTATGTTGCCCATCACCTCTGCCACCCCCAGCCATAGGGCTTATATTGCCCATCACCCCTGCCACCCCCACTCACAGGGGACCTGTTGCCCATCACCCCTGCCACCCCCACTCACAGGGGACCTGTTGTCCATCACCCCTGCCACCCCCAGCCATAGGGCTTATATTGCCCATCACCCCTGCCACCCCCACTCACAGGGGACCTGTTGCCCATCATCCTTGCCACCCCCAGCCATAGGGCTCATGTTGCCCATCACCCCTGCCACCCCCAGCCATAGGGCTTATATTGTCCATCACCCCTGCCACCCCCACTCACAGGGGACCTGTTGCCCATCACCCGTGCCACCCCCACTCACAGGGGACCTGTTGCCCATCACCCCTGCCACCCCCAAGCATAGGGCTTATATTGCCCATCACCCCTGCCACCCCCACTCACAGGTGACCTGTTGCCCATCACCCCTGCCACCCCCAGCCATAGGGCTTATGTTGCCCATCACCCCTGCCACCCCCAGGCATAGGGCTTATATTGCCCATCACCCCTGCCACCCCCACTCACAGGGGACCTGTTGCCCATCACCCCTGCCACCCCTAGCCATAGGATGGGTGATGCGCAACACATCCAGCATACTCCAACATCAGGTATGTCCGCAAAATACATCCCCCATAACATCATGACAACAGTGTGTAGTCTGTGACAAATGCCCACAACAGTGATTATGGCTACGAGCATACAATGTAAGTAACAGCACATGTGTGACCAACACATGAGTGTGACATACACAAGGCAAGCATCACCATAGCACTGTGGCAATGTAAAAAGAACACCCCCTCACTGTGTAGAAGAGAAGGTAAGTGGGGGCTAACAAAATGCAGCAGATGTGGAGCATTGTGGTGATGGGGACCAAACCCCCCTCATCACAGTGACCAAAAGGTAAGTGTCATCATGGTCAAAGCTGCAAATAACAAACAGCATGTATGATCCCCGCTTCCAACACATCAAACACTTCTGGGGCAAACTAGTGGTTGTGTCCCATACACACAGAGATGTGGTGAGGCTAACAGTACTGTGAAAACATAACACACTCTCGGCCATGTGCAGACAAGCACCACACATGGGGGTTGACAATGCATACAGCGTACAATGACACAACAGCAGAAGTGACCATCACCAAGCATGCACACATCTCGAAAATAGACACACCAATTAAAACAACATGTGTAGACTTTAGGTGTCAGCTCACAAACTCACATTCCATGCCAGCAATGGCACCCAACAACCAGGATGAATGTGCACAATGATGTGAAATAACTCACAGGGACAGCATGCAAAATCACACAAACAGCATCCAGACAAAGGACCACAACAGCAATACCAATGCACTGGTGCAGATGCACAAACACAAATAGGCAAACTCACACTGGACTTCGGACACAACATGTGTGTGTGTGTCACAGTATCCCCAGGCAACTACACAACACATGAGGGGGGCTGAACCACAGTGACACAGATGCGGACACAGTGCCATACAAAAGTCAACCATCATTGGGACACCCTCATTGGGCAATCAGGCATTGGGAGATGAGAGGGAGCACAACAGACACATGTGACACAAGCTGGAATGAACACCAACTAACACAGCAAGAGACTGACACACAACACCACTAACCCCAGGGACCAGACAGTGGGGTGACACAAGCACGCATGACACCTCCACTGTGATGATAAAGGCAGATGTCGTACAAACTGGGAAACCCAGATATGTGCCACAAACGTACATCACACATACACAAACACAAATCACTCAGCATGGCCCCTCATCCATGGACAAACGGGAGATAGGGGACCATCCATGCAAAAATTCACATCAGTCCACCCTCAACACCACACACCCTGAACTGCAACAATGTGTATCTGTGAAGCTCACATGGACAGGTGACATAGCACATGCACCCATGACAAACCCAGGAATGTTGGGATGAACTAAGGTGCACAGACACATCACACAAGGACAGTTCACAACCCTGGGGAATGACAGACATACTGCACAGTATGCGGGACATGGCCATGACCATGACCTCAGAGCTCATGTAACCTTCAGAATCCCTGCCACAGTCCCAGGACAATGCAGATGCCAAGGAGAAACACAAGGCACACATGCTGACACCTGCCAGCATGGCAGCCGTGAACCCGACAAGTGGGAGGAGTCACACACACATACAAATGTTTCAATCACTGAAAACTACCACCTAGGGACAACTACATGATATTGCGAACAAACAAGTGCATTGAGGAACCCTGACTGTGTCCCATCTGTGTCTGACAACATCATCACCACTCAGAACTGACAAATCCCAATGATGATTCACCAATTAACAGTAGTGTGTCATGCACCCACACATCTGGTAGCACATTGGAAAAGTAGTCGGATGAACCCAGTACCACTCAGCAAGCATCAACAACAGGAACATATCAAGGGAACACTGTCTGTGTATGAACAGGGATGTGGACACACACACATGCTCATACAACACACACCATGGGCCCAGGCCATGTCACTGGACAACACACTTACTTGAGGGGACACAACTCCTGTGGGAGCCCAGCTGTGCCAAACATATTCACCGCAAGTCCCACTCATGTCTGCAGAACACTTGGTCAGTCAGCCATCAGTTACCACACAATGAAGGCTCTGGTCACAACAGCCTGGGTACGTGAGTCTCCCCTACATCATCTGCACATACCCAAAACATATGTCTAGCAAGTTGCACAGAGGCCCCAGTTGCTCCTATTACAATGATGCCCACACCTGTAGGTCCAGTGTTGATGAGCACTAAGTAAGTGGAAGTGACAAATTGGACAATGGGAAGCACATCATATGTGCAGGGGTGCAAGCCACAGATGTGACCATGGCAATTAAATGCTCACAGAGAGATGTACACAAATAGTTGATCCTGACACACCCAGGTAGCTGCAAAGGATGACAAGGATACACACCAGAATAGGATACATATCTCATGGACTACAGGTAGTACCTCACATCAACACATCAGTATTCAAACCAAGCATTACAGGTGCAAGGGCATGTAAAACAACATCAACATAATGTACAGCTAAATCAAGTCCACAGGGATCAAGAAAACAGCTTTATTCAGCTTATTAAAAGTGAAACGTCTGTTTTAACAAAAGGCCAATGGCCAGTCCATGTCCAAATGCAAAGGAGTGAACTAGAGTGACAAATTCAGTATATGAAAATCTAAACGTCTGTGCAAACAAAAGGCCAATGGCCAGTCCATGTCCAAATGCCAAGGAGTGAACTAGAGTGACAACTGTCACACCTTGCTTGCCTGCACTGCTAAGGACCGGGGTCATCCCCACGGAGTGGCATACATGGGGGCAGGCCAGGCACCGCAGGGACAGGACCAGGGCGCAGCAGATAGAGGCAGGGAAGAGGTGGGGGATGCAGGCGAGACACTTGCAACTGCAGTGGAGCTGACTGAAGTGGTGGGGTGGGTGCCGGCACAACTCCAGTGGTCAGGTCAGATGGAGTGGATTGGCTCACCACTGCAGTGCCCAAGTCAGACGGGGTGATCGTGGACTCCAAAGCAGTGCCTACATCTATGGGAGCGGAATGGGGGACAGGGGAGGTCGGCAGGGCGGGGGGGGGGACACAGTCCCCACATCAGTGGCACCAACTGTCTGACCAGGTGTGGAGGAGCAAGTGCTATGGGGGGATGGCCTTAGCATTTTGGGGATGGTGTATCTGTGTGTGGGGGAACCCGGGGCAGGGAGTGGCGGGGGAACCTCTGGAGTGGTGGCCTGGGGGATGGAGGACGGAGACTTTGCCTTGGAGCTGCGTGGTGGCCTTGCTCTTCTGGCGCCGGGGGGACTTGCGGGTGGGTGTCTCGGTCTGACTGCGACTGGGGGAGGGTGTTCGGACGTGAGGGGCACTCCCTTCTGTGTGTGGGGACTTCCCCCTCCCCTTGTAATCAGGAGCTGCAGGGTCAGTGGGGAAGAGGCCAAGGTCACAGAGGAAGAGCTTCTGGGGGGATGGGGTTGCAGGTGAGGCAAGGAAGGGGGTTGGGATGGAGAGGTCTCGGAGGACTGCGGAGTGGCTGTGGATGACTGTGTGTGTGTCAGCAAACCAGCCCCTGTGAGTGTGGAATCTGTCCCCTGCGCTTGCTTGTGTGCACGTCTAGACCTTGGTTTGGGGGTTTCTGTGCTTGGGACAGGTAGGGTGCTAGGAATCGTGGGTGGTGCAGGGGTAGGAGGGGTGCGGGACTGTTGGAGGAGGGACACTACTGCCGTCAGGGAGGAGGCCACAGACTGATTGGTCCTCTGTAGGGCAGACATGCCAGAGGAAATGCCCTCCATGAATGACACCAGTTGTGTCAACAGACCTGTGTGTGCATGGAGGACCTTCAGCATCGACGTCTGCCCTACATGGATCTGTCGAAGTAAGTACACAGACTCCTCCCTCAGGGCAGATGGGGACACAGGGGCAGGGGGTGCGGTGCCTGGCACAAAGGAGACATGCTCACGAACACGGGAGCCCACAGGGACCTCTGGGATGGGAGCCGATGGGAGGGGGGTGGTGGTGGTGGTGGCGGTGGCAGGGACAGCCTCACTAGCTGGGGTTTGGTGGCTGCTGACACCTGCCACCACAAGGGAGTCATCCTCAGAGCTGCTGTGGCCCTCAGCTGGGGGGGATGGTGCTGACGACTCCTCTGTGTGGCTCAACTCGCCCTCCGTGCCACTGGGTCCACCCGACTTCTCTCCTTCTGTCCCTGTAAGGCTCTGTGGCTCCTCCTGGTCCGTGGAGCTGTCCCCTCCTGTGGCCGTGGATGTATCTGGATAGGAATAGGAAGTAACAGAACAACATCAGTCACCTGCACTGACTGCTCACACCACAGTGAGTACATCACATCACAGGGCAAGCCCTGGCATCATCAGCTAAACACAGCTCAAAGTGCCAACACTGTTTAGAATAAGACAATTGTCATTCTCAATATCAACCATGGCACACATATCCCTTCCTTGACTTTCACACATATGGCCGTTGCATGTTGGAAGCTAACACCCCAATGTGCCAACATGCACCACCCACACATCAGTTGTACATGCAAGTGAACATGTAGGAGTATGTCACTATACACACAGCACATCTCTTGCTACTGACTCAGTACAGGTGTCCGGGTGAAGGGATGGGCAGAGACTCATTCCACATGCTTGTGAAGCATGCCAGAAACACACACTATGATGTACTCTTGTCCTGATGGTCAATGCCACAATGTGGTGCATGGTGCACACTTGAACACAATGCAGGCTCACTCATAGCAAGTTAAATGCCATGGCACTGGTATGCCCTGAAAGTCAGTCAACACTGTCTCCTGTCACAGGGGCAGGGCATCCAGACAACAACAATATGCACTGACTCACAATTCTAGCTCTGGGGTAAAGCAAACTCAGCAGATGACCGGCGCACTTGTCCATCCCATGCAAACAACATATCCAGGACCCAGAAGACCCCACATCATGCAAATCAGATATATGAGTGGCAGCAAACACTAATCCCTGTACATTAACACATCACAGTCTGCCATGCATGTAACCCAGCTACATGAAGGACACAGTTGCATACACCATTGTGCGCTGTCAGATGATCACACACCTATATGTCACACAGGTCTTGTCTCTCACAGTCACATCGCAGATGTCATGCTGACCCTCTGAATCATGGACACCCCAGTTGTACGTAGCAACAAGCCACACCCTGATGACACAGAGGTAGACACCTGAGGGCACATGTCACTGAGCACAACCTGCAATTTCATAATCAGGAGTGGGATTACAGAGTGTTTGTAAATGCCCTTGACGGGGCATGACTGGCCAGGACTAAGTGGAACAGTGTTTGGCCTTGGACAGTAGTCAGGTGGCTAAGCAAGTGAGACATACTTGCTATACATACTCCTGAAGCCCCTAAATTGGAGTCCCCTGCTGCATGGGTTTGTTTGGAATACCCCAGCCACATGTTGCGAGTCAGACCAGCAATTGGTACACATCTCAAGGGCACACACAGATCACATGTCAGATCTCAGGCATTGTGTAAACAATTGACCCACCCATGAAACACACAACAGATTCACGGGAACTAATGCTGACCTGTACATGAAGCATAGCTGACTGCAGGGACACAGTGCCCTAGTGACACAAACAACAGATTTGAGGGGCCACACCTGTGGAACAGATGAGCAGGGTGCATCACACAAATGAGGGACCTGAGTTTGGGACTACAAGAGCTACGTAACGTGGAACTGTGAGCAGGACAAAAGACTGCTATTTGCATGTCAGACATAGTACACAGATAAGACATGGACTCACCCCCTTCCTGCTGCTGTCTGGCCTTCAGCTGCCTATCCAGGTCCGGGAAGACCACCGCCAGGATCCGGAGAATGTGGGGAGTCAGGGTCCGGTGTCCACCCCTTCTGCGTGGAGGTGACAGCTTCAGCTGGACTCTAGCTATCCTCCGGGCCCAGCACCAAAGGTCCTGCCACCTCTTCTGGCAGTTGCGGATCCGACGCTTGTAGACCACCACAGAACGAACAGCCCGGGCGATGGCCAGCCAGATCTCCTGCTTCTGGTGGGCATCAACCTGTGAGGAGGACATGGTGAAAAGTTCATTAACACACATGCCCCAGATTGCTGCAGCACACATTTGGATAGACATGTCATCATCACAGAGGGCAATAAATTACACAGGTAGTGCAACCATGGGGATTGCAAAAGCACATGCATGTCTGACATGTTAACAATGCCTGGATAGTTTGAGCTTGCAATAATGCACTTTAGCAGCAGGAAAACTATTCATTGCATGTACCTACACACTTTGGGGGATGAAAGCAGTCATTGAGACTGCTTGCCACTGGTGTACACACTGCTAGTACTGCTAGTCAGACAACATGGATAATTAGGAAGGCAGTGGACTGCACACTCACCTGCTCCCCTGGTTTCCCATAGGGTATTCTGTACTCTGGAAGGAGCCCGCCCAGCAGGGCCTGGTTCTCCTCCTCAGTGAAGGCTGGGGCCCTCTCCAGAGTATGTGCCATAGCAGGAGCAAGAGGATGCAGCGACAGCAGCAGTGGTAGCAGGTATGTGGTCCAGTTGCACGTAGTGAAGGCAAGTGTCTAAAGTGATAGGTCTAACACGGTTGCATTCTATGAATCTGGCCAATCCATTTAAAAGCACGACTCGTACACGCCTTCCGCATCGTTCAAATCTTCACCTTCATGGAACACTTGAAATTGCAACAATGTTGTAGGCATCCAACTGAATTTCCAGTGCACAACTCGTACAACTTTTGAATCCGCATCCGTCTCCATGACAGTCCAGAGCCAATGGGTGCACACGGCTCGTTCAACTGACAGTACAACACGTATTTTGAATGTACACATGCACCCGTCTCCATACGATTCAATGGAAAAGGCGTACACCTGTCTCGGACCATGCTTGTCCGACGCGTTTGCATGATAGTCACCCGCGTCAGACCTCATTGCGTTCAATGACAAAGCGTACGCACGACTTGGACATGACCCGTGCAATGCGTACGCATTGTCACCCGCGTCGGACCTCATTGCATTCAATGACAAAGCGTACGCACGGCTCGGACATGACCCGTGCAATGCGTAAGCATTGTCACCCGCGTCGGACCTCATTGCATTCAATGACAAAGCGTATGCACGGCTCGGACATGACCCGTGCAATGCGTACGCATTGTCACCTGCGTCGGACCTCATTGCATTCAATGACAAAGCGTACACACGGCTCGGACATGACCCGTGCAATGCATACGCATTGTCACCCGCGTTGGACCTGATTAGTGTGACTATTATACGGATGCAACACATATATACTGGCCATGGACACCTGCGCACACCTGCCACACTATAGCATTGGCCACACAGTGTCCCATGGCATGTAAGGCTGCATTCCCTGGGTGTTTGGGGGAGGCACAGCTGTTTTTTTGGCTGGCACTTTGTGCAGCCACTCCCAGGCTGTGCACGTGTACATGGGGGCAGAATCCTTTGTGTGTTGTGCACATTAACACTGTGATGCGCAATTGCACAGTAATGGGCATGAGTCAAGGCCACAGGTTGGATATGTTTAGGACATGTCACATACACCCTGAGTCCTGGGGGTGATGGCATGTACGTCACAGTGGGACCTATAGCCACAATTCTGATGTGCACCCACAGTCTGTGTGCATGTTGTGTCTCAGATGTGTCTGATCACATGTTACCAATGGGTGACAGTCTCCCCATCCATGTGGTATATGCATCACCCTTGATGGGGTGTGTGTCTAAGAGACGTACATGTAGGGCCGGCAGGAACAACAGTGGCCACTACCAGTGGGACTTGCGCTTGCCTTGTGGTGTGTACATGCTACGCCATGTCCATTGCTGTGTTGATGTGGCAATACAGGGAGCCTGGGTTTCTGCATGGCAGAGATCTGTGATGCCTGGGAGATATGAGGTCTCAATTGTCACTGGGGTGTGTTTTTTTAACGTTGCAGCAGCACATAGGTTGGGTGACACAGCCAGATGATTGGCCATTGCACTACATGGGACTCATGTGGACATGTGGAATTGAGATGTGAGGTGGTGGTCTTGTAGGTGACATATGTGTCCATGCCCAACAGCACACACCTCAGTACATTGTGTAATATCATGAACTAGCATGTGATAGTGATCGTGGTCATGACCACATGGGTGGATGTACTGACAATCTTCCTTTGTGCATCTCTGTACTGCAGGGCACCAGGTGTCCATCGTTCCTTCCCAGACCTTGCAACCATGCAGGAACGTGACTGCATCAGACGGTACCGCTTCACCAGGCCACTGATTGCGGAGTTGGCAGAGCAGTTGGCGCCACATGTGCTACCTGGCCGGACATACCCAACAGCACTGACCCCAGAGGTGAAGGTGATGGCAGCCCTGCACTTCTTTGCTACCGGTACCTTCCAGTACACTGTGGCTACTGCTGGTGGTATGTCGCAAACGATGTTTAGTCGGGTGCTACGCGATGTCTTGGAGGGGATGTTGCAATTCCTCGACCTGTATATCAAGTTCCCGAGCCCAGATGAACTCCCTGAAATTAAGGATGCCTTTTATACACTGGGGTGGATGCCGAACGTCATCGGATCTATTGATGGGACACATGTTGCCCTGATACCGCCACAGGTAAATGAGCAGGCATACCGGAACAGGAAGCACTACCATTCGATCAATGCTCTGGTGGTCTGTCTTGCTGACATGTCGATCACACATGTGTGTGCAAGGTTCCCTGGTTCTGCGCACGATGCCTACATTATGAGGAGTAGTCGCATTGCAACGCTGATGTCACAGATGCCAGATCAGCATGCCTGGCTTGTCGGTGTGTACTGACTGTTTCTCATTGTGTGTGTTTGTCACTGTTCTATTCCGCACTCCTACAAAACTCAGCTACTTGTTCATTTTTGTGTGTGTAGGTGACTCCGGTTACCCCAACATGCCACCCCTCAGGAATCCTGTCACACCAGCCGAGATGCGCTAAAATATGGCACATGGTCGGAGCAGGAGGGTGATTGACCGGACATTCGGCCTCCTGAAAAGCCGCTTTCGCTGACTGGACAAGACCGGAGCCTGCAAAGTTGTGCAAAATAATCCTTGTCTGCTGCATGCTACACAACATGGCGGTGCGGAAGGAGGTGCCTCTCATCCAGGATGACGATGACGACGACCAATCTCCGGCACCTGTGGAGGATCCCGGCCTGGGCCAAGATGCCAGATATGATGAAGATGATGGTGACGTCTGCTCCCAACTCATCAACAACTTCTTCACCTGAATGTGAGTTTCCAGGGTTGTTATGTGAATGTATGGAGGTAGCCTGGAATGTGTTGAGCCAGCTCTGTTGCTGTCTGAGTGTGTCTGTGTGCCACTTGACTGGATAAGTGCTGTGATGTGTCCATTCAGCTGGTGTGTACTCCACAATAGGGTAGTATTGCTAACTACTGTTTGTGTAGGCGTTTTGCAACATGTTTTGTGCATGTGTATTGCATTTCTCTCCTGTTCTTCTGTGCTTTTGACTGTATCTTGTCTGTCCTTCCCAGGGTACTTTGCCTGTTGTGTGGTCAACACTGACCCCCAACACCCAGAAGCCAACACCAGTGTGGAAGATGACAATTCCCATCAACTGATGTACCACACATCCCTGGACTTCCATTCTTCAACACATTGTGAGCTTGTGTCCACTGTTACGTAGAATTACCGTGCAACTAGTGTGGAATAAACGTGTTGATGATGTGTAATGAACCTGTGCTACGCTTTGTTATGTGCGTTGTCTGTCTTCCCACATCTGAGTGACATCTGCTTACCTCACCTGTGGACTTGTTACCACTGACTGGACTCGGTGTTTTGTCTGTGCATGCCAATGTGTTTCAGGTCAACATCATTGTGTGTGATGAGTAACATGGCCATGGTGAGTATGTTTTGTGTTGCCATAGTAGTGTGTGTCACTCACATGTTATAAACATAGGGATCCACCCGTAGGTTGAGTATGTCAAGAAACTTCCACAAGAGAATTATATGTGTCCCACAGCCGTGGAGAATACAAATCAGTTGTTTAAATACCCCTCACACACCAAAAGGGCCCTTGGTGTCATGCTTCATCATAGGGGTCTTCCCGCCCCTCTACGGGACGGGGCGTGCTACGACCTACGACTACGCGGGAGCACTGTTATAAATGAGACGGCTATGTGTGATGCGAGGGTGTGAGAGGAAGGGTCAGGAGTGGATGGAAACGTGAATTAAAAAATACCTGGCTCTTTGGTCTAAAGAAATTTATTATACCATTTGAGCTGGTATTAGTAAAATGGTGGGGGGAGGAAATATGCCTCAATGAGCTGTGCCTCTTGATGGTGCCGACACGTTTCAAAGCTTCCCCAAGCTTCTTCTTCAGGACCTTAAGGATCCCTTCCTAAAACTCACAGTGATGTGTTCAAAATGAAAAAGAGTGAATGAATCAATGTAGGAAGAAAATAACCTCCTATGGTTAATAATGCCTAGATAGGTCTTATATGGTCCATTAACCTAGAAAACAAAAAGGGAGAAAAAGCCATACGTCACGTAGATCGAAGATCAATCCATCGTGTGTGATTAGTGATCTGAAAAAGAAGTGATACAATAATCTCCTCTTAACGCTATCCATAACGTTATCACGTGATCTGTGGTGAAAATACTGTGTAACACATAGACACTGACTTAAGACACACAAATAACAAAAAGCACACACTCTAATCTGAAAGGAACAGAGTTCCTAAGTTCTAAAAATACCCAATAACAATGGAAATCCATGCCAGTGGGAACACGTTAGAAGGAGAAAACATACTTGTTGTAAAGAGAAAATTGCCTCATGAGCTCGAAACCGGGTGGTGGGAATGCCCACTCGGCTATCTAGATGGTAAAATTAGGAGAAACAAGAAAACGTCCCATCGGTAATGGAGATGGCGTGGAAGTATGTCCAAGAAAAGAAATCCCTACAGGTATCAGCTGTGCCGTACTTACGAATCCCTGGGATAATATCCCGCCAAATCAACCACCCCGGTCGGCTCCGTAGATGATACTGAGCACGAGGGTGTGGTTTTAAATAGTCCCTTCAATCAAGGTTTTTAGCGCGCGAAAATGGTGGTTGCACCCTTGCGCGTTCGCCCGCTAGCTCTGTGTATCAAGACCCGGAACCGGAAGTGAACCGGTCAGGCCCGAGTCAAACGAAAATGACTGTATAGCCGCTATCGGTGTCTGCTGTGACCCGGATTCGGATGTATGCCGGCCGGGTCCAGGGGTAAAACTTGAGACAGAATTACTATAATAATCAATCTAAGGAACCTGACATGTTACCACTGAGGGCAGGTAACCAAGAGTGAGCATAACGAAAAAACGTGATCGGTACTCAAAGGAGGTAATACATATCGTATTAAAGTACGTATCAAAACCACCGGGGAGGGAGGCTTCAACTGAGGCAATTAAGGAGGACAAGTGTGTTCAGGAGAGTTGAAAAAATGATATGAAAGGCCCCCGTCATTATTGGTGGCCACACTCATTAGACACAATTAATACGGTAAGCGCATAGTGTTGGGCGCAAACAAGGGAGCTGATAAGGCGACAGAAGGTCTCCTGTCGTTAAAGGGGAGCCCGGTACAAGTATAATGACCTATATAGTGAAATACTGCAGATACAATAAGTGGCACCAAACATGATTAATGGAGAATCAGGTAAAGGGACGGTGATACCTGGAGTTAGATAGTGCAGGTACATTAGGGGACATAACTCTCCAGGATAAAGGAGGAAAGGGGGGGCTGCTGGACCTGGTTATCAACATAGACATGTGCGGGTCTACACATCACAGATGGAATTGATTCCAAGGTATTTCATCATTTAATCCATTGATGTGGGTCCCCAGACGAAAGACCCAACGTTGTTGTTTTTCAAGGAGACCATGTTCACCACCCAGTTGCTCGATCACTGTCCACCTCAAATCGTCTATGCCATGTCCACTGGATATATAGTGGCTGGACATCTTGGTAGTGCTCCTACCACATCGGACATTGCTTCGGTGTTCACCAATTCATATTTTGATTGGTCTAGTGGTCATCCCCACGTATTCAAGACCGCATGGGCAGGTGATAAGGTAGACCACGTTCTTACTATTACAATTCGTGAAGCTTCTCTGGTCCCACCCCTCACCATTCCGGAACTGAATATGTTTGCTTTTTCTCGTAAGGTGACAAGTACTGCAGTTACCGCATGGGTGATGTCCTTGTATTGGTGGTAGCAAACCTTCCATTACAGGTCGAGGTGTGTTTCTGGGTCTGGTGTGGACGAGCATGTCTTTCAAGTTCAAGGAAGGTGATGCTGACTCAACGGAGGCCTTCATGTTATGGCTTAACCAACAAAATGCCTTTCTTAAATTTACTCATACAGTTTCAGTCAACAACTTGGTCTTCCTGGATCTTAACATCTACCCAGAAGAGGGCAGATTGAAAACCACCACACATTTTAAGGCAACAGCGAAAAACTGCTTACTCCTGTTCGATAGCTTCCACCCCCGCCACTTGAGGGAGAACCTACCGTATGGACAATTCCTCCGTTTACGGAGAAATTGCACTGAAACCAATGAGTTCAAGAGACAAGCATCTGAACTACGCCAAAAACTGATCAAACGAAACTATCCCGGCAAAATCATTGACAAGGCCCTGAAAAGGGCTAGGAATAACAACAGAGAAGCCCTGTTGGAAGACAAAGTGGTCACCCCAGCTGAAGATAGACCTATCTGTGTAACCGCTTATAACACGCACTCCAACCAAATCACGAAGATAGTAAATAAACACTGGCGAATTCTCAATAGTTGTAGTCTGAATGTCACCAAACCGATGTTTGCACACAAAAGGGGCAAGAACTTGAAAGACATGCTCGTCCACACCAGACCCAGAAACGCACCTCGACCTGTAATGGAAGGTTTGCTACCACCAATACAAGGACATCACCCATGCGGTAACTGCAGTACTTGTCACCTTACGAGAAAAAGCAAACATATTCAGTTCCGGAATGGTGAGGGGTGGGACCAGAGAAGCTTCACGAATTGTAATAGTAAGAACGTGGTCTACCTTATCACCTGCCCATGCGGTCTTGAATACATGGGGATGACCACTAGACCAATCAAAATACGAATTGGTGAACACCGAAGCAATGTCCGATGTGGCAGGAGCACTACCAAGATGTCCAGCCACTATATATCCAGTGGACATGGCATAGACGATTTGAGGTGGTCAGTGATCGAGCAACTGGGTGGAGAACATGGTCTCCTTGAAAAAGAACAACGTTGGGTCTTTCGTCTGGGGACCCACATCAATGGATTAAATGATGAAATACCTTGGAATCAATTCCATCTGTGATGTGTAGACCCGCACATGTCTATGTTGATAACCGGGTCCAGCAGCCCCCCCCTTTCCTCCTTTATCCTGGAGAGTTATGTCCCCTAATGTACCTGCACAATCTAACTCCAGGTATCACCGTTCCTTTACCTGATTCTCCATTAATCATGTTTGGTGCCACTTATTGTATCTGCAGTATTTCACTTTATAGGTCATTATACTTGTACCGGGCTCCCCTTTAACGACAGGAGACCTTCTGTCGCCTTATCAGCTCCCTTGTTTGCGCCCAACACAATGGGCCCGATTCACAGAACTAACTTAAGACAAAATCCTAAACTTACTACCATTTTGGTATTCACAGAAGGCACTTACTCATTTTGGTATTCACAGAAGGCACTTACTCATTTCGGTATTCACAGAAGTTAGGAGTCCTAACTTTAGGACTCCTAAATGCCTTCTGTGAATACCGAAAGTCTTAAAATTAGGATTTTCCGCAGTTTAGTAGTAGTATAGTTAGTACTCCTAACTTTAGGACTCCTAAATGCCTTCTGTGAATACCGAAAGTCTTACAATTAGGATTTGTTTCAATTTAGTAATAGTAAACTTAAGACTCCTAACTTTAGGACTCCTAAATGCCTTCTGTGAATACCGAAAGTCTTAAAATTAGGATTTTTCTCAGTTTAGTAGTAGGAAAGTTAGGAGTCCTAACTTTAGGACTCCTAAACTGAGAAAAATCCTAATTTTAAGACTTTCGGTATTCACAGAAGGCATATAGGAGTCCTAAAGTTAGGACTCCTAACTTCTGTGAATACCGAAGTGAGTAAGTGTCTTCTGTGAATACCAAAATCAGTAAGTGCCTTCTGTGAATACGAAAATGGTAGTAAGTTTAGGATTTTGTCTTAAGTTAGTTCTGTGAATCGGGCCCTATGCGCTTACCGTATTAATTGTGTCTAATGAGTGTGGCCACCAATAATGACGGGGGCCTTTCATATCATTTTTTCAACTCTCCTGAACACACTTGTGCTCCTTAATTGCCTCAGTTGAAGCCTCCCTCCCCGGTGGTTTTGATACGTACTTTAATACGGTATGTATTACCTCCTTTGAGTACCGATCCCGTTTTTTCGTTATGCTCACTCTTGGTTACTTGCCCTCAGTGGTAACATGTCAGGTTCCTTAGATTGATTATTATAGTAATTCTGTCTCAAGTTTTACCCCTGGACCCGGCCGGCATACATCCGAATCCGGGTCACAGCAGACAGCGATAGCGGCTATACAGTCATTTTCGTTTGACTCGGGCCTGACCGGTTCACTTCCGGTTCCGGGTCTTGATACACAGAGCTAGCGGGCGAACGCGCAAGGGTGCAACCACCATTTTCGCGCGCTAAAAACCTTGATTGAAGGGACTATTTAAAACCACACCCTCGTGCTCAGTATCATCTACGGAGCCGACCGGGGTGGTTGATTTGGCGGGATATTATCCCAGGGATTCGTAAGTACGGCACAGCCGATACCTGTAGGGATTTCTTTTCTTGGACATACTTCCACGCCATCTCCATTACCGATGGGACGTTTTCTTGTTTCTCCTAATTTTACCATCTAGATAGCCGAGTGGGCATTCCCATCACCCGGTTTCGAGCTCATGAGGCAATTTTTTCTTTACAACAAGTATGTTTTCTCCTTCTAACGTGTTCCCACTGGCATGGATTTCCATTGTTATTGGGTATTTTTAGAACTTAGGAACTCTGTTCCTTTCAGATTAGAGTGTGTGCTTTTTGTTATTTGTGTGTCTTAAGTCAGTGTCTATGTGTTACACAGTATTTTCACCACAGATCACGTGATAACGTTATGGATAGCGTTAAGAGGAGATTATTGTATCACTTCTTTTTCAGATCACTAATCACACACGATGGATTGATCTTCGATCTACGTGACGTATGGCTTTTTCTCCCTTTTTGTTTTCTAGGTTAATGGACCATATAAGACCTATCTAGGCATTATTAACCATAGGAGGTTTTTTTCTTCCTACATTGATTCATTCACTCTTTTTCATTTTGAACACATCACTGTGAGTTTTAGGATGGGATCCTTAAGGTCCTGAAGAAGAAGCTTGGGGAAGCTTCGAAACATGTCGGCACCATCAGGAGGCACAGCTCATTGAGGCATATTTCCTCCTCCCCCCACCATTTTATTAATACCAGCTCAAACGGAATAATAAATTTCTTTAGACCAAAGAGCCAGGTATTTTTTAATTCACGTTTCCATCCACTCCTGACCCTTCCTCTCACACCCTCGCATCACACATAGTCGTCTCATTTATAACAGTGCTCCCGCGTAGTCGTAGGTCGTAGCACGCCCCGTCCCGTAGAGGGGCGGGAAGACCCCTATGATGAAGCATGACACCAAGGGCCCTTTTGGTGTGTGAGGGGTATTTAAACAACTGATTTGTATTCTCCACGGCTGTGGGATACATATAATTCTCTTGTGGGAGTTTCTTGACATACTCAACCTACGGGTGGATCCCTATGTTTATTAGCATCTGACCGGGAGGAAGTATCCACCTCCACCACTCGGACGAGTGGTACCTCTCTACTCCCTATTTTGTTTTTGTCTGTCCCTCACATGTGTCACATCCCCATGACTCACCTTACGTTGGTCACATTGTTGCAGTATTTGGCTTGCACTGTGTTGTGTAGCAGATCGACATCTCCCTGAACATGACAAGTTGGAATCACAACAGAGGCAAGTATGGTGTACTGGTGAGTTTATTTACAAACATGTGTGAGGGAAGTGCACAGGATGGTGGGTGCTGTACAGTGGTTTGGGAATCCAAAGTTCACATTGGAGTTGGAAGTGCTGGTAGATGAAATGTCCAGAGTAAAGTCCACAGTCATCTGATACATTGGCCCAACATGAACCCTCCATGTCGTGTGGGCGAGTTGTGTGCGATTGGACAAGGTGAACGGGTTGCGCACAAAGAACATTGTCCAGAACAGGTTTAGAGGCCCTGGGGGATGTGCTGGGACATCTGCCTCTCACATGTCCTTCTTCGGACGACCCCTATTCTTTCGGGGGTGGGGAATCCCCATGTGCAGGTCTCTGTGGTGCAGGGGACTCTCTGCCAGAGTCCTCATCCCTCCCTGTGGCGCTGGCAGATGGTGTTGCGACAGATGTTGTGGGCACATAGGGGGGTGTGGACAGGTCGGTGTTGATCTGGCGGAGGCATTGTAGTATGTCCCGATGTACTGCAGTGATGTCATCCCACTTGGCCTCTATGCGGGCATGGTGGCCGACCTGCTCGTGTTGCATGTCCTTGAGGATCCCCACTACCTGGCCAAATCCTCCGGTGCTATCCTGGTACGCATCTAAGATGCATGCCAGTTGGGGGTCATCATGCAGTTCAGACCCCTCTGCAAGGCGCACCCTGTGCCTCCCACCCCTCCCAGCACCCCTCTCCACACGGGCAGGACCAGCAGCGGTACGCACAGGTGACACTGGGACCCCTTGGGTGGTGTTGCTGGTGGTGTTGGCTGTAGCTTCCGGGGGGTCCTGTGTCCCTGTGCTGTGGGTGTTGATTGTCCTTGGTCTGTCCGTGCTGGCGGGGGTGCCCTGTCGGTGTCCAGATGCAGGAGGCGTGGATACAGGGGGGGCAGATGTTGATGCTGCTGGTGCTGCATGATGGCTCACACCGGAGGGTCCAGGTTGGTCGTCGTCATCCGAAGAGGACAGTGAGAGAGTCAAACCAGAGAGCTCAGTGTCCACCAGAGTCTAGGACTGGGTATCTGAAAAGAAGAGCCTTCCAAGGTTTCTTATAATTTGAATAGGTTTATTCAAAGTTCAGCATCCCAGCAAGAAACAGCCTCATCATTTCATTCTCCCCTTCAGTAACTGGCTACCTTCGGAACCCTCACTCTTTTACATTCTTCTAGTAACTAAGTAACCACTCCATGACATCATCTTTAGATATCTCTACATATCTCCTTTTTTTACAATAATAATAATAATAAACGCATAGATTGATAAAATGAAAACAAACACAGCATAATATGACACATTTCAACTCTAATTTCATGACTAAACTATTTTAACCTCAAACTACATATTCACACTACATTGTCATTGACATTTTATGGTTGACGTACTTTACAAACATTCCCCAAACTCCAAGTTGTGCCATCTTCCAGGTCGACAACATTGGACCTCACACCTTTAACTTGAAAAGGTCCAAGGTACTTGCTTTCCCCTTTTCGAACCCACTCATTTCTCCGCACAACTACCCAATCTCCTCTTTGAATACAAATTGTTTTTGCACCCTTCCTGGAATCATAAATCTCTTTCATTCTTTCTTGACCTCCTTGCACCTTTTTCAACATCTCCTCACTATCAACCCATATCTTTTCCTTTTTACACAGCCATACAGGACACTCTTTCTTCCCAGGTTCTCTTCCTTTGAGCAACACAAAAGGAGCTACCTCTGTACTAGAATGTGGAGTAATTCTGTGCATCCACATCATTTTCCTCAATTCATCTCTCCACGACAATCCATTAGCAAGTGACAATTGTATGTTTTCCATAACAATCCAATTAGTTCTTTCCACTAGACCATTTGCTTGTGGTCTGAAAAGAGCCACTCTCTCATGTACAATTCCCAACTTGTTCAAATACTCTACCATCTCTCTTGATACAAACTGCACACCATTATCAGTCACAATACTGCCTGGCAATCCTTCCTCCAGAAACACCTTTTCAAGAAACCTTATGACATTACTAGTACTAATTTCACCCATAGTCTGTATTACAAACCACTTGGAATGATAATCAACCAGGACCAAAATAAATCTATCCCTCATTCCTAGTTTATTAATCGGCCCAATGAAGTCCATGGATAATTTCTCCCAAGGTTTTGACGGAAACTTAGTGCATTCTAGAGGAGGTTGACGTACAATCTTTGTTTTGTCACTATTCAAACAAAATTGACAATCTTTTACCAAGGCCTCAACTTCACTATCAATTCCTGGCCGCCAGAACGACTCTCTAATCCTACGTTTAGACATACCTTGACCTGGATGACCCTCATGAATTATTTCCAAAATGTGGTTCCTTACCGCCTTTGGTGGTATGATCTGCCATCTTCTCATAATCTTGTCACCACAAAGACTCAATTCTTCTTTAATTTTAAAAAATCCTATCAAATCAGAATCCTTGCAATCATGCAAATTCCAACCCTGAACAATTCTTAACTTCACCTTTTCTAACACTAGATCATTCTTCATAGCTCTCTCCCAATCCTCGGACAACAAAGCACACACTCCTACATTACCACAAACATCAACATTTACATCACCACACACTTCATCAAATTCCCCCTCTAAAGGCATTCTCGATAAACAATCCGCAATCACATTTTTCTCTCCCTTAACATATTCCACCTCATAATTAAACTCCATGACAGATAGCAACCACCTCGAGATCCTTGGCGTTACACTTCCTTCCAAACCTTTACCGCCTTTAAAGATGTACAATAAGGGCTTGTGGTCAGTTCGCACTTTGAATGGAATACCCCATAAATAAAATTTGAAATGGCACATGCCCCAGCAACACGCTAACGCTTCTCTCTCTATCACTGAGTATGACCTCTCTGCACCTTGCAGTCTCCTACTTGCAAACCCAATAATTTTTTCTTCATCTCTAATTACTTGTGACAGCACTGCCCCAATTCCAACACCGCTAGCATCTGTGGTTAGAAACGTCCTCCCACCAATTTCAAACCGTCCCAACGTGGGTTCTTCAGAAATGTTCTTTTTTACAAGTTCAAAACTTGTCTTGCATCTTTCCGACCATTCAAATGCTACACCTTTCTTCATAATTTCTCTTAAGGCCTCAACTGTTTCTGCAAAATTATTTACATATTTCGAACAATATTCCGCCAGACCTAGAAACAACCTTAATTCATCCTTATTCTTGGGTTCCGGTGCCAAAGTCACAGCCTTAACAATATTTTTTTTCGGTTTTATGCCCTCTGCACTTATTTCGTGTCCCAAATAATCAACCACATCCTTTCTCAACTGACATTTTTCTCTTTTTATAGTTAAATTGTGCTTTTCAAGTCTTCTCATTACCTCTTCAAATAATCTGTCATGATCATGATGATCTCTACCTGCAATCAAAATGTCATCCTGAAAACACCAGACGTTTTTCATGTCTCCAAAAATACTTTTCATTGCCCTCTGAAAGACAGCTGACCAAATGGCATCCTTTTGTACCTGAACGCACCTAAAGGCGTGGCAAACGAAGTTAAATGCCTGGATGCTTCATGTAAGTTAATTTGATGATATGCTGCCGACATATCCAAAACGCTAAAAATGTGTCCCTTCCCCATAGTGGATAGCATTTCAGAAATGTTCGGCAGAGGCTCTCTATCAACCCAAATATTTCTGTTTAGATTGCGCAAGTCAATACATAGACAAATTTTTTTTCCTTCTTTTGGCGCAATTACAATCGGAGCCAACCATTCTGAGGCTTCTATTGGCTCGATGATACCTTGATTTAACAAATTATCAATTTCTTGACGTAGGGGTTCTAGCATTAAATTAGGTACATTTCTTACTTTATGGACTACTGCCTTCGCATTGTCTTTTAAAATAATCTTATGCGAAAACCCCTTTAACAGTCCTAACCTAGAAGAAAACACATTGGGATATTTATCAAATAAACCTCCGTCCTCAGATATGTCTTGCACATTTGTTTTTTCTAAGACCATAACAGGTTCTTTGGCGTTTGGATCAATGACGATATTTAAATCTTTTTGAGGTATCCATCCTAGGAGATCTGATCCAAAGTCCGTAACATAGACTCTTCCCCTCACTGCTTCATTTTTAAATCTTAAAGTCATCCAGCACATTCCTAGAATTTCTATTCTTTTCCCAGCATAACCCACTGCACGGATGTCAGATTTACATAGAGACGAATTATGATCCCTAGACCAATTATTTTCAAAATAACTCTTTGACACAAGAGTATATAGACTTCCTGAATCTGCTAATATTCTAATCTTCCTTCCATCCAGCATAACATTACAGTGTGGTTTTTCTAATTTATCTGTACTTTCCATCTTTACATTAGCATCAAACAATTCCTTGGTTTCATTTACTGGAGTTTCTTCTTGGTCTACATTAACCATCAGAAATATATCATCTACATATTCACAGACATCCTCTACCTCTTGGATCTTATTCCTTGCAATTCCTTTTGTTCGACACATCTTAGAGAAATGTCCCCTCTTACCACAATTTCTACATAATGTTCCTCTTGCAGTGCAATTAAGACTAGTGGCTATATGCCCAGGAGCACCACACCTGAAACATTTGATTTCTCTTGGTTGATAAGTTGTTTTATACGACTGTGGTGGTACTTTCCTAATGTCAAGATTAGTCTTTACATCACTTTTGCTGTCATTCTTTTTCTCAATAAGTTCTACTTTCTCTTGCTTGAAACTATTAACAGGTTTATCCATTTCCTTTATCCATATATCTGTATGTTCCATCGCCTTTGCAATGCCAATTGCTTCATCTAAGTTGTATTCTTTCGTTAACAACTTTTCCCTTATTTTTTTATTATTCACACAATGCACCAGTTGATCTCTTATTAAAGATTCATTTAGCTGTTCAAACTTACATGTCACTGCTAACCCTCTCAAAGTTGATATATATGATTTTATATCTTCTCCATCTTTCTGGTTCCTGGAAAAAAACTTATGACGTTCAAGTACAACATTCCTTTTAGGTTTAAAATGTAATTCTAGCATTTGTAAGGACATGTCATATATATTAGTAGGTTGGCTATCTCCCATTCCTAACCATATTTCAGGTATTTCTTCATAAATTCTTCTACCTTCAACTCCCAAATGGTGCAAAAGGATAGCCTGACGTCTCACAGGACCGTATTTATCTCCCCCATAGCTAAAAGATAAGTCACAAACAATTTTTTCCACTGCAACCATGGTATAGGCGGTTCCCCAGGGGACACTAAGAAGGGGGGTGGAGATGACATGGATTGATCTGACATTATTACCTGCAAAACAATACAGTTAAATTTAAAATAAGAATTTAAAATAACAAGTTAAAATAATGACTTGAACAAAGGCTTGTTAAATGTATTATTGTTATCTCCTTGAATGTTGAATCTTGTGAACTTCTAAATCCTTTTTAGTAGAGTAGTCTGTCTTTAATGTTTACTGGCTTAGTCCTCTATTTATGTTGTTGAAATCATTAGTCCTTTTTCCTTGTCTGATCCAGCTTTATTGTGTCCTATTGTGAACACGGAGTAAGAACCCACGAAGCAAGATCCAGATGAGATGTGAGTATTTGATTTTTTTCTTGTCTTTATTTACACTGGTCTTGTATCTTTTAGAGAATCTGTTTTATTTAAGTCCAAACGCGATAGAACTTGTACTGCACATTTGGATCGAGTGTGAAGGAAACGCGTGGTGTACAGATGAGCGTGCTGAAGGTTACGTATCCTACACGCTACGGAACGAATTCAGTGTTTCCTTTAGATCTGCGAACAAAGGAAGCGCGTGAAGTAGAAATGAATGCACTCGAGGTTCGGCACGCGAGTGTCTGCGTTTTGACGGTAAACAAAACAGGTGCCTGAAGAGTTCATTCAGTTATGCCAGCGCGTGATGTAAAAAATGAATGTGTTCAGGGTTTGGCACGCGAGTGTCTAAATTTTGATGACAAACAAGACAAACGCCATAAGAGTTCAATCAATTATGCCAGCGCACATCCACATAGCGATAGAAATTTTGGCAATTAAAGTTTAAAGTCGAGCCAAGAAATTAAGGCAATCCAATAAGTTTTCAAGCGCTTCAAAGTATAAGGCATATCCCTCGCACGCCACAGTAGTTTTAAAAATCACGCAACAAAAGAGCAGGAATTTCAGTCATTGGGTGCAGCAGCTAATACCAGTTCTATCTCTGAGATTTGTACTCACAAAGTTGAAAACTATTTCCTTTATCGTGCCTTCATCTTCCCTTTATCTTTTTTGATGGTCCAAGGATGGGATGCTGGTCTCTGCCTCCTTGCGCAGACCACTCGTCGCCATGAAAAGAAGAGCCTTCCAAAGTTTCTTATAATTTGAATAGGTTTATTCAAAGTTCAGCATCCCAGCAAGAAACAGCCTCATCATTTCATTCTCCCCTTCAGTAACTGGCTACCTTCGGAACCCCCACTCTTTTACATTCTTCTAGTAACTAAGTAACCACTCCATGACATCATCTTTAGATATCTCTACAGTATCCTCGTCATTTGGTGCTGGGTGTCCAGCACCACCTGTGTTTGGAAGAGACACACAATGTGATTTATGTTTCTACATGCATCGTTGGTTCACAAACATGACATTTTCTACTGTACGAACAGATGTCTGCCTGTACACTGCTTTTTTCCAGCTTGTCACAGACAGAGTTTGATATTGTTGTTGGCCATTTCCCAGCATGGCCTTGTGCTCTCCACAACAAAGCCCAGTGTCAGACATCTTGTCAGTCCCTTCCCACTCCCTGTGAGGCGAGTATGGTTCAGTTTGGTCTTGCTGGGCATGTGGGTGGGTGTAGGTTGTCTGTGACTGCGACTCCCATCATACTCTTGGCTACACCCCCCTTCCCAGCATGCCCATGTTTCCTCCCTCTTGACTCTGCTTCCCTGTGAGGGGGTGTGACAGCAATAGCAAGATGGCTGACTGTGAAATCCTGGTGTTTGTTTGGCTACAAGTCCCAGCATGGCCTTGTGCTCCCCACAACAGAGCCCAGTGTCTTACATCTTGTCAGCCCCTTCCCACTCCCTGTGAGACGAGTATGGATCAGTTTGGTCTTGCTGGGCCATGTGGGTGGGTGTAGGTTGTCTGTGACTGCGACTCCCATCATACTCTTGGCCACACCCCCCTTCCCAGCATGCCCATGCTTCCTCCCTCTTGACTCTGCTTCCCTGTGAGGGGGTGTGACAGCAATGGCAAGATGGCTGACTGTAAAATCCTGGTGTTTGTTGTTGCCCAGTTGCCAGCATGGCCTTGTGTTCCCCACAACAGAGCCCAGTGTCAGACATCTTGTCAGTCCCTTCCCACTCCCTGTGAGGCAAGTATGGTTCAGTTTGGCCTTGCTGGGCCATGTGGGTGGGTGTAGTTTGTCTGTAACTGCGACTCCCATCATACTCTTGGCCACCCCCCCTTCCCAGCATGCCCATGCTTCCTCCCTCTTGACTCTGCTTCCCTGTGAGGGGGTGTGACAGCAATGGCAAGATGGCTGAATGTGAAATCCTGGTGTTTTTTTGGCTACAAGTCCCAAGTGCGCCCCTGTGCTTCACACAGCAGCACCCATTACGGGGTATCTTTTGCTGATATTTCAATGAGATGTGTGTCAATGCATTGTACCCGGGGAGTTGTGTGGAGTTTGTGTTGGGGGGGTGTCTCCCCATGCTGAGTAGTATGGTCAGGGCTGTCAGTCCTCCTTCCCATCATGAAACGTGCTTCCATTGTAGGGCGTGCAAGTGGTCTTTCAGGATGTCAGTCAGTGGTGTCCTGCTTCTGATTTGCACACATGCCCTAGCAGGGCCTTGTGCTCCCCACAGCAGGACCCAGTGTCAGCCATCTTGTCAGTCATTTTCCACTCCCTGTGATGTGGGCATGTTTCAGAGAGGTTTTGATGGGCCAATCAGGAGGGGGAGCATTATCTGTGACTACAGGCCCCATCAGTCTTTTGACTACACTCACTTCACCTGCATCCCCACTATTCCTTCCTGTCAGCTGCACTGTGAGGTGGTGTGTTTGTGGTGTCAAACTGCCTGGCAGGGTGTATTTGACTCAGTGACACTGGCTTGCTCTATTTGTTTGTAGGTTAGTGCATGTCATGACACAGTCCCCAGTCACTATGAGATGGCAGGTATTGTGTGTGTCTGACTGGCATACACATCTTGGGCTAATTATCTATTGGTTAGTGTAGCTTTGCTTGCGGTGCATGGTTTCACTGTCCCCTTGCCACACAATCTTGGGTATGTTGTTTGTGTACTCACCAGGCTCTGGGATGTGTGTTAGGCCATGGACGCTCTCTGGTGGTAGGATGTCCCGCACCTTCCCCTACCAGGTCCTGAAGTAGACTGGTTTGGCAGGAGGGCCACCGCCGGTGCACTGACTCAGGGCGTGATCTTTTTTGATGAGTTTCTTGACCCTCCTGCGCACGTCATACCACCTGTTCTGGATGTCGTACTTTGTGTGCCTTGCTGGTGCTTGTGCGTTCACCTTGTCCACAATCCTCGCCCACATCTTGGTTTTCTGTGAGTTGGGGGTCCTTTGAACCAATGTACCAAACAAATGTGGCTCTACTTTGATGATCTCGTCTACCAGCACTTCTAACTCACTATCTGTGAACTTTGGATTCTTCTTTGGAGGCATGGTGATGGGTGGTGGTGGTGAGGGATGTGTGTGTGAGGGTGCAAGTGATGGTGGGTTGGTGTTGGTTTTGCTGTGTGTATGTGCGTGTGCTTTTGTATGAGGTGCTGATGGTGTGTTAGTTGTGTGATGTGTGAGTTGTGAGTGTGTCCGTGGTTGCTGTGTACTGGTGTTTGCTGCTGGCTGCATCTCCTGTGTGCAAGGGATGATGGTAGTGATTGTAGTCCTTTATATAGTTGGGGTTGTGGGTGTGTCTTTGTACCATTTTTTTTTGGTATTTATTGTCTTTGTCATTGCTTGTTTGGTCCTTTTTTTGTATTTTTTCCTTTGTGTTTTGTAGGCATGAAGGAGACGTTCATGTGACGGAAACGGACGCTGCTGTTGTCTCGTGCGGGCTTCTCCGCCTCGTTCATGCTGCCTATCTTCTGTGTTTGGTATGCGTCGTTTGCGGCAGTCTCTATTGCTTGTGTGCCGGGTTGTCTGTGCGTGTCGGTCATGCGGCTTGGTCTCCATGCGAGTCGTCTGGCTTTACACGCATTGTAACGTACTGCGCTAATCGTATATCGCGGGTACGGGTCGGCTGGGTTGATTTCGGGTTTGTGTCGGTCGGTGAAAATCACATCGGTTTTCCGGCCGGATCACTATTTTCCCTACGGCTCGGTCATACGGCTTGTATTCCGTACGTGTCGGTTGTAATTCACACGTGTTGCATCGTACTGCACGGGTCGTACGGCGCTGGTCCGTGTCGGTCGGTATTCGGTCCGGGTCCGTGTCGATCGGTTCGTTTTGCGGCCGGAATCGGAATCGACCCCTCATTCTTATTTTCTCCTCTGCTCCAAGATGAAATCCTTAAAATGTGATGATTGTTTTACGTTTCTTTTGGAACTCCATAAAAGTGAGTTTGTAGAAGGAGAGTCACCAGCTTCTTCCATTATCAACTCCTTTTTGAGAACAACCACCCTGTTAAGATTTCAAATACGGGAATCCTCTGTTTTAACAGCATTAGTTAAAAGCTTGATAACCTTCTGAAGCTTGCAAAACATAACTAAAGCCTTCCTGCCTTAAGGAGCTCAAATCAATCACCAACCTTGACTGATATCACCTTGATAGATTTTCTAGAATCATAATTACTTTTACGGGCTCTCCTTTTCTCATCTTCCCTGGCTTTCCAGTGCCTATCAGTCATGAGCATACCTGCTCTTGATTCTACATCATTCACCCAAGGAGGTGCCACTAAGGTGTAAGGATGCCTTCCTCTAAACAGCTTAAACGGTGTTCTCCATGTGATGGAGTGAGGTGAGACCTTATCAACATCCACCTTCTTAGTTATTTCCTCCTACCAAGCCAAGCTATTTTGTTTAGCCATGGTGATGGTTTCTTTCAACACACGGTTGACGCGTTCCACCATGCCATTTGTCTCTGGATGATATAAGGAAGACCTCTTATGCTTGATGACGCATTTCTCCAAAACATTTTCCATTTCTTTTTAAACTAGTTGCACCCCATTGTCAGTTAACACCACACTGGGCATGCCCTGTCTCCTAAACACCTCCTTAAGAAAGGATACAACATGTCTAGTTTCAATGCCTTTAGATAGTATCAATTCTGGCCACCTTGAATACATGTCCATGAGCACCAGCACATGGGATTCACCCCCATTTCCTTGTATGGGTCCCAATATATCTAAAGCTACTTCCTCCCATAGTTTGTTTGGATGATCCCTGACAACCATTAGCTGTACTTTGGGTTTCACACTTTTCTCACTTACTGGAATGCATTCCCTCACCAACCGTTCTACTTGCATGTCCATGCCAGTCCACCTGTAGGTCAACCTGAGTCTCTCTTTGATCTTAGACATGCCCTGGTGACCCGCATGAGCCAAGCCCAAAAGCTCCTGATGAAGAGAAATAGGTGGAACTAGTATGGTACCTCTAAACAAAAGTCCGTTATTCTCAGAGAGTTCATCTTTTACATTCCAATACTTTTCGCAATCAAACTTAACTTTGGCATGCCAACATTCCCTCAGTAAGCGCGAAACATCTTGCATTTCCTTGCATCACGCCACCTCTCCTCTTTGAGACCATCACATTCAATCCTGCAGACCCATTCGTCATCCTCACCATTGCCAATGCACTCTTCTCCTTCGGTAATTCTCACTAATCTTGAAAGTGTGTCAGCCACCCTATTCTTTACTCCAGTCAAATATTTTATCTGAAAGTTGTACTCCTGTAACACAACCACCCTTTTAGATATTCTTCCAGACACAGCATCAATACTCTTTTTTTTAAAAAATATCTCACTTAGTGGTTTGTGGTCTGTGCAAACCTTAAAATTAGTCCCCCACAAGACATTTTTAAGTTTCTTGATGGCCCAGTAAACCTCCAAAGCCTCCCTCTCAATGACAGAGTAATGTAACTCTGCCCTATGGAGACTGCGCAAGAGGAACAAAATTACATTTTCTGAACCCTTAGACTCTTGTTGTAGCACAGCTCCTAACCCTTTCATGCTTGCATTGGTGAATAAACCGAATTCCCAGTAGGGCAAAGACTTCTTAGTTTAGGAGCCTTTCCCAAATCTTCCTTAATTTCTTTAAACTCTGCTTCACATGTTTCAGTCCACACACATTCAACACCTTTGCGTAACAAAGCTCTCATATTTACACATCTCTCCGCAAACCCCTTAACAAATTTGCTGTAGTATTCTGCCATACCAAGGAATTTTATGATTTCCTCCTAGTTGGCAGAGGAAGCTAATTTCTGTATGGCATTGACTAAATCACTCTTCGGCGTTACACCCTCACAAGTTATTGTGTGGCCTAATTATTCTATTGAAGTCTTCTTAAACAGGCACTTGTCCAGCCTAACAGTAAGATTAAATTGATTATTTCTTTACAATACATCGTGCTCCTCACTGTCTTTGCCAAAAATTAATATGTCGTCTTGATAAATCCTTACACCTTTCTGTCTCTTCAAAACCTTTTCAAGGGCTCTTTGAAACACGGAGGCCGCTGGAACTAGCCCAAACAGCAATCTAACAAATCTGTATGTGCCGAAAGTTGTTATAAAAGATGTGAGAGCCCTAGGTTTTTCATCAAGTCTAATCTGGTGGTAGGCAGATTTGAGATCTACCATTAGCAAAACTTTGGCGCCCTTCAACAACATGAGCATATCAGAGATTTTCGGGAGGGGATATTTATCGACTAGTACCTGTTTATTCAACTCCCTTAAAACCACACTGAGGCGCAGTGTCGCCTAGTAGACACACCTGCGTGAAGTCGTAGTCCCAATCCACAGGAACGACGAGAATACCCCCCACACTCTTGAGGCCAGTCCACGGAAGCGTGAACCTGTTTACACTCTAGCAGCAGACTGACCCTGAGAGATGTGGGGACAAGGTTTGGAAGAGCTCACTTGAATCCCCCAGCGGGCGTTTCCTAATAAGCACAGCAGAAACAACCTGCAGCAAAGACAATAAAGACAATAAGAGTAATTACTCTCTGCTCTCTCATAGGGTTGTAACACTATCAAACTGTCTAAGTTAAGGTGAACTAAACTCTACCCCGTTTCCCTCTTACCCGCTGGACATCTCGTTAAGCTGCAAACAGCGACTCAGCTGGGACTTGGAGGAAGCAGCAAGGCAGGGGAGGAAAATCCGCCAGGCAATGAACAGGAGATCGGGGCCACTGTTGGAAACTAAAAAGGAGGAATACTACACGGGGTAAATTTAGACTTGGAGGCTCAAATAAGACTCTACAAAAGAGTATAAATGAAAAGAAGAGGAGGATTTCTTTAGGTTTCAGAAACCCTGTGAGTCAATATCGAAAGAAACAAAATGTGACCAACAGGCCTATGTACAAGCACCAAACAAGTGCCAAGAAATGACTTGAGGATCCTCAAAGGAATTTCCTAAACGCGCACCAAGCGTGTGTAAAAATAAATACAATCCCCTTCAGCAGATTACAAGGCGTGGTGAGCTCGAATACAGGAAACAATGTATCCGACTGACTCTGCTGACGCCTAAGGCTCTGGGAATGCAACCGCTCTAACCGAGCGTAAAGGAATGAGGAATGCAACAATGTTGCAAGTTCACCGCGGTCGCGTTGCTCAGTACAACACACACGACTGCATCCAATTGGAGACGGGGAGAATCAGGGATTAGATACACATAACAGGTTCTGAGAGGGGCATGGACAAAGGAAAGGTTGCAGGAGAACAGCAAAGGGGCCTGGACAAAGGAAAGGTTGCAGGAGAACAGCAAAGCGGGCTCCCTAGGACAACAGGAACACAGCGAGGAGGGGCGTGGACTGAGGACTCTACGAATCTGAAAGCCAAGCACCGGTTTGCTGCTGAGGAGAGCTATTTAAGGGAGAAGCTCAGTGGACACTCCCTCCACCACTTGCACTAAGGGAGCGTCTAAAAAGTACAGGTTGTTATAGCTTGCACTAAGGGAGCTTCTAAAAAGTACAGGTTGCTATTCGCTTCTTTCCCTGAATCCCCGCAAGGACACAAGAGGCTTGTCGTGTAACACGCAGGCTGCCATTGGCCGTCTTGGTGGCCACTACCGGATCCAACCACTAGGTTCCCTCTACTTCCTCAATGATCCCACCAGCCTTGAATTTTTCCAGTTCCAACCTCATTTCTTCCCTTACAGCAACCTCATTTCTTCCCTTATAGCACACCACGTACTTTCCCAGAGACAGCTTTTGCCCCATTTACCAATCATATACTATGAATATAATCACGAAGACACCCCAAGTTCATTTCTAAACACACTTGAAAAATCCTTTTTAACAGTTGAGCATAAGTGTGTTCTGAGCCTTCATGCACATTCACCTCCTTTACTTGAAAATCCTCTTTCAAAATGATGGGGGTTCACTATTGGGATCAAGAATAACCCCAAAATCTCTACGGTAAAACCAGCTCAAAATGCTGTCACCCTTTTGTGATATGTAGATCTTTGCAGTAATGTATCTTCCTTTATATTCTTACAAGCCCAAAAAGTAGCCAAATAATTGTATAGGTTCTCCACCATAAGCACATGGTCTAATGTCAGATTTCAAGACTTTGATTTTGTCTTTGAGATTGTGTAGATGAAATTATTTTGAGACAATGGTAATTTTTGACCCCGAATCAAACAACACTTTTGTTTTAACCCCCTTCCACAATTAGATCATCCAATGGACCTTTCTTTTCATTAGATGTCACTTGTGAAACATTTTGACCTGTAACGTCCTGGCTTTCTCGGGGTTGGGACAAACAGACGACGGACCAGAGAAATGGAGGTTTAAGGATGATTTAATAAACAGATAAACAACTACAGACAACAAAGAATACCGGTACTGGAATCACCAGTTAAAGTACGATACCCATTCACAGCTCGTCTAACCGTCCTCCGCATGCACACCGGACCCGGTATGCTCCAACGGAGGGCACAGTGCTAAGCAGTAGCCGACAATGCCACTCGACCGCTGTGAAGGGTAGTTCCAAGGTTGTGGAATCTACGGGGGGCACGTGGGAGTCACCCGGCCGGGCTCTCTACCACCTGGGAACAGCCGCTCTACCAGTATCCCCCAGAGTGCTGCCACAACACAAAGACGCTGGGAACACCTCCTGGTGTGCGTCTCTTGTATCCGGGTTTAAGTGATGATACCCAAGGTGGCGCAGAGAATGGATGGGAGCAGCCGCTCTACCTATCCCAGTTCTCCTACGAGTGTCGATGGCTAAGACGCGGAAACACCTCCTGGATAGCGTCTTAGCTCTAAGCGTGTGTTTACCCAAGGAACGAGGGTTGGGAGCTTCGGCTCGCACCAACCTCATTTTCTCCAATTTGTCAGGCTGTTGGGAGCTTCGGCTCTACCAACGGGACTTGTGCCCAATGACGTTGAATACGGCTCTCAGAACGGGACAGGACACGGGCAGGAAGCACACGCCAGCACCTCTCCTCCGCTCCTTAGAATGTTCCTTCCGCCGCTCAACTCACCAACGGGTCCGTGTACCTCAACCAGGTACTCCGGCAAAGATCAGAATATCCGACGCCGAGTCCCAGTGATCTTCTCCTTAAGTAGTACTCTCGGCGTTGTATAACCATGACTTTTGAGTTGCATAACAGGAAAACTAGGCGTTACCCTTGGTGTTATGTAACCAGAACTCTTGAGTTGCATAACATGAAAACTAGGCGTTCCCCTTGGTGTTATGCAACCAGAACTCTTGAGTTGCATAACATGAAAACTAGGCGTTTCCCTTGGTGTTATGTAACCAGAACTCTTGAGTGGCAAAAGGCAATTGTTGCCGGAGGGAATTCTGGGAGTTGTAGTCCGCTCTCCTCCAAGCGCACCAGGTTCACGGAAGTGGCATCGTGGGAGGGAATCCATGTGCGGGAGGGGATTCCTGACATGACCACAACCAAAATCGGTACAATCATCACTGTTACATTCAAGTCTGACTTCATTAACCTTTCCTCTGTATGTTCTAGCTTTGCAAACTGCAGCAAAATGCACTGTTTTTTTTACAGTTTGTGCGGGTGGCTTTTAATGCTGGACACTTCTTGTCATTAGCAGAATGACCAAATTTACCACACCTGTAGCATTTAGGTTGATAGGTATTTTCTTTTCAACCCTATGATCGGTTTCTTTCTTTTGATTTTTCTCTTTGGATGGGTTTTTCACTATGTGGAGCACATCACCTTTAGATTCTTCTTTCGTGATGACCTCTACAAATCTTAAAGATTGCTCTATCTGTTTTGCAGTTATTAGCACCTCATCTAATGAGGGATCATCTCTTTACCACAAATCATCGCTTACTTTCTCCATATTGCACCCGAGCATGAATTGGTCCCTTATCCTTTCCTCAATTAAAGCACCAAATTTACATGAAGATGCTAGTTTCCTTAAAGCAGTAACATAATTTTCTTCCCCATCACTTTGAGTCCTACACCCAAAAAGATAGCGCTCGAAAATAGTGCTCACTTTAGATAAGTAATGTCTATCAAGTTTCATGACACATATTTCATATTCATTTAGATCTTCACCAACAATCTCTGGTAGATGGTCAAAAACTTCTTGACCCTCCATACCAAGACAATGTAGAAGAAGAGCTGTTTTTCTCTCTGCACTAAGAGAGGCCCCACACACCGTTGCATATCTTTTGAACACTTTTCTCCATTTTTGCCACTTAAGGAGTGGATCTCCTGGTGATATTAGAAAAAACAGAAGCGCTATTACATTTTGCATTGTGAGTTAAACTAGTACAATAACACAAATAAAGGTGTTGTAAGTATGATAAAGTTTAAACTGTTGAAATAAAGTTTTTGCTGAAACTGAGAAAGGAAACAACACACAATGAAGTCTCCTGGTAATCAGTACTGGAATGAAGCCCAGCTTGGAGTTGTTGTAGTAATTAGTTACAACTTGAGATGGTAAGTATTAGTACTGAATGTGTATTATATTTTTAAATAAATATTCAATTATAGGTGTAACTCACCAATGGAATGTATTGTGGATAGACTGTGAGATTAATAAAAATCCATGCACACCGGGTATTACAGTGTGCCTCGTTGACTGGAAGCAACTGTAACCTAAGTGAGTGTGCGCATCACTGATACGAAAATATGCGCATCGGACGTAAGTGTGCGCCTCACTGAGGTTTGGCAAATGTAGGATCAGCAGAAAAGAGTATGCTCATCAGACATAAGTGTGTGCACTGAAGTATGGCAAAGTAGAAATGGCAGAAGAGTACACACCTCTTAAAGACTCGGCTGTCCGTAGCGTAGAAACTTCCCTGTTTCACAATGGTGTCCACGTCACGTAGGTCACGTGAGACGCTGATCCAGACGTAGGAAGGGGAAAAGCTTTGCTTGTTGTCCGCTGCATGATTCCGGTGGCTTAGCTCGTGAGGTGAGTGCACTGACGATTCGCACAGCACAGAAGGCAACAATCAGTTGGAGCTTGAGACAACATGTGCCCCTGTGTGTTTTTATTTAAGTTAGAAATGTAGGGATGAGCTTGTGCCGTATGCTCCCAACCCCATTCCTAGCTGAGATGTTGGGGTGAGCTTGTGTGCCGTGTGCTCCCAATCCAGCAAACAGCAAAAAACAACAGAGGGGTCAATGTAGAAAAAAAGAAATTGATGCTTGCTGTAGGAGAGTAGGGTCTGCAATCCTATGATCACCCAGATTTTTTGCTTTTGCTTCATTGGTTTACGACTTTCTCCGGCTGTGGGCCTGCCAATCAGACCCACAGCCTAGCTGTTCTCTCTCGAAATTAACACACATGTACGTTAGGTGCATCCACTAATTGGAACTGGGCCGCCTTGTCAGTCTCTGTCTCAGCATACCACAGGTATCCAGGGCATCGGTGTACCCAGGGCCTACCAGGGGCTGAAGCATGTATTATGCCACCCCTGGAATGGCCGCCCAAATCTGACACAACTGGCTGCACGACAGCTGGGGCCACGTGGTGTAATCACCCGTTGCTGTAGGTGTAGTATTCCTACACCTAAACCCTAAAATGGACACATGGATTCCTATCAGTCACTCCTATAGCAGGCCTTATCAATCCTGAAGGCAGAGTGCAGGGAATCATGTGGGACGGTGCTCTGGCGCGAGCTGAGCCCGTCGACGGCTTGCGGAACCAAGTCCTAATAGCCGTTCCATGGTGACGCGGGCCAACTACTTTTAATGCATTATAATCCTTGCGGTCATTTGCTAACTTTGGCCTCACATCACCTACACATGTCGAGTAAGGTGTCATACGAATAGGAATACGAACCCCTCGCCAGTCCTGGTGACGGGGTTAGCATTCCCCCCTTTTAGAGGGACACGACATGGAAGTAACCTTGAACCCCGGTTAAAGTTGACTCAAGCCTCAGCATCACAAAATGGATGCTGCCACCAGACACAAGTCTGACCTCCTGCTGCTGGGGGACCTTCCAGCAAGGGGAGCTTGGACAAAGGGTTTCCTGTCGAGGGCGGTGTTAGCACCGTCCCAGACAGGGTTTGTGTATCCCAGGTAGGCAGGGCTGAAAGGAAGGTGATTGCAAGTGGCACCCCAGTGCTCACTGTGCATAGCCCGGCTCAAACCAGTTTCGGGGGCACACCAGCCCCTGAGCTGGCGCGAAGCCGGACAAAGGATAGGGGTGTAACCACCCCCCTCCTGGCTCCACCCATAGGTAGAACCTAGTCACGGGCCAGCCCCTTTTCTTAGAATAAAGGTAGGAGCGAGTCCCCTTCCCAAATTGGATAATCAGTTAATCGGATAACTCCGAATCACGAACCACTTTCCACGAAAGGAACTCTTGACTATTTCTGAAGACTCTCCCTTGTGGCTAAGGAGTAGCCACCCTGCACCAGCAGGCACCACCTAAGCGCTTGCGGTTTGCTGTAAGTCTCTCCTACGGATCAAGACTGCCCAGCTCGACGAGACCCGAGTTCCCTGCCATCTCTGACCTTTTACCTACCTCATCAGCCCAGCTGAGAGTCGTAGGTGTGACGAGACCTGCGGGACCGGCTATCTTCAGAACCTGCACGACGCTTATCTAGCCGCCCACCGAGGGACCCTCGAGTGAGTGCACCTAGGGTTTGAGAAGCCCTAACCCTGAGCAGCTCCAGCATCGAAGTCTGCCTCCCCAGCATCCCCGAGATCTGCGTGGGGGCCCTTCCGCTCCTTGCTGTTCACCGCGTTGTTCGACCACTTGCCGACCGGCTTGTGGCCCTCTTCACGACGCACCACGATTGTTTCATCACTAGTCTGGTTGCTCCAGACTGGCTCTTGCTCCCCTTCAACAGAGGAGTACCACGGACCCTCCTGGTCCACTCCCGACGCCATCTTGACTCCCCCGCTTGGGTTGCCACTGCCAAGATCCGCTGCCCCTGCCTGGGCCCAGCATCATCGACAGCAGACACCTTCGTGGGACAGCTCGCCCTCCATCCTGGTCGCCGCCACGCCTCCTGGCCCGAGGAACAGCCGAGTCCGACGTCACCCACTCACCTGGTCGAGGTGACTTCAGCCGGTACCCTCCTGGTACCCACACGATCGCTGGCTAGCGGTTGAGAACTGAGTCCCCTCTGCTTTCAGGTTTCCTTCATCACCGATCCAGGCTTGGATCGCTCTGAACATCGTCACTGGTCGCCTGCCAGCAACTGCTTCTTTCAGGCTCCTGAGACTACACGAGGACTCCCGACATCTTGCCGAACTTCACGCAGCCGCAGCCTCCGGGCTAGGTAACTCGAGCATCTCGGTGCTCCAACGCAGGTTCGCTCTACAAGTGTCCAGTTCCTTTTTCGTTTAGTCACACTGATCGGATCACTCCGGAATCAGTACCTCCAGACTCTAACCATTCGCATTTCACTGTTAGTGTAGATGGTTTCTCGTGCCCCTCGGGCATTTGTGTAAATTGTGCAACTGAAGTATTTTCCTAAGAGTTTTGTAGTGTGCTTAGCTCCCTGACTCATAAAGAGCCAGGGTAGTCTTGTTATAAATAAATATCCTTTTATTTTCATAACAACTTGTGTGGTGTCCTTTCACTTGGTGTTCAAGGGGTATATGTGATGGTAAACAGCTGGCTTAACACGCCCTCTAGAGTTTAGCCTAAGACTGCTCGTATCCACGCTACTAGGATAGCTGGTCTATAAGGTTGACTTACAACCAATCATCAATAAGGGTCGTTTGGAATGATACACAGTGACCACTAGAATAGTGAGCACTACATATCAGGCCAACTTCTCACATTGGTGAGCAGCGGTTGGGATTTGAGCTTGCTGTTGTTTTACCACACACGTATCCTAAGAATATCGCAGTGAAAGATCACATAAGTACCCAGGTACATATAACTTAACTTAGAATACTCCGAGTTCTACTGAACTGGCTGTTGTAGTGTAACAGGGCTTAGCACACCCCGACTACAACTCTTAGCAAGGGATCAGTAGGTAAACACATAGTGTAGGTAGGTGCATCACTTACACATCACTAGAAAAGCATGTCGGTCCACGGAGAGTCTTCGCAGACTCCCTTAGTGGTCAGTGACCCTCCACAGGTCGTGTCACGATATGCAACTCTTAGCTTCAAGGAGATGAGACAACTGTGTGCCTCCAGGAAGCTAAACCAGGGTTCTAACCCTACCATCGCAATACTGATAGGTCTCTTAGAGGCGTACGATGCTAGGAGGTCCTCTAACCCAGGTCCCCCCAGTGCAGATGGGAACATGCCTCCCTTAGAGGGAACCCTCGGTGACCCAGACCTCGACCTCCACACAGAGGAGGAGGACGAGGACGAGTTATCGGGAGACGAGGCAGACAAAGGTCCAGTGGTAGTCGGCAGGCTTACAAGGACCAACTTAAGCAGGCATGAGAATGGAACTGGGGGAGCCCCGGGCCCACGCTCAAGCAGGCTTAACCTTGGGAACGGACGAGCTAGGTCTCTCTCCAGAGGCTCTGGCAGATCGGTTCATACACATGTCTCTCAGGCATCTTCTCAGAGAGGAATGACTTCCCCTCAGAGGAGGGAGCATGAAGCGAAGATGCGGGAGGTCAATCTGAGGATCGAGCGGGAAGAACTTGCCCTCGCCAAAGAAAGACTTGCCTTGGCCCGAGAGCAGAAATTAAGTGGGTTAGATCCCACTGGTGGCAGCATTCTCAATAGAGAGAAGGACAGGGGTATAGACACTAGACACCTGAGTAAAATAGTGCCCCCCTTTAAACAAGGGGACGACATCCACAAGTGGATAACTGCCTTGGAGAGGGCCTGCACTGTCCAGTGCGTCCCCCCAAGTCAGTGGGCAGCTATACTGTGGCTTTCCTTTGAAGGTAAAGGAAGGGACAAGCTCCTCACTACAAGAGCTGAGGATGCTAACAACTACCAAGTCCTGAAGAACACACTGATTGATGGGTTCGGCTTAACCACGGAACAGTACCGGGTGCTGTTCCGGGACACCCAGAAGATTCAGTCTCAGGATTGGGCTGACTTTGTCGATTGTGCCACTAAGGCTTTGGAAGGCTGGTTGCTGGGTAGCAAGGTTACTGATTACACAGGATTGTACAATCTTATCATGCGAGAACAGATTTTAAACAACTGTCAGAACCAATTGTTGCATCAGCACCTTGTCGACTCGGATCTGACCTCTCCCCAAGAATTGGGAAAGAAGGCAGACAGATGGGTCAGAACAAGGGTCAAGCAGAACCAGAATCAGAACCAGGGTGGTCAGAAGAAAGCAGACCAAAAGGGTAACAAGAACGAACAAAATGACCAGAAGTCTTCGACAGGTCCCCAACAAACCAAAGAGGGTGGGGGTCAGGCTTCACAGAAGAAGAAGACTCAAGAAGGCCAGTCAAAAAGGTGGTGCCAATACTGTAAAAGTAAGACTCACTGGTTTAGTGAGTGCACCAAGAAAGGAGGGCAAACTCCTGCCACTGCAGCCCCTAAGGCACCTGCGCCCCCTAGTACAGTCAGCAGTGGTAGTGCGCCTCCCAAGGCATTAGTAGGGTTAACCTTGGGAACCGAGGGGAGTGACGACTTAGTCGGCACGCTCACTCAGGCCGTCCTTGTCTGTACAGGGGATATGGATATGTCCCCTGATGCCAGTCCCAATACTTTGGGCAAATACAGACAGACACCTTTGATAAATGGAAAAGTGGCTCAGGCCTACAGGGACACGTGTGCCAGTGTCACCATGGTGACGCCTAACTTCGTGGACCCTGGACAGATCATGCTAGGTACCAGTTACCTAGTGACCAATGCCAGCAACGTCACTACCAATCACAGTATGGCAGTTGTTGATTTCTCCTGGGGAGGGGTAAGTGGCCCGAAAAAGGTTGTGGTTAGTTCAGACCTCCCCGTAGAATGTCTGTTGGGCAATGATTTGGAAACGTCACAATGGTCAGAAGTGGAGCAGAGGACTCACATGGAGATGTTAGGCTTGCCAGCACATGTCCTTGCTGTGACCAGGTCACAGGCCAAAAGATGCCCCACTGAACAGGTGCTGGATCCTGGAAGAACGGACCAGACACCTTCCAAGAAAAGGAGCAGTAAGGGTAAGGCTTCGCCTTCCCCCTTGCCCCAGGTCGTGGATCAAGTCTCCGAGGAGGCTGACCTTAAAGAACTGAGGGAAACTGAGCCGCAAGAGCTTGAACCTGGTCAGGTTGAGTTTCTGGGCTCAGGGGGACCCTCCAGGGAAGACCTGGGGAAGGCACAGTTAGACTGCCCCTCACTTGAACCCCTCAGACAGCAGGCCGCTGCTGAGGCTGCAGGGAACGCCACAGGTACCCACAAAGTGTACTGGGACGATGGACTCCTGTACTCCGAGGCAAGAGACCCCAAACCTGGTGCGACCAGTAGGCTGGTCATCTCCTTGTCTCTGAGAGGTTTCCTTCTCACCTTGGCCCACGAGATTCCCCTTGCAGGTCACTTAGGCCAGAATAAGACTTGGGACAGAATTGTTCCACACTTTCACTGGCCCCACATGTCCGAAGATACGAAGGAGTTTTGCCGCTCCTGTGTCACTTGCCAAGCCAGTGGTAAGTCAGGTGGCACAACAAAGGCCCCCCTCATACCACTACCAGTGGTGGGGGTACCCTTTGAACGGGTGGGGATCGACATTGTCGGACCAATGGAACCCCAGACAGCATCAGGGCACAAGTTTATACTGGTGGTGGTGGACCACGCCACCAGGTATCCTGAAGCTATTCCCCTTAGGACCACTACAGCACCTGTGGTGGCACGGGCCCTCCTTGGAGTGTTCTCCAGAGTGGGCTTCCCTAAGGAGGTCGTCTCAGACAGAGGTGCAAACTTCATGTCGGGATATCTGACTGCTATGTGGAAGGAATGTGGTGTCAACTACAAGTTCACCACACCCTATCACCCACAATGCAATGGGCTTGTTGAGAGATTCAACAGGACCCTAAAAGGGATGATTCACGGACTACCTGAAAAGCTTCGGCGGAGATGGGATGTCCTGATACCCTGCCTCTTGTTCGCCTACAGAGAGGTCCCGCAGAAGGGGGTTGGCTACAGCCCTTTCGAGCTTCTGTTCGGACATCCTGTAAGGGGACCCCTTTGTTTGGTAAAGGAAGGATGGGAGAGACCTCTCAGAAAGCCGGCATCAAACATTGTGGACTATGTGCTCGGTCTCCGCTCGCGGATGGCGGAGTACATGGAAAAGGCGTCTAAAAACCTGGAGGCGAGCCAAGAATTACAGAAAGCTTGGCACGACCAAAAGGCTGTCCTGACTGTGTACCAGCCTGGACAGAAGGTGTGGGTGCTGGAGCCAGTGGCCCCAGCAGCACTCAAAGACAAATGGTCTGGGCCCCACACGATCATTGAGCAAAAGGGAGAGGTCACCTACTTGGTAGACCTGGGAACTCCCCGGAGCCCCCACAGGGTGCTCCATGTAAACAGGCTCAAGGCATATGTCGACAGGGAGGGCATGGGCTTGCTCATGGCCACAGATGAGGGACAGGAGGAGGAGAGTGACCCTCTCCCAGACCTGCTCTCTCAGAACCCTGACGATGGATCAGTAGATGGTGTTGTCTTTTGTGGCAGCCTCTCTGGACATCAACAAGAGGATTGTAAACAGGTTCTTCAATCCTTTCGACATATGTTCTCTCTGACACCCAGTCAGACCAAGTGGTGTACCCATGAGGTCGACACTGGGGACAGTCTGCCCGTAAAGAGTAAAATCTATCGGCAACCTGATCATGTCAGAGACTGCATCAAGACGGAGGTGCAGAAAATGTTGGAGCTGGGAGTCATTGAACCCTCGGACAGCCCCTGGGCTAGTCCCGTAGTGCTCGTGCCGAAACCTCACACCCAGGGCGGTAAGAAAGAGATGAGGTTTTGCGTGGACTACAGAGGTCTCAATGCGGTCACTAAGACTGACGCCCACCCGATACCAAGAGCAGACGAACTTATCGACCGGTTGGCCTCGGCCAACTACTTAAGTACGTTTGACCTGACAGCTGGGTATTGGCAAATCAGGTTAGCTGAGGAGGCCAAGCCCAAAACAGCATTTTCTACCCCGGGTGGGCATTATCAGTTCGTGGTAATGCCCTTTGGTTTGAAAAATGCACATGCCACCTTCCAAAGGCTGGTGAATCGAGTTCTCACTGGGTTGGACGACTTCTGTGCGGCGTATCTGGACGATATCGCTGTCTTTAGCTCCACCTGGGAGGATCACCTGGTCCACCTGAGGAAAGTGTTAGGGGCCCTGCAGAAGGCAGGCCTCACTATCAAGGCCACCAAGTGCCAGATAGGGCAGACACAGGTTGTATACCTGGGCCACCTTGTAGGTGGAGGCCAGGTTCAACCATTGGAGAGCAAAATACAGGCCATCCAGGACTGGGCTCCTCCAACCACCCAGACTCAGGTTCGAGCTTTCTTGGGCCTGACTGGTTATTACCGGAAATTTGTCAGAAATTATGGATCCATTGTGACCCCGCTAAACGACCTGACAAGTAAAAAGATGCCAAAAAAAGTTCAGTGGACAGCAAGCTGTCAGAAGGCATTCGATGACCTAAAGCAGGCCATGTGCACAGCACCTATCCTAAAGAGTCCAGACTACTCCAAACCATTCATTGTCCAAACAGACGCTTCGGAGCTGGGTGTGGGAGCTGTTCTATCGCAACTGAATTTTGATGGTCATGACCAGCCCATAGCTTTTATTAGCAGGAGGCTGACCCCCAGAGAGAAGAATTGGTCAGCTATTGAGAGGGAGGCCTTTGCTGTGGTTTGGGCCCTGAAGAAGTTGAGGCCATACTTGTTTGGCACTCACTTCAAGATTCAGACCGACCATAAGCCCCTCTTGTGGCTAAATCAAATGAAGGGTGAAAACCCCAAACTACTTAGGTGGTCCATTTCCCTACAGGGGATGGACTTCACAGTGGAGCATAGACCTGGCACTGATCATGGCAATGCAGATGGGCTCTCCAGGTATTTCCACTTAGAGCAAGAAGACTCACCTGGTCAAGGTTAGCTTATTGTCCCAAAGTTTGGGGGGGGGGTCATGTAGGAGAGTAGGGTCTGCAATCCTATGATCACCCAGATTTTTTGCTTTTGCTTCATTGGTTTACGACTTTCTCCGGCTGTGGGCCTGCCAATCAGACCCACAGCCTAGCTGTTCTCTCTCGAAATTAACACACATGTACGTTAGGTGCATCCACTAATTGGAACTGGGCCGCCTTGTCAGTCCCTGTCTCAGCATACCACAGGTATCCAGGGCATCGGTGTACCCAGGGCCTACCAGGGGCTGAAGCATGTATTATGCCACCCCTGGAATGGCCGCCCAAATCTGACACAACTGGCTGCACGACAGCTGGGGCCACGTGGTGTAATCACCCGTTGCTGTAGGTGTAGTATTCCTACACCTAAACCCTAAAATGGACACATGGATTCCTATCAGTCACTCCTATAGCAGGCCTTATCAATCCTGAAGGCAGAGTGCAGGGAATCATGTGGGACGGTGCTCTGGCGCGAGCTGAGCCCGTCGACGGCTTGCGGAACCAAGTCCTAATAGCCGTTCCATGGTGACGCGGGCCAACTACTTTTAATGCATTATAATCCTTGCGGTCATTTGCTAACTTTGGCCTCACATCACCTACACATGTCGAGTAAGGTGTCATACGAATAGGAATACGAACCCCTCGCCAGTCCTGGTGACGGGGTTAGCATTCCCCCCTTTTAGAGGGACACGACATGGAAGTAACCTTGAACCCCGGTTAAAGTTGACTCAAGCCTCAGCATCACAAAATGGATGCTGCCACCAGACACAAGTCTGACCTCCTGCTGCTGGGGGACCTTCCAGCAAGGGGAGCTTGGACAAAGGGTTTCCTGTCGAGGGCGGTGTTAGCACCGTCCCAGACAGGGTTTGTGTATCCCAGGTAGGCAGGGCTGAAAGGAAGGTGATTGCAAGTGGCACCCCGGTGCTCACTGTGCATAGCCCGGCTCAAACCAGTTTCGGGGGCACACCAGCCCCTGAGCTGGCGCGAAGCCGGACAAAGGATAGGGGTGTAACCACCCCCCTCCTGGCTCCACCCATAGGTAGAACCTAGTCACGGGCCAGCCCCTTTTCTTAGAATAAAGGTAGGAGCGAGTCCCCTTCCCAAATTGGATAATCAGATAATCGGATAACTCCGAATCACGAACCACTTTCCACGAAAGGAACTCTTGACTATTTCTGAAGACTCTCCCTTGTGGCTAAGGAGTAGCCACCCTGCACCAGCAGGCACCACCTAAGCGCTTGCGGTTTGCTGTAAGTCTCTCCTACGGATCAAGACTGCCCAGCTCGACGAGACCCGAGTTCCCTGCCATCTCTGACCTTTTACCTACCTCATCAGCCCAGCTGAGAGTCGTAGGTGTGACGAGACCTGCGGGACCGGCTATCTTCAGAACCTGCACGACGCTCATCTAGCCGCCCACCGAGGGACCCTCGAGTGAGTGCACCTAGGGTTTGAGAAGCCCTAACCCTGAGCAGCTCCAGCATCGTAGTCTGCCTCCCCAGCATCCCCGAGATCTGCGTGGGGGCCCTTCCGCTCCTTGCTGTTCAACGCGTTGTTCGACCACTTGCCGACCGGCTTGTGGCCCTCTTCACGACGCACCACGATTGTTTCATCACTAGTCTGGTTGCTCCAGACTGGCTCTTGCTCCCCTTCAACAGAGGAGTACCACGGACCCTCCTGGTCCACTCCCGACGCCATCTTGACTCCCCCGCTTGGGTTGCCACTGCCAAGATCCGCTGCCCCTGCCTGGGCCCAGCATCATCGACAGCAGACACCTTCGTGGGACAGCTCGCCCTCCATCCTGGTCGCCGCCGCGCCTCCTGGCCCGAGGAACAGCCGAGTCCGACGTCACCCACTCACCTGGTCGAGGTGACTTCAGCCGGTACCCTCCTGGTACCCACACGATCGCTGGCTAGCGGTTGAGAACTGAGTCCCCTCTGCTTTCAGGTTTCCTTCATCACCGATCCAGGCTTGGATCGCTCTGAACATCGTCACTGGTCGCCTGCCAGCAACTGCTTCTTTCAGGCTCCTGAGACTACACGAGGACTCCCGACATCTTGCCGAACTTCACGCAGCCGCAGCCTCCGGGCTAGGTAACTCGAGCATCTCGGTGCTCCAACGCAGGTTCGCTCTACAAGTGTCCAGTTCCTTTTTCGTTTAGTCCCACTGATCGGATCACTCCGGAATCAGTACCTCCAGACTCTAACCATTCGCATTTCACTGTTAGTGTAGATGGTTTCTCGTGCCCCTCGGGCATTTGTGTAAATTGTGCAACTGAAGTATTTTTCTAAGAGTTTTGTAGTGTGCTTAGCTCCCTGACTCATAAAGAGCCAGGGTAGTCTTGTTATAAATAAATATCCTTTTATTTTCATAACAACTTGTGTGGTGTCCTTTCACTTGGTGTTCAAGGGGTATATGTGATGGTAAACAGCTGGCTTAACACGCCCTCTAGAGTTTAGCCTAAGACTGCTCGTATCCACGCTACTAGGATAGCTGGTCTTTAAGGTTGACTTACAACCAATCATCAATAAGGGTCGTTTGGAATGATACACAGTGACCACTAGAATAGTGAGCACTACATATCAGGCCAACTTCTCACACTTGCTGTCCCAGCACAGTTAGCAAGCAAAGCCAAAGTTCCAAAGCAGCACATTAAGTAGAAATATTCCAAAATGTGCGCACAGCAAATAAGTAATCAAAACATGAGGGGAGTCTCTGAGTTGTCTTCCTGAGTGGGCACCTTCCAGCCAAGTAGTCCTTAAATCCAGGGCTTGGTTGTAAACGAGATGTTGAAACCCTGAACGTTAAAAATGCTGGAATCACATCCCTCGCTCATCTCCAGTGTAAGATAGGTTAATCCAAAGAAGTGGGAGACTCCAACATGGTAGAAAGGTGAAGTTTATTTCAGGTTCAAAAGGTCCCATCCATCAGCATAAATTCCTCAGCACCAACTGACCTCCAACCTCCCAACGCTCTGTCCCCTCAGATTCCATTACCATGGTATCACTCAAGCACAAACAACAGCTTGAGATAGATACCACAGCACCGAACTGGAAGCTCAAGCTGTAAAAACAAGAAAACTGCTTCTCGTCCACTTGCAGTAAATGCAGTGGCCAATCTCCAGATGAGATCTCAGGAGAGCACTGTCAATGCCAAGGAGCTCACTGAAGCGACTCTAGTAGGGAATGTGGACATAGCCATCTAAGCTGTCTGGCCCACTAACATGCAAAAATACAGACAGCATCCTGTTATTAGTGGGGTTAGGGTGGAAGCCTTGAGAGCCACTGGTGTCAGCATCACTATGGTGACTGAGCAACTAGTGTCCTCTGAACAGTCAATCAATCAATCAATCATACCACTTGTATAGCGCGCTACTCGCCCGGAAGGGTCTCAAGGCGCTTGGGGGAAGGGGTTCGCTACTGCTCGAACAGCCAGGTCTTGAGTTGTCTCCTGAAGGCGAGGTGGTCCTGGGTCAGCCGAAGGTGGATGGGGAGGGAGTTCCATGTCTTGGCCGCCAGGTAGGAGAAGGATCTGCCTCCGGCGGTGGCTCTTCGGATGCGTGGTACGGCGGCGAGGGTGAGGCTAGTAGACCGTAGCTGGCGGGTGGGCGTGTAGAAGGTCAGGCGGTCGTTGAGGTACTTGGGGCCCAGGTCGTGGAGAGACTTGTGTGCGTGGGTGAGGAGCCTGAACGTGATCCTCTTGTTGACGGGGAGCCAGTGCAGGTCCCTCAGGTGGCCGGAGATGTGGCTGCGTCGGGGGATGTCCAGGATGAGTCGGGCGGAGGCGTTCTGGATGCGTTGGAGTCTTTTCTGTAGCTTGGCTGTGGTTCCGGCGTAGAGGGTGTTTCCGTAGTCCAGTTGACTGGTGACGAGGGCCTGGGTGACCGTCTTCTGGTTTCGGTCGGGATCCATCGGAAGATCTTGCGAAGCATGCGAAGGGTGTGAAAGCATGATGAGGAGACGGCGTTGACTTGTCTGCTCATCGAGAGGGAGGAGTCCAGGATGAAGCCCAGGTGGCGTGCGTGGTCTGTTGGCTTGGGGGCGGTGCCCAGGGCTGGGGGCCACCAGGAGTCATCCCAGGCGGAGGGTGATGGTCCCAGGATGAGGACTTCCGTCTTGTCTGAGTTCAGTTTCAGGCGGCTGTTCTTCATCCACTCGGCGACGTCTTTCATCCCTTCATGTAGGCTGGTTCTGGCGGTGTCGGGGTCTCTGGTGAGGGAGAGGATCAGCTGGGTGTCGTCGGCGTAGGAGATGATGTTGAGGTTGTGTTGGCGTGCAATGGCAGCAAGAGGTCTCATGTAGACGTTGAAGAGGGTGGGGCTGAGTGATGATCCTTGCGGGACGCCGCAGATGACTTCGGTGGCCTCGGATCGAAACGGGGGGAGGCGGACTCTCTGTGTTCTTCCGGCGAGGAACGAGATGATCCACTCCAGTGCCTTCTCTTGGATGCCGGTGTTGCTGAGGCGTTGGACTAGGGTGCGGTGGCAGACAGTGTCGAACGCTGCGGAGAGGTCCAGGAGGATGAGTGCCGCTGTTTCCCCGTTGTCGAGCAGGGCTCGGATGTCGTCGGTGGCTGCGATGAGTGCGGTCTCGGTGCTGTGGTTGGCTCTGAAACCGGACTGCGAGGGGTCGAGGGATCCGTTCGTCTCGAGGAAGGCGGCAAGCTGTCTGTTGGCGATCTTCTCGATTACTTTGGCAGGAAAAGGGAGGAGCGAGATGGGTCGGAAGTTCTTGAGGTCGGTGGGGTCTGCTGTTGGTTTCTTCAGTAGGGCGCTGAGCTCAGCATGCTTCCAGCTCTCCGGGAAGGTGGCAGTGTTGAAGGAGGTGTTGATGACGTCCCGAAGTTGGGGTGCGATGGTGGAGTCGGCCTTGTTGAAGACGTGGTGGGGGCAGGGGTCGGTTGGAGATCCGGAGTGGATGGTGTTCATCGTGCGGGCTGTGTCTTCGGTGGTCACCGTGGTCCAGGTGCGGAGGGTGGCGGTGGGGTGCGTTGGTTCGACGGTTGGGTGCGTGGATGGTGTGTCGAAACTGTTGTGGATGTTGGCAATCTTGCTGTGGAAGAACGAGGCGAGGGAGTCGCAGAGATCTTGTGAAGGGGTGATGTCGTTGTTGCCGGTGCTGGGGTTGGAGAACTCCTTGACGATGCTGAAGAGTTCCTTGTTGTCGTGGGCGTTGTTGTCCAGTCGCTCCTTCAGTGATTTCTTCTTGGTGGTGCGGATGAGCTGGTGGTGCTTGCGGGTGGTGTGTTTGAGGGCGGTCATGTTGTCAGTGGTCTGGTCGAGGAGCCAGGCTTTCTCGAGGGAGCGGCAGGTCTTCTTGGAGTCCTTGAGTTCGTCGGTGAACCAGGGGGCCTTCTTGCTTCTGGGTCTGCTGGGAGGGTTCTTCAGTGGTGCGAGGTCGTCGGCGCAGGCGGTCAGCCACTGCGTGAAGTTGCGGGCTGCTTCGTTGGGGTCCGTTGTGCTGGCAGGTGGGTTCTGGCTGAGGGAGGTGGTGAGCTGGTCGGCGGTGATCTTGCTCCAGCTCCTGTGAGGAACCTGTTGCGGGTGGTGGTGGGTTGTGGTTTTTCTGAAGCTGAAGTGGACGCAGCTGTGGTCGGTCCAGTGGAGTCCGGTGGAGTGGCTGAAGGTGATGTGCTTGCTGGATGAGAAGACGGGATCAAGCGTGTGGCCGGCGTAGTGGGTGGGGGTGTTGACCAGTTGCTTGAGTCCGAGGTTGGCGAGGTTGTCCAGCAGGGTGACGGTGTTGCGGTCCTTGTTGTTCTCCAGGTGGAAGTTGAGGTCCCCTAGGAGGATGTAGTCGGCGGAGGGGAGGGCGTATAGGCTGATGAAGTCCGTGATGTCTTCGCTGAATTGTGTGCGTGGTCCCGGGGGTCTGTAGATGAGGGTGCCTCTGAGGGTCGTCTTTGGGTCGGTGTGAATCTGGAAGTTGAGGTGCTCGGCGGCGGCGAAGGTGTCGTTGGAGTCGGTCGTGATGCGGATGGTGTTCTTGTGGACGATGGCGATGCCTCCTCCGGTCTGGTTGACGCGGTCCCTCCTGATGATCTTGTACCCGTCCGAGATGGCGATGTCGGGGGCTGAGGAGGCGTTCATCCATGTTTCTGTGAGGAAGGCGATGTCTGGTGATGTTGTGTCGAGGAGGTTCCAGAGTTCCACGGCGTGTCTGTGGACGGAGCGGGTGTTGAGCAGGATGCACTTGAGGTCGCTGCTGGAGCTTGGCTTGGCGGGCGCGGTGCAGGTTCGGAGGCAGGTGAACTTGCAGGTTCTGCAGGTGAAGGGTCCGTGAATGCGTTTCGGGGCGGCCTGGCAGCAGGTGGGGTTCCGGCCGGCATTGAGTGCGTTGAGGGCAGCGGCGTCGTAGGTCTGTCGGGTCGTCTTGCATCGGTGGGGGCCAGGGGTCCTGGCGCTGGGCGCGGTCCAGGCGCAGACGGGCTTGCCTTTGGCGCGCCTTCGGCGCACAATCGGCGCACCCGCTGCGCGTGACCGCTGCGCGTCCGCGCGGTCGCCATTTAAGGCTAAGTGGGAGGGAGGAGCAGCTGGGAGGCGGGAGCGGGGAGGACACAGAACAAAAGGGGGCGTGGCCGCGTGAACGGCGGCGGGAAGCGGGGTGCGGGCGGGCAAGGCACAGGGGGAAAACAACCACGTTGATACAATAAGGCAGTCAGAATACAACAATACAGCAAATTATAACAAAAATACGGCGGAACTGCAGGGGCAAGGGACAGCGAGGCAGGCAGCTAGGGCGGCAAGGCAGACGGCACAACGAGGCAGCGAGCAGCAGCGAGGGGCGAGGGGCACACACACAGCTGGTGGCCGTGCGGCGCGGGGGTGTCCTGAGAACAGGTCACACTCACCTGCGCCGCGCGGTCGCCATTTAAGGACAAGTGGGAGGGAGGAGCAGCTGGGAGGCGGGAGCGGGGAGGACACAGAACAAAAGGGGGCATGGCCGCGTGAACGGCGGCGGGAAGCGGGGTGCGGGGCGGGCAAGGCACAGGGGGAAAACAACCACGTTGATACAATAAGGCAGTCAGAATACAACAATACAGCAAATTATAACAAAAATACGGCGGAACTGCAGGGGCAAGGGACAGCGAGGCAGGCAGCTAGGGCGGCAAGGCAGACGGCACAACGAGGCTGCGAGCAGCAGCGAGGGGCGAGGGGCACACACACAGCTGGTGGCCGTGCGGCGCGGGGGTGTCCTGAGAACAGGTCACACTCACCTGCGCCGCGCGGCCGCCATTTAAGGACAAGTGGGAGGGAGGAGCAGCTGGGAGGCGGGAGCGGGGAGGACACAGAACAAAAGGGGGCATGGCCGCGTGAACGGCGGCGGGAAGCGGGGTGCGGGGCGGGCAAGGCACAGGGGGAAAACAACCACGTTGATACAATAAGGCAGTCAGAATACAACAATACAGCAAATTATAACAAAAATACGGCGGAACTGCAGGGGCAAGGGACAGCGAGGCAGGCAGCTAGGGCGGCAAGGCAGACGGCACAACGAGGCTGCGAGCAGCAGCGAGGGGCACACACACAGCTGGTGGCCGTGCGGCGCGGGGGTGTCCTGAGAACAGGTCACACTGCCCTGCGCCGCGCGGTCGCCATTTAAGGACAAGTGGGAGGGAGGAGCAGCTGGGAGGCGGGAGCGGGGAGGACACAGAACAAAAGGGGGCATGGCCGCGTGAACGGCGGCGGGAAGCGGGGTGCGGGCGGGCAAGGCACAGGGGGAAAACAACCACGTTGATACAATAAGGCAGTCAGAATACAACAATACAGCAAATTATAACAAAAATACGGCGGAACTGCAGGGGCAAGGGACAGCGAGGCAGGCAGCTAGGGCGGCAAGGCAGACGGCACAACGAGGCTGCGAGCAGCAGCGAGGGGCACACACACAGCTGGTGGCCGTGCGGCGCGGGGGTGTCCTGAGAACAGGTCACACTGCCCTGCGCCGCGCGGTTGCCATTTAAGGACAAGTGGGAGGGAGGAGCAGCTGGGAGGCGGGAGCCGGGAGGACACAGAACAAAAGGGGGCATGGCCGCGTGAACGGCGGCGGGAAGCGGGGTGCGGGCGGGCAAGGCACAGGGGGAAAACAACCACGTTGATACAATAAGGCAGTCAGAATACAACAATACAGCAAATTATAACAAAAATACGGCGGAACTGCAGGGGCAAGGGACAGCGAGGCAGGCAGCTAGGGCGGCAAGGCAGACGGCACAACGAGGCTGCGAGCAGCAGCGAGGGGCGAGGGGCACACACACAGCTGGTGGCCGTGCGGCGCGGGGGTGTCCTGAGAACAGGTCACACTCACCTGCGCCGCGCGGTCGCCATTTAAGGACAAGTGGGAGGGAGGAGCAGCTGGGAGGCGGGAGCGGGGAGGACACAGAACAAAAGGGGGCATGGCCGCGTGAACGGCGGCGGGAATCGGGGTGCGGGCGGGCAAGGCACAGGGGGAAAACAACCACGTTGATACAATAAGGCAGTCAGAATACAACAATACAGCAAATTATAACAAAAATACGGCGGAACTGCAGGGGCAAGGGACAGCGAGGCAGGCAGCTAGGGCGGCAAGGCAGACGGCACAACGAGGCTGCGAGCAGCAGCGAGGGACGAGGGGCACACACACAGCTGGTGGCCGTGCGGCGCGGGGGTGTCCTGAGAACAGGTCACACTTACCTGCGCCGCGCGGTCGCCATTTAAGGACAAGTGGGAGGGAGGAGCAGCTGGGAGGCGGGAGCGGGGAGGACACAGAACAAAAGGGGGCGTGGCCACGTGAACAGCGGCGGGAAGCGGGGAGCGGGGCGGGCAAGGCACAGGGGGAAAACAACCACGTTGATACAATAAGGCAGTCAGAATACAACAATACAGCAAATTATAACAAAAATACGGCGGAACTGCAGGGGCAAGGGACAGCGAGGCAGGCAGCTAGGGCGGCAAGGCAGATGGCACAACGAGGCTGCGAGTATCTGTATCAGAATCTGCCTGAAAGGACCTATCCAGTCAACAATGCTGACAATGTGACAAAAACCCATCGCATGCCAATGGTGTCCTTTAACTGGGGATGGGTTGCTGGAAAGAAGGGGGTAGCAGTCTCTTCTTCCATACCAGTTGATTGTTTGCTTACCAGTGATTTGGAGTCCTCAGCCTGGGCTGAGTTAAGAGTGAAAATTCATGCCAAAATGATTGGATGCATACACTGGGTGTGTGTAAAAAATTGAGCACAGAGCTCAGCACAGGGTCAAAAATAGGTCTTGGGGTCTGGAATAATGGGCCAGCCCTCCAAGAGAAAAGACAGGAAGACTGGGGAACCAGTTTTCAATTGGATACTAGACCTTTCCCAGGAGGAAGAAGGGTCAGCCCCAGAGGGAACAGAGCCTCAGGAGCTGGAGCCCTACCAGGCTGAGCTTTTGGGCACAGGGGTACCTTCTCAAAGAAATGCCAGGGGCAGAAAACCTGTCCCACTCTTGAAAGCCTGCAACAGCAGGCTGCTGCACAGGAGCGTGGTGATGTCATTGGATTCCACAGGACATATTGGGAGGAGGGAATCCTTTACACTGGGGCCCGAGAACCCAAACTTGGTGGCATTAGGAGAGTGGTAGTACCTCAGGTGTTTAGGAAATTCCTCCTAACTTTGGTCAATGACATCCCCCTTGGTCGGACCAAAACTTTGAGTAGGCTAGTCAGCCACTTTTACTGGACAGGGATGTACCAGAAGGTGAAGGAGTTATGTAACTCCTGTCCCACCTGTCAAACCAGTAACAAGGCAGGTGGGCACCCAAAGGCCCACTTCCAGTGGTTGGGGTTCCCTTTGAAAGGGTAAGGATTGACATTATTGGCCCACCTGACCCACCTACAGAATCAGGAAACAGATATATTCTGGTGGTAGAGGATCATGCCACCAGGTATCCTGAGGCTATGTCCCTTAGAACTACCACTGCACCTGCAGTGGCTAGGGCCCTCATTGGCATATTTACCAGGGTGGGCTTCCCTAAGGAGGTGGTGGCACACAGAGGTACAAACTTCATGTCTCGCTACTAGCCCTGGGTGGAGTACGCGGAGTCCCACTATGCGAAATTCGACAGAGTCGCAAAAAAACTCTGTCGCGCTACGCAGAGTTCTGTGTACGGGCGGAGTTTGCCAGCCCGCCGTTTGTGTTGCGTTGGGAACACGGAGTGCGTACTCACTCCAAAAACACACGGGAATGGTGCTACGCGATCTTGAAGTGTGCTGGCGTTCCAAATTACATGCGAACAGCACCACGCGGTCCGCATGGCCGTGGCCATCTTGTTTTTCTGCTCTCTGTTATGATGCTGGGCCTAATTTTTAATCTCATGTTGATCTTTGACATTCTCCTCCTTTATTAATTTTCTACTTCTAATTTTAACTTTTTACAATAGTGTGCGTCTTTGTGTTTGTTTATTTTACGTTTTTGCTTACATTTTTGTGTGTTTTTGTGACTTTTTGACTTACTACTTCTTTCCATATTTCTTACTTCTTCTTCGTCTTAGTTTATTTGAGATCCAATCCCAGCACCATGGCAGAGGGGCGGCTTCCATGCGGGCGGCGTTGCCGCCCAAGTGTGCAGCCCCGGGCGATCTTGGGAGAGGAGGACGTGGCAGCACTCATTTTGTTTGTGCAGCACCACTTCCCCTCTATGCTACTCCCTGCAGGTGCGTCAGCGGTGCTGGGGGACGATGCACGGGTACGTGCGGCTCCACAGTGAGGTTCGGCACAAAGCCCAGCAGATGAGGCACCACTGGGCCAACATTCTCGACAGAGAGCAGGACCTGCTTGACCTGCTAGGCATTGAGATTCCTGGGCTCGGTGAGTATTCATTATTTTTTGTGTTTGTGTTCTACAAACAAAATCCAAATAGCACGCTGCTCACACTTAGAGGTAAGTCATGTGTTTAGTAAAGTTTACGCTGGTAAATGATTATTATTGTGTGATCCAGTTTCTAGTTTCTGCTAGGCAGGTGCCGCTACCTAATTGCATTCATCAGGCGCTTGCTTTCGCTGATTAATACAGAGAGGCCATTGCAGACTGTTTCTTCTGTCACTTTAGTGAATCACTGAGTAGCACATTCTCCCTCTGTGAGTTTGTTTATGTTGTAGCTCGTACAGTTCCAGGTTATTTATTTAATTGAATTCACAGTGATTATGTGAAGTATGCATGCATCTATGCATTGCGAAAAGAGAAGAGTGAGTTGGCTCATCAAGGGTGTTGAGAAATGGGAATAGAATAACATCAAAGATCATTAACTGCAATTTTTAGTTTTTGTTAAGGAGATTTGTAATATGGATTTAATGACAGATGATAGACTCAAGTCCAAAGAAACTAGTAGTACCATGGGTGATCTGTTTTAGCGACTGTGTTGGCTTTTCGTAAAACATTTTGTGGAAATTATTATCAGAATCCCTAATCTATTTTTATTTATCTTCTTTATTTCTTTCATCAGCACCCAAGGGGAAAAAGAGGGACAATTTGGAAGGTCCGGGGGAAACTGGTCAGCCGGGGCCAACCACCAGCACCACTGCCAAGGGCTCTGCAGATCCTAGTCCTTTATTATTGTTGTGGACTTCTTAGGATAGAATCTTGGGGTATATTTTGTCTATTGGAATGTCGGTGCTATGTTTCGTGATTTGTGAAGATTCAGAAAATCTCCATGTATGCTTTTCTTTTCCTGCATATGCCTAGCTCTAACACAGTTCAGTTCACGAGACAGTGACCATGGTCATCATGGACCACACCCTCCTCAGTGTAGTGTGCCGCATCCCATTCATTTATTGTTACAGCACACCACCAGTTTCCAATGAGAGTGCAGCAAGGCTGGAAAAGTATGAAGTGCCACTCGCATTAAATTACCCATCCAACCCCTTAGGTTTTTTACTATGCGTTATTCCATACCTGGCTTGTCTAACTTTGTGAACTAACCAATCAATGCCCAGAGTGAAATTTGGAAGATGCGCTCTAACTGAGCTGTAGTGTTGCATTGCTTTTGTATTTGGGGTTGCGTATCTGGGATCTAAATTATATGTAATTTTTTATATTCTAGCTGTAAACTACCTACATTACCTTCAGTCAAAATTACCAGGAGTTTGATTGTTCCAATATTTACCTATGTCAGAACATCAGTGGTGCTGGCTCCAGTGCCACTACAGAAGGAGACAGCTACAGACAGTTCTTGCAGGTGGACAAGCGACAGCATGGATAGGCACAGATCAGTCACATATTTATTGCAAATACTATGCTCACTAGCTATTGACATGACGTCACTCATCATTGGCATCAAAAATGACTGTGAGGTGAAACCACCCTCCACCATCTTTAACAGCCACAATGGTGGTTGAGTGATTAGGGACTCTTCTATATGCAAATGCAGCAAAATCTTACATTATGCGCTTTGATGGCTTGAGGGAGACATGAAAGCACGGAAGGCTACTTAAAAGAAAGGAAATGGTAGATGAGTGAAAAGGTGGGTGGGCTGTTCTTGGTATTTGCCACATTTATTCATGTGAAGTGATTCCAGAACATATATCATGGTTTCTCATAGCAGATTAATTTACACTTGCTCAGATTTTTCCTTTGTGAATTGAACCGCAAGTGAATAAGCCAAAGATGATGAGGAATTGATGCTCAATGTAGTGGTCCCTCTATTATACATAAAAAGCTCTACCCTACCTGTCTCATACCTCTACCCTATCCCCTGCAGTAGAGAAAATCAAGTTTCCTTTCCTTGGTTCTTGCCCAGCACATGAATTTGTTGGAAAACGTGGTGGCGGGCGAGGCCACAGAGTAAAGTGGGAGTAAGTGCATGATTTGTTATCAAGTTTGGCATATGGGATTCACATTGACGAATGCACCAAATAAAATCGATATATAATCCATTCCTTTACCTGTAGTGCAGTCCATTACATTCATTTTCCTCAACATCTACTTACGGCAGACAGGATAAAATATTAATATCGCATTTCATACATGAGGTGTGTCACTGACGTAGTGTCTTATTTACTATTCATCATCCTCTTTGCAGCCAGGGTAGGAAAAGAAATGATTTTGGTCAAGAGCAGGGCCATTGGAATTAGATAATTGTCAACTAGAGCTGCAGCAAGTAGCAAACTAGCAGAAGTGCTGGCTAGCAATGAGCATGGTTTCATTATTTTAGCATCACACACAACTTGTACTCCATAATAGTGCATAATGCCGTACTCATCAATGAGAAGTCATTTATTTTTCAACTCAAAGTGTCTGACTCTGTTTATTATAGTTTCTTGAAAGGCCTTTAGAAGAAAAAAGTAATCCAATCACAGTTTCTTAATACTGTGATGTTATTCTCTGCCACTCTGCCTGTTACTTTTCTGCCACACAGCCATTGCTTTTTTATGCTGGGCAAAATGTGTGGGTAAAAGAAAACATTAAATTGGCCTTGTAATTCTCCTAATCATAATCATCACATCAAATAAATTCCAATGGCCCTAGGGGGACAGCAATATACTGCTACTGTGCCATGTTGTTATTTAAAACAATTGTTTGCAAAAAGCATTATTTACAATTTGTCTTTTTAGTTTTTCTCAATGTAGCTGCTCCTGCTGGCCCAGCCGGACCACCTGACAGGCAGGAGAGAGCGGTCCATTTGTGGCGGCAGAGGCTGGAGCGTATCCAGTTGAAATACTAGTGGATGATGGTCCTGGAAGAGGAGGAGATTACTGCTTAGTGCCCGGGTCGCAGGCAGACGGTCCCCCTCAGCCTCCAGCCTTCTGGCCATCCCACCACCGACGCCGACACCAGACAACTGCTGCCACCCCCCACCAGAATGGCAACAGGCCATTGTTGCACCGCATCCTGCAGCCGCTGGACAGTATCGAGGGCCGGCTCACCTCGATGGAGCAGAGCATGGACCAGCTCCGGATCCATAATGCAAACTTGTTGGCAAATCCATTAAGAGAGCCTAGTACTGCCCACGCAAAATACTACTCACACCAAAACCTAAAAAATCTAATGACCACATGGTTTGTGTAGCTACTTTCTCCCCTATCTCCAACCAAATCAGAAAATGTATTTTAAAACATTGGTCCATACTAAATGCGGGTGATTGTAACCTGGAATGCCTCTTGTGCACATTCCGCAAGAACCAGAACATCAGAAACCATCTAGTCAAGGCCTGCCTTCCCCCTAAAAAGACAACACAGGCTCTTACCGACCTATGGGGCTTACCTCTATTAGAGGGACACTCAACATGGGGTATTGTACTGTATGCCAATTTACCATCGAAAGTAAGGAGTTTACATTTGACAACATTCTTATTACTCTCAATCAATTTTCTAATTGTAACAAGGCAAATGTTATTTATGCAATCTTATGCCCTTGTGACAAAATATACATTAGCCAAATTTCACAGAAAATACGCAATCGCATCTGCCAACATCATAGCTGAATTTGTTGCAAGATAATCAATGCACCAATGGTCGCGCATTTCTCAGAGAAGGGACATACAGATGACGAAATTCGTTGGCAGGTCATCACCATGGTTAAACCACCACCGTGAGAAGCTGACTTAAGCTCTATTTTGAACAAGGAGGATTTCAAACAGAAACTCCGTACGAACAGTCTGAACACGGGGTTGAATCGATTAGAGGACTGGACGTCGTTAATTTAATGTCTCTCTCTATACATTTGACTAATTTCTAAAACCCCTGCATGTAAATCATATGCGCTACTATCTTACAAATGCTAATTTTATGCTGGTTTGAACATACTGTGCACATACATGAATTATTGAATTTTAATTACACTCCAACCGTATAACCTTCTGTCCTCTCCAATCTTTATTAGGAATCCCATACTTCCTGATACGCCTAATCAATAAACCGATCACAGAACCTGGAAATTATTTCCAGTTGAATAGGTTCACTTTAGGCACCTTCCAGTTTATTCACACCCCTTGGCTTACCTGCAACGTTTGTGCTTATGACCTAATTTTAATGTTTTTATTTTCTCTTCTCCCTTTTCATCTCCCACCTCCTCTCTTCCCCCTTTATCTTCTCCTTACAGCAGGCAAAATCTACCAAATTGTGATTTTCTGAGACTACACATCCTTTTAGGTCTGATGATAATCCCATTATTTTCAGTGGAATCGAAACACCAACGACTTTAGCACCTTGACACAAAATTGTTGTATAATCAATATTCCATATAGGTGCAATGGTGCTCCTAATATGTTGTCTGGCCTAATTATTTGATTATGTTTTGGCCATGCTATTTTGTTTTGTTTATGCCTGAGCTTTTTCCTTTTCCTAAATATTGTAGACACTGCCCCACTTTCCTTATGTTTTTTATGATGTTAAATTAAATATTATGGGGCATATTAGCAAGACCGGCGATAAAATTATCGGCATTTTAGCGGCAGGAAACTGCCGCTAAAACGGCGATAATGGGCTTGCTAATATGTGTTATAGAATTCCAATAGAAGCCCAGGTTAGATGTGCAGGACATCTAACCTGGGCTTCTATTGGAATTCTATAACGCATTTTAGCAAGCCCATTATCGCCGTTTTAGCGGCAGTTTCCTGCCGCTAAAAAAGCGATAATTTTATCGCCGGTCTTGCTAATATGCCCCTATGTTTTCCTATAAATGTTAATGACACAATCTTTATTATAGTTCTGTGCTGATTTGCTCCATTTATAAATTGTTGAAAGGGACAACTGTTTCCTTTTAGTTACTTGTACCCAAGGTCCCTCTCAGACCCATTGGGTTTCCTTGTCCTTTAAAATTCAAGTAGTTTTAAGCAGCCTGTTTATGTGCTTGTAACTTAAGACTAGAGATATCGTTGCACTTAGTCATAGAATGTAGGCTTATACTTCTCTAACTATCTTGACCATTTTGGGGAATGCTGCAAGGATGAGATGACCTAGGCTATTTTGTGCAGAGCGTCTGCACTATCTAGATAAAAAACAGTAGCATTTAATTTATTTCTTGCTAAGTTAAATTACATCCATACCAGTTGTCTTACCTGAATAATATACATGCAACAATAACAGGGGAGGCATCACAACTTCACAAGCGAGGTCCCACTTCCAGTTCCACTCAGCAGAGATCCAACTGTAGTATTGTTCTGAATGATCATTGATGATTCTATGTCAGGACCGGAGGCGAGGATTATGCTTTAGCTTTCTTCACTTTAATTGCAGCTCTTCAAAGTCAAATAACAACTACCATTCCCATGCAACACAGGGAATAAATAAAATCAATCATAGACTGTCCCAGGCTAGAGTGTCCTCCTTATGCACCAATCAGCAGTCCCCATGGGGTTGATAGTCCTTTGTTTATGACTGCCCCTCCTCTTTCTTCGCTGCTGCAGCCGAGTTAAGTCACCCTTTTTTCTTGCCTTCATAAATTTTATCTGCCAAGTTGCGCTGTTTACAGATAACTGCCAGTACTGGTTCTAAAGCATTACGATTTAGAAATTACCTGTGCTTCGGCTGTGTTTTCTATTCTGCGTGTGTATTTCCGATGGCTGCTGTTTCCCTCACGGAGCGTTTTCAAGTTACGCGCGCGCCGCTTCCGTTGCCGCGTTTTCACAGCCTGTGTATTGTTTATATGTTTTAACTCTCTCTTGCGCAGTGATTTTTTCCTTGGATACGCTCAAAGCAGTTTGCCGCTACTCGGCGTCTGCTTCAGCCGCGGGAGGTTCACCCTCCCTAGCGGCGATGTTGGTGCTGCTCGCGGTTGCCTACGAGCGCCACTAGAGGGCGCATAGTGCATCCTCTGACGCGGCGGGCGCACTGAGAACTCCGAGCGTTCGAGAAAGCATCGGAATCCAGCGCTGACCCGCCGCGAAGCGAGCTTTGTCTTCTGTCTGCCCAGACGCCCCTGACAAGGGCCTGTAATGTATTTGAAATCCTTCTTTGAAAGCTTTTACGCCCCGTGAACGCCCATAGTATTGGGTCTCTACTGCCGTTAGGCAGAGTTGCAGGTGGTGCTTCCTGCTGTGGGGTCTGTACTCGTAGGCCTTATACACCCTATTTCCTTGGGGTCAGTGGCGCAGTTTTCTCTGCAGGGACCTGTAATAGGCAGACTGCCCTTTTTACAAATATTGCACCAGGGCGCTTTAGGTCCTAGGCTTCGAGCCTCTACAATTGCGAGGTTTGCCCGCCCATATCTAGGCTGCTGCCCAGCCACCCTTACATAGGTGACCAACCTTTCAGGCTTGACCATATTTCTACGCTTACGATGGACGCCTCCCACGACGCTGGATACGACGAACAGTGGGAAGAGGACCCTTTGGGGGCGATGCCCTGGGGCGATGATTTCTATGAGGCGGTGGATGAGTCCATTTATAAGGCAGTGGAATTGGCCATGACTCCTTTAGAGGAGCGACTTTCGCAAAAAATTGATCAAGCCTGTGAGAAATTGTCTAAGGCCGCACAGGCCTCCACTTCTAGATCAGCTGCCATGGCTTCTACTTCAGGTGCCCAGTCACCTCCTCCCAAACGGGGCTAAGGTTGCGGCGACAGGTTCTGACCCCTTTGCTCGCCTTAAACAGGCGTTCCTTTCCAGTTGCAACCCCCCATTAGACTCTGTTTCGAGTCCGCCACCGGTTCCTTCTCCCCCCCAGGAGGAGACCCGGATGATCAAGGTGATGGGGATGCATCCCCAGAGCGATTCCGCCCATGGCTCCCTGCCAAGCCCCCTGTAACTGATACTAGTTTGTGTGCCGATATGTTGGACCCGGATGATGTTTTACATCCACGGTCTTCTGATTGGGCCCCGTCAGAAAAGGTCGCCCAGTATGTAGCCAACAGAGTTCGCTGACCTTTGGAGCCAGCCACTCGTAATTGCCTTAGGGCAGAGTGTCCACGTCCCACCCTAAAGGGCAAAGTGGCGGCAACACCCGAAATTGACCCCAGAATGGCGACATTTCTCCAGAAATTTGTCAAAGACCCCAAAAAGGGGATAGGTCGCTCATGGCGTGCCTGCCAAGATAAATTGTTAGATATCTTGGGGCCAATTACCAAAATTTTAGATATGGCAGAAGAAGCCAAGGTTTCAGGCTCTCTAATTTCTCCAGACCATCTCTCTTCTTGGCCCCGAGAGTGGTAGTTTTTCTAGGCAACGCCAACTGTGCGCTGTCCACTGAGCGACGCAGGTCCCTTCTCATTAAGGTGGATCCCAAGCTGGGAGACCTTGCAGACACGGAAGCAGGTCCCGTAGCTCAAGGTGGGCTCTTTGGAGAACCTTTCATCAAGGAGCTCGGGAAGTTTGTCAATACTTTCACCTCCCTGGACAGAGCCCAGTTTTCTATTAAGAAGGTTTTCCGCCCCCGGGTTTTCAGAGGGGCCGGACGAGGCAGGGGCCGCTCGTCCGGCCGTCCAAATCAGAACAGAGGACAAGGCTCTAATCAGGGGCAGTACCAAGATCAAACACGCTTCGGAAACTTCTACCCCACCAGGGGTAGACGAGGAAAGAACAGAGGCGGCAGAGGTGGAGGCGGCTCCAATACTTCCGGTGAGTGTTCTCCCTTCTTCCCATTTAAAAGTGGGGGGCCAATGTGGACTTCCATCACGGGGGATGCTTGGGTGCTTCAGACAGTCAGGGGTTTTCATATAGAATTCCTCGGTTCCCCGGTACAACCGGTGCCCCCCAGACCCCTTTATTTTTCAGAGGTAGATGCGAAGCTCATCGACCAGGAGGTCGAAGCCCTTTTGGCCAAAGGTGCTATAGATCGAACAGTGGTGCACCCAAGAGGTTTTGTCAGCAACCTCTTTCTGGTAGACAAGGTGGACGGAGATCAACGCCCAGTTATCAATTTACGGGAGTTCAACGAGTGGCTAGTCTACCGCCACTTCAAGATGGAAGGAATCCATCTCTTGCGAGACATTTTGCGCCCAGGGGATTGGCTGGCACGCCTCGATCTCAAGGATGCTTATTTAGCGGTGCCAGTTTTTCCACCTCATCGGAGGTTCCTTCAGTTTCAGTGGCGTGGCAGCACCTTCGAGTTCACCACACTCCCTTTCGGTCTCTCCTCCGCCCCCTGGTGTTTCACCAAGGTCCTGAGACCGGTAGTGGAACGCCTGCGGGCGTCAGGTCTCAGACTCATAGTCTATTAAGACGATATCCTGCTAATGGCGCAGGATCCGAACACTTTGTCACGACAGCTGCAAACGGCGGTAGATCTCCTACAGAACCTGGGGTTTGTCATAAACGAGCGCAAATCCACTCTGGTGCCTTCGCAAACAGTGGTTTTCCTAGGTTTTCTGATAGACTCGGTGGCGTCTACCCTCAGCCTGCCTGCTCGCAAAATGACGAAAATTCGCCACGAGCTTCGGAGAGCCTTAACTCTGACTCGAATCTCTCTCAGACAGTTGGCCCGGATAGTGGGTCTCCTATCGGCATCCATCCAGGCAATCTTCCCGGGACCCCTACATTACAGGGCCTTACAACGCCTGAAGGCGGTTCACCTTCGCAAGGGTCGTCCTTATTCGTTCAATGTGTCCTTAACGGCAGAGACCAGAGAGGAACTGCAATGGTGGTTGACACACATGGAAGCCTGGAATGGGCGTGCCATCTTCGGTTCAGCACCCGATGTTGTAATCGAGTCAGACGCGAGCAGGTCCGGCTGGGGCGCGCGTTGTGGCGACTTCACCACCGGAGGAGTTTGGTCTCCGTCGGAACAGCGGTTGCACATCAACTGCCTGGAACTTTTGGCTGGTTCGTTTGCCATCAAGTGCTGGACCAGAGACTCAGTTCGTTCGTGTGTCCTCCTAAAAATGGACAACATATCCGCGGTCCGCTATATCAATCACCTTGGGGGCACTCGCTCCAGAGCGCTTTCGGACTTGGCGGCGAGCCTCTGGCAGTACTGCCTGGACCGTCAGATCTCGGTCACAGCGGAATATCTGCCAGGACAGGACAACCAAGTGGCGGATTTTCATTCACGCCACTTCCACGATCTCAGTCTCTGGAGGCTCCATCCCGGGGTATTTGCGGATCTGCAAACCCGTTGGGGTCCTTTCTCGGTAGATCTTTTTGCCTCTCGGCTAGACTTCCAACTTCCCCGTTTTTTCAGCTGGAGACCGGACCCCCTGGCGGAACGGACAGATGCCTTCCTTCAGGATTGGAGGAACGAGCAGGGCTACGCGTTTCCTCCATTTGCGATGATAACCCGGGTTTCAGCCCAGGTTCGCCGGCAGGCAGCATCCATTGTTCTGATCTCGCCGATTTGGAGATCTCAAGTCTGGTTTCCGGTTCTACTGGAACTTTCTTGGGATTCTCCAATCCTACTCCCCCTGTTTCCCACTCTTCTTCTGAGTCCGGAAGGGTTTCCTCACCCGTTGGTTGAGCAGGGATCCCTAGCGCTGATGGCGTGGCGGATTACAGGGGACGATGGACGGTCCCGGGGCTTTCGGGAGCGGCTGAGACTTTCCTGTCCAAGGCATGGGCGGATAGCACCCTCAAAAGATATCGATCCTCCTGGAGACAATGGTGTCGTTGGTGTCTGCGACGGAGTTTCAATCCTGTGGCAGCGGATGTTACCGCCATCTTGAATTTTTTGGCCTCTCTTGCTGAGGAGGGACTTGCATATAGGACCATTAACACCTTTCGGTCCGCCATTTCCGCAGGTCACGTCTTGATTGATGGTACAACTGTCGGTAAACACCCGTTGGTTTGTAGACTCCTGAGGGGTATACGGCTGTCGCTTCCCCCGGAACCTCGGTATTCCCAGTTATGGGATGTTAATAGAGTCCTGAATCTGTTTCTGTCCTGGCAGCCAAATAGGTTTTTATCTAGGAAAGAGCTATCAGCCAAGATGGCTATGCTTCTGTGTTTAATATCCTGCAGACGTGTCTCTGATGTCAGAGCCTTGGATGTTTCCGGGAGGATATTTTCTTCACGGGGGTCACGTTCACCATTCGCAGGCGCACTAAGTGTGGCACGACTACTGTCTCATATCCTGCTTTCCCGGATTCTCCTAAGCTCTGTGTCGTGGCCTGCCTCAAGGCGTATGAGGACATGACGGAGGAACTGAGACCTCCTGGTGAGCGCCAATTGCTTATCGCGCTTAAGAAACCTCATAAAGCGGTTTCTTCCCCCACAATTGCACGTTGGATTCGTTGGATCATGCACGAAGCAGGTATAGACCTGAGTATTTTTGGTGCGCACTCCACAAGAGGAGCTATGGCCTCTAAGGCTTTTACCCTGGGAGCTCGTCTAGAGGACATCCTCAACGCAGCGGATTGGTCCTCGGACTCAACCTTTGAACGGTTTTATTTTAAACCGGTTATCGACATGGCTCATTTGGTTGTGAGCAAGCTTTAAACGAGCATAATCCTCGCCTCCGGTCCTGACATAGAATGAAAAATTTCCTAGCTAACGTAACGGAAAGTTTCAATTCTATTAAAGACTCGGAGGCGAGGATTATCCCACCCAGGGTACATCTTTGTTGTCCTCCCTCCCTCGTACTAGGGTGAGTAAAGTGTTTACGTACCTTCTAAGTGGAATGTTGATATACATGCAATGTTGTTTCCTCCACAGAGCTAATCCTTAGCCATGACTGTCGCTTACGCCTTCTTATTTTTTTCCAGGAGACTCTCACAAACAGGATTCCTGAAGCATTTTACCTGGCTGACCGAGCGACGAAAGAGGAGGTGCAGTCATAAACAAAGGACTATCAACCCCATGGGGACTGCTGATTGGTGCATAAGGAGGACACTCTAGCCTGGGACAGTCTATGATTGATTTTGTTTATTCCCTGTGTTGCATGGGAATGGTAGTTGTTATTTGACTTTGAAGAGCTGCAATTAAAGTGAAGAAAGCTAAAGCATAATCCTCGCCTCCGAGTCCTTAATAGAATTGAAACTTTCAGTTACGTTAGCTAGGAAATTTTTCATTATCCATCGTAGGCAAATAAATGGAAGTAGAAAGACTGAGTAAGTGGGTTATATATATTTATCAAAGATTTTTAAATAATGTACACCACTTGAGTAGTATGTGATGATGATGACACAATGAGAATGCCTGATTGTGCTAAAATAGAAAAAATAACACTCCTAAAAGTTTTGGCTACAGTGGAGCTAGCAGTATTATGTGTGAAATCCACAAGTTATCAAACATTTACTCAAAGTCTCAAGTTGAGTCAGTCGACAAGTTTAGGTTAGACGTTTACAGTTAGGCAACACAATGGTTTAATTATGATGATGCTGACAACTGAAGTTCTTTATTCTATATCTAAAAAACTTTGGATCGTTTGTGATGCACGGGTTGGTAATGGGCTGGTGTGGGTTACTGCTTCAAATTTTCTACGTTAAGTTGGTGTTGCTTTCATCACATCTGTCCCACCAGGTGTGTGACCCATTGATGGTGTAATTTAAGCCACAGCTCAAGAAATCACACAGCTCAAGGGAATAGGGTTAGTGGTTGGACGAATAGATGGTTAATGGGATTTGGGGAAAGGTTTGTCAAAGACAAAGACTACAACATAAGACCAACATTCATCTGGGCAATAAGCAGCAGCGCATTATTCACCATCAATCAGTTGTTAGAAGGAAACAAAGGAATGAGTATGACAGAGTACAGATGCATGTATTGCAAACAGTTCTTCTCCCCCCCAGACCCAATTTGCCATATATCCAAATGTTCTGTCTTCTAGGTTAGGGAGTGAACCCACCCACCCACTTCTTTTTGTTAATATGACTGTCAAAAGAAAAATGATACTATATTGCAAAATTGGATGGGGCATCTGCATTCTCCTCGGGAATGTCCACTCTTTGTGGCCTCTCTGCACTGGTCTGGTAGGTAAGCAGGAGTGTTGTTGAGCTCTAGCTTTCGCCTTTCACTCATGAAGGAGACTAGAAGAAGGCCTGCAGATTTTAAAAGAGAAATTGTATTTTAGAGTCGAGGAGAATGACAGAAGGATAGTAAGCTTCATGATGAGTGTATCAAGATAAGACGACTCCGAGGCAAAGGAAAAAAAAACAAGAGGGGGGCTCAGAGTTTCACTTCTGCCAAAAGTCCAACAGACACACACACACACACACACACATGCATGCGCACACACAGAGCAGCATTTCACAAACATACCTCTCTTTATTCCAAATAGCTGAGTAGTAGGCCGCAGACTCTTGGTTATCCTTTGAACTAAAGCTGATACTTGATACATTCTTGCTTCTTGCTGTTGATGAGATAGTCCTGCAGCTCCCAGTCCAACCTTGAGTTTCTTCCATGATACTCCTCTAATCCTGAGTGCCTCCGAGTAACCCCGTACCAGACGAGTCATCATCATCATGAATCGCGAGGACCCAAGCAAGATAGACGTGGGGTGCAGTGCACTGTTGTTGAGGAAAAAGTAGAGAGTGAAACAGAATTGCAGTATTTTGCATAGGTTATTGTTTGATAACTAAAGTGACTGTTCTGGTGTCTGAAAAACCAGAAAAAAAGGAGAACACCCCTGCAATTATTTAAATTTGGTTAAGTGTGAAAGGGCTGATCATCACCTACAGGGAAAATAAAATAGGCACCCATCACTCAAGCACCAAACAATGCAAATCAATAAGCATCTCAAAAAACTTCCCATATTACAATTCAATACACGCCCTCCTTGAGTGTCTGCAACCACATGAATCATCAATCAACTTAAGTCATCACTCACACAATCAGTCACTCACCATTGAAATAGTTGAAGTTACCTCATCGATTCCAAGGCAAGCACAGGTGATTCAGGTATTGGATATTCAATCATCTTTGATGTAGGCAACACATTGAAATTTGGTATTGGCAGGCAGTCCTGTACGTAATAAATGATTTTATGGGGCAGCTGTTCTAGTACTAAGTGATGCAAAAAAGTGATAGGCATTAGGTACTTGCAGCCACGGCCCATACAGGTAAGAGCGGTGGGGCGGTGGGGCTGGGTGACGGGGGTTTCGACAGACGATGACCAGGGAAAATTAATTATTTATTTAATTTTCCCTGGTCATTGTCCATCGAAATCCCCCCTCACCCGGCCCCACTGCCCCATTGCACTTACCTGTACGAGCCGCCGTTGGGCAATAGGCATGTGAGGGGGGCAGGCATTGTCCCCAATGTTGTGAAGGAATTGTGGAGGTTTCTTCAATGCACACTGGTCCAACTGCAAAATGTGGGGCAGCATAAATCTGACCCAAAAATAACATTGTTCCTCTATCTAATTTTTAAAAACTTTTTTTGCAAAGGAAAAACTAAGTTCAGCGAGAACATTTAAAAAAAAAATATATCTTTTATTTAACAAACATTGGTACACCTTTACATTGTTCTTGACACTTGGAAATGCCGGTCGGGTACATTGCAATACATTTTGTCCATCACTTTCAATTTTTCATGTCTTCAGTCTTTCTCATGGGCTTCCTTTTATGCTTCATCCTTCCCTTGGACTTCACTCATTTTCGGCCCTGTATGCCTCCCATACAGACCAAATCTTAACCAATTTTGCCGGGCTCTCTCTTCTCTGGTACACCCCTTTCTCTGCCAGCTGGCAGCAGTCCAGGTCGTTTCCCCAGTCTTTAATCCTTGGAGGGTCAGCACTTCCCCAATTTCTAGCAATACTTTTTTTAGCCACACATGCCGCCAACATCAACCACGTTTTGGTGTGAGTGGGCTAATTGATTTCTCCCATCACCCCCAGTATGTGCCATCTTGCGTCTGTTGGTACCTGCAGCCCCCACTACCTTCGCCATACACGGGTTACCCCTTTGCAGTACGGTTGCAGTTTAGGGCATGCTCAGAGTAAGTGAAAAAGATGCCCTTCTCCCCACATCCCCTGGTACAGTGGTCTGTATCACTCCAACCCAACGGATGTTGGAGCGTTCTAGGAGTGTGTGACCTATGTAAGATCCGGACCTGAACCAATCTAAACCTTGACCTTATAGCAATCTCCCTAGGGCTCTGCACTGCTTCCCTTCAGGCCTCATCTTCTGGGAGTCTGATGTCTGATTCCCATGCTTTCTCTCAAGTGGACCAAGGGGACCGGGGAGTTATTCATAATTTTGCGGAAGGTGAGGAACACCGCTTTGTCTATCATCGGGTCTAGCAACAGCCTGTCCTCCTATTATATGACTCTGTAGGGCATGTCTGAGTTGTAGATAGCGAAATCTCTCACACTCTGCCATTTGGTATTTGGCTTGCTACCCTTCAAATTTAAGCATAGAGCCATTTTTCCACACGTCACACAGTCGCTCTATACCTATGAGGGCCCACTTATGAAAACCTTACAGTTGCCCCACTTCCCTCAGCATATCGCTGTCCCAGAGAGAGCTTTGTTCTGTCAATTTTCCATCCCACCGCAGTCATTTCGTGGCTTCCCACCATAGTCGTCTCACTGTCTGTGTTTATGATGGAAAGGATTCCCTCACTCTCTTGCAATAAAGGACAGACTGCCAGCAACGTTTCCCCATGGCCCATCTGCCTACCCGGTATGCTGTTTCTGATACTGTGGAGAAGACCCAGTAATTGACATTGATGAGCTACGGCACCAGATAGTAGCCCCTAATGTAGGGGACTGCTAACCCCCCTCGTAGACTCCCAGTTGCAATTATTTAAGCGCAATGGGCGGGGCCCCTCCTTCCCATAGTAAACTCCGAAGCTCACCATCAATTGACTTGAAGAAAGAACTGGGGATCTGATACGGAGTGTTCTGCAGCACATACAACAGGCGGGGGAGCGCCATCATTTTGAATAACACCACCCTGCCCATTAATGAAACTGGAAGCCGCCGCCAGTAGATCACATCCTCTTGCAGTCTTGCAGCTGCAAATTTAAGTTCAGGGCCATAAAGTCATTTTCGGACCTTGTGATATATGTTCCTAGGTATTTAAAATTCAGACTTCCTCTCCAGCACCACACAGGCCAACGTGAGGGGCGGCAGCTCCGCCATCAGTGGAAATACTAGCGATTTCCTCCAATTTATTTAGTAGCTGCCAAAGAGTTGAAATATATGAATGAGTCTGTGTATTGTCTACCGCGGTCTGCAGGCATAAAGTAGCACATCATCGCGTACAGGGAGATACACTCCACCCATTAGCCTCCAATGTTAATACCATAGACCATAGGGTCATTGCGTTCCCACGCTGCAAGCGGTTCCACTGCCATCGCAAAAATCAAAGGGGAGAGAGGGCACCCTTGACGTGTCCCTCTATGTAACTTGAAGGGTCTGGATACTGTCCTGTTTACCCTCACCCTTGCTAGTGGGTTGTTATACAGTAAGGCAATCCACACTCGAAATCGCGGCCTGAAGCCCATTCTATGTAGTACCGTAAAGAGGTATGGCCATTCGATACTGTCGAATGCCATTCTGGCATCCAGTGCCAGCATCGTCGCTGCCTCCCTCGGTCTCTGCGCTGTTTTGTGCATACCACAAAATAATCTTTGGAGATTTAGTTTGGTACTTCTGTGTGGTATGAAGCCTGATTGGTCAGGGTGGATTATTGTCAATATTATCGGTTGTATTCTAGTTGCTAGGGCCTTCGCTAGTATCTTAGCTTCAAAATTAATTAGCTGCTCCCCCCTTTGGGTATTACCGCTATGGTAGCCAATCATAAATCTTCTGGCAGCTTCCCACCTTCTAGTGCAGTGTGGAACATGTTTAAAATTGGATGAGCTATCTCATCTGCTACACATTTGTACATTTCTGCCGTTAGCCCATTCAGGGTGCAAATCTCTTATGGTTTCTGCTACTTCCTCTACCGTCAGATCTTTATCCATATCCTCCCTGTCTTCCGGGTAGAGTTCTTTTAAGCGAATGTCTCTCAAAAGTTCTGCACTATCCCTCACCGACGTGGTTGTTACCGACTAGTATATCGCCTCATAATGGGCTGCAAAGGCCTCCGTTATTTCCCCATTTGATTTACTTATTGTAGTGTCAGGCTTCTGTATTTCTAGGACCCAGTGGCGGGCTTTAGCTCTTCTTTCTAGCCATTCTATTAGCTTATTAACTTTGTCCCCTAATTTGTATATTCTCCTTTTTTTGGCTATTGCGTGTGATCTGGCTGCTCCCTCCTCTAGCTCTCTAAGTTTGGATTGCTTTAGTTGCAGTTTTTGCCCTAAGGTGGGGCCTGGTGTGTCCTCTCGCCCTAGTTGTTCCTCTAGGTCCGCCATCTCCTGCTCTAGCTCCTCATATCTAGCGTGTCTTTCTTTTCTTTGGCCACCTGCTAGTGCCTGAGCATATCCCCTTGCCACTACCTTGTATGCTTCCCATAGCGTGCATTCAGAGCTACCAGTCCCTGTATTTTCTTCAAAATATTGTTCCGTTCTTTCCCTAAATTTGTCCGCAAAGTCTTTGTCCCTAAACTGCAAAGGTTGTAGTTGTGGAGGGAGGGTGCAGTCTCTTATCGGACTCCTTAGCACTACCTCTACCGGTGAATGATCTGATATTCCCCTAGCTTTGTGCCTCGCTTCCATGAATAGACCCACAAGTGTAAATATGTAATCAAGTCACGACACGCTGGCATGCGCTGCAGAAATGTGCATGTACTGCCTAGCGTTGGGGTTGTGAGTTCTCCAAAGCCCCATTGCTCCTGTGAATGTTTGTAGTGGGCCCGGTCTGGCTGCTTTCTCTGGTGCTTTTATCCATCTCCGGAGTCATTACTGCATTTATATCCCTTCCCAATATGAGAAGCCCTTGGGGCATTTCCCCAAGCGGTGTTTTATTAATCACTGGAATGGTCTATGAGTGGAGTTTACATTGATAGTTCTGCCCTCCCATGTCCCAGTCAGAGCTACATATCTGCCCACAAGAGAGGTCATATTTTTACTGACTATAGCCACTCCCCTTCAGCAGAATGTGAATCCCTCACGGGCTATTAGCGTGTAGCCGTACCTGTTCAAAGCTATATAATGATGACCTTTTAAATGTGTTTCTTGTAGCAGCGCCAGCTCCAGGGAGGGTCTGTGCAAATATTGGAGGCCCGTTGTTCATTTAATTTTATGCCTAAGATCGTTGACATTCCAGGATAGGATCGTCATAGTGAGAGTGTGTGTCGGAGCTGTAAAAATTTGTAAAATTGTGACCTATGAAGGTTGAACTCCGTTTGTAATAGTTTTAATGTGACACCCCTTATAACATCTCCTAGGGTCAAAATCCCCACCAGGTCCCAACCCCGAAACCCACTCAGTGTGGTCGCAGTCTTGAGACATGTGCCCTGCCACAGTGGGGTTTGTCGAGTTAGTCTCCCCTTTCAACCCATCTGCCTGGTCTTGGCCTGCCACAGCTGTATAGCTTGTCTGCTAGCCGGCGGTAGATGATCTAGCCCTGTATAGCTGTATAATAAGTGGAGTAGGGGGACATGCTCCATGGCGGCATGTTCAAGAGCATACGCCGGGTCCGTGGGAGAATTGTACCATAGTTCATTGATTGCAAGGATGTGGGATGCGACATATTAGGAATAAATGTCAGCCACCGCAATCCCTCCACAGTACGAGGACTGGGAACAGGTGCGGAGCGCCTCCCAAACTGCCCCACCCCCCCACAGGAAATTATTTTGTATGGCATTCATTTGTTCAAACCAGGTGTGGGTGGATAGGATATGGGAAATTTTGGAGGCGATATAAAATCCGAGGCAAGGACACCATCTTAAAAATGGCCAAACGCCCATAAAGGGACAATGAGAGAGCAGACCATACCGCCGTCTCGTTCTTGAGGCTAGCCGTTAATGGGGTGATATTGTGTGCCCAAGAGATTTTGGGGCTTGGGAAGATGTAAATCCCCAGATACTTGAACCCATATGTGGCCCGGGACAGCTGTACGGCCCATGTTTCATGGCCCTGGTGTCCACACACCGGAAATAGAACGGATTTGGTGGGATTTGTGTGAAGACCAGTGGTGCTACCAAATACCCGAATGATTTCTAGGATGCGAGGTCCAGAGTACCACGCGTCGGTCATAAAAAAAAGGACGTCGTCCGTGTATAGCGCTATACAGTCTGACCGTGAGCGGGACCAATCGAACTCACGGAGCACCGGGTCGCTTCTCACCCAGGCTCAACCTCCAGGGCGAACAACAATGGAGAAAGCGGGCAGCCCTGGTGGGTACCCCTTTGGATCCGGAAAGGGCAAGAGCGGTGTCCAGCAATTCAGACTGACACCGTCAGGTTCGTATACAACAGACATATGTACGCTAGAAAGCGGGGCCCAAAGTTGACCGCTTCAAGCAGCTGAAAAAGATAAACCCAGCTTAAGGAGTCAAACGCCTTGTCAATATCGGATAGTAACAAGGCAGCAGGGCGGTCTAGAGTAGGGGCCACTGCGATGGCGTTGTGCACGCGTCTGATGTTATGCCTCGTAGCCCTCTGCGGCATAAAGCCCGACTGATCGGGGTGAATCAGATCGGTGATGCACCCCTGAAGGCGATCAGTCAAGACTTTCCCCAGCAACTTGGGTTCAAAATTAATTAGGGAGATGGGGCGATAGGAGGATGGGTCCTCAGGGGGTCTGCCAGGTTTAAGAAAAAGCACTATTTCCGCATGTCACCAGTCCCGTGGCAGACTTCCCAGGTCAGTTGCGTCCACGATGGTCGCCAACAAGTGCGACCATAGTAGGGTCATGTGGGACCGAAGGAATTCCATGGGAAACCCTTTGGGGCCCGGGGCGCGACCCGGCTGGATCGCACTGAGCGCGCCGGATAGTTCCTCTAAGGTAATGGGTGCCTCCAGGGTCTCCCGCACTGAATCTGGGAGCCGGCGAGGCAGGATGTCTGTGAGAAACGCCGCTATCAGTTCCGCAGAGATCTGCTCCTTATGGGCATACAGAGATGCGAAGTGTCTCACAAATTCATCTGCCACCTCCATCGGCACCGTGTACACGAACCCATCATAGGCGTGGCGGCCGGGGCGCCGTCTGTTTGGCACTGTCTATGGAGCATTTTACTTGACTTATCCCCCCACTGATATGTCCGATGTTGGGCTGCCTCCCAGATCTCCTTGGCTTCGCCCAGGAGGTATTGACGCAGTTCTTGTTGTGCGAGGAACAGATAACGGCAAATACCGGGACAAGGATTGGCACTGAGTTGGGCAGACAGGGTCGCCTGGCGCATTTCCAGGGTATCGAGGTATTCGCGGCGCTTACGTTTCTCCTGTGTGCGGTAGCTAATGTCAGAACCCCGGACGGTCGGCTTGAAGGCCTCCCAGAGGGTCGTGTTCGAGGGGGCGGAGGAGCCATTGTCAGCTAAGTATGTAGTGATCCTTGCATTGAGCATTTCCAGATAGGCCGGGCTGCGGAGGTGCCAAGGGGACATTCGCGAGCAGAATGGAGGCCTGCGTGAGCACATGTGGTGTTACAGGTAGACATTCACTTCAGGCCCCTAGCACACTACGTATACCACATCAGAGTAGCGGTCTCTTGTGTGCCTTCCCAGACTGCATTGCAAACTCAGCTGAGTAGCATGGTTTATAAGCAAGGAACACCCGCCCCTCTGTGCTTGGCTTTGTTTCCTGTTGAAGCCCCGCCCTGTTCCTGATTGCAATACCTGCATCCTGGTCCTGATTGCAATACCTGCATTTGAAACTCCTGCTTGTTACACACCTTTGTGTGTTAATTTTCTTTGAGAATTGACTCTCGAATTCAGGCAATATCCCTGATACTATTCCGAGTCTCGGCGACTCCCCCGGGGGTAACAGCGCAAGGACGTGCTGTTCTTATGTACTACTTTTTGTTTTCCCGCCATAAGGATAACGGATATCGGACGCGAGAGAGATCGCGTTTCCCAATGTTGTGGCCATACCTGAGAGAAGCCGCGCGACGAAGCGTTGCTTAATATCAGGTTAATCCCTGCCTCCATTCTCCTAACCAGTACTTCAAGACTCTGATTTAATGACATTGAAGAAACACTAAGAGACGCTACAGACTGGAAGGTACGCTGTACCTTTAAGTTTAAGACGCGCAGAGAGCGCGTGAAAGACTTCCGAGCGTTCTTTATTTTTTATTTTTTTTATTTGTTCCTTCAACGGAGAACAATCCTTCAGAAGCAACAGTTCCCGAGCGGCGAACAGCTGTTCTTCAAGGATACGGGACGTAACAAACCTTTTGGACTTTAACCGCCTTCCTTCAGAACGTGAGCAAAGGGAAAGCTAAGGACTGGGTTTTCGTTTTAGTTTATTGCCTGCACACGAAGAAGTAAGTGGACTGTTACACGCTGAGGCTCAGGCTACTTTGGAGCTAGCAGCATATTTGAGCATTTCTGTTTCATATCCTGATAATCCTGGGTCATTGTGACACTGCTTTCTAGCGTCTGTTCTTCTTTAACGGCACCTATGAGTCTGGAACTCTACACACGTTAACCCCCCAAGAGATGCTGCTGCACCTGCCTGAGATAGATTCCTGAATTTAGTAAAGGTGTTGCTGGTCTCAGTGTAAGTTTGTGTGGGTACACAAGGCATAAGATTAGACAAGATTTCCTGTTTGATATACCTTTGTTATTGGTAGTGACCTGTCATTTTCTGCCTTTTCTCATTGCTGCAGGTTCTTTCATTCTCTGCCATTCGCTGTACTTCTGAAACTACTGGCTAACTCCCCCTGGTGCCGACTCCCTGTCTCTTCCCTCCCTAGAGATACTGCCCCCTTTTTGGTGTTTAAATAATCAAGGAGGGTGCTATCTCGGAGGAGAGGAAAGGCCTTTACTTCGCTCCTGTGGATTTTGGCAACACTCTGTTCCTGCCGCCTGAGGCCTCGACATGTGGAAGCGCATCATGACTAGGAAATGGTCAGACAAACCTCGAGGCCAGTGTTGCACCTGACAGAATCTATGGAGAAAAACCCGGGGAACAAAAAAGTAATCCAACCGGGACTGTGACCCATGGACCGCAGACAGATATGTGTAGTCATGTTCTGTAGGGTGAAATTCGCGCCATACGTCTGCCCAGTCCAATATCATCGTCAAGGTAAACAGTTTGGTCGGACCATGAGTTACACGGACCTCACCAGCAAGATGGCAGCTGCGAGGCCGGGGGAGACGATCCGGCCAGGCTCCTCGCAATCCCGCACTACTCTTCTCCCTGGGAGCGGTTTGCCAGGAGCATCAGGCACCTCTGCACCGGGGTCCTGGTCACCGGGCAGGGGACACTGGGCCTTTACCTCAATCTCGCCCAGTAGGCCCCCGGACGAGCCGCAACAGCCGGAGCAGCGATCCGCACTTAGGAGGAGAGAGATCACCGCAGCCGCTCAGCCGATCGCTAAGCCGAGGCATCGCCATTCGGGGAAACGGTGAAGCTCGGTGAGTCGTCTCTGAGCAGGATATTGACGGATAATTAAAGGATTATGGCGTGGGTGAACGGAACTTCGCTGAGCTGCGTCCGTCATGATAGCCGATCAAGCCACGCACCCGTGTTTTAGCCTTTTAGTGACCGCCAGCAAGTCTCCGATATTAGTTTCTGCAAGTTTTACTTTTTCTGAGGTTTTGTTCATGTCTGCCCGGAGCAGGTTTACGTCTATAGTGACTTAGTCAGTTTTGGTTTTGATTCCTGCCCCCAGACTGTGGATCACCGCCATTATTTCCCTTAACGATGACTCCTCTATGTCCCGGGTTCCTTCTGTCATCATGCTCCTGGGAACTGCGTACTTATCCAGTTTGTTGCTCTGGGGAACCAGCGTTCCTTTTAGTTGCATTTTGTCCGGCCTGTAAGTCGCTTCGCGCCCTTCATTTGTTGGCTTCCAGGGCCCTGGGCTGTGTCAGGTGTCTTTGATGCAGCCTCCTCCTCTTTTACTAGGTTTGGTTGTTTCTCGGTGCCGGTGGCGTCGTGAGGATCGATCCCTCTCTTCACTAGTCGCTCGGTGAGTGACATCTGAAGATCTTGGCCTACTTTCTCTGTGGCACTTCGCAGCCTGATCTCCCTTGGGATTGCCGGTGTCTAGTTGTTTCTTTTCCTTTTTAGGTCGAGCTTTCGAGACCTATTGTATCTTCTTCTGGGGGTAAAGTCCAACCCACTGCTTCTCATTTGGCGTGTTTGAGTGTCCTTTAAAAACCTTCTGTTGCTATTGGTCAGTCACTCCTCTTGTCCCTCCTGTTTGACTTTTGTTTCCTCCAACACAGCACGGCCTGACTACTGTATCATTACGCCTTGGTTCTTTATTTGTGTTTTGAGGGACTATTTTCATCTTCCTTTCCTGCCTTTGTTTGCTGTCGTACAGACCATCTGTTGTGCTCTGATCAGAGCGGTTTGCTATTCTATGAATGACTGCCCCTTTAACAATCCTCATGTAATTGTCATGCTGCACAGACTTCACTTATTATCATAGTGCCTCACAAGCCGCCATACTTGCACAGACTTCACTTATCATCATAGCGCTTCAAAGGCTGCTATGCTTTATGTTACTCCGTGCCGCAGCTGCAATTTTTTATACACTGCAGACACAGTGCAGCCTTGTTCCAGTGCTGCCTCATCCTAGGCTATTCATGCCAGTCCTGAGTAACCAGTGCCGCTTCCTTTCAGGGCAGTTTCACTCCAGAACAGCCTCATTCCGGTGCTCTCTCGCTAAGCCCCTGCAGCCACTGTTTCCTCATGTGGCGCTCTCTTGCTCCTGGGCTTCATTAGCATAGCCCACTCCATCTGCGTAACTGAATGTAAATATTATGTCTTAAGGAAAGGGTGCAGTACCACAGGTCGTTACTAGGTGTCCCTAGTAACAGCCTGTGGTACTACACCCTTTCCTTAAGACATAATATAAGAATTCCATTACTATGTGGCTCAAGGAACGAGCATGAGCATTCTTTCCTTTATAAGTGGAGAGGCTAAAAAAGATTTAAATGCTCATGCTTGTTTCTTAAGCCTCATGGTAGTGGCATTCCTATATTATATCTTAAAGAAAGGGTGCAGTACCACAGGCTGTTACTTCTTTCTTTTATTAACGGAGAGGCTAAAAAAGATTTAAATGCTCATGCTTTTCTTAAGCCTCATGGTAATGGCATTCCCAGGGACACCTAGTAACAGCCTGTGGTTCTGCACCCTCTCCTTAAAACCTAATATAGGAATTCCATTACCACGAGGCTTAAGGAACAAGCGTGAGCATTTCTGTGCATTTTTGGGGGGCTTTTGTAGCCTTTGTAATAAGAACAGAAATCGCACTTCTTAAGGAAAAAAAGCTTGCGCTACTTCCTTAAACCTTGTGGTAATGGAATTCCTATATTAGGTTTTAAGAAAAGGGTGCAGTACCACAGGCTGTTACTAGGTGTCCCTAGTAACAGCCTGTGGTACTGCACCCTTTTCTTAAGACATAATATAGGAATTCCATTACTATGTGGCTCAAGGAACGAGCGTGAGCCTTTTTTCTTTCTGTAGTGGAATTAATTTTTTTATTGCAAAGGGTACAAAAGATTAAAATGCTTGCACTCGTGTCTTATGCCTCATGGTAACGGAATTCCTGTATTATGTCTTAAGGAAAGGGTGCAGTACCACGGTCTGTTATTAGGTGTCCCAGGGACACCTAGTAACAGCCTGTGGTACTGCACGCTTTCCTTCATGTGGAATTAATTTCTTATTATGGATGCTACTGCTGGCATAATTTTTTAGGTCGAGCCTAGACAGCGCATGCGCTGTTGCAAGACCTGTAGTAAACAGAATATGGATGGTACATCACTTTTGTTTTTGTAGGAAGCCGCACCAACCAACTAAAGATTAGTTACGCTGCTGTGCTGTTATCTTTATATTAGGGACTACTTCCTTCTTAACGTTTGTGTTCGTGCGGCCCACCTTCTTTGAGTATGGCAGCACGCCTTTCTTTTGTCATGGACATCGTGGCTCACCTTCAAACACACTTTCACTCTCAACGCGGTGCTCTTGAAACGGGCGCTACGCTTTGCACTCGGCGATGGTTCTGAGTCCCTCCCCTTTGTGGTGTATGTCTCCCCCAAGGCTTATGTTAAACTCTGAGCGCCGGCGTCTTTTACTCTCAGCTCAGTGCTCTTGAAACGGGTGCTGGGCTTTGCACTTGGCGATGGGTCTGTGTGTTTGAAGGCATAGGAAAGGAGCTAATTGCATCGGATTTCACCACCACTTGTGCCCATTGTTTTCTACAACTCTTCATTTAGAGATACAAAGTCCTCTGTGCATGTGGTGGAAAAGATGGACAGTTGACAGGAGAGGTCTTGGATAGTTCTACCCAAAAATCACTGAGGGCATGCACACTCATTTTTAATACACTCTCGCCAACTACTTATTTATTCCTGTGGCTCCCGCTTCATTCGCAACCACGCATATTCTTTAGCGGCGCAGACGATCCGCTTCCTGCCTGCCACTGCACGTCTTCCGTGCTCTCTGTGTACTAACATGCAGCCTACAGCAGCGGCGCTGGCCTGGCCTCCCGCCCCAGTTCAGCATACCAAGACTCCAAAAGATAAATTTATTTCAAAATGATTTTATTTAATTGCAGGTTTAAAAATAACACGCACCATTTGTTTAATAATGGATCTCTGCCTTTCACACTCGCTTGTCTTTCCAGGAACCAAAATGTTTAAAATGGAAACTTAACCCGGTGCTGTGCTATCCACTGCCATCTCCTGCCGGACGGAAGTGAATGTCACAAGTAATAGAGCAAGCTGTTAGGGAACGGCGTCTGCCATCCCCACGAGCCCATATGTTCACAGAACACGAGCAGACAAAGCTGAAAAAGAGCTGACTATTAAGTTCTTGTGATAGTGCTGTGTGTTCTTTGTGTCCATGCGTTTCTTTTACAGTGAATGTTTCTGGCGTGTATATGTATGGGTCTTTTCTGTATATGGAGAAGGTGTGTCAATTTCTGGTCAGACTGTGCATTCTGTTTTTGTGCGCAACAGGCATTATGGAGGTTTGTTGACACAGTATGTATGTTTGTGCTTGACATGTTTTATATGTGTATGTCTGTGAATGAATTTTCTTTTGTTGTGTGGATGTGTGTAAGTAATATTTGTGTAAAATTTCTTCCAAATGGTGTGCTAGCTTATTTCAGTGATGTGTTACTGGTTCTGCTTATGCTGTGTTTAAAAGATTTGTGTGAGGGTACTTTGCATGTTATCTAAGCTGTGTACTGATTGTTTCTTTTTTTAAATATTAGCTGTTATATATTTATTAATTTTTGTCATCATGACCTTCGGCTAGAGTGTCAGATCGCTTCACAGAAATAGAAAGGCAAGCATTTGCAATGTAATAAGTTTTGCATTTACGAGAGTTTAAGCTATTGGCATTGTAAATGACAATGCCTTTTATTTATTTGTTGGCTTTTAAAACAGATAAATAAAAGGCAATATAATTTACAATGCCAATAGCTCAAACTCTCACAAATGTGAGACCGATTGCATTGTTAATGACTGTCACCCAATCTTTAAAGGGCCCTTTCACTTTCTGACCTATTTGTGCCAGCTTGACTTTGCCTTATTTTTTTCCAGTTCAGGCCCCTGTGGTCCCATTATCTATTGGCTGTGGGTTGCAGCCTGGCTGCCTTGGGTTTCCTCTGCTTCCTCTAGGCTCCCCCTGCTTATTGCCTCCCTGCAGTGCCCCACCGCGCTCGACTTCCCCTCTGCTCCGCTTGCTCTGGGCCGCAGGCTGCGCTGATGGAGCGTCCTTTCTCTCTGCCTCTTCCAGCCGCTTCACTGCTCGCGCCTAACTCCGGCCGTTGGGTGGAGGTTCTGAGTGCACTTCTCATCCCGTACTGGGGTCTTTACTCCTGCTGCAGCCTTCTCTGACGCAGTCCAGTGCGCGCTGGGCCTCTGCTTTGTTCTCAGCTCCCAGCAGTTGGTTTTGTTGCTCAGCTACTGTGCCCACCCACAGTCGTCCGGCCTTCGGCAGCATTGGTTCCAAGTTCCCAGCGCCACTGTTTTCTGCAAGTCGCAGTGAGGTTTTCCGGGTCACCTCGTTACAGGGGTCATCCTGGAGTGTCGTGATCTTCTATTCCAGGGGGATTAATGGTGGATTTTTTCAGATGGGCTGGGGATCTCACTGAGCTTTTCAGTAATGCAGCCATCTTGGCTGGTGCCGAGTCACGCCCCCAAAAAGAACATTTGAAAAGTTCTATGGGGCACTGGCATATTTAGTCCGAGAAGCAGAGTTCCTTCTCAAACTGGTCAGATAACAAATTTGATTCAATTTCGGACCAATCACTCTCTTCCTCCTCCTGTGATGCTATTTCGGGAACAGTGTAATTGTGTGGTGTAAAATGTTGGTTCATTTTGATCATAGTCAATCTCTCTACATTTTGAGGCGAGAGACTGGTCCTTCTCACTGTGACGACAGCACCAGCTGCAATGAACGTACGTTCAGCGGACACACTTGTGACAGGACAAGCAAGATACTTTATTGCCAGCCTGCTGAGCTCTGGCCATTGGCACATCTTCCCATACCAATATATCACTCGATGTTGATCCACATAGACATCTTTTGGATCATCCAGATACTCCTGGAACATCCTGTGGATGGTCATTGGTGCTGCCACTTGCTCTACCTGCTTTGCCATTGCCTCTGCACTGGACTTGAGCCCTGCCAATCGAAACCAATTGAAACCAAGAGAATGCAGAGGTTGGGTCTGGTCCTTCTTTTGCTGTTGTTGCCGGTGTTTTGGTTGATGTTGATGTTGGCTGCAGTGAGACAAGACTGCCCTCTCTGGAAGTGGAAGGTGGCACCCCAGAACTGTGGGATGAGACTCGAAGTTCCAGCCGTTCTTCTTCTAAGTCTACGGCTTGCTCTACAATCCACCTCTTGTATTTTAAAACATTCCCTTTAAAAAAAAGGGATGAAATGGGCATAATTATTTTGTACCATGGATCAAGGAGTTTTTTCACATATGTACTGTTTGGACTTGATGATGTCATGTTGCAGCCTTATATTAGAAGCCATCTGTGTTTTCATTCACATCTGCAGGGGCGAAGCTTTCAGATGCCTTCTTTACCTGGTCTTGTAGGAGATGCTGCAGTGGGGTTGCTTGGCCCATCGTACTGTCCTCCTTGCTAACATCCCGCGTGAAAACCACAAAAGGGAGTATCATCTGTGTCAGGCATTTGACTAGACCCCATTTATCTGCATCCATGGTCTTTGCTTTCCCAACTGCATCCCCTCCTCTTTGAATGACAGTCACTGATCTGTTTGTACTGCTCAAACAGAAGTTGCAGCATGTAAAAGGTGGAGTTCCAACATGTTGGTACCGCCTGTATCAGAGCTTTAACTGGTGCTCCATTATTACTCTGAATAATCCGCAGCTGCTTCCAGGCTTTAAAAGAATGGCTGAATTGGGTGCAGATTCTTCTGCAGGTAGTCAGTATGTTGCTGACTATATCTTCTTTTTTGAGGAAGTCTTGCACCACCAGGTTGATGCAATGGGTCAAACACAGGACCCTGAAATAGCCTCCATTTGACATGGCCTTGACTATGTTACTGCCATTGTATATGGCAACAAATCCAATTCAACAACCTCTGGGTCGCAACCATTCATACACCTTGCTGTTAAATTCCACCAAGATGTTTACAGCTGTATGTAATTTCTCCATCACGAACATGGCCACTGTTGCATGCCGCTGAATGCTTTTAAAACTTTTTTCTGGGCCAAGACCTAAAGATATCTTTTGCTTTACCCCTGCAAAAGAGATCCAATGTGCAGTGATGCACATGTAAGCAGTCGCCTGACAACTGGTCCACATGTCTGTCGTCAGGTGGATGGTGTGAACAACACTTTGCTGCTAAGCTTGTCCAACCAACTGCAGCAAATCGTGATGCAGCGCTGGAACAGTCACTCTGGTAAAATAGGTCCTAATTGATACCTTCCATTTTGGACAGATGGCTGCCACAAATTCTAAAAATCCCACTCCTTCCACAAATGAAAGAGGGAGGAGGTCCAGGGCCAACATTCTTGCCAGCTTCCCATTGTAAAAACATGCGGTTGGGTGGTTTTACTTGTAGGGACCCTCCTGCATAAACATGCCCGTAATATTGGCCTGGATTTTCTTTTTTTCTTGGGGAACTGACACAGGTGTGTTTTGAGAAGTAGATGCTAGTGTTAGACTCAATGTGCGTCGTTGTGGTTGGGCAGTCACTGTATGCCGCAGTGTTTCAGTGATATCACTCTGAGTCTTCTTGTGCCATTGTGAAGTCGCTGAGGTGAGTGATTCTGCTGGTGCACTGCTGAGGAATGGCTGCTTTGCATGAAGATGTCACCCTCTTCTTCCTCATCATCACCTTCCACCATGATTGGTCTTGTAGCTGATGTTCCCTGGCTCTCCTCACCACCATGACCACGTCCAGCAATGTATTTAAGGTACTCCTCCCATTTCATTGTGTGGTGTTTTTTCATATGGGTCATCTGGCCTCAAGACCCATAATGTGTACCAGGCTTACCTCAACAAACAATTGTGTGGCAAATGGCGCATACTGCAATGTGCTCCCCCTCTTTGCTAACTGTAAAAAAGTCCTAAACTGGGGAAGAGTATTTTTTTACCTGCCCACTGCCAATGTCTAAAGGCAAACTGGAGGTAGGTGGGAATGTCATTGATTGCCTCTCTGCTTCTCTGAGTAATGAGGCAAGGGTTGGTGCAGGTCTTAGCTGGGGCATTGCAAATATGGGCGCTGTGCCACATCCCTCGGAGCTGGTTGAATAGCAATGTCAGATTCCTCTGTGTCACCCTCCACCATGACTACCTCGTCATCGTCATCTTCCTCTTTATTCCCTTTCATAAGTCTAAGCCTTTCTGGAAGCTTTCTTTTCCCTTGCCTCTCCTGTTGTCTCCTGGTCTCTATCGGGATCCACTCAATGTCCCTATCATCATAATCAGAAGTGGTGCTTGGAGAAGATGGTGCTGTAGTACCCTTCCTTTTCCTTGCTGGAGATGTAGGAGCCAATTGTTCTAAGAGAGGAGGTTCGACTTCTTGCTCTGAAGGAAGCTCAACCTCCTATTCTACTCCAACATCAGACAAATCCATTGCTGGCTGCTGCTGCTTTCCACTCTGCTGTGATTCCTGAAAAGACTGTGTACTACTTTGCGAAGGGGAAAAATCCAATTAACATTGCTACTCTTCGGCGTGGACATAATTGCACTGGCTGCCTCACTGACAGACATGGTCCTGGGCTTAGGTGTGGGAGGTAAAGCTGTTTATGGAGGAGTTCTTCTCTCAGCTTGCTCGCCGATGGGGCAGACACAACTTTCCTGAAAAAGATTGCAGTCGGCACGCCAGTGGTGGAAATCTGCTTCTTATGCTCCCCACTAGCCACTTTCTTGACAGCACCTTTCTTTGAGGCCATCTTGAAGCTGTCAGTTGGCAGTGGTACTTAGCTTCACAACAAGCTGAATAGATGACTGTGTTGCGTAGTCAGTCTGGCGTCACGTCATGCAGAGGCCTTCTATCTGGCAGTAATGTGGGTGATGTCTCTTCTCTTGTGAACCTAAAAGTAAACAAGCAAGAAAACCATCAGTGAAACGTGGCTTTGTTGCAGTTCAAGTAGTAGTACAAACAAACAATATCATTCAGTGTGGTTACTTAAGTTTGTATAAATAATTAACAATAGTATACAGTGTTCATTTCGAAAATGGAAAACTACACCAACATAAACTTTCATGGTGACTGAACACTCAGGAAGAATTTGAAAGCGCAACAACAACAAAATATTTATGTACAATGCATCACAAGGGATGTGGCACACAAGGAGGTACAGTTGACAAATGCATTGACAATTGAATAATCCTTACACAATGATTGCTGTTGGGCACCTATAGCAGACATTTAGTTATTTATTTAGTGTTTTATATAGCGCAAAAAAGACCCAGAAATGGGTATCAGAGCTTCACATGTATATAGCATTGTAGCTTTAAACAGTACCAGAGCGTATCATATATATATATATATATATATATATATATATATATATATTATCTACTGGCGGTCGCCAGTAGATAGTTATAGTTAGGACCGAGTTTCCATAGGAAATCTCAAAATTCTATTTTGAATAACTTTGGCGCCGGTTGACGATTCCTCGCGAAATTTTCAAAACTAATGGGGCGCTCCGCTCAGCTCCTACCCTGGAAGTCTCGGAATGATTTGTAAAGCGGGGGCTGAGAAAAAGGGGGGGTCCCAAAACACGTTTTCCCCATGGATTTTTCCATAGGGACTTTAGTCGCAGCTACAGCCTGAACGGCTTAACATAATTATGTGAAATTTGGCAGAGAGGTAGCTAAAAGGTCCATGAAGTGCCTTTTGAAGTTTTGGTGTAAATCTGTTCAGTATTTCCAGAGAAAAAAGCATTTAAAACAATATATATATCTGTAAGCGCGCAGCGTACGCGCTGGGTGCGCGCACTCGGCAGTGCGCGAGCGCACTTCTGATTGGTTGTTAGAAGTAAGTAAACATTCGAATTAGTGGAAATCAGGAAGCGGCGGCCGCCATTTTGTCTCTCGCATAAAGAGGGGGTGAGAAACAAAGGGGGAGAACGTGTAAAGGGGGCAGAGTGGGGAGATATTGACCCACTAGGCATTGTAAGGGGGTCACAGTAGGACCTTGTAGGGCAAAAAAAAAGATTAATATTTTTAAAAAAAACAAAACAAAAAAAAAAGAATAAAAAATCGCATTTGAGTGTTTAGATATAAGGTGGCTCTAAAAAGAGCCCTTGTGTTCATTGTGTGTTTTTTGGTACCTACAAGTAAGTACCGATGCAGAGTCTAAAGTTCAAGAGGAAGACTCTGTTGCCTTCATCAGTGAAGTGTACACCATCTCCTCTATAAATGTCTTGCATGTTGTAACGCAAGTTGTTGTGGTATATAGAACCCATACCATAGTCTCTGAGGAAAGCAGAAATAGATTTGTTGACGTGCTTCCTTGCTTTGTCAATCTGTGGACAAAATTGGTTGGACCAGTTCCACTTTTGCCTTTGGCATATATTAGAATATACAAAGGCAGTTTGTGGAAAAAGCGACATCAATTGCACAAAGGTGTCCTTAATAAGCATTTCCAGACCTACCCCAGTTAGAGTGCCTAGGTCATTACCACCACAGTGCACAATAAAAAGGTTAGGCTGTGGGAGATGTAGAAAGGTTTTCACCAAAGGCATTAATTGGTGCCACTTTAACCCTCTCTGACCAATCCATTTAATGTCTACATTTGGCAAAGCAAGGTCTCTCACCATACCTCTTTTTTCTGCAAACTTTTCACTCCAGAAGACATAGCTGTGACCTACAATCCACACTGTGAACATCTTCCAAGGAGATCTGGATGCACTCAGGAGGTGTCTTTCAGTAGAAAGGCAATATGAAATGAAAGACAGTTGTAAAATGGAGGCATACATATTTTTTTAACATAAAAAGAACACATTGGCTGACTCAAATCTTTTAACAGAAAAAAGTAGGCTGTATGTGTATATTTTTAGAAGCATGTTTTGTATTGGTTCAGAAAATTGTGTTCCCACAGAAGATTAGATTGGATTTGCTGTTAGGTTGGACAGGTGAACTACTCTTGCTCTTTGGATTTGAAACATTGTGTGCTGAACTTCTGACCTCTCTCCTCACAGCAGTGTTCCATGAGCTGTTGCTATGGTAGCAGGCAGAAGTCAAGTTGGGGGAAGGGTACATTTGGAAAGGGGTTGAAGTTTTCAACCAATAGAAATGTGTGATTTCATTTGAAAAAAAGTGGGAAGCACTGAGATTTGAAATTAACATGTATATGTGTGAAAAAAGAGAGGGAAACATTGCCATTTACTGGTTCTGGAGAGAGGAGAGAGGTGTAGAGCTCTGATATTCTGACTCTGATAGTCTGCTGTTTGAGTGGCACATTTCTTTCACAACTAACTAATTTTAAAGGTGAGTTATGAGTTTGAGAGGGGAAGTATGTGGTGATTTTTGAGATAAATATTAGAATTGTGAATCTTCTTCAAAAGTCATGTTTTACATTTTGAGGTTTGGGAGATATTTAACTGTCTTGAACTTGTAAGATATTATGGAGTATGTTTTCACCATAAGTTAATGTGTACTGGTAACAATGAGGAATACTGTTTTGTGCCTACCATCAAACCATGAGTCTGTGTGCAGAGAAGAATTGTTGACAGAGATTTAATTTGTGTTGCTGTTGAAAAGTAAGACTTGCAGTTGAAAGAAAAGGACAGCTTCTTTTTAATTGTGATGGTTAGGATTTAGCAGAAATCACTTTGAAAGAAAAGAGAGGAAAATGGCAACACATTTGAAATTAGCATTAGTTCTGTAAGAATTGCAGTCCCAGGAAAGGGGCAGCCTGTGTTTTGTGCCTACAAACACAGCATGAGTCTGTGTGCATATAGGAATTGTTGTCTGAGAATTTGTGAAGTTGTTGTTCTGTAAGAATTGCAGACCCAGGAAAGGGGCAGTCTGTTTTCAAAACACAAATTAACTCTTACCACACATGCACTGTTACATACATCCCAGCAGTCTTCATGCAGTTTTGGAAGTCTCTTTGCTCATCTGTCTTGCACCAGACAATACACAGTCTCCAGAAACACACTCTTGGCACACACGCAGCAGCTTCTCCAACACTCCCATGCATAGTACTCAGCTCTGTGTGCTGTTTCAGATAGCACTGTGTAACGCAAACACATTCAACGTCACCAAGGCTCATTTCCTTTGCTCTAGTGTAGTCACTCACCCAGGTTTCACATGCTCATGGTATGAAGTAGCTGTTAGGACATGTGCTTTTTTCTGCCTCTGTAATCTACAAGGAAAATGTGTCAGGCTGTAACAGTAATTATCACTTGCTCTACCACAGTAGTAAATGTGCTTTGAAATTGCCAATCAAATTCTGTTTTCTGCTTAGAATCACACCATGAGGCTGTGTGCACACAGGAATTGTGGCCAGAGATGTAATTTGTGTTGCGGTTGTTCTGTAAAACATGCACTTGCAGGAAAGGGACAGCTTGTTTTCTTCAAATGTGGTGGTTAGCACTCAGCAGAAATCACTAAATCGCAAATGAGAGGCAAAAGCTAAAACATTTGAAACCAACAGGGTAGATATTCCTTTCAAAATAGCAAAGGCACAGGTAGTTGCCATATGTTCAACACTGAAAATAACCCTTAGCACACATGCACTGTTACATACATCCCAGCAGTCTTCATGCAGTTTTGGAAGTCTCTTTGCTCATCTGTCTTGCACCAGACAATACACAGTCTCCAGAAACACACTCTTGGCACACACGCAGCAGCTTCTCCAACACTCCCATGCGTAGTACTCAGCTCTGTGTGCTGTTTCAGATAGCACTGTGTAACGCAAACACATTCAACGTCACCAAGGCTCATTTCCTTTGCTCTAGTGTAGTCACTCACCCAGGTTGCACATGCTCATGGTATGAAAAAGCAGTTAGGACATGTGCTCTTTTCTGCCTCTGTATTCTACTAGGAAAATGTGTCAGGCTGTAACAGTAATTATCACTTGCTCTACCACAGTAGTAAATGTGCTTTGAAATTGCCAATCAAATTCTGTTTTCTGCTTAGAATCACACCATGAGGCTGTGTGCGCACAGAAATTGTGGCCAGAGTTGTAATTTGTGTTGCAGTTGTTCTGTAAAACATGCACTTGCAGGAAAGGGACAGCTTGTTTTCTTCAAATGTGGTGGTTAGCACTCAGCAGAAATCAGTAAATCACAAATGAGAGTCAAATGCTAAAACATTTTAAATTATTGAAAAGCTAAAAAAAAAATTAAATGAATTATAATTACAAAAAGGTATTTTTTTTTACAGTTTCTTGCAGGTATTGCTGAGCAACAGTGAAAAAATAAAAAAATGCCTTTAAGGACAAGAAAGAGGAAAGAAAAGCAACAACAACTATATCTGGACAAAACTGGGAAAAAAAATAGGAGGAACAGCTGGTGATGGCAAAAAGAAAAAGTCTACTGGTAAGCAGAGTAGAGATTTCTTAAAAAAGATCTTCAAAAAACAAAAAAATGGAAAAAATAAATGTAAAACAAACCGTGTTTTAGGTACAAAGCAACAACAGAGTCAACAGCAAAAAACAAAAGCTAATGTACAATCAGAAGTAAGTAAAAGTGATTTAACACGAAAATTAGATTTTAAAAACATTCGTCGAAAAATGTTTCAGAGAAGAGTGATGTTAAATTTGCTAAAGGATGTGAAAAAATATAAGAAAAAAACAAAATTTATTAAGAAATTTTTTTTTATAGAAAATATTGTAAGTAAGGCTTTGGAAATAAAAAGAAAACTTTTTATTTTAATTTTGAATAGGATGCGTAGATTAGATAAATTAGTCAATGCAATGAAGTCACAAAGCAAAAGGAAAAGAGAAGTGAAAAAAAGTAACTTTTGTAAAGTGTTCTTGGGAGAATGGAAGCACAGATCAAGTACTGAACCATTTTTTAATGAAGAGAGTTATCTTCAAAGTAATAGCTTGTTGCATGCAGTTGACACCAATGGTAGAGCATATGAAGTTAGAGATGGTTGTGTGATGGAAAAGGAGAAAATGGTTCCAAGAAATGAGGAAGAAGTGATGGCTGCTGAGGCTATGGGGAGACGTCCAAAAGCCCCAGTGTACACTTGGAATTGTAGTAGTATTTGTACTGTGCGTCAGGAATCTATTGATAAATTACGTGAGTTTCTAAGAGAATATAGTAAAAAGAGTGTAAAACAGAAGATTAAGGTGCTTCAAAGACTAGATCCATGCAGAGTGAGAGAGAATACTGGTTTGCAAGGACGTTCTCTGGCTTGTCTATCTAGGAAAGTGTGTCAAAGTGTTTTTCACCATTTTAGGATGCTGGCTGTTCATCATACTGAAATGAGAAAGTTTGTGAGAACATTGTATTTTGCTAAAAGTCCAGCAGTAAAGTTAAATGAGTTAAATAATGCTCTGTTCCGTGGATCTGTATCAGATGTAGTGAAGGTTACTGATGAGATTCAGTTTTGTTACTTCGGTCCAGAACAAGAAAGTGCAGAAAAGGACACAGTTAATGAGGAAAATGTGGAAGAGAATGTAGAACTCACTGTTACTAAAAATTTTGAAGATGAAATGACAAAATTTACTATCATCTCCAATGAAAGACCAAATATTACTTGTATTTGTTGCCGGAGAAGCCATTACAAAGTTCAAACAAGGAATGTTGATCTGTATAAAAAAAGTGAAAATGAAAATAATTATAAGTGGAAGGATTTTGCAACATATATATATTTCTGGAAAATTGTTTTGAATTGGGTGAAGATCAGCGTATTTGTAAATACTGTTATAATAAGTTAGAAGAAAATAGAATGCCGACCAGAGCTGTACATAATTATTTAGAATTGGATGCTATTCCTGCCGAACTTTCTGATTTAAATACATATGAGTCTATACTCATTCAATGTGTTCATCCGTTCCAGACCATAGTACGTATGGAGCCCAAAACTGGTAAATTACCTCCTTCAGATTTACTGAGAGGTTTAAAAGGAAGAGTGGTGTATTTGCCATTGGATTTGAAAAAAAATATGGAAACTATTGATGTAGATAGTTTGGAAACTGAACCATTAGTTATTCTGGTTAATGGTGTACCTACAAAGAATAAGAAGATTTGGCAGGAGCTGGTAGATGTGCGGAAAGTACAAAGAGCAAATTTATATTTGAAAAGGAATAATAAATGGTATGAATCAATTTATATAGGTGAAGATGAAGAAGATTTACAAGAAGACACAGAAACACCAACTGGGCAAATTGAAAAAGTGGACAAGTCAAAAGAAGAAGAAATTTATGAAAATTTTAGCATACATCCTCTTCATTCTAAAGAAGTTATGGGAGACACTATTGATCTGTTTCAGATGAAGAAAGCAAAAGGAACTCCCGTTAGTGTATGGGAGAAGAGCTTGGAAGCTCGATGTTTTCCCCAGCTGTTTACTACAGGAAAAGGTGGACGATACGATGATCGCCCAGAACAGATTCCAGCTTCTGAGTATCGGACTACAAGATTATATGCAGAAGATTCAAGATTTCGTCAAAGTATTCCTTATTTGTTTCATCTTTTATTTGAAAGCGACTTGTCTGCACTATCTTATGCAGTAAATCACATTTTAAAAAGTGGAGTACATCTACATAATGTGTCTGCTAAGGATTTTATGGACAAAGTGCAGCACCGAGATGATCATTTGGAAACACAATTGATCAATCTGATGGCTTGTCAGCGTGGGACGAATGAATATTGGTACCGACGCCATGGAGAATTAAAATGCATGTTACGGAATTTAGGAACTCCAACATGGTTTCTTACCCTAAGCTGTGCCGAGTATGCTTGGGATGATTTACTGGATTTTCTTCGAGAGGCAAATTCTAACATTAAAAACATCCAATACAAGACAGCAGGAGAATTGTGCTCATTGGATCCGGTTAATGTTTGCAGATTTTTCAATCACAGATTTGAGGCTATGATGTCCTTCATCTGCAATAAAAAAAATCCACCTCTTGGAGAAGTTATGGATTTCTTTTGGAGAAAAGAGTACCAAGCAAGAGGTGCTCCTCATATTCATATGCTGTTGTGGATCAAGGATGCCCCAAAATTTGGAACAGATGCAGATGAAGCAGTTTTAAGTTTTATTGAAGAATATGCAACATGTGCTATACCTAAAAGCACACAAGAGAAAAAGTTAAAAGAGAAAGTTCTACGTTTTCAAAATCATCGGTGTGGAAAATACTGTCGAAGAAAGTACAAGAGCAAAGAAAAATTCTACACAAAATGTCGATTTGGATTTCCAAGACCTGTCCTTTCAAAAGGAAGGGTAAATAGTTTTATGTCAGCTGTGCGACATACTATTACAAGAAAATCGCCAAAAAATACCTATAACCTAAGAAGAAAAGAAGAGTCGAAATACATAAATGACTACAACCCAGTCATTTTATCCATGTGGAATGCTAACATGGATATTCAGTATGTGGCAGACAATTCTATTGCTGTTGCTCGGTATGTCACATCATACATCACTAAATCTGAGAAAACAGAATTGAAGGAAATGTGGGAAGAGATTTCTCATGAGAAGACTGTCAGTAAGAAGCTATACAGTTTCAGTTTAAAGATGTTATCGCATCGAGAAATTGGATCCTACGAATGTTCAGATAGGTTATCATCTGCAAGTCTTTACTCGAAATCCAGAAGAATAATTTGGGCAAGTTTAGGTCTTTCAGGAATGCGAAATCGGGTACTGAAATCTATTCGAGAAATTGAATATTTAGCAGAGTTCGAACCAGAAAGTACAGACATTTTAAGAACAAACATGTTGGACACATATTACCCACAAAGAAGTCATCACCTTGAGAACATGTGTCTCTATGAAGTGCTGCAGAACTTTATGTTTAAACGGAATGTCACAGAAGATATCAACAATGGAAAATATAAAGTCATTGGTGAGGAAGGATGTTTGGTGAAGCAAACAAAAGGAAGTTTGATAAATCACCGGAAGCTGAGTTGCGACACTCCTGATAAAAAGGAATTTTACTACTTGGCACTTTTGCAGCTGTTTAAACCATGGCGTTCAGAGGACGAACTTCTTGGAGAATTTCAGAGCTATGAAGATTCCTTCAATGCTAGGAAAGACAGCATCGAATGTAGTACTTTCACAACTTATGTTCAAATGTTAAATGAAGAAATTGAACAAGAAGCAACAATTGCAGCTGAAGTAGCTAGAGACAGTTCTCAAGACAGTCAAAGTTCTGGGACATTCAGTCAAGATCCTCTAGGACAACCGATCATCGAAAATGAAGCAGCAATAGCTATGAACGAAGTGGAAACAGCTATGAATCAAGCTCAAGAAGATTTAGTAGACTTAACATATTTGGAGGAGCAACTGAATGAAGAACAAAAACAAATTTATGAAGAAGTCAGACAAAAAATTGATCACGGATTACTACATGAAAATAAAGAGTGCTCATGTACATCTTTTGAACCAATGAGAATGTATGTAAGTGGACAAGCAGGAACTGGAAAAAGTTTCTTAATTAATGTAATTAGAAGCTACCTACAGAAGAAAATGGAATCCATTTTGTCTTGTGTTGTTACTGCTCCAACTGGGTTAGCAGCGTATAACATCAAAGGAGTTACCTTACATCGTTTGCTAATGTTACCAGTAGAGTATGAGAACAAAATACAGTACCACAAACTAGCAGGAGAAGCATGCTTGGAAGTTTCAAGAGTATTGAAGAAAATGAAAGTACTCATTATGGTATCAAACTTAATGCTTGCCTTTGTGCATTTAAGAATGCAGCAAATTCTGAAGACAGACTTTGACGTCCTATTTGGAGGAAAACACGTCATAGTTTTTGGAGATCTTTTGCAACTTACTCCAGTTAAAGGACAACCGGTATTCCATACTCTTACACATGAAGACACGAAAAAGTCATTAGGAAGTATAGGCAATGTAAATATTTGGACATATTTTGAGTATAAGGAACTCATTACCAATATGAGGCAAGCCAATGATGAGGACTATGCAAGTATTCTGAAAGATATAAGAATTGGACTACTCACAGAACATGGCAGAAAAGCATTACAGAGTCGATTGCTGAGTAATTTGTTTCCAACAGAACAAATCGTTCCAGAGAAAATATACAAGGAAATTGCGGAAAAAAATACTGTAATCTGCTTAATGCCAACACTACATGAATGCTCTGTATTCAATGAAGAACTTTTGAAATTGGAAAATGAAGAGATCATAAAACTGGAAGCTGTGGATAAAATAGAACATGAACGAATAACTGTTATATTGACAGGCAAATTGGGTACTAAATTGGATTCTCTGGAGAAAAACATTTAAAAAACAGCTGGTTTGGAAAAGAATCTTTATGTGTGTATGAACTGTAGAGTAATTTTAAGACGTAATTTGGATGTAGAGAAAGGTTTAGTGAATGGAGCTATGGGAAGAGTTGTGGGTTTTATTAATTACCAGAAAAAAGTTGGAATTGAATGTTTAAAAATAAAATGTGATCAGATACAAGAGGTTAAAGACATTTGTCGTTGTTCAGTTCGTTTCTTGCTTGTGAAAGACTTATATGTGCGTAGGAAGCAGTTTCCGTTTTCTCTAGCATATGCTGTAACTATTCACAAATCTCAAGGATTAACTGTTGACAGTGCTTTTGTAAACATTGGATCTACTGTGTTTAAAGAAGGTATGGCATATGTTGCTTTGTCACGCGTGAAAAAATTATCTGGGTTATTCATGATAGACTTTGATGATTCAAAAGTAAGTGCTGATGCAAACTGTGTAAAGGAGTATAATAGATTAAGAAGGAGCTATGCTCCTCATTTAGGTCAGTATCCTGTGTTTGAAAAACATGTTGTTTGTCGGAAAAGGAGATTTGAGAATATCTGTAATGAGGATGTACAGAAGAGAAAACAAAAAGAGAGTGATGAGACTGCAAGCAAAAAGAAAAAGGACAGTGTGGAAGAGGTTGTTGGTTGTCATTTTGAAAATAGCTCTGGTGTCAACTGCTACGCAAATGTAGTGCTGAATGTTGTATTTTATCTTGATTTTTTGCAAGAGCAGATAATACTAAATCATGAAAAAAGATTCTGTTCTTTGCTGAGTCTCCTCTATGAGAAGCAGAGTAATGATAAAACTAAAATAGAAAGTGCTTCTGATGTTAGAAATCTTTTAGATGTATGTTCAGGAAGTACACAGTTTAGTCAAAATGTTCAGCAAGATGCACAAGAATTCTTAATATATATGCTGATGGTACTTGAAGATGAAGGAGTAGAAGTAGAAAACTTATTTGGTGTCTCTTATAAATGGGAACATTGCTGTGAAAACTGTATGAACACATGCAGTAGTAATGTTGATTCTGAAAGGTTCATATATTTACCATTACCACAAAGTAAATCAGTGACTTTTAGTAAATTAGTTAAAGATGCCAATCATAACATGGAATGTTCTGAATGTAAATCTGACATGTTTTCCACGTTATTTTTACAGAAATACGGTCAGTATGTTATTTTAATGATGCAACGTTGTAGAGCTGATGGTTCTAAATTGGATACTTTAATAAAGAAGTTTATAGGACAACAATTATCAATTTCTGGAAAAACTTTTGTTACAGTTGCAATAATTTTTCATGAAGGACCTACTGTAACTTCGGGACATTACACAGTTTATCTTAAATGTGAAAAAGGCTGGACATTGTGTAATGATTCCCAATTGATTTTCAAGCAACGTTTGCCTTATGATTTACCCAATTCTTACTTAATTTTTCTGAAACCTAAATTTAAAAAAATAAAAACTGCATCTTAAGAAAGCATTTTTTGAAATTTTAAAGGATTATAATTGAAGATATCACTTAAAAAGGATTTTGAGGGGGCGTGGCCAAGATGGCGGCGAGGTGAGACGTGCCTTTCTGTCTCTCCCTCGCCCGCCCGGGATCAGCACCGAAACGGGACGGATACTACCCCCCGACTTCGGCACACAGCACCGCCGGCGACGCTCGCACCGGAGGCGAACATCTGGAGACACCCGGGGAACCCATTTTAGCAGTGGGGTCTCCGCGAAGGCGCGGGTGGCGGCCGGCCGGCCGCGGCCTTGAGACGTGGAGTGCAGCCCCGGCCTCGCGTGCCTGAGACCCGGAGAGGGTGCACGGCCCCGGTGGGGGCCCTGGCGGCGCGAAAGCGCCCAGCTGACCAGACAGAGCGGGGCGAGAGCGGAGCTGTGCCCCTGCGGACATCGTGACGGGGGTCGGCGATTGAGGCGCGGAGTCCGAGGTCCCAGGAGTGGTGACTACGCGGGACGACCAGTGGGACGACCAGTGGCCTCAGGAGGCGGGGTGAGGCACCGGCCCGGACGGGTGGGAGAGGGCGCGGAGCATCGGAGAGAGCGGAAGGAGGCCCAGTGCCCACACCGGGGCTGGGGACAGAAGCCGGAGGCCACGCGGGAGCCCTTCGAGCAGGGGGCGGCCCGGAGACGAGCTGCACAGCCCAGGCCGCGTGAGACTGCCGCCTGGAGTCGGGGACTTCCCTGGTTGGCCGCCGCCTGTGAGCGCTGAGCATCGAGGCCCGGAGGTGAGAGGACTGGGGGCGGGGAGTACCCCCGGTGGAGCGGAATAGTCGGGGCGATCGGCGGGCACCCAGAAGAGAGGAGGCCTGGTGCCCGTGTGCTGCTGGGGGAGAGAGAGTGAGCCGTGATCATCGGGCCCCCCCCGGGACAGGTGGTGGCTGGTTGCGACCCGCAGGAGGCGGCTTGGGCCGGGATTGAGGCGTCGGCCCGGTGGAGCGCCCCCTTACACCATGGCGACCCAGCGGGGTAAAGGCAAGGACAAGGCGCAGAGCAAGTCGCTGCAGGAGCTGTTTGCCAAGAGCCAGGGAGGAGCGGCCGCGGCGGGGCCTGGGGCCTCGGTGGCTGCGACGGAGGTGATGCGGTCGTCGGGGGCCGGAGACGAGGGATCGGAACCGGTCACCAGGGCCTTCCTACTGTCGCTGTTCGCGGAGCAGCGGGAGGAACTTAAGAGCATGAAGCAGGAACTCACGGCGGAGCTCCGGGAGGTGCGGAGGGACCTGGACGGCGTGGGAGAACGAGTTCAAGCGGTGGAGGACAGGGTGGACGCTCAGGACACAGAGCTCTCCCTGGTGCATCAAGATCTCCTACGGCTCCATGACCAGCAGGTGGACATTCAATCTCACCTGGAAGACTTGGAGAACAGGTCGAGGCGGCACAATATACGCATCCAGGGGGTGAAACGCAACGCAGAAGCGGGAGACGTCTTTGCCTTCACACGAGAGCTCTTCAATCAGATTTTGGGGAGGCCGGTGGGGACGGAGCTCACCCTGGACCGCGCCCATCTGGTGGGCCCACCATGTCCGGACAATGCCCTTCCGGCCGATATCCTGGTCTGCCTCCAGGACTATGGCACTAAGGAGGAGATCCTCCGGAGGGCGCGCTCCCAGCACCCCATCACCTTTCAGGGAACTTCCCCGGTGCTCTACCAAGATCTCGCAGCGTTGACTCTCCAGAAACGCAGGACCTTCCGCCCTGTCACGGAGGCCCTCCGTCAGCGGGACATTAAATATTCCTGGGGACACCCATTTCGGCTAATCTTCCGGCACACCGATCGGTTGTACCAGCTGCGCTCCCTGACGGAGGCGTGTAAGTTGTTGGACATTGACTGCCCGAACGACGACGAGGAGGCTTCAGCGCCGAGCTCCCAGAGAGTCAGCGGTCCGGGTTCAGGATGGACCCAGTTGAAGCAAAGGCGCAGAGGCTCCAGGAGGTGGGGGCCGCCCCCCGAGGAGATCGCGCAGGGTCGTCAGGACGCCATATCCTCGGTGGCGGGGGCGCTGGCCCCGAAGGTCGAGGCCCCTTGAGGGGGGTTATCTGTGGACAGCGCCTCTGTCGCTTTCTTTCTCTGTTGTTGGCGTTGCCTCCAGGCGCGTTGGGGCGCCGCTGGCGGGCTCACAGCTGGGTGGGCGGGGGGGGGATGCCTTGGTGAGCCACGTTGCCCCCACTGACTTGGGACTTTCTGATCTTCCTTGGAAGATGGACAATTGGTTCGATTAACACAGTTGGGGAGGGGGGGGCGGGTTCGCGGGGTTACTGGGGCTATTACTCTTTCTTCCTTCTTTTCTTCTTTACCCTTCTCTTTTCTGTACCAGGCTCGTAGGGTGGTGATTGGGTGGTTCGGGGGTCCTCTTGGTCACTACGGGATTGTATGTCTTTAGCGGGCGCTCCCTGCTGGGTGGGTATGCCTTCCACAACGCTTAAGGTTCTCATGCTTAATGTCCGGGGCTTGAACAATCCTATCAAACGTAGATCCATTCTCTCCCTTCTTGCGCAGTCAGGGGCTGAGCTATGCCTGCTCCAGGAAATGCACCTTCTTTTGAAAGACACGCACCGGCTGCAGTCCCGGTCATTCCCCATACAATTCTTTTCTTGTGACTCCTCTAAGCGGGTGGGGGTGGCGATCCTTCTCGCACCACGGTTCAGGGGGCTTGCGATGCACAGGGTGGCGGAGATCAGGGGCCGGTTGCTTGTCTACCAATTCCACATGGGGGACTACACATTCACGGCGGGCTCGATTTATGCACCTAATGACAAACCGGAGCGTTTCCTCCAGGCGGCGCTGACGGAGCTGTCAGCTTCCCCGGACCGGAGGCTGCTCCTGGGGGGGGGCCTGAATTTAGTCTTCGGTAACGTGCTGGATTGGTCGGCACAGCGCACGGGGCAGGTGGGCGCTCTCTCGCAGAATGGTTACGCGGCGCTTCAAGAGTTAGATATGGTGGACCTCTGGCGGGTGTACAATCCCTCGGCCCGGGAATACACACACACCTCATGCGCGCACGGCACTTATGCGCGCCTGGACAACTTCCTGGCCACCCGAGCAATCTGTCAGGAGACCTCTGGGGTGGAGATACTTGCGGCGTCTCTATCGGACCACGCGGCGGTGGTCAGGACGCTGCGGCTCCCGCCTGTGGGTGGAAGGTGCCGCCAGTGGCGCCTGCGTGACACGCTCCTGCTCCGCCCCGTGGTGGTTAAAAAGCTGCAAGGAGTCATCGAGGAGTATCTGCGCTTCAACGATAACGGAGATACGGCCGTGCACACGTGCTGGCTTGCTCTGAAGTCGGTGGTTCGCGGAGCCATTATTTCCCTCTCCGCGGTCGAGAACAGGGAACGACAGGCGAAGCGAGCGGAGCTGTCGCAGAAGGTCAGGGAGTTGGAGCGCATGCATAGCCGTACGGGAGCCCCGAGGGTTTGGTGGCTGTTGAAGGCACAGAGGGCGCAGTTGGAAGCGCTGGATCGCGACAGGGCGGAATACGCGGCATTGCGCCTCCGGCACAGCTACTACGTGGGTGGGGATAAATGCGGGAGCCTATTGGCCCGTTGCCTGCGGGAACGCCGATCGAGGGAGGGGGTCAAGGCGATAGAGGACTCGAGCGCGGTCCTGCACACGGACGACGGGGAGATTGCCGCGACGTTCCGGGACTTTTATGCCCGGCTTTACGACGCGCAGTCCCTTGAGGACAGCGGGCTGGACGCGTACCTGGACCATGCGCGTATCGCGGGCTTTTCAACGCCTCAGGCGGAGATGCTGGAATCGCCAATCTGCCTGGAGGAGGTGATCTCGGCCATCTCGCGACTTAAGGTTGGTAAGTCCCCAGGCCCGGACGGCTTTACGGCTTCGTTCTATAAGCAGTTCTGCCCTTTGGTCACCCCCATTCTTACACGACTCTTCAATTCGTTCGACACGTTCGGAAATTTGCCCTCCGCACTGCTCGACGCGGCGATAGTGGTGATCCCCAAACCCGGGAAGGATCGCACACAGTGCGGTTCTTACCGACCGATCTCCCTTCTAAACGTGGATCTCAAGTTGTATATGGGGATCCTGGCGGCCCGCCTCGCACCGCACTTGCCCGACCTTATTGATCCGGATCAGGCGGGCTTTATTCCGGGCCGCCAAACGAGCGACCACACGAAACGGGTCCTGCACCCTATTGAGAAGGCCTCGCGCTTCCCGGCTGATTATGCCCTCCTGGCGGTGGACGCCGAGAAGGCGTTCGACAGGGTGCATTGGCCCTATCTGGAGGCAGTTCTGCAACGGTTCGGACTAGGGGACAAGATGCGAGCGCGCATCCTCAACTGCTACCGGGATCCGCACGCCTCAGTCCGGGTTAATGGCCATACCTCGGAGCCCTTTCGGATCTCCCGGGGCACTAGGCAGGGCTGTCCCCTCTCCCCGCTGATCTTTGCCATGTATATGGACCCCCTTGCTCAGCACATACGACACAACGGCCGGATCTCTGGGATTCGGTTTGGAGGGGATGTCCATATACGATCTGCCTTTACGCCGACGATGTCCTCCTGACCTTCTGGGAGCCGCTGACGTCCCTGGGAGCGATCCTGGAGGAACTTACTGCGTTTGGGGAGGTATCCGGCTTCAAGGTCAACATTGCCAAATCAATGGCGCTCTCCCTCTCTCTAACGCCGGGAGAGATCGCAGACCTCCGAGCAAAGTATCTGGTCCCCTGGTCATCGGGGCCAGTCCCATATCTCGGGGTGCAGCTGACCCCTACGATTCCGGGCATCCGGACCCTGAACTACGATCGTCTCCGCGCCACCGTCAAAACGGATCTCCTTCGCTGGCGACGTTTGCCGCTCTCGTGGCTTGGGCGGGTGGCGGCCATCAAAATGTCGATACTGCCCAAGATATTGTACGTGTTCCATACGCTCCCCATATATCCCCCGAAGGGCTGGATTAAAAAGGTCCAATCTGACTTAGCTCAGTTCATATGGCAGGGCAGGAAGCCTCGCCTCAAGCGCCAGATTAGCTCTCTTCCGCCGGACCTAGGTGGGGTCGGCGTTCCCGATCTCACGCTTTACTTTCAAGCCGCCCAGCTCCGCTACCTGGCGGAATGGATGAGGCCCGACTCCGCAAAGCACTGGCTGTTCCATGACCGGGAAGTGGCGGGGACGTCTCTGGCCGCCATCCCGTTCCTTCGCCGGGAATAACGGCCCCCCAATCTCTATGCCTCGTGGGTGACTCAGGCGGTGGTGCGGATCTGGGACCAGACCGGGGAGCGACAGGAACTAACGACCTTTCCCTCACCGCTGACCCCCCTGTTCGGGAACTCCGACTTCCCGCCGGGGCGTCCGGAGTCTTCTTTGCACGGTTGGCGCTACACCGGCTGCAAGGCTCTGGGGGTGTTGTACGAGGCGGGTGGACTTGTCCCCCTGGCCCAGCAGGCCACCAATTATGGAGTCCCGGCCAGGGACCTGCTCGGCTACCTGCAGATTAAACACTGGGCCACGCAGCCGCGGGAGAAAAGCGCGGTGCAACGCCGGCTCACGATGTTTGAACGCTGGCTTATCACGCGGACGTCGGACAGAAAGTTGACCTCGGACCTCTATAAGATGCTCCTCTCATCGCACACTCACTCGTATCACGCAGGTAGGGCACGCTGGGAGAGGGACCTGGGGAGGGATCTGCTTGCAAAGGAATGGGAGGGTTGCTGCTATAGGGCCCGGCACACGGATACACATACAGGGCTTAAGGAAACGTTCACTAAATTGGTGGCAATATTGGTATTATACACCGGAACGCTTACACCGTATGGACAGCTCACGCACCGCGGGGTGCTGGAGGGGGTGCGGTCAATCTGGCACTCTGACGCATATCCTCTGGGACTGCCCCCTGATATCCCTGTATTGGCGGCAGATCCTGGAATAGGTGGATAGATACTTTGACACGGAGCTGCCCCGCCTACCTGCATACATCACCTTGGGGTCCCCAACGCCATTACCTACCCCCTGAAGTCCCGTAGGGGGAAACAGATTGCTCTAGCACTGGGGGCGGCCACGCAATGTCTACTAGCCTGCTGGAACACGCCCGGTGTGCCTACACACTTGGAGTGGCTGCACCGCCTCTGGCACATCCTGGGGATGGAGCGTATTTCCTTAACACTGGCCGGTAAGGGTGCCTCATTTTCTGAACTGTGGCAGCCGTTCCGGTCCCTCCTGACCCAGGACTTCAGGGAGCTGACTTGTCCCAGGTACCTACGCCTCCTACGGCTCAGCACAGACCCGGAGGAGAAGGACACTGCTCAGACACCATGATTGGGCTACAGCCCAGGGGCGGCCTTCTGCGCTCGGCCCTCAGGTCCCTGTGTCCCCGAGTTCGGTTCTTCATGTCTTGCCTTTCTCTTTTCTCTTCTCTTTTCTGTTTCTTTCTCCACGGGGAAGGGAGGGGTGGGGGGGTCGAGGGGAGGGGGGGTTTTTGGGGAGTTTGGGTTTGGGGGGAGGGGTTATTAGGGTGGCGGGTGATAGGCCTCGCGGGCAGGCTTTCGCCGCTCCGAGCGTACAGTGGCGGGGGCGGCGAGCCCAGTTTATCCCGTTCCCGCAGGGGTGGGGGAAAGTGTAATTGCTTGTTGCCATTCCGCCCTCTGTTGAAAACTTTAATAAAAAGATTTAAACCTAAAAAGGATTTTGAAATTACTATTTGGACTAAAGGAAAAGTAATAAAAGGATTTTGAAATTATTATTTGGCCTAAAGGAAAAGTAATAAAAACAATTGTGAACTTCTTTGATAGATATTATTTTGGCATATGTGCTTTTGCAACAAGGTTTAAAGACGGAATATCTAAAAAAAATGTATTCATCTAGAAAGGTATTTGTAATATATATGTAATATTTGTAACAAGGTATATTTTAGTGTGGATAGTTTTGGGGCTTTTTTAAACAATCTTTCTGATTGTTTTTTTTTTGCCCGCTGTTAAATGATGAATAAAATTGTTTTCACTATTTTAAGTGAAAATTAAAAAATTCTGAAAACAGCATAAAAAGGGCAAAAAATTGCTTTGTAAAATATGTAAAAACATGTACTGCTTTATAAAATGTATGATTGAATATTAATATTTTTTTTCTTTTTTTTCAGAACTTGAAAGAAAAATTAAAAAATGAAATTCTGTTTCCTTGCAAATTATTAAAAATGTTTTTTATCAAAATAAGTTTTTTTTAAAATAAGATAAGTAAAAAATATTTGTATTTCTTAATCCTTCCTTTTCATGATTCCTTTTCTTCACCTCTCTTTGTTCATTAAAATTAAAAAAAATATATTTTTTTTAAAAAACCTTCTTGGGTGCGCGCAGCGTGCGCGCACCCCAAAAAAAATTTTTTTTAAAAAAATCCCCCAAAAATATTTTTGGGCTTAGTTTTTAGGTGGCTCTGAAAAGAGCCCTTGAGTTAATGTAGGGAAACAGGAAGAGAAAAACGAAAAAAAGAAAAAACATCTATGGCCTAATGCAGTGATGCGCATCAAATTTTCGTTAAAGGAGATCAAGACTGGTCTCCCCCACAGAAATAAGACTACCACAATCAGTGCACCGTGTAGACAACCTCGCCAAACAAGGTGGACCAACAAGAGGAGTAGAAAAAGGTGAAGGCACCATCGCAGTAGAAGTGCTTGCCTGAGCTGCCGAAGAAGTGCTCGGCTGAGCTGCTGCAAATGTCGTCGGCTGAGCAGGTGGAGGGTTTGCTCCAGAATCTCGACGAAAAGATACTGGATGCATTGCCTCAACATGCCTCGTCATTGTGTGTATGCTAAAAGAATACTTCTTGTTAGCATTCCCACGTGATAAGACTTTTTGACACAATACACAAGTAACTTTCGGTGCATTCACTTTTTTTTGTCCCTCAGGGAAAGTAAAAAACTGCCATATAAAGCTGTCTTTCTGCTTCCTGTTCCTCTGTCTCTCAAGAGTGTCCTGTTCACTCTCTGAAGATGGTTGCTGCTCAGCCATTGTGTCAGGAACCCTTTTGTTTGTCTCAGTGCCATTCGCACTCAAAGACTGTACCCTCGTTGGAGAAAAGCAAGTCCTGGCTGGAGAGCTGTTTTGTGCGCGATCTTGCAGGCTTTAAAGCATTACAGTAGATCGCATTCCCTTCCTGAGGAGTTGGCGGTCTAGTTTTTCTGGTTGCAGTCTTGGCTGCGTTTAATGCGCATGCGCGACTAGCGCGCTGCGCACTTCAACCGTGAAGAGATTTCTGACAGGAGTGCCTTCCCCTCGCGCTCCGTTTTTCTGAAGAAAAGATTGGGGGTTTGAAGGCTCGACTCCCATTTATTCTTATTTTAAGGAAAGTACAAGAGGCTTATTTAAATCCTGTGAGCCTGTATGTCTGCTAACTCAAATTGAATTTTATAGCTTTCAGCCTCGACATCTGTTCGCTGAGGAGCATTGGCTTTCGGGTATCCTAGAGAGAGAGAAGCTGGTGTAAGACTGGCTCCACAAGGTCATATCTGGAAGATGCCACAGGAGAAAAGGCCTTTTTAAAGGAAGTCGCTTCTGTGAAGAGAAGCACTTTGAATCCAAAGTAAGCGTATTCAAACCTTTTTGAACTAAACTAAGACTGTTGTGAATACTTTCAAGTTCCACAAAGGAGGAGAAATTGCCAATTCTTTTCAAGTAATTCAGAGGTTGTTTTGAGGTGGTTGGTTTAATTAATCCCAGCTGCTGTCGCCCTTTTAACAAAAAAAGAAAAGAACATTGTAAGCGCGCTGAAAGGGATTAATCTGAAGAAAACCTTTTGTCGCAGTTTTAAAAAGAACTCTTTCCAAAACGAAGACAATTACCAGGAAGTTCCCCTTGAGAGAAGACTCTGAAAGATCAAATTCCTCACTTTAGAGTGCACTACTAAGTGGTTGCTTAGAGGAAGTTTTATTTTTTGGGCAAAAGAATAAACTGCAATTTTATGCCAGGGGTTCTTCCTATGAATCAGATGGAATAACAGCTACTAGACAAAACATTTATAGAGAGTGGCAAATCCTAAAAACAGTTGCAGGCAAACACCATACAATAGGAGAGAAATTAGAAGGGAGCATTAGATGGCAAGAGGGGTAATGTTTGTGCTTATCTTGCAGGTCTCTTCCCGTACCCAGAGTGACTAAAAGAGAAGAGCCAGCAGCTGGGAGCAGTCTCTCTTGTTTTGTCTTCCACTTCCCCTTTCCCCCCGGCTGAGATTAGAGATAGGAAGCTGTCCGCCTGTCTCTGTTTTCGGTTAGAGGGATCTGGGGTTTAGTCATCTGCTTCCGAGGGGATCGTATCCTTTTAGCAAAGAGTTTCTGACACATTGTCTCTCAACAACAGATTAGCTCCTTCTCCAAGGGAATCAGAACTAATAATGAAGAAAGTGGGAGTGGTGTTGGAAGAATCTGGAACTGAAAGTACTTCAAACCAATCAAAAGTCATTATTGTGGATCACATGACTTGCAATGAGGGGATTGGGTGTGGTGTTGAAACAATCAGAAACTGAAAGTAATGAAAACCAATTAGAAGTGTTGTTTTATTATGAACATAACCCGAGGTGCGCGCACGGAGCAAGCTCGGAGCGCGCACCCGGCAATTACGCATGCGCAAACGCGTACGAGCGCATGCGCATACGTGGTATGCGTGTACGTAACGCGCATACATAGCACACGCGTATACGCGAACGACAGCGCGCGTACTCTACGCGTATACGTAAAGTACGCGTAGAAGTAGCTGTAGAGTAGCTGAACATTTCACTCGTACAAAACCAATGAAATTCCCCCGTTATAGTTAGTTCAGCTAACTATAACTCGCGCGCCCGCAATGCACTGCTGATGATGTCACATATTACATCACTCATGACATGGTCAGTGACATCACTCATGACATCACTGATGACATCTCAAATGACATCACTGATGACATCATCCTTGTGATAGAGTGGCAGACCTCCTCTCCCCCTAATATAACCTTTGATACACACATTCAAAAATAGAAACTAAAATTTTCAAAACAATGAACATACTAATATCAGTTACAACAACCTATTCATTATTCTAAGATCCACATCTACTCATTCACCAACAGTCCTATAGAGTCCCTCATACATGTACTCAGTCATCATATGTACTCATACACCTATACATCCTGTTACACAATGCCACTCATCCATAGAGTTACTCACACACATAGTCACTCATGCAAATAAAGAATCAAACATCCATTTACTTGCATATACGGTTATACACACACCACCACACTTACTTTTACAGAAACTTACACATACTTAGTCTTTTAAACAATCACTTATATAAACACATACTTATTCATACAGGAACTCTTTCAATCTCCCACTCTCACATATACTCACTTATATACACCAATAGTCACATATACTAGTTTAAAACATATGTAGTTACTCATTAAGACACTATTGATACAGCCATTCAATCACTAACACACCCATGCACACACTCATCCACCCATACAGTCCTGCACACATGCTGTTTTCAACACATACAAACAGTGAGTCACTCGTTCATGCACCTATGCACTACGTAATACCCCCCACCGAACCATACAGACACTCAGACACTCATACTGATACTCAAAAAAACAACTCATAACCTATATAGACACTCATGTAGCTACTCACCAACCCATGCAGCCACTTATACACAAAGTGAGAGACTGATACAGATATTTACATATTTAAACATTACTCACTAAGCCATGTATTCACTAAGATACACTTAATCAGTCAGATATACAATCAATTTTTCAGAAACAAATCATCCATTTAGACACTTATATAGCCATTTATTCTTTCATCGACCGTTAGATAAACATATATAAAACATATGTAATTTTCAGAAAAACACACATTCACTGGATGATGTCATCAGTGATGTCATTTGAGATGTCATCAGTGATGTCATGAGTGATGTCACTGACCATGTCATGAGTGATGTAATATGTGATGTCATCAGCAGTGCATTGCGGGCGCGCGAGTTATAGTTAGCTGAACTAACTATAACGGGGGAATTTCATTGGTTTTGTACGAGTGAAATGTCCAGCTAACTATAACACGTGTGAAACCTATGGTTTTTTCAGTGAATATATATATATATATATATATATATCAACCCGAATGGAGTCCCAAACGCGCTCTCGGAGTCAAAAATAATCACCAGGGAAACGGACAGTCACTTTGACACAGGTAGGTTTATTCACGTCATAAACCTGCTGGTTTATGACGTGAATAAACCTACCTGTGTCAAAGTGACCGTCCGCTTCCCTGGTGATTATTTTTGACTCCGAGAGCGCGTTTGGGACTCCATTCGGGTTGATAGTAATGCCGGTTGTCTCCGCCGGTCCGCGCCACCCCTCCTACGGGGGCTGGAACTTCGGAAGGAGTAACCTCGTGGATGCATATATATATATATATATATATATATATTCACTGAAAAAAACATAGGTTTCATGCACGTTATAGTTAGGAATTGGCATTTAAAAAACCTTTGAAATTCACTGAAAAAAACATAGGTTTCAGCCACGTTATTGTTAGGAATTGGCATTTAAAAAACCTTAGAAATTCACTGAAAAAACCATAGGTTTCAGGGGTGTTATAGTTAGCTGGACATTTCCCTCGTACAAAACCCTAGCAATTCCCCTGTTATAGTTAGTTCAGCTAACTATAACTCGCGCCCCCGCAATGCACTGCTGATGACGTCACATATTACATCACTCATGACATGGTCAGTGACATCACTGATGACATCTCAAATGACATCACTGATGACATCATCCATTGAGTATGTGTTTCTGAACAGTTTTAATATGTTTAATATATAAAGGGAAAGGCCTGTTGAAAAATAGTGGGTGTACAAGTGTGTGAATGGATGATTTTCTAGGTGCGTAACTGACTCTATAAGTGAGTCATTAAATGTATCTTACTGCAGACTAGTGACTAAACTGTGTGATTGTCTGTATGTGTCTGTGTGTTGGTGTATAAGTGGCTGCATGGTTTTGTGAATAGCCATATGAGTGTCTATATGGGTTGTTGATTGGTTGTCTGAGTATCTGTATGGGTGCCTGAGTGTTTGTGTGGATAGGGTGTGTGTGACTCTGTGACTAGATGTGTGAGTGGGTGATTCAGTGGGTGCATGGTTTTAAGAGTGCATCTGTGATGGACTGTATGGTTGGGTGAGTGTATGTATGGGTGTGTTAGTGATTGAATGTATATCTCAGTTGTACATGTGTCAGTAACTACATATGTGAAACGCAGTGTATATGTGTGTAAGAGTATATAACTATCTATACGTGAGAGTGTGTGATTTTGGAGTGGCTGTATGCGCCATAGTGCAAGGATATCTGTGTCATGTGCTGTTTGTTTTTCTGCAGGAAGACACAGAATTTGTTAGTATTTTTATGAGTAAGTGAACTTGAGTGTTTTTAACTGTATAGGTGAGTACATTTTACTGTGATTAATTATTTGCATGACTGACTAGATGTGTCAGTACCTCAATGGATGATTGGCGGTGTGTGAGTGTCTATATAGGTGTATAAATGCACTGTGACTGTAAGTATGAGTGACTGTACAGGTGAGTGAGTGGAGATGTATGTAGACCTAAGAGTCAAAGAGTGGGTGAGTAGTTATTGGTATTGGAGTATCTATGGTTGTCAAAATGTCCGTCTGAAATTTTTAGTCGGTGTATCAAAGGTTATATTAGGGTGTGAGAAGATGCACTAATTTATCACATGGATGACGTAATCAGTGATGTCATCAGTGATGTCATTTGAGATGTCATCAGTGATGTCATCAGTGATGTCACTGACCATGTCATGAGTGATGTAATATGTGACGTCATCAGCAGTGCATTGCGGGAGCGCGAGTTATAGTTAGCTGAACTAACTAGAACAGGGGTATTTCTAGGGTTTTGTATGAGGGAAATGTCCAGCTAACTATAACACCCCTGAAACCTATGGTTTTTTCAGTGAATGTCTAAGGTCTTTTAAATGCCAATTCCTAACTATAACGTGCCTGAAACCTATGGTTTTTCAGTGAATTTCAAAGGTTTTTTAAATGCCAATTCCTAACTATAACGTGCATGAAACCTATGGTTTTTTCAGTGAATTTCAAAGGTTTTTTAAATGCTAATTCCTAGCTATATCAGGCCTGAAACCTATGGTTTTTTCAGTGAATTTCAAAGGTTTTTTAAATGCTAATTCCTATCTATAACTTATCTCTGAAGATATCATGTTTAATGCTTTGATTGGATTTCTATATTTTTCAAATTCAGTGTGTGATTTCATTAATTACATTTTTTTTAAATACTTTTTATCACCATTTTAAAATGTATTTTTTCAATTAATTCTTTTAAAAATTAAAAAATATTATTTGAACTTAATGGGTTTTTCAAACATATTTTTTTATATTTTTCAATTTGTTTTTTAACTATATGTGCAAACCTTTATTTTATATATTTTTTTCCATGTTTTTGGATCCAAGCACCCTAAGCGCACCGTTCTCGATTCCTACGCGATAGCATCCGCGCATGGTATGCGACGGGTATGTGGTTAGTGCGAGATTTCATTGCGACCGGTACGTGACTCCCAGCCTATACGCGACATGTTCGATGTACGTAACGCGACGTTTACGCGGTTCCGCGATGCGTCATCTGCGTCTATGACGCGGTGGGTGCGCGGATCCCGCGAAGTATTTAACATTAAAAAAAACATATTTATGTATTTCATGTGAATATTAATTGAAGACAAACTCTAAACTAGTCTTAAAACTAATATATTTTGACATCTAATCCTATATCTCTTTTTGATTCAATTTTGCGGATGCGCGCTGGGTGCGTGCTGCGTAAGCGCATGGTGCGCGGATCCCATGTGACCTGCAAAAAAGAGATTTGATTGGTTCATTACACTTCCTGTTCTAACTACTGAAAGACCCCACCCATTTCAATCATTCTTCTTTGAGCTTCTTTGGAGAACCACCTCTTTGGAGAGAAGAAGATTTTTTAGACTAAGTTTACACTTAGCTCTAACTTTTTTCAACCAAAAATGGCTTCAGGGCAGCATCACCTGCATCACCTCATACTTCTGAGGATGAATTTTTGCCGGAGTTACCATGCAAAGAACGTTTCTCTTCAGTGGTATGGAAATGTTTTACTTTTCCCGAGGGGCAGAATAAAACCAATGCCACCTTGGTCACATGCAAGGTTTGCAAAAGAGTCCTATCGAGAGGAGATCCTAACAAGAAATACTCTTACGGCAAGTATGATGAAGCACATCAGGACCCTTCATCCAACAATCTTGCAAAAGTAGAGTGCCGACGGATGAGAAACGCTCCTGCTCCTGCTCTGAAAAGAGCCCTTGAGTTAATGTAGGGAAACAGGAAGAGAAAAACGAAAAAAAGAAAAAACATCTATGGCCTAATGCAGTGATGCGCATCAAATTTTCATTGAAGGAGATCAAGACTGGTCTCCCCCACAGAAATAAGACTACCACAATCAGTGCACCGTGTAGACAACCTCGCCAAACAAGGTGGACCAACAAGAGGAGTAGAAAAAGGTGAAGGCACCATCGCAGTAGAAGTGCTTGCCTGAGCTGCCGAAGAAGTGCTCGGCTGAGCTGCTGCAGATGTCGTCGGCTGAGCAGGTGGAGGGTTTGCTCCAGAAGCTTGACGAAAAGATACTGGATGCATTGCCTCAACATGCCTCGTCATTGTGTGTATGCTAAAAGAATACTTCTTGTTAGCATTCCCACGTGATAAGACTTTTTAACACAATACACAAGTAACTTTCGGTGCATTCACTTTTTTTTGTCCCTCAGGGAAAGTAAAAAACTGCCATATAAAGCTGTCTTTCTGCTTCCTGTTCCTCTGTCTCTCAAGAGTGTCCTGTTCACTCTCTGAAGATGGTTGCTGCTCAGCCATTGTGTCAGGAACCCTTTTGTTTGTCTCAGTGCCATTCGCACTCAAAGACTGTACCCTCGTTGGAGAAAAGCAAGTCCTGGCTGGAGAGCTGTTTTGTGCGCGATCTTGCAGGCTTTAAAGCATTACAGTAGATCGCATTCCCTTCCTGAGGAGTTGGCGGTCTAGTTTTTCTGGTTGCAGTCTTGGCTGCGTTTAATGCGCATGCGCGACTAGCGCGCTGCGCACTTCAACCGTGAAGAGATTTCTGACAGGAGTGCCTTCCCCTCGCGCTCCGTTTTTCTGAAGAAAAGATTGGGGGTTTGAAGGCTCGACTCCCATTTATTCTTATTTTAAGGAAAGTACAAGAGGCTTATTTAAATCCTGTGAGCCTGTATGTCTGCTAACTCAAATTGAATTTTATAGCTTTCAGCCTCGACATCTGTTCGCTGAGGAGCATTGGCTTTCGGGTATCCTAGAGAGAGAGAAGCTGGTGTAAGACTGGCTCCACAAGGTCATATCTGGAAGATGCCACAGGAGAAAAGGCCTTTTTAAAGGAAGTCGCTTCTGTGAAGAGAAGCACTTTGAATCCAAAGTAAGCGTATTCAAACCTTTTTGAACTAAACTAAGACTGTTGTGAATACTTTCAAGTTCCACAAAGGAGGAGAAATTGCCAATTCTTTTCAAGTAATTCAGAGGTTGTTTTGAGGTGGTTGGTTTAATTAATCCCAGCTGCTGTCGCCCTTTTAACAAAAAAAGAAAAGAACATTGTAAGCGCGCTGAAAGGGATTAATCTGAGGAAAACCTTTTGTCGCAGTTTTAAACAGAACTCTTTCCAAAACGAAGACAATTACCAGGAAGTTCCCCTTGAGAGAAGACTCTGAAAGATCAAATTCCTCACTTTAGAGTGCACTACTAAGTGGTTGCTTAGAGGAAGTTTTATTTTTTGGGCAAAAGAATAAACTGCAATTTTATGCCAGGGGTTCTTCCTATGAATCAGATGGAATAACAGCTACTAGACAAAAAATTTATAGAGAGTGGCAAATCCTAAAAACAGTTGCAGGCAAACACCATACAATAGGAGAGAAATTAGAAGGGAGCATTAGATGGCAAGAGGGGTAATGTTTGTGCTTATCTTGCAGGTCTCTTCCCGTACCCAGAGTGACTAAAAGAGAAGAGCCAGCAGCTGGGAGCAGTCTCTCTTGTTTTGTCTTCCACTTCCCCTTTCCCCCCGGCTGAGATTAGAGATAGGAAGCTGTCCGCCTGTCTCTGTTTTCGGTTAGAGGGATCTGGGGTTTAGTCATCTGCTTCCGAGGGGATCGTATCCTTTTAGCAAAGAGTTTCTGACAGATTGAAGTGCCTTAACCTCTTAATTGAGGAATATAGATCCCCTCTCGGGCAGAATGACGGAAGAATTTGATCTAACGTCTTTGACGACTATATTAAGTAACATGCAGGAACAGTTATGTACTGCAGTGGGAGAAAACCAGTCTTTGAGGGAGGAAGTTAGAAGGTCCAGGGAGGAGTCCATTCAGACAAGACAAAAATTAGACGAGTTGGTAGCGTCAGGGTCAGTTTTTAAGGGACCTCCGCCCTTGTCTAGCAATTCATCCGCTGCAGACATTTCCACGCAGGTTATCCATGCCATTTCACCCATTATCCCTTTGGCACCGCCAGAAAGGTTCGGTGGAGACCCTCAGAGAGCACAAATTTTCTTGACACAGTGTTCATTACACTTTTTGTGTCGTCCTGTGATTTTTGTGGAGGATCAATCTAAAGTGGCATTCATTCTGTCGTATCTGAATGGTGACGCAGCAGCTTGGTCGATGTCCTTGGTCACAAGAAATGATCCAGTGTTGTACAATTTTACAAATTTCAAAACTGAATTTTTAAGAATATTCGACAGGCGATCTGCATCTCAGGCAACTGACAACGAGTTATTAGAGCTCAGACAAGGGACAAAAGACTTAGTAGGGTATTTGGCACAATTTAACAAATTAATTGTGGAGACAAATTGGCCGGAGTAGAAAAGAGCTGCCATTTTTTATAGAGGATTAAAGGATGAACTCAAGGACGCCTTGGCCCAGATTCCTCGTAGACCAACTGAGGTTTCGGAGCTAATTGATTTGGTGTTACAAATAGATCATAGACTGAGCGAACGTCGCAGTGAAAAGAGAAAAGATTTTCGCCCTCCGTCTCCCCGTTTTGATCGGATTAAATCTGAAGGTCACAAGGGAACAGAGAGTACATCCGTAGAAGAGCCAATGCAAATCGGGTCTGTCAGGGGCCCGTTGTCTAAAGAGGAAAAAGAGCGCAGAAGAAATTCACAGTTATGCTTATATTGTGGAGCAGCCGGACATTTTGTGAGAGAATGCCCAAAGAAGCCAAAGTCAGTTCAGCAGGGAAAAGGCCGGCTTCACCTGTAGAAGGAGCTGCACGGGTGGAAGCAACAGTCAAGACGGCTCCGGAGACACAACAGATTGTCAACACATTACAATCTGCAGCCCCTCATTTGGTGGTCTCTTTCACAGTGAAATTCCGTAGTGTAGAAATAAAAGAAGTCTCGGTGATGATTGATTCTGGGGCCACTGGAAACTTCTGCGATATTAAGTACGCACAGCAGATGGGAATAAGATTTATGAAGAAACAATTTTTGGAGTCAGTCCGAGCAGTGGACGGAACCAACCTGTCTTCAGGACCTATTACCCATGAGACTTAGTGGGTGCAGTTATCGGGTTTAAATGGGCACACTGAACAAATTACCTTCAATTTGATTGATGCCCCTCAATTTCAGTTTATCTTGGGCCTTCCTTGGTTGACTGAACACAACCCGCGTATTGATTGGAGTAGAAGAACAGTAGTAATGGACTCCCCTTTTTGTGTGGAAAATTGTTTCAAGGAAGAGACAGAATCAACTCAGGAATCACCAGTGCTGGGTTTAATACATCATCATTCTGCGCAAATCTGCGCTGTGGAGTTGAAAGAAATCCCCCAGGAATACAAGGATTTATCTCCAGTGTTTGACAAGAGAGAAGCAGAAAAACTCCCTCCACATCGCCCTTATGACTGTAAAATTGAAATTGAGCCAGGTGCAGTTCTTCCTTGTAGTAGAATTTACGCCCTCACAGAAATGGAAAATAAATTTTTGAAGGCTTATCTTGATCAGCATTTAGCAAACGGTTTTATTCGCCCCTCTCAGTCTCCAGTTTCGTCTCCTCTATTTTTCATCCCTAAGAAGGATGGCAATCTTCGCGCCTGTATAGACTACAGAGCGCTGAATCAAGTGACTGTCAAGAATAGATATCCGCTGCCCTTGATCTCAGTGTTGTTAGATCAAGTTAAAGATGCCAAGGTGTACACAAAGCTAGATTTGCGGGGAGCATATCATTTAATCAGAGTGGCTCCAGGAGATGAATGGAAGACAGCATTTCGAACTCGTTATGGCTTATTTGAGTATCAGGTAATGCCATATGGATTGTGCAATGCTCCAGCTGCATTTCAACATTTCGTTAATGATGTGCTAGGAGAATTTTTGGATAGAGTGGCGGTTGTTTACATCGATGATATTTTGATTTTTTCAAAAGATGTGAAACAGCATGTGCAACATGTGAGAGCCATCCTCATGAAGCTGCTCGAGAATCATCTCTATGTCAAATTGGAGAAATGTGCGTTTCATGTTGAGAGAGTTGAATTTTTGGGATATGTCCTTTCTCCAGAAGGAGTCAGTATGGACACCACCAAAGTGAAGGCAGTACAAGATTGGCCTTCACCCAGGAATGTTAGAGAGATTCAAAGTTTTTTGGGATTTTCAAATTTTTATCGAAGATTCATCCCAGATTTCTCTCATAAGGTGACTCCCATCACTTGCCTTTTGAGAAAAGGAGCGAAGTTCCTATGGAATTCAGAGGCGGAAGAGGCTTTCCAGTTTTTGAAGGAATCTTTTACTCAGGCTTCAGTTCTTTTGCACCCAAGACCTGAAGATCCATTCTATGTAGAAGCAGACGCTTCAGATGTCGCAATCGGAGGAATTTTGTCACAACGTCACCTGAGTACTGGCCAGCTGCATCCGGTGGCTTACTACTCCAGGAAATTGACCCCGCCAGAGTGCAATTACTCCATTGCAGATAAAGAGTTGTTAGCGGTCAAATGTGCATTTTTGGAGTGGCGACATTATTTGTTGGGGGCCAAGCACAAGGTCACTGTGTTTACGGACCATCGTAATTTACAGTTTCTCAGGTCGGCTCGTACTTTAACTGCTAGACAACTACGGTGGTCTTTGTTTTTTGCTGATTTTAATTTTGTCATCACCTTTCGGCCTGGAACAAGTAACGCTAGAGCTGATGCACTTTCCAGAATCAATTCAGACTCACCAGAAAGAATTAAAGAGTTGCAACCAATCATTCCGGAAGAAAAGATAATATCGGCAATGAGTAAGTCAGAGTTTACGGCTGAAATCCACGAAGCAATGAATAGTCAGGAGATGATCCAATGGGCTCAAGAGGAGAAAGATCGAGAAATCAAATAAAGGACTACCTTATGTAGGTAATCGTCTGTTTCTTCCTACAAGGACACTTCAAGAAAAAGCCTTAAAATCCTGTCATGACAATCTACTTGCTGGGCACAAGGGAATTCACAAAACTATAGAATTAGTGGAAAGAAATTTTTGGTGGCCAGGAATGAGACCACAGATACGACAGTTTGTGACCACTTGTGAGCGATGCCTTAAAGGAAAATCTGATCGAATGGCTCCACAAGGGTTGTTAATGCCACTGCCCACTCCACCACATCCATGGCACACAGTTTCCATGGATTTGATTGTAGATCTTCCTCTCAGTCAATGTTTTAACACCATTTTAGTTATGGTTGATGTTTTTTCAAAAATGGCCCACTTAATTCCACTCAAGAGAATTCCAAATGCTCCTCAATTGGCTCTGTTATTTTCCCAACACTTAGTACGGTTGCATGGAATACCTAAGGTTTTGGTTTCGGACCGTGGCTCCCAATTTATTTTCCATTTTTGGAGAGCCTTCACAAAGAAATTGGGAATAGATTCTCGGTATTCCACTAGTTTCCACCCAGAAACCGATGGCCAAACAGAGAGGGTTAACCAGGAATTAGAGCAGTACCTTCGGCTCTACCTATTGGATCAAAAAGCTGAATGGTCCGAGTTGGTTTGGGCGGCAGAGTTCGCTTATAATAATGCTAAGCATTCCTCCACTGGAAATTCTCCTTTCTATTTAAACTATGGTAGGCACCCAAGTTTAATTGTAGAAAAAGAAGAGAGTCCAGTACCAGCAGTGGAAGAGCATGTAAAAGAGGTACAGAGAACCTTAATGCAATTAAAGGAAAATTTAACTAAGGCAAAGGCTTCATACAAAATTCAAGCTGATAAAAAGAGAAGGGAGGGTCCAGTTTACTGCCCAGGTAACAAGGTGTGGCTTTCTACCAAACATCTTAGATTAAAGGAGAGTCGTAAATTTCAACCTCGTTTTATTGGTCCTTTTCAGGTAGAAAGAATGATAAATCCAGTGACAGTAAAAATCCATTTGCCACCTTATTTAAAAGTTCATCCAACATTTCACGTTTCTTTACTTAAGAAAAGTCCACCAAATTTGAGAGTTCAGGCACCACCTAAACCAGTAACGGTAGATGCTGCTGAAGAGTTTGAGGTACACAAAATTTTAGATTCAACCTTTAGAAAAGGCAAATTGTTTTATCTGATTGATTGGAAGAACTTTGGCCCAGAGGAGAGGTCTTGGGAGTCATTTTCTGACGTCCATGCCCCAAGACTTATTCGAGAGTTTCATAAAGCTAACCCAACAAAACCAAGGTTGGGGAGACGTTTATTGGTGGGGGGTACTGTCAGGAACCCTTTTGTTTGTCTCAGTGCCATTCGCACTCAAAGACTGTACCCTCTTTGGAGAAAAGCAAGTCCTGGCTGGAGAGCTGTTTTGTGCGCGATCTTGCAGGCTTTAAAGCATTACAGTAGATCGCATTCCCTTCCTGAGGAGTTGGCGGTCTAGTTTTTCTGGTTGCAGTCTTGGCTGCGTTTAATGCGCATGCGCGACTAGCGCGCTGCGCACTTCAACCGTGAAGAGATTTCTGACAGGAGTGCCTTCCCCTCGCGCTCCGTTTTTCTGAAGAAAAGATTGACGTTTGAAGGCTCGACTCCCATTTATTCTTATTTTAAGGAAAGTACAAGAGGCTTATTTAAATCCTGTGAGCCTGTATGTCTGCTAACTCAAATTGAATTTTATAGCTTTCAGCCTCGACATCTGTTCGCTGAGGAGCATTGGCTTTCGGGTATCCTAGAGAGAGAGAAGCTGGTGTAAGACTGGCTCCACAAGGTCATATCTGGAAGATGCCACAGGAGAAAAGGCCTTTTTAAAGGAAGTCGCTTCTGTGAAGAGAAGCACTTCGAATCCAAAGTAAGCGTATTCAAACCTTTTTGAACTAAACTAAGACTGTTGTGAATACTTTCAAGTTCCACAAAGGAGGAGAAATTGCCAATTCTTTTCAAGTAATTCAGAGGTTGTTTTGAGGTGGTTGGTTTAATTAATCCCGGCTGCTGTCGCCCTTTTAACAAAAAAAGAAAAGAACATTGTAAGCGCGCTGAAAGGGATTAATCTGAGGAAAACCTTTTGTCGCAGTTTTAAAAAGAACTCTTTCCAAAACGAAGACAATTACCAGGAAGTTCCCCTTGAGAGAAGACTCTGAAAGATCAAATTCCTCACTTTAGAGTGCACTACTAAGTGGTTGCTTAGAGGAAGTTTTATTTTTTGGGCAAAAGAATAAACTGCAATTTTATGCCAGGGGTTCTTCCTATGAATCAGATGGAATAACAGCTACTAGACAAAAGATTTATAGAGAGTGGCAAATTTTAAAAACAGTTGCAGGTAAACACCATACAATAGGAGAGAAATTAGAAGGGAGCATTAGATGGCAAGAGGGGTAATGTTTGTGCTTATCTTGCAGGTCTCTTCCCGTACCCAGAGTGACTAAAAGAGAAGAACCAGCAGCTGGGAGCAGTCTCTCTTGTTTTGTCTTCCACTTCCCCTTTCCCCCCGGCTGAGATTAGAGATAGGAAGCTGTCCGCCTGTCTCTGTTTTCGGTTAGAGGGATCTGGGGTTTAGTCATCTGCTTCCGAGGGGATCGTATCCTTTTAGCAAAGAGTTTCTGACACATTGTCTCTCAACAACAGATTAGCTCCCTCTCCAAGGGAATCAGAACTAATAATGAAGAAAGTGGGAGTGGTGTTGGAAGAATCTGGAACTGAAAGTACTTCAAACCAATCAAAAATCATTATTGTGGATCACATGACTTGCAATGAGGGGATTGGGTGTGGTGTTGAAACAATCAGAAACTGAAAGTAATGAAAACCAATTAGAAGTGTTGTTTTATTATGAACATAACCCGAGGTGCGCGCACGGAGCAAGCTCGGAACGCGCACCCGGCAATTACGCATGCGCAAACGCGTACGAGCGCATGCGCATACGTGGTATGCGCGTACGTAATGCGCATACGTAGCACATGCGTATACGCGAACGACAGCGCGCGTACTCTACGCGTATACGGAAGTGTACCGCGTGGAGCACGTACGATGCACGCACGCATGCGTACGTACGCATACGTACGGCTGCATGCGTACGGCTGCATGCGTACGTATGCGTACGTACGCATGCGTACTGGGTGCGCGCTCCGAGCGCGAAAGAAAACGTATGTATGCGTACGTAACTAACGTAAAACGGAATTCTTAATAAACTTACGCAAACGTACTAAAGGACATAACCTAATAGAAAATATTAACTATGCTGTTCAACTTTATCCTAATTGCAAATTTTTAAAAAAATTAGCCAAACAAAATTAAAGGATAAAGATAATATATAAATGAATACATAGGATTTTTTTTTAAAAACAAATATTTTAAATATATAAATAAAAAATACATAACTTAGCATTTAAAAAACCTTGCAAATTCACTGAAAAAACCATAGGTTTCACACACGTTATAGTTAGGAATTAGCATTTAAAAAACCTTGCAAATTCACTGAAAAAACCATAGGTTTCACACATGTTATAGTTAGCTGAACATTTCACTCGTACAAAACCAATTAAATTCCCCCGTTATAGTTAGTTCAGCTAACTATAACTCGCGCGCCCGCAATGCACTGCTGATGACGTCACATATTACATCACTCATGACATGGTCAGTGACATCACTCATGACATCACTGATGACATCTCAAATGACATCACTGATGACATCATCCTTGTGATAGAGTGGCAGACCTCCTCTCCCCCTAATATAACCTTTGATACACACATTCAAAAATAGAAACTAAAATTTTCAAAACAATGAACATACTAATATCAGTTACAACAACCTATTCATTATTCTAAGATCCACATCCACTCATTCACCAACAGTCCTATAGAGTCACTCATACATGTACTCAGTCATCATATGTACTCATACACCTATACATCCTGTTACACAATGCCACTCATCCATAGAGTTACTCACACACATAGTCACTCATGCAAATAAAGAATCAAACATCCATTTACTTGCATATACAGTTATACACACACCACCACACTTACTTTTACAGAAACTTACACATACTTAGTCTTTTAAACAATCACTTATAGAAACACATACTTATTCATACAGGAACTCTTTCAATCTCTCACTCTCACATATACTCACTTATATACACCAATAGTCACATATACTAGTTTAAAACATATGTAGTTACTCATAAAGACACTATTGATACAGTCATTCACTCACTAACACACCCATGCATACACTCATCCACCCATACAGTCCTGCACACATGCTGTCTTCAACACATACAAACAGTGAGTCACTCGTTCATGCACCTATGCACTACGTAATACCCCCCACCGAACCATACAGACACTCAGACACTCGTACTGATACTCAAAAAAACAACTCATAACCTATATAGACACTCATGTAGCTACTCACCAACCCATGCAGCCACTTATACACAAAGTGAGAGACTGATACAGATATTTACATATTTAAACATTACTCACTAAGCCATGTATTCACTAAGATACACTTAATCAGTCAGATATACAATCAATTTTTCAAAAACAAATCATCCATTTAGACACTTATATAGCCATTTATTCTTTCATCGACCGTTAGATAAACATATATAAAACATATGTAATTTTCAGAAAAACACACATTCACTGGATGATGTCATCAGTGATGTCATTTGAGATGTCATCAGTGATGTCATGAGTGATGTCACTGACCATGTCATGAGTGATGTAATATGTGACGTCATCAGCAGTGCATTGCGGGCGCGCGAGTTATAGTTAGCTGAACTAACTATAACGGTAGAATTTCGTTGGTTTTGTACGAGTGAAATGTCCAGCTAACTATAACACGTGTGAAACCTATGGTTTTTTCAGTGAATATATATATATATATATATATATATATATTACCTACTGGCGGTCGCCAGTAGGTAGTTATAGTTAGGACCACGTTTCCATAGGAAAACCTCAACATTCTATTTTGAATAACTTTGGCGCCGGTCGACGAATCCTCGCGAATTTCTCAAAATAGGTGGGGCGCTACGCTCCGCTCCTACCCTGAAAGTCTCGGGGGGATTCGTCAAGCGGGGGCTGAGATAAAAGGGGGGTCCCAAAACGCGTTTTTCCCATTCATTTTTCCATAGGACCTTTAGAACGAGCTACAGCCCGAACGGCTGAACAGAATTACTTGAAATTTGGCAGAGAGGTAGTCCTCAGGTCAAGGAAGTGCCTTTTGTAGGTTTGGTGTAAATCTGTTCATTAGATTCTGAGAAAATAGCCTTTAAATCAATATATATATCTGAGCCCGCTTACGGTACGCTTACCGTACGCTTACGGTAAGCGTACGGCGGCGTGCGCGAGCGCGATTCTGATTGGCTGTTAGATCTTAGTAAACATTCGAATCGGTCGAAACCAGGAAGCGGCGGCCGCCATTTTGTGTATTTCACTCTGAAAAAAAAGAGTGAAAACAAGGAAAGGGGGCAATGAGGAGAGTTACAGACCCCCTAACATTTGTAAGGGGGTCAAAGAAGGACAGAAAAGTACAAAAAAAACATTTATTGATTTAAAAAAAAATCACGGGGTACGCGTACGGTAAGCTTACGGTAAGCGTATGGTAAAAAAAAAAAAAATAGATAAATGAAAAGCAGATTTAAGAGTTTAGATATTAGGGAGCTCTAAAAAGAGCTGTTGTGTTTATGAAGTCATTTTTTTAGTGGTACCTACAAGTAAGTACCGATGCAGAGTCTAAGGTTCAAGAGGAAGACTCTGTTCCCTTCATCATTGAAGTGCACACCATCTCCTCTATAAATGTCTTGCATGTCATAACGCAAGTTGTTGTGGTAAATGGCACCCATACCATAGTCACGGAGGAAAGCAGAAACAGATTTGTTGACGTGCTTTCTTGCTTTGTCAATCTGTGGACAGAAATGATTGGACCAGTTCCATTTTTGCCTTTGGCATATGTTGGAAAACACAAAGGCAGTTTTAGGGAAAAGTGTAAACAGTTGTGCAAAGGTGTCCTTCATAAGCATTTCCAGACCTACCCCAGTCAAAGTGCCTAGGTCATTGCCACCACAGTGCACTATTATGAGGTCAGGGTGTTGGATTTGAATGAAGGATTTCACCAATGGCATCAATTGGTGCCACTTTAACCCTCTCTGACCAATCCATTTAATGTCTACATTTGGCAAAGCAAGGTCTCTCACCATATCTGTTTTCTCTGCAAACTTTTCACTCCAGAAGACATAGCTGTGCCCTACAATCCACACTGTGAACATCTTCAAAGGAGAACTGGATGCACTCAGGAGGTGTCTTTCAGTAGAATGGCAATAAGAAAAGAAAGACAGTTTGGAAATGGAGGCATACATATTTTTTTAAAACAAAAAGAACTGATTGGCTGTTTCATACCATTCTAGAATAAAAACTAGGCTGTATGTGAAAATTAATAGAAGCATGTTTTGTATTGGTACAAAAAAATGTGTAACCAAAGAACAGTACTATGGATTTGCTGTAAGGTTTGAAAAGTCAAGCACTCTTGCTCTGTGGAATTGAAACATTGTGTGTCGAACTTCTGACCTAACTGCACACAGCAGTGTTCCATGAGCTGTTGCTATGGTAGCAGGCAGAAGTCAAGTTGGGGGAAGGGTACTAGGCAGAAGTCAAGTTGGGGGCAGGGTACTTTTGGAAAAGGGTTGGTTTTCAACCAATAGAAATGTGTGAATACATGTGAAAAAAAGGGGGAAGCACTGAGATTTGAAACTTACATGTATATGTGTGGAAAAAAAGAGGGAAAGTTTGCCATTATCTGGTTCTGCTGAGAGGAGAGAGGTGAACAGAACAGAGATCCTGGCTCTGATAATCTGCTGTTTGAGTGTCACATTTCTTTCACAACTAACTAATTTTAAAGGTGAGTTTACAGTTTGAGAGGGGATGTATGTGGTAACTTAAGAAATGAATAATAGAAATGGGAATTGTTTTTGTTGTAGTTACACATGGTGGTTTCATAATGTGTCAGTGTGTAAAAGTGATTTACACTTGCCCTGAAAAAAAAAAAAGAGCAGTAAGTGTGCTTTCAAATTGGCAAAGAAATTTCGTTTTGGCACTAATGTGAAAACATGACTCTGTGTGCATAGAAGAATTATAGGCAGAGATTTATTGCGTCTTGCTCTGGTGATTTCACAGTTGCATTAGATGGAAAGGGGGAGCGAATTATTGGGGGAAGAAGCAGAGGCTTAGCACACACCCATGTCCTTGCCGTGTATAGTCATGCACAGTATTTACAAGCCAGTGGGGTTTTCAGGTTTAAGTCTGTAATGCAAATACATTCAGCATCACTAAGGCTGGTTGCCCTTGCTGGAGTGTAGGCAGTCACAGAGAATGCACATGGTGGTGGTCTGAAAAAAAGCAGCTTGGACACGTGCAATTAAATAAATCAAAAATAGTGGTTTCATAATGTGTCAGTCTGTAAAAGTGATTTCAAATTGTAAAAAGAGATTTTCACTTGGCCCGAAAAAAAAAGAGCAGTAAGTGTGCTTTGAAATTGGCAAAGAAATTTCGTTTTGGCACTAATGTGAAAACATGACTCTGTGTGCATAGAAGAATTATAGGCAGAGATTTATTGCGTCTTGCTCTGGTGATTTCACAGTTGCATTAGATGGAAAGGGGGAGCGAATTATTGGGGGAAGAAGCAGAGGCTTAGCACACACCCATGTCCTTGCCGTGTATAGTCATGCACAGTATTTACAAGCCAGTGGGGTTTTCAGGTTTAAGTCTGTAATGCAAATACATTCAGCATCACTAAGGCTGGTTGCCCTTGCTGGAGTGTAGGCAGTCACAGAGAATGCACATGGTGGTGGTCTGAAAAAAAAGCAGCTTGGACACGTGCAATTAAATAAATCAAAAATAGTGGTTTCATAATGTGTCAGTCTGTAAAAGTGATTTCAAATTGTAAAAAGAGATTTTCACTTGGCCCGAAAAAAAAAGAGCAGTAAGTGTGCTTTGAAATTGGCAAAGAAATTTCGTTTTGGCACTAATGTGAAAACATGACTCTGTGTGCATAGAAGAATTATAGGCAGAGATTTATTGCGTCTTGCTCTGGTGATTTCACAGTTGCATTAGATGGAAAGGGGGAGCGAATTATTGGGGGAAGAAGCAGAGGCTTAGCACACACCCATGTCCTTGCCGTGTATAGTCATGCACAGTATTTACAAGCCAGTGGGGTTTTCAGGTTTAAGTCTGTAATGCAAATACATTCAGCATCACTAAGGCTGGTTGCCCTTGCTGGAGTGTAGGCAGTCACAGAGAATGCACATGGTGGTGGTCTGAAAAAAAAGCAGCTTGGACACGTGCAATTAAATAAATCAAAAATAGTGGTTTCATAATGTGTCAGTCTGTAAAAGTGATTTCAAATTGTAAAAAGAGATTTTCACTTGGCCCGAAAAAAAAAAATAGCAGTAAGTGTGCTTTCAAATTGGCAAAGAAATTTCGTTTTGGCACTAATGTGAAAACATGACTCTGTGTGCATAGAAGAATTATAGGCAGAGATTTATTGCGTCTTGCTCTGGTGATTTCACAGTTGCATTAGATGGAAAGGGGGAGCGAATTATTGGGGGAAGAAGCAGAGGCTTAGCACACACCCATGTCCTTGCCGTGTATAGTCATGCACAGTATTTACAAGCCAGTGGGGTTTTCAGGTTTAAGTCTGTAATGCAAATACATTCAGCATCACTAAGGCTGGTTGCCCTTGCTGGAGTGTAGGCAGTCACAGAGAATGCACATGGTGGTGGTCTGAAAAAAAAACAGCTTAGACACGTGCAATTAAATAAATCAAAAATAGTGGTTTCATAATGTGTCAGTCTGTAAAAGTGATTTCAAATTGTAAAAAGAGATTTTCACTTGGCCCGAAAAAAAAAAAGAGCAGTAAGTGTGCTTTCAAATTGGCAAAGAAATTTCGTTTTGTGACTAATGTGAAAACATGACTCTGTGTGCATAGAAGAATTATAGGCAGAGATTTATTGCGTCTTGCTCTGGTGATTTCACAGTTGCATTAGATGGAAAGGGGGAGCGAATTTTTGGGGGAAGAAGCAGAGGCTTAGCACACACCCATGTCCTTGCCGTGTATAGTCATGCACAGTATTTACAAGCCAGTGGGGTTTTCAGGTTTAAGTCTGTAATGCAAATACATTCAGCATCACTAAGGCTGGTTGCCCTTGGTGGAGTGTAGGCAGTCACAGAGAATGCACATGGTGGTGGTCTGAAAAAAAAACAGCTTGGACACGTGCAATTAAATAAATCAAAAATAGTGGTTTCATAATGTGTCAGTCTGTAAAAGTGATTTCAAATTGTAAAAAGAGATTTTCACTTGGCCCGAAAAAAAAAAAGAGCAGTAAGTGTGCTTTCAAATTGGCAAAGAAATTTCGTTTTGGCACTAATGTGAAAACATGACTCTGTGTGCATAGAAGAATTATAGGCAGAGATTTATTGCGTCTTGCTCTGGTGATTTCACAGTTGCATTAGATGGAAAGGGGGAGCGAATTATTGGGGGAAGAACCAGAGCCTTAGCACACACCCATGTCCTTGCCGTGTATAGTCATGCACAGTATTTACAAGCCAGTGGGGTTTTCAGGTTTAAGTCTGTAATGCAAATACATTCAGCATCACTAAGGCTGGTTGCCCTTGCTGGAGTGTAGGCAGTCACAGAGAATGCACATGGTGGTGGTCTGAAAAAAAAACAGCTTGGACACGTGCAATGAAATAAATCAAAAATAGTGGTTTCATAATGTGTCAGTCTGTAAAAGTGATTTCAAATTGTAAAAAGAGATTTTCACTTGGCCCGAAAAAAAAAAAGAGCAGTAAGTGTGCTTTCAAATTGGCAAAGAAATTTCGTTTTGGCACTAATGTGAAAACATGACTCTGTGTGCATAGAAGAATTATAGGCAGAGATTTATTGCGTCTTGCTCTGGTGATTTCACAGTTGCATTAGATGGAAAGGGGGAGCGAATTATTGGGGGAAGAAGCAGAGGCTTAGCACACACCCATGTCCTTGCCGTGTATAGTCATGCACAGTATTTAGAAGCCAGTGGGGTTTTCAGGTTAAAGTCTGTAATGCAAATACATTCAGCATCACTAAGGCTGGTTGCCCTTGGTGGAGTGTAGCACTGTGGACATGGGCTTTTTAAAAAATCTGAAAAGTGGTTTCATAATGTGACAGTTTGTAAAAGAGATTTTCACTTGCCCAAAAAAAAGAGCAGTTTGTGTGCATTCAAATTGGCAAAGAAATTTCGTTTTGTGACTATTGTGAAAAGAAATGTAGTAATATATTTAAATACAATAACAGATTTTTTTTTTAGTTTTTTTCAGGTATTGCTGAAGAACAGTGAACAAAATTTAAGATGCCTACAAAATCTCGAGTTCAAAAAACGCTAAAAAAAAAACTATATTTGAAGACAACTGGAGGACCAAAGTTAGTAGAAGATGCTGATGTTGGGAAAAAGAAAAATCTTCTGGTAAGGAAAAAAAACAATTCCTAAACAAAATATTTAAAACAAAGAAAAATGTACAAAATGTCTGTTCTCGGAAAAATGTAACAAAACATAGAGAACAGCAAAAAATTGAGAATTTAGTTAATGCAAATATACCTTCTGCAATTGAAAAGTTTAACATAAACAGAAAAACAGCATTTAAAGAGATACGTAGAAAAATGTTTCAGAGAAGAGTTATGTCCAATTTGATAAAGGATATAAAGAAATATAAGCAAAAGGCTAAATATTACAAGAGAAAAAAAGAAATTGAAGCAATTGCAGCAAAAGCATTAGAATTAAAAAGGAAACTATTCATATTAATTTTGAATAGGATGCGTACATTAGATAAAATGGTTAATGTACTGAAATCACAAAGCAAAAGCAAAAGAGTAGTGAACAGAACAAACTTTTGTAAAGTGTTTTTAGGAAAGTGGATGCATAGTTCAAGTAGTGAACCTTTTTTTAATGAAGAGAGCTATTTTCAAAGTAATAGTTTGCTGCATGCAGTTGACACCAGAGGTCGTTCATACGAAGTAAAAAATGGTTGCATAATGGAGAAGGAGATAATGGTTCCAAGAGATGAGGTACAAGTGATGGCAGATGAGGCAATGGGGAGACGTCCTAAAGCCCCAGTGTACACTTGGAATTGTAGTAGTATTTGCACTGTGCGTCAGGAATCTATTGACAGATTTCGAGAGTTTCTAAGAGAATATAGTAAAAAAAGTGTAAAACAAAAGATTAAGGTGCTTCAAAGTCTGGATCCATGCAGAGTGAGAGAGAATACTGGTTTGCAGGGTCATTCTCTTGCTTGTCTATCTAGAAAAGTGTGCAATAGTGTTTTCCATCATTTTAGGATGCTGGCTGTTCATCATACTGAAATGAGAAAGTTTGTGAGACGGTTGTATTTTGCCAAAAGTCCAGCAATAAAGTTAAATGAATTGAATAGGGCTCTGTTCCGAGGAACGGTATCAGATGTAGAGAAGGTTGTTGATGAAATTCAGTTTTGTTACTTTGGTCCTGAACAAAACAGTGCAGAGAAGGACACAGTAAATGAGGAAGAAGTGGAAGAGAATGTAGAACCCTCTGTAAGTAACACATTTAATGATCACATAACAAAATTTGCAATAGTCTCTAATGAAAGACCAAATTTTACTTGTATTTGTTGCCGCAGAACTCATTATAGAAAACAAACTAGGAATGTTGATCTCTACAGAAAGAGTGAAAATGAAGATAATTATAAGTGGAAGGATTTTGCCACATATATATTTCTAGAAAATTGTTTTGAATTGGGTGAAGATCAGCGTATTTGTAAATACTGTTATAATAAGTTAGAGGAAAATAGAATGCCGACCAGAGCTGTACATAATAATTTAGAATTGGATGCTATTCCTGCTGAACTTTCTGAATTAAATACATATGAGTCTATACTCATTCAATGTGTTCATCCGTTCCAGACCATAGTACGTATGGAGCCCAAAACTGGTAAATTACCTCCTTCAGATTTACTGAGAGGTTTAAAAGGTAGAGTGGTGTATTTGCCCTTGGATTTGAAAAAAAATATGGAAACTATTGATGCGGATACTTTGGAAACTGAACCATTAATTATTCTGGTTAATGGTGTACCTACAAAGAATAAGAAGATTTGGCAGGAGCTGGTAGATGTGCGGAAAGTACAAAGAGCAAATTTGTATTTGAAAAAAAATAACAAATGGTATGAATCAATTTATATAGAAGAAGAAGAAGAAGAAGAAGATTTACAAGGAGACACAGAAACACCAACTGGACAAATTGAAAAAGTGGACAAGTCAAAGGAAGAAGAAATTTATGAACATTTTAGCATACATCCTCTCCATTCGAAAGAAGTTATGGGAGACAATATTGATCTCTTTCAGATGAAGAAAGCAAAAGGAAATCCCGTGAGTGTATGGGAGGAGAGCTTGGAAGCTCGATGTTTTCCCCAGCTGTTTCCTAAAGGAAAAGGAGGACGATACGATGAACGTCCAGAACAGATTCCAGCTTCAGAGTATCGAACTACAAGACTATATGCTGAAGATCCCAGATTTCGACAAAGTATTCCTTATTTGTTCCATCTTTTATTTGAAAGCGACTTGTCTGCACTGTCTTATGCAGTAAATCACATTTTAAAAAGTGGAGTACATTTACAAAATGTGTCTGCTAAGGATTTTATGGAGAAAGTGCAGCACCGAGATGATCATTTGGAAACACAACTGATCAATCTGATGGCTTGTCAGCGTGGGACAAATGAATATTGGTACCGACGCCATGGTGAACTAAAATGCATGTTACGCAATTTAGGAACACCAACATGGTTCCTTACCCTAAGCTGTGCCGAGTACGCTTGGGATGATTTACTGGATTTTCTACGAGAGGCCAATTCAAACATTAAAAACATCGAATACAAGACAGCAGGAGAACTGTGCTCATTGGATCCGGTTAATGTTTGCAGATATTTCAATCATAGATTTGAGGCTATGATGTCCTTCATCTGCAATAAAAAAAATCCACCCCTTGGAGAAGTAGTGGATTTCTTTTGGAGAAAAGAGTACCAGGCAAGAGGTGCTCCTCATATTCATATGCTGCTGTGGATCAAGGATGCCCCAAAGTTTGGAACAGATACTGATGAAGCAGTGTTATCTTACATTGAAGAATATGCAACATGTGCTATACCAAAAAGCACAGAAGAGAACAAGTTAAAGGAGCAAGTTCTACGTTTCCAAAGTCATCGGTGTGGAAAATACTGTCGACGGAAATACAAGAGCAAAGAAAAATACTACACTAAATGTCGATTTGGATTTCCTAGACCTGTTCTTTCAAATGGAAGAGTAAACAGTTTTATGTCAGCTGTGAGACATACTATCACAAGAAAATCACCTAAGAATACCTACAACCTTAAAAGAAAAGAAGAATCAAAAAATATAAATGACTACAACCCAGTCATTTTATCCATGTGGAACGCTAACATGGATATACAGTATGTTGCTGACAATTCCATTGCTGTTGCTCGATATGTAACGTCTTACATTACGAAATCAGAAAAAACAGAATTGAAGGAAATGTGGGAAGAGATTTCTCACGAGAAGACTGTCAGTAAGAAGCTGTACAGTTTCAGTTTGAAGATGTTATCGCATCGAGAAATTGGATCCTACGAATGTTCAGATAGGTTATCTTCTGCAAGTCTCTACTCGAAGTCAAGAAGAATAATTTGGGCAAGTTTAGGCCTTGCAGCAATGAGAAATCGGGTACTGAAATCTGTTGGAGAAATTGAATATTTGGCTGAGAATGACCCAGAAAGTACAGATATATTGAAAACAAACATGTTGGACACATATTATCCCAAGAGAAGTCATCATCTGGAGAACATGTGTCTCTATGAAGTGTTACAGAACTACATTTATTCACGGAAAGCTGCAGAAGACATCAACAGTGGAAAATATAAAGTTGTTGGTGAAGAAGGATGTTTGGTGAAGCAAACCAAAGGAAGTTTGATAAATCACCGGAAGCTGAGTTGCGACACTACCGACAAGAAAGAATTTTACTACTTGGCTCTTTTACAGTTGTTTAAACCATGGCGTACAGAGGATGAACTACTGGGAGAATTCCAGAGCTATGAAGATTCTTTTAATGCTTGTAAAGACAGCATACAATGCAGTACATTCTCAACTTATCTGCAAATGTTAAATGAAGAAATTGAACAGGAAACTACAATTGCAGCAGAAATAGCTAGAGACAGTTCTCAGGACAGCCAAAGTTCAGGAACATACAGTCAAGATCCCCTAGGACAACCAATCGTTGAAAATGAAGCATCAATAGCCATGAATGAAGTGGAAACGGCTATGAATCAAGGTCAAGAAGAATTTATAGACTTAGAAAATTTGGAAAGACAACTGAATCAAGAGCAGCAACAAATTTATGAAGAGATCAAAAACAAAATTGATCACGGATTTCTACATATCAAAAAAGAGTGCTCATGCACATCATTTCATCCAATCAGGATGTATGTAAGCGGACAAGCTGGCACTGGAAAAAGTTTCCTAATTAAAGTCATCAGAAGCTACCTAAAGCAAAAAACGGATTCTACTTTGTCTTGTGTGGTTACTGCTCCAACTGGGTTAGCAGCATATAACATAAAAGGAATCACCTTACATCGTTTGCTAATGTTACCAGTGGAGCATGAGAACAAAATACAATTCAACAAGCTAACTGGAGAAGCATCCTTGGAAGTTTCAAGAGTATTGAAGAAGATGCAAGTTCTCATTATTGATGAGGTGAGCATGGTATCGAACTTAATGCTTGCCTTTGTGCATTTAAGAATGCAGCAAATTTTGAAGACAGACTATGACGTGTTATTTGGTGGAAAACACGTCATAGTTTTTGGGGATCTTTTGCAACTTACTCCAGTTAAAGGACAACCAGTGTTTAATACTGTGACACATGAAGACACGAAGAAGTCATTGGGAAGCATTGGAAATACAAATATTTGGTCCTTCTTTGAGTACAAGGAACTTACAACTAATATGAGGCAAGCAAACGATGAAGAATATGGAAGTATTCTGAAAGATATCAGGATTGGAATACTCACAGAAGTTGGGAAAAAAGCATTACAGAGTCGGCTGCTACATAATTTATTTCCAAAGGAAGAAATAGTTGCAGAGAAAATATACAAGAATATTGCAGAAAACAAAAGTGTCATCTGCTTAATGCCAACTCTACGTGAATGCTCAATATTTAATGAGGAGCTTTTGAAATTGGAAAAGGAAGACATCAGGAAATTGGAAGCAGTGGACAAAATTGAGGATGGAAGAATTACTGTCACAGTAACAGGCAAACTGAAAAATAAATTGGACTCACTAGAGAAGAACATCTCCAAAACAGCTGGATTAGAAAAAAATCTATATGTTTGCATGAACTGTAGAGTGTTTTTAAGGAGAAATTTGGATGTTGAGAAAGGCTTAGTGAATGGAGCAATGGGAAGAGTTGTGGGTTTTATTAATTATCAGAAAAAAGAAGGAATTGAATGTTTAAAAATAAAATTTGATCAGATAGAAGAAGTTAAAGATATTTGTCGTTGTACAGTTCGTTTTATGCTTGTGAAAGACTTATATGTACGTAGGAAGCAGTTTCCGTTTTCTCTAGCATATGCTGTAACTATTCACAAGTCTCAAGGATTGACTGTAGATTGTGCATTTGTGAACATTGGTTCAACTGTGTTCAAAGAAGGTATGGCATATGTAGCTTTGTCACGAGTCAAAACATTATCAGGTTTATTCATGATAGACTTTGATGACTCAAAAGTTAGTGCTGATACAAACTGTGTAAAGGAGTATAATAGATTAAGAAGAAGCTATGCTCCTCATTTAGGTCAGTATCCTGTGTTGGAGAAACGTGTAGTTTCTCGTAAAAGGAGAAATGAGAATATCTGTAATGAAGATATAGAGAAGAGGAAAAAAAAGAGGAGTGATGTAATTGCAAGCAAAAAGAAAAAGGAAAATGAAGAACAGGTTGTAGGATGTCATTTTGAAAATAGCTCTGGTGTCAACTGCTATGCAAATGTAGTGCTGAATGTTGCATTTTATCTGGAAAGTTTGCAAGAGCAGATAATAGTAAATCAGGGAAAAAGATTCTGTTCAGAGCTGAGTCTCCTTTTTCAAAAGCTGAGTAAAGATAAAACTCAAATAGAAAGTGCTACTGACATTAGAAAACTTTTAGATGTATGTTCAGGACGAACACAGTTTTCTCAAAATGAACAGCAAGATGCACACGAATTTTTGATGTATTTTCTTCAGGTAGTGGAAGAAGAAGGAGTTCCCATTGACATTTTTTTTGGTCTCTCTTATAAATGGGAACATAGTTGTGATAATTGTTATAATATATGTGGCTCTATTGTTGATAATGAAAGGTTTATTTATTTGACATTGCCAGAGAGTAAAATAGTCACTTTTGCAAAATTAGTTAAAGATGCTAATCATAGCATGAAATGTGGTGAGTGTAATTCTGACATGTTATCAACATTAATTTTAAGGGAATACGGACAGTATGTAATTTTAATGATGCAACGATGTAGAGCTGATGGATCAAAATTGGATACTTTAATAAAGAAGTTTACAGGACAGCAATTATCAATTTCAGGAAAAACTTTTGTAACTGTTGCAATAATTTTCCATGATGGACCTACTGTTACTTCTGGACATTACACAGTTTATCTAAAATGTGAAAAAGGCTGGACACTGTGTAATGATTCCCAATTGATTTTCAAACAACGTTTGCCTTTTGATTTAGCAAATTCCTATCTAATCTTCCTGAAACCTAAATTTTAGAGAGACTTGGCAAGATCTGGACAAAATAATTTTACCATTTTACTGGATTACCATTGCAATTTTGTAAAAAAAAGATTTTTAAAATTATCATTTGGCCTAATGGAAAGATAACCAATTGTAATGTGGACTTTTTTAATTTTTAATGCAATTTTGAAAAACCAATAATTTAGAGATAATCGGTAACTTCTGCACATTTTAAATTTTGGAATGCTATTGAACTGCCATTGGAAATTTTTTTCAAAAAAGATTTACAAAATTACTATTTGGCCATGTGGAAAAGTAAGCAATTCTATTGTGGACTAAATAAATTATTCAAAAAATTTTCGTGAACCAAAATGTTACAGAGAATCGGTGAGATCTGGACAGATTAAACTTTAGAATTTTAATGGATTTCCCTTGGAAATTTATTCCAGGAAAAAAAAAAAAATACTATTTGGCCTAAAGGAAATAAAATCAGATGTATTTTGGAGTTATTTGAGATATAATATTGTGATTATACTTCTCAAACAAACATATCAGACGGTATTTTAAAGAAAAAAGTATTGTTTTTAGATGATATTTTTTTAGAATAATATGCATTTCTGTAATGATAAGTTTAAGTGAGAAGAGATTCTGGGCTTTTTTAATACAATCTTTGTGATTGTTAATTTTTTTTGCCCGCTGTAAAATGATGAATGCAATTGCTTTCACAATTAATAGTGAAATGCAATATATTCTGAAAACAGCAAAAATAAGGCAAAAATATTTTTTGGTAAAAAATGTAAATATGTGTACTGTATTATAAAATGGTTTAAAAATATTAATACTTTTTTCTTTATTTTCAGATCGATATAGAAAATTTTCGGAAACTACAACCATTTTAAAAACTATTTTTTTAAAAAACAAATGAATAAATATTTTTTTGAGTGAGTATGGTAAGTCAAAAATAAAAATTGTAGTCTCTCAAGGACCTTGTAATGTGATAAATGATTTTTAGTGTTTTTTTTAAAAAATAAAAAAAAAGGTACGCTTTTTTAAAAAAAAAAAAAGTTTTTAAAAACAAGTAAAAAAAAGATGGAAGATAAGGTTGGCTCTTAAAAGAACCGTTGTGTTCATGCAGGGACAGAGGAAAGGAAGCATGGGAAAATCATTCAAAGCTACAAATGTGCTGATCTATTTTGTTGTTCACTAGGGAAACACTGGTCTCCCTATGACAAATTAGACCTTTACAAAATGTGCAATCAATATCAACCTTCCGAAATCGAAGGTTCATTTCCAGAGGGCCAGCAAAAGGAGATTCTCCCCCCACAGATGAAGGGCTCACCTGACCTGCAGAGAAGGAGTAAGCCCTGCAGGTGATGGTCCAGGCTGAGCTGCTGTGGATGTACTGGCTCGTCTTTCTGAAGAGTTACCTCCAAAAAGATGACCATGTGTCCTTCTGTGTACATCCTGGAGGTGTCTCTTCATGGTGTGATTCCCAAAGGAATACTTCCTGTTAGGATTACCTCTAGAAAGTACACGCTTACACAGCTTGCAAGTAACTAAAGGTGCATTCACCTTTTGCTGGCCTTCTGGAAAAGTAAAATAATCCCAAACATAAGAAGGCTTTACTTTCCTCGCTCTCTGCCTCAAGACAGTGCTGCTGGTGCTAGCCTCACTCTCAGAAGAGCTCTGCTGTTCTGCCATCGTATCCCAAAGACAAACCAGCTCCTTCTCCCAAGGGATCACAAGCAGAAATGAGGGGAATGGGTGTGGTGTAGGAGAGTTCTAGAACTGAAAGTACTTTCAACCAATCAAAAGTTGTGTTTCATGATCACATGACCTACCGTACGCTTACGGTATGCTTACGGTGCGCTTACGGCAAAAAGTACGCATGCGCGTAAAAAAGACACGCGCTTGCGCGCATGCGCTTAACAGTCACTCCCCGGTACTTCCGCGTAACGTGCGCGTGTGGTGTAAGCGCGCACGCGACCCGCGCGCAGTATGCGCGGCTACGCAAAGTACGTAACTATACGCAAGCAGCGTAGATAGATTACGGGCGTTGCGTAAACCGTACGCTTACCGTGAGCTTACGGTACGCGTACTATAAAAAAAAAAAAAAAAAAAAAAAAAATCTGGAAATAAATTTTACATGTTTATTTTAAAAAATTTATATAACATAAATATTTAATGATTTTAAAAATTTAAGCATAGTCTTTATAAAAGGTAAGAAAATTAAATTAAAAATATGTTTGAAAAAAATGAAGAAAAAAAAAAAAAAAATTTAAAAAACCTTGCAAATTCACTGAAAAAACCATGGGTTTCACACACGTTATAGTTAGGAATTAGCATTTAAAAAACCTTAGAAATTCACTGAAAAAACCATAGGTTTCACACACGTTATAGTTAGGAATTAGCATTTAAAAAACCTTAGAAATTCAGTGAAAAAACCATAGGTTTCACACATGTTATAGTTAGTTGGACATTTTACTCGTAAAAAACCAATGAAATTGCCCCGTTATAGTTAGTTCAGCTAACTATAACTCGCGCGCCCGCAATGCACTGCTGATGACGTCACATATTACATCACTCATGACATGGTCAGTGACATCACTCATGACATCACTGATGACATCTCAAATGACATCACTGATGACATCACTGATGACATCATCCTTGTGATAGAGTGGCAGACCTCCTCTCACCTTAATATAAGCTTTGATACACACATTCAAAAATAGAGACTAAAATTTTCAAAACAATGGACATACCAATACCAGTTACAACAACCTCTTCAGTAACTCTAAGATCCACATACACATCCACTCATTCACCAACAGTCCTATACAGTCACTCATACATGTACTCACTCATCATATATACTCATACACCTATACATCCTGTTACATAATGACACTCATCCATAGAGTTACTCACACACATAGTCACTCATGCTAATAAAGAATCAAACATACATTCACCTGCATATACAGTTATACACACACCACCACACTTACTTCTACGGAAACTTACACATACTTAGTCTTTTAAACAATCACTTATAGAAACACATACTTATTCATACAGGAACTCTTTCAATCTCTCCCTCTCACATATACTCACATATATACACCAATAGTCACATATACTAGTTTAAAACATATGTAGTTACTCATAAAGACACTATTGAGACAGTCATTCACTCACTAACACACCAATACACACACGCATCCACCCATGCAGTCCTGCACACATGCTCTGTTCAACACATACAAACAGTGAGTCACTCATTCATGCACCTATGCACTACGTCATACCCCCACCGAACCATGCAGACACTCAGACTAATACTCAAAAAAACCAACTAATATCCTATATAGACACCCATGTAGCTACTCACCAACCCATGCAGCCATTTATACACAAAGTGAAAAAATGATACAGATATTTACATATTTAAATATTACTCACTAAGCCATGTATTCACTATGATACACTTAATCAGTCAGTTACACAATCAATTTTTCAAAAAGAAATCATCCATTTAGACAGTAATATACCCATTTATTCTTCTATCAACCTTGAGATATACATATATAAAACATATTTAATTTTCAGAAAAACACACATTCACTGGATGATGTCATCAGTGATGTCATCAGTGATGTCATTTGAGATGTCATCAGTGATGTCATCAGTGATGTCACTGACCATGTCATGAGTGATGTAATATGTGACGTCATCAGCAGTGCATTGCGGGCGCGCGAGTTATAGTTAGCTGAACTAACTATAACGGGGCAATTTCATTGGTTTTTTACGAGTAAAATGTCCAGCTAACTATAACATGTGTGAAACCTATGGTTTTTTCACTGAATTTCTAAGGTTTTTTAAATGCTAATTCCTAACTATAACGTGTGTGAAACCTATGGTTTTTTCAGTGAATATATATATATATATATATATATATATATATATATATTAACCCGAATGGAGTCCCAAACGCGCTCTCGGAGTCAAAAATAATCACCAGGGAAACGGACGGTCACTTTGACACAGGTAGGTTTATTCACGTCATAAACCTGCTGGTTTATGACGTGAATAAACCTACCTGTGTCAAAGTGACCGTCCGTTTTCCTGGTGATTATTTTTGACTCCGAGAGCGCGTTTGGGACTCCATTCGGGTTGATAGTAATGCCGGTTTTCTCCGCCGGTCTGCGCCACCCCTCCTATGGGGGCTGGAACTTCGGAAGGAGTAACCTCGTGGATGCATATATATATATATATATATATATATTCACTGAAAAAACCATAGGTTTCATGCACGTTATAGTTAGGAATTGGCATTTAAAAAACCTTTGAAATTCACTGAAAAAAACATAGGTTTCAGCCACGTTATTGTTAGGAATTGGCATTTAAAAAACCTTAGAAATTCACTGAAAAAACCATAGGTTTCAGGGGTGTTATAGTTAGCTGGGCATTTCCCTCGTACAAAACCCTAGCAATTCCCCTGTTATAGTTAGTTCAGCTAACTATAACTCGCGCTCCCGCAATGCACTGCTGATGACGTCACATATTACATCACTCATGACATGGTCAGTGACATCACTGATGACATCTCAAATGACATCACTGATGACATCATCCATTGAGTATGTGTTTCTGAACAGTTTTAATATGTTTAATATATAAAGGGAAAGGCCTGTTGAAAAATAGTGGGTGTACAAGTGTGTGAATGGATGATTTTCTAGGTGCGTAACTGACTCTATAAGTGAGTCATTACATGTATCTTACTGCAGACTAGTGACTGAACTGTGTGAATGTCTGTATGTGTCTGTGTGTTCGTGTATAAGTGGCTGCATGGTTTTGTGAATAGCTATATGAGTGTCTATATGGGTTGTTGATTGGTTGTCTGAGTATCTGTATGGGTGCCTGAGTGTTTGTGTGGGTAGGGTGTGTGTGACTCTGTGACTAGATGTGTGAGTGGGTGATTCAGTGGGTGCGTGGTTTTAAGAGTGCATCTGTGATGGACTGTATGGTTGGATGAGTGTATGTATGGGTGTGTTAGTGATTGAATGTATATCTCAGTTGTACATGTGTCAGTAACTACATATGTGAAACGCAGTGTATATGTGTGTAAGAGTATATAACTATCTATACGTGAGAGTGTGTGATTTTGGAGTGGCTGTATGCGCCATAGTGCAAGGATATCTGTGTCATGTGCTGTTTGTTTTTCTGCAGGAAGACACAGAATTTGTTAGTATTTTTATGAGTAAGTGAACTTGAGTGTTTTTAACTGTATAGGTGAGTACATTTTACTGTGATTAATTATTTGCATGACTGACTAGATGTGTCAGTACCTCAATGGATGATTGGCGGTGTGTGAGTGTCTATATAGGTGTATAAATGCACTGTGACTGTAAGTATGAGTGACTGTACAGGTGAGTGAGTGGAGATGTATGTAGACCTAAGAGTCAATGAGTGGGTGAGTAGTTATTGGTATTGGAGTATCTATGGTTGTCAAAATGTCCGTCTGAAATTTTTAGTCGGTGTATCAAAGGTTATATTAGGGTGTGAGAAGATGCACTAATTTATCACATGGATGACGTAATCAGTGATGTCATCAGTGATGTCATTTGAGATGTCATCAGTGATGTCATCAGTGATGTCACTGACCATGTCATGAGTGATGTAATATGTGACGTCATCAGCAGTGCATTGCGGGAGCGCGAGTTATAGTTAGCTGAACTAACTAGAACAGGGGTATTTCTAGGGTTTTGTATGAGGGAAATGTCCAGCTAACTATAACACCCCTGAAACCTATGGTTTTTTCAGTGAATGTCTAAGGTCTTTTAAATGCCAATTCCTAACTATAACGTGCCTGAAACCTATGGTTTTTCAGTGAATTTCAAAGGTTTTTTAAATGCCAATTCCTAACTATAACATGCATGAAACCTATGGTTTTTTCAGTGAATTTCAAAGGTTTTTTAAATGCTAATTCCTAGCTATATCAGGCCTGAAACCTATGGTTTTTTCAGTGAATTTCAAAGGTTTTTTAAATGCTAATTCCTATCTATAACTTATCTCTGAAGATATCATGTTTAATGCTTTGATTGGATTTCTATATTTTTCAAATTCAGTGTGTCATTTCATTAATTACATTTTTTTTAAATACTTTTTTATCACCATTTTAAAATGTATTTTTTCAATTAATTCTTTTAAAAATTAAAAAATATTATTTGAACTTAATGGGTTTTTCAAACATTTTTTTTTATATTTTTCAATTTGTTTTTTAACTATATGTGCAAACCTTTATTTTATATATTTTTTTTCCATGTTTTTGGATCCAAGCACCCTAAGCGCACCGTTCTCGATTCCTACGCGATAGCATCCGCGCATGGTATGCGACGGGTCGTGGTTAGTGCGAGATTTCAATGCAACCGGTACGCGACTCCCAGCCTATACGCTACACGTTCGATGTACGTAACGCGACGTTTACGCGCTTCCGCGATGCGTCATCTGCGTCTATGACGCGGTGGGTGCGCGGATCCCGCGAAGTATTTAACATTATAAAAAACATATTTATGTATTTCATGTGAATATTAATTGAAGACAAACTCTAAACTAGTCTTAAAACTAATATATTTTGACATCTAATCCTATATTTCTTTTTGATTCAATTTTGCGGATGCGCGCTGGGTGCGTGCTGCGTAAGCGCATGGTGCGCGGATCCCATGTGACCTGCAAAAAAGAGATTTGATTGGTTCATTACACTTCCTGTTCTAACTACTGAAAGACCCCACCCATGTCAATCATTCTTCTTTGAGCTTCTTTGGAGAACCACCTCTTTGGAGAGAAGAAGATTTTTTAGACTAAGTTTACACTTAGCTCTAACTTTTTTCAACCAAAAATGGCTTCAGGGCAGCATCACCTGCATCACCTCATACTTCTGAGGATGAATTTTTGCCGGAGTTACCACGCAAAGAACGTTTCTCTTCAGTGGTATGGAAATTTTTTACTTTTCCCGAGGGGCAGAATAAAACCAATGCCACCTTGGTCACATGCAAGGTTTGCAAAAGAGTCCTATCGAGAGGGGATCCTAACAAGAAATACTCTTACGGCACGGCAAGTATGATGAAGCACATGAGGACCCTTCATCCAAACAATCTTGCAAAAGTAGAGTGCCGATGGATGAGAAACGCTCCTGCTCCTGCGCCATCCACCTCATCGCAGCCGAGCACATCAAGAGTGCATCCATCAGACCAAACCTTGGACATCCGTCCTCAATTTCAATTTTTAAAAGTGCTCTGCGCTAAGTGAAATACGACTTTGTGCTATGGCGAGCAGTCGATCGACCTGATCTGCCGCTGCCAAGAAAGTCATATTTGCTAGTTCTTTTTTAATTTTTTTTTATTGTTCCCTGAAGTTCATTCTTTGGTTTCTCCTGGTTTTTTTTTGGGGGGGGGGGTTCAGAAAAACCAAAAAAATCACAAAATTGTTAGAAAAACCAAAAAATTAATAAAAAAGAAGAAAGAAGAAAAAAAAAAGTTCTTGTAAGAACTAACTTTCCTGGTTTAAAAAAAGAGCTATATTTCTTTGTTAGTGTGTGAAAGTTTAGATAAATGTATGTGTAGTACGTAATTGACTGAATGAATGCATTAGTAGCGTATGGTGAATGTATAAGTGCAGAACTATAAGGAAGTGCTGCAGCATCACACAGTAACCTCTTTAACTGCAGTGTGCTGTAGTACTTCCGAAGCACATATGTACATAAATATGTATATAAATATGTTTCAAATCTATGCTTCTGTCTGCACGGCTGCTTAAACTGCAGCCATGTGGTGACACAGGCACCCTTGCACCATAGTGCAAGGATATCTGAGTCATGTGCTGTTTGTTTTTCTACAGGAAGACACACCTTCCTGCACAAAAACAATGAGAAAATGCATTTTTCTCCTTCAATGTATGCTGAACATTTCAGCATGCATTGAAGATATAAAAATGTGGAGAAATTAAAACAATTCTCTTTGTTGTGCTTTCCTACACCAAATGTAGAATGGTACACCATTCACACACATATCGAGATTTATGATTTCTGATAAATCTAGACATGTGTCTTGTTCTATGAGTATTAAGTGCAATCATGCACAACAACACTTATAGAACACCCTTTCAACACAAAGTGGTCTAAATGATGAGGTTGTATTTACAAGAGTATCTTGTACAATAACTATGTTACAAAAAGTGACATATTTCCGTTTTTAAATTTCCTTGCGAATGATAAAAGTAATCACAGAGCTTTGTCTGCAAAGATGTTCAAAGAAGAATGATTGAAATGATTGCGCTCCTTCAACAGCTAAAAACGTGAAATATTATGAACCCCTCAAATCTCTTTTTTTGCAGGTCACATGATATCTGATTATGGTCAGATTTCAAAACTACATAAACAGAGTGTTTTTAGAAACGTGTTTCAACTTTGTAGCTTCTTGCAGGCCTCTTCATTCTGCATATTGAGACTTAGTTAAACTTACCTTCACAGTAATAGGAATAAAAAATGGTATTCATTTTTTGCTGTTTTTCATTCAAATATAAATTGTTAAAAATTGCTTATTTTAAAAAAAAACACAACATAATTTCCACTAAGTAATTTGTTTGCCTTTTTTGCTGTTCTCAGAATATATTGAATTTCACTAGAAATAGTGATTTCAATGGTACTCATCACTTAACAGCGGGCAAAAAAAAAACAATCAGAAAGATTGTAAAAAAAAAACCAACATACTATTCTCAGTAAAAATACCAGAAAATACAAATCATACATATATGAAATGCTTACAGATTACACATTTTTATCACTTTAACTTATAAAAACTGTAAGTGTTGCTGTATTAAAATAATCACCGAATAAATGACCACCAAAAAGTCCATAATTCAAAAATATACCTTTCCTTGAGGCCAAATAGTATTTTTGCACTTCTTCTTTATGTAAATTGTCCAATGGTAGTCCTATTAAATTATAATAATAAATTCCTCAGAGAGTGAATTATCTTCCTAAAACTTTGGCTTTAAAAATATTAGGTAGGAATTTTGTAATCCCCTAGGCAAACGTTGTTTGAAAACCAACTGGGCATCATTACAAAGTGTCCAGCCTTTGTCACATTTTAGATAGGCAGTGTAATGTCCAGACGTGGTGGAAGGACCATCATGGAAAATTATTGCAATTGCTACAAAAGTCCTTCCTGATATTGATACTTGTGTTGCTACAAACTGCTTTATTAAAGTATCCAATTTTCTTCCATCAGCTGTACAACGTTGCATCATTAAAATGATGTATTTTCCATAATTTGTTAAGAATAATGTGGATAACATTTCTGATTTACATTGGCTACACTCCATGTTTTGAATTGCACTTTTCACTAATTTATTGAAAGACACTGATTTACAGTCTGGTAATGTTAAATACAGAAATCTCTCAGTGTCTACATTGGTGCTACATGTATACACGCAATTTTCACAATAATGTTCCCATTTGTAAGAAAGGCCAAAAATATTTTCTATTTCTACACCTTCATTTTCAAAAATTGTAAGCATATACAATAAAAATTCCTGAGCATCTTGTTGGATATTTTGTGTAAATTGTGTAGAACCAGAACACACATCCAAAAGATTACGAACATCTGAAACAGATTGTATTTTACTTCTATCTGTTGTCAATTTTTCATAAACAGAATGCAACAGAGAACAAAATCTTTTTTCCCGATTCTGCATAATTTGTGCTTGCAAACCTTCCAGATATAAAACAACATTGACCACTACATTAGCATAGCAGTTGACACCAGAACTATTTTCAAACTGATAACCAACAATCTCTTCAACAGTGTCCAATTTCTTTTTACCTGCAATCGCAACATTATCTTGTTCTTTTCCCTTCTTGACATCTTCAGTACAGATATTCTCTAACCTTCTTTTTCGACCAACCACACGCTTTTCAAATACAGGATATTGACCTAAATTTGGAGCATACACCCTTCTTAACCTATTATACTCTTTTACACAGTTTGCATCTGCAGTAACATTTGTCTCATCAAAATCAATCAAAAACAAACCAGATAATGTTCTGACTCGCGACAAAGCGACATATGCCATACCCTCTTTAAATACAGTAGCTCCAATGTTCACCAATGCACTGTCTACACTTAATCCTTGAGATTTATGAATAGTCACTGCATGTGCCAGAGAAAATGGAAATTGTTTCCTACGGACATATAAATCTTTAACAAGCAAAAATCGAACTGAACAACGACTAATTTCTTTAACATCATCAATCTGATCAAATTTAATTTAAAAAAATTCAATTCCTTCTTTTTTCTGATAATTCACAAAATCCACCACTTTACCCTTTGCACCATTAACTAAACCTTTCTCTACATCCAAATTACGCCTTAAAATTACCCGACAGTTTACACACACATACAGTGTCTTTTCCAAACCAGCAGTTTTAGATATTTTTTTCTAAACAATCTAGCTTTGATCTCAACTTACCCGTCAAAATAATAGATAGATTGATAGATAGATAGATTGGTTTATTGTGCAGTTAATTAAAACCTTTACAATCGTGCTATACATATTTCCATACACTTAAAATTAATTATTGTTAAAATGACACATTAAAATGATAGAAATCTCAGCTTTGAAATTCAAAGGACGTTATTGATCAAAGTTGCAATTTTGGATTCAAGATGTGGTAATCTTAACATTTGCTAAATTAACCGTTCTACAACAGCTGTATAGTCCTGAGATTTCGTAGTATGTTAATCCTGATGATACTATATTTCCTATATAGGCCAGCAATGCATGCGTTAGCCTCTATGGGTTGGCTCAGAGAGCCGCAGACAGTTCAGCTGTAATTCAGTCTGTGACCAGGGGGCCTGCCTTTTTCATAGTTATTTCTGCCATGGATATGTATTTTACCAACCGGCAGCTTAGTCGAACGTCCTCACCAGAAAAAGATGCTTTTACTGCTTGCCTACAGGTTCGAATAGCTTTCGTGTTGAAGATGGGTCTTAGCAGAGTTCGTCGGGCCGGTTTTAGGGCTTTGCAGATTGTCAATAAGTGCTCTATGTCCTCCTCCCCTACTCCGCAGAGGCGGCAAATTGCAGGCAGCGGGGGGCGTAGCCAAGGTGGCATATGGTATGCAGATGGTAGTATGCCTAAGCGGAGTTTCAGGAATTTCTCTTTAGTCGCTCTTGAGAAACTAGTGAGGAGGTATGCTTGGGGTGAAGCCATGTTATAGGTCTGTAGGGTAAACCAGCCGTGGGAGCGGCCTGACAAGTCAGCTTTATCCTGTATGAGAGACTCTTTTTTTATCACTTTATTTACAATTTTTTTGAAGCTGGGGATCGTTGTTGGTAGCTCCCAGAGTTCATGCAATCCCAGTTGGTGGAGTGATTTATCCAGATAGTTTCGGGCTGGGCATGTCCCCTTGTTCTTCAGTTCTTCCCATAGATGCATATTTAGTGAGTCAGGCGGGCTCCTTTTAATTTTGAACCAGCTTTTTATGAATGCCCCTCTACGGGCAAGCTCTTGCCTTTGAAGCCCAAACTCCAGCCTCAGTTGTGCGGGGGATGTATACCTTGGAAGCCCAAAGATCATTCGAATTGCTTTTGTTATTATGTGGTCCAGTGTACCTGCGTCTCTCCCTCTCATGGCTTCACTTCCGTAGGTTATCGACGGTAGGAGTTTTGCCTGGATCACTCTAATTAAGGGAAGGAGGTTTGGGCCAGAGATGTTATTCTTAAGATTTCTTAGTGCCACAGCAGTCATTAGCCCCCTTTTTCGGTCTCGCCTTGCTATCGCGTAAGCGATTGCAAAGCGAGACTATAGAATACGGGTTTCAAAAGTGCTCCCAAAAAGCAGATTGCATGGCTAGCACACGCACAATCACGCGCATCGTGCCGCCATGCAATCCGCCTTTTGGGAGCACTTCAAAGGGTCCGCTCCCCCGCCCCCAAGCGCGCGCGCCACGCACCGCCTGGCTTGTTTAAATAGTAGCTTTCTACCCGCACGTTTTTTGCCTGTTGCTGCTTCGTTTATTTGGAGGAGTTTTCACGAGAGCTGCTCATGCTCGCTGCCGTGTGCGCCTCCGAGACTTCAATAATAATCTCCCCCCCTGTTTTCATAGTGGGTCTATCTCTTTAAGGGGAAGTCGATTCACAGGTAAGTTGGTGAAACTAATGAAAATTTACCGCGAATAAAATTAAGAACATGTCAAACGCGCCAAAGCAGAGCAGTGTTAATAGCCAACTACATTGTACACAAACCTGCAGAGCATATTGGGGCATATGTGAACTACATGCTGTGAGAACGGATGAGAGCAAGCAATGACCAGTGACGAGCAGCGCTACAAAGACTCTTTAGGGAACGGCTTCTCCGACTGCTGACAACTGCAATCAATATTCAAATGAGAACTAATGAATCCATAGAGTTCAATGAATACAACACATCGATGCTACTGCTGCCTCTACGAAAACTTTCACGGCAGCAGTTACTAGTTTCACCATTGCACTAATACTACTGTAATTTTATTTACATTAGTCAAAAGTCATCGAGCTTTCTAACCTTTGTGCCAAGCTGCAGCAAATTCCATTAAGGTGGGAGAAGCCATGGGGGCGTGGCCAACCGGGCAGCGAAATGGCCGCTCTGTGAGCGAGCTCCGCCGGCTGCATTAATTAATCCTTTGAGTAATCCTGCACCGCCCGCACTGGGAGTCCCGATCCACACTCCGGAAGGCGCCGCGAAGCCCAGTGAAGCATCGACTGCAATTTGATGCCTGGCCGAGACCGGGGGACTGAGCTATGCCCCTTGGCGTCCCGCGCGTGAAGATCCTGTGACGCGCGCCCGCTGCTGCGGCTGCCGGGGACGGCTGGGAGCGGCTACTGGAGGCCGAGGCTGCGTGGGCCTGAGGCGAGCGGGAAAGCTGTGGCCCCCACACTGCAGGTCGCGGACGGAGGGAGCGACGTGCCGAGTGGAGCGGATCCGCCCGGGGACCTGGCCGCTGATCTTCAGGTGCTGCTCTGGGTGCTCCGTTGCTGATCCCGGCTGCCGCTGGCGTGGGGAGAGACGACGCGAGAGGCGGAGCCGCCATTTTGTGGCCACTGCAGGAGGCGGACACACGGCACTCTCTGGCTGTGGGCTGCAGGATCCGATCCTTGGCGACCCCGAGCCGCCACACACACGCTGCTGTGGAGCCCAGTGACTGCTTGAGGTGAGCTTGAGGGGGCGGCTGGTGCCGTGAAGTCAGGAAACGCACTACAGCCCGAGGTCGAGGGTGCAAGGGGAGCCGTGCGGGGCTGGCCTGCCTCCTGGTACCGCGGACTGTCCCTGCGTTGCGGAGCGGTCAGGGCTGGACCTGCGGGGAGCCTGGTGGTCGTCGCGCAGGGGATGTCAGTCCAGGCTGGTGAAATTTGACTGCGACCCACAGCGGGCGAGCCGCCGGGGGGGCCCCGGGGCGCTGGTGTCTGGCGGGGGGCCTGCCCTGTGCGAGGACCCTACCTGGCCGGAGGTGATGAGGCGGCGATCCTAGCCCGGCCCTGCGACCGAAGCGCTGGTAGAGCGGACGGCCGGGATCCTGAAGCGAAGCTGTGAGGGCACATACAAGGTGCGCACCTGGCCTAATTATAACGGACAGGCCCCTCTAGCGGACCTGGGGCTCTAATCTACTCATCGACGGCTGCATGTAGAACTGTGCGCGCGGCGCCCTGTGGTGGGTAGTCTGGGGCGGCCCGACTGGCGGCCGTGACGGACGAGCTGCGGCGAGGCCTAGAGATCCTGTCCTCTTGTCCCGCTCCGACAGCGCCTGTGGCATTGCCCGTGCCCCTGTGGACTCGAGATCGGTGGAGCGACGGCCTTGGGTGAGGGTGTCTGGTCTGCCTGGGTAGCGGCCGAGGTCGTTAGAGCCATCATCTGGCCGCGAGGCCGCCCTGCTGTTCTCGACTGGCACTGCCCCATAGTCATGGGAGGGAAGAACGAGGCGAAGCAGTCCAGGCTCACGTTTGAGCATAGGCGACAGGCCAAGCAGCAGGCGGCGGACCTGGAGGCGGCGGAGTCCTCCGCGCACGGGGCAGAGCCGGAGGTAGACTACCGAGCGCTGATGCTGGAGGTCCGCTCGAGTCTCAAGAGCATCGATACCAAGCTAGACGCCATGGCTACCCAGTTGGACTCCGTCAAACAACGGGTTGACTCGCACGAAACTAGATTGGACAGCCTGGAGAGTGGGCACGCTGACTGCTGCGAGTTCAGACATGACACCAAGAAACAACTCACGGCCGTGGAAAAAGAACTGGAATTCCTCCGGGCCAAAACGGATGATTTAGAGGCGAGGTCCCGAAGATCCAACATCCGAATCACGGGCATACCAGAGACGACGAACATTGGAAAGATGGAACTGTATGTCTCAGAACTACTCCATGAGCTCTTTGATCCGGCGCTCTCCCCGGTGTTCACAGTGGAAAGGGCGCACAGATCGCTCGGTAAGAAGCCACCGGTGGGGGCGGCGCCGCGTCCTATCCTGGCAAAGATCCTGAATTTCCAAGACAGGGACCTCATCTTACGCCTTGCTCGCGAAAAGGGGAAAATTATACACAAAGGGAATAACATCTCCTTTTATCCGGACTTCACTCCCTTGGTACAGGCGGCCCGGAAGGAATTTTTACCTGCTAAGAAGCTGCTACTGCAGGCTGCCGTCCCTTATGCTCTGTTGTACCCAGCGAAACTGAGGGTGACGCACGAGGGTACCACACACTACTTCACAGAGGCGAAGACAGCGCTGAAGTTCGCCAAGCAGCTTGGGGGGGCTGCGTCAAGGCGCAGGCCGCCGCAGGCGGAGGTGGACGAAGGGCGCTTAAGTGACAATGATTGACCCTGGAGGGAGTGGGAGTTATGTATGATCCGTGTGGGGTGTTCTACCTGGCGGGTGGGATGCCAGCCCCGTTCCGTCTATGGTTGCTCCTGGTTTACAGTTTTTGGTTGCTAAGGGGATGAGAGAGGCCTGCAAATGTTAAATGTGCTGCACTTGCTGAATTGCTCCTTCTGGACAAGGTCTCCCGATTAGGTATAAGCTTGGATCCGAGTGGGGCGGGCTCAGCTGGTGTGAAGCGGTGTGTTTCATAGTGCAGCCACCCTGTGCAGACGGGGGAGTACGCTTGGTGCACCACGCCCCATGGGGTGCATCCCAATGTTGGAGAGTTTGAGTTGTAATCACGCTTCGCGTGATCCATGGGGGGATTTGTCACAACCTGATTGGGGGGTTGGTGAGGGTGGGGGGGGGGGGAAGGAGAGTTGGTTTGAGTTATGTTGGTTCTGGTACGATGGATGTGTATGTTCGCAGATCACCATGATGCTACCATATGCATGGCCCTGGTTGAACACTAGGAGAGAGATGCAGTTTGTAGATGGGGTGGAGGAGACTTAAAAGCAAAATGGCTGGAGTGATAGCAGGCGTTAGGATATTAACGTGGAACATTAGGGGTCTCGGTGACTATAAAAAAGCTCGGCTCATGCAAGGGTACCTCTCCCGACACAAGATAGACATCTGCTTCCTGCAGGAGACGCATGTGCAGTCCACCCCCTCCCCTAGACTGAAGCGCTCACGCTGGGCATGGGTACATTCCACCGCTTATTCTAATTATGCTAGAGGGGTGGCAATCCTCATAAGAGCCGGGCTGGATTGGAAGGAACACCGCACTCATTTGGACGCAGAGGGGCGCTACGTTATTACTCACGGTGTGTTGCAGGGGAGGGAGATGGTGCTGGCGGCGGTGTACGGACCCAATGTGGATGACCCTGACTTCTTCCGGGATCTATGGGCACGGATACTGTTAATGGACTGCTCCACGATTATCCTTGGAGGGGATTTTAATGTACCACTGGTGGATGCGGTGGACCGTAAGGGGGCGGGAGGTCCCACACACGTCAGAGCGAGACAGGCAGTCCTTGACATCATGGAAGAGGGGTTGCTGTCGGATATATGGAGAGTCAGGCATCCGGCTGATATTGTGGGGACATGTATTACGAGCCAACACGCGGCCTGGTCCCGGCTGGACTACTGACTGGTCTCGCCGGATGTGGCAACCTGGGCAGAGGGGGTGGATATTCAGGCCCGGTCACTTTCTGATCACGCTCCGTGCTTGTTGGTGATGAGGATGCCTGATGCCCCTGCTCGTGCGTTCTCCTGGAGGCTGCCCCCGTACGTGTTTAACGACTCTGTATTTACGGAGGAATTAGAGAGGATATTGTGCGCTATTTCGATATCAACGCGGGTACGGTGGAGACGGAGGCGGCCCTTTGGGACGCATTTAAGGCAGTGATCCGGGGCCAGTGCATCTCTAGGAGGGCGGGGGTCCTCGGGGCAATCCGCGGCACACTGAGCAGGTTGGAGGGAGAGTTGCGGGACTTGGATGCAAGTTTCTGTACTGACCCGTCGCCCGCACTGGCGGTTCAGATGAAAGCTAAGCTGTTGGAGTTCGGCGAGGAGGCGCAGCGCGAAGTGAAGTTCCTGGGAAGGCAGGCGGAGGCCCGTCGATATGGGGAAGGTGATAGGCCTAGCAGAACCCTGGCGAGGCTCATCTCCCCGCGTGCGCGATCGGATTTCATAGCGTCCGTAAGAGATGGGTCAGGTGAACTCCGGTAAGGTGGTAGAAGCCATAAAGAACTCCAGTTAAAAACAAAACCGCAAAAACAAAACCTTTTTAATTGGTAAATAGCTTGAATTAAAAAACATTCCACTGCCAAATTTTGCTAGCAGTCACAAAATAAGGATTACGGGCTACTTCGAGTGATTCAATCAAAAAGGGTTTACCGTTTCTGATCTCATGGAGCGCTATTCACAGCACGTGCGCAGGAGGCGGAGTTATATATGTTTGTAGAGAAGGCAGGTGAAGCATCTATGTAAAGAGAGCATGTTACACCGTGTCCATAGTGAGGGCACATTCGGAAACGCTCACCCGGCGAGTATACATCTTTGTGAAACACACACACTGTGATTTTACAACTCAGTTTATACTTGAAGTCTCCATATCGCCATTATAGTTTCTACTTGAACTAAAACTAGGAGGTAAGATAACCAGGCACAAACAAGCATTTTATAAGGACGCCAGGCAAACATTCCCTATTGCAACCCACCGCCCGTTAACGTACCTCTGTAAACAGCACCAACGTATCTATATACGGGCGCGCAACACCCATTGGACTCACAGGGCTTCAGCCCCCCCCGTTGCGTGTGGCAGCCCGGGATGAGACAGCCTCGCGGCGCACACACAGCCGCACCCGAGCACTTCACAGGTCTTTAAAAGACCATTTGCATGTTAATGAGGCCTTGCTGTTGTTTCACCCCTTCTAAGAGCCCCTGCAGCTCCACTCTGCCTATGGCTTAAAAGACTCAGCACCCCCCCCCCACATTTTTTCTTAACCCCACCCCCGAAATTTGGCTCTAGTTGCGCCTCTGTATATAGATCGGTTATTAATACAAGTTACCTCAGAAACGAGTGTACTTCGAAGATGCACAGCGCTGCGAATACGCGTTTTACCCAATTAACATATTTGGATTAAAGCTAAATTAATTTCATAAAACCTCGTCATAAGTCTCAAAACACAAAGACAATCACAGCAAGACTTATAGGACGCCGCCCACTGACTAACGTACAAAGCTGGCGGTAGGTATATCGATGTCAAGCAATGACACGGTACCTACCTGGACATGTACACAGGCAGCATTGTTGGCGCAAAAGCATAATCTCATTTAGATTCGATTTGCGGTCACTCGTCCCGTCAAGAGTACTATACATGCGAGGCAGCGTAAACTGATGACTGTTCACTCGACAAAGCCAGTGAAGCCACCATAGATTCAAGGACAAGAGCTAGCCCCCGCCCACTCCCAGTCTCGGAGCGCGCATTTCCTGTTCTCGGCCACTCACTCACACCTTAAACCTGAAATCTGTCTTCCTAACCCTCGCTCCAAATGCTACTTTTGTAATTTTGCAGAGTGCTGTTGCATTAGGAGCCCTGGCTGTCAATGGGGCAATGTGGTGTTTATTGCACTTGGAAGCAGGCTTTGATCAGAAGCGTGGTGGTGTTAAAGGTTGTGAACTCCCCCGTCCCTCCTCAAGGCTGCTTGCCTAGAAACTGTTGTGGGGGAAGGGGGCAGCCTGCTGCAGTGAGCATTTGTCCTCTTGCCACAGGAGGGTCCAACTGCTCATCCCAGCGTCCCAACTATCTCCCTCTCTCCCTGCAGAGCCTTTCATGTGGACGCTGTGCTTTCACTTTTATTTCAGATGCTATGCTTAAATTGTTCTTTCCCTAATTTCATGGTATCTATATATTCCCTTTATTTTCTTCTCGAGCCAGCAGATTATCTACCATAGGGAAGCATGCTTGTTTTTAATCTGAAATACCCAACTTTCTTTCTCTGCACAGGATGCCACTTCTGATTGCCTTGGTTTCAATGATAGATTGTTTACTGTTTAAAAGCACACATTTAGTTATTCTTTCCCAATCTTTCAAGCAATTTGTTTAGGTTGCAAGCAGCATAGGATAACTGCTCGTACGACATGATTCTTCAGTAGAACATAAAAATCGTCCATATTAATTATTAACACTGCTTTTTTGTTTTTGTGTACTTTCTCAGTCAGGGGTCATCGGGCAGCTGCAGAGCTTGTTTTAGTGTTTCTGCTTACATTTACTGTCTAAAGTATGCACTGATAAGGGTAGAAGTACAGGAATATGGTGATTTCTTCCCTAATATACATCACTGTTCTATTCTAATCCCATTTGAAGTAATCCTGTAAAATCCTACCTATGAATCTTCTGAAAACACGCCACTTAGCGATACTTTACAGACTGTATTTTTGCTTTAGCTTTAATACATCACTCCAACACAGCTTCTTTTTTTTCTGGTCCGATGTCCCATGAAAAATAACTATGTGAACCAATCACGCGCATTGCTCACGCGGTGCCAGTCAGTGGTGCGTGCAGGCCCTGTGGGGGAACTAGCAGATTGTTGGGCGGGCTGGTTGATGCCTGGCAAAGGCCTGCAGGGCTTCGGAAAGCCAGTCGTATGGTATGGTCTGTCGCGGGGGTTCCTCTCCGCCAGTGCTCTGACCCTGCTGGCTGAATCTAAACAAGCATTTGCAATGCAACAGGTCTCGCATTTACGTGAGTTTGAGCTATTGACGTAAATGACAATGCCTTTTATTTATGTTTTGGTTTTTGCAACCTAAATAAAACACATTGTCATTTACAATGCCAATAGCTCCAACTCGCGTAAATGCGAGACCTATTGCATTGCAAATGCTTGTTTTTATAGCCTCAATTTGCACTGTGTACTTCCCTTTGTTATCGATCATGATTCCCAGGTACTTGTAACTTTGAACCGCCTCCAATTTCCGTGACGCCAGGAACCATTGTGGTTGTTTCTTTTTTTTTGCGCCAATTCACGCAGAGTGTTTTTGTTTTATCTCTGTTAATTCTGAGTTTGTTCCCCTCAGAGTAATGAGATGTTAAGTCACGCAGGCGCTGTAGGCCCACCGGTGTCTGACTTATTAGTATCAAATCGTCTGCGTAAAGTAAATTTGATAACTGGAGCCCGCCTATTTTTGGTGCATGTGAATTGTTTCCATTTAGGGTGGTTCAAAGCTCTGCCATAAAGAGGTTGAAAAGTAATGGTGCGAGTAAGCAGCCTTGTTTTAGAGCGATGGTTGTTGGGATCTTTTTTGAGAGATGGTCTCCTCTGCCCAGTTTGACTTGGACCCAGGTAGTGCTATGCAAAAGGATTAACTGGTTTAGGAGTAATGATGGAATTTTCCTTTTTTCCCGTTTTTTCCACAGTAAATTCCTATTTATGGTGTCAAATGCAGCGCTATAATCAATAAAGCATAGGTATAGGGGCTGTTTTTTGGCGAGTGCGACATCTACCAATAATGAGAGGGTCATAATGTTCGTTGTAGTGCCCATGTTCTTACAAAAGCCAGTTTGGTTTAAAGGGATTGCGGATATTTCCGCTGCCCAAGTTATTAGTTCTTGTAGAAGCAGTCCTGCGTAGTATTTTGCTTCATGGTCAAGCAATGCTACCAACCTATATTTTTTTGTGTTATCCAGATTGCCGTTTTTATAAATGGGGGAGATGATCGAACCCCTCCATGAGGGTGGTATTGTAGAAGTTCGTAGAATTGTTTCAAAGGTTGGTTTAAATATGCATGCCCAATATTCTAGGTCTTGTTTATATAATATGGGCGGGATCCCGTTTGGGCCAGGGGCTCCCTCCCGCCTGCCTTTTGAAATTCTTTTGCAGATTTTTTTGCACGTAATTCTGAAAAGTTGTTCTGAAGGTAAATTAGAGGATAGTTGAGATATTAAGGATTCGCTTCTGGGTGAGGGAGCAGTGGTGTAAAATGAGGTTTCCAGATCTTTATTGAAGTGAGTATATAAGAAACTTGTCCAAGCCTCTTCGGTAACATGTGAGTTAATGCCTCGTAATGGAGAACTGTCAAGCGTGTTGACCTTTAACCAGAATTGAGCGCTATTGTTATTTTTAATGTCATACAAGAGTTTTGCCCAAAAGGCCCCTTCAGCATCTGTTTTTAGGCACCGTCAAAATAATAGTGATTCCTTCATGTAGTATTTTATGGATGGCTTCCATTTTAACAATTTCTTCATTTTCCAATTTTAATAATTCTTCGTTGAATATTGAACACTCACGCAGTGTCGGCATTAAGGAAATCACTGACTTATTTTTAGCAATTTCCACGTACACTTTTGCAGCAACTGCATTTTCATTTGGAAAGACATTGCAAAGTAATCGACTCTCCAAAGCTTCTTTCCCTTTTTTTGAAAGAATTCCAATTCTTATATCTTGAAGAATACTTCCATATTCAGCATCATTTGCCTGTCGCATATTTGTTGTCAGTTCTTTGTATTCAAAATTACTCCAAATGTTCACATTACCAACACTGCCAAGACACTTTCTGGTATTTACATGGCCAAGTGTTTTAAATAGCGGTTGTCCTTTTACCGGTGTCAGTTGCAGTAGATCTCCAAAAACTATGACGGGTTTTCCTCCAAATAACACATCATACTCTGTTTTAAGAATTTGCTGCATTCTTAAATGCACAAAGGCAAGCATCAAGTTTGAAACCATGCTCACCTCATCAATAATGAGAAGTTTCATTTTCTTCAGCACTCTTGAAACTTCACAACAAGCTTCTCGAGATAGCTTGTGGTATTCCAATTTGTTCTCATGCTCTACTGGCAGCATTAGTAAACGATGTAAAGCAATTCCTTTAATGTTATGTGCTGCCAACCCAGTTGGAGCAGTGACAACACAAGACAAAAGCGACTCACTTGTTTTTGCAGATAACTTGTAATTACTTTAATTAAGAAACTCTTTCCTGTTCCAGCTTGACCACTCACATACATTCGGATAGGTTGAAATGATGTACATGAGCACACTCTCTTTTCATGAAGTAATTCATGGTCAATCTTCTCTTTCACTTGCTGATATATTTGTTTCTGTTCAACATTTAGTTGCTCTTCCAAGTTTCCTAACTGTATTGCATCTTCTTGTGCTTGATACATTGCTGTTTCCACCTCATTCATTGCAATCGCTGCTTCATTTTCAACAATTGGCTGTCCTAGTGGATCTTGACTCAGTGCAGCAGAACTGTGACTGTCTTGAGAACTGTCTCTAGCAATCTCAGCTGCAATTGTAGCTTCTTGATCAATTTCATCATTCAACATTTTCACATAATTTGCGAAAGCACTGCATTGTATGCTATCTTTACAAGCATTAAATGAATCTTCATAGCTGGGAAAATCTCCAAGTAATTCCAGTTCAGAACGCCATGGTTTGAACATTTGCAAAAGGGTTAAATAGCAAAATTCCCTTTTGTCAGCAGTGTCGCAACTCAGTTTTCTGAGAATAATTAAATTTCCTTTCCTTTGTTTCACCAGACATCCGTCAGAACCATAAATAACTCCATATTTTCCATCGTTGATGTTCTCTGTAATATTCCGTTTAAAAGTGTAGTTTTGCAGCACTTCATAGAGACACATGTTCTCAAGATGATGACTTCTCTTTGGATAGTATGTGTCCAACATATTGGTTTTCAAAATATCTGTACTTTCAGGGTCATTTTCTGCTAAATATTCAATTTCTTGAACAGATTTCAGTACCCGATTTTGCATTCCTGCAAGACCTAGACTCACCCAAATGATTCTTCTACTTTTGGAATATAGACTTGCAGATGATAACCGATCTGAACATTCATATGCTCCAATTTCACGATGCGATAACATCTTCAAACTGAAACTGTATAATTTCTTACTTAGAGTCTTCTCGTGAGGAATCTCTTCCCACATTTCTTTCAATTCAGTCTTTTCTGATTTAGTAATGTAAGACGTTACATATCGAGCAACAGCAATGGAATTGTCCGCAACATACTGAATATCCATGTTAGCGTTCCACATGGATAAAATAACTGGATTGTAGTCATTTATGTATTTTGATTCTTCGCTTCTTCTTAAGTTGTAGGTGTTTTTCGGAGACTTTCTTGTGATGGTACGTCGTACAGCTGACATAAAACTGTTCACTCTTCCTTTGGCTAATACAGGACGTGGAAATCCAAAACGATATTTGGTATAGAACTTATCCTTTGACTTATACTTTCGTCGACAGTATTTTCCACACCTATGGCTTTGAAATCGTAAGACTTGTTTTAAGTTTTTCTCTTCTCTGCTATTTGGAAGAGCACATGTAGCATAATCTTCAATGAAAGACAAAACAGTTTCATCTGAATCTGTTGCAAATTTGGGGGCGTCCTTGACCCATAACAACATATGTATGTGAGGAGCACCTCTTGCTTGATACTCCTTTCTCCAAAAGAAATCCACAACTTCTCCAAGAGGAGGATTCTTTTTATTGCAGATGAAAGACATCATAGCTTCAAATCTATGATTGAAATATCTGCATACATTGACAGGATCCAAAGAGCACAATTCTCCAGGTGTCTTGTATTCAATATTTTTTATATTGGAATTTGCCTCTCGAAGAAATTCAAGTAAATCATCCCAAGGCTACTCAGCACAGCTTAGTGTAACAAACCCTGTAGGAGTTCCCAAGTTCCGTAGCATGCATTTCAGTTCTCCATGTCGACGGTACCAATATTCATTAGTCCCACGCTGACATGCCATCAGATTAATCAACTGAGATTCTAAATGATCATCTCTCTGATGCACTTTATCCATAAAATCCTTTGCAGTTACATTTTGAAGATGCATTCCAGTTTTTAAAATGTGATTTACTGCATATGAAAGTCCAGACAAGTCACTTTCAAACAGAAGATGAAACATATAAGGGATACATTGTCGAAATCTTGGATCTTCTGCATATAATCTTGTTGTCCGATATTCAGATGCAGGAATCTGCACAGGACGTTCAACATATCGTCCACCTTTTCCTGTTGGAAACAACTGCGGGAAACAACGAGCTTCCAAGCTCTCTTCCCATACACTCATGGGACTTCCTGTTGCTTTTTTCATTTGAAACAACTCAATTGTATTCCCCATCACCTCTTTGGAATGAAGTGGATGTACACTGTAATGTTCATAGATCTCTTCACATCTGGACATGTCCACTTTTTCAATTTGTCCACTTAATGTTTCACTATCTTCTGCTAAATCTATTTATTCTTCTCCAACAAACACATTTCTATAGTACTCATTATTTTTTAACAGATACAATGATGCCTTTTGCACTTTTCTAACATCCACTAACTCTTGCCAGATTTTCTTATTCTTAGTAGGAACACCATTAACTAGAATGACTAGTGGCTCATTTTCTGCATGATCTACACCAATAGCTTCAAAAATTTTCCTTAAATCTAATGGTAAATACACAACTCTTCCTTTCAATCCTCTTTGCAACTCTGATGGAGGTAATTTACTTGTTTTGGGCTCCATTCGAACAATAGCCTGAAAGGGGTGAACACATTGTATCAGAATAGACTCATACGTATTTAAATCAATCAGCTCTGGAGGAATAGCAACCAACTCTAGATTATTATGAACAGCTCTAGCAGGTATTTTATTCTCATCTAATTTATTATAACAATATTTGCAAATACGCTGCTCACATCCCAAATCAAAACAATCCTCTACCAACAAATAAGTTGCAAATTCCATCCACTTATCATTTTCTTCTATTTCACTTTTTAAATTTTGACACCCCTAGTCTGATTTTTATAGTGATTTCGCCGACAACAAATACAAGAAACATTTGGTCTTTCACCTGAAATTACCTTAAACTTTGTGATTTCATCCTCAAATTTTTCTGTAATTACAGGTTCTACATTGTCTTCAACATTTTGTTCTACTAATGTGTCAGTTTCTTCACTCTCTTGCTGAGGCCCAAAGGAACAAAACTCAATATCCTCACAGACCTGCTTCACATCTGAAACTGACCCACGTAAAAGAGCACTGGTTAACTCACTTAACTTTAGTGCTGGACTTTTTGCATAATACAACCTTCTCACTAACTTCCGCATTTGAGTATGATGTACTGGCAGCATTCTGAAATGGTGAAAAACACTTTCACAAACTTTCCTAGAAAGACAAGCCAGAGAATGACCTTGCAAACCAGTATGTTTTCTCACTCTGCAAGGGTCTAGTTCTTGCAACAGCTTAATCTTTTGTTTTACACTTTTTTTTAGTATAGACTCGTAAAAAACGACATAATTTTTCAATAGATTCCTGTCGTACACTACAAACACTACTGCAATCCCAAGTGTACACAGGGTTTTTAGCACGTCTCCTTAAAACTTCATCAGCTATCACTTCTTCTGCATTTCTTTCAACCATTTTCTCTTTCTCCATTGGACAACCATCACTAACCTCATAACCTCTACCACTGGTGTCAACTGCATACAATAATTTTTCACTTAGTGAATAACTCTCTTCATTAAAAAAAGGCTCTGAACTAGAACTGTGTTTCCATTCTACCCCAAAAAATCACAACATTTTTTTTTATTAATAACTCTTTACATATATTGGTTTATCTAGTGATTGAATTCTGTTTAACAGTAAAACAAACAGTTTCCTTTTTACTTCAAAAGCCTTTTCCACAATGCTTTCAATATGCTTCTTCTTTTTGTAAAATAAAGCTCTCTTTTTATATTTCTTCACATCTTTCAGCAAATTATGCACTACTCTCTTATAAAATATTTATTTGCGTAATTCCTTATACTGATTTTGTCTTCTTTTACCATACTTTATCTCCTTTGACTGAACATTTGCCTTTTTACTTTTCCTATTATTTTGATTTTTTTTCTTACTTAAAAAAATTTCTGAAGTTGCAGCATTCTCTACATTCTGTTTGCTCCTACAAACATTTTTAATAACTTGCTTCGTGATCTTACCAGATTTTTTTTTCCTTATAGCCACATTATCTTGTTCATTCAATACTTGTGGTTGATGTTTCTTCAAATAATCCTTTTTTTTCTGGCATAATTTTTCAATTTTAACGTTGAAAAACAGTATCTGCAAAAAAGAATCACAAATAAATGTATATTAATGACTTTCAAATTTACAGTACTCCATTACTGTACAAACACGTTTATATAAAAACAGACTAAGAAACTATAGCCCTAAACCACAAGTGTAACGATCATTAAAACACTACATACATAGTGCATACTACTTTGAAGCAGTTCATGCCCTAAAGCCTACCTCACTAAAAGACTACATACTAAGTGACTGAATCATTACACTACTAAAAGGAGACACACTGGGTGAGTACCAGGGTGTTTGATAGAAGTATATGAATACTAACTGGGGAATTGAAGGTGCGAAAGACAAGTGTTTAGGTGGTTAGAGAACTGAATGCATACTGGATAGGCATTTAAAGCAGTCCATGTGCTAAGGCCCGGCTCACTGCATGAGTACTTGGGTACTGACTGAATGATTAGACTACAGCAAGGAGACTGCCTGGATGAATTTATAAGTGGTAGGCTTTTCGCACAGGGAATGGATTAGTACTTGGTACTGAATGGGTCACTAGAAGAGTGCAAAGGGAGTGACAGGATGTTTGCTGGGCTATATGGATACTGACTAGGGAATTGAAAGTGTAAAAGACAAGTCTGTAGGTGGTTAGAAAACTGCATGCATAGTGCATAGGGGTTTGAAGCAGTCCATGTGCTAAGGCCTGGCTCAGTGCATGAATACTTAGACAGTGACTGAATCATTAGAGTACTGTAAAGAGAGTGTCTTAGTGAATTTATAACTGTTTGGGTTTTGGCACAGTGAATGGATTACTACATGGTGCTGAATTGGTCACTAGAAGACTGCAAAGGGACTGACAGGGTGTTTCCTAGAAGTGTATGGATACTGACTAGGGAATTGAAGGTGTGAAAACAACTGTGTAGGTGGTTAGAGAACTACATGCATACTGCATAGACATTTGAAGCAGTCTATTTGGTAATGAATGGTTCACAACATAAGTACTTGGAAACTGACGAAATCATCAGACTACTTCTAGGACAGTGCCTGGGTAAACATTTTAAATTTTCAGCTCTGGTGCAGTGAAGACAATACTACATGGTACTGCACTTTAGTGTCAAATCATGACTCATTTTATCAATGCATAAGCAAACACTGGCTTCTAATGCTACTAAAACTTGACAACATGACAGGTTTTATAACAGTTATCTGTCAGCAAATACACGATGTTACCAAACGCTTCTCTCACAGTGGTTCCCAAATGCACACAGACTCACAGTGTGATTCTAGGCAAGCAGCACTATCCCTAGGAGTTTACCAAAACTCATTCACTACACTGGAAGTGGTAAGGGAACTGCACACAATCTACATATTTCACGACTACACTTTACTGTCAATACCTAACTCATTTAATGAAAGCATAAGCCATAACTGTCTTCTAATGCTACTAAAACTTCACAACATGACATGTTTTAAAACAGTTACCTTTCAGCAAATACACGATGTTACCAAACGCTTCTCTCACAGTGGTTCCCAAATGTACACAGACTCACAGTGTGATTCTAGACAAGCACCACTATCCCTAGGAGTTTACCAAAACTCATTCACTACAGTGGAAGAGGTAAGGGAAGTGCACACAATCTACATATTTCACGACTGCACTTTAGTGTCAATGCCTGACTCATTTAATCAACACATAAGCAAAGACTGGCTTCTAATGCTACTAAAAGTTGACAACATGACAGGTTTTAAAACAGTTATCTGTCAGCAAATACACGATATTACCAAACGCTTCTCTCACAGTGGTTCCCAAATGCACACAGACTCACAGTGTGATTCTAGACAAGCACCACTATCCCTAGGAGATTACCAAAACTCATTCACTACAGTGGAAGAGATAAGGGAACTGCACACAATCGACATATTTCACGACTGCACTTTAGTGTCAATGCCTGACTCATTTAATCAACACATAAGCAAAGACTGGCTTCTAATGCTACTAAAACTTGACAACATGACAGCTTTTAAAACAGTTATCTGTCAGCAAATACACAATGTTACCAAACGCTTCTCTCACAGTGGTTCCCAAATGCACACAGACTCACAGTGCGATTCTAGACAAGCACCACTATCCCTAGGAGTTTACCAAAACTCATTCACTACACTGGAAGTGATAAGGGAACTGCACACAATCTACATATTTCACGACTACACTTTACTGTCAATACCTAACTCATTTAATGAAAGCATAAGCCATAACTGTCATCTAATGCTACTAAAACTTCACAACATGACATGTTTTAAAACAGTTATCTATCAGCAAATACACGATGTTACCAAACGCTTCTCTCACAGTGGTTCCCAAATGTACACAAACTCACAGTGTGATTCTAGACAAGCACCACTATCCCTAGGAGTTTACCAAAACTCATTCACTAGAGTGGAAGAGGTAAGGGAACTGCACACAATCTACATATTTCACGACTGCACTTTAGTGTCAATGCTTGACTCTTCAAATCAACGCATAAGCAAAGACTGGCTTCTAATGCTACTAAAACTTGACAACATGACAGGTTTTAAAACAGTTATCTGTCAGCAAATACACGATGTTACCAAACGCTTCTCTCACAGTGGTTCCCAAATGCACACAGACTCACAGTGTAATTCTACACAAGCACCACTATCCCTAGGAGTTTACCAAAACTCATTCACTACAGTGAAAGTGGTAAGGGAACTGCACACAATCTACATATTTCACGACTACACTTTAGTGTCAATGCCTGACTCATTTAATCAACACATAAGCAATGACTGGCTTCTAATGCTACTAAAACTTGACAACATGACAGGATTTAAAATAGTTATCTGTCAGCAAATAAACAATGTTACCATATGCTTCTCTCACATTGGTTACCAAATGCACACAGACTCACAGTGTGATTCTAGACAACAACCATTATCCCTACGAGTTTACCAAACCTTATTTACTACTATGGAAGTGGCAAGAGAACTGCACACAATGTGCATATTTCAAAAGTACACTTTTGTATCATTGCCTGACTCATTTAATCAACGCATAAGCAAACACTGGCTTCTCATGCTACTAAAACTTGACAACATAACAGGTTTTAAAAGAGTTATCTGTCAGCAAATACAAGATATTACTAAATGCTTTTCTCACAGTGGTTCCCAAATGCACACAGGCTCTCTGTGTGATTCTAGACAAACTACACTATCCCTTGCACTATACCAGAACTCATTTCTTCATCTACAAAGAGTACTACATTTTACTGCAGAAACATAACTCATTTCACAAATTCATAAACAATGACTGGTTTCTAATTCTACCAAAATATAAAAACTGCATAGTTATCTGTCTACAAACACATGAAAAAAACAAATCCTTATCACAAAATGGTTTCTACATGCACACACACTGTCAATAAGATTGTAGAGAAAAAAAAGTACTCCCTACACTTTAGCAGAAGAAGTACATTAGTCTGATTAAAATAAAAATAGTCTACATACATCCCCTCACAATTAAATAACTCACCTTTCAAGATGTTTTGTAGATTAAGAAGTATATCAGTCACACACCAGATATCAGTCACACACCAGATTTTCTTATACAGAATCTCTGCACTGTGCACCTGTCAGCAGAACCAAAGAATGGCAAAGTTTCCCTCTCATTTTCCACACATATACATGTAAACATCAAATCACATTCCTTCCCACATAAATTCAAAAGCAAACACACATTTCTATTGGTTAAACATTTCAACCCTTTCCAAATGACATAAACTTCAACCCTTCCCCCAATCTGCCTTCTGCCTGTTACCATAGAAACAGGTCATGGAACACTGTACTGAGCACACAGGTCACAAGTTCAGCACACACAATGTTGCTAATCAAAACAGCAAGTGTGCTTGACTTCTCAACATATCAGCGTATCATATATAATGTTCCTTTCACGCACTTTTTGTTAACCAATAAGAATCATGCGTTTAAAAAACAGAAACATGCACCCTACCTTTCAGTGTAGAAGGTTGTTGAACAACCAATAATTTCTTGTCTTTTTTCAAAATTGCATCTTAGCCACCATTTTAGAAACATCTTACTTTCCAAACTGCCATTTCATTTTCAGAGACCATCTGAGTGCATCCAGACCTCCTTACAAGATGCTTACAGTGTGGATTGTGGGACACAGCTACATTTTCTGGAGTCAAAGGTATGCAGAAAGCAAAAGCATTCACAAAGACCTAGGTTTGCCAAATGTAGACATTAAATGGATTGGACAGAGAGGGTTAAAGTGGCACCAATTGATGCCATTGGTGAAATCCTTCATGCAAATCCAACACCCTGACCTCACAATAGTGCACAGTGGTGGCAATGACCTAGGCACTTTGACTGGGGTAGGTCTGGAAATGCTTATGAAGGACACCTTTGCACAACTGATTTCACTTTTCCCTAAAACTGCCTTTGTGTACTCTAACATGTGCCAAAGGCAGAAATGGAACTGGTCCGATCATTTTTGTCCACAGATTGAGAAAGCTAGGAAACATGTGAATAAATCTGTTTCTGCTTTTCTCCGAGACTACAGAATGGGGTCCATTTACAATAACAATCTGCGCTTTCATATGCAAGAGATGTATAGGAGAGATGGAGTACACTTTACTGATGAAGGAAACAGAGTCTTCCTCAACAACTTTAGACTCTGTATAGGTACTTACTTATAAGTACCAAAAACTCTCAATGAACACAACGTCTCTTTTTAGAGCCACTCAAGAACAAAACACTTAAGCTTAATCTTTATCTCCCAACAATTTCATTTTTTTTCCCTTAAGATCCGCGAACTTACCGCGAGAGGATCCATGCATCCAACGCGATAGGATTCGCCGTTTTTTTTTTTTTTAAAAGGGGGGCCCCAGGGGGTCCTTCTGGGACCCCTAAGCACCTCTAGAGGGTTAGAGTATTTCCACTCTGCCCCCTTTATATGTTTTACACACTTATTCCCCTTGCATCTTCAGCCTCGCTTCTACCGAGGTAGAAAATTGCTGCCAACAGTTCCTGGTTTCGAATGTAGGGAGACACTCGACAGCCAATTAGCATTCAGCGCGCGATCGGGAGGGTGCGCGCTCGGTTCGGGGAGGGTGCGCTTATGGTGCGCGTACGGTCCGCGGATCCTCCACGGCCATAGATATCACTAACTTTCTTACCCTAATTTTCTCAGGAACTACTGAACAGATTCACACCATATATGCAAAAGGCACGAGTCCGAACTGAGGACTACCTCTTTGCCAAATTTGGTGTCATTCTGTTCAGCGGTTCGGGCTGTAGCTGCGACAACAGATCCTATGGGAAATTGCATGGGGAAAACGCGTTTTGGGACCCCCCATTTTTCTCGGCCCCCTCTTGACGGATCACTGCAAAACGTTCAGGGTAGGAGCGGAGCGGAGTTGGCCAAACGTTTGGAAAATTTCGCGAGGATTCGTCAACCGGCGCCAACGTTATTCCAAATAGAATGTTGCGGATTTCCTATAGAAAATAGGTCCTAACTATAACTATCTACTGGCGACCGCCAGTAGATAATATATATATATATATATATATATATATATATATATATATATATATATATTACCTACTGGCGGTCGCCAGTAGGTAGTTATAGTTAGGACCACGTTTCCATAGGAAAACCTCAACATTCTATTTTGAATAACTTTGGCGCCGGTCGACGAATCCTCGCGAATTTCTCAAAATAGGTGGGGCGCTACGCTCCGCTCCTACCCTGAAAGTCTCGGGGGGATTCGTCAAGCGGGGGCTGAGATAAAAGGGGGGTCCCAAAACGCGTTTTTCCCATTCATTTTTCCATAGGACCTTTAGAACGAGCTACAGCCCGAACGGCTGAACAGAATTACTTGAAATTTGGCAGAGAGGTAGTCCTCAGGTCAAGGAAGTGCCTTTTGTAGGTTTGGTGTAAATCTGTTCATTAGATTCTGAGAAAATAGCCTTTAAATCAATATATATATCTGAGCCCGCTTACGGTACGCTTACCGTACGCTTACGGTAAGCGTACGGCGGCGTGCGCGAGCGCGATTCTGATTGGCTGTTAGATCTTAGTAAACATTCGAATCGGTCGAAACCAGGAAGCGGCGGCCGCCATTTTGTGTATTTCACTCTGAAAAAAAAGAGTGAAAACAAGGAAAGGGGGCAATGAGGAGAGTTACAGACCCCCTAACATTTGTAAGGGGGTCAAAGAAGGACAGAAAAGTACAAAAAAAACATTTATTGATTTAAAAAAAAATCACGGGGTACGCGTACGGTAAGCTTACGGTAAGCGTACGGTAAAAAAAAAAAAAATAGATAAATGAAAAGCAGATTTAAGAGTTTAGATATTAGGGAGCTCTAAAAAGAGCTGTTGTGTTTATGAAGTCATTTTTTTAGTGGTACCTACAAGTAAGTACCGATGCAGAGTCTAAGGTTCAAGAGGAAGACTCTGTTCCCTTCATCATTGAAGTGCACACCATCTCCTCTATAAATGTCTTGCATGTCATAACGCAAGTTGTTGTGGTAAATGGCACCCATACCATAGTCACGGAGGAAAGCAGAAACAGATTTGTTGACGTGCTTTCTTGCTTTGTCAATCTGTGGACAGAAATGATTGGACCAGTTCCATTTTTGCCTTTGGCATATGTTGGAAAACACAAAGGCAGTTTTAGGGAAAAGTGTAAACAGTTGTGCAAAGGTGTCCTTCATAAGCATTTCCAGACCTACCCCAGTCAAAGTGCCTAGGTCATTGCCACCACAGTGCACTATTATGAGGTCAGGGTGTTGGATTTGAATGAAGGATTTCACCAATGGCATCAATTGGTGCCACTTTAACCCTCTCTGACCAATCCATTTAATGTCTACATTTGGCAAAGCAAGGTCTCTCACCATATCTGTTTTCTCTGCAAACTTTTCACTCCAGAAGACATAGCTGTGCCCTACAATCCACACTGTGAACATCTTCAAAGGAGAACTGGATGCACTCAGGAGGTGTCTTTCAGTAGAATGGCAATAAGAAAAGAAAGACAGTTTGGAAATGGAGGCATACATATTTTTTTAAAACAAAAAGAACTGATTGGCTGTTTCATACCATTCTAGAATAAAAACTAGGCTGTATGTGAAAATTAATAGAAGCATGTTTTGTATTGGTACAAAAAAATGTGTAACCAAAGAACAGTACTATGGATTTGCTGTAAGGTTTGAAAAGTCAAGCACTCTTGCTCTGTGGAATTGAAACATTGTGTGTCGAACTTCTGACCTAACTGCACACAGCAGTGTTCCATGAGCTGTTGCTATGGTAGCAGGCAGAAGTCAAGTTGGGGGAAGGGTACTAGGCAGAAGTCAAGTTGGGGGCAGGGTACTTTTGGAAAAGGGTTGGTTTTCAACCAATAGAAATGTGTGAATACATGTGAAAAAAAGGGGGAAGCACTGAGATTTGAAACTTACATGTATATGTGTGGAAAAAAAGAGGGAAAGTTTGCCATTATCTGGTTCTGCTGAGAGGAGAGAGGTGAACAGAACAGAGATCCTGGCTCTGATAATCTGCTGTTTGAGTGTCACATTTCTTTCACAACTAACTAATTTTAAAGGTGAGTTTACAGTTTGAGAGGGGATGTATGTGGTAACTTAAGAAATGAATAATAGAAATGGGAATTGTTTTTGTTGTAGTTACACATGGTGGTTTCATAATGTGTCAGTGTGTAAAAGTGATTTACACTTGCCCTGAAAAAAAAAAAAGAGCAGTAAGTGTGCTTTCAAATTGGCAAAGAAATTTCGTTTTGGCACTAATGTGAAAACATGACTCTGTGTGCATAGAAGAATTATAGGCAGAGATTTATTGCGTCTTGCTCTGGTGATTTCACAGTTGCATTAGATGGAAAGGGGGAGCGAATTATTGGGGGAAGAAGCAGAGGCTTAGCACACACCCATGTCCTTGCCGTGTATAGTCATGCACAGTATTTACAAGCCAGTGGGGTTTTCAGGTTTAAGTCTGTAATGCAAATACATTCAGCATCACTAAGGCTGGTTGCCCTTGCTGGAGTGTAGGCAGTCACAGAGAATGCACATGGTGGTGGTCTGAAAAAAAGCAGCTTGGACACGTGCAATTAAATAAATCAAAAATAGTGGTTTCATAATGTGTCAGTCTGTAAAAGTGATTTCAAATTGTAAAAAGAGATTTTCACTTGGCCCGAAAAAAAAAGAGCAGTAAGTGTGCTTTGAAATTGGCAAAGAAATTTCGTTTTGGCACTAATGTGAAAACATGACTCTGTGTGCATAGAAGAATTATAGGCAGAGATTTATTGCGTCTTGCTCTGGTGATTTCACAGTTGCATTAGATGGAAAGGGGGAGCGAATTATTGGGGGAAGAAGCAGAGGCTTAGCACACACCCATGTCCTTGCCGTGTATAGTCATGCACAGTATTTACAAGCCAGTGGGGTTTTCAGGTTTAAGTCTGTAATGCAAATACATTCAGCATCACTAAGGCTGGTTGCCCTTGCTGGAGTGTAGGCAGTCACAGAGAATGCACATGGTGGTGGTCTGAAAAAAAAGCAGCTTGGACACGTGCAATTAAATAAATCAAAAATAGTGGTTTCATAATGTGTCAGTCTGTAAAAGTGATTTCAAATTGTAAAAAGAGATTTTCACTTGGCCCGAAAAAAAAAGAGCAGTAAGTGTGCTTTGAAATTGGCAAAGAAATTTCGTTTTGGCACTAATGTGAAAACATGACTCTGTGTGCATAGAAGAATTATAGGCAGAGATTTATTGCGTCTTGCTCTGGTGATTTCACAGTTGCATTAGATGGAAAGGGGGAGCGAATTATTGGGGGAAGAAGCAGAGGCTTAGCACACACCCATGTCCTTGCCGTGTATAGTCATGCACAGTATTTACAAGCCAGTGGGGTTTTCAGGTTTAAGTCTGTAATGCAAATACATTCAGCATCACTAAGGCTGGTTGCCCTTGCTGGAGTGTAGGCAGTCACAGAGAATGCACATGGTGGTGGTCTGAAAAAAAAGCAGCTTGGACACGTGCAATTAAATAAATCAAAAATAGTGGTTTCATAATGTGTCAGTCTGTAAAAGTGATTTCAAATTGTAAAAAGAGATTTTCACTTGGCCCGAAAAAAAAAAAATAGCAGTAAGTGTGCTTTCAAATTGGCAAAGAAATTTCGTTTTGGCACTAATGTGAAAACATGACTCTGTGTGCATAGAAGAATTATAGGCAGAGATTTATTGCGTCTTGCTCTGGTGATTTCACAGTTGCATTAGATGGAAAGGGGGAGCGAATTATTGGGGGAAGAAGCAGAGGCTTAGCACACACCCATGTCCTTGCCGTGTATAGTCATGCACAGTATTTACAAGCCAGTGGGGTTTTCAGGTTTAAGTCTGTAATGCAAATACATTCAGCATCACTAAGGCTGGTTGCCCTTGCTGGAGTGTAGGCAGTCACAGAGAATGCACATGGTGGTGGTCTGAAAAAAAAACAGCTTAGACACGTGCAATTAAATAAATCAAAAATAGTGGTTTCATAATGTGTCAGTCTGTAAAAGTGATTTCAAATTGTAAAAAGAGATTTTCACTTGGCCCGAAAAAAAAAAAGAGCAGTAAGTGTGCTTTCAAATTGGCAAAGAAATTTCGTTTTGTGACTAATGTGAAAACATGACTCTGTGTGCATAGAAGAATTATAGGCAGAGATTTATTGCGTCTTGCTCTGGTGATTTCACAGTTGCATTAGATGGAAAGGGGGAGCGAATTTTTGGGGGAAGAAGCAGAGGCTTAGCACACACCCATGTCCTTGCCGTGTATAGTCATGCACAGTATTTACAAGCCAGTGGGGTTTTCAGGTTTAAGTCTGTAATGCAAATACATTCAGCATCACTAAGGCTGGTTGCCCTTGGTGGAGTGTAGGCAGTCACAGAGAATGCACATGGTGGTGGTCTGAAAAAAAAACAGCTTGGACACGTGCAATTAAATAAATCAAAAATAGTGGTTTCATAATGTGTCAGTCTGTAAAAGTGATTTCAAATTGTAAAAAGAGATTTTCACTTGGCCCGAAAAAAAAAAAGAGCAGTAAGTGTGCTTTCAAATTGGCAAAGAAATTTCGTTTTGGCACTAATGTGAAAACATGACTCTGTGTGCATAGAAGAATTATAGGCAGAGATTTATTGCGTCTTGCTCTGGTGATTTCACAGTTGCATTAGATGGAAAGGGGGAGCGAATTATTGGGGGAAGAAGCAGAGGCTTAGCACACACCCATGTCCTTGCCGTGTATAGTCATGCACAGTATTTACAAGCCAGTGGGGTTTTCAGGTTTAAGTCTGTAATGCAAATACATTCAGCATCACTAAGGCTGGTTGCCCTTGCTGGAGTGTAGGCAGTCACAGAGAATGCACATGGTGGTGGTCTGAAAAAAAACCAGCTTGGACACGTGCAATGAAATAAATCAAAAATAGTGGTTTCATAATGTGTCAGTCTGTAAAAGTGATTTCAAATTGTAAAAAGAGATTTTCACTTGGCCCGAAAAAAAAAAAGAGCAGTAAGTGTGCTTTCAAATTGGCAAAGAAATTTCGTTTTGGCACTAATGTGAAAACATGACTCTGTGTGCATAGAAGAATTATAGGCAGAGATTTATTGCGTCTTGCTCTGGTGATTTCACAGTTGCATTAGATGGAAAGGGGGAGCGAATTATTGGGGGAAGAAGCAGAGGCTTAGCACACACCCATGTCCTTGCCGTGTATAGTCATGCACAGTATTTAGAAGCCAGTGGGGTTTTCAGGTTAAAGTCTGTAATGCAAATACATTCAGCATCACTAAGGCTGGTTGCCCTTGGTGGAGTGTAGCACTGTGGACATGGGCTTTTTAAAAAATCTGAAAAGTGGTTTCATAATGTGACAGTTTGTAAAAGAGATTTTCACTTGCCCAAAAAAAAGAGCAGTTTGTGTGCATTCAAATTGGCAAAGAAATTTCGTTTTGTGACTATTGTGAAAAGAAATGTAGTAATATATTTAAATACAATAACAGATTTTTTTTTTAGTTTTTTTCAGGTATTGCTGAAGAACAGTGAACAAAATTTAAGATGCCTACAAAATCTCGAGTTCAAAAAACGCTAAAAAAAAAACTATATTTGAAGACAACTGGAGGACCAAAGTTAGTAGAAGATGCTGATGTTGGGAAAAAGAAAAATCTTCTGGTAAGGAAAAAAAACAATTCCTAAACAAAATATTTAAAACAAAGAAAAATGTACAAAATGTCTGTTCTCGGAAAAATGTAACAAAACATAGAGAACAGCAAAAAATTGAGAATTTAGTTAATGCAAATATACCTTCTGCAATTGAAAAGTTTAACATAAACAGAAAAACAGCATTTAAAGAGATACGTAGAAAAATGTTTCAGAGAAGAGTTATGTCCAATTTGATAAAGGATATAAAGAAATATAAGCAAAAGGCTAAATATTACAAGAGAAAAAAAGAAATTGAAGCAATTGCAGCAAAAGCATTAGAATTAAAAAGGAAACTATTCATATTAATTTTGAATAGGATGCGTACATTAGATAAAATGGTTAATGTACTGAAATCACAAAGCAAAAGCAAAAGAGTAGTGAACAGAACAAACTTTTGTAAAGTGTTTTTAGGAAAGTGGATGCATAGTTCAAGTAGTGAACCTTTTTTTAATGAAGAGAGCTATTTTCAAAGTAATAGTTTGCTGCATGCAGTTGACACCAGAGGTCGTTCATACGAAGTAAAAAATGGTTGCATAATGGAGAAGGAGATAATGGTTCCAAGAGATGAGGTACAAGTGATGGCAGATGAGGCAATGGGGAGACGTCCTAAAGCCCCAGTGTACACTTGGAATTGTAGTAGTATTTGCACTGTGCGTCAGGAATCTATTGACAGATTTCGAGAGTTTCTAAGAGAATATAGTAAAAAAAGTGTAAAACAAAAGATTAAGGTGCTTCAAAGTCTGGATCCATGCAGAGTGAGAGAGAATACTGGTTTGCAGGGTCATTCTCTTGCTTGTCTATCTAGAAAAGTGTGCAATAGTGTTTTCCATCATTTTAGGATGCTGGCTGTTCATCATACTGAAATGAGAAAGTTTGTGAGACGGTTGTATTTTGCCAAAAGTCCAGCAATAAAGTTAAATGAATTGAATAGGGCTCTGTTCCGAGGAACGGTATCAGATGTAGAGAAGGTTGTTGATGAAATTCAGTTTTGTTACTTTGGTCCTGAACAAAACAGTGCAGAGAAGGACACAGTAAATGAGGAAGAAGTGGAAGAGAATGTAGAACCCTCTGTAAGTAACACATTTAATGATCACATAACAAAATTTGCAATAGTCTCTAATGAAAGACCAAATTTTACTTGTATTTGTTGCCGCAGAACTCATTATAGAAAACAAACTAGGAATGTTGATCTCTACAGAAAGAGTGAAAATGAAGATAATTATAAGTGGAAGGATTTTGCCACATATATATTTCTAGAAAATTGTTTTGAATTGGGTGAAGATCAGCGTATTTGTAAATACTGTTATAATAAGTTAGAGGAAAATAGAATGCCGACCAGAGCTGTACATAATAATTTAGAATTGGATGCTATTCCTGCTGAACTTTCTGAATTAAATACATATGAGTCTATACTCATTCAATGTGTTCATCCGTTCCAGACCATAGTACGTATGGAGCCCAAAACTGGTAAATTACCTCCTTCAGATTTACTGAGAGGTTTAAAAGGTAGAGTGGTGTATTTGCCCTTGGATTTGAAAAAAAATATGGAAACTATTGATGCGGATACTTTGGAAACTGAACCATTAATTATTCTGGTTAATGGTGTACCTACAAAGAATAAGAAGATTTGGCAGGAGCTGGTAGATGTGCGGAAAGTACAAAGAGCAAATTTTTATTTGAAAAAAAATAACAAATGGTATGAATCAATTTATATAGAAGAAGAAGAAGAAGAAGAAGATTTACAAGGAGACACAGAAACACCAACTGGACAAATTGAAAAAGTGGACAAGTCAAAGGAAGAAGAAATTTATGAACATTTTAGCATACATCCTCTCCATTCGAAAGAAGTTATGGGAGACAATATTGATCTCTTTCAGATGAAGAAAGCAAAAGGAAATCCCGTGAGTGTATGGGAGGAGAGCTTGGAAGCTCGATGTTTTCCCCAGCTGTTTCCTAAAGGAAAAGGAGGACGATACGATGAACGTCCAGAACAGATTCCAGCTTCAGAGTATCGAACTACAAGACTATATGCTGAAGATCCCAGATTTCGACAAAGTATTCCTTATTTGTTCCATCTTTTATTTGAAAGCGACTTGTCTGCACTGTCTTATGCAGTAAATCACATTTTAAAAAGTGGAGTACATTTACAAAATGTGTCTGCTAAGGATTTTATGGAGAAAGTGCAGCACCGAGATGATCATTTGGAAACACAACTGATCAATCTGATGGCTTGTCAGCGTGGGACAAATGAATATTGGTACCGACGCCATGGTGAACTAAAATGCATGTTACGCAATTTAGGAACACCAACATGGTTCCTTACCCTAAGCTGTGCCGAGTACGCTTGGGATGATTTACTGGATTTTCTACGAGAGGCCAATTCAAACATTAAAAACATCGAATACAAGACAGCAGGAGAACTGTGCTCATTGGATCCGGTTAATGTTTGCAGATATTTCAATCATAGATTTGAGGCTATGATGTCCTTCATCTGCAATAAAAAAAATCCACCCCTTGGAGAAGTAGTGGATTTCTTTTGGAGAAAAGAGTACCAGGCAAGAGGTGCTCCTCATATTCATATGCTGCTGTGGATCAAGGATGCCCCAAAGTTTGGAACAGATACTGATGAAGCAGTGTTATCTTACATTGAAGAATATGCAACATGTGCTATACCAAAAAGCACAGAAGAGAACAAGTTAAAGGAGCAAGTTCTACGTTTCCAAAGTCATCGGTGTGGAAAATACTGTCGACGGAAATACAAGAGCAAAGAAAAATACTACACTAAATGTCGATTTGGATTTCCTAGACCTGTTCTTTCAAATGGAAGAGTAAACAGTTTTATGTCAGCTGTGAGACATACTATCACAAGAAAATCACCTAAGAATACCTACAACCTTAAAAGAAAAGAAGAATCAAAAAATATAAATGACTACAACCCAGTCATTTTATCCATGTGGAACGCTAACATGGATATACAGTATGTTGCTGACAATTCCATTGCTGTTGCTCGATATGTAACGTCTTACATTACGAAATCAGAAAAAACAGAATTGAAGGAAATGTGGGAAGAGATTTCTCACGAGAAGACTGTCAGTAAGAAGCTGTACAGTTTCAGTTTGAAGATGTTATCGCATCGAGAAATTGGATCCTACGAATGTTCAGATAGGTTATCTTCTGCAAGTCTCTACTCGAAGTCAAGAAGAATAATTTGGGCAAGTTTAGGCCTTGCAGCAATGAGAAATCGGGTACTGAAATCTGTTGGAGAAATTGAATATTTGGCTGAGAATGACCCAGAAAGTACAGATATATTGAAAACAAACATGTTGGACACATATTATCCCAAGAGAAGTCATCATCTGGAGAACATGTGTCTCTATGAAGTGTTACAGAACTACATTTATTCACGGAAAGCTGCAGAAGACATCAACAGTGGAAAATATAAAGTTGTTGGTGAAGAAGGATGTTTGGTGAAGCAAACCAAAGGAAGTTTGATAAATCACCGGAAGCTGAGTTGCGACACTACCGACAAGAAAGAATTTTACTACTTGGCTCTTTTACAGTTGTTTAAACCATGGCGTACAGAGGATGAACTACTGGGAGAATTCCAGAGCTATGAAGATTCTTTTAATGCTTGTAAAGACAGCATACAATGCAGTACATTCTCAACTTATCTGCAAATGTTAAATGAAGAAATTGAACAGGAAACTACAATTGCAGCAGAAATAGCTAGAGACAGTTCTCAGGACAGCCAAAGTTCAGGAACATACAGTCAAGATCCCCTAGGACAACCAATCGTTGAAAATGAAGCATCAATAGCCATGAATGAAGTGGAAACGGCTATGAATCAAGGTCAAGAAGAATTTATAGACTTAGAAAATTTGGAAAGACAACTGAATCAAGAGCAGCAACAAATTTATGAAGAGATCAAAAACAAAATTGATCACGGATTTCTACATATCAAAAAAGAGTGCTCATGCACATCATTTCATCCAATCAGGATGTATGTAAGCGGACAAGCTGGCACTGGAAAAAGTTTCCTAATTAAAGTCATCAGAAGCTACCTAAAGCAAAAAACGGATTCTACTTTGTCTTGTGTGGTTACTGCTCCAACTGGGTTAGCAGCATATAACATAAAAGGAATCACCTTACATCGTTTGCTAATGTTACCAGTGGAGCATGAGAACAAAATACAATTCAACAAGCTAACTGGAGAAGCATCCTTGGAAGTTTCAAGAGTATTGAAGAAGATGCAAGTTCTCATTATTGATGAGGTGAGCATGGTATCGAACTTAATGCTTGCCTTTGTGCATTTAAGAATGCAGCAAATTTTGAAGACAGACTATGACGTGTTATTTGGTGGAAAACACGTCATAGTTTTTGGGGATCTTTTGCAACTTACTCCAGTTAAAGGACAACCAGTGTTTAATACTGTGACACATGAAGACACGAAGAAGTCATTGGGAAGCATTGGAAATACAAATATTTGGTCCTTCTTTGAGTACAAGGAACTTACAACTAATATGAGGCAAGCAAACGATGAAGAATATGGAAGTATTCTGAAAGATATCAGGATTGGAATACTCACAGAAGTTGGGAAAAAAGCATTACAGAGTCGGCTGCTACATAATTTATTTCCAAAGGAAGAAATAGTTGCAGAGAAAATATACAAGAATATTGCAGAAAACAAAAGTGTCATCTGCTTAATGCCAACTCTACGTGAATGCTCAATATTTAATGAGGAGCTTTTGAAATTGGAAAAGGAAGACATCAGGAAATTGGAAGCAGTGGACAAAATTGAGGATGGAAGAATTACTGTCACAGTAACAGGCAAACTGAAAAATAAATTGGACTCACTAGAGAAGAACATCTCCAAAACAGCTGGATTAGAAAAAAATCTATATGTTTGCATGAACTGTAGAGTGTTTTTAAGGAGAAATTTGGATGTTGAGAAAGGCTTAGTGAATGGAGCAATGGGAAGAGTTGTGGGTTTTATTAATTATCAGAAAAAAGAAGGAATTGAATGTTTAAAAATAAAATTTGATCAGATAGAAGAAGTTAAAGATATTTGTCGTTGTACAGTTCGTTTTATGCTTGTGAAAGACTTATATGTACGTAGGAAGCAGTTTCCGTTTTCTCTAGCATATGCTGTAACTATTCACAAGTCTCAAGGATTGACTGTAGATTGTGCATTTGTGAACATTGGTTCAACTGTGTTCAAAGAAGGTATGGCATATGTAGCTTTGTCACGAGTCAAAACATTATCAGGTTTATTCATGATAGACTTTGATGACTCAAAAGTTAGTGCTGATACAAACTGTGTAAAGGAGTATAATAGATTAAGAAGAAGCTATGCTCCTCATTTAGGTCAGTATCCTGTGTTGGAGAAACGTGTAGTTTCTCGTAAAAGGAGAAATGAGAATATCTGTAATGAAGATATAGAGAAGAGGAAAAAAAAGAGGAGTGATGTAATTGCAAGCAAAAAGAAAAAGGAAAATGAAGAACAGGTTGTAGGATGTCATTTTGAAAATAGCTCTGGTGTCAACTGCTATGCAAATGTAGTGCTGAATGTTGCATTTTATCTGGAAAGTTTGCAAGAGCAGATAATAGTAAATCAGGGAAAAAGATTCTGTTCAGAGCTGAGTCTCCTTTTTCAAAAGCTGAGTAAAGATAAAACTCAAATAGAAAGTGCTACTGACATTAGAAAACTTTTAGATGTATGTTCAGGACGAACACAGTTTTCTCAAAATGAACAGCAAGATGCACACGAATTTTTGATGTATTTTCTTCAGGTAGTGGAAGAAGAAGGAGTTCCCATTGACATTTTTTTTGGTCTCTCTTATAAATGGGAACATAGTTGTGATAATTGTTATAATATATGTGGCTCTATTGTTGATAATGAAAGGTTTATTTATTTGACATTGCCAGAGAGTAAAATAGTCACTTTTGCAAAATTAGTTAAAGATGCTAATCATAGCATGAAATGTGGTGAGTGTAATTCTGACATGTTATCAACATTAATTTTAAGGGAATACGGACAGTATGTAATTTTAATGATGCAACGATGTAGAGCTGATGGATCAAAATTGGATACTTTAATAAAGAAGTTTACAGGACAGCAATTATCAATTTCAGGAAAAACTTTTGTAACTGTTGCAATAATTTTCCATGATGGACCTACTGTTACTTCTGGACATTACACAGTTTATCTAAAATGTGAAAAAGGCTGGACACTGTGTAATGATTCCCAATTGATTTTCAAACAACGTTTGCCTTTTGATTTAGCAAATTCCTATCTAATCTTCCTGAAACCTAAATTTTAGAGAGACTTGGCAAGATCTGGACAAAATAATTTTACCATTTTACTGGATTACCATTGCAATTTTGTAAAAAAAAGATTTTTAAAATTATCATTTGGCCTAATGGAAAGATAACCAATTGTAATGTGGACTTTTTTAATTTTTAATGCAATTTTGAAAAACCAATAATTTAGAGATAATCGGTAACTTCTGCACATTTTAAATTTTGGAATGCTATTGAACTGCCATTGGAAATTTTTTTCAAAAAAGATTTACAAAATTACTATTTGGCCATGTGGAAAAGTAAGCAATTCTATTGTGGACTAAATAAATTATTCAAAAAATTTTCGTGAACCAAAATGTTACAGAGAATCGGTGAGATCTGGACAGATTAAACTTTAGAATTTTAATGGATTTCCCTTGGAAATTTATTCCAGGAAAAAAAAAAAAATACTATTTGGCCTAAAGGAAATAAAATCAGATGTATTTTGGAGTTATTTGAGATATAATATTGTGATTATACTTCTCAAACAAACATATCAGACGGTATTTTAAAGAAAAAAGTATTGTTTTTAGATGATATTTTTTTAGAATAATATGCATTTCTGTAATGATAAGTTTAAGTGAGAAGAGATTCTGGGCTTTTTTAATACAATCTTTGTGATTGTTAATTTTTTTTGCCCGCTGTAAAATGATGAATGCAATTGCTTTCACAATTAATAGTGAAATGCAATATATTCTGAAAACAGCAAAAATAAGGCAAAAATATTTTTTGGTAAAAAATGTAAATATGTGTACTGTATTATAAAATGGTTTAAAAATATTAATACTTTTTTCTTTATTTTCAGATCGATATAGAAAATTTTCGGAAACTACAACCATTTTAAAAACTATTTTTTTAAAAAACAAATGAATAAATATTTTTTTGAGTGAGTATGGTAAGTCAAAAATAAAAATTGTAGTCTCTCAAGGACCTTGTAATGTGATAAATGATTTTTAGTGTTTTTTTTAAAAAATAAAAAAAAAGGTACGCTTACCGTACGCGTACGGTAAAAAAAAAAAAAAAAAAGTTTTTAAAAACAAGTAAAAAAAAGATGGAAGATAAGGTTGGCTCTTAAAAGAACCGTTGTGTTCATGCAGGGACAGAGGAAAGGAAGCATGGGAAAATCATTCAAAGCTACAAATGTGCTGATCTATTTTGTTGTTCACTAGGGAAACACTGGTCTCCCTATGACAAATTAGACCTTTACAAAATGTGCAATGAATATCAACCTTCCGAAATCGAAGGTTCATTTCCAGAGGGCCAGCAAAAGGAGATTCTCCCCCCACAGATGAAGGGCTCACCTGACCTGCAGAAGAAGGAGTAAGCCCTGCAGGTGATGGTCCAGGCTGAGCTGCTGTGGATGTACTGGCTCGTCTTTCTGAAGAGTTACCTCCAAAAAGATGACCATGTGTCCTTCTGTGTACATCCTGGAGGTGTCTCTTCATGGTGTGATTCCCAAAGGAATACTTCCTGTTAGGATTACCTCTAGAAAGTACACGCTTACACAGCTTGCAAGTAACTAAAGGTGCATTCACCTTTTGCTGGCCTTCTGGAAAAGTAAAATAATCCCAAACATAAGAAGGCTTTACTTTCCTCGCTCTCTGCCTCAAGACAGTGCTGCTGGTGCTAGCCTCACTCTCAGAAGAGCTCTGCTGTTCTGCCATCGTATCCCAAAGACAAACCAGCTCCTTCTCCCAAGGGATCACAAGCAGAAATGAGGGGAATGGGTGTGGTGTAGGAGAGTTCTAGAACTGAAAGTACTTTCAACCAATCAAAAGTTGTGTTTCATGATCACATGACCTACCGTACGCTTACGGTACGCTTACGGTGCGCTTACGGCAAAAAGTACGCATGCGCGTAAAAAAGACACGCGCTTGCGCGCATGCGCTTAACAGTCACTCCCCGGTACTTCCGCGTAACGTGCGCGTGTGGCGTAAGCGCGCACGCGACCCGCGCGCAGTACGCGCGGCTACGCAAAGTACGTAACTATACGCAAGCAGCGTAGATAGATTACGGGCGTTGCGTAAACCGTACGCTTACCGTGAGCTTACGGTACGCGTACTATAAAAAAAAAAAAAAAAAAAAAAAAAAAATCTGGAAATAAATTTTACATGTTTATTTTAAAAAATTTATATAAAATAAATATTTAATGATTTTAAAAATTTAAGCATAGTCTTTATAAAAGGTAAGAAAATTAAATTAAAAATATGTTTGAAAAAAATGAAGAAAAAAAAAAAAAAAATTTAAAAAACCTTGCAAATTCACTGAAAAAACCATGGGTTTCACACACGTTATAGTTAGGAATTAGCATTTAAAAAACCTTAGAAATTCACTGAAAAAACCATAGGTTTCACACACGTTATAGTTAGGAATTAGCATTTAAAAAACCTTAGAAATTCAGTGAAAAAACCATAGGTTTCACACATGTTATAGTTAGCTGGACATTTTACTCGTAAAAAACCAATGAAATTGCCCCGTTATAGTTAGTTCAGCTAACTATAACTCGCGCGCCCGCAATGCACTGCTGATGACGTCACATATTACATCACTCATGACATGGTCAGTGACATCACTCATGACATCACTGATGACATCTCAAATGACATCACTGATGACATCACTGATGACATCATCCTTGTGATAGAGTGGCAGACCTCCTCTCACCTTAATATAAGCTTTGATACACACATTCAAAAATAGAGACTAAAATTTTCAAAACAATGGACATACCAATACCAGTTACAACAACCTCTTCAGTAACTCTAAGATCCACATACACATCCACTCATTCACCAACAGTCCTATACAGTCACTCATACATGTACTCACTCATCATATATACTCATACACCTATACATCCTGTTACATAATGACACTCATCCATAGAGTTACTCACACACATAGTCACTCATGCTAATAAAGAATCAAACATACATTCACCTGCATATACAGTTATACACACACCACCACACTTACTTCTACGGAAACTTACACATACTTAGTCTTTTAAACAATCACTTATAGAAACACATACTTATTCATACAGGAACTCTTTCAATCTCTCCCTCTCACATATACTCACATATATACACCAATAGTCACATATACTAGTTTAAAACATATGTAGTTACTCATAAAGACACTATTGAGACAGTCATTCACTCACTAACACACCAATACACACACGCATCCACCCATGCAGTCCTGCACACATGCTCTGTTCAACACATACAAACAGTGAGTCACTCATTCATGCACCTATGCACTACGTCATACCCCCCACCGAACCATGCAGACACTCAGACTAATACTCAAAAAAACCAACTAATATCCTATATAGACACCCATGTAGCTACTCACCAACCCATGCAGCCACTTATACACAAAGTGAAAAAATGATACAGATATTTACATATTTAAATATTACTCACTAAGCCATGTATTCACTATGATACACTTAATCAGTCAGTTACACAATCAATTTTTCAAAAAGAAATCATCCATTTAGACAGTAATATACCCATTTATTCTTCTATCAACCTTGAGATATACATATATAAAACATATTTAATTTTCAGAAAAACACACATTCACTGGATGATGTCATCAGTGATGTCATCAGTGATGTCATTTGAGATGTCATCAGTGATGTCATCAGTGATGTCACTGACCATGTCATGAGTGATGTAATATGTGACGTCATCAGCAGTGCATTGCGGGCGCGCGAGTTATAGTTAGCTGAACTAACTATAACGGGGCAATTTCATTGGTTTTTTACGAGTAAAATGTCCAGATAACTATAACATGTGTGAAACCTATGGTTTTTTCACTGAATTTCTAAGGTTTTTTAAATGCTAATTCCTAACTATAACGTGTGTGAAACCTATGGTTTTTTCAGTGAATATATATATATATAACACTGCTCCCATTGCACCTTGTCCGAGTCACTCGCGGTCGGGTGCTATGATGCGGCGGTGCCTGCTGCAAATTATTCGCGCTCCAATATCTCTTTGTTTGGTAAAGAAATAAAAGCACTCCTGGGTGGTGTGTACACGGGTCTTTATTGCCAGAACAAACGCGTTTCGGCAGTCTGCCTTCTTCGAACGCGTTTCGGCGGTCTGCCTTCTTCGGTGTTACCGACACACCGTGAGCAGCCGTCATTTAAACATCTCTATGTGCAATAAACATAAACAAAGGACAGCTTCAGTAATCCAAAACCAGTGACGCCATCTTATAACATGTCGATTCAGTTGTGTATACATTGCCAACAAAAGAATCTGAAAGCCTGGATAATACAATACATACTATTTTAAGTCGTCGATTCATTAACCGAACAGACTTAAGCGGTAACCTTATCAGATAAGATAATCACCGTTTTCATCATAATTGATGCCGTATGTTCCTTAATGGTTGTTGCTTGTTGTACTTATGGCGTCAAGTCTATTTGTAACCATCAATCATGCCGTGTATCGGCAGCTATCCGTAATATATCAAGTTTACAAAAGAAAGGGGAATTAAAAAGAGCTAACACAACAGTCATTATACAATTAGAACACAATCATTTTCATATGAATTTCATTTCATCACATCATTACCAAACTATCTCCCTAAGTTCCCAAATGTACTGATAATTTTTCATTACTATTCAAACCAAAGGGAAACTTAGTTGGCAAATCAATAATGTAACGTGATTCCAACCTGCGTAGTTTCTTAAGGCGGTCACCTCCTCTAATATTTTCTGGAACATGGTCAAGGCCAAAAAATTGTAAAACATTTTTACTGTTAGGATGTTTTTCATCGTAGTGCCTTGCTACAGGATACGATGCATCACATTTCACAATTGCCCTCCTATGTTCAAGTATTCTGATTTTCAGAGGGTGGATGGTGCTGCCTATATAAAAAAGGCCGCACGGACAAACAAGGCAATTTGGAACCAAGTACTTCAAGCGAAAGGATTGGTACGAAGACCAGAAGTATGAGGCAGAGGAAGGAGCAATAAATGACGAACTTCAAGTAGTCAATCTCTCGAAGAGGGAACTATCGGAATCGGAAATTTCACTCCTAAAAAGAGGAATCAACTTCTGTCCAGTAAAAAGAATGGATCTGGCACAAACAAGAGTGGATCTCTACTTATATATCCGCAAAATCAAGTTGGCGAAATATTTCTTGGAAAATCCGAACAAACGTAAGATCAGCCATATGGCGGAAAGCCCCACTTCTACCTTATTGGCGAAAGAAGCCGATGATTATTTAACTTTATTGAATCTGAATGCAGAGGAAGGGGAAGAGATACCCCTGGGAACAGCAATTCCACAATTGGGGGCAAGCCTCAGCAAAAAGCGATCTAAATCTAAGTTTTACCCTCAATTACGCCCGGGCAACAAGATTGATGTTTTTCAGGAGGCAATCATACATGATTTGTATAAAATAAAGAAATTACAATATAAGGATAACTTGACAAACTTGGAAAGAGTGGCCCTGAATAATTTAGCAGATGATAAGGAAATAGAAATCAAAATGGCAGACAAAGGGGGAAATGTCGTAATATGGGATCGATCTGCATACATCTCAGAGGCACATCGGCAATTGCAAAATGAGATGTATTATGAAAAATTGCACACAAACCCCACAAGGATTTACAAAAGGGAGATTGAGAACAAATTAAATCTCTGGACTGCCAAAAACCCGATCGATGAAGAAGAGCGGAAATACTTATCAGTTGACTTTCCCAAGCTCGCTACCATGTATTTTCTCCCGAAGATACACAAAAATCAAAGGGAGCCCCCAGGAAGACCAATTTTATCAGCGAAAGGCTCATTATTTGAACCAATGGCAAATTATATTGATTATTTTCTCATTCCATATGTAATGGAATTAAAATCTTACATCAGAGATACAACTGACCTCCTTAAAAGCGTACAGGATGTTACCTGGCAAAGCGATTTCTTTTTAGTAACAATGGATGTAATTGCATTGTATACTAATATTGACAATGATTTAGGATTGGAAGCTATCCGATTTTTCCTGCAAGAAAGGAACATTCATTTTAGAGATCATAATGAAATGTTACTTGAGATGATTCTCTCCTGCCTCACTTGCAATATTGTTTTATTTGGAGAAGATCTTTATCGACAAAAGAATGGGGCAGCAATGGGTTTTTCATTCAGCCCAAGCTATGCTTGCCTAGTAATGGGCTGGTGGGAACAAGAGGTGGCTTGGAGTAAAAAACACGATCAATACACAAAAAAAGTAATCAAATGGACACGTTTCATTGATGATTTGTTAATTATCTGGAATGGTAATGAGGAAGACTTCAGGGAATATTTTGAGATTCTTAACAACAGTGTTCCAAACATAAAATTCACATATGAAATAAATAAAGAAAAAATCAACTTTTTGGATGCCACAATATATGTGAAAAACAATTGCCTGGAATCAACCTTATCCAGAAAAAGCACAGCAACAAACGCCACCCTTGAAGCTACCAGCTTCCACCAGCCCTCATTGGTATCAAGTATACCCTATGGAGAATTTCTTCGTCTTCGAAGAATATGCACCGAGGATGAGGAATGGAAAAAACAGAGCGCAGCATCAATCAAAAGATTTATCAAGAGGAAGTACAATAAGCACATAGTAGAACAGTGCTGGAACAGAGCTAATCAGAAATCACGGGCGGAATGTCTATCCGTGTCAAAAGAAATGAAATCACTTGATGAGCCAATCAGACTGATCCTGGATTACACCCAGGAATCAAGGGAGATCGTAAACATCATTAAAAAGAATTGGAAAATACTACAACTAGATGGAACTATGGGAAAAGTAATGGGGTCTCAACCCACTATAACGTACAGAAGAGCAGAAAATTTAAAAGACCGGTTGGTGCATAGCCACTTTAAACCCAGCAGAGCACAAGAGACTTGGTTGAAGAAAACTGGGTTTATCAAATGCCAAAACTGCAAGGTGTGCCAAATCGCGAAACCGATAAGCGAAATCACAATGGCCAACAACAAAATCTGGAAAATCAAGCAAACGATATCATGCAAAAGTCAATATACCATCTACATAATAGAATGCCCATGCAAATTGAAATACGTGGGTAGCACCATATGTGACTTAAAGAAAAGGATTTTGGAACATACGAGGGCCACAACAAACAAGGACAGAAACAATGCCGTGGCTAAGCATATGGAAACACACCATAACAGCAATTGGAAGTCTCTGAAATTCTACGGAATAGAAACTGTACCTGTTGATAAACGTGGGGGAAACAGGGAGAAACTACTGCGACAGAAGGAATCGCGTCACATCATCAATTTCAGAAGCATGACACCGTTTGGTCTGAACCAGTCGGAAGAATTATACATACATCTGTAGCACCACAAAATGACTAAATAGAAAACTGACGAACTTAAGGATATAATTTACGAATTCCATGAATAAAATTTGAGAAAATATTGTGTGTTTGGGGCCAAGAGGGCCCTGTAATCAGGACCGCCCACCAGAGGGCGTTAGATAAAGAACTATAAAAGCATTACAATTTATTTTTGTGGCACACAATATGAGTTCATAAAATATTTAACTAATGTCTTGTACTTGGGCGTTTACGAGTTCACTACATGAGGTTTATTTGAAAAAATTAAGTGGTGGTACACCATATTGGCTTAATAAGTTTACAAAAATGACTGTATGACAGTTAATTATTATTTTTTACTATTCTGTTTAAGCCAATATCATGGTTAAAAGTAATTGACTACATTACCCAGAATTCTGATTTACGAAATCCCGCTCCCAACAGGAAACGTAGATATGACAATGTCCTGTCTGAACCTTTTTTTAAATGTAATGTTTTTTTCAAAATTTCAACCGTGATCAAGTCGACGGATTTCGACGAAACGCGTTGGTTGTTTTTGAAGCGTCTAACGAGTGTGGATTGTGATGGCTTGGAAATAAATTGAACTATTGGATATCACAACATTTTGCTAGAGTGCGACCCTACTTTCTTCGTACGGGAGGAATTTGGTTTATGTGTTAGCGGTTTGGTCCAAAACCGCAAGGGTGCCGTACCTTCTATTTGAGCGCCAGAGAACCCCGGAACCATTGGACCGCTTGGGAACATATATATATATATATATATATATATATTCGCGCTCCAATATCTCTTTGTTTGGTAAAGAAATAAAAGCACTCACGGGTGGCGTGTACACGGGTCTTTATTGCCAGAACAAACGCGTTTCGGCGGTCTGCCTTCTTCGAACGCGTTTCGGCGGTCTGCCTTCTTCGGTGTTACCGACACACCGTGAGCAGCCGTCATTTAAACATCTCTATGTGCAATAAACATAAACAAAGGACAGCTTCAGTAATCCAAAACCAGTGACGCCATCTTATAACATGTCGATTCAGTTGTGTATACATTGCCAACAAAAGAATCTGAAAGCCTGGATAATATAATACATACTATTTTAAGTCGTCGATTCATTAACCGAACAGACTTAAGCGGTAACCTTATCAGATAAGATAATCACCGTTTTCATCATAATTGATGCCGTATGTTCCTTAATGTCAGGGCAACAGGGCAACTTGGAAAGAGTGGCCCTGAATAATTTAGCAGATGATAAGGAGATAGAAATCAAAATGGCAGACAAAGGGGGAAATGTCGTAATATGGGATCGATCTGCATACATCTCAGAGGCACATCGGCAATTGCAAAATGAGATGTATTATGAAAAATTGCACACAAACCCCACAAGGATTTACAAAAGGGAGATTGAGAACAAATTAAATCTCTGGACTGCCAAAAACCTGATCGATGAAGAAGAGCGGAAATACTTATCAGTTGACTTTCCCAAGCTCGCTACCATGTATTTTCTCCCGAAGATACACAAAAATCAAAGGAAGCCCCCAGGAAGACCAATTTTATTAGCGAAAGGCTCGTTATTTGAACCCATGGCAAATTATATTGATTATTTTCACATTCCATATGTAATGGAATTAAAATCTTACATCAGAGATACAACTGACCTCCTTAAAAGCCTACAGGATGTTACCTGGCAAAGTGATTTCTTTTTAGTAACAATGGATGTAATTGCACTGTATACTAATATTGACAATGATTTAGGATTGGAAGCTATCCGATTTTTCCTGCAAGAAAGGAACATTCATTTTAGAGATCATAATGAAATGTTACTTGAGATGATTCTCTCCTGCCTCACTTGCAATATTGTTTTATTTGGAGAAGATCTATATCGACAAAAGAATGGGGCAGCAATGGGTTTTTCATTCAGCCCAAGCTATGCTTGCCTAGTAATGGGCTGGTGGGAACAAGAGGTGGCTTGGAGTAAAAAACACGATCAATACACAAAAAAAGTAATCAAATGGACACGTTTCATTGATGATTTGTTAATTATCTGGAATGGTAATGAGGAAGACTTCAGGAATCAACCTTATACAGAAAAAGCACAGCAACAAACGCCACCCTTGAAGCTACCAGCTTCCACCAACCCTCATTGGTATCAAGTATACCCTATGGAGAATTTCTCCGTCTTCGAAGAATATGCACCGAGGATGAGGAATGGAAAAAACAGAGCGCAGCATCAATCAAAAGATTTATCAAGAGGAAGTACAATAAGCACATAGTAGAACAGTGCTTGAACAGAGCTAATCAGAAATCACGGGCGGAATGTCCATCCGTGTCAAAAGAAATGAAATCACTTGATGAGCCAATCAGACTGATCCTGGATTACACCCAGGAATCAAGGGAGATCGTAAACATCATTAAAAAAGAATTGGAAAATACTACAACTAGATGGAACTATGGGAAAAGTAATGGGGTCTCAACCCACTATAACGTACAGAAGAGCAGAAAATTTTAAAGACCGGTTGGTGCATAGCCACTTTAAACCCGGCAGAGCACAAGAGACTTGGTTGAAGAAAACTGGGTTTATCAAATGCCAAAACTGCAAGGTGTGCCAAATCGCGAAACCGATAAGCGAAATCACAATGGCCAACAACAAAATCTGGAAAATCAAGCAAACGATATCATGCAAAAGTCAATATACCATCTACATAATAGAATGCCCATGCAAATTGAAATACGTGGGTAGCACCATATGTGACTTAAAGAAAAGGATTTTGGAACATAAGAGGGCCACAACAAACAAGGACAGAAACAATGCCGTGGCTAAGCATATGGAAACACACCATAACAGCAATTGGAAGTCTCTGAAATTCTACGGAATAGAAACTGTACCTGTTGATAAACGTGGGGGAAACAGGGAGAAACTACTGCGACAGAAGGAATCGTGTCACATCATCAATTTCAGAAGCATGACACCGTTTGGTCTGAACCAGTCAGAAGAATTATACATACATCTTTAGCACCACAAAATGACTAAATAGAAAACTGACGAACTTAAGGATATAATTTACGAATTCCATGAATAAAATTTGAGAAAATATTGTGTGTTTGGGGCCAAGAGGGCCTTGTAATCAGGACCGCCCACCAGAGGGCGTTAGATAAAGAACTATAAAAGCATTACAATTTATTTTTGTGGCACACAATATGAGTTCATAAAATATTTAACTAATGTCTTGTACTTGGGCGTTTACGAGTTCACTACATGAGGTTTATTTGAAAAAATTAAGTGGTGGTACACCATATTGGCTTAATAAGTTTACAAAAATGACTGTATGACAGTTAATTATTATTTTTTACTATTCTGTTTAAGCCAATATCATGGTTAAAAGTAATTGACTACATTACCCAGAATTCTGATTTACGAAATCCCGCTCCCAACAGGAAACGTAGATATGACAATGTCCTGTCTGAACCTTTTTTAAAATGTAATGTTTTTTTCAAAATTTCAACCGTGATCAAGTCGGCGGATTTCGACGAAACGTGTTGGTTGTTTTTGAAGTGTCTAACGAGTGTGGATTGTGATGGCTTGGAAATAAATTGAACTATTGGATATCACAACATTTTGCTGGAGTGCGACCCTACTTTCTTCGTACGGGAGGAATTTGGTTTATATATATATATATATATATATATATATATATATATATATATATATATATATATATAGCATTGTAGTTTTAAACAGTGCAATTTAAATCTATAAATGGTTGTAGTTGCCTTAAGAAAAAAGTGAGACAAGGAAGAAATAAAATGAAAAACATTTGTACAATCACTAATACAATTAGAAGTAGCCTAAGTCCTAGCTTATAATTCCTTTGAGCTTGTTCTGGGTATTCTCAGTGGTGACAGTAGGGGTAGCAGTCATCATGCAGAAGTCTCAGTGCGAGTAAGGACCAGCTGGATGCATCTAGTAAAAGAGTGAGGAGCTCCATCTAGAGTCTGGTAATGGATGAGCTTACCAACAGAGGTACTCAGCAGGATTGGGTGGGTAGAATGATTGTCTGAATGGGGCTTCTAGACCATGGAGTGAGCTGCTGCTGTGGATTAAGGGAGGAATTTGCTTATTAGGAAGGACTTAGCTTGTTTTTTGAATGTAGAAGTAGATGAGATTTTTCTGATGCCTGGTGGGAGCAGGTTCCATGTTCTTGGTGCAGCTCCAGAAAAGGCTCTGTCGTATGGTTTTTTCTTATGGAAGAGTGGAGGTTTTAGAAGAAGAGTACCGGCGCTCCGTGAGAGTATGCTTCCTCCAGAAATCAAAGTTTTCTGTGCTAGGTACAGTGGGGTTTTAGATTGCCTTATGAGTTAGTCAGGCCATCTTTAGTTGGATTCTTGCTTCATGAGGCAGCCAGTTGAGAGCTTTCAGATGTGGGATGATATGGTCAATTTCTTTTGATCCTTTCAAGAGTCTTGCGGCTGCAATAATATAGGCTTTAAGCGGGGCTGTTGAGACTTTGGGTAGTCCTGATAGAGTAGTACATCCATATTCAAGTCTCGAGATGACTAATGACTGAACTGCAGTTTTGAGGTCTAGTGGTTCGATGTAAGGTTTCACTTTTCTAAGGTAGCTGAGGTGAAAACGGGCATTATTAGCCATCAAGTTGATGTGTGATTGCATATTAAGGTTCTTGTCTAGAGTGATTCCTAGAGACTTGATGGAGTCCACCAGGATTGGAGTGCAGTTTAGTGCAGTGATTAGCTTAATACAATCCTTACTAACCGTGGAGTTTTTTTAGGGGGAGATTAGAAGGGATTAGTTTTTTTGAGTGTTTGGCTTAAGGTGATTGTTTGTTAGCCATTGGTCTTTTTAAATGCTTGATTCATCGTCTTAATCTCTTCTAGGAAAGAGATCTTAATATATAGCTGAGTGTCATCTGTGGAAGAAGATGTTAGCTTATTGTAGTATTTTGGTTAAGGGTTCGATATAGGGATTAAATAGTGATGGGGATAGTGTTGAGCCTTGTGGTACTTCTAGTAAGTTAGGGGATGGTGTGGGTGGATTTTGATTTACCAGGAATCTTTGCGTTCTGTTGTCTAAGAAGGATTTAAACCATTTTACAACAGTTCCCAATAAACCCATCCTATTCTCAAGTCTCTTGAATATTTTGCCATGGTTAACAGTGTAGAAAGCAGATGAGAGGTCAAGTAGCACAAGCAGACATGTTTCATTACAGTCTAATGCTAGTAGGGCATCATCTACAATATGTAGAATTGCTGTTTCGGTGCTGTGCCCAGGTCTGAAACCTGTTTGGCAGGTGTCGGTTAAGCTGTTGTTGAACACATTTTTCTATTACTTTGGCTAAAATGGGAATGTTGGTTATCGGTCGGAATTTGTTTGGGTCCGAAGGGTTTTCTGTTGTTTTTTTTAGGATGGGGATGACTTGGCCGATTTTTAGGCAATCCAGGATGGATCCTTGAGAGAGCGATGCATTGATTATCTTGGTCCAAATGGAGATGATAGTATGGTTGATGGATAACAGGCAACTCGACGGGAGGGGGTCGTTGTAGTGGTTGATCGGTTTTATAGACGAAAAGATTTTGGTGATGTCTCTGTGGTCATAAAGTTTGAAGGAGGTCCACTGGGCTTTATTTTTGGATACTGACAGAGTAGGTTGGGTTGGTTGATTGGTTGGAGAATGTGTAGGAGAAGTGGGGTTGTCAGCGGCAGTCTTCAGTTCCTTCTCTAGGGAAGTGGCTTTAGTAGTAAAGAAGGAAGAGAATTCTTCGCTGCTTAAATGGGATTTAGATGTCGAGTGCGAATTTGGCCATATTGTTTGATTGGTCTTTAAGTATTTCGAATAGTTTCCTTGGTCTGTTTTTGACGTTGTCAAGTTCTGACCTAAAGAAGTCTTATTTAGATTTACTGTAGGAGTTTCTGGACTTTCTTAGCAGCCTTAAGTGAAGGAATTAAGGATGTTGTTTCCATTGCCGTTCAGTTAGTCTCAGTTTGTGTCTTTCTTCATTGCGAGAGCCATTGAACAAAGGGTTTATGTCTTCGTCTGGTATACTTTTGAGTTTTGGCGGGCCTAGGGCGTCAATAATTTTTCTCATCGTGGAGTTGTAGTGTTCCGTAAGCTTGTTGACATTCTCCATATTAATAGTAGGAAGAAGTTCTTTCTTGCATTGTGTAGCTAGTATCTCCAACTTTAGGTGTTTTGTGTCACAAACCCATTGTTTGGGTTTGATAGATTGTGAGGTCGATTTCTTTCTTGTAGGGGTATATGGAAGGTGATAATATGATGGTCTGACCAATCGCAGGGGTCGATTTGGATTGTATTAACCATTTTTTCTCTGGAAATGATCCAGTCTAGTGTTGCACCTTTATTGTGGTTGGAAGGGTACATGCTTGGACTAGGGGTGGATCTGCTAGGAAATCTTTGACAGCATTGACTTGAGGATCATAGGGCTCTTCCCAATGAAGATTGAAGTCCCCTATGAATATACTATTCGAATGAGGAACAGAGTTTGTTGTAATGATTTCTTTTAGTTGGTCAATGAATAGGACGCTTTTGCCTGGGGGGAGGGGGGGAATAAAATACGTGTAGTTCGCAGAGTTGGTTATCTATAGATTTTAAGGAGATCCCAGGGTATTCACAAGATTCGATGGGGTCGGAGTGAAGTATAGTAATAGAGATGTCAGCTCGGTGGATACAGGCAATACCTCTGCTCATTTTGTGTTGGTCTGTCTAGCCTAACAATGTTGTAGTTGGGAGGCACAGAAAGGTCTAAGCAAGGGGAAGAAGATTCCATAAGCCGTGATTTCGTCAGGATGGTTAAATCAACTTCTTGACTCAAAATGAGGTCAGCGATGTCAGAGGCATGTTTCATTTCTAAGCAGCGTTTGAGTAGAAGGAGGAGATTGGTTTTAGTGAGTTGCCCCAGTTAGTTTCATATATTTCGGGGGTTAATGTTACTTTTTTTTTTAGGTTGTTAGGGTTAACCTTTCTGTTATTTGGCAGAGTTGTTCTGTTTGCATTGATTGGGACGCAACAAATTGTATGCTCATCCACCATGTGGGGGGTTTGGAGACGATTCGTAAGATAGTAACAGGGACTGCGTATCCACGTCTGTCAGGTATCGATGGTGTTCAAAGTTGGCGATTGGACAGAGGCAGGGGAATAGTATTTAGCTTGCTGTGGGCTGAGAGAGTTGATTTTTGAAAATGGTTGATTTTAGAGAGATAATTTTTTTAAATTTCTGGTTGCATTTTTAGAGAGATTAGAGGGGTAAAGAATAGTGAAGGATTTACTTCTTGTCAGGTTCATATTTAATCCTGACATGTTAGTTGAGGAGAGTTGGAATCTGGAACTATCCTATTTATCCTTAGCTGCTTTAGGACCAGGAGATCAGGAAGAAGGGCAGGGCCAGTTAGGTCTGATCAGTTTGATGTAATTTCAATATGGCTGCTTCAAGCAGGTAGCTAATCAACTAAGTGCTTTTTTTTTACCCTCTTCTATTTCTATAGACAAATCTGACACAGTTTTGAGTCATACCATCATGGCTGCCTGAAGTGGGTAGCTAATCAGGAAGTCCTTTTTTTGTTTCTGATCCAGGGGTGTTAGACCTCTTTCTTTTCTATGAAAATGTTTATAAAAAATCTTTAAAAAAATAGAATAATTAAAAAATTAAAAAATAATAAAGAAATAAAAAAGTAAGAAAATAAAATTGAAAAAAATTACAATTAGGAAAATTATGAAAAAGTTACATTACCCTCAAGCATATCATTCATTTTTATTTATTAGCTATGCCATTCATCAACCATCCATGCAAGCATATGGCAAAGGACTACACTGGCTGTACATACAAAATGGCTGCCTGCCATTGCCACATGGTCATCAACAACAACAACGCAGAGCAAAACAGCATAGGGAACAATGAGAAGACATGCATGTCTATGACAAAAGCACACTGGCTACCTACACAAAATTGGCCACCAACCAACCACATGGTGTACCAGCAAGCTAGGAGTCGTGGCCGCAACATAATGATAGGAGAACACACATGCAAGCCTATGGCAAAAGCACACTGGATACTTTTGCAAAATGACCACCAGCCACGTGGTCAAACAGCAAGCAGGGAAGCATGGGGAACAAAGAGAAGGCATGAAGGCCTATGGTGGAAGCACACTGACTGGCTACACAAAATGGCCGCCAGCCACATGGTCAGACTAAAACAACAACTAGCAAGAAGGCATGGCCACAAACAAAGAAACCATGCAGGCCTATGGGGAAAGCACACTGGCTGGCTACACAAAATGGCCGCCAGCCACATGGTCACAACAACAACAACCAGTAAGGGGGCATGGCCACAAACAAACAAGAAATGCAGACCTATGGGGAAAGAACACTGTCTGGCTACAGAAAATAGCAACCAGCCACAAGCTCAGGCAACAACAACAACCAGCAAGAAGTCATGATCACAAAGAAGACATGCAGCCCTATCGGGAAATCACACTGGCTGACTACACAAAATGGCCACCAGCCACATGGTCACAACAAGAACAACCAGCAAGGGGGCATGGCCACAAACATAGAAGAAATGCCGGCCTATGGGAAAAGCACACCGGCGGACTACACAAAATGGCCGCCTGCCACATGGTCAGACAACAACAACAACCAGCAGGAATGCATGGCCACAAACAAAAAAGACATGCAGGCCTATGGGGAAAGAACACTGGCTGGCTACACAAAATTGCTGCCAACCACATGGTCACAACAACAACAAGAGGGAGGCCTGGAAAACAAAGAAAACATGTAGGCCTAGGGTGGACACCAACTATACAAAATGGCCCCAGGCCACATGGTGTACTGATTCTTGTACAACAAAGGCAAATGGTGGCCTATGCCAAACACATACACACACACACACACACACACACACACAGTGGCCAGATAAAAGAGGCATGGTAACACAGCATTAATTCAGCAATGCCAAAAACAAAAATAAACAGGACAACATTTTTTTACAACAACACACATCCTCTAAAGCCATTACCCCACCTATACACTGTTTGCAGGAAAAATAAATCGTGAAATACCACTAAAAAATACATTTTGTATTTTAATCCAATGCCATCCGAAGTCCTAAATGATGTTTTAATTCAACAGGCACCTTAGAAAACAGTTGTTTCATGCACCCGTGAATAGTACAGGGCCTACTGGCTGGAAGGCTCATTGACAAGGTAGGCCACATAGTGAATTATTTAAATCAATCAATATTGCAAACTTATTAAAAACATAGAGAAGAAAAAAGAAAATGAACTGAACTGTGCAACATTTTTCCTTTACAATAGAAGATACATTTCATGCACAAAAAAACTAGTCCCCTGCTAAAACTGCAGGCCCCCTACCACAATAAATTTAAAAAATCGAATAAAAGTACAAATAAATCCAGTCAAACAAGCAACACCCTTATACAGCAGTTTTTCAACCTATTTGTGATATCTCAAAAACAAATTCCTTAAATCCAAATTGGTCATATATGCATAAAGCAAAAATCCCATATTGCTATGCTAAGGTGGTCCATATCCCTACAGGGAATGGACTTTGAAGTGGAACACAGATCTGGTAGTGCCCATGCCAATGCAGATGGCCTTTCCAGGTTCTTCCACTTAAACGATGAAGACTCTGTAGGGGAAGGTTAGTCTCATCCTCCTTCATTAGGGGAGGGGGAGGTCATGTAGAAAAGTACCTCTTTTGGACATGGTTAGCCCCCACGTTTTGCCTGGAAAATGATGTAATTTTGACTGTAAGTGCACAGAGTCCCTGCAAACTAGGCCCCCTGTGCCAGAGCTCCTTCCCTAAACTGTACCTATTGTTTCCACAATTAGCATCACTTTAGCTCACATACAAGTCCCTAGTAAAAGATACCCCTTGTACCAAGGGCCCTGTAGTTAAAGAGGGTCCCTAAGGGCTGCAGCATGAATTGTGCCACCCTAAGGGATCCCTCACCATGCACATGCACACTGCCACTGCAGCCTGCGTGTCTTGGCACACATCCCAGTGTAAATAAACACACACTATGTATGGGGGTAAAGAAAGTAAGAGCAAAATGAGGAACACTATATGTGTTCGGACGAGAACCCTCTCTCTCCCTAGGGTGACATGCTTCATCATAGGGTCCCCTCCGCACACTGGGACCGCAAGGTACCCAGTGTGGGCTACGACTCTCCCATAGGAGAGGAGCAGGGGTGTTCTACAGCACGTAAAGTACTACTTTCTATGTGGGCAGAATGAGGGGCAGAGTGCAAAGAAAAAGTGAATAAAACTATCTCCTGGTTGGCGAAAAACTTCGCTCTGGTGCCCCCAGTGTATAGGGATAAAAAAGCGAAGTGAAATGGGGATATAGATATTATCCTATCTTATGGTCAACATGTTTCTGCCATGTATGACTGTAAAGTTCAAGGCATTCCTCAGGACCAAAGAATGTATGTCACTCTGCAATATGAAGTGTGTAGAATATACAATAAAAAGGTATATATAAAAATATTAGGACATACAGTCCGCAAATGTGATAATAAGCGTGTAAGAGTTCTAATTGCTGGGAAAAGTCTGATGACAGTTGAGTGAATCCTTACCTACACACTGATGTGTCATTTGGACCATTTAAGATGATGGTGCCACAAGAACAGCTTTTGAGCTGACTGTATGGCCTGATATTTTTATATATACCCCTGCTCCTCTCCTACAGGAGAGTCGTGGCCCGCGCTGGGTACCTTGGGGCCCCAGTATGCGGAAGGGACCCTATGATGAAGCATGACATAGGGTTAGTGAGGGTTCTCGTCTGAACACATATAGTGTTCCTCATTTTGCTCTTTATTTCATTGGTGGCCTGTGTGCTCAGAGGTCGAGAACAATGCCTTTTTTGGGTGGAGGTGTTCACACCTGGCTGGTCAGGAAGAGCCATCTGTGGGAGGGAGCTTCAAAGACCTTGCTGCCTTTGTAATGCAACCCCAACCTCTCTGGTTCAAGGGAGCAGGCCCCCTTCCTGTCCTCACCCCTTTTTGCCCAGAGGACAGGCGGGAACATTTAGAAAGAATAGGAGGCGTGTGTCGTTTTGCCAGCTCCACCCAACAGGTACTGGAGGCGAGATGAAGTACACTTTTCAGTGCCCACCATCTTGAAGATTATGGGACTTATCCAAACAGGGCGAGGGGTATGTCTCCCTCCAACCGAAGGTGGGCATAATAAAGGGTGAGGACACCCTAGGTAAGGGGCCAACTGACCACTACCTGTCACTGCCTTGTAACACCCCTAAATGTAGTGTTTAGGTGGCATCCCCAGACCCTGAACTTCAGTTCCTGATGACTTAAGAAGAGCCAGACACCAGAGTCATACCCGTAGAAAGGACTGCGGAGAACTATCAAATTGGCCACTGCCCTACCGGCCTGTCTGCAGCCCTTGATGAACTTGCGCTAAAAGATGACTTGTCTTGCAGCCCAGTGACCTCCAAAATCTTGAGGGGACTCCCTGCCTTCGACAAAGATTAAGATCTCCTGAGAACAGGGAATCTGTTTGCCGGCAACAAACTACAAGCAATGCCTCTGTCACCTGAAGAACCGCAAAACCCTGCTACCGGTTCCACCTCTGCACCTCTGACCTGAGTGCAAGTGGCCCACCAGTCCCAGTGAGTTTCCCCAGCACTCCAGAGCCCTGGTCCACTGTCAGTTGATCCCTCCCAGACCCCTTGATGTTGCCTCCAGCCTCTGCATGGAGACCCCCTCATCCGCAACCTCCTCTGCTAAATCGTTTTCAACATCAAAAGACACCCCTGCACCTGCCGTCCCTGAGCCTTGGTGAAGCTGACCTAAGGTGTCCCTATTTCTCCAAGCATCACAACTTACCTCTCCAGCTGTTGGGTTCCTTAGGCAGGCTGCCTTGCCTGAGCCTTCAGGTCTTTTCTGAGTTTGCCTTTCTCAATTGCCTTACATTGGGCACCCAATGCTGTGTTGTCACCCTGCACCGAGCACCCCTGTGCCACTAGTAGTGTAGTGTTGGTGCTGCTTTGGACCCTGCCCAGTGCTTGCTTCAACCCCCCCCCGGAGACTGGCTCCGCAAGCTGCTACTACTTACCTGCAAGCTGCCTCTGTTCGCAGTGTTTGCACCCTGAGAATGTTTGGTCTTAGGCACTTAAAGCGAAGGAGAAAGGAGTTTTGACAATGTTTTATGATGACGTAGTTCTGTTTTTGTGGTGAACTGTTTGGTTGCGTGATGATGACTGTGGATTCAATTGGTGGGCTAATTACTAATTTAGTGCTGCATTATAAATATTTATGAACCCATTTGATGTTATTTTGTATTGTAATGTAAAGTGGATTTGTAGCATGCTGCTTGTCACCTGTGAGGGTACCCAGGCACTGAATGCTAAATGGAGAGAATTAAGTTAGTTATCAGATTTCGTCATAAATCCAAGGTCTTGAGATATTATTATTACCTCATCTGTATTGTAGTGTGTAGAGCGAGACCTCGCTTACACATCCGTAGGGACCTGTATTAATGGACTTTTCATTTTCTGTTTGAGAGATTAATTTGGGTTACTGTGCTTGCCCTGAGTGCACGTGGTGTAGTGCATTAACTCTGGGTTAGGATTCTGCAAGTCAGAAGTTTCAATAGTAAAACTTTGTATGCTGTACGAAATTTCGGTCGTTTTATGGTACTATTTTCTTTGATTTTCTCGAAATTGAGTTTCCACTGTCAAGAGTGTTTTGATTCATGAAATACTGATTTATTTTCCTTTCAAGGGTACACAGACAAGAGATTCATTGATTGCTAAATGTTTATTTGCGGTTCTGCAGTTTTTTCCTTGTTCACAAAGAAATCGCGCTGTGATTGACTGTTCAGCCAGGGAGCTGTGCTGGCATGACATCAACGCTAACAGTACTATGATTGGTTGTTTGTCAGTTTAGCCACGCTGGGATATGGGGACCTTTGACAGATCCGTGCTGCGATTGTCTGTTGTTTATTAAATTTGTTTTCAAGGCTGTTTTGACTTTTTAAGTCATTTTGAGCTTGAGTAAGTGTAATCATGTGTGGAGTATTGACAAAACTTAAACATAAGAGAGAGAATAAGCCTGAGGCAGGTTAGAAAATGTTGAAGTCACACCAGCATTTGAAATGGTGGAAGAGGTTGGGTATTACACGTGTGTCTAGATTCCCGAATGGAATAAATATAGAGCACACAATGAGAAATTGCAATTACCTATTGAGGGCACCTTGAACTTTGAGGAATTAGACTTTTTGAGACAGACCATGTATGATATGAAGCCAATGCCTAGGGCTACAAAGTTCTAAGCAATCAATAAATGGGTTCACATGGCAACACAGAAGGAGAGAAAGAAGAAATCTAGAGCATTTAAGAAGTCCTTCATGGGGTGGTTACAAGTCAGGCTAGATGGTGAGCAGAAAGCATGGAGAATGGAAACAATAGAAAAGGTTAAAACATTACCTGCTATAGTGACAGAGACAGAACAGGTTAAAACAAATAATTCAAAATAGAAGCAAGAGAATGAGGAATCAGAAGATGATGATGATGATGACAAATTCTTAATGAGTTACTGATTTCAAGACCTCCTCCGCACATAGACAGACTGGCAGAACCGATTCAGATTACTGTTGAAGTTGGTGGAGAGGAGAGATACAGCAGCAGTGGAAGCTCCTATTGGAGTTGTACCAAATGCCCCAGCCAAAGTTCTGACTACAAAGGTAATGTATAGTATAAGTGGGACAGAGCACACTGTCTCTACAGTGGTGATGGAGCCACCTCCCAAAGCGATTTTTTTATTGGGATTCCTAAAATAGAATTTGGAGAGATGCTCCAGGGTAATGTGGATTTGAACAGACTATTGACATATAATGCTGGTGAAATCAGATATTTGATGAAAGAAGCATCAATGAAGCACATGATGAATTAGAAGAATTGGCTGATGAATTAGATGTTGACATAAGTAAAAGGAAAAATGTCAAATGAAATTATAAAAATGGATTTAATGCATGATGAAATTAAAGAGATGGGTCTCATTACACTGAGAGCCCATATTAAAGATTTAATTGAGAAAACACGAGACTCGGGAGATTTTAAGGAATATCAAGAAAAAGGGAACAGTAAATAAGAAAAAGATGAAGAACAATGAAGTGAAGGGGGGAAAAGGTGCAGCAAGTGATTCAGAGGTGGGGACGAGTACATTGACAGAGTTTCCTTTATGAGGGGTTGATGCAAATATCTCAAAGCATAGCAGCGTCGAAATTCCAGGGAAAGATGCTGTTGAAGGTTTTATTTCTGCTTTTGTGAATGGACTGAGATCAGAGATTAGCAATAATTTTCGCAAAGGCAATTGTGTTGGTCAACAAGAGACACTGATGGGATTTTAAATTAGATACAAATAGCAGAAAAAGCAGTTCTAGAGGTAGACTAAAGTGGCCCATATATTGATGGAGAAGTCAATAGCCATTCCATTTATTTTTTGATTGATACTGTGGCTACCCATTCTACAGTTTGTTCTGTGGAAGTACCAAACCTACACCTCTCGGGAACAGAAGTCCAAGTTGTAGGGATCAACAATAAACTAATTTTTAATCAAGTTTCAGCAGATGTGCTAGTCAAGTCAAGTCAGGACAAATGTGAAATCAACTTCAGTTTATTATATGTGGTTCAAGCCCAGTTACTTGGAAGGGAGCTTCTTTGTAAGATGAATTGTGTTATTTACTGCACACCAGGTGGTGATGCAGTAGAAGATTCATTTGCAAAAATAATTGCAGAGAACTCCTGAGTTGAGATGTACCCTGTTTCGATAAAAGAAGACCTCTGTTCAGATTTAAGACTTAGGACCTTATAACGATGCTGGCTGGACCGGCTTCTGCAATCCTGTCAGACGAGGTCAGACTGCTCCAGTCTAGTCAGAAGCGGTCACTCCGACCACCATATTACAATGCATTCGTATACATTGAATTCCAACTGCCGCAGTTCTTCTGACTCCGGCAGAAAATTACGACCACAGTGGTGTTGGGAAGGACCAATGGAGCCAGTCGGAATGCAGACCGACTTCTGAACTGCCAGACCAATTACGATGCGCCTTTCTAACAAGCCGACCATGGTGGTCCAACCACCTCATCTGAGCTGGCGGAAAGGGAGGGGTATAAGTCCCAATACCTGTACACAGATTCTCATGTCCTATGCCAACATGGAGCACATTGCACACATCCTGCAACTGTTGTACCTGCTCCATGACGCACAAAATAACACAGTTGTGGACGCAACCACTGGTAAGTGTCACACCTACCTGTGTACATGGAGTACTCAGCAAATTGATGCACCCCCATGGAAAAGCAGGGGCGTAGCTTGGTCAGCATGAGTGGGGGGTGTTTGCAACCAGTACAAAAATCATCATGAGGAACATTTTAGCAATAACTACACATATCATGAAAAGCAGCACATGAGGGGTAGGAAGGGGCAGTTGTAAGTGCAAGTAGTGCCAGTTGTGTAGCAGGGCATGAAGTGGTCGGACGCCTGCTTAGCACCAGTAGGTCAAAAAAGCAGGTGCTGAAACGAGTCTCATTGGGCTCTCCATAATTTGCCCTCACCCTCAGAAATGGGACTCTGCAACTGTACCACCTTCCACTGCTGCAAATGTAACTGCAAAAAGACTCGTAATAGACCATTCACAGTCTCATGTCAGAACTGAAGCATCATCATACTCCTATGCAATGAAATCACAGTTATTGCTGCAATATCTAATGAAACAAACTACCATAGGAAAATCCATTATTTCTGGCATTTTAAGGTGCAATATAACTTGTCATATCACATATCTGGATGTTGTGCAATGACAGAAGTAGTAACATACCATACGTGTGGGGAACTATGGCCAATCACAAATGTGTCACTTATTGCTTGTAAGCCACGCCATTGTGAGACACCCCCTCAATACATTCATCCCACTCAAAGTCCTGTTGTAGAGAACATGTAAAAGCACAAACACAAAATTCACAACACTATTCAAATTTATCACAACATAGAATACAGAGAGAGTGTGTATGTGTCATTGTGGGCAAGTAAAACATCTCAGGGGATAATCTGCACACTTCACATCACCTGAATGAAACTGCTCCTCGCCAACTATGTTTCACATGATATACTAATCATGGGTTTGTGATACTACATACACCCCCCTGGAGCCAGAAGTGGATACGTTTAGGGGCGTGGTATCCCTGGTCCAAACATATTTTGTGGGCCCCTGTACGCACCATCACAGAATGTATGTTGCCATCACATCTGCATGATATACTCTATGTCCAAGTCACTGAAAATGTACAGGCACACTCTCCAAAACTTTACATGTGTGCACATCTCAGAAGCAGGAGTACTGATGGGTGCAATAAACAGTCAGAAAACAGCTCCCTTCTTGAATGAAATGGCAATTATCTTCTGTAACACCCTCACATTGCTCATAAAAAGGTCCTGTACCTTCACTGCTAAAGCATTGTATTGGCCCTTCACACATCACCCATGTGAAAAATGTAAGTCAGGTAAATGGGATTCCCACAAACCACAGTGTCAAACATTTGGAGTCCACAATGTAAAGAGTCCTTGCAGATTTGGGTTCCCCAAACCACAGGGGCTCCTGCAAGGCTAAGGGCCAAGGTCACAGTCCATATTGCACCTTCCTCAAAGGCTCCATGTGCACAGGACCTATGGCATGCTGTAAATCGGGGACTAACAATATTTTTATAAAGCGGCATGCACATGTGGCTAATGTGTACGTTCGAGTCAGTAAATAAAACACTGCAGCAACAGTGGTTGTCAGATATCCCATAAAAGTATGTGGAAAAAACACATATGGAAATGGTAACATGTGCATCCAAAGTACTAATTTGGTATGGCAATTCAACACCTACCATTTGTGGAGAAAGAAATACCTACTTTGCACACATATCCACCCAAAATCCCAGGCAGTACTGCAAGCTGAAATCCGTGGACATTGGCAAAGGCAAGCTGCAACCTACCAAAGCAGATCCTACCCAATGTAATGTCATCCCCAATTGAAACACATCCCATATATACATTCATTGAACATTAACCCTCGGCCTCTGTAACTCAATAACTTGTCCCAAGGTCTGACTATACTTACCACTGCAAAAGGATTTACCATCATGATAAAACAAACACACCCCAAATCATCCAATAACAACATTTAGCATCAATAGCAATACCAGTACAAAGTTCTACAAAACTAATAAAGGTTTTATATGAGACAACAAATCGATGTCTGAAAGCAAAGGCAAATGCCAGTCCAAGTTTTATTGTGTGGGCCAGCACACTGCTGTGCCACCAAACTTGCCTTCAAGAACACTGCCATGGATACCTCTTGGGGTGGGGAGGGCAGGGTTGGTCTGTGGGACAGTGGGAGGGCTGCTTTCGGGATGGGGAGGGCTGAGTCTGACCACGCAGGGGATTTTGTATTCCAAAAGGGTAGTGATGGGTTTAGGAAGGGGGGACAGGTGTTTTACCTTTTTTGTTTTGTTTTAGAGCATTTAGATTGGGGTGGGGCTGAGGTCCTTTAGGATATTGGGAAGTGGTGGGCCAGTTTCTGTACCTTTCCCCCTTTTCTGCTTACGGCCTTTTTGTTTGGCAGGGGTAATGGTGTGTTTAGGAGGGGGCAGTGTTTCTGGGGGTGAATTGTGAAGTGAAAGGGATGAGTAGGAGTGGGAAACCAGCCCTGGATTTGGGAGGGGGACGGGCAGCTGTGTCAGGGAACAGTTCGAGGGCAGACTAGGTGAGTATTTTAGGACACTGGGGAGAAGATGAGCCAAGGGGTGTGGTATTGGAGGTAGAGGGATATATAGTCTGAGGTGTGGCCGTTTGTGCATATGTCTGTGTGTCTCATGTATGTTTGGTTGTTGAATGTGTGTGGTCCTTTGCAATGTGTGATGTGTATGTGGCTGGTGCTGTTGGTGTGGTGTCTGTGTGTGTGATGTGGGTAGTGGCTGTGTCTAGTGGTTTGGTGTCTGTGTGTTTGATGTGGGTAGTTGTGTCTGGTGGTGTGGTGTCTGTGTTGTGTGTGTGATGTGGGTAATGGCTGTGTCTGGTGGTGTGGTGTCAAGCTGTATGTGTTTAGTGGCTGTATCTTTTGGTCTGGTATCTGGATGTATGTGTGTAGTGGCTGGGAGTGGTGTCTGTGTGTATGTCACTGGATGTGGTGGTGAGTGCTTGGTGAGAGCTTGTGGTATGTTTTTCCTTCATATGGTTCTCTTCGAGTGTGCTGCATGTGAATATTGAGGTGGATGCGTGCATGTGTTTTGGATAGGTCTGGGAATAGGGGTTTTGGATGAGGAAGAGGTGGGGGTTGGGGTGGAAAGCTGGAATTGGCGGAAGGCTGCAGTGAGTGTTAAAGCCAGAACCCTAAAAAGATCACTGTAGGACATGTCAGAGTCAGTGCTTTCCAGATATGACATTATCTGCATCAGCTGGGGGCTTTGTACTTGGATGGCATTCAGTACTGCAGTCTGACCCACAGAGATCTGCTTCAGGATGTCAATTGCCTCCACACTCAGGGCAACAGAGGAGACAGGGGCAGGGAATGAGGTGCCTGGTCCAAAGGAGACTCCTCCCATCTTAGGAGAACAGGCCCAGACAGCTGAGCAGCAAGGATGGTGGAGATGGAATAGGGTGACGGATTTGGATATTGCGGACGCAGGTCCAGGGGAGTCCACCACCAGGCTGTGACCACTGGAGCTCGACTCTGATGATGATGGTGATGCAGATGTCTTCCCTTGCTCCTCCAATCACCCTCTGGGCCACTGGTTGCCTCTGATTCACTGGTGTGATGGGAATCACTGTGGCCAGTTGCTTCACCAACTAATAATGGCAGAAATAGGTTTAGTTCAATTGCATGAACACATTGGGCAACCAGATCCTAACACAACACATTACACAATTGCACAGATCACAACATGTACAAGGATGACTACATTGGCTCCAGCATTGCTATGAGCATATGCATAAATGCTACATGACCTGTGCACAGTCACACATACTGGTGTCATAACCACAGTCTGCTCCAACTGCATGTGTGGCTTTGTCACAAATCCAGCCTCATGTGTGTAGCAGGAGATATCATCGCCCTGTCAACCTAGTTCTTTGTAGCATACTATAGTTACCTGATGTTATCAAAGGGGATGTCCACATGGACTGCATTACTACCTATACACGAGGCCTGGCAATCAGATAATGGTCAGCTGTTGGGTTGAGTTTGCCTGCGTGCAAGATGACCGCGACTTGATCGCGCTCCGGTAGCCATCCCAACAATCCTGGTTAAATTCTGCACCCAGATGCAATTATATAAGCCCCCGGGGCCCACGTTGTGGCGGGGAGCTGAAGCGGTATCAAGCGCTGCCTTCTACTCCGCCATCTGCAATCCGGAGGAGCTCGAAGGCGAGGACAGGGTGAGCGGCCTGTTGATCCTTGGCTCTGCGGCCTCCGTCGAGGCTGACAGGGTGGAGCGACGAATGGTGGTCCCCAGGGCTTCGGGCAACCCGCTGTTTTGCTGCTGCTGGTGATGACCCCCGATTAACTGCCTGGCATGCCTGGGCCTCCGAGGGCCGTGAACGCGGATCCCCTGGCAGCCCTGGAGGATCTGTGGTGGACCGCCATATGTGTCTCTGCTTCTCGTTGGGAGCCGGGGGGCACAGGCCGGACTCTGTCGACTCTCAGGTGAGCTTGGGGGTTGGAGTGCGCTCGCTATGGCGGGGGCGCACCAGAGGGGGCCCGCAATTGCCTCCATGCTTGCGGACACTGAGGGGGCCTGACTGGGATTCGTGCGGGTCTCCCTTTCCAGTATTGCTGCTGCCTGGCCTCCAGCCTGGTGGATCGCTGCTGAAACCTGCGGACTTCTGGGGGTACTGTGCTCTCATTGCAGAGGTTGGTCGCTGCCCTGCTGTGATCTGAGAGCATGCTGCTTATACCTGCTTCTCGCGGCTTCGCTGATGGAGCTGGGTTGATTGCGCCTAGCTGGCTGCTGTCTAGTTGTGCTCGAGGTTGTACTATTTGGGAATCTGGTTTAGGATCTATCAACACAGTTATGTATGAGGTGGTTAGATCGCCTGAGTGGTTTCACTTAGGGGAACCCATTGGACCCTCAGGTAGCTTAGTATGGCGGCCTATTTTCAAGTATATTAATTGAGTTTTTCCGACGGCGGGTGACGTTTTGGTCACCTGGCTGCGTGTCACGGGACTTTCTGCCAGGAGGATTTCAAACAAGATGGCGAAGGATATGCCCTTTATGCATCCCGCGACCACTTATTCGTGTGCGTCCAGACGGTTCACGCGCTTTACGAGGTAAGAACTGTTGAGACAGAGGGTGGAATCACCATACCGCTATATTCTTAGTGGTTGTTGACATGTATTTATGCGCTTTCATTTCAGGGGCGACTTACCAGAGTTGTGCCCCGCGGTATCCAGGGGAGACTACCGTACCTTGGATTGCTGTTATAGAATTTGTTATTTTGTGCCACTCACGTAGTTTGCGCCAATACTGCACAGATATCGCTATATAAACGTAAGCGCTTGGAGCTCACCTTTCGGTGAGTATTTTTCTGGCATTTATTCTAAGACAACACAGTTACAATTCGGCCTTATTTTTTGGTCATTTCTACCTTGTGTCATTTCCAGGTTACACATAGCTCCTCATAGCTCCTACTTTTTGGGATCCAACTACTTTGTCGGATGTCAGGGGTGGCACAGTGATATTATTATGTGGTGAGTGTGTTATCTTAGGGTTCTGTCAACATTAGCGATGAGCATTTAGTAATTACTATGCTTCACTTGGGGCACGCAATTTTGACTGAAGCTTTGTACATTTTCTTTGAAGGAGGGCAATGTCTATCCACCCATGGTATCAGGCAATTATAATTGTTTTTGTTTATGTCAAATTTGGACTGTCAGTTTTTTATTGGGACTTTATGGTGACCATTGATGTACTTGTTCTGATATTTAGGATGACTTTATAAGTATTAGCATGACATTTTTCGACAGGTGGACCTAGCGCTTTGATTACCTGCATCATGATGACATTGCTGGGCTGCTGATATTGCTCCAGTGCTTAAATATCAGCACTATATATTTAGTTTAGTGAGGGTAGAATTTAACCTTTTCTGTTGAATTATGTAGCTAATACTTCTACAGCTATTGTCAAGTGTAGGAAGCTGATCCAATGCATCACTTGTTTTTTATGAGGTTTTAATGTTGATTATTGTTATATTTTCCTTTTCCGTGCAGTCTTTGATCATTATACATCAGGACATCCACATTTGGATATTGAAATTTTATATCTGATGCATTGTGGTGACGGACTCATTCTCTAACTACAGTTTGTGAAGACTCCCAATTTTTTTGGTGGGTTTCTTCTTTTTTCTTAGCTCATTAACTAGCGAATCACCTATTAGGCACAATGGTGTAGATATTTGGTGTAGGCACTACATTATTAGAGCATGTTGTCTCTCGTGTTGGCATTAATCTAGTTACTTTCATAACTTGTTACCTCTTTTGATCACTGAGTGTGTCACGCTCGGGTGTATCATGAGTTTTGGTACCCTGATTCTTGAATTCTCTTTTTCTATTCTACATATTCTTGGTGTCTTTTGATCTCTTCTTTGCTTTTTGATACTTGATACTCTATGGTTTAGGGTCTCTTTTCATTGATACCAACTACAATGATTTCCGTCATAGAACGGATGTTTATCTTTCCCTATTTTAGGAGCAACATGTTTTGTACTTTATTTGTATAGGACATTTTTAATCTGTATATTTTGTGGTTTTTCGAGCATTGTTACAATACTGTATATAGCACACTTATTGTAATGTATCCTTCATTCCAGCCTTGAAAAAGTCTGAGTACAGACGAAACACGTGTCGGCTAATCGTGTGCTGGGACCTTTTAATCTTTGGATACTAATAAAGGATATAAGACATTTATACTGATGGACTCACAGGAATTATTTGATTACATTGGACTTTTTCTCATCGTCCTCATTGTGCGTGATTAATTTCATGACCAATTGAGTTAATGTAGGACCAGCACTATTTCTGGTGTGCTGTGGTAGCTTCTTTTGTTGTGTTTTGTGCTCGAGGGGCCTGGATTGACTGGCACAAACGAGAAGTGGGGGGCACTGACCTCACACATATGAACTCACGCAGAGCCAGCTGCTCTGGGGACCTCCGAAGGGACAATCGTCTAGTCCTATAGCAGGATTGACAACCTGGGCCAGGACAAGTGCATTTCTCAGATCTGCGGAGTAATGGTGTGCTCGCTCCAAGGGCATTCAGGGCTCACACATCTTTGACTTCTCGAGTTCCTTCGTGGTGGGGATAAATAGCCGCTTTGAGACATTGGTCCTAGCACAGTTGGCCATATCGAGAGGGGGTCCCAGCATGCACCCTTTGCACACATACAGGAGGCCCTCCATGCAACACTCCTGGGACCGCTAATTGCACCTTCATAACTTGCATTGCCCCAACCCTTGTGTTTCAGCTACAGTGCGAACTGGAGAGACTGTGCCTGCTGGGCGCTGGGACATATGTGCTCTTTGGAGTTGCGGACACGGTACTCTACATTACTAGGGCCCCCACCTCCTTGATGGCCATGCGCAAGGCGGATAAGACCCAAACTAAGCTCCAGTTTGAGCAGCGCAAGTCAAGGAATAGAGAAACGGAGGAGGCATCATCACCGTATAACCGGGTCGACGAGACAGAGGACTCGCCTGCAGACATACGTCACATCCTGCTTGCGATGCAGAAAAGCCTATCCACTATTGATGGCAAAATCGATTCCTTGGCTTATCGTACGGAACGCATGTCGGAGCGGCTTGATAAGCATGCGGAAAGCCTCGACATGGCGGAACGCTGCGTGACGGAGGTAGGAAAGTCTCACATGGAGACCAATGCGGCACAAAAAAAGATGGAGAAGGTTGTCGTTGCCCTACAAGACAAAAGCCAAAGACTTGGAAGGGAGGTCCAGAAGGAGTAATATCCGCAGTATAGGTCTACCGGAATCTACCTCTACTGGAGACATGGAACTGTTTGTGGAGAAATTGCTGTTACACTGTTGGGACGTGACGCCTTCTCCTCTATGTTCGTAGTTGAGCGAGCCCATCGATCTCTGGGCCCTAGACAGCCTCCAGGCCCCCCCCTCACCCAATCATCACGAAATTATTGAATTACCGACACAGAGATGCTGCCCTGGGGAGGGCCAGGGAGAAGGGAGACCTGCAGTTTGAGGGCTCCATGATTTCTTTGTTACCGGACTTGACCCAGAAAGTGCAGGAAGCTAGGCGCCTGTTTGCACCTTTGAAGCGCAAACTCCGTGATTACAACCTTTAATATGCTATACTATATCCAGCTAGGCTACGGGTGAACCTGAATGGCAAATCAAGAATGTTCTTGGATCCTTAATCCCTGCAGGCTGCCCTCAAGGACTATGTTAAACCTGACAAGAGGAAGGGCGATGCATAGGGGCCCTCTGGGGCTGCTGGCGGCGGAATGGACGAGTAGGACTGAAGTGGTACCACACGTATTGGCTGATGAGACTTCTTGTATAGGAGGTGTGGGGACGTCCTAGTCTACAGGCTGTCACTTTGATGGAAACTGTATACTGCACCTGGGAGTGTATTGGATCACTCCACTCCAATTATGAAGTACTGCATTTGATAGTTGCTGATTACCCCATTGAAATCCATTGATTGGCAAGTATTCCGTTGCCTTAAGTATACATCATTGTTGGTTGCACATAGGTGGTGTTGGGGGGAGGAGTTTTGGGTCTGATTACATTTTCCATGGTGTTCTCTAATTTCTGGGTGTGTATTCTTTCAGCGCAGATGGCTTTTTGATATCTTTCCGACCTAGAGCATCTGGGTGGCGCTACGGCAACATCTGTCCCAGCGTGTTACTCACTTCACGGCATTGGGCCAGTTTAGTTCTTACTCTATGTTCTATGTGTGGATGGGAGGGGCGTGTTTTTTTTTTACTATGCTGTGTTGGGGTTTTTATGGCGTGGGTGGTGGGGGGGAACTTCTATGTGGGTGGCTTCACTGTATTGTTTGGTCATGGTCACAGTGTGCGCAGGATGCACATGTATCCTAGCAGGAGTGCCCTGGTGTAGAAAGGTGCCCTGGGATACTCACCCGGATTATAATAGCAGAGATATCACTAAGGATATAAACTCTTATTTAGACTCCGGGGATAGGCTGGGGCAACTCACCTGGAATGTCAGGGGCGTCAACGACTTTAGGATAACCAGGAAAGTAATAGCTTATCTCACTAGGCATAATATTGATGTAGCACTTTTGCAAGAGATGCATCTACCCACAGACAGTCAGATGCTAACTCGCAGACGCTTGCACAGAACATTTCATGCCGCAGATTTCTCCACTCATGCAAGGGGGGTGATCACCTGGGTAAACCATAAAGCTGGTAGGTTATTGGCAGCTGTTGAGAAAGATAAAGATGGCAGGTATGCCATCTCCCAGTGTAAGAGGAAGGGCATGGAATTTATTATTGTTAAGTTTTACGGTCCTAATTATGATTGCCCGCACTTCTACCAAGGGCTCCTTGGGCGCTTGCGCCATTTTGCATTGATACCTCAGTTGTGGGGCGGTAATTTAAATTGTGTCCTTAACCCGGTGCCGGATCGTTCAGAGGGCCCTGCCAGGCGTCAGTCATTAGCTGCCAGGGCCATAGGGGATGCTGTTGCAAAATTGGGCATGGTAAATGTCTGATGCTCAAGATCCCCCGGGGCGGGAGGTTTCACGCATTATTCAGCTCCACACGATTTGCACACCAAGATCGATTATTGGTTCGCCTGTAGCTCCTTGAGTGCAGCGATACGCAGGTGCGAGATACACCCACGCTCGTACACAGATCATTCACCTATACAGCTTGATTTTTGAGAGACCATTGAAAAGACCTGACCCATTCACCTGGAGATTCCCGCTTTATGCACTCCTTGACAACGTATTTAAATCTGAAATGGCAGAGGTTATGTAAATCTTCTTTGCCACAGATATTGGCTCCGTAACCCAGTTTGCTACCATATGTGAGACGTTTAAGGCCCAGATTAGAGGGATTGCCATGGCCTAGCATTCGGGGATTGTACGTTCAATTAGAGGGCAATTAGAAGCGCTTGAAAAACAATGGCAGCCTTGGAACGTGAGGCCCTGGAGGGTGGGAGTGATTGGGTTATGGAGGAGCTTAAAAAAAACTGGAGGAATATCATGATACCACCGACTAAGAGGTCAATTTTCAGGGAAATATTCAATAGCTAAAACATATGGGGAGGGGGAGCGCCCGGGTGCTACATTAGCAGCTATGTAGAGAACTAGATGGGAAGCAGCTAGTGTCGCGGAACTCCGCACCGCAGAGGGTGAGATACTACGCAATCCTGACTCCATTGTGGACAGATTTTGTCATTATTATTCGGATTTGTATCGCACTAGGGTGGCAGGTGAGGAAGTTGCAATTCTGGATTACTTGGAACATATCAAGCTTCCATGGCTAGATGACGCGCACAGAGGGTATCTTATGAGGCCTCTGGAGTCCTGGGAGGTGCATGATGCTTTAAAATCCATGCGCTCTGGGACAGGACGGCTTAACAGTTGCTTTCTATAAGGAGTTTAGAGAACTCCTAGTTCCTCACCTGGTCACACTGTTTGAGGAGATGGGAGAGAGTGGTGTGATGCCTCCATCTATGCTCGAGGCCCTGCTAGTTACCCTCTTAAAGCCGGGCAAGTATCCTGATGAATGCTCTTCATATAGGCCGTTATCATTATTGAATGTTGACACTAAACGTTTTGGCAAATCGCCTCGCCCCACTGGTACCGTCGCCGGTGAGCTCAGAGCAAGCAGGGTTTGTCCCTGGTCGCACCCTCACGCACAACTTGCGTATAGTATTCGGCACTATTCAGCACACAAAACCGGAAATTAAGGCGGCTGCAATATTTCTTGATGCCGAAAAGGCTTTTGACTCTGTGGGGTGGAACTTCATGTTGGTAGTTCTGAGACGAATGGGAGTAGGTGGTCTCTTTTCCCAATTAGTGAAAGTTTTGTACAATTCCCCACGGCTAAAGTCAGGGTGGGGAATCTCGTGACTGCTCCCATAAAAATTTCCAGGGGTACTCGACTAGGATGCCCGCTGTCGCCCCTTCTCTACGCTATAGTAGCTGAACCACTGGCCTGTGCTCTAAGGGAGTATCACAGCCACAGAGGGATTCGCTCCCCTGAATACAATTTAATAGTCTCCAATTATGGGGGGGCGTGGCCAACTGCCGAAGGGAATGGCCGAAAGGTAGCCGAGCTCCGATGCGCCACTCGCGATTAATCCGCATCTAAACATTGTGCCCTGGCCGGATTTGCCTGTGAGTGTGCCTACCTGGACCCGACGTTGTGCCCTGCAGCCAGACGAGAGGCGACCTTGATCGGAGTCACCCCCGCGCTGTAATAGCTTCCTGAGTGTTCTGGCGGCCGTGGCAGTGCTTGAGTGCTCCGCTGCTCCTTGGGGAGGGCGCTTTAATCTGCACCGCGGCTGCGCCCTTGTCTACGTGTGGGCCTTGGTGCTGGGGTGGCCACGCAGCACTTTCAACATTGGCGCTGCTGGCAGTGAGTGTGCCGCTCACACATCGACTTTCCTGTTGACCGATCGCCCCGGAGTTGCGGCCATTATTGTCCCAGCGGGGAGCTAGTGGCCTACGCGCGCGAGTGCTGTGGGCCCCAGCCCGGCGGGTCGGGTCACTACTACGGAGGGGAACTTGACCTCCTTGCAAGCGGAGGTCCTCCACTTGCAAGCGACGGTGTCTGCGTTGAAGGAGCACACCTCTCATCTTGAAGACAGGGCGGAAGACGCGGAGGGGAGCTCGTGGAGAAAAAACCTCCGTTGTTTGGGCTTTCCGGATAAGGTGGAGGGGCCGGCAGCGGACCTATTTCTGGAGGAGTGGATCGGATCCGCCCTCCCGGGTCTTCGACTATCCAAGATGTTTGCGGTGGAAAGAGCCCACCGCTCCCTTGGCCCCTCCCCGAAACCGGGGTCCCCGCCTAGAACTCTGTCCCAGCAGGGAGCTAGCGGCCTACGCGCGCGAGTGCTGTGGGCCCCAGCCCGGCGGGAGCCAGATTTACCGACGCCTGCGTCGGCACCTTCCACACCAACTGTAGTGAACGGAGTGGGGCGTGTGTGCTGTTCCTCGGCAGCCCCATCGACACGAGAGACTCCCCGCCGGACCAATCAGGTGGGAGAGCAAATCAACGCCGCTGCTGTGGCCTACTGGTGTAGCAGATGACGCCTACAGTAGGAGGACAGAGCGGAGTGCTCATTTTCTTCGGCGTTGGCTGTGTGCGCGCCGCATCTCAACTTATCTTCCTGCGGCCGACTGGAGTACCCTGGGGCAGTGAAAGTTGCGGTTCACACCTGGCCCTTTCCACGGGCCTTCCGGAGGGTGCGGCAGTGTCTGGAGTGAACTTGTTTCAGCTGCAGTGAGGCCCCGGGCGTACTCTGGGCCGAGAAATGGCATAATAAATCCAGCGGCAGCGGCGAGTGACCCCCTATACATAAACTCTGTGCCCTGATCTCTGGGGGTGTGCCAGGACTTGTACTGATGCAACTTGCTGAGCAAGAATTGGGGTCCTGGACCACTCCTGGGCTCCGGTGGTGGAGACAGGGGCCTTGCCTACCCCCTGAGGGCCGTGACTTACATCCTCCCAGTGTCTACAGACTGAACAGGGCCCCTGCACTACTTGTGGGGTGCTCTCTGGATATCCTGGCGCTCTGAGGTTGGGGCTCTGCTGGTCAAAGCCGACAGGCTGGTGTGGGCGAGTCCCGCTGCAGGCGGCGGTGAGTAGCAGGCGTGACTCAACCCTCCCTTGGGCACCCCACACTTACCTGCGACATCATGGCAACCGACCGCAGTGGTCGTAATGCGGTACAGGCGAAACTGGACAAATTTGCATGGCAGAAGGGCCAGGAGGGGGAACACACTAACTCCAAATCACATAGCGAACAACCAGATCCCACGTTGCAGGACATTTTAGTGGCTATAATCTCTGTGCGTACTTCACCTGAAACCCCATTGACACTGTCGCTACGGAAGTTTCATTGATCGGGATTGATCAGGACAAACATGCGGAAAATGTCTGACCGAGTCAGTGCCGTTGAAAATATAACCAAGTACCTGGTGAGTGACACAGATCTCCTTAAGCGCCAAGTGACCGACCTTCAAACTACACAGGAGGCGCTAGCTCTACAGCTGGACGATTACAAAGGCCGCATGAGACGCAATAACATACAGATTTTAGGGGTTCCGGAACGGGCAGAGGGGCAAGCTGTTGACCTCTTTGTCAAGGTACTGTTTCTTCAACAGCTTCAACCAAGGGGCGTCTCCAAATGCTTCTCAATTGGACAAGCCCATCTTGTACCTGGGGGCAGACCAAAACCAGGAGCGGCTCCCCGGCCTCTTCTCGCAAGGGTCTTTAATTATCGAGATAGAGACGCATACTCCAGACGGCTAGGGCGGCTCCTCTGTTGGTGATCGACAATAGTAAAGTCACTTTCTTCCCAGACTTCACCCTGAGGGTTCAGAAACAGCTGCGCAGCTTCTTGGACGTGAAGCGTGCGCTAATAGGTCAAGAAATCAAGTACGCCATGTTGTTCCCAGCAAAGCTCCGGGTCGAGTCAAAGGGTAAGCTATGGTTTTTCACGAGACCCGAGGATGCCTGGGACTGGCTCGACGGTTGGCGTACAGTTGGTAAGCGCTCCCACAAACCTGCGAGCAACGATGGCAAAGCAAATGACCGACGCCAGTGGTCCCCTCCCGGCAGCGACTTGGTGACACAGAACCCGACGGGATGAAAGTAGAAGACCGGCAACAAACAGTGACTGTCCTCTGGACTTCCGGTGGACGCATGGCAGGCTAGTCGCTGTTCAGCGCAGCTCCTGTCCTCTACGGCGTAATCCTGCCTTCATCCTGGCGTTACAGGGTCCATTCTACAAAACACGGGGGTCGGAAACCCCCTGGTCCCGAGGATCCAAACCGCGTGTGGTTCCGCTTGCCGGGGACCGGGGAAAACCAACTTGATTTCCCTTGGAGCTGAGGCGGCTCCCCTTTCCTGCGGGGTGGCGGCGCGGGCCGCGACTGCCTGAAGGACGGCCTCCTGGTGCCTGTTCTGGGTCAGCCTTGCTGTGCGGACCTACGCTGCGGGGCCGATCGTGACCCGGGTCTCCAGCCGCACTGTAGGGGTGTAGGTGAGGTGCCGCGCGGGCTGGCCTGCTGAATCCTGGCGGAGAGCCTGGGGCCGAGTTCTACATGACCTCGGGGCCTCGGAGGGGCTGAGGTAGGCCCGCTTGGACTGAGCCTCTCCCGGTGAGATCTGGGGACAACGGGGCGTGACCTGCGGGAGCGGGCCCTGGTGTAGTGAAGGGGGCCCACAAATAGAGACGCCTGAGCCTTACTCCTCTAGACGGCGGACGGAAGAGGGGACGAGGCCCCGCTGAAGTCGCTTCTGCTGCGGAGCCGTCGGAGGCCCGACACCTGCCTGGTGGAGTGAGGGGTCCGGAGGGATTTGAGGTCCAAAGAGGTGACGCAGTCAGGACTTGCAGACCCATCGCCAACCGGGAGTGCGTTCCACGCGAGCCCGGTGCATCGAAGGGGTCGGTCCTGGCCTACTAGCGCTGTGTTCCCATCTGGGAGGGCCGTTGGCGGCGCGGGGCGGTCCGTGTGGCCGGGCTGCTGAGCAGAGGAGATTGGACCTCTACTTGACGACGCACTCCTAAAGGGGGCCGATCCGTAAACTCTCAGGGCCATCGCCGATGGTGGGTGGTGTCCTGTTGGTCGGTGAAGTGACCACCCAATATTCACATTAGGAGGCCTCGGGGGGCCGCGGCTGGACCCCGGCTGGACTTCGACCCTCGAGACAGCCCTCGATGCCCTAGTGCCTGGAGTGCAGAGCGCTGGAGGACACGCACCCAGATACAACACAGCTGACTGATAGACTAGGGTGCAGTGAGGGACCCAGACACACGTCTCCTGGGCCCGAGTTGCCCCGTGACGGCTTTTCTGGGCCTGGGGTTACGGAGTGGAGGGCCCGAGGACGCTCTTGACCAGCCTGCACTGGAAATGGGGAAAGATAGACTCCTTAGAGGAGCACAAGCGAACAAAATCATGAAATATACAGTACCGGGCCCAACGTCACCAGACCGAACCCTGAGCAGGGACCGCCGCAGGGATCGGCGGAGCAAGATAAGGCAGATATCCTGGAGGCCATTAGAGACTCACGGGCGGCATTGGAGTCCAAGATGGATGGTATGGCCATGGACATCAATCACCTGCGCCTGGACCTACGGAAGGTGGCGGGTTGGGTCACTACTACGGAGGGGGACTTGACCTCCTTGCAAGCGGAGGTCCTCCACTTGCAAGCGACGGTGTCTGCGTTGAAGGAGCACACCTCTCATCTTGAAGACAGGGCGGAAGACGCGGAGGGGCGCTCGAGGAGAAAAAACCTCAGTTTTTTGGGCTTTCCGGATAAGGTGGAGGGGCCGGCAGCGGACCTATTTCTGGAGGAGTGGATCGGATCCGCCCTCCCAGGTCTTCGACTATCCAAGATGTTTGCGGTTGAAAGAGCCCACCGCTCCCTTGGCCCCTCCCCGAAACCGGGGTCCCCGCCTAGAACTCTGATCGCTCGTTTGTTCAATTTTAGAGACCGGGACGCGATCCTACAGTTCATCCGCAAGAATGGTCCCCCCCGGTTTGAGAACCAAGAGATCCATATCTACCCGGACTACACGAAAAAGGTACAAAACTTGCGGAACGACTATCTGAGGGTCAAGAGTAGGTTGAGAGATCTCAATATAAAATACAGCCTAATGTTTCCAGCCCGGCTCAGAGTACAGTATGCAGACAGGGTCCACTTTTTTAACGATCCGCAGGAGGCCACGGACTGGATGGATTCGATGGGCCTGGAGAGGCAAGATCAACAACAAGGATGGCAGGAACGGAAGAGACGGAGCGGTCGACAGCGGACTCAGCCTGGTCGCACTTGAGGACAGCGGTCCGCGCCACAGGGGCACCAGACGGAGGTCGCATCATGGTGGGGCCGGATGGTGTAGGAGAGTAGGGTCTGCTTTCTATGTTCACCCCCACTTTTTGCTTTTGCTTTACGGGTTTTCGACTTAGATGTGGCTGTGGGCCTGCTAATCAGACCCACAGCCCTGCTGTTCTCTCTCTAAATTGATACTATGTACTTTAGGTGCATAACCCATTTGGATAGGATCACCTTATTGGCCCCTATACAGTGTACCTTAGGTACCCAGGGCATAGGTGTACCCTAGGCCTACCAGGGGCTGCAGCATGTATTATGCCACCCCTGGCCTGGCCTTCCATTATGACACAACTGGCTGATCACTCAGCTGGGGCAAGGTCGTGTAATCACTCCTTGCTTAGGTGTAGTATTCCTATACCTAACTTACATATAGACACATGTGTACCTATCAGCCACTCCTATGGCAGGCCTTAACAATCCTGGAGGCAGAGTGCTTGGTAACATGTGAGATGGTGCTCTAGCATGAGCTGAGCCTGTCTGCAGCTTTCGGAACCATGTCCTTATAGCTGTTCTATGATGTAGCCTACCATATACTCTTAAAGTGCCTTATAATCTTAAACGGTTATGGTAACTATGGTTTGGCTTTATCAAAACATGTCGTGTAAGGTGTCTAACACTTTGGAATAATACCCCCATCCCATTTCTGGGGATGAGGATATTATCCCTCCCTTCTAGAGGGAGAAGACATGTTGTAACCTACTTACCCGGTTAAAGTTAACCAGAGCCCCAGCGTCACAAAATGGATGCTGCTGCCACAGACACGAGTCTGACCTCCTGCTGCTGGGAGTGATCCCGGCAAGGGAGGCTTGTACAATAGGTTTCCTGCTTGGGGAGGTGCTAGCACCTCCCCAGACAGACTTTAGTGTATTGGGGCAGGGAGGGCTGAAAGGAATGAGACATGCCTGGGGCACACAAGGTGTCCCATGCATAGTCCAGTTCAAACCGGTTCTGGGGCACTCCAGCCCCAGTCCTGGCGCGAAACTGGACAAAGGGAAGGGGTTGTAACCACCCCCCTCCCAGGTCCCACCCATAAGGCGTGACCTAGCAGGTAACCCAGCCCCCCCAGATTAGTATAAGAGTGGTAGCTGGGCCCCAGGAGATTAGATTATCCTGAACCTGCAACTTGAACAGAAACTCTGGACCTTCGACATTCGACGAAAGAAGAAGACTGAAGAATCTCCCTTGTGGCCAAGGAGTGGCTACCCTGTGCAAACAGGCACCATCAAGAGACTACCCTTTGCTTTGCTGAAGTTCTACGAGGGACCGACTGCAGAGCCCGACCAGAGCCTTGACTTCCAGACTTCTCCGACCTTGATCCACATCCACAGCCGAGCTGAGATCCGTGGAGGCGACGAGAGACGTGGGACCGGCTACCTGGGAAAAGTGGCGAGTATCTTCCAGCGCAGCTTCTGAGGCACCCTCGAAGTTGTGCACCGGGGATTGAGAAGCCCCAACCCCAAGCACCATCTGCACCGAAGATCAGCCCCCAACACTCCACGAGTCCTGCGTGGGGCCCTTCTGCATTTTCCTGCTTGCCGCGTCTGTCCGGTTGCTTGCCCGTTGGCTAGCGGCCTTTGTGACGACACACCTTGAAATCTTCACTGCTGGTTTGGCTCCTCCAGACTGGCTCCCGCTTCTTTGCAAAAGAGAAGCACCCCAGACCTTCCTGGTCTGCACCAGAAGCAAGTCCTCCGTTCTTCGTGGGTTCCGCTTGCCAAGGCTTGGTGAGTCCTAGTTCGACTTCGACGCCGCCGACAGCAAGAGCCTTCGTGGGACAGCTCGCCTCCTGGTCCTGGTCGTCCTCGATGTCTCCTGGTACCCGTGGCTGCAGCGACAAGCTTCACCTTTCACCTGCAATCTTCACGACATTGCCTGGTTCCTTCCTGGTTCCACGTGGTCACTGGCTAGTGACCTTGACTCTGTCCCTTCTGCTTGCAGGTATCCTCTCTTCTAGATCCCAGCCTTGGGATCCACCGGACACTATTCACTGACTGCCTGTCAGCAACTTTCCTTCAGGCATCCATAGAAGTCCACGACGAAACCCGACGCAAGTTCACACCTATGCACCCGCAGCCCGTGGGCTAGGTAACTTGGGTACTTCGGTGCTCACAAGGGTAGTGACTATCCTAGGGTCTAGTTTCCGAGTCTCAACTCTCTAGCTGCTTCAGAAGTGTCCTTAAACTGTTAATTTCTAACTGCTAGTAATTCTATCGACTTTTACGCATTACGCGTGAGTGTTTCCACTCTGCACCTGAATCCCGTGGGCCTCCCACTTCCTAACTGTTGCTAGTGTAGTGTAGCCCCAGCGATTCCCTAGGCCTAGGCCTATCCTATTTCCGTGACAGTGGTCCTTATACCACTTCTTTAGTATATGGTTTGCGTGGCCCCTAGGGCCTAACTGTATTACTTACCTGTGTGACTTAATGTATGCTTAAATAAGACTGTGTTGTACTTACCTCTAATCTCATAAAGAGTGCTGAGGGTTTGACTAGAATAAATACACTTTATTTTATATATATATATCTGTTGTGGTGTCCTTTCATTTGGTATTCAAGGGATTATATATGGTATCACAGCTGGCTTCACATGCCATTCAGAGTTTAGTCTAAGACTGCTCTTGTCCATGCTACCACTAGGATAGCTGGTCTATAAGGTTGACTTTACAACCAATCACCATAAGGGTTGTTTGGACTGATTTAAGGTGTACACTAGAACTAGTGCCATCATACATCAGGCCAACTTCTCACATTGGTGAGCAGCAGTTGGGATCTGAGCTTGCTGTTGTAATACCATTGTAATCTTGAGATACTAAATTGAAAGATCACACAGATATTGTTTAGGTACATATAACATAGATTATAATACTTAAGTCCTACTGGACTTAGTGGTTGTAGGTTGAAGGGAGTAACACACCCCGACTACAACTACCAGAGAGGTTTAGTAGAAACAACTAGTGTAGGTAGGTGCACACACCACACCCTCACTAGATCATGTCTCTGGGAGGAGATCAAGTAGATGCTCTCTCAGGAGGGGCAGGTCTGAAGAAGACCCCCTCTAGATATGATACCCTAACTTTTCAGGAGATGAGACAATTGTGTACCTCCAGAAAGTTAAAACATGGTGCAAACCCTACCCTCCTTCAGCTAGTACAACTCCTAGAGGAGTATGATACTTTTAGGGCCTCACAGGCCAGTACCCTAGGTACAAAGGAGGGTCTACCCACCACAGATGAGTCAGATGGGACTTCAGATGAAGAGGTAGACAGCCAGGGCCAAGTAGGAAGACTTAGCCAGGCTAACCTAAGCTTACATGGGAGTTTGCATGGGGTCCCCCCATACAGACCCCCAAGTGGGCTTAACCAGAGAAGCAGGAGTGACAGATCCCCTTCAAGGGAATCCATCCACTCCCATGTCTCTAGCATCTCTAATGCTTCTTCTCACAGGGGAATGACTTCCCCTGAGAGAAAGGAGCATGAAGCCAGAATGAGGGAAGCTAATCTGAGGATTCAGAGGGAAGAACTTGCCCTTGCCAAGGAGAAGCTTGCTCTGGCTAGAGAGCAAAAGTTAAGTGGGTCAGAAACCACTGGTGGCAGCAATATCCCTAAGGATAGAGACAGGCACTATGATAATAGAAACCTGAGCAAGACTGTCCTTCCCTACAAGTGTGGGGATGACATCCACAAATGGATAACTGCTTTGGAGAGAGCTTGCAAAGTACAGCAGGTACCCCAAAGTCAGTGGGCAGCTATCTTGTGGCTCTCCCTCTCTGAGAAAGGTAGAGGCAAGCTCCTCACAGTTAGTGATGAGGATGCAGACAATTACACTGTCCTGAAGAGTGCTCTAATTGATGGGTTTGGCCTAACCACTGAACAATACAGGTTGTTGTTCAGGGATACCCAGAAGACACAGACTCAGGACTGGACTGACTTTGTAGATTGTGCCACTAAGGCTCTGGAAGGCTGGCTAGTGGGAAGTAAGGTTAAGGACTATACAGGATTGTATAATTTGATCATGAGAGAACAAATCCTTAACAACTGTCAAAACCAGCTACTGCATCAACACCTGATTGATTCTGATCTGAATTCTCCCCAAGAATGGGGAAAGAAGGCAGATAGATGGGTCAGGACTAGAGTTAAGCAGAAAAACCAGAACCAGGGCGGTGATCAGAAAAAGGCAGACCAGAAGGGTAATGATCAGAAACAAAAAGACCACAAGTCTTCACCAGGCCCCCAAAAGGCTCAGGGGGAGGGTGGTCCCAAAAAGGATAAAAAGAAAGATGGCCAAAAGAAACCATGGTGCAACTATTGTAAGTTCAACTCACATTGGTTTAGTGAGTGCACCAAAAAGGATAAGCCCCCAGCCACCATTGCCCCTAAGGCAACTATACCCCCTAGTCCAGCTATAAGTGGTGGTTCCCAGCAAAAGGGTGTAGTAGGGTTAACCCTGGGAACTGAGGAGGATTCTGGCCTAGTCAGAATACCGACTCAGGCTGTTCTGATCTGTGATGGGGACTTATCTTTGTCCTCTACTGTAGGCCCCAGTAACCTGGGCAAGTACAGACAGACTCCTTTTATCAACCAAAGAATGGCTCAGGCCTACAGGGACACTGGGGCTAGTGTCACAATGGTGACACCTGCCTTTGTGGACCCTGGACAGATCATATTAGGTGAGAATTACCTAGTGACCAACGCTAGCAATGCCACTACCTCCCATAGTGTGGCTATTGTTAACTTCTCCTGGGGAGGGGTAACTGGCCTCAAGAAAGTTGTTGTTAGTTCAGACCTTCCTGTAGAGTGTTTACTGGGCAATGATCTTGAAACCTCAGTTTGGTCTGAAGTGGAGTATAGGACCCATGCAGAAATGCTGGGGATAGATGCACATTTCCTTGCTGTGACCAGGTCACAGGCCAAAAAGTGCACCACTGAACAAGTGCTGGATCCTGAAACTATGGACCAGTCACAACCCAAGCGAAAGAGCAGTAGGGTTAAGGCTGTGCCTTCCCCCCTGCCTCAGGTGGTAGATCAGCCCTCCCAGGAGGATGATTCTGAGAGCCCTGAAGGAATTGTCCTAGAAGAACTTGAACCTGATCAGGTTGAGTTTCTTGGGACAGGGGGACCTTCAAGGACAGATCTGAGGCAGGCTCAATTAGACTGCCCCTCTCTTGAACCCCTTAGACAGATGGCTGCTGCTGAGGCTGCAGGGAATGCTCAAGGTACCCATAGAGTGTATTGGGATGAAGGGCTACTGTATTCAGAGGCTAGAGACCCCAAGCCTGGTGCATCCAGGAGGTTGGTCATACCACTGAAGTTCAGAGGCTTCCTTCTTACCTTGGCCCATGATATTCCTCTTGCAGGACACTTAGGCCAGAACAAGACTTGGGACAGGCTTGTCCCTCACTTTCACTGGCCCCATATGTCAGAAGATACCAAGGAGTTTTGTCGCTCCTGTGTCACCTGCCAAGCCAGTGGCAAATCAGGTGGCACCACAAAGGCCCCCCTCATACCACTACCTGTGGTGGGGGTTCCCTTTGAAAGAGTGGGCATAGATATTGTAGGACCAATGGACCCACAAACAGCATCTGGGCACAGATTTATACTGGTGATAGTGGACCATGCCACCAGGTATCCAGAAGCTATTCCCCTGAGGACCACAACAGCTCCTGTTGTGGCAAGGGCCCTACTTGGAGTATTCTCCAGAGTGGGCTTTCCAAAGGAGGTCATTTCTGACAGAGGTGCCAACTTCATGTCAGGATACTTGACTGCAATGTGGAAGGAGTGTGGTGTGAACTACAAGTTCACCACACCCTATCACCCACAGTGCAATGGGCTTGTTGAGAGATTCAACAAGACCCTAAAGGGAATGATAAAAGGTTTACCAGACAAGCTTAGGCGAAGATGGGACATCCTTTTACCCTGCCTTCTGTTTGCTTACAGAGAGGTCCCACAAAAGGGGGTTGGCTACAGCCCTTTTGAGCTTTTGTTTGGGCATCCTGTAAGAGGACCCCTATGTTTAGTAAGGGAAGGATGGGAGAGACCTCTCAGACAACCCAAACTTCATATTGTGGATTATGTACTTGGTCTCCGCTCCAGGATGGCAGAGTATATGAAAAAGGCTTCTAAAAACCTTGAGGCAAGCCTAGAACTCCCAAAAACTTGGCATGACCAAAAGGCTGTGCTGACTGTTTACCAGCCAGGGCAGAAAGTGTGGGTGCTGGAGCCAGTGGCACCAGCAGCCCTCCAAGACAAATGGTCTGGACCCCACACTATTGTTGAGAAAAAGGGAGAAGTCACCTACTTGGTGGACCTTGGGACTCCCAGAAGCCCCCACAGGGTGCTTCATGTCAACAGATTGAAGGCATATGTTGACAGGGCAGACATGGGCTTACTCATGGCTACAGATGAGGGGCAGGAGGAAGAGAGTGACCCTCTCCCAGACCTGTTGACTCAGAACCCTGATGATGGCTCAGTTGATGGTGTGGTCTTTTCTGACAGCCTCACTGTCCATCAGCAACAGGACTGCAGACAGGTTCTGCAATCCTACAGACATATGTTCTCTCTGACCCCAAGTCAGACAAACTGGTGCACCCATGAGGTGGACACTGGTGACAGTCTGCCTGTGAAGAGTAAAATCTACAGGCAACCTGACCATGTCAGGGACTGCATAAAAGTTGAGGTACAAAAGATGTTGGAGCTGGGAGTCATTGAACCTTCAGAGAGCCCTTGGGCTAGTCCTGTGGTCCTTGTGCCAAAACCTCACACCCAAGATTGTAAGAGAGAGATGAGGTTTTGCGTGGATTACAGAGGTCTCAATGCTGTCACTAGGACAGATGAGCTCATTGACAGACTGGCAGCTGCTAAGTTTTTGAGCACATTTGACCTGACAGCAGGCTACTGGCAAATCAGACTAGCTGAGAATGCAAAGGCCAAAACTGCTTTCTCGACCCCAGGAGGACATTATCAATTTGTGGTAATGCCCTTTGGTTTGAAGAATGCACCTGCCACTTTCCAAAGGTTGGTGAATCAAGTCCTTACTGGGTTGGATGATTATTGTGCAGCTTATCTTGATGATATTGCTGTCTTTAGCTCCACCTGGGAGGATCACCTGGTCCACCTGAGGAATGTTTTAGAGGCCCTGCAAAAGGCAGGCCTCACTATCAAGGCCATTAAGTGCCAGATAGGGCAGAGCAAGGTTGTATACCTGGGCCACCTAGTTGGTGGGGGTCAGGTTCAACCACTGGAGAGCAAGATCCAGACCATAAAGGACTGGACTCCTCCAACTACCCAGACTCAGGTCAGAGCTTTCTTGGGCCTGACTGGGTACTACAGAAAGTTTGTTAAGAACTATGGGTCCATTATGACACCACTTAATGACTTGACCTCCAAGAAAATGCCAAAGAAAGTTCAGTGGACAGTAAGCTGTCAAAAAGCATTTGATGACCTGAAGCAGGCCATGTGCAGTGCACCTATTCTGAAAAGTCCAGACTACTCCAAATAGTTCATTGTCCAGACAGATGCTTCTGAGTTAGGTGTGGGAGCTGTTCTTTCACAACTTAATATAGATGGTCAAGACCAGCCCATTGCTTTTATAAGTAGAAGGCTGACCCCTAGAGAGAAACGTTGGTCAGCTATTGAGAGGGAGGCCTTTGCTGTGGTTTGGGCCCTGAAGAAGCTGAGGCCATACTTGTTTGGCACTCACTTCAAGATTCAGACAGACCATAAGCCCCTCTTGTGGCTAAATCAGATGAAGGGTGAAAATCCCAAACTTCTTAGGTGGTCCATTTCCCTACAGGGGATGGACTTCACAGTGGAACATAGACCTGGGACTGACCATGCCAATGCAGATGGACTCTCCAGATATTTCCACTTAGAAAATGAAGACTCAACTGGTCAAGGTTAGTTTAATGTCCCTAAGTTTGGGGGGGGTTGTGTAGGAGAGTAGGGTCTGCTTTCTATGTTCACCCCCACTTTTTGCTTTTGCTTTACTGGTTTTCGACTTAGATGTGGCTGTGGGCCGCCTAATCAGACCCACAGCCCTGCTGTTCTCTCTCTAAATTGATACTATCTACTTTAGGTGCATAACCCATTTGGATAGGATCACCTTATTGGCCCCTGTACAGTGTACCTTAGGTACCCAGGGCATAGGTGTACCCTAGGCCTACCAGGGGCTGCATCATGTATTATGCCACCCCTGGCCTGGCCTTCCATTATGACACAACTGGCTGATCACTCAGCTGGGGCAAGGTCATGTAATCACTCCTTGCTTAGGTGTAGTATTCCTATACCTAACTTACATATAGACACATGTGTACCTATCAGCCACTCCTATGGCAGACCTTAACAATCCTGGAGGCAGAGTGCTTGGTAACATGTGAGATGGTGCTCTAGCATGAGCTGAGCCTGTCTGCAGCTTTCGGAACCATGTCCTTATAGCTGTTCTATGATATAGCCTACCATATACTCTTAAAGTGCCTTATAATCTTAAACGGTTATGGTAACTATGGTTTGGCTTTATCAAAACATGTTGTGTAAGGTGTCTAACACTTTGGAATAATACCCCCATCCCATTTCTGGGGATGAGGATATTATCCCTCCCTTCTAGAGGGAGAAGACATGTTGTAACCTACTTACCCGGTTAAAGTTAACCAGAGCCCCAGCATCACAAAATGGATGCTGCTGCCACAGACACGAGTCTGACCTCCTGCTGCTGGGAGTGATCCCGGCAAGGGAGGCTTGGACAATAGGTTTCCTGCTTGGGGAGGTGCTAGCACCTCCCCAGACAGACTTTAGTGTATTGGGGCAGGGAGGGCTGAAAGGAATTAGACATGACTGGGGCACACAAGGTGTCCCATGCATAGTCCAGTTCAAACCGGTGCTGGGGCACTCAAGCCCCAGTCCTGGCGCGAAACTGGACAAAGGGAAGGGGGTGTAACTACCCCCCTCCCAGGTCCCACCCATAAGGCGTGACCTAGCAGGTAACCCAGCCCCCCAGATTAGTATAAGAGTGGTAGCTGGGCCCCAGGAGATTAGATTATCCTGAACCTGCAACTTGAACAGAAACTCTGGACCTTCGACATTCGACGAAAGAAGAAGACTGAAGAATCTCCCTTGTGGCCAAGGAGTGGCTACCCTGTGCAAACAGGCACCATCAAGAGACTACCCTTTGCTTTGCTGAAGTTCTACGAGGGACCGACTGCAGAGCCCGACCAGAGCCTTGACTTCCAGACTTCTCCGACCCTGATCCACATCCACAGCCGAGCTGAGATCCGTGGAGGCGACGAGAGACGTGGGACCGGCTACCTGGGAAAAGTGGCGAGTATCTTCCAGCGCAGCTTCTGAGGCACCCTCGAAGTTGTGCACCGGGGATTGAGAAGCCCCAAGCTCAAGCACCATCTGCACCGAAGATCAGCCCCCCACACTCCACGAGTCCTGCGTGGGGCCCTTCTGCATTTTCCTGCTTGCCGCGTCTGTCCGGTTGCTTGCCCGTTGGCTAGCGGCCTTTGTGATGACACACCTTGAAATCTTCACTGCTGGTTTGGCTCCTCCAGACTGGATCCCGCTTCTTTGCAAAAGAGAAGCACCCCAGACCTTCCTGGTCTGCACCAGAAGCAAGTCCTCCGTTCTTCGTGGGTTCCGCTTGCCAAGGCTTGGTGAGTCCTAGTTTGACTTCGACGCCGCCGACAGCAAGAGCCTTCGTGGGACAGCTCGCCTCCTGGTCCTGGTCATCCTCGACATCTCCTGGTACCCGTGGCTGCAGCGACAAGCTTCACCTTTCACCTGCAATCTTCACGACATCGCCTGGTTCCTTCCTGGTTCCACGTGGTCACTGGCTAGTGACCTTGACTCTGTCCCTTCTGCTTGCAGGTATCCTCTCTTCTAGATCCCAGCCTTGGGATCCACCGGACACTCTTCACTGACTGCCTGTCAGCAACTTTCCTTCAGGCATCCATAGAAGTCCACGACGAAACCCGACGCAAGTTCACACCTATGCACCCGCAGCCCGTGGGCTAGGTAACTTGGGTACTTCGGTGCTCACAAGGGTAGTGACTATCCTAGGGTCTAGTTTCCGAGTCTCGACTCTCTAGCTGCTTCAGAAGTGTCCTTAAACTGTTAATTTCTAACTGCTAGTAATTCTATCGACTTTTACGCATTACGCGTGAGTGTTTCCACTCTGCACCTGAATCTCGTGGGCCTCCCACTTCCTAACTGTTGCTAGTGTAGTGTAGCCCCAGCGATTCCCTAGGCCTAGGCCTATCCTATTTCCGTGACAGTGGTCCTTATACCACTTCCTTAGTATATGGTTTGCGTGGCCCCTAGGGCCTAACTGTATTACTTACCTGTGTGACTTAATGTATGCTTAAATAAGACTGTGTTGTACTTACCTCGAATCTCCTAAAGAGTGCTGAGGGTTTGACTAGAATAAATTCACTTTATTTTATATATATATCTGTTGTGGTGTCCTTTCATTTGGTATTCAAGGGATTATATATGGTATCACAGCTGGCTTCACATGCCATTCAGAGTTTCGCCTAAGACTGCTCTTGTCCATGCTACCACTAGGATAGCTGGTCTATAAGGTTGACTTTACAACCAATCACCATAAGGGTTGTTTGGACTGATATAAGGTGTACACTAGAACTAGTGCCATCATAAATCAGGCCAACTTCTCACAGATGGCACCCTGAGAGAAGAGCTGGGGGGCATACCGACTCAAAATCAGTTTTCCCCATTATGCCTCGTCCAAGAAACTCAATCGGAAACGGAAGGCACTGCTGACCCACTAGCTGGTGGCTCGTGAGCCACGTATTTGCAAGTATGGGACCTGCCAATTGGGGGATGGTGGTCGGCGGGGCTGCACTAGATTCTGTAAGTAAGGACCTCATCGCTACTGTAACCTAACTCTACTGTGGAGCGCCTGTGGGGGGGGTACTCAATTTCAGGGACTATAAGGGGGGTGGGAGCGTAACTGTTGGGGGGGGCACGGTTCCGCCCCACTGCAGTCTAGGTATCCCAGCTGTGGTGTGCTTTGCCAGCTCGACTAGGCCACTGGTTGGGCGGGGCTGCGCAGCACCGGGCAGTTTGGTTGTACAACAAGGAATGGGGTTCTTCCTTTTGTAGACTGTCATTGTTGTTTACACTGTTGCGGGGGGTTTTCAGGGGAGGGTGGCGGTTATGGGGCGGAGTCCTGAGTTCTCAGACCTAGGTTGGGTTGTGCGAATGAGGTTCTACTGCCTGTGGGTGGGGGGAAGGTTCACATTGTTTTGTTTTATTGTTCTATGAGGGGAATGTTCTATGCCGGATCACCAGAGGTCATGAGAGCCTTCGGAGGGGACGGAGGGGTTCCCATCATTATACATTGTGGTTCTTACCACTTCTGCATCAGGTATTGCGGTCAACCGAAACTCTCTATTTATGGCAGGCGATCAGCAGATCTATAAACTTATAACGTGGAATGTTAGGGGGCTCAACAACAGGGTCAAACGGATTCGGATAGCAACATACCTTAGGCGATATAAGATAACTGTGGCCTTTCTACAAGAGACGCACCTCTGGGGGGATTGCCTGAAGTATGTCCAACGGCGGTGGAGGGGCCAGTTTTTTGCGACCTACTCGGGGTTTGTCAGGGGGGCACTTATATGGGTGGCGCCTGGAGTCCCCTTTAAGGTTTCAAAATGTAGTCCTGACGCCGATGGGAGATACGTGGTGGTGGAAGGGACACTGGATGGGAGACACATGTGTTTAGTGAACGTTTATGCTCCAAACACCGACGATGGGGAATTTTTGGCTAAGGTCCTGGGGAAATTAGACCTGACACCTGACATGGAACTCATTATAGCAGGAGACTTTAATTGTGCTTTGGATGGGGAACGGGATAGGCACCCCCCAAAGGTAGATGCTAAACCCAAGACACGGGAATCCATACGCCAGATGATTAACAATTATCACCTACTAGATATATGGCGGCACCGTAACCCCAATAGTCGGGTATACTCCTGTTATACTCCGGCAGCTAATACGCATAGCAGGCTGGACTATTGTTTTATTCAGGAAACAGCGGCTGGCCGGATTCTCGAGACACAGTACCTGGCCCGATATCTGTCCGATCACTCCCCCCTGCTGGTGGCCTACACTTTGGGTCGCCCGCGTTCCAAAATACCGTTAAGGAGATTGAATACTGAGGTCTTGACGGACCCGGTTTACAAGGAGGCGATCGCGACAGGGTTGGAAGGCTATTTCACGGTGAATTGGAACACGGCTAGCTCAAGGGCGTTCAAATGGGATGCGATGAAAGTGGTGTTGAGGGGGGATATGTATGTCCACGGAGGTGGGGGAGAGGAGAGTGTTAGAGCGGGACCTAAAACAACAGGAGAAACGCTTACAGACCCTAGAGGTAGAACTTCACACAGACCCAGAGGGGCCGGCCAAATGGACGGAGCAGCGACAAATGATAGGGGAACTATGGGAGTCACTGGGCAAGTACAATAGGACCATGAGTAGGCGTCGATGGTACACTGAGGGTGATAAAGCCGGGCGCCTATTGGCGCGCTTGATCAGGGTGGAGACTCAGCCTCTCCCGATACTGGCCCTTAAAGCCGGTCAGGGCCGAATGGTTTATACCCAGTATGAGATTAATGCAGTATTCACCTCACACCTCCCAAAAATATATTCTGAGCCCAAATCCAAGGTCGCCCCACAGGCTTTGGAAGCCTACCTTGCTGAGATGGATCTACCTTGCCTTGACCCAGACAGTCAGGAATCCCTGGGGGCACCCTTCAGAGGGGAGGAGGTGAGAGCTGCGATCGCCCATTTGAAAACAGCTAAATCCCCCAGAATGGATGGCATGGCCGTGGAGCTATATAAAGAGTTTGGGGGAGTCCTGGTCCTTAGGCTCCTGGACATTGTTTTGGAGGCCGGTGAGACTGGCGTATTGCCTGCCTCCATGCGTGAGGCGCTGATTGTGATGATCCCCAAGCCAGGGAAGGACCCCTTACTCCCCGCCTCTTACAGGCCAATCTCAATGCTCAATGTAGACCTTAAGATCATTAGTCAGGTATTGGCCAACAGATTACTTCCGTATCTCAGGCGATTGGTACACGACGACCAGTCCGGTTTCATTCCAGGAAGGAACGCGCTGCGGAATATCCGCCGTCTCGCCCATGTCATGCAATCACTAGAGGGCAGGGCTGAACGGAACACCCTGGTATTCCTAGATATCGAACAGGCGTTTGTCTCGCTCAGGTGGGACTATCTATGGCAGGTGCTCCTAAAAATGGGGATCGGTGAGGGGTTTGTGAATTGGGTGAGACTTCTCTATACTCAGCCAGTGGCGAGGGTCCGTACGGGACGCTATGTCTCCGATGCGATATCACTAGCCAGGGGGACGCGACAGGGGTGTCCGCTTTCCCCCTTGCTGTTCGCCCTGGCAATGGAGCCATTAGCGTGCCATCTCCGTAGGGTCCTCCAGGGGAAGGGTATCCAAATCGGGGCCATGGAACATATCGTATCACTGTATGCAGATGATGCACTGGTGTATCTAGGGAAGCCAACGCACTCGCTTCCGATACTGCTGGCGACTCTGGGTCAGTTTGCCGAGGCCTCTGGACTCTATGTCAATAACACTAAATCACAACTATATCCGGTTGGGTCAGAGGCTGGGAGGAGCGGGGTTCAACTCCCAGAGCTGGGGCTTCCATGGGTGTCAGATACGTTGTGCTATCTCAGGATCTGGATCAGTAGGGACAGAGACGTTTTTTACCAACATAATATGGGGAGGATTCTTAGAGGTCTCCGAGGCAGCATGGCCTTCTGGAACACACTCAGGCTCTCGCTGATGGGGAAGATTACCTTGATTAAAATGGTGGTGTTGCCTCGATGTCTCTTCACAATGCAGGGCTCCTTCTTTGAACTCCCACACCAGGTCTTCAAGGATCTCGATGCAATGCTTATACAACTATTGTGGAATGGAAAACGTTGTCGGGTGAGCCTAGTAGTCATGAAACGTACTTGGGGTAGGGCCGGTTTAGAAATCCCGGACCTTGAACTTTATAATTTTGCGTCCCAATTACAGCACGCAGTGGCCTGGCTCGATAAAGACCCTTCATGGGAACGATCGCTCCTGGCGAACTCATATGGGGATCGACAGCTGGATGCGCTTCTCTGGCATACAAAAGGGCAACAGGACCAATGTCCTCCACTGGGCAGATTGTTGGTTGTCATCTGGGCCAGGGTGGTTCGACAACTTATACAGGTGCGACCGTTTGCCCCGGAGGCAGACTTTTGGCTGATGCCGCCTTTCGCGCACATTGACCGGGTCATGTCTACTGACAAATGGAAGGCGGGAGGGTGTCTTATGCTGTCAGACCTCTACCCTGACCAACGGTTCATAACATACCAAGATGCAGTGGACTCTTTTGAGCTGGGACCGGGGCAATTCTTGCAATACGCCAAAATAGCAGCAACAGCACGGCATCTATGGCCTACATTCTCGGAAGCCCCGGAACACACGCATACTCTGGTCAAGATGATAGCCATGGCGAGAGGGCGGAAGCTTGTCACTCACCTGTACAGGGCGTTACGGGAAGACAGAAAATGTGCACCTCTCAAAATAGAAGGTAGATGGCAGGAAGTGAGCCCACAGGAGATCACACCACGGGAGTGGGAAAAAATTCATGAGGGTGTACGTAAGGTGGCGGTGTCCAATAGATTTAAGCAGATACAATACAATATGGTCCACATGACATACCTCTCACCCAAGCGCCTACACACTATTGATAGCTTGAGGGACCCAAGGTGCCCCAGATGCCACTATGCACAGGCAGATTTCCCACACATGGTTTGGTCGTGTCCGATGATCCAGATATACTGGACAGCTATCCTAGAGGCCCTGAACAGAATAACAGGATGGAGAGTTGCCCTAGACCTGCGTACTTGTCTCCTTGGACTGATTCCCCGGGACCCTAAACGTAAAACCAGCAGGAAGTTCCTGGTGTTGGGACTTGCTAGGCGGCGAATAGCAATCCACTGGCTGCAACAGAGTGGGCCGCTGGTTGCGAACTGGAAGACGGACCTGCAGGAATGGGCATTAGTGGAGGAGGGGCATATACGCAGCACGAGGAGGGATGCCAAACTCCCGGAAGTATTGCAGGCGTGGGGGCTAATGGTCCAGGAGATAGAGAGGAGCTCCCCGAATTCTACACAGACAGTGTTGACAGATGTTATTCATATGGGGATTGAATCCCCCAGGCAGGGGGAGAGACGGGAGAATACCCCTGATTGAGATGTTAGATAAACCTCTAGGTGGGTGGGCCCGGCGAGGGGGGTGGGGTGAGGGTGGGAGGGGGGGATGTTCGGTTACAAGTTCATATGATTGTTAATGACAGTTTCATGCTTATTACTGGTTCGGTACACACTTCAAAGGCAACCCTAATTGGACTAACTGCTGCTGGACAGAGACTGTGAGGCTTCTTATTCAGAATTGTTTGTAAAATAGTACTGTTTTACTATGTGCCGTGAACCTTAAAACCACAATAAAGAAATAATAAAAAAATAAAAAAACAGTCACTGTCCTCTGAAACTTTGACTTCCAGCGGGCCTCTAGGTGGGTCCACTCGATATCCGGTACTGAGGATGTGCTACTCACTGACCCCCAGCAGATTGGCGACATATTCGCCACTCATTTCGCATCGGTATACAGCACTGCTGAGATGTCGCATGTCCCTATGGCTGCTGACCTCCTGTCTACTATCAAAGTTGCATGCCTGTCCACGCTGGACAGTAACTCCCAAGAGAATGACATTACAGAGACTGAAATTCGGAAAGCTATTCAGGATGCATGATCAGGTAAAGCTATGGGACCCAACTGACTCCCCATTGAACTCTTCAAACCAATGGCTTCTAAGCTCTCTCCCCACTTATTGCACATGTACACAGAAAGCTTTGCGCTGGTTATCCTTCCTGCAGACGTTAGGACGGCCTCAATGGTGGTAATCCACAAACCGGGCAAGCCAGCGGATGACTGCAAATCCTATCGCCCCATTTCCCTCCTCTCAGTGGAGGCGAAGATTCTAGCAAAAGTGTTAGCCAACAGACTTATCCCCCATACCACAGAGTTGGTGCATCCTGATCAATCTGGGTTTATGCCAGGAAGGAATACGGCCTTGAACCTGCAGAAGTTAAATGGGGTCCTCGGCAGACTTGGCATTATCAGGGAAGATGCAATCCTGTTGTCATTGGACGCCACCATGGCGTTTGACACCATTTAATGGGATATCCTCTTCGCGGTTCTGGCTCTGATGGGCTTTGGACCCAATTTTATCAAATGGATCAGGCTACTTTACACCCAACCGACGGCGCATGTAACAGTTAATAACCACGTCTCCCGTAGTTTCCCATTACAGCAGGGCATGAGGCAGGGGTGCCCTTTGTCGCCCTGCTCTTTGCCCTCGAGTTTGAGTCGCTGGCTGTCTGGATTAGGGGTGACCCGGAGATAAGGGGACTTAAGTGGACTGCGGATCATGAGGATTGCATTTCGCTCTATGCGGATGACATCCTCCTCTACTTGGCCTCGCCCTCGCGGTCCCTACGTCGAGTGTTCCACATATTCCATAAATTTGGTGCCCACTCAGGATATACGATCAACTGGGATAAGTCCCAATTATATGTGTTGTGAGGTGATCCGCCACTTAGCCCCAGGGGCTACTACATTCCGGTGGCGTCTCGAGGTTTTGGATACCTCGGAATCTTCATTACCCCGGACCCCGCTTTATTTTATGAAACCAATCTGCTGGGGCCCCTTACTTGTCTGAAATCGGATGCTAGACATTGGCAATCTCTTCCTCTCACTCTTTTGGGGCAGGCGGCGCTCTTTAAGATGCTTGCGCTACCGCATTTCCTGTATGCACTGCAAAATACCCCCAATGTGATATCCGATGCCTATTTCTCCAGTATTGATAACGTGGTGCGGGGATTGCTATGAGAGGGACGGGCACCGCATATAGTCATGAACAAACTTACCATGGGATGGTACGATGGAGGTATTGCATTACCTGATATGTGGCTCTATTACCAGGCGTCGTAACTGGTTGCGGTCAATAGGTGGGTGCATGGGGAGTACGACAATCCAAACTTTCGCACAGACCGTTGGCTTTTGGGACGGGGAGGATACAATAGGGCACTCTACACGAACCCCCATAAGCTTTCCCTTACGGGGCCCACTGCCCATACAGTGGAGGTCTGGCACGGAATCTCAAAGAAATGGGGCTGGCACAATCGACTTACAAAAGCTACGCCACTCTGGGAACCAGATATGTTGGGTCAGCTTAGTAAATGTCCTGGCTTTGACAGGTGGGATATGATAGGCATCTCAATGATGGGGGACATATGGGTAAAGGGAAAATTGGCTTCTTTTGCTGAATTGCAGGCCAAGTATCAATTGGCTCCCACCGAGACCTTCAGATACCTCCAGATTAGTCATGCTATCTCTGCTTCCATGCCCAAGGAGCTCCCCCTGCCTGCATCTTCTCCATTGGAGGACAGATTGATGCTTGACCCTATGCCCACAAAAGCGATATCCCTTACCTACAAAAAACTATCAAGTAACCGGCCTGATCCTATGCACCACCTGTGGCAGGGTGGGAGTCAGACCTGGGGAGCATGGATGATAAGGACTGGCATGACACACCTGCTTCTCCTAGGGAAGTGACAATTCCCATGAGATTGCATCTAGTCCAACCGAAAATCCTCCACCCTGTGTATTTTGACGCAAAGCTGCTGTTTTAAACTAGGTAGGAGGCCTGACCCCTTGTGCTTGCGAAATTGTAATCTGACTGGCACCTTCTTCCACATCCTATGGGACTGTCCAATAATGGGGCAATATTGGGATAAAATCACGAAGCAGATGGAGAGGGCGTGCGGCAAGACCTTGAAGGCCTCCCCCCAGCTTTGCCTCCTTAATGTGTGGGAGGCCACGGATCTCTTACAGACTGAGCAAACATGGGCATCAGTAGGTTGGACCATCGCAAAACGCAACATTGCGCAGAAATGGGGGGTGGGGACTGCCCCATGTTTAGGAGACTGGGCTATAGAAATGGATAGGGCAATGATTGCCCAGAAGGACGTGTTCAAACATAGAGGGTGACCCAAGAAGTGGGACCATAAATGGGAAAAATTGAACAAATACAGAGGTAATATATGTGTATCCCCTTCCATAGAACTACAACGTGAAAGAGACTTATTACTAGATCAGCTAGTGAGTGCATAGCCCACGCTCTAACCCCTGTTGTTACTGACCCAATTGTATGAAGCCACCTGCTCTACATGCTGTTGACATACTTCTGTCTCCTAGTTCTTGATGTTTTACTGACCAGACGAGGTGCTGTCACCCTGGTTCACTTCTGGGAAATGCATGGTGTTTATTGATACATCTCTGTACTGTACTATGTGTCATTTGTATTGTGGACCTGGCTACTGACCATCATCGCCTTGTACTTTTTCTCTCTTTTGTTTTTATGCTGACGACACACTATTGTATGTTAGAGACCCTGAGGTTAACCTGTCTCCAGTGCTAGGGGAAGTGGTACGATATGGCAAATTTTCTGGTCTCAAAATTAATTGGATTAAATCTACTTTTTTCCCTCTCACCACGTCCAAGGAGCCGATAGAAATAGATTTTCCCTTAAACTGGTCTACTGATTCAGTGGCTATCTTGGCATCCAAATACACACAAACTCTGAGATAGTGTCCAGGGAGAATATGGCAGGGTAATTGCCAAACTAGAAGATGACGTCAACAGATGGGTGCGGCTGCCATTGTCTCTCCTAGGCCGTATCTCGTTAATGAAGATGGTAGCCCTACCTAGATTCCTGTTTCTGTGTTTCAATATACCAATGGCTCTTTCAACCCACTTTTTTAAATGTATGAAGGCTTTATTGGTAAGATTGGCTTGGGCTGCTAAGCAACCCCCGGACAAATGGGATATCCTGAAATTACCTTACTCTATGGGCGGACTTGGTGCACCGGAATTGGAACTCTACTACCGAGTAGTGCAATGTTCTCACGCGTTTCTCTGGTTGCTCCAACAACCCTCTCCCCCGCACTTACATATAGAACGAGTTGTGGCTGCACCCTTCCCCTGGCTGCTTTGCTACACTGAGCGCTGTCTCGGCGTACGGGCCTCCTGGGTTCTATAAATGCCACTTCTCACACATGGCAGAATTTAATGAAAAGACAAGCTGCCTCAATACTGTACTCCACACTCACACCAGTGGAGTGGTGTCAATGGCTGCCGGTGATTGCAGAACCGGAGGTCCTAGGCGCCATGGCATCCCTGCATATTTTTAAAAAAGGAGACTTATTTGAAGACGGAATGGGATGAAGTTGGGAAGACATAAGCCTAGAAAAGCAAGATATCACCCCACTCACAATGTTCCATTTCTATAGGGTCAGACATGTGCTTCGCAAAATGCTCAGAGAAGAGTTGATGGTGGAGCCTCCAGAAGTGCCTCCCTTCTCCCTGTTGTTGCGGTCAGAGTCTCCTGTAAAATAGTCTCCAAGATCTATAGAATGGTGCAAGATTACCAGAAAAACTTTTTCATTAAAGCCAGGTTGGAGTGGCAAACTGATTTAGAGGTCTGTAATTCTCTACTGGTCATGCAGGGGTTTATTAGTGAGGCTCAGGGAGGGCTTCGTCCTTTCTAGTGCTTTCTTTATTCAGGAAAGGTATAAAGAACAACAAGACAAAAAAAATACAGGGGTCGTAGAACAGTCCGCAGACAAAGGAAGCAGTCTTTCTTGGTACACTTCTTTCCTGTATGTACAATTCGGGTTGCCTCCTTTTCCCTTCCTTCTAGTGGGCTGTTGCGGGGCTTGGTGAGATGCTTGGCGTCATCCTCAGTGACAGCCGGAAAAAAAAAAAAACATAAAAAAATAATATTACGAGAGGGCTGAGGGGCTCCAATATGGACCTCCACTGAACACCCACGTGTTTTTGTGCTCTAGGGGTACTTCAGGGCATGCAGTGCTCTGGCGGTGCTTCACAACTCCCACCACTTCCCAACTGCGAAATATCGAAAACATGGTACTTGCCTCAGGCCATGGCCCTCCTGGGTCGTGGCAGAAGGGGTCCAGACGTCCTTCTCACTCCCTGGTCGGTTGGACTGATTGGCGTTGTCACTGGGCTCCTCTCTCCTGGGCTCCTCTCCCCTGGGCTCCTCTCTCCTGGGCTCCTCTCTCCTGGGCTCCTCTCTCCTGGGCTCCTCTCTCCTCGCGCCTTCCTTCAGCAACAGTCCTTCGCTCCCAAGCGCGTCTCTCCCCTCGTTTCGCGCTCTTCCTGCTTTGGCTGCAGCAGCGCTCACGTGATCCGCGTGTTGCGCTGCTGCAACGGTGATCGGCTCACCCTTCGGCGGCACCGCGGCAGCCATCTTGGATGTCCCGATCGCGGGACTACACTGGCCCTCCGTTAAGTATGGACGTTCGGGCCATGTTGAGACCGGACAGCGGGACAGGAAATCCACATTTTTTTGATGCTTGCCAGGTATATGCAGGGTCTGAAAAGAGAAGGGTTGAAGGGACAAAAACCATTGAAGGATTTTTGGATTGCTGTCTTTCTGAGAGGCTAACCAGGTTAAGGGGGCATGATCTGTCATCAAAAAGAACGTGCTGCCTAATAGATAGTACTGGAGTGCTTCCATGGCCCATTTGATAGCTAGGCACTCTTTCTCTATAGTGGCATAATGTTGTTCTTTGGGAAACAGCTTTCTGCTAAGATACAACACAGGTTTGGGATACCCTTGGGTGTCTGGCTGGGACAAAACTGCTCAGATTCCCCTGTTTGAGGCGTCTGTTTGCAAGACAAAAGGTTTTTCAAAGTCTGGACATATTAACACCGGGGCAGTACACAAAAGGGATTTCAGGGTATGGAAACTGTTCTCTTGTGCTTCTGTCCATTCTAGCTTCTTGTCCGGGTGTCGTTGGGCCAACAAGTCGGTAAGAGGGCTAGCTATGTCTGCAAATCGGGGTATGAATCGTCGGTAATATCCCACCAACCCTAGGAATGCCCTTATTTCTTTCTTGGTACTAGGTCGTGGTATGTTCTGTACTGCTTCTAACTTGTTATGCTGCAGACGTATCGTGCTGGCTCGGATGGTATAACCCAGATATTCTATTTGATTGGTTGCTAACGTGGTTTTCTTGGGATTGAGTGTAAGTCCTGCCAGGTACAAGGCGGAAAAAACTTGGTTTAAATGCGACATATGAGTATTCCAGTCTGGGCTGTGGACAACTATGTCATCGAGGTACCACATAGCGTATGGTTGGTGGTGTTTTAAGAGGACGTCCATTAATCTTTGGAAGGTGGCGGGGGCACCGTGAAGACCAAAGGGCATAACATTAAAATGATACAACCCGGAAGGTGTTGAGAAGGCTATTTTCTCTTTGGCCTCGGGGCTGAGAGGCATCTGCCAGTACCCCTTGGTTAAATAGATAGTGGACATCACTGTTGCCCCTCCCAGGCGTTCCACCAACTCATCTACGCGGGGCATGGGATAGCTGTCGAACTTGGAATGGCATTTAGTTGACGGAAGTCCACACAAAAGCGAAGGCTACCGTCGGGTTTGGGTACAAGGACCACCGGGGAACACCACTCACTTTGAGAGGGTTCAATAATACCTGTTTGTAGCATGGTTTCCACCTCCTGCTGTACTGCCGGTCGTCGGGCTGCAGGAATCCTATAGGGTTTGAGTTTTATTACCTTCCCACCTTCTGTTTTGATATCATGTTGCACTAGGGAAGTTCGGCCAGGCATACTAGAACACAGCCCTGGATAGCGGTCTAAGAGCTCATACAGTTGCTGTTGTTGGTGGGACGTTAGGTTGTCCCCAACATTGGGTCTCTCCAGTGTGGTTTCCGGGGATGTTGGGAAAGCGATTTCTAGAGGCCTTGTGAGGGTGACGTGTTTGACCGCAACCCCAGTCAAAGGCGTAGAGTCTTCCCACTTTTTTAGGAGGTTAATGTGATAGATTTGGTCCTCTTTTCCTTACTGGGGAACGTCTACCCTATAGGTGACAGGGGTTATTTTTTCCTTTATTGTGTAGGGCCCTTGCCAAGTCGCTAATTGTTTTTTTTCATACGATGGTAGGAGGATTAATACCTTATCCCCCACGTTCAAACACCTGGCCTTGGCTGTTTTATCATAATAGGTCTTTTGCTTCACCTGTGCCTGTTCCAAATTACTGTGCACTTCCTCCCATAAAGTGGATAAGGTGTTTTTTAGGGATGCTGCATAGCCAAGAAGAGGTTTACTCTCATCCTCTTCTTCTGTCCACTGTTCGGCAGCCATTTCAAGCAGTGTACGAGGTTTCCGCCCAAATAGGAGTTCGAAAGGGCTAAATCCAGTAGAAGCCTGTTCATGGGTTCTAATGGCCAAAAGAACAAGAGGGAGTTTCCGGTCCCAATCCTTCCCCCCCTCACTGATACTTTTTTTAAGAATGGTCTTTATGGTTCTATTGTATCGCTCAACTAGGCCGTCCGTTTGTGGATGATAGACGGCTGTTCTGATATGGCGAACATTGAGCAAGTGGCATATCTTCTTCATAAGACGGGACATGAACGGTGTTACTTGATCGGTCAGTAGCTCACAAGGAAACCCTACCCGGGAAAAGAAGGAAACCATGGCTTGGGCTACTGAGAGTGTTGTGGTACTGGTGAGGGGAATAGCCTCAGGATACCTGGTAGCGTAATCTACCAGTACAAGGATGTACTGATGGCCTCTTGCGGAGGGAGGAAAGGGGTCTACTAAATCCATACCAACTCTTTTAAATGGGACATCGATAATAGGTAGGGGGTAAAGAGGGTCTTTTCTGTCCGTTGATGGATTTACCAGTTGGCATCTAGGACAGGAGGCACAAAACCGCGACACTTCCCTGTAAACCCCTGGCCAGTAGAATCTCTCTAGTAGATATTTAAGGGTATGCTCCTGTCCATAATGTCCACCCCCAACTTGATTATGAGCGAGATGTAGAGCCTGTTCCCTAAAAGCCATAGGAATAACTAACTGTTCTACATGTTTAGTAAGGAGCTCACAAATCCTAAAGAGAAGACCATTTTTGACACGAAAATAAGGGCCTACCTTTTTGCGGTCTTCCGATTCTGCCGCTTGTTTCCAGGCGTGTACTAGCGTGCTGTCTTCTCTCTGGTCTGCCCTGAAACTCTGGGTTGGCATACATTCACTTTCTGGGGAAGAAAGAAAACAGGTGACAGGCGATTCGGCAGACTGTCTGTACCGTTCCCTTTCTCTCCTTTTTTCTGCCCTTGTTTTGTTAACCTTTGTTGGGGTGCTTTGTATATCTACTATAGAGAAAGGGGCTTCTCTCAACCAGTCTCGGTCCGAGGCTTCCTTGGCCAAGTTGGCCACGTATTCATCAAAATTCGGGAGATCATTTCCTAGCAGGACTTTCTCCACCAATACTGGTAGTACTCCTACTTTCTTGACCTGGGGTTCTCTGTCAATTTCTAGAACGACCTCTACTAAGGGATAGGAACGTATGTCCCCATGAATACACGAGACCTGTATTTCCTCTTCATTTGATATTTGTCTAAGTGGAACCAGCTCTCTACAAACGATGCTGTGGTGACACCCTGTATCCAATAGGGCTTCCACTGGCATTCCATTCAGGCGAATGGTTATGTTGTACCTCCTTTGCGGTCCGCCTGTAGTTAATACCCGGCTTCGTGACACCCCTATGTCCATAGGTTCCGCTCCTTCTGTTTTTAGGGGGCAGTTTCGGGCAATGTGGCCCCAGTCCGCGCAGCGGAAACATTGAGGCCCCACCTGGGGAGGAAGGGCTAGTGCCGGGGCTCTGGGTAAGGGCTTGGCTATTCCGGAGGTCTTACTATCTCCTCCTGTTCTGGTTGTAGGCTTCTGGGGAGGGAAAGTGTTCTTGGTCGGTTGGGCTTTGAACTCTGGAGACCTGTGGTAGGCGCACACCAGCTCCACAGCAGTTTGGACTGATAGATGGGGATGTTGTTTTACCCATGTCCTAGTGTTTGGTGGAAGCGCATCTAGATATTGTTCAAGATATATTTTCTCGGTGACCTCTGCTATCGTTGCGTTGTCAGGCTGTAACCACCTATTCCCAAGGTCCCTAATCCTATAGTAGAGAGCTCTGGGGTTATCCCCTGCTACCCAACGTTCCCTACGGAACCTAGTCCGGTAATATTCCTGATTGTGGCCAAGTCTCTCTAAAATTGCCTTCTAGATGTCAGGATAGGGCATAGTGCCATCTGGGTTGGCAGCCTGATAGGCTGCCTGTAGTTCTCCAGACAATAGGGGTGCTATATACTGACCCCACCTCTCCTGGGGCCACCCTGCTGTCGTCGCCACCCTCTCAAAATTCACAAAAAAATAGTCGGGGTCGTCTCCCTCCTGAAATTTCTGCAGGACCGAACTATGGACGTTTGGGTGTACCCTGGCAGCCGCAATAGCGATGTCGAGACGTAGTATGGCTGAGTCCTGTGTTTGTTGAGCAGAGGTCATTAGCGCCGCTTGTTCTCTTAGGGCCGTCTGGAAGGCCTCCCTTTCTTTTTGCGCTGTTTGGTTTTGTTGCTCCATGACCAATTGGAGGTGTCGTTGGCCCTCAGCCAACTGAGTAATGATGGCTTCCAAGGTGACGGGTTGAGTCATAATGAAGCACTGACCTAATATCCCACTTCTGACACCACTGTTTATTAGTGAGAGACAGGGAGGGCTTCGTCCTTTCTAGTGCTTTCTTTATTCGGAAAAGGTATAAAGAACAACAAGACAAAAAAAATACAGGGGTCCTAGAACAGTCCGCAGACAAAGGAAGCAGTCTTTCTCGGTACACTTCTTTCCTGTATGTACAATTGGGGTTGCCTCCTTTTCCCTTCCTCCCAGTGGGCTGTTGCAGGGCTTGGTGAGATGCTTGGCGTCTTCCTCAGTGACAGCCGGAAAAAAAAAAGAAAACCTAAAAAAATAATATTAGGAGAGGGCTGAGGGGCTCCAATATGGACCTCCACCGAACACCCACGTGTTTTTGTGCTCTAGGGGTACTTCAGGGCATGCAGTGCTCTGGCGGTGCTTCACAAATCCCACCACTTCCCAACTGCGAAATATCGAAAAAATGGTACTTGCCTCAGGCCACGGCCCTCCTGGGTTGTGGCAGAAGGGGTCCAGATGTCCTTATCACTCCCTGGTCGGTTGGACTGATCGGCGTTGTCACTGGGCTCCTCTCTCCTGGGCTCCTCTCCCCTGGGCTCCTCTCCCCTGGGCTCCTCTCTCCTGGGCTCCTCTCTCCTGGTCTCCTCTCTCCTGGGCTTCTCTCTCCTGGGCACCTCTCTCCTCGCGCCTTCCTTCAGCAACAGTCCTTCGCTCCCAAGCGCGTCTCTCCCCTCGTTTCGCGCTCTTCCTGCTTTGGCTGCAGCAGCGCTCACGTGATCCGCGTGTTGCGCTGCTGCAACGGTGATCGGCTCGCCCTTCGGCGGCACCGCGGCGGCCATCTTGGATGTCCCGATCGCGGGACTACAAGGTCCTACTAGATGATGACAAATGGCGCTATTGCTGCGAAGCCACACAACGTGTCTCACTGAATGGACAACATCGTCTCATTCACTATAAATTCCTCAATAGGGTTACTATACTCCTTCCCAATTATACAGATATGGCCTTCGAGACACTGCGAGATGTGCTATTACAGAGGAGCCTCTGTCACCCGACCCCTCATTAGCTCTTCTTGGCTACTCCAAACGTGTCACGAAATAAATATGAAGATTGTTGGGTATGGGCTTGCTGATAGCTGAGCGCGGAGTTGCCAGTTGCTGGGCCATTGGGCCACCCCCTACGGTAGCACAATGGTCTAGAGATATGCTGTACTTCAATACGCAATCTGAATTATACAGTAAGTTGCTTCCCCTCCGGAGTCGCCCCAAAAACTTTTGGGGTCTGTATCAAAGCTACCTTGCCAGTAAAGAATAAACACTTGTTGAAATGTTATTTCCTACTGGTTGCAAGAGGAGCACTGCAAAGGATACCTGGGCATTGCGGTCATCACACCTTAACTTTTTCACTGTGCTCTAGCTAGATATGGAAAATCTACATGTTGACGCGAGAGTACTGTTCCTGAACTGTTTCCATTAGACAACCTGGTGTTGGGAAGTCATGATAATCTAGAACTGGTTGCATAACGATTCACTTGATTGCTAAAATGCTCCCCTGAATGTACAACAATATGAAAGTGCATTGTGATATGTTATGTTACCTGACCCATGCGCATGTACACTGTGACTGTCTTTTTTATAAATAAAAAAAATGATCAGCTGTCTCTAACCCACAACGTGCAGACCTGCTGAGCACCTGCTACAGTTAAGTTTCAGCAATATGTGACTACCAAGAAGAAGGTGACATTGAAGTGCCCATTCCACACTGTTCACACTTCCCAAGTGACACTTTCACAGCTGTCCACTGTCAAATGATGCAGTTGAAAGCTGCACATGAGCAGCTTAGGCAGGTGTCACTGTAGTACAGAAGAGTTGAATGGAGATCCTTTGACTCAAAGTGTTGAGCGATTTCAGCACAAAGGAACATTGTACATGAGTCTGGCTCGGAACATCCCCAGTCAAGATTAGTTTTTCACATTGCAAATGCAGATGCCATTAAAAGACTTAAAGGACATGATGTTTAGGATATATCCAGTACATAAAGAGGGCTTACTCGTGTCCAAAAGGGAAGGGAATTTGCTGTGCCTTCTTTGTCTCGCAAACACACAAACCAATGTAGTACTGAGTGCTGAAACACACATATGACCCCAACATGTCAGCATGTCACTCCCTGATGAATGTCACCAGCCACAGAAGGACTCTACACAACTGCACATGTGTATTACACCTAACTGAATACACCCTTCTCAATGATATGCAAACTCACATTGCCAGATAGTACTGAAAGTCTGCCAAAGATGTGTGTCAATGTGCAACAATTTGACCTAGCTAATTACATTAATCAATGTAATTAGGTATGTGTGACTCGCCCACTCATGTCTATACATCCCTGCATGTGGTTGTATCTACTCTGTAAACCCATCATGGAATACTATTGTAATGTACACATGGGCCAACACACACAAATGTGATGGAATCTGAATGAAAACCTCGTAGATCCTCAGATCATGTATGGAACAGTCATACACATGACATTACAGTGCATAAAGGTACATAGGCCAGCATGTAGGTATCAAATCAGATGCCATGCCTCAAGCAAGTGGTCCACCATCACATGAGATACAGTAGTGAGGGAGCATTACTTTATACACAGGAATGCCAAGTGGCCTGTTTGGGACCAGTGTCACACATGACAGCAAAAGATAATGTAGGTCATCTGTGACATTAAGCAGCCATGTGGCTGTTCAGTCCCAGAAACTGGCATTTGACAGGACCCTGCTTAGTTCCTGTAAACATGGACAATAATCTACGGTTATCACCATGCACCTACTACCAGACCTACACATGCAAATTCTCTCATAGCATGGGACATGAGTTACCTTCAAGCTTGATAAGGAAATATCTGCCTGTAACAAACAATATATGGTCAAGCTTAATGTTACACTCAATACTCACCCTTCCTAGCTGCTATTGGCTCCCAACTGCCCATCAAATTCCAGGTATGCCACAGCCAGTATGTGGGCTGTAAGGTGGGCCAGGGTACGGCACATGCCCCTTCTGCCTGGGAGGACAGCGCTAGCTGGAGCTCCACAATCCTACGGGTCCAGCTTCTCAAGTCCTCCCACCTTTTCCTGCAGTGAACACTGCACGACGAGCGACCCCCAGGGTGCACACCTTCCGGGCGATGGCTTTCCACAATGACACCTTCTGATGGGCATTGACCTGTATGAATGCAATAGATGAAGAGACTGAGTAGACATGCGAGATATAGGTTATCTGCTAGGGTGACACAGAAGTTGTAGACAACTTGTAGAACCATTGATCAATAGTCCATATACTACATGTATAAGGCGTTCATGGTGGTATTGATGTCCCTCAGCAACCCTATGAGCTGGCTCCTGTTGTCGTCGTGGGTGCCCAGCCTCTGGTCTATGGACCTCTCCAGGTGCTTCATCTACCAGAGTTGATCAGGTACCTAGCCCATCACTCCTTGGTATCCTTCATAGGCTTCCAGGCCTCTGCTGGTGATGTTGGCCTGAGCTTTAGTGGTACCAGTAGCCACACTTTGCATGTCCACAGTTACACTGCCACCAACCCTGCCCCCACGGCCCTGTGACCTTGGACCAGCCTGCTCCCTCCCACTGGCTGCTCCATCCTCAGTGAGGTGGTTGTCAATCCTCACCTCTGGAATTGGGAGTGGTATGCAGGAGATGTTGCTGCCCATGCTAGGCCCACAGGTCGTTGGGGCAGAGGTCAGCTCAGATTTTTCAACTGGGGTGGGAGGTGTGGTTGTGGGCACAGTGAGACTCACTGTTGTTGTCTGCCCAGGTTGTCCAGATGGACCAGGTTGGCCATCCATGTCCATGTTTCCAGGAGATTCTGCATAACTGGAGGCTTGATCCGGGGGGCTGGTGGAGTTTGGGCAGTGTCCTGAGTCTGACCAGATATTGTGCCGGATCGACCTGTTCAGACATAAAGTAGATTGTTATTGTTGTAAGTGAGGTATGTACATCCACATCATTTGATACACAGTGAGTTCAGGGCTGGGAGGGACAAAAGCTGTGGAGGTTAACATTGTGAACTATCCCCATTGTGGTTGACTCATTTGCAGGGCATCGGGAGACATCCATTACATGAAGTTGTATTGGCCTGCTCATTTTCTGTACTGATATGTTTTATGCTGACATGAGAAATGGGCATGGATTCTCCCAACAACTTAAACCCAACACAGTGTCAGAGTTACATGCGTATAAGTAAATTCCAAGACCTTGGTACAATATAAGCATACACACAACTTCGTAGTAGATTTAGCATTCATAATAATGTGCAATGTGCAGTGGCAATGGCTCAACAGCCATTTCAAATCAGCTGGATTACCTTCATGCGTTACTGATATTTAAGATACCAACTTGAAATAGTGTCACTCATTTATGGAGACCAGGAGGAGTTCAGACTGAGTCGGCAGACATGTGCTTGTGTGTAAGGTGCTTTGGCCATATGACTTGGGGATTAGTGGTAACATGGCTGACAAGTAAGTAAGGACAACCAACACTGGTGCCTCCTGTCAAGTGTTCAAGCAAGAGGACCTCATGGTAGCTGTAGTCATTTCAATCTCTCCTACCCCACACTTGACCAGTAGCTAAATTGCATGTGAGGTTAACCTCAGTAGTCACATGGTTGACAAATGAGTATGGACAAACAACAGAGGTGGCTCATGTTCAGTGTTAGAGGTAGCAGGCCTCATCTTAGTTGTAGTCATTTCAACCTCTCCTAACCCACTCTTGACCAATGGTTAACTGCCTATGAGGTGAACCTCAGTAGTCACATGGCGGACAAGTGAGTAAGGACAAACAACAGTGGTGGCTCTTGTTCAGAGTTAGGGGTAGTGGGCCTCATGATAGCTGTAGTCATTTAAAACTCTTTCCCCATACTTGACAAATGGTTAACTGCCTGTGAGGTGAACCTCAGTAGTCACATAGCTAACAAAGTGAGTAAGGACAAACAGCAGTTGTGCCTCCTGTTAAGTGTTCAAGCAACAGGGCCTTCTGGTAGCTGGTCATTTAAATTTTGACTTGCCAATGGTAGCAAAACTGGTTTGTGTTACACAGCTGTTTGCAAAATGCAGTTGTGGTGATGCAGATTGGGGTGTACAAAATCTCCCTACTTCCACGGATAGAGTAATTTCACAGTTACACGCACATACACTCACCATACACTAGGGCCCATTTCACTAACATACACTCAAATACTCCACCAGCACTGAACCTGTGGAAAGAAAACCTCCTAAATACCCCACATCTACACTGAGGTCGAAAAGACCTAGTTATTGTAATTGTCCTGAGTCATAATCTAAACAATCTATACAACAATAATCAAATAGAGTACTCAATAATTGACAAGAAATAATCACCAACACCGTATTTAAAATTATGATTCTTTATCTAAAATTAGTCAAAGAAATTAATCAGAATAAATCATTTTCTCATAATTACCTATTCTAGCTAAATGTCAGAATGGGTCATCAGGACAAGTCTCTCAGTAGAAGTCTCCCGAGTCACCGTCCTCACAGCATCGATCCTCACCAACGCAGGTTTGGGAAGAAGTGGCAAAGTGGCCTCCCACCCTCTCTAGGCTAACAATATTTATAATGAAACTTGCAATATTATAGAAACATTAAATGTTCTACACGTCCGCCGAACCGCTGAGCAGAGCGAGCAGGAAAGGATGTAGCATCGCTACATTTGGAAAATCTCCGCTCAGGAAAAATCACAAAAATAAAAAGACAGAACAGGAACTAAAAAAAAATGTATCCTTTAACATCCACATTTCCTCACAGCTAACACGATGACTTCAGAGTCCATTCAGTTCATTCTTTATGGCTCCTTTGTCCTCCAAGGCTATTCAAACATTTCTTGGTTCTTGGAGACTTGCCCAGCACTGCTACTGTCCTCACGGAAAGTTTTAACCAGGCGAAGACTGTGGTCAGATGATTCAACCATATTCAGCAAGGCCCTCTCATCACAAATCTTTCACTCGAGGCCAGGCTGCAAACGGCGGACATTTTACGCTATGCCAAAATGGACCATCTTAATTAAAAGAGACAAAAACAACGTTACCACAGCATAGTGATTAAACAGTGTTAACCCCACTAATACCCTTATGTGTATGTAATTATCTAGCTTTTGCAACACAGAAAAGCATGAATTCAAAAGCGTTTCGTGCTTTAAAATAAACAGCACTCAGCAACATTTATTTAATAAAACATGCACATTTATTAAATAGCAATACGAAAGCATTCCCTCGTGTGGGTTTTCTTCTCATTAGTTCACGTTGATAAGTTTAAACATATACACAAAACAAATAATTAATAATTAATATTTAGTAATTTTAATTATGCCAAATAGACAAACCAGAGCTTAAAAACCCAATAGATTTTCATCAGAAAATCCTGCTCCAGCAATCCCCCCTTTGGTGATTTTATCACCAAATAACCCAAAAAAAAAATTTAGTGAAATTTAGTCCCATTTTAGGAGAAATTGGAAATGTCTTTTTCCTCCTTACACAACACTACACACCAGACAACACTACACACCAGACACTCTTTCATCATCCCTCCTTGTTTCTAAATAGACACTCTCCCTTGATTCTTCTAATTCAATTTCTTGTGGTTCTCTTTTCAACCTTTTATTTCTCTTTTCATTGTTTCTTTTAATTAATTTCTTTTTCCCTCCCCTGTTTTTACAACACAAACACACCAATCTCAATATCAATAAAGCAACAATTATACAAGTTAAAGGAAACAATATCTTACCTATAATAGTACTACCTATTTTTGCAATAAAACTCTTAACAGCAACTATTTTATTAGCTATTTTAGTCCAAATACTTTCAGCTTCAAGTGGTACTAATTCTTCATGCAAATCAGTAATATTTTTGATATAGACCTTCAGGTCTTTGCTTTCGTCTGGAATGTAAGTGCAACAATGTTGAACTTTCAGCATTCCACAAACTCCACCCTCCTTAGCTAATAGAATATCAAGAGCAAGTCTATTTTGCATAGACATGGCACGTACGGCAATTAGTTCCGTATTCACCAAAAGAAACCCTCCAGCGGTATTTGTCGATAAGCGATCCACCACTGTTGACAGTTTCCGAATCCCATAAGCATTTAAAGAAATTCCCACTGCTGGAATTAAAGCTCCAAAAATGTCACCCACTATTTCAGACCAAGTTTCCCTCTTGAAGCGCATTAGTAAATTAATATGTTCTACATCTTCTATTCTATCTATATGAAAGATCTTTGGAAAAACCAGGCCCACATAACATGTGCCATACCAATGGTCAGGCAACTTGTAATAAGCCTTGGTCCCACAAACATAATACACTCCTGGAAAAATTGTATCTTCTCCACCTCTGAAACCCCATCCTGTTGCAATGAAGTATGTATCATGACATTCACTAGTCCCAACAAAATATGTATCATATTGGGATTTCCCTCTTGTAATGCACAGCTTACCCTTCTGTGGTGCATCTAAAGCTAAAGTTGGACTAGCTCCATTTCTCAATTCTTTTCCCATCTCAATGTCCCAAATTGTCTCACTCACTTTGTATTTCCCTGCCTTTTCATGCATACTCAATCTCCTTTCTTCCACCATGTTTAGGAAAGCTTTCTCCTCTTCTTCCAAACTACAAGTTAAATTATTCTTAAAAATGGAATCTAATGTTAATTCTTCTTTCTCAATAAAAATCTCACCAAAAATGTTAGCTTCTTTAGCTGGATTCAGCTCTTTGTTCATTGGCAAGTGCCCAAAAATACTATCTTTGTTAGACATCTTATAATCTATTTTCCCTAGCAAATAAAAAACACTACTTAATACACTACAAGAAATTCCATACGTAGCTGGTAAATGGTGATAAGTAACACCCTCTGAAACGGATGCAGGTAATTGCATACAAACATAGCAATCCCTAACTTCCATTGTTTTCACATATTCGTATAGCAACTTTGAAAAAACATTACTAGAAAAATCATTAATTGACCTATCTTTATGCATGTAAGTATTACTAATTCTAGTTGGAACTACTTTTTGCGAACTCTTCTCTGCATTTGTCTCATTCTCAGTATGTATTTCAAATGTACCTATTGAAACTCTAAATGTAACTAATAAAGCTAAAATACCCCATAGTAGCATTAATAATCCAGTACAGCAGCAGCACATTCTACACCATCTTCTTAAGAAGGCACATCTACTTTGATTATTCTCTATGTTAGCCATTTTACTACTTTGACCTTGTCTTTTGACTTAGCCTCTACTACTCCACTACTGAAATTTCTCGAACTTTGGATTACTTCAGACAGCTGAATTTCAAACTTTCTCCTTTTCACTTTTCTCCAAGTGATTTCTTCAGTTCACTCAATTTGGATATTCATCACTTTTCACTCCTTCTTCTTCAGCAACATCAAATTGTATCAGATCATCAACAACATCCTGTTTCTTCTTCTCCTTCTTCAGACAGTGCCACATAAGACCATTCCGGTGATCTGTACTTTTGGTTGGGTCTTCTAATTCTCTTTATCTCCTCAGGTTCTCTTGACTCCTTTTGCTCCTTCCTCTTTACTTCGTTTTGACTCGACACTTCATTCACTTGTTCAGCTTTCGATGTATTCCCTCTTATCAGTCTGTATCTCAGCCTCTTTACTCTGTTGTTAGGCCAAAAATCTCCTCTTACAACCTTTTTCGGTCTTGTTTCTGTATTATTTCTTTCTCCAATCCAAGTTCTCTTTCTCAGAACTCGACCCTCTGATTTTCCATTCTCACTTTCATCCGATTCTGTTTCAAATGCCTCTTGTTCTTCAGCAGTTTTCTTTCGCTCCACAGTCTTTTTCACCACTATTTGAGACTTCCCTACTTCTGTCCCTCCTCGGGTCTCCGACACGCAATCTTCTTGCTGTCTACTTGTCCCTTCACCTAGCTTGTCAAGAATGTTCCCTACACCTCCTCGGGGGTCTTCCGCAATCTGTCCCTCTCTATCTTCTTCTGACCCTACTTCTTCAGGTATAATCTCAAGTGGTTCTTCAATCTCCTCCTCTTCTGATTCAGGAGTAATTTCTGTGGAACTGCTCTTTTCTTTTCTTTTTCCTCCACTGCTTTTTGGAACTTCAGGCTCTCTTTCAGAATCTGATCTCTTTTCTGAGATTCTCAATCGTTCTCTTGAAGCCTTTTCTGCTTCTTTTCCTGAACTTTGATTTTTTCTCACTGGTTCTGGGTCTTCATCATCACTGGAATCTGACTCTTCAAAATACTCTCTACCAGTCCCATCCTTTGGATTTGGAACTCTCAGAGTATGACTCGCATGCACCCAGTTTTTCACACCAGCACACTTCACTGCAGTTGTCGTAGATAGAATGACTTGTCTTGGTCTTCCCCACCTTGGAACCAAGCGATTTCTTCTTCTGTGAACTTTAATCCTCACCCAGTCTCCTGGACTCAGATCATGAGCTTGCTTCTTCTCAAGTGTAGTAGCTTCTTCTCCAATCTGGTGAAACACAGAATGAACTGCGTCAGCCAGGCCTTTACAGTAATCCAAAATCATGTCATCAGTTATTGTCATCAACTTATTGACAGGTACATATGCATGTCGCATTGCACGTCCCATTATGATTTCGTGCGGACTTAAACCAGTAGTTCTATCTGGAGTAGATCTAATAGTCATTAACACTAGAGGCAAGACATCCGGCCATTTCATACCAGTGGCTAAACACATCTTACCAATCCTGTTCTTGATTGTGCCATTTATCTGCTCAACAACACCAGAAGCCTCTGGTCTGTATGCACAATGTAGCTTCTGCTGTATGCTCAATGCTTCACAAATCAAACTCATGAGTTCATTATAGAAGTGTCCACCTCTATCAGACTCAATCGTTACCGGAAATCCGTACCTAGGAATCAACTCTCTTAACAGTAACTTTGCCACTGTTACTCCATCATTTCTCCTAGTCGGATAGGCCTCAACCCATCTTGAAAACAAACAGACTACCACTAGTACATAACTCAGTTTGTTCACTTGGGGCATTTCAATGAAATCAATCTGCATTCTTGTAAAAGGACCTCCTTTTCTGCCTATTGTTCCCAGACTCACCACTGTCTTTTTCCCAGTGTTAAATTGCTGGCAAATCAAACATCTTTGACAGATACTTTCTGCAATTGTCCTGAACTTTGCATTGTACCAGGTTTGCTTGAAAGACCTAATCATCGAATCCCTTCCCAAATGTCCCTGGCCATGATACATCCTTGCCATTGCTGACAGCATGGAGTTCGGCATTACTGGTCTGCCATCTCTATAGACCCAAACATGGTCCGTTTCTCTTGGGGCACAACCTGCCTTGATCCAATCTTTCTTTTCTTCCTCCTCTGCCTCATCCTGCAACTGTTTCACTTCATCCCACGTCTCTAAGACATTAGTAAACATCACAGAACAAAAAGACATTTCACCTTCTCGTTCCCGATTAATGGACTGGTTATTCTTGGCGCAATATTGAGCAATGTCATTTGCATAACGGTTGCCCACTGTCACAAAATCATCTCCTTGTCCATGAGCAGCACATTTCACAACTGCTAATTCTTTAGGCAGCTGTATCGCCTCAAGTAATTTCCCAATCACTTCAGCATTCTTTATTGGAGTCCCACTCGACGTCAAGAAACCTCTTTGCAGCCAAAGTTGGCCAAAGTCATGCACAACTCCAAATCCATACTGACTATCATTCATCACAGTCGTTCTCAAATCTTTCCCAATTTCACAAGCTTTTGTCAAAGCCACTAATTCAGCAACTTGCGCAGATTTCACTCCTTTCAATGATGATGCTTCCATTACTTCTGAAACCTTACACACTGCATATGCTGCACATAGCACACCCTCATCATTCCTCAGGCATGATCCATCCACAAACAACACATGATCACTCTCATGCAAGGGAAGATCCCTTATGTCTGGTCTCGGTTTTGTACAGTAATCAAGCACATCCAAACAATTGTGATCATCTTCTGTTTTCACACCCACATTTTCAATATCCGGCAACAATGTCGCTGGATTCACATTCACACATCTCTCAAGAGTCACATTTGATGCTCCCAGAATGACTTTCTCATATTTAGTCAACCGACTATGTGACATGTACTGAGTTCTGCTTCTTGTCAAAAGAATTGCCACATTATGAGGTACGAATACCCTTACAGGATATCCCATTATGATTCCCTCACTCTGTTCTAGGCTTCTGCATGTTGCAGCCACAGATTTCAGACAACCTGGTAAACCCACAGCTACAGGGTCAAGTGTCGATGAGAAGTACGCAATAGGCCTTCTCAGTAATCCATGCTTCTGAATTAACACTGAAAGTGCACATCCATTTCTCTCACTGCAGTACAATTCAAATTCCTTTTCATAATCTGGCATACCCAAAGCAGGGGCTTCACACATTCTGCTTTTCAACTCTTCAAATGCTGCCATTTGTTCTCCATCTAGTTCCAATGGGTCTGTCATCTCACTTTTTGTCAGCTTAATCAGTGGCTTTGCTATCAGCGAAAAATTAATTATCCACTGACGACAATAACCCACCATTCCCAGGAACATTCTCACCTCTCTCTGGGTCTTTGGGGCCTTCATTTCCCTGATAATTTTGATCCTGTCATCAGTCACTTTTCTCAGACCTTTCTCAATATTGTGTCCAAGATAATGCACCTCTTTCTTGCAGAATTGCAATTTGGCTGGAGATACTTTTAACCCTCCATCTGCCAGATGATTCAGTAAAGCTATAGTATCTACTTCACAAGCTTCACGTGTCTTTGATGCCACAAGTAGGTCATCAATATACTGCACTAGTACTGAGTTTTCAGGCATGATCAAACTCTCCAATGACTTTTTCAATAACTGATTGAATATCGAAGGACTCTCTGTATACCCCTGTGGGATACGACACCATGCTAAAATACGCTGGCCAAATCTAAATGCAAAAATCGGCTGGCTGTCATGATGCAATGGAATTGAAAAGAAAGCATGACACAAATCAATCACTGTATACCACTCAGCATCATGTGGAATCTGATACAAAATCACTGATGGATTTGGCACAATAGGACAACATGCCACCACAATTTGATTAACTTTTCTCAAATCTTGTACAATCCTGAACTTCCCATTAGGCTTCTTTAGCCCCATTATCTGTGAATTACACGGACTACTCAGTAGTTCTCTCAGAACTCCCTGCTGAATCATTTTCTCAATTATAGGAGTTATTCCCTCAATTATTTCTGGTGTCATCTTGTACTGAGGAATGTTAGGATAAGTAATTCCCTCTTTCACTGAAATTTTCACAGGATCTACATTATTCATCAATCCCACATCCTCTCCAGTAAAATCCCAAACTGTCCTTTTCACTGTGTCTCTCAGCTCTTGAGGCAAATCCTCCGGATCAAACACAGCATATGCACCAATTAACTCACTCTCTCTATTTTCTAGAGTCATTCGGTACAAAACATCCTCATCTGGTGTTTCAAAAGCTATTCCATCCGGTGTACAAAAAATTGTACAATTCATTTTACAAAGTAGATCCCTACCTAACAGGTTCACTGGACTTGTGTCACAGACGATAAATCTGTGCATGTCTGAAAATTTCCCTATTTGTACTCTTACTGGTTCAGTAAGACGTGTCCTGATTTGTGTATTGGCTACACCAACTACTTGGATTGCTTCATCCGAGAGAGGAAGATTTCTAATATCTGTTGACCTGACAGTTGATCTTGTCGCACCTGTGTCTACTAAAAAAGTAACACCTTCTTCATTTATTTTTCCATCCACAAATGGTCCTGCCTGGTCTATTTCTAGAGTTGCACCAAGTATACACTCTTCCTCCTCTCTTCGGCACCGTCAATAATCACCCTCAGACTCACTCCCTTCATTCTTTAACAAGTACTGTTGTACCTGGTTAGAACGCCTTGGTTTGTTTACCTGCTCATCATTGTAGAATCCCGAATCCGGATTATACTTTTGTGATCCTCTATTCTGCGGCAAGGGCGGTTTTGGCTCTTGACTCTGCTGTCTCACAACTTTCTGTTGTTGCTGCTGTTGATTATTCCCCTCGTTCTGCACCTGTTGATTTAAGGATTTTCCCTCATTATTCACTAATGGTGGATTGGTACACTCAGATCTCCAATGTCCCAGTTGGCCACAGTTGTGACATGGGAACTTTTTTTTAGCTTCCTCAAGATTCCCCTTTCCTTTCCCTGCATACCTAGGTCTATTCCCTGCATTATTTCCTGCATTATTCGCCTGTTCCACCAACTGTGCTTCCTGTCTTTCCGCAACTTTCACTTGTGCCCACATTGCTTTCTCTTTCAGCTTTCTCTGTTTTGCTTCAATTTCATCACTGAAGTATTTTGCATGTCTCAGAATCTCATCTATTTTCTTACTCTGCCAATCCACAGTATGCTCACGAATTCTTTCACTAATCTCAGGTCTCAGGCCATATACAAACCTGTATACAAAATGACTCAAATCCTTGTCACCCAGGTGTTCATCTCCACTGAATTGTTTAAATGCCAGTATCAGCCTCTCGTAAAAAGCATGAACTGATTCTTTTGCTTCCTGATGTGTTCGATCTATTTTAACCCAGTCTGTCTCTTTTGGAGGTACTTTATTTTTCAGGTATACGATCACCTGCTCATACTTTCTCATTACTTCTGGATCTGGTGCTCCTGTTCTCTGATCTCTTGGATATTCCTCAGTAGGCCAACTCACAACTATTTTACACTCAGCCCACAAGTCTGCTGGAACAATTATATCAAACAGACTATTCACGTCAATCCACAGCACTTTTGACAATTTCACAAACCTGTCTACCTGCCTATACCACTCGACGGGCTTTTCTCTCAATCGAGGGAAATCATTCGTAAATGATAAAATATCCTGTCTGGTCCATGGAACATGTACATATCCTCCTCCAGGTATTTCTCTCATAGGATAAGTATCCACTGGTTTCTCTTTTTCTCTCACAGGAAATGCTGAATAAGTCCTATCCCCTGATTCTTCTCTCTTTTTGTACCACCTATCCTTCCACTTCTCAACATCACCCCATTTTCGCAATAAAGCGATCATCTCTTTAATCTGTCCTGTTCTACCAGTACCATTCAAATTTTCAATATCTTTATCTGTGAACTCCATCCTGTAAGACTTCTGCAAAACTTTCACTTTATCAATGTCAACTCCATAGTCATTTGCTATTGCTCTTAATCTGTCATGTGTATTTCTCGCTCTCCAGGTGATATTTTTACACATAAACAATAATTCACCATCATGATGATTTTTTAGAATTTCTGTTGGAACTGTCCCTGCAACAAGCTCTTCTAATTCTACACGTAACCTAGCAACATCAATTGCTTGTGAATCTTTATCCCTCTTTTGAAGAACTTTCATCCATTCATTCAAATCTTCAGCTGTTATTTCAGTAGATTTTCTCACTGGAACCACTTTCTTCTGCGGTTCTAAAATTGGCATCCCTGAACAACTAGCTTCACCAGCATCCAGTCCTGAATTAGACTGTACCTCATGTCTGAATTTTCCTGCCCTTTTTCCTGAATCTCCTGAAGGACCAGCCAAACTTGTCAATCTATTCCCAACATATGGAATAACCAAACCATTCTCACCCGTCCTCTGCTTATCAAAAACAGGCATAACCGGACCTATGGTTACGGGTACCGTAACAGCGTCTAGATTCTTTGTCAGCTCTTTAATCTTTTCAGTCAACTCCGATGTAGTTCTGGCTAATTCTCTCGTATTTTCGCCACTGCTTCTATTCTCTCTTTCCCTGAAAGGATTACCACTTCTTAACTCAGGTGTCACATTTTCTGTCTCAATGATACGCACTGTATCTCTTATCGGAGAAACAACTGGTGTACTCTCTTCTGGTTCTGGTCTATATGGAGGTGGTCTTTTGTAAATCATGTCATTCAAGACCTCATCCTCATATTCATTAACTCCATATCTTCTCACTTCTGCCTCAGGAACCCTTTCTGTTCCCTCTTCAACTGTTCTCATAGGATATAATCCCTCTGACATACTAGCATCTCGCCATCTCGTCATTCGATCACGATGAGTTTCACGACCATGTCTCCTCCCGAACATATAACTATAGTTGCCTCCAGACCTCTGTTTCTCTCGCTCATGCACTTCCTCTTCCCATTCCACTAAAGCCTCGAACTGTGTCGGCCTTGGTCTTGGGTCAAGACATAACATCTTTTCCCGTAAATTTTTCAACACGGCCAGATTAAATGAACCATGTTCTGGAAATGCTAAAACTCCATCTTCCTTGGTATACCTAACCCAATTTTCCAACCATATACAGGTATGATACCCATATCTCGCAGCCATGAAGGATGCAGGCGTTTTCGATGGAGGTAACAATTCACCCTCTCTCGTTTTAACATCTTTATCCTTGTCGAACCAATTTTTAATCTTTCTGAACAAAGATTTTTTCTTTTTCTCTTCTTGGTAATACATTTTAACGTTTACCAAACTCTCTAATCCCTTCCGTAATACAACTGCACAATATGATTTTTTTTCAACCAATAACAGCGCAACTCACACTAACGCACCAATCCTGGAACGTTTACGTCACTAGAATAGCTCTTCCAATCCTTGCGCGGCTCACACCAACGCACCAATCTCAGCGCGAGCACTATTCTGATCTAATATCCAATCAGAGCGCGGTCTGTTTGACGTCAGCAGTCGCTGCAGTCGCTTCTGTCTCCTGTCTCTTGTCACTCGTCTACCCCTCCTTTACAAAATTTCTCAGTAGACTCCGTGTCAAATTTTACAAAATCTATTAGTTACAACATATAAACATCTCCATTGTCTGCTTCGCTAACCACAGAATAGTAAGGAAAATCTATTTCACAAAGATCCCGTTGACACAGTAGCACATCCCTCTACTCTGCCCTTCTAACATTCATTAATTAATTGTTTCCTCTAGGATTTGTCCAAAGAGTCTTACAATCAACTAAATATATGAACATTCATGCACATTCATACAAGAAAATATATAGTACATACACACAGAATCCTGCTTTTCCCGAGAACAGCGAACAATCTGCTCCACTACAGAATTATAACACACATTAACCAAGCAGCTTACCTCTACTCAGTTTCTCAAACAAGCTCAGAGAATACCTATTACTTCTCCCGCGATAAGCTTTAACGGCAAACCTTACGGATCCCTGGGACTTAAAACCAGAGTTTCACAGATAACCTTCACTACCATACGCACTCCTTATATACCAGAAATATTTCTAATAGTAACACACGACAATGTCACTGATTCCGAATCCAGACAATGTGACGCGCAACTTCGATTGTCACACGTTTTCTTTTTCCTGCATACATACAGGACCAACAATCCCGTCTTTCCCGAGAGCAGCATATACTTCCCTCTGCCCTACTACAGAACTGCTACTAGCTCCCAAGTTCCAGAAGCACTACATATAACTCAACATTACGACTCCAACATATAGTATTAGTACATATACCAACATCAATCAATAATCAATAATCAATAAGCTAATGTACAAGCAATCTAATCAGATCAAGACAATCATCAATAACCATCCTCTGCTACCAGGAAATTGATGCAGATTGGGGTGTACAAAATCTCCCTACTTCCACGGATAGAGTAATTTCACAGTTACACGCACATACAATCACCATACACTAGGGCCCATTTCACTAACATACACTCAAATACTCCACCAGCACTGAACCTGTGGAAAGAAAACCTCCTAAATACCCCACATCTACACTGAGGTCGAAAAGACCTAGTTATTGTAATTGTCCTGAGTCATAATCTAAACAATCTATACAACAATAATCAAATAGAGTACACAATAATTGACAAGAAATAATCACCAACACCGTATTTAAAATTATGATTCTTTATCTAAAATTAGTCAAAGGAATTAATCAGAATAGATAATTTTCTCATAATTACCTATTCTAGCTAAATGTCAGAATGGGTCATCAGGACAAGTCTCTCAGTAGAAGTCTCCCGAGTCACCGTCCTCACAGCATCGATCCTCACCAACGTAGGTTTGGGAAGAAGTGGCAAAGTGGCCTCCCACCCTCTCTAGGCTAACAATATTTATAATGAAACTTGCAATATTATAGAAACATTAAATGTTCTACACGTCTGCCGAACCGCTGAGCAGAGCGAGCAGGAAAGGATGTAGCATCGCTACATTTGGAAAATCTCCGCTCAGGAAAAATCACAAAAATAAAAAGACAGAACAGGAACTAAAAAAAAATGTATCCTTTAACATCCACATTTCCTCACAGCTAACACGATGACTTCAGAGTCCATTCAGTTCATTCTTTATGGCTCCTTTGTCCTCCAAGGCTATTCAAACATTTCTTGGTTCTTGGAGACTTGCCCAGCACTGCTACTGTCCTCACGGAAAGTTTTAACCAGGCGAAGACTGTGGTCAGATGATTCAACCATATTCAGCAAGGCCCTCTCATCACAAATCTTTCACTCGAGGCCAGGCTGCAAACGGCGGACATTTTACGCTAGGCCAAAATGGACCATCTTAATTAAAAGAGACAAAAACAACGTTACCACAGCATAGTGATTAAACAGTGTTAACCCCACTAATACCCTTATGTGTATGTAATTATCTAGCTTTTGCAACACAGAAAAGCATTAATTCAAAAGCGTTCCGTGCTTTAAAATAAACAGCACTCAGCAACATTTATTTAATAAAACATGCACATTTATTAAATAGCAATACGAAAGCATTCCCTCGTGTGGGTTTTCTTCTCATTAGTTCACGTTGATAAGTTTAAACATATACACAAAACAAATAATTAATAATTAATAATTAGTAATTTTAATTATGACAAATAGACAAACCAGAGCTTAAAAACCCAATAGATTTTCATCAGAAAATCCTGCTCCAGCAGTGGTGGGACATAATATTAGACATTTGCACATATAATGGGTCCTGGGATGATGATTTGATGATAATGCACTTACAGATAGCATTAAAACATGTGGGATGTAATGGAGATTGATACATGTGAACCTATGTGCAGGGCTACTCATTGTAACTGCCAATCACACATCTCTGATACTTTGGCTTATGCATATAGGAAATGTAGATGAGGAACACAATAGTAAGTGCTGAGATGTGTGTAAACAGAACATTCATATGTTTTGACAGTTGGTTGGTGTGGTGTTACTTACCAGTCTCCACTCCCCCAGGTTTCCTGTCAAGCGCTCAGAATGCAGGACGGCATGCAACTTCTCCTCCCAGGGTGTGAGTTCTAATGGTGGGCCAGGAGGACCACCACCAGTCTTCTGGTCTGCAAGGTGATGCCTAGAGACCAGGTTATTCACCCGAGCCCTCAGGTTGTGCACAAGTTTGTACATACAGCATTTACTTGGTTGACTATCCTGTCCACATTACAGTCTTCCTAGCAAGAGAAGTTTGTTGGACTTGGGCTCCAAAAATGCATGGCTCTACTCTAATGATTTCACCCACCATCACTGACAACTTGGTGTCAGAATAATGTGGATTTTTGGCCGGTGATATGTTAATTAAATAAAATGAGTGAGAGTTAAGTAAATGAAAAATGTTGTGAAAACAAGGAAATATGTAGAAAAAACATGTGCGAAGTATGTGTGATGGCATTGTGTGAAAAGGGCTGCGTAATGGGCTCGGAATTGCTGTGCTGCAGTATAGAGGCATAGGATCATGGTCTGGGATGGGGTGTGTTTTATAGTGTGATTTGTAGGTGTATCCACTTTGCATTGGCGATCAGCTGTATAGTTTTTTTCTGCATCCAATGTGCACGGTTGTGGTGCTTCGCAGTAGCAGTAGCACGACAGTCTAGCGCCATAATGAAACTGCAGACAAGGGACTGCCAGTACAAGGGTTTCAACGTAATCTGCTTGGCCGTAGTACCACAGCCCGTATGGCGTCGGGGTCCCTATCGGCAATATTTCTGACTACCCCAGCTCATGCGAAGACTACTCCAACAGTTGCGGCCTATACTGAGAACACTGCAATGCAGCGTTCGGCATGCATGAATTGTAATACAGCGTGGGTAAGTTTGCAGCCTCGATGGTTGAATTGGACTGCGGGACTGGTGGTAGGAAGGTCGGTCCAACTGGCATCGTAATCAGCCCCTCAGTGTCAGGTATGGGATTTTTCAGGGAGCAAAATTGGATTGATTAAAACGGTAGAACCAGTGAAAATAAAGGTAAAGCAAAATGCAATATTCCCCAGAACTAAACTGTACTGTCTAACTAAAGAGGCTGAAGAGGGAATGAAACCAGCGATTGAGAAATTGATAGAGCAGGGAATCCTTTGAGAGTTTCTTGGCAGTCCGTGCAATTCTCCTGTAGTGGGACTTAAGAAAAAGAGTTGGAACTGGAGAATTGTTCATGACCTTCAAAAGAATAATACAATTGTGATTCCTTGCTTTCCTGTGTGATACAGAGCCAGCACTACTACTGTACCCAATCTCTTATCTTTCAGGAGTGTTGGATCCATGCTGTACATTTTTCAGGATGTCTAAAATTGGTTGCAGCAGTATGTCTGGCAATAGAACTAAGTGAAGGAATTGTGATCGGCCATACTTTGATTGTTTGTGTTCCACACTCTGTCCAAATCCTTTTAACAAGAACAAAAACACAGCATATTATAAACAGTAGACTGACATGCTATGAACAGGTGATACTTGGAGCAGAGAACATTTCAATTTGATGGTGCAATATCCTGCATCCAGCGACACTGCTTCCAATTTCAGACAAGTGTGAAGTCAGGGAAAATATTGTTGATGATGAATTGGAGCACGACTGCATTAAGTTGACTGAGTCTTGCACAAAGTGAAGACTTGATATTATGTACCATGAATGAAACAGGTCAATCTAGTAGCCCGGGGGCAGGGATACTTATAGGGGATGTGGCCATGACAACGCACCTGGCAGATGTAAACATGACAAGGTTAAGGGTGGAGTCCCTAGGGCTAACAGCCTCGCCAACCCCTGATCCACCAAACCCCAGCGATGTGGCCACAAAACAATCAGCCAGGACATTGGATAACTTTCCCGTGGCTGCAACAAGGGACACGCAGGCTCATGATGCCCCCATTGTTAAAAAAAATATAGGTAGGAAGTTAAAGGTCCTATCCTGGAATGTTGCTGGCCTGAAAAGTACATTTTCTTGTTCTGATTGGGGAGTTTTTGTAAATCAGTTTGATATCTGCCTGTTTCAGGAAACATGGATGCGGCAAGACTCTTTCAGGGTTGGGTTTGTGTCATTTACTATCCCAGGTACCTCGGGAGGAAGGAGTAGACCGTCAGGGGGTCTATGTATCTGGGTAGGCACACACCTTGGCTGCTCAGTCAAACAGCTGGACTCCTTGTCCAATGACATCCAATGTGTATTACTTAGCTTTCATACAAAGCTGGAACTGGCTTTTATCAATATCTACTCCAGCCCTGTCAGTGTGTGCAAGGAATCCCCAACCTTTGACCAACTTAGGTCTTTTATTTCCAGTGTCCCCACCAACACCTGGGTGATATTGGGGGGAGACTTTAATTGCCAATACGACCCTCTACCAGATATGAATGACACAACCCGAACAGAGGAGGATGCACATTGGTCAATCCCTGAACCACAGATCCCCCCAATTAAGGCTTGGACCCCTCTGGTAACTCAAATCAATGAATTTACACTGACCCACTGCCTGAGAGCATGTAATGGTCGCACAGCTTCGGACACTCCTGGTAACCTAACATTTAATAGAGTGGGCCAAGCCTCCCTCCTTGATTATATTTCAGTGGAGACGAGGCTTTGGTACAGAGTTCATGACTTCCTTGTCCTTGCACGCCATGACAGCGATCATAATGCTTTATCTCTGGTATTTGAATTGCCGGACTTAGGAAGTGCCCCAACCACTAGTACTCCTGTAGATAATAGATTAACGCTCTCCAATAATAGGAAGTGAATAAAATGGGTGGCCATACAGCAGTCTCCAGGAAAGCTGTCTACACTATATGCAGCAGTAGTTCCGGTTCTGATAGAACTAAGAGAAGCCGTTGCATCAGCAGGGCCTGCAGTTCCCATTATTAAAATTGCAGATTTGCATGCAGGATTGGTATCCAAGCTGGCTGAAGTATTTTACCCAGACGTCTGCTCCAAGGGGAAAAAAATGGCTGCACAAACATGGTTTAACGATAGCTGCCATAAGGCAAAACGGGCTCTACTAGAAGCCATTAAAGCTAATGATAAACCACTCGTAAAACAATTGAGGGCGCTGTATAAAGAGACCACACGCCTATCAAAACAGACATGGGAAATCAATAGATGGGATGCTCTAAAAACCACCCTAGCCTCTAAAGATCTAAAAGAGTTCTGGTCCATAGTAAGTACAGGCAGTAGGGAGGGCAAGCCAGCGGTAGAACCCAATATAGCAGCAGAAGAATGGGAAAGGCACTTTCAGGCCTTATACACTACAAAGAATATCTCTGGCCACGTTGTTTTACCGGTATTCCCGTATAGGAATAATCAGGTAGAGGTCATAGAGTTTACCCTGTCTGAGGTGGCAAATGCAATAAATAGGCTCCTCGCCGGGTAAAGCACCGGGTCTGGATAAGATTCCGGGGGATCTCTTCCGGCACGAACCGAATATTTGGGGACCTTATCTTCAGGTTCTATTTAATGCCATCCTGAAGGGTATGCCGATTCCCGAAACCTGGGCAGGGGAGGAAATAGTTCCAATCTTCAAAAAAGGCTCCCCCCTCTTATCAGTTAACTATAGGCCGATCAGACTGATTGATGTCACACAAAAGCTTTTTGCACGGATATTCCTTGATCGCCTCCAAGGGTGGATGGACGAGCATGAGATATTAAGTCCCTATCAGGCCGGATTCAGGAAGAACACTTCCACCGCTGACCAAATATATATAGACTCCAACTTATATTTTGGAAAACGGTGATAATGGAGGGTGGAAGCCTCTATTTGATCTTCGTGGATCTCAAGGCGGCTTTTGATCTGGTGCCCAGGGTAAAGCTATGGGAGGTACTTAGAGAAATGGAGATCCCCCATATCTGTTGAGCATACTCATAAGATTGCATGAGGGTAATTTTGCTCAGGTAAGGTGGGGTAAAAGAAGCGACCAGACCTCACGTTTTCCAGTTGGCAGAGGAGTATGACAGGGCTGTGTGCTCACACCGACCCTGTTTTGCCTCTGTGTCAACGCAATGACTGTCCAACTTACTGAGGTCGGGGATAATGACGCCCCCAAACTGACAGGCACTAAGGTTCCGGCAATGATGTTTGCTGATGACACCCTCTTAATGTCAAAATCTCCTATGGGTATCCAGACGGTTTTGCATAGCTTTGCCTCTTTTTGTAAGACCAGGGGGTTGGAGATCAACACTCAGAAGACAAAGTTCATGGTGTTCAATCCCCCTAAGACATTGCGGCCTCACCCTACTTTAGAGGGCACGAGGCTGGACAGGGTGATGACATTCGAATATCTAGGGGTCACCCTGACAGAAAACATGGAGTGGGCCCACAAATTCTCAAGTTAGCTCAGACTACTGGAGGCATTATCAAACTATTGAGAAACTCAACCTCTAAACCAGCCGGACCCTTTGTGGAAAGTCACAAGGTGCAAGCCAGTGGTGCGGCAATGTATGGAGCCGAACTATGGGGGCACTGTAATTGTGGAGACGTGAGTAAGGTAGAAAATAGTTTCATGAGACAGGTTCTAGGTCTCCCTTCCAGTACCCCCCCTCATCCCTTTACTGCTGGACTGAGGAATCAGACCCATTGGGGAGGAGTTAGGTCTCAGACCCCTAACCTTCTGGCGTAGACTATGAGTGACACTGGAGCTGGCAGCTTACAGAGAGGAATTGAAAGAAATATTTAGCCTCCCAGGAGTAGCAAAAATTCCTTGATTCACATGTAAAAGAAGAATGTTGTAAGATGGGTAAACCAAGTCTATGGAGCAACCCTGAGGAAGTGTGTTTTTAATCTCCTGCCCTGAACCAGTAAAAGCCTACCGATTGAACAAGCTAGCAGAGGTGCAAGGGAGTCCATCCACAGGACATCTGACGGCTACATGTCTATCTTTGAAAGATGAATATCGATTTGAGCCCTTCTTAGATGATATTTACCCATTTTTGACAAGGAAACTATACGTCCAGTTTAGACTCGGCACCCTGCCGCTCAGTGTTTTTACCTTCAAATGGTCAGGCGGGGTGCCCGGCCTGTAACTGCGAGGAAGAGTCAGAGTTCTATGTTATTTTCCTTTGCCCTGCCTACAAACTTGTGAGGAAGTACTGGCTTGTTCCATTGTGTAGGAATCTAGGGTTTCTACATTGTGTTGAAGCATTTAGAATCCTAAAGCATGACACCGGTAAGCCCATTGTTTTTGCTGTGTCGCGATTCTTGACCTCAATGTGGCATAGGCGCTGGTCTTTTGTAAACATGACTGTGCAGTAATTAATTGTCCCGCATTTTTTTGAGTTTTTTAACTTTTTCTTAACTTTTTACCACTTTTAATTTCCAATCCTATTAAGTTTTTTAAAAATGGTAAATTCCTTGTTTTTATGATGGCTAAAATGCAAGTACGATGAACCATCATTGTTCATTTAAGTGATGAAATGTGTAATGTTACTCATACTAATACTAAGTCTTGTCAACATATTGATGGGTCTGCATTCTAATGTTACTGTCTCCTGTATTGTACCCTCCCTGTACATGTATTTAATCATTTTAAGTTATGAGCTTGTGCAGATCTCACTTTCCTGTACTGTACTGCACTGCTTACTGTTCATTTTTAAGTAGGTTTTTATGGTCAAACAGACCAAAATAAAGTTCTTTTTTTGGATTGGATATTACGAAAGTCCCATTTGAGGACTCAGATTTAACATTATTTGTTGATGGTTCCTATCTGAGGGATCAATATGGAGGATTGAGAGCTACTTACGCAGTGTGCTCTGTTCCAGAAACATTGGCAGGAAACGTTAGATGCATCCTCCTTACCAAATATGACATCGGCACAAGTAGCAGAATAAATTGCTCTAACAAGAGCTTTCTGCTTGTCAGATAACATAAATGTTCTATGGATTTAGGGTTGTGCATGACTATGGACAGCTTCGGCCACAAAGAGGGTTCATGACATCTTCAGGTGCTTCCATTTGGAATGGGATGTACATATTAGATTTGTTGAACCCAATTTGAAATCCAAAAGGAGTAGCAGTTGTAAAATCCTAAGCCCATTAGACTGATAAGAATTTGGTCACATTATGAAACAAGTATGCTGACCAAATGGCAAGGTATTGTGCTTTGCAAGAAGGGACAGTGGTTCAGCAACACGAAAATGAGAATTTTTCTAAAAATAATGCTACACAGTATTCAAACAATGAAAAGTGTTTCTTTATGAATTTTTTGCAGCTTTCTTTAAGCAAGCGAAGTGATCTGCAGGAGGATACTCCAGAGAAGGAAAAGCTAAAATGGATAAAATTAGGCTACAAAACAAATTATCACGATTTGTATGGGAATAAAGATAAAAAATATATGCTACCCAATGCAACGATACAGCCTATGGGTGCCAGGATCTCACCTGAATTTCTGCAGGGTTGAGCGGAAGATCGATGTTTAGTCCCAAATCCCCGACCAGACGAGGAGAATCCAACCACCCCGCCAAAGCTTCTTCAGTCCAAAGTTTCATCTGTAAATCTTTCTGGGGTGTTACAGGTGATTGTATGTCAGAATTTCGCATGCGTTTAGAACACAGGGCTTTTTAACTCCGTCATTAGTACGAACATGTTGTAACGACGCCTTTCTTTTGCATGCAAGCTGTTACAACGACTTGCCCTAAGGGGGGCGCTGGATTTTGGATTAGTATAATTTACTAATCCAACTCCAGTTTGTGCATCAGTAGGGAAGGTGTTGGATTTTAAATCCAACAGCTCTGCACCAATGCACCCCCCTAAAGCAAGTCGTTGTGTTGTGTGCAGATTTAGATTCCGTATATAGGTTTCCCGATTTATGCCCTTATATAGGCACAATTCACATTGCCCTTATTTGGACATAGAAATCCGGCCCTTATTTAGACATTGTCCGTACAAACCAAATACAGGCATGGCCACCTACATCCGTCCATCCACGTCACAACGAATTCTTGGAAAACCAGACCCTTCAGCCTTTAGAATTTCCCTCACCAAGAATATTGATTTCTCCAAGAACTCATTAAGTATGCATGAACATCTTATTCCTTAGGGGTTCATTCATGACGTTCCTCTGCCCGACTTTTACGTCAATACTGGCATTCCTAGACACCTTCAAGGTATAAATATTCCAGCACTTGCCCTGGCAAATTGAGGTTCCTGGAGGATTCGATCCAACCCAGACTACGCGGTTCGCCACGGCAAGTTCGGAAGGAGGTCGAGTTCCAGCCTGATGCACTGACCTGACGCTGCCATCCTCCTCGCAGAGAATCCAGCTCCAGAGCTCTCTGGTTTCCCTTGCGGGGGGTTAGACTATCGAGTCCAGAAAAGAGATTCCAACCTCTCTCATTCTAAGGTATGGAGCTCACTAGAACTTAGAGAAATTTTTGGCAACGCTTGGCTCAACTAAAATATTGCTAGCTATACTTTAGAAATGGCACCTACTTCAAACCTCGTACTGCACTTAGGTTAGGTACACTGGGGTAGAACAATTTAGAAGCATCAGATGAGTATCACATTTTAGCTTATATTATTTCTGTATGTATATTGATTAATATATGTCATAGCTACAAACCCTGTTATTGCAGTATTATTTTATCTTACTGCTAACCTCATACATTTTGTACTTTGCAGTCTGTCTTACGATTGTAGCAATTCATATCTCTTGCATGAGAAATAAGACTGTTCAATAAACCCTTTTATTGAAACGCCCGTCTCTTTATTTCTGTGCAACTCTGTAGAAACAAAGCATGCACGATTGACTTAGTGAAACTGTTCTCTATTGTTTATACGATTCTGAGACTGTTCCGATTCTAAAAGGAAACAAAGTTGTCATGTTTATGTGGTTGTCAGAGACTAATCCCTTCTTGTATATTCAAGAAGTTTCTAGTGACCTCTGAGTTAGCTGGCACACACAAGAAATTAAGTTTAATATACTCGATAGAGACATACTGACCTTAGTCCTATGTCAAATCTATAGTGTTTGTTATTCCAATGCGCAGAGCCTATCAGGGATATAGGAACTACACTACATGGCGCCCAACGATTTGGTAAGGCACTAATTTCACTCTATATACTGAAGTAACTCAGTCGTGCTTTTTTCAGAGACCCTCTACTCTTAAAACTACATAAGACGTCTGGAGTGGGTAGGGATAATATCCGTCATAGCTGAGTAGGGCGAAAGTCCTATGTATTATCTGTTTGGTTTGTTCAACGTTGAAGGATACAGTGTTCCAAAATATTGTGCACGTTGTCTTTGTTTCCTTGAAACTAGTTCTACATTTTTCATTAAACAATGTCCGACAACGAGGTCGCTGAAAACAGTACAGCTAACTTTACAGGTTTAAATGAAACCGAGGCGGGTGTTATACACATCCCACCAAATTTAAGGAGAGCCGTCACTCTAAAACTTATAAAACATGGTCTGTCACCAAGAGGTGGTATAGCAGTTTTCCTGATAAAGGCACATGAATCTCACCAGACAGAGGTATTCTATTCATGGATAGTATTCCCAGAATCAAATCCAGTAACACATGTGTTTTACTTCTACAAAGAAGATGAACCACCTGAGGAATTTATTCCTTTAGAGGATATTGAAATTCCACTCACATACCAGGAGCATGAGCTCTGGTTTAACTGAATTTTGGAAGAACTTACATTTTAAATTACGCAGAAAGGGTTAAACCTCTCTACGAATGAATCAAACCTGATTTTAAAATAACACATTGGACAGAGAAATTTTGCGTTCATTCCAAACAGACATGTTAGCAGTGAAATACTTGCAAACACACGTAAACGTAAGCAACAATGGTCACAAAAACCCAATCTCTAGGAGATTGTACAGCTCAGCGAGCTGAACTACAAGCATTTAAGATGGCACTTGAAAATAAAGATCGCTAATTCCCCACACTGATAGTGTGCGATTCTTTTTACTGTGTTCAATCTTACAATTAATATTTACCGAATTGGATTCAAATGGTTTCAAAGATGCAAAAGGTGGCACAATCAAGCACAAATTGCTTTGGGAACAAGTAGTTCAGTTGCGAAACGGACTACAAAACACTAGCGTGATACACACGCTGAGTCACCAACGTGATGGCATTCACGTTGAAGGGAATTCATTGGCTGATGAAGCCACGAAAGGGGTTGTGCAAACTGCTTCCGTAGCTGCAATCACTCGTTCAAAGTCGAAAATAGACAGCGAAATAATGCTGGCTGTCAATGCATCAAGCAAAGGCAGCGGTGCAGCATTACCTAAAAAGTTTCTCAAATACTCATATATAATTGATGCGAATGGCGTTCCGTTTGCTCAAATCCCTGGAGTGGGGGATAGAGTAATTCCAAACAGGGAACGTAGAGCAGCTTTGATTTACGAAGCGCATCTGGGAGAGGGTCTGATACATCAGGGGATCTCAAAGACAATTTTAGAGTTAAAAGAGATGTACTGGTGGCCAGGGATGAATACTCTCATTCACATCTTCATTAATAACTGTATAGCATGCAATAGAGATCCCAGTACAGAACGCCACCAGACACCTGACTACAATGTAGCCAGCCCAGTTCAGACATCATTGTTAGATAGCATCAGACTAACGATATGCATGCGTCCTCATGGACAAATGCAATCCCAGAAACACTAAGTCTAGGTTCCTATGGATGTGGCCTCAGCGCTCTGGCTGACGCTCGAACTGTTATAAAAGATTTGCGAGTCTTTATCGGCACATACACAATAGGCACACTACATTCTGACCAGGGTCCTGCGTTTAGCTCTAGGGCTTACAAAGAAGCCATGGCCAGTGTGGGTGTAGCATTGCAGGATTCTTCTCCATTCCATCCTGAGGGAAATTCTGTTGTGGAAAGAAAAAAACGGGACATAAAGCAGTCTATAACAGCTCGGGTATTAGGTTCGGGTGATGGGTGAGTCAAACATTTATATGGGGTCCAGCGCGCAATAAACAACTTGCCAAGAAGTTCTCTAGGGTGTGTCACTCCATATGAGGTCCTGTTTGGGACTAGAATGTTGGTAGATATGAAAGGCACAGTGGTGGAAAACAAACAATTTGATATCAAAGATCGTTTGCCTGTTTTACAGGACTTAAATATACTAAGAACGCAACAAAGCAACGTGGTCCTGAAGCCAACCACCACTGAGAAAAACCGGCCATCCCAGCAAGGCCTGTCTGGATCCCAAAGCTTGGGGATCTAGTCAGAGAAAAGATCGCGGATAAGAAGGAATTTGGGCCTTCATACAGACAACCAGAACCTGTCCTAGCAATCCACGGATCAAGAACAGTACTTTTGCCGCCCCTTGCTGGTAAAAAGGAGAAAAGATTTGTGTCCATCGACCAGATCAAAACACACTATGTGGCCGATACTGAACAGTAGGCCAAGTGGTCTCCGCTAATGTAGCAGACGCACTCCTCTAGCTACAATCCAAGAGGTTCAAACTGAGAGAATCATCCCCTTTGAAGATTGGACAGTAAGAAATAGAGGACTAAGCAACAATGCTATGGACCTTGTACCACTTGAGACCCAAATAACAGTTCGTCCAGATACACCTGTTTACAACGAAGTAACAAGTGATCAACTGGTTCCAGCAATTTCATCAAATACGGATGCAATTCCAACCATTGACAGAACTGCTTATGGCTATTTCATGAACTTTGATAAGTTTTCTGAGGATCCCAGCGAGCCTGAAACGACGCCAGTACAAAGAACTTTCAAAGAACAAGCAACAAACTTTTTTCATCTACTGGAAAAAACGTATCTGGTTTCACCATGGATTGAAGTATGGATTGTTTTGGGAATATTCTTCTTGCTACTTTGTTTAGCTCTGGTAATAACTCTGGGTATGCTGATTAATGCAAGATATATTCAAATGGACACAGCAAGTAAAAGAGTGAACTTACTTCTACTGCCACACAAATCATCCCATCGTGAAGCAAGAGACTTGTCAGCAGTGAACATCACAGCGATTCCTATACCTGATGGCATAGTTTGGGACAAAACCGAATATGACATTTTTGGCCCGTCGGAGCTTTTGAAGATTCCACATTTATTTAAAATTTCATTAAGTGACTTTACTACCTCCAGTATCTTTTCTGATGATTGGGACTTCGAGACTGTTAATAATATGATGTCTGATCTAGAGATGTCAACTGCATTCACTATTAATGAATATTTACAAGGTTCATCAGTCTATGAACAACTGTATTGTTATAACCACTATGGTCATCATTTCTTGCATAAATATGCAACACCTAGAAATGTATTTATGTATAACCAATGGGAACATTGTCCTACGCCACCAAAGGGTAGGTCGAAAACATTTGCAATTAAATTTCCATATTTTTCAGGGTTTAATATCTCGAATGCAGAAACATTTTATTTTAAGAATGTCAACAAGACAGGAATGAAAAATATGTTAACAAATACCAAACAGATTTATTCTACAGCCTTTATTGCCCAACTGTCTAGACAGGGTTATGACTTTTGGAAAGACAACATTGAGACAAAAACTGTCTGGGGTACTAAAGAGTAGCAAGTACAGGGAATAGAAGCTTTGTTTAGAGCCTGTATCATCCCTGAGCAAATTATGTTTTTGAACGACACTGTCCAACAAACATCATGCCTTGGAATAGCAAAAATAAAAGACATAAACACACCGTCTATACCTGCACCTACAAGTGAAAGCACTACACAGGGGGAGGTCGACGTACATACTATTTTGAATAATAACAGATCAGATCCTGAATGGAAAAAATGGTTGCTCTGGCCCTTAGACACAAACAACTGTCAAGATAGATTCCTGAACAAAACACAAGGTTTTACCTTTCATAGGCCAGACCCACGTTATGTTCAAAGACAGCATCCGGGGGTAGTAACAACTTACAGTGTAGGGAAACTTTGCGTTGATTGGCTACAGAAAGCTACACGAGAGGATGTAAAACAACACCTAACTTTACTTCGAGAAGGCGCAGACTTTAGGGAATTCTTGCTAGGACCAAGAAAACTGCGTCAAAAACGTTTCATATATGCCGGTATCTACGCTGCTTATAATGAAGCATGGAAGGTCACCCATGCAGAGACTGCAGAATAAATACGAGAAATTTATCGTATACATTTAGAGAAATCGCTCTCTGTAGTAGACAATGGGTTAATGACTCTGTCGTCCAGGATATATTCTTTGGACAGCATTGTATCCTCTGTCATAGACATCATGGAACAAGACTTGGTCATGTTGCAACATGGTCAGTCACAGCTACGTTCTATCATGCTATTAGGCTGGACGCTTCAAAACCTGCGTTCTGGCTATGTGCTTTGGCGTTTAATCAATACTACGTCACTGTTTGCAGAATTCAATCTCACTGATAGACAGATCAAACTGACACAAAGGGGAGCAGACTATACGGTGCTGAACTTTGAAAAACTAGAGAAATTACCATTCATGGTGGCAGAAAGACCAGCTACTGAGTGGATCATACATGGTAAGATTACTCTGCCTGTTACGACTTTCTATTTTCAGTTTTGCCTAGAAAATATACCAGCAGGCAAATATGAAAGGTTGAGTAAAGAATACATCAAGACATCCTGGGATTTACCTTACACACACAGATGTTGGAGTGGGGGACGTGAAGTGTTTCTTAGCGGTGAAAACTGTGAACACGCACTAAGCGGTTCTCTCCTTTGTCAGGGTATTAATTTACACGGGGCCTGTGATGGTTCCATTACCAACTTATCCTGCCACCTGCACGGTTCACCGGCAGCAGTGATTAATCCAATCTTTGGTCAACTTTCAAATGGGAGTTACATTATGTTGAATGATCACAGCTGCTGTGGCATGCTGCCAGGTATCCCATATCTAGTAACAGTTACATCCAGGGTCACTTGCTGTATGCAGGTCTTGTTTCCCCAAATAGACATAGTCAGGGAGTCGCCTTTATGGCCTTCACTGAATATCTCTTCTATACGAGTTGATACTCCAAGCAGAATGAAAGCCATTCTTTTACAAAAAACTGTGCCTTTGACCTCTGCCAAAGAAACCTATGATCTCCAAGTAGCAAGGACTTCTGCAGAGATACATATCATTTTGTATACAAACTGCCCTGTGCATTTCTCAGAAATGTTAGGTCGTATCTTAAACATGCCTGATACGAGCGGTATTGTACATGTATTTAAGAATGTGTGTGCAGGACTGTTAGAACCTTTTGAAGCAGTCCTCGGAATTTTTCCAAACTTTGTGCACTCTGTGTTTGGCAGACTGCTGCTCCTTTTAGCACTTATTGCAGGGATACTATTTTTGCTCCTACTGCTACGATATGGCAAGCCAAATCACCAGCGACACCCAGTTCACCATGGAAAGAACTCTATTGGAAATGAAGTGTCGTGAGCGCATCGTCCAAATTCTGGTTTTACCTCGTCTACGAGAATTAAACACCACTTAGTTTCTGTCATTCAGACCAATCTGACAAGATTGCATCTTACCTGTTCTACGCTGCCTGCTATGCGGTGAAGAATGTGTGCTGGAAATTTCTCTTACACTCCCATCAGTCATGCCTACGGATATCGATACTCTGCTGGACCCGATAACGGCCCATGCTATGTGTTGTCCCCAGCAGCTACCAATCCTGATGGCGGCATCCATTGAGATCTCACAGACGCAACATGCTACTGCTGAGGTACGAGACGAAACACCAGGCGCGCAGGTAACATCCAATCTGGACATTGCTGATGCTTCCCATGCTGAAGGCGATAGTTCGCATCTATGTGCTGTTGATCTTCTACACGAGGTATTCCAACTCTCACCCACAACGGTCAATGACTTGTTGTCTAGAGGATTAGAAAATGTTATGTTTTCTCAATCCCCACACACTGACTTTTGATTCAAGCACACAGTGTTCCGTAGAGACTCTGAATTTGGCTTTCATTCTTTTTCAAACGTGATACTGACTTTGGAACTTTTTCTAAGATTATATATTTTCTTTTCTCTCACTCTTCCCATCCTAAAATTGTATTTTTCATTTTTTGGCACAGTAATCTGCTTATAGTAGAACTATTCATAGAGAACAGAATTCTTTGATAACACTTCCAGGGACAGTATGCCACCTTGTCATGAATAAAAATTTGACTTGTGTAACCTGATATGAAATGGTTTCGGCCCATTTTTTCTTCTGTATTTACGAGCCATTTCATCACATGTATATATTTTGGTTCATTCATTTGGCATTTCAATGTGATCCTATGCTTAGAATGGAACATTGCCATTTATATGTACAACACTTTATGCATACCAATGGTTTTGTAATATATATTTTTAGGACATATGTTTTAGATATGTTTTTAGCTTATTTTAGCAAACCCATGCGATACTGTTTTAAGATATGTTTAGAACGTTTAGGATTTAGTAACGTCGTTCATACGAAACTGGAGTGGGTGTTGTGTGCAGATTTAGATTCCGTATATAGGTTTCCCGATGTATGCCCTTATATAGGTACAATTCACATTGCCCTTATTTGGACATAGAAATCCGGCCCTTGTTTAGAAATTGTCCGTACAAACCAAATACAGGCATGGCCACCTACATCCATCCATCCACGTCACAACGAATTCTTGGAAAACCAGACCCTTAAGCCTTTAGGAATTTCCCTCAGCTTGAATATTGATTTCTCCAAGAACTCATTAAGTATGCATGAACATCTGTTCCTTGGGGGTTCATTCATGACGTTCCTCTGCCCGACTTTTACGTCAATACTGGCATTCCTAGACACCTTCAAGGTATAAATATACCAGCACTTACCCTGGCAAATTGCGGTTCCCGGAGGATTCGATCCAACCCAGACTACGCGGTTTGCCACGGCAAGTTTGGAAGGAGATCGAGTTCCAGCCTGATGCACTGACCTGACGCTGCCATCCTCCTCGCAGAGAATCCAGCTCCAGTGCTCTCTGACTTCCCTTGTGGCGGGTTAGACTATCAAGTCCAGAAAAGAGATTCCAACCTCTCTCATTCTAAGGTATGGAGCTGACTAGAACTTAGAGAAACGTTTAGCAACTCTTGGCTAAACTAAAATATAGCTAGCTATACTTTATAAATGGCACCTACTTCAAACCTCGTACTGCACTTGGGTTAGATACACTGGGGTAGAACAATTTAGAAGCATCAGATGAGTATCACATTTTAGCTTATGTTATTTATGTCTGTATTTTGATTAATATATGTCATAGCTACAAACCATGCTATTGCAGTATTATTTTATCTTACTGCTAACCTCGTACATATTGTACTTTTCAGTCTGTCTTACGATTGTAGCAATTCATATCTCTTGCATGAGAAATAAGACTGTTCAATAAACCCTTTTTTTGAAACGCCTGTCTCTCTATTTCTGTGCAACTCTGTAGAAACGAAGCATGCACGATTGACTGAGTGAAACTGTTATCTATTGTTTCCACGATTCTGAGACTGTTCCGATTCTAAAAGGAAACACAATTGTCATGTTTATGCGGTTGTCAGAGACTAAGCCCTTCTTGTATATTCAAGAAGTTTCCAGTGACCTCTGAGTTAGCTGGCATACACAAGTAATTAAGTTTAATATACTCGATAGAGACATACTGACCTTAGTCCCATGCCAAATCTATAGTGTATGTTATTCCAATGCGGAGAGCCTATCAGGGATATAGGAACTACATTACAGTTGAAAGGACTTGGTGCTAAACGAATGTGTGTTAATGACACGTTCTTTCAATTGCCGGTGCTGTAAAGGCCCAGTATGATTCCGGCATAGTGCTGAAGGCTGTTTCCCGCTAAAGGTATTGCTGGAGGTGAAGTAACCTGAATTAGTGGGTTTCCTGAACCCTGCGTATTTCCGAATGGTGTTAGCTGTGGAAAATTGAGTCCAATGAAGCTGTCGCATCAACAAAGCTCAGGAGGAATCATAAACGTTAGACTCCTATGGTCTGTTAATATTGTGAGTGTGTGTAAGGCACCTAGCAGATAATGTCTCCATTTTTCAAAGGCATTTTTTATCACCAGTAACTCCCTATCAGCCATGGAATATTTCATTTCAACTGCACTCAACTTGTGTGAAAAATATGCAACAGGATATCATTTTTCCAGTGATCTTGTGTCTCTGTGATATATCTCCACCTACTGCTACTTGAGAGGCATCAACCTCAACTATAAAGGGCTGCGTGGGATCAGGAGGTCGTAAAATAGGGGGACATATGAATCTCTCAGTTGATGAAAAGCTTGCTCTGCTTCAGTACTCCACTGGAGCTTGACACCTTTACAGAGTAATTTAGTGATTAGCGACACCAGGGTGGAGAAATGATCAAGAAACCTATGATATAAATTAGCAAAAGCCCAAAACTCTCTGCATTTCTTTCACTGTCTGTGGATATTTTTTTTTATTTGTCCAAGATGAGAAACAACTAATACAAAACCATAATTCATACATTATTCATTAATCAAATCCATGTCAAGTATGACAACCTCAAAATTAATTCATCAAGTCTAATACACTGTTCCATAATATATAAATTACACAGCCCACCTAAAAATACAGCCTTTATTTCTTTACAGCAGCAATAATAATATAAAAGTGCACAGATCTAATCGTTGATGCAATCAACATGCCACAATAAAAAAGCTCTTACTACGTAACAGCATTGATACTAGTAAAATGCATAACAAGCATTTATGCAAAAACATAAGATGTTAACCATATAAAAAATGTGTACAAATAGGTCATATACAGATCATTCCGTATTCATTGATGAAGAAAAACATGACATGGGTGCTTTAAACTTACGAAGAGCACCCAATTGTTTGGCATATCCCTACTCAAAAGCGTGGGTCCTAGCCATCTTATTCAGTCATTGCCCTACTGTCAGTAGCATTGTGGTTTTTCAATTCTGAAAAATTCATTACATGGCTACTGCTACTGATATTGAAATGAATTATTGTTGATATTTCTTTAACTGATGCACCTCATGTGAGGAACCAAATGAGACAATGCAAACACAAGGAGATGATGGACGGAACGCTGAAACTTTTCAGACACACACCCCCAGTAACAGATCTGGGTTGAATCCATCATCGTTATGGGAACAGTCCGGCCCAACCTGCCAAGTCAGGTCTTCCCTGGACCGGAAACAAGCATCCTGGGACCAGTTTCAGTGTAACACCCATCATCAGCCATGCTAGCTTGAATCCAGTGGCAAAGTGAGTAAGGAACACGCGTTTGGGCATACCCTGCCAACTTGGGACCAACAAAGCACACACAAGAAGATGAAACTTTTCAGACATTCCCCCAGTCACAGATCTGTGTTGAATCCATCATTGTTCTTTAGCTCACTTCGCCCCTCCAGTTCAGACCCAGCCATATGCAAATCAGCCTTGACCCTCTTCCTTATGGCAAGTCAGGTCTTCCCTGGACTGGAAACAAGGGTAACACCCCTCATCAGCCAGGCTAGCTTGAATCCAGTGGCAAAGTGAGCAAGGGACCCACGTCTGGGCATACCCTGCCAACTGAGGGCGAACAAAGCAAACGAGATGATGGACATAGGTGATGGACCAATCACTGTAGACATGCAATGACTAATAACTTCAAACATGTCCTCCCAGAATCGCTGCAAGCTAGTACATGCAAAGAAAGTATTAACCCATTCCCTCGCACCACTCATCTTACACCTAAAGCATTGATCAGGGAGCAATGGGAACATCTTGTGGAGTCTATGTGGCGTATAGTATGCCATCCACATTGAGAAAAAGGCCATCCTTTTGAAGTTTGCTACTCTTAAGGCTCTATACCCTATCACACTAAGTAGCTGCCATTCTCTAATATTAAATCTGCATCCTGTTTTGTCAAAAATCTTTGGAAGTAATTCACACAAAAAGTTCTTGTTGACACTCTGACTTAGCAAGCAGTACCAATTTCCCATGTCAACCAACTTATTTTAATTGATCGCCCCCAATATCACCCGCGCAGACTCACTCATCATCACATAGTTGTTTTTAAGAAAGTCAGTCACCTGGTTAAAGCTTAAACATAAAGCTGCATTTTGCCTACCGAATTACTGTACTATTGATTCCTATGCTATCAAACTTGTGTGATTATAAAAAAAAACAATTGTTAGAAGCTGATGTCTCTCTAAGACTGAATGACTCCTCGAGAACGCTGTATACCCCAAATTTCACAGTCTTGCATTGGAGTAAACGCATGACATACAGGTATATCTCGTGCTTTAAAAATAAGCTGAATACGAGATGCTAAGCCAATAAAACCTTATATCTTGTTCTCTTAGAAAGCTTCGCAGATCACACAAAATATAACAATCTTATTGAACTTCTAGTTAACATATGATTTTTTTTTTAAATGGTCATGCTTGGCTGATGCCACTGTTAATTGTACCATTAAATTAACCACTGAAGCCTGGTAACATGTTGGAAAATGTGGTAAAGATAAACCCCGCTGTATTGTATCTAATTGAAGAGTAGACAATTTTACCCTGGGTTGTTAATTGGCCCAGATAAACTTCCAAATAATACTATCTAATTCGTCAGAATATAAGTTCGGTATTTTTAACAGAAAATTAAGGAATACAAATAAAAGAAGAGGAAGATTTGACATTAATTAAGGAAATTCGTCCCACTAATGATAAAGGCAGAAGAGTCCATCTACATAAAAAACTTTTTAATTTTATAAGGATATGACCATAATTTAGCTGGCACAATTGTGCGTAATCACTTTTTACAACGATACCTAGATTCTCAATGGGACATTGAGGTGTGAACTGTAAACCAGCCGGAAGCTGAGAAATCGCTGAATTAAATAAAAGCATTTCTGTTTGGCCTAATTTACTTTATATCCCCCTAAACGTGTGCAACCCAGGATATTTTCTAACACATTTGTACGCTAGAACCCTCAGCCTTCAAATATAATATAATATTGTCCACAAATAGTTTAATATTCGCCATCTCACTTATAGGGGATACAACAATCATTGGATTAGAACAGATTTTGACTGCCAGAGGTTCAATAAAAAGAGAAAACAAAAATGGGGATAGCGGGAAGCATCCCTGCTGTGTGCCTCGCTTGGTATTGACCACTCCCCCCTCTTTCATATTAATAATAATTTTAGCTTCTGCCTCATTATATAACTCCTTTAGCACCACAATAAATTGGGATGGAATCCCATATTTCCCCAAAATAAAAAACAAGGCTTGTCAGTCAACAAGGTCAAAGGCCTTTTTTCCGAATCTATCATATGTATTGCAGCTTTGTCCTTGTTGACTGAGAAGTAGTCGATGACTTGAGTTAGATAATAAGTATTGGTAGGTTTTAGACTTGCCTTTTTCAGCGGGATCACCCCAAGATTTTTTGCTTTTTGGCCTCTAGTTTTTTACATTGTTTTTGTTGGTCTTAGGACTCTGGGCACTTTACCACTGTTATTCATTGCTAAAGTGCACATGTTCCCCCCACCTCAACCCCAACTGAGGAAGAGCATGGCCCATGTCCCCCTTCCCCAGCCTGCCCATGACAGGTGGTGCCCTGACCTGACACCTGAACACACTCGTTTGCTTCCACCCCCCTTCAAATTATTTTTTTTCTTTAGGCCCCATCATATCCGTAAAGCCAGAGCCAAGTGTAAAGTACTTATGCCATAAAGTGCTATCTTAACAAAGTGGCAACTGCTTAACAAAATACTGATATATTTGCTACTTAACCTTCAATTTATCAGTATTTCAACAGTATTTCATTCACCTTAAAAACGATAAACAAAGTGCTACAACATATTGAATGCTAAAAAGACAAAAAGTGCCTAGTGCTTAGCATCATCTCTAAATGGCTTCGGCCTATAAAAGTGATTCATGCATCGCTATAACACAGATTATACTCTCTTGGCTTCCTGTACACCAGAGGATTCTAATTAAAGCTTTCTGCATCACATACAAAGCCCTTCAAAGGCTAGGCCCCGCTTTTCTCAGAGAAAAACTTAGGAGAAATGTCCCTGACAGGACTCTCAGGTTGAGTACAGCCATGAATCTGGTGGTCCCATCTCACAAACTATCTTCCTGGGGAGGCAGGAGCTTCATGCTCTGTACTGCACAGAGTTAGAACCTGCTTCCCTTGGAAATAAAATCTGCTTCCTTGCTCCTGAGCTTTCGTAAGCTTTTAAAAACATGTCTGTTCACTAAATGCTAAAGTGGTATGATTGTTCTCTGTTTTTAGCACCGAGATGCCTCAGGGTATTTGTTCAAGATTGATAAAATGCAAATAAAATCTTACATCTTTTCAGATTTTAACCTGATTTCACCCCTTATCTTCTAGTGATTATTTTCTTTTACCAACTTCTTCAGCATCTCCTAGGCTTCCTAAAGCGTAACACAAATATGTAACTGCCCTTTAACTAAACTTTGAACTTATATTGTTGGACTATAGATGGTGTTGACCCCGCATTTTTGAACTGACCAATTAAACCTAGAAAATCACAACATAGGCGAGCTGCCAATGCTGACATGTCCGAGAATACTCTCACTTTTGACCCATTTGTTAGCAAGAATGATTTTTTTTCTGAATGGCTTTAGCCAAAATAGCTTCTTGTATGCGATAATCTGCAAAATTTACTATTATTGTCTGTGGATATTTAGAGCTAACAAAGCGCTGTGCGGTGATCCAATGAACTCTCATTATAGTGAGATCTGCAGGAGCTTTCTCCAAGATATGTTCTTTTATAATTGCTTCCAAATATATCAACGGATTGGCCTGCCCATTAATGTGTTCATGTCCCTCAGGGATCCCAATAAAGCACAGATTTGATCTCCTTGCATAGTTCTCCATTTCATCTATTTTGTTTTGTGAGGCTGTAGTTTTTTCTGAAGAACATCAATATCTTTGTCCCAGCTAAGAGAGCAATCCTCGAAATCCAATACTCTCCATCTCTTTGATTTGCTTAGGAATTGTTGCACCATTCTTTCAATCTTACCCAGCCCATGATAAACTTTGGTAATTTCCTGCGCCTGTGAAATTTTACATTCTCGCATTTCAGCTAGGCTAGTGTAAAAAAATGGATAAACCTGATGTATTGAAGGTTGACTAGAATGTATCCACTCTTTCCTCTGCAGCGTCCCCTGAAACACTGACACCATTGCATACTTTGCAGTCTGAGAAATGTTTTGTTGAGGTAAATCCTTATACTCTCTGCCAGTCTCTTTTGTCTATTGTTCTTTTTTGCCACAGCTCCTATCTGTATCAGATTGACTATCCACCTCCTCAGATTTCAGGGAATTAGGGAATTGCAGGGAATTAGGGCTACCAATCATACTATCTATAACTGAGACCAGGGCCGGACTGGGAACCAAAACTGGCCCTGGCAAAGTGCTCGGCCGCCACACCCCCCGCCCCCGCCCCGGCTTGGTGGTGCCACCGAGCTCTTTGCCAGGGCCGGTTTTCGGCCGATTTTGTTACAGGGACGATTTTGCAGCTATGTTTCAAAAACGTCCCTGTAACAAAAACGGCCCCCAGCGACCCAAAACCGGCCCCCACCCGTGCGGCGCACCGGGGGATTGCCCGGTGCCCGCTAGGGCCAGTCCGGCCCTGACTGAGACAGCACCACAGAGATGGCAAAAGCACTAGTGCTTGGGAGAGGTGTGGGCATCGTAGAAGTGGCTGCTAAAACTGGAGATATCAATTTCATCGCGCAATAAGAACAACTACACCAAATATTTGCACTTAGCATAAAAGGTCACTTTATTAGGCCAGGCAACATAAATTAGAATCTTGCTACAATAAACATTCTTGGAACACAAACCCCATTGTCATTACTCTTGAAACTTTTTGCTATCCAACCAAATAATCCCCACAAGACTTCTCATCAAAAATACCCCATGAAATGCACAATCCCAATCAACCTTTCCACCGCCCCTCCCCCACCCCAGAGGGAAGGATAAGCCCGCGCCAGACCATCCTACCCCCAAGAAAAAACGCCCCTAAAGGAAAATCAGCAAACCAGGAAAATGCTACCTGACCTAACGTGACATATATATATATATATATATATATATTACCTACTGGCGGTCGCCAGTAGGTAGTTATAGTTAGGACCACGTTTCCATAGGAAATCCGCAACATTCTATTTTGAATAACTTTGGCGCCGGTCGACGAATCCTCGCGAATTTTTCAAAATAGGTGGGGCGCTACGCTCCGCTCCTACCCTGAAAGTCTCGGGGGGATTCGTCAAGCGGGGGCTGAGATAAAAGGGGGGTCCCAAAACGCGTTTTTCCCATGCATTTTTCCATAGGACCTTTAGACAGGGCTACAGCCCGAACGGCTGAACAGAATTACTAGAAATTTGGCAGAGAGGTAGTCCTCAGGTCAAGGAAGTGCCTTTTGTAGGTTTGGTGTAAATCTGTTCAGTAGATTCTGAGAAAATAGCCTTTAAATCAATATATATATCTGAGCCAGCTTACGGTGCGCTTACGGTACGCTGGACATTTTACTGATAAAAAACCTATGAAATTCCCCCGTTATAGTTAGTGCAGGCAACTATAACTCACGCGACCGCAATCCTCTGCTGATGACATATGTGTCTTTATGAAAAAAAAATATTTGTAATATATGTATAGCTAAAATTTAATGGAAGAAGACATGGGCAAATAAGTGTCTAAATACAGTATTAGCATCAGCAGAGGATTGCGGTCGCGTGAGTTATAGTTCCCTGCACTAACTATAACGGGGGGATGTCCAGCTAACTATAACATGTGTGAAACCTATGGTTTTTTCAGTGAATTTGCAAGGTTTTTTAAATGCTAATTCCTAACTATAACGTGTGAAACCTATGGTTTTTTCAGTGAATATATATATACATATATATGTCAACAAGCAAAAAACACCCAACATTGAAGGCCCACACTCGGCGTGACTTCCATTCTTTATTTCTGTGAGGCAGCAATTCAACAGACTCCGTGGGCACAGTTAAAAGCCAGCAGCCACAATATCCAAACGTTTCAAGCGTCTTTCGCCCTTGTTCACCGGAATGGCTGCATCCGAGGAAAAGCGGCACCAAGTGTTTAGCATTTATCAGGTGAGTGATGTCCCGCCCTAATGGGCGTATATGCTTAGTGCATTGTGGTCTTAGTTGTTTTAGTAAAAAATCTTTTTACGTGCCGCTTTCTACATCCCCTTCACAATGTTTCAAAAACCACAGTGGGTCACCGGGCTCCTCAGGAGGCTGTCGTCATGCTTATTTCATGCTCCACAGAAGATGCACGGCCGTCCTCTGCGCTGTATTAGTGACAGCGCTGGAACTGCTCTTTCGCAGGGGGGCCTTCACGACCTGGGCAGGCCGTTCTGTATTTCAACAAGCAAAAAACACCCAACATTGAAGGCCCACACTCGGCGTGACTTCGATTCTTTATTTGAACACAAGTTGGTCGCACACTGCTCGTCACACCAGCAAGTTGCCCCAAAGGACTGTGGTGAATGTAGTGGCGACGGCGGGTACGCCTATGCCACGATGTGTAAAAAGAAAACAGTATGTGTTGCATTTAGCCATCCCTGGACACGTGTTTCGAGGTAGTTGCCTCTTGTCAGCAGGGAGCAGGACAGTGTAACGGGGTGCCGAGTGGACTGCCAAAATGTAATTAAAACAGGTCAAATACCTCTCATGACGCGCAGGTGCAGAACCAGGGCTCGTCAGCCCGTTAGCTCACGGGAGCCGTAATAATTTGAACACAAGTTGGTCGCACACTGCTCATCACACCAGCAAGTTGCCCCAAAGTACTGTGGTGAATGTAGTGGCGACGGCGGGTACGCCTATGCCACGATGTGTAAAAAGAAAACAGTATGTGTTGCATTTAGCCATCCCTGGACACGTGTTTCGAGGTAGTTGCCTCTCGTCAGCAGGGAGCAGGACAGTGTAACGGGGTGCCGAGTGGACTGCCAAAATGTAATTAAAACAGGTCAAATACCTCTCATGGCGCGCAGGTGCAGAACCAGGGCTCGTCAGCCCGTTAGCTCACGGGAGCCGTAATAATTTGAACACAAGTTGGTCGCACACTGCTCGTCACACCAGCAAGTTGCCCCAAAGGACTGTGGTGAATGTAGTGGCGACGGCGGGTACGCCTATGCCACGATGTGTAATAAGAAAACAGTATGTGTTGCATTTAGCCATCCCTGGACACGTGTTTCGAGGTAGTTGCCTCTCGTCAGCAGGGAGCAGGACAGTGTAACGGGGTGCCGAGTGGACTGCCAAAATGAAATTAAAACAGGTCAAATACCTCTCATGGCGCGCAGGTGCAGAACCAGGGCTCGTCAGCCCGTTAGCTCACAGGAGCCGTAATAATTTGAACACAAGTTGGTCGCACACTGCTCGTCACACCAGCAAGTTGCCCCAAAGGACTGTGGTGAATGTAGTGGCGACGGCGGGTACGCCTATGCCACGATGTGTAAAAAGAAAACAGTATGTGTTGCATTTAGCCATCCCTGGACACGTGTTTCGAGGTAGTTGCCTCTCGTCAGCAGGGAGCAGGTCAGTGTAACGGGGTGCCGAGTGGACTGCCAAAATGTAATTAAAACAGGTCAAATACCTCTCATGGGGCGCAGGTGCAGAACCAGGGCTCGTCAGCCCGTTAGCTCACGGGAGCTGTAATAATTTGAACACAAGTTGGTCGCACACTGCTCGTCACACCAGCAAGTTGCCCCAAAGGACTGTGGTGAATGTAGTGCCGACGGCGGGTACGCCTATGCCACGATGTGTAAAAAGAAAACAGTATGTGTTGCATTTAGCCATCCCTGGACACGTGTTTCGAGGTAGTTGCCTCTCGTCAGCAGGGAGCAGGACAGTGTAACGGGGTGCCGAGTGGACTGCCAAAATGTAATTAAAACAGGTCAAATACCTCTCATGGCGCGCAGGTGCAGAACCAGGGCTCGTCAGCCCGTTAGCTCACGGGAGCCGTAATAATTTGAACACAAGTTGGTCGCACACTGCTCGTCACACCAGCAAGTTGCCCCAAAGGACTGTGGTGAATGTAGTGGCGACGGCGGGTACGCCTATGCCACGATGTGTAAAAAGAAAACAGTATGTGTTGCATTTAGCCATCCCTGGACACGTGTTTCGAGGTAGTTGCCTCTCGTCAGCAGGGAGCAGGACAGTGTAACGGGGTGCCGAGTGGACTGCCAAAATGTAATTAAAACAGGTCAAATACCTCTCATGGCGCGCAGGTGCAGAACCAGGGCTCGTCAGCCCGTTAGCTCACGGGAGCCGTAATAATTTGAACACAAGTTGGTCGCACACTGCTTGTCACACCAGCAAGTTGCCCCAAAGGACTGTGGTGAATGTAGTGGCGACGGCGGGTACGCCTATGCCACGATGTGTAAAAAGAAAACATTATGTGTTGCATTTAGCCATCCCTGGACACGTGTTTCGAGGTAGTTGCCTCTCGTCAGCAGGGAGCAGGACAGTGTAAAGGGGTGCCGAGTGGACTGCCAAAATGTAATTAAAACAGGTCAAATACCTCTCATGGCGCGCAGGTGCAGAACCAGGGCTCGTCAGCCCGTTAGCTCACGGGAGCCGTAATAATTTGAACACAAGTTGGTCGCACACTGCTCGTCACACCAGCAAGTTGCCCCAAAGGACTGTGGTGAATGTAGTGGCGACGGCGGGTACGCCTATGCCACGATGTGTAAAAAGAAAACAGTATGTGTTGCATTTAGCCATCCCTGGACACGTGTTTCGAGGTAGTTGCCTCTCGTCAGCAGGGAGCAGGACAGTGTAACGGGGTGCCGAGTGGACTGCCAAAATGTAATTAAAACAGGTCAAATACCTCTCATGGCGCGCAGGTGCAGAACCAGGGCTCGTCAGCCCGTTAGCTCACGGGAGCCGAAATAATTTGAACACAAGTTGGTCGCACACTGCTCGTCACACCAGCAAGTTGCCCCAAAGGACTGTGGTGAATGTAGTGGCGACGGCGGGTACGCCTATGCCACGATGTGTAAAAAGAAAACAGTATGTGTTGCATTTAGCCATCCCTGGACACGTGTTTCGAGGTAGTTGCCTCTCGTCAGCAGGGAGCAGGACAGTGTAACAGGGTGCCGAGTGGACTGCCAAAATGTAATTAAAACAGGTCAAATACCTCTCATGGCGCGCAGGTGCAGAACCAGGGCTCGTCAGCCCGTTAGCTCACGGAAGCCGTAATAATTTGAACACAAGTTGGTCGCACACTGCTCGTCACACCAGCAAGTTGCCCCAAAGGGCGAAAGACGCTTGAAACGTTTAGATATTGTGGCTGCTGGCTTTTAACTGTGCCCACGGAGTCTGTTGAATTGCTGCCTCACAGAAATAAAGAATCGAAGTCACGCCGAGTGTGGGCCTTCAATGTTGGGTGTTTTTTGCTTGTTGACTAGTAGGTAGTTATAGTTAGGACCACGTTTCCATAGGAAATCCGCAACATTCTATTTTGAATAACTTTGGCGCCGGTGGACGAATCCTCGCGAATTTTTCAAAATAGGTGGGGCGCTACGCTCCGCTCCTTCCTTGAAAGTCTCGGGAGGATTCGTCAAGCGGGGGCTGAGATAAAAGGGGGGTCCCAAAACGCGTTTTTCCCATGCATTTTTCCATAGGACCTTTAGACAGGGCTACAGCCCGAACGGCTGAACAGAATTACTTGAAATTTGGCAGAGAGGTAGTCCCTAGGTCAAGGAAGTGCCTTTTGTAGGTTTGGTGTAAATCTGTTCAGTAGAATCTGAGAAAATAGCCTTTTAATCAATATATATATCTGTGGCAGCTTACCGTGCGCTTACGGTGCGCTTACCGTACGCGTACGGTGGCGTGCGCGAGCGCGATTCTGATTGGCCCTTAGATCTTAGTAAACATTCGAATCGGTCGAAACCAGGAAGCGGCGGCCGCCATTTTGTGTTTTTCACTCAGAAAAAAAAGAGTGATATCTTGAAAAGGGGGCAAGGTGGAGAGTTACAGACCCCCTAACATTTGTAAGGGGGTCAAAGAAGGACAGAAAAGTTCAAAGAAAACATTTATTGATTTTAAAAAAAATCGCGGGGTACGCGTACGGTAAGCTTACGGTAAGCTTACCGTACGCGTACGGTAGAAAAAAAAAATAAAAAGAGAAATAAAATTCAGATTTAAGTGTTTAGATATTATGGGGCTCTAAAAAGAGCCGTTGTGTTTATGAAGTGATTTTTTAGTGGTACCTACAAGTAAGTACCGATGCAGAGTCTAAGGTTCAAGAGGAAGACTCTGTTCCCTTCATCATTGAAGTGTACACCATCTCCTCTATAAATGTCTTGCATGTCGTAACGCAAGTTGTTGTGGTAAATGGAACCCATACCATAGTCACGGAGGAAAGCAGAAACAGATTTGTTGACGTGCTTTCTTGCTTTGTCAATCTGCGGACAGAAATGATTGGACCAGTTCCATTTTTGCCTTTGGCATATGTTAGAAAACACAAAGGCAGTTTTAGGGAAAAGTGAAAACAGTTGTGCAAAGGTGTCCTTCATAAGCATTTCCAGACCTACCCCAGTCAAAGTGCCTAGGTCATTGCCACCACAGTGCACTATTATGAGGTCAGGGTGTTGGATTTGCATGAAGGATATCACCAATGGCATCAATTGGTGCCACTTTAACCCTCTCTGACCAATCCATTTAATGTCTACATTTGGCAAAGCAAGGTCTCTCACCATACCTGTTTTCTCTGCATACTTTTCACTCCAGAAGACATAGCTGTGCCCTACAATCCACACTGTGAACATCTTCCAAGGAGATCTGGATGCACTCAGGAGGTGTAATTCAGTAGAATGGGAAAATGAAATGAAAGACAGTTTGGAAATGGAGGCATACATATTTTTTTCATTAAAAAAAAGAACTGATTGGCTGTTTCATACCATTCTAGAATAAAAACTAGGCTGCATGTGTAAATTAATAGAAGCATGTTTTGTATTGGTACAGAAAAATGTGTTACCAAAGAACAGTACTTTGGATTTGCTGTTAGGTTTGAAAAGTCAAGCACTCTTGCTCTGTGGAATTGAAACATTGTTTGGCGAACTTCTGACCTAACTCCACACAGCAGTGTTCCATGAGCTGTTGCTATGGTAGCAGGCAGAAGTCAAGTTGGGGGAAGGGTACTAGGCAGAAGTCAAGTTGGGGGAAGGGTACTTTTGGAAAAGGGTTGGTTTTCAACCAATAGAAAGAGAATAGGAGAGAGGTGTAAAGAAAAGAGATCCTGGCTCTGATAATCTGCTGTTTGAGTGCCACATTTCTTTCACAGCTAACTAATTTTAAAGGTGAGTTTAGAGTTTGAGAGGGTATGTATATGGTAAATTAAGAAATGAATAATAGAAATGGAATTCCTTTTGTTGAAGTTGTGTTTATCATTTTCTGTTTTGGGAGAAATTTAAATGTGAGGAACATGTAAAATAATATGGACTATGTTTTCACGATAAATTAAGGTGTACTGGTATAAAAAAAGAATAGTTTAAGGGTTTGAGGTTGGACTCAGTAATGCAAATACATTCATCACTAAGGCTGGTTGCCCTTGCTGGAATGTAGGCAGTCACCCAGGTTACACATGGTGGTGGTCTGAAAAAGCAGTTTGGACATGTGCAATTAAAAAAATCTGAAAAGTGGATTCATAATGTGTCAGTCTGTAAAAGTGATTATCACTTGTCAAAAAAAGAGCAGTAAGTGTGCTTTCAAATTGGCAAAGAAATTTCGTTTTGTGACTAATGTGAAACCATGACTCTGTGTGCAAAGAGGAATTATAGGCAGAGATTTATTGCGTATTGCTCTGGTGATTTCACAGTTGCATTACATGGAAAGGGGGAGCCATTTTTTGGTGCAGAAGCAGACTCTTAGCACACACCCAGCTGCTTTCCATGTTGAATCATGCACAGTATTTACAAGCGAGTGGGGTTTGAGGTTTCAGTCAGTAATGCAAATACATTCAGCATCACTAAGGCTGGTTGCCCTTGCTGGAATGTAGGCAGTCACCCAGGTTACACATGGTGGTGGTCTGAAAAAGCAGTTTGGACATGTGCTTTTAAAAAAATCTGAAAAGTGGATTCATAATGTGTCAGTCTGTAAAAGTGATTATCACTTGTCAAAGAAAAGAGCAGTAAGTGTGCTTTCAAATTGGCAAAGAAATTTCGTTTTGTGACTAATGTGAAAATATGACTCTGTGTGCATATAGGAATTACAGGCAGAGATTTATTGTGTACTGCTCTGGTGATTTCATAGTTGCATTAGTAGTAAAAAGGGGGAGTCATTTTTTGGTGCAGAAGCAGACTCTTAGCACACACCCAGCTGCTTTCCATGTGGAATCATGCACAGTATTTACAAGCGAGTGGGGTTTGAGGTTTCAGTCTGTAATGCAAATACATTCAGCATCACTAAGGCTGGTTGCCCTTGCTGGTATGTAGGCAGTCACCCAGGATACACATGGTGGTGGTCTGAAAAAGCAGTTTGGACATGTGCTTTTTTAAGAATCTGAAAAGTGGATTCATAATGTATTTTTCTTTTCCAGAGGGGGAGAAAAAGGTGAATGCTCAATTGGTCACTTGCATACTTTGTGGTCTGGTCCACTTTATCTCTAAAAGATTTTAAAAAATTAGTTATTAATTTCTCAAGGATCTTGAGATGTGGTAATTGATTTATAGTGTTTTTTTTGAAAAAAAAAAAAATACGCTTACCGTACGCGTACGGTAAAAAAAAATTAAAAAAAAGTTTCAAAGAAAAAATAAAAAAAAGTTGAGAGGTAAGGTTGGCTCTTATAAGAGCCGTTGGGTTCATACAGGGATGGAGGAAAGAAAGAATGGGAGTATTATAAGCGTCTACAAACATGCTGGTCAATCTTATTGTTAATAAGGGTAAGACTGATCTCCCCAAAAACAATAAGACCACCACATTTTGTACACCTCATTTCAACGCTCCCAAATCGAGGGTTGATGTCCACAGGAGAAGAAAAAGGTGATGCTCCCACATCAGAGGAAGGGCTCAGCTGAGCTGCCGATGATGTACTCGGCTGAGCATCTGAGGCTGGGCTCTGGTGACTTACTGAAGGGTTTTCTTCAGCATGTCGAGCAAAGGTCCTTGGGTGTCTGTCCTGGAGGTGTCTCTTCATAGAGTGATTTCCAAAGGAGTATTTCCTCCTTGGATTTCCTCTTGATAAAACACGACCACAAAGTTTGCAAGTGACCAATGGAGCATTCACCTTTTTCTCCCCCTCTGGAAAAGTGAAATACTCCCATACAAAAGAAGTCATTTGTTTCCTCCTTCTCTGGATCATGGTGGTGCTGCTGGCCTCACTCTCAGAAGAGGTCTGCTGTTCTGCCATTGTATCCCAATGTCAATCCAGCTCCTGCTCCTAGAGAATCACAAGCAGAAATGAGGGGAATGGGTGTGGTGTGGGAAGTTTCTGGAAGTGAAAGTAATTTCAACCAATAAAAAGTGTTCTTTGTAAGTCACATGACCTGCCGTGCGCGCACGTGACGCTTACGGTGCGCTTACGCAGCGCGTATGTCACACTCGCGCATGCGCATTACACGCCCCTGCGTAACCGCGACGTTGCTTCCGTGTGTACGCGTACGTCACACACGTATTGCGTATCGCGCATGCGCATTACACGCCCCTGCGTACCCGCGACGTTGCTTCCGGGTGTACGCGTACGTCACTCACGTACGCGCACCGTACTTATGACGTACGAAGCGCGTACCGTCAGCTTACCGTACGCGCACGGAAAAAAAAGCATAAATAAAAAAAAAAAAACCTTTCCATAATGCAGGATATAGTACATATATTATTTTATACAAAGGGTTACAAAAAATGACAAAAAAAAATTTGCATTTAAAAAACCGTACAAATTCACTGAAAAAAACATGGGTATCACACACGTTATAGTTAGAAATTAGCATTTTAAAAACCTTGCAAATTCACTGAAAAAACCATGGGTTTCACACATGTTATAGTTAGGGATTAGCATTTAAAAAACCTTGCAAATTCACTGAAAAAACCATAGGTTTCACACACGTTATAGTTAGGAATTAGCATTTAAAAAACCTTAGAAATTCAATGAAAAAACCAAAGGTTTCACACATGTTATAGTTAGCTGGACATTTCACTCGTAAAAAACCAATGAAATTTCCCCGTTATAGTTAGTTCAGCTAACTATAACTCGCGCGCCCGCAATGCACTACTGATGACGTCACATATTACATCACTCATGACATGGTCACTGACATCACTCATGACATCACTGATGACATCTCAAATGACATCACTGATTACATCACTGATGACATCATCCTTGTGAAATAGTAGCAGACCTCTTCTTCCCCAATATAACCTTTAATACACACATTTAAAAAATGAAACTAAAATGTTCGAAATAATGAACATATCAATATCAGTTACAACAACCTATTCAGTAATTCTAAGAACCACATACACATCCACTCATTCACCAACAGTCCTATACAGTCACTCATACATGTAGTCACTCATCATATGTATTCATACACCTGTACATCCTGTTACACAACGCCACTCATCCATAGAGTTACTCACACACAAAGTCACTCATGCTAATAAAGAATCAAACATCCATTTACTTGCATATACAGTTATACACACACCACCACACCTACTTCTACAGAAACTTACACATACTTAGTCTTTTAAACAATCACTTATAGAAACACATACTTATTCATACAGGAACTCTTTCAATCTCTTACTCTCACATATACTCAGTTATATACACCAAAAGACACATATAACAGTTAAAAACATATGTAGTTACTCATGGAGACACTATTGAGACAGTCTTTCACTCACTAACACACCTTTACACATACTCATCCACCCATATAGTCATGCACACATGCTGTCTTCAACACATACAGTGAGTCACTCATTCATGCACCTATGCACTACGTAATACCCCCCACCGAACCATGCAGACACTCAGACTGATACTCAAAAAACCAACTAATAACCTATATTGACTCCCATGTAGCTACTCACCAACCCATGCAGCCACTTATACACAAAGTGAGAGACTGATACAGATATTTACATATTTAAACATTACTCACTAAGCCATGTATTCACTATGATACATTTTAACAATCAGTTACACAATACATTTTTCAAAAAAAATCATCCATTAAGACACTTATATACCCATTTAATCTTCCATCGAGCTTGAGATATACTTATATAAAACCTATTTAATTTTCAGAAAAAAACACATTCACTGGATGATGTCATCAGTGATGTCATCAGTGATGTCATTTGAGATGTCATCAGTGATGTCATGAGTGATGTCAGTGACCATGTCATGAGTGATGTAATATGTGACGTCATCAGTAGTGCATTGCGGGCGCGCGAGTTATAGTTAGCTGAACTAACTATAACGGGGAAATTTCATTGGTTTTTTACGAGTGAAATGTCCAGCTAACTATAACATGTGTGAAACCTTTGGTTTTTTCATTGAATTTCTAAGGTTTTTTAAATGCTAATTCCTAACTATAACGTGTGTGAAACCTATGGTTTTTTCAGTGAATATATATATATATATATTCACTTAAAAAAACATAGGTTTCACACACGTTATAGTTAGGAATTAGCATTTAAAAAACCTTGCAAATTCACTTAAAAAACCATAGGTTTCACACATGTTATAGTTAGCTGGACATTTCCCTCGTAAAAAACCAATGAAATTCCCCCGTTATAGTTAGTGCAGGCTACTATAACTCACGCGACCGCAATCCTCTGCTGATGACGTCAGATATTACATCAATGATTACATATGTGTCTTTCTGAAAAATAAATATTTGTAATATATGTATAGCTAAAGATTAATGGAAGAAGACATGGGTAAATAGGTGTCTAAATACAGTGATGTAATATCTGACGTCATCAGCAGAGGATTGCGGTCGCGTGAGTTATAGTTGCCTGCACTAACTATAACGGGGGAATTTCAATGGTTTTTTACGAGGGAAATGTCCAGCTAACTATAACATGTGTGAAACCTATGGTTTTTTAAGTGAATTTGCAAGGTTTTTTAAATGCTAATTCCTAATATAACGTGTGTGAAATCTATGGTTTTTTAAGTGAATTTGTACGTTTTTTTAAATGCTAAGTTATGTATTTATTAATATTTTTTTTTCAGGTTTTTTACCGTGCGCGCACCGTGAGCACGCCGTGCGCTTCGTGCGCCGTGCGCACACCGTGCGCGCGCTGTGGGCACTCGGTGCGCTTCGTGCACCGAGCGCCCACGATGCGTTGTGCGTGCCGTGCGCGCACGGTGCGCGCACCCCGCGCTTTTTCGTCAAAAAAATAAATGTTTTTTTCACCCTTGGGGGTCCTTCAGTGACCCCCTGACAAAGGCTAGGGGGTCAGGAACTGTTCACCCTGCCCCCTTTTCACGTTCTCCACCTTTGTTTTTCACTGCCTCAGACTGCGAGAGACAAAATGGCGGCCGACACTGCCTGATTTCGTCCGATTCGAATGTTTGCTGACATCTAACAACCAATCAGAATTGCGCTCGCGCACGTCACCGTGCGCGCACCGTGCGTGCACGGTGCGCGCTTATAGATATATATGTACTTTTAACTGACATTTTCTCTGGAACTACTGAACAGATTTCAAAAGGCACATCCCTGACCTGAGGACTATCTCTCTGCCAAATTTCAAGTAATTCTGTTCAGCCGTTCGGGCTGTACCTTGGACTAAAGGTCCCTATGGAAAAATGCATGGGGAAAACGCGTTTTGGGACCCCCCTTTTTTCTCGGCCCCCGCTTTACTAATCACCCCGAGACTTTCAGGGTAGGAGCGGAGCGGAGCGCCCCACCTATTTTGAAAACTTCGCGAGGATTCGTTAACCGGCGCCAAAGTTATTCAAAATAGAATTTTCAGATTTCCTATGGAAACACGGTCCTAACTATAACTATCTACTGGCGACCGCCAGTAGATAATATCATAGGAAATCTCAAAATTCTATTTTGAATAACTTTGGCGCCGGTTGACGAATCTTTGCGAAATTTTGAGAACTAATGGGGCGCTCCGCTCAGCTCCTACCCTGAAAGTCTCGGGGGGATTCGTCAAGCGGGGGCCGAGAAAAAAGGGGGGTCCAAAAACGCGTTTTCCCCATGCATTTTCCCATAGGACCTTTAGTCGAAGGTACAGCCCGAACGGCTGAACAGAATTACTTGAAATTTGGCAGAGAGGTAGTCCTCAGGTCAGGGATGTGCCTTTTGCATATATGGAGTCAATCTGTTCAGTAGTTCCTGAGATAATTGCAGTTAAAAGCACATACATATCTACAGCCGCGCACCGTAATGTAATGTAATGTAATGTAATGTAAAATGTATTTCTATAGCGCCATTATCACTCAGAGAGTATCATGGCGCTCATCCAACCCAGATGAAGGGGGTTGGTGGGAGAGAACACACTTCACGCTAAACATCACATTCTTAAACCATTGCCATACATGCAGCGTCAGTTCGTAAAAAAAGCCAAGTTTTTAATGCCTTCCTGTATTGGGTTTCCTGAGACATAGAGCGTATAGCAAAAGGAAGCTTATTCCACGCTTTGGTCCCCTAACGTGCGCAAGCGTAATTCTGATTGGTTGTTACATGTCAGTCAACGTTCGAATCGGTCGAAATCAGAAAGTGTCGGCCGCCATTTTGTTTTGTTTTCAGTGCGAGAGTGGAAAAGGAAGGTGGCGAATGTGAAAAGGGGGCAGGGGAGAGAGTTCCTGACCCCCTAGTCTTTGTCAGGGGGTCCCTGAAGGACCCCGAAGGCAGAAAAAAACATTTACATTTTTTTTAAAACAAATCGCGGGGGTGCGCGCACGGTGAAAAACTATAAAATAAATATATAAAAAAAATAAAAATACATACATAACTTAGCATTTAAAAAACCGTACAAATTCACTAAAAAACCATAGGTTTCAAACACGTTATAGTTAGGAATTAGCATTTAAAAAACCTTGCAAATTCACTTAAAAAACCATAGGTTTCACACATGTTATAGTTAGGTCGATATTTCACTCGTAAAAAACCAATGAAATTCCACCGTTATAGTTAGTTCAGATAACTATAACTCACGCGACCGCCACTCTATCACAAGGATGATGTCATCAGTGATGTCAATGACGTCATGAGCAGAGGATTGCGGGCGCGCGAGTTATAGTTATCTGAACTAAAGTTTTTTTAAAGTGAATTTATATATATATATATATTTATATATATATATATTTTCATTTTTTTTATTTATTGTATTCTTATAGGGAGGGTGGGTGGGTCACAAAAACAACAGCCTCCCAATCTCCTCACAGAAAAAACCACAGTTTTCCCTTACTGCTGCCTGCTCTGCTCGTGCTGCTAAGCCCCGCCCCCTGCCTGCCTAGAGCCCTCACGCACTGTGTGGACTGTTCCACCGCGCGAAATTTCCCAAGGGGACAGCTGCTCGTGCACCGATCCCCTTGGGACCCCATCGCGCAATAAGAACAACCACACCAAATATTTGCACGTAGCATAAAAGGTCACTTTATTAGGCCAGGCAACATAAATTAGAATCTTGCTACAATAAACATTCTTGGATCAAAAACCCCATTGTCATTACTCTTGAAACTTTTTGCTATCCAACCAAATATTCCCCACAAGACTTCTCATCAAAAATACCCCATGAAATGCACAATCCCAATCAACCTTTCCAACGCCCCTCCCCCACCCCAGAGGGAAGGATAAGCCCGCTCCAGACCATCCAACCCCCAAGAAAAAACGCCACCCAGGAAAACCAGAGAGTTTTCCTGGTCCCCCCCCCTTTAAACAAAAATTATGTTTGCTGCCACAACCTTAGTGGATATTAAAAGAACACCAAAGATTCTCACCCCAAAAATCCGCCAATAGATCTCTCAACTCCATTAAATAGTATGCCTGGCCCATATGTGACAAGTGCACCCCGTCTCCCCTGAAAAGATGATATTCCGCACCTGTGATATTATCATGAGCTAAAAACTTTATCCCCATTGCAGAACAAAAAATTTTCATTTCCCGATTGAGTTTCCTGCGAGCCCTTTCCATCGCCGCATGGTTGCGAGCTCCCCTCCAATGGTGCCTGTAAATAAATTCAGTCCAAGTCAGAGTTGTACCTACCCAGTTATTCTTGAGCACCGCCAAGTCCACTTTCATTTTCTTCAAAAGGGATAAACCGGACAGTGCCACAAGATAATTTTCCCCCAAATGGATTATTAATAAATCAGGGAAACCTCTAGAAGAAGACAGCTCAGAGAGCATAGGAAATAAATCATCCCATTTCATCCCCCCTTTCCCCCGCCATACAACTTCATGTCCCTTGCTAGGCAAACCAAGAGCTCGTCCATAAATCTGCTGTTGGGCGAAGCTGGCTGACCACTTTACAAACGAATGGCCCACTATCCATGTCCGCCTCTTTGATGATAATAAACTTTTAACACGACCTAGCGAGAAAAAAACCAAAATTAGTCCACATAGTAAATAACATCTAATTTCCTTACATAACGTGTGCAGCAATCAGATTTCCATCTCCCAATCTTTTTTTTTTTTTTTGATAAACAAATTTTTATTGTGTTTTGCGGCATAAAAGACAGTATCAAGAGTAAGATACAGCAGTGCATTGAACAAGGCATCAGTAACTGCATTTGGATAAGCATCAATAAACCATTGCAAAGACCCTCCCACCCTCCCCCATCCTCCGTCCCCACCCCCTGCGCCCCCACCCTTCAAATCATGCCCCCCAGCCACTTCCCCCATATCCTGCGGAATTTTTTGGGGCAGCCTCGCGCAGCATACAACGACCGCTCCTGGGCCGCACACCAGTCCACCCCTCTACTCCAGGTAGCCACTCTGGGTGGGTCCGGTTGTGACCATACTGCCGCTATGTCTCTCTTAGCCACCATAAGGGCAGTGGTGAGGAAGTACTTTTCGTTACGGGATCCGTCGATCCCATCCATGATGCCCAGCAGGGCCATTCTAGGCTCATGGGGAACCTCCCAACCCAAGACCTCCGCTAGCTCAGTTTCAATCGCTGCCCAGTAATCGTGTAGACGGGAACAAGACCACACCATGTGGAAAAAGTCTGCCGGAGCCACCCCACACCGGGTGCAGGAGGCGTCCACGCGGAGACCCGCCCGGTACAGGCGGTCTGGGGTCAGATAGGCGGTGTGTAGGTAGTAGATTTGGATGAGCCGCAGCCTAGCGGAGGTGGTAAGCGACCGAGGGCCCATAAGGGCGTCCCTCCAGTCCGCCTCGTCCAGGGGTCCCACCCAGGCCTCCCACCGCTGTTTGAGCCCGCTCCAGTCCACCGGGGAATTGTTAATCAGGGATTTGTAAATGCGGGATATACCCCCCTTTCCCAGATACCCCAGCATCACCTGAGCTTCAGGTGGGCTATGGGGAGGCAGTCTGGAGTCTAGAGGGACGTGAGCCCGGACCGCGTGGCGCAGTTGAAGGTAGCGGTAGAATTGGGAGGGCCGCAGCGAGAAGCGGGTCTGAAGCTCTTGGAAGGAACACATGCGGCTCCCACGCCATAAGTCGCCCAAACAGGAGATACCAAGAAGATCCCACTGCCGAAAGCCCGCCAATCCCACCACCTCCCGCAGCCAGGTCCCGTGCCAAAGCGGAGTGAGTTGTGTGGACGTCCCCGACCATCTAGTGTGCCGCAGTGCCGCGCGCCACGCGAGGAAAGGAGCCCGCACGACGTCGGGGAGTGATAGGGGGACCGTTGTGCCATAGAGCATGTTTTGGATGGAGGAGAACCCAAGGCCTTGCACCTCGAGACGGTAAGCCGGGTCGTCCCAGCCTCCCGAGAACCAGTCATGGATCACCAGTAACTGGGTGGCCAGGTAATAAAGATATAGATTGGTCATGCTCAGACCGCCATCATAGGAGGGGACCCTGCATCGATCCAAGGCCAGCCGAGGCCTACCGCCGCCCCAAAGGAATTTGGTCACCATTTTATCCAGGTCTCGGAACCACGGGCGCGGAAAAGGGCATGGAGTATTTTGTAGTATGTAAAGAAATTTGGGGAGGATCATCATCTTGTATAGAGCGACTCTCCCTAGCGGATTCAATGGGAGGGACTGCCACCGGAGCATGTCTGACCTGGTTTTGTTGACTACCGGGGCCACATTAAGGGCCCAGCATAGTTCCGGGAGGAGGGTGACCCAAATCCCCAGGTATTTAAAGGAGAGTCTCCGGAGGGGGATGTCCGACTGCCAGTCGAAACATTCCCGCGACGGGTGTAGCGGGACTAGGACGGATTTTTTGGGGTTCAGGTGAAGACCCGACGCTTGGCCAAATCGATGGAGGATCCGACGGACCCGGGGTCCCGAGGTCGCTGGGTCCGAGAGATAGAGGAGGACGTCGTCCGCGTAGAGGGCGATCTTGTCGGGGGCCACTCTCCCAATCTTTTTAATGTCATCCAAACCCCAACCCAATCTGTAGGCTTCAGTCGCTGCCCCTATCCGAAAAGAGTGAGTCCCAAAAAGTGCAGGGTTTTTTCCCAACAATGACAAAGTTTTACGTAAAACTGCCAATAGTTGTCCACTAGTAATTTTACTCCCATTCTTGTGAATGAATATGTCCCCACGTTGTAGGCCTAAGGAAACAAAAAATGACTCCCATTCCTTCACTGGACAACAATCCTGCACTCCGCTACCCTTTAAAAAGATACAAGTGCCTCTACCCAGCTGATCAGTTTTTGACTTCCTCAAAAGAATCCTAACCTTCCCACCTTGCACTTGAATATCCTCTACCTGCATGCCCTTCTGATCCCGCAGACCTACCAACTCGGAAACTCTAAAAGCGCCAAAAAACAGCCAAATCATACAAAGTCTAAAACGTGAATCCACCCACAAATCATAACAGCACACTGTTAACTGCTTTAAAATTTGTTGCACAATGTGAAAAGTGATTGGCTCACGTAACTCCGAAGAAGAATGTTCCCTCCCCAGACCCTTCAACATACACCTTAATAAAACATCCCCCGTAAACTCCTGTCCCCACCACAACTGACTATAAAACAAAATGCCGGCCAATTTTCCTGAGATTGTTGTATGAGATAACCCTAAATTGACCAAATGCAAAACAAACCGTAACATAACCTCTCTGATACCCTCTGTAGAAAGAACCATTTTGTGAAACTTAACATAACTTAAAAACTCCAACCAGGCCTGATGATAACTGCGTCTAGTAGAAGGGGCTATAGAATGTTCCACCAGATCAACGATTCTCATTCCCCCAACGCCCAGATGTCTTTCGGGATCGAAGTTTTGCAGCCATCCGCCCCCGGCGCCAAACTGCGAAATTTCCGCCAATTGAATCGAGACAGAACATCCGCAATTGAGTTATTAATACCTGGAATGTGTCTTGCTCGAAACACAATGTTTAATCTGAGACTTTGCAGCATAAAAACACGCAACAGGTGTAATACACGCACATCTTTTGCTTGTTAATTAGCTCCACAACAGCCATATTGTCAGTATGAAAAAGAACATTCCTATCCTTAAACTCCTCCCCCCAAACTAAAACAGCCACTATGAGAGGGAACAATTCAAGAAAGGCTATGCTTCGACCCTGTTGTAGCCAATGTGGAGGCTATTTTTCCGCACACCAACGACCCTCCCAAAAAATGCCGAAGCCATGCGCTCCAGAAGCGTCTGAAAAAATCTGAAAATGCCAGATGGTGTCATCCTCCACAAAATATAGAGAGACTCCATTAAAATCCTTCAAAAATTGCAGCCAAATTAGTAAATCCTCCTTAATCTGCTTGGTGAGCCTAATCCTGTGATGAGGAAGAAATGCCCCAGACATCGCAATCCCCAAGCGTCAACAGAAGGTCCTGCCAGCACACACCACGCGGCAAGCAAAATTCAAATAGCCCAAAAGACGCTGAACCTGCCTGAGCTGAACTTTTTTCTTGTCAATGATCTCCAATAAAAACGACCTAATCTCAGTCACTTTAGCCGCCGGCAACCTAGCCATCATAAGTTCTGTGTCAATTTCAATACCTAACAATGTAAGTTTGGTACCTGGACCCTCATTTTTTTCCCGAGCCAAAGGAACGCCGAACTCCTCAGCCAATTGTTGGAAAATGTTCAGGCATCTGTGGCACTGATGTGACTGAGCTTTGCCAATAAACAAGAAATCATCTAACTGGTGACATACCTGTTTGTGACCACTTTTTTCCGAAAAACACCACTGGAGAAAAGTACTGAACATTTCGAAGAGTGCACATGACACCGAACAACCCATTGGGAGGACTCTGTCTATGTAAAAAGAATCATTGAAAAACATGCCCAATAGCTCAAAATCTGATGGGTGAATGGGCAGTAAACGAAATCCTGACTGGATATCACATTTAGCCAGTTCCGCACTACTCCCAGCTGTGCGTACCATCCTCAGGGCATCATCAACAGATGTATAAGACACATTGGAGTCTGACGGGGAAATGAAATCATTAATAGACTGGCCCTCCGGCCACGATAAGTGATGGATTAGTCTAAATTCACCTGCCAATTTTTTGGGAACCAAACCCAATGGAGATATCATCAAATTCTTCAAAGGACAGTGCTTAAATGGACCTGATATCCTGCCCTCCTGTATCTCCAAATCCAATTTCTTCTGCACCACTTGAGGCAACTCCTTCGCCGATTTTAAATTGTCAGACCATCTATTATAACGGGGACCCTGATAACCTATCTTAAAACCCTCCTTGAAACCCCAATAGAGTTTTGAAGCTGATTCCGTATCAGGATACCTTTCCAACCACTGTGTCATGACCGATAACTTAATTGGGGTATGAACCCTTTGAGATAAACTGCGGAAAAGCTCCCCTACCTCTTGGTGATTTTCCCAGATCCCCAAACCTTTGGTTGGCAAAACACTGAATGATGGCATGTTTCCCACCACACTGAGAACATTCGTGCTTAAACCTGCAAAATTGCCTGATGCAGGAACCTCGATTAAAGTTCCAACAGGATCCCATAACTGGTAGTTGTCCTCTTCCCACAACACCCGCCCCAAATTGGGCGGGCGAGGCAGAAAGGGGAGATAAGTAATTGGGAGCCCGCTTGCAGTATGCGTTGTCGCAGGCGTCTGAGACGAGGACATCCACTGAAGCCACAGTTCCTGATCCACATCCCCCCAAGGCTTATCATGGAAAAGACTTACTCTAGCCCTAAACTCCTCATCATAGTTGAGCCATGCGAACCCCCCGGACTGTAAATGTGCTTTGCGTATGACATCATACTTAAACATTGCAATAGCCCTGTCCTGATGTTTTTCACAATAGACGCTAGCATAAACTAAAAATGCTGCCGTCCAATTTTCGATATTTTTTGGGACCCTAGGACGCCTTGAAAGCTCCCACTCTTCGTCCTTGGACCCCTCCTTTGCTTGAATATCCCTATAAAGGAGTTTGAATACGTCTACAAATTCGTGGTCCCAAATCCTCTTCTCAGTTTTCTCAGCCAAATGCGTACCCAGGGGCATGGACAAACCCATGTAAGGTAATTTTTTAAGCATGGGGTGAACGGCACCTGAAACTTGCCCAGATGAGGATTCAGACCCATCCAAGACCTGTTAATCAGTGCTAACCTGTTTATCAATGTTTGTCGCCTTATTTGATCCCACAGCACCTGAACCCACTCCCACCTGTTCTGCAGATTTACCAAACGCCTCCCCCGCCCCGCAACCCGAACCTTCCTTCACTGAGTCATCACCCACCCCCACTGAACGTACACTAGGTTTGTCTGTCAAAGGTTGCGGCCACGAAGACCACCACTGAGGCCTACCTGATGTCAATTGAGTAGCCCGCTTCTGGAACTCCTGAGGATCCTCTCGCCGTTGTTGCCCCTGAAGCCGTTCCTGCTCCGCTGTCTTGCCCGCTTGTGACCTCTGAAAAATACTAGCAACAACAGTTGACCCCGATCCCTTTGTAACCGCTACTTGCTCTTGACGCATAGCTCTTGCATCAAAAATCCCTTCATCAAATAGAAAACCTTCATGTATATTTTCGTCCACCAAACCTTGACCAGCATATTCATCAGGTATGACCAAATCATTATTACTCCCACTCGGCATTTCCCCGTCTCCCACCCCGCCATCATAACAATCCCAATTGGTCACAGCAAAATCCGCCTTTGATCCGCTCTGTGACGCTACACCCTTACCAACAGCCGCGCCATGCTTCGCCTTCTTGTACTTGGACACGCCCGCTGCCATCTGAGGGACCTTGTAGGATGAAGACTTCCAGCCGCTCGTGCCAGACGCCGCTACCAACTTACCACCATCCAGAAACTGCGTGGCACTGCCCGTTGCCGAAGATGGAGTGGCATGATCCACCCAGACCCATTGCCCTCGACTTGGCCCTAATGCAGAGTAAAAAGAAAACTGTGAGAAACAAGGAGGAGAACGAGAATCCGGAAAAATAGATTCAAATCCTGAAGAATAACCAGGAGGTTCAGAACGTGACGTAGGGTATATATTGTGAGGCAGTGAGTCAGCACCATCCAATTCCTGAACCTCCTTAAACGCTGAGTCTGTTAAATCAACAGCCAAAGTGTTGATATTGTCTTGTAAATATGAGTTGACATACTCCCCAGGCGGGCCCCTAGGCACCGGGGCCAAAAGCACCTCAGGAACGGCTCCCTCCCCTGCAGTACCCTGCACCGGAGCAAAATTATCGTTCGTACTATTGTGCTTTCCCGCTGCCAAAATTTGCACCCCATCACCGTCATCACCACTGTCACTAGAATAATCCACCAAAACAGCAGAGCATCCCTCAAAAGACACAGGAGGCGCACTGTTAATGGATGACATTCCTTGAAAATTAGCAATGTTTGTGAGCACCTTGCCAACGACGTGCGCTCTCTTAAAAGCTGATGTAGGCGCCGGCAAAACCAAATTTTCCTTTACCCCAATGTCATAATAACCCCCCCTTCCCCTGCTTGACAGGAAACTTGGTGTAGTAAGTCTTCTGGAGGTAGTACCACCCCTGCCCTGTACTCTCCTCCTAGCACGCCCCATGCGGAGAGAAGATACCTCCCTCAACTGACCTGAAGACTTGTCAGGAAGCGAGTGACATCTGGTAGCCTGTGGCCTGCTGGCTCCGCTGCGATGCGCCACACGACTTCTATGTTGCAGCGTCGATGTTTCCACCTCAGCACGACTCACAGCCCCCTGCGACCGGCTCTTCGCAGGTAAACAAGCTGCCACTGCTTCCGAAACTCCTTGAGCTGCCATCCTCTTCGGGCGTCTCCCCACCGCCGCTAAAACTGTTGAGACACCAGGCTGCAATAGGTCCTCACAACCTGCGTCATAAATAATGCGCAATGCCTCCTTCACAGCCTCTGACTCTGCCATCCTGAAGCAAAGCCTGAAGACAAACACACCAAAACTAGCAGAAAATGAGGAAAATTGGCAAGGCTTGTGTCACAAAAACAACAGCCTCCCAATCTCCTCACAGAAAAAAACACCGTTTTCCCTAACTGCTGCCTGCTCTGCTCGTGCTGCTAAGCCCCGCCCCCTGCCTGCCTAGAACCCTCACGCGCTGTGTGGACTGTTCCACCGCGCGAAATTTCCCAAGGGGACAGCTGCTCGTGCACCGATCCCCTTTGGACCCCATTGTGCTATCCGCTGCGTTGTCTCTATTTGCTGGATATTTTTCCTTTTTTGCAGCCAAAACCGACATTTGGGCTGCTTTCCTTTTAGCCTTTCTGATTTGCCGATATTGTATTTATAGCTGGAGCACCCACTCCCCTCAGAACTATTTGCCGCATAATCCTTTTACTCAGAAAATCGCAGGTCGGTTTTGTTTCCCAGTGGCAATTCCACTCCGTGGTCGTTAATATAATTAATGTCCTTGGTGAAACAATGATCTTCACATAGCAATCAAAGGACGGAAAGGATAGACGAAGAACCTAGACAGGAACCCTCAACTGGGAAGGGCGAGCCTGCCATGCCGACTCCTCGACACAAAAGACCTACTCACCTCTCAGAGAGGCACTGGTCGGCTCCTTGACTCGCCCCACTGCTGCCAACCTTCAGCATCCACTGGAGTGAGCTGACCGCTTTAGCACTCCACACCGTCTGGTCTGCACTGACGTTTACCATGGCATCGACCAAAATCGAACGGGGAATGTAGCTCCTGCAGAATGGTGTCTGTAACTGCTGCAGAACTGCTCAGTCACGTCTATTCCTCACGCCAGAAGTCGTTCTCGGCCCCTTTGGATGTGCCCTCTACTGAGGGGGTGGAGCCTAGGAGTGTTCAGCAGCGAGTCATGTGGCAGCTCCCTCACTGCAACTCTGACCCTGCCGTCTGGGGGATTTCCACTGTACTATAGCCACCAATTTTTGGGGGTCCATTTCCATTAACTGATTTTTCACAATCCAGAAAAGATATTTCAGGAATATGGAATTCACATTTATCTAATTAAATAAACAGACTATGTTCACACAGCTTATGGCCTTTACGTGTTTTTCATGTTCAGTAGGAGAGGTAAACAAATCAATATGTCATCCATGTAAGCTAAGATACAAGTATCCAAGAATTACTGTAAAACTTTGTTAATGAAAAACTGGAATGCGGCTGGGGCATTGCACAATTCAAGGGGCATAATAAGATATTCATATAACCCATATTTAGTATGGAGGCAGTCTTCCATTCATCACCTTCTCGGACACTCACCAGATGGTAAGCGCCTCACAAATCTAATTTCGTAAAGTTTTTGTAATTTTTCACTTGATCTAGTAATGTAGAGATCAATGGCAAAGGGTACCTATTCTTAATTGTCACAGCATTCAGGGCTTTACGATCAATACAAGTAAAGAATTCTCAACCTTTCCTCGGAACAAAAAATAAGGGAGATGAGGCTGGTGAATGAGATGGTCTGATTAACCCTATCCAACAGTGTTTTTCACAAAGTGCATTTGACCCAATCAATATCGGGATTATGGGTCTGTAACCAAAGTATCCCTAGAATTGCTTTGAATTGAGGGGCCTTCATCAAATTGAAACACACGGTTTCTCTATGACCTCCTTGAGTGATTAGAGTCAAGTTGTCGGTGGAATGGGTGACTGGTCCTGAACCTAATGCACTACCGTTAATTGTTTTTACTTCGTCTGATATTTTCTGAAGTATAAGTGGGAGGCCAGGCTGTGATGCGCTGCTAAATCTATATAAATAAAATTAACGGTATCCCCAAAATCGAACAAGATGTTCAGGGTTAGGGATTTGTCTTTTCACATCAACTGGACTGGAACATAAAAATGTTCAACCCTGCCAAACTTTGCTCCTGTAATGCATCCACTTGCAATTCATTATGAAGATTGCATATCATATTTGCCAAACCTGCCAGGGTGATCTCACATGACTCCATCTCAATCAGGCAGAAACGCCATGTGGGCTTGCCGTTCTGTCAGGATCTCATCTGAATTTCTGCAGGAGTGAGGGAAGAGCGATATGTAGTCCTGACTCCCCTACAAGATGAGGAGACACCCAGGTACACAGCCAAAGCTTCTCCAGTCCAACGGTGGAAAGGGGAATAGATGCGAAACAAAGACGGTTCCTGCCTTATGAGGATTTCTAGAGGTATGTTTACCAAACTTGGTCACCTCCAATTTAGTTCCTATAAAATAAATGATAAATAAATAATCTAATCAAGCATTAAGCTAGGTTTCCTCTAGTGCCCTTCTATCTCTGAACATGCCTGCTGTACCAGGAGTTCCCCTTTCTCCTGCCTTTCACTAGTCATGGATAGAAGAACCTTTCAGGAGACAGAGTGGCGACCTCTGGAATTGATTACACCCACAACAGAAGATAAAGGACATTTGTAAATCACATGTCCTCCATTAATATTCACTCTGTGTATATATTCTTGGAAAATACTCACACCTATCTACGTTGTGAGTATTCACAGAATGATTAGAAGAAACTCATATAAAATAACAGCTGGTATTTAGGCTCACTATGTATCGACATAGGGTGAAAAACATGAAGGAAAAATAATTGAACATACAAATAACCTTTCAACATATAAATATATCGCATTACATCATGTTGGGTTAATGCTACAACATGTCTTTGACACACATTGCATATTTACGTCTGCCTATGAGTATAACAATTTTCAATGAGTATGTCTAATAGACTGTCATTTTATCTTGCAAGTTCAATTTGGAGCAGAAGATTCCATTAAAAATAAAGTTCCCAGGAATTCCAAAACATCATAGAGAAAAGCCTTTAACACTCACCAATATATAAGGAAGCCGACAATTTTCTCCCAGGACCGAAGTCGCCAAAATTGTCACATCGCACAACAATTTCACTGAGGATGCCGACACACACCTGGAGCTGAGGATCTAAATGCAGAGGTCAGTTTCAGATACAGAAAGTTGCGAGTCTCCTGGAAAGCTTGAACGGCAAGCAACTTCCTCCTGAGTTATGCTTTAAAGCCAACGTGACTCCAACCTGCAAGATGGTGGCAGCCTAGAGAATTATCGCAGGGCACCAGCGTGCTTGCAGCCGCACATCAGGCACACCCAACAATGGGCCAATATTTGTGCAATCAAACTCATGCAGGAAGAGATAGTCTAATCAGGTTATTTTAGAAGTATTGGGAAATATAGGATTTCGGCATGCTGCTGAAGATATATGTGAGCTAATCCTTAGCTTGCCATTTGGACAACCAAGGTAAAAACACTGTAACCATCATGAATCACATTGGCAAATCAGAGGGCCCATATACGAGATTTGCAAGAAGCTTCATTGAGATGCCACTTTGCAATAGCCTTAAATATATCTTGGTAGTAGTCTGTTTGTTCCCTAAATGGGTCAAGGCATTTCCCACAAGGAGAGCAGATAGTCTTATAGTAGCAAAATTGTTGTTGAGGGGGTTAATTCCACGTTTCTGCATCCCAACCTCTATTAAAACTGATTGTGGCACTTATTTTAAGAATGAAGTACTTCAGATAATCTGTGCAGCTTTTGAAATCAAGCAAATGTTCCACTATAGTTACCCACCATAATCCTCTGGTATGGTAGAAAGAATTAACAGTAAACTCAAGAGCAAACGGGCAGAAGTGTGTGCTTTGTCTGAAATGGCCTGATGCACTTTCCCTTGTGTTGAATATGAAAAATACACCAAACAAGTAGACAGGTTTATCGACCCATGAGATCATCATGGGTAGAGCAATGAGACTTCCACATGTACCTTGAGCGGCGTTAGTTTCAATAAATGTTGATATTGTTTGGGTCACTGCAAAGGTCTGGTAGATGTGGTAAAATCTGTCTTTTCCCATGTGGATGCAGTCACAGAAGATTACAGAGACATGCCCTGCCATGACTTGAATGCAGGGGAGTGAATTCTTATTCGTAAACATGTCTGCAAAGGCTGTTTGGATGAGAGATGGAGTGGCCCATACCAGATTATCCTAAGTACCGATAGTGCAGTCAAGTCTGCTGAAGGGCTTCAATGGAACTATGCTGCACATATAAAGAGAGTGAGAGCAGTTGAAACAATGGAAGTGGCAGAAGCTGTTGATGAAGGTGCACAGAATGTTGAACGAAGTGACAGTTTGTTATACCCTACTTAGTTTTATAACATGTACTCCAGCCCTGCTGCCTCTAGCTGCTCAGCCAGAGTGTGAGTTGGTCATGGGATATTGGTGTGCCTGTGATGCGTGGAATGCCTGGGTGTCTGAGTGGATGAGTGTTGGCAGTTAGAGATGGGCTGTGCAGCTAGACAGGCTGCTCCTGGTGGGGCTGGTACCACACTAGTTTGGCTGGAGTCAAGACTGATGTATCTTGGACTGAAACTGAATAAAGAAGATTTAACTATACATCCTGGCACCTGGAGTCTACCTTCATAGAACTCAACACAGTTTAAAGGACTGTCCAAGTCTAGTTTGCAGCATGTAAACAGAGGGGGGAGATACGTTTCTAGTGAAACTACTGAAGAACAAGTTCAAAATTCAAAGAGAAATCTAAAACAGCAGTCTTAAGTGAGAGACAGTCCAGGTGAAGAGCTTAAAACTCATGAAGTCCAGGTACAAAGTGATCAGAGTGAAGAGCTGGTACCATGCGAAAAAGCAAAGCATGAGTGGAAGCAATAAGAAGTAGACTCTAGTCAGAATGAAAAGTTTGACAAGTTGCACCTGAAAATCAGAGTTGAAATACCTTCTTTGGGAGTAAACTATTTGCTGTGGGAAGAGCAAACAAAAGAAAGCCGCCTGAACAGAATACAAGACCAAGTGACAGCTGAAGTTCTGAGAGAAAGCGAGAACAAAAAATGTCACTTAAGACATAAGGGCTGTAGAAATTCCTAGATAGAAAACTTGCAAGCAAAAACTCTGTGAGCCAGAGACAAGAAAGCAGCTATGCTGGGAGACTGAGAGTGAAACATCAACTGGTAAAAGTTCAGCAAGAAGGAGAGTTCCAAATCAAAAGTATGCTTCACCATAGTGGGTGTATCAAGCTACCTTATTGGAAGAGGAAGAAGAAAACTGCTTTGTGTGTACTTTTCTCAAGACTTACATCAACAGAGCAATTGTATTAAGATTTCATTAAAATAGGTTCCAGAACTTCCAATCTGAATGAATTATACTTTCTGGGTAACATAAAAAAGAGGATAATTTGTTTAAAAAAAACTGACAAAAGCACGTTAAGTGATCAATAACAAACTGCTTTTAATGATCAATAAAAAACTTCTTTTGCTTGACACAAGCACAAACCTTCACGAGGGAGTAATTTTCTTAATAAGTTGTAACAAGAGATTTCCCAAGCTGTAAATGAAACGCGGCGACTGATGATTTACATCAACAGCGACTACTGTATTACGTTTTTGGAAAATATTTGTGTGGAAGGGCAGGGCTACTGTTATGTCCGGTGAGATGCGCTGGGAATAGGCGGGTGGCATTGTTTTGGGCAAGATCCCAGAGCAACGAAGTTAAAATTACACAGTTGTGATTACTGTGTACACAGATGTGCTTACTATGTTTAAAAGTTTATAATCACAGCAGCAAGCTACCCACTCAGTGAAAGTACCATATGCTCCAGTGACAGAAACAAACAACTGTGTTCCCCTGGGGACATCTTTAAAAAACTGACAATAGCACGTAAAGTGATGTATAAAAAACTGTTTTTACCTGGCAACAGTTATGTGTTTAGTGCGCACATGAACCTGCGCGAGGGAGAATTTTTTTTTAATAGGATTCCCGTGCTCTACATGAAGCGCAGCTACCAATGAGTTACATTGAGAGCACTACTGTACTAAGTTTTGTGAAGACATTTGTGCGGAAGAGGCGTGGCTACTATGCTGTCCGGTGAGATGCGCTAAGAATAGGGTGGCATTGGTAGGTAGGGGGAGGGAGTCCTGTTCCAGTGAAAGAAACAAACAATTGTTTTCCATGCAGACATTTTTGTAAACACATGGCAAGACTTGTGCTGAAAGCATACGCTGAATGAAAATTGATGCAGCATACCGCATTCGAGTTGCCACTGTGTTAAGTACAGTTTATTTCCTGTATAATACTGGGGAGTGTGCGTGCCAAGATTTCATGAAAAAATGTTCTGGAACTTCTGATCGGAATCAATTTCACTGTTAGCGTCATAGAAAAAGGAGGATCACTTGTAAAAAAAAACTGATAAAAGCACGTTAAGTGATCAATAGAAAACAGATTTTACTTGACGGAAGCTCTGTATTCAGTGAGCGCACAAACCTGCACGGGGGAAGGTTTTTCTTTTAAGAAGTTGTAACAAGGGACTCCCCCACGAAACGCGGCTACCTCCCGCCATGCTCATTCGCCGTCTTATTAAGAGAAACGCTGTATTTGAGATGGGAGAAGCAATGACGACGGAAAGCAACGGCGTACACAAACCTGTACAAGGGAGGAATTTTCTTTTAATAAATTGCAACAAGGGAATCCTCCATTAAACGTGGCTACCCCAGTCCGTGCTCATTCGCCATCTGATTAAGGTTTGAGCTGGGAGGGTGGAGGGAGGGCGGAAGCACTGATGACAAAAAGCAACCTTTAACAAGCGCGCGCCTCGCTTTGCAAGTAAAAAAAAATTAAACAAGCATTGGCATAGCCAATAGGTCTCGCTTTTGGGACCTTATAAGTATTTAGTTATGCAGCACAATATCCTTTGTGCAACAACATCAACTGTTGCATGGCTAAGCACTTATAAGGTCCCAAAGGCGAGACCTATTGGCTATGTCAATGCTTGTTCTCTTTCTAGAGGAGAACAGTGTTTTCTCCAACACTCACAGAGTGAACATACCTGATACATTCCAAGCCAGGGGATAGTGTCCCGACTGGCTCAGAAAAGGGACCCATACAATCTAATGGTCCTGATGAAAGCCATCGACCTGTATGGGCGCAGGTAGGCTGAAACATTTTGACCTTATAAGTATGTTGATGTGAGAACCTTATATTTCCCTAGACATGTCCTCTCTTTTTAAACCTTATCCCTGCCTATGTTTTAAGAAATTCCTGTTGCATTGCGACAGGAGGTAATTTTAGATCACTACCTACTTGTTACGGATACCCTACTGTCGTTTTGCTTTGAGAAATGCCCTCCTGGTAGAGGGAAGACCCAATGATGATGCTACCAGTTACTAGTATGTCAGTGGGGAACAAGCTATTGCCCGAAAGTAGCTGTTCAGGGAACCAAAATGTATTTTTCAAAAAGACTCCTGTGCAAACTACCTGGTCCCACCCTTTTTGATACTTGACAAAAAAGATTAGCCATATCTTGGAGAACAGCCGGTGCAACTAGGATTGCCTGTTAGAAGGGCAAACTACTTGAGTGGGCAGAAGCAGAAAGCACAGAATGGAAGGAGGAGCGAGTTACATAACAGGATGCAATTATATACTCTAGAAAGTTACGGGAGACAATGACAACTGACCGTTCTGAGTACTAGGGAAGGCCCTAAATCAGACATAACACAAAAAAAAAAACACAACAGGACAAGACACACTTCACAGACAGTCAACATAAAAAAAGATGCACAGGGCTTCACCAAACTTGAACGAGATGTACTCACAAGTAATAGTGCCATTCTGGGGATTGGAGTCAAAACAGGAAATCGTGAGAAATCAAAAGATGGAAACCCCAGAAAAGTTGGGCCATTGGTGGGGGCAGCAATATATAAGAATAGCATTCATCAAATGTCTCAATGACTGCAAGTTGACATCAAGTTCATCATTAAAGTTACAAGGAAAAAGCAAAACGTTTATGATTACTGTATGCTTGTTTCACATAAACATTTCTAGGCATTGGTACTGGTGCAATTTTTAGGGTGATTCATCCATTGGGGAATTCTTAGGGAAGTATGGAAATGTCAAACAGGTCTTTGTGTCCCCCTTTCACAGCAAAGTAAGTTTATCTATCATCTTAATAAATTTATTTGGGGGGGGGAATACAGCGCTACACCCTACCTAATGTAGCCTCAGAGCACTACTAACAGATGACATCAGTATAAATCAGCAATTATAATGAATAGACGATAGTGAAGTTGTAAAATTCTTGAGAATCGGAAGCGCCACAAGTGTAGTTGCTGGTTTTTAGGCATCCAAACAATCCAAGCCTTAGTAAACACAAGTGGCCACCTGCATGGAAGTGAACAATGGGTTTCACAAAAAAACAGGGTTTTTATGAGTTTTAGTAAGTAATTTTCCGGTCAAAGATGCACTGGGAGTGAGCTCCCATGGGATGATCCTGGTGTTTATGTGTAGGGTCCTGCCACCAAACTTCTTGAGGTGGTATGACTGAATTGAGAGCAAGCTGTGGTTCGTAGATCGAAAGATTCTAGCTAGATGATCTGGAAGAAACAGCTTCCACAAGTACTTAAGGAACCTGCCCTGTAGAACCTTATGGACTCTCAAAGGGACGTGGCTTAAAAACATGTAAGCTAAAAACGTGCTTAGCATAGTGTGCCTGCCGCCGGACGGGTATTTTGCTGCTTCTGTCATTGCATCCTGAATATTTAACACGACAAGCGGCTCATTAAGTAGGATAAAAAAACTGGGGAGTCTCTCAAAGGGGCGTGGCCAATGTAATCAAGGCCATGGCTTAAAACATGTAAGCTAAAAATCTGTGCATAGCATAGTGTGCTGCCCCACTTGTATTTGGCTGTTTCTGTTATTGCATCCAGATGTATGATACAACAAGTAACATCATACCTACAACATGTCAGGACTATTGGCTTTGTCAACGGTTGTTGGCTGCGTAAGATAAATAGGCAGCAACTATGGCTTGTATATAATATTGAAAAAGCTTCCACTTAAAGCCCTGGTGACACCACGACAATGTTGCTGCTCCTGAGTTTCAAAAAGAAAAGGGAAAACCATAGAAAAAGTTTTACTCTTTAAAGGATTTCCCTTCCCCTACCAGGCTCACCTGGCATGACCTAATGCCGTAACTTGTCCGCTAGTGAGAAGTGAGCAGACACGCACATCAATGTGCCTGCTGTCACTGCAGTCCGGGAAAAAACGGACCGCCTGTGCCAGGGCACGAAACAGAGCCCAATAGAGCCCCGTTTCGATGCCCCTTTTAAAAAACTGCAGGTGCTCAGCACCGGTGAGACCCGTCCCACTTAAAGCCCTGACAAGAGGTAACATTACACCAACAACAAGCCAGGACTATTGGCTTTGCCAATGTATGTTAACTGCATAAGATAAAGAAGCAACACCTATGGCTCCCCTGCATAGAATATTGAAAATGCTTCAGTTCGGAAATGACGAGGCTGTTAAATAACTATAGCGAGTCTGTTTGAAGTTACATCAAAGGCAGGGAAGGGTTGAACCGCTGCCGAGTAAAGATTTTTTTTTCACCCTGAATGGGAAGGGAAAATATAGAGAGCTCGAGCGTCTCAACAGCTGGCAGGACCCGGCCCACTTAAAGTTCCGAGCCAGAGTATGTTTACTGCTGTTCGAACAATGTACCTTTTGTCAGATAGATGTGAAGACAATTATGAGCAATTATGTGAATGGCTACTGAGATCTAGGTGAACCTGAGTGACGGTTCCCCCCATCTAAGACCTTGTGGAGGGAGGGCTGCTACTGAGTAAGAGAAGTCTGCTGTGGTGTTACAGTTGGAGATGCGAGCAGAACTATGGTGTAGCTTACTTCTACATAGGCTAGAATTAGTTCCGGGATTATTTAAATAGGTGTTTATCCGGGAAACAATTACTTTAGGATACGACGTCTTGGGACCACGGCAAAATGTCTGGTTAATGCTGAGGTGGAGCAGAGAAGCCCGGGCTAATGTTTGCCCGTTGCCTGGGTCACGCACCTCACAAGCAGCTCAGCGCCGGGCCTAAGAATGTGTCGAGCAGATTCCTCCTCCAGAAATGAAAGAAGACAAGCAAGAGCGCATGTGCTAGCTGCCGTGCACCCAATTAAAAAAATATTTTTAAAAATAGGTTCACGGGTATTGGGGATCGGATGTTCAAAAGAGGAGCAAGTGGGGGAATCAAACAAACAAAGCTGGATTTGGGGGAGGCAGGGAAAAGCAGCACACGAGAGAGCAACACAGAGTGCTGAGGGAGACAGACATGAGGAAAGAGCAGCATGGTACGAGGGGAGAGGCACACGAGGGAAAGAACTACATGCGAAAGTGATCGCGGTAAACATCAAAGCGGCCGCGAAAGTGAAAGTAATCACGTCAAGCGTGGCGCGCGCGCCCGCGCACATGCACTGTGGCTCTAGGCTGGCCTGGTAGCACTTTTTGGAGCCCTCTCAATAAGTCTCGCCAGACCAGCGCATGCGCTGGGTCAGGCGAGACCTAAAAATGAGGCACGTCTGGCGAGTGGTGTGCGTGCACCATGACGAGAGAGGAAAGCCAGATTAGTGGTGGACGCCGCCGGAGGATGCTGGTTGGCCCAGTATAACTCAGGAGAGTTGCAACGTTGCAGGTGAGTGATTCAGGGGAGGGCATGAAAGGCTGTATGGGGTGAGAAAACGTGGGTGGTTACTATTGTTTTTCTTTCTCACATTCTCCCCTTTCACCCTGGTACTATGACACAAGACAGAACCAGATTTGAGTGATAGGACTGAAATGGCCACTTATATTTTTTTTCTTTTTATATTTATTTATTGGCATTTTGAAAAATTCAAAACATACAACACAACAAGCCATAGTGGTAGTATATGGCCAGGATTAAAATCAGCACAGTTAATACATTAAAAAGACATTATTCAACAGGCATTCCATCTGTTTGTACTCGGAAAAGATAGTGCCATTCACAACCACTTTACGATGTCGAGTAGGACTAAACATTTCAGGAAGGTACATCCAGAGTCCGGAACTCATTAGATGTGGCAGACCATTCAGACCGGCCTCCAGTGGATGATAAAAAATATTGTCCAATCACAACAACCCCTCAGCTGTATCTGCACTCGTCTGAGTTCCCCCATCTGTTCCCAGCTTCTCTCGAGCCCAAACAATAAACCGTTCCCAAATATCACGTGGCCTCGAAGTGGGGGGCACAAGTTCCCAGAAAGTATTCAACTGGGTATGGCCGTATGTAACGTCCCTGATCCACTCCTTCCCCGAAGGCACCCTCTTCCGTCCCCAGTGCACTGCAACTTGACGTTTGGTAAACAAGAGGAGAAGTGCATGCAGTTTACGCAACTTTACTGGTGTATCTTTTACGTAGTTTAGTAAGCCCACTGTGGGGGAAGGGGTCAAAGACATACCAATAATTTGATTTATTGATGTGAAAATTGTGGACCAGAATGCGGTGAGCTTTGGACAGTCCCACGCCATATGCAAATGGCCACTTATATTTTAATTGAGTGACACCAATAGTATTCACACGGGGAACCCTTCAGTTTAAGCAATGTTGTTTGAATTCACTATTCACTCATACAAGGCTATCGCTTGTGCAATGAGGAACTTTAGCTGAGCGGAAAGCAGCAGCCTTTTTGAAAGGAGTACATCCTGATTTAAGGGAGACTATAAAAACGTTCATGGGGCCATATTAAGAAAAGTCCTAACAGTTTAAAAACAAAAGGGCCGTATCAGATCCCTGTCAAGTCACATAGATGAGTCCTTGTACTGAAGCACTACCAGAGGTGAGGTGTTGTTTTAGAACAGTCACAAAGAAAGTATGAATCCGATACTTACTACTCTTTCCCTGTCCCAAGACTCCTGGCAACGCTATCCGGTCAGAGGAAACATCTAGAGGAAAGTAGGAGAGTGTAGGAAGCTAGCTCTGTATATACTATACCAAAGTAAGGTATAGTGTGCACAGAGTCCAGGGAGTCCCTAGAGGTTTAGTATAGCCTAAATTAGGCAAGTACTAACAGCTCTCTTTGTGGTAGTAGTGGGCGAGCAGTTAGGTTTATCAGGAGGATGTTTTCAGCATTTATTGTAGTCACTAAATCAAGGCTGATGGCACACATAGTATCCAGACCAATTAGGTAAGTATAAAAAGGTACACTTATATTTTATTTTGTAGAATCAAGCGGGATTTGGCACAGGCAAGTAAGAAATACTTTCAAATGCAAGGCTGTACACAGAAATGCAATTGTAGATTGTATTGGTATTGCTTACAGCTTTGTATTTCTTTTAAAACAGTTCATAATACAGTGAGATTACTTTGGATTATTCTTGGATTACTTTTCAGTTACTTTGAGATGCCGAGAGATCATACACTAGAGATTGTCACTTACAGCTAAGTAGGACAATCCTTAAGTTAAAGCATAGTTTCTTTCTTTTCATACAAAACAGTAGATCAACACAGACTTTTTTTAGGAACAAGACTCGTAACATTGATTCCTATAGGAAAAAGTGTGTTAACAGTTTACAGATAGGTAAACAACGTATGGCTTTTAGGGGTTAGGACCAAAGTTCCCCAAGGTCCAGCTAGACACTCAAATTGCACTAACTCAATGACAACTGAATGTCCGACAGATTGATCAAGATCGACCTACTGGTTCCCTGATTTTCTGGTCCTGTTTCCTGCAACCGCCATGAGGCTCCGCATCGGCTTAATCCCGGGAGCCGTGGGAGCTTGAGCGAAAGCCATCCAAGCTGCCTGCCGAAAACCAACAGACGCGGTGAGACAACCACCACCTGACACCCCGTGTTGACCTGGACGTAGCGGCCGAGCTGTGAGGAGGGCATCTGCGGGGGTCCGGTCCTCTTCACAGAAAAAATCTTGCAGCAATGTGGTAGGTGGGGCCACTGCAGCAGAGAGGGAGAGAGATGGCCAACTGTCTCCACAGTCAAGTAAGCCCAAGCAGTTTGCAAATTTGTCCACCCTCCCCTCCCCCACTAGCCAGCCTATATACTCCATACTCGTTCCAGGCCACTCAACTCGCCCAACACAGCCCCAGAGACATTTTGACAAAGGGCAGTGGCAAGGAGGGGAGGGGGAAGGATTGCTCATTGCATCAACCAGCCCTCCACCTGGAGGTACTATTCAGCGCTCTGAGGCAAAGTGCGAGGAGTGGCGAGGAGTAGTGAGGAGTGGCAAGGGAACAAGCTGTGGGGGGCTTAGCAGGCACGGGGGGGTCGCATTCAGCCTCACAAAGTGTGAGCCCCACCATCAGTAGGAGCGTCCCAGCCAGGTCTGGGTGCAGCTTGCTGGTGGGCGTGGCACGCTCCAGCCTGCTTTGCTTCGCCCAGCCCACTTAACTCACACTGACCAGGCACCGACCAGGCAGGATAAAACATCAACCCTCAGTCAACACATAGCAAATACAGACCACGTACCCAGGTCGGACTAAAGACCTACAAGCTTACTAACCCACAAGCCTACAATCCCGCAAGCCTAGAGCTTGAGACAACAGGAGAAGATACCCCTCCACAGGGTCTCCCTGTGCATCCTTGGCGCATCTTCCCTTCGGGGGAATTTTTTTTTTACATGAAGCGGGAGCATGGCGGCTTCAACCCCCTAAGCAGGGTGTCCGAGAAGTTTGCCAGAATATCACTGCAAGTTTGGATGCCTTCACCTGAAGCTCGGCTCACCCTGGGGAGCCACTCCCACAACTGGGCTGCAAAGGCCCGGAAGCAGGATACAATTGGAGGAGAAAAGGCTTTCCTTCAGGGGTGGAAACTACCACACAGAATATTCCATCAGCGACATGCTAAGGCCATGGCAAAAAGAAGGAGTAAAAAAATCACAAACTCAAGGCTGAGGAAAAAAATTGCTCCAAAAAACTGATGCCTTCATGACTATCGAAGAGGACCCACAAACACTCCAATCTCAAAGCGACAAAAACTACTCTAACGAGACAGCAATGCCACCTTTGGCTGCTCCTGAAGCAGTTTCTGACGCAGATCAACTCATCAAAGAAACAGCTTGTGTACATGACCTTAGTATCCCAACAATGGTGCCAACATCAGTACTCACAGCACCCCCAGCACCCAAAACAAAGGACGGCAAGGCCATAATGAAGGGCAGCTTCAGTAATAATGTTGGTTTTTTAGGTTCAGCGAAGAAAATAACAATAGCTGACTACTTCAACAGCCAAACTCCTTCGCTGACCCATTCACATGTAACTTCTTCAACTACGAATTGGCAAACCAATGGAAGCCCAAAGGCAACACCAACTTCCAAGATAGATATAATATCACTCATAACCCCATCTCCAGGAACCAAATTGAGTCATAGCCAGGCATCGCAGCAGTCAGGAAACTGCTCCAAAATAGAAATTCCATCAGGAAGCCCTCCTGACATTATGCTTGCAGAAATCGATCTGTCTCCTAATGATTTGGAAATAGACCAAAGAAGCGAGATCATAACTCACTCCACAACTGATCTCCCACCCTCAAACCCCATGGATAGCCCATTGCAAACTCAAACTCGACTAAAAGCAAGCTGCAAAAAACGTAGCATCATCACGATAGCTCAGATCCATAACCTAAGGGGAAAAAAGAGAAGGCGCTGGCCTCACATCAGAAAAAGGCAACTCAGTAAGTGCCAAACTGGACCGATGGAGCCTACATCTAGGACAGGGCCTAGATAGGGTCTACCCCAGTAGTAGGAAAAATAGGAAAATCCCAATCACAGAGGAAACTGTGGAACTAGATAACACCCCTACGCAGAGTAAGAGCTTTTTAAAAACCAAACCTCCTCTGTCACTACTGACACCAATCCTGACAGAGAACAGGACAATCTACTAGCTTCCATAAGCACCACATTAGCTACCACAGTAACAGCTCTGACATGGCAGTCAGACAAATTAGAACTCCAACTTGACTTAAGCCAAGCCCTGGCTATCTCAATACTAAAAATAGAGGGAAAAGTTGAATCTCTGGCAGAGAGGACAAAAATTGTCGGATATACCTCGTGCCCCTGGTGCTCCACCTGCACCTGCCACCAGATTGCGGAAAAACTGTGCACTCTGCCAGAGGCATGTAATTCAATAATCACGGACATAAATCCGGCCCTACAACTACAATCAATAAAAAGCCCAAGGTGGTCCGGCACAAAACTCACAGAGAATGGATCCGGTCAAACTGAGCAAAAAACTGACCACATACAGGAGCCTGCTGACAAGACAACCACATCAACATCATCACTACTAGGCAAGACACCAATATCGAAAGCCACACTAAATAACTTTACACCTACTGTATTGGGAAACTCAAACAAAGGGGCTGCTCAACTCTCCGTAGAACAAGAATCTGCCTCAGAAGAAAAGGACAAAACCTTCTGTGGGCATCCTAAGGACAGAACAATTTCTGGTGAAAACCAATGGTCTCTCACCTTATCAAAAAGAGCACAAAAAAAGGCCAGAAACAAGATTGAGAAAGAACAACTCTTAAATATATCTCTGCTCAACCAAAAGGCAACAGACAATGTGGATGATATTTTGCTTTATCTGGCCAAACCATATTCCTCAATAGACAGAGTGTTACACATATTTTCTCTTTTCCAAAAATACTCAGGGTACACTATTAATTGGGATAAGTCGCTCATATATGTTCTGAGCAGGGAGTGCACAAATCTTCCCAGGGGCTGTACAGCTAGGAAAGTAACCAATGGGTTCCGGTACCTAGGGATCTAAGTCACTAAGAGCCCAGCAGTGTTTTACGATAAAAATTTGGCACCCCCACTACGTTGACTGCAAGAAGACATGCAACATTGGACGACCCTGCCACTCACATTGTTGGGTAAGGCTTCCATGTACAAAATGATGGCACTCCCCCGTATCATCTACATCCTGCAAAATACGCCATATCCAGTGCCAACCAAGTATTTTCAAGCCATAGAATCAGAAATACGCACACTTCTTTGGAATAATGGTATCCTTCGTATAGCACTGACCAAACTTATGAAAAGCTGGTACGATGGGGGAATAGCCCTCCCAGCAATTCAAAATTACAATTGGGCATCTCAATTGGTAGTCACAAATCACTGGGTATACTGGCCACAAACGGAATCTGCCTACAGGATGGATAGACATTATATGACCCCGGGAAATTACTTGAGAGCAATCTATGGGGGAGAAAGAATGTCCCAAGACACACACCAACCTCAATTACTATCACTTTATGGCATGCGGCTTCAACCGCGCTGGGGTGGAAAAACAAATTAACACAAGCCCCTCCACTCTTGGAGTCAAACCAACTAGGGCTGCTGGCAAAATATCCGGAGTTTGACAAATTGGACCTAATTGGCCTTTCTAGGATTGGTGATATCTGGGCAGGGAAAAAGATAGTCCCCTTCAGTGACCTGCAAAGGGACTACGAACTAGGGGAAGGGTGTTGCAAAAGGCAGTCCCCAAAGATCCTGAACTCCCGGTCTCCTCACCCTTGGAGGATAGTCTCTTAGATGACTATATGAAGGAAAAGGCGATATCGCTGACATATAGGAAGATATTAAATAACACGCCTGACCAACTGGAGAAAGTACACTCCAAATGGACAGAGGACATAGGGGATATGAGTGACGAAGAGTGGCAAGAGGCACTGGCATACCCCCGGGAAGTGGCAATACGTTCCCGATTCAAATTAATACAATTAAAGATTTACATAGAGTGTACTACACTAGTATAGAGCTAGTTAAAATGGGTACACAAATTTTCCATTGTGCTGGAGGGGCTGTGGTCAGGTGGGAACTTTTATACATCAATGGTGGGATTATCCAGTTCTCAGAGTTTACTGGGATAAAATAACATTGAGTATGCTGACAGTATGTGGGATGACAGTGAAGGTCTCACCCAGATGGTGCCTCCTCATCATGTGGGATGCCACAGACCTTACGGCGAGGGAGATAACCTGGGTCTCCCTAGGATGTATGGTAGCTAAGCGCAACATTACGAGGACCTGGAGGGGAGTAACTGGGCCTATATTCTGGGATTGGGAGACTGACAGGGATTGGTGCATGCAGGCGGAAAGAGTGGTTTATGAAGGAAGAAGATGCCCACAAAAATGGTCCAAGATTTGGGGGGAATGGAACAAAAGTAGAGGGATGATATGCATGCCGATTGATGGCCCTTCCACCCCCTAGGGCGAATAAGGGTGGAAGAGGATGTTTGAAACTTACATGAAACCAACAGGATTGCTAACCCTGGCTGTCTGTATTATGTAATGATAACTTCAGAGCTGTACCCATGCACTGCGTCAAATTGATGTCAAATGTAAATGTACTGAAATTGATCATTAATAAAAAAATTTTTTTTTATTTTTTAAAAGCAACAGACAAATTTTCCCTAGCGTCTACCCAAGGTTCAAATGCAGAGGGAATGAGAAGAGTGAACTAAAATCAGCACTAATGACTGCACCTGCAAACTTAGAAAACCTGACTTCTGTATCTATGTCATCTAAGTACATAACTGAACCTGGCATAGTACAAAGCACTGTAATGCATTTTCAGGTGACGCAGCATCAATGCATTTGAGAACAGACGGAAGCATTGCCCAGGAACAGCAGCCAATGTAAAGAAATACTCAAAACTAGATCAATTATCATCTTGCCCACCCCAGAGTATTGACACAACAGTCCTCTCAGCAATCATACATAACACAGGTTCTACAACAAGTCAAAGCTTGCTAGAAATAGATCAACTTCTCCTGACCATTTTACTCATGCCCAAGATTTCAACAAAGGCCAAACTGGAATATGCTCAAGGCGGATGAACCAACAAGCTCACTCCATATTATCCAATGGATGGGAGCCACTATTTTTTGAACCGCTCGAATCTATGAAGTCTGTTCCACGCTATCCCAAGTCAATTCAAAATCAACTCTGAAGATATCCTGAGCTTTGAGTTTATAACCACATCGGAGTGTAGAAATAACCCTAAAAACAAACCAATTGGCCAAAGCAATACTTGAGCAAAGGCTGGCCCTTGAGGATTGGGGTATTGGAATCTCAGAAATTCAAGCACCAAAATACCCAGCGCCACTAAAAAAGTCAAAAGATCCATCAAAATAAAAATCTTAGCCCCATAGCATTTTATGAGGGACCAGGCACTCCTACAACTACTCCCAGCTAGAAAACATACACATAGCTCGCTGCTACTCTCCAACAAGGGAGCCATCCAGAAAGTAGACATAGGAAAAACTCTAGGAGAACATACACCAGATTGGAGCTGGGTTCCACTCACCCTTTCCAGGGAGATAAAGAGTTGCTCCTAGCATCCAGACAAGCCCAGTCAGGACACAACAATATATAAAGTTCCTGACATGGAATGTCGCCGGATTAGCAAGATTACTAAACTCTGAACCTGCACAAAAAATTATCATGGCAACCGATGTCCTCTGTTTACAAGAAACATGGTCACTTACCCCACAAACAATTACTGGCTTCCAAGGGGTGCACCAAATAGCAAGAAAGAATAACATATTCGAGAGGCCATTGAGGGGATTATCAACCTATGTGAATCTCAACTTGAAATTAATAGTAACAGAAATACCAAATTAAGACAAGGTGCTCCAAGTGATTGCATTGGAAAGACTTGTCACAACATCTCTCTGAACCAGGATCCTCCTGATTAACATCTATTTCAAAAGCTCCGGCATAACACAAGCAAAAAGGCTACGCCAGCTAACTGAAAACTTGGATCAAATCTTCTCTGATCATGTTAACTACGATATGAAACTCTGTGGGGATTTTAACTTGCAAGAACTGGGATGGAATCGTACTGGATGCTCACTGACAAATCGTCTAAGTAAACAACTGGACAAAACACTAGAAAAACATGGACTGAAGTCCATACAGACAATATTTGAAAGCTCTAACCCATCTCTCCACGTTCCGAAAACTTAAAGGGGCATAAGCACCATTGATTATGTGTTTGCTTCAGGAAAACTCTTGGAACACCTCAATAGCTTTGATGTACTCCCCTTACAAGCAAGTGGCCACCTACCACTTTTTGCAACACTTAAACTTAGTTTGAATAAACAGGAAAGACACAAGACGCTGCGCTACTCTCTTAACGACAAAACTACATTAATAATCCGGATAATAAAGTGGGGCCCTGTCTGCGTTCAGAAAACAAAACTATGGCAATCCACTATAGGGCAGTCTCTTCAGGCCCAACGTGGCTAACATCTATTAGCCCATTGGGAATCAATAATCAGGGGCATTCATGAATCAATAGCCAACTTTTCAAGGCATGGGTGCCACCCGGCAAAAAACCTTCAATAATAGCCAAACTATCCTCATCAGTGCATGGCAAATTCCCCAAATTACAAAAGCACGTCATAAGACCCATAATCATAACATCAAAGTCGCTCTACTACAAGCCCTGAGGGGTTCAAGAAAACAACAGAAGCAACTGGGATGGTCAGTAAAAAAACAGCAAAGAGAAAAGGAGTGGCAGTATGTATACTCATGTATGAACAAATGCAATCAGGCTGACCTATGGATGCATATCAAAAACAAAACACGCCGGGATACATCAGAACCAATGTCATTGACAAAACCCACATGAACTCAGCACGTAGAAAAGCTGTATTCAACTGAGCACTTTAGTGCTCCCTTATTCTTATTAGAAAATTTAAACCCCACGGATGATCGAAAATCCCAAGATCAACATGATCAAAGAAGTCATACGTAAAATGAGAGCATTAGGTGCACCAGGCCCAAACAGACTCTCAGGGCAATTGTTTAAAGACTACCAAATATTGTGGTCCGCGACACTCTCCTCACTGGTTTGCTCATGCTTTACACTCTGCCAAGTTCCCGACAGCTGGAGAGGGTCAATATTGCACCCAATTTTCAAAAAGGGCAATAAACAAAATCCCTCCAACTATCGGCAGATTGCCCTTTTGGACATAGAGGCCAAGATATATGCCTCAGTCATCTTAAAAGATTTGGAGTCATGGGCAACAACAAATGCTATAACCCCATTTTCCCGAATGGGATTTAGAGCAAACTCTTCCACACTGCACAATATAATTACCCTTTCCTACCTCATCCACCAGGCGAACATTCAGAAATCACAAATTCTTTATGCATGTTTTGTTGACTACTCGTCGGCATTTGACCTGGTGGATAGGGGCATTCTATGAAGCAAACAGCAGGCATGGGGCATTCCAAGTGATGTGCTTAATGCTATTATTGGACTCTATTCTTCAACTTGGGTGAGGGTCAAGTTGTCAGCCACAGCTCTATCAAAAAAGATCAGCACCAACCAAGGTTTAAAACAAGGATGAGTTCTAGCCCCAACGCTCTTTAACCTATGCACGGCAGATATGTCCACATCACTGAACCATGCAAACCTAATTCACCCAAAAATAGGAACAACCTAGATTACGATATTACAATATGCGGACAATATAGTTCTCCTTAATAACTATGTAATTTGCTATGTAAAGCGCTCTGATACCTGATTGGATTTTGGTTCAAGTTCGCGCTATATAAAACTCTGCAAAAAAAATAACTCAAAAATAGGGATTCAGCGAGCCCTAAATGCCCTCCATACCTATAACATGACAAACAAGATGGTAGTTAACACTTCAAAAACAAAGGTGGTCTCATTTGGAAGGATGCGTAAGCAAACTAATCATCATTGGGCACTTGGTCCCCTAAAAATAACAGGAGCAAAATCGTATAATTATTCTGGGCACTTGGTTGTTGGCAAATGGGGGATCCAAAACGTATCTGAATCATCTTAAAGAATAGGTTGCACTAATTACCACCAGTCTGTGCCCACTGAATGCCTCCCTTGAAAGCCCTTCTTCAGCACCAATTCAAACAAGCATTTGCAATGCAATCGGTCTTGCCTTTGGGACCTTATATGTATTTAGCTATGCAGCACCTTAGCCTGGGTGCTGAAACATATACTGTTCTTTAACATGGAAGGAAAGTAAGCACCAACCTTTATGACATGCCAGGTATTGGAACACATGGAGAGAAATGTTGCCTTTCAGCAGGAAATGGTATAGTCCAAAGCTCTGTTTTTAATAGAAAACCAGGGCCTTCAGTGGTTATATCACTGAAAATACAAGATTTGAAAAATAAATTATTGTCTACGGCTGCTCGTGGGAGAGAATTTCTATGGACTGGAATGTAGAGAATGCTAAAGTGCTTCTGGTATTTTACTGACCTCTGCTGGTCGTTTTGTATCAAGAAAGTTAAATAGAGGTAGTTGCCAGAAAAATTAAAAAAATAAAGTCTCTCAGTAGAAAGCAATTCTGGTATTTTACTGACCTCTACTGGTCGTTTTCTATCGAGACAGTTAAATAAAGACAGTTGAAAAAGTAGAAAGCAATTCTGGTATTTTACTGACCTCTACTGATCGTTTTCTATCCTGACAGTTAAATAGGAGCAGTTGAACAGAAAAAAAAGTCCTTAAGCAGAAACCGACAACTCCTAGGGCTGATCTCCAGAGCCCACAGAGTACACACACATATAAGTATATAATACAAGAGGTCTCGAATGCTGGACCTAAAAGTGCTCAGGGCCACATTACCATCTGCCATCACCTATGGCAGTGACGCTTTTCCGGGACTTTTCATCAAAAGCATGGAAAAATTACATCTAAAGCCTACAAAAGAGTGTTGAGGCTGCCATACTATACCAGGGGATCGTTGGTGAGATTAGAATTTGGTTTAGAGGCCCTAAATTTGACCAGCATGGGCTCTACCATGAAATACTATCATAGATGCACCTCAGCCACACTCGGCACCTTGAAGTTTAGTCTTCAAAATATATTCAAAACTAAAAATAGCCCCTGGAGAACATATTTAATGGCATCAGCAGACACCCTCCAAATTGAATGAAGCGTATTAAATTCTCCATCGCTTCCTCACACAGCAGTGACAAACATACTGAAGAATCAGATAAGATCTCTTTCGAAACTTGCTGATGTGGAAAATATCAAGACTATCTCATTCTCACAAGCCTTGGTAGCCTTGTATGACAATGAATACTAGGTTGGCCTAAAGCCACAGTCATACCTTAGTTGTTCAATTGAGAAAGCTTGTATCACCCAAATTTTGGTTCCGAGGATGATGACACTACAAATTAAAGACTTTAATCCAAACTGGCCACTTCTCTCCAATTTTGTGAAGTGCAGGCTGTGTGGTTACAAACTTGAATCATTCGAACTCTTACTCTGTTACTGCCCGTCGCTACTCCACTCCAGGCGAATGTTACGAAAGCCACTCTTTCTAACCTATGGCTTAAGGACCTGCAGCGACGTCACAACCTGGATATTTATTACCATGGTCCACTCGGAACTGGCTCGAATCGGCAAATACTTCAAAGCGGTGCTGGACCTGCTCAAAACAACCCACTTAAGTGTAGCGATGATTGCTGATCAAGAAAATGCACATGGCACCCGGTTTATTTTCCAACAGATCCTAATCATATGATCCTTTATCTAATGACTGCTGATTGCAAAATATGCATTTCATTCTCTTGATACCACACGTTCACGATGGGCATATGGTACACAGAGATCTATTAATCTCAATGCACTCTGCACTTTGACCTAATGGCAATTGATTTTAAATAATTGTATTGATAATAAGTTAACTATAATCGTTTTAAATCCCTTGTCCCCCTGAACTACATTTTCTTTTTTGTCTTTTAATGTTCTATATTTTCAAGGTTTTAATCGATCATACAATAAACTTATTTCTACTTCTACTTCAAACTCAAATTGCACCACCAGCGGCACTGGGGCGGCCGGGTGCAGAGTGCAGGACCCAATGTTAGCCAATGGGGCCAAGGGGGCCTTACATCAGGGGCTGCTTATGGGCAGGCCACTTGGTTGTGGGATCAAAGCTGCTGGGGCTAAGATCAGCACAGCAGGGGCCAACAATCAGCACAGGAGATGCACCACCAGTGGCACGTAGGCGGCTGAAAGCAGTGTGCAAAGGAGACTTCAAGTGTCCTGTGGATTTCAATGGAGATCTCTGGTTTCGAAAAGATGCTGCAGGCTTGGTCAGGGAGGCTTTCTGAAGGCTATCACTGGTTGGAGAGGTAAGTGGGATTCTTGTGGGATGCCTGGACACCATCGGTTGGGCCACCCACGGCTGTGGGGCATCAGGTGCAGGGGTAATATAATTCTAAAAAATGTTTTTTGATATAGCACAAATAACCACACTGGTTTAGTAGCTAGTGTGGAAGTTGAACATTTTTACTTGAATTCAGCCTCATAATAATATAGAAATGTGATTTAACATTAAAGAAGGAAATGCGTGTCTATTTGGTGGTTAGTAAAAATGCATTGTTATTAAATTTGCCACACAGAAATGCTGTCAATTTTTCCCGCAGAAAGCTCCCATTTCTATTGTACTTTCACCACTAGTCCTAAAATTATTCTTAGTCTTTAAAGTCCCTTTAATAATAATGGTTTTCTTTGAATCGCACTGCAAAATTTGGCATCTTTGTGAAATGTGCTGCTTGCTGCAAAATTAATTTCTTTTCACCTCGCACTATATGATTTCATTGTCTTTAGATAGCTTTCTCTGCCACATATTTATAATGAACAAATATATTAATGAAAGCAAATGCTTGCTATAAGCTTTGATTTCCATGCTCTTAACAGGACATGCTAGATAATAATGTTTCATTTCATAGAGCAGACTATAGAGAGAAATTTACCGTGGCAATCGAGGAAGAAGATGACAGACCATCGCAAGATCCTACCCATCGGCCAGCGATGAATGAACATTTCGAGTTTGCAACATGTTTTGTGCTTGTCCATATAGTACGTATTCCTAGCCAGCGAGTACACGCATTCTATACACATCTTCCCTGTCATGTTCCTTAGCACTTTGCTGTGCTACTCTTGCCCAAGATTGCTGTAAGCTACTGCTACCAGTGATTTTTCTTGTTTTCCTTACCCTTTATGAAGAGACTTCATATCCATATGCTGATCATAGCTACTGCTGTAATTATTTCCTTCAACCTATCTTATAGTAGTTACTGCAACTGGTAGGGAACTTGGCTGAATTTCTGGAACTACTCTTTATGGGGAGTTTGACCTTTCATAGCTGTAAGCCTTTTGCTAAAGGTACTTGGTCTGTTCCAAAGGAACTCTTTATCTGTTCTAGCTAGGGTGGGTTAGTTTCTTTAAAATAAGATAGGGACAAATTCCTTTATGGAACACACTGTCATTTTGTATGCTGTCTCTAATAACCGATTTCTTTTATATTTCTGTATACAGACGTATCTGATTAACTTTAATAACAGAACAGAAATACGAACTAATCTCTTTAATGAGAAATAAAGCTTTAAAACTTCATCAGTGTCGGGTTTGCTCTGCTCCCGATCGTGTGTGCACGGGAGCAAGGCAGGAACAAAAGAGTCAGAATAGGAAGGAAGAGCACTTCACGTTGTAGTCGATGTGTGCGGGTCTTACGTCCTGCCCCTCTCCACACTTACCTGATTTTCTTCTGGGTTGCTCCGACGTTCGTCGGCGTTCTCCTAACGTACTCCTCTACCTGACTTCTGCTACTTGTCCGATGACGCGGGGACCTTCACAATATTTTCTGAAAGAGAAAAGACATAAAGGGGCAGATGTAAGTAAAAATATGTTTGCGAGTTCCTAATAGCGATTTTTACCGAATCGCTACTAAGAACTCGCAAACTGGAATGTAGATAAAGAATCGCAAACAAATTGCGATTCTGTAAAAATCGCTAAACCCCATACCGAATCTGTAATACCCAATCGGTATTAGCGAAATCGCAATTTTGAAAAATCGCAAATTAGCAAATTTGCTATTCAGGTGCTCACTGATGACATCACATACAGGAAGTTGCCACACCCATGCTGTTTCTGAGTGCCTGAGGCTGTGGGAGAGGCAGAGAGCAGGAGCACACACCCAGGAGCTGCAAAGAAATGTTCAGGCAGACACCAACTGACAGAATGGACACACAGGAGAAGGGAAAGGAGCCTGCTGAAAGAAAAAAGAAACACAAGTTTAGCAAGAAAGAGTTGGAGGTCCTCATCGAGGAAGTGGTGAAGACACATGACCAGTTATTTGGAAAAAAATCCCTGCATGTACCTGAATCTCAGAAGAGAAAGATCTGGCTGGAGATACAAGGCAAGATCAATGCCATTGGGGTCACCCAGCGCTCAATCGACGACCTGAAGAAGGGCTGGTATAACTTGCGCTCCAGGGCGAAGGAGAGGGTAGCAGACAGGCTGAAGCAAGCCAAAAAGACAGGTGGCGGACCATCTACAGCGCCTGCAACAACTCCCCTGGATGATTTGGTGGAGTCTACCCTCCAGCCTGAGAACATCAGTGGCATAGGAGACGTGGACACCTCAGCCCGAGACAACACCAGACAAGGTAAGATGCATGCACAGCATGTCCTGAACCCTCCCCCTCCCCAATCCCCAATCCCCAATCCACCATGAGCAAGTTAGAATTCAACTCCAGTCCACATTTTGCTAAAACCCAGCAATGCATCATGGGTGATGTAGTCCCAAAACCCATATAGCATATCTGTGAGATTTGTGAACACAATTGCAGGGACCTCACATCAGTCAATAACCAAGCGGAGGACTGTCAGTTTGAATAGCAACTCATGTAATTTAATGTAATACAAATGCTGTAAGGAAAGTCTGTAAATGGATATCTTGTATCCACAGGTGAACCTGCGCAACAAGCAGAAGAGAGGGTGACACATGAGGCACTTGGGCTTCAAGACATTCGGGAGGAGGAGTCTGAGACAGCCACAGATGTCACACCTACACCACCACCACCACGACCTAGGAGATACACAGTGGAAACACTGCAGGAGATGGAGGGGGAGTGGAGGAGACCACGGAAGTTCCACAGACCATGGCCGAACAGCCAGCAGAGTCTCCTGACCGACAGTCATCCATGCAGCGTAGCCACACCAGTGGTCTCCGACGCAGACCAAGGGCACACAGTCTGTCTGAGAAGGGTTACGTATCCAGTGTCTTTGCGGGTCTTGAGGGCACCATGGTGAAGGTGCAGCACCTGCAAATGAAAACAATGTGTTTAATGCAACGGCAGCTGGTGTCTCTGAACAAGAATATGAGGGACATCAAGGGAGGCATTAATAAACTAAACACCACTGTTGTTGAGGGTCATAGGGCCAATGCAGAGTGCTTGAGGGACATGACTGTGGCAGTACAGCAGTTATATCTCTGTGTCAAACATAACCTGTCTGAGCCTGAGGACGCACTTTGCACATGCCCAGAGACTGGTGCTTACTAATTCATATCACATCTTATAACACATGAACCATATATGTATCACCATTTTCAACATAATCTCAAGTTTCTCAACAGTGTATCCAGTGATAATACGCAAAGTGTTATCCAACATAAATTATTAACCATAAAGGAAAAAACTGGAAGTATACAAAAGTATAAGCCACTGAATATAAATATGCAACAGTAACATTTAGAAGCACTGTGTTTTTGGTTTATTTTATTTTCTTTTCCATACCCTCATTTCTTGATACCATCTAATGGCAGACACGATTCCCAATCGTCTCTACATTGCAGAGGCCTATTTTCCGGTCGCAAACGTAGAAATTCTGCAAATTTCTGCGTTTGCGATCGGTATTTCGCTTCCTACATTTGGCCCAAAGTGCTCACAAAAAGTCCACACTTCTTAAGGCGGTAGCATTCATTTTGATTTGCATAATATATGTATAGTACTTATCTGATATAGTCTCCACGGTGTTAGGAGATTCTGCTCCCTTGCTGACATTGCTTGATGGCTGTAAGAAAAATATAGATATAAAATGAGTCTCCTGATGATTTAAGGGGCTCATCTTTTCCTGTACGTTAGCCCTGCACATTTTTGTGTACATATATATAGTTTTTTTCCCTATGCTTATCTATTAAGGGTGAATATGTGTTTTTGTTTTTTCCTGATTTAAAAATGGATATGAATAAGTAGGGCTTTAATTGGATTCCACGCTGATCATATCTTAGGTTAGTTATACCACATACATCCTTGACTATACTCTCCTGCTGTTCTAAGTAGAAAACACCTAACGATCTACTCTTCCTCATATATGCCACTGACTCTGCTTGAAATGGGAAACCTTCACAGGTAGTTATATCCAATGGCATCACAACAATTCTTTCTAAGCATTATCTCCATAATACATGCACATGGTAATACATATAACTTTATCTCCAATACAGGAATCACAAAAGGACCATTCAACGAGAATATACATATCTGATACGCTTTGGTGACGCGTCTCCCTTTTCCTTTCCTTGTTTTGTTTCCCCTCTTCCGCTATTTCTACTGTGTTGGATTTGACACTGTTGGGCTGGCATGGGTGGGTGTGGGAAGTTGAGACCTTGCTTCAGATCATGCATCTCGACCCTGCGGAAACGACAGTTGAGTATTACAATCAGTCCAGTTCACTTAAAAAAGGATTGTTCAGTTACGAAAAACCAATATAAGTAGCAAACTTCCAATTAAAAGAACAAATGTTCAAGGTGATGTGTGCAAATGGCCAATGTGCAATTGTAATGCTTAATAAAAGCCTTGCTGTTAGCTAAATTCCAATCAATTGCTAAAATGATCAAACTTCAAAAAGCACTCTGAAAGAAACAAATAAGCTGTTAGCCATAGCCTTTAGAGTGAAAGGTATTAAAGGTTTGAAACCATTACAATAGGGAATCTCAGCGGCAGCACGTTGCCATCAATGGGAGAGCGGAAACCAGAAAAAATCTCGTCTGCTTCCCCGTGATGTTGCCAATTATTCCGAGGTTCAGACCAGAGTCTGTTGGAGCTGCGTTGAGCGCCATTCCAGGGTCCAATAAAGGTGAGAGTCGAACGGATTCCTTTGTGGCTGAAATCCGCTGCTTTGGGCCGCATACTTCATTTGCTTAAGCCTACTGTGAAGTGTCCGTCCCCGTTGGCGAGACACACGTATGTAGTCTCTTGCAGGTTGTAGGAATACCTGCGCTGGTTTAAGGGACATTTAGGTTTGTCTAGCACTTGTTCTGTTGGTGAGTTACCTTGGCTGAGGAGGGACTCCTGCGGGACAAGCGCATCGAATTGTTACACGCAGATATTTCTCCATACTGTTTCTTGCATGTTTTGTTTTCTCGTTCCTATAGCACTATTTTATTTTGTGCACTACCAAGGGTGCCCATGGATTCCATACTTCCTTGGTCTAGAAGGTACAAGATACTTTTGGTGTGCTCAACTTAACAGTTCTTTTACTTTACAGGTAGTTTGCCCTAAGGTTTAGAGAATATTTTAAACCGTCTAGAAGGTTTCTAGCATAGGTGTTTACTGCCTCTTCTTTTTTTTGTCGTTCTAGGTCTCCTTCCCTGCTGTTCCCACCCTTTCCTTCCCTCGCTTGATCTTTTCACTGATCCGTGTAGACTTGGAGCTATCGAGAGGTGGACCATGTTTTAGCAACGTTCCGATCCTGAGGAGTTTGTGAACCTGATACCCACCCCCTGTAATTAGAAAGGTAAGTTCACATTCACTAGAACCAATGAAATAATCGTTAAATTCAGTCTTTTGTCTTAGTAAGCAAAACTTCCTCTTGTGAGGAAGTCATTGCAGCATGTCTCACCTTTCTTATAATCACCCTCCCTATGAGCCCATTGAGGTATATTAGTCTTTTATTCTGCAGCTTTGCTCTTAAACTCTTGCGCCTACCTTCTACAGTATTTATAAATTCTATTTCTACACTACGTAGACTACAAGTCAAATGATTTCGATGCGCATAAACAGTCTCTATAGACTTAATAGTATGGAAGAAATCTCCCATTTATTCAGCATTCTTTGCACTATTCACTATATTCATATTCTTCCTGATAGTAACTTCTGAAAAGACTAAATCATAGTTGAAGTAAAAATATTGAAACTGCTCTTTGCCATTGAATAAACTTGTTAGTACACTACACGAAATTCCGTATGTTAGAGGAAGGTGGTGATAAGTCACCACTTCTGACACAGACGCGGGTAATTGCATAAAGACAGAACAATCTCTTGCAACCATAGTTTCTACATACTCGTAGAGAAGTTTAGTAAAAACATTCAACAAAAAGTCATTCATAGAATTATCTTGGTGCAAGTCATTTCTTGTTCGCCTAATTAAACCTTATTATGATTACCAGTCTCAGTTTTATCCATTTTATTATCAAAAAATATTAAAAACTTAAAAATAAAAAACAATAGTATAATTTTGTTTAGCAAGATTCGTTTACCCTACACACTTTCTGCGCTTCAACTGAGCTTCAGGTCCAGGTCACGACAGCCTCAAATCCAGGTCATGAAAGTCAGGCTCTTACCTAGATTTCCGCAGGGACGACATGCAAGATTAATAAATTCCACTGTCCCCCATTCACCAATGGGCCCACCAATGTCAAAGCCCAGAGGTAAAGTAGGGAAAGAGGGGAAGGGAAGATAAAGAGAAAGAATGTCCCACGATGACCCCTGGTTGGATGTCCGGCCGAGCACACAGGATAATACCTACATGTGGCAACAAGGAAGAAAGTGAATTTTGGGTCCTAACTTCTAAGGATATGTACAAAAGGTAAAAGCTGTGATATAGGTACCTGAACATCTCCCTTCTTTCGTTTTTTAAACGCTAATCCAGGTATTATGTGAAGGTGCTTAGCTACATAAAGAAAGGTTCTCATTAACTTAAATGCCCAAAAAGAATAACTTTGATAACAATGAAAAGGAAAGAACATATATTCCTCACCTAATCTAGGAACATCCAGTCACAAAATAAATTAGACTACCAATGTTGTCTTGGGTTGGCCTTGTGATTCCTTTCTTCAGGACAACTAACAGAAGTGCAATTCTTTTTTCTAGGAGCTTTAAACAAAAAGAACAAGGCAGATCCCCAGAGACGGAGGAGCATGCAAAGATAAGTCTTATTATGTATGGTCGTATTTTATGGCGGATTTTATGCAGATACATTATTATCATAATAACTTCTTTTCTTTTCTTTTGGTGATGTTCTATTAGGTAAACTCGTCCCAAGAGCCAACAAGCCCTCCCCGCAATCCAAGTTCCTCAAAGCGGAGGGGTGAGACCGAGGATGCTGCCACTCGTGATTAACAACAGGAGAATGCTTTTCACACCGGTGAAGCCGAGGGAAACAAGGCGAGGCTGGAGAAGAGGACGGACCGCCGCAACGCCGTGCAGGAAAACCCACAATCCCCAACAAAGAGGTGATATGGACGCTGAAGCCGAGCAGAGGAAGTTGATGCCGTCGCCTGAACCGGAAGCAAAGGTAACCGGAAGTACGGGACTCGGGCCGAGACACTAGAACGCGAAGCATTCTAATGTGGTGTCTAGGGAGTTTTATACTTCCCGCTGCGGCTGGCTATGGACTGCATCAGGCCCAACCACGATGAACTTATTTTCAAATCTCCTCTCTTTTTTTCTGCACCCCTTTTCTTAAGCACAGTTCATTTAAGGTGGCTAATATGGCGAATTGTCTTTAGAACAAAATACGATAAATTATTTTTCCCAATCGTTTATTACAGCAGCCAAATATGTCCATTCAGGTGCTGTGTACTTCTTCCTAGGGATTTGTGCTCTCTTTGTTCTGCACACTGTATTTTCTTCTGCTTCAGTATGGCTTTGTTCAGATTGGCTAGTAATGTCAATAACAGTTGCTGGAATCTTCTCATTCAAAGTATATTTTATTTTCATAACTCCTCTAGGCCATTTATCACCTTTTCTTGCTCGCTTTCCAGAAACACTGTCTATTACATTTGATTCAAGACTCTGCTTAGCTGATTCCCTTGTTTCTTTTTCTCTGTCTTTTCCAGGGATCAATTCTCTTTCAGCATCAGCAATGACAGTGTTGCCAGACCCAGTAGCTTGTGCCCACTCTACTTGATTCACAGTCTGTTCAGGTTCTCATCGTTCTCTTTGTTCACCTTCAACTGATACTGTGCTTTCAAGTGGGCATGGGACTCGACGAGTGTGACTTGCATGGATCCAATTGGACAAACTACCACATTAAACTGCTGTTGTTGTCACAAAAATCGCTTGATATGGCCCACACCAACGAGGTTCCAAACAAGACTTTCTGACATGCTTCTTGATGACCACCCACTCTCCAGGGCTCAAGTCACGTGCTTGTTCTTGTTGAACTGTAATTGCGACTTCTCCAACCTGGTGAGACACAGAACACACCACATCAGCCAATCCTTTGCAATAATTGAGCACTAAATCATCAGTTATGTTCACAAGATGATTTGCTGGTACTGTTGGCTGTCTCATAGCCCTTCCCAACACAATCTTGCGTGGGGTCAGTCCAGTTCTTCTGTCTGGAATACTTCTCAAACTCATCAACACCAAAGATAATGCATCAGTCCATTTCATTGTTGTGGATGCACAAACTTTGGCTAGTCTTGACTTTTTTGGGCCGTTGATTTGTTCAACCACACCGGATGCCCCAGGACGGTAAGCACAATGCAATTTTACTCAATTTGTAATGCAGCACAAATCATCCGAATTACCTCATTATTAAAATGAGTTCCCTTATCTGATTCTAATGATACTGGAAATCAGAACCTAGGAATTATCTCTCTAAGAAGCAATTTAGCAACAGTTAGGCTGTCATTATATCTTGTTGGAGATGCCTCAACCCAACAAGAAAACAGACACAAAATTACTAACACATACTTTAAATCCATGGCAAGGAGGCATGTCCATAAAGTCAACCAGTATACACGTAAATCGACCTGCTGCTTTTCCAATCCGACCCAGACTGTTTTCCTCCTTGCATTCTGTTGTTGACAAGTTATGCACCTTTGACAGAGAGTCTCAGCAATTACTCTGAACTTGGGATTATACCATGTCTGTTTAAAGAGTCTAATCATAACATCTCTACCCACGTGTGTTGGACCATGAAAAACTCTAGCCATTTGCGATAACAGACTATCTGGCAATATTGGTCTTCCATCAGTGTATAGCCATACTTCATCATCTACCCTGCGCGTACATCCTGCTTTGATCCACCCTTCTCTTTCTGTTTCACTAGCTGCATCTTGTAATTCTTTGATTTCTTCCCATGTTTCAACAGATGAGAACACCAACCTGCATTCTGTTTGATTTGTAAAATATATTTATTGATTAACCTTGTACAGTACTCAGTAACACTTCAAGCAAGAGCTTCCGCTCATGTACTATGGTCCTAACATACAATACACCTTGTACAGTCGTGTCTTTTCTTAATCAATGGTCCACAATCGAAATTGTCCTTACTTATTGTAAATTCCTGTGACGTACCACCCACTAGATTCACCATCCCCTTTTCGTAACAAGGCGTAGCGTAACAATGCAACTGAATTCTGTTTGATCAGATCGTTCTTTCAAATGCTCCCCATTGTTTGTATATGAAATTCGAGCACAAAAACGCACAATTTCGTTGGCATATCTGTTGCCCACGGCAACATAGTCACAACCAGATTTATGTGCTGAAAATTTCACCACCCCAATTTGGGCTAGCAATTGTAGTGCCATCAATAGATCTCTTACACACTCTCCGTTTTGTATGGGTGAACCCGAATAGGTCAAGAATCCACGCTGAGACCACAACTGCCCGAAGTCATGGACAACCCCAAAACCATATTGACTGTCTGTAAATATGGTTACTCACATTTGCTTTGTAAGACAACATTCTCTCATCAATGCAACTAGTTCTGCCACCTGTGCTGAACTCACTCCTTTCAACCATGATGATTCATGTGTCTTATATGTCAGGTCTTGGTTTTGTACACAATTCAGTCACATCCAGACAATCATGATCTGCTTCATCCACCACCACTTCACAACTTAGGACTTGCAATAAAGTAGCTGGATTCAAACTCGTACATCTTGCCACAGTAACATTCTCAGCTCCCAAAATCACTTACTCATATTTTGTTAACCGACTGCTTGTAAGGTGCTGTGTGCGAGTTCGTGTTAACAAAATCTCAACTGAATGTGGCACATGCATTTTCAGCGGAAGTCCCATTACAATCGATTCACTCTGCTCCAAACTCACACACGTAGCAGCAACCGCTTTCAAATAGCCAGGTAAAGCTGCAGCTACGGGATACAATGTAGCTGAAAAATATTTCACTGGACAGTGTGCTGTCCTTGCATTTGTGTTAGAACTGAAAGTGCACAACCATTGTGTTTGCTACAAAATACTGCAAAATCCCTATGAAGTCTGGTATCCCCAATGGGAATGCTCGACACAAACTGTCTCGTAGTTCAAGAAATGCTTTCATGCATTCATCATCAAGATGTACAGGATCTGACATGTCTTTGTGCGTCAGTCTTCGTAATGGCTTGGCTTTTAGTGAAAAAACAACAATCCACTGCTTGCACTATCCAACCATTCCCAGGAACATTCAAACTTCGTTTTGTGTTCTTGACGGATTTATTTGCAAAATGGCATTGATCCGATCTTGAGGCACTTTCCTGATTCCTTTCTCAATATTATGACCCAAGTAAAGAACTTCCTTTTGACAACATTTTAATTTTGCTGGTGACACTTTATGCCCACCTACTGCCAAATGGTTCAGTAGAGCAATTGTATCAGTCACACATGCCTCTTTCGTTTTCGATGCAAACAATAAGTCATCTATGTACTGTACTAAAACTGAGTTATTTGGCATTAACAATGACTCCAAACATTTCTTCCATATCTGATTGAAGATTGAAAGGCTTTCTGTATACCCTTGAGGAACTCCAGACCATGCCAAGAAAAGATTTTTGAACCGGAAAGCAAATAAATATTGGCTATATGCATGCAGAAGTATCGAAAAAAAACCTTGACACAAACCAATCGCCGAAAACCATTCTGCTTCACAAGGAATTTGATAAAGATTCTATAGTAATTAAGTCCAGCAGGCAAGATGTAGTTTCAGTAGATTTTTTAAGTTCAGTTACAAGTTGTTGAGTTCTAGAGCAGCAGCCCCAACAATATTTGCATGGCATAACAAGCAATAAGTGTAGACACAGAAAACGGTACCCCATCCAGGAAAACCTAATGTGAAGAACAAAAATCTGTGCTGGGAAAATGGGGAATTTTTTTTTTGATACCCCACTTGAGAGGGTCAAAATACATGGAGAAATGGGACAGTAACCCATAAATAAGTACCTTGTGTAAAGGTTAGTGACAAGAACCATGTAAATGGGACTGACACCCATGAAGCCAACCCTGGTGTGAGGATCAAAACTTGCAGAAATGGGACTGAAACCCATAAAGACACACTCTGTGTAAGGATTTTAATGTTCTACAAGTACGTGTGAATGGGACTAACACCCATAGCCTGACATAGGGTGAAATGCTAATGTAAATGGGACTTTGACCGATAAGGAGATACCCTGTGTAAGGGTTAACAACATAAACCTGTATAAATGGGAAAAACACCCATTTAGAAAAATGTCCTGTGTGAAAAATGGGGCTAGAACCCATTCCTATCACTCATGTAAGGAAGAGAAAAATGTAATGTAAAAACAGGCGAAAAGAACAATGGAGCCATTCCCTGATGAAAAGGTGTGTACCCAAAGACCAGAAATGTAAGATAAAGTGCACCCAAATCCCACCTAACAATCCCATGCAGGATATGTGGGCAGCTCGGAACCTACGTATCACAATATTACAAATGTAACACATTTTTCAAAGCAGAAAAAGAGAAAAACAGACCATGGCATGTTAAACAGAGAATGACACTAAACACAGAAACCCTTAGTGCTAATAGTCACAAGCATATGAGATAAGATGAGAATATCACCAAATTCCTTTGTGATATGGCGCAAATACCAGTTATAGAAACAATACTGTAATCACAGCTCAATACACAATAGGATTATAAAAGGAAGAACTATCACAAATACTGACTGCTAAAGTTTAGGGTGTGCGTGTCACCGCAATCCTGTGTCACACGCCAGAGTTCATGATTGAGGTGGGCGTGTCACCTAAATCAGCAAGACACGCAAGTCAGCCTTGTGAGATTCTTTAAGCGCAATACGCAAAAACGTGCATGAAAACAGCTATGGCTCCAATCTCGACCCAGATGCTGCCGTAGAGAAGCAAAGTATGGTAACCAACCTTGTAATTGAAAATAGATCTTATGTCCCGTCTCCGCAGCATCCACTGTCCTCTGTGCATTTACTACATAACACTCAGATTGAAAGGGCGCCGTAGCTTAACACCAGATGACAAAAAAAACATGGCGGCATGAACAAGACGCTGTGCCGGATGGCTCACGGCATGTCCGTGTTGAACAGCGTCCTGAAACAGCTCGAGAAGCTGCATAGCAATGAAGACATCAATTAGAAGCGTCCACGGGACATCAAGGTGAAGGTAAGAAAGCGCACACTATAACTGTCTCGTGGCTCCTTTTTCAAACCAAAAGGCAGCAGTTTAACGGCCCAATACCAGACAGGTTTTAGAGGAAGAGAGTAATAAAGGACAGAAAATATCTCACCGCTGATGACCTGCTCCAGCCGCCGGCACCAAGGCTGAATAACTAACAAGAGCTACACCATGCCAAGTAGATTAACTCACATAATTTAGACGGCACACAAACGAACATACCACAACAGCGTTGTGAGGGCAGACCACAGCATCATCCAAAATGTTCACAAACCATGCGCTGGCAGACTCTAAAAAAATAGATGATGACAGAAAAATTCACCAATTTTCAATCCAGAACACTTGCACTGATTACTGTGCAGCTTTTCACACGTTTTGATAGGGACCAGACACCAAACGATCTGTAAACTGCCTCAGGAAGTTGTCTCGATAAAACTTTCTTTGAGCTCAGTGCATCCACACAAAAAAATTCCCATCATGAGCGCAATGTAAAGTTCAGCCAGACCATTAAATGAAACATCTTCCTACCACCAGTTGACAAACATGCTGAGTTAAACAGCTCCCAGTAAGTTGTATTTAACGTACTCCAGACTGCTGTGGAAAATCCAAAGTCCAAGAAAATGTCAATGACAGCAGCATGTTTCAACTGGGGCTGTCCGATGGAAGGACACTGGTGGGGCTGCGATGTGTTGCGCTGCACTTTCACTGCTTTCTTGTGGAACATCTTTGCTGTTCTGTGAACAACTTCTTGCTTTCTTGTGCAAACTTGTGCTTTTCTGTGAAGTCCTCCTCCTGGAACTTTTCTTTACGCTGCCAGCATCTGAAGGCTCTGTAGATTCCTTCATATTTATATTGTTTTTTTAATGTTCAAGTTCAGGAGGTCCAGGTGTAACACATGGGTTAGTCACCCACTCATCTCCAAAAATATGTAGTAATTAAGTCCAGCAGGCAAGATGTAGTTTCAGTAGATTTATTACGTTCAGTTACACATTGTTGAGTTCCAGGAGCATCCTGCCTGCTGCTCAGCCCATGCTCCAACTGTCACACTTCACCTCACAGGCACCCAAACATTCCATTTAGCATCATCACACCAACATTCCAAGCAGCACATAGCACATTCACCGTGGGAGGGAGATAATAATAAGATATGAACATGAACAAGATACTACATATCCCCCTTTCTTATATAACAGGATTTGGCACTATTGGACAACAAGGTATTATTATTTGATTGATTTTGCGCAAATCCTGAGCTATTCTGTGTTTCCCACTCCTCCTCCCCCTCAGGCACTGTCATTGAGATGTATCTGAATCATTTTCATCCCACTGCATCAAATACTGCGAAGACACCTGCACATTTGAATTCAATTGATCATTTGTATGAAAACCCACAATTGCATTGCACTTCTGTACTTGCCCATTCACATTATGATTCTGAATAGGAGCTTGAGGTATCTGCTGAACCTTTCTTCTGCCAACTGTCATCTGCTGATTCTGATGATTCATCTGCATCTGATTAATTCCATTAACTCCTGTATCACCTGTATACTTCTACACATGCGCTTCCAATGCCCCAACTTGCAGCACGCATGACAAGGAAATTTCCTTTTCAATTCATCCATATTACCTCTACCTCTTCCTTGTGGAATCGGTATCATTTGTGTCATGGTATTTCCATTTGAAACTACACCTCTATTGCCAGTAGTAGACCGACCACTTCCTTGGTAAGCTTCTGTAAGGTCTGTATTTAAAAACCCTCCTTTCTTCGCTGCTTTCATCTGTGCTAACATTAATTTCTCCTTTAACTTTTTATGTCTCATCTCTATGTCATCACCACAATACTTCGCATAAAGAAGAATTTTGTCAATTGACTCACTTTGCCAACAATTTAAATGTTTCTGAATCATAGCACTTAATTCTGGTCTCAATCCATACACAAATCTATACACAAAATGGCCCATATTTTTCTCATGTATATTCTCAATATTACTGTACTGTTTAAACACCTGTATAAGCCTTTCATAATATGCATGCACTGACTCCTTCAATTATTAAGTAGTCCTGTCTATAATCATCCAATCTGTTTCTTTTGGTGAAAATGTGCCTTTCAAATATGTAATGACCTGATGATACTTTTTCATGACTTCTTCAGATGGTGCCCCTGTCTTTGGATCTCTTAGATATTCTTTCTTCGGCCAATTTACAGCAATATTACACTCAACCACAGTATCAAACAGGCCATCCAAATCCTTCCACAAAACTTTTGAAACTTTCACAAACCTTTCCACCTATTTTTACCATTCCACTGGTTTTTCTCTCAATCTCGGGAAATCATTCATAAATGATAATATATCCTGCCTTGACCATGGGACATGAACAAACCCACCTCCTGCTACTTCTCTCATAGGATATATTGTCGCATCAGCTGATTCTGCTCCTGTCTCCCTCACAGGATAAAATGGTAAAACTATCGAGGTATCTTCCTTCTTTTTAGGCCATCTTCCTTTCCATCGATCCAATTCTCCCCAACGTTTAACTGCGCTGATTAATCCTTAATCTGCAAACGCTTTCCTGAAACATTCATACTCTCCAAATCTTTGTCACTGAAATCTAATCTGTATGTTTTCTTTAAAGATTTTGACTGCTCTATGTCAACTCCATAGGTGTGTGCAATTTCAGCAAACTTCTCATGCAGACTTCTTGCTTTCCTTGTAATATTTTTGCACATAAAAAGCAATTCTTCATCCCGATATTTACCTAGTCTTTGTGGGCTAATCGTACCTAAAATCATTTCTTCTAAAATCCACTTTTAATTTGCTCACATCTATGCTTGAATCACTATTCTGTATGCTACAACCAGGTGCTATTTATTTTATCCATTCATCTAATTCTTCCGTAGAGGTACCTAATGATCTTTGAGTATCTTCACCTATTTCATTTCTGGACCCTCCTGATGTAGGTGTCACTCTTTTCTCAATCTGTAATAATGTTTTTGGATCTATGTATATACCTCGTTTTGGGGTTTCAACTGATCTTTCTGGAATACTAATTAATGGTTCTGATTCATCTCCTATAACTACACTCACATTTGCTCCACTATTTTCAATCATTCCCTGATTAACTTCATTTATTTTCCTGTACACTGTATGAACTCCACTCTTATTTCTATCTGGTATCGTTAAAGCATGCCCTTGAGAAACTCCTTGTCCATCATTATATAATGGAACAATTGGACCAATAGTCACTGGGACTAATAAAACATATGGGTTGATTGGCATTACCATTCTCGGCAACTCCTCTCTAACTGGATTTTGATTCTGTCTTACGGACGTTTTTTCTTGAGATACATCTACTTGAATTAATGGAGCACTTGGTAATGAATGTGTCTCCACTCTGTTCAGTCCCTCTTGAAAAGGCGGAGGTTCATTCATCAATAATTCATTTATGGTTTAAATCTTTTATAGACATTTCAAAACACGCAGAGAAACTCCAACAAAGGAAATTATCAACACCTTGCGTGTTCAAAAAGAGTGGGCGGGCCCCTTATCCCTATGCTTAAAATCCAAGCTAGACTTTGCCCACCCCGGAAATGCCATAAGGAATTCCAATAAGGTGCCATCAAACAAAAAAAGGATCTAAAACCCCCTCCCTCATTCCCTACCCGCCCCCCTCCCCACGTTCCACGTCCATCTGTCTCTCTCCCCCCGCTACCCCTGCAGGTCTTGAGCCTCACTCTTCCTTCTGCTCTTCAGATAAACGCAGCAAGCGTAGATAGCGAGGACAGGTGACCTCCTGAAATTCGGAGGAAAACAGCGCCAAAAAGGGTTTCCACAGCTCCCCGTATTTGGAGCCCTCCCCCGCCAGCGTTAGCGTGAGCTTTTCCATGCCTAGGACATGCCACAACCGATGTAATCATCCCGTGAAAGTTGGAGTGTTAGGAGTTCGCCAGTGAATAAGTATGTTCTGTGTCGCTGAGCCCAGCGCTATGGCTATCTGCCGCCCCCTACGCGATTTAAGCGGGTAGGTCAGGGAATTTGTGAGGCCCAACAGTGTGTATGCCGGGAAGCGTGGTATCGCAGTATTAAAGTGCTTATCCACCTCATCAAGCACCTGGGACCAGTATGGCTGGACAAACTCGCACTCCCAAAGTTAATGGGTCAAGATGCCTATCTGCCCGCAACCCCTCCAACAATTTGCATCCCTCGTCCAGTCCATAGCGTTTAAGCGCTCCGGAGTGTAGTACCAAATGTCGCAACCTTAGTGAATGTGTCGGTGAGTCCCATGTGATACGCTGAGTGTCGGGCCCTGTAATATATCCCCTCCCACTCCTTGTGAGTCAGAGTCCTACCCAACTCCCTCTCCCATCGTGTCCTACCCGAGTTGTAAGTGTGTGCAAATCGAACTTGCAGCATTCTATACAGATCGGAGATTAGCTGTTTGTCTGATGTGCGTGTTACTAACCATCGCTCATACTGTGAGAGCCTTCGATCTGCAAATGGGCGAAGCCGCCCGTCAAGCGCCCAGTGCCGGACCTGGAAATACCGGAGCCGTTCCGTTTCCGGCAACCCATATTCCTGCCTGAATTGCTGAAACGAGCGCACACCATCAGTATCATACATATGATAGAGGAAACGGCAGCCAGCCGGCTTCCACCCACTAAAGGCTACCGAATCCATCAAGGGGGCAAACTCCGGATTGGCGAACAGGGGAGTAAGCGGAGACGGAAAGGTAGTAAAGTCATGAGAGACGTTGGTGCGATCCCATATCTCTAGGGGGACGCGGGTGATGTAGGAGGTATAGAGATTAGGAGGCCTGTGCTGTTTATGCAGAAAGGGGATTTCCTGCAGAGGCCGGGCTGCTACTGCTTGGTCCTGAAACAGCCAGTGTTTCTCCGACTCCCAGCGACTCCACTCCACCAGGTGGCGTAGCTGTGTAGAGCTGAAGGTCAGGAATCCCGAGCCCCCCGTTTTCAGGTGAGAGAGTGGACAACAACCTCTTCATTCGTGGCTTCCGCCCGTTCCAAATAAACTGGGCCAGTTCTGAATGTGTCTATTGGATCCATCCGGTAGGCGGATGTAGGGTTATGGTGCGGAATAGATATAGAATCTGCGGCAGTATGGTCATCTTAACCGCCGCAATCTTGCCCAGCCACGAAAGAGGATAATACTTCCACTGCCCTAGCTCCTTGCGGATCTTCTGACGCAAGGCTGCATAGTTGAGGGCCACCACCCGAGGAAGTGTAGGGGCCAACTGAATCCCCAGGTATGGAACCGAATCCTCTGCCCACTGGAAGGGGAGTGAGCGCTGCAAGTACTCCTGGGTGGGTGGAGACAGGGAGAGGCTAAGGGCTAACGACTTGTCGGCATTCACCCTGAACCCAGCCACCTGGGCGAAGGCGTCCAGGTCCATCATGCATGCCGGCAGTGCCTCCCGCGGGTCAGACAAAGATAGCAGCACATCGTCCGCGTAGAGGCTGATGGTGTGAACATATCTCCCGAACTTGATTCCTGAGACCTCTGGATCTTGCCTAATCTTCTGGGCAAGGGGTTCCATATAGGCTGCAAAAAGCAGAGGCGATAACGGACACCCCTGCCTCGTGCCCCACGTTATAGGGAAGCTAGAGGACGTGTGGCCATTTATCCGGACCAACGGAAATTTGTAGCAGTTAAAAATATGGGTGCAAAATTTCTCTCTCAGACCCATCCTTAGCAACACCTGCTCCAAATAGGGCCAATGGACGCGGTCAAATGCTTTTTCAGCATCGATCGTGAGCAGCATGTATTCTCCGGTCGTACAGGAGGCTTTTTCAACCAGATGCAGGACACGTTCCGTGTTGTCAGGGGCTTGACGCTCTGGGATGAACCCCGCCTGATCCGGGTCAATAAGACCTGGCATATGGGGTGCCAGCCGACTGGCCAATATTCCCGAATACAGCTTAAGTTCGACGTTTAACAGCGAAATGGGACGGTACGCCCCACAGCGAGTCCGATCTTTCCCCGGCTTGGGGATAACTGCTATGAGAGCCCCCAAAAGGTCCGGGGGGATCGCTCCCGCAGCTGAGAAGGAATTAAATAGCTGGGTGAGAAGAGGCTCCAGCAGGGTACAGAACTTCTTATAAAAGATGGCGGTAAAGCCATCCGGCCCAGGGGCTTTCGCCAGTTTCAACCGGGAAATAGCAGCAATCACCTCTTCTAGACAAATGTCTCTATCCAGCTGATCCGCCTGAAGCTTGGACAAAGTTGGGAGCGTGACCGAGTCTAGAAAAGCCACCCCATTATCGGCGGTCAGTGGGGAGCTGGCATACAGGTTAGCGTAATAGTCACGGAATGCCTCGGCTATGTCCCTGTCTTCCGTAACTCTCGTACCGTCCTCTTTACAGATCTCGCAGACCCCCTGACGTTTCTGGACCTCCCGGAGTTTATGGGCGAGAAGGCGCCCACACCTATCCCCCCCAGTGTAATAGGCATGCTTTAATTGCAGGGCAGCGTACTCTGCTCTATCTTGATTGAGAGCCGCCAATTGCTGTCGTACTGCTTTGAGTTGGCGCCACACTCTGGGGGCGCCCGTCCTCTGATGTATTTGCTCCAATTCCTTAGTTTTTTGTGTAAGCTCCTCCCGTTTACGTCCACGTTCTAAATTGTCGGCAGCCGAGATAGCAATAAACTATCCCCTAAGGACTGCCTTCAGAGCCGCCCACTGTGTCGCTAAGGTTGTGTCGGTATTGGCGTTGTGCGAAAGAAAATCAGTGATAGAACTTCGAATCTGCACTATCACATCTTCCCGGTGTAACAGAGTGTCCCTGAGGCGCCATACCCTGTCCGGCCGCACCACCGGCGGCAGAGTCAAAGTAGTAAGCACTGGGGCATGGTCGGAAAGGGAAGCTACTCCTATCTCAGTCTCTGATGCCATTGCCCTGACCGAGGTAGAGGCCAAGAGGTAATCCAGCCGAGCATATGTCTTATGTGCATGAGAATAATAAGAGAATTCCCTGCTCTGAGGATGGAAGCTACGCCACAAGTCACACAACCCTAGGTCCTGTAGGCGGTCAAGTCCTGCTGCCGAGAGCACGCCAGTCTGATGAGCGCGCTTGCAGGATCTGTCTCGTATGTTGTCAAAGACAAGATTCAAATCCCCCCCCAGGAGGATATTGCGATCGCTTGTGGCTGTAACGTCCGTGAGGGCGGACTGCAGACCCTCGTTAGGGGCATAGAGAGAGCCAATGCTAAAGGTCAGGGCACCCAGAGCAAACCTATAAACTAATAGCCGACCTCTAATTTCCGCCACTTTCTGCAGAACTTCCCCCCCTGAACCGCTGGGCCACCAAGATCGCCACCCCCGCAGCCTTGGTGGGACCAGAAGAAAAGAGCTGTGTCGGAAACCTTCGGGATCGAGCCGGAGTCAGGAGGTGGGTCTCTTGGAGGAGGCAGATATCGGCCTGCGTGTTCTCTAAGCAGGACAGTATGGCTTTGCGCTTAACTGGGTTGTTAAGACCCCGAACGTTAAGAGTTAATACTTTAAGCGTGTGCGGGGCCATTCACGTGATCCAGAAAACCCAGGAAACGCAAGGTAAGCAGTGCATCACATGCAAGGGGAACATGCCATGGACAAGCGGTGTGTACTCCCCACACCAGTGTGTCTGTCGCAACCCTACCCAATGATGGACGTGGAACCCCATGCCCTCCCCCAACCAGTTCCCCCAACCCCTACCCAAACATCCCAACATTTGAACAAAAAGGACCAGAACCAGTGTCCTTCACTTTCCAGTGAATGGTAAGTCAGCAACGTGGAATAAGGTACCACAATGGGAAGGCCCCCCTCCCGCCGACGGCTTGCACAGAAACCAAGGAATCAAGCCAGCTGCAAACGCCGCTTAATTCAGCCGAGTGAGGAGTTATTCAGTCCCGCGGAGACAGTCTCTAAAGCTGCTTGCTGGCCCCTGAGGATCTCCGCCACTGGAGGTTTCTTAGCGTGCCGACGACGGCCCTGTTGGCACCACCCAGGCCTGGCATCCCTTGCGCCCACCGGGGCCCCATCATCTCCGCTGTCCTCCGCCGGTAGCTCCACCCCCAACAGCTTAGCTGCCTCTGACAAAGAGCGCAATTGGTATAGAGTGTTATCAATACGGAACACAAGGCGAAAGGGATGCCCCCAGCTCTACGGAATGTTGCGCTGCTGAAGATGTGTTGTGATTGGCTTAAAAAGTCTATGTTTATGGAGGGTGAGGGCCGAGAGATCCTGGTAAAGGACCGGCGCATGGTCACGAAACGCCACCGGGTGTTTTTGACGGGCTTTACGGAGTATGTCTTCTTTAGTGCGATAATCTTGTACGCACATTAAAATGTCGGACGCAGTGGTGGACGAGGGCCTCGGAGGACCTACTCTATGCGCCCGGTCGATCCGCAGTTCCGACTCCGGTGGTCGATCCAAGATATGATTAAAGAGTTCTCTCGTGAAGCTAAACAGGTCCCTCGAGTCCTCGGCCATCTGCACTCCGCGGATTCGTATGTTATGGCACCGAGACCGATTTTCCAGGTCTTCTACGTGAGTCTGGAGGTCAACTTGCTGATCATGGATCCGAATGATCTCATGTTGCAACGCCGCCAGCTCCGTGTCACGCCCATCACTTTTGTCCTCTAGCGCGGCGACTCTTTCTCCGGTGCCGTCCACATCCCTACGAACTTCTTTAAGCTCCACCGTGAATTCCTTTTGAAGGTTCTGAATGTCTGCTCTCAGGGCAGTGAACATGGATTCTAGAAAGGACTTGGTGATCTGTTCAGCTCTATCTGCCTGCGCGGGTTGGGGACAGGGCGCGCTTGCCGCCATGGCGTCCGGCGTGGGCCCAACCTGTGTCTATGCGAACAGTTCCCTCAGTGTCTTGTCTTTGCGGCCCTTAGGGGGGACCATAACTCACCCCTGCCCCCGCCACCGGCTCGCCCGATGAGAGACGTGACCCTGCCTGGCGGCTGTCCAACATCGGTAGTCCGTCGGTCTCGATCAACACCCCCCCGTCTTCCGGCGCCTCCGGACCACCGGCCCTTCTCCAGTTCAAACGGCACCCAGGACCAAGGCAGGGAAGTCCCCCTCGAACGGCAGCGCACCCACCGCCACTACTTCGGTAAGGCCTGGTAGTCCCCCGCCGATGCCCCGGGGACCGGCCGCGGGACGATCTGCCCGGCCCTCCATCCGACACGCCCCTCTTCAACCACTGTCCCCGTATCAGCACCGGTGGTGTCTCCCAGAAGCCACACAAGTGCGTCGCTCAGCCTCTCCGTTTGTTAACCAGGGGGTGCCCACAGGCGTAGCTCACCACTAGCTAATGTCCGAGATGTGATGGCTTGGCGCCGGGACCACCATGGGGACCCAGGCTCATCAAGGAGTTCCAGCCCGTTTGACCCAGTAGCCCCCTGCCAGCCCCCCTCGGGCCTCCAGTTCCCTCCAAAGGTCGGAAATCCCTTCCTCCAGCAGCTCCGGCCCACTAGCCAGTCTCTGAGATGGCGGCCAGTCCCTTCAACGCTGGAGGCGTCAGCCACTGCTGCCTCCGCAGTCGCCTCTCCCCTCTGAACCGAGGGCGGCGGGCCGACCCTCAGGGAAGTCCCAGGTAGCACCCACTAACCTGGTCAGCAGGCCTCCTCCGGCATGTCATATGCCCGTCTCCGCTGCTCTGACGTTGCGGCCGCCCTTGCTGCTCCGCGGCTCCGCTCTCTGCCGGTGGGAGGCGTCAGACATGCCCCCAGCTCTGCCGGCTGGGCCGCTCACCTCGACGAAAGGTGGGAACTCCAGGCCCGCTACAGACTATCTCGCCCGGTCCTCAGCACCGTCGGGCGGCGCCAGGCTTCCTCCCCTCTGACTGAGGGACTCAGTCGCCGCTACTCTGGCTGCAGGCTCACCAATGGCGGCACACCATCCTGCTGGGGGCCCCCAGCTCTCCAATCGCTAAGGTTGGGCCCCCTCAGAGGAGTCACAGCAAGGGCCTCCACAGCCCGGGGCACCTACCTCGCTCTGGGCCCCTCCTCCGCAGCCACGAGGACTACACGGCGTCCATCAGCCTTCTAGCGCCTGCTCAGTCTCCCGGGTCCACTCGGCACCTCCGTTCCCAGGCCTCCGGGCCCCCGCAGTGCGCCGCCGAGCATCGGGGGCCGCTGCTCTCGCCTGCGGCCGCCGCTCCCATTATACCTCTGCTGCTGCTGCCACCACTCCAGGCCCCTGCTGACTAGGCCTCGCTGGGTGCCCGCGCCGCGCACCAAGGCCGCTCCTCCAGGCCACTCGGCCGGAAGCTCCCCCTGGTCTTACCCCCACTCCGGTCGGCCTCCTGATTGTTGCGGCACTCCCACGGCCCCCCAGCGGGGGTCGGTGATCGCTGATGCGGCCCGGGGGCAGATGCTGTAATAGGCCGCCGGCGGGAGCTCAGAGGCTGCACGTCCGCTCAGCCCGCCATCTTGGCCACGCCCCCAATAATTCATTTAAAGATTAATCTTCTATGTCATCATTTTCCTCAACTAATTCAGTATTTCTAAATTTCTGTTCTTCAACATTCTTCTTTTTCTCCTTACAGTTTTCTCCCTCATTAGTCTTTGCTACCATAACTGGAAACATTCTTGCTCCTTCTGCTATGTCTCTTCTCCACATTTTCTTTTGGGCATCCCATTTTGCTTCTGAATATCTACTTACAGTATTATTGTATCTAGTCTGATACCTTTCTCTTTCTCTTTTGTATGCCTCATGTTCCCATTCTTCAAGAGCTTCGTGCTGCATAGTTCTAGGATTAGGTCTCAAATTATTCATTTGTCTCCTGAAATTCTCTAAAATTCTAGGATTAAAAGTCTCATTACCTGGAAATGCTAGATTACCATCCAGTTCAGTATATTTCATCTACTTTTCTAACCATGTACACATATGGTAACCCCTTTCTAATGACATGAATGAAGCTTGAGTTCCATCAGGAGGTAGAGGAATTCCTTCTCTAATGGGAATTGGCTTACTAAATAAAGTTTTTAACAATTTTAATAACTTCATGATTCCTTACACTAACAGTAAAACTATGTAAGTAAAATCTTTAACAATACTCCTTCCGTATTATGATTGTCTGCTACCAATCAGAATTATTCACCCTAACCAATCCCAGCGCGACTCACAGCAACCAACCTATACCAGTGTGACACTTTCTGTGACGATTTCTCAGTAACTGACCAATACCAGAGCGGCACTTTGTGATGTCAGTTTAACTCCTGCGACTGACCCTCCATTTACAAAATCAGTGTTTACGTCTTTTCGATAGTCTTTAACAAAACAACATAAAACAAATTGTCTTCCCTGCTAAAAACAATATCTATAGAACATACCCTCTGAGAATTCTTTTACTTCCAGGACATCTCAAATAGCGTGATTTTACCCTCACTCAAGTGAAAACTCTTGTGACTTCTCCAGATGCGGTTTCTGAAGTGACCTAACTAAGCCTCATTATTCACACATCAAGATTTCCTGTGCAAGTACCGACAATATGACCATTGCTCAGCACTACATCAACAGCAGACAACACAACTTAGTGTATGCCACACTAAGACTGCCCTTAGGCTTATCTCAGGATCATAGGCCAACGACGGACCTGTTACTTCCATTAAGATCAACGACAGGCCACACCATATAACATAAAGGTACGTAGTCAATAAATGTCTGTCTCTTAAGTCTAAACTAACCATCCGATGACTACAGAAACTGATCCAGGGGAAGCTGTGTACATTTTATACTCCTTCACAATATCTCCAATATCATGCATGGAAACTTTTATTATATCTGAGAGTTTGGGTACATAAAAACTCTAAAACTATTTATAAACATCTGGTCCTCCGATAGAAATTTAGAGAGCTAATAGGGAGTCAGATAATGAGAGACGGATGCTATTTCCTTCATGAGGACCTATAATGAAGAAAAAGCCTAGCCATAATAGTCATAGTATGCAACAAATGTCAAATAATTTACTAATAAAGACAAACTATGTATACTTATCAAATCACTTTTATCTAAATCATCAAAATATGAATGGTCAATACACCAAATTCATTAGAAATGTCGATTCAATATTGTTTCAATGTTACAGGTAAAATCACAATAATAAAATACAGTTCATGGCAAATACATCATATAAATAACAAGTGTGAGAGGAGAGAGAGAAAGAGAAAGAAAGAAAATAATACATTGCAATATCAGTATGCAATTCAAGATTCACACGAACCTAGGATCAATGAACTAATGCACAGCATGCAATTAATCAGAAGTATCACACAAAAAATATAGATCAATATTGTCAATCATGTTAGACCTTATCTTTGTCACATTTGATGTGGAAAGTTTGTACACCTGCATCGAGAGGAAATATGGCATGATGGCGGTGCAGTCTTTCTTGGATAGAGAAGGGGCAGAATTTTATGCACAGAATGAGATGATAATGCATATGATTGATTTGATATTGCTTAACAACTTCTTTCTCTTCAACGACCATTGGTTCCAGCAGGTCAACGGGACCGCGATGGGTTCCAGGTTTGCTCCCTCTTATGTCTGCCTCTTTATGGGGTGGTACGAGAGGGAGCATGCCTGGGCCAGGTGTACCTCCCCTTGGACGCAGTATATTGTGTACTGGGGGAGGTATATCGACGATGTCATATGCTTGTGGTCGGGATCAGTTGAGCAACTGGAGCAATACCATCTTTATCTGAATGAGAATATGTTTATCATCAAGCTTACCATGTCGTATAACAATGAAAACATTAATTTTGTGGACATAACTTTTTATATCCAAAATGGGAGAATTCACAGTAAACTTTACCGTAAAATTTCATCCTGCAATTCTCTGTTACAGGCAACTAGTGCTCACGCGAGGTCAGTCATTAACAATATACCCTTTGGGGAATTGACTCGCGTGAGAAGAAATTGCAGTGATACGGAGATTTTCAATGCAAATGTTATTGAGACCAAACAGAGATTCCTCAAGCGAGGTTATGATATCAAAACTCTGAATAAAGCAGAAGCTAGAATCAATCAAATTGATAGAAATGCTACACTGTGTGTTAGACCAAGCAGATGTAAGAAGAATTCTAGTGTAAGGTTTATTACACAATATACCATGCATAGTGACAGGATTTTCAATGTCTTTCGAAAAAACTGGCGCTTGCTTACAACTATCCCTGGTCTAAGGGAACATCTAGGCAATCGACCCTCCATTACATATAGGAAGGGTATGTCAATACGTAACCACTTATGCCCTAGTTATGTAACATCGACAAGTAGAGGTGGAACGTGGTTACATCCTAAACCTAAAGGTTTTTTTACATGTGGGATGTGTAACATCTGCCCCATGGGTAGGAATAAGACCACGCTTTTTTCCTACAATACTAATCACAGGTATTTTGTTAATCATTTCTGCAATTGTAACACTACACATATTGTCTATATTTTGGGTTGCCCATGTGAATTAATCTATGTGGGTAGTACTGTTCGCCCTTTGAAACTCCAAATACAGGAACATCGGAGAGCTATTCGGGGTAGAGATTCAAGATACCCTATTACGGAACACTATGAACGAATGCACCCAGGGGCTGACACATTCTGGTTTCATGCTATTGAGCATATACAGACTAATAGGAGAGGTGGTAATAGGGAACTCACACTGAGAAGGGCAGAAGCCAAATGGATATGTCATTTGCAATCTATACGGTTTGGACATAATACTGATAGTGAAATGCACTATTTTCCATAGCGGTATTGTGTTACATACAGTTAGGAATATCATTTGTGTACCTGAATGTCCCTTTTAGGATTTTTTGTGACTTGATCTCGAGTCTTTTTGAACTGTATTACTGACCCTTCCGGCGTGTCTCTTGTGCATTTGTTCTTTGAAGAGCAATATATATGGGTTTTGGCTTATTTCTGTTTTGATTACAGAGGTGGCCTTGATGGATATTTCTTTGAAAACTTCCTTTCCCTAGTCATGTGCTACAAGGGTGGGACATACCTTGCGGTATTAATATTACCTACTTTCTGAAGATAGTAACGACATAGGTTAATTATGAAACTGATGCTATGAATGCGTTACATAATCTTGGCCTACAGTCTTTGCTATGTCTTTACTTGATTACATGCTTCAGTAATTCATATTGGTCTTTTCAAGATGGCACTGCTGTTGGCTTCCTTAAGAGACACTGGTTGCCATACTATTAACAGTTATACTTAACTGGGCCACTTAGAAACTGTATGCGCGATACTTTTGGCGTGTATTTTAATATATATATCTTTATTCTCTCCGTCTTGTATTAGTGACATATATTTATATTCTTTGAAATACATATAAGTTTGTCCTCTTGCGCCCTGATTTGTTGGCGGTTCTGTTAATTTTTTTCTTTTTGGAAACGAGTGTTAATTGTCAATTTTCCACATTCAAAGATGGCGCCGTTGGCTGTGTGGCTGGTTTGAGATGATATATACATTATTCTGGAATAGATGTAAGCTTGTCCTTTTTGCGCCCGTATTCGAAGCTGTTTTTGTCAATCCTTTTGGGATACGAGTGTTTATTGTCGCTTTACCACATTTCAAGATGGCACTGATGTTGGTGGGACCGAGTCAAGATGACTCCGACATCAGTATGACGTCAGACGCCGACACACGTGCTCCTTCACAACTTGTTTTATAAACCGCAACCAACTGATAAGGCAGTTGCTTTGCCTCTATACTACGGGTATGGTCGACCATGACCGCAGCGTCAATCGAAACGCTGCAGTATTTAAGTAAGTGTCATGCGAATATAGCTCTCGTATCACACGCAATTGATTTGTTTGTTTAATATGTAAGATGTTAATTTCAAGTCTGAGTAGGACTCGTACTGCAATGTTTATTGTAAGTTAGCTCTATCATATTCTAATCAACTAAGCGTGACTGCGATACTTATTGAAACAATATTATGACCTGAACATACGCATGTATAGTTAAGGCGGTTAAATAGGATTATATCGATTTTGCTAATGCATTTTTGCTGTTGGGTGTCTATTTTAAGCTGGTACGTTAGGGTAGAGCGGCAATGTCCCAGTAAAGAAATATAATGTACTGTGTACTTATCCAGTACTATCTCGCATAGGAACTTTTTAATAGGATAAAAGACTATCAATTTGCTATGTTATTGAACTAGCGAACATAACTCCTACGGACGATATCTATATAATGGGCATGACTATTTAAAGACGCGTATACTGCGTCGTGCAATGATGTGTGGTCTCGTTTTTGTGGTGAGATTGTGGCATTATATCTGTCTTTATCCTTTTTATTATCTATTTATTATTTGTTTTTTTGTTTATATTCTAATGCAATACCAGTATATGCTTTGGTCCTATCCCTTTGGGACGTGATCACTATGATCGTTTCTGTAATATGGAGAAACTATAGAGGTTTCTCTATTAAGGGAAACTCAGTACAGCCAAGTCAATGTTGTTACCATGCCTTAAATGCATATCACCTATCACTATATACTCTAAAATGTTTTTCATGTGAGTATTTATGAGTGGCATTTATGTACGAGATAGCAATCTTTTGGAAGTGGTAGGAGTATACAACCATAATAGCTATGAAAATGAGGTTACTATGTCAATTTGAATTGTAAGCTATTTTACTATTATTATTTCTAGGTAATCATTGCTGGACCTACACATATACGTACACGTTTGTATTCTAAATCTGTACAACTTTATGGTGAGATTTTATTATTGTTTATGTAAGTCTTTCCTTTTGGTAATGTACAAAACTAGGGATAAATGCGTTGGTCATTTTATGTTGATTTATATTTGTGTCAGACTAACCTTGTGCCAGGTGATTCCACAGAAGCAGAAGAGTATTTTCCAAATCCCCCTGCAATCTGCCGACCAGGAAGTTACGCCTGTCTGCAGACCACGGGGGTAAGGGGAATATGGGAAGAGAGAGAAGAGAGAGGCTGCCTCGATTCTGGTCTGTTCGTCATATACCTCACAGGAGCCTTTAGGGGTCTTCCTATCTTGGGGTGATGGAGTTTGGTAAATACCTGTAGAGGGCGACACAAGCAAACTCAACATATGCAAATTCTCCTATTGAACATGCGATATATATATGTATATTATGTCTAGTTCTAGGGTACCTTTTAATACTGAGACAATTGCTACTCTCTCGGTTAAATGTCTTAACAATGTAGGAATAATGATTCTCTCTCGTGAAATGAATTGTAGAAATTAAACCAGTCTCTGTGTGTAAAATGCTGAGAAGGTTTGTGAGGAGATATTAACAAGACCTTACTTCGAAGTTTGGATGATAGCTCTGCAGAGTTAGTGTCACGGAAGGCAAATGTCAACTGGAGTCAATATTCAGGAAACACAATGCTGAAAGTCGGGTTACAGAAGAAACTTCTGAAGGTCTACTACTTGCCCCAAAAATGTCAAAAAATAATTGTGGCATGAGGAGAAAACCCCTCGGTGTGCACACCAAAAACGCCCACCAGTAGGCGAGACAGAAACTGAGGGCTGTCAAGGGGTTATTGAGTTCCTGTAACCAAAAATTATCCAGCACTAAGAAAGCCTGCTAAACGCTGAGGGAATTCAGTTGAAGTGCGCAAAGCAGCGCTCGAGTGCCGGTGCAGCTATCAACAAACGTCAGAATGAGAGGAAGCATAGACCGCTGACCTCTCTCGCCAACGTAGCCGCCATCTTGGAATTTCCGCACTTCTTCTTATAGAGAAAGTCTTCAAAAGGAGCTCCAGGAAGGATCGGAGGTAGGGCAACTGTCGTCTCCAGCGTGGGTAGCTCCGAACCTTATGCCAAACACTGATCCTAGGCCTAGGGAGGGAGACTACAGCTAGGATTTTCCTGACAGTACCCCCTTCCAAAGAGGGTGCCCCCAACCTTGGCTTGTCTGGAAATGTCTTGTGAAATTCTGTAACTAGTCTAGGAGCATGGACATTGGAAGCGGGTTCCCAAGATCTTTCCTCAGGACCAAACCCTTTCCAATCTATCAAATATGACAGACGACCTTTCACCAATTTAGAATCTAGAATTCTGTTCACCTCAAATTCCAAATCTGAACCTACTTGAATTCTAGGGATTGGTTCTTTGACATGCAGTTGTGGTGGATTTCTTTTAATTAAGGACACATGGAAAACAGGGTGAATTTTTATCGATGGGGGCATTTTTAGTTTTACTGCTACCGGATTTACCATCCTGATCACCTCGAAGGGCCCAAGAAATCTGGGTTGAAACTTCCTATTTCCCTTCAGGCGTAAATGGCGTGTGGAAAGCCAAACCTTATCCCCCTCTCTGTACTGTGGATTTCTTTTTCTCCTTTTATCAGCTTGTTTCTTGTAGGCTATTTTCGCTTGACTCAGATTTTCCCTAGCTGTATTGTAGGCTGCATGTAATCTTTCGGTCAAATTTTCTACTGCGGGAACTGAATCATCCTTCTTTCCCACAAGCACATTCAGGCTCTTTCCGTAATTTAAATAGAATGGAGAAAAGCCAGTGGATGAGTGGACTGCCGAATTATATGCAAACTCAGCAGTCCAAACCAAATCCGGCCACTCCCCTTCTTGATCTTGTAAGTACAAACGCAGGTATTGCTCAAGTTCCTGGTTTACCCTCTCGGTCTGACCATCCGTCTCGGGATGATAACTGGTGGAAAATCTAGGGTCAACACCCAAGTGAGTCAGGAAGGACTTCCATAAACGGGACACAAATTGGGAAACTCTGAGATAACCACTGAGGGAACCCCATGAAGACGAACTACATGTTGAGTAAACAATTGGGCCAAATCTGGTGCTCGGGGAATGCTCTTTAAAGGAATGAAATGGGCCATCTTAGAGAAGGTGTCCACGAACACCAAAATGGTGTTGAAACCTTTGCTTGAGAGAAGATCTACAATGAGATCCATCGAGACTGTGTGCCACGGGTAAGGGGGTGGGTAATGGGCATAATAGACCTTGTGGAGCTTGTCTAGTGGCCTTTCCCTTAACACACTTTTCACAATTTTGGATGTACTGTCTTATCTGATGGTTCATTTCTGGCCACCAAAAAAAACCTTTTGATCAATTCTGTGGGTTTCTTGACACCTTTATGACCCGCTAAGAGGTCATCATGAAAGGTTTTCAGGGCTAGTTCTTGGAGTTTGATGGTTGATAGATATAGGGCATCTTTAAAGTACGGGAGGTTATTCTTAATTTGTCTTTCTGAGTTTTCCTCTGCCCATTCTCTCATAGCTCCAATTGGAAGAGATTCTTGGATTCCAATTTCGAACCTGGAATACTCTGTGGCTCCAATAAATCTTTCTTCTGGGATGATGGAAGAGATTTCAGATTTTTCCAAATTTGCTGAGCTTATTCTAGAAAGGGCATCAGCCTTCCCATTAGAAGAACCGGGACGATAAGTAATAACAAAATTGAAGTCTGCGAAATATAATGACCATCTCAATTGTCTGGGAGTAAGAGTCTTAGCTGATTTCAAGTATTGCAGATTCTTATGGTCGGTGAACACTGTTACCACGTGTTTGGCCCCCAAAAGGCAGTGTCTCCACTCTTGGAAGGCGTCCTTTAATGCTAATAACTCCTTGTCTGTGATTGGATAATTGAGTTCTGGCATTGTTAACCTCCGAGAACGATAAGCAACTGGATATAGTTGGCCAGTAACTTTGTGTCGTTGGGACAAGATTCCACCGATGGCGTGATCCGATGCATCAGCCTCAACGTAAAAAGGCTCCTCTGGGTCGGGGTGTAACAAAATTGGGCTGAAGTGAAGGCCTTCTTCAAAAAGACAAAGGCCTCCTCAGCCTCCGCACTCCAAAGAAAATTCACTCCTTTCTTTAGGAGACGAGTTAAAGGTACCACCTTCAGGGAGAAATCAAGGATGAAGCGTCTGTAAAAGTTGGCAAAGCCGATAAAACTCTGCACTTTTTTTACCGACTTAGGCGATGGCCAATTTTGGATTGCTTGGATCTTAGATAAGTCCATTGAAATTCCATTGGGAGAGAGCACGAATCCCAAGAATTCCACTTCTTTTACATGGAAAGCACATTTTTCCAGTTTCACAAATAACTGGTTTTCTCTCAGCCTTTGAAGGATGGCCTTGACGTGGTGCACATGATTCGCTTCGCTGTCCGAAAATATCAAGATGTCATCAATGTACACAACTGCCACCCTATCCAAAAATTCTCTCAGGACATCATTAACGAAGTGTTGAAAGGCTGCGGGGGCATTACATAACCCGTAGGGCATTACTTGGTATTCAAAAAGCCCGAAACGAGTACGAAACGCGGTCTTCCACTCGTCTCCCTAAGCCACTCGAATCAGGTGATAGGCACCACGAAGATCCAACTTCGTGAAGATCTTGGCGCTCTTAACCTGGTCCAAGAACACCGAAATTAGTGAGAGGGGATATCGATTCTTGATGGTAACCTGATTTAATGCCCTGTAATCTATACAAGTCCGAAGCTCACCGCTCTTCTTAGGGACGAAGAACAAGGGAGAAGATACAGGAGACTGAGACGGACGGATAAATCGATTAGCAAGAAATGGATCCAGATATTCTTTCAAATATTTGTTTTCTGCTTCTGTTAGAGCATAAATACGACTACAAGGCAATACAGCTCCCGGTTCTAATTCAATCTTGCAGTCGTAGGGTCTGTGGGGCGGAAGCTTGTCTGCAGCTGTCTCATTAAAGACATCTTCGAACTCCTTATAGACACTTGGAATTTCGGTGGTAATTATAGAATTGATGTCTTGAGCAAATTGGATTAACATACTAGAAGAAGAATCTTGCCGCAACTTTTGAGTTTTATGGAAACAATTTTCTTGACAGAATCTTGAATTCATTTTAATCGTTCTTTTCTCCCAATCTATAGTAGGGTTGTGCTCGGTGAGCCAGGGTAGACCCAGGATAAGTTGGAACTGGGGTGCGTCAATAAGGTTGAATGAAATCTCTTCACGATGGTCATTCAAACCTACAAGTTCAATTACTTCTGTTTCCTCTGTGATGGGACCCGAGGATAAACTTGTTCCATCCACTGCTCGTACTGTCTCAACAATTTTCTTTTTGACAGATCGAATCCCCATCTCTCTGCCGTAATTGATATTGCAAAAGTTGCCGGTGGCTCCGGAATCGATCATAACTGATACTTCAAGCACTTTTCCTCCATTGAATCATGCAGAAAAAGAGGCTATAAGATGAGGAGCTGCGGTTTGTAGTGTATTGGCTATTTTCTGTGGATCTGGAGTTGTCTTTTGTTCTTTCACACCCATCAGAGCAACTCCTTTTACTGATGGGGTCTCTCTTTTAACAGATGATTTGACTTGGGTTTCTTTGGACACTCCTTCACATAATGACCTGCGTTCCCACAGTACATGCAAAGATTTCCAAACCGTTGTTTATCTTTCTCTTCTTTCGACAAAGGTCCTCTTATGCTGCCAATTTGCATTGGCTCTTCGCTCCCATGGGATTCCATCGGTTTGGAAGCTTCCAATTTCGTTCTATCAAATCGTGGGGGAAGAGGACGGAAATCCCTTCTTTTTTTCAGATCTTCTCTCATTCAATCTTTGATCCATTTGTAGAACCAGGTCTATGAGTCCGGAGATCTCAGTAGGCCTCTTAGGGATTTGTGCCAGTGCGTCTTTTAATTCTTCTTTCAAACCTCTGTAGAAGATTGCAGCTCTCTTTGATTCGGGCCAATTAGTCTCAACCACAAGTTTATTAAATTGGGCTAGATATGAAATTAAGTCTTTGCTCCCCTGGCGCAACTCTAGAAGTTCGTTATCAGAGGCTTGAGTCACTGCTCTTCTGTCAAAGATGCGGAGGAATTCAGTTTTAAATCCTTCATAGTCATACAGGATGGGATTATTCTGTGTAACCAAAGGCATGGACCAGGCTGCGGCATCACCAGTCAAATAAGACAGTACAAAGGCAACTTTCGAGTAGTTTTCTGTAAAAATTACTGGTCTACAAAGAAAGTGCAGGGAGCATTGGGTCAGAAAAATTTGTGCTTTGTAAGGGTCCCCACTAAAGCGTTCGGGAGGAGCTAGAGGAACTATGGGGGATACTGCGTGGATTATTTGGGTGGATAATTCAGGAGCAGATACTACGGGATTACCAGATTTATTTTCTTTTGAAAACCCAGAGGTACTAGCTGAGAGCTCCTCGACCCTGGCTCTGAGATTTTTGTTATCTTCTATGGTTTGATTTAACTGTCTTTGCATAGTATCTAAAATGGCTACCAGTTCCTTAGCGTCTAAAACTTCAGCCATTCTGCTCGGGTGGAAATTAAAATTGGCACTTCAATCTGTCAGACTAACCTTGTGCCAGTTGATTCCACAGAAGCAGAAGAGTATTTTCCAAATCCCCCTGCAATCTGCCGACCAGGAAGTTACGCCTCTCTGCAGACCACGGGGGGAAGGGGAATATGGGAAGAGAGAGAAGAGAGAGACTGCCTCGATTCTGGTCTGTTCTTCATACACCTCACAGGAGCCTTTAGGGGTCTTCCTATCTTGGGGTGATGGAGTTTGGTAAATACCTGTAGAGGGCGACACAAGCAAACTCAACATATGCAAATTCTCCTATTGAACATGCGATATATATATATGTATATTATGTCTAGTTCTAGGGTACCTTTTAATACTGAGACAATTGCTACTCTCTCGGTTAAATATCTTAACAATGTAGGAATAATGATTCTCTCTCGTGAAATGAATTGTAGAAATTAAACCAGTCTCTGTGTGTAAAATGCTGAGAAGGTTCGTGAGGAGATAATAACAAGACCTTACTTCGAAGTTCGGATGATAGCTCTGCAGAGTTAGTCTCACGGAAGGCAAATGTCAACTGGAGTCAATATTCAGGAAACACAATGCTGAAAGTCGGGTTACAGAAGAAACTTCTGAAGGTCTACTACTTGCCCCGAAAATGTCAAACCGTTGACCTCTCTCGCCGACGTAGCCGCCATCTTGGAATTTCCGCACTTCTTCTTATAGAGAAAGTCTTCAAAAGGAGCACCAGGAAGGATCGGAGGTAGGGCAACTGTCGTCTCCAGCGTGGGTAGCTCCGAACCTTATGCCAAACACTGATCCTAGGCCTAGGGAGGGAGACTACAGCTAGGATTTTCCTGACAATTTGGTGTTTCTTGTCGTTGTTGTTTTTTATTTGTGGTTTTTCTCTTTTCCACAAAGTTTCTTTTCTTCTATTCCCCCCTTTCCCTTTTCAAATTGTTTATATAACAACTAGCTAATATGGATGTTTTTTGAGTAATTATCCAATTGGCAATATGATTGACAATATTGATCTATATTTTTTGTGTGATATGTCACTTTTAACTAGGATTTTAGATTGTCTTGAGGTACACATGTTGTGACATGTTTTTTTGACTCTGTGTGTTTTTAACCGTGAAGTGATCTATGTATTGTATGTCCAGGGTTATTGTTTTTTACAGGAGTCAAAATGTCTATGTGTTTACATTTATTTTTATGTTACCTTTGTGATCTTATACATGGTGCCTTATGTTGTTTCCAGCCCTGATGAAGTTCCATCAATTGGAACGAAACGCGTTGGCTGTTGTCCTGTGTGTATCTACCACTATTTGAAGATGAATAAAGGATTTTCTAGAAAAATGATAGCCTTTTCGGATATGTGACTTCATTCCTGGTGCCGCCTCTACTTTTCTTCAAAAGTTTATTCCTGGGTTTTCCAGTAAGACCTTTCTGCAGCAGGTCTTGGAGACGCTTGGCACGGGACTCTGATTTGTGGGACCTTGGTATTGATGTGCTCAACATTAGTCGGCTGTGGGATCTCTTTTTTGTCAAGACAATTAATCAGAAGTAGCTAACCCTTCAGCCAAAACGGTATCGCTTGAGCAACATCACCAGCCGATAAAGTCCAAGGTAATCAGAATAGTTCTTGTTCAAAGAGAATCAGGTCCGGACAGACAGCATGTCATGTCCAGTATCTGCAAGGATTATCACCAGCCAGATTAGCATAGAAAGAATATAGCAGCAAAAGGCTCCCTTCTCATAAAAACAGCTACTGACAAATTATTTTCCCACGTAAAATATTATACCCCAAGATGTTCATAATTCAACCCCTTATTGTTTCAATTTCACAGTTCTACACAATTCCATTGGTATAGTTAATTAGGTGATCATTCTCCAGGCTATGTCATCCGGAACTTCAACAAGACAGTCCATTGTTTTTTTTCCGGATACTTTTAAAAAAAACGTTAGTTTTCATTTTACAAATGCAAAAGCAAATTGACATCGAAACAGCGTATAGAGGCATATCGTTGATATCATTAATGGTACGTAGTACAGGTGGTAGCAGCGGGGGAAGAAAGGCACAATGGGGATACATATTCATTCATAGGCGTATTACAGTGAAGAAGGAGCATGGGGCATGCCACTAACTCTCAGTGTGTTGATTACCGGGATCGGTCCTCTCGCTCTTTAGTAAGGTTAGGCCCACCGTCTCCATCTGACCCACTCTCCCTGCTGTCAGTTGTATCCTGAGAGGAGGGCTCCCCCTCTGCCAACCCAAAAGTACACATTTCACGCCAAACCATTAGGTTCGCTTGTAGCTTCTCGTCCCTTCGGGTGAGTTTCATATGGGCTTCTTCGTCTAGGGACCAGTCTCGAACGTCTTTAAGCCAGATGGGCACTTCCAGGCCCCTCTGCCCCATCTAAGTTATAGCTACCCTGCACCTAGCGAGCAATAGCATTAATTGTAGGAGCTTATATGGGAGTTTCTTTTTCTTGGGCTTCCGGACAGATGCAAGTAAACAACTCAAGGGTTCCAGCTTCACCTGAAGACCCGTGACCGCAACAATCCTGACCACCATCTCCGCCCAAAACTGCCTGACCATTGGACAATCCCATGTGTAAAAAGCCCACTTTCTCTGTTGTACATCTTGGGCATCTATCTCCCCTGTCACATGAAACGCGTTTCAGGGATACCGGGGTTAGGTAGGTGCGATGCAAGAAGTTAAAGTGCGTTAGTTTAAATCTGGCATTACAGGAGACTGTGCGTGTGAGGGAGCCTATGTGTGCCCATTGTTTCTCCTCCAGCTGGACAGCGAGATCTTTCTCCCAAGCAGCCTGAGATAGCGGCACGGGTGGGTGGAATCCTGTTTCATAGCTTTATAGAGGAGAGAAATTAATTTGCGACCTGTACCACACATGAGTAGGATATCTAAAGTTTGTGTCGGAGGTGGAATGTCCGGGTACTGTGGCCAGGTGATCTTCACCACATCCTGAATTCCCCGATAGTGTAGGAATTGGCCCTGTCCGAGGCCAAAGTTCTCTTCGCCTGTTCGTAAGTGATGAAGGTCTCGTTGGGAGAAAGGTCGGCAAGAACTTCGCATCCACCCTCCCTCCAAGGTTGAAAGGACATGCATCTTCCCATGTCTATAAAGGGGGCCAATGTCCAGATCGAAAGCTCCCTGTGAAAGGGCACTTTCCGTAAGACTTTCTTGACAAACCGCTGCCATATACCGGCTGTATGTCGCACTATGTAGGGAAGAGATGTCTCCGACCCCCCGCCGTGCATCAGTGCCTCCTGTAGTTTCTGGGTGTCCACCCTGCCAGAGAGTTGGAGTTTCTCCCAATTATCCGCGTCTGTCAGTCAACGTGCCACAGGCTGTAATTGGGCCGCGTAGTAATATAAATTGAAGCGTGGAGCTTCCAGTCCGGCCTCTTCATAGCTGCGTATAATTGTGTTGAGAGCTACCCTACTGTGCCGGTCCGCCCAGAGCAGGGACGTGAGTAGCATGTTCAGGGTTTTGAAGACTCGCAACGGCAACTGGCACAGTGAGTTCTGGAGGACATAAAGTTTCCTAGGAAGCATCACCATCTTAGAGATGGCCAGCCTGCCCATCAATGACAGTGGAAGAGTGTTCCAAAATGTCACCGACTGTGGCAGGGACGTGATTATGCGGTCTACATTCCGGGCCAGCGCCTGTGTGTCCGTCGCGGCCACCTGTATCCCTAGCTAACGGAAACTCACCTGTTCCCAGTGCAGCCCCAGGTCCGGGAGATCCCCCAGGGGTAACAAGGCCAGTCCCGCCAACGGAAAAATCAGGGACTTACTGCGGTTGAGTCGCAATCCAGAGACCTCTCCAAACCTATCTAACTGGCACAGCAATACCGGTAGTGCATCCCAGGGAGAAGCCAAATAAAACAGGGCATCGTCAGCATATAGGGAGATAAAATGACTCGTCTCACCCATCATTCCATTTCAGCCCTGATCCGGACTGCGAAGGGCTCTATGGCAAGATGAACAGTAAAGGTGAAAGGGGACACACTTGGCGAGTGTCCCTTCCCAATTGCCAGTCTTCTGATCGCGCGCCCCCAAGTTTTACCCTTGCTCGGGGTGCCGTATACAAAATGCGAATCCAGCGACAAAATTTGGGACCCAACCCCACAGCGCGTAAGACCTCGAGAAGGTAACCCCAATCTACTGTGTCGAATGCCTTGGCAAGGTCAATGGATACCAAGACCATCTGTTCCTCCCGATTGCGTACCTCATGCATGACATGGATGAGCCGGCGCAGATTCATACCTGTGTTTCGGCCCGGTCTGAACCCACATTGGTCCTCATGGACTAAGTGAGGCATGTATGGCGCCAATCGAGTAGCCAAAAGTTTGCATAAAATTTTAACAGCTGTATTAATCATAGTAATAGGTCAATATGATAAGGGCTCATGAGCATCCCCTCCCGGTTTCGAAATCATACATATTTCCCCCTGTGTCGTACTTGGTGGGAGAACTCTGCGTTCAAATGCCTCGAGGTAGACCTGCAACAGGAGGCGGGGAAGTGTACCCGTGAATGCTTGATAGAACTCAGGAGGGAACCTGTCACTACCCGGGGACTTGGCTCGTGGTAGGTTCTGCAGAGCGGATTGCACCTCCCCCAGTGTTAGGGGTTCGTCGAGCTCTTTCTGTGCCGATTTAGGGATAGACCGTAGGGTCAGGTCATGAGGGTAAAGAAGATAGGCTGCCTCACTGAATGCGGGGCCCGTGGCATACACTGTTTGCAGATAGAATTTTAGGACCTGCAGTAGCCTCACTTCTGAGTGGACCAGTCCTCCCGCGGGCTCTCGCAAAGCCACAATCGTGGCAGGGGGGTGTCCCCGCCGGAGAATCCAGGCCAAGAGACGGCTCGATGTATCCCCTTCCCTATGAAGGCGTTGTCTGTAATGTGTGAGGATGCATTTGTCGAGCCTGTCCCAAATGCCATGGATGCGTTCCCGGATGCCATTTTCCCTATGTAGGAAGGTGAATATCTGACTATGGTTACCCCCAACTTTTTGCCTAGTGTCTCACTGGTTTTTCGACTTAGTTGGCCTGAGATCCTGCCATTCAGGGTCTCAGGCTGTCTGCTCTCTCTTTAAAATGGACTCCATGTACCCTAGGTACATTACCAATTGGTAAGGATCACCTTATTGGACCATGTACAGTGTACCCTAGGTACCCAGGGCATAGGTGTACCCTAGGCCTCCCAGGGGCTGCAGCATGTATTATGCCACCCCTGGCCTGGCCTTCCAATCAGACACAACTGGCTGATCACTCAGCTGGGGCAAGGTCGTGTAATCACCCCTTGCTTAGATATAGTATACCTATATCTACCCTTAAAATAGACACTTGTGTACCTGTGAGCCACTCCTATGGAAGGCCTTAACAATCCTGGAGGCAGAGTGCTTGGTAACATGTGAGATGGTGCTCTAGCATGAGCTGAGCCTGTCTGCAGCTTTCGGAACCATGTCCTTATAGCTGTTCTATGATATCGCCTACCATATACTCTTAAAGTGCCTTATAATCTTAAACGGTTATGGTAACTATGGTTTGGCTTTATCAAAACATGTCGTGTAAGGTGTCTAACACTTTGTAATAATACCCCCATACCATTTCTGGTGATGAGGATATTATTCCTCCCTTCTAGAGGGAGAGACATGTTAAAATCCTACTTTGCTGTTTAACTCTGAACAAAGCCTCAGCATCACAAAATGGATGCTGCTGCCACAGACACGAGTCTGACCTCCTGCAGCTGGGAGCTTGGACAATAGGTTTCCTGCTTGGGGAGGTGCTAGCACCTCCTCAGACAGACTTTAGTGTATTGGGGCAGGGAGGGCTGAAAGGAATGAGACATGCCTGGGGCACACAAGGTGCTCCATGCATAGTCCAGTTCAAACCAGCGCTGGGGCACTCCAGCCCCAGCCCCAGCCCTGGCACAAAACTGGACAAAGAAAGGGGGTGTAGCCACTCCCCTTCCTGGTCCCACCCATAGGAGGGACCTTGCAGGTAGCCCAGACCACTAGCCCAGTATATTAGAAGGTAGCTGAGCCCTGCAGAATTAGATTATCCTGAACCTGCATCTTGAACAGAAACTCTGGACCTTCGACATTCTACTACGGAAGAAGATTGAAGAATCTCCCTTGTGGCCAAGGAGTGACCACCCTGGGCAACCAGGCACCATCCAGCGACCGCTGCTTGCTTTGCGACTGATCCTACGAGAGACGACTGCAGAGACTGACCAGCGCCGTGACTTCCAGACACCTCTGAACCAGATCCACATCTACAGCAAACTGAGACCCGTGGAGGCGAGGAGGGACGTGGGACCGGCGACTTGGGAAAAGTGGCTAGTAACTGACTAGCGCGACTTCTGAGGCTTCCTCGAGGCTGTGCTTGGGGAATTGAGAAGCCCCAATCCCGAGCACCATCTGCAAAGAAGATCAGCTCCCCACACTTCACGTGTTCTGCGTGGGGCCCTTCTGCACCTGAGTTGCTCGACGTGTTGTCCGGTTGCTGGCCCGTTGGCTAGTGACCTCTGTGACGACGAACCTTCAATTTTGCCTTGCTGGTCCGGCTCCTCCAGACTGGCACCCGCTCCCCTGTGAAAGGGAAGCACCCCAAACCTTCCTGGTCTGCGACAGAAGCAAGTCCTCCATCCTGCTTGGGTTACGCTTGCCAAGGCTTGTTCGGTCCTAACTCGACATCGCCGCCGCCGACAGCAAGAGCCTTCGTGGGACAGCTCGCCTCCTGGTTCTGGTCATCCTCGACACCTCCTGGTACCCGTGGCTGCTGCGACAAGCTTCACCTCTTCACCTGCATCTTCACGACATCGCCTGGTTCCTTCCTGGTTCCTTCCCGGCTCCTGGCTGGTGACCTAGACTCTGTCTCTGCTTGCAGGTATCCTCCTTCCTGATTCCATCCTTGGAATCCACCGGACACTCTTCACTGACTGCCTGTCAGCAACTTTCTTCAGGCATCCATAGGAGTCGACGACGAACCCCGACGCAAGTTCACACCTATGCACCCGCAGCCCGTGGGCTAGGTAACTTGAGTACTCCGGTGCTCACAAGGGTATTGACTATCCAAGTGTCTAGTTTCCAAGTCTCTAACTCCTAGTTCCTTCCGAAGTGTCCTAAAACTCTTTATTTCTAAACATTACTATTTCTATCGACTTTAACGCATTACGCGTGAGTGTTTCCACTCTGCACCTGAATCCCGTGGGCCTCCCACTGCCTAGCAACTGATAGGATAGTGTAGCCCCAGCGATTCCCTAGGCCTAGGCCTATCCTGTGTTTGTGACAGTGGTTCTTATACCACTTACTTAGTATATGGTTTGCGTGGCCCCTAGGGACTAACTGTATTACTTACCTGTGTGACTTATGTATGCTTGAATAAGACTGTGTTGTACTTACCTTGAATCTCATAAAGAGTGCTGAGGGTGTTTTGACTAGAATAAATACATTCTATTTTTATAATATCTGTTGTGGTGTCCTTTCATTTGGTATTCAAGGGGTTGCAAATGGTATAACAGCTGGCTTCACATGCCATACAGAGTTTAGCCTAAGACTGCTCTTGTCCATGCTACCACTAGTATAGCTGGTCTATAAGGTTGACTTTACAACCAATCACCATAAGGGTTGTTTAGACTGATACAAGGTGTACACTAGAACTAGTGACATCATATATCAGGCCAACTTCTCACATTGGTGAGCAGCGGGTGGGATCTGAGCTTGCTGTTGTAATACCATTGCAATCTTGAGATATCAAATTGAAAGATCACAAAGATATTTGTAAGGTACATATAACATAGCTTATAAATACTTAAGTTCTACTGAACTTAGTTGTTGTAGGTTGAAGGGCCTAGCACACCCTGACTACAACTGCTAGAGAGGTTTAGTAGGTACAACTAGTGTAGGTAGGTGCTCACACCACACCCTCACTAGATCATGTCTCTGAGAGGAGATCAAGTTGATTCTCTCTCAGGAGGGGTAGATCCTAAAAAGATACCCTCTAGATATGATACCCTAACTTTTCAGAAGATGAGACAATTGTGTACCTCCAGAAAATTAAAACAGGGTTCAAACCCTACCCTCATTCAACTAGTGGAGACCTTAGAAAAGTATGATGCTCGGAGAGCCTCCCAGGTACAGGTGAGGGTCTACCCTCTACACATGAGTCAGAAGGGACTTCAGAAGATGAGGTAGACAGCCAGGTCCAAGTTAGGAGACTTAGCCAGGCTAATTTAAGCCTACATGGGAGTCTGACTGGGGTCCCCCCATTCAGACCCTCAAGTGGACTTAACCAGAGAAGCAGGAGAGGAAGATCCCCTTCAGGGGAATCTATACACTCCCATGTCTCTAATAGCTCCAATGCCTCTTCTCACAGGGGAATGACTTCTCCACAGAGAAAAGAGCATCAGGCCAGAATGAGGGAAGTCAATCTGAGGATTGAAAGGGAAGAACTTGCCCTTGCCAAAGAGAGACTTGCTCTGGCCAGTGAGCAAACGTTAAGTGGGCTAGGACCCACTGGTGGCAGCAACATTCCTAGAGATAGGGATAGGTCTTATGACCATAGAAACCTAAGCAAGATAGTCCCCCCATATCAGAATGGGGATGACATCCACATGTGGATGACTGCTTTGGAGAGGGCCTGCAAAGTACAGCAGGTACCCCAGAGTCAGTGGGCAGCTACCTTGTGGCTCTCCTTTTCTGACAAAGGTAGAGACAAGCTCCTCAAAGTTAGTGATGAGGATGCTGACAATTACACAGTCCTGAAGAGTGCTCTGATAGATGGGTTTGGCTTAACCACTGAGCAATATAGGTTGTTGTTCAGAGACACCCAGAAGACACAGACACAGGACTGGTCTGATTTTGTGGATTGTGCCACTAAGGCTTTGGAGGGTTGGTTAACTGGCAGCAAGGTGCAGGACTATACAGGATTGTACAACTTGATTATGAGGGAGCAGATCCTTAGTAATTGTCAAAACCAGCTTCTCCATCAACACCTGGTAGACTCAGATTTGACCTCTCCCCAAGAATTGGGAAAGAGGGCAGATAAATGGGTCAGGACCAGGATTAGGCCTAAAAATCAGGGTGGTGACCAAAAGAAAGATACCACCAAGCCTCAAGAGAAGGGTGGGGATAAAACAAAAGAGAAATCTTCCTCAGGGCCCCAAAACTCCACACAGGGTGGTGGGTCCCAAGCTCCCTCCTCTACCACAGTTAAAAAGCCTTACTGCCATGAATGTAAAGTTCCTGGGCATTGGAAAACTGACAGCAGTTGCCCAAAGGCTAAAAACAAAACTGTTCCTCCAATTACTCCTGTAACACCACCTATTACTGTCAGCAGTAATCCCCCAGGTGGTGGGAGTGCCCCCAAAAATTTGGTTGGGTTTTTTTGGGGTACACAGGTGGACCCTGGCTTAGCCAAGTCCCCTACAGCAGCTACTCTTGTCTGTGATGGTGGCATGGGGTTTGCCAACTTCACTGCCTGTCCCAACACTTTGGGTAGGTACAGACAGGAACCCTACATCAATGGTAGAAAAGCTGAGGCCTACAGAGACACTGGAGCTAGCATCACTATGGTGACTCACAGACTAGTTCCCTCTGAGCAGCTTTTGCCTGGTTTCTCATACCAGGTAACTAACATTGATGGCACACAGAACAGTCATCCCATGGCAGAGGTATGTCTCAGCTGGGGAGGGGTCACTGGCCCTAAGAGGGTGGCAGTGTCCCCAACCTTGCCTGTAGACTGCTTACTGGGGAATGACTTGGAACTCTCAGCTTGGGCTGGAGTTGAACAAGACACCCATTCTAGAATGGTAGGCCTTTCACAAAAGGGTAGTGGGGTTGTGCAAGCCACAATCCCTGTCCAAGTAGATTTCCTCCCTGAAAAGGTTGGAAGGGCAGTGGTAGCCACAGCCCAGGCAAAGACAGACTTCCCTGTAGAGATTGGCAGAGCTGTGACAGTCACAGCTCAAACCCAAACTGAGTGCCTCCCAGGAAAGGTTGGCAAGGCTGTAATGGTCTCAGCCCATACTCAGACTGACATAGGTGTAGTGAAGCCTGAAACTATGGATCACTTCCCACAAAGAGAGTAGTGGGGAGGAAGAAAAGTCTCCCTCTCCCCAGACATTAGGAAAAGGTCAGCCTCCTCGGGGATCTGACCTCACCCCTTGTGAAGGAACTGCCCCAGAGGTAGCCAGGCCTGGCCTGGCAGAGCCTCTGATGTCAGTGGACCCTTCCAAGGTGGGACCCAGTCTGGTGCAGGTAGCCTGCCTCTCTCTCCCCTGCCTCAGTCAGCCCAGGGCTGCAGAGGTCAGGGAGGCCAGTGGACCCCAAGAGGGCCCCTGTCCACAAGAACCCCCCCCCCATCAAAAGAATGAGGATTGCCTGGCTAGTAGCCCTAGCCAGGTGATGGTTAAAAACATTCCTGAGGGATCTCCTTTACAGGTAGTTAGGGACCTCCCCCAGAGGGATTCTGTTGGGCACAGGCAAACATGGGACCTTAGGGCCACAAACCTGACCTGTCCCTCCAGTAAGCCCACCAAAGGGACCCAGCCTCCAGCTTTAAGTAGCCAGAGGCTGACCCTGAGAGCACAGTGCAACTCAGTTAAAGAAAGAAAGGCATCCATGGTGGAGGATGATTGGAGGAAGCTGAGGCCTCACTTTGAGGACACTCACTTCAGTACTCCATCTCAACACCAGCCTTTTACTTTGAAAAGACACACCAAAGGTAGAGATTCCCTATGGTGGAGACCCTATGATACCTTTAGGATGAGGGATTGCTTAGTGGACCATGAGACAGGGGGTAACCATGCCAGTGCTGGTCCTTCCTTATATGGCCACTTAGGCAATATAGGCTTACCTGGTCAAGGACAGACTTATCTCCTTTCGTTTGGGGGGGGGTTGTGTAGGAAGGTGAATATCTGACTATGGTTACCCCCAACTTTTTGCCTAGTGTCTAGCTGGTTTTTCGACTCAGTTGGCCTGAGATCCTGCCATTCAGGGTCTCAGGCTGTCTGCTCTCTCTTTAAAATGGACTCCATGTACCCTAGGTACATAACCAATTGGTAAGGATCACCTTATTGGACCCTGTACAGTGTACCCTAGGTACCAAGGGCATAGGTGTACCCTAGGCCTCCCAGGGGCTGCAGCATGTATTATGCCACCCCTGGCCTGGCCTTCCAATCAGACACAACTGGCTGATCACTCAGCTGGGGCAAGGTCGTGTAATCACCCCTTGCTTAGATATAGTATACCTATATCTACCCTTAAAATAGACACATGTGTACCTGTGAGCCACTCCTATGGCAGGCCTTAACAATCCTGGAGGCAGAGTGCTTGGTAACATGTGAGATGGTGCTCTAGCATGAGCTGAGCCTGTCTGCAGCTTTCGGAACCATGTCCTTATAGCTTTTCTATGATATCGCCTACCATATACTCTTAAAGTGCCTTATAATCTTAAACGGTTATGGTAACTATGGTTTGGCTTTATCAAAACATGTCGTGTAAGGTGTCTAACACTTTGGAATAATACCCCCATACCATTTCTGGTGATGAGGATATTATTCCTCCCTTCTAGAGGGAGAGACATGTTAAAATCCTACTTTGCTGTTTAACTCTGACCAAAGCCTCAGCATCACAAAATGGATGCTGCTGCCACAGACACGAGTCTGACCTCCTGCAGCTGGGAGCCCTCCCAGCCAGGGAGGCCTGGACAATAGGTTTCCCGCTTGGGGAGGTGCTAGCACCTCCTCAGACAGACTTTAGTGTATTGGGGCAGGGAGGGCTGAAAGGAATGAGACATGCCTGGGGCACACAAGGTGCTCCATGCATAGTCCAGTTCAAACCGGTGCTGGGGCACTCCAGACACAGCCCTGGCGCGACACTGGACAAAGGAAAGGGGGTGTAGCCACTCCCTTTCCTGGTCCCACCCATAGGAGGGACCTTGCAGGTAGCCCAGCCCACTAGCCCAGTATATTAGAAGGTAGCTGAGCCCTGCAGAATTAGATTATCCTGAACCTGCATCTTGAACAGAAACTCTGGACCTTCGACATTCTACTACGGAAGAAGACTGAAGAATCTCCCTTGTGGCCAAGGAGTGACCACCCTGGGCAACCAGGCACCATCCAGCGACCGCTGCTTGCTTTGCGACTGATCCTATGAGGGACGACTGCAGAGACTGACCAGCGCTGTGACTTCCAGACACCTCTGAACCAGATCCACATCTACAGCAAAGCTGAGACCCGTGGAGGCGAGGAGGGACGTGGGACCGGCGACTTGGGAAAAGTGGCTAGTAACTGACTAGCACGACTTCTGAGGCTTCCTCGAGGCTGTGCTTGGGGAATTGAGAAGCCCCAATCCTGAGCACCATCTGCAAAGAAAATCAGCTCCCCACACTTCATGTGTTCTACGTGGGGCCCTTCTGCACCTGAGTTGCTCGACGTGTTGTCCGGTTGCTGGCCCGTTGGCTAGTGACCTCTGTGACGACGAACCTTCAAGTTTGCCTTGCTGGTGCGGCTCCTCCAGACTGGCACCCACTCCCCTGTGAAAAAGAAGCACCCCAGACCTTCCTGGTCTGTGACAAAAGCAAGTCCTCCATCCTGCGTGGGTTACGCTTGCCAAGGCTTGTTGGGTCCTAACTCGACATCGACGCCGCCGACAGCAAGAGCCTTCGTGGGACAGCTCGCCTCCTGGTTCTGGTTGTCCTCGACGCCTCCTGGTACCCGTGGCTGCTGCGACAAGCTTCACCTCTTCACCTGCATCTTCACGACATCGCCTGGTTCCTTCCTGGTTCCTTCCCGGCTCCTGGCTGGTGACCTAGACTCTGTCCTCTCTGCTTGCAGGTATCCTCCTTCCTGATTCCATCCTTGGAATCCACCGGACACTCTTCACTGACTGCGTGTCAGCAACTTTCTTCAGGCATCCATAGGAGTCGACGACGAAACCCGACGCAAGTTCACACCTATGCACCCGCAGCCCGTGGGCTAGGTAACTTGAGTACTCCGGTGCTCACAAGGGTATTGACTATCCAAGTGTCTAGTTTCCAAGTCTCTAACTCCTAGTTCCTTCCGAAGTGTCCTGAAACTCTTAATTACTAAATACTGCTATTTCTATCGACTTTATGTCATGGCCTGTATTTCTCGCGGCTGTCGGACAACCGGTTACAAAACTACATTTCCCACAGCGCCCCGTTTCGCTAGTTCTCGGCTTATGAAACCGCGCGTTTGCTGATTGGGCGGCTATATAAGCCCCGCCCAGTCCAGGAAGCGGGGCTTGACAGTCCTATTCCGTTCCAGCACGCCAGGCGGACGGTGCTTCCCCGCCGGAGGTCGGACGTGAAAACTACGTTCCAGATTCACTCTGCGATCAAGCTGCTTCCAGAGAATTCGTTCAGTCCAGGATAGCGCCGGGCGGAAGGTGTTTCCCCGCCGGAGGTCGGGCGCTTGCTTCACTCATGACGACATCTCGATAGGAACAGGTAGGGCTCCTCGGGAGCACGAGACCCTTGGTTCCTCTCCTGTACGCTTCCCTTGGGAGAACAGAGCGTGCTCGATCTTGTTACTAGGTACTTAGGCCCTTAACGCGTGCTTGAAAACGCGTAGTACAGCTTCCCAAACACTTCGTCAGTAGGAGCTGCACATTTCACGCTGTGCCGATAACAGCGTTGACTCATTTGGAAACCGAGATGCACGCTGTGGATTGAACAGCGTACAAGCTAGGAAAGACTTCAGTGGAGGACTACACGTCTGGGCTCGCACCCGTACCAGGTCACTCCCATCACTTAACTATTACACTTCCTTGAGTATATTGGTGTCCAAGGAACTACAACATCCTTTCCCCCACTCCTTGAGTTGGTGCTACCCTTCCCCATGCCCCGGCACATCAGAGGCTCGTCGAAAGATTCCATCGCACTGTCTTCAAGACCAGTCTCTTCACTCCCTTCTCTCCCGGTGGGGCGCCAGTTCCCAGAGTAGTTGTCTCCTCTCTGGGGGAAGCCGCGCTATCGGGGAGAAGGACCTTTTCTTCGAACATCGTCCCTGCTGTCTTCTAGTCAGGTTAGTGGTTTTCAGGTAAGCTGCTAACACAGTCACGACACTTTAACGCATTACGCGTGAGTGTTTCCACTCTGCACCTGAATCCCGTGGGCTTCCCACTGCCTAGCAACTGATAGGATAGTGTAGCCCCAGCGATTTCCTAGGCCTAGGCCTATCCTGTGTTCGTGACAGTGGTTCTTATACCACTTAATTAGTATATGGTTTGCGTGGTCCCTAGGGCCTAACTGTATTACTTACCTGTGTGACTTATGTATGCTTGAATAAGACTGTGTTGTACTTACCTCGAATCTCATAAAGAGTGCTGAGGGTGTTTTGACTAGAATAAATACATTCTATTTTTATAATATATCTGTTGTGGTGTCCTTTCATTTGGTATTCAAGGGGTTGCAAATGGTATAACAGCTGGCTTCACATGCCATACAGAGTTTAGCCTAAGACTGCTCTTGTCCATGCTACCACTAGGATAGCTGGTCTATAAGGTTGACTTTACAACCAATCACCATAAGGGTTGTTTGGACTGATACAAGGTGTACACTAGAACTAGTGACATCATATATCAGGCCAACTTCTCACACCCTATCCCTCCCCTCCGCATCAGGGGCTGCGCAAGTCTGTACTTCCAAGAGGTGTTTTTCCTCCTCCTGTAGCTCTCGTTGGAGCTGCCTCCGAACCCCGCATGTTAGATTCATATAGGCCCCTCTCACCACCGCTTTCAGGACTTCCCACTTCGTGGCATGTGATAAGTCCGGTCTGTCCCAGTTTAGAGCAATATAGTCAGTTATCGCAGTTTCTAGGTGATGCTTCCCTACTGGGTCCTCGAGTACCTCCGCCGGTAACCTCCAAGTCCGTGGGCGACAAATCGGGCCCCCCCAGTCAACCACACATGTTACAGGGGAGTGATCAGATAGGAATCGCGCTTGATGAGTCACCTCAATGGACATAGCCATGTCTGGGTTTGTGATTAAGAACCTGTCTAAGCGACTGTGCGTATTATGAGTGGGTGAAAAACACTTTCTGGGTTGGGTGTCTCTGGCGCCATATATCCTGGGCCCCTATATTCCCCATAACCTCTCGGAGTTTCATCGTCATCCTCGGTTTCGTGCCTGTGTGGGGTGGGAACCTGTCAAGGTCGGGGTCTAGGACACAATTAAAGTCCCCCATCCAGAGCAGTGGGACTTCTAGTTCCGATACCAGAAACTCCTGTAGGGACTGAAAAAAGTACGGGTCGTCGGTGTTTGGGGCCTAATTATTCATTATTGCAACATCTCTACCATCTAACTTAGCTCTAAGGAGTAGATAGCTCCCATGGATGTCAGCTTCTACATACTGGAGCGCAAATGGGGTACCCGGGCCCGCCCAGACAAGGACTCCCCTGGCATAGGTAGAGAGTGAAGAGTGGAAAACCTGTCCACGCCATTTCTTCTCCAACCTCTGAGCCCTTTTGTCAGTAAAGTGAGTTTCTTGGAGGTATGCTATCGAGATCTGATGTCTGCAGAGAAAGGACAGGACCCTGTATCTCTTGGTGCATGTACCCAGCCCCCTCACATTCCAGCTTAAATATTTAAACCCCATGGATGGTAAAGTAACCAAACTCTGTGTGTTCCCCGCCCCATGTAGCTACTTAGACCCTGTGCCCCAGACGCTGTACATACAATGCCTAAAAAAAACCAAGAACAACCCCCTAAGAAAACCCTCCCCCTCCCACGGGCAATATACTGACAACTATACATGCAAAAATGTCCTTCCCATGCTGGTGCACAGCTGCCCCATTAGCCCAACCGGGGCCAAAACTACCCTACAGAAAAAGAAGAAAAAACCCCTAGGTATAACTCAGACCAGCCGCCTCACGGCATATTTCAATGTCCCGAGCTGACCAGGTTTATACATGTGAAACAATAGGGCCAGATTGTTTGGTGACACCCACGAGATGCATACGACATCTACACATATACACATCCCCCAAAAGAGAAAAAAAGAGAAGGTCACCCATAGATACTATCTCAACAAGCATTTCTCCAAAGTCCCTGTGGGTCAATAATCACTAGGCCTCCAATGTCCGGCACCCTCTACCACAGCAGTATGAGTAAAGGAAAAAGGATATTGTCCTCAGGACGGGTCAGTAGTGGGTGTAAGTGGGTCCATGACAGTTTCTGAACCACATGGGTGGTTGGCGGGAGAGTTTCTGGTACCAGTCTCACTTCCGGAGTATCTGTTAAGTCTGTGGGGGAGAGTCATCGGAGTCTGAAGATTCCACACGTAGGGCGCTGTCCTCCCCCACCGTGATCTGCTGTCGCTCCACCTGAGCTTCGCCCATGGATCGATTCCTGCGCCTGCTCCTGCGGTTCCTCGGAGGTCAGGTCCCCCAAGGATTCCGGGATCCCCTCTGTTAATGCTGGGGGAGGGCCTCTCCACTGATTTCGAGCCACTCCCATACTTCCTCTGAAGAGTCAAAGAAATGAGCCTTTCCTTAGTATATCACCTTAAGTTTTGCGGGGTACAGTAACATGTACCGTAGGTGGAGTTCACAAAGCTTCTGCTTGATGCCAAGAAAAGATTTCCTCTGTTCCTGAACCTGGCGGGTATAGTCCGGATAGATGGATATTTTGGCGTTGTCAAAGGTGAGGTCTCTTGCTTCTCTCGCAGCTTTCAGAATACCGTCTCTGTCCCGATAGTTTAGTATTTTGGCGATGAGGACCCTAGGAGGAGCCCCCGGCGGAGGGACCAGCGCCCTGTGGGCTCTCTTTACCACAAAGACTTCCGACAGACCCGTGGGGCATAGCTTAGCGTGTATCCAGTCCTCCAGGAATCGCTCCGCATTGACCTGCTCCGAGCGCTCCGTGATCAGGACCCTGATGTTGCTTCAATGTGCCCTTACTTCCGCTTCCTCCGCTCGACATTCCAGCGCTCCAGTACTGTTGGTGAGCTGAAAGACCTGTTGCTTCAGGGTGGCCATTTCACCCTGCAGCTGGAGGATGTCCCCTTCCGCTGTGGAGACCTTATCCGCCACTTTCCGCAAATCCGCCTGCAGTAGGTTTACGTCAATGGAGACTGTCTCTATTTGTTTTTCCAGGGCGGTGCGGGACCTCTGTATCGCCTCTAGGAGCTCTGCTCGAGACGGCTTGTTGGAGGTGTCACCCTCTCTGTCCAGGCCAGTCTGACGAGTGATTTGTTGCGTGGGGAGGCGTTGTGTGGTATACTGCGTGATAGTGTTGGGGTTGGAGGCGAGGGGTAGCCTGTCCTTGCCCATGATGCAAGTGTCAGAGGAACACTCAGGGGTCCACAAGCCCTGCAATCACCGAGCTCAGTCTCACCTCATAGTGCTACAGGCACCAGGTTCACGTCCCTCCCGCAGGTGGCACAGAGAATGCGGAGGACCAGGTCGGGGGCCAGAGGGCCATCGTCCCCACATAGCGTATTAGGGGATCTCAGTCCCGTCGTGCTCCAGGTCAGGGCCGATTAGGTGGTCCAACAGAGACCCCAGGGCTGCCCACCTCAATATAGCCGCCGGTCCGGTGGCCGCAGGGCAATTATTCGGACCCCTCACTCGCCAGTAAGGGCATCTGCAGTACTCCCGAACTCTGGGATCGCCTCCGCAGCCGTCCCCAGGCAGGCAGACCGCCGAGGGTTCCCAGATGGGTCAGGCATCCCCGTGATCACCAGGCAGGCAAGGCCTACAATTCAATAGTCCGGACGGGCGTCACCGCACGCGGGGCAGGATTAGCTCTCCTGGGTCAAGGCAGTCGTCTCCCAGCAGGGCTCCAGCAAGTCATCAGTGTCTCATCTCCCGGGGACCCCAAGGGCCAGGGGGCCACCAGGTAGGGGGGTCACAAGCCAGCCAGTAACGTCGTGACTCGGTCTTGTGTGTGTCTCGGTCCAGCGCGGCCCACCACAAAGAGCGGCGCCCGATTGCGACCCCTCGTCTTTGCAGATACTCCGCCACAGCAGGCGGGAGAATGCGACCGCCCGATGCTTCTGGACGGCCGACGCCGATCACTGTCCAAGCGGTACCTCCGCTTGGGGACGCCCCGCGGCCCAGCCCATGGTACATGGCTCACCTCAGGGCCGGCAGGGTGGCGCAGGTACACCGCTCACTCCGGGAGCCCCCCAACAGCAGTGGGCACCTCCTCAGCAAGTGCTGGGGTCCCAGGAGCAGTTGAAGATAGGCCCGGCCCCAAACGCACTTCAGGCGGACATCGGACGCCTCGCGGCGCCCCTCGTGGATTGTCGCTAGCTCTGAGGCCTAATGACGACGGTTGGATCCGATGCACTTCGGGAGGCCCCCGATCACAGAGGGCACCTCCTAAGCAGCCGCCGGGATCGTGGGGGCGAACGGAGAGGGAATCGTCTTCTCCAATGTCCGGGCACAGCTCAGGGAGGTGTAGGCCGCATCCCCAGCCTCGCGTGAATACAGCCCGTCAGGTTGGCGGTCACGGAGTCGCTTTGGCCGATTCCAGGCCGTTGCCCAGTCTCACCCGCTCCCAGAGCGCTCCTGCTGCTTGCAGGGTCCCAGCCACTCAAAAAAGTCTATTGTGGGCGTCGGAGGAAAGGATATTTAAGGATTTTAGCGGCTGGTCGGTCGGAAGCCGAAGGAGCTCACGTCCTGTCAGCCATGCTGCTTGGCCACGCCCCAAAGACAGTCCATTGTTAATATGAAAGATGTCATCACTCCACGGAAGCAGGAAAGGAACTTGAAACGTCTTCATGTCCTCACGCTCGCTTCCACATCAGCTTGCAACATTGTTGACACAGTTATTCATAGAAAGAAATACTCTAACCGTAGAAAGTAAATTGTAGTGATATGCTATGCACAGCTAAACAAACAAATCAGCATTCTGGAAATAACTAAGGACAAAAGAAAACAAACATACAAAGAAAGCAAACAAACAAAAGAAAAAGAACTCTAGCAGGTTTTGAGGCCTTCATAGGAAAAGCATAAATCGTCGTTTTTCTGAGGAATAAAGCACACGCATTACTATTTAAGAAATAAAGAGAAATTACATAATGAAACGGAAATTAAAGATTCCTTATTCAAATTAGATTAAAAAGCGTAACTCAATTTCAAAATACAAGTTATTACTTAATCAGTTACTCTCTTGTTATGAAGAAGAAAACATAATTATGAAACATTTTACTCCGAGCAATTTCATTATTAATATTTATCAAAATTCTACTTATAAGTTTTGTTTTTATCAACTTTCTCTCTTGTCTCTTTCTAGTTCATGTAAAAAAAGTCATATTTTCCATGCTTTCAGCACCTTAAACATTGCAGCTTGTTTACTAAACGTTTTGTGTTTTTCTTACATATTTTCACGTTGTGCTTTTGCAACTTTCATATGTTAATAATTTTCACATTGTTAATTAGTTTATTAATAACACACTTATGAGCAGATTTGATAAAACATGATTATTCGCAAAAATCATGCGCCATCAAAGGCTAGGCTTGACATGGGGCGGTCTCCACCTCATGCTGAGGTGCTTTATATCCATAGAATGCCTCCAACAGAAGAGGTGCTTTACATCGATAGAATGCCCCCTACAAAACCAAGTAATATGAGCAGCAAGATGTTAAGAGTGAGGTAGGTTAGCAAGTGACTAGTGTGCGCCACCCTAAGAGTGAGGTAGGTTAGCAAGTGACTAGTGTGCGCCACCCCAACTTGGATGGCATTTTTTGTTATGTTGTTTTGGGTATGGGTTTTTGGTCTTGTTTGTGCCTGGTTGCTGCTGCCACTGATTGGGAAAGCAGCTGTCTATAACTTATTCAAACTTGCCATAATTGCCTGGTTGTGCTCCATTCTGACAGGGTGGCAAAGAGTCATGGACCAAATGAAGAAATAGGCCTGGAAACTGGAGCTTCATTTAGTATGTCTGGAAGTGGAGCTGGGTGTAACATTTTTATGAGATTTCCGCGCTCGCAACAGCCAAAACCCTACACACAGAGAACTGGAGCGGACCACAACTGGCTACCTGGGTAGCACTTACACGCTTTGCATATAGCCAGAATCTCCGCCCCTTCTTTAATTGGACCAACGGCCTCACTCCTCCACTGTCTCCAGTCCGTTGTTCGTCCTTCCCCCTGACAGTCCTATTTGTGACTCCGCCCACTTCCCCACTCAGCTGTCACTTTTGTGCCCGCCTTTTTTCTGGCGCTTGTAATGGTCTGGTCTCACCAGCATCTGTCAGTTAGCTTTTTAGCCACTCCCAATCCCTTGCACATCTCCGTTTCGGGCCCGCCCCCTGGCCACTCTAGCGCTCGCGCATGTCCCGTTAGCTGTAGCGGCGGATTTCCTAGCGACCCCGGTCCCCCGCAGCATTGTCAGTGTCAGTTTTGTCTCCGCAACATGGCGGCGGCTCAGGGAGGAGGAGGCGGTGGATCTGCGGTAACGGCGACCCCCGCTTCCCCTGCTGCCCCGCCTCCCTACCCACAGCTACAATATCAGACCCCCGGTGGCCCATGGGCCGCGGCGGGTAACCTGCAACAGCAACACACGGCCCGCAGTCTGGACCGGGCAATGGAGGAGGCGGTTACCTCGGGCATCCTCAGCCTGAGCGGCCGAAAACTGCGCGATTTCCCTGGGGGCGGCTACGACCTGACGGACACCACACAAGCAGGTGCGCTCCGCGTTTGTGGGTTTTTAATACTGAAACGGATAAAGGTTGAAATAAAAGAATAGCCTTGAACTGACGAGGCAGATTGAAGGGTACTTCTGCACATTGACGGGGGGACTGTGTGAGGGGAAACATTACAACCCAGGGAGGTGGCTACAGAGGAGCATCCCTACACTAATTAGAATATTTGGTCTATCCTTGCACTGCTTGGGAAGGTGGTGTACATACGTCCTTTGAGTGCAGCCCGCTCTCCCGAGGTAGTCTGATAGCGCTTGTATTCACAGCATCATCGGTCGCTAGGCCAGCTGCCAGAGTCTATGGATGGGTCCGCCAGAATTCCAGTAGCCATGCTTATCGACCAGAATTGTTAGTGCATGAATATTGTGGATCGACCTGTTTGTGCACTTACTAGTGCAATCAATTGCGCTAGATATCCGACAACAAGCGATAGCCCATTGGGTGGTGGTGTTGGCCTTTTTTTATCAGGCGATGCACTCTGGCCCCTTGAGTGTTATGACGGCCCCTAGTGATCCCGATATCCGCATATCAGTTGTGTGTTGTCATTTCAGGTAGCCTATAGAACATGCCCACATTATACAGATGTGTTTTTTTTTTTACACCACAATGCTGGTGTTATGAGTTTCCTTGTTTCAAGTAGTTTCCATCAAAATGTGATGATTGCATATCCGATGTAGAGCACGCTTTTACCTCTGATAATACAGATTTGGCCATTTGGCCCAGCTTTAACTAGTTATCAGCCTCCTGTTTACGGTTGAGTGGTTAAAGGAAGAGTACGGATCTGAGACTATAGAAGCTAAACATCCCTTAAAGACCTGTTTCTTTCTTTTCCTGTAGCTGTCTTCATGACGGCTGAAACCCCGAGTAGCATGAGCAGTGGCAGGGCTACCAAGGGGCAAGCCAGAGGTAGCAGCTGCTACCTATAACTGCCCCTAATTGACTTCAGTCAGTCTCGTAATTTTAATTGTAATTGCATTTTGTATAGCTCTTACTACTCCTGACGAGGTGTTGAAGTGCAGCACACTAAACTGGAACCCAAGGTTCGTGGTTAGTCCAGTGTTATTGGTTACCGTTAATTAAAGGGATTAGTCTTGTGTGCTCAAAGCCAACCATTCCATGCAGTCATTCCAGTTTCTTCATGGTAGACTAAATTAATAGTGTTTAGTTGGCATCATTATTAATGGGTTTTTGAGCTCCCCCACATGGTTAATGAGGTTAATAGTAGTTAGATTAAGTATTTTTAGGTTGCATCTGTATGACTTTAAGATGAAGTAGGAGAAATTCTGATCTTTTAAATGAGTTGTGGGAAATTTTCAGAAAATCGGGATCTGGCTAGACTTGCATGTGTCAGAGTAGGTTGTGCTGAAAGAGAGGAGGTGTGCAGAGAATGGAAGGAAAGGAGAGTGATATTTGGAAGCGAAGAAAAAAAGGGGGGTGACAAACAGAAGTTTTAATTAAAGATCTGTTTTTTAATGCTGGATTTAAGAAATGTAGAGAATATTTTTGAGACAGCATGCAATTTGAGGGCGAAATAATGTAGAAAGAAACATTATTGACTTGTGAAGATTTTTCTATATTAGGAATTTTTGATAGGTAGTAGAATCCTGTCAAACCAAACCATATTTCCACTGTTAGGTTACTGCTAGACCACTGATCCAGCAGGTAAGTTGTTTAGCTCAAGGGTTGACAGTGAAATATAATGGCTGGACACACATGTTGGGAAATATCAAGAGCTTTAGATAACACTCAGCGGAAGCAGTAACTTCAAGCACATAGCAGTGTGATAATATACAGAGGAAATTGTGTACAGATTGAAAAGGAGATTCTGCAAATGCTGGAGTTGATGTCTTTTTGGTGTTCATCCTAAGGTTTGGCTCACAGTATTAATTAAAAAGTAGTGTGGAATCCATTTGAATCTAAACAAAAGAGAGGAAGCAAAAAGGGGTGGGCTATATTTAATGAGGTCTAGCGTCCATTCCTCAACCTAGATTTGCATTTAAGAGGACCCAGAATCTCAAAGACATTTTGATCCACACAAGGCCAGCCAGAAACAAAACACAGAACCCCCAGGGCACACTATGGGGGCTCCCACCAGTCGTTGGACATTTCCCTTGTGGCAATTGTACCTCCTGCAAACAGACGATAACCACTAAGGAGATTACCCTTTCCGATACCTTCACATGGTCACTTACACGCCACACGAATTGCAACTGCATATACCTATTGAAATGCCCCTGTGGACTAATATACATAGGGATGACGACACGAGCTATTAAAACATGCATCACCGAGCATAAGAGCAATATAAGATGCATGAAGGAGACCACAAAACTGTATACCCACTTTAAGAGTTTACACCACACACCAGACTCCCTTAGATGGGTTGTTTTGGAATCACACCCGAGAATCACATCTCAGGCACTGTTCAAACTCGAACAAAGATGGGTACACAGACTAACAGCTGATAGGAGAGGATTGAATGATGATATACCATGGGGTGCACTGACGCACTGAGATGATTATACTGCTTCTACAGTATTATATTTTAATCTACACCCCTTTGACTCTCCGAGTGTGAAATGGGGTTGTCCAGCGATGAATAGGATACCTACTTCCGATTGGTTTACAGTATAGCTAGACTCCCCTTGTCTGTTAACCTTGTGCCGGTGGCTCTAGACACACCCTGTTTCCTACTCACATTTCCCATCCTTCTGTGCGACGCCCACAACAAACATTTCTCCTTCTGCTGTGCAACCCGCACATCAAGAATTAACTAATACAGGGCCTTATACATTATAGCTCTTTCTCTAGAGAGTGACTAGACTCCAACTGGGCCGCTCTCCCTGCTTATAATATACCCCTTTCCAAGATGGCGCCCACAGTCACGTAGAACTTGGGCGGGTCTTCATACACGAATCACATGACACTGGACGCCCAATCAAGTAACACGTTCTCACCTGTCTCAACCGGTTTAAAATGGAGCGCTGTAAAGTGAACATCATTTTCCGGTTTCGGCGGAGCGGGTAGGTTCTACAACCACCTTGGGCATCAGAAACATGAGTAACTGCTTGGACCGCGTAGCCATTGTCGGACGGACTGTGGTCGCTGGACGCGTGGGTGGACAGGTGAGCGCTGCTTTGGGGTGAGCTGACTCTGACATGGGCTGCCTGCTCTCGTGGGCGGCCCATCAGGCACTTGGGGTGGGGCTCTCCTCGGACGGTGTTCCTTGCTGCCTGCGGGCTTGGGGACCATAGTCTGCATGTCCCTAGCTGTACCTTGCGCACAGCAGGTGTACATTATTCATATACTCTCCGAGTTGAGAGCATTTTTACTGTACATTACAGGAGGCTACCACGCCATCCCAAAAGGCTCGCCACGCACCGATTGGAGCGGTACTAGTTTAGCGTTTAGGTGAGTTATATGACATCATCACCGCGATTTAGGTTTTACCTGAACTGAGTTTTTAAAGACCGCCTTGACACTGTGTCACATACTGCATCCACCAGTGCATGATCACTATATCCGTGCACATTTGCTTCCTGTAAAGTGCATGTATACGAGGAGTCTTCAGCTCCATTACCCTAATGTGTATATATATGATAAAATGATTTTAAATGATTTTTGTTGGCCTTCTATGCTTCTTCCCTTTCTTCTAGGCCACTCCATTGCGGAAGTGATAGATCAATTCACACTTTCTTAGGGTAGACTTGACTAGGTACATACACATACATGTGAGACCCTGTCATACACCCTCATGATTGTAGATAGTTTGCACCACACTGGTCCTGATGAATTGCTGCTGGATCCTCCTGACCATTAGGCGAGAAACATGTTGACCATCTGAGTTGAGCGTTGTTAGTTCTTGACTTAATGAGTCCAGACTACCGCCACTCACACTGTTTTTAAATAGGGTGATTTACTGACCTAATAAATTACGTTATTCAGACTAATCAACCCTTTTTAATACACCCACCAACATCTACACCTGCCTGGCCCTTACTTGCACTCATCTTACGGCAAGGAACAAAAGATCTTCGACAAAGAGCCCCTTTTAGGGTGCCTGTTGGGTATTGCAGCGCCGACCCGACGAGGAGCAAAACCCAGATGATGAAGCATGACACCTAGCTTGCTGGGTGTGTGAGGGTCTTAGTTCCACCCTTGCGGGTCCCCCACTCCCCTTTTTCATTCATTTTTTACATAATTTTTCACTTTATCTCCACCCGGGGTAGATTGTGTACCTCACAGAGTCACCCCTGACCAGGAGGAACAGCATACTCTTTCTTTGTATGTGAATCCATTTGAATGCCTCTGGTGTACATGGGCACCAGGTTCAAGGTGGGGATAGCTTCTTAGACAGTGCATTCCAGTGGCTGCACGCAGAATAGCAAACACCGGTGTAGTGTGGGGATGGTCAAAGGACTCCCATCCACTACAAATTCTATGAACACTTTTTGTAGCAAATGGCTGCTGATTGCCTTTGCTTCACACTATACCAGATAGTTAGCGCTGGGAGGCCCTGTTGCTGGGGGCAGCCACGTGCTTTCATAAATATTTTAACATAACATAACCTTAGACTTCCTGAAGCACTGCTGTTTTTTTGTTTTTTAAAGCTGTGGGTGAGGAGGATTAGAGCTGCAGGTTAAAGGGGACCCTTAAAGTGAGATCAAGACATTTGTCTATTTTGACCACCCTTCAGTGCAAAGCCCTCACGCCTCTTTGTGCATCTGTTGTGGGGGACACAGCCATTTCAAGGCAGCCGTTACCACGCATTACCATTACCATGCATAACCTTTACCACGCAGGGTTTTTACAACACATGTCGTTACCACACATGCCTTTACAATGAATTACGTTGTAGAGGCATAAATGGTAAAGGTGAGTATCAAGAGTATGTGTGTGTATGTATATATATGGGAAATGTTTTTTTTAAAAAGGGTCTGGGATGGACATTTTTAGGCTTTAAGGTGAGAATGGGTTTTTGGGTGGCAAGGGTATATTTAGTGTAGGTTTAGGTTTTTGGGTGACAAGGATAATTTTGGTGTTTAAGGTGGGTATGGGTTTTTGGGATCAAAGGTAATTTTAGGGTTTAGGTTGGGTATGAGTTTTTGGGTGGCAAGGGTCATTTTAGAGTTTAGGGTAGGAATGGATTTTTGGGTGGCCAGGGTAATTATAGGGTTTACGGTGGATACGGGTTTTTGGGTGGCAAGGGTAATTTTAGGGTTGGTATGGGTTTGTGGGTGGCAAGGGTAATTTTAGGGTTTAGGGTGGGTATGCGTTTTTGGAAGGAAAGGTTTATTTTTGGGTTTTGGGTGGGTATGGGTTGTTCATTTGCAAGGGTAATTTTAGGGTTTAGCATAAGTATGGGTTTTTGAGTGGCAAGGGAATTTTTAGGGTTTAGGGCGGGTATACGTTTTTGGGTGGCAAGGTTAATTTTACAGTGGGTATGGGTTTTTGGATGGCAAAGGTAATTTTAGGGTCTTGGGTGGGTGTGGGTTTTTGGGTGTCAAGGGAATTTTCAGGGTTTAGGGTGGGTATGTGTTTTTGGGTGGCAAGTGTAATTTTAGGGATTAGGGTGGGTGTTTTTGGGTGGCAAGGGTAATTTCAGGATTTAGGGTGGCATAGGTTTTGTGTGGCAAGGATAATTTGAGGCTGGGTATGGGTTCTTTGTGTTGCAAAGGTAATTTTAGGGTTTAGAGTGTATGGATTTTTGGGTGGCACAGGTAATTTTGGGTTTTAGGGTGGGTATGGGCTTCTGGGGGGCAAGGGTCATTTTAGGGTGGGTATGGGCTTCTGGGGGGCAAGGGTCATTTTAGGGTGGGTATGGATTTTTGGCTGGCAAGGGTAATTTTAGGGTTGGTATGCATTTTTGGTTGGCAAGGGTAATTTTAGGGTTTTGGGTGGCAAGGGTACTTTTAGGGTGGGTATGGATTTTAAGGTGGCAAGGGAATTTGTGTTTAGGGTGGGTATAAGTTTTTGGGTGGCAAGGTTAATTTTAAAGTGGGCATGGGTTCTTGGGTGGCAAGGGTAATTCTTGGGTTTAGGGTGGGCATAGGTTTTTGGGTGGTAAGGATAATTTTAGAGGTGGTATGGGTGTTTTGGCTGCAAAGGTAATTTTAGGGTTTCAAGTGTATATGCTTTTGGGTGGCAAAGGACATGTTAGGGTTTAGGGTGGGTATGGGCTTTTGGGTGGCCAGCTTAATTTTAGGGTTTAAGGTAGGGAATGGGTTTTTGGGTGGAAAGGGTAATTTTAGGGTTTAGGGTGGGTATGGGTTTTTGGGTGGCAATGGTAATTTTAGGGTGGGTATGGGTTTTTGGGCAGCAAGGGACATTTAGGGTTTAGGGTGGGTATGGAATTTTGGGTGGCAAGGGTAATTTTAGGGTTTAGGGTGGGTATGGGTTTTTGGATGGAAAGCGTCCTTTTAGGGTTTAGGGTGGGTATGGGTACGGTCGCAAGGGTAATATTAGTATTTAGCATGGGTATGGGTTTTTGAGTGGCAAGGGTATTTTTAGGGTTTACGGTGGGTATGGGTTTTTGGATGGCAAGGTTAATTTTACAATGGGTATGGGTTTATGAGTAGCAAGGGTAATTTTACGGTTTAGGGTAGGTGTGTGTTTTTGTGTGGCAACGATCATTTTAGGGTGGTTATGGGTTTTTTGGTTGCAAAGGTAATATTAGGTTTTAGAGTTTGCATGGATTTTTGGGTGGCAAAGGTACTTTTGGTGTTTAGCGTGGGTATGGGTTTTTGTGTGGCAACTGTAATTTTAAGTTTTAGGGTGCGTATGGGTTTTTGGGTGGCAAGGGTACTGTTAGGGTTCAGGGTGGGTGGTAAACAACCTTTACAACAAAACTTTTACAACGCACTACCATTACAACGAAACTTTTACAACGAACGCGATGTAACCACGCAATGCCATTACAACGCAAGTCTTTACATCGACTTGCGCTAGATGGTGTGCTAACATTACAAATAGTGTAGTTTACTATCCCAACACCTTTCCTACTGTTAAGTGGACTGGAGTTGGAATAGTAAATTACGCTTTTCTAATGTTAGCATGCCATCTAGCGCAAGTCAATGTAAAGACTTGCGTTGTAATGGCATCACGTGGTTACATTGCGTTCGTTGTAAAAACCGCGATGGAACTGCACGCGTTGTAAAGACTCGCGTTGTTACATCATACATCCGGGTGGGTTTAGATTTTTAGGTGGCAAGGGAATTATTAGGATTTAGGGTAGGAATGGGATTTTGGGGGCAAGGGTAATTTTAGGGGTTAGGGTGGGTGTGGGTTTTTGGGCAGCAAGTGTAATTTTGGAGGGCAAGGGTAATTTTAGGGTTTATGGTGGGCATGGGTTTTTGGGTGACAAGGGAATGTTTGAGGTTTTGGGTGGGTGGGTGTTTTTGGGTGGCAATTTTAGGATTTAGGGTAGGAATGGGCTTTTGGATGTAAAGGGTAATTTTAGGGTTTAGTGTGAGTATGAACTTTTGGATGGAAAGGGTAATTATAAGGTTTAGTGTCGGTATGGGTTTTTTGGATGGCAAGGTTGATTTTACAGTGGGTATGGGTTTTTAGATGGTAAGGTTAATTTTACAGTGGGTATGGGTTTTTGGGTGGCAAGGGTAATTTTAGTGTTTAGGGTGGGTATGAGTTTTTAGGTGGCAAGGGTACTTTTTAGGGTGGGTTTAGATTTTTAGGTGGCAAGGGAATTAGGGTTTAGGTTGGGAATGGGTTTTTGGGGGGCAGGGGTAAGTTTAGGGTGGGTGTGGGTTTTTGGGTCGCAAGTGTATTTTGGGGTTGGTATGGGTTTTTGGGGGGGCAAGTGTCATTTTCGGGCTAATGATGGGCATGGGTTTTTGGGTGGCAAGGGAATTTTCGGGGTTTAGGATGAGTGTGTGTTTTTGGGTGGCAAGGGTAATTTTAGGGTTTTGGGAGGGTGTGTGATTTTGGGTGGCAAGGGTAATTTTAGGATTTAGGGTGGAAATGGGCCTTTGGATGCAAAGGGTAATTTTAGGGTTTAGGGTGGGTATGGGTTTTTGGGTGGCAAGGGTAGTTTTAGGGTTGGTTTGGGTTTTTGGCTGGAAAGGGTAATTTTAGATTTGAGCACGTGTATGGGTTATTGAGTGGCATGGGTATTTTAAAAGTTTAGGGTGGGTATGGCTTTTGGGATGGCAAGGTTCATTTTACAGTGGGTATGAGTGTTTGGGTGGCAAGGGTAATTTTAGGGTTTAGGATAGGTATCGAGTTTTGGGTGGCAAGGGTAATTTTAGGGTTTATGGCAGGCATTGGTTTTTGGGTGGCAAGGATAATTTTAGGGTGGGTATGGGTTGTCTGGTTGCAAAAGTAATTTTAGGGTTGCAAGTGTGTATGTGTTTTTGGGTGGCAAGGGTAATTTTAGGGTTGGTAAGGGTTTTTGGGTGGCAAGGGTAATTTTAGGGTGGGTATGGATTTTTGGGTGGCAAGGGTAATTTTAGGGTTTAGGGTGGGTATGGGCTTTTGGGTGGCCAGGGAAATTTTAGGGTTTAGTGTGGGTATGGGTTTTTGGGTGGCAAGCGAAATTTTAGGGTTTAGGGTGAGTATGGGTTTTTGGGTGGCAAGGGTAATTTTAGGGTGAAGGGTGGGTATGGGTTTTTGGGTGGCAAGGGTAATATCCGGTGTAGGGTGAGTATGGGTCTTTGGGTGGAAATTGTAATTTTAGGGTGAGTATGGGTTTTTGAATTGTAAGAGAATGTTTGATGTTTAGAGTGGGTATGGTTTGAGGGGCTGTGGGGTTTTAGGGAGACATATTTATGTATTTATGTGTATTACTATATATATATATTATAGAATTTGACATTACATGCTTCGAGCTTCCACCCCAAACACCTCATTAACAGCATCCCCTATGGGGAATTTTTAAGAATTCGTAGGGTGTGTACCTCAGCTAGAGATCTTGTCTATTATCAACAAGAAGCCAAAACCAGGTTCTCACAGCGAGGATATGATGTAAAAGTAATAGATCAAGCTATGACTAAAGACAACATGAAAACTAGAGAAGAAATGCTCCTTCCCACTGATAGTTGGATATCTCAGGGCAGAATGTTAATTCTAGGGGACAAAACACTGAATCCAGTGTGAGGCTTATCACCACCTATAGCAGACAGGAGAGGAACATCAGAGCCATTATTAATCAACAATGGCCATTTGTGTTAATGGGTGCTACCTTGGGTCAAATGTCACCTAAGAAACCCACATTTACTTTTCGGAGAGCACCCTCAATGAGGAAGGCGTTGGTTAGGAGTAGCCCAGAGCTGGATATAAATACCAATTGGCTGTCCCCCAAAAATGGCTTTTACAAATGCAGCTCATGTCTGGCCTGTAAATTTGGGGTCAATATGTATACTTATACAACAGCGTTCAGGTCCAGATCCATTGAGTTAAAAGGATTCTACAATTGTAGATCCGAATTTGCAGTGTATGTCCTTGAGTGCACCTGCGGACTGCGTTATGTGGGCAGCACTAAGCCGCAGGTGCACATTAACATTTTACAGCACTTGAGAGCTATTGTAAATTAAGTTCTATCATACCTGGTGGCTCGCCACTTCAAAGACAATCATGATAACAACCTCAGCTGTATCAAAGATTTTGTAGTTGGAGCAGTTCAGGCGCCAAGGAGTGGTGGCAAGAGAGAGAAACTATTACGTCAGCTGGAGTCTAAATTTATTTTATAACTGGACACTGACACCTAATGGCCTCAATACTAGTGATGATTCACATGATTTCTTATAAACATGACTATGTCCCTGATACAACTTTTTAACCATCTTAGCTGCTATTACACGTTAAGATCTGTTTCCCAAGTTGAGTGTAATGCATTAAGTGATGCGAGGCATTCCCATAGCGTTATATTACAGATGTAGTAGGTACTTAGATATATATTTTTTACCAAGTAATAAGGTAACTGGTTGTACCCTACTCAGCATTGAGGCTGTTATATATTTAAACAAGAAGGCTGAATGACCAATTCACAGTGCACTAATTAGTTTTATTGCTATTGTTACATCTTTTAGCTACAGCTTCGACTATTATGAATAATATAGTTCTGTACAGTGGGCGTTTTTTGCACATATTTGATCAAAACGAATTTTCTCATGTATTGTAACAATAATGCACTTTGATTATAGAATTGGAAATACGTAGATACATATTTTGTGCAATATTCACCTGATTGGACATGGGGTATTGCATTTACCACTTTGGGTATCGAAAGGTTGAAATTAATTTCACTGGTAGATAACATGCCTTATGATACAGCGCCTTCATTTAGTTTCAACAATTTACAACTTTGTATTTTATAATTTGCTATACTTGTACAAGTGCACTTAAGTCGCGGCTCTTTTTGATCCGCGATATTGGTAAAGTCTGTCATTAGTTGTTATCATTTTGTGCGTAGTAGCGAATCATGTGGTTTTTGGGTTTAAATAACAGGAAATGTCTTACCGCGATCATGTGATCAAGGCCATTTGGTGCTGCCGAAACGCGTCAGGGACACAATTGAATAATATTAAATAAATTCACAGTTTTTGGCACCGCAGCAGTTGGAGTCTGTGCCCGCTTCTTTGGAAGTTTGCTGCAATTGGGATCTTTTGTTTGAATATATATACAAATATATATATCACAAAGTAGCCCCTCCAGAAAGAAAAAGCTCAAGGACACAGCGGGGATTGCCTATGGGAGCCTCTTTATTCACCGGTACAGCGTGCAGATGCATTTCGGCATATTAGCCTTCTTCAGTGCTGCTGGTACCTCGTGACCAACTTCCCCCTCCTTTTAAAATCCTTGGGCGCTCCCAATGGTGGGAGATCAGCTGCACCTGCTGCGCTGGGCTTGATGCAGTCTAATGGGAGACTGCAACTCGCAGCATGCAACACGAAGTGTGTGTAATGGCAGGATACAATGTTATTTCAGTGAGCGCTGTTGTGTGCCAGGTAAGATTGAGGGGGGCCGTGTAGCAGCGGATGGTCTCGCAATGATGGTGCCAAGAATTCCCTCCGGTCCCCAACGCCCCAACCCCAACATGGAATCAGCCGGGCCGTAAAGCAAGCAGAAATCACACATGCCTCCCCGTGAAGTCATGGACTGCCGGAACAGCAGCCACAGGCATGGTTCGTTGTCGTGGTGGTCCCGGATAAATCAATCCCTTGATTAAAGCACACAGTCATATGCCAACAGACCCAGGACACTTTGAAGGGCGGGTCCTTGCTTTGCGTTCTTGGCAGCCACGTCAAATTTCACAAAGTTGCCCCTCCAGAAAAAAAAAGCTCAAAGACACAGCGGGGATTGCCTATGGGAACCTCTTTATTCACCGGTACAGCGTGCAGATGCACACACACACATTCTTATGTATATGTGTGTGTGTAAATATATAAAATTATATATAAATATATAAAAAAATACACATTTACACATATGTATACACACATAGTGTGTGTGTATATGTGTGTGTGTGCATATGTGTATGTATGTGCGTGTGTATATATATATATGTATGTGTATGTGTATATATATATATATATATATATATTTATTTATATTCAAAGCAACACGCGCTCTTACAGCAACGTAATACGGGCCACACCAACAATGCTTTAAAAGAAAGTTCTTTAATTCCAAACCAACAGGCATTACGCGTTTCGAGTCTAACGACTCTTAATCATATGCCTAATATTTACATATACACACACAAAAAAACAAGCGTATACATATATATGTATACAAGAAATGTTTGTACATAACTGCGCATTTTATACCAACCATATACGTTTACCATGCATGTCTTTACAGCGAAAATGTAAGTATTGTACAGGAAAATATAAACCCTTTGTGTGTGTGTGTGTGTAGGTTAGGGTTTATGCTTACCTGTAAAATACTTATGTGTACTGGTGAAACCTTTAACAGGCGCATGCCTTTACCATTCATGCTTTTACAAAGAAATTTGTTGTAAAGGCATGCATGGTAAAGGCATAATTGGTGTAAAAATATGCGTGGTAATGGAATTCGCGTTGTAACTACATGCGTTACAATGGAATCCGTTGTTCCATCATATTTTCCTGTTGTGGGTGCTCCAGGTTGGAGAAGACACTGCAGTGAGTAGCATCACTACACTAAGGCTGTGCAGGAGAGCAGCCTGGAAAGACATTTGACATGTAGATGAATTGCAATTTAATGTCATGAACCTGATGGAATGGTGTGTTTTAGCACTTCTCATCCGCCGTTGAATTTTACCGCGTCCGAAAAAGGAGAATGCTCCTTGTTGAAGTCTCTGGGGGCTCTTTCTTCACCCAGTGCTCTTTTTATGCAGATCGCAAGCTACTGTTAACACAGTGTTCTGGATAACTCCATCATAGCAAGTATAAAAGGTCTTCAGTCACTTTGTATTATACATTGATGTAACTGGAATCCACCACTTGACTGTTGCTAGCTCACATTTATCAGCGCTTAAAGGATGACTTATGAGGAATTCACCAGTCTTTATCTGATTCGTTTGTCTGCTGCATGCTGTTCACACCTTCTGTTCCAGATAGAGCGATGCAGTGTCTTAACCGTTGTCCACCTGTTCCATGTGGTAATGCTGATTCCTTCGGTAATGTGGCTGCCACTGTTTTCAAAGCTACAGCCATCTATTTGGTGCTGTGATGTCCCCCATACAGCTGTCAGACTGTGTGTTTATCTCTTGGGTGGTTCGTTTGGTGGCCCTTTGTTTTTCGATGAAGTGCACTAGTTTTTTTAGACACTGCAGATTTCTGTTTTCAGATGATATGCACTGGCCTTGTGTGGTACTGTCCTCTCTTTTCAGATCTTTAGCAGTGATGCCCTTGTGACACTTTCCCCTTGTTTTGAGGTGAGATATATGGACCATTATGTTGTTCATTGCTCTTTCTGGTGACAGGTTGTTCCCATCTTCTCTGCAATCACATCTGTCTTCATATGGGTTAGACATTGGAGCCTCCGTTTCCTTATGTTATATGGCCATTGCTAGAACGCTGCAATACATGTCTCTCTCGTTCAATGTGTTTATTGACCCTTTCTGAATGTTAGTAGTGACTTTCAAGGTTTCATTTAATGTGGGGCCATGGCCGTGCATTATCTTATTTTGAGATGAAAGGGCCCATTGTTTTCTCTGGTTCACCCAAATTTAGAACATTATTCTTGTTCCAGAGTTCCATTTGACTTTCCAAGAGAATTGTCGTTGGCCTCTTGTGCTGTTAGATCGAGTCCATACACGAAGCTCCCTCTTTGTGGATACATGGGCCTCCCAGCAAGTTCGAAAGTGTGAGATTACTGTTGTTAGTTCGTAGTCCTTTTTTCCCTCGTGTTCTCATAGAGGATTCCATTTTCGTATGTGTTGTTTCCGGTATGTTTATTACCTAAGGATGTCTGTATTTATTTGTTTCGTTTACAGCCTGTTATATTTTTTTACACCTCGTACCTTTGACGATGTTGGAAATGTGATACATATTACCCTTTAATTTACCATGTGGGCACTCTGAACTGTAATATACCGCGTCACTCTTTTTGCCTGGCCAAGTGGCAGTGTTTCTGCGGTGCAGGGCAGATTTTTAGTACGGAGCTATTTCCGTTTTTAAGCTAATTCAAAACGGCTCTTCATAGACCGGTGAATAATCAGTTATCTATCATTCGAGGGAGCGCTTGAGCATTGCTTTTCTGTCACCCATCTGTGACAATCGTTTACCGATGTTGCCTCAAACGTTTTCTTTGTTCTGCTTTTAGGCATGCTTCTGTTTTCGTTGACGCCGGCTTTGGTAGAGCTTTGAACGCTTTGATGATAATTAGGACGTGGGACTCCACACGAATAAACGCCTTACAGATCTTATTTACATTATCTGTCTGTGGACCTATTGCAAATAATAGCAAGCGTTTGTTTTCTGTGATAATTTCAGACGGCAGTTTATGCATGTATAACACGCTGTAGAATTGTCCCATATTAGACACATGAATGTATTCATAATCCAATTTTTTTTAGCTATATTGTACTTTATAGGACAGTTTTTTCGCAAGTGTGCGCTCTGGTTTTGTAACCTTTGTGTGACTGTTTTCATTTACGTTTTTGTTGAAATTCTCTACAAAATGTGCATGTAATAGTTCCCAGCGAGAGATCTTCAGTGGTAAGCACACATAAGAATCAAAAGGCTCATCATATGGCGAAGAAGCAGTTGAAGTGGAACCCTTCAACTAGATTATGTGACCATTTCCTATCTGGTGGAATGAGACAGATGAGTGGATTATTGGGGAGGTTGGGGGAGGAGGGCCTCAAGGAACCTGGGTGACAATATTAAACATCGTTTTGTGTAAAAATAGCGCTCTTAAATTGGAGGTATAGTTAGACATTACTACCGCTATCTCATTAGTTTGATGGTTTTGAATCAGGTGGGGCTGTATGGCATTTACTCATTAAAAATAAGGTCATTAATGGGTCTATAAATTATTTGAGAAATGGTCCAGGTAAACCATGATTGTGGCAGGTTCATCGTGCACATTTGTGGCAATCTGCTGTTGAGATTTGTCCTGGTATAACATTGAAATGTTCTCACCTGAGATTTGTTAGGGTTTACTTATTGTGTTGAAAAGGCATGTGTTCTTCAAGTGTTGCTTCTAACAGAGTAAAGTAGATGGAGCTCTTAACTCGTCTTTAAGACAAAAGTATCTTTTTTAACTTTTAGAAATGCAGTCCCCAAAAATTAGGGTGCATCCTAATTAAATGTTGACCTGCCAGAAATTAACCAGCGCATCAACAAAGCCCAGTCTTAAAATACTGTTTGTGTGGGTCGTGTCTTTGAAGGCACATCACTTAATTTCCATCTTATTCTCTCCAAGGGAGGGACACCAAGGTCGCCTTCATTTCTGAAACTTACCCCTGACCTGGAGATAGCTAAATCGCTTCTAATGTCTACATGTACATATCTTCTCAATTGGGAAAAATTCTGTTATTTCATAGGAACCCTCTCGGAGGTCTAACTCAACCTGCAGATCTGTATTTCCACATCTCACTTCTGCCTTTCAGAGAGCTCACCTGGTCTGCGCCACAAAAAGTTAGGTTTGTGATCTCAAATCACTCTTGCGGACAGAACGAAGTACCACTTTTAGAAAAAGCTTTTGTCACTGGTTTCAGCTCACGCAGACAATGAAATACTATATTTAGTTAACTTTGCTCAAGATTCTGCCTGCGGTAAGTTTGTGTGTAAATTGGACCATGATTGTTGTCCTGCTCTACTGCCTTCCTGTCCCACAGAGATGGGTCTAATACAATAGTTAAAAGTTACTAGCATGGGTACCGCCTCTGTTGAGTCAACGTGTTCTTGCAGCCATTGCTTTTTGGTCAACTTGAGCTTTGATCCCTCAGTTGTGGATAGCAATCAGATGATCTACAAATGTGCTGCTCTCATGTGGTTTTCCATCAATTATGTAAGATTCCCAGTGAGGTTTTTTTTGTTGCTCCCTAAAGTGTCCCCAAGATGTAAGGAAAGCAAAGGAGATGGTGGGTAGAGGCCTCAGAGAGAGGAACACCTTTTGCCAGAAAGCCCAACCCCTCACTCTATTTTAATTTTTTTTTATTTTACCTGGAATGACCCTCGAGCTTAAGGGGGCAATTCACGTCGCCTGAGGAGGACAGATCAAGAGACAAAGAGTTGACACCCTTCCATCTGCTCCTGCATTCCAACGATGCCTCTCTCAAAAAGAAATCTTGTTCTAGGATTGTAGCTGCTCTGTGATCACTGACCAGGAATCCTTTCTGGAGGGTGATGTTGCTCCTCCTGAAGAGTCACCTGTTCAGGGATTGTGGTCCTGCTATTTGTTATAAACAAAGAGTGTCCCCACTATCCAAGAGACTGGGTACCATATACAAATAATGTATTAAAAGAGGATTTCTCGTGGATCACAATATCGGGATTAATCCACATTCAATCATTAGACGGTCATTAAAATGCTTTCAATTAACCATCCAGTTAGGACCCAAAAAATCAATTATAATTTTTGTTTGTATATATCTAAAAGCAAATTTATTTAAAAACAATTTTGATCATATAAAAAACACATATCATCAATCCAATACGTTTTCCAAAAGTTAAAAACTTCTCACATACAGCAAATCTCCCACTCTTACTCATCCATCTTAGTTGACAATTCCAATGATATATCGCCTACATAATCCTATTTATACGATCCCCTAGGATATGGCGGCACGAAGGGAACAGGCCTTCCTCCTTCTCCCTTACCCAAACATAACAGATGTCAGAGAGATAGTTATAAATCATATGCAGAGATCTTTTTAAATGGATACTAAATGTCTGTTCAGAAATGTTTGGGCTGTTATGGAAACAATTTGTATCCTGTTGTTTTATGTTGTGTGTAATACAATATTGTGATATATATTTTGTCTTAATACTCGCCATAGTAAATGAGGAAGTAGATTTTTCGAGGCCTGCATGGTGTACAGATCCCTTATAACTCTCCAGGTTCACTCCAGGACCTCCGTAGGAAATGTGAGCGTGATTTGGGAGATCTTAATTAGGAAAAATGGGTTGAGGCGAGGATGGTACCTTTCCTTTCCATATTGACGTGGGTCTGGTTAATGCAATTTAAATATCTACATAGGGTTTATTTCATCCTGTTTGGCTATGGAAAAGGGGGGGCCCCTTCGCCCAACTGTTCAAAATGTGGTAGTCTGCAAGGCACATTTCTGCACACAACATGAGATTGCCCAGTCATATCCAACTGCTGGGCCATGATTCTTTATCGTCTGGTATCAGTGGTGGGATAATCCTTTCCCTTGGACCCTAAAATGATATTATTAGGGATTATAGATGTATGGGATGGTAGTTGTGGGGACTGGACTCTGATGGGATTTGGATTGTTGATTGGCAAGTGTGACCTGGCAAGGAAGTGGAAAAGCGGTGAACGCCTCCCTCTCCTCTCCTTCGCCCCCACTCTCAAGGAATGGCTTATGGGAAAGTCGTATAGTTCCTATAAACCTATATAGGATCTGCGCTTTTAGACAACATAGACTGTGGGATTGGTGTCCAGACTGATTCCAGACACCCCCACTGGGTATGTTTGCCTGTATACCAGCTAGCTCAAAGTGCCACTAGAAGCCCCTCTTACCAAGGAGAGAATAGCTCTTGGCAACTATTGAACATGACAACTCTGTCCCATCAGGGATCGTGGAAACAGTGCAGTACGTTTCGCTCAGTCACTCGTGCTCACTTTATCTCAGAGAGATACACAGAATAAACGGTGGGGACGTTTTCAATAAGCATTTATTGAACCAGTGTCATTCTAGTTTAAAGTAGGTGTGCTGAAACAACCATAAGAGAAAAACAGATATAAATGATTATAAGAACCAACAAAGTAAAAGGATGGTAGATTCCTACCTTAGTGCTAAAACAATGATTACAGGTAGTTATATAAAATACATGATAGTAATAATGTGTACTCCTACGATGCGACCCTAACTAGATGTACCTAAGTGTACCTAGCATGTATGTAGGTGTAGAGCCAAGAATCCCTCTAGGATAAAGTCAACCCAAATTACCTGAGGTGAGAGACTGTGGAACCCCGTCTTGGTCTCAAGATGGACTCCCCGCGAGTGATGTCAGACCACTGCGAGCTGGAGTGTCTGCATGCAGGAACCTCAGCGTCTTGCGTCCGTGTGTCAGCATGGAAGTCCTTTTCACCTTTCCTTGCCTCCGCTAATCAGATATGGTGTTCATATACCCAAAGTGGTACCCTCAGGGGATCTACCTTGCTGTGTCATGTCGTACTAGGATGACGGTAGGAATGACCCTTATACATAGTTATTATGCAGGAGATGGTAGTCCTGCTGAGATTCCAAGAACCCTTATGCATAATTATTGAGGCTAGTTTTCGGAGAAAACCCTGTATCATATAAGCAGTACCGTAATTAGGTAAAAGGTCAGCACCAAGAACCGTTATGTAGTGTAATGGCAGGGGAAATATCGGTGAAAGGTTTGGCTATTACCTGAGCCTATATTGGGGCACCTGTATAAAACATAACAGGAATGGACAAATGTGGATTTGCTGAAGAAAGTGTATATAAGGCCTGTGGTTGCCCGGCTAAGTATCTGAAACGTTTGACAAAATGGAGGCCTTTGGTCCGGGGGGGGGGAGGGGAAGACTGTGGCCTTCAATGAAAAGACTTAACTAGACACATTGCACTCCTAGGTAAAACAAAGAGAAACCAACAGCACCAACCCATTTCCAGATATCTCCTTGAAGAGTAGGCTAACGCAACCTCTGCATTCTTTCAAACAAATATCACAAAGTGAATTTATGGATCTGGTCAAAGCAGGTAGGCCAGCCAGCTGTCCTTCTGACCCTTTTCCCCCCATAAATCTTCAAGAACATTCTTTTAACTACTTCTGCTGCCACGCTAATAAGAAGAATCCCCAATTATTCTTTAACTACGGGAATCTTTCCAGAAGACCTAAAGTAGACATACATAGGGCCATTATTAAAGAAAACTAACCTGGACCTGCATATTTCCAACAACTACAGGCCAATGACAAATGGACTGTTCCTGAGCAAGCTGATTAAAAAGAGCAGCTTTTGCCCAGATGTGACAATTATTTGAAGAAAACTACATTCTTTCAGACTTATAAACAGGATTCCGCCCAGGAAGAGACACAGGATCTGCCCTCGTCGCCCTCTGGGATGACCTTAAAAACACAATAGACCGGAACGGGGTTGCTTCGCTTGGAACTCTCAGCTGCCTTTGACACAGTTGACCATGACACTACAATGCAAGGACTCTACGAAGTCAGCATAGAGGGGACTGCTCTCGACTGGATCACATCCTACCTTCAAAACAGAACAAATGTCATCCATTCTCACCCTCTCTCATCCCAACCGTACCTCACAAAAGCAGGTGTCCCTCAAGGCTCTATCACTCAGCCATGCTTTTCAACATCTATGTCAAGCCATTACCGACACAGATCAATGAATTTCACTTCACATGCTATAACTATACAGATGTCACACAAATACTCCTTACATTGGAAAGCCCCATAGACATAGGAAACTCACACATTTTCAGTTGCCTCAGAGATGTTCATCAGTGTATGACATGGAGCCATCTCAAAGTGAATGCTTCCAAAACTGAAATACATGTGGCAATTGGAAAAATTATGACCCACTCTGCACCTGGCCTGATGATCTTGTACCTCCTTTTAAAGTGTTTAAGGAAGTAAGAAAGCTTGGCATTACCATGGCCTCCAAGTTATCAGTAAAATGCCAGAGTGGACAAATGAGCAAAATAAAGCTTCATTACCATGAAAACGCTGCGACGCATCTTTTCCCACCTGGCATTTCCACATAAGGTCCAGGCTACTATCTCTCTTGTACTGGCTAAACCTGATTATGCCAATGGCGTCTACCATGGTTAATCTTTATCAACTATGAAAAGATTGCAACAGATTAAGAAAACTCCTACATGTATAGCCGCAAGTCCACATCTCCCCTGCTTTGAGGGCCCTACATTGGTTACAGGTTGCCAGAAGATGCACCTTCAAGCTGCTTTGTATCACCCACAAAGCGATACATGGAACAGGACTGCTTTTTGTCAGGAATAAAATCACCAAATATATTCAACAAAGGAACCTCCGCTTAAGATTAGCACCTTGCCTCAAAACCCCACCATACAAGGAAAAAAACAAAGGTGGTACATCTTTCTCTGTTTAGGTAGCCAAACTGTGGAATTAATTACCCCAAACATAATATCCACGGATAACAAGCTTACCTTTGTAAGACTACTCAAGAGGTGGCTCTTTCCTACATAACCACAGTTCTCAAACACTGTATGTATGTATTTAGATACATGTATTTCTTTGTACAAATATGTATTGTAGCTATGGTTTTAAAATATATATTCTTTAGGTCTGCTTAAGAAATGTGTATATATAACTTATAGTTATTTATTTTATGCTTCACATGTTTGTCACTTCATAGTTTTCATATAAGTTATTTGATTAGATGCTTATGGGTCCCTGTTTTATCAATCTATCAGAATATGTAAGTATAGTCATAAGCATTTTATCTACAAGTTCCTAACTATTGAAATATTGAGGAAAAGATCAGATAAAAAAACTTATTAAAAAAATACAAATATATTAGTTTCAAAGTACAGCAACACTTGAAAGTCTGAGTTTGTACAATACAACCTAAAACCTCAATATATCATCTTCCTTATACATGTAAACCCTGTCTATGTAGTTGTGTGTCTATATATTTATTACTTTACTCCTATTGTAGAATAAGTAAAAAAACACCTTTGACTCTCTCAATGCACTACTCCGTCTCACCCTATACCTCTCTCAATATATCCTCGACCTCCCCTCTCTGACTCATTCCAAACTCCATTTTACTGCTATGCTCTCCAAAATACACCTTTCTAGACTCTTCCCCCTTCTCTCTCTCCTTGGCTGACACAAAACCTAATTTTACTACTATGATTCCCCAAAGGAACCCTTCCTAAATTCTTTCCTCATGTATCCCTCCCTTTGAATCATCCAAATCCTTATTTCACTACTATGATTTCCCTTTCTAGAGGCGCGTCCTCTTACATATCTCCTTTTACTCAGCCAAGCCTCATCTTATTACTTTTATCTCCCAAATAATACTTTCTAGACTCTTCCCTTTTATATTCCCTCCATTATTCTATTTGATCCAACCAACAGGCTTGTATGTCCACCGTCCAAATTAACACATATTTCCCTATACTAATCTACCACTAGTCCTTTTTGGGTTCCAGAGTAGTGTGCTAGTGCCCGAAAAGTGCTTCGACATCTCGTCTGGGGTAGTAAGCTCTATATAAATACAATTACAATGTGTTGGAGGTGACTTTCTGTGGGTGGCTGGATGCTCTGGGGGTGAGTGGTTGTGTGTTTTCTTTCATGCTGCACCGATTTGCATTTGTTTTGGAGTACCAGGGCCTCTGTTGGTGTTGGTTGCTGTTATATATAATGAGAAAAATGCTAATAGAAGTACTTTATTTAAAAAAACTGTTACTCAAACTCAGGTTGGGCATTTTGTCACTGGATCATATTACTTCTAATTGTTAATTTTCACAAACCCCTCCCTTTCCTTGCTGTGCCACTTGCTCCAAAGACATTGTAGATTTTCAATTTTTTGCCCTTTCATGCTGCCTCAAGGCGTACATGTTTGCTGCTCTTATTGAGATCTACTGGTGTCTGAAATTTGAAACCTCCCTTGGAGCTATTTAAGATTTCCACCCAAATCGAAATGCTGGTTGTTATATCTCCCTAATTATTCACAGTCTGGCTTATTCGGCGCCGGACTGTTGGCCAATGATAGTGACTGCTATGTTAATTTTCCACATGCTATCTATTTTAGTTTTATTTCTTTTGTTTGTTAGGTTTTGTGAGTTATTCCCAAAATAAAAACATTCTTTGCTTGCTTACTACCTTTTTTTGTTTATCTTAGGCTTTGGTGCAAGGTTGTCCCTTTTCGAACAACAGTTTGTAGTGGAAATAGGACAAGTGAAAGGAAACCCTTCCTGGCAAAAACTGATACACTTGTCATTCGGCAAATGACAAACAAATGTGGAAAACCTTTAGAAAACTGAAGCCTTCCCTCATGACAATATTATAATTCGTGCTTACCAAACCTTCTGTGGGGCAGCTTTAAATGCTGATATTCACCGAGCCACAAATCAGTTTATGAACCAATACATCTATGTATTCAGGTTGACATATTGACAAGAAAGTACTTGATTGAGGTTTGGGTTTACTGTAGTGGTGAGACAGAAACCGAAAACTGAGTACCCGGGTATTTACTACAAATGATCACTGATTTTTACTTGATAATTGAAATATGTTGAAGAGTAGAAAATACAGTAGTAGAAATAAAAGAGAATGTAAAGTTATTAGCCTGAGTCCTCTGAAACCTGAGTTGATTTTAATGCTTGCTTAGCTCTTCCCTTTTGCTTACTGTTGTGCTGCAGTCCCCACACAAACTCACAAAACTGATTAGATTTTGAGTTAATCTGTAATTTTTTAAAGTTTGCTGAAGAGAACATATGCTTATAGTTGGAAGAGGGATTTGTTATAATTGATGGTCTTGCTAGAATTGTGAAGGTAAAAGCAAGTGCAGTTACCCTGAATGTGCGCAGCACTGCTATAATGTGCTGTATTAGCACTTCATTGGCACTGAACTGATTGTCCTTCCATTTTGTGAATATTAATTCAGGGCTTTTGTTGTTTTGTGCACCTTGTCGGATTATACAAATTGTTTTTTGGTGAAAGAGTTGTCTGTCGGGCTTCAGCCCCACTGCTGTCTAATACCAAGTAAACATGTAGCCAGTTCTTACAAGCGCTCTGTTGTGTGCATCTTGGTTTATCAGAGCCCTGATCAAACTTTTTTTTTCTGCAAGTAGTTGTCAATTGTTACTGTAAATTCGGGAGTAAAACTAGACTATGCCCAATCTACTCATAGAAAAATATTTGTGGATCAGCCTCAAATAGTGCGGTACATGTATGGAGAGGGTTCTACTACTTTCTGTCCTAAAGTGCTTCATTCTGTTTTTCCTTATCTTCTCGTAAAAGGAAAGCATGCATCTACTGCTTGTGCCAGGGATGGTGCTTGGATGCTTGGCGTGAGAAATCTTTTATATCATTGTGCTGCTAAGCGCAACTCATAGGAAACTATTGTACTACAATTGACGAGAAATTGAGCAGGAAGTTAGAGGGCACAATGCTGCAAGCATGAAACAGTAATCCTCTTCTATACAAATCATTGGTTAAGAAAAATGGGACACTTTTCATAGTCATTCTTTTTACAAAATATTTCAGGGAATGATTTAAAGTAATATCTCCCACACTTAACGTGAATGTACAACCAAATTGCATTTATGAGTATAAACTTTGAAATCCTACTCACAAAAGCAGAAGAGCAGATCTGAGTAAATTTATCACGGTCAGTGTCAAAAGGTGAACATTAAACACTAAACTAACTTAAAAGTCCTATAAAATGATTTTAGAGGCAAGACATGGTTTCTAAATCTGTTCTCTTTCTTATAACATGTTGATCTTTTTAGCCTTTTCGAATAGATGTTTTTTGACCTCTCACAGACTAATTGTACAGCAGATCATTGCATGAACATCGGGACTGAGTTGGGTGCTTGTCAAAGATGGTGTTTTGTAAGAACCAGTGTTTTCTTTGACACTAGTGTGAACTCCTCGCTTTGCTTACCATCGCCTCACACTGCCTGCCAGTGCCAACCCCTTACATTGCCTACCAGTTCTAGCTCTTCACACTGTCTACTAATCCGGCTACTTAAACCAGCTACCAGTGCTAGTATCTTATTCTACATGCTAGTGCCTGCTCCTCACACTATTCTCGTGTGTGCATCATACCTGTTCTGGTATCTGATAGGGAAGTTTAGACTCCATGACCAGGCGGTCTTTGACCTCTGTGCTGTGGTGGCAGATCTTTTGCTGATGTTCAGTTCTGTCAGCGAATTCAAACCTGCATTCTTGTTCTGTTATGCTCTTCCTCATTTTCTCCTTTCTATAACATAACTCTCACATCGTGTGTCTCTCTACTTAACTCTCTGCCTGTCTCTCCCTCCTGCTGTAATATCTACCTATAACATTATCCTCAAACCCTCTCCTGTTAAGTCCTTCAGTCATCTCAGTCTTTCTTCCCCTCACTCCATCATTGTAACTTCCACACTCTTCCTCCTTTTTCAGTTTTTCTCCTTTCTTTATCTTCCTTTTCTCTTCTACTTATCAGTATCATCCTTTCTCAATACTCTCTTCTGTTCCCGGCAGTGACCACAACCTTATTGTCTCCTCTACCTTGCTCCCACCGGCAACAGTCACAAGGCTACCTGTGTCACTGGTTACCAGTCTGCACAACAACTAAAGCAAGGGAAAACATGAGTATGCATTGGGTGTGACATAGCCACCTGCACTTCAGGTCCGAGTGTTTGTTTGGGAGAAACTCTCAAAGGAAGGTGGGGGCAGGCTTGCTTGTTTCCAAGATGGACGCTGAGTAGCGCGGCTCAAGGAGATCCAACATTAATGATCCTGCATAATCCTGTGATAAGACACTGTCACCCATTAAAAAATCCTGTGTAATGCAGAGATGTAACTCATAGAATCCATCCGGGGCAAGGTCCGCCAGTTTCTGACATTGGTAGCGGCGATCCGGCCCTGGGACATGATCTACTCAAGGACCATGACCACATAGTTGCTCTGGCGCGGGGAGTGGAGCCACTCTGAAATGCCCCCCCCCACGCCTACAGACATTCTGCGCAGCTGACGCGCAGGAGACTCCGAGCCGGTGGCTTTGGTGACTGTGGGACGGGTCAGCGCTGATCCGAGTTGCGAACGCTTGGCCTGTTTGTGGCCTGTGTGGAGGTGGGAGCCTGGTGCTGGCAAGTGGAGTGCATCCCAGGACTCGGGAGGAGCATTACTGTCCACACGAGTGCCCCGCGGTGCAGAGGTGAGGCTGCAGAAATAGGAAGCATAGAATTGAGCCTGAACCCTACTAGGCTCCTCCAGAGTCTGGCAGATAATACGGTGGTGAATACAGTAGAAAAGAGGTAATGCCACTTGGAGAGAAACAAAGGCTGCCCTCGGGGAAACAAGTGCTCGTAGTTTAAAGGCAATCATAATCAGGGTGCTAGCAGCTGAACAGCCTCGCATAACCACTACAACAGGAGGACCCTGCTGTGAATTGGACATTGTGAGACGAGAGGGAATGTGACTGGTCTGGCACAAAGCAGGGCTTAGTTTGGGGGGACCAGAGTCTACCCCTGGGAGGAACTGTGGGTATACAGCGGCAGCATAAAGAACTAGGCTGGATGGGGATGACCAGAGCCCTCTAGAAAACCAGTCTGCAGTTACTGGGCACACCTAGGAATCCTCACACGTCACACCCAGTGCAGGGACTGGAAACTGTGTTACTGGGTGTACACAAGACTAGCTTGCCAGCAGCGATAACATAAGAGGCAGTGCCAGGGAAGACCCAAAGTGAAGACTGCATGGTGTGCACCCCCCCCCCTCTTTTTAAGCAGTGCGCCATTTTCATGGGGAAAACTGACAAGGCGCAGACCAAACTGCAGTTTGAGCCACGCAGGTCCACCAAATTCAGAGGTATTGCCACTGCTGCAACTGAATCTGGTTCAGAAACTGGTGAACCCACTGCGGATGCGGTCATAAAACGAATACTTGCAGCTATGGAACGTAATTTGTCAAAAATTGATGGGAAAATAGATGCCCTTTCATTCCGCATGGATAGAATGTCAGCGAGGCTTGACTAACACTCAGAGAGGATGGATAACGTCGAAAAAAGATTCTCAGAGGCGGAAGATATAATACATGAAGATACAGCCAAGACAAAAAAAAAATGGGCTCCTCTGAACCCTCCAATTAAAAAGTGAAGACTTGGAAGCGCGATCTAGGCACAACAACCTGCGCATAACAGGAGTCGCAGAATCTACAAATACGGCAATTTGGAATTGTATGTAGTGCTTGTTAGCACCTTGGGCAAAGAGATGTTTTCGAGCATATTTGTGGTCGAGCGAGTTTATCTCTCTTTATTTATTTATTTATTTATTTATAGATTTATATCGCGCTAGAATCGACTCTTGCATAAGAGGATCTCTGCGCACAGAAAAGAAAAAGAGAGAGAAAAGTTGGCAGCTACAAGAGACGGGAGGAAATAGCTCAGCACAATGCAGCATTTAAAACTAAGATGGTAGAAGAATTACTAAAATAGAAACGTTTTGAGTTTTTTCCTAAAAACCAAGAATTCAGAACATTGCCTTAGCTCAAGAGGAAGTTTATTCCATAGGGTCGGGCCTGCCACAGACAAGGCTTTCCCACCTTGTCTGCTCCTCTTGATGGTCGGTACTTAAAGGCGAAGTTGGCTACTGGACCTAAGGAGCCGAGTGGGATTATAGGGAATTAATTTCTCTTTCCAATAGGGAGGTCCAGAGCCATGTATGGTTCTATGGATAAGACAGCATGTCTTAAACGTAATCCTTTTATGAACTGGGAGCCAGTGTAATTTGTCAAGGAGTGGTTTAGAAGGAGTTCTTGGGGGGGGCATTCATCACAAGTCTTGCCGCGGTGTTTTGTATCACTTGGAGTTTTCTAGGACTCCCTGGTTAGCTGACAGCAGGAGTCCATTGCAGTAATCCAAGCGACTCAACACTAGAGCCTGGACCAATGTTTTTCTAATGGAATCAAGCAATAGTGGAAACACTTTGCGTAAGAGTCCAATAACATGAAAGCATTGGCCAAAAACTCAATTGCCATGTTGCTTATAAGTGAGCTCACGATCAAGACGGACCCCTAGGTTTTTTACGACCAATTTGGGTTCAGGTACTTGGCCCAGTTCACATGGCCACCACTCTGAAGTCCACAGATTTCTGACCTCCCCAAAAAGCATTACTTCGGTCTTACTTACGTTGCATTGGAGATAGTTAGATTTCATTCAATTTGCAACAGCTTTCATGCCATCTGAGAAGGCCTCCCTCACTTCGTCGGTCAGATGTTTAAAAGGGAATAGGAGCTGCGTATCGTCAGCATAGGAGACAGGGACAAACCCAAAGTCTCTCAATATATTGGCCAGGGGTGCCACATAGATGTTAAACAAGGTAGGGCTTAGACAAGAGCCCTGTGGCACCCCCTTGGTGATATGAGTTTCTGTCGACCTGAATGTGCCCATGCTGACAGTTTGGGTGCGGTCAGACAGAAAACTCTTTAGCCAGGTTAACGCTGTGCTTTCAATTCCAATTGCGGTCAGACGTTTGGTTAAGATATTGTGAGATATAGTATCGAACGCCGCCGATAAATCCAACAGTACCAGGATCGCCGAATACCCTCGATCCTGATACATGTGAAGGTCATCTGTCACCGACAGCAGAGTGGATTCAGTACTGTGTCGGGGTCTAAAACCAAACTGAGAACTGTCAAGCTTGTCAGACTGTTCTATGTACTGAGAAACCTGCTTGTTGACATGTTTCTCTATGACCTTCCCTAAAAAAGGGAGTAACGAGATAGGCCTCAGATTGGATAAGTCAGTCCAGGGAATGGAGGAGTTTTTCCTAATGGGCCTTACCAATGCTTTTTTCCATTCCCTAGGAACTTGCCCCTCGGTCAGGGAAAGGTTAATGAGGCTTTGAATCAGAGACTCATGCTTTTTCCTACAATCGAAAAAATTCTGTCTGGAATAATATCTGAGGGACTTCCGATTTTAATCTGCCCCAGATAACATTCTGTCTCAATCAAGGAGATAGGGGAAAAGGATTGCAGGTGTGTAACTCCTATCTCTTTATCCAGTTCCATAGGTGATAGAATATCATCAATGATGGGTGGATAGGAATTTAGAATGTCATGAATCTTATTTATTTTGTCTGTAAAGAACTGAGCAACTTCATTACAGAGTTGTTGTGAAGCCAATTCCAGAGTTTCACAAGCTGCTGGTTTCACAAATGAGTGTAAAGTTTGGTATAAGATTCTGGGGGTATTTCCTGCAGCTAAAAGAAGGGCCTGTATGTGGGATTTCCGGGCATTGCGAATTTCCTTATGATATTTAGAAAGAGCTGCCCAAAAATGATTCTTATCCATGTTGTCATGGGTTAATCTCCACACCTTTTCTAGTTTCCTCGCCTGCTGTTTGAGAAATCTCAGGTGTTCCGTAAACCATACCTCTTGTTTACGGGCTAGGCGAGGTTTATAGGTTTTCGTAGGAGCAATCCTGTTTACCACCTGGAGTATCGCCCGATTATAACGATCTAATGCTGTATCAACGTTCTCTCCAAGAGAAATGGGGCATCCAGAAAGGTGTTCCTGAAATGTTTCTGGAGTAATCTTGTGCCATGGTCTACGCCTAGTGGGAAGGGCTTGTGCCTGAGGGGGGGCTTTACCCAAATATGAGGTAAAAAATTCCAAGACAAAGTGATCTGTCCAATTGACCTGAGTGGAAGAGCCATATAGCAGGGTATTAGGTTTGTTTGAGAAGATGAGATCTAAAGTGCGCCCTGCCAGATGAGTGGGACCGATATTCATTAAAGTTAGTCCCAACACGGACATGTCAGTTAGTAAAGATTGTGCCTCAGCATTGTCCTTGAGGTCACAGTGCATGTTAAAGTCTCCTAAAAGTAAAAACTCGTTCTCAGGGTCAATGTGTCTGGCCAGTATCTCCAGCAACAATATGTTGAAGCTGGTATGAGGTCCGGGAGGACGATAAACTAGTGCCCCTTTGTAGCCGATATTCTTGGAAAAGCTGATTTTAAATACAAGAATTTCTAAGTCCGGGGTACTCATTTCCTCTAAGATGGTTACTAATAGATTATTTTTATACACAATGGCAATGCCTCCTCCTATCTTGGTAGGTCGGTCAAGTCTGGCTATTTTATAGCCCTCTGGAATCCCTAATGTGATAGCTGGAACAGAGTGCGGTTTTAGCCATGTCTCTGTCAAATAACAGAGTTCAGGCTGAGATGAAGCAATCATATCCCACACTTCACTATGATGTTTAGACAGCGATCTAATATTGCAGAGAAGATTACGACTCTTGCGCGAGTTATATGGAAGAGTAGCTATAAATGGTACTTCATGCGGTACGATTTGCAAGTGATCAGCAGAGGCTTGATATTGTCAATTCCGACATGAAAATGGACCCTCCAGTAGGCATCCTTCTCCTCCCGTGCAGCCCTGAAGTACAGGCTTACGGATACGCAACAGCTCTACTGAGGAGTATTTCACCACAGGTTTTACGCAAGCAGTCAGCTGGGCAACACTCGCGACCATGACCTCTAGCCCCTAGCCTCGTCCAGTCGCGGACGGGCGCAGACGGGCTTCTCTTTGGCTTGTCTTAGGCGCGTTCTTAGGCACACCCCTGCACGCAACCGCTGCGCGCATGGAGGGACGAGCACCCTTTGTAGTCCTGAGAGGCCGAAACTAGAGCGCTAACCGCCCTTAAAGCGGAAGTGACTGGGTCTGCCTGTCCGCCCTCCGCTCAACGGTGATAGTCACCGAGTCGGACCGAGGCGTGCAGGCTGTCAGCTGACCCAGACTTCCTATCGGCAATACGAGTAAGTAGTGGGGGGGATTAACAGTATTGCGCTGCCCTGTGACTTAATTTAAAAATTGGATTAGTGCTATTAAAATTGAATTGAAAGTTCCTCAGAAATAAGAAGCGTGTGTCGCGCAAATTCACTCACGCCTCCTGTAACGCATCAAACAGCCTGTGTAGACGCTGCCACCGTCCACACCAAACCCTTTGGCACCGAGACCTGTCCCGGGTGTGAACCCCGCCCTATAATTGCCAAACTACTGAATTATAGAGATCAGGATGCTGCATTAAGGAAAGCTAGAGAGCTACAGACCCTACGCTTTGAAGGGATGGAGTTGTCTATCTATCTGGACTTCACACCGCAGGTTCAGGAGGGGCACCACCAATTTGTCCAAGCTAAGAGGAAACTGTGAGAACTCAATATAGAATACAGCATGCTGTACCCCGCCAAATATTGAGTCATAGCGGAGGGGAAAACACACTTCTTCACAGATCCTAAAGCAGTAATTCAGTTCATCAAGAAGAGCGGAAGAGCAAATTCCAGGGCTAGCCCCTCCAAGAATACTCTGGACGAAGAAACTGATGCGCTGGACAATGAGGAACAATGAGAATTGGAGGAGGGCTAGATCACAGGATAGCCCGAAGGTGGAGGGCACATACAGAGAGATCTATGGGGCTGGTATAGAAACCGAACATTAAGTAAACATTGCATACTAGAACCGTAAGTCATAATAATGAAAGAACATTCTGGAGATGGGGTAACCTGGTACCCGGAACACTGGTAAGGCTGTACTAAACTACTATAACCCCTGTAGAGGGAGAACCCTGATAGAAAAATACCTTACCTGCTTTAGAAGGGATTCCGGGTAAACCAGAAGCAATGGGCAACCATAATAGTGTAATACAAGTGCCAGGCAACATCCACCTTCACGTGTGAGCCGCTATTTGACCTATTCAACCTAGTGGTAGTTTATGGGGAATTCGGAACGGGGTGGGAGATGAGCCATAGTATCACTGTGAAAAGTTGGGGAATGTATAGCATGGGCAGGATTTGTTACGGGGTTATCAAAGCTGTGTTTGATAATTGTGCGCAATTGTTGTATATGTGCAGAATGTCTGACTGGCCGCGATTGTCTGATATGCAGAGCAATGACACATAGATGGGCGCAGAGGATAGGGTAACCAGACAACACGTTAAGGCACAGGTCCCGTTCCTCACATGGAATGTTAGAGGGCCAAATTATAATAGGAAGATAAGAAAGGTGGTAGCATACCTCAAACGCCACAAAGTAGAATTAGCGATCATACAAGAAACGCATTCAGCCCCTAACAGTGGAGCATTGTTGAAACGTAGGCTACAAGGTCAATTCAGTGTGGCAGGGTTTATTTCCCATGCGAGGGGAGTTCTCATATGGGTAGATCACAAGGCCGGTGTTAAGCTGCAGGAGGTGCACACCGACCCAGCGGGTAGATTTGTGATCGTGCGCTGCCATAAGGGGGATCTGGCGGTACTATTAGTGGGAGTATATGGCCCAAATTATGATGATCCACAGTTCTACAACTCATTAAGGGGCTGCTTACCTTAGTATGGGGATCTTCTGCAGATGGGGGGGGGGGGGGTTTAACTGTGTGCTAAACCCTACCCAAGATACATCAAAAGGCCCATCTTGCAGGTTATTGACAGCAGCTAAAGCCATATTAGGCATAATGTAACGAGAGACTGGTGGATGTCTGGAGACCCTGTTCCAACATGGGAGGGGGATACACTCATTATTGAGCAGCGCATGATATAAATACCCGAATCGACTATTGGCTGGTCTCCAGGAACCTAGCCTCAAGAGTAACTAAATGCGAGCCACTGCCCCGCACATATGCCGATCATTTACCAATATTGTTAGATATGCAACCCCGCAGTGGATGCCCCTTGGTATTCTGGTGATTTCCCTCAATATTAGCTGTTAGACTCTGCTTTTAAGGTGGAGATAAGGCAACTCATAGATGAATTATTTGCTAATAATATAGGTTGTGTCAACAGCTTTGCTATGGTCTGGGAATCCTTTAGGTTTACATAAGGGGGATGGTTATATCAAAACACTCGGAAGTCTTATGATCTCTTAGAAGTCGGCTGTCTCTCCTAGAAAAAGAAATATTGAACCTTGAGGCTGGGCACCAGCAAACTGGAGATTTTCCAATATTGAAGGACGTACAAGCCAAATTAGAAGACTATAATGAAACAGCCAACACTGAAGTCCAACACATGGGCAAATATGCGACGGCACTGGCATATGGCGAGGGGGAATGCCCGGGTGCCTCTTTGGCAGCGTCAATACGCCACAGAAGGAAGGCAGGGACCATACTGGAAATACTGGATGATAATAATAGACCACTTCGGGACACACAGTGCATTTCAGCTAGATTCCAGCAGTATTTCGCTGATCTATACAAAGTACAGGATACCTATAAATGACGCAGCCATAGAAGACTACATGGGGCACATTAGAATGGGGTGGCTCGCACCAGAGCATTGAGAACACCTGATGGCGCCGTTGGACCCTTCCAAAATACGACTCGTAATGGCATGCATGTAAACCGGCAAGGTGCGGAGCACTGACGGGCCAACGGTGGCCTTATATAAGGCTTCTCAGGATTCTCTGATCTGACACCTAATCACACTATATGAAGAGATGCTTCAGAATGGGGTCATGCCTCCAACTATGCGTGAGGCCCTGATTGTGACACTCTTAAAACCGGGCAAGCAACCTGATCATTGTGCCCCATATAGGCCGCTATACTTATTAAAACGTTGATACTAAACTGTTTGCTAAAGTACTGGCCAATTGATTTGCCCTGATATTGCCTGGTGTGGTAGGGTCGGAGCAATCTGACTTTGTCCGTGGCCGGAATCTGCATACTAATTTGAGAACACTATTAGGTGCAATACAGCAGATAGACCCGGATGTACAAGCAGCTGCAGTTTTTCTAGACGCTGAGAAAGCATTCGACTCAGTTGAGTGGGGGTTCATGTGGGCGGTACTAAAGCACATATGGGTGGGGTACATATACTTGCGTTTGATGATAGCATTGTATAGTAGTCCAGTGGCACGCATACGGGTTGGCACAGCAGTCACATCCCGAATAGAAATTACAAGAGGCACCTGCCAGGGCTGCCCTCTCTCACCACCTCCTATATGCTTTGGTGGCAGCCATTGGCATGTGCCTTGAGGGAATACCACAGTCATAGAGGATTGTGTTTTCCTGGCAACAGGCTCATCATACCGGTGTCTGCAGGCGACACATTGCTATACGTGCGAGACCCAAGGAACAACCTCTCACCCATTTTAAGGGAGGTTGAGACGTTTGGAAACCTCTCTGGCCTTCGAGTGAATTGGGATAAGTCTATCATATTCCCACTTACTCCAACTATGCAACCGGTACCATTAGAGTTTCCTCTATGTTGTACCACAGAATCTGTAAGGTACTTGGGGGATACAGATCCATACAGAACCGGCGACAGTTATACTAAACAATTATGAGAAGGCCATACACAAATTGGAAGATGACATAAAGCGTTAGATTAGATTACCACTATAATTGATGGATAGAATATGAAAATGGTAGTGCTCCCATGGTTCCTTTTTATCTTTCAAAACATACCTATATTGCTACACAAAACACTCTTTAAGACATTGCGCTCCCTGCTAATTAAGCTAGCATGGGCTGGGAAACAACCAAGGGTAAGCTGGGAGGTCCGTACTCTGACCTATGATATGGGAGGCCTAAACTCCGACCTAGAATTGTACTATAGGGTGTCACAAAGTTCATTTGAATACCACTGGATTCATGATCTACAGGTGTCGCCCAATTTGCATTTGGAGAAAGACGCAGCAGACCCTTTTACACTCCTGTAGGTCCTGTTCAGGGCCCAACCCGTACATATGGAGTACTCGAACTACTGAACACTAAAGTGCATGCATGGCGGTATCTCCTAGAACAACAATCGGGTACGTTGTTGTATTCCCCACAGGCTTCCCTTGAGTGGTGTTCATGGCTTCAAGTGGTACAAGAGAAGGACGTAAGAAATGCCTTGCAGCCCCTGGGGATAAAAGAGGTCAGGCATCTTTTTCGAGATGGGACAGTGAAGGCTTGGGAACTTATTCAGGGGCCAGATGCTACACATAAGGTCCTTGCACAATATAAGTACTATAGGGTTAGAAAATGCCATGCGAGAATTGCTAGGAGGTGACCTACAGGAACCCCCGAATATGGCAGCGTTGTCATACTTGATTAAAAAGAACAATTCAGAAAAATGAGTAACGGCACTATATATGCATGCTCAGGAAGCGCGTAGGCCAAAGATGGCTAAGTCATGGTTGGAGTGCCAGGTGGAACTAGGGAAGCCCCTTGAGGACAATGTATGGCATTATTGCTGCACTAAGACCAAAAAAAAATCCCTAAATGGCCGACCTCGTTTACAACACTTTAAGTACATAAACAGGGTGTATTACACGCCAGCACGATTGTTTAGATATGGGCTCAAGGAAGATACAAGCTGTCAGAGATGTAATTCACAAGAGGCAGGATTTCTGCATACAGCATGGCAGTGTCCCGCGATAGTTAACTTTTGGGAGAAGATATCCGCAGAACTAAATGACATGACAGGCCTCACCATAGAAATGGAACCAATGTTGGCTCTACTGGGGCACTCGGTGAGAAAATGAGTGGCCATCGGAGTACTGCTCGTCAAACGCTGAGTAGCCAGCCATGTGTTGGTCTACTGAACCCACCCTAACTATCACGGAATGGCATTCGAACATGCCATTTTGTAATGTACAATCGGATGTTTTTAGCGAACTTCATCTGCCACAAAGTTGCCCCAAAGGTTATTGGACAACATATCAAACATAATTAGCGAACAGGGATCGACAAGTAGAGGAGGGTAGAAATGGAACAGGGAAGTGGCATTGTGGGGTGCTGTGTAAGGGAATAGAACACAAGTCGGAACCTAGACATCAGTATGTTACAACATAACATGTAATGTAACACATTATCCTCCGCACGATAGAAGGGTAATTGCAGATGAACCATTGGAACGCGGATGGGGGAAGTGGGGCTGAAGACATGTTGCTGCGTGATATTTCATGTAAATATCTGATCTGTATAGTGCTTGGTAAGATGTCATTCAAGAGTTGTAACGCTACTATATCATACAACATTACATTGTAAATGGATGCCGTGGCATAGTCAAGACATGAATATACATTTTTTTGTAATACTAAATAAAGTTTAAAAAAAAAAGAACGTCTCAAAGGAAGGAAATGAGCAGTACAGACACGCTCATAACCCATAGCAGCCAACTGACCCTTATTTAGAGTCTCACTTCATTTAACCCTCTTTTACATTTAGTGAATTGACAATTACCTTAAGACATGAGCAGGCTGTTACATTTATTAGAAAGTTTGAATTGAATGAGAATTTCATTATCCAAGAACTGACAAATCTGACTGATTTTGTACTGATGCCCCCAGAAACTCAGCCACAGGATTATAAGTGTCTGTAGTCCTTAACTAAACCATTGGAAGGGCAATACCGGTACCAAACACCATTCAGTATAAGCAAATCAATACTTTTGGCTTTTATAATATGTTTCTTGTGACTGTGTTTTCCCCATGAGCAGGTTTTTTTTTTATTGTCTCCATGCAACTGGCTTTTGCCACAGGGCTGCCATTGGTGTGCTCATCATGAGGGATTGTGTACATCATGGTTTTTAGTTGTGGCTAAGTCAGTCTCTTGAGTTCAGCTTTGTCAGCTCCGCCTCAGCCACTGGCTTGAGACATTATCAAAACACCTTGTACCAGCCCAGGGGTGTATGTTAGTCTCACCCTCATGCTATTGGCTGCTATGGTGTTTTCCTCTGTCCCATGTGAAGAGCTTCCACTGGACTGCATGAGACACTATTTTACATATGAAATGTATGCTTTGCACATTTTATATACATACATACATTACATACAAAAACATAACGTATGTTAATTGTTTTTCACTACAAGACGTATCGGTCCACTTTAAAAAACGATTTGCCAGTCACTCTAATTTTTAGTTCCTCTAATGGTTTCCAGTAGAGAAACAATGGTTTAGTGCCCGCACGGTGTGCTGCTAGGCCACTATTAAAATTCAGTGAATCCAGCAGTTATCCTGTTTTTGCTGCGTGGCTGCTGCTGAAAGATACATTCTGTGAAATGGGCAGCTTTGGCACAGCCACATGTGACCTATAACTGAAATTGCAAGTCAGGTCTCTTGACTTTGCCACTTCTTGTTTTGTGATAGTAGTGTATGCATGCCTCTGGTGTCTCTGCCTTGCCCTCTTGTAGCACTTTGTACAAAATGGAGTGTATGGTTACACAGTGGGCTGGAAAGCCCCACAGTTCATTCTGTTTCTTCTCTGACCATGAAGTGTATTTCTGTATTTTCACAGTTGTATTACTTGTATTTGCATATTATAGTACTGATAAAATAGAAGACACAATCAGAAAGTTCATACATTCAGAGTGGACCAATTATAAAAATGTACGCTGCCAGTGGGTGAAAGAGGGGTGCATTCTAGCACCTATGTTTTGTTAATACATTACTTGATTATCTGGATAAGCCAGATGGTATGCCTGAAAGTGGAAGATACAAGGTTCAGCCACCTTGCGTATGCTGATGGTCTTAGAACTTAATCAACTACGCAAGTAAACTTACAAAGACCACTTACCTGACTGCAAGAATACAACAGTTCCAACAGCCTAAAGATACACATCCAAAACTAAGATTGTCAGTTGGATGTCTGAAACCAATGTTTAATTGGTTAATTGATTCTTCTCTAATTGAATAGAGTACTAACTACTGATACTTAGATGTGCTTATTGATCATATAGTGAATTGCAACACCCAGTTTGGCTAACTAGCTTCTAGGAGTAAGGATGTCATTAATAATATCAAGTAGCTATCCATTAAATATGAAGGGTGCGAAAGTTAATCTCCATATTATGTGTATCCATGGTTTCCCCTCCCCGAATTTTTTTAAAGATATACACTATGTTTACGCAATCAACTCATTCCTTGTTAGATTTTGGATATTCAACCTCTCACTATCATATACATCTTAAATATGGACTTTTCTTGTTATATTATTAGATTTAAGACTACTGATCGTCTTCTGTAGTTGTCAGATCTGATAGCGACGCTTTAAAAGCTCTGATACACAAAGAAGCTTTTGATTTGTTGAGTATTCCGCTATCCAACCACTATTGGCAAATTGAGTATGCAGAATTCTCACTGATTATAAGCTATGGGTTATTCTACATTCCCATTTTTATATTATAGGGTCTTGGCCTGAGCATCTGAAAGGGTAGCTCGTGTTGTTCATGTCTTGGAGCTACAAAATCACTAGAGCATACTCTTTGTCTATCTTTGCTTGCTCTCTGAATAAAGTTACTACATTTACTCTTTAGGGAGCCTAGCTGCAGACCTGTCCCTGAAGCCACTGCACTTTGTTTTAGACGTAATTCCAGTAAATTGATCCATGCACTTTGTCAGTTCGAGCCAATACTGACTTGAAAAAAACAATGTTAAAAATGACGACATGTCTGTAAAGATATTAGTATAAGGGTCTGTAGCTGTTTAATGTCTATGTTGTTTTTTAATATCTGATGTTGACTGTGACTATCAACCTTTTACTTTCTGCTGACCAGGCCATCCAGTGTGTACTTATTGACGCTGCTGTTACTGTAAACTATTTCTAATCAATACAATAAACTTGTTACCTACTTATCTTTGAATATGTGACGTTACAACGCATGCCATTACATCGCATGCCTTTGCAATGCAAAACTTTACCCCGCCTTTCTGTCGGGGGAGCGCTGGAAGTTGGAATAGATAGATTTTCTATTCCAACTCCAGTGTGTGCAACAGTAGGGAAGGTGTTGGAGGTAAATCCAACTCCTTCGTCCCACTGCTGCACACCTTTTGCGTTGCAACAGCATGCGATGTAAGTGCATGCGTTGTAACGGTTGCGTGGAAAAGGCTGTTTCCCCTAATCTTTACAAAAGCCACGTCTGCTTTCAATGGCCATGCTGGTATGATGTAGAAGAAAAACATGATGGCCTAATTCTGATAAACATTTTAAGTTCTTTGCAAACTAGTCGTCAAATTTTGAATTATAGACATCTTCCAGGTCATTCATTTTTAGAATGATTGGGTGTCGTCTCCACAGTTGTAACAGGTTAGGTTGTATGATTTAGTCAAGTTTGGTAAGGGAGTTAGATATGACGCCACAGTGTTGGGTACGAGGAGCTAATGTGAAATGTGGTAGGTAAACTACACTTTGTCTTTGCGGTAAGAAGCAGTCCATTTTAGAGCCTTTTCACTTACTCTGAGATGACTGAGTCTTTGTAGTAGCACAGTTTCAAATGAGTCCATCTCCCAAAAAAATAAGGCAACCACTCCGTTCTGGTCCACTGTGTTAGGTCATCCCAAATGGTTATGATGGCTGTCTCTCTGTCTGGTTTGAAGCTGTTGGTCTGACATTTAGTCATTTTCTTCTGTAACTTTTGAAAGTAGTGTAAATATTGACCTATCAAATATTTTTTATAAGGAATGGTCCATTTGATATGAGCCTTTAGTTTGCTGGGTCAGATAGGTCGAAATGTTTTTTTGTTGATGAATCGTCTAATTAAAGCTGTTTTTAGTTCTGGTAGGAATGAACCTAGTTACATCGACTTGTTGGGTAAGCAGTCAGCAACCTTCCCTGCACAAGTTGGGTGAAGGATATCTTTAAAGATCTTTAGAAGTGCTGTGTCTAAAGGTGATCCCAATGGCCTGCTTGCAGTGATAATGTTGAGAAAATGTTTTTCTGAGGGGGTATTGAAAGTATGTAGTGGTGTAAGATTGCTTTTGTCTCTTTTTGGTTTTTGTTGGATCATATGTTAGAGTGGTATCTCTGTGTTCTCCTAAGTTAATTTCCTATCTTTCTTTGGTTTGAATCTTTATATTAGATTTTGTTTAAGAATTGCAAAGGGTGTATAACCTCCACAGTAAACGCAAACAGTACACTTTGTTTTTAATAGAGCTTGGTGCGGCATTTCAGTTCGTAGCTCACATCACCAAGAGGTAGATATAATCTCCTATCAATATACAAAACCACACTACTAGATCAAAATAATACATATCAAGACCATATAAAGTGTTAAACAACAGCTAGCCTGGAAATTACATTATGCAAAAAAGGTAAGCAAAAAATAAAAAGATCAACTATTTAAGACCTAACGACCCATCGCTGCAACCCTCAACCTCTATTCTGCTATTCTGTCAATTCAACAAGAGATTCGTAGTTCAGCCAAGAAATTCTAGGGCTAAGGTATGAATATATGGTCTCAAATATACTCTAAATGAGCTAAGTGATTGTTCAATTTGTAAGTCAAATGTTCCTGAGCCGTCTTTAGTGCCACAGACTTTGACCATCCTTCTGGAGAGGGAGTCAATGAGGATTTCCAATGTCTTAAGACAGAGACTTTAGCCGCTGTTGGGCAGTGTCGTTCCAGCACTTTTTATCTTTGGTGATTCCCAGAATCTCAAAAAAATCATGTAAAATGTCTCGCGCAGTTGAAGGAATAATATATATCTTGCTTGTCGTTTTTATTCCATTCCATGTGAAGCCCCAGTATGAGTTCAGCTTAGGACAATTTAGCAGGATACATAGCATGTCACTCCAGCAAATTGCCATCTCCAGGAGGTGGACTTTGCAATTAGTTTAGCTTTGTGTAGTTTATCTAGTGACCAGCGGCAGTCGTATATGATTTTGAAGTAGCTAAACTTCAACAAGGACTCTTGAAGCCCTTGTCATGAGGAACTAGTAACTTCCACCAGTTTTTCTGAGTATTGCTTTTGAAATCTGAACTGTCACTATTTGTTTAAATCTGTTTATTAAAATGGTTCTGTTTACACATTTACAGTATCCGAGCAAACAACAGTTAGTACTGCAGACAGTAAATAAAGCGAGGACATACAGTGTGAGAAAGATATTGCAATAAACATAATTTATCCACATCATAGTTCAGCCACTATAGTGAGCAAACATCGGGGTTCCCACTAGGCCTGGGCGGTAAATTCCGTTCCGTTCGCGGAATTTGCGGAATTTGCATAATTTCGCGTTCCGCGGAGAACGCGCAATTACCCAAAAATCTGCGTTCCGCGACTTGGCGAAATTTTCCGCTTGTTCGCGTTCTCAATATGCGTGTTCACGAGATATTTCACCCCGAGCACGCAAACAGCGATCGCGAACAGGAAAAAAGTATCGCGAACAAGCAATTCCGCGTGTTCGCGGAATTTCTGCGTGTTCGCGGAGATTTTTTACCGTTTCGCGGAGATTTGCGTAACGCGAATACGCAAATTCCGCCCACCCCTAGTTCCCACGTAGTATGACAAGCACTAGGGTTGATAAAACATTGGGACTACTGTCTTGCCTATGCAGGGCTGCAAAGGAAGCACGCTTCTGAAGAACGACTCTTGTAATGGAATTGCGGAATAGGCGATACATCAGGTAAATCCCAAATAGCAGTGGAATGAGATTCTTGCATTATGACCAACAGGTAACAAAAAACCTCTAACAGAAAGTCGCATGTTTCATTATACTGTTCCATGTTTGCATCTATAAGGCAGAGTATATCTTAACAGCAAAGGATAAAGTAAGCTCGTCCCCACCCACCAGTGTCTTTTACATCATACAGATAATCTTGTAGCTTTTCATATCTAAACCCAACAAAGAATACAGCCAGTAAGAGCCCGGGAGAAGTGGGCCCCCCAGTGACGGCGCATTAGGAATACCCTTATGCATGAGAGTGACATGTCGTCTATCCCGTTAACTTTACGACATTCTGGAGGCAGAAGGGGTGGGACAAATCCTAAATAACAGGACCAAGTTGGCCCTTCTCTATCCTCATAGGCCCACCCATTTGCTACTTAACTAGCTACCAGTGCCCGCCGAAGCCCACCGACCTTGTCTATCTGTTGAAGAGTGCAAAATCCACAACCCTATTCGGATGCTGCCCAGTGCGTATAAGCCACTAGAGGAAGGGGTATGTCCCTGCCGCACTCACCGCCTTTCTGTGCCGTTGAGTCTGCATCCCTCGAGGGACTCCGTTCCACAGAGAATCCCTCCTGCAAGTCATTCAGTATCACGACCCAATAAGTCTTGATAGCGAATTTCAGGAGGCAAAGGGCCTCTTCTCTGTGTAGGGCGCTGCTCTCAGCTTTGGCCCATACCATGAGCGAGCCTCACCAAGCTGTTAGCGGGCAAAGGTCAGGAGACTTCCACTGTCTCGTGATAAGGCACTTAGGCACTAGCATCCCTAAGTCCTGGAAGCATGAGGTTATCCTTTTGTCCTTTACTCCTAGAGAAAAGGTGCAATATGCACCCCTCCCAAGTGTGCGCCATGTTTCGTTCAGTGCACAATGCCAATGAGGTTGTGACTAATCGCCAGTACAACTGAAGCCGGGAACAAGACCACATCATGTGGAGTAAATCCGCGCCCACAACATGACATCTGGGGCAAGTGCAACGGTGCGATGGAAGTATCGATTGATCTTCTCTGGGGTAAGATATGCTCTCTGCGTAATTAAATTTTGGATTAGGCAAAAACGGGGATTTCGGAGAATCCCGTTTGGGCTTTCCAGAATTGCAGCTCATTCCTTTCCCGAGCAAGGGTGGGGTGCAGGTCTGCCTACCAGCATCGCCTCAGGGTAATGAGCGATGGTGCCGCAGCGAGGCTGCATACCATCTGGTCAGGTGTCTACCCATTCACATCACTTGCAAATATTGAACGGTAAGGTGGGTCTGTTGTTCGCTCGACATGTTGTGCCATTGGCGTCCCAAAACAGCGACCATGGAGGTATACAATAAAAATTGTCCAAGGTGCAGCTACCCTCCTCATTTAATGTATTAAAGGGTATCAGGGCTCCTTTTCAGTAAAGATCAACTAATGTATAGAGGGCAGCTTCTCACCACATGCACAATTCTGCTGACAAAGGGACTACTAGACTGCGAAGGGTGCCTAGTAAGGCTAGCACCGACATGTATGGAATCATCTGCCGCGTGAGATACAAGCTCCTGCAGTAGGAGCCGTACGCAACTCCAAGCAGTAGGGGGGTCAGCAGATGACCATGAGCACAGGGATGAAACAGAAGCAATGCCTGGAGCGACCAAGGAGGCGAGTGCGCAACTGTTTCTGCAAGGTGCAATCCTGCCAGCCACCTGGCTATCCACTATAGTTGACAAGCGAGATAATACTGCTCCATATTAGGAACAGCCAGACCTTCCTGATCTGTGTGGAGAGCACCACATTACTGTGGGAGCCGTTCTAAATAAACTCCTAATCCGCCTGGAGAGCGCCACACTACAGCGGGAGCCATTCAAAAATAAAGTCCCTCATGGTGCACTTGAATGCGCAAAAAAAGGGGGGCACAACATAGTGGGGCAAATTAGTAAAATAGTATAACAGCCAAGGCAGGACCACCATTTTCAGCATCACAAGTTCATAATTAAATCGAGGCATCACCACTTGCAATCTGTGTCCTGCCCCATTGCAGTTAATTTCAGAAAATCTCTGCATTTGACTAATTTGAATGTCTAGATTATTTTACAAGTCTCGAAAAATCATAACGATAGTACCAGACCTGGAAGTCTAGTGCTTTGAATATTCTACTAGACCTAACGGTAGTGTACTTGACCCATAAACGGGTTTCATATCATTTGATCCTATGGCCTAGGCAAATATGTTATGCCTATGAGCCACCCATTCTTTAGTATCATATTTGAGAGTACCTTCAAATATGTGTCTGCTGTACAAAAACTCTTTTGTTTGATTTAATAGGCTAAACATTTGCTCTGAGTGAGATAAGAATCTAGCCCACATATAGGATACACAGATCCCAAACGTGCCTCTCGGTAAATTGACAGCATTGTTATCATGGCAGGGGCAAGAATGTTTCTCAGTTCAAGTTTAAAAACTCATGTTTAATAAATATATAACTAAAACATGATGTGATAGAGCACTATTATTTACAGACAGCACATTTTTCATTGAAATGGCCACAAAACTTCCAACTTACATGCAGTTTTACTGATAAAACTATATAGTGTACAAACAATAATGCATGTAAATCTGATTTTAGCAAATATTTATCTTTTGCACATCATTATGTAAAGTGCTCTGATTTGTTTTGATCCGAATAAAATATTTGTTTTCATCACACTTCAGAATTACAAACAAAATGTGCTTTCCTAATTGCTGAAAAATGTTGTTATATTTCATTTACAAGATTTTTAAATGTCTGTTAGCACCATTGTCAGCCACTTTGCGGAATTCTTTAACTTTTCAGTCAGAGAAAGAAAAGTAAACTCCAATCGGCAAGACAAACTAAGCAGCAATTTGTAAGAAGACATATGCTGACATTTTATCCCTGTCTTTGAATGCACAGTAAATGTGACAAGATAAAAACAAGATTTAAAGGCATCTTTACTACTCATCCCCTTACTGAATGAACAGAACACCTGTTCTTTGCAAGCTCTGGCTGACCACAGTGGGCCAGTAGGCCCTAAAAATGGCTCGCTCTCCATAGCGAGTGGACGAGTAGATTTTTCGAGGCCTGCTTTAACCATCACATGCAGGTTGCCACTCGCTAGAATTCTCAGATGTCAGTTCAGTTTGCATCCAAACAAATGGCTGGACCACCAAGGACTTGTGGTTGTAAATTTTGCCATGCAGAGTGCTTCGGTTTTAGTTCAGTTTTTGGTTTTGTATCCTGAGAATGCAGAGAAGCTTAAAATTAATTACATCAGCACAGGAATAGAAAACATGAGTGAGGATAGAGTTGGTAGATTGTCATCCAAGTAGAAAATTTATTTTGCGTCTAATGCCGGAGTGAGTACACTCTTGATCTCCTCTGCTTCTTAAATTGCAATTACTAATGGTTCTATCGGGAATAGTAAAGGTAAAACGGGGCGGCCCTGAAGGCTCTGTTGATGGTGTTTGATAAGACATTACAGCTCAAGGAAGGAGTAAGGTTGCGGTAGAGCCTTTTCATTATTTTAATGCATTTTGGCCTATCCACATCCTGAGCATGCTATGGAGAAGCTTTCCCCATTCTACTCTGTTGAAGGTTTATCAGTATCTAAAGAGAGGGCTACTTTTTCATCAGCGCCATTCCTGCTTAGCCACAATAGGTGTAATATTGTGCACATATGATATCCCGATGAGCCACCTGGTACAAATCTGGCCTGATTTTTGTGGATTATAGATGGAATGTGTCTTTTCAAGCGCATGACGGAGAGCTTGTCTAGAATCTTCTTATCACTATTAGTGAAATTGATCAGAGGTTTCCACAGAGTAACAGATTCTTTACAGGGTTTAGAAATCCTAGAGGTCAGCGTTGTATTGAACTCAGGACGGAGGTCTCCAGTTTCCACAACTTCTTGAATCAGTGGAATTGAAATCACATTTGCAATCTTATAGAATTCTAATGAGAAGCCATCCTGATGCTTTTCCAGTCAGCGTTTACTTAATTGCTTCTGCTATTTCATAATTGGTGATGACTTTATCCATTTCATCACGGGCTGCTGCTGCTGTTAATTTTGATATGGAGAGTTTGCTCATTGCCTGAATCTCTTTAGTCACATCAGGAGGGGCTTCTGAGATGTGGAAAGAAGTGTAGAAGTAGGCAAATGTCGTAGTGATGGCCAGTGCGCAGGTGAGTAAATCGTGCTGTGTGTTATAGCTTGGTGGAGTAGCTGCTCAGTTTTCTCTCTGTTTGCCTTGCTAATGACCGACCTGCTTTTTTTTTTTTTTTTTTTTTTAAATATTTTTATTAAATTTGCAAACACAAAAGAAAATAAACACCACTCATCGATCTTCAGGCGTAGCATGAGGTTACTCCAAACGGAATTCCACAGTGCAGTATAGTTACAAGTGAGACATAAAGACATTTCATACGTGGCATATCGTCGTTCCCATCCCGAACCCCAGCATTCGAAAGGCACACTACTCTTGGTCACTGAGTTCAGCATCTGATGCGTCTGGTGGGGGCTCACATATATTCCCTCTGTATACATTCCACCCATTCCACACCTGGGACCATTTCCGGGGGCACCCTCTATGTATATATACAGATTTTTCAACCACCATTACTTGGTCCATGTCACGTATCCATTGCGCCAGGGTAGGCGCCTGCCCCGAACCCCATCGCTGGGCTATATTGCGTTTTGCGAGCATGAGCCCTAACGTCACCCAGAGCTGCGTCATTCTCTTATGATCAGTTTGTTCCCATATGTTAAGGAGACATCGCCGAGGCTCTGGAGTGTCAAGATTCTGGTCACTTGGGAGAGCGTATGCATCACCTCCCTCCAGTAGACCGTGATGGCTGGGCATTCCCATATGGTGTGAAAGAAAGATCCCTCGTGGCCACAGTTCCTGAGACATTGCGGGGACTCCGCCCGCTGTAGTTTAAATAGGAGTGTACAGGTGTAGTAGGTGCGGTGCAAAATTTTAAGTTGGACTAGTCTGAACTTGGACGATATGCCCACCTCCCTGGGGGACGACAGCGCGGACTGCCACTCCGTCTCATCTAAGTCCCCAAATTCTGCCTCCCATTTACTCTTAAGGGTCAGGAAAGGATCAGGGCGATTATTTATTATTTTCCGGTATGTGAGGGACGTCGCTCTTTGAATAAGATGTTCTGTCAGGAGCCGGTCCTCTAGGGGCGATGACTCCGGGAGCCGTGTCCCCGGTGGAATCGCCACCCGGAGAGCGTGGTGGATTTGTAAGTATCGGAAGGATTCAGTATCAGCCAAGTCGTACTCCGCCTGCAATTGGGGAAAAGTGACCACCTCTCCCCGTTTCCAGAGGTCCCCGACCCTGGAGATACCGATTAGATCCCATTGGTGGAATCCCTTGGTGGTGCGGAGTACCCCGAGCCGCTTCGTGTCCCAGAGAGGCGTAGCCTGGGTAATCCTTCCGGCCCAGCCCATTGCGCGCTGTGCCGCGAACCATATCCGGAGGGTGTGTGCTGCGGGCCCTTCCGGAGGGCGACCCTTTTTGGGGTTGTATAGGGCTCCCAACACCCCCTCCCCCCCCCCCCCCCCCAGCAGCTGCCTATCCATGCGGTAAGCAGGGTCATCTCCAGGCGCATGGAGCCATTGGTTTAAAATCATAAGTTGCGACGCCCAGTAATAGGTTTTGATATCAGGGAGGGCTATACCGCCATCGTACCAGCCACTGGTAAGCTTGTGTAGAGCTATCCGTGGTGCCTTGTCCTCCCATAGGAGGCTGGTAACCTCTGCGTTGATAGCCGTGAAATAGGAGGGTGCCACCGGGAAAGGGGTATTTTGTAGCATGTATAGGAATCTAGGGAGGGCCAGCATTTTGAAGAGTGAAGCCCTTCCCAGCAATGTCAGGGGCAAGGAGCGCCAGTGTTTGACGTCGGCACGTAGCCTTTGCAGGGGCTTCATTAGATTTTCAGCCATAAATTTGTCGCGATCCGCCGTCACATAAATGCCAAGATATTTGAAGCCATCAGAGGCCACTCGGATATTACAACTCCCCGGAAGGCGAGGTGGGGAGCCCTGGAGCATGTAAAGGATGGATTTCTCCCAGTTGACCTCATAGCCGGACCTCCTCCCGTACGATGCACATATGTCGAGGAGACAGGTAATGGAGCGTGCCGGCGAGGCAAGGTACAGGAGGACATCATCAGCGTATAGGGAGATACGGTCCTCCCATCCCATCGTCCATTTGAGGCCCCGTATCACTGGGTCCTGTCGCACCCATGCCGCCAAAGGCTCTAGAGCCAGCGCAAAAAGGAGCGGAGAAAGGGGGCATCCCTGTCTCGTCCCCCGGCCCAAAGGGAAGGCGTCCGAGACGTGGCCGTTCACTACTACCTGCGCAAGTGGCTGGGTGTAAAGAAGCTGGATCCACGCGCAAATCTTGGGGCCCAGTCCCATGTGACGAAGAACAGCAAACAGGAAAGGCCATTCTACCCTATCGAACGCCATCCGCGCATCTAGTGACAGGATGGCCGCGTCCTCCTCTATCGAGGAGCGGCACGCAACAATTCCATGTAGACGTCGTATATTTAGGGCAGTGTTTCGGTGGGGCATAAATCCCGACTGGTCCGGGTGTATTAGGGTAGAGAGGTATGGCTGTAGTCGTGTCGCCAGTACCTTGGCTAGGATCTTCGCCTCCGCGTTCAGTAATGAGATCGGGCGGTAAGATGAGCAATCGTGCGTCGGTTTGTTAGGTTTCGGGATCGCCACTATCGTGGCCATCCTCTGATCGCGGGGGAGGATCCCGGTCTATAGACCGTCCCTATACATGGCTAACAGGTGCGGGACCACTAGAGAGGAGTTTTGTTTATAGTATTCAATCGGGATTCCATTAGGCCCCATCGCCTTCCCGGTGCGGAGGGCCAGAATCGCGAGTGTAAGCTCCTCCGCCGTCAGGTCCGCCTCCAGGGCCGCTACGCCCGAAGGGGGCAGTCGCGGCATTATGATGTCCCGAAGGAAGAGCTCATTCTCTGCAACGGTAGAGGAGGCCTCCGGAGTGTATATCGTTTTGTAGTGGGCCGCGAAAGCCCCCGCTATTTGCCTCGGCTCCGAGGTAAATTCCCCGGTTCCGAGCTGAATCCGAGCGACCGACCTGCTTTTTGCCATGTTTATATTGTCTGCCTCTTATGCGGTGGAGAGTTTTATCAGCCTTTGTCATGTAAATAGTATTAATTTCATATATTCTTGTGACAAGATTGCACAAGACTTAGGCGTCCAATGTTCTCTGGTAGTATCTTGAAGTTGCTGGATTGTCTTTTCAAGTCTGGCTTGCTTTTGTGCCATCTGCTTGTTAGATTAAATAGAGTTGCTTAGCATTATACCTCTCAAATACACCTTTCCAGCTTACCATACTGTCTGTTGAGGAGCCAGAGTGTCAGTTCAGTTCAGTTCAGTTCAGGTCCAGGTATTTCTTAAGGAGGGATACTAACTTCCACTTTTTCTTCTGGCTACTTATATCTTAAAGTATCTGTCCTCCACATCTTGGTACTTGGTCTCTTGAACTTTAGATATGGAATGGGTGAGATTGGAGAATGATTGGAAATACTTCCTATTTCTATAGTGCAAGAACAGTCTGGAAAAGAATGCATGAGAAAGTAACCTATTCCCATTTCGGTTTCATGGGGACAGGAGAGATGTACATTCCCTGTCCATAGGTTGTAAGAATATATCCCATGGCTTGACAAGACAATGATCAGCCATAAGATCTTTAAGTAAATCCCTGTTATTACTTCTTTGCAGATCAGGTGGTCGAGAGAGGTCCAGTGTCGGGTCTGGTGCCAGGTTCCAGTCTCCGCCGATGATTACCAGTTGTTGGCCAAATTTCATTAAAAACTTGTTGGCTCTTGAGAAAAAAGGTAATCTCATGGCGTTGGGGGCATAGACTTTAAGTGAGCCTATTAATAATGAATGGCTGTAGATATACAAATATACATTTGGAAAACCAATACCATATTCTTCACCTTGATTTCACAGGATTCGTGTAGATGAATTGCCACTCCATTTTCCTTCATTGATGGGATCCTGTGGCTGAGGCGTTCTCCTCAGGTTGACAGCAAAAGTCTGAGATCACTTTTCCCACCCATTCTCACTTAAGTTCTTCAGACACCAGTTGCGACAGATGGGCCTCTTGTATGAGAGCTACATCCAGTTTTTCCTCCATGCCAGAGAGCTCAGAAGTGTTTTCCTTTTGATGTAGGTCATCAAGTCATTGACGTTTGGAGACTGTATTGAGAGTACAATATTTCTATGCATTGTGGAATATTCATTAACGTGCTATCAAAACACAGACCACATTTCTCTCAAGATTTGTAAGGTCTGGATTTCCTTCTGCTGCAACAGATGTACCCCACCATATATATAGGGCCACTGTTTAAGGATAAAAAAAGACAGAGGGTGTTTTCCTCCCATCTTTACTATGTACGAACTGCGAGTTGTTCTCTGGGAGATGGTTATTTTTTGAGAGGTGATCTTGATTTACCCCCAATTTCTTGGATGCGGATTCTTTTTGTGCATTATCATTCCCGCAGAGCCTTATCTTCAAGGACGTTGTGGCTGGTTTATCCCCACCAGTCATGGGCCACTTGGAAGTTGTGGCAGGGTGTTGTGATTGCTCATATTCACTGACAGGGCTCTGATCCATCAGGGACTGGTCCAGGTGCTCCAAAACCATTTCTAGCTCTTGCAGGTCAAAGAACTCCCTGGTTGTACCATTTATGTTCACTAACATCGCTGCCCGGTCTAATAGGCCATTGCGAAGATCTTTCTGCCTGAGTAGAGGTTGCAGGGCCAAGTTTTTTCTTCTGATTAGGCTGGTTTTATAAGAAAAGTCTTCAGCTATTGTAATTTTGGGATTTTTGAAGGAAAACAGATAATGTTTCTTGGCAACCTATATAATCAAGCGTGCTTGGTGATGTCAAAGGTGGCACATTATTATAGGCCTAGGAGCGTTGTTTGTGCTATTTAATTTGGGGCAAAGCCTATGGGCTATTTCAGATCTGTGAAGTGTAGTTTGAAAAGTTGTGACAAGTAAACAGTAAAACTGTTACATTATCCTTTTCCTCATTTTCAGGGACTCCATATAGGTGACCGTTATCCCTATGGCTTTCGCTGATTCCATAGCACGATCCCCACCAGTCCAGTGCATTCTCCACCTTCTCCACTGCTTGTATTTTTCTCTCTGTTCTGTTAAATTGTGCTCTAAACTTCAACATAGTGAAGTATTGAGCTTTTTTATTCTTTGACGTTTCCTCATTTGAGTGCTCTATGACGAAGTTGGCCATTTTAATGCCACATAATTCAACAAAGTATCCATGGTAATTTGAGACCTAGTGCAATCAGTCAGGTCTTGTTGAGATTTTTTTATGACCACTTCTGATACCTGCGGAGATTTTTAATTGCCTTGTCGACTTATTTTTAGACATTTGTACAGCTGGTTTGAAAAGAAAAGTTTGGATATGAGACATCCTGTCTCCGGCGCCCAGTGCCGTGTCCAGCATTAACGAATGTTGCAGTTCACTATTCTGGCCAGCAGGTGACAGTCTAGCTTAATGTGATTTAGTAAGGGTGAGTCATTAACGCAGCGTCCAATGATTATGGTTGTGTCATTCACTATCGACTGTTTCATGTCAAAATCGTTCCTCTGGCCGTTCTCGGCATCAAGTGTTTCCCCGGGAGACTGGTAGGGTGCGGGGCTGGTTTTGTTACTGGGGGCCTGTTTTGTAGCAGTGCAGCAGTTTTAAAAGCACGAAAAGCTCATTGTCCATTCAGCAGTTTTTGGGCAACAATAAAAGTGTCATCTGCTGAAGAGATATTACAGTTTTGTCTAGTGGCAGTTATGTGCATAACTGCTTTTCTCACAGATTCGTTTTTGGTCTCGCATAGGGCAGCGCATGTGCTGCCTCTACGAGGCATGAGGTAATCTGGATATGTGTAGAATCTCCGCCTACAGCAGCTGTTTGTTAGTAATTGGTTCCTAAGCTTGTCTGTTTTCTTGTCTTCGTTTTTGACAGGCTAATGCGCTTCGTAGATCAGCCTTTATTTTTTCAGGAACGCCCATGCAGCACCGCCTAACTACAGTACACATGCAGTAAGTGGCCTGAAGTGTTTCTGTTGGAACTCTTTTGTTTCTTTTGTGGCTATTGCTTTCTGCTATGTAGTGTTTTTTTGGGGGGATATACTTGCGTTCGTTTTATTATTTTTCTTTATTGGTATTTAAGGAGTTTCTTTGCTCTGTATTTGATGTCTTCGTTGCAAAGCACACTAGGATCACGATCTATCCGGGTCATTCGACGCTGCATCACAACCCCCCTCCATGCCGATTCCAACAAGAGGGCGTGAGGCACAGGATGTAGCGAGTGTGGCCCTCCCTTCGAAATTTCACTCTAGTTGCGCCTCTGCACCTTGCCCATGTACAGGTTAGATGGCGCCACAAGTAAAGACAGTCAAACACGTCACCAAAAGGCAAGTGCCGATCTCTCAATGTTCCTAGTTGAACATATACCTGCGTGCGCATGCTGAATTGTTCTTGTGGCAGCTCGCATAGCAGAATTGTTGTATTTATTGCAAATTTTTTTACACTTTCCCGGGTTGCACGTATTGAAACGGTGCTTATAAAGGATTGTTTAAAAGCGTCTTTAAATAACTTATTACAATTTTGAGATTTGCACGCATATTTTCTAGCATTTCCGTATGTTACCGGTCTTCTTGCAGTACGCGCTGCAAAATTGTTAGTATTGCATTGCACATTTTTTTGCGCTTTCCCAGGATTCACGCATTAAAACTGTGCATTTAAGAAGTGTTGGAAGGATTGTAAAAGAGCGCCTGTAGCAAACCTTTTTACAATTTCTATGTTTACACACACATTTGCTAATATTTCCATTCGTGCACAAATTTTAAGCTTAAAACTTCTCATTAAGAAATCCTTTCCTAGGGCTTAATTTGTTACACATCTAATGCTAGTGCGCCTATTAATGAGCAGATTTAATTAGTATACTTTATTTAGGGGAGTTTGCTTAATATTTAGCCCTGAAACTGTAGGAATGGGCAGGACTAGTGCTTTAAAATCTTAAACATAGCTATTTATTGCATTAATGACGATTGAATTCTCATTTTCTTACTGCTGCGTTTACTGTGATTAATTTGTATCTTTAGTGTTGCCGGGAGTCTTATTAAATCGCTCCTTGTAATATTAGCAGACATCCTATTAACAGGTTCGGCATGGTTCACACTTCAGATTTATGCGTATACATAACTGGTGCAGCAGGTGCAGTGACACCAAGCCATAGGCTATTAACTATTTATTTTTTATTGGATGCCCATATGCACAAAAACAAAGACTAAATATTTTAAGTAAAGCTAATTTTTTAATGTACCTAGGCGTAGCGCCTTGTTTTTGGTGCTTTCTTGTTATTTATGTTACGGCTTTTGATGGAGTTTCTTGGGTCCGTACTCTTTGTAAAATATAGGCAAACATGAACTATTTTTATTTCTTGACGACAACAAAGTAATAAAAAATTTTGTGCATTTGAAAGTATGCGATTGCGAAGGGGGGAGTTATGTTTTTAGCCCTTACTTCAGCAGTGACTTCCATTTTTATCTTTGGAGCTTAGCATCCTGCTGTTAGTTGTTTTGCATCTCCCATATGCTGCCAGGCATCAGATTACAATCTTTACTACACAGTTTAAAGCATTTAATTAGCCTGCTCTGTTTTCGTTTCCAACTGGTGAAAACATTTCACACTATAGCAGACTTTTGGTCTGAGTTTTTCGTTTGAACTAAATGGGAATGCATTACAATAGCTTTGCCCAGTTACGAAATAAACGTACGCAAATTGTTTTGTTTAAATTGTTTAAAGCGTATTGCCTAAAACATATACTTTTTTTGTAAACACGAAACTGCTTATATTTTTCTACACGTTTAAAAGCGTAGCTGCAATTTTTTTTTTAATAAGTAGTTATTTCGTCAAGAAAATTTAAGTGTCTGGGTTCACTTTATTTGGCAGTTTAATGCACTGTTTTCAGTTTCCTGGATTATATTCCTTTTGTTAGTTTGTTACAGAGAGCACATAAACTATACATAATTTGGCTTAAAAAGAGACTTAATCAGTAATTGGCATTTCCCTCATTATTTAGACCGCAACAAGACACAAATGCACAACTAACTTCTCCTCCCACCGATTCATATCGAGATGAACCCTCAGTTATTAAATATGACCCCGCCAAACCACACCCGGAACTCTAAACTCAGGCGCTACGGACCCAACTCATGGTCCATAAATTACCCAGAAAATATGACCAATAATGCAAAAAAGAACTTAAAGCACAGAACCTTAAATCCGCACCCAGAAACACTTATAGTAGACAACTACCACTCCGCGACTAATGGCAAGACGGAAACTAACTTCATCCTTTTCACAAATCGCCCAACTAAGTGGAAAAACAACTTCTTTCTTTACTTTCAAGTCGCCAAGTCAATAAACATTCACTATGGTAAAAAAATCTCCACTACCGTCTCCCCTTACTTTAAAGGGGAACTCACAATCTCCATCTTCAGAACAGGAACATTCTCATACAGGCCACGGACCCGCACCTCAACATTTTTGATCGACACTTCCCAACATTACTCTCATCTCCAACTCTTCAGGATCCTCAAACCCAATCTCCTCTATCCCCCATCACCCTGACAGCAAACCCTGAACCAATCCAATCTCCCACCGCAGACAACTCAAATCACAACTCATGGACCTCCACCATCACTAATTATAACCACAATACCCCTATCATCACACTCCGCCGTCAAACACCCATTACAATGTCTCCAACCGATACCACCAGGTCCAGCAAAAACACAGTTAAGAAACACTACAAGGTGGATCTTAAGCTAAACAGAACCGACTCAATTAACAATCCTTCCGTTACTGAACTCACTACAGATACCCCCCCCCCCCCCACTTCAGGAGTCCCGACTCTATCCTCGCACACTATCCACAACTCTATTAATGCCCCTACTCCACCTACCCAAATCATCTCCATATCCAACGTCACCGATAAGCCCTTGGGCACTGACCCCCCTCAAACCACAGCACTCTCTCCTTCCCCCGACCGACTGCCATATGCCCAAGCAGCCCACACTCCCAATCCCACTGCCAATCCCCTGGGCACGGACCTCCTCCTAACCATTGCTCAGTCCTCGCCCTTGTACCCAAGACCCACTACACCTCCGACCCGAAGCAACAACGACTCAACTCCTCATGTCCAGTCTATCCCCACTCCTATGAAGACATTATGCCCTTTCAACGTTCTTACCTAGTTCCTGACCCGAATGGAGCAGAAAATAGACTCCCTAGCGGCAGATATCCTGCACCTACAACAAGACCTCCGCAACCGAATAAAGCCACCTTGCTCACACAATCCGGGTAGCTTCACACCTTCCCCCCAGACAACCTCGTCCATGACCCCGCCTGGTACACCATGGCCCACCAACCCTATGAGGAATCGGGCTCATCGACCTAGCCAAACTCTCTACCCTATCTCAGTACGAGAAGCAGAGGAGATCAACGAATCGTACCTCGCAATAAGCCAGAACACGGCCCATTTTGCAATCCCTGTTATAGTTTGCACAAATAGAATCCCTAGACCTGCCAGCTCGCCAAGACCCCCTGTACTATACACGTCTATACATACAGAACACACCAACACTAAGGCTCCCCGTCCTCTATCGTGCATGCTCCTCAACTGCAGGTCAGCAGTACAACACGCCACAGATATTGCGGAAGTTACACTTGCAGAAGAATTAGACATCGCATTCCTCACAGAATCATGGCTCAATGACCATTGTACCCCCATCCTAGACCTTCTCACCCCTCCAGGCTACAACATCATCAGACACGACAGACCAATCAAAACAGATGGCGGCCTAGCTATCATTCACAAGGAAGGAATACAGCTTACCAGATTAAAATCCACCGAATACCAGACTCTCGAGTACCTAGGTGTTGAACTTACAATAAAAGGCACCACTCCCATCAAATTTCACACCATCTACCATCCTCCTGGTGATCGTGCCATCTTCACTGAAGAACTAACCGACCTAATAACTCACTTCTCCCTAACAGACACAGAAGACGTGTTCCTGGGTGACTTAAATATTCACTGGAACAACCCAGAAGACACCACTACACAGAACCTCTCCAACCTGCTTGAAATAACCAACCTCAAACAACTTTACAATGGACCAACACACATTAAAGGAGCAACACTGGATACGATCATCACCAAAAAGGAGCTGATCTCGCTGAGATCGATTTCTCCCATTGACTGGTCCGACCATCACCTCATACTATTTAATATTGACTTTCATGTCAGACACCAACCAATACGATCTGACAAACCAAAGCACTGGACCAGGAATATCAAAGGAGTCCCTATAACCGAACTGGAATCCAGGATTCATGCACACCTACAACCCCAACATTCCAGTATGACAGCTGATGACCTCGCAGCCCATTTTCATTCCGCAATGACAGAGGTGTTAGATCAAGTAGCTCCACTTAAACTCGAAAATTTGAGATCTACCAAATCTAAATCCTTGTTCATTGTAGATTTTTTGTGATAATCAAGTTTATTGTATTTGAGAACAGCAATAAATTCATTAACAACAATACAGACAAAATAGACACGCACAATGCAGATCTTGAGAATGACAGAGTTCCATAAAAGTCCTGTGGTACAGAGACCACCAGCTTGTCTACATTCACAGACACTAGCCACGGCGATCTCATGACCGCACCAAATGAAACCATTTGCCCCAGATCTTGCCGAAGAGTTCGGGGCAACCTCTAGCCTCAAAAAGGGACTCCTCTTGGGTACCGCACCAGTCCACCCCCCTCCTCCACCTCCGAACTGTCGGGGGTGTAGCCTGGGACCAAGTGCCGCAACGTCACGTTTTGCCACTGCCAGTACCGTTCCCAAAAACCGCTTATCAGCCCGGGAGCAGTCCAGGCCGTCCAACACCCCCAGGATCAAGCTCAGCGGGTCATGGGGTATCTCCCAGCCAAGGGCCCGCGTAAGCTCAAGCTCCACCTCTGTCCAAAAGGGAGTGAGGGCCGGGCATTGCCATACCATGTGATAGAAATCAGCCGGGGCCTGTTGGCAGCGCGTGCAGGATGGGAAGGGTAGCAAGCGAGCTCTAAACAAGCGAGCGGGAGTGAGGTACTCCGCATGCAGATAGAAAAGCTGGACTAGCCGCAGCTTGGAGGAGGTCGTCAGCAGCTTGGGGGCCATAAGGGCATCTCTCCAGTCCGCCACTTCCAGGGGACCCAGCCACCCCTCCCAGCGAGCGCAAAGGCGGTCTAGGGTCGCAGGGCCATTGTTTACAAGAGAGCGGTAAATCCGTGACACCCCTCCTCTACCCAGGTTCCCCATCATCACTTGGGCCTCCAGTGGACTGAATTCAGGGAGGGGATATGGACCTGGAGGGCATGCCGGAGTTGTAAATACTTATAGAATTGGGAGGAGTGGAGGGAATGTCGGTGCTGTAGCTCTGAGAATGATCTGATGTGGTCCCCCATCCAAACGTCTCCCAAGAGCGACATCCCTATGAGATCCCACCTACGGAAGTCTGGTAAAGAGGAGACCTCCGCCAGCCATGTCCCACTCCACAGGGGCGTCTGCCTGGTCAGTCTCTGATTCCACCCTACATGTCTCAGCGCGGCTCGCCAGGCCACAATCACCGCCCGGGTAATGGGGGGGAAGATCCTGCCGCACCGGACTTCCATACAGGTAGGCCTGGAGCCGTGGAAACTTCATTGCCCAGAGTTCCACTCGGTACGCCGGGTCGGACCAGCCGCCCGCGAACCGTCGTGGATCACAATGAGCCGTGTGGCCAGGTAGTAGTGTCGCGTTCCTCTGTGGTTCCGTGGAGTCGAGTGAAGCACAAGGGTTCCACCTCCCGACGTCCCCGGCTCTGAATATAAGAACACAGAGTACCAGGGCATCGGGCGAGGGAAAGGGATTTAGGATGGGAACAGCAGGGATTGGGATACCTGTAACATAACAAAATCATAACATACATTACAATAAACATAAGGCAACCTACTCTCATTAGGTCTCACTAGGTATGCCTCATCAATGTGTCACCTCAAAACATACCCAGGCAACAATTACCTTGCCTTCATAAACAATGGGTTTTAACAAGGGGCCACTCCCCCTCCAAGCCAGACACCCCAGGTAGGAGACAGCGCTACATGAAAGCCCCTGGATGTTCCCTTCAAAGTAAAGGTGAATTGCAAAGTGTTCTCTCTCATAATAGTCCTGGACCTACTCTACTCTAAGGGTCCCAGAGAGTATGTTTTTACGGATATCCTAGCGCAGTGTGAGCTGGGAGTACAGTTACAGTCACGCTCTCCCCAGTACCCTACACGCGTGGTATCTTTCAGCCACCAACTATTGTCCCGCACAGTGCAGCCCCTCCTTCCTGTTGAGCTACCTGAACGTTGTACAGGCTGCGGGTCCGGTGGTCCCACTGCTCATGTCCACAGTCGGAGTAGGGAGCGTCCGCTCCTACTTCCTCTTCGGTCCGGGGCTTTGAAAGCGCGGCAACGCTTTGTTCAGCGTTCCGCGAGAAAGAAGTGTTCCTCTTTCCTTTCCGTCAATCCCGGATACCTGACAATGCGGTGACGCTTACGTCAGCGTCCCGCGAACTAAGTCTTCGGTTGTGGAAACCGATTACCTCTGGCCACACGTACCCCCCCGACGAATCCTGAGTACAGCGGGGCACGCATGTATTTCCTTCTCGCTTTTGCGAGCTCCGGCGATTCTTCGCTTCCTCGTTCAGCCTCGACCAAACCAAATCCAATTAGGCAGTATTACGTGCTCAGATTGGTTCTCGGCGCCCGTACTTAACAGCTGTGGCCACACCTTCTCACCGCCGAGATTTCTGGGAGTTGTGGTCCGCCTGTATCTTCGGTAGGCGCCTTGGCTCAGCGCCTGACAAGTAGAAGTGCAGATTGATCACCCCCATGCCCCTATCGTATGGTGGTATGCGGCAGTGCGCCACAGACATCTCCTGCCTCTTTCCTCCCCATAAGAAGCGGATAAGGGTCCCATCCAACTCCCGGAACCAGCTCCCCGGGGGGTACAAGGTAATATTCTGCAATATGTATAGGAAGCGGGGTAGGACCATCATTTTAAAAAGGGCACTTCTTCCAAGAGGGTTGAAAGGAAGAGATTGCCACTTCCGAAGGTCCGCCTTCGCCCTGGTAACTAAAGGTGTGATGTTCAAGGCCCATTCAAGCTCTGGATGCAGGGCGATCCACACCCCCAGGTACTTAAAGGATTGCCGACGCAGGGGGATGGATGTTTGCCAGTCGAAGCACGCATGCGAGGGGTGCAAGGGGACCAACGTAGAGTTGGCCGGGTTGAGCCGGAGCCCAGAGACCTGTTCAAAGGCCTCAAGAGCTTGCAGACATTTCGGGCCAGAGCCCTCGGGGTCAGCCAGGAAGAGGAGAACGTCATCCGCGTATAAGGCTATTTTGTCATTTTGGGTCTGGTCCCAGGTCCAACCCCGGATGAGGGGATCCTGTCAGACGAGGCACGCCAGTGGCTCCATTGCCAGAGCAAATAGAAGCGGGGAAAGCGGACAGCCCTGGCGAGAGCCCCTCTGGACAGGGAAGGGTTCAGAGAGCACGCCATTGATGGGCACTCTAGCCCGAGGCGCGGAGTACAGGACCCGGACGAGACCTCGGAACGCGGGTCCAAAACCCACGCACTCCAACACATCCTCCAAATACTCCCAATCCACCGTATCAAAGGCCTTCTCGAAGTCTAAGAAGAGCAGGGCCAAATACGGGGTGAGACGGTGGCGGTGGGCCAGAGCGAGGTGAAGGCGGCATATACAATGCCTAGTACCCCGGGCCGGCATAAAGCCGCATTGATCCAGGTGCACCAGCGTATGCAAGTGGGGCCGGAGTCTCTGAGCCACCACCGCCGCAAAGAGTCTGATCTCCGTGTTGATGAGGGAGATAGGGTGGTAATCCGCGCAAGCGAGGGACGGCGGCTGCGTTTTAGGACGACAATAGTAGTTATGTCCGTCTCTGGCGGGAAGGACCCCACCTCGATGACGTGGTTAAACAGCTCTAACAAGTACGGGACCAGAGTGTCTCGGTAAGTCGCGTAATACTCTTGGGGGTACCCGTCCGGCCCGGGCGTTTTGCCAGAGCGCTGCAATGAAATGGCTCCCTGGATCTCCTCTGCTGAGATAGGACGGTCGAGAGATTCGGAGTCCGTCGGGGAAAGACGGGGTAAGTGGGTCCCGGTGTCTGCTAATAGGGATGCTAGGGAAGACCGAGGGGCCCGGGCAGTATAGAGCTTCGCGTAGTAGCTGGCGAATGCGCGGGCAATGGCCAGGGAGGTGGTGCAGGAAGCCCCCCCCTTCACCCCGGATCTCCGGAATAATACAGTTGACCCTAGGGTAAGACACCAAATTATGCAACAGTTTGCCATTTTTGTCACCCCAACTGTACACGCGCGCGACCGAAGAGCGCCAGAGCATTTTGGCGGACTCCATGGAGAGCTGATAGATCTCGTCACGGATCAGGATAAGTTGGCGAGTGGTATCGGCAGCATCATGCTCCGTTTGGCCACTTTCCAATCGCGCCGCCAGGGCCTCCAACTGAACCAGACCTCTACCCACCCCCCGTATCACCGCCTTGCAGGCCTACCACAGGGTCCCTGGAGAAGAGACCGAGCCTGCGTTGGCAGAGAAGTAGTTTTTCAGTTCCTGCCCGAGGGATGCAACAAAATGCGCATCTTGCAAGAACCAGGCATTCATCCGCCATACTGTGCGAGTACCATTAGAGGGGGCGCCGAGACGGAGAGAGATCGGAGATACCCCTTGGCAGAATCGTGGCCCCCGGACACCAACTGACAGTCAATGGCAGATAGTAGAAGCAGATCGATACGAGAGTGGTGGGCCGCTGAGGTGTGCGTATACTGTTCCCTAAGAGGGTTCCATATTCTCCAGGCGTCACAGAGACCCAGGGCGGAGGACCTGTCGGGTAACAGTTTCGCCGAAAGCAGACGAGACACAAAAGATAAAACTATTATCTCACCTCAAAATGACAGCAAGTCAAGTATAGGCTTTATATTTGATGATTGGTAAATAGGAAATAGACAGCAAGTCCCACTTTAGGACATCCAAAATATCTAAATTAATCTAAAAAATTAAGGCAAAGGAAACCAAATTAGAACAACCTGAACTTAATAACGAGAGATTTCAAAGAGAGGGGGTTGAATAGTACCATTTATCTCACCTTAGTCGGTCGCAGAAGGTGTAAATGTGTCTAGAGAACCAGTGATTCAAATTAAAGATGAAAAGGTCCCATATAATGATGGCTATCAGATTTCTTAATAAAAATCTAAAGCAGAAACAGAAATCAATATTGAATCAAATATAATGGAAAGACAAAATAGAAAATCATTACTTCATGAAATAGGAATCTGGCATTTATAAAAGTCACGAGACTCCACAATGTTCACCATCACTAGAAGAGCAATAGACCAAGACCAGAAATTTCGATTTTAAAATTCGGAACAGAAGACAAACCGTGACCATAAACAATTTAGTAGTTTATAGATCGAACCTCTTTCTAGTAATGGCTAGGTTCTCACCTGTACAGTAGCTTCAAATGGTTGTGAGAATCAATACTTAATGAAGTAAGAATCTGGCATTTATAAAAATCACGAGACTCCACAATGTTCCCCGTTTTTGGAAGAGGAATAGACCAAGACCAGAGATTTCGATTTTTAAAATCAGAACAGAAGACACGCCGTAACCATAAACAATTTGATAGTTGATAGATCGAACTTCTTACTAGTAATGGCTAGGTTCTCACCTGTACAGTAGCTTCAAATGGTTGTGTAAGGCGGAAAGTCTTAATTTGCAAAAGTGGACGCTCAATTTTTAAACAGCGAAATATCGATCAATCACCTAATAAAAAATATATATGTATATAAATAAATTTTTGGTGAACAGATTGATATTTACCAACACAACTGTGTATCTGTATACACGTTCAAACTAGGACATATGAAACTAGAAAAATAACTCATGTCTTAAAAATTTTTTTGATGAAGAAGGTTTAAAACTTTCCATAGACATATTCAACCTATGTTTCTGATAAAATGGAATCGATACTTTATATAATTGCTGGGTACTTCAGAAAAGTAATCAATACCCAAAATCCAAATGAACCAGATAATCATAGGAATCACAAACTTGGTTTTCCAGCCCTATATTTTTTAATTAGATAGAAGTATTACCCAACCTCCCATGGCCTTCAGAATTTGCCTTCTTCTCCCCTCCTTTTTTCTTCACTAGGAATCAGATACTATGGTTCTTAGTGCATTGAAGCTACAGATACAATTTAGAGCATTAATACCCAATTTATGTATACATGCATGTATAAAGTCCCGCAAGGATCGATCCTCTCGCCATCCCTCTTCTATCTCTTCATGGAACCCCTTGCAATTATTTTGAAGCAAGCAGGGTTCAATGCCACCTTTATGCAGATGACACTCAAATATACCACAAAATCAAATCACCCAAGGATGTCCAACACCTCAATGCCATGCTAACCAAGATTCAAACCTGGTTTAACGCAAACCATTTAAATCTGAACCCGGACAAAACAGAATTAATACTGTTCTCTCTGAAAAGTAACCACCGACCAATCCAAGACTGGCTCAAGAAGCTTGATGCCCTAAACTGCCCCCTCGTCCTATCTGACTCGGTAAAATCACTAGGCATTACCCTGGATAAGAACCTGTCAATGAAAGACCACATCAAGAACTCTGCAAAAGGTGCGCTTTACTCTCTAAAACACCTCAAGAAAATTAAACCTTTCATTCCCTAGGATGATTTTAAGACAATTGTACATTCCCCAGTCCTTTCTAAACTGGACTGTGGGAATGCCATTCTAACAGGTGCTCCAAAAGCTCACCTAGCCCCACTAAGGTCAGTCCTTAACATGGCGGCCCGACTCATAACTGGCGGAAAAAGATTTGAACACATCTCACCAACCCTCAACGCATTCAACTGGCTTCCCATGGAAGGTAGATGTATTTACAAACCGGCCTGCATTACACACAAGGCCCTCCACGCCCAATCCCCCAATTACCTGAACAGCAAACTGTTAAAAGCAGGAAAATCAAGAACTCTGAGAAGCACCAACTCACTGCTTCTCATCCCCCCGAAATTGAAAAGGAAAGCGACCCAATGCCGTTCCTTCTCTGGTAATGCTCCCAGGGTATGGCACACACTCCCTACGGACCTCAGATGCAACCCCTCCTTCCCCTGCTTCAAAAAGGACCTGAAACTCCTGCTCCTCAACCAATATCTCTCTGACCAAGCCAACCAACCTAGGCATCAATAGACTAATGGACTCCCCTCTCACGCTGACTTTCAATGATGGGGGGTTATCTGACTGTTCCAACCACCTGCGTTTTCCACTCCTTCACTGTATACATAAGTGTGATGTCTTTGCTTATATATTTATACAACCTCATGTCCTGTGATGTAGTGCAACTTTTTCTTTTCCTTTGTGTTTGTAAAGCGCTCTTATACCCACGGGTCTAGCTATCGCTATATAAAACTTTATAAGTAAATAATAAATAAATACAAATATTGTTACAATATCATCTGAAACTACAGCTAAATAATGGTTTTGTTACATTTGCTTTTATAGTGCTTAATTTGTAGCTATAGTGGTGCAGGAGCTATTATAAAAATTCAGTCTTTTACAGTGTATTTTGGGCGGTTAATTTATTGAACAGTGCACATACAAACTGTGCACATGTGTTGGTAAAGTTGTTTTGGAGCTCAAACTGCCAATGATTATGTTGCAGTGCCCATGGGCCAGCGCTTTTTGTATTGTGATTGCTTTGTTTTATTTTCCGGCTTTTTACAAAGTTTCCCGGGTCTGGACTCTTTGCTCAATTTATAAACTCTTTAAAGTTCACCGAAACAGTGTAATTGGCTGCGCGCACCATGTATGGATTAGGGAAGGGTACACCGGTGCACATTTTAAAAGCAGTCAACCTAAACCTTGCTTCCATCTATAGCCACGAGTGTTTCTATAGCTCTGAATTTAGTACAGTGCTTATTTGTTTCTATTTCTTATGGCGTGGTGAAAGGCTTTAAAATGTGTACTAGAACGTTAGCAAATATCTTATTGAGAGCATGGGCATGGATTAGTGGTTCAGCAGGTGCAGTGACACCAAGACACAAAGGACAGAGGGGCCTGCCAAACAGTGGTTATATGCATTTTAAGCATCAGCACAACAGCTAGAGATGAATGAAATTACTGCTCTGCTTGAAACGTCTTATTAACAGATCCTTTCCTAGGGCTTAATTTGTGCCACATCTAATGCTAGTGCGGTTATAAATTTTCCCGTTTAAATAGCATACTTTATTTAGGGGTAGCTTGCTTAACATTTAGCGCAGAAACTGTAGGAATGGGCAAAAGCCATGCTTTAAAGGCTAAAACAGAGCTATTTATTGAATTATCTTCAATTTATTATTATCTCTCTTACAGCTGCGTTTACTGGACTGAAAATGTATTTTTAGTGTTGCCGGGGCTTTTATTAAATTGTTTTTTGTAATGTTAGCAGAGATCCTATTAACAGCATGGGCATGGTTCACACTTCAGATTTAGGCGTATACATCAGTGGTGCAGCAAGTGCAGTGACACCAAGACACACAGGATAGTGGGATTCTTAATCACTGGTTATCTGCATTTTAAGATTCTGAACTACAGATAAAGTATAATTAAATGGATACTGGTTGTTACCCATTTTTATATAGCAGTGTTTTATGCACGTTTGTTGTGGCCCAACTGTTATCACCATTATCATGCCTAGTTACACACCCTCAGTGTCCGCAACTGTTCACTGTTTTTCCTTTTTTTAAAAAAAACAACAATAATTAATGCTTCAAAGTTGCCGAGACACTATTTAAATGTGCACCGGAATATTAGCAGAGGCATGCTTCAGTGTTCACATTTATGCGTTATTGGTGCAGCAGGTGCAGTGACACCAAGGCACATAAGACAAAGGTGCAGGACAAACAGTGGTTATATGCATTTTAAGTACCAGCACAACGGATACAGATGAGCTTAATTGCTGCACTCCCTGAAACGTCTCATTAACAGATCCTTTCCTAGGGCTTAATTTTTAACACGCAGTGAATAGAAACAATGCTTACATTTATAGCCACGATTTTTTCTTTAATGCTGTTTTAGCACAGTGCTTTTTTTCTATATGTTCTAATTGGTTAGAAGGCTTGGGAATGTGCACTGGAATGTTAGCAGAGATCCTATTAAGAACATGAACATGCTTCAGTGTTCAGATTTAGGCGTATGCATTATTGGTGCAGCAGGTGCAGTGACACCAAGGCACATAAGACAGAGGGGCCGTACAAACAGTGGTCATATGCATTTTAAGCACCTGTACAATGGATACAGATGAGCTAAATTGCTGCACTGCCTGAAACGTCTCATTAACAGATCCTTTCCTAGGGCTTAATTTGGGACACATTTAATGCTAGGTCGCTTATTAATTTGCCGGTATTAAAAACATCCTTTATTTAGGGGTAGCTTGTTTAATATGTAGCCCAGAAACTGTATGAATGTGTAGGAGTAGTGCTTAAAAAGCTAAAACATATAATATTAATATAGTATTCACCTTTAATATTAACACTACAATATAATGTATATATATATTATATAATAGTGTTTAAATTTAATGTGAACGCAAAATAAATGCCATAAAAAAATTGTTTTATACGTATATATATATATATTCAGCTCGCAGTTCCATCGGGTATTCGTACCCGTAACAGAAGACAGCACTCACGGGGGAGAGTTCAAAGAGTTCATGAACTCCGGGCAAACAAGACGCGTTTCGGCACTTGGCCTTTGTCAATTTCTGCACGAAAACGCCGCGGCAATATTTTATTTATAAATAAACATTCATTAGTGGTATCCGGTACAAAAACAGAAAAAAGACCATTCATAAAACGGCAACAGATCATATTCTTCAGCCATCTTTGAATGTCTAAAAGCGGAACTGAATGCAATAAATATAGCAATACTTCCACATTATAAAGTAAGTTAATCGTTAATAACAATTCATACAGGACCTGAATGGGCAAAAACCAATTGTTCATGATAAATTCATTACTGCTGTTGTCGTTATAACTATCAAAATCTTGCCCACAGATGGGCCAATGATTCTGCATTGTACCAGAAATCCCATAACACCACATCTAGATGAGATATGATCAATCAACATCAGATAAACATTTCACATATATTACAGAATGATCATAAATAAAACAAAGAGAATTGAAAAGGAGATTTAGAATGCAACATCTGCTTATTCAGTAATAATAACCTATTCATCCTAAATGTACAGCAAGCTCCTCACTGCTATTCAGACCCAGTGGCCTCTTGCTTTGCAGATCTATAATGTAGCGTGATTCGAAATGCCTTAATTTCTGTATCCTGTCTCCACCCCTGGGGTTGGGCGGTACATGATCCAGACAAAAGTACGAAAAGAGATCCCTATTACGGCAATGTGTCTTATTATAATGCCTCGCTACTGGGTATGATTCATCAACATTGTTGATCGCCCTCGTGTTCTAAAATCCGTATCTTGACCGGATGTATCGTGCTTCCAATGTAACGAAGCCCACATGGACAAACCAAACAATAGATAGCATAGGGAGTGGTGCACATGAGAAACTTGGTGATCTTTCTAGGTGTACTAAGGCCAGGGACGTCGCACGACCAAGTACGTGTACTTTTTTTACAGGCTTTGCACTTACCACATGGATAGAATCCATTAAGTGCTTTGAAAGATGCCCTGCTAGAGTCTACATTGTGATAGCTATGGACCAAGTGGTCTCTCAATGACCTTGCTTTCCTGAATGTGACCAAAGGATTCGATGGTAAATCTTCTCTTATGGTATGGTCAGTAAGGAGAATATGCCAATTTTTCCGCAATATTCTCTTAAGTTGGTTAGCATTTTCCGAAAAGGTAGTGATCATACGAAAAGTCCTATTGTCAGACTTTTTTGTAGCTTTCTCCATTAGTAAATCCACCTCCTTGCAAAATTATATAGAGGTAGGCAGAGTCCCGAGAGGCCTTCGAATATACACAGTGACGGCCTACGAGAATCTGGACCCCCTATTGTTAGATGCATGGGCGGAACATACAGCCCAGTCCTGCAAGGGAATGCTGGAAATACTCGTTAGGTTTGCATGGAGTGATCGCGATAAGGCCTTGGTACAAATTAAAGAATTGGAGGATGATCTATGCAAGGAAGATGACCAAGCCAATTTGGATGGAAAACGTGAACAAATGAAAAAAAGATTGAGAACTTACGAACAAAAGATCAAACAGCGCAAAGAAGAAAAGTTCGACCGAGATGAGAAGGACTATAGCCAGGGCAGAATATTAACTTTCGCCAAAAAGTATGATAACCCCAGGAAAGAATTAAGGCAAAGACCAACGCAATCATTAGCAGCAGCCCCAGATACGTCAGAATCTGAAATTACAGGTGATGAATCCTCTAATGAAGATGGGGGCACTGGGGTATCAACAAATGCACCTCCTTTTTACGAGGAATTCAGGCTAATCAGGAAGCAACAATTGCAGGGAGGCAGAGGCAAGCCCCCAGAACAGGCAGCAAGAGTAAAACGAGGCGGGGGTGGGGGCCAGAAAATTCGAAGGCTCGCCACCCATGACTCGCAGCAGGAAGTTCTTCAACAAACGGAAATAAAGCAAGACAATTTGACGATAATCAATTTGACCCCTAGAGTCTTCACTACAGAAGAGGAATCAGTCTTACAACTTGGTCTCTCATTTTGTCCACATAAAAGTATTGAATTCACACAGACCAGGATTGATTTGTTCAAATTCACTCGTAAGCTGAAGTTGCATAAATATTATTATTTTTTTTAAAAACTTTATTTTTCGTTTTCCAACAAACAAGCGCAATACACCCCCCACCCCCCCCGACATCAGAGCACGACAGTACATACAGATACAATCCAGAAATGAAAAAGCACACCTACTTCTGTGGTAGCTCAAAGTGAGACATGGCTCAGGCCATAACATGGGAGTGACTGGTCCAGCCCCATTCATTATCTTACAGGAGCCGCCTCGCCTTCATCGCCCCCCCCTCCCCCTCAGAAGGCAGCGGGGAATACAACTCTCCACTCGTTCCCTCCGACTCACTCTGCGATCCTTGCCCCTCCGCCGCCAATCCCTCCATACACAGAACTCGCCATGCCAGAAGGTCCTCTTGTAATTTTTCATCCCTCCTAGACCACTGCATGTGTGTTTCTTCCGCCAGTGTCCATTCCCTCACATCCCTGAGCCACGTATCAAGCTCCGGGGCTTTCCGCCCCATCCAAGTAATTGCGACCCTGCGCCTCGCCAACACCAGCATCAACTGCAGCAATTTATAAGCTAATTTCCGTTTCCGTGGTTTGGGAACCAGGGCCAACAGGCAGTGCAGGGGTGACCGTTGGATTCGGAGGCCAGTGGCAGCCGCGATGCGGCCCACCACTCCTACCCAGAACCGCTCGACCAGCGGGCAGTCACAGGCCAAGTGTAAAAACCCCGCCCCTGCTGTGCCACACCGAGGGCAGTCGTCGCCCCTGCCCGTACCAAATCTACTCAGCGCCTTCGGAGTAAGGTAGGTGCGGTGCATAAAGTTAAAATGGGTGAGTTTAAACCGCGCATTACAGGACACTCGCCTCGTCAATGCTCCGATTCGCACACGTTGCCCTTGATCCAATGGCTCTCCCAAGTCCGCTTCCCAGGCCGCCCACGCCGGAGGCTCCGGCGGAGCCGAGTCGCGTTTCATCGCCGCATATAACAGGGCAATCAATCTGCGGCCCCGGCCGCACGTCAAGATGACATGAAGGGTCTGAGTCGTTGAGGGCATCTCCGGGCACTGCGGCCAGACCGAACGAACAACCGCACGCAGTCCTTGATAATGTAGATATTGTCCCCCACGAAGGCCATAAAATTCCTCCGCTTGCTCGAAGGACAGGAAGGTGTCCGAGGGGTACAGGTCTGCCAACACTTCGCAACCCCCCTCCTTCCAATCCCGGTAAGACATCCGGCGTTCCAGGTCCACCATGGGGGCCAGTATCCAAATTGGCAATTCCCTATGAAAGGGTGCCACACCTAAGACCCGCTCGATAAACCGCTGCCATACCCGAGCCGTATGTGTCACCACATAGGGCAACGCAGCATCCGCCCCCGAGCCCCGCATCAAAGCCAATTGAAGGTCCTTTGCCGTAGCCCTTCCCGCCAATAATCGCGTCTCCCACATGTCCGTGTCTGCAAACCATCGGGCTGCTGGAAGGAGCTGCGCTGCATAATAATACAAATCGAAGCGTGGGGCTTCCAATCCCCCCTCCTCATAAGCACGCACGACCGTCCTGAAGGCCACCCTACTGCGGCCCCCCGCCCAAAGCAGGGAGGTCAACAGAGAATTGATGGCCCCGAACACCCTAGGAGGGAGAGGGCACAGCGTGTTCTGGAGGACGTACAACGTCCGTGGCAGCATTACCATCTTGGCCACAGCCAGGCGTCCCATTAGGGAAAGCGGCAGGGCGTTCCAAAACGTCACAGACTGCCGAAGTGAAGCGTTCACTCGATCAATATTCCGTGTGAGCGCCAATTCCTCCGTGGCGGTCACCTGAATACCCAAATACCGGAAACTTGTTTGTTCCCAGCGCAACCCGAGCTCCGGCAGGTCCGCAGAGGGCGCTGCATCAAAACCCGAGAGCGGGAAGATAAGAGATTTGCTGCGGTTAATTCTCAGACCCGAGGCCTCCCCAAAACGATCCAGGTGGTGCAGCAAGACCGGAACCGCCTCCGGCGCCCTCAAATAAAACAAAGCAGAAACCAAAGGAAATGATGGACGGAGTGTTGAACATTGCAAGCACTCACCCCCAGTCAACTGATCTGGGTTTAATCCATCACCGTTCTTTAGCCCACTCTGCCACCCCAGTTCAGACATGGCCATATGCAAATCAGTCTGACCCTGTGCCTCATGGGAACAGTCCAGCCCGAACTGCCAAGCCATGTCTTCCCTGGACCGGAAACAAGCTTCCTAGGACCGGTTTCTGGCATTTCAGCCGTCTTCAGCCAGGCTTGCTTGAATCCAGTGGCAAAGTGAGCAAGGGACTCACGTCTGAGCATACCCTGCCAACTTATGGCGAACAAAGCAAAACCAAAGGAAATGATGGACGGAGTGTTGAACATTGCAAGCACTCACCCCCAGTCAACTGATCTGGGTTTAATCCATCACCGTTCTTTAGCCCACTCTACCACCCCAGTTTAGACATGGCCATATGCAAATCAGTCTGACCCTGTGCCTCATGGGAACAGTCCAGCCCGAACTGCCAAGCCATGTCTTCCCTGGACCGGAAACAAGCTTCCTAGGACCGGTTTCTGGCATTTCAGCCGTCTTCAGCCAGGCTTGCTTGAATCCAGTGGCAAAGTGAGCAAGGGACTCGCGTCTGAGCATACCCTGCCAACTTATGGCGAACAAAGCAAAACCAAAGGAAATGATGGACGGAGTGTTGAACATTGCAAGCACTCACCCCCAGTCAACTGATCTGGGTTTAATCCATCACCGTTCTTTAGCCCACTCTGCCACCCCAGTTCAGACATGGCCATATGCAAATCAGTCTGACCCTGTGCCTCATGGGAACAGTCCAGCCCGAACTGCCAAGCCATGTCTTCCCTGGACCGGAAACAAGCTTCATAGGACCGGTTTCTGGCATTTCAGCCGTCTTCAGCCAGGCTTGCTTGAATCCAGTGGCAAAGTGAGCAAGGGACTCACGTCTGAGCATACCCTGCCAACTTATGGCGAACAAAGCAGAAACCAAAGGAAATGATGGACGGAGTGTTGAACATTGCAAGCACTCACCCCCAGTCAACTGATCTGGGTTTAATCCATCACCGTTCTTTAGCCCACTCTGCCACCCCAGTTCAGACATGGCCATATGCAAATCAGTCTGACCCTGTGCCTCATGGGAACAGTCCAGCCCGAACTGCCAAGCCATGTCTTCCCTGGACCGGAAACAAGCTTCATAGGACCGGTTTCTGGCATTTCAGCCGTCTTCAGCCAGGCTTGCTTGAATCCAGTGGCAAAGTGAGCAAGGGACTCACGTCTGAGCATACCCTGCCAACTTATGGCGAACAAAGCAGAAACCAAAGGAAATGATGGACGGAGTGTTGAACATTGCAAGCACTCACCCCCAGTCAACTGATCTGGGTTTAATCCATCACCGTTCTTTAGCCCACTCTGCCACCCCAGTTCAGACATGGCCATATGCAAATCAGTCTGACCCTGTGCCTCATGGGAACAGTCTAGCCCGAACTGCCAAGCCATGTCTTCCCTGGACCGGAAACAAGCTTCATAGGACCGGTTTCTGGCATTTCAGCCGTCTTCAGCCAGGCTTGCTTGAATCCAGTGGCCCATGAGGCACAGGGTCAGACTGATTTGCATATGGCCATGTCTGAACTGGGGTGGCAGAGTGGGCTAAAGAACGGTGATGGATCAAACCCAGATCTGTTGACTGGGTGTGAGTGTTTGATTGGTTCTGATGCTCCGTCCATCACCACCCCCTTTTGTACCGCTCAAATAAAACAAGGCATCATCTGCATAGAGCGATATGACATTATGCGTATCCCCCACCTGAATTCCCCATTGCTCCATTTCCGCCCGGATCGTGACGGCAAATGGCTCAATCGCCAGCACGAAGAGGAGCGGCGAGAGGGGGCACCCCTGTCTCGTGCCCCGTCCCAGCCGCCACTCCTCCGATCTCGCAGCACCCAGGCGCACCCTCGCCCTCGGTGCGCTATATAAGATCTGTATCCACCGGCGAAAGTTGTGCCCTAGGCCCACCCTCCGAAGGACCTCCTGTAAGTACGCCCAATCCACGGTGTCAAACGCCTTAGCCAGATCGATGGAAACCAACACCGTCTGCTCCTCGCGGTGGCGCACGTCATGCTGAATGTGGTTCAGGCGTCTAAGATTCATCGCCGTATTCCTCCCCGTGATGAACCCACATTGGTCCTGGTGCACTAGATGCGCCAAATGGGGAGCCAGCCTGGCGGCCAACAATTTTGTTAGAATTTTGACGTCCGTATTCAGCATAGTGATCGGGCGGTAGGACGCCGGGTCATACTTATCCCCCCCTGGTTTGAGGATCATACAGATTTCGCCGTGGGCCATGGTGCGCGGGAGGACACCCTCCTCCCACGCCGCATGGAACACTTGCAGCAGAAGCGGGGCCAACTCATCCGTGAACTCTTGATAAAACTCTGATGGAAACCCATCACTGCCGGGCGATTTAGCTTGCGGCAGGCGGGCCAAAGCCCCGCGGACCTCTGCCAATGACAAGCCCTCCTCCAATCCTTCCCGATCCGAGTCCGCCAGAGTCGGCAGACTCAGCCCTTGTAAATACGGCAAGTATTGGGCCTCCGAGATATCCGGGGCCGCCTCATACACCTTCCTCAAATGAGTTTGGAGTACCCCCAGTATTTCCTGCTCCGAGTAGACCACGCGTCCGGTGGCGTCCCGCAGGGCCACAATACGCTCCGGAGCCTGCTCTCTCCGCAGGATCCATGCCAGCAGGCGTCCCGATTTGTCCCCCTCTCTATGGAGGCGCTGCCTATATTGGCCTAGAGTAAATTTGTCCAATCTATCCAAGGTGTCCTGCACCCGAGCCCGAGCCTCCCTTTCCTCCTGTTGTTGCGCCACATCAGGGTCCCCCACCCTCTGGATCTGTTGGAGAGACTCCTCCTCCGTGTGAAGATCCCGGAGGAGCTGTCTCCGGACCCCGTAGGTGAGCCCCATACATGCCCCCCTCACCACGGCCTTCAGTGCTTCCCACTTAGTGCCCACCGCCAGGTTTCCCGCTCCCCAGTTGAGAGCGACATAAGTTGCATAAATATTTTAAGCTGAAACCGTCCACTAGTAAAAACAAGAGCTCTGGTTATACAAGAACTGAAATGGATAATTTAACCGGCAAAGACATTGCAACTTTGAAAGTATTAGAGGGTCTAAGAACTGAGACCACGGAGATAGAAGATGCTAATATTGGCTCTACACAACTAATGGCCCAACTTGAAATCCAACAAAGTGGAGGCATGAGTCCATTTAAACCTGCATCGGTATTTCTCCCACAAATGGCCACTGATGCTATTGATACTTTCTCAGATGCTGTAATTAAAAATGAAACTCGCTTACGCAATGACAACAAATACAGCAAGAGAACTACAAACTTCTCTAAACAACAACAAATGGTGTTGGATGATTTATCTCAGGACACCTCTTTGGTCTGTAAGCCTTCGGACAAAGGTGGGAACATTGTCTTGCTTACTAAGGATCAGTATGAAACAGAAGCTTATCGTCAATTGGACGATATTCTGTGCTATGAAAAAACCAATGAACAGAGGTATAATCAAAGCATTACTGACTATCATTAATTGATCTCTTCTTGGTATAAAAAGAATAAATTAGACTCAGAGGAATATTTATTTCTAAGATGTCTGAATCCAACTATCCCTACTTTTTATTACCTGCCTAAGGTTCATAAGGATATTAAGAACCCTCCAGGGTGACCGATTATTGCATCGCAGGTTAGTCATTTTATCTATGTATGTTGACTTTTTTATTCCTCAACATGTGGTCAAACTGAAATCTTATTTGAAAGATACGAAAGATTTTCTAACATATATAGATAAAATTGAATGGCAAGCTGGTTATTGTCTTATGGTACTTGACATCACTAGCCTCTATACATGCATTGCACATACTTAAAAGCTATACAATTTTTCTTAGAATCTCGCGATTTGAAGTTTTATGAACATAGCAGCATGATTCTTGAATTTGTTAGTTTTTGCCTGACTCACAACATATTCTTGTTTCAAAAACAGCTGTTTAGACAGATGTCGGGGACCGTGATGGGTGCCTGCTTCGCCCCCAGTTATGCAAATTTGTTCGTTGGCTGGTGGGAGGAGCAGGTAGTCTGGGCGGAGCCCAATCAAATTTGGAACATGAGGATAAAGGCATGGCATCGTTATATTGACGATTTGTTCATTGTGTTTGATGGTCCACCAGATTTGGCAAAGTCATATATTGATGTTTTGAACTGTAATAATGTCAACCTGAGATTCTCAGGTGAATTAAGTACTGAGGAGGTCAACTACTTAGATCTGACAGTGTATGTAATAGATGGGCAGTTGCATACTAGACTCTATCGGAAAACTACTGCAGGGAATTCAACTCTCTTTGCAACTAGTAGTCATCCAAAGAAACTTATTGACACCATCCCATATGGGGAGCTATTAAGGCTTAAAAGGAAGACGTAGACGTAGAATTTCAGAAGGCAGCAGAATTGAGCATGCAACGCTTTAGAGTGAGAGGCTATAGCGAAGCGGTTTTGTCACAAGCCTTAGATAGTCAATAATATCTTTAGGAGAGATTTACTAATGGAGAAAGCTACAAAAAAGTCTGACAATAGGACTTTTCGTATGATCACTACCTTTTCGGAAAATGCTAACCAACTTAAGAGAATATTGCAGAAAAATTGGCATATTCTCCTTACTGACCATACCATAAGAGAAGATTTACCATCGAATCCTTTGGTCACATTCAGGAAAGCAAGGTCATTGAGAGACCACTTGGTCCATAGCTATCACAATGTAGAATCTAGCAGGGCATCTTTCAAAGCACTTAATGGATTCTATCCATGTGGTAAGTGCAAAGCCTGTAAAAAAAAGTAAACGTACTTTGTCGTGCGACGTCCCTGGCCTTAGTACACCTAGAAAGATCACCAAGTTTCTCACGTGCACCACTCCCTATGCTATCTATTGTTTGGTTTGTCCATGTGGACTTCGTTACATTGGAAGCACGATACATCCGGTCAAGATACGGATTTTAGAACACACGAGGGCGATCAACAATGTTGATGAATCATACCCAGTAGCGAGGCATTATAATAAGACACATTGCCGTAATAGAGATCTCTTATCGTACTTTTGTCTGGATCATGTACCGCCCAACCCCAGGGGTAGACAGGATACAGAAATTAAGGCGTTTAAGGCGTTTAGAATCACGCTACATTATAGATCTGCAAAGCAAGAGCCCACTGGGTCTGAATAGCAGTGAGGAGCTTGCTGTACATTTAGGATGAATAGGTTATTATTACTGAATAAGCAGATGTTGCATTCTAAATCTCCTTTTCAATTCTCTTTGTTTTATTTATGATCATTCTGTAATATATGTGAAATGTTTATCTGATGTTGATTGATCATATCTCATCTAGATGTGGTGTTATGGGATTTCTGGTACAATGCAGAATCATTGGCCCATCTGTGGGCAAGATTTTGATAGTTATAACGACAACAGCAGTAATGAATTTATCATGAACAATTGGTTTTTGCCCATTCAGGGCCTGTGTGAATTGTTATTAACGATTAACTTACGTTATAATGTGGAAGTATTGCTATATTTATTGCATTCAGTTCCGCTTTTAGACATTCAAAGATGGCGGAACAATATGATCTGTTGCCGTTTTATGAATGGTCTTTTTTCTGTTTTTGTACCGGATACCACTAATGAATGTTTATTTATAAATAAAATATTGCCGCGGCGTTTTCGTGCAGAAATTGACAAAGGCCAAGTGCCGAAGCGCGTCTTGTTTGCCCGGAGTGCATGAAATAAACTCTTTGAACTCTCCCCCGTGAGTGCTGTCTTCTGTTACGGGTACGAATACCCGATGGAACTGCGAGCTGAATATTGAAGTGGGAACACCCCCGCTTGGCGTGCATCCGTTCGTGAGTGCAACTGGCTGGTGTTGTGGAGCGTTAATTGGCGTGTATGTATGTATGTATGTATGTGTATATATATATATATATATATATATATATATATATATATATATATATATTCACTGAAAAAACCATAGGTTTCACACACGTTATAGTTAGGAATTAGCATTTAAAAAACCTTGCAAATTTACTTAAAAAACCATAGGTTTCACACATGTTATAGTTAGCTGGACATTTCCCTCGTAAAAAAACAATGAAATTCCCCCCTTATAGTTAGTAAAGGGAACTATAACTCACGTGACCGCAATCCACTGCTGATGACGTCAGATATTACATCACTGTATTTATTAACTTATTTACCCATTTTTCTTTCCTTTAACCTTTAGCTATACATATTTAATAAATATTTATTTTACAGAAAGACACATATGTCATCAGTGATGTAATATCTGACGTCATCAGCAGTGGATTGCGTTCGCGTAATTTTCACGTTTCTACCGTGCGCGCACGGTAAGCGCACTCCGCAATTTTTCGTAAAAATATTAAAAACATTTATGGCCCTTGGGGGTCCTTTGGGGACCCCCTGACAATGGCTAGGGGGTCAGGAACTGTCCACCCTGCCCCCTTTTCATGTTCTCCACCTTTATTTTTCACCTCCCTCGGACTGCGAGAGACAAAATGGCGGCCGACACTTCCTGGTTTCGACCGATTCGAATGTTTACTAAGATCTAACAACCAATCAGAATTGCGCTCGTGCACGGCAGGGTGCGCTTACCGTACGCGCACGGTGTGCGCCTATAGATATATATATGCTTTTAAATGCTATTTTCTCAGAAAATACTGAATTACACCAGACCTGCAAAAGGCACATCCCTGACCTGAGGACTACCTCTCTGCCAAATTTCAAGGTTTTCTGTTCAGCCGTTCGGGCTGTAGCGCGGACTAAAGGTCCTATGGGAAAATGCATGGGGAAAACGCGTTTTGGGACCCCCCCTTTTTCTCATCCCCCGTTTGACAAATCCCCCCGAGACTTTCAGGGAAGGAGCGGAGCGGAGCGCCCCACCTATTTTGAAAATTTTGCGAGGATTCGTCAATCGACGCAAAAGTTATTCCAAATAGAATGTTGCGGATTTCCTATGGAAACACGGTCCTAACTATAACTATCTACTGGCGACCGCCAGTAGATAATATAGATATAGATAGATAGATAGATAGATAGATAGATAGATAGATAGATAGATAGATAGATAGATAGATGAGAGAGATATAGATATATATATATATAGATATATTCACTGAAAAAACCATAGGTTTCAGGGGCGTTATAGTTAGCTGGACATTTTCCTCGTACAAAACCCTAGAAATTCCCCTGTTATAGTTAGTGAATTTCAAAGGTTTTTTTAAATGCCAATTCCAAACTATAACTACAATGAAACCTATGTTTTTTTCTGTGAATTTAAAAGGTTTTTTAAATGCTAATTCCTATCTATAACTTATCTCTAAAGATATCATGAAAAGCATTCTTTTTTAAAAGTAGGGTGCACATTAGTTTTGTGGAAAAGCATCTTTGTGATTGGTTAAGAAAAAGCAGTTTCAACGTGGAACGAGCATAGAAGTTAAAACCACGCTGCATTCATACAGGATGTGTACAAAGGCCAGTCGTTGGTGTTGTGGGATGTCTGAGACCGTGGTCATCATGGATGAGATGCCCAGCATGTGGCACATGGTCGAATTCACTGTGTGTTGTTGCCAAACGCCTGCTCTTCCCTCCCACGAGCCCCCACACTTTTGTACGGTGAGCTGCTGTATCTCGTGCACTCGTACGGCACGCCATTGTAATGCCTATTTGTGCATGTCCTGCTACATTCCAACTACAACATCACAGTGCCGTTTGAAGGTGGTGCATGCCACTTTACAACATCGACTGCTGCGGCTCTTGTAACAGGCCACACCAGAACACAGAGACACACTTACCGCACTTTCTGTACACGGACATGTCCGAGACACCCCGCTCCCCTTGCCGGATAGACACACCTCTGCACTGACCTGTGAACGACAGACCAGCACACGCCAGCTGTGCATGCAGGAGGATGCGTACGTAGCTAAACATCCAGGCTCACTGCCAACGCTGAGGTGACAGCACACTGTGATGTTGCAGGGCTCATGCCTATCATTTTAAGACAATGACCACAGGGACACACTTACTAAGATGTGGGTTTGGGGGGCATTGGCAGTCCTGGAGTTGTTGAGATGAGTCTTCTGGCCCTCATGGGTATCCCTGTATCATGCTCTCATTGACTCTGTCACCTGTGGGTGTTCTGGTGTGGCTCTTGGCTGTGTTCTCTTTCAAGGTGCAGGTAGTTGTCCTGCTTAACACTAGCAGAAAGCAGGTGTAAAATCCCCGGTGCTAACGTGTCTTATTGCCGGAATTTGTTTCGCATTGCAATTGGTGTGAAAGTTGTGATGTGATGTTTTTCGTGTGCACAACAATATACGAACTGAGCAGTGTATCTCGTCAAGATCCAGCACGTGACGCACTATTCCCAATCAATATAAATACAATGACATTTCTAAATAGATTTTGTGTGTACACTGTAAGTGCAGCCAATACCTCAGTGCAATACAATACAGGATTTTAGTATTTAGAATAAATCGCAAAGGTGCACCTCGTGTCTTTTTGCACGGGAACGGCTACTCTCCATTTCATTATCAGCACTTTAACGGAAGTAAAGTTGAGATAAATCTAACACACTATTCAGAAGTTGGTGCAAACTGCAGATATCACCAGTATTCCAGCGATAAGTGCCCCAAAATTTAACACCATGGTGGACTCCATCAAATAACAGTAATAAGAACAAAAAAGAGTCACACAGCAGTTAAGAGAACAACCAAAAACTTTATTAATTTTTTTCAAACTTTATTTTTAATATTAATAAATATATAAACGATAAACTAGTTTCAAACTTTATTTTTTTATTAACATAAATATAAACAAACTAATAAACAAAATGTAACAACAATAATACAAAACAACAAGGCGGAACACTCCTGTGGGAACCACGGATGTCGACGACAGACCTGGAAAATCAGAAAGATTGTTAAAAAAAAAAACAATATGGTATTCTCAACAAAATACCACAAGAAACAAATCACAGATATATAAAATGCATACAGCTAACACAATTTTATAAGTTTAACTTACAAAAGCTGTAAATGTTGCCGCTTTAAAATATTTACCGAATCTGAGAATTTTTTTTGCAGAAGGCACCACGCCCACAACGTTTTTCTTCAGTGGTGAAGAAATGTTTAACTTTTTCCAAGGGGCAAACAAAGACCAATGCCACCTTCTTCATTCGCAAGATTTGCCAAAGAGTTCTGTTACGAGGGAATCCTAACAAAAAATACTCGTGCGGCACAGCAAGTATGATGAAACAACTAAGGACCCTTCATCCAAACAATCTTGCACGAGAAGAGTGCATACAGATGAGAAACACTCCTGTTCTGTATCTGTAAAAAAGAATCACAAATACATGTATATTAATAACTTTCAAATTTCCACTATTCCATTACTGTACAAACACATTTTATATAAAAACTGACTAAGAAACTATAGCCCTGAACCACAAGTGTGACGATGGTTAAAACACTACATGCATAGTGCATACTACTTTGAAGCAGTTCATGCCGTAAAGCCTACCTCACTAAAAGACTACATGCTAACTGACTAAATGATTACAGTACTATAAGGAGACACACTGGGTGAGTGACAGGGTGTTTGCTAGAAGTGTATGAATACTAACTAGGGAATTGAAGGTGTGAAAGACAACTGTGTAGGTGGTTAGAGGACTGCATGCATACTGGATAGGCATTTGAAGCAGTCCATGTGCTAAGGCCTGGCTCAGTGCATGAATACTTAGGCACTGACTGAATGATTAGAGTACTGCAAGGAGAGTGCCTTGGTGAATTTATAAGTGTTTGGGTTTTGGCACAGTGAATGGATTACTACATGATGCTGAATGGGTCACTAGAGGACTGCAAAGGGAGTGACGGTATTTCCTGGAAGTGTATGGATACTGACTAGGGAATTGAAGGTGAGAAAGACAATTGTGTAGGTGGTTAGAGGACTGCATGTATCGTGGATAAGGATTTGAAGCAGTCCGTATACTAAGGCCTGGGTCACTGAATGAGTACTTGGGTACTGACTGAATGATTAGAGTACTACAAGGAGAGTGCCTGGGAGAATTTATTAGGGTTTGGCACAGTGAATGGATTAGTACATGATGCTGAATGGGTCACTAGAGGAGTGCAAATGGAGTGACAGGGTGTTTGCTGGAAGTGAACGGATACTGACTGGGGAATTGAAGGTGTGAAAGATAAGTGTGTAGGTCCTTAGAGGACTGCATGCATAGTGGATAAGGGTTTGAAGAAGTCCATGTGCTAAGACCTGGCTCAGTGTATGAATACTTAGGCAGTGACTAAATCATTCGAGTACTGGAAAGAGAGTGTCTTGGTGAATTAATAAGTGTTTGGGTTTTGGCACAGTGAATGGATTAGTACATGCTGTTGAATGGGTCTCTAGAGGACTGCAAAGGAAATGACAGGATGTTTCCTGGAAGTGTATGGATACTGACTAGGGAATTGAAGGTGTAAAAGACAAGTGTATAGTATGTTAGAACACTACATGCATACTGCATAGACATTTGAAGCAGTCTATTTGGTACTTAGAAACTGACTAAATAATGAATGAATGAATGAATGAATACCCACTTATATAGCGCATGGCTACCCTAGAGCATCCCAGCGCTGATAATCAGACTACTTCTAGGACAGTGCTTATGTAAAAGTTTTAAATTTTCAGTTCTGCCACAGTGAACAGAATAGTACATGGTACTGCACCTTAGTGTCAAACCCTGACTCATTTTATCAATGTATAAGCAAAAACTAGCTTCTAATGCTACTAAAACTTGACAACATGAGAGGTTTGAAATTAGTTATCTGTCAGCAAATACACAATGTTACTAAATACTTCTCTCACAGTGGTTCTCAAATGCACACAGACTCAGTGTGATTCTGGACAACAACCACTATACCTAAGAGTTTACCAAAAATCATTCACTACTGTGGAAGTGGTAAGCGAACTGCACACAATCTTCATATTTCAGGAGTGCACTTTTGAGTCAAAGCCTGACTCATTTAATCAAAGCATAAGCAATAACGGTCTTCTAATGCTACTAAAACTTGACAACATGACTGCTTTTAAAACAGTTATCTGTCAGCAAATACACAATATTACCAAATGCTTCTCTCACAATCCTTACCCAAATGCACACAGACTCACAGTGTGATTTTTAGACAAGCAACACTATCCTAGGAGTTTACCAAAACTCATTCACTAGTCTGGAAGAGTTAATGGTACTGCACACAATCTACATATTTAAGTACAGCACATCAGTGTCAATGCCTGACTAATTTAATCAACGCATAATCAAAGACTGGCTTCTAATGCTACTAAAGCTTCACAACATGACATGTTTTAAAACACTTATCTGTCAGCAAATAAACGATGTTACCAAACGCTTCTCTCACAGTGGTTCCCAAATGCACACAGACTCACAGTGTGATTCTAGACAAGCAACACTATCCCTAGCAGCTTACAAAAACTCATTCACTACTGTGCAAGGGGTAAGTAGACTACTCACAATCTACATATTAAAGTACAGCACATTAGTGTCAAAGCATGACTCATTGTATCAATGCATTAGCAAAGACTGGCTTCTAATGCTACTAAAACTTGACAACATGACAGGTTTTAAAACAGTTATCTGTAAGTAAATACATGATGTTACCAAATGCTTCTCTCACACTGATCCCAAATACACACTAACTCACAGTGTGATTCTAGACAAGCACCACTATCCCTAGGAGTTTACCAAAACTCATTCACTACAGTGCAAGTGGTAAGGGAACTGCACACAATCTATATATTTCACGACTGCAATTTACTGTCCATGCCTGACTCATTTAATGAAAGCATAAGCCATAACTGTCTTCTAATGCTACTAAACTTTGACAACATGACATGTTTTAAAACATTTATCTGTCAGCAAATACACGATGTTACCAAACGCTTTTCTCACAGTGGTTCCCAAATGCACACAGACTCACTGTGTGATTCTAGACAAACAACACTATCCCTTGCACTATACCAAAACACATTTCTTCATCTAGAAGTAGTACTACATTTTAGTATATAAACATAACATAACTCATTTCACAAATTCATAAACAATGACTAGATTCTAATTCTCCCAAAATATAAAAACAGAACAGTTATCTTTCTACCAACACATGAAAAACACAAATGCATATCACAGAATGGTTTCCACATGCACACACACTGTCAATAAGATTGTAAAGAAAAAAAGTAGTCCTTAAACTTTAGCAGGAGAAATACATTAGTCTGATTAAAATCAAAATAGTCTACATACATCACCTCACAATTAAAATACTCCTCTTTCAAGTTCTTTTGTAGGTTAAGAAGTATATCAATCACTCACCATATTTTCTTTTACAGAATCTCTGCACTGTGCACCTCTCAGCAAAAGCAAAGAATGGAAAATTTCCCTTTCATTTTCCACACATATACATGTAAGCATCAAATCACAATCCTTCACACATAAACTCAAAAGCAAACTCATTTCTATTGGTTAAACATTTCAACCCTTTCCAACTGAAATACATTTCAACCCTTCCCCCAATCTGCCTATTACCATAGAAACAGGTCAGGGAACACTGCACTGAGCTCACAGGTCACAAGTTCTGCACACAATGTTCCTACACAAGACAGGAAGTGTGCTTGACTTTTCAACATATCAGCTTATCATATATAATGTTCCTTACAATCTGTTTTTGTTAACCAATAACAATCATACCTTTAAAAAACAGAAATATACACCCTACCTTTCAGTGTAGAAAGTTGTCATACAACCAATAATTTCTTGTCCTTTTTCAAAAAACGTTGCCGTGGATCCGCGCACCCACCGCAAGAGAATCCGTGCATCCAACACGATAGGCTGCGCGCACCGTGCACGCATTTCGCCGTTTTTTTTTTTTAAAAAAAGGGGGGCCCCAGAGGGTCCTTCTGGGACCCCTTAAGCACCTCTAGAGGGTCATACTATTTCCACTCTGCCCCCTTTATATGTTTTACACACTTATTCCCCTTGCTTCTTTAGCCTCGCTTCTACCGAGGCAGAAAATGGCCACCAACAGTTCCTGGTTTCGAATGTAGAGAGACACTCGACAGCCAATTAGCATTCTGCGCGCGATCGGGAGGGGGCTCGCTCGGTTCGGGGAGGGTGCGCTTACGGTGCGGGTACGGTCCGCGGATCCTCCGCGGCCATAGATATCACTAACTTTTTTACCCTAATTTTCTCAGGAACTACTGAACAGATTCACACCATTTATGCAAAAGGTACGAGTCCGAACTGAGGACTACCTCTTTGGCAAATTTGGTGCCATTCCGTTAAGCGGTTGGGGCTGTAGCTGCGACAACAGATCCTATGGGAAATTGCATGGGGAAAACGCGTTTTGGGACCCCCCTTTTTTCTCAGCCCCTGCTTGACGGATCACCGCAAAACTTTCAGGGTAGGAGTGGAGCGGAGCTGGTCAAAAGTTTGGAAAATTTCGCGAGGATTCGTCAGCTGGCGCCAGACTTATTGGGAATAGAATGTTGCGGATTTCCTATGGAAAATAGGTCCTAACTATAACTACCTACTGGCGACCGCCAGTAGGTAATAAATACACATATTTATATTTTGAAAAAATATATATACAGGTATGTTTAATATATATATATATATATATATATATATATATATATATATATAATACTATGTTTTCTAAATCAACATAAAAAAATTGAAAGTTGAATATTATGTTTATATGTTTACAGTTTATATATTAAAGTTAAAAAAAATCAAAATAAATATATATAATAAAATATAAATACATTTATATATATATATATAATACATACACATGTATATATGTAAAAATTACAATGCCAATAACTTTAAATTTTGCAAATGCGAGACCTATTGCATTGGAAATGCTTGTTTACTGTGCAGTTCATAAATTGCAATCGTAGTCTAGCACAGTGAGCTATTAACTGCCATCAGATAGCTGCATGCAAGCGCATGGGACAGGTTAGAAAGTTATGTTTTTTCACAGTCTTTCATTATGTTGCATAGAAAAACATTTTTATTATTGAAGGCAACTCTAACCACTGTATTGTTTTGAATCCTGAGTTTGTGCTTTTCCAGACCAAGCACTCCTAAAAAGTGTCTACCAAGATGGATGCTATGTGAATCCTACACCTTGTAGTTCATTTTCTATACACTGATTTACACATGTATGATTCATTGTCTCTGTATGTGATGTAAAGTGCTCCAACACCCTACACTGGTACGAGAGATGCTGTAAAAAAAAAAATACATGTGAGAGAGGGGTTATGGAGAGATGGGAGGCACTGTTGAATGGTGATATTGAGGGAATCACTGAAGAGCCGCAACAAAGATTGCTGTATCCTGGTGCACAATAAGGTCATCATTTACAATGCTTTAAAAGGTAATACAATTGAATATATAATGACAAATGTGTTGTAGAATGCACTATTTTCCCCCAAATTTTCTTTGGGTGAGGATCCCCCCCACCCCTCTTTATAGTAGTCAGGCTAGCTGGCTGCACCCGCAATGGGCCATGCGAGGGCTGGTCTGACATAATTTTCCAAGGCTGCTTTGGTTTCCCAGTCTGGCCCTGTAAGTACAGGGCATATATATATAACCAACATGTACAGTTTATTTATCTAAAGATATTCTGGAAGCAGGCAGAGTCTGTGGGGTTTCCGAGCTAATGCAAGGTGCCTTACTGAACTCGTCCCCTACACCAGAAACACCCCTCGCCTGCTCGCATCCCACTATAGGCTCTGCTGGCGCTGAGGTTCGCTCATATTAACATGCTGCACTTGAGCATCATTTCTGCTGCATACATTCAGAAGCCTTTTAATGCAGAATGAAAAATGTTGAAGATTTCGTGATGGAATGTATTAATTCTATTAAGGACATGGAGGCGAGGATTAGTAATTTCTTTCTTTATTTTTTAACTGCAGCCATTTTCAAATCACATAAACATCGAAATAGGACTTCATTTTCCATGAAACCTAGGAAAGCCATGAGGTTCAAACAGAAAACATGTCGATACAATGAGGAGCCTTCACCCTTAACAACTGGCATTGTCCCTCATCGGACTCCCTCTTTATTGCTGCGACCAAGCAGACAATGGAAAATCATCACTCCTGTTTAGAAGTCTCCGAACCTATGATCCGAAATAGCCGTGAACCCTGGGAAAACTCAGCGGCTTTCAGCAGCAACAATATAATTACTCAACAGTCATTACAGAGACCAGGAAAAACCTTTACTTACACTCAGACGTAGATAACCTGGGCGCGTCATGAGTCATGCATGGGGGGGATAATCTTCGCCTCAATGTCCTTAATAGAATTGAAACTTTCCATTATGAAAGCTAGGGAATTTGTCATTCTATGTCAGGATATGGAGGCGAGGATTGGGCTAGTTCAACGCTTGTCCACTACCAGAGCCGCAATGGAGGAGTCTGGTTTTAAATAAAACCTTTTGAAGGTTGAATCTGACGACCAGTCTGCTGCATTCAAAATATCCTCCAAGCGAGCTCCTAACACAAAGGCTTGTGATACCATTGCGCCTTGTGCTGAGTGTGTGCCAAAAATATTGGTATCGATGCCCGCCTCCGCCATCCCCCACTGGACCCATCTCGCTATGGTTGTTGATGAGACTGCCTTAAAGGGCTTCCTCAGAGCAATTAGCAGTTGCTGTTCTCAATGAGGCCCCAATTTCTCTGTTATTATTTTGTAGACGGACCTGAGTCGTCTGCCGGCGGACTCCGGTCCACTGGCAGAAAGCAGACTTTGTGGTGATCACCCCAGTATGGAAATATCAAGTGTGGATTCTAGTTCTGATGGAACTTTCCTGGGCTTCTCCAATCTATCTACCCCCAATGCCTCATCACCTGAGCGATCCGACCAGCAATCCTCACCCTCTGGTGATGAGCGACTCCCTCCTGCATACCTCATGATCTTTGCAAAGGGCGGGGGGAGGCCAGTACTGGATGACGGCATCTGTGGTCCCTGCTCCCGGGTCTGGCCCATAGCTGAAGTACTGCGAAAGCTGGTGGTCGAGATGCGAAGTGAACAGGTCAATTATGAAAAGACCCAAAAGCGATAGAAGGGCCTGGAACATTGGAGGGAACAATTTCCAAAGACTGGAGTCCCGAAGATGACGGGAGTGCCGATCCGCCACCTGGTTGTCCAACCCTGGCAGATGCTCCGCTGTCACCGAGACCTGATACTCAAGACAATACCGCATGCCTCCCGGTTATTGATGTAGCGGACGACCGCCACATTGTCCATCTTGAGGAGGACACAAAATTGAACTATGTCCCTGGTCCAACACTGGACCGCAAAGGAACCCGCCATCATTTTCAGACAGTTGATGTGGAGTGATCGTTCCGTGACAGACTATCCACCGTGGGTGGTGAACTCTCCACAACGGGCTGCCCAGCCCGAACTGCTGGCGTCTGACTCGATCATGAGGTCTGGTTGGGAGCCAAAGATGGCACGTCCGTTAGACTTCTCTATATGGGAAAACCACCAATTGAGCTCTTGTCTGATCTCTTCTGACATAGGCACCTATAGGTCATATGTTAGCCCTCATTGCAGATGGGACGCCTCGAGTCTCTGCAGAGCCTGAAAATATTGGGGTCCTGGAAAAATGGCCTGGATCGAGGCCGACAAGGGGCCAACCACTCTGGCGATGTTGCTCAGGGGGGTCTGAGGCTTCCATATCCTCTTCCGAAACTTGTGCAGGATTTTCGCTATCTGCCTGGATGGTAGACTCAGCATGGCTCCTGCCGAATTAATCACGAATCCCCCAAAAAGTGATTGAGCGCAAGGACATGAGACTTGACTTCGCTTGGTTGATAAAAAACCCCAGCGATTGGAGGAGCTCCACTGCGGAATGCAGTAGGCGAGAAAAAAGCACGCGGACACTGATTCATTAACAACATGTTGTTCAGGTACACAATTATCTGTATGCCCTGTGCTCGCAGAGGCTCCACCACCAGATTTCAGGACCTTGGTAAAGCATCAAGGTGCTGACGATAAGCCGAAAGGAAGTGAGGGGAACTCGAAGGTTTGGTCCTGCCACTGGAACTGAAGAAACCGGCGATGAGGTTGAATAATCGGGACACAGGAATGCCTGCTTAAGTCTGTCAAAGGCATCCAGGTCCACTCCTTCGGGTGGGGGTGCTTACGTGGGTTCTCGGAAAGGGGGTAGGGGGGAGAGGTGGCAGTGGCCTGATCCGGAGGCTTAAGGCAGAGGGCCCGGGAAGGTATTCTCTCTGGTTGGGGGTGAAAGGGATTGTTGTGCCAAGTCTAGCAATCTCTTCCCCAGAGGCGCCACTGCTTCCGGGACTGCTTTGAAAATGGAGGCGTCCACCGCATCACAGAAGTCATCTGTGACCGGGAAATACTGCATGTCCTCCTCCTCATCGTAGTAATCCAAAAAATCCTCCATGAGGTAAGTATACCCACTCTAGGCGGCTGCTGGAGGTAGATGTAAGGGTGGCTGCCCACCAGGTAAGAGGGAGCAAAAAGACTGGGATGGGCGTGCCCAGAAATTAACACTGAACTGCTAGAGTCCTTCCCAGGAGCAACAATCCCCTTAGGGACTGAGAAAACAGGCCCTTAGTTCTGGGAAAACCCAAGCTCACAGCAGGGTTAATAAGTCCTAGAGACCAAGCAGACCAAACACCTTTAATTCACACGGCCAGGCAACACAACAGCTTGGGCTCGTAGGCAATATGAATGCAGGATCACTGTCCTGCCACCTTTCCCCAAACGGGCAGAGACGCTCAGTTAAGGACGCAACTGATGCGCTCTTCGCTTTGCGCTGCAAATATAAGCATTCAAGAGAGGACGCTGGAGGCGTGCCCTGTGGTGGTCGGCGGACTGCAGTGCTCTCCGGCCCCGGGCTTGACTGACTGAGCAATTAAACTGCGGCCGCGAAGGAGCGACGTAGTGTTCCCACAGCCTCTGGAGCGAAGCGGAGACTCTGCAAACCTGTAAACCATTAACCAGCACAACAAAGTAAGACAAGCATTGGCATAGCCAATAGGTCTCGCCTTTGGGACCTTATAAGTGTTTAGCCATGCAACAGTTGCATAACTAAATACTTATAAGGTCCCAAAAGCGAGACCTATTGGCTATGCCAAGCTGCCGTGCGGCTGCGAAAGTGAAAGAATCGCGGCAAGCGTGGCGCGCGCGCCCACGCACATGCACTGTAGCTCTAGGCTGGCCTGGTAGCACTTTTTGGAGCTCTCTCAATAAGTCTTGCCAGACCAGCGCATGCGCTGGGTCAGGCGAGACCTAAAAAAGGAGACCGCATCTCCACACTTAGCTGACACTGGCTGCAGCAGCAAAGAAAGAGGGAGTCCAACGAGGGACAATGCAAGTGGATAAGGCTGAAGACTCCTGATTGAATGGACATGTTTTCTGTTTGAAGTGCATGGTTTCCCTATGTTTCGTGGGAAATGAAGTCCTATTTTGATGTTTGTGATTTGAAAATAGCTGCTATTAAAAAATATAGAAGAAAGAAATGCCTAATCCTCGCCTCTGTGTCCTGACATAAAATTGGAGATGAGCCTCATAAATCTCTTCGGGAGGCGGTCACATGTCATTTTGTATCTTTATAATTTTTTAGGTCAATTCCATGGAGATTTTGTCGCAGATGTCTTGCGACTGTGGTGCTTTTGGAATCTGGATTGCTGAATTTTGCTAGGATTTGTAATTAAGTTATTTGGAAGGGCATCCGGGTTATGCATGCTGAGTAGTGTTGTATTTTCGTGGTTCTGATGACTCTTCTTTATGTAGGTGTCTAGTGGCATGGTGTCATTTTTGTATTTTCCACCTCTTTATTTTTATTCATTTACGTATGTTGATCTGTGTTTCATTCTTTTGATTTGTATTCTGTTGTGATGGAAATTGTCCACATGTTCAAAATTGTCTTCTGAAAATGTTTAATTTGTCATTCAGTATTTTCTACCAACTTAACTGCACATTCCATGCTACTTTATATAAAACTATTCCTTGTTCAGTGCTCTGATGCCCTTAGTCCTTGCTTTAAAACTGCATAAATAAAAATAAACGGAGTTTCTTAGCTTCAGGTTTGTAGATGTAGACATGTTTAATTGCTGATTTACCATGTTATTTTCTTTGCTCACAGAACGATGGCTAACTCCGTCAGTGTATTTTTAATTGGGTATTATGTGGCCTTGGAAAAAGGGAAGTGCTACGGATATGTTTCCTATCAAGAAACTGGCAAGGACTAAAAGCTAGACATGAGTTGACAGTGTTCCCTTCTGTGGGTTGGGGGAAGCTGTACATGTTCACACGCTACTGTCGCAATTTGCTAAATGCATTGGTGGCAAACATGGTGCCTTCCGGTGTTTGTTCCTCATTTTGGCTGCGCTCTGTGCTACTGCCGTCTTTAAAATATTTTCGTTTTCCCCACCTATGTAGAAAAAGTAGCTATCCTCCCTGAGGGAGAGACTTTTGCATTTTGAAAACGTGGCCTGGTTGATATAGGTTTTGAGTTGGGGTATTGGCCGGTTTAATAGATGTTCTGTGACACTGAAGCTATTCAGTGGAAATACAGAACTGAGTGCTACAAAGACTGTGTGTGGCGTGTGTATAATTAGAAAGCGATGCGCGCTTTTTAATTTTTTATTATTAATAAAGAAAGGGGCACGAGGACCTGTTTTCACTGCTTCTCCCTGTAAATTTAAAATGATCTGTGACAGGAATCCTTAGTGGCTGATTTCCAAGGCCACCCTCGTATCCAAGTCTTTTTCCGGCGACTGCAGAGAGGCCATGAAAATAAGGGTGATTGTTTCACTAGTAGATTTTACTGATTTGTGTTTCTAGCTTTCAGCAAAGATCCACTCTCCTCCTTTGTCATGGGTGGGCTAGTATTATGCTTGCTTCTGTGTTCTCATACAACTTGGATGGCTTCCGGATTCCAAGTTTGTGAGAAAGTTCCCTCTTTCTGCATGGTTGCCCCCACGTTTTGCTGAATTGCTGATGTGCTTTGACTGAGTGTGCCCTGGGCTCCTGCTAATCAGGTACCCAGGGCCTATGTTATTTCCCTAAAACTGCATTGAAGCCTAAACCCAATTGGCATCTCTGGCCATAGGTCAGCCCCTGGTAAATGGTCCCACAGGTGCCCAGGGCACTGTGCCCAGAGAAGGCCTCTAAGGGCTGCAGCACTTATTGTGCCACCCTTAGGGGTCCTGTACCCTTACACACACACGCGCGCACACACACACACACACACACACTGCCTTTGTGTGCCATGCCTACAACCCACTGCGCTGGCATAAATCAGTCACCCCTCTAGCTGGGTGCCCTATACCAGCACATTAAACCCACACTGATGCCAGTGTGGGATTTAATAAAACATGCACACAGAGGGCTTCTTAGAGATACCCCCTGAAAACTAACCCACCACTAGTGTCTAGGCTGAGTGGCTGCTTTCAGCTGCCACCACCAGCCATGTTTCTGGACCCCTGGGTCGAGAGCCTGCTGCTCTCTGGGGCCTGAAACAAAGCACATCCTGGGACGAGGTGCCAAGCCTCCTCCCCCAGGATGTGCAGGGTTCATGAAGGGGAAGCTTCAAAGGCTTGCCGCCTTTGTGAGCTTCCCCAGGCCACTTGCTGCTTTTAGCATCTGGTCACCACTGGTTCTGACCCCTACTTTGGGCTGGAGAACAGGCGGGAAAAACAAGTGAGGAAGAGAGGTGTACCCACCTCTGCCAACTCCACCCCTCAGTTGGGGGAGGCACGGTAAAGCACAACTCCCAGTCCCCACCATCTTGCAGATGGGGGGGCTCAGCCAAACAGGGACAGGCTCATGCCCCCCTCCCACTGGATGGTGGCATAATAGGAGGTGTACCCACCCGAGGGAAGGGACCCATTGTGCCCTGCCTTTTACCTACCTGTAACGCCCCTAAATCTAATATTTAGGTGCAACTCTGAACCTTGCTTCCTCAGACAAGAAGAAACTACAAGAAGAAGAAGGACCGAACAGCCGTGCAGAAGCTAACAAGAAGAAGACCCCCACTGACTTGGCCCCATCCCTACCGGCCTGTCTCCCCCTCGAACCTGCTCCTGCGAAATCCTGGTGTGTCCTGCAGCCAGCAACCTCGAAAACCCCGAAGGACCTGCCTGCCTTCAACTAAAAACATGTTGTCTCCCGTGACCACAGGATTTGTTCAGCTGCAACTTGTGGCTCCGGCCGGAAACCACGGATCCGCCCCACTCTGCACACGCCGTCCACGGCCCGAGCTCGAGTGGGCGAACACCAGGAGGAGGTCCGCCCGGCGATCCTGACCTGAGATCCGGCGACTCCTGACCTGCGTCAAGCCTCCAGCCGACACCTGAAGCCTAAATCCGGAAGGTCCCCCCAACTGCGACCAGGAGCTAGTAAGAAGATCCGACTCCAAAAGGCACCCCTGCACCCGACGCCACACGCCCTTGGGTGCCCAAAATGACGGTGCCTAACCAACCCCTAACTTCCCAACTTACCTCTCAAAGTGGTGGTCGCACCCAGAAGACCTTCGTCCTCAAGCCTGCAGTGCCTTTGCAAACCGGCCGGAGGTTCCCCATTCAAAACAGGGCGCCCGACTTCAAAGCAGCACCCTGTAGCCGGCCGCCCTAGTGCTGCTGAGGGTGCACCTTTGGTGCTACTTTGTTTACCCATTTGCCCGGAGCTAAAGTCCAGGAGCTTTGCTCCCACAACCAAGTTGATTGCTTGCCAGCAACCTCCAACCGGAGGCCCCCTATCCCCCCATGCATAACATTGGGCCTCAGCACTCTGCACCCAGCCGCCCTAGCGCCGCTGAGGGTGTAACTAGAGTGCATCCTTGACCCTGGGGGACCCCTGAGTCTACCCTCAGAACCACAACTCCCACTACCAAATACTTACCTCAAAACCGAGAACACTATTTTCCTCCGTAGGATAACATTGACTGTTTTTCTGTGAAAAGTTTCTAGGTGTAGAGTTTGAGAAACTAAAGAAATTCTTTAAAATTACATACTCTAACAAAAACGATTTTACTTACCTGTTTTCAGGAAATGTCCCTGAGTAGTATCTAGGTATACTACTGTGTAAGCCTAGTAATCTAAAAAGTTACTTACCTGCTATTTTACTAAAAAGCCTATTCAAGTCTATGTACTGCATTTACTAAGTATTGCATTTCTCTGCATCCATAATGTAAAGCAATCCAAAGTGCAAATACAAACTGTATTTCAATTGAATTACTACTGTAAAGTATTTATTGCTTACCTGTGCCAGGCTTGCTAGGTTCTGGAAAATAAAATAACTAAAAGAATATTTTATACAAAAACAATTGGTCTGAAGTTCAGTCTTTGAGTGTGTGAATTCATTTGCTGACTGAGTGTGTACAACAATTGCTTAAAACTGTCCTCTGATACTGCCTGAACGTTCGACCACACTACCACAAATAGAGAGTGAGGTGCTATCTAACTTTACCTCTGCCTACCTTTGGGGATCCACTGACCCTGTGCACACTATACCTCACTTTGGTATAGTGTATATATAGAGCTAGCTTCCTACAAAGTTCGATTATGCAACCTCCGAATGGTTTCCTTCTACTATCCAAAACTCCTTTGGAATGGGAACCTAAGCATCTCAGTAAAGATGTAATGCCTGCCATAAATCACAGCAAGTGTGTGAAATGAGTGCACGTACTCCACTGCAGGAGAGTTAAGCTGAGATTATCTCCTAAGAAACCTGGAGGGTAACATTGAGACAGTTTGGGGTAAAAGGTGCTGATTATGATTTTAAAAGCAAGAAAAGAGTTTACGAGCAAACTTTAAGGGCCACAGGGATGTGTTACAATATTACAACATTTTAGGGCTCAGCCATAATTTCCAGGAACAGTATTGTTTGTTTTGCTGAAAATCCAGCGAATTATATATGTGCTTATACAAGAATTGTATACCGATATAAAACACTGTATACACCCCATGCAAATGTTTATGACGCACTATAAGAAAGTCTTATCTGATGTAATTTGGAAAAAGTGGGCATACCAAATTTGAATGTCAATAATATAATCCTTTTTAATGCCGTACATAACTGTACCAATTAACAGTCCATTAAAATCTATGTGCTTGACAATAGAACACCATAATAGCTAATACCCTGATGCCGCTGGCTGATATCTAATGCACTTATGCTGCAGGACTGCCATCTTGTGCCAACATGTAAAAAGATACTGCACTGCCTGTTTTCACAAGTCCCCATGTACAAAGCATAGTAGGTAGGCTTGTTTAGGTCTCTTGTAGACGGCGCATACGCTTCTCTTCGAGGCATTTTGTTTACTGTTAGTGGGCTTGGAGCCCTCCCATTAGTTAGCATTAGTGGGCTTCAAAGCCACTCTCAATTGCTTGCTTCCTACTGGTCAGTTCTGCGATCAGTATTTCCCTCTTCTTGCATGTGACTCTTCCCTAGAGCATGGCCCAAGTACTTGCGTCCTTACACTGCTCGCACATTTGGGATCTATTTATTCCTTTATGTTGAGCCACTCTAAAGGGTGCATCTTTCGTAGCTCCCTTTGTCGTTTGCTTGTTGTTTTAGGCTGTCCAGCTTAACTTGGTCTCTCCCATGATTACTCGCCATCTCTAAAAAGGCCTTTAAATCTTGTTCTTATCTTGTCTCATTTGCTGTGTATTCAAAGACAGAGGTCAAATGTCATGCTTTGTATTCCAAGGGCACTTGGTGTTTACTCTTCTTTTGCTGACTTCAAAGTGAGAGAGTTTGTGACAATCCATCCTGCTGAGTACCCATGCAAGAGGGCAGGCTGTAGTATGTTATCTTTTGTAGCACACAACAAAATGAAACTGTGCTGATATTTCTGAATACATCAGAATGGGAACAGTAGAAAAGAAGCACTTTTATTTTTGTGATTCTGGAGTTTGATGGAAACAAATATTTTAATACGATCAAAAAAATCCATACACTTGATCATGACATTTCTACGCATTATCATTTTTGGCCAGTAAAACTGTATGTGCAAATCTAATGCCCATTTTCAATTGGGAATATATTGTCTCCACACTACGCTACTCCATGTTACACTACTCCTCTCTGCAACACTTCACTCTTCCCCACTCAGTCATGCCACCCCACTCCGTCATGCCACCCCACTCCTTTATACCCCAACCCAGTTACCCCACTCCACTCTAATATACCCTACTCCATTTCACTACAGTCCACTCCAGTCTACCATTTCAATCTACCATACTCTAATCTACCCAATCTACTCTACTCCAATGTACCCCATTCTACCCTTCTGATCTCAATTCCAATCTACCCCACTCTACTCCATTACAGTCTACCCCACTCTACTCCACTGCAGTCTACCCTACACTACGACATACTTCCCACTCCACATTTCCCTATTCCAATCCACCCCACTCTACCCTACTATAAACTACCCAATCTACCACACTCTACTCCACTCCAAAATACCCATTTCACTCTACCCCGCTCTACCATGCCTCACTTTACCCCAATCTACCACACTCCGATCTACCCCTCTGATATCTACCACACGCCACTCCAATCTAACCCACTTCACCCCAATCTACCCTACTCCAGTCTAGCCTAATCTACTCCATCCCAATATACTTCAATTCAATCTACTGCACTCCACTGTACCCCACCCCACTCCACCCCATCTCACTCCACACCAACCTACCCTACCTTACTCCAATCTATCCCACTCCACTCTGCCCCAATCAGCACCACAACATTCTAATCTACCCTACTCTAATCTAGCTAATCGACCCCACTCCAAGTACCCCGCGTATCTACCCCACTCCACTCAATAGTACCCCACTCCACTCCTACCTACTGCACTTCAATCTACCCTACTCTAATCCACCTAGTCTACCACACTCCAAGTACCCCACTCCACTCTGCTCCACTCAAGTCTAACCCAATCCACCACACTCTATTCTTCCCCAATATACCTCACTCCACTGTACCTGAATCTACCCCACCCAGTTCCACTCCAATCTACCCCACTCCACTCCAATCTATCCCACTCAACTAGAGTTTACCTCACCCCACTACAATCTACTCCCTCTTCTCCACTCAATCTATCCCACTCTATCCCACTACAGCCTACCCCACTACAAATTACCCCTCTCCACTCTAAACAATCTACCCCTCTCGATGCTACCCCAGTCTACCCCACACGTTGCCAAAGCCAAAAAGCTCTCTCATAGGTAGGCCTGGGCAGTAAATTCTACTCCGCTCGCGAAATTTGCGGAATTTTGGCAATTCCGCGTTCCGCGGAGAACACGGAATTGCCCAAAATTACGCGATCCGCGGCATAGCGGAATTTTTTCCTTGTTCGCGCTTTCAGAATGAAGGTTCGCGTGCGAGGGAGCGACTTACCGGGATCCCTGCGTTCGCCGACGTGTTATCCTATCCGTTGGTAGCGGGCGGGACACGTGAAACAAGGTGGCGGCGCCAGTTGGCGACCACATGGGCAAGTTCGCGAGATATTTCCCCCCGAGCACGCAAGCAGCGTCCCCGAACAGGAAAAACGCATCACAAACGAGCGGAACAAGCAATTCCGCGTGCACGCGGAATGGTGAGTAGCTTGCGGAGATTTTTTACTGTTGCGCAGAACTTTGTGGAACGCGACTACGCAAATTCCGCCCACCCCTACTCATAGGCGAGATCTATTGGCTTTGCCAATGCTTGTTCTCACAATGCTGCCATTTCATGTGAGATGTTCCACTGTACACCTGGTGGATTTTTCACCAGTTCTTTTGGAAGATTTACTGCCATTTCTAGGTGCTAAAGGGGCATACGGCTGGAAGATGCCTCACAGAGTTTTGGTACATTCTGAAACACTGAATTTGCAGACATTGTAGTTTTGATGTAAATTTAAATTTTCAAAAAAAGATTATTTTTATTTGCACTCTGTAAATTAGGTCAACTGTTCTGTCAAGCACCAGCTTGCAGGTATTTGTTTTCAAGTACGTGCAGTACATTGCCACTGTCATTGCTAACTCAGGGAAGCCTAGCTCATTTGTATAATATTTTTTACTGATAAAAACCCTTATAAATTTCACATTGTTAGATGAGCGCTTGGAAGCCTGGTAAGGCTGACTTTAGCTTTTCATAATTCCTATATCGATATAGAAGTGCCTTTTATGCTAACTGTTGGACCTGGTCCTCTCTGTAGGGGCACCCACAAACGTTTTGACTTCCCTCCTCCTATTTTCTGAACACGTTTTTATTGACCTTTAGCACTCAGTGCACTTTACTACTGCTCCCGCTTGAGGTTTTCAAATGTTTCCAGGTAGACCTCATCAAACAACTGGCATCACTATACAAAGTGGCCCGAGAGGCAGGTACTCTGCCTTAATCATCACGGGAGACCCTCATTGTCATGCTCCCCAACAATAGGGTTGACCCCTTGTCCAGCCTTAATTTGGATTGCAGAATCCTGGGAAAGGTACTAGCGAACCGTATACAACCACACTTGTCATCTTTGGTTCAGTCCAATCCGAGCAGCTTTGTGTCTGGCCAAAGCATGTCCTCAAACATTAAACTCTGTTTTATGTGCTGGATGAACTGCCAGCCGGACATTCATGAGCCGTTTCACTCTCCATTGAAATGTAGAAAGCCCTTGACAACCTTTCCTGGTCATACTTATTTCTGGTGCTTCGATATATGGGATTCGGGGGTGAGATACTATCCTGGCTGAAGGTGCTCTGTGTGAACCCAGGTGCTTGTGTCTAGGCCGAGCAGGAATACTCGGAGCTGTGAAAGATATCTATAGAGGCACTAGGCAGGGCGGTCTGCTGTCGCTACTAGCATGCTGGTTACGCCTATGGGGCACCAGTATGGGCTGCAGATAACTGCTGTTGGATTTGACTCTAACTACAGGGTCACCCCCAAACCTTTTACTTTCTTACCTCTTTTGCTGAATTTGTTTTTGTTGGCTCTAGGACTCTGCGCACTTTATCACTGCTAATCCGTGATAAAATGCTGCTTCTCTCTACTTTAAACATGATAGACTTGTGTGGGCAGTTTGTTAAACTGACATTATGACCTGGCAGAATATACCTTTTGCCACACCTAAACTTTCCTTTTGTCTGAGAAGGAAGATTGGACCTGCACTCTTCATCTGAGGCTGAAGTGACTCCAAGGGTCAGCTGACTGGCCTCCTATTCTGAGCTACAAGGACACAACAAGCTCTAAGACCTCCCTGCAACTGCCTAGCTGACCTGTTGTACTGGGCATGCCTGGACCAGCAACTGGACCTGCCTGAGTCCTTCTGGCCTCTGCTGGAATGAGTTCCTGATCACTAAGAGGTGCCTCCCAGGTCCTGTGCCCTTGGTGTGACATCAGTTGAGCTCCTCCTATGAAAAAAAGTAGAAATCCTGAAGTTTTGGGCTCTTCACGACCAGGCTCGTTCATGCCAAAATTTGCCACCTGCTAATCCCACACTCCAGTGAACCTGACTCTTCAGCGACAGCCAGCACTGACTAGCAAAGCAAGATCTGCACTGCACGCTACAGCAAAGACAGCTCGCGGTGACCGCAAACGTGAATCTCCAGCACCAATCGTCTGCGAGGCCATACAGAATGCTCGTGCTACAGGGATGATCATCTGCGATGCCCGGCCTGCTCTTTGTGCTGTAGTGATGACCATCTGTGAGGCTTTCCCTGCTCCTCTCAGCCTCCTCCACCGCAAACAGTACTCTTTGTTCTGCACTTTAGGAAATAACTTTTTTAGTGGGCCTAACCTATTCCCTGTATCTGGCCCACACTTCACCGCAGTCAGCCTGAACTTGTGACTTTCACCTGGTCTCGGGATTGGCGCTTTGTGCTTCTAGGCACTATGCTTATCTTAAACCTTTGCAATTGCATATCTCTGGTTGTACTGTTTGGATTTTTGTAATTTTGGTCTCAAATCATTTATTAAATATTACTCTATTTTTTGTAAATTGGTTAGGGATTTTCTTATGTTGTGTTTTCTCTTTATTTCAGTTTGTGTGCTGCATTAATACTTTGCATATCGTGTCTATGTAAGACTGACAACTTTTGTGCCACGCTACAAGAGGGCTAAGCACAAGTTAATTTAGTGACTTTTGTGGTTCACCCTGACAGAGATAGTTACTGTTGCTTGCATATTATTTTATACATTTATATGTAGTGTGTTTTGTCACAGGTATAATGTGTTCTGTGTAAACCACTTTTGTGAAAGAGCAGTATAAATATCAGATCATTGTTTTTATTTCCCTCCCATTAATGAGTTCTGCTCATAAATATCTTATAAGTGCAAGACGGTCAGAGACACTTTCCAAACGTAGCTTCTTGTCCCCCTACTTGCCTTCTGTCCCATAAATTCTCAAAGATTTTTGCAGTTGAATCCACCACTTCTGGTGACACGGGCACACAAGAAGAGCCTGAAGCAGCACAACAATAAAGAAAACTGGGAATCGATTAGGTCTTTCATTCTACACAGCTTAGCCTTTTTTCTTTCGTCAAGCGAAGCATTTTGATGAATTTGGGAATGGGGAAGATCCACAGATTCTTATCCCTTCCGTTCACTTCACATCTATATTAAGAGTTAGCCATCATCAGCTTGCAGACAGCTCTTTCAGTGCATCTCCATCTTAAGTTCTTCAGAGTTCTGCCTAGCCATTGTAGTCCTCCAATGTCCCTCGCAATCCTAGAAGCTAGTGCCGCTTTGTCATGGGAAACGACAGACAGCTCTGCCAATGCGCATTTGTACTGAGATGCTTGATGCATTTTGAATTCACCTCCACCCTGGACCCATCAGTGCTTAGTTTCCAGGCATCAATATTGAGTCATCACAGCTTTGAAAATGGACTTCAATCCCAGGCCCTCCAGATCTTTTGTCAATTCACCTCCACCCTCAGTCCCAGCTCTAACAATTGTCTCAATTGAGTCTCACATATCTTATTTCCACTCAGTTTTTGGGATCTTTTACCCTTATTACTGGAAATGTATTAAAATTTATAAAAGCTGCTTCTCTCCGTATATGAACAACTCCTGCAAAAAAAATACTTGTGTGCTTCTCAAAATTTATATTTAATGTAGAGTATTGCAACCATTAAAAGGTAGAATTATTCCTTGAGCCTCACTCACTTGTAAGGGTGTGACATGTCTCCAACACTGTGCTTTCTGGCTGTGCTTGAGTGGCTTGCTTAAGCTGACTGTCTCTTCATATTAGGCTACCTGTCCATCTGCAGCCCAAAAGACGCCCTGTTGCACTTCACGGCTTCCACCTGTGAACTTAACCAGTAAAGCTCCTGGAGTCGAGGTAAAGTTGCAGCTCGCACGCTGGCACTGTGAATATGAAACCGGAATGAATAAAAGTGTTTCTATCTATCGCATAAGGAATTTTGAATTCTGTTAGGGGCACCGAGGCGAGGGATATGCTTCTCTTTCTGTACTGTCAAAAATACAGCAGTCAATCATCATTAAACTTTAAACTACATTTTCTATGAGTCTAATTGACCTTGACCCCATAGTTCCATTAGTCCATATAAAGTCCCCTGTGACTATGGTCCTTCCTATTTATTTGCGAATATAGAACCACTTCAACTGAATATGAATGATCTGTCTCCAATGTGGATCTCCGGAATCAACCAGAACTTCTGGTCAGTGGGCTAGTACGATCTCTACACCTTCGAATGATGCAACTTGCACCAATCTGGCAATCTGAAGTTTCAACCAGAAATGCCCCAAAAGCAGCTATGGTGGTTTATTAATCGATCCTATCGATAAGAAAAACATCCGTAAAATCATATCTGCACCAAAGGGTGGGTCAAAATACAGCAGAATCTGAGATAAATAATCAGCATTGTTAACAAACCATTAATAATCTTTTAATACACAGTATCAACAATGTCCTTGGGTGGGAAAATTCTCGCCGCCGTGTCCTTAATAGAATTGAAAATTCTTGGTGCGATATCTAGAACGTTTTTGTTTCTGTGGCAGGACCGGAGGCTTTGGATTATGCTAGTTTAAAGCTGTGCCACCACCAAAGAAGCCACATCCACGATTGGTTTGTGATAAAACATCTTAAAAGTGGAATCAGATGACCAATCTGCTGCTGCTTTAAGATCCTCTCGTCTTGACCCTGTGGGAAAGGCCTCCCAACGCCATAGTGCCACGGATCGAATGTGCACCAAAAGTGGGCACATGGATTCCCGCTTCGGCCAGAAACCACTTGACCCAACGAGCTATTGTTGCTGAGAAAGCTGGTCTAAAAGGCTTTTAAAGAAAAATAAGCAAATGATCCCCTCGTTCTCTGCGAAACTCACATGTACAATCCTCATAAGCTTTAAGGCACTTTACCACACACAATTTGTGATTATCAGGAAAAGCCGGATAAGTCGCACAACGTGAATCTGTTTTAGTCTGTTTGAATAGATGAAAACAAACTACCTGTGATATCCAGGGCTGTAGTGAAGACTGCTATTTATATACGTACAATGCTAAGTTAGCACTACCGCGTTAGATGTTAGAAAGCCATCTTGCCACTTTTGCTGCTTTTGCACACGACACTGTAGTTACATGTTATTAATTGAGAAATGCGTGCTCGCCTCTGCTTCACATGAGAACTGTCTGTTGTTCACATCCCTAACAGTGATCTGCGACCTTGGTCCGAACATTGTGTAAAGAAACAGTCTGGGTCGCTAGACTGTGCATGCTGTTGGGTTCAGGTTGATCGGCCCACTATTTAGCCATAACACGCACGCAGCTGCAAATACCTGAAAGTCGAGTGCTTTTAATATTGCAGGCAGCATGCTTTATACACATTCGGAAGAAGAGCTTTCCCAGGAGCAGAGTCTAGCTGATCCTGTGATGTGATTCCACTAAGCTGATCTTTACGTTATGGGGTTCACCATTCAAGCCTAGAGACCCTCTATTAGTCTAATAATAATAATCTTAGTTTGCTAGCGAAAGGAAGGTGGCTGTCATCCACTGTCATTTTATTATGATTTCTCCTTTCATTTTCTATGGTATTGTAACTATGCTGATGGTTTTGATTTTAATTATTTGTCTGCTTATGTTAGCCAAAGTACTGCATCTTAGGACACGAGGTTTATAAAATAAACTCTTTAAACTTTACTGTGTCGCTGTTTATTCTGTTGTGGACTGATATGAGAATAATTACGAACAGGTATTTCTGATTCCCACCGTTCCTGAGAATACACTAAGTCGCTTGTTCTGGGTTGTCTATACATTGGGACCGCTGAGATAAAACTCGGATAATGAATGGGACACTGATGCTGGTCGGATAAGGGGTTCTGGGTTCTGAGGGGAGTTTTTGGTACACCACAATTCACTGAGGTCCTGGTTTCCTGTGCATAGTTCTGTGTATAAGCAGAATCCCTGCAACATGGCGCACCCAACGTTTGGTCGATTGATTTGAAACGCCTTAGTAGTGCTTATATTAGTCCACAATACCCTCACTCTTTTTTCCGGTTAACGGGAGTGACGGGTTTAACCTACCTGTGTCTCGACTAATAGGTTCTTTCAAGCTTGATCATTAAAAAGGTTTTTTCTGAACCCCAGTGCTACTGTTGATATCGTTGATACTCTTTAGTGTCTCCTTATGGCAGTTGACATTGCCGCACATAGTCGTGCACCTCTACGCCGTCATTTGACAACGTATGGGGTGCCGGAAGATGGGATGGCTGTTATTTTTGTGGTGAGCGCTGATGCGTCTTACCCATTTGAGTTGTTTTACTCTTGGGTGACTTTTCCGGCGGTGGATGCAGACGATGATACGTTTCATTCCTATACTCCCACGCAGCTACCTGCAGTCTATACGCCGTATAGGACACAAGAAATTCCTATTTCTGCCTGTCAACATACCATTTGGTTTAATGGTGCCCTTCCCAATGCAGTTGCACCGGCTAGAATGGGCCCGTTGTCGATTGCAGGGACCACATGGCCGATGCTGGCCGGCTTTACGCCTCATCCCCGCTATCTCACGGTGGCTGAGTTGCGGGTACTGCACACAGCCCTGATTACAGTTCATAGGGCTTTAGTGCAGTACGTGTCACGCAACGTGCAGGTGGGGGCACCTGCTGTTGCGGGACAGCCAACGAACCACCACGCGGTGGTTATTAGTCCTGTTATGGTTAATTCGGTGATGGGCAAGCGCCCCCAAAATAAGGATGATTTACCTTATTGGCTTGCTGAGAAATTTGACCAACTGGAGGTGGTTTTTCCGCATACCAGTCCTGTGGAGAAACACAGGATTCTCACCATTAGTTTGCCGAAAGACTTGGTTCCAGATATGGCCGATTGTGCAAACTGGGGCAAGGTCTTTGCCGCGACCTACTCGAAGTGCTTTGGCACTCCGTCTATGTCTGTACTGCCCTCAGTCATTAAACGTGTTCAAGAGAATCACGGAGCGGAGGCTGCTGTTGAATTGGGAATGAGGCTTGTCTGGGTGTTCGATGTGGTTGCTTCCATGGTAATGGGCAACCTCAAAGGTGATGCCATGCATTTCCAAGTGGCTAATAAGCTGGATCGCGTGGACGAACTCGACAGGCCTAAGGAGTTCGCTAAAATAATTGCGGAAGCCTATAGGACCATAGGCCGCAGTGCCTTAGGTGTTAAACCAACTGTGATAATTCCTGATATAGTACAGCAAACTAAGGTGAGCTTGTCTAGTAAAGACGAACGCCCTAATTTTCCTTAACAAAATTGGCGAGCAAAGAAACAGGGGAAGCAGCAACAGAAACGGGTCTCGTCCTGCCTCACCCGTACAGTCGTCTAGTGAACGCACATATGATCTGCGCGATCGATCTAGTATTAAGTCACCTGATAGGTTTCAGGTTTCTGAACAACGTTCTCCTCGTTCTTCACAGGAAACATCGGCTTCACAGTCCGGTGGCGGAGACCGTGGGAAAGGACGGGGTGCCCAAGGTCGTGAGCAGCACCGTCAGACTGACGGCAAAGGCAAGCAGGACGAGTCTGCACGTCAACGACTCCCGTTTCAGAAGAAGAAAGTTGCTGCGCTAACAGCGAGGTATGCCACAGATAGTGCAGACGCAGCTTCAGAACCTGACATGGGCACTGACGCTGCTCGAAGCGCGGCGGAAGTTACAGTAGTGCGACAAGCACTGCGTCCATATCTGGTGGCGACAGCAACTGATACGTTCATAACTGTAGAAACTGCTGACACTAGAGTGGCTCCCCCTGACAGTTTATATAATATAGTACTTTTAATTGAAGGTGACATACAACGCACGATTCCAGGGATTTTTTTTGATAATCTGACCTCTTCGTATGATATTCTATTGGCAGAGGCAGATTGGCCCCCGGCTTTCATTTTAGATGCTCCTAGAGGGGAGGAGATGATCCTCCCGTCCTTTGTGCACACAGTGCCAAAGGACCAAGCTAAGAAGTTCGCCAAGGAGTGGGCTCTGGTGCTTGCACCAGCTTTGTATCGTAATCGGGTAGGCTGGGATAATTTGTCCCCCAGCCATGAGATTCCATTGCGGTCTTCGCCCCAGCCACAACCCCAATATCCTATGCGTCGCGGCTATCCTTGAACAATTGGAATATCAAGGTGTAATTGAAACATGTGTGTCACCAATGAATAACCCTTTATTCACTGTGACGAAGCCTGATGGGTCGTACCGCCTGGTTTTGTATTACCGGCATTTAAACTCTCATTGCCGGACATGCACAGTACAGAATACCCACAGTTCGGCTCTCGTCGAAACCGTTTAAAACCACACTTGACATTTCCAACGGCTTTTACAGCCATAACCTGTCCTCTCTAAGTAGTGAATGGACAGCGTTCACCTCGGGCGGCAAACAAAAACATTTCAAAAGATTACCGATGGGCTACAAGAACAGCCCTGGTGTCTTTGCCGCTCGTGTAGTCTCTCTGTTAGAGAGCATAGACCCTGATGCGTACTCGTATGTAGATGATATTTATCTCACAGATGACAAGTTATGGCCGCATCTGTGTCGCGTTGACCGCATTATTGTTTTGTTTGCAGACTTCGGTTACAAATTCAACTTTGCGAAGTCTCACATTGCGGAATATACAGTGTTGTTTTTGGGATACGAACTCAACAATGAATGTCGAGGATTGGCTCCGCACTTCCTAGAGAAATGCGCATGCCTACGTGCTCCTACGACACTGAAGAAATTACAATCTTTGCTGGGCTTTCTGAATTTCGGTCGAACGTACATTCCTGATTATGCCCAGCGTATCAAGTCGCTTTATGCCTTGGTACAACCTACTTTTTCCAAATCATGCTGGCTGCCGGAGCATTCAGCTATATTGCAATCTTTGCAAGCTGACCTTCTTGCTTCAAAATACTTACTGACACGTGATAACCACACTAACCTGCTCATAAGAATTGTGCCAGGCGCAGTAGGTTTCACGTACTTAACGTTCAATGAGGGCGACACCGTCCCCATTGCCTACAAATCACACCTGTATACTTCGGCTGAACTGCGATTTTCCGCTGTCGAGAAAGTTTTGACGGCAGTACAGATGGCGATTCTGAAAGAACGAGCGCTATCGTAAGGAAAACGCATGTTGGTGGTCACACCATATCCTGCCCTTGAGGCGTTGACGAAAGCAAGTGTACCAAATTCTAAGGCTTTGCATCCACGGTGGATACAATGGCCCACTTCCTTGGCATCGCCCAACGTCACATATATCTTTGACGCAGCTCTGCAGACTCAGGAGTTCTTACAGTATGAATTCGTTCATCCAGCTCCTCTGTCTTTGCGCCCGCTCGAGGATTACCATTGTGTCATTTACACTGACAGTTCTGCGCAACTGGTGACTGGATCGAAGCATGCCTATTCAGCGGCCTGCGCAATTGTGGTCGGTATTTTCGTGAATGGTGAATTCCAATCTGATGTCGTGCATACGCAGTCATTGGGTGATTGTACCGCACAGTTGGCGGAGCTTCGGGCTCTGGTGCTTGCACTGGAGTTTGCTGATCCTCGAGTCACTACTCTTATAGTAAGTGACTCGTTTTATTGTGTTGTATCTTACAACGACAATCTACATTTTTGGTCTCAAAATGACTACCGTGATTCCAAAGGTAGCACAATTAAGCATAAAACGCTTTGGGTTCGAGTGGCAGAACTTAAAGAACATCTGCCTCTCGTGAATGTTATTCACACTCTTGGTCACCAACGAGTTGGTGTCCATGCTGTCGGCAACAGCCTAGCTGACGAGGCAGCAAAAACAGCAGTGGCGACATAATTAGTAGCAGCAGTTACAAGATCACAAAGTAAGATTGATGATGACATCTTGGCAGCTATTGCTGCTACAGAGAAGGGAACAAAATACCCGAGAGGTTTCCCTTCTCGTTACTATTATCGCTTAAGTCCTGATATCGTCCCGTTAGTGAGGATTAACGACGTTGGTGACAGATTGATTCCCAACGCGGACTGCAGACCATCTTTGATATTAGCGGCTCACGAGGGCATGGCGTCAGCCCATGCCGGCGTTGCAGCTACTGTATCTCTGTTACAACAACGTTACTGGTGGTGCGGTTTATATAAACAAACTTGCGCTTATGTTCTTAATTGTGACATTTGCCAGCAGATAAAACCTTCAATTGCAGCACGCCCACCACAGACTCAGTTGTACATATCTAATAAACCACTGGGGTGTGTTTATTTAGATCATTGCGGTCCATTCACCTCTGATACTGCGTACAAATACATCTTGGTTGCAGTGGATTCGTGCACACGTTTTCTGTGGGTATGGCTACAAAGGCGTGCTGATGCCCATACTGTCATCAGGGATTTGTGTGTCTTTGTTGGAAGTTTTGCATGTGGTACCTTTCATTCTGATCAGGGCCCTGCGTTCGCCTCTAAGGCGTACAAAGAAGCCATGAGAAATTTGGGGGTCCAAGTCAAATTTTCGTCTCCATACCGACCTGAGGGTAATAGTGTGGTGGAGCGAATGAACCGTGACTTAAAGCAATCTTTGACAGCTAGGGTTTTAGGTACTGGCCGGAACTGGCTAGCCCACTTGTATGACGTAGAACGTGCACTTAATAATCTCCATAGAAGGTCTCTGGGTAGGCGGACCCCATACATGATGCTCTTTGGCATACAAATGTTTGTCCCGGACCTTGATGGTCTAGACATGGCGGCGGCCGCACCCTTTGACGTAGATGATCACTGTGCTGTATTGCAGAATCTACAAGAAGCCAGAGACAATCTAGCGAAGGAACACGTGCCCTCCACATCTGATGCTGCGCTTCAGATTCCAGTAGTCGGCTGGCTACCTCGAGTTGGTGACCTGGTCCGTGAGAAGGTGGAGAACAAGAAGGAGTTCGGCCCCTCTTATCGTGCACCGGTTCCAGTGCTTGGAGTACTGGGTACACGTACAGTCATTTTACCTCCACTTCCTGGTCGCAAGGATAACCGGTACATCTCTATTGACAATGTCAAGCTACAGCGAGTGGCCGATTCTTCTTAGTATGACTCCAGCAGTTTCTTGCCCTGCGATGCTGAGAAATTCTGTTGTGGCCCCAGCTTCTACCACCTTGCCCGATGTTGCCGTCGAGATGCATACAGTTACTGGTCCTTTATTGCCACCTACAGCTGGTGGTCTACCTGAAGATATTGAGTATGCTTATCCTGCGGATGTCCCGTTGCCTGTTTTACACTCCACCACAGTTAACCAGTCGCGCTACTCCTTTGACACTAATTCAATGACTTCCATTGCCCCATCCAAAGTTTAAATTTTTGTTGTCTGGTTTAAAAGACATTTTTTAATTCCCCCTTGGACTTACATTTGGCTGGTGCTCATATGTATTTTTCTGTTTGTCCATTGGCTTTGTGGTAGTGTTTTTTAAACTTATAAATGGACACTACCTGAAAGAAAGATAGACAATTAGACTAATTGATAGAACTTTGGCCCCCCACTCCTCATCACATATCATGAAAAGGGACCAGACTTTTGTGAACATTACTGCCTGGCCTGTACTGGATGGGATCGCGTGGGATGCTGTTAAATTTCAAATTCATGGTCCCACTGAAGTAATCAATGTGCCAAATGTATTTCGTGTTTCTATGGGTAATGTGGTTAAGCAAAACATCCACTCGAATGAATGGGATGTTCAAGCCATAGAAGCACTGTTTTCTGATTTGAAATATTATGCTGCATTTGATGCTGAGGATTTGTATTTAGACACTGCTAATTATGATGAGCAATTCTGCTATCAACATTATGGCACGCATTTCCTACACAAAGCAAATACGTTTAGAAATGTAAATTATACGCAGTGGGAACACTGTCCAGCCCTTAGGCTGGGCAGCTCCTCCACGTTAGTGGACAAATTCACATATTTTTCTGACTTCAATGTGTCGAATCCGGCCTCCTTTTATTTTAAGGTTGCGGTTGAGTCTGCTTCTAAAGTTAGACTGACAAACACAAAATTGTTGTATTCCAAGTCCTTTATGGATGAATTGGCAATCGGAGGCTATGATCTGTGGAAAGCTACTATCGATCTAAAATCGGTTTGGGGCTCTAAACCGTGGCAGGTACAGGGAACCGAAGCTTTGCATCGTGCCTGCCTCATCCCGAACCACATGTTATTTTTGAATTAGTCAATTTTTCAGACTACCTGTTTTGGATTGGCTACTTCTAAAAAATTAAATTCTCCCTCCACTCCGGGTCTGGGTGCTTATCCTAATTGGGATAATCATACGGATCTGTCCCTTACTACGTTGCAGTCATACATTTCCAACACATCCTTCAACATTTCCAAATTAAATCCGAAAGGGTGGTTAATATGGCAAACAAGCTCAGATTCCTGTCAACATCCGTTTCTGGATTTGGCACCGGGGTATACACAAGTTTTGTAGACCCCCGTTTTGAATCCTCTCACACTGTAACTACCTACTCAGTAGGGAAGTTATGCCAATCTTGGCTGCAACATTTCAACTTAGCATCTGTTAAACTTCATTTATCACAATTGAACGACAAAATAGATTTGAATGATTTGGTTAAAGGTCCTGCGGTTGGCAGGTCCAAAAGATGGGTATATGCAGTTTACAACGAGGTTTGGAAGCTATCACAGATTGAAGCTGCATCCAGATTACGAGCTATTGATCAAGCCAATATGGAGAAAGTATTGGCTGTTATAGATAATAGATTTAACAGCCTGTCTTCCAGAATTTATACGTTAGATAATATTGTTTCATCTGTGGTTGACATTGTGCAGGATGATTTGTCTGTATTGTATCATGGTCAAAATCAATTGCGTTCTATTATGCAGTTTGCATGGATATTGCAAACGTTAAAGGCTGGGAAAGTCCCTTGGGATTACATGAATACTTCATCTTTGTTCTTTCCTTTTAATTTAACTGCGAAACAACAGTTCATGTCCATGAAAGATGCCATATACTCATTGCTGCACATTGAAAAGTTAGAACCTTTACCTTTCCCTGTTGCCGAATTAAACTCCGCTGTGTGGCTTATCCATGGGTTGATCACATTACCAGTCCCCCTGTTAAAGTTCAGTTCGTGCATGAAAAATTATGCCCTTGGCAGATATGAAAAACTGGGTACTGCCTTCCTGCACGAAGTTTGGTCACTCCCATTCACGTACAGATGCGTGAGGGACGGAAAAGAGGTTTACTTAAAAGGTGAAGAGTGCACTTCCACTCCAGATCACTCTGTGCTGTGTCGGCACATTCAATTGCATGGTGCATGTAATGTGCACGCTCCTAATTTAGCTTGCGTCCTCAAAGGGATCCTGGTGCCAGTTATAACATCGTCTTTTACGCTGCTTGCTAACGGTAGTTATTTGCTATTAAATAATGAAGCTTGCTGTGGGATGTTAGTGGGAATTCCCTACATAGTGACTGTATCACAGAGGGTAGTCTGCTGTAATAACGTCCTTTTCCCACCCCCGCATGGACGGCTCGATGTATCCATCTGGCCTTCCATTCCAACCTTGAAAGCAGAGTTCAACAAGATGAGCAGAATAAGGTCTCTATTGTCTCAAAAAGAAGTCGCGTTGACTTCATCCCGGGAAACATTTGTCCTTCACGTAGCAAACACGCGCACAGAGGTGCAAGCGCTTTTGAATACTGATCTCCCACTTCATTTTGGGGCCCTAATTCAGACTATCTTTAATGCCTCGTCAACAAGTGGCCTGGCACATTTTTTCAAAATTGTGGGCTCCGGCCTCGTGACCTCCTTTCAAACTATTTTTTGGTGTGATCCCGGCATTTTTTCATTCTATTTTTTCCAGCGTCTTCGGAGGTCTCCCTTTGATACTTGCCCTCGTAGCTGGGGTACTTTTGTTGATCTGCGTACTACGCTTTGGATGCACAACTTGCGTCACACGTCAGCATGTCCCGGCTGCTCCATCTTCGTAATCGGATGCTTGAATACTATGGAACATTACCACTGGTAACCTTAAGCATGGCCTATGGATTGTCCTTCCGGTTTCCTTACTTTACTTGCGTACAGCCTGTCTTTCATTGCCTAGAGTGTCCGTTCCAATGGGCTCTGGATTTGTGCTTGTCGAACTCGGTGTCTCCCGCCCCGGATTATGATCGGCTAATGAGCCCCTTAGTGGCTCATGAGTTGGACTGTTCTGGTGTCAGGATTATGGCCTGTGGAGCAGCGCATGGAGTCCTAGGGAATTGGGACATCAGAACGGCTGCAGCTGAATTCTTGGCAAGAAGTTATCTTGAAGAACACGCCAGTTGTCCTCTGATGATACTAGAGGTTCCGGTTGTCGAGGAACATGTGTGTTCCTTCCCCTTGCTGAATTGGATGGCAGATAATTTTGCGGAACGTTCCAATGATTTCCTCTTGGAAGCTGTTGCAACTTATTCTGCTTATACCTTGATGGATTAACTCGGAGGTCATCCAAAATTCCTGTGGGATGCCTTTTTTTTTTTTTTTCTCTTTCCCTCGTTGAACATCCATCGATGATATTTTTTTTCCCCTTTAAATGGTTTTTTTTTCTCCCTTTTTTCCCTTTGAACTTTTCACTTACCTTATATGGATTCACAATTTATGCCCTTAGTTCCATTCTATCGAACTTGAACTCTTCGTTCTTGAATTGCGCCCCTACTGGTTAGTGGTCCGATCAAGGGGGGGTGTAGTGAAGACTGCTATTTATATACGTACAATGCTAAGTTAGCACAACCGCGTTAGATGTTAGGAAGCCATCTTGCCACTTTTGCTGCTTTTGCACACGACACTGTAGTTACATGTTATTAATTGAGAAATGCGTGCTCGCCTCTGCTTCACATGAGAACTGTCTATTGTTCACATCCCTAACAGTGATCTGCGACCTTGGTCTGAACATTGTGTAAAGAAACAGTCTGGGTCGCTAGACGGTGCATGTTGTTGGGTTCAGGTTGATCGGCCCACTATTTAGCCATAACACGCACGCAGCTGCAAATACCTGAAAGTCGAGTGCTTTTAATATTGCAGGCAGCATGCTTTATACACATTCGGAAGAAGAGCTTTCCCAGGAGCAGAGTCTAGCTGATCCTGTGATGTGATTCCACTAAGCTGATCTTTACGGTATGGGGTTCCCCATTCAAGCCTAGAGACCCTCTATTAGTCTAATAATAATAATATTAGTATACTAGCGAAAGGAAGGTGGCTGTCATCCACTGTCATTTTATTATGATTTCTCCTTTCATTTTCTATGGTATTGTAACTATGCTGATGGTTTTGATTTTAATCATTTGTCTGCTTATGTTAGCCAAAGTACTGCATCTTAGGACACGAGGTTTATAAAATAAACTCTTTAAACTTTACAGTGTCGCTGTTTATTCTGTTGTGGACTGATATGAGAATAATTACGGACAGGTATTTCTGATTCCCACCATCCCTGAGAATACACTAAGTCGCTTGTTCTGGGTTGTCTATACATTGGGACCGCCGAGATAAAACTCGGATAACGAATGGGACACTGATGCTGGTCGGATAAGGGGTTCTGGGTTCTGAGGTGAGTTTTTGGTACACCACAATTCACTGAGGTCCTGGTTTCCTGTGCATAGTTCTGTGCATAAGCAGAATCCCTGCAACAGGGCTTTATCATCGTAAACACACCTACAAGAAATCAGGCACAGAAGCAACGTCAGGTTAGCTGACAGTTGTTTCCTGATGAGTACCTTATTTGCTGGCCAAGCTCTCAGATATCGGAGAATTACATCCCACAAAACCGAATACGTCAGTTGGGGTAGACGAACCATCCTAATTCCTCTAAGTAGTTTACAAAATAACTAATGTTCACATATAGGCTTACTACTAACATGCGGATGGCCCGCAGAAATAGCAGACCGAATATTGTTAACTGTCCTATAAGCTAAACCCTGAGCTGCCAACACGTTCCAGAAATTAACAATCACTGGAACAGTAGCCCCAAGGGATCAGTCTCCCTCTCACTACACCAATGAACCCATCAGCGCCATGTGGCAGCATATAGTTTGTGAGTACTGGGGACCCAAGACTGGGATAACAAGATTATAGCTTACTCTGAAATGCCTGGCACTTGACACTGTCTCCTAAAAGCCTCCATGCCATATGCAAGAACTTGCCCCGGATGACCAACAGGTGGGGGAGACCCACGGGGGAAGAAAGAGCCCTGGAATGTTTGAATCCGAACCGGTGGATCGCACAACTGTGTCATTGCCACCAGGAACCAGGACTGCGCCTTTCAAAAGGGAGTCACAAGAACCTGCTCCGTGTTCTGATGAGGCGCTTAAACGAGAACCTTCTGGATCATACAGAAAGGGGAAAACGCATAAAGCAATCTCACTGCCAAGGACTGGAGAAAGGAATTGGAATTTGCCACCAGCGGATCTGGCCTTTAACTGAGATTTGTTGGGAAGGGAGTATTCAGGCATGATGCAAAAAGGTCCACTTCAGAGGGACCCCACAGTTGGTCCCAGGCTCTTAATATGCGTGGATGAAGCCTCCAGTTGTTGAAGTCACGGAGGAGCAGTGAGTTCTAGTCTCCCCCACTACATTCCCCTGACACAGAATGTACTCCGTCCTCACAGATATTTGATCCTGCTGGCAGTAATGTCAAAAACATTTTTAATCTTTGCTAGGTGTCGCATTCTTGTCCCACCCAGTCTCTTTATGTACTGGACTGCTGATACATTGTCCATCCGAAGAAGGATGCAACATTTCACCTTGTGTGGAGTCCACGTTCAAACCTCAAGGCTTCCTGCCAGAAGCTCGAGGCAATTGATATGAAGATGGAGTTCTTCTCGGGACCATATGCCCCTCGTCTCCATCTGGTCACATTGAGCTCCACCTTCTGGCATCCTACTCTATGGTCCTTTCCAGAACAAAGGCAAAATGGCTTTGCTATTACAGGCTTCCATATGCTCCAACTACCATGAAATCTTTGTCCTGGCTTCCTCCAACCACATTATGTGTTCCAAGAAGGACAAGCCTTTCTGGAGATGAAGGATCTTGAGGCATTGCAGTGCCCAATAGTGTAGGCGACCTGGGAAGATGTACTGAAGGGCTTTCCTCAGCTCTCTCTTGATTGATGTCATCTTTGAAAGAGGCAGTTTGAGCTAAGCCAATACGGACTCCACCTGGAACCCAAAGAATTCCAGTCTCTGAGCTGGCACTAGGAGACTGTCTCCCTGCGCTGTGCTATAATGAGAACGTTATCTAGGTACACAATCATGCGCACACCCCCCCTCTCTGAAATATTGCTTTATGGGGCACAGCCAGTGGCGGCTGGCACTGGTCAGGGGTGGTGGGGGGTGGGAAGGAAACAGAGGGGGGAGGGGGCAGAATGTAATTTTTTTTTGTTTTAAACTTTCTTTATTGCCGCGTCTTTCCGTCTCTCTCCTCCACCTTGGACTCGGGCTACAGGAAGCGCTCAGGAAACACCCAGGCTCCACTGACCAATCACAACGCTGCAAAGGCCCTCAAATGGGGACTGGGAGCCTGGGCATGTTCTCCACCCAGGCTGTAATGCAGCCTGTATGGAGAACATGCAAAATGCGCAAGACTATTTGGCCAGCCCGAGAGTGCCAACCAAATATTCATGTGCACTTGGAGTGGGCAAACCACTCCTGCCCTGTCCTGCTTGAAGAGTAGAGCAGCCCGGCTGCAAAGCAGCAGGAACAAATAAAATAATAATAACATTGAGTTATTTTATTTTTCCTTTAGTTAAACTGCTTAAAAGGAGTGGGGCGCCGCTCCTCTGCCTTAGTGGCGGAGCCGCCACTGGGCGCAGCAGCTTGGTGAAGCACCAAGGGTCCGACGAGAGGCAGAAGGGAAAAGCAGTAAACTCGTAGTATTGTTGACGCCAACGAAACTGAAGAAATCTCCTATCTGAGTGAAAAATAGAGACTGTCAGATTGGCATCTTTCAAATCGAGGCACACCATCCAATCTCATTCTTGTAAGAGGTCGCTCAGAAAGTGGATACCTTCCATTTTTAAGTGGCGAACTGCTTGAGGTTGAGCACACTGCGAAAACCTCCACTCCGCTGATAAAGTATCTGGTAAGAGGGAAAGAGGGTACTGTCGCCTGTTTGTCAAGCAATGCTTGGATCTCTGTGTCAATAAAACGACTCTTGGATTAGGAAAAAAGGAGAGGAAGGGGGATTCTCCTGAGAGGGGGTTGCATAAAAATCCAGCTTGAGCTCCTGCACCTTTTTCCAGAACCCAGTTGTCCTGGGTGATTGTCCTCCACTTGTTCAGGAAAAACAAGACCCTGCTCCCCCCAGAGTAACCTCCGAATAAGGAATTATGTTTAACTGAGTAGGAGGTGTCACTTGTGTTGCCACCACCGTAGCTGCCCCTGTTGGAACGTCCTCTGCCTCCTCTATGGTGTGAGGGGTAGAAATTATTTGTCTAGCACGCTGAACCCCTTCATTTGTGGCGGTATCCTCTGGGGGAGGCCTGCGGCATCTGATGGATCCGGCCCGTGCAAAAAGACCACCCTTAAAGACTTTCTTGATGGATTTTGAGACCGTTCTAACAAGAAGTCTGGATCTATGGGGGAATTTGAATCTTTGGCTTTAACAGCAAGCGCTAAAATCTTCATAAGTGAGCCAGAGAGGTCCAGTAATTTGTCCTTGCAGCCTCCCCACACACGTTCATCCCCTTTTTGGGGTATTTAGCTAACTTCTTTAGGAACATTACCATATTAGGGTCTAGTTCCGAGTCGTCCGCCACCTTGCCTGCGAGCTACAGGCAAGGCCATTCAGAGATCAAGGTAATGTGCACTTCCCTCTCGAATCCCTTGTGCAAGCGAGCTTGGACATACTCTGTTCATCCACAATCCACTGTTTGGGTTCCCTGCCAGGAAGTAGCAATGTCCTCTGGATTAAAGAGCAGATTCCGGGTACGGGTTCAATCGGGCATCATTAGAATGATGTGATTTGCACTTGCGTTTGGAGAATGGTTGGGATTCATCTTAAAACTGATAAGAATCAGAGGATTAGTAAATGTGCAATGAAAAAACCTCCTTTCCCCGATCTTGTCCTCTGGGGAGGAGGGCGGGCAGAAGGCGGGCAGAAGGGACCGGTGCTGATGAAGCCCTGTATTCATGATCCAAATGGATGGGGGAAGCCACCAGCTCCACTGCCTTAGCCAGAGGCCTTCCATCAATACCCTTCTTAGGTCGACCACTTCAGTGGTATCTATCTCTAGTGGGAGAGAATACCCCATACACCGGCACTTAATTCCCTGCTTCCATATCTGAGAGGGTGCGTAAAAAGGCAAAGTGCCTTCATCAAGGCTCTATTCACATAGTCTTGCACATGAGTGTCAAGTGTCTCCACCAACCTCTCCTCCACCTGGTGCTCATTTGGGATGTCCGCATATTCCCAGTAGGCATCATCTTCATCAATATAGTGGGCCATGATGGTGTATTACACCAAGTATTCCTAATACAGCACAGGAGGAAAGGAAGTAGTGGGGAGAAAGATCCTTTGGCAGTGAACAGTGCCTGTGTCAGCCAAAATATCAGAAGTGGAGAGAGCCAACTGTTTCTTACCTAGCTCTTTTTCTGCTCCGTCAGGCATTCTGGGTGTACAGAGTAGCGACTTGATGCACTCAGTCGGCTCACGGGCAGTCCAGCAAGCCGATCGTGTAGATTTATATGAACCGCTACACCAATGCCCATGTGTGGGCTCAACAGGGTCAGAGGACTGAGCTCCTGAACCCGAGCCTCACACGTGCTCTCACAGTCCCTGCTCCACGCTGACACTTGTGGAAAAAAGGAGGGAAAATAGTTCCTTGCAAAGCGGCGTGACCAGGCTGAAAGCAAGTCAAGCATTAATCAAATAGCAAATACTGTACAAAGTAATAAAGGTACTTGAATAAAGAACACTTATCTCACGCTGTTACAGCTGCAAAGAAAGAGGAATGACGATAGTCCCAGGAGACTTTATATGAACTGATGGACTGTGGTTGGTGGAACTATGAGGTCTAAGTCAGTGACACTCATGGGAAATGTATTTTAAAGCTGTTTAATGTTGGTTGCCTGCCGTATTTTCGACAGTAAAGAAAGAGAGGCATAATCGGAAGCCTCCAGGCCTGCCATAGAATTAGGGATTAGCAGAGACCTTAGCCTGCACAGACTATAATACAGAGTGTGCCCTATATGAAGCCCTCCCAGGTCAAATAGAAGGTGTTTTCAAAAAGGATGCGGACATTGTGTTCTCTCATTTGGTGTGGGCGCAGCTCCTTTGCTCTTCAGCAAGGTAAAAAGCTGGCCCAGCCCATCGCTGATATGCCCACTGTCACAGTTGGCTAGTCTGTTTGTTCCCTTTAGTGGGCACTGCTTATGCAGTCTTCATCTGGAGTTATGCTAGTACATTTGGAACCTAAGAGGAAAAGCTACTTCAGGATGTGTTTGCCGGATCTCTTCCATGGCAGGACCTGAAGGGTTTCTGTGTTTCCTGAGTGATGCCTCATTTTCAGCCTCATGGGCCTTCAGTGCTGAATGATCCTTCTCTTGTTTATGTTGGACTTCAAAGTGATAATGTTATTTTTCTGGTGATTAGTTTGTGTTGATGTTTTCTGTGTATGTTGTAAAAATTGTCTGATTGTTCTGCTGTTCATTTTATTTGTGACAAGTGGTGTTTTGCATTGTGTTTCCTTTAGACTTACTCTGTCGTCTTCAGTGGTCCTGTGATATGAATGACATATGCAGAATGTTTATGCTAGAGCTTCCACCATAAGCAGCTAGAAGAGCTGGGGGGGGGGCGTGGCTTGGCGCGCGGCGAGATGGCAGCACTGTAGTGCGGCTTTGCCGGTCGCCACACTAATCCTTTGATTTATCCTGTGCTGCTGGAGCCCTTCCGCAAGCCCGGCGCGGCGAAACCAACTGCAAGCACCCAGAGACCACCCCGGTTGTGATACTAACTGGGCGCAGCTGTCCTGTCGCCTCGATTTGAGCTGACCTCCGGAGGCTGCGTGCAAGAAAAATGGCGGCGGACTGTGGAAGAAGACGGCTGTAGGAGCGCAACGGGGAACACTGGACGTCAGCAATGCTGTGTTGCCTGCACTTTACTGCCGTTGGGGAGCTGAGTGACCTCCGTTGAGGTAACCAGGACTGTGTTGCTCCTTTGCCACGCCGACGCCGGAGTGCGTAGCCGAGTGTGGGGGCTGGCGGATGCGACTGGCTCCTCTGCTGGGGGCGGGTTGCACGCGAGCGCCCGGCTCGTGAAGGCGCGCTAGGCCTCCCGCCGGGGCCCGGAGGAGGAGCACCATGAGGACTCAGCCAGCAGCGTTATCGAGGTGAGGGGTCAGCAAGGAAATTTCAGTGGCTTGATTCCCCCCACCGCTATTATTGTGAACTCTTGGGCTTGGGAGCTGCATTGCACGCCTGGGGCCTCGTGGGGTGCCTGGAGCTGGTTGCTATTGGTCTCCCCGAACTTTTTCAAGCATAAAGCGCAGGGCGCTGGTGGTGGCATATTCTTCGTAGGAGGCTGGGTGTTCCTCCAGAGACAGAGACACTGAGGTCAGATCTGCTGGTGCCATTTGGAGCTGCTAGAAGTACGGCGTTGAGCTTCCCGGTAGGAGTGCAGCTGGCTACAGCGCGCCTGGGCGGACACTGGCCTCGAGACTATTGAGTGTGCACTTCTGACAGTGGAGATAGTGGAAGCGAACGGACTCTCTTTGGCGACTGACCGCCCATAGCCGCGACTCCTGGGTGCACTGCGGCGTTTCAAGCTCTGGCGGACTGACTGTGAGCCACGCTGGGGTAGCAGACTGTGCCTGGTGAATAGACTATGTGTGCTGCCTCTCTGATCTGTAAGTCTGTAGTTACTTTGTGGGTTTGCTGCTCTTGCGGACTACCAGGCTGCACAACACAACAAAAACAACAGAAAAAAGAGACAAAGCTTGATAATTAAAAAAAAAACATGGGGAAACCTGACAAACACCAGCCTCGCCTAAACTTTGAATCGCGCAAGTCTGGCAAAGTGGCGCAGAATGTACCGTCTGACTCGGAAATGGACGCAACTGAGCAGGTCCCTACAGCGTTGGAGAAAACATTGGCGGCGATTCAGACTAGCTTGCAATCTATAGACGGTAAGATCGAGGCGCTTAATGGCAGCATGGACAGCATATCAGCTAAGTTAGATAAGCAGGTGGCGCGGTGGGGAGCGGCGGAACAAAGGATTTCGGATGCAGAGGATGGTCTACAGCACGTGGCTGCTAAAACAACGGGCATTGAAAAAATACTGGTGCTTATCAAAGATAAGAATGAGGATATTGAAGCGCGCTCGAGGCGTAACAATATACGCATCCTAGGTTTGCTGGAGTCAACAAATGTGGGGCGGCTAGACAAAGTCATTGAAATTCTCCTGCAGGAAGTATGTGGGCCGGAAACCCTCTCCAACATGCTGGTGGTAGAGCGTGCGCACAGATCTCTGGCGGCGCTCCCGCCTCCGGGTGCTCCGCCACGACCCATTATTGCACGGCTTCTCATCTTTAGAGACAGGGATGCGGTGCTACGTGTGGCCCGCCAGAAAGGGAAGATACACTATCAAGGGAACAAACTCTCGTTCTATCCGGACTTTACAGCTTCAGTCCCGGCCGCGAGAAAAGAGTTCCAAGGTGTAAAGAAAGTGCTGCTGCAGGAGCAAGTGCCGTATGCTATGCTGTATCCTGCGCGTTTGCGAATTTGTGTGGATAGCGCGGCGAAGATCTTTAGCAATCCGAAACTAGCTATGGACTACGTGCGGACTCTGCGGTGCCAGAAAACGGCACCGGGACATACTTCTGATGTAGAGTAGTACTGATGTATTATGTGTTCTGTTTGTTTGTTTTCCTTCCCTGTCTTCCTGGATTGCGGACCAGTGGAGGTATGGGCGATGGCATGTTTACTTAATGGGAACTAGAGAAACCCTAATTGCTCAAGATTCATGGCATGATAGTGAAAATGACGATGTATGTGCTGGTAACTACGAGGATTATCTGCTGTGTGTGGTAGCAGGCGAAAGATTGGCTTCCGGTAGGGAAGCATGGGGAGGTGCCGCATTGGCACTCACTGTGGTACACTATGCGATACTGTGCGGGAGGATATTCTGTTGATCCAGTTTGATGTCACTGAGTGAAGAATAGGCGGGAGTTCTGGGTATTTAAAGAGTGTTAAGGTCAATATGTTCGTTGAGGGCGCTGGAGGGTGTACCAGCGGCGGTATAATTGTTGGCGGCCCTCTCCCTCTAGTAAGGGAGAGAGAAGTGCGCCACTACGCTTCCCCCCCATGGGAATACCCCATCTTGATTTGGGTGTGCAAAGTTTTTTGTTTGATGGGGCAGTTACAGCAGGGACTGTCTTTGGCGTATTGGGGTTGCCAAAGTGGGTGGGGGGAGGGGGAGGCCACTGGCCTTTCGTTCGGGTTGTTGAGATTTTGCACGTAATGGAAACAGACACAGATCAGCCCAGGTTGCTGGGATGTTTTTCAATGCCAGTGTTTGAGTGCAGATGTGCGCGGGGCAGCAGTGAAAATGGGTGAGAGATACAACTGTGTAACATGGAATATTCACGGGCTAAACACTCCGAAAAAAGTTAGACCAGTATTAGCGTACCTAGATAGGCATAAAATTCACATTGCTTTGTTGCAGGAAACGCATTTATCCACGCAGAGAGAGACCAATGTTGCACGGAAGTGGGCAGGGTACTGGTTAGCGTCTTCATTTTCTACATATGCCAGGGGGGTTTTCATTCTGATAAAGAAAGGCATACCATTTACCCCAATACGGTCACAGACTGACAGCGAAGGCCGATGGGCCCTAGTGCAAAGCAAGTTGGGAAATACACTGATTACACTTATTAATGTATATGGTCCAGAGGTGGATGAGCCGCAACCTTATGTACAAATGCTGGGAGTGCTCCGAAAGTGGCCGGATGCGGCGACACTATGGGGAGGTGATTTTAATACGCACCTCAACCCGATCCTAGATAAGTCCAATCCTGAAGGGGCGCGTACTGTAAGAGTTGCGCAGTGTGTGCGTAATGCTATGGTGGAAATGGGCTTTGTAGATGTGTGGAGGTTGCTCAACGCTGCTGAGAGAGTGGGTACACATGTGACACCGGCGCATCAAAGTTGGTCCAGATTAGACTATTGGTTACTGAATGAAGGTGCTAACGGTGGGCTATAAATGTGTACAATTTACCGCGCACGCTTTCAGATCATAACCCAATACTGCTAGAAATCCGAATACCAACTAACACGCACTTTCCATTTACCTGGAGATTCAGAGCTGAGGCGTTACTTGATCCTATATACACAGACACCATAAGGCAGGCAATCACGCAATGTTTCGCACAGAATGTGGGGTCAGTGGATAGCCCAGCTATTTTGTGGGAGGCATTCAAGGTCACAATCCGCGGGGTTTGTATGAGCACCACTTCAGGGATTCTGAGGGACCTCAGAGGTCAGCTGACGAAGATTGAGGCGCAGTTGAGTGAACTTGAGACGCAGTATATCGCAGACCCGGCGACCACTCCTCTCGACAAGCTTCATGCTTTGTTAAAAGAGTATGATGAATTAGCGGGCACCGAGATACGCTATAAATCAAGGCGACAGGTGGCTAGAGCCTATGGTGAGGCTGGGCGCCCAGGTAGGAGGCTTGCCGAGACCATTCGATTTAGAACTAACTACCAACATATTCATAAGATAGTAGATGGAAACGGGGAGGAACACTACCAACCTCAAGATATAGTGGAACAGTTTAGAACTTTTTATGGTGAACTATTTAACCAGTTGTAGCTGGGTCTGGTGGCTCAGTGGACTAAAGCAGCTACTGCAGGGGCCTGTGTTCAACCTCATGGTCGCAGGTTCAAATCCCGGCGGGTCCACTCAGCCTTTCATCCATCTGAGGTCGATAAAATGAGTACCATTTTGTTGGGTAACAATAAACCTCTGTTATTCAGCGCCAGGACACCTACGGGTAATCGTGCCCTTTACAAATACACCTGTTATGTTATGTTATGTTATTAAATCCATACCTAATAACAAGGCCCCTGGTCCAGACTGGCTCACTTCGGTTTTTTATAAACAATATACGGACATCGTTGCCCCATATCTCTTAGCGGTGTATGCGGAAGCTCATGAATCAGGGATACTGCCTCCTTCACTCCGACAAGCGCTTATTATCACACTTTTAAAAAAGGATAAGGACCCGGCAATGTGCGAATCGTATCGCCCCTTGTCATTGATAAACTTAGATGCCAAAATTCTGGCGAAAATATTGGCTAATAGACTGCAACCGTTGCTCCCGGTCATGGTGCTGCCGGACCAGGCTGGTTTTGTTCCGGGGCGCTCCTCTTCCAATAACCTTTGCACGATATTTGCCATGTATCACATTTTGAACCCTGACCTCCAGGCTGCTGCGGTCATGCTTGATGCCGCTAAGGCCTTTGATTCCATTGAATGGGGGTATATTTTTTATATACAGAGGAGAATGGGTCTTCCTAATGTTTTCTTACACTGGCTGCAAATACTTTATACAGACACTTCGGCGATAGTGAGAGTTGGTGGCCTTACTTCAGACCCTCTCCCTATAGACTGAGGCACCAGACAGGGATGCCCATTATCACCTCTCCTGTTTGCTCTTGTGCTTGAGCCGCTCACCTGTATAGTTCATCAGCGTCACAGACAGACAGCGCTTAACTTTAATAAACGGCCGGTTGGGATATCTATGTACGCTGACGATATGGTCCTTTTTACATGGGAGCCGCAGACCCACCTTTCGCAGGTGTTGCGAGAGTACATTAGGTTTGGTCTGTTTTCTGGTCTCATGATCAATTGGGAAAAATCAGTGATTATTCTATTAACATTAGAATATCCTTTGATCTGGACGACTGAACCAGTCAAATATTTAGGTGTTTGGGTGCATCGAGACCCTGAGGTAGTTATCAAGGAGAATTACGGTAGAGCGCTGCATCAGTTGGAAGAGCAGGTGGAAAGGTGGGTGCATCTCCCTTTGTCTTTGGCAGATAGGGTTGCAGTGCTCAAAATGGTAGTCCTGCCTCGTTCTTTAACATTCCACTTCCCTTAACCAGACATTTCTTTGCTCCGATCAGGACACAACTTTTAAAATTAGTGTGGGGAGGGAAACAGGTGGGAATCAGCTGGGCCACGTTGACGCTTCTGTACACCAGGGGGGGGTTTGGTGCACTCGATCTATATGTTTATTTATGTGCGCAGGCTCAATACGCCTATTATTGGTTTCGGCCACATGACTTTACCCCTCACTTAGCGGTGGAGGATGGGGATGCACATCCCATACCACTGTCGGGAATACTTACTCATGTAAAGAGGGGTACACCTAAGCAAGAGATTATTTCAATAGATGCGACGGTGGGCGCGTGGCAGGCGATTGGTCGGATGGCAGGAAAGCTCCCTATATACGCGCCGGCATTGCCGCTCGCAGGACATGCGGCATTGTCTGTAATGCAGGAGACTGGTCCTATCAGGGCGTTAAAAGAAGTAGGACTAACGCATATGCGCGACGTATACTCAGAGGGCAGTGCGTGATAGATACTGAAATAGAGTTCATCAGCAATCCCACGCCGCTATTCATATACACTACACATCGCCTAAGGCGCGCCTTAAAAAGTAATTATCCAGAATTCCTGGCCGAACCGCCGTCTCTCCTCTCTCTGCAGTTGTTGCTGGTAAGTCCCACAAAGAAGAAATTAATCACAAAACTGTATAAATCGATACAGGAGGAGGCACTGAGGGGGGTGGATTGTAGTCTGGAGCGTTGGAATTCCGCATTAGAAACCCCTCTAACAGTGAAAGACTGGGAACAAATATGCACCCTGACAGGGACACTCTCGCCCAACGGCAATTTACGTATTCTACATCTGAAATTTATACACCAGGTATACCATATTCCTCTTAAATTGTACAAAATGGGACTCCGAGATTCAGCGCAGTGTAGGAGATGTGGGCGCGGCGACGCAGACTTTTGCCATCTTGCGTGGGATTGCGTAGCGGTGTACACATATTGGAAAGAGATTCTCAGTCATATACATAAGATGACAGGCGCTGAGATACAGTGCACGCCAACGGCATGCTTGCTTTGCTACGTGCCACAGTTAAAGGGGGTGTTGGGCAGATTTGTACGTGTTGCTCTTTTGTTAGCCAAAAGGCGAGTTGCTATGACTTGGGAGGGTCGCCTCAGCCCTCGGATAGCAGACTGGATTAAAGATTTAATATATTGTAGGGAAACTCTTGCAATCTACACAAAGGAGCTACCTGCAAGATCTAGGCCTAAGGATATTTGGGAACCGCTTAGGCAATATTTGCTGGCTAATGCCACTGCTGATGTTACCTTATCTTAAAATACTCATTGTAGGTTGCTCCGTTTACTGTGCTTGTAAAACTTGGTTGCACAACAATGATTTGACTGTAGATGGAGGATTAGATGTGTACTGTAAAGCACTTGCATTGGGCCTGCATCTATCACCTGGGATTGTTTTATTTTCTCTTGATTTATGCGCCCTGCGAGGCGAAAATGTGTGCTGTTTTCATTGACTTATTTTGAAATTCAATAAAAAGATTTTTTTTTTTAAAAAGCAGCTAGAAGAGCTCAGATGAGGATGTACTCATCTGATGTCAGTGTAGCTCCTGGTTAGATGCATTGTTGGACTTTTTCTGAAATAAACCTTTTTGAAGTTAACTCTATGCTGTGAATATTCCCTACTTAATAGGGTAATAACAGTTTAGTGCAACTACTTTCCCTCAAGTAGCATACCACCCAGGCGTGTTGCATGTTGTTGATGTAGGACAAATTGGGTTACTAACTGTTTTAGCTGCATTATGACAAACCTGCTGTTTTCTGGGTCCATTGCTGGACTTCAGTCTTTCATTGAATAATGAACTGTTGCCACAAGTGTGCTTCTACTGTCTTAGGACGCTTTGCAGAGTTTTTGTATCCTTTCTTCACATCATTGTGGTTATCAGTGTCCTCTTTGTATCAGGAGTAGATTTTAGTAACTCTGTCTACCTAAAACATATATTGCTCCCGATCAACATGTTCAAAATAGATCTTTTAATGTCCTCCTGTATCTAAAAAGGTTTCATCCTGTTTTAAAAAAAAAATATTATCAAAGAGGTTCATCACATAATGCAAGAACTGACAATACATAGCAGGTGCAGAGATACATCGCAGAATGATGTCATCAAAAACGTATGATCTCGCTTTACATGTAGGGTCTGGCAGATCCTTTAAAACCGAATACACAACAAACCGTGGGTGCGCTCTTTAGGTTTCATCATGTTTTGAGTATCTTGCAGCAATTGTACTAGTTTCCTTTTTATAAGATGAGCCTATTCATAGCAGTTTGCATGATGCTTTTCTTTCATGGACAGGGACTCCAATTTTTGATTTCTAAATTTGTGAAATATTTTCAAAGGTCCAACTTATCCCCTAAAGTTAATCATGCAAGTGCGGTGGACTAGCTTTTAGAATTCAGTAGCATGGGTCATGGATTTCATCCTTATTGACAGGTGAAATAGCTAAAAACCTGGCTGTTTCAGTAATAAATATGATTGGAGAATGTGTTTTATATTGGGATAATCTGATTAAATCAAAAGTAGCTGATTTTAGATGGGTGCATACGTATGCAAAAGTGGGAAGATTGTTTGATTTACAATCACAACTTGGGTTATCAGTTCTATTTTTAATCCTGCTAAGAAACACTCATTGAGGATAGTTGAAGAAAATTCAAATAGGAAACAACCTGCACCGCAAATAAGTTTTGTGATAAACTGCCTTTGTTTTTTGTCAGTGTTTCATTCACTAGACTTTCCTAATGTGTGCTCCCGACACTTCAGGCACATGCTTCCCTTGGAGGAAATATGTAAATTCTGGACCTCCTTACAATTATGCTCCACTTTAGGACTGTATTGATCATACGCTTTAAATAATCTTGAACTCCTAGTCCAATTATATTGGAGCAGTGGAGCTGCTTCTTTTCTTTCGTCTGTTAAATCCAGCGCCAAGGTCAACAGTTACTTAATGTCAGAGCAGAAAATGGATAATTGTCTGATATATTGGGATTTCAGGCATCTCGCATAGGGAAACATTGATCAGAGAAGTCTCCTAGGAAAGAGTTCAACTTCCCACTCTTGCACCCGCGATCCTTTTTTTTTGGTGTAGCCCTCAATAAAGCTGTGGGAGCAAGTGGGAAGAGAAGGCATCTATCTCCAGACTTTTGGATCAGCAAACAACAGCCCTTTGTTTGAAAACAGTGCTACCTAAGTCATAAATTCTACTTGTGTGTTTGCAAACCTTACTCTCTATCCATAGCAGTTTTTGTGTTGACTGCGATTTGTCAACTTCCCATATTATATCGAAAAACATGTCCCCTGTACAACTCATGGAGTCAGACGGGCATTTGATTTTATTTTGCAATGGAAAATGAGCAAATGGATGCACAGAGTGATTTCCATGATGCGTGGATTGGGGACTCTGCCATAATGATTTTATTAGAAACATCTGCTGTGTTTGACAGCCCCAAATGCAATAGTAATACAAAAATAAAAGACCAGTGAGACTCTCAGGATTCTGTTGAACTCAAGGTGCATCATACAGCACAAAGGCTATAATGGATCTATAACTTACAAATCTTCACAGCAGCTTAATAAACACACTCCACTAAAGGTACAGTGTTGTGCGGACTGCATCATCTAAACACACCACCCCAATTCACACACATGAATGTTCTTCCCCAAACAGCAATTTGTTATTGGTTTCCATGGAAAACTGGGTCACTGTTTGGAGGTAATTTGTTCTTCTACATACACTACCCACGCAGTTAAGGACGGAATTATGTGTCTGAATTGGCTAAAAAATTGAATGTGCAGTTTCTTCCTGTAAGCAATTGAACCCCGGTTGTTTTAGTTCTTGCTTATTAATGCAGCTGGCCTAGCTCTTGGCTGCTAATATCGGTTTCGGTGCTATGTACAAATGTAAGACTTAAATCCATATATTCATTTTATTATTTTGTTTTCTAATGTTTGCAGGGTTGGTTGACTCTAGGGAATGCTTTAGGGGAACATCAGTATAGGTTTCTCATGTTAAATTAAATACATTTAGCAATGTATGGAAAGAAATCACAAAAATACCACACATAGCCCATCGTATTCGTTTCTCTTTCACTGTAGACCTAAATGTCATTAATGTGTAAAGAAGAGCTCTTTGATGTGGCCCTATCGTAGGTTGAATAAACCTTCAGGATTTGGTCATTATGTAAGTTGCTACTGCAATGCTAAGAAAAAGAGTAACATTTGGAGGTCCATTAATTTTATATATGATATGTCTGTCATTCTTTATTGCTTGTCTAAATTTTTAATTCAGTAATTAATTAGCTTTAGTACTCTATTTTAGTGTTTTAGGGTGCAAAATTAGAAACTGTCCTAAGGTCCCGGGCTTCTTAATTAATTACAGGCTGGTCTTCTTGTTGATCTCTTAGTGGTGGCTCAACCGACACTTCTCACTTCTGCTTTGAAGACACAGCACATTAAAACTTGACTGAAAGCATTTCTCTTTAATGTTCACCACTCTTCCAGTATTTTTGACCATTTGTTTGTGCAAGTGACCTGATGCTAAATGTTAAGCAGCTTGTAACCCCTTGGTGGCAATGGACACTGGCCCAAATCAGTACACCTAGGACTATCGTGGGTGATCAGTACTCTCTACTTACTGAAGTGTAGACCGCCATCACTAAGGATGTACAAGGAGAAACAACGTACGTGGAGGACCTTGCTAAATGCAAAGAATATGGTAAAGAGTCCCAAGAACCTGATCTAAAGTTGTGGGCCATATCGCTTAACATTTACATCCGTTGTGATTGTACTGTACCGGTTACGCAACCTCGGACTGAGGCGTTGCAAGCCCTGGCTAAGGGTGTGAAGGACATGGCTGAGGTTTTTTGGGCATTGGCTGACCGTTCTCGAGGCTCAGGTGAGGGAATGCAAAGTGTAGCTGTTTAGCTGTTTATGACTGAGAATATGTGTCACTGCATACAACTTTAGAGAATGGCTTACTATACAGAGCCCATTTGAGCAATGCTGAGGTCGGCAGTGTGTGTGAGTCAATAGATGGAAAGTGTCTGTGACATTCAGGGTGTACCACTCAAACTAGTGACAGGCTCATTAATAATTTTCTTAATATATTTTTCTCAATGTTATTTAACATTTTCTTATCTTGATGAAAACCCCTGAAAATGCAGGTTATAGTAGTTCAGAGGTCTATAAGTAAAATGAGCTTCCTTTTGGTCACTGGCTTTTGCGGGGATTTTTCTGTCACTTAAAGGATCAAGCATGAAATTGAAATATCTATAGACTGGAAATCCTTGGAAATAAAATGAAGACATTGACACCTGCAACTGCGATATCCTTGATCAAGTTCATCATCTTTTTTATAAAGTTTTTTTTATTTAAAACCTTTCAAAAAATTTTATTGAATGAAAATTCTGTAGCCGGCGAGTTCAGATGTACAGTGGGATAGCTGGCAGCCAGTGTGACTCCTTTATACTTATTATTCCAGGCAATTTGTAAATCGCATACTTAGTCAGTTCGGCTTTCCAGCTTACATACACAGACTGTGGGATCAAGCTTAGGTCTTGCCTATAGTATAAACAAGAATATGACTCACAGGGGTTCCCCAGGTAGGTTCCCATATTTAAGTATCTATATTACCCAATACCCATCTAGGTCCTAAAGAGCCTCCAGATTTCCCACCCTTGTTGGGACACCCATGACTCTTGTATCTCACCCTCTCCGCTGCCATATACCTGTCCATACTCTGGTTCAATCCACATTTGTTGGTATAGTGGGGTTACCCCATTTTCTGGCAATGTCCCTCTGCTATCATAAACCCTTGACTCAATAAAACCTTTTGATATCCATTTAAATATGTGGCATGCAAAGTTCTGAAGCGCATGGTTGAAGCCTTTACCTCTAGAGCTCCCCCATCACTCGCTGCAATTTACCACTTACCCCTCTTCATTAGCTTTCATTTAGTGGACATTGCCACTTCTACATTTGTTAACCCTCTGTAGAATCTTGAGCTGGATTAGCCTGAAGCTAGTCTTGATTGAAACTTATGACCTCTTGCCACACATTGTCTACTATTGTGCCTACATTCTGATCCAATCTGTTTTTCATCTTCATAGGCTCATTGCATATGTTATTCATGAGAGTGGTGTCTGTCATGGATATTGCCTTTCAGTTCATAGGTGTGTCCAGTGTCCTGTTCTCTAATGTTGAACGCCTCTGCCTTCCTTCGTACATTCTGTTAGTGCATGTTTGAGGTGTGTATCTAAAGGTTTGGGAATCGTACATGGTGTACTCCTTTTTTTTTTTAAGGTGCATGAATGGGACTATACCGTCGGAGTCCCAGATGCCACCCAGTATTGATATCCCTGTAGTATTCCAATTTCTAAAGCTGGTGAGTATGTTCACAAGAAAGAAGTCGTCTCCCAGCAGCAGCATTGCCTGGAGGGGCGCATCATAAGCAGTGAGCTATGGACTTTGTACGTTTCCCTTAAGGCCGGGGCAAGTGGGGGCAGGTAGACATTTATCAATATTACTTTGATGACCTTTCACATGCCGCTGCATAACTGCATACATCTTCTGTCCAGATTTTTGCAAGTGAAATGTCACAGAATGTTTGCAAATCCCCTGCAACCATTTGTGTATTGAGCCTGAAACAGTTTCCTGTATCTCCCTCGCCCAGTGACGTGGCACTGGTTGAATTCTGCCGGTAAACCAGGTCTACCCATTGTGTAGACAGTGTTTTGTGCACTATTCCACTTTAAATTTTTTCTCACGCCTGTTGACTTTATACACCATACATTTGAGTGTATCATGGATCGGAGTAGTTTATGAATGCTTCTCGGCCTCTTCTTACCTCAGTCAGACCACCTATACTGAGCCTTGGTGTCCCACGTCTACCATTTGCCACCAGGGCACATGTTGCAAATAAGAAAGCCCGACATTGCCCCCACCCTACAACATTGTTTATGGCTCAAAGACCTTCCACATCCCTCAACTCTTGGTTTCCTTTCGCTCAACCTAAAATTTTAGAGGATTACAGAGAATTCTTACAGGCCGGTGCAGACAGTACACCTGGTTGTATCTATTCAGTAATTGTGTGGGGAGCATTAATGATTTTATGGCACGTCACGGAGGCCAACATTATGCAATAACATTCCAATACAGTATATAGTTCATGAACATACAGCCATCTTCCTTTCTTGGTTGCTTCTGCTCTCAAAGATAAGTATTCTCATTTCCTTTGTTCTTATTATTCTGTATATTCCTGACTATTGTATTCATTTACATGTTTGAGCTTGTATTTACCTCTTTTGAGCTTGTATTTACCTCTTTCACTCATAACTGGGTCCTATTGACTATCATGCGCTTGTGTTTTTTTCCTTGAAAATTTGTTCTTTCTTTCCTTGACTCTGCGTACTAAGTATTGTCTCACTATGTTAATTTCTTCTATATAGCTTAAAGTTTTCGCTTCTGCGCTATACCCTTCCCTTCGGCAAACCACTTTGGCCCCCTCCTACTAGCGTTGTTTGAATCGCCCCTGTTGCCGAACGGAGCTTTAAGTGCGAAGGAAGCGTACGGAAATGCGGCCGGGTATTTCATTGCAGGCCGCATTTATCGTCACTTTCCTCATCGCCTGGCAACGCGTTGTGATGATCCAGGCATGAGGAGACGCGACCACATAGTCATTGCTGGCCGCGTTTCCTTCGTTGCTCACCTCGCGCGAGCCTCCCCGCTCCCGCCAACTTCCCGACAGTTTTGTTATATAAAATCCCTGACGGAGCCCGCTGGCTCCCGCAGAGTGCTTACGCAGCCCCAAACAGGATAGCCTCTCCTACCCGGAAGGGCGATCCTTAAAGGAAAGACACTTGGGCACCGCCACGCACGCTATAGACTTGCTTGGTTTCAAGGTTACAGCTAGCAACATTTTGACAGTTGCAGCCGTTTCATTTTGCATCGCGCTGTTTCTTTCCGATTTCTTCGCCCACATCCTTGCATATTAACATATTTTACCCACTCTTGCCCTCTTTTAACACTTTAGAGGCTAAAGAAAAAAAAAAGAAAAAAGTCTTTACCCTCTTTATCAAGAGTTAGGAGACTTAAGGGGAATTTAAATTCTAATTTTTTTCCTAACACTTATTACCCCACCTTTTTTCTTTCAAAATGTCTCTTACTCCTGAACTCAATTTGGAGGGTATGATCGAGTCTCTGGTTACTAAGGTCATGGACAAGGTTGTGGACTCACTTAATGAGACCATTACTAAGAAATTCGAACACTATCAAGGGCATGGCCCTCTACCAACACAGCGCATATCTTGGGCGCAAAGGAAGGGGCAGTCAAGACCCGAAGAAAAGAGCTGCACCACAATACACTTATAAAGGTGCTAAAAAAAACAAGAAAACAATAAAGCCAGCTCACTTGCGCTTCTCAGGCAGTGACCAGAACGATGCCTCGGGCATCACACTAGGGCATAAAACAGGCCCTGAGCTCCCTATACATATTGATAGTGATGATGTGGCTGAAATAGATCTTTCATGCTCATCAGGCTTTGATACAGATTTGGAAGACATGGGAGATGAACCTGTGGAAAACATTGAAGAGGTAGACCAGGCCTCAGACCCAAAAATGGGTATTACTGATTACTTCGGGGACTATATGTTCGACCCTCTTTCGATCAAACATCCACTTTCCCCTGAATGCCTACCCTCCCAAAACGTAGCGAACTACATTAGCTTTTGGCTGAGAAGGGAGATTACCAAGGATGTGAGATCCAGACTGAGGTCTGAATGCCCCCGCCCATCTCTCCCAGATAAAATTGCAATGACCCCTGAACTTGACCCTAAGGTCGTTGCCTTCATCGCAAAGGGTGCCAAGGACCCTAGAAAGGGGATAGATAAAAGTATTTGTTCTTGCCAGGACCGACTCCTCGACACTATTGGACCTCTAACTAAAATATTTGACTTAGCCGAGAGCACATACATCGATGGAACCCCTATCGACCCTAAGCAGCTGCGCGAATGGGTCCAACGTGCTATCTGCCTTCTTGGCAATACAAACACTGCAATTTCTAATGAACGCAGAAAGGGCGTACTCCTTAAGATTGATCCTAAACTTATCAAACTGGCAAACAAAGAGGGAGGAGCCTCCTCACAAGGACTCCTCTTTGGAGACGATTTTATTTGTGATATGGCCAAAAATATTGGCAAATTCAGCTCGATTCAGAAGTCACAACGTGACATTAAAAAAGTCTTCCAGGACAGAATTTTTGGAAGGGCAGCGAGAATGCGTGTTTGGTTCCCCGGCCGAGGACAAGCTACCTCAAGACCCTTTCTGGGACGAGGATCAAGATCTCAACAGTCGTCCTTTTACCAGAGCCAACCGTTCTTCCCTCAAAGAAAAAGAAACAGGGGTAGACCATTTCGAGGCGAAAGAAGAGCCAGTAGAGGATTCTCAACAGGTAAGAATATCGAAAGACCATTCAGATACCCCTTTAAAGGTGGGAGGGAGACTAGCCCTTCTCTCTGGGAACTAGACATTAGTAACTCAAGATCCCTGGGTTCTAGAAACTGTCAAGGGTTACAAAATAGAGTTTATAGATACCCCCTTTCAAACAAAGAAACCTCGCGAGATAACCTTCTCTCAAGAACAGAGGAAACTTGTATCTCAAGAAGTAAAAGACTTGCTTGCAAAAAGAGCTATATTAGAAAGTTCAGAAACCGGTTTCATCAGCAATATGTTCTTGGTACAAAAGAAAGACAAAGGACAGAGACCTGTCATAAACCTGAAAAGCCTAAACGAATGGGTATCTTATCACCACTTCAAGATGGAGGGAATTCACCTCCTAAGAGACGTTTTGAGGAAGGGAGATTGGTTAACACGTCTAGACTGAAAGACGCCTACTTTACCATCCCAATTTGGCCCCCTCACAGAAAATGTCTCCAGTTCACTTGGGAAGGAAAACTCTATAAATTCCGCACTCTTCCCTTCGGTCTATCATCAGCCCCTTGGTGCTTCACCAAGGTGTTACGTCCAGTAGTAACTTGGCTAAGGGAAAGGGGTGTGAGACTAATTATATATCTGGACGACATCCTTATTATGGGTCAGTCCAAAATAACAGTATCTCAACATACAGATCTCACTATTCGTCTTCTAGAACACCTAGGTTTTGTCATAAACACCAAAAAATCATGTACTACACCAACCCAAGAAACTCAGTTTCTAGGCTTCCTGGTAAACACAGATTCTGCAGAACTGAAACTTTCAAGGGAAATGATAAACAAACTCCGCAAAGAACTCAGAAAGATCCTATCGCTGAAGGCCTTTCCCTTGAGACTTTTAGCCAGGATCCTGGGTCTCCTCTCCTCTACCATCCAAGTGATCTTTCCAGGCCCACTTCATTACAGGGCCCTTCAGAGACTCAAAGCGAAACCTCTGAAATCCTCTCTACCTTACTCCCAGATAACTTGCCTGGACAAAGATTCAAAGAAAGAACTTTTTTGGTGGCTAAAGAATGCAGAAGCCTGGAATGGCAGAGCCATCTTTGGGGAAACCCCAGAATTGATTATAGATTCAGATGCAAGTCTTCAGGGTTGGGGTGCCACTTGTGGTGACTCTTCAACGGGTGGTCTTTGGACACGCGAGGAAAAGGAACTACACATCAACTGTCTGGAGCTTCTAGCAGGCTCTTTTGCAGTTCGTAGTTTCACCCAGAATTCGTTACAGTGCTCTATAATGCTGCGCATGGACAATGTTTCTGCAGTGAGATACGTCAACAAGATGGGGGAACCACACTCAAATGGTCTTACCGAGATAGCGAAAGCCTTTTGGGGTTATTGTCTTAACAGAGGTCTGTCTGTCACAGTGGAACACATCACTGGTTTGAACAATGGGATAGCGGATTGGTTCTTCAGAAATTTCAGGGATTCCAGCAATTGGAAACTGAACAAAAAGATATTCATTATGATCCTAAACAAATGGGGTTCCTTTGGGATAGATCTTTTCGCGGACAGAACGAGCACTCAGGTGACACATTTTTTCAGTTGGAGACCGGAGCCTCAAGCCCTTGGGGTGGATGCCTTCCTCCAGAACTGGCAGGGCTTAAAGCCATATGACTTCCTGCCGTTTGTCATGCTCCCGAGTCTTCTTTTACACGCCCGCCGCTATCTTCAGAGCACGGTGGTGATAATTCCCCTTTGGAGGTCTCAGGCTTGGTTTCCTGTCATTTTGGAAATGACCATGGACTTTCCAATTTTAAGTCCTCCTGTCCGACAGCTACTTCTGGGTCCTCAGGGCAAAACGCATCCTCTCATAGATCAAGGTCTTTTGACTCTGACGGCTTGGAAAATTTCAGGTGACAATGGCAAATCCCTGACCTTTCGCCAGATGCTTTCCGACTCATTTCTGAATCTTCGGCATCCGGAACAAAGAAAGCATATCGATTTGGCTTGGAATAAATGGGTTAGTTGGTGTCTTTAATGACACTACGATCCAGTTTCAACTGATTTAGTACATGTAGTAAATTTCGGAACTCTTCACTTCTGGCCTAGCTTATAGAACCGTTAATGTTTTTAGATCTGCAATTTCTGCAGGACACTCCTTAATTGATGGTATCTCAGTAAGTCAAAACCTTTTAACATAAAAGATTATGAGGAGCATGCAAGTCCTTAACCCTCCAACTGCGAAATATTCAGCCCTTTGGGACGCAAGAAACATATAACAACTTATTTCTTCTTGGGGAGATAACGTTAACCTCTCTCTCAAGCGTATTTCCTACAAACTTATCGTTTTACTTTGCTTAGTTTCTTTCAGAAGAACTTCAGATGTTAAGGCATTAGATGTTTCTAACAGAGCTTACCAACCTGAGGGAGTTTGTTTTTACCTTAAAAAGAGAACTAAAACTATGTCTTCTATTTTCTATCCTTTCTTTAATCTAAATGAAAGTCTATGTGTTGTTAAATGTCTTAAAGAATATGAAAAAAGGACGGTAAGTCTCAGAGGGGTTCAAACTCAACTGTTAATTTCTCACAGGTCCCCTCATAATGCAGTTTCTTCTCCCACTCTTGCAAGATGGGTTAAAGAAGTAATGAGTGAATCTGGTATTGACGTTTCTATTTTTGGTGCACACTCTCTGAGGCGCATCTGCTTCCAAAGCTTTTATGTTAGATGGAGGTCTCCAAGATATCCTTAGAGCCGCTGACTGATCAAATGAGTGCATGTTTAAGAAATGTTATTTCAGACCAATCAATAATGTGATTGATAATGTACTTAACTCACTTTAAACTTGCATAATGTTGGCCTCTGTGTCGTGCCATAAAATGTAGATTTTTCACAGCCTGCTGGGCAGAAAATCTGGATTTTATTAAGGACACGGAGGCCAAGATTATCCCTCCTCTTTAAAACCCTCCCTAAGAATTGTATTTTATGACCTATTTTGTCTTTTTTCTTCCAGAATAAAACGTCTGGAGTTTTTTCCAAAGATGTATTCCGCATCAAGTTTGAAGTCTTATTTTTTCGGATTTTCCTTTCTTGTTCTCAGCACCTGACAAAGAAGGAAGAGGGCTGCATGTTCATGAACTATATACTGTATTGGAATGTTATTGCATAATCTTGGCCTCTGTGTACTAAATAAAATCTAGATTTTCTGCCCAGCAGGCTGTGAAAAATCTAAACTGTTCCTCTGCTTCCAACTCCATGTCAATGTTGTACCTGGCAGTGTACTTTTAATACTCCAGCAGCAAACCGATTAAAATTTTGGACTTGTTGTCCAGTTTTAAAAAAAAATCTAAGTCAGGTAGCAGTCCCCAGCCTGTCATGTGTATAGTCTTGTTGGGGGATGTTTGTTGCCCTTTGCATCATATTTTTACCCATTATAATTGGTGCCACAGTCTCAGTTTGAGCTACAGGTGAGGAAAGTCAAGTGTTGTTCCTTGTCTAAATGGTATCTTTGCGTCCCTTTAGATGCATATTGTTAGTCCCACGCTAATTGCTCCATTCAGTTTCAGGTGAGGCCCTACCAGACCTTTACAAGAAGTCAGATAAACCAGAATATAGGAATAGTTAAAAAACACAAAACGAGAGATGAACATTTTTAAATCAGTCAGGGCTAATTGTGATTACTTTAGGTGCATTGCTTTGTTTATTAGCTCCTCTATACCGGAGGGACCCTCCATAAAAAAAGTAAATCTTGGTACATCCTTCATATGGACAGTTTGAGCCTGCTCCATAGTACATGTCTCCTTTTATTGGGAGCACATGCAAACCCTGGACATAAATGCACGGTTATTGGACATTGTCAGTGATACAACTTGTGATCCTCTTTGAAGCAATTGTTTTTTTTTCCTTCCCCTATCGTTGCTTGTATTGAATTTGTTTGCCTACTGCAAAATGTACTTATCTCGTTTCTTTTGTTTGTGTTCTGAAAAATAAGCAAATATAATTGAACTCTAAACATAAAATGTGCAGGACCTGCTTCATGCACTTCTGGGGGATTTTGATCACATATTATTAGGCAAACACAGTTCAACTAGGAAGGCCCACACTCGAGGCTGCATTCATAGGCGATCACAATATTGGACATATGGGTATGACTTTAGAAATAATTACATTCCATATTTTCTTAGACGTAAATATATCTCCATTCCAGGCTTCTTGCGATGTGCAGTGGCGTGCACAAAGAGCTTATTGTTTGTTGTTTTCGTGCAAACATAAACGTGGAAAATGCACAAGTATTTAACCAAATTTTTCATTTTCGTTCCTATTTTATCACTTTGACTCAGATTACTGTTTTTAGAGTTCCCAACCACTCTCCCGGGTAGGGAATGCAGAAGGCTGTATAGTTTTGGAAATATGAACAACGCGTCTGTGAACACCGCATGCCTCTTGGGCCGGTCCACCCATACAATCTGGGATTTTGGTAAGCAAGTGCTGTCAGTGGTCTTAGAAGAGGCCCGAGACATACTCTTCCAAACTATTGCTGACTGCTCACTGTGACAATATTTTTTATTTCTATTTATTGGAAACAAATATAGCACTCTTTATGACTCTACTTGAATAGAGTCCATGATTATACGTTTTCTACCTACAGAAGAAAGTTTATTTTCATCACCGCATTACACGACATGCCTTGATTCTACTACTTAATCCAGTGACGGAGTAGGTAAAAACTGTGCTCTGACAAGGCCATCTTGCATGTCCCTTGGTATCCATAATGTAATTACTTATTTTAGTAGAACTCATGTTGACCTCAGCTAAGATCATTTCATTCCAAATGCCATCACTCCTAGAACAATATTTTACTTGAATTTGTGTACGCTTATTCATATAAATCCATACAGAATGTTTTCATTCTCATTATGTTTATGAATTGCAGCTGAAGCTGCGCACAGCTTTTTCCTTCAAGTCAATAACTGTAAGGTGAACTTTGTTTATACTCATGGGAGGCAATGAGTAACTTCCATACGCAGTCCTCAATAATCACATCAAAGACTGTTTCTTAGATAACCATTAGCAAAACTGTCATTAATGTTGGTGGAGTTTACTTTATTGAGCTTGTCTGATCTTCAGATTCTAATTTCATTTCAAGCTTCGAGAATTATTATGGTGTTTGAGCGCAAGGTTGATCCTTCTTTTTTGCACCAATGGACCCAACATTCAGTGCAGTTTAATTTTTAAAATGTGCAACTCAAGACCATGTTCACTATTAATGGTAGGGTTTTGCGGCCTAGCAAGAGTGCATTGGGCCCTAAAGCAGGCAAGGGAATTGAGCCTGTTACCAGCCTCTTTCATTAGTAACAGATAGCCTTGAATAGGGTGCAGAGAGTTCCTTACACCACTGTGCCCTGGTGAAACTGCACCTACCCATCTATTGATAGCAACACCACTGCTATATAAGAAGAATAAGCACAACTCTGGGAACTTGTACACTAGAAGAGACAAAATGTATTGCCTCCTTCGATTCCAAGCAAATCTAAGTCTTGCACTGAAGTCCTCAATTCATATAGACACATTGAGAAATTAGACCCCCTCCGGGGATTAAACCCTTATAATTTGTGTATTTGTTCTGTTCTCCCTTCTTTCTAGCAACACTGACCTCTTTGTAGGGATGCAACCTTTGAACGTAGACTCCTTGCTTCCCTGTAATCAGGCACTCGTGTTGAGTTACACTAGTGTTTTGGAAAATGTCACAACAGGCTGCCTCTGAGAGGTTGGATATTCGGTCTTGTCAAGGTACTACCAACACATGGCTAATGAACTCTCCGTTCTCTAAAAAGATGTCTATGCTCAGCAGGTAGGCAATTTGCTCAGAGCAATCTCTATAGCCGAATGTGACTGAAATCTTCTAATTCTCGGTTTACAAACTGGTGTCTATGCGAGGCCTGTAGTTAATTGACTATGTGTGGAATTTGGCTTATTGGTCACATCAGACGGTTTGTACATTTCTTATGAGTCAGTACGATATGGGCCAGTATGTTCCCTGCCTTAGTGGTAGTGTATTATGTACATCTTTATCTCAGTGACGGCCACCTATGTCCAGGCTCTCTTAATATTGGAGTCACCTGTTGTGGAGGTAACACTGGTTAGCATGGACTGACAAGAAACAGGCTCATCCTGTTGGGCTGAAACTGCTTTATAAATAGGTGATTGCGGCTGCATTCATCCAATTATAAACACGCTCAGTTCATGACCACTTCAGAAATCATGCTAGTCGCTGCCTGCCTGCCCCCTGTTTAGGCCTATAACTTGGGTCCAGGGCCTTTAAAACCCCCTACAGTCCTTGGCATCAGGCTTTAATGTTATGATATATGGGATCCTGCAATCCCTTTTTAAAAGTCTAGTAGTGACTTCTCTAGTCACCTGTAATAAGAAAGTGACATAGCTGCTTAACTATAAGACATTATTACAGTTGATTTGTGGAGTTATAATGTCTCCTGTCAGCACTAAAGGCGACAGCTAGGTCACAGAACATAAATACAGCTGCAGTTCATACAGTTGTAAGAAATTGGGTCATTGGTTGATGGGGGTGGAAGCCCCACTTGGGCAACAACCACAATCCTTGTCAGGGTGAACCACAAAAATCCCTAAATTAACCTTTGTGTAACCCTCTGGTCGCTTGGCACAAAAGCAGCCAGGCTTAACTGTAATGTGTAAAGTATGTATGCAGCCCACAAGCAAATAAAGTGAAACCACAACACAAGAAAAATCCAAAATCATCTTAAAACAATAAGGTACAATTAGATAATTATAATGATACCAGATCAACTAAAATCCCATCAGTAGAACCGGAGATATTGAATTTCAATGTTTTAAGTGAAAATAGTGCCTAAAAGCACAAAGCGCCATCTGTGGTTATCTAGTCACGCCGGACTAGGAAAAAAAAGGCTCAAGTAAAGACCGTCTGCAATGGAGCATGGGCCAGATACAGGGACCAGATTAGTCTCACTGAGAGTTGTACCTTAAGTCCTTGATGGGAGTGCTTTGTGTTGGTTCTGGTAAGGAGTTGCGTGTTGTTGCAATGCAAAGTCCTGAGTCGAGTTGCTTCACACTGCATCTGTTCCATTCAAGAGCTGCAAGGGCTGTGATGCAAGGACCTGTGTAGAGTTGCTTTGCACTGGTTCCGATGAGGCCGCTAATCAGGAACTGCGAGGGCTGCGATGTGAGGTACTGCATTGAATTGCATCACACTGCATTCAAGTTAGATGGAATCCACAGTTAGGAAGGGCGAAGTACAATCTTATGTCAGCCGAGGGTCCAGGAACTAAGGAGGCTTCTCTTGGGGATCAAGTACTCACTCAAGCAGAGGCAATCAGCAGGGCTCCATTGTAGCAGGTCATCTGGGCAGTTGCAGGGAGGCCGCTGAAGCTCGTGTCCCTGTAGACGACACTGGAGGTCAGCCAACGGACCCTTGGGAGTCACTTAGGATAGCCTGGGATGAAGGTAAGCCAGTCCAGTTTGCCTTCTCAAATAGCAAGGTAGTCCTTTTGTTTAAATTTGTTTTTATTATTATTGTTATTATCATTCGTATTATGTGCATGACAATTATTACACTGCAATAGTTCGCATTACATCTCAAACATCAGCAATTCAATACAAGTTACATATCAACTTTGTAGAATGCATGCAGATACAGTTGTACACATTGTAGTCAATTTCTGTCGGCATAGAGCCAGTATGTTGTTGGCTGAAGTAATTGTTTATATGTTGGACATCTAACATAACCAAGTAAACTCACAGACCCCGAAACATAACATTTGTATTCTCCTCTTCAAGCCATTGAATAACATATATGCACATGTATAGAATCAGCACAGTTTTTGCTACCACACCATGTTGAATGTGCTCAGCCGCCCACCCTACTTTCACAAGATATAAGTTCAGGCCTATGTGCCTGTCAGTGTTCGTAATTTATATTTCACTGGCCCATTCCTGGGATTTTAGGGATTACGCGCGGACGTGAGTGTGAATAGGCGGTCCTTATTCTACAATGTCCACAAGCTGAAGTGATCTGATATTTATATCTGGTGCTTGTCTTTGTGTGTAGTAGGATTACCCAACCTACCCCACATTTGGATCTGGAAAGTTCTTCCTCTTCCCCTGTCAAGGCTCTAAACTGTATGGGGTGACAAAAGACCGGGCATACCTGGTTTCAGTTTCCTTTGTATGTGCAGGAGGTAAAGCATCTTGAAAAGTAAGTGGAGCTGGGTACAGCCCCTTCCAGTCATCCTGCCAGGATGGCCTATCCTGTACATACACCTACGCTCCCATTGTTTTATTATCTAGAAACAATACACAAACCACAACAGCTGAACCATTCACAGTTGTGTGACCTTGGACACGAGCAGATGGCACAAATGGTTAGTACAAGAAAATGCCACCTTTCCAGAAGTGCCATTTTCAGAATTGTGTCTTAAAATGTGATTTTACTATTAAAGAGGGTTTTAAGTTACAAGTCATTTGAGTGTAAACCGTATATTCCCATCTGCTCCTAATGCTCCTGTGCCAGTACATGTAAAACCTAGGTACACTTGTCCTACTTTTTAAATACAATGCGGATTTGAGATGTTTTAAAAGGCTACTTTAGCGGATGGCACCATGGGTGCTGCAGGCCGACTAGCAGCATTTAATTTAATTTACAGGCCCTGGGTACATGTGGTACCAGTTACTGGGGCCTTACAAGTAATTTAATGTGTAAATTAGGTGTAGACCAATTTTACCATCTTTGAAAGAGAGAGCACAAGCACTTTAGCACTGGTTAATAGTGGTAGAGTGCACAGAGTCTAAAAGACAACTAAAACGAATACAGCAAAAAGTTTGGGGGGGGATACAAAGCATGTCAGATCTACCAACAGTGTAAATGATAACTTGCTTTTTATTTTTCTGATCTATTTTTCTAAAATAAGCAGCGATCGGCAGAAATGAGATACTTATAGGAACATGTTTATTTTTTTGCATATCATTAAAACATGAAAGAGTGTATCTGCATGTTTCTCCACAATCAGAGCTACAGCATTTTATTATTCTGACTTGCTTTAAACTGATACTATCTTTTAGCAAGCAATTATGAACTGTTTTATTGGTGGGTTCTGTTTGGCAGTACAGAAATCACTTTTATTCTTCATGTCTGCAACCATACCATTTCTTTCATTGGAAACCTTATTGATTTAGGTGGTTTGTGGGAAGACTGATGTGCTGACCATGTATTATAATGAATAAAATACTGCCTGACATACAATAAAAGGGTTTTGCAAGCCATTTCGGAGTTCAAGTACCTTTTAAAGCAAGTCTAATTTTCTACTTATTTCCTCTAATTCATCACAGAACTCCTCTGTTACTTGCAATATCTTTATAATTTATGGTAGTGGTACTTTATGCTTTATGTATTCGAACATGTGGTGCATATGCATTACTTCTTTATAAATAGGTGTGTCAGCAGGCCATATTCGATAATAATGGTTGACTGCTTGAACATTTGCCTGCTGTCTCAAGGAGATCTGCAGTGGGAGCTGAGTACATCTGCGTGCATAGCTCCAACTGCATCTGACGTTCAGTCGTAGCACGTGCAAGAATCCGGGCATGATGCTTTTGGGTTGGTTTGCACACGTTCTGTCTCCCAATGAGACTTTTTAGTGAAGATAATTGCTTGTCACCCTTGTTTGGGCCCTAGGCTTTGGCGTGGGACTGCTATTGTCGGAATAAGACAATTATTTCACAGTAATGCTTTCTGACAAGTCAGATATGGGCAAAAGGCATTAAAGAGACAATGTGTTACATTTAGTAACTCTTAAGCTAAAATTCGAAACTATACAATGTAAAATGTCCAGTTACTTTGTATTACATCCTAAATTCAAATGAAGAGTATCAGCAACCATTTTAAACCCACGTAATGCACGTAAGTGAACGACAGAGCATGCGTTTGCACTTTGAGCAATGTGTAAAATGCTTATGTCATTAAGGTAAATAAATATGAACTGTTGGTAAAAAGACCATTAAACGTATTTATTTGTGCTTTGCTCTCTGTGTTGTCCCCTTAGACCGTACTTACTGTTTCTTGTTACTGTTATTGGTTTATTTGAAATGCTTGAATATTGGTCTAGGGCGCTCTCCTTCTGATGTGCCTGCACTGATTCCCAGTTTATGCATTGGTCTAGGTCGGTCTAGAATCCCCTATAGAAAGGTCCGCAGTGCATGAAAAAACAGATTGGAATTCAAACTATAAAATCCTCCTACAATATATCACAAAGAATCTCCTTCCATGTTCTGCTTCTCCAACGCTCCTACAAGGGATCCTATGGCCACTTGGTCCTAGCCATCTGACAGTCCACGTGAACCAGCTTGGAATCGAATTCTACTTGCTAGCCACCAGAAAACAATTTGCACACCCATCCTTTATTTAAACACCTAACTACTGCAAACGGTTTAACAGTCCCTACTCATTAAACCTTTGTTGCTCCACGTGTTTTTTGCTTTTATAATTGCACATGTATGAAAACTATTGTCCATGTTGAACATGTTGAGTGGAAGGTGAAAGTGTTATGTGACGGTTAAAGGATTGCGTTTTAATCGAGGAGGCTCAGGTTCTGGTGTGTGTTGTTTGGCAACTAGTTACATCTTCTTCTGTCTTTTCTACTGAACCATGAGTTGGAGTAGTTTCAGAAGTAGGTTTTCTGCTCCTATTTAACTAAACAAACAAAATAACTTGAAGATTTAAATAATCTACAGAATATCGTTTGTGTTCTGTTTTTTTAACAGTCTATTTGGCAAATTAAATGTTGCTTTAGGATAATATCTGATATACAATTATACAGCGTTCCTAAAACGGTTCTTAGGGGTTGTAAGCCTCACTGTTCAGTTACTTGGCAGAAAAGGTTTGGCCGAAAGGTGAAATAAACAAGTGAGTGCATGAAAGAGAATCACTAAGTAAGGGAAGAAGTGTCAGTTGTTTATGCTGAAATCAATCCTCCCAAGATTAGTTCTGGGATCTAGGTAATTATAGTGCTTTAAGCCTAGTTCGTTGTTGTGTAACTAAGGAGGCACCTGGTTTGGCTTTGCGGGAGCTCTGCCTCCTATGGTGACTGGCAGTCCTGTCTGTACTTGAGTGTTCTTGGTATTCACTGATCATTTGCTTCGATAGTTCAGTAGCATATGTATTGATTACCCTTTTAGGAAATTCTTCATTCTTGAAAAGGATTGTATGTTTTGCATTGTATGTCAGGGACTGATAGCTCCTTCACAATAACTTATTTGTTTACATAGCATGTCATAACACATTGTGGAGCAAATGTTACTATCATACACTTTTAAGGGTCAGAGCACATGCACTGGCCTGGTCAATAAGGTCCAGTGTAGTACAAAATCATTACACCATTACCTAAAAGTGGGAGTGAACACGCTACAAGTCATTTCCTCACAAGTAGGTATTATTGTGGATAATGAGGACTCAATGGACTGAGAAACACTATTACATGAAGTCCAAGAATTAGGCAAAAATAGATGTTGAGGTGGATATATCTAAAAAAAAACCACATAATGTAAATACCATAACTCAATCATTAAGAGTCATAGAAGCTGTTTACTGTCGCGACACAGAGAACAAACTTCAACTTTGTCAACTTAGACTGCTTCTCAGTCTTTCTGAGCTCGCAGGCAACTCTTTATATACATGATTTGTATAATAGTTTCTGCTAATAAGAAATAATAAGTGACTTGCAAGTTTCAGATTTTAGATTAAAAAACACTCAGACATATGACACCATAACCCTAGATTCTGACCTAATCCATTACACATTCTTTATTGCACAATAAATATGCAGCACACGTCCCGATTTTCTTTTATACCTCTCCTTGCATGGTTTTCATAAGGTCCAGTACATAGCGATGCTGCATCACCATCATTCCTGTGGTACGTAGCTCTTCCTTTATGGCATTGAAGCAAGCGTTGGTAGTATTTGTCACTTTCAAGGGCTCCCACCACGTTATCTGGAGCCAACAAGCTGTTGCTTTAGCTTGAACAAATGGCAGAAAGATCCCAAAGAAGAGCTGGGCATTGCTGAACAGGATGTACTCTAGGGGAACATTTTTCCAAGTACTAGTGTCATAGTACTCTACAGTTCTGTTCCTTCGGTTATGGTGTAGCAAAGTCATTGGATGGCCCAAGGGTGGTTCGTGCAAGGTCAACAAGTGGACACCAGGAATTACTCAAACCAGAGTGTGAGATGTCACTATTGAGCAGACTCCACCCCAATTTGGTAGCAGCTGGGCATTCAGCAGTTCTCCGCACTGCCAGAAATATCCATGAGGCTGGAGGTTCCCTCTACATGTCGGCGTGGTGAACTGTGATGTTGCAGCCAATATTCTGTCCTACGTCAACAGTGCAATTTCCTCTGAAACACAAAAAAGTAGAAGTTAGTCTCATGACAGTCTGAGAACTTATTGGCCTGTCTTCTTCATACATGGTATTTCATCTCTGATGTCCTGTTAATCTGTAAGAATGTATAATACTTCTGCTACTGAGTCATATTTTGTGTTGTAAACTAAGGAATACACTACTTTAACATGCGTCAACTGCATTTGGGCCTTGATCCTACTGAAGCAGAGATGTAGTTGACATTGAGCTGTGCTCGAAGGTACTTCTTTTGTTGAGTATAGCCTATCTGGTCCAGCAGCATGAGGAATTAGGAAGCGCACAAAGCAGGATTCATTAGTGTTTTCTGAACTGATGTCTGACATATGCTGGTACCACATATTATCTGACAACTGAGTATGGGCCTTGCGGGTCACATTGTTATTAGAGTGCTCTCTTTAGACTCAAAAGATATTTAAAATAGGTATGTTTCTATTGAAGAGCAGAAGGGATGGAATCAAGAGACAAAAGAGAAACATAAAACCAAAAATACCTATCTCTTTTGTTGTCCTTTTAAAAAACAGTCTAAAAGCGGAGGTGGAAGGGGCGCTTTTATCCCCCTCTTGTACCATTTACTTTGTTCATGATGTTTGGCGAGATGCTGGGTTTAGACAAATGTGGCTGTGATGGATCCAGGAATTCCAGCATTCACCCTGAGGGCAGTTGCTTGATTGTGGTAACTGTGTAGGGGCCTTGAATCGTTTGTCTCGCCATTTTCAGACACAATTCCGTAAAAACACTTGATCTCCCACGTATACAGGCAGGAGGTCGACCTCCGCGGTGGCACGCTTCTCCTTTCCCATGGTTATCTGTTTGGAGATGAATCTTGCACATTTCATTAGTTCACACAAATGTATGTGCATCTCATCATTCAAGATCTCTGCTAAGCTTTCTCCCTGTACTTTACTTCTAGTGGCAGGGACTTGGATATTCATAGATCTCCCTGTTTCTTTTTGATGGGTTGTCAAGTGACGGTCTGTACTGGGTGTATTCCTAAAGGCAAAGAGTGCTATTGGCAAACAGTATAGCCATTTCTTGTGCAGTGTAGCACATAACTTACCTAATTACTTTTAAGGGGCCATTCAGGTGCTCTACAATACCATTGCTTTGAGGGTGGTACATGGAGGACAACTTGTGTTTTATTCCTAACTGTGTTGTAATATTCCCAAATATTGCATTCGAAAAATAAGTTCCATTGTCAAATCCTTTCCATTCTGGAATTCACCATTGTGGTATTACTTCACAAATTAGGAATGTAGCTGCTGACTTAGCATCACAATGGACTCATGGGCCTGCTTTAATCCATCGGGAAAATGGGCACACCACTGCTGTGAGATACCTATAATTACAGCACCTATTGATCGTATCCACAAAGTACAGATGAAAGGCTTTAAAAGAGCCTTGTGGAATGGAATGATGAAATGTATCACTTTTACGGTGGGATTATGGGAAAACTGATGTCTGGTGATACAGTTATGAACATACATGGTAATTATGTCATGCAAATTGTAAACAAAGCAGTCTTGTGTTATTTGTACTGACAAGTAATCTCTGGAGGTATGGGCTGGTAAATGAATCTTATCTAGAGCGATCACCAGCAAAGCCTGTGGCACCAATGGCTTTCCTGTAAATAGTTGTCTATATGCTAGGTAATCCCCTGACTAGAAGGATCCTCTATCTTCCCATAGCTGTTTCTCGTGCATAGGAGTAACCTCCTGCAGTTTCCTCCAGTATAACCGTGGTGTCTCTGTATAGTGAGGTGCGTCATTGTCTGTGGTATCATTGGATTCAGACTCGTGTGGTGAGGCAGACTGAGCCACCAGAACAGGGGTAGGTTGTGAATCTGATGGCACAGTTGGGGGCATGTGCCTAGCTGCTCTTTAGCTGCCCAATCTGCTAGTGAAATACCCCGGGACACAAAATTCTGTCCACTTGTGTGTGTTGCACATTTCACAACGTGCACTGCCTGTAGGAACTTGAGTGTCTGAATTAGAGCCTCTAGGATGTTCCTATGCTTAACAGGACCATCCAACTTAAGAAAACCTTTCCTGTTCCATCTCTTGATGCTAGAATCTGAATATATTGTAATGATGTCTCCTTCTCCTAACTTGAGGGCCGCTATTAATGCCGTTAATTCTGTTGCTTTGGCGGAATATGGCTCTGGTATTGTCAGCTGCTCAACTATATGCAGTGTATCAGAGGAATCATGATGTTCTGCTTTGACAACTGTTGCACCTGTGCATCTGATTCCGGTCTACTGGTCAATAGTAGAAGAGCCGTCAACAAAATAAACAGTGCTACCAGGTATAGGATCCTCCGCTGCTTGACTCGATTCATTGGGAATATAGGTTGCACAGTGATGTGCATCATCCTCAGAGTGTAATATTGGGTGGGCAAAGAGACTGTCGCAGGATTCACTGTGTAACACTTCACAACCTTCAAGGAAGTTACAGTATCACCTCATATCCTAACACTCTCTGCATAGTTAGAGTGGTTTTAGCCTTCTGAGTAATGGCAAATAAAAAATGTTATGCATAGAGTGTACGAGGTGACCCCATATCGATGGGGTACTCATTTGCACTGCAAAGACTGCAGTGGCCAGAGCCTGCTCACAGGAATAAGGTCCTTTCTTAACTGAATCCAGCAGCCCACTGAAATATGCAATGGGTTTGTGTCCCAAGGCTTATTTCTGTGTAAGGACAGCTGTCATCACCTGATCATTGAAGTGGCAGAATAAATAAAACTCCTTGCTGTTGTCAGGGTTTCCAAAACTGGAGCATTTGTTATTTCTGTTTTTTCAATTTCTGAAAAGTCTCCTTTATCTCTGGTGTCCGTTATCCTGTCCTCTCTGTCTCTTGTCTGTTTGATAACAGCTAACAAGGGTGCTATAAACACTGTATAATAAAAGGGTTTGCAGCATTTCACCCATGTTCTCAACACGCTGGTTTATGGATTCTGTTCTATCCGTTAATCTCCCAAAACTTCTCTGAGTTTGTCCTGGAAAGTCATTGTGATACCCCTCTCCACTCAATTCACTTGCATCTCTTCTACTCTCACTGCGTGATAGCCATTCTATCAAACTTCCTGCTGAGACTATTACTCTCCATTCTCTTTTGCCAAGGGAGGAAACTATCTTAACTCCTTCTATGCTCCTGTTCTCTTCCTTGAAACACTCGCCATCGTGCCATACCTACAGCCCTATCCACATAGTCATCCCACATTGCATCGTCTACATCTCTTCGCTGTGGGATGGATGCTCGCTTTCTAGTTACCCTTCCTGTGCTGTCCCTTTTCTGAAGCTGACGATCTATGTGACTGGTCATCACCATCTCGAGGACTTTGCTCTTTGCTTTAATCCTGCTGGGGAGGGGCTGGATCTAGATGCAGTATGTACTGCGCTTCTAGTTGTCTCGAAAGTTGGGAGTCACAATCCCTAGTCTGCTGTCTAGGTGGACTCAAATATTTTGGCTTTGGCTTTCGTGTGATAATATTGGGGGAGCTTTTGGATAGTGTGGAGTGGTTTAAATTGCATGGGTTCTCAAATCCCACTGTGGCTTCTTGTAGCTGCAACTGTGGGTAGATACTAGGTCCCTTGGGAGAGGGGCTTATAGGATCATATGGGGGTGAGGGAACAGTCTGGGTACTAAGGGTATCCTCATTTGAGGAGTCCTTTGACTTTTCGCAAAAAAGACTTGCCATAAAGCTACAGTAGCTTCCCTTTTCTGTAGGTTGGCTCCTGCATATTTTCTTCTGATGTGTGTAATAGCATGCTCAATTATTTTATCATTGAATTTGCCTTCTTTTGGCCATGGATATATGTTTTTGGGTGGCTTTAAACCACTCTTGGAAATACTTTTGTAATGTTTTCTTATCATTTGGAAAAACCTTCTGCATATGCGCTACTGGAGTCGCACTGATTAACCGTATTTGTAATACTTTACTAATTTAACCTTTTTCTACCAGATCAAATATAGCTTCTTCCAAAAGCGGAACGTTTACCTACTTTTCTGATTTATCATTTATGCGAAGTGCATTAAACTCTTACATTTTGTTTCAGAAATTATACGGGGCACTTTACAATGTGAACTTTTTTGTTTATACAATGTATATTCATACAACAATCTGCATATTATACAATATTACGCAACAACATCATACTGTGGCCACGTTTCATTCAGACATGCACGCACTCACCATCAGCCCACAAATATAAAAACTTCTACTTGTTCTAGGGTGATAATCACATCTCTATTCTACTATGTGGTAAATATAACAAGCAAACCCTGGCCACATCCCTCCGTGCCCAAGAGGGAATTCCTTTCAAACCACGCGTCTTTGAGACCATGGAGTGACTTTCTGGACATTAGGTCCAGGGCAGTAATTGGAGTATTTAGATTTTATCAGAGGGTAAGGTTTAGCAACACCAGATTTCAGCTGTCCCTCAGGGTCAAGTGAAACACATATTGGTGCCTTCCAATTTCAAATTACCCAAATTGACCACTTCCAACTCGTCGTTGGGAATCGCAGGTTAATTAGTTATGTAGGCGCCTTGACTATTATACAACACATGTACACAATTCACAATCTCGCATGCGGGTACCCTTATGTCTCTTATAACCTCATATTTACATCTGCGTTTAGCATTGCCAAGAAAAACCTGTGAGTTCATAACCAGGATCATGATCCGCTAGGTCCTCACCTTTAAATGACGGCAGTCCCAGAATACTCCCTAAACCCCCATGCACAGGCTGAATTTCAGTGGCTTACCTCATCAAAAAGTGTGCTCTTGTCCCTGCAGCAGGGGTAGGTGGTCCTCTGGTGCCCGCTGTCAGGTGGGTGCAAAAAGGGATCTCCTACCTGGATCGCCAACTGTTGGGAGGTGACAAAACCTTCAAAAATAAAGGAAGACATGGACTCCTCTTGGAAATCAAAATACAGCTATAAACCGTTGCGACAGGGAGAAAGAACTTCAACACACAACATGGACTGCACCTCAGTCTTACCTAGTCTTTCTCAAATTGCTGCTCGCAGGCAGATCTTTTAATACACGATCGGTACAATAGTTTATTACAAACAGTGGATAATAAGTGACTTGCAGTTTAAGATTTAAGATGAAAAACCCTAAATATGTGTAACCTCATAACCCTAGATCCTGGCCTAATCCATTACACATTATTTATTGCACTCTCAACAATGCTTGGTAAGCGAAGCATTGTGTTGCACGTAAATGCTTCTGCGATCATGGAAAATGTAATTTAAGTGAACTGTGTGATTTCAGCATTGTGCACCTAAACCTCTGTGTTCTCTGAACTAATTTACTTCCCTGTGCCCTTTGTCTAATCAGGCACCTTTAGACATCTGTGTACGCTGGGCTAATTTGATTTCCTGAACCATTGTCTAATCAGGCACGATATGTTTGGAAGCATTATTCATGTGTCAAAACCAGAAAAGCTTTTGGGCTTACTAAACTCGAGTTGGTCTTTAACTGAAACCCCTTTCAAGTCTCCTATTCCATTGTTCTTTCAAGTGAACTTTACACCTTACTCGTGTCCTTGCAGGATTTGGCACTAAACTGGTTATTAACCATGAGCAGCTGCGTATTTTCTGTGTGCTTTTGTTGTTCCAGTCTGTTATATTTTCTACTGTGTGTGTTTTTTTATACATTTCCTACAACAAATCCAATCAGTACAACCAAAGATATTAAATTTGTAAGTTTTAAATGAAAATAGCGTCTACAGGTAGAAAGCAACAGTCGTTGTCATCTAATTGTGCTAGACAGGGGCAAGGTCACGAGTTCAGGCTGGCTGCAGTGGAGCTTTAGGTCCGATACAGGGACCGGGATGGTTTAGCTGAAAAGTTACCTTCTCTTGTCCATTGAAAATTGTTAGGTTTGCATTGGAGGAGGCAGAGTGTCTCGAATGGTCGTCACTGTATCGTGACGAGCTGGTCAGGCATTGCAGACTATCTTCTCTATAGTGTGAAGAGCCGGTTGTGCGTTGCGGACTGTCTTTGCCGTAGTTTCATTGTAGGCTGTGGTTGCTGTAGCACGAAGTGCAGATCTTATGGAACCGATCACCACAGACATTCGTTAGCAGTGCGAAGAGCAGGTTTAGTCAGAGCTTCGCATCGGCTGTCGTCATAGGTGACAGAGTCTTGATTTGAAAGGGCCTGGTCTTGAGGATCCTATTTTTCAGGATTTCCACTTTTTTGCAGGAGGAGCTTGCACTGATGCCAGCCAATGGTCCAGAACCTGTGGGACTCCTCTTGAGGATCAAGACTCACTACCGCAGAGGCCAGCAGCAAGGCTCAGGCAGGTCCAGTTGTAGCAGTTCAGCTGGGGCAGTTGCAGATAGGACTCTAAAGCTTGTTGTTTCACAGAAGCTCACTCAAGAGGTCAGCCAACTGACCCGTAGAGTCACTTTGGGTAGCCTGGGATGAAGGCAAGCAGGTGCGTTCTTCCTTCTTAGACAGCAAAGCAATCCTTCAAGCAGCAAGGCAGTTCTTTGGCGGCATGGCAGTCCTTCTGTCATTTCCGCGGTCCAGGAGTGTTATGATGAGTGGCTCTGGTGATCCAGTATGTATACACCTGGTGTCAGTCTCTTTGTGGGGGGGGCACTCCCTGCCCTACCCTCACATCTGGATTTAGAATGTTCTTCTCCTTCCACTATCGAGGCTCTAAACTATCTGGGGTGCGGGGGGGGGGGACAAAAGGCAGGGCAATCCTGGTTTCAGATTCCTTATATGTGCAGGAGGCAAAGCCTTTTGAAATGTAAGTGGGACTAAGTGCAGACTGTCCCCAGTCAACCCTCCCAAGATGGCCCATCCTGTCCACTCCTTATCCCCCTTTGTGTTACTGTTTGGGAGAAATACACAAATGCCAATAGCTGAGCCATTGTGACCCAGGAGACTGGCAAAAGGCTCCGATGGTTGGGACAAGAAAATGCCAACTTTCTAAAAAATGGCATTTTCAAAATTGTGACGTAAAATCTGACTTTATCATTAAAGAGGATTTTAACCAGTTCCATGCTGAGGATGGAGTGGTTTTTATTCAATGTAATGCCGAGTGGTGCGCTGATGTTATTACATTCAAAGTGAAATGAGCCAAAGGGCTTATTTCACTGTCCCTGCCTATGTGCTTGTGGGACTATCTCAGTCCTCCGAGCACCTAGGTAGATGGGAGAGGAATCATTGGAAAGGGGAGAATCTCCCCTTTACAATGGTACCCTTCCCTAGTGCATCACTGTTTGGGGATCGCCGCAGGAGGGCGAGCCCCAAGCAAGGATCCATGACTAGACCCCAGGGAGTAAGGAGCAGCCCCTTGCGAAAGGGCTTTTGCTCTGCCCAAACATTTATGGGCATATTTAGTCTTTCTGCCCCCCACCTGCTCCTACAGGAAAATAAGAGGTGGGGGCTCCCCACAAAGGGCATGCCAATGCCCCCACCCCTAGACCCTAATCACAACAGTCTTTCTGCCCCCCCAAGAGGGGGGCAGATGGGGGTTATTATCCCCGATCTGCCCCTCGAGGGGGGCGAAAAGCCCACTAGACACCAGAGATTATTGTTTCTTATAAAGGAGGGGTGGGGGCTACCCAGAATGGGCATGCCAATGCCCCTACCCCCTAAAAAAATGGGCACAGCATTTCTGTCCCCCCGGGATCGTATGGGGGCAATAGCCCCAAATTTGCCTCCCTGAGGGAGGCAAAGCCCACTGGGCACCACCGACTATTTTTACTTTGTGTAGGGGTGGGCTTTCCAGAATGGGCAGGCCGATGTACCCCCTCTCCCCACAAAATATGGGCACATTCTTAATGCCCCCCTCAGGGGGTTATTACACCTGATCTGAAAAGCCCACTAGCTACCAGGGATATGGATATGAGCATGTTAGGAAGCGACTCCATAGTCGAGGGTCACTTCACCTTTTTAAAAAAAAAAAAATTAGCCACACATTTTTTTGCCGTTTCTGCCCTCCGCAGACCAGCGATATTTTTAGGCTCCTCAGAGAACCACTAAATACCAGGGAAGTTTCTGTGTGTGAGTGTGAACTGGAGCTCGGTTGACGGTCTGCATGTACTGGTGTTTGAGGTTTATAGAGGATTCTGGGTAAGAAAATGTTGGGGGATCCACGCAAGTCACACCTTCCTGGACTCTCCCAGGTGTCTAGTTTTCAGTAGGTTTCCCTAGATGGCCGCCGAGCTTGGGACTAAAAACGCAGAAGACTGGGAATGGATCAAGCATTTCTCACAGCATAGATCCTTCCAGGTCCTACAACGTCCTTTTAAGTCCGAGGTGTGTCCGCTGTCTCAAGGGGTACCACAGGGCTCAGCCCAACTTTATTTAATGTTTAGCTGCGCCCTTAGGTAGACATTGTGTTGAAACATGGGGTGAAACTGGTGTCATATGCGGATGACACTCAGTTGATTGTCACACTGGAGCAAAAGGATCCAGAAGCTGCACCTAACTTCAAAGCCTGCCTGAGTGATCTTGTAAACTGGATGAAATGTTGCTGTTTGCAACTAAATGCGGGAAAGACTGAGTTGATGGTGGTTGGCAAACAGCCATCTATATGGTCACACTTGTGGTGGCCGGAAGAACTGACCCCTACACTGACTCCCAAAGTTAAGGATAACAATTTGGAAGTCTGGTTTAACTACACCCTATCATTTGCTGAGCAGATATCAGCTGTGGCTAGGACATGCTTGGGCATTCTTAGATTGCTGCTCAAAATATTAGATATACTGCCATTGGATGCAAAAAAGACCGTTGTGCAAGCCCTCGTCACGTCCCACCTGGACTACTGCAACGTCCTCTATCTGGCGGTCACAAAAAGTAATTTGAACCTCTTACAGAAGGTTCAAAACGCAGCTGTCTGGGTGATATTTAACATCCCTAGGCGGGCGTTGGTGGGGGTTGCCTTGAGGGAACTACAATGGCTTCTGGTACAGGCCAGAATCACCTTTAAGGCTTTGTGTTTCTGCCACAGGATTATCAATGAGAAAGGTCCAAGGTACCTGCGCCCATTACTCACTGCGTATAGACCCACCCGGAACCTGAGATCTATGGGCACTGCTAAGTTGGTAGTGCCAAAGGTCGGCAAGGCACGATTAGGAGTTAGATCCTTTAGTTTTCTTGCAGCTAAGGTTTGGAATAACCTATCTATCGAACTAAGGATCCACCCACATAAAACAATTTTTCATAAAAAATTGAAGACCTGATACTTTCAAGCACCCCCTGGGAACTGCTGTTAGCACTTAGGCTATAGGGCTTTTGTCTTAGGATTGGTGGGACCTTGGGGGTTGGGGGCTCTAGGTGTGTTTGGTAGGGTCTATGATGTCCTAGCGTGGAGACTCTGTTGGAGTAACCAGGCGCTTTATAAGCTTAATAATAATAAGACTGCCTCGCACAACTAGGTCGTTTTGTGGATTGATAATTTTGAAGTCTCCACAGTAAGTATTGGGCCATTTCCTGTCTCGGGCACTAGGCCTACCCACACAAGTGAGGTACCATTTTCATCGGCAGACATGGGGAATACTGGATGGGTGGAAGTTTGTGACTTCCTGCAGATTCCAGAACTTTTCTTCACAGAAATGTGAGGAAAATGCATTTTTGTAGACACATTTTGAGGTTTGGAAGGAATTTTGGGTTACATAACCTGGCGAGAGCCACACAAGTGGCTCCATCCTGGAGCTCCCTGTGTGTCTGGTTTTCAAAAATGTGCAGGTTTGCTGGGTTTCCCTAGTTGCCGGCTGAGCTAGGGCCCAAAATCCACAGCTAGGCACATTGTAAAAAAAAAAAAAAAAAAGTCAGTTTTCAATAGAAAAATGTGATGTGTCCATGTTGTTTTGGGCTGTTTCCTGTTGCAGGCACAAGGCCTACCCACACAAGCGAGGTACCATTTTTATCGGGAGACTTAGGGGGGACTCAGAATTGTAGCTGGAACAAGTGTTGTTACCAATTTTCTTCTGAAGCATTTCTGCCTTCCAAATGTAAGACGGGATGAAATAAAGAAGTCATTTTGAAAAATGCCTTTTAATTCACATGCTAGTATGGGTGCGCACAAATTCAGAGTCGTGCACATAACCATTGCTTCTAAATTCCATATGTTGTTCCGATTTCGGAAATACATAGGTTACCTTGATACCTATTTTTCACTCTTTATATTTTACCAAATGAATCGCTGTAGACCCGGTACACTATGAAAAACCATTGCAATGTGCAGCTCAGTTATTGGCTCTGGGAACCTCGGGTTCCTGGTGAACCTACAAGTCCTATATATCCCTGCAACAAGAAGGGTCCAGCGGACGTAACAGTATATTGCTTAAAAAAATCTGTCATAGTTAGACAAAGGTAAAGGTGAAAACCTAGGCACAAATTGCTGTTTTTTTCAACTCAATTTCAATATTATTTCATTTTAACTGTTACTTTCTATAGGAATACCTTGAAGGATCTACACAAATGACCCCTTACTGAATTCAGAATTCTGTCTACTTTTCAGAAATGTATAGCTTTCCGGACCCTAATATTGGTTCACACCCATTTCTACCACTAACTGGAAAGAGGTTGAAAGCACAAAAATAAGGAAAATAAGATATGTCCCAGAAAAATGCCAAAACTGTGTTTAAAGTTTTGGTTGTCTGATAGAAATCTGCCTGTTCCTGAAAGCTGGGAAGAATGTGATATTAGCACCACAAACCCTTCATTGATACCATTTGCTGGGAAAAAACAGATGCTTTCTTCTGCAGCACTTTTTTCCCAATTTGCCCCCCCAAAAAACAAAATGTAGCTATATTTTGGCAAATTTTTCGGTCCCCTCTAGGGGATTCTACAAACTCTGGGTTTCCTTTAGAATCCTCAGGATGTTGGAAGAAAAGGATGTGTATACCTTATGTGGTCAAATGGGGGCGGGCCTAGGCGCAAACTACCCCAAATACCCCCCAAAAAAGGCTTAGCATGGGAGGGGGGGGGGGCTAGCAGTAAAGGGGTTAAATTACAATTCATTTGAGTGTAAGCAGCATCTTTCTATATGCTCCTAATCTAAAGGTAGCACATTTTTTTTTTTTTGAAACCGTTTATTGCAATCTCAAGAATATACAAGTATGGGCCTACAACCTTCCGGCCGGCCGCTAGAATGACAGGAGCATATGACATACGTACAAAAAACACTTGGCGTTGCAGAGAAGCAAAATCAGGAGGTATCAGCGTCGTGGGCCACATCACTCTGACCCCACAATACGGTTTCATTTTATACAAACAACACAAAAACCACACCCGCAAGGCAACCCGCAATCGAAAGTAACAGCACGTGCTCCCCGAATGGGGGACCCCAGCCATCCACAGGAGTCTAAAGAGGGGAAGGGGAACAGATCGAGGACTGGGGGAACTCCGTGCTCGGGGCTAGGGAAAGGAGTCAACTAAGGGGACGGGGCTGGTGAGGCCGCAGGTAGCAGTGGTGGCGCGCAGATACCCCCGCGGTAGGCGTTCCAGGGGCCCCATACTTTCACCCATGCCCCAGGCTTACCCCTCGCCACATACACCACCTTTTCTCGGAACATGCACCAATCCATGTGTTCTTTCCAGGCCGACACCGCCGGGGGCCTCTGTGATCCCCACAGTTGAGCAATGTCACGCTTAGCTATCATATATCCCAGAGTCACCCATCGCGTCTGCGGAACCGAGTAGTCAGTTGGTTCCCACACATTCAGCAGGCATCTCCTCGCTTCAGGCAGCAGCGCGACATGCGTAACCACTCGCAGGACCTCATGCACACCACGCCAGAATCGCTCCACCTTCGGGCATTCCCACAAAATATGCAAAAAAGTCGCCAAAGCACCACACCCACGCTTACACAACCCATCCTCAGCATAGCCCATACGCAGAAGCCTTGGCCCCGTCATGTAAACCCGATGGAGTATCTTAAGCTGGACGAAGCGAAGGCGAGCCGGTATGGCCACCTCCTTCGGAGAGGCCACCGCGGAAATCCAGTCTTCGTCGTCCAACTCCAGCCCGTCGGCAACCCAAGCCTCGCGGAGGCCAGTCAGCAAGCCCGAGCGGTCATTAATCAATTTTTTGTAAATAAGGGAGATCGTGCTGTCCGGAACGTGGCCATCCAGCACTCTATCCTCCAGGGGGGAAGACTCCGGGATGGAGGCGACGTCTGGGAAGACTGAGCCCAGCGCGTGACGGACCTGCAAGTACCGAAAGTATTCACTGCCCTGCAGCTGAAACTCCGTCTGCAGCGTCTCAAATGTTTTAAATCCCCCCCTCGTCCAGAGGTCCCCCACTTTACTGATGCCGATCGTGTCCCACTTCTCGAAGCCCTTCGAGGTCCACAGGGAGCCCAATCTCTCAGACGCGTACAACGGTGATGCCCGGGTCAAACGGTCCTTCCACCCCATAGCTGCGTTAGCCGCGTGCCATACTCGTACCATGACACGCGTAGGTCCCGTCAGGCGGGGTCCGGGCGCGCCAGAGTAGAGCGCTCGATTATAGTCGCCACCAGGCAGGAGCATCTTGTCCATTTCAAATGCCGGGTTTAAGGCGGGCCCGTAAAGGCCATGATTAATTGCAGCTAGCTGGGAGGCCCAGTAATACCGTTTAATATCCGGGAGGGCAATCCCCCCGTCGTACCATGGGAGCGTCAACTTCGCCAGGGCAATACGCGGCCTCCCGTCCCAGAACAGGCGGCGCTGTAGACTCTCCACCTCACGGAAGTAGCGCGCCGGGACTAAATCCATAGTATTCTGGAGAGCGTACAGGAAGCGTGGCAACGACATCATCTTAAACAATGCCACCCGGCCGAGCGGCGAGAGCGGCAGGCGCCGCCAGCGCGCGACGTCCTCCTTCAAGCGCTGGAGGGGGGGAAGCAAATTCCGCTCGTAGCGGGCCTCCGGGTCCAGAGTAATGTAAACCCCCAGGTACCGAAACCCCTGTGAGGCAATCTGGATCGGACAGCCCCGCGGGAGGACGGGAGCCTCCCCGGAAAGCACATACACACATGATTTAGCCCAGTTGATGACAAGGCCTGAGTTGCGGCCGAATGAGCGCAAAACATCAACCAGGACAATCAGTGATTTACGCGGGGAGGCTAGGTACAAAAGGATATCGTCAGCGTATAGGGACACGCGGTCCTCATACTCGGGGGTCCAACGGAGACCACGGATGGAAGGGTGCCACCGCAGCCACTCCGCCAGGGGTTCCAAGGCCAGCGCGAACAGGAGCGGCGACAAGGGACAGCCCTGTCGCGTGCCCCGTCCCAGCTCGAATGGGACCGATACTCTTCCATTCACCACCACCTGCGCCAATGGGCCCGAATACAACAATTTGACCCAGCTGATGAACCCCGGGCCAAATCCAAACTTCGCCAGCATAGCCCAGATGTATGGCCACTCGAGCGTGTCAAACGCCATGGTGGCGTCTAAGGACGCCAATATGGCCGGCTCCCGCACAAACGGGACACGCGCGAGCACCCCGTGCAAGCGCCGCAGATTAAGGGCCGTGTTGCGATGGGGAATAAAGCCGGACTGGTCTTGGTGGACCAAATCGCCCACCATGCCGACCAGCCGGTTGGCTAGCACCTTGGCGAGGATTTTGGGCTCCGCATTCAAGAGCGAGATAGGCCGGTAGGATGTAACCCGGTCTCGAGGTCTCCCTTCCTTGTGGATCACCACGATTGTAGCCAGACGTTGGTCCGGCGGGAGGGAGCCCAGCGAGTGGGCCGCCAGGAACATCGCACGGAGGTGGGGTGCCAGTACATCCGGTCGCAGCTTATACAACTCGATAGGGATGCCGTTCGGGCCCATGGCCTTGCCGGATGCGACCGAGCGTATGGCGAGGGCAATTTCGTCGGAGGTAGGAGCGGCATCTTACGACACCCTGTCCTCCACCGAAAGGGAAGGCAGCGCGATATCCCTAAGCAGGGCATGGGAATCCTCCTCCGAGCAGGGAGAAACCGGGGAATACACCTCGCGGAAATAATCCGCGAAACAAGAGACAATGTCTTCTGGCTCGGTGACACGCACACCATCCATCCTCTCAATCAGCGGGACCACACGACTCGCTCTCTCCTTTTTATCCAACCATGCAAGCAGTTTACCAGCCTTATCACCCACATCATACAGTCGCCCCTGTTGCTCTCTATAGAGGCCCCTGGCCGCCTCCGTGACGAGGGCCCTGTAGGCCGCCTGCTTAAGTTGTAGGACATGTAGTGCAGCATCCGTCACCCCACCCTCTAGATCACCCTCCAATTCAGCGATTTCGGCCTCCACCCGGGTCACCTCCTCCTGCTCGCGCCTCCGGGCGTGGGAAATAAAGGAGAGGGCCTCCCCTCTAAGAACTGTTTTGAAGGCTTCCCACAGGGAGATAGCCGAAGGGACGGACCCCACATTCTCATCGAAATACCGCTGCAAGGATTTAATCAAATCAGCGCGAATAGTGGGGTCGCGCAGGTACCAGGCATTGATTGGAGCTACCCTGCCCTCCCCCCTCGGGAAGACATCAACGTGCAACAGGAGCGGGGAGTGATCTGAAATACCCCGCGCCAAATGGCGCACCTCTCCTACCCTCCCAACATAGGCCGCAGGGACAAGGACATAATCAAGCCGTGAGAGGCTACCATGGGCACCCGAGTGGAAAGTGTACTGCAGCTGCGTGGGATGTTTTAAGCGCCAGCAGTCCACCAATCCCAGTGTATCTAAGAAGCCGGACAGCCACGCCTGCGCCCGGGGGAGGTCCCTAGGGGGGTGACGATCCACGGTCCCAGAAACCACCGCATTGAAGTCCCCCCCAACCACCAGAAGCCCCCCCGGAAGGTCAAGGAGGAGGCGCCCTAGGTCTGCAAAAGTCGTAGACTGTAACCCCGGTGGGACGTACACTGAGACAAAGACAACTACTTTACCCTCCATTCTCCCCACTAAGACAGTGTAGCGTCCCCTCTCATCATGGCGCACCTCGTCTATTTCCAACGGGAGCGAGTTCTTCACCATGATGCCCACCCCCCGTGAGCCCGACGTGAAGCCCGAGTGGGCCACCAAGCGATAGCCACGCCGATTCAGGGCACAAAAGGAATTACCAATAAGGTGTGTCTCCTGCAGAAAGACCACATCTGGCGAAAGTCGTTTCAAATACTGCAGGACCACACCTCGCTTAATCCTATCCCCCAGTCCGTTAACGTTCCAGGACAATAAAGTCAGGTCCCTACCCCCCATCACATACAGAAGCCATCATTCGTCCCCCCGAGAGCACCTTAAAAACACCAATACAATAAAGGGTTTGCCTTGCGGTAAAAACGAACAACACCCCACCCCAACCCACCCATCCCAACAGAACTCCCCCCTCCCTGCACCCCTGCATGAGCCCAAACAGCCCCCCCAAAGTGCAGTGTGCCTGTCGCCCCATGAATGATTAAACTAACTAGTCCCCCAGAGGAGGAGGGAGAGCCCCCAAGAGACCCCGTACCACCTCCACAGGAGGGAGACTTAACGAACAGTCAAAAATGACGACAATGTTGGCCAGAGCGAGGCCTACTATTAGTCCCTCAGTCCTGATCCGGCGAGCCCTCCCCTCCAACCGCGCCCCCCCCACCCCCCCGGCCCCGATCCCCGGGCAAGGAGTCCAACCAGTCCCCGGCCGCCTCGGGACGATCAAAAAAGTGCGTGCGGCCATCCACCTCCACCCGCAACTTAGCTGGAAAAAGCATCGCATACTTGAGGTTCAAGTCCCGTAGACGACGTTTGACTCCGAGAAAGCTCAGTCTCTGCTTCTGGACCGCTGGGGTGAAATCAGGATAGAAGTTTACGTCCATATTGTCAAGTCTGACCGGTCCTTGTTGCCTAGAAGTCTGAAGGATAGCGTCTCTGTCCCGAAAGTTGAAAATCCGGGCAATGAGAGGCCTCGGAGGGGCTCCGGCCTTAGGTCTTCCTCCGGGAACCCTGTGGGCACGTTCCACCGCAAAGAATTTACTCAGCCCCCGGGGCTGGAGATGGGTGAGAATCAGGTCCTCCACAAACAGGTCCGCCGCCGCCTCCTCACGTCCCTCCGGCACCCCGACAATGCGGACATTGTTCCTCCGGGCCCGACCCTCGGAATCCTCCAGTCGACGATCCATCAGGGCGCTCGCCTGGCCAAGCCGGCGCACCTCCTTTTGGAGGGCCGCCACGTCCGCTGTAAGGCCCGAGGTGGTGTGGGCCAAAGAATCGACCCGGTCATTGGTCTTGGATAAATCAGCCCTCACCAGGCCAACATCCACGTGGACCGAGTCAATCTTTTGCGCCAGTGTGTCAAAGCGCTGGTCCACCGAGGCCTTCATCTCGGCGATAGCGCCCATGACATCTCGCAGGGTCAGATCCGTGGGCAGCGCAGGAGCATCAGTCGGGCCCTCAGGGAACCTACGCGGCACCTCGGGAGATCCCTTCTGGAGGGTGTAGCGGTCCATGCTGTTGGACTGATGGGCTGCGCCACGGCGGGTCAATTTCACCTTTGCCCGGTCGCCATCTTGCTTTGTGGACATGGTTTCAGTCCCCAAATCGTGCCTATCACCTCGGAAAAGGCCGACAAACCAGTTCACGGGCTCCGGGGGGGGGCAACCACAGGTACGCAGGACGGATCACAGCCGGCGGGCCAGCAGGGCACCCCAACGAGGCCACACCACCGCACACCGCCCCGCAACCCAACCTCGCCTACACAGCAAGGAGGGTGCAAAAGCGAAAGTGAAAGTGCGGGGTACGCGAGTCGCCCAGCCCTGCCCGCCGCTGTTGATCACTTTGTCTCCGGATCGCCCCGCAACTCCAATCCGGGGGGCCGGCGTTGAGAAGGCCGCAAACCTCAATCGGTGCTCCCGCCGGTGTCCAAGGTCCAATTTGGAAGCGGAAAACGGGTGACACCTCAGCTCGGGCTCACCAACACAGTCCCCTCATCTAGGACAGGATATTTTCAGGATTTATGTAGGAGGTCACGGAGGTCCTCGGGAGCCTCGCACCTACGCGGCCATCTTGGTTGCGCGCTAGGCTCCTCCTCTCCACATTTTAAACATAATAAGTTGATCCAATGCTAAGCAATGGAAGAGATTGGCCTTGCAACAGTGAAAAATGACTTTAGGAGTTTTCTATTGCCAGGACATGTAAAAAAAGTGCATATGTTCTGCTTATTAAATACCATGCACCATGCCCTGTGAGCCTTTTTGGCCTACCTTGTGGATGACTTATAAGTGTTAGAAAGGAAGGTTTAGGCCGGGCAAAAGTTTCATTTTGCAATGTCGGCATGACGGTTTAAAACTGCACTACAGGCTGCAGTGGTAGACCTGAGACATGTTTTGAAGTGCTACTTTAGTGGGTGGCACAATTAGTGCTGCAGGCCCACCAGTAGAATTTCATTTACAAGCCCTAAATATATGTAGCACCATCTACTGGGAATTCACAAGTACGTTAAATATGCCAATTACGTGTAAGCCAATTTTACAATGTTTGAGAGACAGCGCACAAACACTTTAGCATTGGTTAGTAGTAAAGTGTGCAAAGTCCTAGAACAAACAAAAACAAATTCAGCAAACAGGCGGGGTGAACGCAAAACGTTTGGGAGAATACTACACCAAGTATGTCTGGTCTAACAATCACCTTATGCTTAAGTTGAAAGCTGGTCTCTGGAGTAATAGGGCAAGAAACGGGAATATTGGTCAGCAAGCTTTGTGTGAGGTGCAGAGTCAAAGGGGAAGAAATACATTTGTTGGATGAACCTCCGATGTTACTAGTAGAAATAATAAGCTTGAATGCGATCTGTTGGCTCTCATGACCAGAAGATACAACAGGTTAGAAATAGAGGGAGGTGGAATAGTTCCCAGTAACGGGTGCAAAAGCACAGTCCAAAGAATATCCTGTGTTGGGTGCATCGGAGTTTGGTAAAGCACCACAGGCATGGGTGGAATTAGGTGTGACAGCAGTGGTAGATCCTGGTAGAGAAACTAAAGTATTGATAGCACATCTAATCAGTGAATGTTTAATACAAGACAGACAGTCTTCAGCTGTTTTTAATAGTGAATTAATTACAGAAGTAATTTTCTCCAATATGCTAAAATACCTTAACTACATGAGCTGACATTGGCTAATCTGAGATCTTGCATTGGCATATAGGCGCTTTGGAGTGAGAGTTCGACACTTTTTCTACCATTTGGCAGCAGGGCTGAAAAGATGGGAAACAGTAACCTCCTTTCATTAAGAAAGTGACATTGAATCAGGGGCCTTACCAGAAAAGAACATGTGTGATGAAGGGCCTGTAGTTGTAAGTGATGAAAATCAGGATGTGGAGTGAGAGAGAAAAATGTGGAACACCCTCCACTGATAGACTCCTCTCTGCCAGTTCAATTTCTTTAGAGATTAGAGCAAAGGAATGCTCAAATGCAATCAATGGAGGAGGGAGAGAGGTTGTTTTCAACCTACCTAGAGTTACCTGATGTCTTTCGCTTCTCCATCGAACAGGAGAGTGGCGTGTGAGAAAGGGAGGACAAAAGGTGGGGTCCGAGCCTAGACACTACCAGGCTTTAAAGGATGCAGACAGGCCTGATCAGCCTGGTGTTGGGTCAGGTACAGCCTGGGCGTGTCCCTCGCTGTAGGAGAACACAGCACACTGTGTTGAATTCCCGACCGGTCACTAGTTGCGCTGAGAACTCTTTGGTGATTTTAAATTTGCCCTCGCTACGCCTGTTTTTAAATTTACTTTTAACTCTTCCTGCTGCTAAGGTGCTCGTCATTTTTGGGGGGCTCATCTAAGTTTGCTGCTAATTTTTGTGTGTTGCACAGTTATTGGGAGCGGGCGGCCATCTTGAGGGCCCTGAGTTAGCGAACTAGTTGTCCGAGGAAGGCTACTTAATACGCACCCTGGAGCGGACTAAGGCCAGCCCGTCTGCGCCCGTCCGCGCTCGGTCCGGGCCCGGTTCCCCTGCTCGTCCGACTTCACCCTGCCTGAGTTACTCAAAAAACGAACTCCTAATTTTTAAATCAGGAGGAGGTCCGTCAGGCTGTCCAAGGTATGTTTGTGGGTCGGGCGGCAGACTCTGTAATGATCGCGGATGTTCTGCAGGAGCGTCCGGAACGTTGGAGAAAAGTCCACAGTCGTCCCCCACGTTCCTCCGACTCTATCAAACTCTAGAGTACGAAGGACCCGCTGGGGAAAACAGGGAAACAAAACAAGGATAGGTGGGGAAAACAGGCAGGTCTTGACGGATGATTCTGGCAGGCGAAATAGCAGGAAGGTGATGGTTCTTGACAGGAAGGAATGATAGGGCCCCTCAGCTGTAACACAAAGGTAGGTATATGAATATTAATACATCACTATCCTGGAACTTTCTTCACTTCATACCCCCAGACACCTACCAGGGTTAACGCCAGCCTCCTGGATTATGGCCTACAGGAATAAGTAGGAATAACTCTGCACGACACACCTATGATCGATTCCCAGAGGAGAACTCAGTTTCACTATGTGTAAGTCACTTTACAGGCTGTGGACAACAGAGACAGGGTTCATGAATGATGGAAGGATACGATTCCCCGTATGCCTATATAATGTGTAGGAAGAACAAGTACCGTGCTTCTTATGTAGGAAGGTGGCAAACCTAACCCACTGCTCAATGGTCCTCGCAATAATCACCCTCGGATGCCTGATACGTGTTCAAGAGAACATAGGGTAGGGACAAGTAGTGGATGTGCCAAAGAGGCCTCTGATACTTGAACTGGGGTAAGAACACAAAGTATGACTCCAACCAAATCACAAGACTCGGAGTCGCCTTAACAACAGGCGTAATCACAACACAACACAAGCCTGAATCTGGAATTAGCAGGCTTACATACAACACAACACAACTCAAGCCTGATAAGCGGGATCTGGAATTAGCAGGCTTACATACAACACAACGCTAGCCAGAGAAGCTGATTCTGGAGTTAGCAAAAGAAGCAGTGCTGGCGATGGGAACTCACGAACCGCCTGCCAACCTCTATCTCCGAGGTAAGGAGAGACGAGTGACGGGCGACCCCCGCACTACTAACTAACACTTAGACCTTACTTGGGAAGGCGCAACACACTCGGCCGCTTGTATGGAAGGAGCGCCTCTACGCTTCACCAGGAGGAACAGCGATAACAACCCCGGAGCCGGGACTCGTCAGCTTCGACTCGTCCGCGACTTCGAACTGGAAAACAGGAAATACGTTAACCGGAAGTCAGGCAACAACACTCAAGACGGAACTGGGGCTCAGTGCTAGAACGCGAAGCGGCGTTTGCACGCCCTTCGCCGTTTAAATACACACTGCACACAGGGGCCGGACCGCGGGGCATGACAGACTCCATGCGGGAGAATGCCTGAAATGTGGCGTCCAATTGCCTATCATTCGAGAGCAGATGGATAGGGGGCATGCTATTAAACTAGGGGAAGGAATTCATAAGGCCAAGCAAGGTACAATTAAATGTGTACTCATAAATGCTAGGTCTCTGGTTAAACACGCCACAGAATGTGCAGTATTTTTAGAGGAACATGACATTAAAGTGGCATTTATCACAGAATCGTGGGCCGACTCAACTTAAAATAATGGAGACCGTGGATCTGAAACAACAGGTGGAAGGTCCCACGCATCTTAAAGGGACATACCCTGGACGGGATTTATTCTAATAACCCCAATCTCTCTGGATATGAGGTTGGTCCCCTGGCTTAGTCGGATCACAGGGCTGTTATCTTTGAGTTGTTTGACTCCAAAGTTTTTAAATCTAGTCCTGTGCCTACTAAGACGCTGGAAATAAGATCCTGGAAGGACCTAGATGTGGTCCGGTTTGAAGATGAACTTAAGAGTTCTTTCCTTCCACTCCCGTCAGATATTGATAAAGCCGTGCAGGGGTATTCAGACTGGCTAGACCAAGCCTGTAAAAAATTAGTCCCTGTAAAAAAAAAATGGGCTCCTAGGCATGCTAAGGCCTCTGCCCCCTGGTATTCGGATAAACTTAAAACTCAGAAGCTGGCATGTAAAAAACTTGAACAGGTTTGGAGGAAGGAATACAAAAACTCGAATAAAGAAATCTATAAACAGTCTTAAATGCTATAAAGACTTATTGCTGGAATCGAAAAAGGATTTCTACGCTCGTAAAATCCTCCAAGCAAGATCGAATGCAAAAGAACTATTTAAAACAGTGAAACAATTTGTGGTACCCAATACGCCGTAGATTATCAGTAGTCCAGGTTTGTGTAATAAATTGGCAACCTGGTTTCAACAGAAGGTGGAGGGTATCTATTCCTCCTTTTCCTCAGGTCAGTATGGAATCGGAACCCCCTCCTACAATAAGAGTCTGTCAGATCTCTATACTGGGCCGACCTTCGATCAGTTTCTCCCTTTAGAAAGCGCAGAAACTCTTAAACTTTTGAATTCTATCAGTTCAGGCTCCCCCACAGATCCTTGCCCGGTCCCGATTGTGAAAACTGTCCCGGAGATGATAGGGGCTGTTACATCCTTTGATCAATGACATCTTGATCTCGGAGCACTTTCCGAAGTTTTGGAAAACAGCTTCTATTCTCCCTCTATTGAAAAAGCCCACTTTGGACCCTACAGATCCCGGCAGTTACAGGCCGATCTCGCGGCTTCCAATGCCAGCAAAAATCATTGAGAAGGCTATGAACAGCCAGCTTAGCACCTATCTTCAAACTAATCAAATACTGGATTCAACTCAATTCGGTTTTAGAGCCGAACATAATACTGAATTGGCTCTAATTAAGTCCTTGGATGAAGTTAGGGAGGCTCTGGACGGTAGTGGGAAGGCTGTGATGATCCTATTGGATCTGTCGGCAGCCTTCGACAATGTCCACCATGTGGTTTTGATGGACCGTTTGTCGGAGGTGGGAGTACAAGGGGTGGCTTGGAAACTGCTACATTCCTTTCTCTCTGACAGATCCCAGACTGTTAATTTGGATAACCATACATCTGAATCCTTCTGTCTTCCATGTGGGGTCCCTCAGGGATCCTCACTGAGCCCCACCCTTTTTAATATTTATATGATTCCGCTGGCAGGTCTTATAAAATCTCATGGCTTTCAGCTAACTTCATACGCGGATGACACTCAAATAGTGTTATCATTTAAGGACGGCAAGGAAAAAGAAACTGGAGTGCGCTTTCATGATTGCATGAAGGTAGCTGGATGGATGGACTCCTGACTGTTGGCCAGCAGAATTGCCCCCCCTCTCCTCTCGTTGAAAGCAAAAAACTTGGGCGTAAATGTAGACTGTAAATTGACTTTTTGCGATCATATAAGCACCGTGGTCTCCGCCTGCTTTATGTGGTTACGAATTCTAAGGAAGATTAAACCTTACCTCTCCGAGGGGAATTTCAGGACGGTGGTCACGGTGCTTGTTATGTCAAGATTGGACTACTTTAATGGCATTCTTTTGAATGCCCGTATACATCTGGTCAACAGGTTACAGATGGGTCAAAATGCGGCTGCTAGGCTGCTATCAGGCATTCTGAAATTTGTTTAGGTAAAAAAAGAATTAACTAGGCTACACTGGCTTCCTGTGAAGCATAGAGTATGCTTCAAGGCCCTTTGTACAGTCTTTAAGGCCTCAATGGGATTGGTCCACAATATCTGCAGGACAAATTCAGATGGTACGTTCCTAGTAGGACCCTTCGGTCCTCTAGAGCGAAAAAAGTCCTGACGCCCTTTGTTAAAAAGGCCAGCTGGGGCGGCAGGAGCTTTACAGCTTGTGCATCCTTGGCTTGGAATGATCTGCCTTTCTACTTGAGGAATGCTTCTAGTATTCTCTTGTTCAGGAAGGGTTTGAAGACTTGGCTCTTTACTCAATGATTTCTTCCCTCTTCTGGCTAGGCAATTCATAGCGCCAGGACACCTTAGGGTAACCGTTGCGCTCTACAAATTTTATTAACATAACATAACATGTAGCATCTAGCTCCTCCTTCTCCTTGTCCTCTCCGCCTTCAGGGTCCACAGCAGCAGAGTACTCTGGGCGATATAGTTATGTGCTCGCTCCCAGGAAAAAAGTGCAGCAAAGAACAAAAGCATACCCACGGTCTTATCAAACCTCTTAAGAAGTATTGCCAGGGTATCCTATATGATGAACTGCCCCACCTGAGCAGTAGGGCCACTTGTGTAAGTAGGCAGAGCAATGCTGCCTAGGGTGGGCTGGCTACAGACTACTTCATTGAGTTAATCTTACATTGTATAGCACTCTGAAAGTACTTCCTTGGTTTGCAGTCTCATTGTGAGAGGGTTGAGAAAATGTATGTTGACTATTGGGGCGTTCTCCTGAGTTCCATCTTTAGGAAATTGTCAACATTAAAGTTGGTACTGTCTCATCATGTTACAAGTTACAGTATTTCTGGTAGGTATGGAAATGCTAATTCCATGGCATTGAACTAGGCTGCATCTCTCTCTCTCCAGCTTTATCCCTCCTCAATCTGTGTCATAGGTTCGAGGCATGTGGGCTGCTGAATTCTTATCTGTGCATAGATCGCCGCCTAGTGTTGGGTCCGGATGATTGCACATTGTTGTCCTGGAAGAGTCTTCGAAGTATCACGAGATAGGTGGCTCCTCCCCTGGACTACAGTGCGCATGGGCATCCCCTCCATCCTTAGATTGTTTTTTTCCGCCATTGGGTTCGGATGTCCTAATCTTAGCTCTTTGAGTATTTAGGCCTTTACATTCGTCGGTACTGTTTTCGTTCGGCGCCAAGTCTATTTGTCGAGGGCGTTCTCGAGTAGATCATCAACGATGGAACCAAAGACATCGAATAGCCCTTTTAAGCGTTGCCCTCTTTGCAACGCTAAGTATGCTCGCTTCGACGCGCACCCGGTGTGCAACAAGTGCCTCTCTCCAAACCACGACGAAGCAACCTGTATGGCGTGTTCCAGGTTTCGATCGAAGAAGACCCTTCGCATTCGTCGAGCAGCTCGGCTCGAGGCGCAGAAAGCGACGCCGAACCCGGACAACATCTTCGGGACAGAAGATGAGGAGGTCGTGGACCTTGAAGTTCGGGGGGAGCTATCGGATCCGGCTTCGGAGCGAGAATCCGACTATGATGCCGAAGACGAGCGTATAGTAGACGAACAGGAAGATGGTGTCGTCGAAGAGGTAGGAGACGACGAGGAGGCCCTTGGGGCCGAGGAGGATGGCTCAGAAGATGAGCTAGGCCCACACGTCGGTACAGGGCCCAGAGACACACTCGATAAGGCTCAGGTCGAGGGATCACCACAAGGCTTTACCCAAGATCATTCTTCTCGTTCTACAGCCCCGCATAAAGGCCCGGCTACGAACTACCCTAAAGAGCCATCGGTATCGAAAGCGCCATCATTCGATCAAACGAAATCGAAACTGAAGGCACAGGCACCTAACTCGAAACCGAAAGTGAAACAGTCTCTCATCAGCAACAAGGCCTCGGAGCCGAACGAACAAAAGAAGGCCGTCGACGCACAGAGATTTCATGGGGACGTCGAGCCGAAGGCGGCGCCAACAACCAAGGTCAAGGTTGCCGACCCGAAAAAATCGTCGACACAAAAATACAGAGCGACTCGCGACGGCCGACCCATCCCAGTCCTCGTGTCGAGAACACGGCGTCTGGTTCGGGGTTAGATGCCACGTCCAAAAGGGTATCGAAGGAACGTGTCGAATCAACAACACCGTCTCCCTTCCTAAAGAAGAAGGTGTCGGAGTCGTTCCTCCGCATCCACGACACGGCTTCCATGCTCGGCGCAAAAGCACCCCTGCAGCCGAAGACGGTCAGCACAGTTCACATCGCGTCGACGCACATAAAATTCGGACTACCACCGGCGGTACGACCGCCGATGTTCGACGCAAAGAAGGTTCCCCAGCCGCAAAAAGGGGTCGACCCGAAGAAACCTGTCGAAGCACCAACAGGAATGCCAATGGGACAGAGAGCTGTCGAAGTACCTCAGGAAGATGAGGAGCCAAGGCAGTTTATCGATGCGGAGACTGGTAGACTTTCAATATATAAAAGAAAGATACTGCCAGAGAAATCAATGGAGCCATACAAAATTCCATTGAAGAAGAAGAGGACCACATCACCAGTTCTAGTAGAACATGTTCAATATTATGACCAGGAGCCTCAGTCATTCTCACCAACACAGTTTGATGTGGATGCAGGGGATGCTGGTGATGTTGAGGACACTTATCCTGTGGACACTGACCCTGAAGATCAAAACCAACCTTGGGTGGACGATATTGGTACAGGGGACCCACATACTGCTCCAGACACACCGGCATATGTGGTAAAATCATCTCCTACTGAGGATACTGCTGCTTTCAATGCCTTGATTGAGAGAGCAGCTAAAAATCATGATGTACAGCTCCACACTGATCCTATTGAGGATGATTTTCTGATGGATACCTTCTCTACCTTAGACAGATCTGTTAAGACTCTGCTCATACTGAAGGGGGTCCTAAAACCGGCTCATGACATTTTTAAGGAGACCACAAGGGCGAGAGTACTAAACCCTAGGATTGACAAAAAATATAGGCCAGCTCCTGTGGACCCTACCTACATAAGAGGCCAGTTGCCTTTGGACTCGTTGGTGGTGTCCAATGCTCGGAAGAGAGCCAATTCACAGACAACGGGTGATGCTCCTCCCCCTGACAAGGAGTCTAAGGTCTTGGAAACTTCAGGAAAAAGAGTTGCTGCACAGGCAGCTAACATCTGGAGAATTGCCAACACTCAGGCACTTCTGGCTCGATACGACAGGGCGCATTATGATACCCTAGAGACACTGCAACAGCACCTCCCAGATCAGTTTAAGGAAGGAGCAGAGTCGCTTATTACAGAAGGGAAGCTCATAAGCAACGCTTCCATTAAGTGCGCTCTTGACGTAGCGGGCACTGCAGCTAGGGCTATTAACACCAGCGTCATGTTAAGAAGGCATGCTTGGTTGAGAATCTCAGGATTCAAACCAGAGATACAGACAACGATACTCAATCAACCTGTCAACCCTGACTCCCTTTTTGGCCCCGAAGTTGACACCACCCTAGAAAAGATCAAAAAAGATACAGAGACTGCAAAGTCTATGGGGGCTCTGCAATCACAGCCGTTTCGGAGTGGGTCCTTTCGTCGCTCTAGCAACAGAGGACCATCTAAAAACCAGAACTCCCAACAGTCGCAGTACACTAAAGGAGGTTCACAGACCACCTATAATAAGAATACTAGACGTGGATACCGTGGAAACAACGTCAAAGGCAGAGGCTGAGGGAACAACAGCTCCAGGTCCTCCGCCACCAACAAACAGTGACGCCTTGTCACTGCCCCCGACCACGTAACACCGGTCGGGGGGAGACTCCAGGAGTTCCTGCCGGTCTGGAAGTCCATCACTACAGACAGGTGGGTGAGAGACATTGTCCAGTACGGTTATTGTCTGGAGCTCACATCCACTCCACCAAACATACCACCAAGACACCGTCCTATGTCCGCAGAGCACTTGCACTTATTCCACCAGGAAGTTCTCAGTATGCTCCAAAAAGGAGCCATAGAACTCGTGCCAGCAGAAGAACAGGGATCAGGAGTGTACTCACTGTATTTTCTGATCCCCAAAAAGGACGGGTCTCTCAGACCCATACTGGATTTACGGCCTCTAAACCGTTACATTCTGTCAGAGCATTTTCACATGCTCACCTTGCAACAGGTGCTGCCGTTGCTCAAACAGGGAGACTTTCTCGCAACACTAGATCTCAAAGATGCGTATTTCCATATACCCATACACCGATCACACAGAAAATATCTCAGGTTCACTGTTCTCAATCAACATTATCAGTTCAAAGTTCTCCCTTTCGGAGTAACAACGGCACTCAGAGTGTTCACCAAGTGCCTGGCAACAGTGGCGGCGCACTTAAGGAGACAGCACATACATGTCTATCCTTATCTGGACGACTGGCTTATCCAGGGAAAGTCGGCCCAGCAGTGTGCCAACCACGTAACCCACACCATTCACCTTCTTCACAGCCTTGGCTTCTCCCTGAATTATCCAAAGTCCCACCTTCAACGTACAGCAGTACCTAGGCGCGACCATAGACACTCTGGCAGCCAAGGCACAGCCCAATTCAGTACGGCTCAACAGCATGCATTTGCTCATAAAAAAGTTCAAACCTCAACACTCACTACCGGCACAAGTGTTTATGCAGTTGATAGGCATGATGGCTTCCTGCATCTTCATAGTCCCGCACGCGAGGTTACATATGCGCCCGCTTCAGGAGTGCTTGGCACGTCAGTGGAATCAGGCTCACGGACAATTGAAGGACCTAGTGTTGGTGAGCGGTCGGGCATACAACTCTCTGCATTGGTGGAATCCACAAAACCTTTGCAAGGGCCGACCGTTCCAAGAGCCTGTCCCACAAATCATACTGACGGCGGACGCGTCTCTCCAGGGATGGGGAGCTCATGTACTCAATTACACAGTGCAGGGACTATGGATGACACAGCAAAGGAGGATGCACATCAACCTTCTGGAACTCATGGCAATCTTCCTTGCAATGAAGGCATTCAAAGTACACTTGTGCAACAAAGACGTGTTGATCCGGACGGACAACATGACTGCCATGTACTACATACAGAAGCAGGGAGGAACACACTCCCCACAGTTGTCTCATCTGGCTCAGAGCATGTGGAAGTGGACCATTCAGAGGAACATCTTCCTCATGGCTGAACACCTCCCGGGCAAGGACAACCAGATGGCGGATCTGCTCAGCAGACACAGCCACCAAATACACGAGTGGGAGATACATCCATCAGTACTCCAACCGTACTTCCAACGGTGGGGTCATCCAGAGATAGACCTATTCGCCACAAGGGAACACGCAAAATGCCAACACTTTTTCGCCAGGTTCCCACATCCACAGTCGCAGGGCAATGCAATATGGATGAACTGGTCAGGCAGATTTGCGTACGCTTTTCCCCCAGCACCATTAATACCGCTGGTGGCACGCAAACTGAGGCAACACTCAATGACGCTTATCCTGGTGGCTCCAACGTGGGCACGCCAACCATGGTACACCACGTTTCTGGAACTCTCCGTGGTACCGCATCAACGACTACGGCTAACACCCACGCTTTTAACGCAGAGCCATGGCGAGATTCAGCACCCAGATCCGCAACAGCTGAACCTGGCGATCTGGCTCCTGAGATCTTAGAATTTGGCTACCTAAACTTGCCTCCAGAATGTATGAATATCATCAAGGAGGCACGGAGACCCACTACCAGAGCTTGCTACGCGGCTAAGTGGAAACGATTTGTCATTTATTGTAGAAATAATGACATCAATCCGCTGGATGCATCGACGCAAAACATTATCTGTTATCTATTACACTTATACCGATGCAATCTAGCATACAATTCCATCCGTATACATTTAACCGCACTGGCATCTTACCTTCAGAACAGGCAGCACCTCTCACTGTTCAAAGTGCCTGCCATCAGAGCTTTCTTGGAGGGACTCAAATGTGTGATTCCTCCAAGACACCCTCCTTCACCAGTCTGGAACCTAAATGTGGTCCTCACCAGACTGATGGGACCACCTTTTGAACCTCTACACTCTTGTGAGATTCAATTTCTAACGTGGAAAGTAGCTTTCCTAGTTGCCATTACTTCCCTAAGAAGAGTTAGTGAACTTAAGGCACTAACCATTCAAGAGCCATTTATACAGGTTCATGCCAACAGGGTCGTACTACGCACCAACCCTACTTTCATGCCCAAGGTAATTTTGCAGTTCCATATGAACCAATCCATAGAACTACCAGTGTTTTATCCTAATCCTGAGAATGTAGCAGAGAGAATGCTCCACACACTTGATATCAAAAGAGCTCTCCTGTACTATATTGACAGAACACAAAATTTCAGGAAAACAAAACAACTGTTTGTTGCCTTTTCTCCACAGCACAAAGGCAACCCCATTTCCAAAGCAGGAATAGCTAGGTGGATCGTTAAGTGTATACAGATTTGCTATGAAAAAGCTAAGCGCACACTAACAATTCCTCCAAGAGCCCACTCCACACGAAAGTTAGGGGCCTCCATGGCTTTCCTGGGAAATATTCCTTTAGAGGAGATATGTAGAGCAGCCACATGGTCCACTATACATACATTTACCAAGCACTACTGTGTAGATGTACACTCAAGACAGCAGGCAGCTGTAGGACAGGCTGTTCTCAAAACTCTTTTTCAGACTGCTGCAGCTGGCACGGGAAGCCGCCGCTAAATGGAGGGACTGCTATATAATTTATGCACAGATATGAATTCAGCAGCCCACATGCCTCGAACCGAATATGCTACTTACCAGTATGCATCTGTTCTTGGCATGTAGGGCTGCTGACATTCATATCGCCCACCCTCCTCCCCGGCGCCTGTAGCAGCTGTAGCATTCAGTAATTACTAGTTAGCATGGTCATCATTCACTGTATTACACTCCATTTATGCCACTATGTCGAAAAACAATCTAAGGATGGAGGGGATGCCCATGCGCACTGTAGTCCAGGGGAGGAGCCACCTATCTCGTGATACTTCGAAGACTCTTCCAGGACAACAATGTGCAATCATCCGGACCCAACACTAGGCGGCGATCTATGCACAGATATGAATGTCAGCAGCCCTACATGCCAAGAACAGATGCATACTGGTAAGTAGCATATTCGATATTCAGGACCCACTGCCCCAAGACAATATTATGTGGTACTGGTACACAACTCCTGTTGAAACTTCTTAAAGGGCTACTGTGTGAACTCTCAGCGTTTCATCATCATTGCGCACCTAATACAAGATTGTTTCATGTTTTGCCTTACAATTGCATTCCACAATCACATCCTGTTCTCCCTTAACCAACTTCGATTAGCCGACCAACTGTAGGATTACCATCAGTTTGGATGCTCTCTATTGGTCCATTCCGGAGCAGTGCACTTCTTTACAATGGCTTTTGCTACCTGCCGATTCCTCTCGATTTTGAATCTTTCTTAGACGCTAGACTGGAACGGGAAACTTTGCAATAGTTCCCAGTATTACTAGGTGTTACCACTTGGCTCCGGTCCCTCCTCTGACTATGATGACACAAAGCCATATGTAGCCGCACATTATGCAGTAACATCAGTTCTTGTACTTTGATCGATGCCTTGAAAGGCTGGGATAAGAGAAATGTAATCATTGACATAAGGCAATGTACACCAAAAGTAACTTAGGACCTTATTACTTATAAACCGCAAGGCCACGGCTCAGAAGTGGGAGATGTGGATTGGGGCCACTAAGGACTTTGTGAGTAAAAGCTCAATATCATGCAAGCATGCAACCCAGGCACCTGATATATAGGTTTGAACTCTGTCAGGGCTGACTCTTTTTTTATTGATTTTGGGGTTGACTAAAACCAGTAGCCTTGAGTTGGATTCTAAACGCGTTTTATTCTTAATGTTCAATTGTGATGTACAGTCATTTGTTACTATTTTATTCCAATCATCTTCTGCCATTCACAGACTTGTAAGTGAAATGATATGAAGAGCTGGCTGTTGAATAATACCAATAATTATTCATGTCAATTAAACGCTTCTAGAGTGAAGTGTGTTGCCACCAGTTTAACAGACTGTGGTAGGGCATTCTAGCAAAGGTCGAGAAAGCCTGGATGCGTGGCAGATTTTCGGAATATCCCAAAAAGTCAGAATTTGCATGCAAAACAAGTTTCCATTGCTGTAAGTTACCATCAAACTCTGGCATGGATTCAGGACTCCGGACCCAAAGTTACACTCCTGCTTTGATTTCAGCTCCCTGCGACCAAAGGCAGTGGAAATCTAGTGTATGGTGTGCTTTTGAGCTGCTACTTTGAAGCAAGAGAAGATGTTAACTTTTGCCTAAATCGCATGAATGGCCAAATATAATTTAGGATTTAGCGCATCCCATGTGTTTATCTAAAGAATAGGCCAAGCCTCTGCTTGCTGAAAATGACGTGTGAGCTTGCATTCAGATATCCCATTGCATTAATTAACAATGGGGCGCCCACACAGGTTTTCCATCCATAAAGTCTTCTCGTGTACTTTGTACCCGTCTTGATTATATTTGCCTTAATGTCAATATCCCTGTTGAGGCAAAACACCTTAGATTTAGGAAAAGACTGAACACTCGACTCTTTATGATTTAATTTGGTGACTTGCTTGGGATGCTGTTGGAAGTATGAGGGCAAGATGGCCCTTGTACATGAAAGCCTGCACTTTATAAAATACACCATAAAGAAATACATACATTAGTAACATTTATTGCAGCGGCACAGTAGCCCTTTGACAGCAATATAAGATCCTTTGCTACCATTACAGATCATCTCCCAGGCTTGCCATAACACAACAATCTTCACTGCATTTGGAACTGACAGTCAGTTCAGAGAGCCGGACTACTCCATTGTCCTGCCGCAGTCTGTGCTGATCTCAAATCTCCCGAAATATTGTTCAGAGCATTTTTGCTCAAATGTGATGAAATGCCTCGCGTGTCGTTCCTTAATTATATATTCGATTTACATTCTAGTTGGTAATATTGTACACCGAGATGCCTGCTTTAGAAGTTTAAAATATGCTTGCTCTGTTTTTCAGTGAATTTCAACATTTGCATTGGGCACTGAACACAATAAAACAACGCTAGTGGTGGAAACAGTGTCCACCGCTGCCCCACATTATCCCTAAAAGAAACGAAAAGGACAGGCTGCTTGGGGTGAATTGCATTCTTGACAGAGAATAAACGGATATATTTACAGAGTGCCTCTGTCTGACTATTCACAGTTAAAAATGCTTCTGGCCTGGTTTGTATTTCAAGCAAGGTACCAAATACACATGATAACTTCAAACTACATATCAAGGACGCAAATCAGAGGAAGCTCCACACTGGAAGAGAGTGCAGAGCTGGAGATGTACTACAACAAAGCTCTATTCAATTTACAACTGGAAAGAAAGTAGTGCACGTCTCACATGCCAATTGGATACTGATTAAAAATAAATTAGGGTGACCTTACTGTTTTTTTTCATGGGTAAGATGGTCACATGTAATCTGTTTTCTCCACTAGTGATAATCAATAAAACTAATTGGGAATTGATTTTTAAAGGCCCATTTTTAAATGAGAGGCATTTTAAAGCACACCAGTTTCAAAATAAATATGTTTGACTATTTTTAATGAGACTATAAGTAGCATGGAATGTGCCACACATCAGAGCGGGCTTCTTTCTGTGGCTGCAAGAGAATGCTAATTAATGAAGTACTGTTGTGCAATCATTTGTTCTAAAATTAGCTGAGAAGCACTTGCAGTTTATCCAAAGTATGAACAGCTGTAGTTTGAAAACTAAATGTTCATGCATCATGAATATATTCATGATTTTGTTGGAGCTTGATGGGCCTACTTTGGTAGATATTTACATACTTCTCAGGCGCCCTACAGGAATGGTGGCATCTTGTCATTTTTGTGCGGTAATGAAATATATTCAGTTTTGCGTTAATATCAAATACCCAAATAAAGATCACATTTTGCGATTGGTTGGAAGATGAATGGTAAGTCGTGAGAGGATTTTAGCTGCTCATGAACGTTATACTAATTTGAGAGTATATTCTGACAACAGTGAAAAAACACTGGGCTGCATAGCAACTCCCTGATCCCCGCTTAACACCTTCATGTGCCTCTTTATTAATCTTCGGTCTAGAATTCTTTTCGTTGCTTCCCTTTCTCACCTAATTCTAAAACTCTATTCTCCTTCTTCAAATTCCTGTGCATCCTGCTTTAACGTTAAGAGCCCTTTTGTTTTATTTCTCTCTTCTTTCAAGTCCCTCTTCCTACCACCCCTTACTTCTGTTTTTCTCCAGCATTGGATTCTCTCTCTTGCTCCACATCTCATCTTCATTAACAATACATGCATAATTGTTGCTTTCTTAAAAAACGTCAAAGTGCTTTTTAAATAGTATGCATTATTTCATGTTTTCCAGTAGTTTTTCTTCATATTTCTAATTAGTTTACTGATTGTCAAGAAAAGACATGCTAAAATATAAGGGTTTTCACATGTAGTAGGTAATCGCATCTTGTGACGTTTCTCATGTATGTTTCGGTATGTTGTTACAAACAATAACTTATCTGTTTCACAATAGAATTTTGATTCATACACATTATCAAGTAAGGATGGTAACCAAAACGAAGCAAGAATATCAGTCTGTGTACAGGCAGTCTGTTACAGTAACATGAAAGCTGCATCATGTAATATGTAATCAATTAACCAATACAAAAAGCAATACGGGTCAACAAGTGAAGATTAAAGACTTGTAATTGAGTTGCAAATAGTTGACATACTTCATCTGGTGTAAGGGTTTAGTAGGGAAGGTGGCCAGTATTTGGGACCTGCATTACATCTGTCTCAAGGGTGGTAGCTGTATCTTTGGTGATATTAGTCTTCCAATTGTCTCAAGGGTTCCCATTATTTTTAGTCCACATCTATTTTTAGTCCACATCATATTCCTGTGTTATGTTCATGAGCTGACCCAGCATTTGATCAGAGGTCCGGGTTGAAGTTCCCGCCGACTGCTTATGCATCAGACACAAATGTTAAGGTTGTTGCATTACACTGTCTTGCTGACCTCCCCTTCATAAGTCGACCATGGACACACTAGGCTGCCTCACCGTCCGCAGGAACGTCGTAAAGTTAGCCTGTAAACTGTCAAAGAAGCTTTGTGGTCATTGTTGTAGCACATGCAAGTTTGGTAAGGGCAGTCCTTTTTATCAGTGAGACTGAACTCATTATTGACAGAGGAAGACCCTTCCATTTACATAAATCATTGTTGAGGTGGGTAATCAGAGGGCTAATGTTAAGGACCCATGCTAGGTGTGGCTAAAGTGCAATCTGAGTAGCCAAATGTGTCAAAACTGTCGATTTGGATCTGAAGGTTTGGTTGCCATGTCACCCCTGCCTCAGTCGTCACCTTAGAGAGTGGCTCCAGGACTAATTTGTCTCAATTGACTGGTAGGCTGGATGTTTCATTATATAAATCAAGAATTCACATTATACGTGGTCTGACAGACTGAGGGAAAAAACGAAGCACATCATCGTCATACATTAAAAAAAACGATCTTCCATTTGTCCCTTCCTCTCAAAGAACTCCACCAATGAACCCATTCTGATCCACTCAATCATGGACTCTATCACCTGCTAAAAAAGCCAAATCTCAACCCTGATGTCCTGGGAAATTTTCGCCCCATTTCCCTTCTCCCAGGGATCAGTAAGATTGTTAAATGGGGAACAAACTGAACTGATGCTCCTAGGTAATTTCCTTAATTATAAAACAGGAGTGATGTGGCCTACTTGCTTTGGTTCCGCTCCTGCCCCCAAGGACCAGATTAAAAGTCTGGGCTTCTGGCTTAATTGTGAACTGAATTTCAAGGTCTGGAAATTAGCGGCCACTTGCTATGGAATCCTTAGGATGCTTCGAAAGGTTCTTCCTCTTCTACTGTTCCTTGCAAGGAGACTCATGGTCCAGGCTCTAATTCTCTCCCGCCTGAATTATGGGAATGCTCTCTATTTAGGAGATCCCCTCGCCAACATCACAAAGCTACAGACTGTGCAGAATTGTGGAGCAAGTATGCTTTTACGGATTCCTGGCCGCCAATCGGCTAAACCTGCACTCCATTCCCTCCATTGGCTCCCCATACAGGAGAGAATAAATTGCAAGGCTCTCTGTATTGTCCACAAGTCTTTAGCAGGAAAAGGTCCGCCCATTAATCGCTCCATTGTTCTACCCTACCGTCCTAACAGGTGCCTATGCTCAGACAATCTCCGCCTCGCGGTAGTTCCTAGAATAAGGCGCGAAGCGGTGGCCATTTGTTCTCCTATCATGCTGCCAGGCTGTGGAATTCCCTTCCGATTTGGCCTTTCGGAAGCTCCTTAAAACTTGACTTTTCACAATTTTAGCGTGCTAACTCTGGTATTATCTGTACATAACTTGCTATTGGCGCTGACGCCCGAGGGTAGCTACGCACTCAATAAATGTTTTTTCATTCATTCATTCACCAAGGCAAAAAGTTGAGAGGGGTTATCCCTGTTTAGTGCCCCTCTCCATTGGACAGGAGTTGAAAAGGAATTTATTGACCTTGATTCAGTCAGTCAATGAGGAGTAGAAGGTCCTGACACATGCCAAGAAACTGGACCAAAGTTCATTTTCTCAAAGACCTGTAACAGGAACTCCCGTCCTGTGAAATTGAAGGCTTTTTCGAAGTCCAGTAGGAGGGGAGCATGGCAGTCACCCAGTTCTTGCTGCCTGACCAAGATCAGATGCAACCTTCCAATACAGTGGCGAGTACTCTGGCGTAGCATATATCCATTCTGGCCCTGGTGGACCAGGGAGGTTGGGTCATTCACTTGTCAGATAGCCAGAATTTTAGCAAATATTTTGGCTTCTTCATTAATAAGTGAAATCGGGCAATGTAACTGTTCTGGGAGTTACCTGGTTTAGAGATTACGGCAGTGGTTTGCCAGAGCAAGTCTCGGGGCAGGCAACAGGCTTGGGTTGTCTCATCAGACAAATACTGTAGATAGAGGGTGGTCAGGTATAAAAATGTATTTAAGAATTCTACTGGGAAGCCATTGGGACCTGGTGTTTTCCCAGATTGCAGTCCCAATGTTGCTTCTGCTATTCCAGTAGTAATAGGCAGTGGTCTGATATACCTCTGAGGAGGACAGTTATACTCACAATGTCATGGATGACCTTGAATGAAAAGAAGAAATAACACTTCTGTATTCCACCATAATGCGATTTAGGTATGCTCTTGTCATCCCTCACCCAACCTGGTACACAGCTTTAAAATTACCTGCTTACTACCCAATTTGCATGCCATATACTCGAGTCCAGCTCAGTAAAGCACTTTATTCTTGTTGGAGGTTTTTCTCAGCCTCCGCCATTACGTTACAGGAGTCTGATCATAATTCTTCATTTCCAAGTTGTACAGATATTGGATCTTTGTTAATTTTATAGACGTGGCCTGTTTTTCATACACAGTAGAAGCGTGAGGTATGTGGCCCTGCACCATGCGTTACACTCTGTTGCTCCTCTTGTTATATTTCCCTCTGTTTATTGTCATCTTCATACCCTTTTTCAGTATTCGTAAAGGGCATCAACGATAGACCCCAATCGCTGCATTCTAGTGTTCAATATCAGGCTATTTATATATGCAGGTTGGTACTACCTTCCATTTTATTCAACCCTTATGTCTAGTGCCTATTCCTCTCTTTTAACAGATTTTTATGAGGCATGTGGCCTCTTTGTATACTTTGTATTCTGGGCATCTATATGTATGATCGGGAGCACCGTTCTTGGTAATGGGACTATGTGCACAAAAAGTTACTCTTCTAGCATACACTTGATGTGATAAGCTGGCTTGGTACATGGTGCACACTTATGTAAGTGGGCACCCTGCACCAATCCAGACCACCCGTATGGTGATTTTAGTGGTAGATAATCTTAGAAAGCTCTCTAACTGGTAGCTGTTGAGAGCAGCCTTCAGACTTAGTCCAGAAGAAGTGCAAAGCAGCTTGTTTTACCAGAGCATAATCTTATTGGTTTAGATAAAGTGGAAAAGATCCACACAGTGTATTTATAAAAAAATATGTATGTATTATAAGACTCGCTAACACATACAATTTCTCCTGCCCGGAGATATACACAATGTACCCAATACTTTGCAAATAAAACAGGTAAGTAGCACGAATACACAGTGGTCGCCAGGAGTAGACCAAACCAGATAAAATAGTGGTATGTGAACCACGACTTAAGTCAAGACTATACCCAGAAGTCGTAGAAGTGCTGGGGACCTAAGGAACCACTCGAGGAACTTACCAGGAACCCCACGGAGGCAGTGTGCAGAGTGGGAACACGACATTGAGCTCAATACATGTCAGTGGGTAAGTCGCCGTTGCAGTTTTAAAGAAGGAGCCTTCCTTATGGACCCTGAAGAAACCTCGTGGAAGACATAAGGTTGGAAAGCCACCCGACCGTGGATACCCTAGTAACCAGGATACCTACACCAGGGAAGCGGGGTGCATAAATGTGAAGTAGCGTCGGAAACCGCAGTCGAAACTCAATGGAGGACTTCAGGAAGATGCCGTGCTGGAGAAGGTAAAAGGCTGAGGTGGAACCCAAAGGTGGATTCAAGATGTGAAGCACCTGCAAGCAGAGGGGACCGAGTCCATGCCACTCATGCGCTACCAGGACGCACCGAAGACGAATGCCCACTGATGTCAGGTGTTGCAGGAGAGCTGACAGTGACTTTGGAGATGCAGCTGTGTGGACCAGGCGACGCTGTGGAAGACCAGGAGCCATTCACTAGCTGTCCCACGTCACATGTCAGGAGTTGAGGGGTCAATGTCTGTCGGGAGCACCAACAAGCCTTGGCAACTGCAACCAACGTGGAAAGCGAAAAAGATACAGTGTTAGGACCAGCAAGGTCCAGGTGACTCACCACAATCAGGGGAGTCAGAGCAGCCTCGGGGCAATCAGGGGAGCCTGCTGAAATTAAAGAAGTGCCTCATGAGTACCCACAGGCCATAGGCACTGGAGTTAAAAGACGACCTCGAGCAGCTCACCAAAGATGCAAGCCCACGATGCAAGCGATGTGGTAAGGACGAAGATCTTAGTCACAGGAGAGGCTTGAGGTTCGGGCTATTTCAAGCCTGAAGATCTTGGAGGAAGGAAGGCAACAATCCTTTGCAACAGCAAGTTGACGCGGTGCACCGGGGTTCAGTTCCTGCGGCTCCGACTAGGGATACTGGCCTCAAACTTGGTGAGAGGACCGGGCAGGCTTCGAGGGATGTGAAGACACCCACCTGTGTTGCTGAAGCTTTCGGAGTCCGTGGGAGCCCAGGATCAGCAGACCTGTCAGCTTTGTTGCGGTGCCTGCTGATGCAGGAAAGTGACTCCTTCACTTCAGGGAGATTCCTTCAGGTGTCTTGGATGCCCACAGGCTTTGGAAGGTTCCTGTATGGAGCACAGGCACGGATGTTGCAGCAGACGAGCAGGGCGATGGGACCAGGTGCAGCAGAAGTCTTCCCAGTTGAAGTCTCTGTACCCAGAGCAAAGTCCAGTGGAGTGCCCAGATGGTTGAAGAAGTGGTGTCTTGATATGAATCTTGTCCCACGACTAATCTATGGACCCACCTGCAGGTAAGCGTTGGGACGATTCAGTGTTCCCTCCCAGGGGAGGGGTTAGACAGTGGGGATGATATTCCCATGCCCTTTGTCCAGTTTCACGTCAGAGTGGGAGCCAACGGCTCCCTGAGCTGGTTTGAACTGGACTATACAAGCAGGGCACCAAATTTGCACTTCAAGCAAACTAAGTGCCGCTGACAAGCGCTACCACCCTGCCCCAATACACTAAACTCGGTCTGGGAGGTGGTCACACCTCCCTTTAGCAGGATACCTATTGTTCGACCTTCCCCTGCTTGAGCTTGGCTCAGCAGCAGGAGGGCATAATCGTGTCTCTGGTCGGCAGCAGCCATGTTTTGCTGTCTGGGTCTAGAAGACTGGTACCGGGAGCACTGTGGGCCTCCCGGAGGAGCTTTACAGTGCATGGAATCATACCATCTACATCTTTTACGGTGTGAGGGTATGATTCCAACATGTTTGAGACAGAACATGACAGGGTTCATTACAGCCAGTTTTGAAATGATCATCGCGTAATGACACATGGCCACTCCGTGTATCGTAATGGCTGTTGCACTTAAAAGCCAGGAGAATGGTCTCTGAAAGTTTTAGTGGTGTCCTGCTCATGCAGGGGCCCCCTCACACAGTGGCGTAGCTAGGGGGGGGCGGTGGGGGCGGTCGGCCCATAGCGGCACTATTTTGGGGGCGGCGGCCTTTATAATTTATTTAGGGACACTCACTGACTGACACTGCAGTAATGTCAGTGTCCCCAAATAAATTATAAAGGCCGCCGCCAGTGCCGCGCGGCCCCCGTGTGAAGAGTAGGCGCACCTTGTAAATGCTGCCTGCAGTGCAGCATGCGCGTCTTACACCGTTTGTGGTTGTCAGTGGATCCTGTCCCAGGGCCGTCAATCTTGTAGCGCGCGAAAGCGCTACCAATGACGGCCCTGGGCACAATGTTTGGCCTGCCCTCGCGCCGCAACACCACGCACGCACGTGCTTGCCAGCACGAGTATCACTGGAGGCGGGCCGGACCCGGGCGGCAAAATCAAACTGCCGTGGCCGGGGCCCACTGTAACTCACGGCCTGAACCTGCCTGCAGCCAGCCTTGCGTGCAACTCTGCAGAGTGCAGACCGGAGTCGATGTCTTCAATTATACAGAACGCTGAATTATACAGAACGCTGACTTGGTTAACCTGCTGCCTCTGAATTTGTGCGGCTCCGCAAATTTATTCAAATATGTTGCTTGCAGCGTCGCGCCTGCTGCATGCTGCTCGCACCAGTCCACCGGGTCCTATCACCAGCCGTTTTCCTTAAACCCCCTCAATTAAATAATGCCAGACCCGAGGGAGTTGCTGCATATTCTTGTATGCTCTCGCGCCATTAGAGAAATCAAGTGAGTGACCCGGGGGCAGCAGTCGCCAGGACATAGTCTGCGGGTCACTAGACTGCCCCGCCCGCCCAGGGACTTACCGGCCTGCCAGTCAGCCAGGAGGGTGACTGTTAAATGAGATGGCCGGCAAACCCAAATTATCACAGCGCGCAGTAGCGGCCTAATTGAGTCTGCAGCTACTGCCTTGAGAGGTGGTGTGTCATCAAGCAATTCTTGGAGCGCCACCGCCACACTCCTCCGGACCTTGCGACCACTGCCCAAGTAAGTGCCACCAGCCTCTCTGATTTACACAATAAATGGCAGCGAGCGGCGCGGTCAGGCAGGGAGATTATTGTGAGGTGATGATGTTAGAACTGTTTCTCAGTCAGTGAACAATGATATCTGGTGCCCTTTTGTCTTTGTCTCGTTCAAAATTGTGGCCAAAATACAAGGGCTTTTTGAAGTTTTAATAATGGTCATTAGGATACTGATGATATCATTTGAATTGACCTTTGTACATTACAAGCGCATAACCACGACAACACAACACAAACATCTCTTCAATCAGCCTTAACCCTCACGCCATATAAGCATCTAGATTTAGACAAAAAAAATAGTATGGGTGAGTTAAAGCCTGTGCGTGCCTGCCCGTGTTAGTACTAAAATGACACTGCGGGGTTTCAAATATCCTGCTGGCTTGGGCCCCCAGTTGCTATTTTGAAATGTGTGTTCTATTTCTTGCAGTACACCAGGCAAAATGCTTGTGAACACTGCAAATCACTTCAGTTGCATAACTACCTATGAAACCACTTCAGCTGTTGTCAGGGGAGATGTGCTATAAATAAAATTTTGCTAGACTGGAATATCCACGAAAGAGTCATTGTGTGGTATAATGTTTGTCTGGTGTAAAGTGCTCTGGCACCCTACATTGGTATGATCAGCACTAGAAAACAAATGAACAATTTGTGAGAGAAGGGCTGAAGGATGTTAGAGTGCTTTACAAATAAAGATATAAGGCATATAAATTATACCACACAATGGCGTTGGGCCATATATGATAGACAAAGAGCATAAAAATAGAAATTACAGCAGTCACAAATATTGAGTAACAGCAAAGCCACAGGTCATTTGCAGCAGTTTTCATATCTTAGTTTCTTCTTGCTCAAATGGGTGCAACTTCCTATATTTATGTTTCAGTCGTCTTCATTACTTGATTTTGCTCACGCAGAAGTGTCACTCATAGTCATTGAAATGTCACTCATATTTATATTGAAATTATGAAAATGTCACACATAAGCAATCTGAAACCTTGGCAGCGATGGAAGGTGTTTAGTCTCGTCAGCAGGCACTTGACGTGTATACTTCATTATGGTAAGACACTTTTTTCATAAATTGATACTGTGACTTACATACTGAGAGGTGCTAAAAAAAAAAGAAAGAAAAAGTTAGTGAGTGGAATTGTCGAATTAAAATCAGTCAGTGGTAGACCACATTCCAGTCCATTGGTTTACACCTTGTTGGGACTTTACAAGGAGGTTGAGCCTTCGTCCCGTGGCGCAGTGAGCATGCAACCCACTTCTGGGCCAACCTGTTGCACTTTATTCTAAACAATAAAAAAAACTGATGGTGGAATGCTTTAATCTAAACCAGATGACAACCATTTTATGCAAATCGGACATGGATCTGCTTTGGTAGGAACAGTCCAGCTGAACTTGAAGGCTATGTACCCTCTGAGCAGGTGTCTCCAACCAGTTGATCGGGAGCTACCAGCAGCTTGTAGAAACCATCAGAGTGGCTCCCAGCCTTGGGTTAATTTTTCACTAAGAACTGTAGTACGTGTTGTGCTTTCCCTTTAAAGTTTAGGAAAGGCTATGTTTATTTTACTTTATTATCAGGCTGCTGATAGCAGAGGCTTATAAAAAGGAGTCTTCCCCTCAAATGTATGACCCATGTGGGTCACAAAGGTTCAGAAGTGAAGCTCTGAGGTATTTAACTCTTAGATTAAAGTGGTTTGCAACTTAGTATTGGAGCATGAGAACACAATGATATTTCTGCATGCTTTTAAATGAGAGAAAATTAAAATGAAGAGTCACCTTAATGATTGAGTTAACTGTTCATTTTAATGTTCTCCCTTTTCAAAGTCTCAGTCGCAAACAACAGTTACTTTGCTCCTAGTGGCTGGTAGACACAATGCCTTATTTATAAATAAAAAATAATGACATTTTCTTTTACATGGGAGAGATTTAAAGTGAAGAAAAAATAGTTTCTATGAAACATTGCCTTAATGTTTTTTTCTACTTTAGATTTAGCCAATTAAGTTATGTTTTACGATACATGTTTCTTCACACATGTGCATTCCTCATATTTAAACAAATTACTGTGTTTTCCTGTTATACATATGGTAGCATGTCTATAGGCCACTGGCAGTAATATGCCTTCTGTTTGTAAAGCCACTTTGACATGAGAGAATATTAAAATTAGGTTTTTTAATGCATATAAACATAAAGTTAACTTTACATTGAATTTCCTCCCATGCTCGTATGTTCATGTTGTACATGTAATGGTGCCACATATGGTGAAAGGTATGTCCTGTGCCACAAGTACTTATTACACAGGCACTCAGTCACCCATACACATATATGCCATTCATTCACACACATGGTTTTAACAGCCCCACAGACCATGCACTCACTGATGCACTGTACCCCTAGTCACAGTATTTTGTTCAAACCACAGTATCGGGCTCCATGGACATGAAGTTTAAAGTCAATGAAGCTAGGCGAGGAGGTGTCTGGTAACAATGTGCAAGTTACTTGGCCTCTAGTAGCTGAAAACAATTATCACTGATGAGGAGTAGCTCTCATTACAGAAAGGGTCGGAGACCCCTACTCTAGAGTCAGTGCAACATGCAGCCGTCAGCGTGTTTTACCCCTACTCTTTCCATCTTCTATAAATGTCCAGGTGCGGCTTGTTTCTGGGAAAAGAGGGGGGTCGGGGGGGAGGAGAGGGGGTGAATAGTGGGCGTAAAAAGGGGGAGGGAGACCAATGTAAAAAGAAAAACGTACCTGCTGCCCTACACCATCACGTCGCGCTTGTCTGCTTCTCTCTTCCGAAGGCACAGGCTCCCAGCCTGCTCTGCGGCCAATCATGAAGCTGCTCTCACGCATGAGAGCAGCTTCAGGATTTGCTGAGTGCCCTCAATTTGCACGCTGGGATAGACTGGGAATCTGTGCCTGCTCTTTCCGACCCAACTGCATTACTAGGTTTGAGAGAACTTTCACTGCGCATGACGATTAGGCCGGCCTGAGAAGGCGGCCAAAACATATGCAGTGAAGGGAGTGTACATACCACTCCCCTCAGTGCCTTTCATCACTGTGGCCCGACCCCAAAACTCGGCACATGGAAAATAAAACGGTTGTATTATCGTTTTATTTTTCATGTTTTGGAGGGTGCTGGCAGAGGGTAAGATGCTTCAACGCGATAGCGGAGGAGCCACCCCTGCTAAATGTCTCATAACATATTTTGGCTCTTATCTGTTACCCTGTTAATCAACATGTGCTTTTCTGTCACTGGTAAACATGTTGTTGTTCACCTTAGTTTTTGTTTTAACAAAGCACGACAATCCAGGTAAAATTCTAACCCACTGCCTCCAGTTTGGCGCCTAGTGCCTTAATGCGTCTTAGCATTAGTGTGCACTTTATATGTGGAATACAACAACAACAAAAGAAGCATCAAACGTTCCGCCGAACTCACCTTCTGAATCGTTGGAATCCATGCCACCCACATGATAAAGAGATTGCCAGTGCTTGTTGCCATTGACATTGCCAACGAGGGGGCAAACCTCTATCGTTATGTTGTCTTAAAAAGGCCGAATTTCTGTTCGCAGCACTGCGTCATTGTTCCACGTATTTGTACCAGCGATCTTTTGTGCTGTCTGTGTGCAAAGGATATTTTGATTCATCGCCTGTCAGAATTACCCTCTTGATCTGTTCGCAAAGCTCGGAACTTTTTTTTTTTTCGGACTTATGCCATCATTGTGTTTTTGTCTGTGGTAAGAAGTGTTTTTGTTACTTATCTATAATTGTATTCTGACAAAAACTATGATGTCTTGTTTTAAAAATACTAAAATGTACTCTTCAGTCGAAACATCGTGAAGGAGTTTTTTTTGTGTTTTTTCCTTTTGTTTTTTTTAAAGTACATTTGTAATATAACATTGCGCTGGATTGACAACGCTGTAAGGTGTTGCTTCTACATTGGAAGCGCAGTAGGTTGACACGGGGTTACTTACTAATGGAAAGTGTTTATGCCGAGATATGAACTGATTCCATCCGTTGTTTTTCTTAGGCCATTTTTGTCGTTAGCGCCGGCTCTCTGTCATTGAGATTTCTGATTTATGTTTCTAACTGTGGTGACGGAGCACTGTGTTCTATGGTATCAATGCAATGTCTCCTTTCAAGCGCCGCCAATGAAAGCTCAAGTAAAGGATCTTTTTTATGCAGCAGTGCTGAGTGTTGACAGCTAAAGTGCTTGGAATAATCATTCTCTAAATAGCAGAATTAGTAAAATACAATAGATTAAAAATAACGCGGATTGGAATGCAAGATTGGCTTGGGCAGCCTTGTTTTGTAGTAGAGAGTAGATACTGTGTCAGAGATGATTAACCTCAACATGTCACATCAGATTAGAGTTATTACTCAGCCTACCTTGAAAAGCGACTCCAGCACAAATCTGTCTAGTAAGCGGAATTAATATAAATGGGGAGAACATTACTGTTGTGTGGGGAGACATCTCCCGAGGCTATGGCTGTTGGATATTGAAGAGGAACTCTGTTCGACGAATATATCGAGTGGTAAACATTTCTTAAGAAGGCTCGCTTATTGGCCACGGTACGGCAACATTGACTGTTCCACGTGTGTAGCCGTCGTATCATTGCTCTGTCTTTCGTTGATGTTTGCTTTGATCTGCGGCGTTTTAGCCCTTATGTTAACACGAGATTCCAAGGGGAAAATAAATTAGGCCTTGAGGGCACATTTCAATATGGAAATTAAGATGGTCCCCCAACGTGCGTTCTTCAGTTCATTAAAACCAGCCCTGAGTAGAGGTAATGACATGTTTTATGTCTGCCTCCGAGAATTGATTTCAAGGGCATTTTTATTTTGGTAACAGGGAGGGGCGGATTAGGTTAGACAAAGACACTGTGTAAAAGCCATATTTAGCCAATTCCTTCAAGCCTGCATCCTAGGAAATGCAGTTGTAGCCATTGTTATTGTTATACCATCATGCTCTTCTTGCCGTGGCTCACATTCTTTTTTAAACTGGCCGCATAACCTATGTCTCTGCGGAGTTGATCTGCCTCTGTTTGTCCATACTTTTTGGTGTCTTGTAGTAGCACTTAATATAAAGAGTAGTGACATTCTTTCTATCATTAGCAGTTTTGCAGTATATAGCAGCTGAGTATCATGTAGCTACATTTGGAATTGGGGCAAGACTGTGTCTGTGTCTGTCTGTCTGTCTGTCTCATTAAACTGATTTGTCCTCCAAGCCTGATACTTTCCTATCTGCGACCAGCTCAGATACTCTCTCAAAATATTTGAGGGGTTTAAACCAGAAGTCCCCAAAAAGGACTATAAATATGAGAGAAAAAAAGAATTCAAAAGACAGTTTACACACCACCGTTCTTGTGGAAATGTGTCTAAAGGTGGGCACACTGGTGCCGGGTCATCCTCTTGTCCACGGGTCCAAAGACCAACAAAATAGAGATCGGCACTGGAGTTGAAATAAAATGACAAGTTTGTTAATCACTCATAAGTGGGACAACGTCCACACAACACTCAAGTGCTGCAGGAGGTAATACACTGGCTTCACAAATCATCATCCCTTTTATACCATTTTGTTGCAATGTAAGGATGTGAACAGAAATGGAAAGAACAAGTTTATAAATGGCTATCAGCAAACAAGGAAATATGGATAACCACTTGGTCAGCAAAGTGGGAGGGGGAACAGAAATGCTTATGGCAGCAGTAAATGTTCGACAGTTAACATCTGAGACCATGTGCACTGGCAGCTACAAACCCCCAGCAACTACATTGCTTAGCCATGTCAGGAGGTCAACTAAAATAGATAACACGAGCAGAGTGAAAAAGACGAGCAGCAGAGGACAGAAGAATTACGAAGGAAACAAAATGGACACCACAGCTGAAATGGCTGTCGCTTATGCTAACATCAAATATTACACGTTTCCACATTCTGTTTAATCCTGAGCCAGTACCTCGCTAAGGAAATTAGCAGTGGGTCCCTAAAGGATCAGTACTACTGCCCGTTCTTTTTAACATTTAGCCCTCCTCATTATTTCACATTTTGCCCATCAGTCTGTCCTTCTTTGGTCCTATATTGGTGACAGTTGAGTGAACATCAGCTTCTCCAATGATTAAAGTATTGTGGAACCTATTCACTGTATACTCACTGGAATTGAAGAGTGAATGTCCAAAACTGCGTTCAGGTCAATAGTGAGAAAATTAAGTTTGCCTTTGTGAGAAGAGATCTCATTTTGCCTCTGTCCCTCTTCCAGAAAGCTGATTTTGGTAATCTGCAAACTATGGCCAATATTTTTATAAGTTGTCTAGGTGGCAGTTCACCTTGGTTGTAGATGCCACTATCAAACTGCACTTGTAGCTACCACTTTTCCCCTGGAATGAGGTCTCATGCTGTATGTCTTAGAAAGTCAGATTCTTACTTAAAGAAAATGTTTACAGAGCCATCTTGAAAAACTGAAATGACTGAGCACAATGTAATTTGATGGGAAGAGAATTCCTGAAGTTGTGGCTCTGATGGAAACTCAAGGTTGACTTAAGGGATTGTCAGGTGGTGATAATCATTACTCCACAGAACACTCACAAGAGTGTAGCCATAGATTACATATTTTAGGTACTTGAATTACTGGCTGTTCAGATACCTTTAGAATAATGCCAGTTTAAACAAATATATCCACCTGCACTACGATCTGTATCCTTAGCATTCTACAGATCTGGTGCGCCATAACGTCTTCATATAAAAGGCTAATATAAAATAGCCATCATTTGTAATGATATGAAATGTCCAATATGGGTCTTCCCTTAGCCTGTCATTGTTTAATATCTATGTCGCCCCCTTGGCGAGTATTCTTAAGTCCTGGGACTTCAAGACATTGTCTTACGCCGATGACACCAAGCTTATCATCGCCATCGATGAGAGTCAGCCAAGAACCCGTGGAAATCTACTGGGCTGTCTCTCTGACGTGTCTAGCTGGATGCGATCACATTGTCTGAATGTTTGGAGGGGCTGATAAAGTGTGGAATAACACTTGTGGCCCACCGCTCTTGGCATGTCACCGCTACCCAAAAGTGCTGCCAAGAACCTGGAATTCGTGTTGGATGACTCTTGTGCGATGCAAGATAAAGTAAACTTGGTGTGTGGAGGATGTTTTGGACTCCTACGCATGCTGAGAAAGCTATTTAGATGGATCCTTATAGCCTGCCACAGGACGATTACCTATTCTCTCATACTGAGAAGACTAGATTGCAGCACTGCCCTATATTAAGGGATGACTGTTTACCTTTTTAGCCGTCTGCACCTCATGCAGAACAAGACAGCCAGACTGTTTTGTAATAGCCCCAAAAGAAGCTCAGCATCAGCCTGCCTCAGTCGTCTGCACTGGCTTCCAGTGTGGAAAACAGACAGGTTTAAACTACTCTGCTTCGCCCCAAAGTCACTCCATGAGTTACGGCCAGCGACACTGCGTGGCAAAGTTACTTTTTATAAATCCCCTTGAGCGTTGTGCTCTTCTCATCAAGCCTTGATCCTCAGTACACAAATCAGGAAAGCCAGAATGGGTGTCTGCTTGTTCAGTCATCTAACGGCACAATATTTGAATTCCCTACCTTTGAAAATTCACCTCACAGAGAATCCACTTGCATTTTGTAAGTGCTTGAAGTCTTGGCTTTACCCTCTGTAGTGGAATTGATTTTGAAAAGCCGCTGAGTGTTTGATCTAGAGCTGGAATGTCCCTATGGGGATGATGGCTGCGCTTTATAAATAAAATTTTTTAAAAAATGGAGCAGTGGTCGCCAGACATAATACGATTAACCTAAAAGAGAGCTATCAGGACAACTAGAGACATATTGGCTTTTCCCATGTGTAGGTAGTTAGGAGTACATATTTTGATTGGGCAGAAGTTGTGCGCGTCCACACAAGAAAGCGTTCCCTTCCACTCAGCTGTGATTTTGTTTATCCAGCTGCCTGAGCCACCAGCACTATGTCTGAGCTTGAATATTTGAGGGTCACACAGATGACATTGTAGCGCCGTTAAGGTGTCTTTGATAGCTAGATAATGTATGGTGTTTAGTTTTCTTTAGCAGCAGTACAAATGAGAGAAGTTCCAGCATCCTCACCTTCCATCATTAACATCAAAGTACAGTTCTGTGCTTGAGAGCAGTATGGGATGCCCAGGTTTACACTAATCTAAATGGAATTTTAGGTTTGGCTTGACAGTGCAGCTGCCACTTTTCCTTATGTGATCAACAAAAAAGAGCTATCAAAGTACTTCTGAGAGAGGATATTTGGCTCCACCCACCTTTTGGTTTCCTTGTGTACAGAATTTTCCTGGGCCATGTTTATGTGCTCGCATTAAGAATACAGCTTATACTGCACATAAAGTCTTGTGGCAAAACGTACACTCGATACCGCAGAACTGAGTGTGTTATAGTGGTAAGCCATTGATCATGGCTAGTTACCTGATCTGTTTATTAAAAAATATGATGATAGACAGTACGCCTTTTTATGAAAAGCATACGTTAAAGTTAATAGTCATTTAAGTATGGATTGTTTTTACTATACCTTAAAGCTTATAGATGGGTATTTTATTTCTTGGAGTCTCGCAGATTACCCTTGAAGTTAAGGATTTTGATGTCAGTGATCCACCCTATTAAACCATGGGAATAGAAGATATGCATAGCATTAACCATTGTTTGGCAGCTTTCTTTGGATAGACAGTATATTGCTTTGCCAACTGTAATTTTGTACAACATTTGTAATTTTTTACTGTATACTTGATATTTGCCTTTTGGAGAAAGCTTCTGCTAAATACAGTAGACTTGAGTTGGTTATGGTGACAAGCCAATGATAAAGGCTATATAGGCTTGATTGGTGTGCAGGGAAATGTTATGCAAGATGCCATAGGTCTACTCTGTTTATTATGACAAGTTATTATAAAGGCAGTAGGCCTGGCTTACTTATTGTGAAAAGCATATGGTAACATCAATAAGCCTCTAAATGTGGATTGTTATCACATTATGTTAGAAACTGTAGAAAAGAATTTGGTTACATGGAAACTCACAGATGACCATAATAGGCAAGGTTTATGGTGAATTCGCCCAAATGAACTATTGGGGGAAAGACGAGTTGCACTATGGTAATCCTCATTTGACTCTATTATGAGTGATTTTTTATTGTTTTGACAAATGAATTTGTACGTTTGTAATTTTAATACAATATACTCAATAGTTGCCTTGCGAGGAGGCTTATTACCAAAACAGTATGTCTGAGTTGGTTATGGCGACAAGCCAATGAAAATGTTTAAAGTCGGAATATTTCATTTCACATTTTTGTGTGGTTAATTAAAACCATTACAATTAACAAAACCATATACAGTGTTAAAAAGTTCCAAGTCAAGGGGGAATACACAACATTTTGACAATTAGCAGTCTGATTGTTAATAATGGAATGTTACGGTAAAAGCAGTGTGCCTGACATATTGATTTTGTTTTAAACATATTGTATTTGTCGATTGCATATATATTACAGCACCCTGTGTATCAGGGTCATCAATTAAATCACATTGCATTATGTCACTAAAGCAATCTATTTGTATGCCTGCCATCCAGCAATGCCACAAAAGTATATCCCGAACGATAACAAACCCCCCACCCTTTCCCCTGCGTCGCATCATGTCCATATAATCCCCACCACAGCCTTAATGTCCTGCTGCCAAGTCATATCCCAATAAGATAGATCCCCCCGTCTTCACCCCCAGCCTGGCGCCCCCCCCAACCTGACCAGTCTCAAGAATTATCCCTATAAATGAACCTCTTCCTCCACTAGTTGCTCCAGCCACAGCCCCAGGTAATCTGCCCATCTTTTCCATATTTTATAGTGTTTGCGTGGACATCCCCGGGCCACAAAAATATGGGCTGTTCCAGACCCATACAGAAGTCTAGGCCGTTTTTCCATGCGGTCACCGATGGAGCTCGAGATGCCTTCCATGCTCTAGCGATGTCCCGCTTTGCTAGTGTAAGGCCAAGCCGCAGTAGATGCCGCTTATATATCTGACATATTGATTTTGAAAGGCATTTGTTAAAGTCACTTGGCATTTAAGGGTAGATTGTTATTACTCTGTATTAAAACTTATAGATAGGTATTTGGTTACATGACCAGTCACAGATTCCCTTTGTATAGATGGATTTTAGTGTTGGGTACTGCCTTTGATAAGCCCCAGGGAGAAAGAATTGCACTTAGCTGTCTGCCAGGATCTTGTAATAAAAACAAAAGCATGAAAAAAAAACATACACCCATTAAAACATGTATATTCATTTAGATACATAGAGGGCTTTTGGGTCAGCTTTGTTCAGCCATTGGTCTGCCTGAATGCCATTTACAGCGTACTGCATGGGGTAACAGTTCCATGCACATCAGGCTTTGGCTATCTGGCCCTGTGAATGATGGCATTTTCTGATCACATGTGTACATACACCTTAAAATGAGTGTAATTCCATGTCAGGGTTGGTTGGCAAGCCCATTAGTTTTTATTTTTCTCTTTTGATAACTCTTTAATTTCTTAACTTCGCCTCATTTTATTAGAATGTTTTTAAGAGGATACTACAGCTCTCCAGGCACTGCTAAAAAGTTGCTTTCTTGCCGTCCATTCTTTTCCGGAATGCTGTTGTCCATGGTGTATCATTGTTTTACCATTCCAAGATGGCTAACACTTTGGGTGTAACTGTGATGGCCACCCTGCGACTTTAAAACAATGATAGACTATTTACAATACTTATGCAAGATGGACTCCTGCTGCTAGGTTTAGTTTTGCCATAGTGGGAAATCTCAGGCTTCTAGTGTAATCATTAAATACATTGGACCTATACACCTTTGTTCATCAACAAGGAGAATAGAGAAGGAGCAATCAGTTACATTATACACCATGAACAGTGAAGCCCATTTAGGGCCTCACAAGAATTATTAAAGAGAAATAGTGTAAGTAAAAGGGTGTTATTGACAAATTAATTCAGCTTGAATTATTTAGTCAATAAGTATTAATATTTAGTCATCAGCATTACAGAGTCAAATAATCCATTAGTCTGTATTTCAATACAAGATAGAATACAACATTAGTGAGTATTACAAATAAAATAGAGAAAATACAGCAAGTGTGTTCCATAAAGGAATTCCCTAATCTAGATTAATCACGTTTATGCATAAGAGTTGAAATTTCTTATATAAGCAAAGAAAGGTGTCAGCTGGGAAATGAAAATAAAGAGTTCTGTTGAGAGAACTGGAATGCTGAGGAATGAAGCCTTCGCATTTAGGCAATAGAGAGTTTTGCTAGCTGGAAAGTATTCTCAGATATAAATCAGCAGACATTCTGGATGAGAAAGAGTATGGCTCAGAGGGATCCCTTCCGGAAAAAGAAATCCCTAATTCCCCTAACCTGCTCTAGGAACACACACCAATATAAATCTGCTAAAACATAATTTCAGCAACTGATGCATATCCCGTATCCAACGTCCAATCAGTTTTCAGCAAACCTTGGGGGCAGGTGAACTAATTAGTTTCTCATGTCTTTACAAAGGACTGCAAAATCATATCCTTGAATAGATGCATCATCCACACCGTGTGGTTCAAACAGTCCTTACCAAGAGTCGCGTTTCCTGGTATATCCTCTTTTCACTGTGAGAACTGCACTGTCGGCTTTCTAAAACATAACAAATGCCTGATCACTAGCTAAATTGTTATTTGTTCGTGCTTGCAATACCAAAGTTACCTACTACAAATATTGCCTTTATTATATGTGTGTTATGTAGCATAAAATTTTGCACTTTCCAGTTAAATGAGTTTTGTTTTCAAAATGAGAACGCTTGCCCTATTAAGTTGCCTCCCTACCACCCTCCCCGATGGCTAGAACAGCTATCACAATTTATCACAAATGAATCTCTAAGGTGCACCTTCCTTCTTTGCTGAGTCATCTATCATACTCTCTAAGGTCTGCATTGCTTTTAACGATTTGTAAGCCTTACTCTTTCTTTTCCCCATTTCTTCCCTTCTTTGCCTTTTGCTTTCTTTCTTTCTTTCTTTTTGTTTTTAGGTAACATCTAAATCCTTTATACATAGCAAATAAGCATGTTAAGCATGTGTGAATGATCAATATAGATTTTAATATAATCCCTAAATATCTACTGCAGCTATTTCCAAGCCAGCTACTTATAGCATAATCTCCTTTACCTAAGGTTCCTAACACCCTGGTTGTTTATTAAGTTTCTAATTTAGGTTTTAAGTTAGAAATGTTGTTCGCAGATTCTTCTATCATCTTACTCTTATTGGGTAAATATTAACAGCAGTGTTGAGCTTTTAACATCATACAGTCCCCGTCTTTCTGTGCCAGCAGTATAGCTAAATCTAATTTATCTTAAAAAACCTGATCTAATAGTTACTAATCCTGTATTGAGTGCTAGCAAATCACCAGATGTACTAGTGACTGTTGGACTTGGCCCTATTTGCAGGGTCAACCCTGAACTCTTTGCCTTCCTCCTGTAATTTGTCTGACCTGTTTTTGTTGGTTTTATGACTCTGGGCACTTTACCACTGCTGATCAGTGCTAAAGTGCATATGCTCTCCCTATTGTAAATTGATGTATGAATTAGTGAAACCATGATTGGCTGGTTTGGTTTATCCTTCAGACCCTAGTACAGTGCACCAGGAGTGCCCAGGGCTGGTAATCCAAATGCTGCTGGTGGGCTTGCAGCACTGGTTGTGCCACCCACAGAAGCAGCCTGTAAAAGTGTGTCCAAGGCTTGCCATTGCAGAGCCTGTGTGCAGTCTGGTACTGCCATGCTGATTGGACGAGTACACCAACTTGCCAGTTCCTAAACCAGGGCTCAAAAAATTCACTCGACCGCTCGCATTTGCGAGTCAGATTAATTCAGGACGAGCTATTTTTAGGTTCTACTCGCCCTTACTGGCGAGTAGGAATACAAACTGACACTTGACCTCTGCCTCTGAAAACAGGGGAAATGTGACAAGATAACAAGATTTAAAAGCATTTTTATTGCTCATTTACTTTGTGAGCAATAAAGATGCCTTTAAATCTTGCTAACATGTCACATTTGCTCAGCTTTCAGATTAGAGGTCAAGTGCATTTCAGTTGGGTCCAGGAGATTTTGTAGGTTACTAGACCTGCAGGTCTAGTGCATTTTCTTTGATTTTTCGAGCCATGTAAACCTTCCCTTTTTTTAATATCCAATACCCCTATGGTACCCCCAAGGGCAGGGTGCATTGTAAGGATAAGGTAGGACAAACCCTGAGGTGTGTGGCATGTCCTAATAGTGAATTACAGCCATTTTCGTTTTTCACTATTGCAAGGCTATCTGTTCCCCATAGGCCAGAATGGGCAGTTTGATTATTACATCTTATAATCCTAACTGAGTCAGGGAACATGGTAGAATTTTGAGTTTAGTATGCCTGAACTCAGAATGATAAAATACATCTTTTAGTGAAGTTGGTTTTAACATTCTGTGTTTGAAAATGCCACTTTTAGAAAGTAGGCATTTTCTGGTCTAACCATTCAAACCTGCCTCTGCTAGGCTGTGTATTCCTTGTCTGGCGTTTGAGTGACAGGGTTGGGGAATTCCAGGAGACAGGGTGAGGTGTCCCAGTGGTGAATAGAGAGATCTGCATGCAGATGGGTGGGAGGAGTTGCACCTGGGACCCGAATAGGGATGTGCCTTCCCTCCACAATGCTGGCTCCACCTCCTGTGGTGCATCTGATGTCTCTGCCCTGCTCTCTGAAAGGAAAGAAGGAGTCATGTCAACAAAGTGCTCCAGGACTGACCAGAACTGGTTTGGACTAGGCAAAGGCCTGTCTGCCTTCAGAGAACAAAGAGAACCTGAGTATAAATATTGGGACCCAAACCCAAGAACTTTACATCACTTTGGGAAACAAGAAGAAACCTTTGCTGAGGAGAGGAACCAGAAGAAACTGAGGAGAGACTATCCCTAAGCTGAAGTGCTGCTTGGGGGATTGGCCTGCAGTGGTTGCCTTACTGCCAAAGAAAGGAGAAAGAACTTTGTGTGCACTTTATTCAACTTGTGAAGGATCTCCAAGGGCTCGGAAAAGAGCTTGCCTCCTGCTGAAGTCTCAGGGACAACAGACTTCACCCACCAGCTCGCCAAGATTTCTTTGGAAGTGCCTGCTGTTTTGCGAGGCTTTCTGAGGAACTGCGTGTCGCAAGGAGCTGGAAGCGCGACTCACGAACAAGACGCGTGTCGCCGAACTGCCGCTTCACAGCACGAAGCGCCTTGCATCGCCGGACAAGAGGATCGACGTCGCAGCAGATGCCGCCGCATCACTGGGAAGCGCGTCGCAGGGCCTGTTGCGGCTCGCATCGTGTGGAAGCATCTCCCATCGCCGGAGAAGAGGATCGACGTCGCAGCAGACGCAGACGCATCACCGGGAAGCGTGTCGCATAAAAAAAAACCCCGCCATCTTTGTTTCTTTGCACCAGATCTTCAACGCATCACCGTCCTCGCAACACTTTCATTGTCTTGCGTTACGCATCTTAAGGTACATTGAACTCTGAGTTTCGCAGTTACCATCTTAAGAGAACTAAGCTAATTCTACCATTCTAAGGACAGTATTGTGGATTTTTGTCGTTTGTGGTCTTGTGATAAGTCTATATAAAGAATACTTATTTTTAATATAAAACTTGTGTGGTGTCCATCTGTAGTGTTGTCACTTAGTTACTGTATGTGTTCACTAATGCTTTACACACTGCCTCTGAGATAAGCCTGTCGGCTCGTGCCAAGCTACCAAGGGGGTGAGCAGGGGTTATTTTAGGAATGTACCCCCTTACCCTGACTAAACGCAAGGGCCCCTACTTGGACAAAGGTACCTACCTCTGCCAACTAGAGACCCCCAAATCTAACAGTGACTAGCTTATCTACTACTGTATAAAGCGTTCTAATTTTCTCGTCATTTAGAACTACTTCCTCAGGGTAATGATTGCATCCAAAATATCTACCACTATATGTGTCCCTTCAATTTTACTGCGTTTGTGTTTGAGATTTTTTTCAGTGTTAGGACATCTATTCTATTTACTCGATACATTAAGGGAACTGTAAAGCTAAAAAAACAAACAATATCAGCAGGTAACAGGAAAAAGGCTTCAGGGATAACCGCGTTCTCCCCAGCAAGTATTTGGACAGGCCCTCCAAAAACTTCAATATTATGTTCACAGCTTTTTAGCCCTATGTGCCTAGTTGTAATGCGATTTCTCCTTTTGTAAAAACATAGTTTCCCTTCCTGTTGTCTTTCTAATTTCAATATGAAATATATCATTTTCTTTTTATACTCCTTTTTCTTCTTCTTTCCACACATTCTTTAAAACCTATTCTTGTTTTGTTGCCTTATGAAATGTGTGAGCTCTCGTTTCCTCTAATGCCTGAATTAATTTCTTTTTTAATGGCTTAATTAATCATGTCAAATTTTGTTCATACACTTTATCAGTATCTATCGATTTTAGAAAGGATAAAATCATAATTAGAAAAATAATATTCAAAACAATTCTGTCCCTAAAATAAGACAAGCAATATACTACATGTAACTGCATATGGTATGGGAATATGATGGCATGTTACATCCTCAGTAGCTAAAACAGGTAAATGTGCATGGACTTAAAAATCCTTATCTAGAATAAACATTGGATGTTAAGTGTCCATTCTAAGCATCTATAAATCAAGTTTTTTTTAATTTTCTCTCATCTTTTGTATGTATAGGTGATGTAAGTGCGGGTGTGGATCTCAGTGTTTCTATCTCTGGGGTAATACTAATACCAACTAAAAGAATTATGAATGTCATTGTAATGACTATTAGTGTAACAGCAGTCGCTATTCTACATCTAGCCGTGGTGAGGAAACTTGTTTGTCTACAGTCAGACAATCAGTAGAATATAGCAGAAAGCATATTTAATAATCTGCTTTGATTTCAGCTTGTGCAAAATAAGTAGAACCTTCAATGATCAAATTGCAGATATTTAATTCAGTTTATAAATAATAGACTGCGTGAGGCATCCCTAGCCCTACTTCATCTTATTTTCAATATGTCAACCCTTCTATTCTACTGCAACCTTGGCCTTGGGGAAATATTATTAATTCTTTTCGTTTGTTTTATTTTCTTTACACAATAATTGTCACATTCACTTATTAGTTGTCCCCTTCTTTAGTTCTATTTAGACATAGTCCATTATTTGTAAAACCAGTTAGTGTTAAATTGAATTAACCAGGTGTCAATTACCAAGTCTATTTTATGATTTTGTCCTTGATAAGCATTAGTACAGTAGGTAATGCCATTGACCTCTGGGTCATTTGTTGGTGTATTTATTCTTCTTTGTTAGTAATTTAGGGATATCGCTCCCATGTTTTCACAGTGTGTGACCTTTGATCCCAGCAAGCCCTTTCATTTTGTTCCATGAGGCCTGGATAATCTTCGTTGCCACGTATGTCCCCATCATAGGAGCCAGATGGCTTACATTCATATATTTACTCTCCTCGTTGTGTGCGAATATGTGATGCACCTTCTGATTACACTTGGATAATAAGATGCCTGCATGATATTTTGACTACTAGCTGTTCACTGTGCTCATTCAAACATTCCTTACTCTAATACTAATACACCGCACACCATGCACAAGCACACTACCCACCATGCACAAGCACACTACCCACCCTGTACGCTCCCTGTACGCTTCCGATTTAGAAAATAGAGAAAAAATGTATGAACAAAAAAACACCACTAACATCGAAACTGGATAAAAATTGGAGATATTCATTTTTTTAAATTGTAAGGCAAAAAGCGGCAAGCAAAAGCATCATTTGCAGTTGACTATGACCTAGGCTTGATTTCAGGATGACTGTGATTTTGTGGAGGTTGGTTACACCAAGTCTCTGAAATGGAAGTAAGAATCTTCTAGCTGAAAAAGGTCCAACCCTGTGACCAAGTTCCAGCTTTCACCAACTGTAGAGGAAGTTCCTTCTGGTCAGCCCTGCAGACTTTAGCTCGTGAGGTAATCGTTTTAGGTATCGGGCGTCTCTCCAGCCAAGTCTCCTGCAGAGGACTCTGTAGTAAGCTGCGCCCTCTTGAAGTCATGAGTCTTACTTACTTTTGTGTCTCTTAAGTAGGCATCCGGTAGCCTACCACTTGACCCTTGAAAATCAGTTCCTCTCCCTGGGTGCCAGAAGGAGCAGTCCTTGATTAACGTACCTCTTCCAGCCAGAGTCAGGAGTCGTCTTCCAGTAGGGCTTTCTTCTTCAGTTGTACTGCTACCAGGCACAAGAATGTTCTGAGGTGGTAGTGGTTGAGGTGCCAGATTTACCCTGTACAATAACCTGTAACTCAACTCATTATGTCACTCAATCCGAACTATTTTCTCAATGTTTTCAACCTCCTTTTGCCTTTCTATAAAATTACTTAGGAGTCACTGCTTCAAGATGACATAACCTTTCTGCTACAAGGGAGGGCAGCTTCATAGCTACTTCACTATTTAAATAAGCTGTTCCACCACTTGACAGTGTTTAACCTGGTTCTCTGTCCAACTGTGACCTCTGCCTCGTTGTCAGTGGCATCACTGATTCATATGCTACTCCTGCTCAAACAGCCTAAAATACATCAAATACATTTTATACAGTTAATTGTCCACTCAAGTTATCAAAAATATGATTTCACCAGTAAATCAAATTTTGAAATTTGTGTTAAATAACATTGAGTAACTTTTCTAGCATTTTGTCAGGCGTTGATACAGAATTAAAAATTTTAACCACATCCCGTCCTTTTCTTTGGAAAATATAGATGAAACTACACAGTGAAATCATTTTTAGGCCTACAGGCACTGTAAAGACACACATTTTAAATATATAGTGTTCCACTCTTTTATGAATTAGATAGCCTGCCTTGTGGGCTTACAAGGTACTTTTTAGGCATGACTTATAAATATATGAAATATGTTTTCTACATCCAAAGGCACTTTTCTTTGCCATGCGTTACTGCAGTGCCTTTAAGCTGCTGCCAGAAGATAGCAGTGACCCTGGCAGACATATACTTTTGATGGCTACTTCTACCACAGATTCGTCATCTTGTGAGCCCCGAGGCTCCAGGGATTTTTTTTCAGTATTGTTCCAGAGTACCAGCAGGTGGCATTGTGCAGCTCTAAATCCTGCTTTAGAAGTGAAATCCAAGCCCAATAGAAGTGCTACTGTTGTAATCTCTCCATTTGGAATGTTCCCTGCACCCCTCCCTTATGCTCGCACAATGGTATGGTCATAGAACCCTGCGATGAAGGCTGCCTTAGAATGTTGACAAGGCTGACTTCGTAGGGGATGTGCCAGCACGACAAGCAAGCTGAGGATGCAGTAACTTTACTATTGAATAAAGAAGTTATTTTCACTTACCTGCGTTGGTCCTTACTTCAGCTACCTTTGCAAAACAACGCCAGTGCCTTTCTTTTTGTGCCATTTGATGTAGATCCGTGGCTCGCTGCCAAACATTTTCTTCATTTCTGACTAGATTATTTTTCTACACTGTGCATGCAAACTTGTCCCCGCCTAACACCACAGGGTTTAAGGCTTTTAGGGACTGTCACAAACAGATGTCTATGACATCCCCCATGAGGTCTGTCTCTGGTGTCTAGAGTTGTTGCATGACTCCAAGGCTTGTGAGGATTGTGCACGGATGAACGTTCGGATGAACTTCGAGGCGAGCTGGGACCATGAAGTCAGCACTGACAGAAAGTGCATAATACCTGCTCCTGCTCTCAATGCCGTTCTTGCAACAGATTCTCTTCCCAGGTAAGTCGAAGAAAAAAGCAAAAAGTCAAAGCAGCAACCATTGTCTTTCCGCATTTTTAAGCAGAAATGTCATGTGGACATCAAGATGCTGCTTGGTCCTGGAATCTTACTAAGGAACTGATTCCCGCCAACTTTGTTCAATGCACCCAGACTTTCCAGGTGCATCTGTGACATCACAACAGTTAGTCTTTCACGGATACAAGGCTGCAGATACATGGCACCATTGTTGCTCTTTCTGGTACACCTTCAGACATCACGGCTCCAAGGAGGTCTCCACTCAAATTCCCATTTGCAGATCCCTCCTTTAAGCCATCTGTACCTCTTGATCCTGCTTCGGGGTATGCCCTGACACCAGGGCCAATGCTCAAGTGGACTTAGATCACAGTGCCAACACCCATGCCGGGTCCTGCCACATCGAAGCTGGCTGTGATACTGACGACACTGGATTAGGAACTGATTTTTTAGTCCAACTCCAAAACAAATCTCACTTGACCTCAATCAAAGTCATATCATCCGCCACAACTAGGCCGGCATCATTCTGACTCTGGTCACTTGCTTTTAAGGAAAATCATTTACAAGCTCTCCACAACTTGTTTTGAGCTGGCATAATTTCTGAGATGATAATGGTGATGAGGGGGATGATGCGCAACATTATAATAATCTGTGATTGGATTTGGTGAGGTCAGGGTCATAGACACCTCCCCTGACCCTGACAATGTGTTGAGTTCTCTCCCGGCCACTCAACGGAGGTATCACCCTCTTTGCAGTGGTCATCTGGCATGCATTCAAAGTTTTGGAGCTGCAGCTACCATCCATTAAGCTCAAGACCAATATGCTGACAGAGGTTCTGAGTCCCGGACGGGCATCTCCTGAGCTGCATCTCCTTTTTAACAAAGCTCTCATTGATACATTAATGGGCACCTCAGCCAATCTTGCTTTTGCCCACCTGTAAATAAGCAAGTGGATAGACATCACAGACCTGCTCCATAAAACTCTACCTTCTCTACCCAATCCCTTCTCTGGAAAGGCTTCTATAAGCAGGCTTAATCCAAACCCATTTCCTGTAACTCAACCCTAACACGGAATTCCAACATATGGAAGCATTTCAAAAGCAAGAGTTTTCTTCTGCTAGTCTCACCCTTCACTCTCAGTGCTAGATGGCTCATATGGAGACACTCTTACGCATTGCAGAATATGATCAGCAAGATTTTGCTGACCGTCCCTGAAGAAGTTCACTCCAAGGTAGCCCAGATCATCCAGGATGACCAAGCTGCAACAAAGTACTTTATCTATACTGGTGTGTACACTACTGACTGTTTAAGCAGAGCAATTAGAATCAGCGTGGTGGTTCAGCACCATGTGTGGATGAGAGCCACTGGTTTTTAGGTGCCATCCAAACGTCATTATTGGCTATGCTATTTGAATGCATTCATCTCTTTGGAATTAGGGCAGAGTTGGCACTGGGGCGCTTTAAAAAACACAAATTGGTGCACAACAAGCTTCCTAGGCCTTTTTTACATGTGTGGCAGTGGCCCCAGCAATTTCACCTCTTTCAAGACCTAGGTACCAAGGCCCTCTGCCTCAGAAACCTTTACAAGGTCGGGGTTGATGATCTAATCAACAACATCAAGGCCGGCAGGGTCAGTAACCTCTCCCTCCCTTCAGATTCCAAGTGCTTCTGTTTGCCCTCTGCAGCATATTTCTCAGTTGTAGCAGGCAGGATAAATTATTTATCTCCAAGTGTGGCAGAGCACCACATGTGACAAATGAGTGCTCCACATCAGTGCCCCAAATCATTCAACAAGGATACGCCCTGCCATTTCTGTTAGACCTGCTGCATATCCCACCCAAATCAGAGCAGCTTTCAGGAGACCATTTATCCATTTTGCGACAGGAAGTTCAGGCTTTTTTGGATAAAAGAGCCATAGAGAAGTCGCAGGCATTGGAAACAGGGACTGGATGCTACTCCTGTTACCTTCTAGTGCCGAAGGAGAAGAGAGGCCTTCATCCTATTTTAGATGCGAACCATCTCAATTTCTTCCTGAAAAAAGGACAAATTCAGTTTACTCATATTGGCCCATGTTCCACCTGTCTTGGATCCAGGAGACTGGATGCAAGCACCTGACCAGCAGGAAGACTACTTTCCCTCAGGTGTTACTATAGTTGGCCATGAGCAGTCTCAGTTATCTGTGCTCTCCTTCGGCCTCATCAATTCCCCTCGAGTGTTCACAATAGTGATGGCGTGCTCGCAGCACACCTTCTCAGGGTGGTTATACCAGCCTTCCCATACCTAGACGACTGGCTATTTAAGGCGGCCTTGCTACTGTCAGTCCTGAACCACCTTCAGGTGATAGCAAATCACTTCAACATATGTGTAATTTTCGATCAATGTTCAAAAGGCACACCTGTGTCCTTCGCAGAGGCTCCTGTTTATCTGATCCACTCTGGAGATGGTGCAGTTTTGAGCATTTCCTTGTGGTGTGATCAAGTATAATACATTCAGGCTATGATCTCTGTTTCAGCCTCATTCCTGGGTCTCTGAGAGAGTGTCTCTGAAACGTATTCGTCTCCTGACTCATGTGGACTAAAGAAACCTGTTGGATTCCATCCAGGTTTCGGAAGAGTAAGCACAAAACCTGCTGTGGTGGCTGCTTAACTATAATTAGACCGGTGGCAGAACTGTCTCCCTAACCCACCCAGACTTGAAGATGGTGACTAATGTGTTGCTGCTGAGTTGGGGAGGCACACCTGTGTCCTTCGCAGAGGCTCCTGTTTATCTGATCCACTCTGGAGATGGTGCAGTTTTGAGCATTTCCTTGTGGTGTGATCAAGTATAATACATTCAGGCTATGATCTCTGTTTCAGCCTCATTCCTGGGTCTCTGAGAGAGTGTCTCTGAAACGTATTCGTCTCCTGACTCATGTGGACTAAAGAAACCTGTTGGATTCCATCCAGGTTTCGGAAGAGTAAGCACAAAACCTGCTGTGGTGGCTGCTTAACTATAATTAGACCGGTGGCAGAACTGTCTCCCTAACCCACCCAGACTTGAAGATGGTGACTAATGTGTTGCTGCTGAGTTGGGGAGGCCACCTGGGGGAGATAGATATCAGTGGACTCCGGTATTTGGCGTAGACCTGCCTCCATCAATCTATTGATATTGGGTGCCATTTGCTTAGCTTTGAAAGCCTTCCTGCAAATCATCACTGGAAGCCTAGTTTAGGTTCTCAAGTACAACACTACCATGTAGTACTGAAACAAGCAGAAAAGGGGTGGGGTCTTGTGCCAGGACTCTCTGAAAGTGGCTTAGCCCTCAGGGCATTTTCCTGATTGTGAACCACCTGTCTGGCTCTTTAAATGCCAGGGTGGACAAACTCAAACGCCTAGTAGATCATGAATGGCACTTACACTTGGAGCTGGTGTAGGGAATCTTCTAGGAATGGGGAGAGCCATGGCTCTATGGTTTAGTCACCGAGAACGTGCACTGTCAACACTTTTACGTGCTGAAGTTCCCAAGACTGCTCTCTCTTGGAGATGAATTGCAACTAGAGTGGAGCTAAGGACTGCTCTGTGCCCTCTCATCTCTACCTCTCCTGCCCGGAGTTCATAAGAAGATCGAGAATTCCTGGGCCCAAGCCATCCTAGTGGCTCCGGATTGGGCCAGGAGAGTGTGGTACCTGAAACATCTGGGCCTGAACTTATGATCAGACCGGCACCTTGGAAAATCTTCAGTTGCAGCAGCAGGGCAGATTAGGGTCCTGCACCTGGGAATGTGCAGTCTACACCTCAATGCGTGGTGACTGAGCTTGAGTTTGAGGAATCTGTGGTTAAATAAGGTATCCACAAGAAAAAGCATTACCGAAGTTGGGTAACTTGTTCTTTTTGTCATATTTTTGAGTGTTGTAAATGCATACGGCAGCCCACATATTTAATTTATTCTTCCATGCCGTAGGTGGATTTAGAAACTATCAGAAGTTAAATAGGTCAAAGGGAATTCCAATTCAATGCACATGTTTTAGAGGGGAAGCACAAACACCCTTAGTACTGTTAAGTAGTGCTACATTTTCTCATTTCTTTCTTAATCCAAATGCTTAAAAACGCTTGTCTTGTACAATGTGCTGGGCACACCTTTCTAGCTAAACACATCATGTTACTAAGGCATCAAGAACTGGTCTGTGAGGGCCCTTGTCTCATCCCACCTGTTTGAACCATGTTCTCTATTGATATGCTAATCATTTTCGGTACCAGCAGCTCTAACTTACTGGTGTCCTAATTTGATGGATGGAAATGTCGTAGCCAGCAGTTAGTTTGATTTTTGTCACAAGAAGATGATACTGCTTATTGAATTACTGATGCATTCATATGATGAGGTCCATAGACCTTTTTCTCTTGCCAACTCCATAAACTGTGATCTACCTATCTCCAGGAAAGGATATTTCCAGTGCCTCATTTGCTATGGGGATATGCTCTTCATAATGAAATATCACTTTTGAGAGCCCCTCAGTTAGCAAACTTGTCTGACGAAAACTCATTGAATCTGCCTGGCTATCCTCCAGCCCCTGTGTTGATACACTGGACCCCTCCTGGTATCTCCTTGCTCTACCACATCCCTTACCCACCTGTCTGCTTTGATGTGGCTCAACCCACAGTCTTTTACACCCTGACTCGGCTGCCCTCTGAAGCCTTCTTCACCTGGCTCGCCTTGTTTCTACGTACTCCCTCCCTTTTGTAGAGCACGCCATTGTTTTCAGGTCTATTCCTGCTATACATATACCTGCACATGTCTCTGTGAAAACCTTCTCGTACTAATTCCATCCACTTTGAACCTGCAAGATTACATATTCAAGTAGTTTGGACTAGAGTCAGTTTAGAGAGTCCTTGCTGATAAGCAATGTTTGCCGAAACCATATGGTTCCAATATTGTTTACTATCCTATAACACTAGTAAAAGAATGTAGATGGCAGAATGGTTGGGGATGTAGAAGTAACAAGAGTACAGTGACCATTATGGTGGGTAACTTGTAAGTTTGAAACCTACACTACATGATGTACAAGATAATCATTTCTTGTTTGAGTCTGGAACTCCAGAGTCTTGAAACTTACTATTACTCCATCTGTGAATTTACTCCATCTGTGAAAACTGTGGCAAAAATTTTAATTTTTATAGCCAAGGTAATGTTATCATTGACCACACAAGGTATGAATTGTTACAGATTTTTTAATCTGGCTATAATTGACTTGAACGCATGTACATATTTGTCATTAAGAATCAAAAGTAAAACATGTTTTGCTGTCTCTTCCAGATCTCTCAAAAAACAGATTTATTGAAATCCCTGCTGACGTTTGCTTGTTTGCACCACTTGAGACCTTAAACCTGTATCATAACTGCATCAAATGCATCCCAGAAGGTATTAGAAACCTGCAGATGTTGACATACCTAAACATTAGGTGAGTGACGATATTTTTATATTATTATTTTACACAATAACTCGGAGTGCATTCGACATAGAGATACTGTGGTAAGGTACTAAGGAACACCTTAAATAATGTAGGAATTACATTGGAAGGGTACCAGCAAGGCATTGATGAAAATAGCTACTTGAAATGTAGCTTGTATATTAATGACCATAGTAAAATATCTGCCTGCAAAAATGTGGACATACAGCTTATCTCACCATCTGTCATTTGCCATAATAATGCTAATATTGAAGTTAAAACATGAGTTTCATTTAGTGGGTTTATTGGATTTTGGAATGAACAGCTCATTACATGTTTTTATGGTCTAGTTTTTAGGTGTGTTTTTGAAATCTGTATTTTAACATGGATACTTGAATTGAATATCCCATGTAAGTAAAACTTAAGACCACAACGAAAAGGAAGCAGTTAAAACAGATTAAGGTTGGTCATTATATAACTAAAGTTGAAATATGTATTTTTCTATATTTTTTTGTTGGACATGGCCTGTAAAACCTGTGATTCCCCCCCCCCCTCTTTTTCAAATTAACGAAAGAACAGATAATCGTGTCCCAATATTTCACTCACAAAGTAGATACTCAAACAGAAATGAAAAAAGCTTTCTTTTTTACTTGATTTCTGTCTTGAAACATTTTGAACAAGCAAAGGTGCGCATTATCACAAATGTTTTTCCTAGTTTACAAAAGTTGTTTTATTTGCTCCTTTCTCTTACATTGTTCTTTTCTAGTAGACCGTTTTTAGTTTGGCTTGGCTTAACATTGCTTCAACAATAATTATGCCTTGCTGCTTAATGGACTCCTAGTAAATTAGGGCTCGATGTACGAAGGTCAAAATAGCGATTTCCTAATTGCAATTTTTTGAGAATCACAATTAGGAAATTGCTATTCCTAATGTATGAAACTCATTTGAGTTTCATTAGCAATTCGTAGTGTCACAAATAGACCTACCTCCTGAATATTCACGAGGTAGGTCGCAATTTTCGACCCACTACTATTCGCTGCCATCATAGGGATGGTGGTCTGCTGGGGTCAGCAAACACCCCTATCTGCAATTGCTTTTACTTAAAGTAATCTTTTTTTTTTTTTAACACAGCCTGTTTTTCTTAAAGGAAAACGGGGTGCATTTAAAAAGAAAATAATGAAACTTTGAAGTTTTATTTTTTAAGAGTAGGCAGTGGTACTCCTAAAAAATATATTGCCAACCATTCTCAAAGGGGAAAGGGTCTCTTGGGTACCCCTTCCCATCTGCGAACTTGCTGCCATCATTCTTCAAATGGCCATTCTTAATGCCGTGCAATGTCCCTTTTGGCAACAAAAATGCTCATGGCAATCAGAAGCCGCCCCTCTCGTTCATTAATCCCAGTAACATCAGTTTGGGCTCCGGTGCAATTGACCTGCCCACAACATGCCTCAGGATAGCGCTTATGTTGTGCCAGTAGTTTTGTATTATTGGACATTCCCAGATAGTGTGAAAGAACGTGCCCATGGCCGTTTGCACTGTAGGCAATGGGGATCGAGACTCTGGTTAATCTTGTGTAGTGGTGTAGGGCTGTAATAGATTCAGTGGAGGTCTTAATTGTATGGAGATTGCTAGCGTTCTTGGTGCCATTTTTGTCTCTGTCCAGTCCTCTTCCTCTTGTGTGCCTATGTCCTGTTCCCACCGTTCCCTCAATGTCTTCAAGCTTGGAACGAGTGCCCCCTAGACGATTGATATATCTCACCGCTGAGATATTGTCCATCTTGAGTAGGATGGTGCACCACTAAGCTGCGAATCGCGAAGGATCCGGCCAGGAGCTCTGAACAATTGATGTGTAATGATTGCTCGTGCTCGGACCAATGCCTGCCTGTAGTAATGTCTCCACAGCGGGCACCCCAACCTAGACGACTGGCGTCTGACTCGATCACCAAGTCCAGAGCTGATCCGAAAATGGCCCTCCTATTCCTGGCCTGCATGTGTTCAAGCCACCAAAGAAGTTCCGCGCGTGCCTCTTGCGAGAGGGAGACCTCCTGCGAATACGAGAGACCGCGATGCAGTTGAAGCGTTATAAAGCCGGATAGTGCAATGGGCCCGGGAAGATCGCTTGTATCGAGGAGGAGAGAAGCCCAACAATCCGGGCTAGATGACGTAACGAGAATTACTCTCTATCTAGGGTCAGGCGTAATTCCCTGCGTATCAAACAAAACACATCTTCTGTTGGGGTAAGCGGCAACACTGCCGGACTGTATCGACCTCGAAACCCAAAAAAGACATTTGTTGGCCTGGAATATAAACTGATTTCTGATTGTTCAAGACGATCCCCGGGCTCTGCAGAAGATTCTGGGCCATTCTGAGTTGCGTGATCAGGGTGTGCTTCTCCTGGTGCATCAAAAAGATGTCGTCCAGGTACATGATCAGACAAGCCCCTCATGCTTGAAGCCATTCCATGGCCGGTCGCAATACCTTGGTAAGACACCAAGGAGCTGCTGATAGCCCGAACGGCAGACACGTAAACTCGTAGATGAGGCTGCCCCACTGGAATTGTAGACCCCATCAGTGGGTCGGAAAGATGGGTATGGTAAGGTAGGCATCCTTTAGGTCAAGCCGCACAAGCCAGTCGTTAGGGAGTAAAACATATCTGAAAAGATGGATGCCCTCCATCTTGAAATGGCAGTACACCACCCATTGATTGAAGTCTCAGAGATTGATCACCGGCCTGAACCCCTTGTCTTTCTTTTCGACAAGGAAGATATTGCTCAAGAACCCGTGGGGATGAAGGGAAGTTTGAACAATGGCCTTTTTGTTTAGGAGTTCGCGCACCTCCGTGTCTACTATCTGGGAGCCCTCGTGAGAAAAACGTAGTTGCCTGGGACCAGAGAGTTGCTGGGAAACCCCATGATACTCGATGCGGAAGCCCCCACTGTTTGCAACACCCAAGCGTCCCCTGTGATTTTTGCCCAGTTGGGACAAAACCATTGCAACCTTCCCCCCACCTCTGGTAGGAAAAAAGAGATGGACCTTACCGATGGGTCCACTAGGTGCGTTGTTTACTCCTCGGGGGTAACCTTTCCCCCCATGACCTTTGCCGTGTCCTCTTGAGGGGTAGAACCCCCCAAACTACTTCTGGTCCTGCCACTGCATGTATCTTTTGGTCTGGAACTTATGTGGGTTCTTGGAATAAGGACGGCCAGAGGAGCGCCCCTACCTCTTACGGTCCCTCCAAAGATCTGTTGGCTGAAAACCGCTCAGTCGATAATGCTCAATTGGCGTGGCCAAGAAAACAGAGCTCTCTGCGCCCAGCCCGAGAGGATCACAGGATCTATCATTCTCCCTATCTCTTTGGCATCCTCCGCCATATCCATGATCTTGGTAAGCGGGCCCAAAATATCTAAGAACTTATCCTGGCAGGAACGCCAGGATTGGTCCAGATCCTATTTAGGGTCCTTAATGAACTTGCCAATGAAGGTTCCTCATCTGACTCCCTTTTAGGGGCGTCTGAGTCGTCCCCGGTATCTCCATCTGCCCAAGCGGGGGGACAGGAATCGTCATCGGGGGTTCCCTCCGGTTGAGAATCCTCAGGCTGTTCTAGACTATCCAGGCGTCTCTTAAGGAAAGCCTGGCGCAACCTCTCAAAGCCGTCAGACAAGGTGGAACCCTTGTTAGCCTTACCCGGGGCTTTACCGTTGCCCTTACCCTTAAATGGTTCCCTAGTATTGGGAGGAATGGCCTCAGACCACTCACCCTCAGTAGAGGAAACCACCCTGCGCCGGACCGTAAGTTTGATGATATGACGGCTCAGGGGTTCAAGGGCTGATGAAACTGCCCTTTCCAGTGAGGCATCTATTGCATCCACTAGCCCCAAGTGAATGGGGAAAAGTGACTGGTATTCCTCCTCCGGCTCCCAGGTATTAAATTCACCTGCAATGATCTAAACTTGTGAAAAAGAATGGCCAATGTGGTAGACAAAGGCACTAGAGCACCGGGACAACCTGAAAACATTCCCTGATAATAATTGGTTGTGCCAATGTTTGTTATTAACAGTCGACCTGAACAAGAAGCTCCATGGGGAAAACCGCCCTGCTGGAGTGAGTCACAGATGATAAGACCTGCCAAGCCCTAAATGACCGTGAAGCTCTCGGGCACGAGGAAACTGACAGTCCGCACAGCAGGAAACTATCATACGCCTGCCAGAGCCGAGGAATGTCAAATAAGATGGGGAGCGTCTCCTCTCTCCTTTGGCTAGCACGCGCGCCACGCCCTCTTATCGGGGTGAGCGGAGAACCACGCTGGCCGAGAGCCGCACGTCAGGTCCACAGAATGCGGAAATCTCACAGGGTGCGGATCAGCCAAAACCAGCCCGGAACAGACAGTGTGTCGAACGAGCTCATTTGCACAAGCCGATATGGCTGAGGAATCTGACTGAGATTAGAGCTCCCGGAAGACACTCCGGATCGCACCAATTTTACCCCGGCCGACATGCAGACCCTACGGTCGAACACCGGCCCAATCACATCCAACACAGTGTAAGTAGACCATCAAATATACTTTTTATCACCACAAAGCCCAAACTATGCCCTACACATAAACAGAATCAAGGAAAGGCACTTATCTGGCTGCTGAGCAGCGAAGAAAGAGGAAGTGCTGTTCCCTGATTCTGTTTATATGGGACTGCCTTTATGGTCACTTGTTTTGTGAAAAGACTCATGGGATTTGTTGTCTTTGTTGTTTATTGTTAAGGCTGCTGAGCAATAAAATGGAAAGAGAAAAGCATAATCCTAGCCTCCGGTCCTTACATAGAATTCACATAGTCTATGCATGAGATAACTAATGCGAGGACAACCTGAATGAGGGCTTCAGGTTGAGAAATCTACCAATTTTCCGAATCATCCCGAACTGGAGAAAACAGGATACTACTTGAGGCTTCATACAATGTTTTTTGTCAACAAGAACTCCAAGACTCTTTTCAGAGTTCTTTGGCTGAGGAGGGTACCCATTTCAACTGGCCAGAAATTGGAGTTTCATAAGTTTTGTGTGCCTCCAGTCAGTTCAATCTCAGTTGTATCAGAGTTTAGTTTAAGTTGATTGCTCTTCATCCAGTCATGGATAAATAACATTGTATTTTGGAAGAACATTTTGGAGTCTGAATTGTCGTTAGCAAAAAGAAATTGCAGATCATATACTCAACATGTGTGGATCAGCACCAGTTTATTTTAATAGTGGGACCACTATTTCTTCCTTGAAGAAACTAGAGACTATACATTAAATTAGGGAGTCATTTTCAGTTTCAAGGATTTATGAGACTGGATTACCACAACATTTTTATTCTTAACAGCTGGAGAGGGTTGTATTACCAACCCAGGTTCTCTTTAATTTGTTAATAGGATCATCAGATAGATGTTTCTTGTAACAACACAATTTGACATTTCTTTTTGGCTAAGTGAGAAAATATTCCATGTCTTTTTACTAGATGATATAACCCATTGTCTTTCCTCATAACTGTACACAAATTATCCATTTGATACAATACTAAGTGAATCTAAAGACCTGCATAATACAATATAAATAAGTGTAATTTAAAAAATCGATGTTTTAAACTGCAGATACAAATGGAATAAAAAAAGTGTACGAAGATAGCAAAAATAAGCATTATAATCCTCTAACAGAATCCCTAACAGGTTATGTAGAAAATATAGTAGGAGGCCATTATGCCCATAACCAGGAAACAAGAATGCATAAAGTCAACTGAAAAATGAAAGTGCTGAGATGCCTAAGCAGATTGATAGCTTCCTTTGTCTCCCAATACAGCATATAAAGTTAAATATACACTATATGAAGGCAATATATAAACAGTACATTAGACCATACTGACAACTATCATAAGGATTAGAAACAAATAAAGCAAAAGGACTTACAAACAGAGAAAAGAAAGCAAGCCCTGTATTGTCAGAGAAAACTCATACTCCAAAGTAAAAACTATTTAATCAACAAAAGTAGAAAGCAACACTGACACCCTCACAAGAACACATAGGTCCTCATTATGAGTTATTTTATTACTGTATGTGGTAACCACCATGTCTTTAAATCTGGACCTGGGAGATGGGATCATTTATTTCTGGGTCCCGTGGCATCGGGTTTACCAGGAGTGGGATCACATCCTGTTTAAGCATATCCGATTTTAGCGTAACAGGAATTTGCAGCCACATATTAAATTACCACACATGTTCAAATTATAAAAATTCAGCAAAATTACATGATCAAGAGGAAAAACATTATTTTTGTGAGCCTCGCAAAGGAAGTTTGGTCATATGACACCAGTGATTGGCCATTTAGAAGCTTAAGTCCCACCCCCTGCATCCTAGTGTGGAGTAATGAACTGTCAGCCTTGAGCTCATTGCTTTTCAAGGGGGAAATTTGCTTGTTCACCCACAACCATGTACTTACTAGGAGCCTTTATGGATCAAAATGTGTGCAGCATCGTCACACCTTGTCTTCAAAAGAATAAGGAAGCACACATATTTTTAAGAGGGAGCGTCTGGTTCATCAAAGAAATGTAAAGATGACCCATGCCTCATGGTGAAAGCCAACCCCTATGAAAAGTAAGGACAAGCCAGTGCCAAAATATTAATGCAAGGCTGCAGTTTCCACCAAGCCAAAGTCAGTGGGGGATTGGAAGAAGTGATTTAATGATCTGAGAGTAAGGGAAGAGACCTCCTTTCCAAACACCAGTTTGGAGCACTGGGACTGGCAGTGCGTTCATTTATTAACCTCAGCCTCCTTGAGGGCATTGCACGAGCCGCAGAGGTTGGGGGAGCAAAGGAGTCTGGTAAGGTACAATAAATGTACATTTTTTTAAATGTAAAACTAACTAACAAATAACTTATAAAGCCACATTTTAAAACCCATGCATCTTATAATGCTATGGAAATCGTTTCACATGGCTTCACATTATATGGGCTATGCATAAAATATCATATATGAATTTAAAAGGCCATGCATTTTAATGTTTTGTGACGAATGCGGTCTTCACAATTGTTTATAATTTTTTTTATTCAAATAAAAGGTTTATATTTTTTGAAGATGTACCTCTAGATAAATGTATAGGATGCAATTGTTAAATTAATATGCATATAAGTATTATATACGAGGTTATCTGCCTTTTCCTATGGGATTTGAGTGTACACTATTGTAATGCAATTTTGTTTATAATGTAACAAAATAGTTAGCAAAATGTAGTAAAGTGTGTTAGTTTGGCAATAATAACATTTGAAAAGCTGAAATATCGGGGGAAATTTTAGAGAAGGAGGAGGGGCTCCAGGGTGCAACTTCAAGTAGCCGTGCTACACTTGCCAAACGTTCTACCAGAAATCTACAGTCACCTCAGTGTAACCGCTCCCCTCCTTGACAACTACTACCACTACAATTCCTACCACAAGTACTGGAGCTACTACAACTACTATGGTAACTTTCCCTCCTCTTTGCAAACAGTATCTTCTTCAGATACAGTGCAGGAATCACATCTTGAAATGGGTGCTTCTATGGAGTCAAGGCAATTGACTTCTGAGGTTTAAGATGGTCCTCTGTTTTTGATGACTCTTCAGAGCATAAGGAATGGGGCATAGAAGGTGAGGCAGCTACAAACACCATCTGCTCCTCTCAGACCTGAGCTTCCAAAAAGTGCCACACCACATTCTGAGAAATCTATTGTTCGCCAACAAACTTTGACAAACATTTAAGGCTGGGAGAAATGGAGGCTTCAGAAACTGTCCTTCTGAATCAAACCAGGGAAGTTTGTAAAAGCTTAAGCGAGATTAGAGACACACTGAGGAAGCAGGTCATATAGCAACAGAAGCAGGCATGTTCAGCAGTGTTTTATCACTTTCACCAGAGAAGAGAATGGCATTCTGTTCAGTATGCCCGAGCCATGGCCACAGAATCTGAGAGGGCTAATTGAAGGCTGTATCAAGGATTTGCAAATCAGCCTTGTAAGAGACAGTTGCACTAGTGTGGCATCTTAATGGAATTTGTGATTGTCCAAAATGGCAGAGGATCCCTTCTTTACCAACCCATGTCACCTCAAGGCGCAGCTGCTCCACTACTCATTCATACCCACCTAAAACATGTTCACAGAATTCACAGCAGGTGATAAAGGTTGGTGCTCCCCACAACTTGTAAGGAGGGCCAAAGTCTGTAAAGAGTAGACAAGAAACACTGTTACATTAGTGAATACTTTTAATATCCATACATTCTAACATAAACGCAATTCACAATCATAAAGGAACATCAAACAAAAAGAATCATGAGGCATCATTAAGCTTCAGTTCTGCCAATGCCCTTCTCCTCTCCCTTAAGAAGATGAATAATCTCCTTTAGTCTAGCAGGAATAAACTGGGTTCTGTAGACAATGCACTTCTGAGTTTCACCCTCTACTACCGGTCTGACTGGGGCAGGGTGTACTGGGGGATTTAATCAAAGGGTCAGCCAGGTAAGCTGGAGCCAGCGGTCTACTACAGACTGGGCTGGAATTGAATCTCATCTCCTCCTTGGGTAGGTGAATCAATAAGGGCTCCAATGCTTGGCAAAGTGCAGACTAGAGGTGGTCACCTTGTATCCGTCACCAACAATCGTGGTGAGAAAACTATTCGCCCGCCCCCCACGCTCCTGCCACTGCTTGTTCAAACTGCCCTCAGTGCTAGTTTCAACAGTCGGGACAATATAGTCAACATCCCCGGTATTGAAGAGTCAGTCGACTCCTTCAAGGGTGGCAAATCGGTTAGAAATGAGGGCATTATAAACCACATTATTATTATTATTATATTTATATTGCGCACGAATCATTCCCCAAGGGATCTCTCGGTGCCTGTGGAGGCAGGCTTCGACGGCCCCGGCAGCTCAGTTAAATAGCCAGGTCTTTAAATGCTTCTTAAAGATGGTTAGATCTGTGCAGGAGCGCAGATCTAGAGGCAACAGATTCCAATGCTTGGGTGCCAGATAGGAGAAAGCACGCCCACCCATCTTCACTTTCCTGATTCTTGGCGTTTGGAGGAGTTTTTGGCCGCTAGATCTTAGGCAACGGGCCGGAGAGTACCAAACCAGCTTATTTGTAAGATATGCCGGACCCTGTCCGACCCGTGCCTTGAAGGCTAGGCAGAGAAGTTTAAAAAGAGCCCTCTTTCTGATCGGCAGCCAATGTAAGTCTCTCAAAAGCAGGGCAGATGGCGTGAGTGGCGGTTTATTCAGAGCAAAACGGGCCGCCGTGTTTTGTACAACTTGTAGCCTTGACAATAGATCCTCCCTCACTCCTACCAGGAGAGCATTCCCATAATCCAGTCTACTGACTAGCGGTGACTGGATCAGAACCCTTCTAGCAGAGAGAGGAACCCACGAGAAAATCTTCTTTAGAGTGCAAAAACATTTCCCTGTTAAAGTTTTAACATGTTGTTTCATGGATAGATTGTTATCTATAGTCACACCCAGGTTTTTTGCCCATTTTTTAGGGGAGGGGGGAGAGCCTAATGCTTCTGGCCACCATTCATCCGTCCATAGTTCCTCTGCCCTACCAAACAGTAGAATCTCCGTCTTGTTGGAATTAAGTTGGAGATAGTTGTTTTTCATCCAACTGGAGATTTTAATCATGCAGCTCTTAAATCTCTCTCTGGTCAGCAAGTGGTCCTTTTCTATGGTGATTAACACCTGAGTGTCGTCCGCATAGGAGATGGTTTGGAAACCACAGGATTCTATAGTGGTAGCCAACGAGGCCACATAGTTGTTATACAATGTGGGGCTCAAAATAGAATCCCTGCGGCACCCCCTTCTCCACCACTGCGGTCTGAGAGGCAAAAGTGTCTATCTGTACACACTGGGATCTGTCTGATAGAAAACTCCGCACCCACTCCCATGCCCCTCCAATGACACCTATCTCCCGCAGTCTATTCAAAAGAATTCTGTGAGCGATGGTGTCAAAGGCCGCCGACAGATCAAGTAGGACCAGCACAGTCGGAGTCCCCCCATCCAGTAAAAGCCTGATGGTATCTGTTACCTCCACCAGTGCGGCCTCCGTGCTATAACCGGCCCGGAAGCCCAACTGGGAGGGATCTAACAGGCTGTGCTGATCCAGATGATCCGACAGTTGGCGGTTTATCAGCGTCTCCATGATTTTGGAGCATCCTGGGAGGAGCGAGATGGGTCTATAATTCTGCAGATCGGCACAGTCCAACGATGGTTTCTTAGGCAAAGGTTTAATAAAAGCCTTCTTCCAACTGGCCGGAAAAGAGGATGTCGCTAGTGACAGATTACAGACTTCCGTTATTGGGTATACAAGCTCTGTGGCGAAGTCCAACAGCACATACGGGGGGGCTATATCAGACGGAGAGCCTGACTTCAAGCCTTTCAATAATGGTAACACCTGTTCCCTGGTGATGGTTGCGAACGCCTCCAGTCACTCCGGCGAAGAACTCAGTGTTCTGACTTTCTTCCCAGTTTTCTGGTAATGGCTCAAAGGAGTCATAAATACTGTCTATTTTATTTTTAAAATGACTCGCTAGCTTATCGCAGAATTCCTGAGTGGAAGGACAAGAGGAGTTGGTTACACTAGGGGCTGTAAATTCCTTTAGATCCTAAACAGTTCTTTAGAGGACCCCTTTGCCCCCTCCATGCGGGTGGCCAGGAAAGTTCTTCTTGCCGAATTGCAAGGCTCTCAAATTCTGGGGGATGTCATTATGCTTTGGCAGGGAACGATAAAGCCTGATGTACTTGCTGGGTTTTCAGAAATAGCCAATGCCCGACCCACCATCCTTGTTGCCCATATGGTCAAAAAGTAGCCTGAGTACCAAATATGGATTCTTGAAGTTATTACACATTCCTCAGGTGGATCCACAGCCCAATCCACACATTATTATTATTATTATTCTTACAGCATTTATTGAGTGCATAGCTACCCGAATCGGGCTTCCCAGTGCTAGCTATCCCTGCTGGAGGCCTGATCAGCTAAGCAAACAAGTAGGTTTTCAGTTGCTTTCTAAAGCTTTACAGATTGTCATTAAGTCTCAGACTAATGGGCAGAGAGTTCCATAGTTTTGGGGCAAGGTATGAAAATGAACGGCTGCCACCACTGTCCCTCTTAATTCTTCGAAGTGTGAGAAGGCCTAACTTAGTTGACCTGAGTTCCCTGTTGTGGGGTTTATGAAGTAATGAAGAATCTGTGCACCTGCTTTATGTTTGGCACGATGAGCAATGAGGAATTATTTTGTTTATTTTCAGCAAGTGCAGAGTGGCAGGTGGTGGGCAAGCTGACTGGAACCTCGGGACACCTAATAACATCTGTGTCGCTGCATTCTGTATGACCTGCAGCTTGCTAATCACTGAAAGTGGACTGCTTCAAAACAGAGAATTGCCATAATCCAGGTGTGTTAGTATGAGTCCCTGTTCTACTATTCTTCATACCTCTTTAGGAAGCCATTTGATCATTTTCCTCAATGCTCTGAGAAGGCCAAAGAGCATTGCTGCAGCGTTTTTCATTTGTAGTGCCAAAGTAAGAGTTTTAACCAGAGTTACACCCAGACTATTCGCTTCTGGTTTAGGGGATGGGCGATCTCTTAAGGATGAAGGCAAGGTAAGTTTGTCCCCTAAAGATGGTGTTATACCTGCTGCTCAGCCGGTGTGAATGTGCTGTGGAATGTTGGTGTGCATGGTGATGTAATGGAATGTGAGGATGTCTGGATGTGGAGAGTGTCAGTTGTAGGATGGGTTGAGTAGCAGAAAGGCTGCTCTTGGTAGGGCTCTACTTTACATCATAACAACTTATCCTGAATAAACCTACATAATACTTACATGAACTACGAAGCATCCTTCTACTTTACCACATATTTTGGCGACAATTTTTAAAAGAACCTGCGTCTAAGAACTTGATGGTGGAAGCTAAGAATAAGGGAAACACATTCTACTGAAATATCAAGCATGGAGTAAATTCTTGATGAAGGACTTCCAATTGAACCTGAGCGCGGAGTGTCAAACATTAATCTGGCAGCCCTGAGCCCTACCAGTGCCCTCAAGATCCGTCGGCCCCAACCTGGAAGTGCCAGATCCTGCTGTGTTTCTTCGTGGATTTATTCCTGTTGACCTGTGGACAACCTGCCTACCGGGGTTTACTACATAGATGATCTGCACGATTATTCAAAGTGTGTGAATTTTGCCTTGCTGAAGAGGACCTCGCTGTGGAAAATCAGACTTGGATTCTAGCAGTTGTCGCATGTCTGTTCGTCCCCAGTTCTACGTGTGCTACAGGTTGTTAGCAGAGCTTTGGCACAATAGCCTTAGCACCGGCAGCAAGAGCGGTTCGTTTTAGTCAATTTGGACTATGGTTTGCCATTGATCAACTACCGGTGAGTCTTCAATGGCATTTTCAACTGTTGTAATGCATTATTTAAACGTTGCACGAGTCAAACGATGCACACGCCCGCTTACCTTCAGCTGGGGGATCTTGCCGATTTCTATCAGAGTCCTCTTGTCGCGATCTAGGAATCTTCTTTTGTGACGTTCCTTGCTCTCTCCACGTCAGTACGGCTGCACGGCAACGCTTGGCGCACGCATTATCCCTGAGCCACCCTGCGCTCTTTACGCATGCGTGTCTCCGTTTTGTACCCGTAGTCAAAGCTGTGGTGATTTCCCAACTGTGTTCCCGGTTGCTTTACGGCTTTCAACTTAAGGACTGATGACACTAACAATGGGCATTGGGAAAAGCCCAGCTAGCAAGTGCACCCGCATGCGTGAGTGTGGGAGGCTGCAGTTCTTAGCATCTTTCTGGGCTGTGGAGTTTGCTGTCCAATGTAGTAATCTCACGCATTGGTTCTGCGCAAGCTTCTCCAAGGTTGGTGTTCTGGCATCGTCACATATTTGTCTTTTTTTTTTTTCCCAGTCCGGTGCAACGTACTTACATCATGCCGCTTACTCCCTGCACTGAACTGCATTGCGTTCTTTATTGCGATATATTTCTGCAACAAGGGAGGCGTTTTGGCAACTTATTAATACTGAGAATTGTATTCATCTTGACACAGTGTGCCACAATGGAACTGTGCATATCTTGCTTATCATTAACATTTCTTTAGGGTGAGAGACCACTCACCGGCGTGGTGGTTTCTTTTCTCATTGTTTTTGGTGTCCATTTCTTAGTCCTCATTACACGCGGTTGTGTCACTATGCCAGTTTTTGCCAAATGTGATTTGTATGTGTGCTGATTTTATGTATCTTGATTCTTGTTGTTGTGAATGAGGTGAGGTGAATCCTGTTGCAGAGGTAAAATGCTTGAGATGTATTAGTTGTTCTGCCCTTGTGTTCCTTTATTTTTATGTTTATTTGCTGCCATGTTCCTTTTGTGGATGGTGTTGTCTCTCTATGCAAATTGTCATTTTCTAGGAGTGCGTTCATGGGTCGTGTATGGCTTTACCTAGGAGTGTGTTGAGGGGTGGTGTGCCCTATGCATTTATTTTACCTAGGAGTGCATTGAGGGGTCGTATGATTCCGGCAATGCTTTGTGGGGTTGTGTGCTTGATACTTAGTCATAGCGTTTTATCCTATTGCTGTGTGTAGTGGTGTGTATTTAGAGGTGTGTTGCCTGACACGTGTAGTTTGTTAGGTGTACAGTGTAGTGTTTGCGTTTTAGGGTTGGTTGCTGTTGTATTAGCACTAATGTTTACTTGAATAGTTTTTCGTATGTTTGGTGTATAGCTTTATTCCACACATACCGCCTTTACTTCGGGTTTGCGTGAAGGGCTGAGTTGAAGCCAGATTTTGTAGAGTGAGTGTTTTCCTTGTGATTGTTGTTTTCCTTACATCTTATTGGGTGTTTAGTTATGCATTTTCTCATGTTCCGTGTGGAGCGCCTGTCCACACGTACCACCCTAACTTCAGGATTGGGTGAAGAGCTGAGTTGAAGCCAGATTGAGTGTTTTCCTTGTGATTGCAGTTTCTCTTACTACGGGTAAGGGTGGACGGCAATGCTTATGCCGTCTGTTTGCTGTGGAATGTATTTTCCATATTTCCTACGTTTTTTTTTTGCTCATGTGTGCAGTGTTTCCTACCGCGCCTTGTAGTTGGTATCCTTCAGATGACTTTCTTGTTGGCCTGGACAGCCAGCTTGTTTTTGGTATCTGGGTTTTGTGTCACGGTTGCCGTCGCCACTGACCCAAGATGGCGGCTCGGGACTGCGCATGCGCGAGGAAGTCAGGCAGGCACAAAAGCCTGACTTCCACCGGATATCGCGCTTTGCGTATGAGATTTCCCGAACTTCTGTTTCATGTCGCTGCATCGGCGTCTTGTTCCTTTTCCTGTACCCGGCAAGCCTCGCTAATTGGATTTCTACAGACCTGTTTTCCCCGTGTGGTCTCTCAGAGTGGAGACCTCAGCCATCTGCTGACCATGCTGCAGCCGGTTGTTCAGCCCTGCTAGTAATTGGTACCGTTCTATCCTTTGGCCGGTTTTCAGAGGGGGGAGTTCCGTGGGCAGGCGGAGCGGGGGCTTTAGGTTCCGCCCGTCGGCCGGACTCAGCTGTTCTGCCGGCCGGACTACGGGCTGGTCGCTCTGCCTGTCTGCCGGATTTCCTCTACTCTGTGGTCCCGCCAATCTGCCCCAATCTCCCATTTAGCCTACTGCTTTTCACGGCTGGCAGAAACTTGGACCACTTGGGGCTGACTAACCTACTCTTCTGGTGTATGACTCATTGCTACAGGCTCTTTAATCTGCCCTGAAGACTCTCACTCAAATCCTGCTATATATTACCACGGGCGGATGCACGGACTACCAAGTGGACTTTTGAGTAACGGTAACAGCGAGTATTCGCTGCCTTTTTCTTTTTCTTTATGCATTGGACTTCTTTTTCTGAATGTAGAAGATATTATTTACAATGTTAGGAAGAACAACGGTCAAGCCTGTCGTGTCCTAAAGATGGTTAGGACCCATGAGCTCCTTCACTAAGCAGTAATGTAGCCAGAATGGTGAACATGATTATTGTTAACAAGAGTCTACTAATATAACACATAAGGAATATAGTGTATGATAGTCCTGCTTCCTCTACTTCTTTTCACAGCCCAGTGTTCTGGATTATTCTACCGCTTCCTCAGATCCAGTCAGGAAGAAGGGAGGATTAAGGTACTAATAAAGGGGAAAAAGAGTGGTTACATATAGTCAGGAATATAAGTGATTGCAAACAATGTCATCTAACCCATTCCTTCTTTGTTTTAGTTTCTTTAGAAGAGGGTCTCCTGGAAGGTGAATTACGCAAGGGATGCCTTCCCCTTTTTTCCTTGTTTTGTCTCCCTTCTTCCCCTAATCACCATTGTGACTTAGAGTTTGATAGGCGCAATAGGTGGTTGAGGGAGGTTGCGGATCTTGTCTACAGTTCCTGGGCGTTTCTGCAGAAATACAGGTGAGCTCTTGACAAACCTGGCAGAACCTGACAGAACGCAAAGCCCAAAAATAGAAAGAAATATATTCTGCCCAAGCGCCATGGAACTGAGCCAAGTGACGTTGGCAGATTTGGCCAACATGATTGGGAACTTACAGGCAGAGACCCAGTCCCTAGCCACACGCGTAGATACCCTGCAGAGAGAGAGGAGAGTGGACGTTAATTTAAGCCGACCAGGTTCTAGTGCGTCTCCGTCAGTAATACATGTATCCACTCTCCAGACCATTCCTTTAGCCCCCCCTGAACGTTTCTTAGGTGACACTGCTAAATTTGTAACGCTTTTCGCCCTAAGTGGGATGGGTTTTCCCAGACGTGGGACCCGTGCTCACTACGCCACTGGAGTCTAGCTATCCTGGCTGATGACGGCTGATAGCCAGAAACCGGTCCTAGGATGCTTGATTCCGGTCCAGGGAAGACATGGCTTGGCAGTTCGGGCTGGACTGTTCCCATGAGGCACAGGGTCAAGACTGATTTGCATATGGCCATGTCTAAACTGGGGTGGCGTAGTGGGCAAAAGAACGATGGATTTAACCCAGATCTCTTGACTGGGGGAGAATGTCTGCATTGTCAGCATTCCGTCCATCATTTGTTTGTTGTAACGCTTTTCGCCCTAAGTGGGATGGGTATTCCCAGACGTGGGACCCGTGCTCACTACGCCACTGGAGTCTAGCTATCCTGGCTGATGACGGCTGATAGCCAGAAACCGGTCCTAGGATGCTTGATTCCGGTCCAGGGAAGACATGGCTTGGCAGTTAGGGCTGGACTGTTCCCATGAGGCACAGGGTCAAGACTGATTTGCATATGGCCATGTCTAAACTGGGGTGGCGTAGTGGGATAAAGAACGATGGATTTAACCCAGATCTCTTGACTGGGGGAGAATGTCTGCATTGTCAGCATTCCGTCCATCATTTGTTTGTTGTAACGCTTTTCGCCCTAAGTGGTATGGGTATTCCCAGACGTGGGACCCGTGCTCACTACGCCACTGGAGTCTAGCTATCCTGGCTGATGACGGCTGATAGCCAGAAACCGGTCCTAGGATGCTTGATTCCGGTCCAGGGAAGACATGGCTTGGCAGTTCGGGCTGGACTGTTCCCATGAGGCACAGGGTCAAGACTGATTTGCATATGGCCATGTCTAAACTGGGGTGGCGTAGTGGGCAAAAGAACGATGGATTTAACCCAGATCTCTTGACTGGGGGAGAATGTCTGCATTGTCAGCATTCCGTCCATCATTTGTTTGTTGTAACTGCTAAATTTGCGGCATTTATCAGTCAATGTCTGCTACATTTCATGTGCAAGGCTGCTTGTTTTCCTACAGACCAGGCCAAGGTGGCTTTTGTTATTTCGTATCTTGGAGGTTCTGCCGCTAATTGGACCATACCTCTAATTGAGAGAGACGATCCCTTATTACATGATTATAACGCTTTCCGGAGAGAGCTCAGAAAATTGTTTGACAGGCACACCTTTACTCATTCAGCTGACACAGAATTATTGAATTTAAAGCAGGGAACCAAAGATTTAGCTGTCTGTATTACTACGTTTCATAGGAGAAGCGAAGTGCACTATTCTATAAAGGGTTGAGGGACGAATTAAAGGACGCCTTAGCTCAGGTAGTGGACCCTCTCGAATCTTGTTCAGCCTTAATTGATCTGGTAGTTAAATTAGATCATCGATTAAATGAGAGAAAAAGAGAGAAAAGTAAGGGGGGATACAACAGACTGATGATGTACCGAGAAAAGAAACCTGAAACAGGGAAGAGTACGGAAGACCCAGAACCCATGCAAATCGGGATATTGAGGGGACCGTTAAGTAGCGAAGAAAGACAGAGAAGGAGAGACAACAAATTATGTTTATATTGTGGGAAACAAGGCCACTTCCTTAGAGAATGTCCAGTGAAACCAAAACAGACAAGAAAATCGGAAAACTAATGAACCCGAGGCCTAGAGAGACAGGGTCCTCGGGTACTTCTGGGTTAATTGTCTCTTCTTTGTGTCATTCGCGTCATTTTTTTGTTACTGCCTGTCTATCTTGGGAACAACATACTCTAGAGGTCCGGGTAATGATAGATTCAGGTGTGTCAGGTAATTTTATTGATATTCTGTGGGCTAAGAAGTGCAACATAGATCTGGGAAGACGTAACAACTATTGACGGTAGCACCTTAAAATCTGAGCCCATTACTCACAGTACCATTCCTCTACGGTTAGACATAGAACAAAAACACTCAGAATATTTAGCATTTGATTTAATAAGTTCACCTCAGTTTCCAGTCATATTAGGGTTACCTTGGTTACTACTGCACAACCCCCTGATAGATTTGAAAGAACTGACTTTGGAATTTCGGTCTGACCTTTGTAGTGACCATGTTCCATCTCTGAAGAACACTGTTACTAAGCAAGTGGCCTCTACTACGGTTGAAGAAGGGTCCTTGCCTCTCATATACCAGGATCTTCGATGTATCTTTGAGGAAGAAGAAGCTACAAGTCTTCCCCCGCACAGAGTCTATGATTGTCGGATTGATCTGCAGGCAGGAGTAGTAGGGTGTATTCTCTTACGGAAAAGGAAAATATATATCTTCGAGAGTATCTAGACAAAATGCTCCAAATTGGCTTCATTCGTCCTTCCCGGTCTCCTGCCTCTTCTTCTCTTTTTTTTATTCCTAAGAGAGAGGGTGGTCTGAGGTGTTGTATCGATTATAGAGCGCTAAACAATATCACCATTAAGAACAGGTATCCTTTGCCTTTGATTTCCTCCCTCCTTGACCGAGTAAAGGATACAAAGATGTTCACTAAACTAGATTTACGCGGGGCCTATCACCTTGTACTTGTCAGGGAGGGGGATGAATGGAAGACAGCTTTTTGTACTAAGTATGGGTTATACGAGTACTTAGTGATGCCTTTTGGGCTTTGTAACGCCCCTTCGGCCTTTCAATTTTTTTATCAATGAAACCTTCAAAGGGATGATCAACGACTATGTCATAGCTTACATTGATGATTTATTGATTTTCTCCTCCTCCATGCAAGAACATGAAAGACATAAAACGTCTTAGAACGGTTAAGAGATACCAAGCTTTATTGTAAGTTAGAACGAGTTTGAGCTATTGGCATTGTAAATGACAATGCTTTTTATTTAAGTTTTTTTTTTTTTAAACATAAATAAAAGGCACTGTCATTTACAATGCCAATAGCTCAAACTCGTATAACTGCGAGACCTATTGCATTGCAAATGCTTGTTTGTATGTTTATTGTAGAGATTTGAAGCAGTAGCTTCGATTTGACCATAGTCAAAGGCTGTGTGGTGTAATTTCTGGTATTATAAGCCTGGACGTCCAGATCATGTGAGGTTACCTCCTGAGATGTAATTGGTGGGGTAGACGTGGGTTTTCACTTCATCTGTGCCAGTGAGCACAGTAAGTCGTTTCGTTTAACAGATGCCCAAAAGTATGATGGAGTGTTGTGTCAAAATATGGGAACGAAGAACAACTTGCCAAGCACATAGAATACATGATGAAATGTGCACCAATCTGTTCTCTATTCACCACTGGCATCAAATAAAATAATGTAAAAATGAGGGTGGGGGTGAATTGTTTATGAGAGTAAGCAAGGGTGAACAATTCTTCTAGATTTCCCTGTGTGGACCATCAGAAGAGTCGGGTCACTTTATCACCTCTGCTCTACTTTCAAAGTTCTGTTTCCCCTAAAGGATTCAATGTATTGTACCTGGAGCCATTACCCCAATATCAGCCTATCAGTTTCACCTCGTTATTGCAAAATCCTCACTACGGCTGATTAAAAAAAATATATATTATCTCGGGCATCCCTCAAAAACATTGCTGTTGCAATATGTTACAAAAGGTCGCAGCGGAGTTTTTTAAATTTCTTTTCAGTCATTTTCAATCGATACATTAATGTTATTGAACCATGCAAGATTTGAGTCGAGAATAACTATTTCTCACAGATACCCTTGCTAATAATGGACATTGTTTGGGGTTATTTATCACCAAAAATTCGGGCGATCATTTTCTGTGCATGGAATTAACACCTGCCTCACTTTTATTCTGCGGTCCATGTCATCATAGTGACGGCGCTGGCTCAGCTTGTGCGGTGCCACTTCCTATTATGTCAAAAGGTCAAAGGTTGTTTAAGTTAATTTCATGTGATGCCATCAGAGAGGCTCAGTGGTTATTCAGGGCCTCTTCCGTTGATGCCATTAGAGGGCGTGGTGTTCAAATGATACGTGATGTCACTCCTCAATGCACAGGCATGTCGGTGACACAGTGTCACTGGTGGTCACATTATTTGTTTTGCTTTAGAACTGATCTCACTATTTAGTGGCCATGATTAGGTAATCCATTTGATTGGCTACGCTCGCTGTCCGGAGGTGCGCTGTGAGTGTCTGTTATTGTTTTAATTGTAAACAGCTCTTCATGCACATTTTTGCGTTTCCCCAGTAAATCTTTAAAATACACGGCGAGCACAGTGTTCTCGAGACACAGCGCTGATAATTCCAAATGAAAGCTGTTATAGTGATGAAATCTATTGTACACGCGCCTGCAAGTAAGAATATAATTTCTGTTGTGATAGTGCTGAGTAGTGTCCATAATTGTGATAAGCTACAGATTTGCTATCCCCTCTGGTGGGATTTCGATTGTCAGTGACGCACAGAGTTGAAACGTATTTTGATATGGTGCGGCAAACTAAAGGAACTTAAAAAACGCTGCATGCTATCGAGCAGGAGTGCTAATGAGCTCGCGATTTTATATTTACATATTACAGAAATGTTCTGTTTTCGAAATGATGGAAGCGTTTTGTGAGCTATTGCAATGAACAAGGACGGATGCCATGAGGGTAAGAACTGGACCGTGGAGGCGAGACACTGACTAGATTTGTATCCATCAGTCCACCCACCCAGATACAGAATCAAATCTTACGCAGAAGTTTACGAAATGCATTTATTTGCTTCCAAAAATGTCAGCTGAATACCAAAAAATAAAGACGCCACCCCCAATTATTATTTAGCTCGGTGATTTGACAGTTTTATTGATATCTTAACAAGCAGGAAGGGGTGGCAAATGGTGTGCACTTTCGCGGATGCTTTGATGTCCTCACTGAGGACATCAAAGCGACCGCGAAAGTGATCAGGCAGTGCTTTTCAGGCTGCCAAATGGTGCGCGCGCCCGGCGCACATGCACTGTATTTGGAGGCCTGAAAAGCACTGTTTGCACTTCCAGATCCCCCTTTTACAAAAGCTCTCGCGAGAGCAGCGCTAAAGCGCTGGCTCAGACGAGACCTAAAAATGTCTGTTTCATGTACAACAAGTAGCTTTTTTGGGATTCATTATCTCCCCACAGGGTCTAAGCATGGATCCACAAAAGGTGACCGCAATTCACCGTTGGCCAGCACCACAAACCGTTAAGGAGACACAAAGGTTCCTCGGCTTTGCTAATTTTTATAGACGGTTCATATGCAACTTTTCCGACCTAGTCTTCCCTATCACTAGACTGTTAAGAAAAAGGGGTTAAGTTTATCTGGACTCCAGAAGCAGAAGAGGCCTTTCAGAAGCTGAAAGAGGTGTTTACTCAGGCCCCTGTATTGCGCCATCTAAATCCTGCCTATGCTTTTGTGGTTGAAGCGGATGCCTCCCAAGTGGCAGTGGGGGGTGTCCTTTCACAGGCTGACCCAGCTCAGGAATACTTCATCCGGTGGCTTTTTTTTCACGAAAACTAACCCCTGCGGAGATCAATTATACCATAGGGGATAAGGAACTTTTGGCCATAAAAAAGGTGTTTGAGGAGTGGAGGCAGTATTTATTGGGCGCCAATCACACCATCACCGTGCCAACAGACCATCGAAATCTGCAGTTCCTAAAATCTGCAAGAGCCCTTTCCATGAGACAATTGCGATGGACTCAATTTTTTAGTGACTACGACTTCGTTATTCGATACCAAGCTGGGAGGAAGGATGTGAAGGCGGATGCATTGTCCCGTTTGGGTTATGGTCATGAAGAGACCCCGACCGAACCACCTCTCATTATAGCTAGGGAAAGAATAATTGGAGGGATCTGTTCTGAAGAAGACTTCTTAGCTAAGGTCCAACACGAACAAGCCACTGTAGACATGGAGAAGGTGACAGGTACACACGTAACCACCAAGGATTCAGGGTATCTCTATGTAGAGGGAGGCATGGTTCATCCAACCTCAGAGTTGCAAAAACAAGCTTTGGAGTGGTGTCACTCGCATTCCCTTGCAGGTCATCCAGGGTACGAAAAGACACTAGAATTCTTACGAAGACACTTTTGGTGGCCAGAAATGGGAAAGGACACAAAGCATTTCCTTCAAGTGTCATATATGTGCTCAAGGCAAGTCTTCCCACCAAAGGCCGGTGGGACTATTACAACCATTACCTACACCTAGTCGTCCCTGGCATACTGTATCACTAGACTTTATAGTGGACTTTACCACCTACTGCAAAGGGACACAACACTTTATTGGTGGTAGTGGATTTATTCACTAAAATGGCTCACTTCATTCCTTTAACACGACTCCCTACCTCACAGAAATTAGCTTCAGTGTTCTTGCAACAGGTAGTCCGCTTACATGTCCTTCCGTCGGTTTTAATTTCAGATAGAGGGGCTCAGTTTCTTTCTAAGTTTTGAAAAGGGTTATGTGCCCTGTTACAAATAGATGCTCGTTTGTCATCCAGTCACCACCCCCAGACAGATGGACAAACAGAGAGGGTGAACCAGTGTTTTGAGCAATACATTAGATGTCAGATCTTGCAATCCCCTAAGGATTGGGATGAATTGGTTTGGTTAGCAGAGATATCTTACAACAACAGCTACCATGTGTCAATTAAATCCACACCGTTTCTTTACACATATGGGTATCACCCACAAACGATACTTAATCCCACGTACTCCTCCTGTTCGACGCTGGCTGCAGTTGAGTTAAAACAAGAACTACAAACACTACATAAGACAACTCGAACGAATCTAGAGCAAGCGAAGGCTAGGTATAAGGAAGGAGCTGACGCACACAGAAGGCCAGAACCCTAGTACAAACAGGGAGATAAGGTATGGTTGTCCTCTAAGAATTTGACGTTGAGGGGGTCTTGTAAGTTTAAACCCAAATACATAGGCCCATATGAAATACTCAAGGTAGTGAACCCGGTAGCCATGAAACTAGACCTCCCCACCTCACTGAAGATACACCCAGTCTTCCATGTTTCCCTATTGAAACCAGTAGAACCGGGAACTCGTCTTCCTGTTACTCCTGCCCCAGTGGTCATTGATGGGGAATCTGAATTCGAGGTTGAGAAGATCATAGACTCTAGGAGAGTCAGACGTAAGCTACAATATTTGATACACTGGAAAGGGTTTGGAGTTGAAGAACGCACATGGGAACCTGCTAGTAATGTGCATGCACCCCGGTTGCTGCGTACTTTTCACAGAAGGCACCCGGATAAACCCAGACCTGTGGGAGGATCGTTAGGAGGGGTGTACTGTCACGGTTCCCGTCACCACTGACCCAAGATTGCGGCTCGGGACTGCGCATGCGCGAGGAAGTCAGGCAGGCACAAAAGCCTGACTTCCACCGGATATCGCGCTTTGCGTACCAGATTTCCCGAACTTCTGTTTCATGTCGCTGCATCGGCGTCTTTTTCCTTTTCCTGTACCCGGCAAGCATCGCTACTTGGATTTCTACGGACCTGTTTTCCCCGTGTGGTCTCTCAGAGTGGAGACCTCAGCCATCTGCTGACCATGCTGCAGCCGGTTGTTCAGCCCTGCTAGTAATTGGTACCGTTCTATCCTTTGGCCGGTTTCCAGAGGGGGGGGGGGTTCCGTGGGCAGGTGGAGCGGGGGCTTTAGGTTCCGCCTGTCGGACGGACTCAGCTGTTCCGCCGGCCGGACTACGGGCTGGTCGCTCTGCCTGTCTGCCGGATTTCCTCTACTCTGTGGTCCCGCCAATCTGCACCAATCTCCCATTTAACCTACTGCTTTTCACGGCTGGCAGAAACTTGGACCACTTGGGGCTGACTAACCTGCTCTTCTGGTTTATGACTCATTCCTAAAGGCTCTTTAATCTGCCCTGAAGACTCTCACTCAAATACTGCTATATATTACCACGGGCGGATGCACGGACTGCCAAGTGGACTTTTGAGTAACGGTAACAGCGAGTATTCGCTGCCTTTTTCTTTATGCATTGGACTTCTTTTTCTGAATGTAGAAGATATTATTTACAATGTTAGGAAGAACAACGGTCAAGCCTGTAGTGTCCTAAAGATGGTTAGGACCCATGAGCTCCTTCACTAAGCAGTAATGTAGCCAGAATGGTGAGCATGATTATTGTTAACAAGAGTCTACTAATATAACACATAAGGAATATAGTTTATGATAGTCCTGCTTCCTCTACTTCTTTTCACAGCCCAGTGTTCTGGATTATTCTACCGCTTCCTCAGATCCAGTCAGGAAGAAGGGAGGATTAAGGTACTAATAAAGGGAAAAGAGTGGTTACATATAGTCAGGAATATAAGTGATTGCAAACAATGTCATCTAACCCATTCCTTCGTTCTTTTAGTTTCTTTAGAAGAGGGTCTCCTGGAAGGTGAATTACGCAAGGGATGCCTTCCCCTTTTTTCCTTTTTTTGTCTCCCTTCTTCCCCTAATCACCATTGTGCCTTAGAGTTTGATAGGCGCAATAGGTGGTTGAGGGAGGTTGCGGATCTTGTCTACAGTTCCTGGGCGTTTCTGCAGAAATACAGGTGAGCTCTTGACAAACCTGGCAGAACCTGACATTTTGTTGGTGTTTGTGGTGTGGTAGTGTGTGCGTTTCCTTGGTTTGGTTAAAAAGGGAGATAATGTATGTATATTCCTTTTTATTATCTTTAGCTTATCTTTTGTTGTACAGATGCATGATATGTTTCCATCTGTTATCTGCATGCTTTCACATCAGCACTTTGCTTCAAAGTTTATTTGCTTGCATTTGTTCTGATGCCCCTGTGTTGCATGTAATAGTTTTATCGTCGTCCGTTGCATGCACTATTTTTAATGTTATTCCATTTAGAGCATGTTTGTCATTTGTATAAAGAAAAGGAGATGTGTTATACCTGCGGCTCAGCCAGTGTGAATGTGCTGTGGAATTTTGGTGTGCATGGTGATGTACTGGAATGTGAGGATGCCTGGATATGGAGTGTATCAGTTGGAGGATGGGCTGAGCAGCAGGAAGGCTGCTCCTGATGGGGCTCTACTTTACATCATAACAACTTATCCTGAATAAACCTATATAATACTTAGATGGATTACCAAGCATCCTTCTACATTACCACAGATGGGTTGTTTCCAACTACCAAGACCTCGGTTTTCTCCCCATTTAATTTTGGGCAGCTTGCTGCCATCCATTTAGTGACTTTCTATAAGCAACTGTTTAGTTTTTGGGATGTCAGAACATCGTTGGGAAACAGAGAGACGAGAATCTGGGTACCGTCATCGTAGGATACCATAGTAAAACCAAGAGAGCATGTAATGACTGATAGTGGACAAACATACACATTGAAAAGTGTGGGGCTCAGAGAGGAGCCCTGTGGCACCCCACACTTTAACTGATGCGTCTTGGAGCAAAATGGTCCTTGGCTGACTTGAAATATCCTATTTGTTAAAAAGGAAGATATTCACTTCAACGCATTGCCAGTGATGCCAACTACTTTCAGTCTACGAACAAGGATGGGATGTGAGACATTGTCAAAGGCTGCGCTTAAGAATAAGCGCACCCGATCCAAGAATTGTTTTATGTCCTCTGTGGCCATTAGTAATGCAGTTTCCATGCTACAGCCCCAACGAAAACCTGCTTGTGTAGGATGCAGAATGTTTGCTTCCAGGAATTCCGAGAGATATTTATTGATTGCCTTCTCCAGAACTTTACTAGCAGCTGGTAGCGATGAGATAGGTCTGGGTCCAATGCAGGTTTGTTTTAGTAAAGGGCATATAATAGCGGGCTTCCATGAGTCCGGGACCACACCCCTTTCCAGAGAAGATTTGTACATCTCTGCCATAGCTGTAAGAATGGCATTTCCTCTTTCCAAGAGAATTAGCAAGAGGAACGGGGTCCAACGGGGATCCTGATTTGACCTGCCCTGCAATATCAAGGATATCTTTTTTCCGCATGGATGGAAACATGTCAAGTTCCACATTAGATTTACTGATAAAAGGCTCATCAAGAGTCCGGTTATTGTTATGATGTAAATTACATTTATAATAGTGCACAACTCACCCCGAAGGGTATCTCGGCGCTGCAAACAGTCACAGGCAGTTGGTGAAATCGGTTGGAAAAGAAACGATATGAGCATTTTCCTGAATCTGTGGTGTGCAGTGCAAAGCCAGATATGAAGAGGTAAGCTATTCCAGTAATCCAGAGCCAAGTAAGAAAAGACTATCCCCCCTGCATCTCGTTAGTCGTATATGGGGGAAACACAAAAATGCTTTATCCATGGACCTTAGATTTCTGGTCAGTAAGTAGCGTTTAAGATTCTGTCAAAGATAACTGGGACCTTTACCCCTTAAGGAGTTGTAAGTAATGCAGCAGAATTTAAAAGTACTTCTCGGCCTAACTGGAAGCCAATGTAAAGATTTCAGCAATGGGGCGAGGCGGCACCCGACAGAAGGTTGAAAACCAGCCTGGCCGCAGTATTTTGCTCTACTTGTAATTTAGCACTAAGGGTCTCATTTGCTGCTGCCAGTAAGGCAATTAGATTAGATTCATCTGCTCCTGAAAGGGTGTTATAAATGAGGCAGACTTTTCCTAGAAGGTAATTTGGCAATGCAACACAGCGTACTTCTGAGGGGGTGGGGCCTGTCCCTAAAGTAGCAGGTTTTATGAAAGAATTCCCAATTGTGTAGATTTCCTTGGAATCATTTTCAGGTTGACTGATCCTGCTTGTGAAATTGTTCAGCCGGGCTCTCCGTATAGCATGTTGGTATGTTTTAAATGCCTGACTCTAAACCTGTTTATCAGTGTCAGTATAGATAGCCCGCCACTTCCTCTGGCATCTTTTACATTCTTCCTTTAGATTACTCTGCTCTGTAGAAAACCACTGGGCTTTATCACGAGGTTGGCACTTTTTACTTAATTTTAAAGGGACAAATATATCCAGAGTGGTGTTGATCCAATCAGTAAAAGCTAGATATGAAGTAGAGACGGCTCCACCTAACTCCGGAGCTGATTTTTGCCACGTCATTTGCCCCCTATTCTGATCCAGTTTGGACCATTGTCGGGCACAACCTGTTTCCCGTTTTACAAGGGATTTTGCTTCTGTCTTTGGGATACTGAAAGGAATTAAGAAATGGTCATACCAGCAGACTGGCAAGGGGGCCTATTTTCACACATTTTGAATATAGGGAAAAAATTGAATCCAATATACGTCCCTTGTTATGTGAGGGGGACAGAATTAGTTGGGAAAGCTGGAGTACTAATAGGTCCAGAAGTAGGTTTGCTGCATGTGTACATCCTTTGTCTTCAAACTGAAGATTTAAATTGCCTAACAAACAGCTGGTCATCTGCTATCTCCTGTACACCGAGACCAGTTATTACAAAGATGACACATGCCCACATCACGTTCGATGATCTGTGTTTAGCAGGACCCCATAAGTGGGCCGTTTTTCAACTGCCTCTAAATAGAACAATACTTCCTCTTGGGGTCCCCGGCCATGGTGTCCCTCCCGGCGGAATACAAATTTGTTGGGCAGCTGCAATTTCTGTCCCAGCAATTCTGGCATTATAGCGACAACAGTTATGACTGCCTTAGTGAAGGTTGTCTGGTTAGCAGGTGATTCTCTCATCGGTTCATCTGTATTGTGGGGGTGTTTTAATGACATGAGTCTTAAGGATGAAACCCCAGTGGTGGAGCAGGCGATCATCCTATTGCCTGAGAAGTAAGTGATCCTGTTTAATTTGGCCACTAAAGCTTGCATCAATAGGTTAGTTGGATGCAGAGAATGATATAACCGGTGCCCCTGCGCACGACTGTCTGCTTTGTCCAACTGTAGGGGTTTTGTGAAGGGATTCCTTATCATGGTTCCTAAAAATCCCGGAGTGTCCATGGTCTCCTTTGATAGGGGGGCTATTATTTCCCTTATGCATGATTTTGCTGCCCCTGTGTCTATCAGGAAGCTGTAAGGAGTGTTATTTACTAGCACTGTAATGGTAGGTTCTTCCTCTGATCGACGCTTGTCTGATAATACAGGGCATGTGTGGATGTGTGTGTTTCCCATCTGCCGGATGCCGGGTCTGCCATTGTTGTCCCCGTGACCTATCTACTGCTGGGAGCTGAGGAAGAACTGCGAGCATGCCTTGCCACTAGGAGTACTGTGTTGTCTGGCCATTTATTTCTGTTCACTGTGTACTACTTCCTCGCGTCCCTCTACTACATACTTTGCAGTTTCTGAATCTCTTTGGCGGTACCCCCATCATTAGCGCTGCCTTGTGTGCCAATGTGGCTACAGATGTTCTTCCCAGGACCACCCCTGTCAGTCTTCTCCCTAATTAGACTGCGATGTAGACTCTTGATATCTCCTATCGCTAGGTTGATACCTGCTGTCTTCTCGGAGCATGCAATCCACTTCCTTACCCCTCCAGCAAAGGCTGTAACTTGCTTCTTAACCCCTCTTTATCCATCTGGGTCAATGGTACATATATAATACCCGGTGCACCCTTCTGTAGTAATAGCCACACTTTCATGCTAGGTAACTCTACGGGTCTACCCTCAAAATAGCGTTCCCATCTTGCAAGTCATTACTGCATGTAGAGGAAGTCCCACTTAGGGTTTCCTCCTCCATGCCAGATGAACATCTCCGCCTCCACCATGTCTTCTGGGTCAAACAATCCTTTCCTTGGTCAAGGCCTGTTATAGTGGTCCTTCTCCTCAGTCCAGTTGGCTGACAGGTTGCAAAACGGGTACACAAACATCTTGCTCATCGCTATTATCTTCTTTGGTGTTTGACTATCTTTGTCATGCCCCCGTAAGGAGCAACGCATATCCTCATAGCTGCCCCCCCTTGTGTGTATGCACTGGTGCCATGTTTTGTTCTGCGTCATGGATGAGTCAGTACCAGGTTGCCCTATTTCTTTATCTTTAGGTCAGCCCCTTTCCAATGCCTAAACGATATGGATTTGATCCCTGCTAACAGCCTTTCATCGACCTCTGACCCTTCCCAGTGTGGTGCCCTATACCTGGCTTTGCTTCTCTCAGGAGGAGAGTGTGCTGCCCTGTAGCCTTGCTCAAACTCCCTGTTACGTGCCCTTTCTTTCTCAAGGCTCCATTCGTGCATCTCTTCTTCGCGCTATCTGGCCAATTCCCTTTGCTCATAGCTGAGTGCTGCCTTAGTCAATCTGGCTTCACCCTCAAATTTGCTTTCTGTACCTGCCTTGGCTCCCTGGACAAACCCTGTGACTACGGAAACGCCCTCTACGCAGGAGCCTTGGCCAAACTCCTGAAACTGCTCCAACGCATCCAGAACGCCTCCGCACGCCTGATCCTCGACATCCCTCGCCGCAACCACATCACGCCCCACCTGAGAGACCTTCACTGGCTCCCTGTCGACAAGAGGATAACCTTCAAGCTCCTCACCCACGCACACAAGGCACTCCACAACACCGGACCAGCGTACCGCAACAACCGACTCACCTTCTACACCCCCACCCACCAGCTCCCCTCAGCCGACCTCGCCCTTGCCAGTGTCCCCCGCATCCGAAGAGTGACCGCCGGCGGCAGATCATTCTCCCACCTAGCCAACAAAGACATGGAACACCCTCCCAGCCCACCTACGGCAGTCCCAAGTCCTACTGACCTTCAGAAGACTCCTCAAGACCTGGGTCTTCAAACAATAGCAGAACCCCCCCCTCCCCCCTCCCCTCAGCGCCTTGAGACCCTCACGGGTATGTAGCGTGCTTTATAAATGATGTGATTGATTGATTGATTGTGGCCCCACCCTTGTCGTTGGTTTGCGGGGGACTGGGGCTCCCTTCATCTCCGAAGCTCACTATATCACTGTTGAGGGCAGCCAAAAACTTCCCAGATACACTTTTACGCTCACCTGACCTAGTGGTAATGCGCAGTTTACCTTCATTTGTGATGTGGTGTGTTGAGTGTGGTGGACGGGGATTTGAGCTTGTGGGGACCTTGCTTAGAAATGTGGGCTGTGCTCTCAGAGTCTGAGCGTGCTTGCTTTTAGATTTCTCGTGCTTGGCCCTGTGTGACCTTCTTCTGGTGGGAGGTTTGTCAGCTTCTACTACTATTGGGTTTAAATATCCCAATGCCGGGGGAGCGGTTGTGGGCACTTCCATTCTTGCATATGGTGGGGGAGGTGCCAACGCATTGTTTGCTATCTGCATTGTGGTGTTATTGGATTGAACCTTTTCAAAGATAGTCACAATTCTAACATTGCTTCCCTTTTGTCTCTTTTCTGACCTGTATGTCTTGTTTTTATATGTGTTTTAGTGTGTTCAATTGTGTTTGTGTCAAATGTTCCCTCCTTAGGCTAAGGAATTCTGTGTGCCTTTGTGTGTAAATGCCACTCTTGGCAAAACTTATTAAGTCTTTTTATTTGTTTGGGGAACCTAGTCTCCATGTGCTTTAGTGGGGAATCCATGACATTTTTAGTCATTTGAATATATTACAGTTCAGTCCTAATAGTGGTTTGTCAAATCGTTGGGGCTATTTGAACATGGTGCACTCTACAAATTACGTACTACGAGCTCAGCGCTTACACTTTTTACATCAAAAAAGTTCGAGCAAGCATTTCAATAAAGCAAGATAAGACTGCATATGTACTATTGTAATACAGGGCGAATATGCTATATGTTAGAATAAAACCTGCATAAGCACAAATTTCATGTGATAATAGTTTTCAAAAACAATCAAGGCAATATCATAACGTACAATAACGTATACAATGACACATTTCATTAACTATTAACAGAAAAAAAATAGTTTGGCAAAAAATGTAGTTGTCCTTTACAATTTACCTTCTAGCAAGAGAAGACTAGCATGGAACACGTTCCTAAGTGAGCTGTATAGTCTGCCACTATCCACTCCTAGACAAAGGTGGTAATCATAGACACCATTTAAAAATAACTCTGGAATCACCGGCCCCTCTTGGCCACACACATGTTCCAACCAGTTTCCTAGGTCCAGGTTTTCCCTATACGCATTCTGCCCTTTAGCGCCCAGGCTCAAGCTAGATGCACCTCCCACACTCCTTCCAGATACTACAGGTGTTAAGAAACCACTTCAGCACTGGGAAACCGTTGAACTAAAAAACTATGAGACTGAGATGTCCACTCTGCCAAATACGGATTAGCTATGCCACAAAAATCAGTGTCCTGGGAGTTATCAAGGACTATACACAATAATTCACTATATTCACCTAACCTAGCGGTCAGCTAGCAAACAAAGGTGACTTCACCGGGAATGCCTTGGAGGCTACCTTATGACTGATGCAGTTGCGACATATAAAATGGGTAATATGCCAGACCCCTTCAGTGGCAGGGTCCTCAGGTTATCTTTTATGCTTCTCCCTAGTTTACCATACACCAAATGCTTTTAGACTATGTTAGGTTTGGATTAAATGAAATGAAATGAAAGCGATATTTATATAGCACATGGCTACCCGGGAGCATCCCAGCGCTAGGCCAGACACGAGGGAGGCCGAAAGAACTAGGGAAACAGAAATGTCTTCAGTCGTTTTCTAAAGACAAGGTGATTGAGTACCTTGCGAAGACACAGTGGCAGAGAGTTCCAGAGTTTGGCAGCGTTATAAGAGAAAAGCCATCCACCACTTCTGGCCTTCTTAATCCTGGGGACTTCAGCCAGATGCAGCTCGTCTGACCGCACTGTGACTGCTACTTCAGGACAAACCTCCGCCCCGGGGATTCAGCAGAACTTCCAATAAATTGCGGTGTCTGCCCACCTTTCTTGTTGCGCAACTTGAATCTGTTCGGGCGGGGTCTCCTTCCTTTGGATGCAGCCCGGTACCAAGTCCCAATCCTCCTAGGGTGGCTCGCCAAAATGTTGCTCGAATCAGATTTCCTTAAAACAGATGACAAGAGGCATTTGGCAAAACAGGAACAGTTTGTTTAATTAAACTGATCAGCCTGGAGAACAGTTACAGGCACTAGGTCCAAGGACTGAATCATTTTACATCGAGTTTGAAGCTTCTTTAAATACAATATTACAACAGCCATGAAAGATTTCCAGCGTACTGTATATGGTGACAAATTTTGGTTGCTGCCTTTAGAGTCATAAATTAATTGTCAACAGTTACTACAGGTGTGTGAACAAAGGGCGGCCAGTAGTAAATGTGTTCAGATGTCCGGCATGGTGAACGCTTGTTCAATATGTGTGCTAGGCCCTGATTGGCTAATGTTCCTAACTCAAGTGGCATCTGAAGTTCTGGTGTTTTTAAGGCGCGCGACCCCCCACCGGCTTTGTGTGCATTATTGGGGCAATCTCCCATAACCATTGTAATATCGCTGCACCTACCTGTGGAATTGATCAAGACTTTACTGCCTGAGTTTTTGCCTGCCAGCTATACACTCTCCCACCTGTGACCCATCAATCAGTAATCGTAGGCCTAGGTTGCAGAGCCTGCCTTACCTCATACTTGCGTGTCGAGGTACATGTGTAGTTCAGAACGGTGATGCTTTAAATAAGGACGACAGTTCATTTTTGTCGACAAACTCCTCACTATCCATAGTCACATTAGAACTCCACCAGTGAAGACTTTTGATCAAACAATTGCTTCTGGAGTTCGTGACTTTTTGTTGGGTTTCTCCATGTACTCAGCCATTCTGGAACAAAGACCAAGCACATAGTCCACTATGTCCAGTTGGGGTTCTTTGAGGGACTTCTCCCAGATGTCACTTACTAGACCTCTCACAAGATGGCCAAACAGAAGCTCAAAGGGGCTGACGCCCTCTCCTTTCTGTGGTACAAAAGGGGGTGGTGATGGACGGAGCGTCAGAACCAATCAAACACTCACACCCAGTCAACAGATCTGGGTTTGATCCATCACCATTCTTTAGCCCACTCTGCCACCCCAGTTCAGACATGGCCATATGCAAATCAGTCTGACCCTGTGCCTCATGGGAACAGTCCAGCCCGAACTGCCAAGCCATGTCTTCCCTGGACCGGAAACAAGCTTCCTAGGACTGGTTTCTGGCATTTCAGCCGTCTTCAGCCAGGCTTGCTTGAATCCAGTGGCAAAGTGAGCAAGGGACTCACGTCTGAGCATACCCTGCCAACTTATGGCGAACAAAGCGGTACAAAAGGGGGTGGTGATGGACGGAGCGTCAGAACCAATCAAACGCTCACACCCAGTCAACAGATCTGGGTTTGATCCATCACCATTCTTTAGCCCACTCTGCCACCCCAGTTCAGACATGGCCATATGCAAATCAGTCTGACCCTGTGCCTCATGGGAACAGTCCAGCCCGAACTGCCAAGCCATGTCTTCCCTGGACCGGAAACAAGCTTCCTAGGACCGGTTTCTGGCATTTCAGCCGTCTTCAGCCAGGCTTGCTTGAATCGTCCATCACCACCCCCTTTTGTACTGCTTTGTTCGCCATAAGTTGGCAGGGTATGCTCAGACGTGAGTCCCTTGCTTACTTTGCCACTGGATTCAAGCAAGCCTGGCTGAAGACGGCTGAAATGCCAGAAACCGGTCCTAGGAAGCTTGTTTCCGGTCCAGGAAAGGCATGGCTTGGCAGTTCGGGCTGGACTGTTCCCATCAGGCACAGGGTCAGACTGATTTGCATATGGCCATGTCTAAACTGGGGTGGCAGAGTGGGCTAAAGAACGGTGATGGATTAAACCCAGATCTGTTGACTGGGTGTGAGTGTTTGATTGGTTCTGATGCTCCGTCCATCACCACCCCCTTTTGTACTGCTCTCCTTTCTGTGGCACCTCTCTATAACCAAAAAGCAGGCAAGGCAGTAAGACATCTCATCCCCCTTTGAGTTTTTCAGGGAGTTCCATGATCATGCCTTTAATTGTCTTGTTTAATCTCTCAACTAGACCATTGGTTTGTGGGTGATATGGGGTAGTAAACTTATATGTCTCCCCACACTGAGCCCACATGACTTTTAGGTAGCCAGACATGAAGTTGCTATCTCTGACACCACCTCTGTAGCAAAGCCCACTCTAGTAAAGATACTGATGAGAGCCCTAGCAACTGTAGGAGCAGTGATGGTCCTAAGTGGAATTGCTTCAGGATACCTGGTGGCATGATCCACGACAACCAGGATGATTCTGTTTCCTGAGGCTGTTTGGGAGTCAGAGGGACCAGGAATGTAAATCCCTACCCTCTGAAAGGGACGCCAACCACTGGTAGTGTAATTAAATAGGCCTTTGGCTTGCTACCTGTCTTGCCACTAGCATGACACATAACAACGGAGCAGTTATCTCTGGGACATTACTGTCCAGTAGAAGTGGGTGACTAACCTACTCCAAGTCTTTGTCTGGCCAAGATGCCCAGCTAAGGGGATGTCATGTGCTAGAGAGAGGAAGGACTATCTGTACTGCTGAGGCACTACCACTCTCCCTGTGGCACTAGGTTTGGGGTCTCTGCCCTCAGTATACAGGAGCCCCTCCTCTCAGTAGGTTCTGTGGAAGCCACGGACATCTACTTTTTCATGGTCAGTAGCTTGTTGTCTCAGGCTCTCAAGAGTGGAGCAGGTCCTCTGTCCTTGGCAAAGATCTTCCGTAGAGAGCCCCCTGGGCCTAGGAGCTCTGACTGGTAAGGCCCAAGTTCCTGGGGCTCAGTTCCCTCAAGGGCTGACAGGTCTTCTCCCAGAGGAGAAGAGACTTGAGCTTTGGTGTCTGTGGAAGTTGGTTTCCCAGACTTCTTGCATTTTCTCTTGGAGGAGTAGGCAATTATTCCAGGCTCCAATTCTTCTTTTTCACTCTGCTCTTGTTTTCCACACATTCATTCAGGTATTCCCAGCATGGCTGCATCAGTTCCCACCTCTACCTTAGCCCATGATGAGGGCTCCAGATCATTCCCTGGCAGACATTCTATTTGGCCGACAGAGGACATGACCACCTTCTTTTGGCCAGTAACCCCTCCCCACTCTAAGGTCTCTATAGCCATGGGATGAACCTTAAGAATGTTATCAGCACTGATAACTGAATACGTTTATCCAGACATGTGCTGCTCTGGGGATATTGGTTTTTCAGTCACTGTGGTGACACTTGCACCTGTATCCATTTGTGCTTCTATCTCAACTCCCTTTATATGTGGCTTTTGTCTGTACTTCTCCAGACCTGGGCCAGACAGCCAGGGAAGCTATAACTACCCCCCTTCAGAGACTAAAGTAGCTGCAGTGTGTTCTTTGACCTGGTCAGGGCATACAAAGGATCCCGCCTGGAGACTCATAACCCCTGAGGGTGCTGCACTAGTGGGGGCCTTTTTTGGGTCAGAGAGAGTCCTCAGTTAGGTGTCCATTCTGCTTACATTTGTACATTTGAAACACCAAGCCTTCTTGGGATCATAGTTTTTACCCTGATTGGTTGGTTGATTGGGAAGTGACTCTGGGCCCATCCTTCAGATTAGGTTTTTGGGAACCTTTAGAAGACTCGTTAGGGTTTCCCCTTTGTTTCCCACATCTTTCCCTTGGGGCGGGGGAAGAGGGGACGGGGGTGGGGGGGGGGGGGGAGGGGGTTTAGCAACCCCTTTTGTTTGGTCACCCCCTCTTTGTGCCTTATTGGATACCCTAGTTTTGACTAAATGGTTAGCCTTCTTTCCCAGTTCCTGGAGAGAAACTTATCCTAGATCCACTTGGTACTGCTGTCGTTTTTTTGAGGCACAATTACTTAACTGATGCTCTTTCATTAGCAAATTGTAAAGCCCTTCATAGTCTTGCACCATCCTTCCTTCCTTTCAACCAGCCACCTTGTGTTTTGACTGAGAAGTCCACCAAATCTACCCAGGATTGACTTGGGGTTTTGTGAGACTCCCTTCATCCTATACTCCTCTGTAGTGTTATTAAAGCCCTCATTCAGGGTATCCTATATGAAGTCATAAGACTCAGGATCTGCCTCATCAAGTGTCAGGAATCTATCACTGCACTTTCCTGGGAACAACTCTTAAAGTAGAGAGCCCCAGGAACTCTGGTGTAACGTCCTAATTTTACATGCCCTCTCAAAGGCAGTAAACCATTTGGTAATGACATCACCCTCAACATATGTATGTACAATCCCTTTGGGGATCAAAAGTTTCTGCGTTCGCCCTATTTACTTTGCTGCTACAATTGATGGGTGCTAGGCCCATCTCGGCTATTTCTCTTTTTATAGCCAGGATTGTGGACTCAAGGGTTGCCCTTCTGGCTAGTCTCTCAAGAGCAATCCATTCATCCTCTATCCCTTCTCCGGATCTTGAGTAGCCCGGCCTACACTGAGTAGAGGAAGGCACTCCAGGTACAGTTTTTGGGTAGATGTGTGTAGGCACTACATAGCTTTCTATGGTTAACCCTGGAGCACCATCCTCATGCTCACTGCCCAAATCCTGCCCTACAAGATTGTCACTGTGTTCTGTTGCATTGGCTAAATCATACTCTGCCAAGAGCTCTGGGAGCTTGACCTTGGTAGGATGTGAGCCAGTTTTAATGGTATAGTGTTTATAGAGGAGCTTTAACTGCTGTGTCTAAAGCTGCAAATAAGGGGTTAGGTTGAGTTTGTGAACCATCTCCCCTCTAGAAGTCATTTCTAGTAAAGTTGTGACATTTTTAGAAAATCAACAAAAATTCTAAATAGACTTTTAAGGCCTAACTAACTATCAAAACTCTTCAAATTCTAATTCCAGAGTACTGGGGGAAATTTAGAAAAATCTAAACAATTTGCAAAAATATTTTTTACTGAAGTCAATTGTGGGTTTCTTCATGGAATCACCTTTTGAGTGATATCAGCAAATGCAAAGTCTTGTACCACACCGCTGATCCACCAATGTAGGAAGCTACCTTTTTATATAGTGTACCAAAATGAGGTACGCTATATAGAAAGTCCAGACAATCCTTATTGGCTTATAGGGCTTAAATAAAAAATCCCAAATGCTCTCTTTGTGGTAGTGTGGACGAGTAGTTTAGGCTTATCAGATGGTAGTGTTAAGCATTTGTTGTACCGACAACTGACACAATGTTAAAACAAATAAAAAAAGACCCTGACACAGTGAAAGGTATGGGTCCAATGCAACACAGCCTCCCATGTTAGGATTTATGAGGCAACAAGCAGCTAAATCACAACATCAAGTTGGAGACAAGTCAGGAGTTATCTCACAGCGCTCTTAGTACCAATGATAGCAGTCCTTTTAGGAAAGCCAGAAAACGTAATCTTATTTGAAAGGTGGCTTCAAAGGCAATAACCAGTATCAGCAGTGGTGCCTAAAGTAAGGACACCTCTCACTCAAAGTGGTGAGCTTCCTGAAATCCACCCCAATCATTCAACTCCTGAGGAGGATGACTAAGTTATATCTTCCCCCATGGGAAGACATGACCTTGGTCATGTGGGTACTTCACATAATCTCAGCCTAGAATTTCGTACCAGTCCTCTCAAAATGTCACTATGCCAACTCAGGATCGATTAAGACCACCAAAGACAAATGGAAGAGAAAGTGCATTGTTTCTGAAAGGCCAGAGCATACCTAAGGGTCAGTTAAGACCAATAAAGACTTCTGCTAGAAAGCAGGCATTGCATCAGAAAGGAGCGATAGAACCAGTCCCACTCCATCAGTGGGGACCAGACATTTATTCCGTGTACTCGCTTATCCCCAAGAAAGATGGAACATTGCAGGCAATCCTAGACCCCTCAAGTGGTACACTGATTTGAAGAACTTCAAAATGGCTAGTCTACAAGATGTCATTCAACTGCTTTGTTTCAGAGGCTACATGGGAACCATTGATCACAAGGAAAGCTACTTCAATATGCCTGTCCACCTGGCACACCACCAGTACCTCAAGTCTCTTATAAGTGGAAAGCATTATCAGTTCAAAGTACTACCACAAGAGCCCCACAGGTGTGCATCTTTGGCACCATGCTGTTCTTATTTTGCAGGAACTTGAAGGACAGCCAAGAGCAGTGCCTCGCACATCTAACAAGCAATATCTCTCCTCCACACATCAGGATTTACAGTCCAGGAGAAAAAATCTCACCATTCTCCCGAACTAATGCAACAGTTCTTGGGAGCCATACTGAATATTATAACGGCAACGGCTTCCTCTGCAATGAGAATGTGATGTATCTCAGAGGTTGCATCCCCTTTACTAAATGCTGTGTCCTCTGACACTTAGAATGATAATGAAACTGTTGGGAATGATGGTGTCTTAAACTGCAATAGTACCAAATGCTCCGATGCACATGCATACTCTGTAAAAGTGCCTTTTCTGATATTGGTCCCAAGCAACTGGACAGTGGGAAAATCTAACATTGGTGGAGTCCAGAGTTAGGCACCCAATGTTACAGTGGATCAATAATAATGTATTTCTGGGCAGGTTGTTCCTTGACCCCTGTCCATGACCAATGGACTTCTCAGCAATAGACTCTGCACATCAGCATAACGGATCTAATGGCAGTTCAGTTAATGCTCCTATCATTTTAGCGCTGCCAGTCTGGCATTGGGCCTTTTCAGTGTTAATTCCTCCTGGCAGGCCACCTGCATGGTGTAAACTACACCATGCCAATATTCTCAGCATTGATAAACACGTTTTATGGGAGATCTATAGCCATATCCTGTAGCAATACCACCCTGCTGAGGACCCCAGCATTCACCCTCTTTGCGATTCTCAAGAACACAAAATGTCAAACCTTTTCCTCTAGGGACTAAGACGCAGAGTCGAAGAGCATTGCTTTTTGGTTTAACTGGTTTGGTTTATTTGTGTATGCTTTTTCACCATCACTAATGCTAAATGTGCTGAGGAAAATATGGCATGCTCCCATGTGGCTCATCCATAGAGCCCCCATCTGGATGAGACAGATCCATATCAAAAGGCATCATACCCTCCCTTTTCCCAATCTCCTCCCCAATAAATTCACCCCTCCAACTAATCCAATCTCCTCTATCTTGATCCTTAACTCTAGGGACAGTCTACCACAATAAGAGGAATCCTCGAACATCATCCAGCACAAACACTCACACTTCAAATAAGTCCAGAGCTTTCTAGTTTAAAGAAAGTTTATTTGTTACAATCATAAGATATAAATGCAATAACAAAGAATTACACTCAGGTATAAAATAATCATGTAAAAAATAGGAGGGGAAGAAAAGAAAGAAGTTCAAGTAGAAACCGAGTGGTAGACCTACCCTGCACCGCTGGACCCGGGATGGTAGTTGGCTCTGATACCTGCCGGTGTTCCTGCAGGTGCGAGGAGTGGGGAGCCAAATGGTTTCAGCTGTGTACTGGGCGTGTCACATGACGTTCAAGGACCGCCGGGAGAGATGGGGTAAAGCGTCGGCCATCTTAGAGTGTTGTGCTATTGACCAAGAGAGATGCGTGGCGGTTAGTCTTCAGTCCAGGCTAATTATTTTCAAGGATAGCCACTCGATACGCTTACTGCATAAGTTTCTATTGTTCAGTGTGGATAGCAAGCTAGTCATATAGGATGCCGGTTCGACGTTTTCTGTGGCGTTTTGTGAAGGCAGAGTGTAGTGGATTTACACGTCGGCCATCTTGGAGTGGTGCGACTGCCTATTACCAAGAGGGTTGTTTTATTATTAAAGCGGAAATAGGTAGCAGAGTGTTAAGGGTTTGCCGTTATTTTGGGCAGGTCATGGGAGCTAATGAATTACCCATTTTAACAGGTGAGAGTTTATTTTAATTGAAAGGAGTCAGTGAGTTTATTATTACATACTCCGTTAGACATGCGGCACAGAGAAGAGTTACCTTATGGTAGTGTGGCATGGTTCTTGTGCAATACATGAGAAAATTCTCCCTCGGTGTCTCATATCACCACATAGTCCTAGGTGTTAGTCCCTGCCATTAGTTAGTTGTTGGCAAGGGAACCCCAAGGAATCTCATCATTCAGTCCCTGCTGATCAGTATTAAGTAGGTGCACCCATCTTTGTTCAATCCTAAAAAGTGCCCCCTGTTTTGTCTTGGGGTGGGTTTCTAAGACTATCCACCGTAGACTGTCAGGGGAGTGTTTGAGTTCTTTGAATGAGTGTATAGTTTCGTGGTTGTACGTTGTCATCAAATTGGCAAACGATTGCAAAAGGAGCATTAGAAAACCACAATTCAGATAACTTCGTACAAAGCTAAGCTAGCTGAACTGAATAACAAGATTGCAGAGAATAAAGACTATCTAATGAAACAAAAAGTCAATAAGTTGCAGAAGGATATTCAGAAATTCAGAACAGAAAAGGTGTATCCATATTTGAAGGCGGATTACACATCAGCTAAGAACAGCTATTCTTCAGATGAAGGTACAGATGCCAATAGTAGAAGGGGCTCCTCAGGCAGTGACTCCAGTACTGGGAGTTGGGGCAACAACTGCCCCAGAAGGGCTAATCGCCCGAACTTCCCGAACTATAACACACCTAACTACCGTGGTCTGCCGAACCCCTTTTGGCCATTTCCCATGTACCTGCAAGGTCAACCACAGTCCTTTGTTAGGCAGAGGCTGGGGCAGAGGAAGAGGGTGCAGAAGAGGCGCACAGAAACAAGTACAATGGCAGGACCAACCCCCCAATCCAATGGAGACGAGGAGCAAAACTCAGGCCAGGAGACTCTAGTAGTGAATCTTTCACACATATCCCTCACAGAAACCGAAAAATCAGTACTAGAGAAAGGTCTAGGATATGTCCCCACCCCTAGAAAGGACAAATGTCAGGATCAATGTGAAATACAAAACTTCTTCAGGAAAATCCGCCTTAAAGCCTTCTTTCAGGATAGACCAAAACCTATTGAACAAGACAAGAATTTCACCCCCCAATAGTAGTATGATTCCTGTGGAGGTGTTGAACAGGCAGTATTGAAAGACCTCAGGCAAGAGACAGAGCATATTCCCTTCCATAACCTCTCCAAAAGTGAACTATCAGCTGCCAAATCACTATCAGAAGATACAAGTATCACTATCAAACAAGCTGATAAGGGTGGGGCAACAGTGATCAAATCTACCACTGATTATGACCTTGAGTGCAAACGCCAACTTGAAAACACAAGGTATTACACACCCATCACTGTGAACCCCACCCCGGACTAACAACAAAAATCTCCAGTATGGTATTTGAAGCTGAAGCCAACGGCTGGATCAGCAAAGTGGAGGCGGATTTCCTCACAACAAAAATTCAGAGAACACCGTATTTCTATACACTGCCTAAAATTCATAAGGGGACCGCACCAGTTCCGGGGAGGCCCATAGTCTCGGGCATAGGCTCTATATTAGAGCCTCTTTTCAAAATTCTGCAATCACTTCCTCCAGCCACTGGTGAAATCTACTCCCTCCTACGTGCGAGATACTACAGATATTCTACGCATATTAGGAGACGCCAGAAACACAGATGAAATCAACTTATTGGTAACACTAGATGTGGAACTACTCTACACTAACATTCCCCAACAAGCCACATTGACAGTCATTGAAACAGCACTAGAGAAGGTAACATGGACATCTCCCACTCCGGTGTCATTCATAGTGGAATGCGCCACTTTGGCATTAACAGAAAACTTTTTCGAGTACAAAACCAAACTCTTCCACCAGTCTCAGGGGACTACAATAGGGAGTACGTTTGCCCCTAGTGTGGCCTGCCTTTACATTGCAGCATTTGAAGAGAGTGTCATCTTACACATCTCTCCCGGCGGTCTTTGAACGTCATGTGACACGCCCAGTACACAGCTGAAACCATTTGGCTCCGCACCTACAGGAACACCGGCAGGTATAAGAAGGACCCATTCTCACAGCTAACTACCATCCCGGGTCCAGCGGTGCGGGGTAGGTCTACCACTCCGTTTCAACTTGAACCAGGTGAGTCAATGGAACACTCTCTAACACTCCTCAGAGTATCAGGGACAGCAGAGGTAAGCGGCGGGGGCTATGTTTGTTTGAGTCTGCTAATGAGTGACTCTGTACCTACCTAGTGAGAAAAAGGTACCTTTATATCCAACCACAGCTCCGTAATTATGACCACAACTCCATAGCTCCAGGGAGACAACCCATACATGCTTGGGTCCCCTGACGACCTGTGGGAGTTGTGGCCGTTTTTTCTGCAAACCGGAACCGCGATAGAGCACCCGTCCTGCTTTTGTAGAGAAATGGTCCCTACCAGCTGCACCACCCCTCCATGCTCCGCACCACTGTCTGGCCTCTGTATCACGGGGCTTTTTAGAGGCCTTTGAAGGAAGGTTTTATGACGAGCCTCACTGAAATGCTTACCCCTTTTTACATTTTCTAGACACATATCTCCAATGTGTCCAGATCCCTCTGGAATTGATGAGGCACTTACTAAATAGCGATTAGGTGATATCTATGACTGTGGACTCACTGTTAAAACTGAGGACACACACTCCGCCAATTCTTCACCGTTTTTAACCAGCACCATGTTTTTAACTTGTGCCACGTTTTTAGCTTGAGTCACCTGATTGATACGATTTACACCATTTGGTATGCACATACAATGTGTATTATCAAACAGGCGCTTCTGCTCACCAGAGCAGTCACCAGTGATCTTCACCTAAGTATGACAGCAGAATACTAGTATATGTTCACAATTGTATTTAAGACCTATCTTGTTTTTGAAATTTTGTATCTCCCCTGCAGGGTGCCCATTGAACTCGTGTGCTCATTTCCCGCTGATCCACTAAGTGGTAGTTAAGTTCTCAACGTACGACCGGGTGTAGATAAGTTTCACATTAAGGTCCTGAATAATTGCCACTGATCCCTCAGACAAATAGGTGAGAAACATGTTGACCCACCAGGAGTAGAGCGCCCTTATCGTGACCCATTATAGTAAGATAGTCGCCCCCCCCCCCCTTTTGTTAATCAAGCAGGGACCCTGCTAGAATAAAGTTGGTTCCATGGGATCCCTGACCTATTTTAATCATCCTACTCACTACTACATCCAAATACACTAGGGCCCTCACACCCACGGCACCAAACGGCAAGGAACAAAAGATCTCTGATAAAGACCCCCTTTATGGGTGCCCATCGGGTATTGCAGCTCCGATCCGACGAGGAGCAGGCCCATATGATGAGGCATGACACCTAGCTTGCTGTGCGTGTGAGGGCACTAGTTCCCGAAAGGAGGAATTTCTCTCCTCCCACTTCTCAACTGACAGTTCAGCCTGCCTCAAGTTACTATAACTAGGTCTCTGACCAAGATTTTTAAGGCACCAAGGAACTTCATACCCTTTTTCCTTTTGACAGTCTAGGGCAGAGCTTTCCAAACTGTGTGTCCCGACACAGTACTGTGTCGCCTGCAAATGGTGGGTGTGTTGCGGGCACTTAGCACATAACTGCTGCTAATTAAGAGGCATTCCTAGACACTCTGCTCTATGGGGGCCGGGCGATTCACAACAAAGCCTCATTAACAAGTAAATGGTCTTTTAAAGACCTGTGAGGTGCTCAGGTGCAGCTGTGTGTGTGCCCGGGAAGCTGGGGTGAGGTGACAGAGGGTGACAGACAGAGGGTGACAGACAGAGGGTGACAGACAGAGGGTGACAGACAGAGGGTGACAGACGGAGGGTGACAGACGGAGGGTGACAGACGGAGGGTGACAGACGGAGGGTGACAGACGGAGGGAGGAAGACGGAGGGAGGAAGACGGAGGGAGGGAGACGGAGGGAGGGAGACGGAGGGAGGGAGACGGAGGGAGGGAGACGGAGGGAGGGAGACGGAGGGAGGGAGACGGAGGGAGGGAGACGGAGGGAGGGAGACGGAGGGAGGGAGACGGAGGGAGGGAGACGGAGGGAGGGAGACGGAGGGAGGGAGACGGAGGAAGGGAGACGGAGGAAGGGAGACGGAGGAAGGGAGACGGAGGAAGGGAGACGGAGGAAGGGAGACGGAGGAAGGGAGACGGAGGGAGGGAGACAGATGGAGGGAGACAGATGGAGGGAGACAGATGGAGGTAGACAGAGGGCGACAGACACAGGGAGGAGCGCAACAGAGGGAGGAGGGTGACAGAGGGAGGAGGGTGACAGAGGGAGGAGGGTGACAGAGGGAGGAGGGTGACAGAGGGAGGAGGGTGACAGAGGGAGGAGGGTGACAGAGGGAGGAGGGCGACAGAGGGAGGGAGACAGACAGAGGGAGACAGACAGAGACAGACAGAGGAAGGGAGACAGAGAGAGAGGGAAACCGTGGGAGACGGAGAGAAAGGGAGAAAGAGGGAGGGAGACAGAGGGATGGAGTCCAGGGTAGACAGTGCGAGGGGGACAGATGGGGGGAGACAGAGGGAGGAAGAAAGAGAGAGGGAGACAGACGGAGTGAGTGAGTGAGACAGACGGAGTGAGTGAGACAGACGGAGTGAGTGAGACCGAGGGAGACCGAGACAGACAGAGGGAGGAGACAGACAGAGGGAGGAGACAGACAGAGGGAGGAGACAGACAGAGGGAGGAGACAGACAGAGGGAGGAGACAGACAGAGGGAGGAGACAGACAGAGGGAGGAGACAGACAGAGGGAGGAGACAGACAGAGGGAGGAGGCAGACAGACAGAGGGAGGAGACAGACAGACAGAGGGAGGAGACAGACAGACAGAGGGAGGAGACAGACAGACAGAGGGAGGAGACAGACAGACAGAGGGAGGAGACAGACAGACAGAGGGAGGAGACAGACAGACAGAGGGAGGAGACAGACAGACAGAGGGAGGAGACAGACAGACAGACAGAGGGAGGAGACAGACAGACAGACAGAGGGAGGAGACAGACAGACAGAGGGAGGAGACAGACAGACAGAGGGAGGAGACAGACAGACAGACAGAGGGAGGAGACAGACAGACAGACAGAGGGAGGAGACAGACAGACAGACAGAGGGAGGAGACAGACAGACAGACAGACAGAGGGAGGAGACAGACAGACAGACAGAGGGAGGAGACAGACAGACAGACAGAGGGAGGAGGCAGACAGACAGACAGACAGAGGGAGGAGGCAGACAGACAGACAGACAGAGGGAGGAGGCAGACAGACAGACAGACAGACAGAGGGAGGAGGCAGACAGACAGACAGACAGAGGGAGGAGGCAGACAGACAGACAGACAGAGGGAGGAGGCAGACAGACAGACAGACAGAGGGAGGAGGCAGACAGACAGACAGACAGAGGGAGGAGGCAGACAGACAGACAGACAGAGGGAGGAGGCAGACAGACAGACAGACAGAGGGAGGAGGCAGACAGACAGACAGACAGAGGGAGGAGGCAGACAGACAGACAGACAGAGGGAGGAGGCAGACAGACAGACAGACAGACAGAGGGAGGAGGCAGACAGACAGACAGACAGACAGAGGGAGGAGGCAGACAGACAGACAGACAGACAGAGGGAGGAGGCAGACAGACAGACAGACAGACAGAGGGAGGAGGCAGACAGACAGACAGACAGACAGAGGGAGGAGGCAGACAGACAGACAGACAGAGGGAGGAGGCAGACAGACAGACAGAGGGAGGAGGCAGACAGACAGAGGGAGGAGACAGACAGACAGAGGGAGGAGACAGACAGACAGAGGGAGGAGACAGACAGACAGAGGGAGGAGACAGACAGACAGAGGGAGGAGACAGACAGACAGAGGGAGGAGACAGACAGACAGACAGAGGGAGGAGACAGACAGACAGACAGAGGGAGGAGACAGACAGACAGACAGAGGGAGGAGGCAGACAGACAGAGGGAGGAGGGCGACAGAGGGAGCGAGACAGAAGGAGGAGGGAGAAAGAGAGGGAGCGAGACAGAGGGAGAGGGAGACGGAGAGGGAGAGGGAGACGGAGAGGGAGAGGGAGACGGAGAGGGAGACAGAATGAGTGAAACAGAGGGAGACAGAGAGAGAGATAGAGGGCACAGTTTTTTTTGCTCTAGCCCCGCCCCCTCCCCCAAAAATGTGTGGCCTTTTTTGTAACTTTCGACGTGTTGGTGCTTTTAGAAGGAATAACGCTTAACATCTTGGGTTCATAGAGTACTTTCCTTATCCTGTAAGTGCATTACTAGCGTATGTTCATGTTCTGAATGTTGCCATCCGTTTTATTGCTTTCGCCCATATCATTTTTCAGAATGCATTTTATGTTATTTGCCTGCTTGGGTGATGTCACTCCTTTGGTCTTACGCTGTGTAGCAAAGAAACAGTTTTCCTCTTGGATTTGGATGAGGATGTCAGGGGTAGAGCTTGTGGGGCTGTCTTGTAATACCCCTCTGTTTGGTATCTATGTTTTCTGGAGTATTCTTAAGTGAAGGCTTCGGTTGACAGCCAGGTCATTAGGGTGAGTTTGTTTTGTTTGCGAGCATCGCCAGGGGATGGAATTCAGTTTTTATGATTTCAGATGTGATAGTTCATTGTGAGCCATTAATAGTTTAACATTGTTACTCTCATTTTAAAATAAGAAAACTTGTACAGACCTTTATTAAGGAGATATTACTAGATTGTTCGTACATTTCTCTTTTTCTCATGCAATGAACCATTCAATGTATCTTCTATTGTAGGCCCTTGCTGGTATTGTCCTGCATGCTGGAAGGAACCATTATAACTATAATAAGACTTTTTATTGGAAAGAAGCGCTATGACTTATGAAGAATTTGGTATTCAACTGTACATAAGGCTGTTTAGTCGTGTTACTCTGTCACTCACTGGACATTGTTACAGGTTTCCCACAAGAGAATGGTCCATGGTTAATCAGGAAAATTCATAGCACTTTATCCTGCTTCACTGAGAAATCTCACTAGGAAATGGGGTGAAGTCAGGTTTTCAGGACATTCTTGGTGCAGTGTCTTTCTGTGACTGAAAACATCAGTCAGAATTACAGCAAGATTGACTTGCCCTTCCATACTTCCAAAACATTGGTAACTATATTGCCTTTATATTACAGCACTTAGAAACGGAGAGCAGTCCATCTGAGTTCAATGCGCAGAGACTAGCTGATAAGTTGCATGATTGTTTTACCACTCACAATTTCCCCTTCCTGAACAGATTTTTGTATAACTCATTCAGCAAGGCAGCAGGCGGACTTTGTGCATGGTTGGAAGGGTTGGCAGTGCGTGCACCCGCCCTTTTTGTTCCCTAAATCCCTGGGCATGTGTCATTGTGTGCATGATTATATTCTTGCTTCAGGCACAAATCTAACCTTACACCTAGTTTTGCCAGTCACTGTCATTGTTTGAACGGATTCACAATTGCTTTAGTAACCTTGCGGTGTTCTCAAATTTGCTTGAAAATGCACCATTAGTCCACTTTTTTAAAAACAATTTCTTCCGGAGGGAGAACCTCCCCGAACCCTCCTTAAGTTGTTCGGGCACGCTACGCTCGCTCGCTACACTGCCTTACTGTGTCCCAAAATGATGTCTCTCCAAAAAGTGTGTCACCAACATGAAAAGTTAGGAAAGCTGTGGTCGAGGGGATGTGCGCTGGACCTTACCAAAAGCCCATTGTCCCCTCTCTTTGGAATAATTGGTACTATTATTGGCAGTGCTCGCAGGGGCTTTAGTTGGTGCAGGCTGCAGTGGCCTTCTGACAAATGCCCTGGCACTTAATGTTTTTTTTTTACAAACTAAGCACTGGTGCTAACACACTGCCTGCATCGCTAACAGCTCTCTGAGGTATTGGGGAACCTGCCTTTTAACTTTTCTAGCGTCAGACACTACTACATGTGGATTTTATATTCTGTTACCCTTTGGAGCAAACAGTGCAGGCTCCTCAACGCACAGCAGAATTATAGCTTCCTGCCTATTTCTTTCTCCTCACACGCTGCCCCTAGCTCCTTCTCCCACTGTGTCTGGTACTTCCATTTCTCTGGGGCAGTAAATCTTGTGGCGAGTACAGCATACAATCTAGAAATCAAAACCCGTGTGGAGTCAGATGTTGACAGGAATATCTAAAGTCTGCGTGTGGTCGCCAGTGTCCCATCTGCAAGTTAAATACTTCTTCCCTGCTTCGTGTACCACTTGAGCTCTCCTACATTACTGGAATGATTTTATTGTGGCTCCATTGAACACATTCAGTGTTCAATATTAACCTATCCTCCAACAAATGAAGCACCTATCAACTAGCATAGGAGTGAACTGTGGGATAGAGAACATTGTCATGCCCGTCTTTGCTGCGAACTTATTCCAAATCTCCAGTGGTGTTTTAGTGATCTCTGAAGGTTTGAAGATTACGTTGTCCATGTTCTCTCAGCAGCCATGGTGTGATCCACAGGGGTCTCACGGTCAAAACCCCTTGCGTATGGATCCAGCGTGTGATCTGTCGATCTCACTGGCCATTCCAGTATGACGTATTAACATTATGTCTACACCAATAGACATAGACTGTCCTGCTTCAGATCACCACACCTAATTACTTTCTCCCATGTGGGAAAACATAATCTTAGGTGGCGTCTGTTATGAAGCAATGCGGATTTTGGGAAGTATCTCAAGCTACTTTGAAATGTAAACCTCTTGTTCAGAGAGACAACTTGCAACATCAGTGCCCAGCGCTAGCCGGCAGGGGTATGCAAGAACTATAAGCTGCAAACTATTTGTTATAGGTATATCATGTTCTCCTTCCTCCCCACTGTTATTGCCTGATTTCTTTGTGACCAGGTAGCTGTTGTGATTTTGTAGGATGTTTTTCATTACCTGTTAAATGGGGGTCTTCACTTGTTTACTAATTTTGCTCAAGGGATGTGTTTTAAAAAAAAAAAACATTTTTTTATTGGTTTGTTCCTCCAAATCTGCAGACCATATACATAAATAATTATACATCTCATCTACCTCAGCCGAGGCAGTGAACATTCCAACAATAAACTCAGGGAATTAGATCTATACTCGCGTCTGTGGAGGTGTTCCAATCTAACATCGTTTGCTTCGTTTTTTTTTTTCCGTTTCATGATAACCCAACTGTAGTTAAACTTCCCCCCCAACCCCCTCAAAGGATGTGTTATCTGATGGATTGCGTTTTTCGGATACCAGGCTGGGAATATGTTCACACAGAGGCACAGTTCGTGTTGTACAATCTTCCACACTGTCCTTACGTTCACATTGGCTGGTGCATCTTTTGGTATGGTACATTTGTGTTTTCCAGTATTGAACCTAAGAGGGACCTTCTTGAATATGGTTGTGAGTTGCGATTGAAACGGCCTACTTTGAGCCAGGTTATAACTATTCTGATTTGTTCCAGTTCTTTATGGACTCTCAGGTCGGCCGGTGTTCCCAATCTCTTTTAATCCGGGTGTGAGAGAGCTGCTATGTCGGGGACTTTCTGCTTCTTCAGTGTTACCCTCCCTACCACTGGTGGAGAGGGCATATATTGAGGGAAGGTTCCAGACAATGTTTCCAGGTGTTGTGTGTGGTGTTCATCTAAATGGTGAAACAGTTAGAGAGTGTATTATTGCATACTTTGCTGCCTTTAGGGATTGTTGTCCTATCTCAGGCCGTTTTACTGTTTAAAAAAAACACAAACAACCTGCATGGTATGTTATGGACTTTTTGACATCCGTTAAATACGTGTTTTGTGCCACCTGGCTGCTTGTCCGAGTGAGACCTGTTTTTTTTCCATTATCCTAACTGCTGACAGCAGGAGTATGCATTGGATTGCTTAGCATGGTTCGTTCTGTTCCTTATCGTATTTCATTAATTGCAGCTTGGGCTTGTTGGCTGTTTGCCTTCATGGGTCCATATGGCGCAGTTCTTGAGTGCAATTCTAGCCAGTCCCTCCTCTTGAGGGTTATTGCTTTGGTATTTAATCATAATTTGGAGAATTTGCAGGGAATCTGCAGGTAGAAATATCCAGCAGAAGAATAGGTTACTTACCTATGATCATGATTTTTCTGTTGGATACTCCATCTAATGAATACTCTATCTACCTGCATATTCATTACCTCTCACCCACATCCCCTTTCTGATGAGAATTGTTGTATGTTTAATAAGCTTCCAAATCCGTTTTTCTACACTGCATTTCTGTAATTTCCATCAATTTCATCTTCGCTTCATAGGGTGAGGAAAAAAGGGAGGGCCTGACGTCTGAAACTCTGGGTGGCACCATATACTGCTCTGTGGCATCTCATCCAGTGAGGCATGAGTGCAGTATTGGATCCATGGCGCCGTACAGGAGAAGTATTTAACTTCCTGGATCTAGCACAATGCCTTAGGCCATTAATAAGGTAGGTAGATAATTAGTGGGTAGAGTATCCACCAGAAACATAATTACCAAAGGTAAGTAACGCATTTCTCCCAGAACTCTTTAGACTCTCATCAAAAAAATCTAGCATATAAAATATTTGTTCTTAATAACTTAAAACCTGATTGATGAAACTAACTTCAGTTAAACTATTTTTTTTCAGTCGTAATCTGTTATCAACGTTGCCAAAATACCTGTTTGACCTGCCTCTTAAAGTATTGGTCGTTAGCAATAATAAACTTGTATCCATTCCTGAAGAGATTGGAAAATTGAAAGACCTAATGGAACTGGTATGTATAAAGACTGTCTGATCAATATTGATGCTGTATATTAGTTATGTTTGATGAATATATTTGACTCACGCTCATTTAATAGTAACTGGAGTGCTTAGTGCATTGTAAGCTGAAATATTTGTATCTTTGGAATGCACTCCTTCTCTGATCATGTTCTCTTGTTTTTCTTTCATCCCATAACTCCCCAGCCCTAACATTTTACATTTCACTGCATCTTCCCCATTGCTGAAATTATTTGCAAGATCGACTATTTTTTTTCTATAAGTGCCTAATTCTTTCTAGGAACAGTCATTAATTGCCTATGACACAAAGTACCCCATGTCCCACTTAATTGTGAACCTAAGTGGCGATTGTGCAATATGAAGAGATGAGAAATTGAAATAATTTAAATAACAATTGGTAATCAAACCATATACACATTAGTTTTCCTAACTGCCCTTGATTACTTGTGGTTTTCATATGGATCATGTAATGCACTCTTTATCACTGTCATGGTTCAGTAATGTAAATCATTGTATACTTTCATCCAGTATGTAGAGAGATTCGCCTTCCTGTTTGGCGTCCCTGGATTTCACAAATGTTTCAAGATTGCCAGAGTGTTACAGCAACAGTTAATTCTAAATTGCTGGCTTCCTTTCTTTCCACTGGCAGCAATTAAAATTCAAAAGAAGTGTGAAATATTTCTCTGCCCAGAGAGAGCATTGGGCCTGCCTTTTGACGTGTATACAAAACAGGTCTGTAGCGTGAGAAGGGCTTTTGATCTCTCCCAGCCATCTCCTCTTGGTTTAGGCTTGTTGTAACCTGTTTTCAGAACCTGTGGGGAAAGGTATGACAGTAGCTGATCCTCGTTTCAGTAAAGCAGACCTATTATGGGGTTTAGCAGCGCTGGATCTTGGGCAGTTGTCTTGCCATCTTAGAGGCCCTAGGTCAAGGTTCTCCACACTATTTTGCCCTACAGCAAACAGAATCTACTAAATGTTTATGTATCCGGACAGTGGGAATGCTGTTATGATCAGGAGCTGTCACCAATTAATAGATAGTGAGCATGACAAAAAAGCTTACCACCACACGATTGCTGGATCTTAGTTTGACTTAGAAAGACTAAGAGAAGAGCTGTTGGTCTGCTGTACCAACACCCAGGCGTAGATCTGCCCCCCTTTGTTTCCAAGCTCAGGAAGTGTTTCCAAGGATTAGAAAAGCTGTCCTCCTGTAGACTCCGGGACTGAAAAGGTTGTAGTAGGGCTCTCTCTTTTTGCAAGGACTACCTGACCAGTTTGGAATGGGCTGCACTGAACTGTGCTGGATATCTGGATAGAGTTAGTAGTGTGTCTCCCTCCCAATTTTGAAATGTACTGGGATCTTGGTTGGAGTGAGTGGCTGAGTCTGCCTTGCATTGCTGACTGAGGTGGTGGAGCCATGGCTGAAGTGAGTTTTTGAGCAGGTGTCCCACTGTTAAACTGTGGCATGGACCCAAGAGGCCTCTCGAGCTCTCTGGGAGCTTTAAGAGTATACAGCAAGAAGCCACCTGGTTTGTATGCATGAGAGTTCATGTTCATGGAAGGTTACTGACTGCCACTAATCTCCAGACCTGTGTAAGGCAGATGAGGTTGTAGGTAACTTTTTCCTGTTCTCTCTTTGGTGTAAGACTGGGCCCCAGTGCTCACTTTTTTAAATGCACATTGAGTAACATTGTCTTTTACCATCCTGTTTGTCATCGGATTGTCTTATACAATATTTGTCATTTAATTATATGTTTTCTCTATTTTACTAAAAAGGGTCTTGAATGTTTGCTGTTTTGTTTCCTGATATAGTATGGATTTGATGCTGCTTAAATACCTAATGTCAATTTTCTGGAGAAAAGCGCACAGCGTAATAAACCAGAGTTAGGCCTAAGTTTGTTCAGGGAAAGATGTTCACTAGTAATTTGGATATCATCCCATGACATCAAACTTGCCATGTTATAAATGTGACTATTCTTTCTTTATAATGTCAGTTGCCTATTAATAAAACATTTTCTTGAGAACTGTTGTTTACATTTCCTGACCCCTACCAAATGCCTCTTTGCCCAGAACATATTGCCTAACATCCACCACCTTTCTTGTAGTACATATTGTGTCTCACAGCTCTCAATGACATTCTCTCATGGACACTTAAATTAAGTAGCTCAATTGCCAACTTTGCTAATTTAGCTTCCCTTAGGCATTTACCTTGATAGCTAACACAAGGTATATTTACCCTCCACCTCCGGATTATTGTGTTAACAGCAAGGACTCTCTACTCCACTAGAGTTGTTTTCGATCTCCAGACATAGAAATTGTGGCTTCAGCTGGCCAAGTACATTTTTAAGTAAGCCTTATTCTAAAGAGCAGATTCTTGCCTCAACAAAGCTATAGTGTTATTAGTGATCTCTGAGCAGCAATACTCATGCTCACAGCTCATGTTCTTTAAATTTGCACTCTGCACTTGAAACACCCAGTATATTTATTGTTTATCTTTCTTCCAACTATCATGATCCACATTCCATGTTCCTAAATTCTGCCCATTATGTGTGCAGCCTCTTGTAAACTAGGTATGCATCTCGTTTTACAATGAAGAACTGTTGTGGCTGCACTTCCGTCAGTTCAAGCTCTTCCTCAGTTAATGAGCAGATGATTGCCCCTCTTGCAATTAAATCATATGTGTTTGTCCCTGTAGCCCCAGCCAACCATCTGCATGTTCAAGGAGAAAGATGTGGTGTCAGAACCCATGTCAGAGGGCCATGGGTCAAGTGGGAGCTACTGGTCCCACCCTTGGGGGTTGAGACATTTTTTACTCCTGATGTCCCGGGGCCTGACCTACTGTGGATCCTGAACAACTGGGCCAAGAACCCCTTCAGAATGTAACTTTCCTTTTGTAACGCAGTTTGAACAGTCCAAAGTTTCTCAGAGAGGAGGTAGGCACAGAGAGGTGATATCAGGACACAGGATCCTCGGGCCCAGTACCTCCCAGAAGTCCACCTTCCAGCAGCTTTGACTCAGATTAGAAATTCCATACAGTATCAGAATGGCTAGATGAGGGGAAGGGAATTAGGAAAACAGTGTTAAATAATATATATAGTTTAATAGTTTTCTAATGCCATGGACAATGCCTTATCATTTGAGCTTTATGCACACGAAATAAACAATACTCCTTGTTTAAGGTTGTTGGCAATAAATGCCAAGCATATGTCAAGAATAAAGTGGAATCAATTCTCTTTTTCTGATTCGGAGTCTGTTAATTCACACTACGTATCACAAGTATCCCCATTATTTGGGCCCCAGTGTTACATCACACTGGGGCCCAAATAATTATTGCAGTATCAGCATAATACAATGGTAAGTAATCCGGTCCATGCAGTATATCTTTCAGAAATAGTGATAGAATTCTCACACTTCTGTTAGTAGTGTAGGTTGGTTTCTTTAGCACCAGCCTCAAGATTCGCAGTGGTATTCACGTTGTCCTTGAGTTCCTCAATGGAAGTCCCCACTGCGCTACACACTGTCAAAAGATACAGTTGTTAAATAAAATGAACCGTCCTACCAGATCTCTGTGCTCTACAACCCCACCATCCTGATGCTTTTGTCCTAGCGCCGGTACACACACTTCTCCTTCCTCCCTAGCAATAAACTCCTTTGGTTGCTCTGTCTCTGCTGCAGACTCCTCTGACTGTTGCTTCGCAATAACAGATAGGTATTGCTCATCACAGTGTTCTTAAGTAGAGACTGATCCAAGATGGCCACCAAAAGTTTGCGTAGTCTTGCAAGAGTTCTGCTATGGCAGCCATCTTGACCTACTCAATTTTAGAAGACTGTCATTTTGAGTTGAGCAGAACTGTTTAGTCGATGTTTGTCCTCTTTGAGTGAACAGGGACGAGCTTGGTAGTTTTCAAAGAGATAAAGTAGCTGCAATGCCACCACCATTGAGGCCACAGTGAAGGCCGCTTCCCACAGGGTCCCTGACTGGGACTGGTTGGCAGGTGGGCGTGGCCATTGATGTTTAGGGCAAGATGGGCACCAGATGGGTTTGACATCACCCGCCTCCTCTAAGCACACGTCCCTGTGGTCATGGGGTGGGGGGTGAGCAGGTTGTGGCTTTTGACTCACTGAACACATCAGCAAACGCTTGGTATTGTGATGGCAATGTAAATTCCTTTTCGGCAGCCGTATGATCTAAATGACGGACACCATCTTCCCTACGGTTACCAATGTCCTTGCAAAAGGATGAGTTAAATGCTATATGCCACTGTTCCCAGTTAATTGCAGGATTGTGCAGTGTGAGCCACGACATTCCAAGGATCAACTGGAATTGAGGAGAGTCAATAACATCAAACTGTATAGTTTCATTTGGACAAAAGATTGCTTTGATACACCAAAGCGTTACAAGGTCTGTTTGCCGAATGATGGACTTGAAGTTAACATAGTTCCATCAACACCCCTCACTGCCTCCGTTTTTTTTGTTATGTTGGGTTTCTATCCCCAGCTGATCCAAATGTTCGTCATCTATGGAGTTACCTGTTGTGTCTGCCTCAATTATTGCTTCTACCACGACTAACTCTTGATTTGAAAGTTTAATTTTGGCTTTGAGAATCAAATGAGGTACTGCAGTTTGTATGGTATTGGCTACCGATTTGTCAGGAGAAAGGAGGTCAGGTCCTAAAGAAGACTCCTAATTGCTCGATGGGACTCTTAGTTTGCAGCTGATTTGAGTTTGGTGAATTCTGGTTTGGTTAGACATTCCTAATGAAATGCCCTTTATTTCCACAGTACTTGCATAACCCATTTTTTCACCTTGTGTCGTGCTCTCCTTGGACAGTGAATCCTGGACAGTCCCTATTTTCATGGATTCAGCATTGTCTCCAGACTAATTTACTTTCACCTGGGATTTTAGAATTGGTTTATCAAATTGTTTGCATTCCTCTTGCCTTTTAGCGATACGGTGGTCTAGTCTTAAGGTGAGATTAATGAGGTCCATACAGGTACGTGGCTGAGGTAAATTTGCGCTAACAAGTCCTTCATTTCATCTTTTAAGCCTTGGTAGTACATTCTTGCCATCTTTGCCTCTGGCTACTTGGTTTCAGCAACTAAAGGATAAAAATGGATGAGATAAGTAATTAAGCCTTTAATTCATCGCTTTAGTTCCAGCATTTCATGATCAGCCGATTTAGATCTAGTTCGCCAATCAAAGATTTGTTTTTTTAACTCATTTTTTGACCGAGTCCATTGTTAACAAAGGGAATTGCCCAAGAGGCCGCATCTCCACTTAAATAAGAAATTAAAAATGCTCTGCGTGACTTAGCATCTGGAAAGGTTTGGGTTCGAACCATAAAGTGTAATTAAACTTGAGTAAGAAAGATTTGCACCTTGGAAGGGTGCCCTTAAAAGCATTCTGGAACCGTATTAGTTATAGTTAGGACCGTGTTTCCATAGGAAATCTCAAAATTCTATTTTGAATAACTTTGGCGCCGGTTGACGAATCTTCGCGAAATTTTCAAAACTAATGGGGCGCTCCGCTCAGCTCCTACCCTGAAAGTCTCGGGGGGATTCGTCAAGCGGGGGCGGAGAAAAAAGGGGGGTCCCAAAACGTGTTTTCCCCATGCATTTTCCCATAGGACCTTTAGTCGAAGGTACAGCCCAAACGGCTGAACAGAATTACTTGAAATTTGGCAGAGAGGTAGTCCTCAGGTCAGGGAAGTGCCTTTTGCATATATGGAGTCAATCTGTTCAGTATTTCCAGAGAAAATTGCATATAAAAGCACATACATATCTATAGCCGCGCACCCTAACGTGCGCGAGCGTAATTCTGATTGGTTGTTACATGTCAGTCAACATTCGAATCGGTCGAAATCAGGAAGTGTCGGCCGCCATTTTGTTTGTTTTCGGTGCGAGAGTGGAAAAGGAAGGTGGCGAACGTGAAAAGGGGGCAGGGTAGAGAGTTCCTGACCCCCTAGCCTTTGTCAGGGGGTCCCTGAAGGACCCCGAAGGCAGAAAAAAACATTTAATTTTCTTTTTTTTTTTTTAAATCGCGGGGGTGCGCACACGGTGAAAAACCATTAAAAAAAAAAATACATACATAACTTAGCATTTAAAAAACCATACAAATTCACTGAAAAAACCATAGGTTTCACACACGTTGTAGTTAGAAATTAGCATTTAAAAAACCTTGCAAATTCACTTAAAAAACCATAGGTTTCACACATGTTATAGTTAGGGGGATATTTCACTCGTAAAAAACCAATGAAATTCCCCCGTTATAGTTACTTCAGATAACTATAACTCACGCGACCGCCACTCTATCACAAGGATGATGTCATCAGTGATGTTAAGAGTGATGCCACTGACCATGTCATGAGTGATGTAATATGTGACGTCATGAGCAGAGGATTGCGGGCGCGCGAGTTATAGTTATCTGAAGTAACTATAACGGGGGAATTTCATTGGTTTTTTACGAGTGAAATATCCACCTAACTATAACATGTGTGAAACCTAAGGTTTGTTGGTTCCAACACCCTCCCTAACATAATCAGGGTCAAAAAGTAATGTCATGTCATAAGTGGCTAACCATTTGAATGATGTCACCTTTCCTACCTGTGATGTGGCTTGGTTCCATGTTCCCACATGGAGTGTGGAGCATGTGGGGTTCTATGTGAGTCAGTTGGCTCAGGTCTACTATGGATGGGGTTGATTAATAAAACCTCACTTACAACTTACATTATAACTTAAACCAGTGTCTGGAATGTATTACACTGGCGACGATCGCGTGCAAACTAAAGGGTTATCGACCCCAACATTGGGAGACAGGAAGGAAGAGGATGTGGGTAGAGGATGTGGTCCGTCGGCTAGACTGCCGACTTTGGTTCTGGAAACCAGGGTTTGCGTCCACATCCTGTGATTCTTGGCAAATCACTTAATCTCCCTGTGCCTGAATGTTTAACGTAACCGGTGCTCATGTAAAGTGTTCCAATACCTTCGGGTCGAGTTCGCGCAAAATAAAATCTGCAAAAAAAAAAAAAAAGGACCTTGTTTGCTGCAGAGAAGGAGAAAAGTGAAATTAAGTGTAGCGGCGGCGCAGAGAAGTGAAATCTGCTTACTCTGCGAGGCGGATCATTGCGTGCGTTATCCGGTGCAGAGTAAAGGAAGATTGGGTGAAAGAGGAGCAACGGAAAGGCAAGCGGTGGAGAGGCAGTGGCTACTGGAATGCAGAGCGTGTCTGCGTTTCATCTCTGCCGACGTCATCTTTGAAGTTGTGAGTACTGTGCTCAATTGGATGTAAAAAAAAGGCCAAGTGCTACGCGTGAGCGTCATCAGCAAAACAAGCCCCATCTTCGGCTGAAAACAACTGGAATGTGTGCGTGGTGACGGCGGTGGCCATCTTAAGGCAGGAAACAAAGGGAAAAGAAAGCAAGCCCAAACTCCATAAAAAAATTAACTGAAATTTTTGCGTGGGTCGGCGGCGGCCATTTTTAAGGAAAATTTTAAAGGAAATATCATTTTCTTTGTGGAAATTCATGGAATAGGTGGAAAATTAACAGCATCTTTTTTAGGTTCAAATGTTAAGAAGATGGTCAGTATTAAGCTTGCCACCATGGTGACAAGCACACCTTAAAGTTAATTTTCATTAATTTGTGACTTGTCGATCCCTATCATCTACAGGTTTAACATCTCATTTTAAAAAAAGTGTATTGTATGCATGTATTGAAATTAAGTGAGTTGCGACTTGGATAAAATTCTAAAAAAATTATTTAAAATTTAAAAATAAGATTTTAGAAAAATGCAAAATGTAACTGCACCCCCTTTTTTCATGACAAATCCTATGGGCCCACCGGTGAAGTGGCAGAAGTGGAAAAACATATTTGAAAGTTATACAAGAGTTTGTGGAACAAATTTGAGTGCAAAGAGGAAACAGGCACTATTACTCTTTTGCGTAGGTGGTGAGGGGCAAGAGGTGTTAGAGAATTTTGCCCCCATTAAGTCCTGCAAGTCAAAGAGGGTTAAATGAATATGAAGTATGTATTAAGCAATTAGACCTGCATTTTGTGACAAAAGTTAGTACCATAATGGAGCGTTAATATTTTGGTTTAAGAGAGCAAGGGAAGGAAGAAACAGTTGAGGAGTTTGTGACTGCTCTCAGGAATTTAGCCTCAAGTTGCAAATTTGGGGAGCTAGTGGAAGAGAGAGTACGTGACCAGTTTGTATTGAAATGTGGTAGTGACAAAATAAGAGAGGAACTCTGGTTAAAAGATGAATCTTCTTTAAATGAAGTTATGGTAATTGCGAAACGAGTTGAACACATGTTAAAATGTATGCGTGAATTGAGCAAAGTTGGGAAATCTACTCTTAGTCCAGAAAAAGTAGAAGAGGTTGTGTGTCATGCCGTACATAAGTCTGACACAGATAATCAGAAGAGTGGGGAGGAAGAGAAAAGAAACTTGTTATTTCAAGGAACTTGTTATCACTGCGGAAAGGTTGGTTACAAAGCTAATGCCAGTTTTTGTCCTGCTCTCAGTGTAGTTTTTAACTATTGTGGGAAAAGGGGACACTTTTCAAGGAACTGTCGTTTTCGGAACAAAAGAGATGGCAGAAACAAAGTGAAAGAAGTAAGTTGTTAGGTTAATGAGGTGTGTGGTTTGGAACATCCTTCTGAATGGGTAAAGATAGGAGATGTAAAGATAAAAATGAAGTTCGACTCTTGCTCTCATCTTACGTTTATATCTAAAGATGTCTTTTAGAGGAATTTCAAAAGCAAAGTGAAATTACTCAAAACTCATGTAAGACCAACAGGTTATGGGGGAACTCCTATAAGAATGTTGGGTTACTTTCAGACTTGTGTGGAGTGCAATGAAAGATTTACTGATGCTAATATCTATGTGACAGAGAAGGGTGATAACTTACTGAGTTGGACACACAAAGCACGGCATGGCATTATTCTACATCCCTATGGTAATTCCCCTGTACAGGTACAATCTATAGAGAATGTTGGGAACAAGTATGTGAATAAGTTTGGTGAATTATTCAAGAGTTATTTGGGATGTTTAAAGGGCTACAGTCACAGGATTAAACTGAAGCTAGGTGCAAAGCCCGTTGCAGCAAAAGTCAGGAGGATTCCACTGAGTGTACAAGAGTCTGTACAAAAAGAAATTGACAGATTACTTGATTTTTTTTTGTGATTGAGCCAGTGGAAGCGACAGAGTGGTTGGCTCCCATAGTTGTGACTAGAAAGAGTAACAATGAGATTCGTCTATGTGTGAATTTACGTGCGCTCAATAAAGAAGTTGTGGTAGACAAATTTCCGCTACCAAATATAGATGAGATGGTGTCAACATTGGATGGTGCTTGTTATTTCAGTACTCTAGACTTAGCTTAAGCATATCAAGAGGTTCCCCTAGATAAGAGTTCACAGGAGCTTACTGCTTTCATTACCCCTATGGGAGCATTTAAGTTTTTAAGGATGCTTTTCGGATTAGATTCAGCGGCCTCCGTGTTTCAGAGGTTTATGAGTGATGTGGCCAAGGGAATTAAGGGTGTTAGGTGTTATTAGGACGATCTTTTGATTTATGGTAAGAGCATTGAGGAACATGATTGGAGAGTAGAGAAGGTGTTAGAAAGACTGATCAAAGCTGGTTTGACTCTACATTTTGACAAATGTAGATTTGGAGTGACAGAAGTAGTATCTTGGTCACCATATATCTGGGAGTGGTGTCAAACCAAAAAAAGAGTTGGTAGATCACATTGCAAATCTTGAGGAACCGTGTTCGAAGGAAGAGCCGGCATCATTTCTGGGTATAGCTGATTTTTAAAGCAAGTTTATAAAAAAAATTGTGAATAAAACTAGCCATCGAAGAAGTTTAATGTGCAAAAAAACTGAGTTTGTGTGGGATGAAGTGTGCAAAAGAGAATTTGCGAAGGTCAAGCTGGATCTCAAAACTGCCCCGAGTTTACAAGCTTTCAAACCAGGGGATTTGACATACATTGTAACAGATGCAAGTAAGAAAGGGCTAGAAGCCTTGCTGATCCAGAAGAGGGATACTCAAGAGTGTTTGGTCGCATGTGCCTCAAGATGTCTAAGATGTGCTGCGGTTACCTACTCAGTCATCGAGAAAGAGGCGCTTGCCATTTTCTGGACATTGAATACATTTAAGAAATTTGTGTGAGGTACAAAATGTATTGTCAGGTCTTATCACAAACCTCTTAAAGAGATTTTCGAGAAAAAGGGTTTGGATGCAGTTTCCTCTAGGATCAGGAGATGGGTGATTTCACTTCAGGAATTTGATTTTGTATGTAGTATATTCCAAGAGCAACTAATGTTTCGGCAGATTGTCTCTCTCGTTTGGTAGACAGTGTGGAATGTGAAAATGAAAACCGAGATGATGATCTGGTGGACGAGTTTGATGTGAAAGTGTGTGAAATCACTTTAGGTGTCATTAAAGAACATGAATGGAAGGATGTGATAAAGAAGGACAATGAAATGTTGAGGGTGGTGGATATGATTTTGAAAGATAAAGGGAACAGGCTTGAGAAATCTTGTCCGTTGGGGTGTGATGAGTTAGCCATTATTAATGACATTCTTGACAGAGGTACAAGGTTGGTTCCCCCCATGAGTCTGAGACACAACATTGTTAAACTGGCTCATGAAGGACACATGGGTATTTGTAAAATAAAAGAACGAATTAGACAAGATTTTTGGTGGCCTGGATCTCATGGTGGAACGAGTTGTGCGTGACTGTATCCCCTGTTCCTTGAGCGACAAGATTCTTAAGCCCAGACAATCTCCCATGGTTTGTAGGAGATTACCCATGTGTCCTTGGGATGAAATAGCCATTGATATTGTTGGACCTCTTCATGGTGAACATCAAACTCCGTATTGGATAGTTGTACTAGATCTATACTCAAGTTGGATTGAAGTGAGTTCAGTGCGTGACATCACTACTCAGTCTGTAATTAAGTTTCTAGATGCAATTTTCAAGCGAGAAAGATTTCCTGGTTCTTTGTTATCGAACAATGGTCCTCAATTTTGTTCTTGTGAAATGGAGGAATATTTAGCAAAGTGTGGAATTAAACATAAGAAGACCTCTCCTTATCATCCCGAGTGCAACAGTGCCAACAAAACCTTGAAGGAAAGTATATAACTGGCAAGAGTCAACAGTTTGAATTGGAGGGATGAGTTGCAAAATAGGATTACAGCTTACAGGTTCACACCTTACTCCTCAACAGGGAAGACCCCTTTTGAGTTATTCAAAGGAAGATCTGCCAATACCATCATCTGTCCTGGTTGGATGATTATGGATAAAGGACTTAAGAATAATGAAATTGGTCAGTGGAGAAATAAAGAATTGGCTCTGCAAAGGAAAAGGAAGATTTATGTTGACTCTCATAAATCGGCTGAGTCAGTTGAATTTAAAGTGGGAGACAGAATTAAAATTAAAGCGCCGGTAGGCTATCTAAACTGGTCTAAGTTCACGGATGAAAAGACTGTGGTGAAGTTGTTCAAATGTGGTGTGAAAACAAATGATGGTCGCATCTGGAATCATAGCTGTGTAGTTCATGTTAAGTCAAGATCTGGTGATGCAGGTGGAGGAGAAAGTTGAAGTGGATCTTCTTCGGAAAAGGAATTTTTGGAACCCATACGCAAAAGCGTCAGATCTTGCAAGATTCCAGTTTATCTCAAAGATTTTGTAAGGAGTTAATTTATTGTATTATTTGGGAGGAAAGGTTTGGGTACTTTACATATTTGTACTTCATATGTACTTGGAAATGTATATGTCATCTTTTCTGTAATTATATTTCAAATTGTAGAGAGGAAGAAGTGTGATGTTGCTTGGTTCCATGTTCCAGCATGGAGCGTGTGGGGTTCTATTTGAGTCAGTTGGCTCAGGTCTACGATGGATGGGGTTGATTAATAAAACCTCTCTTACATTATCACTTAAGCCAGTGTCTGGACTTCATTACACTACCCCTGGCATTTCAGTGAATCATTGCCAATGGTGGGTTGATGTAGTTATCTTGGAAATAGCCCCGTCTTCTGAAGTGCAGATGCTCCTGGATTCTTCGAATGCTGATTGGTAGTGAGTGCCAGAACTTCGCGGGTAATAGTGAGAAAGCAGTGCCTCCTACAGATTTCTTATGGTAAGTTGGTATCATGAAAAGTGGTGCACGTCTGGAGCTGAGAGTCCTATTTTTTAGGTTGAGCATTCGAGACCTGTTGTAACTTCTCTTGTTGGCTTAAAGCCATACCCCTGCTTTCTATTAGTTTGGTTTAGTGTCCTTTAAAAATCCTTGCTTGCTAGTGGCCAGTCCTGCCTCTTTGTGCCTCCTTATTCTCTTTCATTCCTCCCAGGCAGCAAGGACTAAGGCTTGTATATATGCTCTTTGGGGAATATTTTCTTCTTGGGTGCCTGCCCAGCGCCATAGCTACTTGTATTTTATGATCTTGTCAGTGCTCTGAGCTCTGCCTTTCTGTATACAGGCATGGGTAGGCTCTCAGGTCGCACAGCTGCTCTCCCTGCCTTTCGATTTTGAGTACGCTGGAAAACAGGCCTTTTATTTCTCAGCAGGGTAATGTGAAGCAGTTTAAAAGCACAATTCGACATATCACCAGCAGGAAATGTGTGCGTTTTATTCCTCTAAAAGAACATGTTCACTCCCAACCAGTTGCTGTTTGGAGCTGCCCTGGAATGTGTGGCTGTAACTAGACTGTACCTAGACTGTACCAAACCTATATGTGGAGGAAGATAATAAGTGTGCAATTAAAAAACAAAGAACTTGTACCTTTTATCAAAGGAAAGCAGCATTTTAGTGGAACCTTTCCCCCTCCTCCTTTCTGCCTTGGTAGATCCCACGGCCAGCCCTCTTCATCTCTTCTCTGGCTCAGAAAGTGGCTGGCAGCAGGACAGGGTAGGGCGACTGTGGCTTTTTTTGCCAGGCTCTCGCCTCTCGATGCCTGATGATTACTTAAGGTCCGTACAAGTGGGGCTGACAGTCCTTCACTGTGAGTTATCTTCGTAGTGCTGCAACATTAAAATATATTTACATTTATTTCGGCAAAAAAATGTCGCTCACATTATTCATTTGGCAGCTAGTGGACACAAATATGTACTGTGTGTTTCTTGATTTAACCCAGAAAGCCTCCCCTCTTTCAGTCCCCTACCATCTGCAATTATTTGTGTGTGAACAGCAGAGCAGAAATGCTATTGTCATCACCTTCCTTGTGTGCTCGGAGTGCACAGAATGGCATGCCATATTTATTTTCTTTTTTTGTGTGCCTGTTAGGCATGGAAGCTGACATTTGCAAGATCAGGTAAAGGGATTAATGAGGGGGAGCCAAGAGAGAAGGCCCTGATTTTTTTTGATAGCACATTACCCTCAAAAGCACTGCTGGTTCTTAAAGCAGCTTTTTTTTTTTTTAAATCATTTTTATTGGCATTTCGTTATTTCAGTATACATATATCGTTCATAACCATAAAGTAGTCACAGTACATATTTACATCATGTCACCTGGTATACAATTGTGCCAGCTGTCAGTAACGGCAAAGATCATATTTAACTAGTTATCCTAGCTGTTTAGGAGGGACGTGCTTACTCGCCATGTGAGAGCACGAGGCATTGTCTGCTTGATGTACCGTGGTCCTGTGTTGATTCTGCGTTGCTTCTGTTGGCGTACACCACTCATTGTGTTTTTAATAAGGAACGTAACTCTTCAAAAAAAGGAGCAGTAACTGGGGTTCACTGTATATGAAATGTCGCATTATGACGGGGGGTCGGTAGGCTGATTTGACCATTTTGATCTTTGAGCTATATGAAGCTTGTTGTGAGTTAGGAAGGTCTAACCGAAGTGTGCTGGTTGCTGTACGTGCTCGGCTTGGGGCTGCACCCTGCTGCCTGTTGACTTTAAAGGGGGGGGTCGCGCTAGACTGTCTCCTGACGGGACTCTGCCGTAGGGGCCGGTGTATCTTGCGCCTGTGACTCGTCTGTTGCTTCCTGCTTAAAGGAGTGAAGTAATAGCGCCTATTGCATGGCTATGTGATGCTTACGAATACCTTACTTTTCTTCTGCTTGTAACGCCTCCTCCTCTGCCGCCCCAAACTTGCCCACCACCCCTCTCCAGGGTGTTAACGGTGGCCTCCCTGGCGCTCTCCAGTGCATTGTTATACTTCTTTTGGCTAATAGGATTGGCAGGGATGCGAAGCGCATTTTTACCTCTTAATGTTTCTGTGCTTGGCTATGCCTAGCGCGCAGGCTCCCCATGTATGGATGTCTGTGAGTCCCGTTACTGCCTGAAGGGTGGAATGTATGGTGGACCAATAGGTTTGGAACAGTGGGCAGTCCCAAAACATATGGAAAAAGGACGCATTGGGTTCTGGGCATCTAGGGCAAGTGAAGGACGTATTTAGGTAGTAGTGTTGGAGCTTTTCGGAGGTCAGGTAAGCATGGTGTAGTATGTGAAATTGTATATTTTTGAAGCGGTAGTTGCGGGACACTTTTTTGGGGAACTCGAGTGCCCTCTCCCATCCTTTTTTGTGGAGTGGTCTCTGGATTTCTGCTTCCCATTTCTCACGAAGTGGAGTGAGGGTGATGGTGTTCAGTGCTCTCAGTGCCTTATATAGCCATGTCACCAAGTGTCGCCCAGGGCCCATCTGTAAGATTGCGTGCAGAACAGGGTGCGTGGGCAGCTCTGTATCTATTGTGTGCCATACTAGACGGCAGTTTCCTAGTAGCTGTCGATGTAGAAGGAACTGTCCTCTTGAGAGGTCCAAGTCAGTAGCAAGTTCCACAAATGTTTTCCGACTGCCCGTTTACAAAAAGGGAGCCCGCTGCCGTGACCGAGTGCTCAGTCCACACACGTAATGCTCGCTCCGTGTAGTAAGCGCGACCTCTGGGGAATTCTACCAATGGTTGGATGGGGGAGTAAATGGGGGCCTCCCGTTTCATCTTGTGCATCCGTTTCAAACATGTCCATGCCACCAACACCTGGAGTGGGCACTCCCCTATTGGTTCAACTCCCGGTAATAACCTGCGGTGTATGGTTGGGATTGAAATAGGTCCTGTGTTTGTGTGGGTTTCCCCCAATGCACGGACCTCTGTCCATCGTGACACCTATTGTAATTGGGCAGCTAGGAAGTATGCCTCAAAGGAGGGGGACACCCAGCCCTCCCCGGTCCAGAGGTAACTGCAGTTTAGGCGAGAGCAATACCCCTACGTCATGATCCCCAGATAAGGGTACAGAGGAAGGTATCCAGTCGCGAAAGAAGGGACAGGGGGTAGGAGGACCACCCGGAGAAATTAAATAATAATTTGCGGGACCAATATCCTCTTGGCCACTGTGATTTTCCCATTGGGAGCCAGGGGAAGGTCCTTCCAAAAGTTCATGGCGGATCGAATCCCGACTAGTGCCCTGCGGTGGTTTCCTTTATACATGTCTTGCGGCGTGTGGTGCAGTCTTATTCCAAGGTATCGTACTGCCTGGTTGCTCCATGATATGTCAATGCCACCCATTTGTATTTTCGGGGGGCAGAGGAGGCTGTCTGAGAGTGAATATATTGTGGATTTGGCCAAATTTACCCTTAGGTTCGCTACCGCCTCAAAGTCTCGTAATGTGTTAAAAATTGGAGTGAGATCCGAAGTGATATCACGGATATAGATAAGCACATCGTCTGGATATAATGATACCACATGGATTGTTTCTGCGATTGGGATTCTCCAACTCTCCCCCTCCCTGTGGAGGTGGATGGCGAGTGGCTCCATCGCCATTGCAAAAAGCAAGGGGGAGAGCGGGCAGCCCTGGCATGTGCCTCTACGTATTGGAAATGATTGTGACACATGGTGTCCAAGTTTCACCCTGGAGGTAGGCTTGGAGTATGTAAGGTTAGTGTATGCAAGCAAGCGGGGGCCCACGGCCATTCGCTAAATGATAGGGCCAAAATAGGATATCAAAGGCTTTTTCCAGTACCGGGGCCAGGCATGCCGCAAGGGGGAAGCGGCCTCGGACCTAATCCTGGACATTAAACAGGCATCTTATATTGTAGGACGTGTTTCTCCCCAGCACAAACCACACTCGTCCGGATGAACCAGAGCCGGCAGGATTGTGGAATATCTGTCTGCCAATATTTTCCCATATATTTTGTAGTCTGCTGGTAACGGCTATAGGCCGATGTGATTCAATGTGATGGAGGTCCCTGTCCGGTTTGAGGAAGGAGACTATAACCGACTCACTCATGGTTTGCGGTAGCTCTCCCCTATCTAGGGCCGCTTGAATAGTTTCACCAGCTGGGGGACCAATTGCGCAGCAAAGGACCGTAAAAATTCTAGCAGAAGGCCATCTAGCTCAGGAGCCTTACACGTGGCTAGGGCTTGTTTGTAGTGTTGTGCTATGCGAGGTATGAGATGCGTGTCCAGGAATCTGTAGAGTGGCTCTGAGTCTATTAGGTCGGGGCTGCATATAGCTATGTATAGTGTTGCAGGAAGACTTCTATGATGGAGGCCTATGAATGGACCAGGGTGCCCGTTGTGTTCCGTAGGCTGTGATCGGTGGGAGGGTTGTGTCCTGTTTCACTAGCCACGCCAGTAGCATACCTGCTCAGTCTCCCTCCCTGTGTACCCGAGCTGCATGCCCTTTGAAATTATACCTATGGAGGTCTGCTAGTGCCTCTTCATAAGTGGTTTTAGCCTCCGCTACTTCGGTCGGCGTGGTCTCGTTGTTATCTGCTGCTTGGGTTAACATGGCCAGCGTGTGTTCCTTTGCGATTATGGTACGCTCTAGGGTTTTACGCACCCCTGTAATGTGCTGTATGCATGTGCCTCTAATTACAACTTTGAATGCATTCCATTCCATTGTGCGGTTGTTGGCAGTGACCGTGTTCTGGCGAAAATAATTCCTAATGTGCGCTGCTTGGTCTTGCTTGAATACTGGATCGTCCAGTCATTCTTTGTGTATCTGCCAGGTGGGGACAGGTGGTCTGGGCGGTCGCCAAGTCAGGGTGATCGTATGGGCGTCATGGTCAGACAGTACCCTTCCTAGATATTCCGATTCATGTATATTGGGTAGTATGGGGGAGGAGCAAAAGAAGCTATCCAGGTGTACCTTAAGATGTGTGGTATCGAGTTAAATTAATAAAGCCGTTTTCCATGCTACAAAGCGTTTGGCCTGTGCTATTATTGGGGAGGCCCTGATGAGGGGGATAGGCTGTGTCGAAGAACGTATTTTGTACGCAGTTGTAATCCCCTCCTAGGATCCATGGTGCTTGGTTGTATAGGCTTATTGGGTGTAAAAGTGCGTCCCAGAATTTACTCTGGTCCATGTTTTGTGCATAGATGCTTCCTAGGACTATCGGTTGACCATCCAGGAGCCCCTGTGAAAGAGCGTAACGGCCCTCTGTATCAATTGTTCTGGAAAGTTCTTGGTATGGAACCCCCCTTCGGATCCAAATAAGGGTCCCTCGTGCACAGGCAGAGTATGTTGTGGCGCAGAATGTCCGCGCCATCGCCTGGACAGTTTATCTAGCTCTCCCGCTTTTAAGTGGGTTTCCTGCAGCATCGCAATCTTCATCCACACTTGTTGAAGCCCGGTGTGGTGGGAGGAGACAGAGCGAGGGGTCCGCGTCGACTTGTGTCCACCTCCTGATTCGCCGCACTTTCACGGGCTGTCAGCGATTCCGGTACAATATCTATGCTGTCGCTGCTCAACTCGAGCGTGGCCGAAGGGCCAAAATATTGATCGCCACGCTCGCTAGGCCAGGCATCAGCTCCTGGCTCTGGCGGCCGCCATCTTGCCGCTCGGGCCGGTGTCGTTCAGGGCTTGCTTTCGCTGATAAATCACAATAGTCTCACAACGGGGAACCCATCGTCGGATTCCCGTGGTATTCCCACAGCTGCAGGCTCGTTTTGTATCGGTTAGGGGTGGTGTGACTGGCGAGATTCACGCCCGAGGTAGGAGCCTCAGCTCAGCACGTCCGCCATCGCACCTTCGGGGCCATGCCCCCGTCTTAAAGCTGCTTCGTGTTCAAATTATTTTCAAAGTAAAAGCGTTGGCTCCTGTGTAGGCTTTAGTGTTACCACTTCTGTCGTTTTGTGCATACTTTAATAACCCAGGTTATAGGATGCTAAGTGTATTCGCAATAATGCTTGCCACGCATTGTGTTATACCTCCAAAATGAAGTCGGAAAATCCCAGATAATATTTATAGTTCATTCTGTATAGTACTGAAACAGGCCTTTAATTTTGACCAGTAATTTACTTTATCTGCAGCATATACCTTACTGTTCTGCCGTGGTTTTAGGCACGTATGTGCTAAGACCGGCTCTCCTACAGTTATGACTTAGTTTTTTTTTTAACTGGCATTGGCATTTACATTTATTTTTGTGAAAGCTGTCCTCTTGAAAACTGGAAAGTGCCTTAAGTTAGACATGGATTGTCAATGAAATGTGAAAATACTGTTCCTTAAACATGATACTTTGTTGTATTTAATCTTATTTTAATAATTTGTTTTCTCAAACCTCAATGCTAGCCAGGAATTCAGAAAAAGTGTCTCTATTTCACTGGGGAAACTCAGTAATTGATTGCTGCATATCTGAAGATAATTTATGTCTGGATCATATTTCCATTTGTATTCTTCTGATAAAGTTCAAAGGCCATCTTTGCATTAGAAAAGCTCAGGAGTGGCTCAGAACATGCAGTCTACATTGACAGTATGCTGCACTTACTTTGCCTCATGCGTTTTGTGTAGATGCATGGTATGTGCTTGCTGTATCAATCAGGACAGGTCATCTCTATTTTCAGCAAGAATTGCATCCCAGCCCATTTGGAAGCTCCTTCAGCAGAAGCATTATTAATAATCGGGCCTAGCTTCACATAGGGTTGTTTACTTTCTTGGCAACTTTGGGAAAGCAGCAAGGTAAGATGGATTTGTAAAAAGGTTGTCTAGGGCCTTTGGTGTGTAATTCGTCATTCTTAGTCCTCTAGGCAGTGCTGCAGCTGCTTATCTGGTCCCAGTGGTAATTCCTAATTCTATGTTGTGAAAAGGGGGGTCAGAGCGAGAGCTGGGCAGACTCGCTTGATGACTGGGGTTATGTGACCAACTCCATTTCAACTCTTTTCTCAGCAGCAGGGTGACTGGACTGACCCGGATATACAGCCACTCTACGAAGAGGAGGGAAAAGGACACTGTTTCTTTAACTGGGGAGACTTCCCCCTAAACCACGCCCCAAGTGATGACAAAGAGGAGGCTTGGCCTTCAAATCCAGGAAGAAGGCAGATAGCGTTGGGTCTGAACACCGGAGGAGTCGGAGCAGCCGGGAGCATAGAGAGCAGTCTGAAGCGGAAGGAAACCGGAGGAGAGGCAGTGGCGGAGCGCTCGCAGAATCCCCAGGAGCCAGGAGGCCAATGTTCCCGTGTGTCGCCCAGCCACGCTCCCGGAGGAGCGTGGCTCTCGCAGGTACAGGCTGGGTGGGTAAAAGGGGAAGACCTCATACTTAGTTGTCGGGGTCCTCGGTTTCCCAGTATCCCTACCCTGAGCACCAGTCCTCACTTAATTAGAAGTGACGTGCACCGTGTGACTCCTCACTTCCCTTTCCTCATCACGTATCAGTTATTGTGCACCACACTCATACCAAGCTCCTTTATTCTTTTCTTTACACGCTGTACCACCGCGCATCCAAAATACCTGACGGCATCGTGCTGGAGTGGAAACGAAGGGGGCGGACCTCGCCGAGGGACCGTGTCTCACCAGAGAAGGCCACAGAACCGCCTCTACCATACTACAGACTGTTAACTTACCAGAAGCGTGTATTAAGACCAATAAAACCTACTCTAACCCCATCTAGTCTTCCTGCTTAGTCTCCTACCCCGCAACAAGTGATGGAGAAAGCAGGCACTCTGACATCCATCTGTAAACCCACGATGGAAGCCCTAATACAACACCTGGTGAAGGGCCAGGTGCAGCTCGGATGGGCAGTAGAACAACAACTGACATCAGCCCAGGCTGACAGAGACACATTTAAAAACAACATATCTACGCAGATAGAGGGGCTACATAAGATGATGAGCGACCAGCCCCTCCCAGCACCTCGTGAACAACGTAATCAAACTCCCGGGCCCTCTGGGGTCTCCCTACAAAAATACGTGTCAGGGGAAGACCCTGACGCCTTTTTCCTAAATTGTGAACGAGCCGCACGGGCCTGTGGGTGGCCTGTAGAGAAGTGGCCGTTTTTTCTAGCCCCCCCTATTGACCGGAGAAGCTCAAGCCACCTATCAGGTGGCCAACGCAGCAGGAAACACTCCCTATGCAGACATAAAAACTGTGATACTGGACCACCTAGGACTCGATGCGGAGGCATACCGCGTGTGGTTCAGAAAGGAGAAGGGCACGCCAGGAGAGATTCCGAAAACCCTGTATTTCCGTCTGAAGATGGCGGCCGACAAGTGGCTCACCCCGACTACTAGTACTAAAGAAGAGATAATGGACAAAATTTATCTCGAACAGTACTTAGATGCACTACCTTTCAATTCACAAAAATGGCTACGCCAGCACTCGCATCTGACTACGGAACAAGCCACTGATATTGCTTCTACCTACTCCAGAGCCCAACCAAAGACATATGGGTGGGAGCCTGAAAAGCCAAGTCGGCCACTGGCAATAAAATACGAGAAGAGGCCTCGCTTGAACATAGAATCAACCAAGCCACGGCCCAGCAGACCAGAGATGCTCTCGTTTAAGGGACTCGAATGCTTTGAATGTGGGGACTGAGGGCACATCGCAAGGGTGTGCCCCCAAAGGAAACCAACTGAAGAGCCCATGGAGGTGGGATACGTCCCCAAGTCAATTCTTCACACCGCTGAGATGGGGAGCGCGTTTCACGTAAGTGTACGGGTGAATGGGAGAGAAGTAAAAACCCTCCTAGACTCGGATTGCAGGCAATCTGTTATACATGGGATATTTATAAGACCCAGACAGGTGGTCCCCGACACCATGGTCCACATCAGGTGTGTTCATGGAGATGTCAAGCCTTACCCGGTAGCAACCATATCCCTGGACCTTTCTGATGGTAGGACTTACGTCATACGGGTGGGAGTGTTGGACACTTTGCCAGAGGAGCTTATTATAGGAACAGATAACCCCAGGTTTCTACATCTGTTCCTACACACCTTACAGGGGCAGGTTACCAAAGAACCCCTAAGACAGAGAGTAAACACCCCAGCTCCAGCCCTAAAAACTCCTGAACCTTGAACATTTGACAAGAGTTTTAAGTTTGCCCAATCAATGACGCCTCATTATGTAACGCGTGGGAACAGGCACATCGAACCCAGGACTGTCAAACCCCTGTTTTTCCCCGGTTTCTTATCAAAGATGGTTTATTATACCGCCAGGGTAGTAGGGAGAAACTACACCAGCTGTTAGTCCCAATAACCTTTAGGGAACAGATCATGTTTTTCTCCCACTCCAACTTAACGGCGGGACATATTGGGAGTGAAAAGACCATTCAGAACGTATTACGGCATTTGTTTTGGCCAGGAATATATGAAGATATAAAAACCCATTGTCAGGCATGCGACATTTGCCAGAAAAGGAACACTCACCGCCCCCCAGCAGTACCCTTACAGCCCCTTCCAATAATAGGGACCCCATTCGAAAGAGTGGGGATGGACCTGATAGGACCCCTACCCAAGACAAAACGAGGGAATCAATATGTGCTCGTAATAGTAGACTATGCCACACGATTCCCAGAAGCGTTCCCATTGAGAGCCCCAACCATGCGTCTGATCTCTGAGAAGTTTATAGAATTGTTCTCCCGAGTAGGGTTACCCAAAGAGATCCTGACGGATCTGGGCACCCCATTTGTATCGAGGCTGATGAAGGAGGTTTGTGGGTTATTAGATCTTAGGCAGATTAGAACCTCTGTCTACCACCCACAAACCGACAGCCTCGTCGAGAGATACAATGGGACCGTCAAAACCACATTGAAGAAGATGCTTTCAGTAAACGGTAGGGATTGGGGTCAGTTGTTACCCCTAGCATTGTACGTCATAAGGGGGCAGACACAGAATAGCCTTGGTTGCTCATCATTTGAGATGCTATATGGACGACAACCTAGATCTCTCTTAGAGATGACCAAGGAGGCCTGGGAGAAGAAGGAGGTTGAGGAGTAACGCGGAATGCTGGGATACACGCAGGCCCTAAAAACGAAATTAGGAAAGTTGAGAGATTTAGCCTATTCGAACCTGGAAAGGAGTCAAGAAAAACAGAAGATGTGCTATGACAAAGGAAAGAAGTGGAGAAGACTAGAAGTCAATGATTGGGTGCTGGTATTATTACCCTCATCCCCCAAGAAGTTCCAGGCCAAATGGATGGGACCCTATAAGGTCATCAGGACTATTGGGAAGGCCAGTTACAAGGTCCAAGTAACTGTGCGAAAGTCCCAAATTTACCACATAAACCTGTTGAAAAAGTGGTTGAGTCCTCCACCAAAACCTGCACATCTCACCCAACCAGCGCACAACCACTCTTCCTCTACCATCGAACAACTGGTTATCAATGAAGACCTAAGAGAACCAGAGAAAGAAGGCCTACGTAAAACCCTATCACCATTCGCCTCCCTGTTTTCATTCAAACCCGGAAAAACTACTCTGATCGAACATAGAATCGAGACACCCTATGGGAAAACCATTAAACAACGTCCCTACCGAATTCCAGCGGCCAAGAGGGCAGCCGTCCAAAAAGAAGTACGGGAGATGTTACAGCTAGGCGTCATAAGACCATCGAGGAGTGAGTGGTCCTCACCCGCTACCTTGAAGACAACGACATCCTGGACCCATCCCAGTCCGGCTTCCGCAGCAACCACAGCACCGAGACGGCCCTCATCGCTGCCACCGACGACATCCGAATCCTCATGGACAAAGGAGAAACAGACGCCCTCATCCTCTTGGACCTGTCAGCAGCCTTCGACACGGTCTGCCACTGCACCCTAACAGCACGCCTCCATGACGCCGGTATCCGAGAGAAGGCCCTGGCATGGACCACATCTTTCCTCTCCGGCAGAACCCAGAGCGTCCGACTCCCACCCTTCCACTCCAAGACCACCGAGATCATCTGCGGCGTCCCTCAGGGATCTTCCCTCAGCCCGACGCTGTTCAATATCTACATGGCACCACTCGCCCACGTCGCACGACAACACTGCCTCAACATCATCTCCTACGTCCACGACACCCAGCTGATCATATCCCTCACCGAAGACCCCCACTCCGCCAAAGCCAACCTACACAAAGGAATGATGGCCGTCGCAGAATGGATGAAGCACAGCAGACTGAAGCTGAACTCTGACAAGACGGAAGTCCTCATCCTCGGCTGCACCCCCTCAGCCTGGGACGACTCCTGGTGGCCAACATCGCTGGGAACAGCCCCAGAACCCAGCGACCACGCACGCAATCTGGGGGTCATCCTCGACTCCTCCCTCTCCATGGCCAAGCAAGTCAACGCGGTCTCCGCATCCTGCTTCAACACCCTCCGAATGCTCCGCAGGATCTACAAATGGATCCCCTCAGACACGAGAAGAACTGTCACCCAGGCCCTCGTCACCAGCAGACTGGACTACGGGAACGCCCTCTACGCAGGAACAACAACCAAGCTCGTGAGACGGCTGCAACGCATCCAGAACGCCTCAGCACGACTGATCCTCGACATCCCCGACGCAGCCACATCACACCCCACCTGAGAGACCTGCACTGGCTCCCCGTCAATAAGAGGATCACCTTCAAACTTCTCATCCACGCGCACAAAGCCCTACACAACGCCGGACCAGAATACCTCAACGACCGACTCAACTTCTACACTCCCACCCGCAGCCTCCGCTCTGCCAACCTCGCCCTCGCCACAGTCCCGCGCATCCGGAAATCCACCACCGGCGACAGATCCTTCTCCCACCTCGCCGCCAAGACCTGGAACACTCTCCCCACCGATCTACGACAGACGCAGGACCTGATTGCCTTCAGAAGACTTCTCAAGACCTGGCTCTTCGAACAGTAGCAGCCCCACCCTTCCCCCAGCGCCTTGAGACCCTCACGAGTATGTAGCGCGCTTTACAAATGTCTTGATTGATTGATTGATCATGATGGTGCCAAAACCGGATGGAAGCACAAGGTTTTGTATGGACGTCCGAGCTCTGAATGACATCTCCTCTTTTGATGCCTACCCCATCCCGAGGATTGACGAACTCATAGAGAAACTAGGGGAGGCTAAATACATTACCACCTTGGACCTGACCAAAGGGTATTGGTAGGTACTCTTACGTGAAGAAGATCGAAAGAAGACCGCTTTCGCCACCCTAGACGGATTGTTTGAGTTAAACGTCCTTCCCTTCGGCCTACATGGGGCCCCTGCAACTTTCCAAAGCCTCATGAACATGGTGCTTAGAGAACATCAGTCGTTCACATCTGCTTACTTAGATGACATGGTGATATACAGCCCCAGTTGGGAGACACATCTGTGTCATCTGCAAACCATCTTAGGAGCACTACAACAGGCAGGGTTGCATATAAACTCCAAGAGGTCTAGGGTAGGTTATCGAAAAGTAAAGTACCTAGGATACGTGTTAGGACACGGAGTGATTGAACCCCAAATTGAAAAAATCAGGGCTATAGCTGAGACCCCTTTTCCCAGCAACAAGAGAGAAATGAGAACCTTCCTAGGGCTGATAGGATACTATCGCCGTTTTATCCCCCAGTTTTCAGAGGTAGCTGCTCCCCTGACAGACACCCTCAAACAAGATGTGAAAACCCAGGCCCTTCTCCATCCCACACCCTCAATGTGGAAGGCATTCAACTCATTGAAGAGGGTTATAACCACCAGTCCAGTGTTGTATTCCCCGGATTTCTCCCGACCCTTCATACATGACACTGATGCATCGGACTATGGTATAGGGGCCGTTCTATCACAACTTTCCCCTGAGGGTGTAGACCATCCCATCCTCTACATTAGCAGAAAACTTTCCCCGAGAACTAAAATTCCCTACTATTGAGAAGGAATGCCTGGCAATAAAATGGGCTGTGGATAAATTGAGATATTGTCTCGAGGGCCACCCATTCACCCTGTACACGGACCACGCCCCCCTTCAGTGGATGAGTTATAACATTGCTTTAAACTCAAGGGTCCTTCGTTGGTTTCTCTCCTTTCAACCGTTCTCATTCACTGTGAAGCATCGAAAAGGTGCAGAGAATGGCAGTGCGGATTACCTCTCTAGATTCCTTCTCCCCAATCGGGATAATCCAGAGGGGGGTAGTATGTGACAAGGGGGGTCGGAGCGAGAGCAGGGCGGACTCACTTGATGACTGGGGTTATGTGACCAACTCCATTTCACCTCTCTTTTCTCGGCAGCAGTATGACTGGACTGACCCAGATATACAGCCACTCTACGAAGAGGAAGGAAAAGGACACTGTTTCTTTAACTGGGGAGACTTCTCCCTAAACCACGCCGCAAGTGATGACGAAGAAGGGGCTTGGACTTCAAATCCAGGAAGAAGGCAGATAGCGTTGTGTCTGAACACCGGAGGAGTCGGAGCAGCCGGGAGCATAGAGAGCAGTCCGAAGCAGAAGGAAACCGGAGGAGATACAGTGGCGGAGCGCTCGCAGAATCCCCAGGAGCCAGGAGGCCAACGTTCCCGTGTGTTGCCCGGCCACGCTCCCGGAGGAGCGTGGCTCTCGCAGGTATGCGAGCGTATTACGGGCTGGGTGGGTAAAAGGGGAAGACCTCATACTTGGTTGTCGGATCCCCGGTTTCCCAGTATCCCTACCCTGAGCACCAGTCCTCACTTAATTAGAAGTGACGTGCACCGTATGACTCCTCACTTCCCCTTCCTCATCACGTATCAGTTATTGTGCACCACACTCATACCGAGCTCCTTTATTCATTTCTTTACACGCTGTACCACCGCGCATCCAAAATACCTCATGGCATCGCGCTGGAGTGGAAAGGGAGGGGGCGGACCTCGACGAGGGACTGTGTCTCACCAGAGAAGGCCACAGAACCGCCTCTACCATACTACAGACTGTTAACTTACCGGAAGCGTGTATTAAGACCAATAAAACCTACTCTAACCCCATCTAGTCTCCTTGCTTATTCTCCTACCCCGCAACATATGTCCTCTACACAGTGCTGCTAGCTGCTTCTCTAGTCTTATCAGTAATTACTCATCCTACATCTGCTAGGCAGTGCTTCAGCTACATCTCTGTTGTCAGTGGTAATTCCTCATTCTCAGTCCTCTAAGCAGTGCTGCACCCGCTAGTCTAGTCCCATCGGTACCTCCTCATTATAAGTCGTCTAGGCAGTGCTGCTAGCTGCTTCACTGTTCCCAGTGGTAATTCCTCATTCTGTCTCCTCTAAACAGTGCTGCAGCTGCTTCTCAGGTCCCGTCTGTAATTTCCACATTTTAAGTCCTCTAAACAGTGCAGCTACCTGCTTATCTGGTCTCATTTATAATTCCTTTCTAAGTCCTCTAGACAGTGCTGCTAGCTGCTTCTCTGGTCCTGTCAGTAACTTCCCTCATTCTAAGTCCTCCAGGCAGTGCTATAGCTGTGTTTTTGTTCCCAGTGGTAACTCCCCATTCTTAGTCCCCTAGACAGTGCTGCAGCTGCTTCTCTGGTCCCGTTGTAACTCCTCCATTCTAAATCCTCTAGGTAGTGATGAAGCCTTACCTCTATTCCCAGTGCTAATTCCTCGTTCTTAGCCATCTGGACAGTGCCGCAGCTGCGTATCTGGACCCAGTGGTAATTCCTCATTCTTAGTCCCCTGGACAGTGCTGAAGCTGCTTCTCTGGTCCCATCGGTAATTCCTCATTCTCAGTCCTCTGGACAGTGCTGCAGCTGAGTCTCTGTTCATACATCCACTACACTCCAAACCAAAACACATGTGTAAAACACATTGTCATTTACAACACCAATAGCACTAACCCTAAAAAATGCAAGATCTATTGCATTGAAAATGCTTGTTTTATATTCCTTGAATTTAACTTGTGGGTATAGCAGTCTTTTTTCGTTGGTAGGCTCTGTGGACAATGCAGAGTGCCTGGAACCTAGCCCTTCTACCTGTAGCTGTTCAGTGGAGTGATTTCAAGACTGGAGTCATACTTTCTCTTGGGTGAAGGCGTAAAAGAAGGGTTTTGGCAGCATTTTGGGTGAGTTGCATTTGTGTATGGTGAATGCGGGTTCCACAAGGTGTAAGCTGTTGAGTGAGAGGGTCGCTTGTATTTTCTGTTGGCAGACTAGATATGGGAAGATGCTACACAGTGTTCTCATTGTATAGAAAGCACTCTTTGTGATGTTGTTACCATGTGTTGTCAAGAATAGTTCTGAATCCTTGGCTACCCCAAGGTTTCTGACTTCTCTTGATGTTGTTGGAGGAGCCTGAAGTTCCGCAGGCCATATGGCGATGGGCTGTTATTTTTGCCATTGTCCTCAGGTTATAATCTCTGTCTTTGCAGTATTAAGCTCTAGGTGGTTATTCATCCTCCATTTGTTTGTGGCACGAAGGCAGTCATCAAGTTTTGAATTGTAGTGTTCTTCAGGGCCATTATTTATTTATTTTATTTATTTATTCTTTTTTTTTTTTTTAAATGATTAAAATGTCACCAGCATAGTTGTAAAAGGTGAGGTTGTATGATTTAGTCAGGTTCTGTAATGGGTTAGGTAGATGTTGAAAAATAGAGGGGATGTGATAGACCCTTGAGGGACGCCACATTGTTGCATGTGAGGATCTGATGTGAAAAGTGGTAGGTAAACTACAATATGTCTCTGAGGTAAGAATTAATCTATTTTAGAGCCTTTTTATGGACTCCGAGATAATGGAGGCTTTGTACTGGTGTGTTGTGATGGACAGTGTCAATGTCGGCTGAATACACAAGCAATACGCGGCCACTGTTCTTGCCGCTGTGAGGTTTAGATAATCTTGAGTGGATATTATTGCTGACTATGTGCCTCTGCCTGGTCTGAAGCTGGACAGTTGGTCTGACATTAAATTATTATGTTCTGTTAGGTTTGAGAGTTGAGTTTAACACTGCTCTTTCTAATATTTTAATTAAGAATGGCCCATTTGATATAGGCCTGTAGCTTGCTGGGTCGGAGGGGTTGAAAATGTTGTTCTTCTTGATGAGCGGCCTAACGTCGAAGGTTTTCAGCTCAGCAGGGCAGCCAATGCATGAGGGTAGTAACTAAGAGCAGAGCTCGATTAAAGAAAAGGTGAATGTTCACTAGAACTTGTGACACATGAAAGGTATGAGACGTTTACAGTTTTGAAACGTATTCCTGGGTATGAATAGAGTAAATCATATTGGCTGGTGTGGGCTAAGGCATTGTAGTCCCTGGTTACATACAGAGTGTGAACTTTGTGACTGAATATCTTCCTTGGTGCATAAGGAGTGAGGAGTTGGGGGTCTGAGGTGAGCTGAGTAATTTCCTGCTGGCAATGTGTGGTGCAGACGTAAGGGCTGGGTGTTGGGCCGCATAATATCTTTGTTGATACAGCAGGGAATGTCATCTTGGGTTATGTGAGTGTGAAGATAGGGGCTAGGAATAGGGTACCATAATGTCTCCCTGGTTATGGGGGATTGAGCCTAAGGCGATCAAGCTATAGCCCGAGTGTGGGGTGTTGGAATGTCTCCCAGGATGAAAACGTTGGTGGCGAGGACTTAACATCAATCAAAGAGTGAATAGAAAAAAACAGACTGGGCATAGTAATGCAGTAATACTAAGAGGAAAGTATTTACTGAAAGTAATGGTATGAATATTTGTGGAGGTCCTATTATACCTGACAGTTGTGGTCAAACGCTTTGCAGACAGGTAGCATGGTACTCTGTGGAAGTTCACTGTTAGTGATTTATCAATGCTTACAGTTACAGTTTGTCATGTTGTTTTCATATAGCTCACACAGTTATTGTGCAGTTCTAATAGATGGAAGTAAAAAAATTGTGTTTTGAGTTTTAGGGATGCTGCACACCATCAAGGGTGTCGTTTGTCAGTTGTCACATCATTTGTGAACTGATATACATACATACATACATACTTACATACATACATAGATACATACATACAGGCGGTTGCCAGTAGATTGTTATAGTTAGGACCTAGTTTCCATAGGAAAAGCGTTTTTTGTTTTCCCAATAACTTTGGTGCCGGTTGACGAATCTTTGCGAAATTTTAAAAACGTATGGCCCGCTCCTGTCAGCTCCTATCCTGAAAGTTTCGGGGTGATTTGCCAAGCAGGGCCCGAGAAGAAAGGGGGGTCCCAAAACGTGTTTTTCCCATGCTATTTTCCATAGGAAACTTAAGACACGGCTACAGCTCGAACTGCTGAACGGAATTACACCAAATTTGGCAAAAAGGTAGCCCTTGGTTCAGAAAGACCTTTTTGTTAAATGGTGTAAATCCGTTCAGTAGTAGTTCCTGAGAAATAAATTAAAAAAAAGGTCGAAAAATGCATTTCCCATAGGAAACTTTAGACACGGCTATAGCTCGAACTGCTGAAAGGAATTACACCAAACTTGGCAAAAAGGTAGTGCTTGATTCAGAAAGCGTCCTTTTTAGGTCTCACCTAGGCAAAAGACCTTTAGCAATCGCTTGGGCTTTTCAGCCAAAAACGTGCATGCGTTCCATTGCCTTCAGTGGCAACACATGTACGTCTGGAGATTCACTTGCGGGAGCGAGCATGTTATCAGTTATCGCGACGCCGGCTGCTCGCTCCCGCGAGGGAATCACACAGGCCCCCTCCTCTCTCCCCCCTCCCCCTGCTGCCGCGCGCGCTTGTTTTGTCTCCGCTCGAAAATGCTGAATTCTTTGATTGGCATCTAACACCAGCATTTGCATGACCAGGCCCAGTCCTTGGGCCTTTGATCTTAGCAGGTCTGTTACCAAAATGCCTTTTAAGCACTGATGATAGCACCTGCAGGACTCACCATTCACATGTTAAGCGTACGATAAACACGGAGAGCTACACTCATTGGTCGATAACTTTGTCTTCACTGTGCCCTTCGAAACTAGAAAGTTCCTATGGAAGTAAATGCATGCTTCTCCATTCACTGTGCCTTGACTGCGTTTGCTTTATTACCACTGACTAACGTCTTAATAGTTCTAACGTGTTCTCCCATTCAATATTTGGTGTAAATACAGCATTATGACTTGCCACAAAGTGTATGTTTGTTTCCTGGCATCGCCCAAGATTGTAAAGCGGTAGTATGCGTGATTCACATTTGTTTCTTATATACCCCAGATTTGTGTCTGACTTGTATTTAAATTTGCAAGAGTAACTCACACTTACTAATAGAAAAAAGTTCTAATTAGTAACACTTACAAATAAAAAAAACTTTGGGAATCGGGTGTTAGCAAGGTAGAGAGATTGCTGCCTTTCCCCGGTTTTAGAAAATTCCCGGTGTTACCTGATTACACAAGTATAATTCTTCTTTCCAGTTGCCACCGACGAGCAAAGTCAGCACTGTGACCTCGGAGTTTTCACTGCTTGGCATCAGTGCCTCTGTTGATACTACGCGTGATTCACCTGTTTGCTTTCCCACCTGGGTGCCTGCCTTCATTTCTCTATTGGTACCTCCATTGCCATCTCTCCATAAATTTGTGCCATGCAAGTGCTTGATGGACTTTGTGTCTTGGCACTCAATAGTATGCTGCAAGGATGCTTTGTGCTAAGTGGGTGGCATTTAGTGGACTGGACCAAGCTATTTACCAGCTCACGATACAGCTATCTTTTGGTATTGTAAGTGAATATCAACTAAATATTGTCTGACAGAAAAGTTATGTCCTTAATTCCGTTTACAAACATTACAACCATTTCTCCCTCTTGAAGTTAATGGCAAATAACATTTACTACCAACAGAGTGCTACATTTGTAAATGATATTTAGGTCATGAGATTTCTGTCGGATGATATATTCTGGCATACAACTCATGTTTTAAGTGAATACAGCACCCTAACTTGTATTGGGGGGCCAGAAAGACAGGGGGTGGTACCAACCAACAGGTGCTACTGCGCAAGCCTTGGCAGAAGTTGGGGCGCTTGCTTTTTGATACTTGCTTCCCCACATCAAGACAACAGGAAACAGCACAATCATCAGCACAGTTAAGAAATTTGCTCTAGAGACTTTCTGGGGGTGATGTGCTGCATTCACTCCAGCAGGTGGGAAGAAAGAGTACATATGGAACAGCAGTACGGGTAGACAGGCATATGAAAAGTGATTGCAGCAGAAAATAGCCTCGTCAGGCGCCATGACTTAATTTCCTCTCTACTTTTATCGATGGCCTAGTTATTTAGCATGGCATGAATAGCAGGAAGCATCGGATTTGTAATTATTAGTTTCCACCACAGAGAACTGAGTGAGTGGCTGTGTGGGCCGGGGCAGACCGTCCTCCTGCTCAGCTTCCTCCATAACGAGAATGTCACTTCCCGTGGCTGATAAACACTGCCTGCTGATTGGCCCTCCATGGATCACTTTTCAGAAAATGAAGTGTCAGCCCTAGTATTGATTCTACTTGAGCACTGGCTATAAAGCTGTCAGAGATGTGCGCTCTGTGTGGAGGTGTTTAAATTGGACATATCAGGAACAGATGGGAAAGCATGTGGGTGGGAGACTGCGCTTGTGATGTCGACATAAGTAGAATTCTGTCCCACACCCTTGGGTCCAGTCGTCACCACATCAAATCGTAGTTAATGTTAATTGTGCTCTTTGCAAAAACCTTTGGGCCTGGGAAATCAAATTACAGCATAGGGGGATATTGTCTGAAAAAGCGACCCCAATGAAGGAACTTTGCTTAGACTGCGTTGCTCTGGGTCGGATCTCTCTGCTGTACTTTCTTAGCTGGCCTCTTTAGCCAACCTTCAAAACAAGTATGTGGTCACTGAACAAATGTTGTATTTAGACTGTTCTTAATGCACCCATTTACAAAAAATTCTGTTTTGATTAATGCTTCAACTAGTAATTTCCTTTTAAATATCCTATACAAACTCACTCCTGCAATTTCTATGTGTTGTTAAGAATAGGATTTTTAAATTAACCAGAGTAATAGAACTCAGTTTACTAGGCTCGGAAGAATGGAATGCTGAGTTGTCTTTGTTCGGATTCAAACTTGTGACTTCCAGATCACAACAGATATCAGTGATGAGTGTTATCTCACTGAGCCATCTATAATACATAAATTAATAAAAAAGTGGGTGTAAGAAATGAGGTGGATGCTTCAAAGAGTGCACTTGAGTTGTGACAGGTGTGGATTGGATTGCTGCTGGTATCTTTCCCCCATACTGCAACAAGCCAAAAATGTGAAAAAAAGGAAATTCAAATTCAGATATATAAACAAACTCACTTTAATTTACCAGATTAGGCCATATTTGCCTCATCTTAACATTTTACCAAAATTATTCATATGATATATTTACGTATAGAGACTTTCACCTAGCCCTCTTCATCCATTGGTCTATTGTTGTGTCATTCACATTTTTCTTCTGCCCACTACAGCATTGGGAAATGGGTCAAACCACTGCAGGAATTGGCTAACTTCAGTCTGAGTGACGGTCTCCCTTTCATAAGGAGCACGTCTACACACAAAGTAGTACCCTTCCTTGCCCTTGATTACTATGACCGTGTGTTTAATTTGAGACGGCGCTTGCAGGTGGAACCCACCGGCACTCATTTTTGTGGACCGGCACTTATTTATCTTCATCAGACGACTTTTACCCAGGGCAACAGACAAAAAAGCACAAAGCGGGAAGAGAAAGATATTAAAACAGCAACAAGGGGACTAAACATTGGCAAAGCCAATTGGTTTTGCCTATGCGAAATCCGTTGGCTTTGTCAATGTTTTTTTACATGTTGCACATCAGAGCGTTGCACAGCGGCCAGTGGGAGCTGGTGAGGGAAACCCAACCAAGAGCAGGAGTTAAGTAGAGGGACGGCAGAGGAATGCACTCAATGTAAGTGCATGTTGAAAAGTAGCAAAAGAGCACCTGCAGGAGTCTGTGGCCAGTGGAAGGACACTGGCCACAGAGAGGAAGCTGTACTCGGTCCATGCTCCACAGCAAGAACAATCTCAAAGCCCAAGAGAATGTCGGAGGCGAGGAGGAGGTGCTGACCAATGGGAAGCAATGAAACAAGAATTATGTGGGAGCCAAACAATGGGGAGTAAAGGTAAGTAATGGCTGGCTCTAAGACCCAGTTAAGAATTTTTTTCTCTTTAAATGAGATTTTACGAGCACAGAGTCAGTGCTGTGCTCGCAAAACCTAACAAGCATTGGCATAGCCAATAGGTCTCGCTTTTTTGACCATATAAATATTTAGTTATGCAGCACAATAGCCTTGGTGCAACAACATCAACTGTTGCATGGGTAAACATTTATAAGGTCCCAAAAGCGAGACATATTGGCTATGCCAATGCTTGTTTTTAAATGGTATAAATCCGTTCAGTAGTTTTTGAGATATTAAAGGAAAAAAATCTTTATATATCTGGGCGGGACCTAACTACACAAGCACAAGCTTGGCTCTAATTGGCTGCCAACCCTTCAATCCAGGAAGTGTTGGCAGCCATATTGGTGCAGTGCTTTTTAGGTCTCACCTAGCGACTCAGCGCATGCGCTGCTCACTACACAAATACCACTGCACTACCCTAAACACTAAAACACTACCCCCAGCATGACGATCCCCTGCACTACCCAAACACCACTGCACTACCCTAAACCCTAAACCACTACCCCCAGCATGACGTCCTACACTAACCAAACACCACTGCACTTCCCTAAACCCTGACACACTACCCCCAGCATGACCTCCTACGCTACCCAAACACAACTGCGCTACCCTAGAACACTACACCCAGCACGACCCCCTACTCTACCCAAACACCACTGCGCTACCCTAAACACTAAAACACTACCCCAGCAGGACCCCCTACACTACACAAACAACACTGCGCTATCCTAAACCCTAAAACACTACCCCACAACGACCCCCTACACTACACAAACACCACTGCACTGCCCTAAAACCTAAATCTAATCCCAGCACGACCCCCTACACTACCCAAACACCACTGCACTACCCTCAACCCTAACACACGACCCCCTACACTACCCAAACACCACTGCACTACCCTAAACCCTAAATCTACCCCCAGCACGACCCCCTACACTACCCAAACACCACTGCACTATCCTAAATCCTAAAACACTACCCCCAGCACAACCCCCTACACTACCGAAACACCAATGCGCTACCCTAAACCTTAAAACACTACCCCCAGCACAACTCCCTACACTACCCAAACATCACTACGCTACCCAAAGCCCTAAAACACCAACCCAGCATGCCCCCTACATAACCCAAACACCACTGCGCTATCCTAAACCCTAAAACACTACCCCCAGCACGACCCCCGACACTGCCCAAACACCACTGAACTACCCTTGACCCTGAAACACTACCCCAGCACGACCCCCTACACTACCCAAACACCACTTTACTACCCTAAACCCTAAAACACTGCCCCCAGCACAACCGCCTACACGACAAAAACACCACTGCACTACCCTAAACCCTAAAACACTACCCCAACACTAAACAGACACGACTGCACTACCCTAAACCTTAAAACACCACCCTCAGCACGACCCCTTACACTACACAAACACCACTGCACTGCCCTCAACCCTAAAACACTACCCCCAGCACGAACCCCGAAACACTACCCAAATACCACTGCACTACCCTAAACCCTAAATCTACCCCCAGGACGACCCCCTACACTACCCAAACACCACTGCACAACCCTAAATGTACCCCCAGCACGACCCCCTACACAAACACTACTGCACTGCCCTAAACCCTAAAACACTACCCCAGCACGACCCCCTACACTACACAAACACCACTGCACTGCCCTAAACCCTAAAACACTACCCCAAGCATGACCCCCCACACTACACAAATACCACTGCACTGCCCTAAACTGTGACGATCCATCTCAGACTTGACTCTCCTCAGGATTCAGGCGAAGCTATAGGGGGTCCACCTCTCGACGTCCCCAACTCCTGCACTAAAGGCACGGAAGGTTGGAGCAATCAAGCGAGGGAAGGGAAGGATGGGAACAGTGGGGAGTAGAACCTGTAAAGGAAATAAACATACAAACAATATACCAGGTATAACACAATGGCTACTCTCATGAATTCTCGCTAGTGCAACCACATTCTATGAGAGAGAGTTCGGCTCATACTTGTAAGGCCTTTGTGTCGTTAGCATTATTACATCGTACACATACAAACACTCAACCTCATCCAATATCCCTATAATCTATGACCCTTCTCGGAGCCCTTGGCGGAGAACTCTACCAGTTCCGATCTTGCCACCTGGAAGATCTCTCAGGACCCTCGTTAATGTAGTCATGAGAAGAGAGCCTGAACGCTCTTGTGCTCGATTGTCTAGAATCTGGAAGGTGCTTTCTGCTACCTTGCCTCATGTGCCAGGCCTTACGGTCCTCCTGAACAACTAAGTCTTCGAGTCTCACCCCTCGTGGGTAAGATCGGTGGAATGCTCCCCCCCTTGAAGGTTGAAAAGGAGAGCGGAATACCCCTTGGGTATCTTGTGAAGCACCCGCACTTCCGTGACCTGACACCACCAATGTTCGTGGCTGGGTGCGGGATCGGCAGGCCCCTCCGGTCCTTTTGCGGGACTGGGGCCGAGAAATACCTGTGAGTCTTGCTCTGAACCCGGAGCGTGGATTCTGTTCGTCAGCCGCTGCACGAGTCCCCCCTGTTAGGTTACCGCACCTTAGAAGGGCACACTGTCGGCGCTAGTCCTCGCTATCATAGACCCCGGAATAGGACTCAGGATTATCGGGTCTCCGGTCTAGGACTTCTCCAAGTCTCTGGAACTCGCGGAACAAACAAACGACGAACCCGCCATCTTGGAATTACGCACAGCGTCCTGCATGCGTCTCGTCCCTTTTCTAATCGCGGCACCGCCCCCGCCATTCCCGGGGAATCTGGGGATTGTAGGCTGGGTAGGCGCTTCGCCCGAATCATGACAGTAGGTCCCCGTCCCGGCGCCTCCTAGACCCAGGTTTGTCCGGGTGGCGGCGATAGAACGCTCTGATCTTGGCTGGGGCGTGCACGTTAGTACAGGGCACCCAAGAATCCTCTTCGGAGGTATACCCTGTCCAGGATATCAGATACCATAATCTGTTCCCTCGATACTTGGCATCTACCACTCGCCGTACTTCGTACTCTGGTCCCTCTTCGGTGACCAAGGCGGGGGTTGGCTTCCTCACCCCGCCTAGGGCAGGCTTCAACAGGCTACAGTGGAAAACAGGGTGGATCCGTAGAGAGCCTGGAAGCCTCAATTTATAGGCCACCGGATTTATCTGTTTCAGTACTCGATAGGGACCTATATACCGCGGGTGGAACACGCTACGTAATTTGAAGTGTATGTTCTTCGTTGACAGCCACACTCTATCCCCTTGCTTATACTGGGGACCCTCTACTCTGTGTCGATCCGCCCAGCGTTTATAGGTCAGTTTCGCCTTGGCCAGAAGCCTCCGCGCCCTAGCGTGCCCTTGACGCAATTCTCTCATGTGAGCTTGCACCGATGGTTGAGCGGTGAGTCATCTGGGTATGCTAATTGGCAGAATCCGGGCGTCGTAACCATAGTTGGCAGAAAAGGGAGAGACCCCGATGGAACTATGTGTGGCGTTGTTATAGGCCAATTCAGCCATCCAAAGCATGGCCACCCAAGATTCTTGAGCCTCTTCAGCATAGCACCGCAAGTACTTTTTCACGGTTTGGTTTAACCGTTCGGTTTGACCGTCGGTCTGTGGGTGAAAGCTTGACGATACAGCTGATTCAATACGCAGGGACCTGCACCATCCTTTCCAGAAGTGAGCTATGAATTGGGGGCCCCTGTCTGAAACGATGACTTGCGGGATGCCGTGGATCCTCACCACATGTTGGAGCAATAACTGGGCTGTCTGTCCTGCCGTGGGTAGCGTTTTACACGGGATGAAATGTCCCATCTTTGTGAGGCTGTCTATCACCACCAAAATAGCGGAACACCCCTGATCCAGCGGAAGACCCGTTACGAAATCCAAGCTGATGCTAAGCCACGGCGTCATCGGCGTGGGCAAGGGAAGGAGCAAACCCCTCCTCGGTGAGTTGTCAGATTTTCCCCTTGCGCAATCCTCGCATTTGGATACCCAAGTCCTTACATCCACGACTAAGGAGGCCCACCAAAAGTATCTTTGCACTAATAAGGTGGTTTTCTGTATGCCCGGATGTCCCGCTAACGGTGATTCGTGACACCATGTAAATGCCTTTTGTCTCAGTGCTTTAGTAGGCAGATAGAGTCTCTGGTTCCTAAAAGGCAACCCCTGCCTTATCGTTCTCTCCGGCTCCTTCTCAGCCCACCGGCTCCAGGCTGTTGGACTCTTGCTTTTCCTGATGCTAGTCAGATAGTCCTCTGTCTGTAACGCACAAACTACTTTGGAGGAAGGGATGATCGCCTCTTCCACCACTTCTGTGTCCGTTTCCGTGGCCAGCACCCGGGACAGTGAATCCGCCTTGCGATTGTCGGTGCCTGGCCTAAAGGTAATGATGAAATCGTACTCCTCGAAGAAGAGCATCCATCTCATTTGTCTGGGGGACAGCCTGCGGGCCGTCTTTAGATACATCAAATTCCTATGGTCAGAGTAGACCGTAACGGGGAACTTAGCCCCCCACAGGTATGGACGCCACTCCTGAAAGGCCTTTTTTATGGACTGCAGTTCCTTCTCAGCTATGTTATCGTTCCGTTCCGCTGGGAGAAGTTTTTTGGAAAGATATGCCACTGGGTGGAGCTGCCCAGTGTCCCTATCCCTTTGTGACAAGATTGCTCCGATAGCCTCGTTGGAGGCATCTGCTTCCACCATAAAAGGTGCATCAAGCTGTGGGTGTCGCAACACCGGTGCCGTGGTAAAGGCCTTCTTTAGATATCCGAAAGCCCTATCCGCTTCAGGGGTCCATTCGAACGATACGCCCTTCCGGAGAAGTCGCGTGATAGGAACAGCCTTCTGGGAAAACCCTTGGATGAATCTCCTATAATAGTTGGCAAAGCCCAGGAAGCATTGTACTTCTCGGACATTGTGAGGAGTCGGCCACTCCAGCACTGCCTGTATTTTACGCTCTGCCATACATAACCTATCTGGACGGAGGATCACCCCCAAGAATTCCACCTCAGACACCCCAAACTCGCATTTGCTCAGTTTACAATATAAGCTATGCTTTTGTAATGCCCGCAATACCTGAAGCACGTGTTCTGTGTGATTGCTCATGGAATCGGAATAGACCAAAATGTCGTCAATATACACGACCACCGTTCTATCTATGTACTCCTTTAGTACGTCATTCAAGAAATACCGGAATGCCGCCGGGGCGTTGCACAACCCGAACGGCATCACCAGATATTCAAAAAGACCATAGCGGGTTTTGAAAGCGGTTTTCCATTCATCCCCTTTGCGTATGCGTACCAAATGGTACGCTCCCCTTAGGTCTAGCTTCGTATAAACTGTGGCCTCCCTAACCTGGTCCAACAAGACTGGTATAAGAGGCAGCGGGTATCGGTTGCGAACGGTGTTTTTGTTCAGCATCCTATAGTCGCAACATGCTCTTAGCTCTCCATTGGCTTTTGCTATAAAAAACAAAGGGGACGCCGCTGGGGATCTAGAAGGACGGATAAGTCCGAGTTCTAGGAAATGGTCCAGATATTCCCGGAGGTGTTTGGTCTCCGGCTCTGAGAGCGCATAAACCCTACACATAGGAAGGTTCGCTCCGTCTACCAAATCGATCTGGCAGTCGTATGACCTGTGAGGAGGAAGCGACTCTGCCCTTGTTTTACTGAATACATCAGCAAAAGAGGAGTATTGTTGGGGTAGACTGACCTCTTTTTCGGCAGCCGTTGCGACTGTGAACAAGCATGCCAATGCCTCCACCCGGGGATCCCCCACTAGAACCAGGTGCTCCTGACATGCCACAGACAAAAACTGAACGGTTCTTTCCCTCCAATCTATGGTGGGATTATGGAGACTAAACCATGGCATTCCCAAGATCACCTCGTACTGGGGGGCCTCTATGATATTCAAAGCCAGTGTTTCTATGTGTCTCATGTCCCCGGTTCTAGTTTCTAACCGTAGATTCTCTGTTTGGTCGATGAGAAGCCCCGATGTCAGTGGTTTGCCATCGACCGCCAACACTTCTTCGGGGATGTCCCTCGACACCTTCCTTAGGGCTAACCTGTCCACCAATCCTCTATGGATGAAATTACCTGTGGCTCCCGAGTCCAACATGGCTCTAATCTGATAAGAGTGGGTTCACTTTCCTAGCCACATTACCAACTCTATATGTCGTTCGGTGTCCTGCAGTTGAGCGGTAGCCAACAAGGGGATTCTCCACGTTGGCGGCTTCACCTCTACTGAACTACCCAACGACCCCGGGTCTGAGTCGTTGCTAGCCACTGTGGCTAGTGTTTTTCTAGTCTTGTTATATCCCCCTATCCTTTTTGGTCGAGCGGGACACTCACGGACATAGTGTCCCTTCTTCCCACAATACATACACAACCCCTGTATTCTCCGGCTTTCCCTTTCCGCCCTAGACAATGGAGCCCTCACAGCTCCTACTTCCATGGGCTCTGGGGGTGTATCTCCACAGTTAGTGTCTTTCCTGCTCGTCTCCCCTCTAAACCTGTCACCCCCTCAGTCTGTGATGCGCCCATCCAACCGTAAGGCTAGACTCACCAGAGCGGTGCAGGTGCGAGGTTGTGGGTCTGTGCGGGCGATGACATCCTTTAATTCATCGCGGAGGCCCTGGTAAAACAGGGACATCCTCTTCTCTTCTGGCCATGCAACCTCTGCTACCAGTCGATTAAACGAGGTCAAATAAGTCACCAAATTGGTTTTCCCCTCTTTGAGTTCTAGAAGCTCTCTGTGTGCACTAAAGGTGGTGCTTCGTCTGTCGAATACCCCTTCCAACGCTGCCCGAAACTCATCCCAATCGGATAACACCGGGTCGTTGTTTCGTACTAAGGGCACTGCCCAATTTGCGGCATCTCCAGCTAAATAGGAGATGGCAAAGGCCACTCTAGAATGGTTATTCGGGAAGGAGGAAGGCCTACAGGAAAAATGCATCAATATTTGGGTGATGAAAACCTGTATTTTCTGGGGGTCCCCGGTATATCTTTCCGGGTTAGCTAGTGGAATAGGTGGAGGCACTGTGACCTGGATTGGAAGCGCCCCAGCACTCGCGTCAAAAGGATTTCTCGACATGCGTTCCACCTTATCTCTTAAGGCCGCTGTTTCAGCCCTAGAGGCTGCTAACTTCTGCTGTACAGCGGCCAGGGCCTGCATGACCCCTTCCATACTGCGTCCCTACAGCGCCCCCTGAACCGGGAGGAGTCTCAATACGTGGGTGCGTAATTCTGTGACGATCCGTCTCAGACTTGACTCTCCTCAGGATTCAGGCGAAGCTATAGGGGGTCCACCTCTCGACGTCCCCAACTCCTGCACTAAAGGCACGGAAGGTTGGAGCAATCAAGCGAGGGAAGGGAAGGATGGGAACAGCAGGGAGTAGAACCTGTAAAGGAAATAAACATACAAACAATATACCAGGTATAACACAATGGCTACTCTCATGAATTCTTGCTAGTGCAACCACATTCTATGAGAGAGAGTTCGGCTGATACTTGTAAGGCTTTTGTGTCGTTAGCATTATTACATCATACACATACAAACACTCAACCTCATCCAATACCCCTACACAGTACCAAGTGGCCACTGGCTTCAGACACATATGCGATATCTTTGAATGCCCCTTGTATCGCAACCACACGCCAATCTATGACCCTTCTCGGAGCCCTTGGCGGAGAACTCTACCAGTTCCGATCTTGCCACCTGGAAGATCTCTCAGGACCCTCGTTAATGTAGTCATGAGAAGAGAGCCTGAACGCTCTTGTGCTCGATTGTCTAGAATCTGGAAGGTGCTTTCTGCTACCTTGCCTCATGTGCCAGGCCTTACGGTCCTCCTGAACAACTAAGTCTTCGAGTCTCACCCCTCGTGGGTAAGATCGGTGGAATGCTCCCCCCCTTGAAGGTTGAAAAGGAGAGCGGAATACCCCTTGGGTATCTTGTGAAGCACCCGCACTTCCGTGACCTGACACCACCAATGTTCGTGGCTGGGTGCGGGGATCGGCAGGCCCCTCCGGTCCTTTAGCGGGACTGGGGCCGAGAAATACCTGTGAGTCTTGCTCCGAACCCGGAGCGTGGATTCTGTTCGTCAGCCGCTGCACGAGTCCCTCCTGTTAGGTTACCGCACCTTAGAAGGGCACACGGTCGGCGCTAGTCCTCGCTATCATAGACCCCGGAATAGGACTCAGGATTATCGGGTCTCCGGTCTAGGAATTCTCCAAGTCTCTGGAACTCGCGGAACAAACAAACGACGAACCCGCCATCTTGGAATTACGCACAGCGTCCTGCGTGCGTCTCGTCCCTTTTCTAATCGCGGCACCGCCCCCGCCATTCCCGGGGAATCTGGGGATTGTAGGCTGGGTAGGTGCTTCGCCCGAATCATGACATAAACCCTAAAACACTACCCCAGCACGACCCCCTACACTACCCCAACACCACTGCACTACTCTAAACCCTAAAACACTGCCCCAGCACAACCCCCTACAGTACACAAACACCACTGCACTGCCCTAAATCCTAAAAACTACCCCAGCACGACCCCCTACACTACACAAACACCACTGCACTGCCCTAAACCCTAAAACACTACCCCAAGCATGACCCCCCACACTACACAAATACCACTGCACTGCCCTAAACCCTAAAACACTACCCCAGCACGAACCCCTACACTACCCAAACACCACTGCACTACTCTAAACCCTAAAACACTGCCCCCAGCACAACCCCCTACAGTACACAAACACCACTGCACTACCCTAAACCACTACCCCCAGCACGACCCCATACATTACACAAACACCACTGCACTAACCTAAACCCTAAAACACTACCCCCAGCACGACCCCCTACACTACCCAAACACCACTGAACGACCCTGAACCCTAAAATACTTCCCCCAGCACGACCCCCTACACTACCCAAACACCACTGCACTACCCTGATCCCTAAAACACTACCCCAGCATTACCCCTACACTACCCAAACACCCCAGTGCTACACTAAAACACTACCCCCAGCACGGCCACCTACACTACACAAACACCACTTTACTTCCCTAAAACACTGCCCCCAGCACAACCCCCTACACTACAAAAACACCACTGCACTAACCTAAACCCTAAAACACTGCCCCAGCACGCCCCCCCTACACTATACAAAACACCATCGCACTACCAAAACCCCTAAAACACTACCCCAGCATGACCCCTACACTACCCAAACACCACTGCACTACCCTAAACCCTAAAACACTACCCCCAGCATGACCCCCATGCTACCCAAAATCCACTGCACTGCCCTAAACCCTAAAACACAACCCCAGCACGACCCCCCTACACTACCCAAACACCACTGCACTACCCTAAACCCTAAAACACTGCCCCCAGCACAACCCCCTACACTACACAAACACCACTGCACTAACCAAAACTCTAAAACACTGCCCCCAGCACGACCCCATACACTACCCAAACACCACCGCACTACCCAAAACCCTAAAACACTGCCCCCAGCACAACCCCTACACTATAAAAACACCATCGCACTACCATAAACCCTAAACCACTACCCCCAGCACGACCCCATACACCACACAAACACCACTGCACTACCCTAAACCACTACCCCTAGCACGACCCCCTACACTACACAAACACCACTGCACTACCCTAAACCGTAAAACACTACCCCCAGAATGACCCCCTACACTACCAAAACACCACTGCAGTACCCTAAACCCTATAATACTACCCCCTATACTACACAAACACCACTGCACTACTCTAAACCCTAAAGCACTAACCCCTGCATGACACCCTACACTACACAAACACTACTGCACTACCCTAAACCTTAAAACACTACCCCCAGCATGACCCCTACACTACAAAAACACCACTGCACTACCCTAAACCCTAAATCTACCCCCAGCACGACTCTGTATACTACCCAAACACCACTGTGGTAAAATAAAACACTACCCCCAGCACGACCCCCTGCACTACCCAAACACCACTGCGCTACCCTAAACCCTAAAACACTACCCCCAGCACAACCCCCTACACTACCCAAACACCAATGCGCTACCCTAACCCTAAAACACTACCCCCAGCACAACCCCTTACACTACCCAAACATCACTGCACTACCCAAATCCCCAAAACACCACCCCCAGTATGACCCCCACACTCCCCAAACACCACTGCACTACCCAAAACCCTAAAACACCACCCCAGAAAGCCCCCTACATAACCCAAACAACCCTGCGCTACCCTAAACCCTAAAACACTACCCTCAGCACGACCCCCTACACTGCCCAAACACCACTGAACTACCCTTGACCTTAAAACACGACACCAGTACGACCCCCTACACTACCCAAACACTACTGCACTACCCTAAACAATAAATCTACCCCCAGCACGACCCCCTACACTACCCAAACACCACTGCACTACCCTAAACCCTAAAACACGACCCCTATACTATACAAACAGCACTGCACTACCCTTAACCGTAAAACACTACCCCAGCACGACCCCCTACACTACACAAACACCACTGCACTACCCTAAACCCTAAAACACTATCCCCTACACTACACAGACACCACTGCACTACTGTAAACGCTAAAACACTACCCTCAGCACGACCCCCTACACTACACAAACACCACTGCACTACCCTAAACTGTAAAACACTAGCCCAGCACGAACCCCCAAACACAACCCAAAAACCACTGCACTACCCTAAACCCTAAATCTACCCCCAGCATTACCCCCATACACTATCCAAACACCACTGACCTACCCTAAATCTACCCCCAGCACAACCCCCTACACTACCCAAACACCACTGCACTACTCTGATCCCTAAAACACTGCCCCAGCACGACACCTACACTACACTACTGCACTACCCTAAACCATAAATCTACCCCCAGCATGACTCCCTATACTACCCAAACACCACTGCGCAACCCTAAACCCTAAAGCACTACCCCACCACGACACCCTACACTACCCGAACATCACTGCGGTACCCTAAACCCTAAAACACTACCCCCAGCACGAACCCCTACACTACGCAAACACCACTGCGCTACCCTAAAACACTACCCCAGCATGACCCCCTATACTACCCAAACACCACTGCACTAGCCTAAACCCTAAAACACTACCCCAGCACGACCCCCTACACTACCCAAACACCACTGCAATACCCTAAATCTATCCCCAGCACTACCCCCATACTACACAAACACCACTGCACTTCTCTAAACCCTAAAACACTACCCCACCACGACACCCTACACTACCCGAACATCACTGCGCAACCCTAAACCCTAAAACACTACCCTCAGCACGACACCCTACACTACCCAAACACCACTGCGCAACCCTACACCTTAAAACACTACCCTAGCATGACCCCCTATACTACCCGAACACCACTGCACTACCCTAAAACACTACCCCAGCATGACCCCCTATACTACCCAAACACCACTGCACTAGCCTAAACCCTAAAACACTACCCCAGCACGACCCCCTACACTACCCAAACACCACTGCAATACCCTAAATCTATCCCCAGCACTACCCCCATACTACACAAACACCACTGCACTTCTCTAAACCCTAAAACACTACCCCACCACGACACCCTACACTACCCGAACATCACTGCGCAACCCTAAACCCTAAAACACTACCCTCAGCACGACACCCTACACTACCCAAACACCACTGCGCAACCCTACACCTTAAAACACTACCCTAGCATGACCCCCTATACTACCCGAACACCACTGCACTACCCTAAAACACTACCCCAGCATGACCCCCTATACTACCCAAACACCACTGCACTCGCCTAAACCCTAAAACACTTCCCCAGCACGACCCCCTACACTACCCAAACACCACTGCACTACCCTAAATCTACCCCCAGCACTACTCCCTATACTACACAAACACCACTGCACTTCTCTAAACCCTAAAACACAACCCCCAGCACGACACCCTACACTACACAAACACTACTGCACTACCCTAAACCCCAAATCTACCACCAGCACGACTCCCTATACTACCCAAACACCACTGTGCTAAAATAAAACACTACCCCCAGCACGACCGTCTTCACTACCCAAACACCACTGCGCTACCCTAAACCCTAAAACACTACCCCCAGTATGACCACCTACACTATCCAAACACCAATGCGCTACCCTAAACCCTAAAACACTACCCCCAGCACAACCCCCTACACCACCCAAACATCACTGTGCTACCCATATCCCCAAAACACCATCCCCAGCATGACCCCCTACACTCTCCAAACACCACTGCACTACCCTTAACCCTAAGACACTACCCTCAGCACGACCCCCTACACTACCCAAACACCACTGCACTACCCTAAACTGTAAAACACTACCCCCAGCATGAACCCCCAAACACAACCCAAAAACCACTGCACTACCCTAAACCCACCCCCAGCACGACCCCCTACATTATCCAAACACCACTGACCTACCCTAAATCTACCCCCAGCACAACCCCGTACACTACCCAAACACCACTGCACTACCCTAAACCCTAAAACACTACCCCCAGCACGACACCCTATACTACCCAAACACATGTGGGCTACCCTAAAACACTGCCCCCAGCACGACACCCTGCACTACCCAAACATCACTGCAGTACCCTAAACCCTAAAACACTACCCCCAGCATGATCCCCTCCACTACCCAAACACCACTGCGGTACCTTAAAACCCTAAAACACTATCCCCAGCACAACCCCCTACACTTCACAAACACCACTGCACTACCCTAAACCATAAATCTACCCCAGCACGACTCCCTATACTACCCAAACACCACTGCGCAACCCTAAAACACTACCCCACCACGACACCCTACACTACCCGAACATCACTGCGGTACCCTAAACCCTAAAACACTACCCCCAGCACGATCCCCTACACTACCCAAAAACCACTGCTCTACCCTAAACCCTACAACACTATCCCTACACTAAACCGACACCACTGCCTTACCCTAAACCCTACAACACTACCCCAGCCCGACCCCCTATACTACCCAAACACCGCTGCGCTACCCTAAAACACTACCCCAGCATGACCCCCTATACTACCCAAACACCGCTGCGCTACCCTAAACCCTAAAACACTACCCCAGCATGACCCCCTATACTACCCAAACACCACTGCACTACCCTAAAACACTACCCCAGCACGACCCCCTACACTACCCAAACACCACTGCACTACCATAAACCCTAAAACACGACCCCCTACACTCCACAAATACCACTGCACTACCCTTAACCATAAAACACTACCCCCAGCATGACCCCATACACTACACAAACACCACTGCACTACCCTAAACCCTAAAACACTACCCCTACAAAAAGACACCACTGCACTACCCAAAACCCTAAAACACTACCCCCAGCACGACCCCTACACTACACAAACAGCACTGCACTACCCTAAACCCTAAAACACTACCCCCAGCACGACCCCTACACTACACAAACACCACCGCACTACCCTAAACCCTAAAACACGACCCCCAGCATGACCTCCTACGCTACCAAAACACCACCGCACTACCCTAGACCCTAAAACCCTACCCCCAGCACGACCCCCTACACTACCCAAACTCCACTGCACTACCCTAAACCCTAAATCTACCCCCGGCATGATCCCCTACACTACCCAAACACCACTGCACTACCGTAAACCCTAAAACACGACCCCCTACACTCCACAAATACCACTGCACTACCCTTAACCATAAAACACTACCCCCAGCATGACCCCCTACACTACACAAAGACCATTGCACTACCCTAAACCCTAAAACACTACCCCTACACTATACAGACACCACTGCACTACCCTAAAGCCTACAACACTACCCCAGCACGACCCCCTGTACTACCCAAACACCACTGCGCTACCCTAAACGCTAAAACACTACCCCAGCATGACCCCCCTATACTACCCAAACACCACTGCACTACCCTGAATCACTACCCTAGCACGACCCCCTACACTACCCAAACACCACTGCACTACCCTAAACCCTAAAACACTGCCCCCAGCACAACCCCCTACACTATACAAACACAACTGCACTACCCTGAACCATTACCCCCTGCACAACCCCATACACTACACAAACACCACTGCACTACCCAAACCCTAAAACACTAACCCCAGCATGACCTCCTACACTACCCAAACACCACTGCACTACCCTAAACCCTAAAACCCTACCCCAGCACTACCCCCTACACTACCCAAACACCACTGCGCTACCCTAAACCCTATAACACTACCCCCAGCACGACCACCTACACTACACAAACACCACTTTACTACTCTAAACCCTAAAACACTGCCCCTAGCACAACCTCCTACACTACAAAAACACCACTGCACTAACCTAAACCCTAAATAACTACCCCCAGCACGATCCCCTACAATAACCAAACACCACTGCACTACCCTAAACCCTAAAACCCTACCCCAGCACTATCCCCTACACTACCCAAACACCACTGCGCTACCCTAAACCCTATAACACTACCCCCAGCACGACCACCTACACTACACAAACACCACTTTACTACCCTAAACCCTAAAACACTGCCCCTAGCACAACTTCCTACACTACAAAAACACCACTGCACTAACCTAAACCCTAAATAACTACCCCCAGCACGATCCCCTACAATAACCAAACACCACTGCACTACCCTAAATCACTACCCCCAGCACAACCCCCTACGCTACACAAACACCACTGCACTAACCTAATCCCTAAAACACTGCCCCCAGTACGACCCCCTACACTATACAAACACCACCGCACTACCCTAAACCCTAAAACACTACCCCCAGCACGACCCCTACACTACACAAACAGCACTGCACTACCCTAAACCCTAAAACACTACCCCCAGCACGACCCCTACACTACCCAAACACCACTGCACTACCCTAAACCCTAGAAAATTAACCCCCACCCCATGCCCAAAAATACTACCCCCAGCACGACCTCCTACACTACCCAAACACCACCGCACAAACCCTAAACCCTAAAACACTACCCCCAGCACGACCCCCTACACTACCCAAACACCACTGCACTACCCTAAACCCTAGAAAAGTAACCCCCACCCCATTCCCCATCCCCCTTACCTTTCACTCCTCGTAGTTCCTGCTTTACGTCGTCTCTGATGGGCGGTGCATGTCGTTGTGAGGAAATGGATCAGCCTGTGTTTCCTTACAACGACGTGGATCGTCTACATTTTTTTTAGAACGTATGGTCATTTACCATACATACCTTTACAACGAAATTTGTTGTAAAGGCATGCGTGGTAAATGACCATGTGGTAATGCATGTGTTGTAATGGTATTGCGAAGTAAAAGTCGTTGTAACAGCTGTTTACTGATCAAAGCTGGCCCCTGTTCTTCAGTGAGTCTTTTATTTGATTAGGAGGAAGGAATGTGTTTTTTTACCAAAAAGTGCATTCCTGGCTGTTGTATTGTGAAAGTGTCCTCGTGGCCTGATTTCACTTCCGGGGAGAGAGTGGAATAGTCGGTTTCGATCTAAAGGAGTTCTGTTGTTGGACAGGACCAGCGCGACACGTCATCAGAAAACACAGCTAATGGAAAGCGTCCTTCCCGAAGTGTGGAGCAGTGCCATGAGAGGTCAACGAGTGTGCGTCCCACCGCAGTTTGACCATACTGTGCCGTTCTAGGTTACGGGAGGCAGAAGCGGCATCCATCGCAGGTCCTCTTGTACACTAAAAAAGGACCAAACAATGCTTTCCTTTCTTTTCTTCTTCTGCTGCACCTTCTGTTCTTCCTCCTCTATTGCAAGTGGATCAACTTCGGCAAAATTAGAAGCCATAGTTGTATTAAAAATAAACAAACACACAAAAAAGGTATATCAATATAAAGAGAAGCAAGAAATCGGTCTTCTCTCTATCAAGGACAAAAACTAAGGGAACTATCAGAAGGATGGATCCTCCCTCTTTCACAATGAAATTGATTTCAACCAATCAGGTTTCTTTTTTCTTTTGCTGACATGAAGTCGCGTAGGGTGCACACACTCGTCACGCACCCGCGAAAATCATATATATCATTATACACTATAAATAAACATTTCAATAAACTTTTAATAAGTATATTAGCAAAACTGTTCAGTCTAATATCATATTCAAAATTTCTATAGTCATTTTTTCGACTTGGGCTCGATCTCAGCGCGATCACGGCACGACCCCGGAAATACGCGTGGGTAGATGTTGCGCACATTAAGTGGCTACACCGCGCATTTCGTAACTTTACTTTCGTCGAAATTATATTGGAAATAATACCTTAAAAATACTTTTATTAATAAACTTAGACAAACACTTGAAGGAAAACTTTTATTTAGAATTAATTTAAAGATATTTCATACTTTACAAATCACGCAAAAGTCGCGACCCCAGCACAACTTTTCAAAATGGCTACCGGAATGCGCGCAGCCACCGTATAGGATGCGTGAAGGGTGCGCAACTTCTGTATAATATTACAAAAAAAAAAGAATGAATATAGTTTTCCTAATTAAAAAGTATTCACAATTTTTTAAAATATATATATATATATATATATATATGTATAGAAAATATAAAAAACATAGGATTGAGGTACATTAGACTTACACACTTTTATTTAAAAAAACCTTTGAAATTCACTGAAAAAACCATAGGTTTCAGGCAAGTTATAATTAGAAATTAGCATTTAAAAACCCATAGAAATTCACTGAAAAAACCATGGGTTTCAGGAACGTTCTAGTTAGTTGGACATTTCACTCGTACAAAACCATAGAAATTCCGGTGTTATACTTAGTTCAGCTAACTATACCTCACGCCCTCGCAATGCACTGCTGATGACGTCACATATTACATCATTCATGACATGGTCAGTGACATCACTGATGATATCTCAAATGAAATCACTGACATCATCCAGTGACTGTGTGATTCCATAAAGTTTAAATTTGTTTTCTATATATGCCAAGCTGTATTGAAGAATGAGTGGGTGTATAAGTGTCTGTATGGAGGATTTAGTAGGTACATGACTGACTGTATAAGTGAGTGATTAAATGTGTCTTACTAAATGCATGGGTTAGTGACTAAACTGTGTGAAAGTCTGTATCAGTCAGTCTGTTGTTGTGTAAGCTGCTGCATGGGTTGGTGAGTAGCTGCAGGAGTGTCTATATGGGTTATTGATTGCTTGCCTGAGTATTTGTATGGCTGCCTGAGTGTGTGGCTGGGTGGGAGGTGTGTGACTGTGCATAGATGTGTGAGTGGTTGATTCACTGGGTGTATGGGTTCAAGAGTGCCTGTGGAAACAGCTGTATGGGTGGGTGAGTGTGTGTGTATGGGTGTGTTGGTGAGTGAATGGGTGTCTCAGTGGTACATTTGCAAGTAAGTATATATGTAACAGGCAGTATATGTGAGTGATGGTGTATATAAATAACTATGTGAGAGTCAGTAAGTGTGAGAGTGACTGCATGGATGAGTGTGTATTTGTATCGGTGAATCTATAAGAGAGTAATTATGTGTTAGTATCTGTATGAATGAGTGAGGTGGTGTCTGTATAACTGTATAGGTGAGTAAATGGAAGTATGATTGATTCTTTGCATGACTGACTAGGTGTGTGAGTAACTCTGGATATGTGGCAGTGTGTGAGTGTCTGTATAGGTGTATGAGTGCATATGATAGTGTTGTATTGATGAGTGACTGCATGTACGAGTGACTGTATGGGTGAATTAGTGGATGCGTATGTAGACCTAGGAATCAGTCAGCGCGTATTTAGTAACTGGTATTGATGTGTCTATTTTTTCGAAAATGGTAGTCTGTATTTTAGAGTGGGTGTATCAAAGGTTATATTGAGGTGTGAGGAGGTGCATCAGATTTTCACGTGGGTGATGTCATCAGTGATGTCACTGACCATTTCATGAATGATGTAATATGTAATGTCATCAGCAGTGCGTTGCGGGGGCGCGAGTTATAGTTAGCTGAACTAACTATAACACCGAAATTTCTATTGTTTTATACAAGTGAAATGTCCAACTAACTATAACGTTCCGGAAACAGTAGAAAAAACATTATAAAACAAGAAAAGGGGGCAGGGTAGAAACACCCAGAACCCCTAGTCCTGCTCAGGGATCCCACAAGGACCTCCAGGGCCATAAAAAGCATTTTTTTAAATAATTTCGTCGGAAATCGCGATGGGGTTGTGAATCCCGCTGAAATTATTTTTTTTTTAAATAAGCGCGGGCTTTGTTTAAAAAAAAAAAAAAGCCGCCGGGTGGGCCAGGTCCCCGGGGCACTGCCAAATAGGGCATCCGCTGCCCCGCGGACCGCCACCTCCCCGGGGCTGTGGAAAAAAATGCGTGGGCATTCCAAATCCCCCCCCACACTGCCCCGGGGACCACCATCTCCCCAGGGCTCTATTTTTTTTTAATTAAACCTGTGTGGGGGGGCTCAAGCCCCCTGACACGCCCCGGGTACCACCACCTCTCCAGGGCACTAAAAATGTAAATGTGGGTGTCGGTTACGGACCCCCGAGCCCTGGGGACCACCAACTCCCCGGGGCTTTTCAATGGTAGGGAGTGGGGCCGCACAGCCCCCCTCCTGGCGCCCTTCATGGCCTTGGGACCACCACTCCCCAGGGCCGGCTCCTGCAGTGTCCTGAGATGCCCACCCCGGGACACTGCTGTTTGCAGTCACGCTGCTTTGCTTCATTGATTGATTGCAGGATTGCTTTTCCACAAGGGGAGTTGCATGTCAGCAGCTCCCCTTGTGGAAAAGCAATGCCGGCTCCCGCAGGAGGCGGGGAGCTGTCGGGACCATGGGGGAATTGGGGCTCCCCCCACGGTCCTCAACGGAGAGACCAGGCCTCGGGGGATGGGGTCCCGGGGCCAGAAGTGGCCTGGGAGGGGGGGGCCTAGCGGCCCCCCTCCCATAAATAGAAATTAAAAGGATGGCCAGGCCCTGGGGAATGGGGACCCCGGGCCAGACGTGGCCTAGGAGGGGGGCCACGCAGCCCCCTCCCAATTAAAAAAAATAAATAAAAAAAACAAAAAACGCTGACAGGCCGGCCCCGGGAGATGGGGTCCCCAGGGTCATATTTGCACTGAGGAGGGGGGGGCATGCAGCTCCCCTCCCCAAAAAAACCATAAGTAAATAAAGAGGGTGGCCAGACTCCGGGGGCTGGGGTCCCCAGGGCCCCAAAAATAGTAAAAGAAGAGGGGCCATACAGCCCCCTTATAAAAATACCCAAAAAAATGTAATCCCCCAACTTAAAACGCACCACAGAGCGTGTTTGCTTACTTTTCACATCAGGGCCCGCCCCCACCATGCACCACTCTGTAAATGTGCCCCGTGGTGCATTTTAAGTTGGAGGATTTATTCCCCTTCAATTCTGATGGTCCCTGGGGGCCAACTAGCCCACCAGGTACCTCCAGTAAGCACTACAGGGCTGTGTTGAAGAGAGGTGGTCTGAGGCCACGTCCCTTTTTACACCTCTCTGCAACGCAGCTCTGTGGCACTTACTGGAAGTACCTCGTGGGCTAGTTGGACCCTAGGAACCCTCAGGATTCAATTTGACTTAATCTCCCAACTTAAAACGTGCCACAGGGGGCTTTTGCACAGTGGTGAAGGCAGGGGGCGAGGCCTGATGTGACAAGTGTGCACTCGCACTCTGTGGCGCGTTTTAAGTTGGGGGATTAAGTCCCCTTGAATCCTGAGGGTCCCTGGTGGCCACCTAGCCCACAAGGTACCTCCAGTAAGTGCAACAGAGTTGCGTTGCAGAGAGGTGTAAAAAGGGGCGTGGCCTCGGACCACCTCTCTGCAACGCAGCTCTGTGGCACTTACTGGAGAGAACTGCTGGGCTAGTTGGCCCCCAGGGACCCTCAGGATTTAAGGGGACTTAATCCCCCAATTTACGACGTGCTAGTGGGCGCATTTGCACAGTGGTGCAGGGTGGGGGCGGGTCTGTTGTAAGAAGTTAGCAATCCTGCTGCGTGGGACTTACTGGTGGTAATAAAAGGGGTAGTTTGCCTCCAAGGTTGACGTTGGGGTCTAACTACTACTCCTGTTACCTCCAGTAAATCCCACACAGTGGGCTTGCTAAGAGGTGTTTGAAGGCTACACTTGCCTTTCTCCACCACTCTGCAAACGCGACTGCTATGTTATTGTTAGAAATTAGCATTTAAAAAACCTTTAAACTTCACAAAAAAATAGGTTTCAGGAACGTTATAGTTAGAAATTAGCATTTAAAAAACCTTTGAAACTCACTGAAAAAACCATAGGTCTCAGGTACGTTATAGTTAGAAATTAGCATTTAAAAAACCTTAGCGATTAACTGAAAAAAACATAGGTTTCAGGGACGTTATAGTTAGTTGGACATTTCTCTCGTACAAAACCATAGAAATTCCCCCGTTATAGTTAGTTCAGCTAACTATAACTCGGCCACCCACAATGCACTGCTGATGTCACATATTACATCAATCATGACATGGTCAGTGACATCACTGATGACATCATCCACGTGAAAATCTGATGCACCTCCTCACACTGTAATATAACCTTTGATACACTCACTGTAAAATACAGACTACCATTTTCTAAACCATAGACACACCAATACCAGTTACTACATACGCAGTCACGGATTTCTAGGTCTACACACACATCCACTCATACAGTCACTCATACATGTAGTCACTCATCAATACAACACTATCATATGCACTCATACACCTATACAGACACTCACACACCACCACTCATCCAGAGTTACTCACACACAAAGTCAGTCATACAAAGAATCAATCACACTCCCATTTATTGACCTATACGGTTATAAAAACACCACATCACTTATTCAAACAGAAACAAACGCATACTTACTCTCTTATACAATCACTGCTACAAGTACACAGTCATCCATACAGCCACTCTCACAATAACTGACTCTGACGTATAGTCATTTATATACTTCAACTCTCACATACACTGCCTTTTACATATGTAGTTACTTGGACATGTACCATTGAGACATCCGTTCTCTCACCAACACACCCATACTCACACTCACCCACCCATACAGCTGTTTCCACATGCACTCTTGAACCCATACACACAGTGAATCAACCACTCAAACATCTATGCACAGAGTCACACACCTCCTACCCACCCACCCACACACACACTCAGGCACCCATACAAATACTCAGGCAACCAATAGATAACCTATATAGACACTCATGTAGCTACTGACCAACCCATGCAGCAGCTTATACAACAACAGACAGACTGATACAGACATTCACACAGTTTAGTCACTAACCCATGCATTCAGTAAGATACATGTAATCACTCACTTAAACAGTCAGTCACGCACCTACTAAATCCTCCATCCAGACACTTATACACCCGCTCATTCTTCAATACACCTTTGCATGTATATAATACATATTTAAACTTGAAAGAAAAACAGTCACTGGATGATGTCATCAGTAATGTAATTTGAGATGTCATCAGTGATGTCACTGTCCATGCCATGATTGATGTAATATGTGACGTCATCAGCATTGCATTACGGGTGCGCTAGTTATAGTTAGCTGAACTAACTATAACGGGGGAATTTCTATTGTTTTATACGAGAGAAATGTCCAACTAACTATAACGTCCCTGAAACCTATGATTTTTTTCAGTGAATATATATATATATATATATATATATATATTTGAAGTGTTGGCAGCCAATCAGAGGCAAGCTCGTGCTCGCGAGGGCTCAGCCAATCAGATCTCATAATTTTCAAAATAATCGATATCTGTAAATCTTTAAATATCTCAAAAATTACTAACTATAACTACCTACAGGCTACCGCCAGTAGGTAGAATATATATATATATATATATGCTACCTACTGGCGGTAGCCTGTAGGTAGATATATATATATATATATATATATTCTACCTACTGGCGGTAGCCTGTAGGTAGATATATATATATATATATATATTCTACCTACTGGCGGTAGCCTGTAGGTAGTTATAGTTAGTAATTTTTGAGATATTTAAAGATTTACAGATATCGATTATTTTGAAAATTATGAGATCTGATTGGCTGAGCCCTCGCGAGCACGAGCTTGCCTCTGATTGGCTGCCAACACTTCAAACCAGGAAGTGTTTGCAGCCATCTTGTGACTCGGTACTAGGAGAAGGAAAAAGGTGAGAGGAACATTAATAAAGAAGAAAAGGGGGCAGGGTAAAAACACCCAGACACCCTAGGCCTGGTCAGGGGGTCCCACAGTGACCCCCATGGGCAAAAAAAGCATTGTTTTTTAATTTTTGTCTGGATTTGTGCACCCAGCGTGACTCCGGATGAAAAAGTTTAAATAAACGAAGCACAGGCTCCCGCGCTTCGGTTTTAAAGTCTTTGGGTGAGCCAGGTCCCAGGGGCATTGCTGATTTATGAAGTGGGGACCCGTGGGGGCCCACGCAGCCCGGGGACCGCAACCTCCCTGGGGCTTTATTTGTAAATGCGTGGGGGGGCTCTTCCCCCCCATGCTGTCCCAGGGACTTCCACCTCCCTGTGGCAGTCTTAATTATGCTTGGGGGCCTCGCGACCTACCCATGCCCTGGGTACCACCACTTCCCCGGGGCTTAAATAACATTTAAAATGTGTGGGGTGGGGGCTCCTGCCCCTTCCCACAGTGCCCCTGGGACCACCACCTCCCCCGGGCAAACTTCATTTAAATACGGGGGTCCATTACGGCCCCCGGGCCCCAAGGACCACCACCTCCCTGGGGCTATGCAAATGATGGGAGGGGGGCCGCACGGCCCCCTGCCCTTTTAAAATGACAAAAAAAAGGGGGTTAGGCCCCATCCCTCAGGGCCTCCCTGGGGACCCCATCCCCCAGGGCCCCAAAAGTACTAAAAGAAGGGAGGCCACACAGCCCCCTTTCTAAAAATATATATATAAAAAAGCCGGCATCTCGCTTGAAGCCCCGCCCCCTCCTTGAACCACTCTGCAAAAGTGCCCCCTGGCGCGTTCTAAGTTGGAGAATTAGGTCCCCTTGAATACTGAGGGTCCGTTGGGGCCAACTAGCCCACCAGGTACCTCCAGAAAACTCCACACAGCTGGATTGCAGAGCGGTGGTCCGAGGCCACGCTCCTTTTTACAACACTCTGCAAACGCACCTCTTGGCGCACTGCTGGTGGGGTGATGAGGTCCTCTTGTGACCTGAAGACCTCAGGACACAAGTGGACTTCATCACCCAAGCACCAGATTCGTATATGTATGTATGTATGTATGTGTGTGTGTGTATGTATATGTATATATATATATGTATATATATATATATATATATATATATATATATATATATTACCTACTGGCTGTCGCCAGTAGGTAGTTATAGTTAGGACCTATTTTCCATAGGAAATCCGCAACATTCTATTCCCAATAAGTCTGGCGCCGGTTGACGAATCTTCGCAAAATTTTCCAAACTTTTGGCCAGCTCCGGTCCGCTCCTATCCTGAAAGTTTCGTGGTGATTCGTAAAGCGGGGGCTGAGAAAAAAGGGGGGTCCCAAAACGCGTTTTCCCCATGCAATTTCTCATAGGACCTATTGACGCAGCTACAGCCCGAACTGCTGAACGGAATTACACCAAATTTGCCAGAAAGGTAGACCTTGGTTCAGAGTCGTGCCTTTTGCTTAAATGGTGTTAATCTGTTCAGTAGTTCCTGAGAAAATCAAAAGTAAAATCACATATATATCTGGCCGGAGCCTAACCACGCATCTCATCGTGAGATCTGATTGGCTGTCAGTACTTCATCCAAGAAGTGTTGGCAGCCATCTTGGGACCAATATACATGATAGCACCTCATTAAAAAGCATTGCAGTTTAATAGAAGGTTTTAAGACTTTAGTTACATTATAAATCATTTGTTGATGGTACCATACTCATTTTATGAATTGTGGTATGTGAAAAAGCCTTCTGCTGGGATATCATGAATCATGTTTGAGAGAAAACTATTTTCACATGCTTTTCCCACAGAGGTTTGGAAGGTGATCTCTAAGCTAAACTGAGAGCATATTTTTTGTAAATTCACATTATCTTTCTTAGTCATGTGAGAATGAAGTCTGACATTCTTAGTAAAACATGTACATCCACTGTCAGCCGATTCCTTTGTGTTCTACTGCAGCTTCCCAGAGTGTTCCAAAGAACAACTAGAGCGCTAACACTCCTACTTATGATAAACGTATGGCACACCTGAAGCCATCTTGATTGGAATAAAGTGGTAACTCTTAAAACATTTAATTTAAAAAGGAACAAAATGAGGGGGTTCATTTTGCCATAGAATGTATGATTAGTGCTGCAGAAAGAAAAATTAGGGCACATTTTGAGTGACTTCTCAAATCCTCTTCTATTTCATTAAAGATCTCTGACATGCAGACTGAAACATGCACTTTCAATACCAGCAGCAGACGTCCCTGGTGAGCAGTAGCTTTACTACAGTGATCTAATGAGCAACTAGAGTGCTAACATTCTGAATTTATGGCAAATGTGTGACACATCTGAATGCCTTCTTCATTGAATCAAAGTAAAAAACTGACAGTATGCCTACTGAGGAGACTGTAGTAAATGAGGAAATTAGTAAACTTCATAACAAGTCTCCCAAGATGGCCACCAGAGACAAAAGAGCCCAAATGTAGCACAAATATCACCGAGATGTAGCCCAAGTATAGCCCATGACAGAAATCCCAGAGTGTTTTAAAGAGCAACTAGAGCGCTAACAGTCTTACTTATGACAAAAGTATGGCACACCTGTTGCCATCTTGATTGGAATAAAGTGGTAACACTTAAAACATTTAATTTGCAAAGGAACAAAATGAGGGGGTTCATTTTGCCATAGAAATTATGATTAGTGCTGCAGATAGAAAAATTAGGGCACATTTTGACTTCTCAAATCCTCTTCTATTTCATTAAAAAGTTCTGACATGCAGACTGAAACATGCACTTTCAATACCAGCAGCAGACTTCCCTGGTGAGCAGTAGCTTTACTACAGTGATCTAATGAGGAACTAGAGTGCTACCATTCAGAATTTATGGCAAATGTGTCACATCTGAATGCCTTCTTGATGGAACAAAGTAAACAAGCATTGAAAATGCAATAGGTCTCTCCCTCATTTAAGTTAAAGCAATTCTGTTTGTAATTAGGTGGCTTTTTAGCTTTGCTTGTATTAGAGTTTTTCAAACTTTCATGTACATACCATGCATATGTATGCATATATGTATATGTATATGTTTGCATGCATATATATTTATATAGATATGCAGATTATATTTATGTTTATATATGTATATATATATATACACATACATATATATAAATGCATATATATGCATATATATATGTGTGCATGTACAGAGAGGTAGAGGTGTATAGGTAGAGGTAGAGAGGTAGAGAGTAGTAGAGAGAGAGGTAGAGAGCGAGTAATAGAGAGTAGAGAGTGAGTAGTAGAGAGTAGTAGAGAGTGAGTAGTAGAGTGAGTAGTAGAGAGCAGTAGACAGTAGTAGAGTGAGTAGTAGAGAGTGAGTAGCAGAGAGAGAGTATTAGAGAGTAGTTGAGAGTGAGTAGTAGAGAGTAGTTGAGAGTGAGTAGTAGAGAGTAGTAGAGAGTAGTAGAGAGTGAGTAGTAGAGAGTGAGTAGTAGAGAGTGAGTAGTAGAGAGTGAGTAGTAGAGAGTGAGTAGTAGAGAGTGAGTAGTAGAGAGTGAGTAGTAGAGTAGTAGCGAATGAGTAGTAGAGAGTAGTAGAGAGTGAGGAGTAGAGAGTAGTAGAGAGAGAGTAGTAGAGAGAGAGTAGTAGAGAGTGAGTAGTAGAGAGTGAGTAGTAGAGAGTGAGTAGTAGAGAGTGAGTAGTAGAGAGTAGTAGAGAGTGAGTAGTAGAGAGAGAGTAGTAGAGAGTAGTAGAGAGTGAGTAGTAGAGAGTAGTAGAGAGAGAGTAGTAGAGAGTGAGTAGTAGAGAGAGAGAGTAGTAGAGAGAGAGAGTAGTAGAGAGAGAGAGTAGTAGAGAGAGAGAGTAGTAGAGAGAGAGAGTAGTAGAGAGAGAGAGAGTAGTAGAGAGTAGTAGAGTAGTAGAGAGTAGTAGAGTAGTAGAGAGTGAGTAGTAGAGAGTAGTGGAGTAGAGAGTGTGTAGTAGAGAGTGTGTAGTAGAGAGTGTGTAGTAGAGAGTGTGTAGTAGAGAGTGTGTAGTAGAGAGTGAGTAGTAGAGAGTGAGTAGTAGAGAGTGAGTAGTAGAGAGTGAGTAGTAGAGAGTGAGTAGTGTAGTAGAGAGTGAGTAGTAGAGTAGTAGCGAATGAGTAGTAGAGAGTAGTAGAGAGTGAGGAGTAGAGAGTAGTAGAGAGAGAGTAGTAGAGAGTGAGTAGTAGAGAGTGAGTAGTAGAGAGTGAGTAGTAGAGAGTGAGTAGTAGAGAGTGAGTAGTAGAGAGTAGTAGAGAGTGAGTAGTAGAGAGAGAGTAGTAGAGAGTAGTAGAGAGTGAGTAGTAGAGAGTAGTAGAGAGAGAGTAGTAGAGAGTGAGTAGTAGAGAGAGAGAGTAGTAGAGAGAGAGAGTAGTAGAGAGAGAGAGTAGTAGAGAGAGAGAGTAGTAGAGAGAGAGAGTAGTAGAGAGAGAGAGAGTAGTAGAGAGTAGTAGAGTAGTAGAGAGTAGTAGAGTAGTAGAGAGTGAGGAGTAGAGAGAGAGTATTAGAGAGTAGTAGAGAGTTAGTATTAGAGAGTAGTAGAGAGTGAGTAGTAGAGAGTAGTAGAGAGTGAGTAGTAGAGAGTAGTAGAGAGTGAGTAGTAGAGTAGTAGAGAGAGAGTAGTAGAGAGTGAGTAGTAGAGAGAAAGTAGTAGAGTAGTAGAGAGTGAGTAGTAGAGAGTAGTAGAGTAGTAGAGAGTGTAGTAGAGAGTAGTGGAGTAGTAGAGAGTGTGTAGTAGTGAGTGTGTAGTAGAGAGTGTGTAGTAGAGAGTGTGTAGTAGAGAGTGTGTAGTAGAGAGTGTGTAGTAGAGAGTGTGTAGTAGAGAGTGTGTAGTAGAGAGTGTGTAGTAGAGAGTGTGTAGTAGAGAGTGTGTAGTAGAGAGTGTGTAGTAGAGAGTGTGTAGTAGAGAGTAGGAGAGAGTAGTAGAGTGTAGTAGAGAGTAGTGGAGTAGTAGAGAGAGAGTAGTAGAGAGAGAGTAGTCGGGAGTGAGTAGTCGGGAGTGAGTAGTCGGGAGTGAGTAGTCGGGAGTGAGTAGTAGGGAGTGAGTAGTAGGGAGTGAGTAGTAGGGAGTGAGTAGTAGAGAGAGAGTAGTAAAGTGGTAGAGAGTGAGTGGTAGAGAGCAGCAGAGAGTAGTAGAGTGAGTGGTAGAGAGCAGCAGTGAATAGTAGAGAGTAGTAGAGAGTGAATAGTAGAGAGTAGTTGTAGAAAGTAGTAGAGAGAGAGAGTAGTAGAGAGTGTAGTAGAGAGTAGTAGCGAGTAGTAGAGAGTGAGTAGTAGAGTAGTAGAGAGTGAGTAGTAGAGAGTGAGTGGTAGAAAGTAGTAGAAAGTAGTAGAGTGAGTAGTAGAGAGTGAATAGTAGAGAGTAGTAGAGAGTGAATAGTAGAGAGAGTAGTAGTAGAGAGTGAGTAGTAGAGAGTGAGTATTAGAGTGAGTAGTAGAGTAGTAGAGAGTGAGTATTAGAGAGTGAGTAGTAGAGAGTAGTAGAGAGTGAGTAGTAGAGAGTGAGTAGCAGAGAGAGAGTATTAGAGAGTAGTAGAGAGTGAGTATTAGAGTGAGTAGTAGAGAGTAGTAGAGAGTGAGTAGTAGAGAGTGAGTAGTAGAGAGTGAGTGGTAGAGTGTAGGAGTGAGTAGTAGAGTGAGTAGTAGAGAGTGAGTAGTAGAGAATAGTAGAGAGTGAGTAGTAGAGCGAGTAGTAGAGTAGTAGAGAGTGAGTATTAGAGAGTGAGTAGTAGAGTAGTAGAGAGTGAGTGGTAGAGTGTAGGAGAGAGTAGTAGAGTGAGTAGTAGAGAATAGTAGAGTGAGTAGTAGAGCGAGTAGTAGAGAGTAGTAGAGTAGTAGAGAGTGAGTAGCAGAGAGAGTAGTAGAGAGTGAGTAGTGGAGAGCGAGTAGTGGAGAGCGAGTAGTAGAGAGTAGTAGAGAGTAGTAGAGAGTAGTAGAGAGTGAGTAGTAGAGTAGTTGAGTGAGTAGTTGAGTGAGTAGTAGAGTGAGTAGTAGAGAGTAGTAGAGAGTGAGTAGCAGAGAGAGAGTATTAGAGAGTAGTAGAGAGTGAGTAGTAGAGAGTAGTAGATAGTGAGTAGTAGAGAGTGAGTAGTAGAGTGAGTAGTAGAGTAGTTGAGAGTGAGTAGTTGAGAGAGTAGTAGAGGGTAGTAGAGAGTGAGTAGTAGAGTGAGTAGTAGAGTAGTTGAGAGTGAGTAGTTGAGAGAGTAGTAGAGAGTGAGTAGTAGAGAGTAGGAGAGTAGTAGTGAGTAGTAGAGAGTAGTAGAGAGTGAGTAGTAGAGAGTGAGTAGTAGAGAGTAGTAGAGTAGTAGAGTGAGTAGTAGAGAGTAGTAGAGTAGTAGAGTGAGTAGTAGAGAGCAAGTAGTAGAGAGTGTGTAGTAGAGAGTGAGTAGTAGAGTGAGTAGTAGAGAGTGAGGAGTAGTAGTGAGTGGTAGAGTGTAGGAGAGAGTGAGTAGTAGAGTAGTAGTGAGTGGTAGAGTGTAGGAGAGAGTAGTAGAGTGAGTAGTAGAGAATAGTAGAGAGTGAGTAGTAGAGAATAGTAGAGAGTGAGTAGTAGAGCGAGTAGTAGAGAGTAGTAGAGAATAGTAGAGAGTAGTAGAGAGAGACTAGTAGAGAGTAGTAGAGTAGTAGAGAGTGAGTAGTAGAGAGTGTAGTAGAGAGTGAGTGGTAGAGTGTAGGAGAGAGTAGTAGAGTGAGTAGTAGAGAATAGTAGAGAGTGAGTAGTAGAGTGAGTAGTAGAGAATAGTAGAGAGTGAGTAGCAGAGAGAGAGTATTAGTGAGTAGCAGAGTGAGTACTAGAGAGTAGTAGAGAGAGAGTAGTAGAGAGTGAGTAGTAGAGAGTGTAGTAGAGAGTGAGTGGTAGAGTGTAGGAGAGAGTAGTAGAGTGAGTAGTAGAGAATAGTAGAGAGTGAGTAGTAGAGTGAGTAGTAGAGAGTGAGTAGTAGAGTGAGTAGTAGAGAATAGTAGAGAGTGAGTAGTAGAGAGTAGTAGAGTAGTAGAGAGTGAGTAGTAGAGAGTGAGTAGTAGAGAGAGAGTAGTAGAGTAGTAGAGAGTGAGTGGTAGAGTGTAGGAGAGAGTAGTAGAGTGAGTAGTAGAGAATAGTAGAGTGAGTAGTAGAGAGTAGTAGAGTGAGTAGCAGAGAGAGTAGTGGAGAGCGAGTAGTGGAGAGCGAGTAGTGGAGAGCGAGTAGTGGAGAGCGAGTAGTGGAGAGTGAGTAGTAGAGTGTGAGTAGTAGAGTGTGAGTAGTAGAGTGTGAGTAGTAGAGAGAGTAGTAGAGTAGTAGAGAGGGAGTGGTAGAGAGCAGCAGAGAGTAGTAGAGTGAATAGTAGAGAGTAGTAGTAGAGTAGTAGAGAGTGAGTAGTAGAGAGCAGTAGCTTTACTACAGTGATCTAATGAGCAACTAGAGTGCTACCATTCAGAATTTATGGAAAATGTCTGAATGCCTTCTTGATGGAATCAAAGCAAACACGCGTTGAAAATGCAATAGGTCTCGCCCTCGTTTCTGTTTGTAATTAGGTGGCTTTTTAGCTTTGCTTGTATTAGAGTTTTTCAAACTTTCATGTACATACCATGCAAATGTATGCATATATGTATATGTATATGTTTGCATGCATTTATATTTATATAGATATGCAGATTATATTTATATGTTTATATATGTATATATATATATATATATACACATACATATATACAAATGCATCTGCATATATATGCATATATATATGTGCATATGTGTGCATGTACAGAGAGGTAGAGGTGTATAGGTAGAGGTGTATAGGTAGAGGTGTATAGGTAGAGGTGTATAGGTAGAGGTGTATAGGTAGAGGTGTATAGGTAGAGGGGTGTAGAGGTGTGGAGGTAGAGGTGTGGAGGTAGAGGTGTGGAGGTAGAGGTGTGGAGGTAGAGGTGTGGAGGTACAGGTGTGGAGGTAGAGGTGTGGAGGTAGAGGTAGAGGTGTAGAGGTAGAGGTGTAGAGGTAGAGGTGTAGAGGTAGAGGTGTAGAGGTAGAGGTGTAGTGGTAGAGAGTAGTAGAGAGAGGGGTAGAGGGAGGTAGAGAGGTAGAGTAGAGAGCGAGTAATAGAGTAGAGAGTGAGTAGTAGAGAGTAGTAGAGAGTGAGTAGTAGAGAGTAGTAGAGAGTGAGTAGTAGAGAGAGAGTAGTAGAGAGTGAGTAGCAGAGTGAGTAGTGGAGAGTGAGTAGTAGAGAGTGAGTAGTAGAGAGTGAGTAGTAGAGAGTGAGTAGTAGAGAGTAATAGAGAGTGAGTAATAGAGAGTAAGTAATAGAGAGTGAGTAATAGAGTGAGTAATAGAGAGTGAGTAGTAGAGTGAGTAGTAGAGAGTGAGTAGTAGAGAGTGAGTAGTAGAGAGAGAGTATTAGAGAGTATTAGAGAGTGAGTAGTAAAGAGTGAGTAGTAGAGAGTGAGTAGTAGAGAGTGAGTAGTAGAGAGTGAGTAGTAGAGAGTGAGTAGTAGAGAGTGAGTAGTAGAGAGTGAGTAGTAGAGAGTGAGTAGTAGAGAGAGTATTAGAGAGTATTAGAGAGTGAGTAGTAAAGAGTGAGTAGTAAAGAGTGAGTAGTAGAGAGTGAGTAGTAGAGAGTGAGTAGTAGAGAGTGAGTAGTAAAGAGTGAGTAGTAGAGTGAGTAGTAGAGTGAGTAGTAGAGAGTGAGTATTAGAGAGTAGTAGAGAGTGAGTATTAGAGAGTAGTAGAGAGTGAGTTGTAGAGAGTGAGTAGTGGAGAGTGAGTAGTGGAGAGTGAGTAGTGGAGAGTGAGTAGTGGAGAGTGAGTAGTGGAGAGTGAGTAGTGGAGAGTGAGTAGTGGAGAGTGAGTAGTAGAGAGTGAGTAGTAAAGAGTGAGTAGTAGAGTGAGTAGTAGAGAGTGAGTATTAGAGAGTAGTAGAGAGTGAGTATTAGAGAGTAGTAGAGAGTGAGTTGTAGAGAGTGAGTAGTAGAGAGTGAGTAGTGGAGAGTGAGTAGTGGAGAGTGAGTAGTGGAGAGTGAGTAGTGGAGAGTGAGTAGTGGAGAGTGAGTAGTGGAGAGTGAGTAGTAGAGAGTGAGTAGTAGAGAGTGAGTAGTAGAGAGAGAGTAGTAGAGAGAGAGTAGTAGAGAGTGAGTAGTAGAGAGTGAGTCGTAGAGAGTGAGTCGTAGAGAGTGAGTCGTAGAGAGAGAGTCGTAGAGAGAGAGTCGTAGAGAGAGAGTCGTAGAGAGTGAGTCGTAGAGAGTGAGTCGTAGAGAGTGAGTCGTAGAGAGTGAGTCGTAGAGAGTGAGTCGTAAAGAGTGAGTAGTAGAGTGAGTAGTAGAGAGTAGTAGAGAGTAGTAGAGAGTGAGTAGTAGAGAGTGAGTAGTAGAGAGTGAGTAGTAGAGAGTGAGTAGTAGAGAGTGAGTAGTAGAGAGTGAGTATTAGAGAGTATTAGAGAGTGAGTAGTAAAGAGTGAGTAGTAGAGAGTGAGTAGTAGAGAGTGAGTAGTAGAGAGTGAGTAGTAGAGAGTAGTAGAGAGTGAGTAGTAGAGAGTGAGTAGTAGAGAGTGAGTAGTAGAGTGAGTCGTAGAGAGTGAGTCGTAGAGAGTGAGTATTAGAGAGTATTAGAGAGTGAGTAGTAAAGAGTGAGTAGTAGAGAGTGAGTAGTAGAGAGTATTAGAAAGTGAGTAGTAGAGAGTGAGTAGTAGAGAGTGAGTAGTAGAGAGTGAGTAGTAGAGAGTGAGTAGTAGAGAGTGAGTAGTAGAGAGTGAGTAGTAGAGAGTGAGTAGTAGAGTGAGTAGTAGAGTGAGTCGTAGAGAGTGAGTCGTAGAGAGTGAGTCGTAGAGAGTGAGTCGTAGAGAGTGAGTCGTAGAGAGTGAGTCGTAGAGTGAGTAGTAGAGAGTGAGTAGTAGAGAGTGAGTAGTAGAGAGTAGTAGAGTGAGTAGCAGAGTGAGTAGTAGAGAGAGTAGTAGAGAGTGAGTAGTAGAGAGTGAGTAGTAGAGAGCGAGTAGTAGAGAGTGAGTAGTAGAGAGCGAGTAGTAGAGTAGTAGAGAGTGAGTGGTAGAGAGTAGGAGAGAGTAGTAGAGTGAGTAGTAGAGAGTGAGTAGCAGAGAGAGTAGCAGAGAGAGTAGCAGAGAGAGTAGTAGAGAGTAGTAGAGAAAGTATCAGAGAGTAAGTAGTAGAGAGTAGTAGAGAGCGAGTAGTAGAGAGCGAGTAGTGGAGAGCGAGTAGTGGAGAGCGAGTAGTGGAGAGCGAGTAGTGGAGAGCGAGTAGTGGAGAGTGAGTAGTGGAGAGTGAGTAGTGGAGAGTGAGTAGTGGAGAGTGAGTAGTGGAGAGTGAGTAGTGGAGAGCGAGGAGTAGAGAGAGTAGTAGAGAGTGAATAGTAGAGAGCGAGTAGTAGAGTAGTAGAGAGTGAGTGGTAGAGAGTAGGAGAGAGTAGTAGAGTGAGTAGTAGAGAGTGAGTAGCAGAGAGAGTAGCAGAGAGAGTAGTAGAGAGTAGTAGAGAAAGTATCAGAGAGTAAGTAGTAGAGAGTAGTAGAGAGCGAGTAGTAGAGAGCGAGTAGTAGAGAGCGAGTAGTGGAGAGTGAGTAGTGGAGAGTGAGTAGTGGAGAGTGAGTAGTGGAGAGTGAGTAGTGGAGAGTGAGTAGTGGAGAGTGAGTAGTGGAGAGCGAGTAGTAGAGAGCGAGGAGTAGAGAGAGTAGTAGAGAGTGAATAGTAGAGAGAGAGTAGTAGAGAGTGGGTGGTAGAGTGCAGTAGAGTGAGTAGTAGAGAGTAGTAGAGAGTGAGTAGTAGAGAGTAGTAGAGAGAGAGAGTAGTAGAGAGTGAGTAGTAGGGGGCGCTAGAGGGCGCACAGCGGAATGGCTGCCTCCTAAGACAGCTCCGCCGGACAGGTCCGAAAAGCGGCCATAACTACTATGCAATGAGCTGAAAACTAGCGGAGAACGGCTGCATTTGGGATCGGACCCCAGCGCCCACGTCCGGATGGTGGGGAGGACCATCTAATGTCGCTGTAGAACCCACTATTTGAGTATAGACGATCCGAAGACGACGCGACCGGCGGAAGTCAAGATGGCGCCGCCCTGAAAGAACGGAGACTTCGGGGACTGGGGGACGCGGTGAGGAGAGCAAGGGGCTATCTCTGCGAGACGCTTTGCTGCCCCGGCATTGAAGCCGCCTACAATCACCCTTTGCACTGTGCCCGCGCTTCAGCCCTGAAGTCTATATGGGAGATCTTGCGGTTGCTCACGGAATGGAGCGAAATGGCGACCGCTGCTAAAGAAGCTAACCGTTGCCGGTGCGCGCGCGCTGTGGAGAGGAGTATGATGTGACCCTGAAGCGATGCCGCCAATGTATACACGGACACCAAACATTTCACAGGTACGCGTGGGGAATGTGCAGGATCCCTGTGGAAAAGATATGCGTCAGGCTGCCCTGGAGGGAAAGATTGCAAGATTGGCTTCGTGGAGAGTGGCGGATAACTAATGCAAATGCAGGGCGAGCCGAATACTGTGAGGGCAACTTGTTGACATCTGGCCCCTGATAGCGCCGCTGTAAAGGAGGGGGTAGAGGGCGACGATCTGGTGCATCTCGACTCCATTAAACGCCGCAATCAGATATAGGCGGCTCGGATTGGCTTTCGTCCCTCTTAACTGCTCCTTGAAGTGCGTGACGAGTGGCGGCTGAAGTTTGCCTGGAATAACGGCTGCTGCGAGCTTGGATGTGAGCCTGGTGGGAAGAATCATAACTCACGGAAAAGAAGGTCACGTGCTGAGCTCTGCTGCCCGCTTCGAACGTCATATGGCTGGAAGAGACCAACAGCTAAAGATCTGCAAATGGTGCGGTGGTGAAGACATAGACGCCTGAGAATCTAGGCAGATATAGGAGGCTCGTGTGCTGGGCCGCCTGGGTCTACTGCACTTGCACGCAACAGGCTGAGGCGTCTGAACAGGGAAGTTCCACGACTCTGGTTTCTCTTAGCACCCGGCTGTGGGGGAACGGGACATGGGGAAACCAGATAAACACCAATCCAAGCTCCCATTTGAAACTAAACGACAGGCGAAGGGCGCTGCAATGATCTCGGACGCTGCTCTTGACACTCGAGAGGTGGTATCCCCGGGAATGGAAGGGGTACTGCAAGCTATTCAACAGAGTCTGCAGGACATAAATGGTAAGCCGGATACTATCACGCTGCGTGTCGACAATATGGCGGCCAAGCTGGATGGGCATGGGGAAAGACTGGTGGAGGCGGAAAATCGTATTGGCGCGGTGGAGGAGGTGTCACAAGCCACGGCCCAAAAATGTGCAGAGGTGGAACAGCTATTGGACGTGCTAAAAAATAAGGCTGAGGATTTGGAGGCGAGGTCGCGGTGAAATAACGTCAGAATCACGAGGTTTCCGGAATCCACCAATATTGGGCGGATGGAAACATATGTGGAGGAACTGGTCCGCAGTATCTTTGGCACGGAACACCTCTCCTCGATGTTCTTGATTGAGCGAGCACATAGGTCTCTGACTCCGCGGCCAAAACCTGGCGCACCCCCCCCGACCTATAGTTGCCAGAGTCCTTAACTATAGGGATCGGGATGCTATCCTGCGGTTGGCGCGAGAGTAACGGCAGATCACACATCAGGGTAATACGTTGGAATTCTATCCAGACTTCACAGTTACGGTCCAGCTGGCGCGGAAAGAATTTAACCCGGTGAAATAAAAGTTGCGGGAACTTGGCATTGATTATGCCATGCTATATCCTGCTAGACTCCGAGTGACGCATGAGGGGCATGCCACACTTCTACAAATGCCAAAAGCGGCACTGGATTTCATTAAAAAGCTTGGTGCCAAACGCAAGGAACAACAGAGAACGGAGCAGAACCGAGATGCAGACTAAGGGCAGCTGAGAAGGAAATTGTACATTGACTACTTGGCGTGAAAGATTGATGTGTCTGTTGCACATGATAAGGTAAAGATAATGAGCCAGCTGCAGAGGCGCTGGGAGATGACCCCGGTAATCCACGCTGGCTGGGGACTAGACAGGTCTGGCGGTGAATGCAAGTATAAGCGATACGAACACTGTTGTCTCTGTGCACAGACTGTTGGAACTATCTCACTTCACAGTGCGTACAGACCTGGTGGAGCCAGGGTCGTTTTGTTTTGTTGATTCCTGGCAGGGGCGGTACTGCATTAAACTACAAGACCACATTGTAGGCTACCACTGCTGAACTATGCCTGGCTGTAATAGGACTGGGGGTATAAGGAACGACGGGGCAGATGGGATGGGATGGGTGGGGGCTGGGAACTGCTCCTAAGTGCCGATCTTCACTCTTATGTAGCGTCACAGGAATTGAATGCTGGCTTGTTGCTTGGGGGTGAGAACCACTACACACTCATAGGAAGCTGAAGTGTGCTACAGAATGGATGGATTTCATGGGCGTGTATAAGTAGCGACAAGCTGTAAGAAAGTAGGCCGAATGTAATGTTGCAGAAATTACACAGCTCAGAATCTTAAAGTATACCTGTCCACATCCATTTAGTTGGATGGAGATGTGTGTTCTTGGTGGACCCCCGTAGCGGGTAATCCCCAAACTCAGTTAAGTTATGTTAGTTTTCTTCTGTCGGGTATGCCTTTGGCATGGTTGGGATGCTGAAGTGGGTGGTGGGAGGACGGATTGGGTTGGGGAATTGTTTTGTTGGCCACGGTACATGAGAAGCATCGCTGAAATCCGCATATATGTTCAGAAGAATAATGAGGTCACTCTATACTTGGAACGCTGAAAATCATTGTGTTGGAATGGCAGGCAGGCTCCCAAGATCAAAAACTGGATCTATGATTTAACGTATTGTAAAGATACTCTACAAACGTATGAAGAAGAGCTCCCAGCTAGGTCAAAACCAAGAGACTATTGGAAATACCTGACTCAATATTTACAAATGCATCAAGTGAACTGAATGAATGTCATAACTGCATTGGTGAACGGGGGGTATTGGGTGACTTTGAATAGATATGGACATGGATGACGGATGTTGTTGTACTGAGGCCGAATTGTTATGGTTATAACTGGAATTGTATTCTTTAAAAACTGCTAATAAAAAATTTAAAAAAAGAGAGTGACTAGTAGAGAGTAGTAGCGAGTGAGTAGTAGAGAGCAGTAGAGAGTGAGTAGTAGAGTAGTAGAGAGTGAGTGGTAGAAAGTAGTAGAAAGTAGTAAAGTGAATAGTAGAGAGTGAATAGTAGAGAGTAGTAGAGAGTGAGTAGTAGAGAGAGTAGTAGTAGACAGTGAGTAGTAGAGAGTAGTAGAGAAAGTATCAGAGAGTGAGTAGTAGAGTGAATAGTAGAGTGAGTAGTAGAGAGTGAGTAGTAGAGTGAGTAGTAGAGAGTAGTAGAGTGAGTAGTAGAGAGTAGTAGAGTAGTAGACAGTGAGTAGTGGAGAGTAGTAGAGAGTGAGTAGAGAGTGCGTAGTAGAGTAGAAGAGAGTGAGTAGTAGAGAGTATTAGAGTAGTAGAGAGTGAGTAGTAGAGAGTAGTAGAGTAGTAGAGAGTGAGTACTAGAGAGTAGTGGAGTAGTAGAGAGTGAGTAGTAGAGTGAGTACTAGAGAGTAGTAGAGAGCGAGTAGCAGAGAGCAAGTAGTAGAGAGTGTGTAGTAGAGAGTAGTAGAGAGAGAGTAGTAGAGAGTGAGAAGTAGAGAGAGTAGTAGAGTAGTAGAGAGTGAGTAGTAGAGAATGAGTAGTGGAGAGTGAACAGTAAGGAGTAGTAGAGAGTGAGTAGTAGAGAGTAGTACAGATTGAGTAGTAGAGTGAGTAGTAGAGAGTGAGTAGTAGAGTAGTTGAGTGAGTAGTAGAGAGTGAGTAGTAGAGAGTAGTAGAGAGTAGTAGAGAGTGAGTAGTAGAGAGTGAGTAGTAGAGAGTGAGTAGTAGAGAGTGAGTAGTAGAAAGTGAGTAGTAGAGAGTGAGTAGTGGAGAGTGAGTAGTGGAGAGTGAGTAGTGGAGGTTGAGTAGTAGAGGTTGAGTAGTAGAGGTTGAGTAGTAGAGGTTGAGTAGTAGAGGTTGAGTAGTAGAGGTTGAGTAGTAGAGGTTGAGTAGTAGAGGTTGAGTAGTAGAGGGTGAGTAGTAGAGGGTGAGTAGTAGAGGGTGAGTAGTAGAGAGTGAGTAGTAGAGAGTGAGTAGTAGAGAGTGAGTGGTAGAGAGAGAGTAGTAGAGAGTGAGTGGTAGAGAGAGAGTAGTAGAGAGAGTAGTGGAGAGCGAGTAGTGGAGAGCGAGTAGTGGAGAGCGAGTAGTGGAGAGCGAGTAGTAGAGAGCGAGTAGTAGAGAGTGAGTAGTAGAGAATAGTAGAGAGTGAGTAGTAGAGAATAGTAGAGTGAGTAGTAGAGAGTAGTGAAGTAGTAGAGAGTGAGTAGCAGAGAGAGCAGCAGAGAGAGCAGTAGAGAGTAGTAGAGAAAGTATCAGAGAGTAAGGAGTAGAGAGTAGTAGAGAGCAAGTAGTAGAGAGCGAGTAGTAGAGAGCGAGTAGTAGAGAGCGAGTAGTGGAGAGCGAGTAGTGGAGAGCGAGTAGTGGAGAGCGAGTAGTGGAGAGCGAGTAGTAGAGAGCGAGTAGTAGAGAGCGAGTAGTAGAAAGCGAGTAGTAGAAAGCGAGTAGTAGAAAGCGAGTAGTAGAAAGTGAGTAGTGGAGAGTGAGTAGTGGAGAGTGAGTAGTGGAGAGTGAGTAGTGGAGAGTGAGTAGTGGAGAGTGAGTAGTGGAGAGTGAGTAGTGGAGAGTGAGTAGTGGAGAGTGAGTAGTGGAGAGTGAGTAGTGGAGAGTGAGTAGTAGAGGTTGAGTAGTAGAGGTTGAGTAGTAGAGGTTGAGTAGTAGAGGTTGAGTAGTAGAGGTTGAGTAGTAGAGGTTGAGTATTAGAGGTTGAGTAGTAGAGGTTGAGTAGTAGAGGTTGAGTAGTAGAGGTTGAGTAGTAGAGGTTGAGTAGTAGAGGTTGAGTAGTAGAGGTTGAGTAGTAGAGAGTGAGTTGTAGAGTAGTACAGAGTGAGTAGCAGAGTGAGTAGCAGAGTGAGTAGCAGAGAGAGTAGCAGAGAGAGTAGCAGAGAGAGTAGCAGAGAGAGTAGTAGCAGAGAGAGTAGTAGCAGAGAGAGTGAGTAGTAGAGAGTGAGTAGTAGAGAGTGAGTAGTAGAGAGTGAGTAGTAGAGAGTGAGTAGTAGAGAGTGAGTAGTGGAGAGTGAGTAGTGGAGAGTGAGTAGTGGAGAGTGAGTAGTGGAGAGTGAGTAGTAGAGAGTGAGTAGTAGAGAGTGAGTAGTAGAGAGTGAGTAGTAGAGAGTGAGTAGTAGAGAGTATTAGAGTAGTAGAGAGTAGTAGAGAGTGAGTAGTAGAGAGTGAGTAGTAGAGAGTGAGTAGTAGAAAGTGAGTAGTAGAAAGTGAGTAGTGGAGAGTGAGTAGTAGAGAGTGAGTGGTAGAGAGAGAGTAGTAGAGAGAGTAGTAGAGAGAGTAGTGGAGAGCGAGTAGTGGAGAGCGAGTAGTGGAGAGTGAGTAGTGGAGAGTGAGTAGTGGAGAGTGAGTAGTAGAGAGTGAGTAGTAGAGGTTGAGTAGTAGAGGTTGAGTAGTAGAGGTTGAGTATTAGAGGTTGAGTATTAGAGGTTGAGTAGTAGAGGTTGAGTAGTAGAGGTTGAGTAGTAGAGGTTGAGTAGTAGAGGTTGAGTAGTAGAGGTTGAGTAGTAGAGGTTGAGTAGTAGAGGTTGAGTAGTAGAGGTTGAGTAGTAGAGAGTGAGTTGTAGAGAGTGAGTTGTAGAGTAGTACAGAGTGAGTAGCAGAGAGAGTAGCAGAGAGAGTAGCAGAGAGAGTAGCAGAGAGAGTAGTAGTAGAGAGAGTAAGTAGTAGAGAGTGAGTAGTAGAGAGTGAGTAGTAGAGAGTGAGTAGTAGAGAGTGAGTAGTAGAGAGTGAGTAGTAGAGAATGAGTAAGTAGAGAGCGAGTAGTAGAGAGCGAGTAGTAGAGAATGAGTAGTAGAGAATGAGTAGTAGAGAATGAGTAGTAGAGAATGAGTAGTAGAGAATAGTAGAGAGTGAGTAGTAGAGAGTGAGTAGTGGAGAGCGAGTAGTGGAGAGCGAGTAGTAGAGAGCGAGTAGTGGAGAGCGAGTAGTAGAGAGCGAGTAGTAGAGAGCGAGTAGTAGAGAGTGAGTAGTAGAGAATAGTAGAGAGTGAGTAGTAGAGAGTGAGTAGTTGAGAATAGTAGAGTGAGTAGTAGAGAGTAGTGAAGTAGTAGAGAGTGAGTAGCAGAGAGAGTACTAGAGAGTAGTAGAGAGCGAGTAGCAGAGAGCAAGTAGTAGAGAGTGTGTAGTAGAGAGTAGTAGAGAGAGAGTAGTAGAGAGTGAGAAGTAGAGAGAGTAGTAGAGTAGTAGAGAGTGAGTAGTAGAGAATGAGTAGTGGAGAGTGAACAGTAAGGAGTAGTAGAGAGTGAGTAGTAGAGAGTAGTACAGATTGAGTAGTAGAGTGAGTAGTAGAGAGTGAGTAGTAGAGTAGTTGAGTGAGTAGTAGAGAGTGAGTAGTAGAGAGTAGTAGAGAGTAGTAGAGAGTGAGTAGTAGAGAGTGAGTAGTAGAGAGTGAGTAGTAGAGAGCGAGTAGTAGAGAGCGAGTAGTGGAGAGCGAGTAGTGGAGAGCGAGTAGTGGAGAGCGAGTAGTAGAGAGCGAGTAGTAGAAAGCGAGTAGTGGAGAGTGAGTAGTGGAGAGTGAGTAGTGGAGAGTGAGTAGTGGAGAGTGAGTAGTGGAGAGTGAGTAGTGGAGAGTGAGTAGTAGAGAGTGAGTAGTAGAGAGTGAGTAGTAGAGAGTGAGTAGTAGAGAGTGAGTAGTAGAGAGTGAGTAGTAGAGAGTGAGTAGTAGAGAGTGAGTAGTAGAGGTTGAGTAGTAGAGGTTGAGTAGTAGAGGTTGAGTAGTAGAGGTTGAGTAGTAGAGGTTGAGTAGTAGAGGTTGAGTAGTAGAGGTTGAGTAGTAGAGGTTGAGTAGTAGAGGTTGAGTAGTAGAGGTTGAGTAGTAGAGGTTGAGTAGTAGAGAGTGAGTTGTAGAGAGTGAGTAGTAGAGAGTGAGTTGTAGAGAGTGAGTTGTAGAGTAGTACAGAGTGAGTAGCAGAGTGAGTAGCAGAGTGAGTAGCAGAGTGAGTAGCAGAGTGAGTAGCAGAGAGAGTAGCAGAGAGAGTAGCAGAGAGAGTAGCAGAGAGAGTAGCAGAGAGAGTGAGTAGTAGAGAGCGAGTAGTAGAGAGCGAGTAGTAGAGAGTGAGTAGTAGAGAGTGAGTAGTAGAGAGTGAGTAGTAGAGAGTGAGTAGTAGAGAGTGAGTAGTAGAGAGTGAGTAGTAGAGAGTGAGTTGTAGAGAGTGAGTAGTAGAGGTTGAGTAGTAGAGGTTGAGTAGTAGAGGTTGAGTAGTAGAGGTTGAGTAGTAGAGGTTGAGTAGTAGGGGTTGAGTAGTAGAGGTTGAGTAGTAGAGGTTGAGTAGTAGAGGTTGAGTAGTAGAGGTTGAGTAGTAGAGGTTGAGTAGTAGAGGTTGAGTAGTAGAGGTTGAGTAGTAGAGGTTGAGTAGTAGAGGTTGAGTAGTAGAGAGTGAGTTGTAGAGAGTGAGTTGTAGAGAGTGAGTTGTAGAGAGTGAGTTGTAGAGAGTGAGTTGTAGAGAGTGAGTTGTAGAGAGTGAGTTGTAGAGAGTGAGTTGTAGAGAGTGAGTTGTAGAGAGTGAGTTGTAGAGTAGTACAGAGTGAGTAGCAGAGTGAGTAGCAGAGTGAGTAGCAGAGTGAGTAGCAGAGAGAGTAGCAGAGAGAGTAGCAGAGAGAGTAGCAGAGAGAGTAGCAGAGAGAGTAGCAGTAGAGAGAGTGAGTAGTAGAGAGTGAGTAGTAGAGAGCGAGTAGTAGAGAGCGAGTAGTAGAGAGCGAGTAGTAGAGAGCGAGTAGTAGAGAGCGAGTAGTAGAGAGTATTAGAGTAGTAGAGAGTAGTAGAGTAGTAGAGAGTGAGTAGTAGAGAGTGAGTAGTAGAGAGTATTAGAGTAGTAGAGAGTAGTAGAGTAGTAGAGAGTAGTAGAATAGTAGAGTGAGTAGTAGAGAGTGAGTAGTAGAGAGTGAGTAGTAGAGGTTGAGTAGTAGAGGTTGAGTAGTAGAGGGTGAGTAGTAGAGGGTGAGTAGTAGAGGGTGAGTAGTAGAGGGTGAGTAGTAGAGAGTGAGTAGTAGAGAGTGAGTAGTAGAGAGTGAGTGGTAGAGAGAGTAGTGGAGAGCGAGTAGTGGAGAGCGAGTAGTGGAGAGCGAGTAGTAGAGAGCGAGTAGTAGAGAGCGAGTAGTAGAGAGCGAGTAGTAGAGAATAGTAGAGAGTGAGTAGTAGAGAGTGAGTAGTAGAGAATAGTAGAGTGAGTAGTAGAGAGTAGTGAAGTAGTAGAGAGTGAGTAGCAGAGAGAGCAGCAGAGAGAGCAGTAGAGAGTAGTAGAGAAAGTATCAGAGAGTAAGGAGTAGAGAGTAGTAGAGAGCAAGTAGTAGAGAGCGAGTAGTAGAGAGCGAGTAGTGGAGAGCGAGTAGTAGAGAGCGAGTAGTGGAGAGCGAGTAGTGGAGAGCGAGTAGTGGAGAGCGAGTAGTAGAAAGTGAGTAGTAGAAAGTGAGTAGTAGAAAGTGAGTAGTAGAAAGTGAGTAGTAGAAAGTGAGTAGTGGAGAGTGAGTAGTGGAGAGTGAGTAGTGGAGAGTGAGTAGTGGAGAGTGAGTAGTGGAGAGTGAGTAGTAGAGAGTGAGTAGTAGAGAGTGAGTAGTAGAGAGTGAGTAGTAGAGAGTGAGTAGTAGAGAGTGAGTAGTAGAGAGTGAGTAGTAGAGAGTGAGTAGTAGAGAGTGAGTAGTAGAGAGTGAGTAGTAGAGAGTGAGTAGTAGAGAGTGAGTAGTAGAAAGTGAGTAGTGGAGAGTGAGTAGTGGAGAGTGAGTAGTGGAGAGTGAGTAGTGGAGAGTGAGTAGTGGAGAGTGAGTAGTGGAGAGTGAGTAGTGGAGAGTGAGTAGTGGAGAGTGAGTAGTGGAGAGTGAGTAGTAGAGGTTGAGTAGTAGAGGTTGAGTAGTAGAGGTTGAGTAGTAGAGGTTGAGTAGTAGAGGTTGAGTAGTAGAGGGTGAGTAGTAGAGGGTGAGTAGTAGAGAGTGAGTAGTAGAGAGTGAGTTGTAGAGTAGTACAGAGTGAGTAGCAGAGAGAGTAGCAGAGAGAGTAGCAGAGAGTGAGTAGTAGAGAGTGAGTAGTAGAGAGAGAGTAGTAGAGAGAGAGTAGTAGAGAGAGAGTAGTAGAGAGAGAGTAGTGGAGAGCGAGTAGTGGAGAGCGAGTAGTGGAGAGCGAGTAGTGGAGAGCGAGTAGTAGAGAATAGTAGAGAGTGAGTAGTAGAGAGTGAGTAGTAGAGAATAGTAGAGTGAGTAGTAGAGAGTAGTGAAGTAGTAGAGAGTGAGTAGCAGAGAGAGTAGCAGAGAGAGCAGCAGTAGAGAGTAGTAGAGAAAGTATCAGAGAGTAAGGAGTAGAGAGCGAGTAGTAGAGAGCGAGTAGTAGAGAGCGAGTAGTGGAGAGCGAGTAGTGGAGATCGAGTAGTAGAGAGTAGTAGAGTAGTAGAGAGTGAGTAGCAGAGAGAGTAGTAGAGAGAGTAGTAGAGAGTAGTAGAGAAAGTATCAGAGAAAGTATCAGAGAGTAAGTAGTAGAGAGTAGTAGAGAGCAAGTAGTGGAGAGCGAGTAGTAGAGAGCGAGTAGTAGAGAGCGAGTAGTAGAGAGCGAGTAGTAGAGAGAGAGTAGTAGAGAGAGAGTAGTAGAGAGTAGTAGAGAGTAGTAGAGTGAGTAGTAGAGAGTAGTAGAGAGTGAGTAGTAGAGAGTAAGTAGTAGAGAGTGAGTAGTAGAGAGTGAGTGGTAGAAAGTAGTATAGTGAGTAGTAGAGAGAGATTAGTAGAGAGAGATTAGTAGAGCGAGATTAGTAGAGCGAGATTAGTAGAGAGTGAGTAGTAGAGTAGTAGAGAGAGAGTAGTAGAGAGCAGCAGAGAGTAGTAGAGTGAGTAGTAGAGAGTAGTAGAGAGTGAGTAGTAGAGAGTAGTAGAAAGTAGTAGAGAGTGAGTAGTAGAGAGTGAGTGGTAGAAAGTAGTAGAGTGAGTAGTAGAGAGGGAATAGTAGAGAGTGAGTAGTAGAGAGTAGTAGAGAGTGAGTTATAGAGAGTAGTAGAGAGTGAGCAGTAGAGTAGTAGAGAGTGAGTAGCAGAGTGAGCAGTAGAGAGTAGTAGAGAGTGAGTAGTAGAGTAGTTGAGTGAGTAGTAGAGAGTGAGTAGCAGAGAGAGAGTATTGGAGAGTAGTAGAGAGTGAGTAGTAGAGAGTGAGTAGTAGAGAGTGAGCAGTAGAGAGTGAGCAGTAGAGTAGTTGAGTGAGTAGTAGAGAGTGAGTAGTTGAGTGAGTAGTAGAGAGTGAGTAGTAGAGAGTGAGTAGTAGAGAGTGAGTAGTAGAGTAGTAGAGAGTGAGTAGTTGAGTGTGTAGTAGAGAGTGAGTAGTAGAAAGTAGTAGATAGTGAATAGTAGAGCGTGAGTAGTAGAGAGAGTGAGTAGTAGAGAGTGAGTAGTAGAGAGTGAGTAGTAGAGAGTGAATAGTAGAGAGAGTAGTAGAGAGAGTAGTAGAGAGAGTAGTACAGAGTGAGTAGTAGAGAGTAGTAGAGAGAGTAGTAGAGAGTAGTAGAGAGAGAGTAGCAGAGAGAGAGTAGCAGAGAGCAAGTAGTAGAGAGCGAGTAGTAGAGAGTAATAGAGAGTGAGTAGTAGAGAGTAGTAGAGAGTGGGTAGTAGAGAGTGAGTAGTAGGGAGTAGTAGAGAGTGAGTAGTAGTAGACAGTGAGCAGTAGAGAGTAGTAGAGAAAGTATCAGAGAGTGAGTAGTAGAGAGTGAGTAGTAGAGAGTAGTAGAGAGTAGTTGAGAGTGAGTAGTAGACAGTCAGTAGTAGAGTAGTAGAGAGTAGTCAGTCAGTCATAGTCAGTCAGTCATAGTCAGTCAGTCATAGTCAGTCAGTCATAGTCAGTCAGTCATAGTCAGTCAGTCATAGTCAGTCAGTCTCAGTCAGTCAGTCAGTCATAGTCAGTCAGTCTCAGTCAGTCAGTCAGTCATAGTAAGTCAGTCATAGTCAGTCAGTCAGTGTCAGTGTCAGTCAGACGGTGTCAGTCAGTCAGTGTCAGTCAATCAGTGTCAGTCAGTCAGTGTCAGTCAGTCTGTGTCAGTCAGTGTCAATCAGTCAGTGTCAGTCAGTCAGTGTCAGCTAGAGCAGCTCTGCTGACCTGGTTCTCTGGCTCTAAAGCAGCTCTGCTGACCTGGTTCTCTCTCTCTAAAGCAGCTCTGCTGACCGACCTGGTTTCTCTGGCTCTACAGCAGGTCTGCTGACCTGGTTCTCTGGCTCTAGAGCAGCTCTGCTGACCTAGTTCTTATGCTACAGAGCAGCTCTGCTGATCTAGTTCTCTGGCTCTACAACAGCTCTGATGACCTGGTTCTCTGGCTCTAAAGCAGCTCTGCTGATTTGGTTCTCTGGCTCTGGAATAGCTCTTCTGACCTGGTTCTCTGGCTCTAAAGCAGCTCTGCTAACCTGGTTCTCTGGCTCTAAAGCAGCTCTGCTGGCCTGGTTCTCTGGCTCTAAAGCAGCTCTGCTGACCTTGTTCTCTCCCTCTAAAGCAGCTCTGCTGACCTGGTTTCTCTGGCTCTACAGCAGCTCTGCTGAACTGGTTCTCTGGCTCTAGAGCAGCTCTGCTGACCTAGTTCTTAGGCTCTAGAGCAGCTCTGCTGACCTGGTTCTCTGGCTCTACAGCAGCTCTGCTGACCTGGTTTTCTGACCTCACGATGCACGCACCCGACTTCGCGAAAATATATTTAAAAATAATATAAGTTTATTATAAGTACAAATATATTGTTTTGATGAATATCTTACATAATCTCTTGCCTTAATGTGTATATTAAAGACACATACATATCATTTTGGAACATAATCGCAAACATCTCGTACCGTAATGCGCATGTGTCGCAAATGCGCGGGAGCAGGAGTCGCAGACTGGTCGCATACCAATTGCGCATATCAGATGATATTAAATGTATATGATGTAAATGAAAAACACGCAGCCGTCGCACACCATACGCGGATCCTTCATGACTTTTCTAAAATGGCGGCTAGAATGCGCGCACCCACCGTGATTTGTACACTTTGAGTGCACGACTTCGAAAAAAAAATGGAATTCTTTTTTAAAGAAAATAATATAAATATATTAAAATAAAAAATGAAAACAAGAAAATAAATCAATATTTCAGTTTTAATTAAAAAAAATATAATGTTATTTAATGAGATAAAATATTTATAAATAAACAGTTAAAAAACTGTAGAAAATCAGTACAAAAAAATAGATATAACTAATATCACACTTAAAAGTTAGCATTTAAAAAGCCTTTGAAATTCACTGAAAAAAACATAGCTTTCAGAGACGTTATAGTTAGAAATTAGCATTTAAAAAACCTTAGAAATTCACAGAAAAAAACATAGGTTTCATGGGTGTTATAGTTAGCTGCCCATTTCACTCATACAAAACCATAGAAATTCTTCCGTTATAGTTCGTTCTGCTAACTATAACTCACGCGCCCGCAATGCACTGCTGATGATGTCACATATTGCATCATTCATGACATGGTCAGTGACATCACTGATGACATCTCAAATGACATCACTGATGACATCATCCACTTGACAATCTGATACACCTCATCATACACTAGTATAACCTTTCATCACTCACTGTAAAATACAGAGTACCATATTTGAAACCATTGACACACCAATACCAGTTACTACATACCCACTCACTGATTCCTACGTCTACACACACAACTACCAATTCAACAACAGAATCATCTATACATGCAGTCATTAATTAATAGAACACTATCAAATGCACTTATACACATATATAGACATTGACACATCAACAGTCATCTTAGTCGGTTATGCAGTCATCCTACTCACTCATGAAAAAAATGTATCGCTCTTAAATTTACTCACTTACACACTTATCCAACAACACCTCATTTATTCAAACACATAGTAACTCATCGTTAATATGTTAAAAAAGCACCATTACAATTATACACTCATTCATATAGTTACTCTCACAATCACTGACTCTTACACATAGTTATTTATATATACCAGCTCTCACATACAATCCCTTTTATTTTTTTACTTTGTTGAAGATGTACAACTAAAACATATATTCGCTCACCAACACACAAATAAATACAGTCACCCAAACAACTGTTTCCACATGCACTCTTAAACCCATACACCTAGTCAATCAACCATTCACACATCTATGCATAGTTACACACACCCCATCCAACCAAACAGTCAGTGTCCCATACAAATACTCACCCAACTAATCAATAACTAATATACACACTCATGTAGTTAGAGACCAACTGATGCAGCATGTTACACAACAGAGACAGTGCTGCACACATTCACATAGTTTAGTTACTAATCCATGTATTAAGTGAGACACTTTTAATTACTCACTTAAAAAGACAGTCAGACAGCTACTAAATCCTCCATCCAGACAGTTATATATCCACTCAATCTTCAATACAGATTGGTATATATATAATGCATATTTAAATTTCAAACTAAACCACATTCAGTGGATGATGTGATCAGTAATGTCATTTGAGATGTCATCAGTGATGTCATCAGTGATGTCACTGACCATGTCATGGATGATGCAATATGTGACATCATCAGCAGCGCATTGCGGGCGCGTGAGTTATAGTTAGCAGAACTAACTATAACGGAGGAATTTCTATGGTTTTGTATGAGTGAAATGGGCAGGTAACTATAACACCCCTGAAACCTATGTTTTTTTCTGTGATATATATATATATAATATAACTACATACTCCGCCTGTGTGTGTACACACACACACACACACACACACACACTCTCTCACTCTCACTCTCTCTCTAGATTTAGAACCTAGTTTCCATAAGAAGAGCGTTTTTTGATTTTGCCAATAACTTTGGCGTTTTGTCGAATCCCCCCTAAATTTTCAAAACTAATGACGCTCACTTCAGGTGTTGTCTTGAAAGTTTCATGGTGATCTGTCAAGAAGGGCAAGAAAAAAGGGGTGGGTCCCCAAAATGCGTTTTCCCCATGTTCATTTCCATAGGAACTTTAGACACTGCCACAGCCAAAACTGCTGAACGGAATTACACAGAATTTGGCAGAAAGGTAGATATTGGTCCATGGAAGTGCCTTTTTGTGGTTTACTGTAAATCCGTTAATTAGTTGTGGAGTTATTAAAAAGAAATTCAAATTTGTATGTATAGGGACACATCCTCCGAGTTTCCGATAGTTTCTATGCTCAAATCTGATTGGCCACCAACACTTCAAACCCAGAAGTGTTGGTAGCCATCATGGGACTTTGCTTCAACTGAGTCCCAGCAAAAAACTTTTAAAAACGGAGAAGGAAGCAGGGTAGGAATACCCTGACCCCCTATGCCTCTTGTAGCGGGGGAGGGACCCAGGGGAAACCCGCCAGGAAAAAATTAATTTATTTTAAAAATAATTTGCGGGCTCCCATGCTTCTTTATTAATGTGTCCCATGGTGGGCCAGGTTCCAGGGGCATAAGCACTTATATAAAGGAGGGGAGCGCACGGGGCAACCCCTTATAGGGCTTATCATAAGCCCCGGAGATCACCACCTTGCCCAGGCACTTTCAGATATGTTGGCTGGCTGGCCCACTGGACCCACCCGCACCTTGGGCACTGCCACCTCCTTGGGGCAAGTGAAGTGAAGTGAAGTGAAGTTAAGTTAATGTAGAGGGGGCTGCGTGGCCCCCTGGAGCCCCGTGGACCTCCACCTCCCCACGGCAGAAGAAAATTAAGGGAGTCCGGCGCAGAGACTGCCACCTCTCCAGGGCAAAGGTTTAAGAAGGAGAGGGGCTGTGCGCCCCCTGTGGAGCCATTTATGGTCCTGGGGACCGCCAACTCTCAGGACCGCCTCTTGCTACCTCCTGAAGTGCCCACCCTCTGGTGTAACTCTGCTTTCTGCATGCTGGCGCTGTCAAACAGCTCTGGCTTGCAGAAAGCAGAGTTTTCATCTGTTTCTCTGCATGAAAATATGCATACAGAGAAACCAATTAAAACATTGTTCTGACAGACAGGGTGCTGCCTTTCAGCAGCAAACTGTCTGTAAGAGCAATGTCGGCTCCCACAGGAGGCGGGGAGCCCGAAGGGACCTCGGGGCCCTTGAGGCTCCCCCTCTGTCCCTAACACAGGTCACTGGGCACCCAGAATAAAGAGGCTGGGCACCAGGGGATGGGGCCCCCTGGGCCAAAATCGGCTCATGGTGCGGGGTTTGTGCTGCCCTCTCCCATAATAAAATAAAAAAAATAGGCACGCCAGGGGAAGTCGCTGGAGACCCTGCCCCCTTTCTCAACCACTATGCAAAGGGGCCTCCTGGTGCACAACTTGTTGGGGGATGGAGTCCCCTTGGCTTGTGAGGGTACTTGGGGGCCAAAAACCCCTCCTATTACCTCTAGTAAGTCCAACACAGCGGGACTGCCGAGAGATAATCAAAGTCCCTGCCCCCTTTCTCCACCACTCTGCAAACACACCTCCTTGCGCACTACTGGTTGGGGAATGAAGCCTCCTTGGCTGCTGAGGGTCCTTGGAGGTCAACAACCCCTCCTGTTACCTAGTAGTGTGCCAGGAGATGTTTTGCAAAGTGATTGAAAAAGTGGGCGTGGCCTCTGATAACCTCTCAGCAATCCTGCTATGTGGGGCTTACTGGGGGTTACAGGAGGGGTAGTTGACATCCTTGGGGCCATCTTACTCTCCTGTGACCTTCATTAAGTCCCACACAGCGGGATTGCTAAGAGTTCTTTGAAGGCCGCACCCCCTTTAACCACCATTGCAGCTGCGGCTCCTGGCACACTACTGGTTGGGGGAGAAAGTCAACTTTACTCCTGAGGGACGTTGGGGGCCAAGAAGCCCTCCTGGTACCTCCTGTAAGTCCCACAAAGCAGGATTCCTGAGAGCTGGTCAGAGGCCCCGCCCCCTTTCTCAGGGATGTGGAATTTATTAAAATATCTACTTGTCCATGGGGAAGGTTGCTTTATAAATCTACTTGTCCTGTACCAAAATCCACTTGCCCCTTTGGTGCCATGTAGTGCAGCGACAAATTATGCAGCAGTCTCATTATATAAGAACTCTATTATAGCCTCTCCGATTATGCCAGGCCTCATACCATAGTAGTGTTTGAATACTGGCAATCCCCTTATGTTGCCACGTTTTCACAGATGTACATACTGGGCTAAAGGTAGTGGTAAACAATAGTTCCATGGTTACAATGCCCTTCTGAGTCTGTGCAAACCTACTATCTTGCATGTTTTAAGGGTTTTCAACTACTCTTCTCTAATATTTTCCCATACTGAGAAATGTTGGAAATTTACTCCTGACAATGGCAGATGTAAACCTTCTTCCAGATTTGGGAAAAAAGTGGTTGGAGGGAAAGTGAACTTGTAAACACTCAAATGTTAGCATCAGCCAATCTGCATGTGCATATTAGCTCATGCTAAAATGCAGTTCACAGATATTTTCAAGGAGTACTATTTCTTGTCCTACTTCTTGTCCTACTTCTGTAAATTCTTGGGAATTCACAAAAGCTGTATAGCTCTAGTTAATGCAAGGACAGATACCATGGGTGCACTTTTGAGACTTTCTTTAATAATTGGGCCCCTAATATGGTCTGGCGTTGACCATGACCTTTTGCGTTTATTAAAATTCTGTCTCTGTATCGGCTGGCTACACTGTGAGTGAGTGCTGTCGCATTCTGCTCTTTTACACAAGGAGCATATCTGCACACAAAGTAGTTTTGTTGGCAGTGTGTGCTTTTTGAGACCAAAAACAATTTTTGCTTTTGCCAATGTTTGTTATAATGGTGAGGGCCCAGCAGCTCTCACACACATCAGGGTTAGCGAAAACCATGCCAAAACAATTCACACATTGACAAATTAAAAATCTGACCACCAATTTCAGAACTACTGGCTTTGCCAATGCGTGTTTATTTTTGTTTTCCATAATCTTATTGAAACTGGTTACACTGATTTTCCATTGTGAATATTTTTGGAATGTTACTAAATGATGCTAAGAAATGGTACCTGAAATTTTACAGTAGTTTTAGCAAAATGTTTTTTTCCTGCTTTCATTTTTTTATGAACATTTTATTTTGAAAGCAAAGAATAATCAATCTTGCTTTCAGGTTTCTGCAAATATTTGCATCAAATCAGAGAGCATTCTGGGAGTATTATACATAGCCTCATATTGCTAAACTTTGAACCCGTGCGTACACATTTTTATTCTGGAACTACTGTCAGTATTGTAGTCAGAGCTTACAACATTTACTTAGAGTGCTCACCGTAATAGTGAAGGCTTTCAATTAATGAACCATAAATACTAGTTTGAACAGAATTAACATACGGATAAAAATATTACCTTAACTGCAGACAGTGCCCTTCCCTGATCCATAACGGCGTACTACAAACTGGCAGCCAAAGGGTTTGTGCTGCAGGGGTTTGGGCCTACTTGTCCCAAGGACAAAATACACATGAAAACTTGTTGCCCTTGACCCCAAGCAATATGTCCTGGGTATTGGGCTATAGGAATTCCACATCCCGGCTTTCTCCACCACTCTGCAAACTATACTACTACTTAAAAACCATAGAAATTCAATGAAAAAAATGAAGGTTACAGGGAAGTTTTAGTTAGGCTAAGGTTTAACTTGTACTAAACCTGTGAAATTCAGCCATTATAGTTAGTGAGCTAACTATAACTTGTGCCGCCGCAATGCACTGCTTATGACCTCACATAGTACATCATTCATGACATGGTCAGTGACATCACGGATGACATCTAAAATGACATCAGTGATGATATCATTCACTAAATCTGATGCACCAACTCACACCCCCATATAGCCTTTCATACACCCACTTAAACTTCACACTACCATTCTCAAACCCATTCACACAACCATACCAGTACTTACACAGCCACTTACTGATTCATAGATCAACACACACATCCAGTCACACCCATACAGCAGCTCATACACCCACTCACTCACCAACAAATACAGCCACTGACATATTCACTCATACAGCCACTCATACACTGAGTCAGTCACCCATAGAGCTACTCACCCACCTACTCACTCACCCATACATTCAATCACCCAGCCACTTTATCACCCATACAGTTTCACACACTCACTCATTTAGATACTAACACATACTCACCTATACAGTCGCTGACACAAGCACACACTCACCCCTACAGCCACTCTCACATTCACTCTGTCACTCACACCCCATCACTCACTTATACTGCCTATCCCATACCAAGATACTCACCCATATACCACTGACACATGCACTCACTCACGACACAGCCATAAACACACACACGCACGCACTCACTCACCCAACTCATGTTTGAAATTCGCTGGTGCTTGGGTTTCCACTCTACGCCAGTTTTGATCCTGACATGCGGAGAATGCATATTATGTCACAGGGCGATTGGTCTTCATGCTGAGGACATATGTCTGGCCTATGTAAAATAGAGGCTTTTGTTTTATTTTAGCCAAGATGAAGTCGAGGGGGAAAGACGCCAGATCTATGAAACTTGTTGGCAGTGGGCGAAGGACCAATAAAGATTAAACGTTTTATATTAATGAACTTTGACCTCTGAAGAATAATTTCATATATGTGTATATAACTCGCATGTGCTTACAGATTTGTTTTTGATAGAATTAGGGGCTTGCATTTTACCTGACAACCTGTTTGTGACTTTTGCCGGCAAACATGTTGACTGAGTGGCTATTAAGATTTCCTTCACCACATGGATTCACCTACTGCTTTATTCTGCATAAAGCCAAAACTTCTCTAATTTTGAGAGCTCTCTCCATCATGACCAAAGCAGCTTCAATGGCATTGTCCAGTCATGAGCGAGATCGACTGGGTGTCTATGTAGTCTACCCCAATCACATTTTGCTGATACTGTGTTTTTAGGATATTCTCTTGGAGTATTACAACTTTGACTAAAGTTTTGCGAAACCTCTTTGCTGAAGCTTAAACTTTACAATGCTGCCTTACCCTTCCTTCTTTCGTATTTTATAGTTGGCAATGAGAAAGTTCAGGGGCCTAAGAGTATGAACGAAGTTACTTTGTTACCCTTTGTTCATAGGATTATTGTGATTATGAATGCCCTCCTCTTGTCTTTGGCCAAAACCCATATATTTTGTCAAGAAGGGCTAGGGCATGCAGACAAAGCAGTGTGTGCCACATATGATCTACCCATAGCTGTGTGGTGCCAGCATACAAAACCCTAAATAAACAGCTGTTTTCTAAACGAAAATCCTTCCTGGAGATTTCTTCCACAGACTAAAGAGTGGATCTGAAAAATCTAAAATCATACCTTCACTGGTGTTAAGTTGCAGTGCTCATCTTAAGCCAAAGGTATGTGAAACATGCAGTTGGTGACATCACAAATTCAATACAGAGAGGCAAACACTGGCTACATAAGATAATTTTCTTTACTTGACTCTACAGATTCAGGATTCAGAGACAGCAAGTTGTTCTCAATTTTGTTCAGTTATTCTTGAGAGTTCTCCACTTGAGCATTCAGGCCTCAAGCTGTGAACCAAATGTAACTGTCAAAACTTGAAGACAGACCTCCTTGTGGAGTGGTTTTGGTGGCCCATCAAAATGTATGCTGCACCTGTGCATGAGCTTTTTTCCCTGATGATGAATCTGAAAGTCATCAGGGAAAGGGAGTCAAAGCTATTTATGGTGTATGCATGGAGTCTGGTTTGAAATTTTAAGTATGGATCCCACAAAAAAAAGAAGATCTCCTGAGAAGATTCCATGATGATGGAACAGCAGCCAACATCAATGAAAGTGGTGTCTAAGCCGTAGTTAGTACAGTTACTGAAATGTGTACAACTAATTTGATGTTTTTAACTAAAAGGAATAAACCAGAAGATAATATTGAGAAAAACTAATTTACTCGAAATCCTTTTGTTGGTTTCAGGATATATTTCTTCCTCATGCTTTCAGTTTTGAAGAGACCTATCTAGGTGATGATGATGATGCCAGAAAGAGAATGTGCTCCCTCCACCATATTCTGATGAGGAATTGCTTTAACCATGCAAAAGGCCTTGTTTCCTTGTCTTGGTTGGAATTTTGTGGGACTAAATGGCACATGTCTGCTGAACAGTTACACTCCTCGGCTGTGGTGAAGAAGGCTACTAAAATGATAGAAGCTCAGCTCCTTTCTGAATATGAGCAGGCTTTGGTTGCTTTTGGTTTGGCTAAGATTTCTGGAAATTTATGGTTTAAGTTTCTTTATTGTGATTTCAAACATAATGTTTAACAGCAGTTAAACAGCCTGTGTGTCACAGGGTAGATACCATATGATTGCATAATATCCCCAAAGCTCCCCCCACCTTCCTAAATCCAGACCCTGATACCTCTAGAGTATGAGTACAAGAGGAAAAAGTGATGCCACTACTAACCATCCTGTGAAGCCCTATTTGAGGTTTTAAGTGGCGTCAATTGGGGCCTCTCACAGATGTAGAAGGCGCAGGTATTTGGGGCCGGTGAGTTCACAAACTTCGGACGTTAATAAAATCAGAAATGGCTTCCAAAACGCAGAGAATGTTGAGCCTTGGTTTGTTAGTGTAAGAGTGATTCGCACAATCCCTATTATATACCACAATCTATGCAGCCATCCTTGGTGTGTAGGAATGTGTCCGGTGCCCCAGTGTACTAATATATTCTGCAGGGCTGCTAATAGAACTAAGCCAATCTGTCTGTCTTTGTGAGATTTTATGGGAAAGGTAAGTGCATTAGGAAGGCCTAAGAGAATGTAGGCAGGGAATCTGGGGAGGTCAGTTTCGAGGTGTATATCGATTTCGCTAAGAATCTGGGCCCAATATGAGGCTAGCTTCGGGCAATCCCATAAAATGTGTAGAAATGTGCCAGGGGACCCACATTGGCGTCAGCACTTGGAGTGAGATGGCTTATACTTGTGTAGTCTGACGGGTGTCAGGTACCAGTATGTTGTGATTTTGGTTGCCATTTCTATTCCTGGTATATTGCGAGCAGTGTGGCGGGCACGGTAGTGGATATCCTCTCATTCTTTCGAGGTCAGTTCCCTACCGATTTCCAACTCCCAGCGTTTTTGGCCTTGGGTTTTGCTAATTGTGGTCGGAGGGCTTATTATTCTGTACAGGTGTGTGATAAGGCGTGAATTAGCCGAATCTGAAAGCAGCCAGCATTCAGACGGGGAGAGGTGTCGTTGTGCACCGGGGCGAACTGAAGGGTGTATCACCCAGTGTTGTATCTGGGTATAGTGCCAGCGTTCACCCTCAGGCAGGCCATATTCAGCATGCAGGGACTCAAACGGGATGTGGCCCTCGACATCGAATAGATGTCTGACAGATGTGCAGCCCGTTTGATTCCAGCGGTGAAATGCTAGGTCGCTCACGGCCGGTGTAAATTCGGGATTTCCTACAATGTGAGTCAAAGGGGAGGAATAGAAGTGAGGCTCCTCCGAGTCGCCAGTTTATCCCAGACTGACAGTGTTGTTTTGGTGATCAGAGAGATGTATAGGTTGGAGGGCCTAGTGTTCTTGGGAATAAAGGGGATCCTCCATAAAGGTTGTCCCACCAGTGCCTTGTCCATGAAAAGCCAGTGCTTTTTTAGACTCTGGCCGGAACCACTCGACATAGATTCTTAGGTGAGTGGCCTGGTAGTATTGGGACGGATCTGGGACCCCAAGGCCACCCTCTAGGGGCGACTGGTAGGTTAGGTCCTTGCGAAGGCAGGGTCACCTATCTGCCCAGACAAAGCGATTTAGTAAATCTTAAAGGGAGTAAAGGGAGCCTGGGGGGATCTGCTGGTAGGGACCTGGAATAAACACAGGATCCGGGGAAGGACCGCCATCTTTACTACCACTATCCTCCCCAGCCAAGAGAGGGAGTGTTGTCGCCAGCGGCCAAGGTCAGTCCTTATCTGATGAGTCAGGAAGCTATAGTTAAGGGCTACTGTGGCTGGTATCGTATCGAAAATTTGAAGTCCTAAGTAAGGAAGGGAAGACACAGCCCATTGGAGAGGAAAAGTTTGTCTAAGGGTGTCTAGCGTATGGGGCTGCAAAGTCAGAGTGAGGGTTTGGGATTTATGAATATTCATTTTAAATCCGGCTACTTGGCTGAATGCCGTTAGCTTGTTTAGAAATGCTTGTAAAGACATATGTGGGGTCTCTAGAGTCGCCAGGATGTCACCTGCATATAGACTGAACGTGTGGCGATTGCCACCGAATTGTATCCGTGTAATCTCTGGATTGGATCGGACTCTGTATGCCATGGGCTCCATATATAAATCAAAGAGCATAGGGGACAGAGGACAACCCTGCCTGGTGCTCCTAGTTATAAGGACTAGAGTGGAAGAATGGCCGTTCACCCGAACAGTTGCCGCTGGGCAGTCGTATGTTCTAAAGACCCATTTCTGGAATCAGTCCCCAAGGCCAAAGTGTTCCAAGGTGGTCTCAAGATAGGGCCACTGGACACTGTCAAACGCCTTCTCAGCGTCTACCGCCAGGAACATTCACTCCTGTCGGTGTCTCTGGGCCTTATCTGTGAGGTGAAGGACCCTCCTTGTGTTGTCACTACTTTGACACTGCATAATAAATCCCGCCAAGTCCATGAGGACCAGGAGGAGGGGGTTAAGGCGCGCCAATAAAATCCAAGTGACGAATTTAAGATCCACCTTTAACAGGAAAATCGGTCTGTATGAGGGACATTGTGATTTGTCTTTCCCTGGTTTGGGGAATACTGCAATGGAAGCCTTTTTCATGGATGGGGGAAGGGCTGCCGAAGTCCCCAGGGCGTTAACAAATCTAGTGAGAAGGGGCGACAGGGTCTGGCAGAAAGTCTTATACAAGATGACTGGGAAGACGTTCGGACCGGGAGATTCAGATGGTTTCAAACGAGCTATACAGGAGATAACCTCCTCTATACGAATAAGGCGATCTAAGTCTTCTCTCTGCTCTGAGGTAAGAGTGTAAGTGTGTGCTGTCCGGAGGTATTCCGACATGTTGTCTGGCCGGAGATTCTGTGCAATGTATAATTCTTGGTAGTATTCCCGAAATGCCTCTGCTATTTCTGGGTCTTAATTCCGTACCTGTCCTCCGGAATTATGTATCTCTTGGACCCGATACTCCTGCCATTGCATCTTCAGTCTATTTGCAAGAAGGCACCCGCACCTTTCCCCACCGATTATAAAATAGGTGTTTGAGGCAAAGTGCTGCATATTTTGCCCTGTTGGGGGGGTATGCCAACCAACTGAAACCTGGCAGCTTCTAGCTGCCTCCAGACCCTAGGCGCCCCCGTTCATTTATGGATGCGGTCAAGTTCTGCGTCTTGAAGGGAGAGTTGCTCCTGTTTATCTCGGCAGGTTTTATTCCCGAACGCAGAGGTAGCGATCAGCTCACCCCAGACTACTGCCTTTAGGGCATCCACAGGGTGGATATGGTAGTGTCAGGATTATTGTTGATGACCAGATAATTATGGATAGCTCTAGAGACTTGTTTTACGTTCTCAGGGCGTTGTAAGAGACCTTCACACAGACGCCAGGTCCTGGAGTAGGGGCATGGTTGTGGGATTTCGATTGTTACCATGGCTGCATGATCCGACAAAGTTCGGGGTTTGATGTCAATTTTCTGTACCCTAGAGGTGACATCAGTTGAACCCAGGAAGTAGTCTAGCCTGGCATAGGTTGAATAGAATGTGTAGTCTCAGGTCTATGCATGTGCGTTCCTGCATATTTCAGTTAGGCCCTGGTCCTTTAGCCACTCCACCCCCCTGAAGAATGAGGCTCAGTTTGGCTATGTCTTTGCGCTGATCCATCTAGCGCGTTGTCTAGAGCGAGGTTTAGATCTCCCCCCACCCGTACTAGGTGGTTCGGGGTCCCCATAATCTCTGTTAACGGCCCTGCGAAGGAAAGATTTCTGCCCCTCATTAAGTGAGTACAGAGTGGCTATTCTGATTGAGACCAACCCTATGAGTAGCGAGTAGTCCAGAATCCTGCCCGTTAGATATCACCTTGCCGATGAAGTGTCGTGAAATCAAGATAGCTACCCCAGCCGATTTGTTCAGAAGCGATGAGAAATACTGATGAGGGAAGGAATGGGAGCGGAGCCGGTTTGTCCCTGGGCAAAAGATGTGTCTCTTGCAGTAGACAGATATGCTCCCCGGAATTCTCTAGATATGATAGAATCAAATTCCTTTTCAGGGAGTGATTAAGACCCCTGACGTTCAGGGTGAGTACTATTAATGTGTCTGGCATTAGTGGAATAGTTTTGCTATGGGAGCTTCCCTTGGGTGTTGGAGTGAGTGAGTGAGTGTGTCGGCAAGGGAAGTGATAAGCTCCATGTATCAGGGTGGTAGTATCTGAGGTGCATTTCCGGGTCTAGCTAAAGACAAAAAACAATCAATCGCCCAAACTCTTGGCGAGAAACAGCAAAAACTAAAATTAACATGAGTACTGTTCATGTCCGCATCCTGCAGGTCCATGGTGTTCACAATATGGGGTCCGTGGAGGTGGCATCCCAACTCCCCACCCCACCCGGGCCCACCGCAGCCAATTCAAAGAGCAGTGGGACAATGCAGAGGTGAAGATGGGAGAGAGAAGGTGAGCTAACAAATTGGAAAAATCTGGAGCCACTGGCGAGGCCCCCCTATATGGCATCAGGGCATCGTAGGCCTGGATGATTCTCCGGATAGTTAATCAGTAACCGCCTGCCTCTCCTTGGCTATGGTCTCTGAATCTGGACGCCGTTCGGCTGCGTGGTATCTCATATTTCCCTGACCTCGGTTTCTCTTCCTGTCAGAGTCCTGAGGCTCGGCCTATGGAAATTCGGCCGTGGTCTCCGTCAGGTCCAGAATGCGGCATACCTGCTCCAGCGGGTGTGTTTGATGAAGTTTCTCTCCATGACGGAATATTAGATGGAAGTTGTGGCCCTAGGCCGCTCGAAGATTCGTGGTGATTGGGCGGAAGGCTCTACGTTTTTGGAGGGTCATGGCTTCGAGGTCTTGGTAGAGAACTGGATGTTGGCCCTGATGTTGTAGTGGGTGTTTGTCTCTGGCCCACTGGAGGATGCGCTTCTTAAAGGGGAAGTTGTGAACGCAATTTAGGATGTCAGGTGGTGGGGCAGCAGGCGAGTCCCTGTCGAGCTTAGTGTCCAATTGTGGGGGGGGCGGGTATCCAGGATAGAACAACATAATTCCTTCACAAATGAGGTGATGTCTGCTCCCTCCGCCCTGGAGGAGTCTTGTATGCAGATGTTATTCTGTTGTGTTTTGTTTCCAAATCTTCATTGTGGGCTTGGAGATCTAGGTGCTGGTCCCTGAGGCGTAGAATGTATTTCTTACTGTAGTTGTTCTATTTCTTCCTTTCTGCTTGCCTCGTGGTCCTCCAAGTTGGAGATTCAGCCCTCAAGCCCAACTACCCCCCGCCGGACATCTTTTAGTTCTTGAGCGAGCTCTTTCTTAAAGGATTGAAGATCTTCACGGAGGGAGGCGAACAGGGACTCCAGATAAGAGAGAGTGATAAGGTCCTCCGGAACGCCTACACTGGTGGGCCCATCGGATGATGATGTTGATGATGTATCACCCATTAGGGCACCAGAGGAGTTTAGGAGCCTGTCCTTGAGGTTGCTGTCCTTCTTCACCCTCCCTGTCGCCATGTTAAGGGATAGGCGGGTTCCCAGAGGTTATTCTAGACAAGGTGTTGTTAGAAGACTAGGTAATCCTTCCCAATGTACCTACAGGTCTGGTGTGTCCAGGTCAGTCTTCCTGGTCAGGTCCAGCTGCCCCGTCTCAGGTGCCAGTTCGAGTTGCTTGCCCTGTGAGTGCTTCACAATGGTGACAGGTGGACTGGTCTGCGTTGTCGCTCATGGAGGGCTCGGGTGTGCGATAGGCCCGGCGAGCACCAGCTTCACAAGTGTCGCAGAGCAGTGTCCTCACTCCAGCTTAGATGGGAACGGGCCCCGGGAGCAGCTGCCCTCCATGTGTGCCAGGTAGGTCTAGGCGATGGCCTGGCAGAGGCACTACTGTTCTGTACTGGTCCAGCAGGCGTTAGGCGGGAGCGGGACTACACTAGATGATTCCCCAGGAAGAACAGTCAAGCCCTCCCTGTTCTAAGGGGCCCCCTGCTTTACACTCCATGCTTGCCCCGACTTGGAAGTTGGCCTCCTGTGTTTCCCCTCGCCAGGCGATGCGGTGTTCCCAGGGGCGTGGAGGTGTGTAGGCCCTAGAATCCAGTCAGCGGTTCGCCTTTATGTTTTAGCCAGCAGTGCTTGATACAGTCCGACAGGCCCCCCCCCACACTAGGATGACGGCATTTCCCCGAGTCTGCTGTATCAAGAGGCCTGTATTATCCCGTACAACCCCAGGTTGAGCCTACCACCACTCCTCAGGGCCGCAGGGTGCCCCTTTGTCTGCCGCTCAGCTTGGGGCTGCCGCAAGTCCCCAATTCATCCCGCTGCGGGTGTACCCAGTAGCGCCTCCTCTCTCCGGGGTCAGTTGTCCTGAGGAGCGCCAAGGTGGCGATCTGTCCTCCACTTATCCCACTGGGGAGGAGGCCTGTGCGTTTGGTGGTTGAGGCCATCCCCGGGCCAGTCGCACTGGAGGAGAGTTGACGTCAGGCCGTCGGCACAGAGGCCGCAGTGCTCGTGGCCTCGTCCGGCCGTCTCTGGCTCAGATACAGCAAGCCAGGGCCTTGACTTCCCTCTGGGACGGTCCCCGCTATACGGTGAGGCTGCCGCCGGTGCTCATTTGCTCCAACCTCAGAAAGCGTCGCCCTAAACGGCTGGGCCCAGTCTCATCCATCTGCCATCTTGGCCACGCCTCCTCAAAGTTCTGGAAATTTAGAGGCTACAGACGCCAGCTTTAATGGTCTTGCTCAGCAGGTTCAACATACACTTCCTAATTTTTTCAGCCATTAAGAGGTTCAGAATGTAGAAGACGGGAGCTTCTACTTCATCTATACCACAGCTGCAAACCTCTCATGTTTTACATGATAAATTCTCTGGATAGCTGTCGTTTTTCCAAAAATAGAGGCAAATCACTTTAGGCCAATGGATCCATCAGAGTTTGGAAAAGGGATCTACTCTCTTGTTTCTGACAAAATCCACACATGTACCCGACAGTCTCCCCCCCCCCCCCCCCCACCACCCCACCTCCACAAACATCGTAATGAAAGAGGCCACAGCTCTTCATGAGGGAGCCATAGAGATAGTTTTGTTGTTAGAAAGAGGAAACATTTCCTGCATTATTCCCAAGCGGGTGGCATGAATATGAGCATTTTTAAACATTTGGTTTCTCAACAAATTCTTGAGAAAAGGAAATTTCTCTTGGCTCTTTAATAGCAAAATTAGATGGTATATCTAAACCTACGTTTCCTTCCAGACATTGATCAAAAAGTGTTAGAGTGTCTGACGTTTGTAATGAGCAAGGTGTATGAGTGGGTTTCCCCGTACATACATTTAGAGACTTTATTAACGGAGACATGCAGCCCTCACAAGTTGTCCCATTCAAGGACCGATATTTCAGTGGGCAGATATCACATAAAGCCTACACCGCATAAGCAAGTAGCTTTCCATTCCTTGGAAAAGGATTGCATGCTACAGGCAGTGCTAGCACTAAGCAATTTTTGGAGTCAACCTTTTCCTCCACCTCTTAAACCAGGAAAGTCCTGTCAGAACTCCTTCTGTGAAGCAGCACTGCAGTATTTAGGCAGGCAATGGCAATTGCATGTGCACAGACCGTGGTGAGTATTGATTGAATAGTTGACTCTTAAGTTCTTTCAGGAAGGATACTTCCTGCTGGAAACAAATGAAACAGAGCAGACTGCTTCATCTACTTTCCTTTCGATCCTCCCACAGACCAATCAAAGGAGCAGGAGATGGAAGAGTCTAAAATGGAAAGGAGAGAGCATCAGTGAGACAGGGTTCTTTGGAATAGTACTACTATAAAAACAGCACATGCAGGGCTAAACAGGGAGTCCGAGGGGAGAAGCAGAGAATAGAGTGATATGTCCTTTTCTTGCAACCCAGGGGGCATCACACGGAGCTAGATGTGAGTATATGCCCATGTGTTACTTGATATGGGGAGAAAACAGACGAGTAGCAAGAACCGGAGTGACATTGCCTCTTTCTCTACAGGGTGGATGGAATTCTACCTCAGTCCATCTCATCAACCTCACTTGTAGTAAAATGTTAACAGATACTCATAGTGTATTGAAACCTTGGAAAAACACATAGGGGGTGTAGAGGGTAGCTCTATAAAGACCAAGCGAAAATGAGATTGTAATTAGCAAACCCAGATAATATGAAGTACTGTTCCTATGGGAGATGTTCCTACCTTAATAAAATACTTGTATCATAAGTCTACATATTTCTACCTGGCCAGAAGTGTTTATTAAACAGCCGAAGCACAACAGAGAACATTACTGATTTATAGTTCCACTGTTTGGCATGTTGTTTGCTCCCAAAGAATTCACAAAGGAGTTAGCAGTCGCCCAGTGTCATTGTCAAATTGTTCTCTTGATAAATATCTGGACACTCGGCTTCTAATAGACCAAATGTCACAGTTAGTGTCATCACTTGGAGGTGTTGCACCGTATAGGCTTCTAAGACCAGAAATACTAATTTTGTCTGCTGTATTTGCAGGACCCCACCTCACTAATGCTTCCCTTTCTATAAAGGGTGAAGAGTATTCAAAGTCTGCTTAATCTGTTTTTTGGGAATTTAGTTCAGGCAGCAAAGTCAATGCTGTGTTTACTGAAATTAATGGAGTCTTGTATTTTCCTGGTATCTGAGGTTGCAAGTTTTTAAATTTTGAGGCCAACTAACTATAGGATCCAGTTGAGGAGAGTTCTGCTCTCCAGTCTGTTCTGCAATGATGGGCTTATCCACAAAACCTCTTGTTTTGAGCATTTTAGCCACTCCCATGGCTGCAAGTGTTATTGGTTTCAGACTTAAATCATATTGTGCTGAGGGCATCAAAATTAGCCCCTTCCAGAAGTACTTAGCAAACTTTTCACAACATGACTGAAGATAGATAACTTCTGTACTCTTCACCGTAGAGGCAAGGCAGTCGCAAAGTTGATAATTGGAAAGAAGCTGTGAAATAAGAGCAGAAGAGTTGTCATAAAGGTAACTCCATCTTTCAGAATGCAGTGCATACGAACTCCAGTGAGTGTTATGTGAAACATGCCGTTGGAGGCTAGGCTTGTCTTTTAGATGACCTTGCATAATGTGTGCATAGTTAAATGTCAAAATGCTTCAGGAATTGCATGCCATATTCATTCCCCATAAAAAATATTTTTTGCTACGATTACTCTCTCAAGTAGTTTATTAAAAATATATTTCTTTATTTGATCTTTAACAGGATATCAGCTGCAATGAACTTCAGATCCTCCCACATCAAATGGGAAAATTACACTCGCTTAGAGAGCTAAATATGAGAAGAAACAATCTTCATCTATTACCAGAGGGTGAGGTATAATGCCTAATTGTTTTGATAGACCATTGAATGTGTGTGGAAGATCATTACAACTGATTGTTTTGTTTTGTGAACAGAGTTGGCAGTTCTTCCCTTGGTAAAGTTGGACTTTTCGTGTAACAGAATTACCGAGATCCCTGTCTGCTATAGAAAACTACGTCATCTGCAAGTCATTATTTTGGAAAACAACCCAATGTTGGTTCCACCAGCACAAGTAAGTTCCAGAATGTGATTTTGATATACATTGGTTGTAATCAAATTAACATCCTTATGTGGCGTACTTGGCACTAAAACACTTTGACCACAGATTGATGTATGGTTTTATGTGAGTAAATAGATCTGGCAACCATTAAAAACCCAGCCCTCAGATTCTGCACAGCTGATTTTTTTTTCCTCTTAGGCATGATTATACACTGTTAACAAAAAGTATATATTGGCTGCCAGTTGATAGCCACAATTGGTATTGACTTTTCTAACTTTACCAGAGCATATATAGCTCTTTCTGCATTGATGGCTAAAAGTAATTCAGTTTTTTTTTGCAGACTTCCTCATATGCCTACCCTGTATTGTACAATCTAGTATGTGCCATTTAATTTCTCTTTAATGCAGAAGCCAGTTTTTTTTTGTAAAAGTTTTATTTAATTTGTGGAATACAGAAGAAAAAAGAAACAGCGCCAGTCACGCACAACTTCCCACGCAGGGGGTACACTAAGTGTGTGGGGAGGCCGCAGCAAGCAAGAGCGTTCGAGAGAGTAGCCCTTCGAGGCCGCCAGCCAGAAGCCCCACCGGGACCACTGGACCAAATCCCGGCCCTACATGCGAAGCAGGTAATGGATTTCAGCTCACTTCCAGTCATCAAAGCACAGCAGAGTACGAGCTACTGGGGCCACCTCCCCTACTGTCAGTGCTACCAGCCTCCCCCTTACCATCTAGGCAGGACGCAACAACCTCGAAACTGAAACCTCCCAGCCCCCCTTCCCCCTCCCCTCCAGTGGTGGTAGCTCTCATACACACTAACTACAATCCGCAACAGACAGTTATAACTGAAACAGATGGAGGGCTCGGATCGACGGTGGGGCCACCGCAGCTGGTAATCCCACGGAAAAAAAGCGGACCAATAGCCCCCAGCGAAAAATGACATTTTTAAAGTTGCCCAGAAAAATATCTGCCATCCTCTCCGTGCTCAACAACTTCCACAACCTCGCATGCCACAAGGAGATCGCTGGGGCTTCCTTTTTCTTCCATGCTGCCGCCAGGGTAATCTTGGCCGCCCCTATGCAGAGCCAAATAATCTGTCTGTCCGCTCGTGTTTGACGCTCAAGGAGAGGATCCCGGAGGCCCAGCAGCACGTGAGCTAAGGAGCCCGAGATCGGGTACCCCAGGATCCCTTTAATGTGTTACAAGATCTCCTCCCAGTAGGGGCGGATGATCAGACAATCCCACCAGATATGGCGAAAGTCCCCCAGTAACCCACAGCCCCTCCAGCATCTATCTGAGGTGGCAGGGAATATGCGATGCAGCTTGGCGGGTGAGAGATACCAATCCAGCATGGTCTTGAGATGCGCCTCTCTCAGCTCCACCGAGTGATTATATTGGGTCATGTCCTTCCAGAGACGGCACCACTCGGCACTTGTGATGGCGTGACCGACAAGGTCCTCCCAGAGGCCCACGTAACGTGGCCTCGGGGAAACGGCCGTGGCTAAGAGCTGGCCATAGAGGAAGGAGATGGCCCCGCGCATGGACGAGGATCGGAACAGAAAGACCTCAAAGGGGGTGGGCGGCCTCGTCGCCGCATCCCGAACGGGCGCAGATAGCGCCCAGTGCAACAGCTGAGTGTGGCGGAACTGTTCCGATTGAGGGACCCCGTAATCGCGCCTACAGTTGGCAAATGTCAGCGGGGCACAGCCATGAAACAGATGCGTGAGGGCCAGGCAGCACCCCTCACGCCAGGCATCGAAGGGCCCCTCTCGCAGCGCAGGAGGGAATGCTGGGTTGAAGTGTATGGGCGTAAAGGGCGACGGGAACGTAGTCCACCGCTCATCTCTAGACACCGAATCCCAGACCTTGAGGGCGGTACCGGTGGGCGTGCTGATGTACGCGTTCCGAGGTCTATCCCCTTTAGGTCTCCACACCAGATCCCCTATCGTCCGCCCCGCTACGCTTCTATCCATATGCAGCCAGTGTTTCTCCGAGAGGGGCTGAGTCCATTCCACCAAAACCCTAAGTTGTGCCGCCTTGTAATAGAGGTGCAAATCCGGTAGCAAGGGAGAGAGGGGGCATCCCTGCCGCGTGAGTGGGGGAAAAAAGCGGAGAAGTGCCCATTGACCGTGACTCGCGACCGAGGGTCGCTATAGTTGGCCTTGAGCATGGTCAAAAACCTGTCCGAAAACCCAAACGCTGCCAAGGTACGGAATAGGAATTGCCAGTCCACCCGGTCGAACGTCTTCTCGGCGTCTAGGCCGAGCAATACCGCTGGAATATTAAAGCGGTTGGCCTTTTTGATGAGGTGGATCACCCTTCTAATGTTGTCGTGTGTTTGCCACCCCTTGATAAAACCTGATTGGTCAGGATGAATGAGAACCGGCATGAGATCCTGCAATCGGGCTGCAAGGATAGAAGAGTAGAGTTTGGCGTCGATGTTGAGCAGAGCAATCGGCCTATACGACGAGCAAGCAGAGGGGTCTTTACCCGGCTTGGGGATAATGGAGATGACCGCCTCCGCCATTGAGGCCGAGGAGATCCCCGAGTCGGCCATTGCGTTGAACAGCTGAACCAAGAAGTCACTGATGTCAGCGGCAAAGGACTGGTAAAAGAGGGCCGTAAACCCGTCAGGCCCAGACGCCTTATGGAGTTTCAAGGACTTGATGGCGGTGAGCACTTCTTCTCGGGAAATGGGAGCGGCGAGTCGCTCATTCCAGTCACTAGACACATGAGGGAGCGGAAGCGCGTTCAAGTAGTCCGTCTGGGCTACGGCATCAAGAGTACTGCCCGTGTATAGCTGCGCATAGTACTCCCCGAAGAGCTCAGCCTTCGCATCGTCACAGTGCCGTAGCTCGCCAGTCGCGTCACGCACTCCTCCTATATAGTCCCTCTCCCGTTTACGACGGAGTTGGCGAGCCAGGTGCTTCCCCACCTTGTTCCCCTGAGTGTAGGAGAGGTGGCGAAGCTTTAGGAGGGTAAATTCCGCTCTGTTGTAATGAGCCCGGAGTTTGCCCCTAAGGGCAGTCAGCGGTCGTAAGGTCTGTTTGGAGGGCTTGGCCTTGTGCGCCTGCTCTAGCGCCCTCCTTAAACGATTTAGGGCTGCAGTAAGGGCCAGGCAGCTACCCCTCAGTGATGCCTTGAAAGCGTCCCACGTGTTGAAGACCGAGGTGTCATGCACCGGGTTGAGATGGAAGAAGTCTCGAATCGCTTTACGGAGTGCCGTGCAGGAAGACTCATCGCGGACCAGGGAGGCTGGAAAGTACCACCTATGCGGGGCGCTTCCCTCCGGCGCCCAGCAGAGGCCCATCGCGAAGAGACCGTGGTCAGAGACAGAGAGAGGAAAGATCTTGGCCTCTCTCAGGGATCCCCGGAGGGATTGACTATAAAAGATATGGCCCAGCCGAGAATAAGAGTGATGGACATGCGAGAAAAAAGTGTAATCTCGAGAGTTGGGGTGTACGGAGCGCCAGCCATCCAACAGACCCAGTTCGGTAAACCTCTGACGCAGCTCGTCTGAGAAGAGACCAGTCCCCGCCCTCTGGTGATGCGAACTATCCAGGTCCTTATCCCAGACCAAGTTGAAATCCCCCAACACGAACAATGCCCCCTCCACAAAATCCTCAACGGTGCGCAACAACTCTAGAAGGAACCGATTTTGCCCCACATTGGGAGCATATAACACTAGAAATGAGCAAGTCTTACCGAGCAGTACCCCCTTGACCATAATCCACCTGCCCTCTATCGCTCCGGACCCCCAAGGGCTGAAACTGAAGCGTGGAGCGGATCATCAGAGCCACCCCTCTATGTTTGGAGGTCGCCGAGGATCTGTAAATAAGGGGAAATTGCCTGTGTTTCAAGCAAGACTCATCCTTCCGGGCCAGGTGGGTTTCCTGCAACCCAACCACATCTAAGTGGTGATCTAGGATGTACTTCCAGACCTGGCGTTTCTGGGGGGAGTTCAGCCCCTGCACATTCCAAGTTCCTATTGTAACTGGCATAACTCACACATCCCACCCTCCCGCGCCACCTGCCCCCCTTCAGAAAAAACCTCAAAAGCTCCACCCTCCAGCATTCTCTCACTACCCATCCGTAGCGCCTAGAAGCAAGGCCTCCCCCAGGTGCATCTGTAGCCCCTCCCAGTCTCATCAGCCATCCTGGTCTCCTCCCTCCCCGCCTCCCTCTCACATCCCCCACCAGACGCCAAGCATACACCCCGCACTCAAACAGCCTCGAGCCACCAACACTGGTCCCCCCCACCCCGTTCCCCCCCCCCCTCCTTTCCGCTCCGAACCTTGCCCCAACAAAAACCCCACAAACAACCACCCACCCACAACACCCGAACGAACAGTCCCCAACAAGGAAGAACCCCATGAACCCAAAGGACCATAGTGAGGGCCAGTGTTGAGACCCCCGGAGAACAGGATCCCAGGTAGCAGTCAATGGTCCATCTGCTCTCCAACCCGGGGCGTCTTCCCCAAAAGTACATATTCACCCACGGTACCTGAATGGAGGGGGGGCGTCCCTCCGACGCGTAGCAGCCTCCCATCCGCCCTCAGGCCGCTGACGAGCTGTCTTGTGGCGGCATCACCGTCACATTGACCACAGAGGCCACTGCCCCATTCCTTTCTTGTTGGCTGGCCATAGGATCAGGCCTATTCTGCGTTACAGGACGCCTCACTCTATGCCAGGAGGAGGCGCGCCGTTGGCGCCGCGATGGTGATCGGCCACCCCTCTGAGATGAGGCCGCGCTGTCCAAACCAAGGAGATCCTTGGCAGCCTGCAAGGAACTGAGCTGGACCAGCCTGTTCTGCCACCGGAAGATGAGGCGAAAGGGATGGCCCCAGGAGTACGCTACCGCTTGGTCCCGTAGGAAAGTCGTCACCGGTTTAAAGGCGCGTCTCTTCTGGAGCGTCGACGCCGCCAGATCCTGAAACAACTGGGGACGGTGTTCTCTGAACTGCAGATCGGCAATACCCCTAGCTTTCCGAAGGATGCGCTCCTTGAGCTGAAAGTCTTGGACGCAGAACAGAATGTCCGGGGGGGGAGCCCCCGCACCCCTCGGCAGACCCACTCTATGAACCCTGTCCATCTTGACCTCCTGAAGGTCATCCTCGGCAAGAATCTGCAGGAAGTGGGCCTCCACATAGCCACGCAGGTCTCCCGCCTCACCATCCCAGGGAACCGCTCGAATGCGGATATTATTCCGTCGGGACCTGTTTTCGAGGTCCTCCGCATGGGCTTGGAGGTCCAGGTGCTGCTCTGTCAGCCGCAGCACATCCTGTTGGAGCTGGTGCACGTCCCCCGCCAGACCCAAATCATGCTCTTCCAGCGTTGCCACCCGTTCGCCAATGCCATCCAGCTCTCTCCTCACGTCTCTGAGATCCGAGGCGAGCTGGGTACGAAGCTCCGAGATGTCCTCCTTAATTGCGGAGAAGAGCTCCAACATAAAAGCCTTAGTCGCCGGCGCCTCGTCGTCTCGCTGCCGGGGAGAGACGCTAGGCCCGGGAGACGACGCCGGCCGCCCCCCCTTCTGAGGCCCCTCCTTGCCGGACTTTCCCTTGCCGGGCTTGCCGGACATCACGCTCACGAGGATGAACCACTGATACGAAAGTTCAGAGGAAGGTAGCAGCACTCGCCGCTCGATTACGGCTCGTTGAGGTGGCCTCCCCCTCTTGGTCTCCTGGCGCCGTAGGGCTCCTCAAGTGCCGTTCCGGACGGCTCACCGCTCAGCGCACCCCAATCCTCCTCCACAGCTGCCCACGGCCAGTCCGGGATGTGGACGGACTCTCCGAGCTTCACCCTCCGCAGCGTTCCCTTCTCCGCCACTCCAAGCCGCCACTAGACAAGGGACTCTCGGCTAGGCCTTCGCAGCCGAGATCGAAAGTGGAGAACGTTCACACTCCAGCGTGGGTCCAGTACTTCAGTCACACCACAGGGATCCCCAGGCGCCCAAAGCCACTATTCCGGGCGTCCTCACTCTCTCCGCTGGTCTACGGGCACCACCTCTGTCCAGCCGCAGGGTACTAGGCCCACGCCAGGGGAATCGTCTCCTAGGCCCCCCACCGCCCGCAATCCTCTGGTCTCCGAGGCAGACTCCGGGGGCAGAGCGCAGAGAAAGCCCCCTACAAATCGTCAGTGGTATACCCTCCAGGGCCGGTCAGGACGAGGGGCCCACGTATCCACTCCTCAGCCCCAGTCTCTACCCCCGGCCGGGGCGCCTTACCGCTGTGGACTCGTGGCGCTGTGCAAGTCGGGGAATCCGGCGGCCGAGGTGCCCCCCACCAGAGTGGGAGGAAAGGTGAGGCCAGCCCGCTCTCCGGTCACCGTCGAGGCAGAGGCAGGCCTCCCAACGCGGAAGCCATGCTGCTCCCGGCAGGCGCCTCCCCGGCACCGCTCTGTGAAGGCCTCGAGGTCAGTCGGGGTCCCGGGCCCCCGCCGGCAGCGCGTCACAGCTAAGCGGCCGTCCGCCGCGTCCGGACACTGTGGTGGTCAGGCAGACTCCCGGAGGTCCCGTAGATCATTCCTCCCTCACGATGCTGCCAGGTCGCCAGCCGCGGGGGCCGCTCCGCACTCCGCAAGCCGCGACGCCGTCACCGCCTCGCCGCAGAAAGCCCCACCTCCAGCCGCTGCTCTACGTGAGCACCCCGGCTTGTGCTGCTTGGCCCCGACACAGGCCCCGCCGCCTCCGGGTGATCCTCGCCGCCTCAACGGTTCCGCCACCAGCACCAGATCACCTCTCTGATTCCCGGAGGGACCGCACCAGCTTTAGAGCGGCCGGCAAGGTTATGGGAGGAAGCTCAAACAACGCTAAGCAGTCGCGGCGGCGGAGGGACTGAAAACACGTCCTACTCCGTCGCCATCTTGGACACGCCCCCCAGAAGCCAGTTTTTAATGTGAACTGATGCTTGCAAAGTTTTACAGACATAGTTAACTGATGATCATGATGTTTCAACCAATATGGGATATTTTGTATCGCTTCAATACCTGATATTCTGTAACAGTGAATCATTCATAGATCCACATGCTGCATTCATTTGCCATTGTTGTGGTGGGAATCAGGTGGCAACTTTACAGTAGCAGTATTAAATGCACCAAGCTTGAAAGGCCGTATTCCAGTGTCACCTTAGAAGCATAACATCCTCATTGAAAAAGATTTAAAGTCCCTCTTTAAAGCTTGGCAGGCATGGGGTAAATTGACACAAACTGAAAGACTGCTTACATATGAAGAAAATGTTCTTCTGAGACCCTCACTAATTGTGAGGGAAGGCTGTTGAGGTAGCTTCAAACATCTGTTCTGGAAATTAGACCATCCAAAGCACTCGTTCTGTGCATTATAAAAAAGTGCACAGCACACTTTGGAGATTTCTACACCACCAGAGTAGGCATCATCGCTGGATGAATTATCTTATGATCCACATGCAAAAATCCACAAAAAGTCTCTCAAAAAGATTACAAGCACCTGCCTCTCCTGAACCTAATGTGATGTAAAGAAGAACATCTAAGTCTTCATCGGTTATTGTGCCACCACCATCTTCTCCTATGACACAAAAGTTAGTCATTGTCAACCGTTCTCCTGTGAATGACTTCACTTTTGTATAAAAAAAACACAAATGTGTTGCCTACTCTTGCTTTGTTGATGACACCTACAATGGTAATAAAACAACTGTTTTTGTGTGTGCCAACAATGCTGATGACTGCCTCGTCGACTCCTGTCCTGTTGCCAATAGTGCTGTTGACCGCTGCAGGTCCAAGAAACAGGAAAAGAGTATTTAGATAAATGACTATTATCTTCAATATTGCCAGAACACTCTTGCCCAACCAAAATGTCAACCTCAGGCACCTACTACGCTGCTTTTGAGTGGACAGCAGTATAGTCAGTTCCAGTTGACACTACCCATGATTATGGTAAGAGGACTCATGCCCATTATGAGCGTTACTTTAACCCATATGAGGGAGACTATGAAGAATTCCATAAACTAATGATGCATTGCCATTTGATCTACTTACAAATCTCCACAAGAAGATGGGAAATGAGTATGCTCATTTTCCCACTGATTCATCTTCCATGTCTACACTCCTACCATTGATGACTCCTCAGAATATTTGTCTTCCATCACCAATTATACTGTAGCCACATTCAGAGCTTCAGCAGCCAGCAGAGGCAATACCATCAAATGCACTTCTAGTGCTTCAACATTCTGTTTGCCAGAAGAACTGCCACCAAACTAATTTAGGTTAATAATTCAGATGATGATCCATATTCAGATGACTTTGAGGACTTAGAGCGTTAGGAAAACTTGTGAGCTTGCATATGTGAATGGGGCGATTACATAGTCCTGGTGAGTGAACTGACCAGATTGCCTCTGGTCACTTACTACAGGATGATATTACTAGGTTCCTTGTTTTTATAGAAATACTTAAGCTCCCTATTACTAGCAAAGGAAACAGTCTGCTTTCTGTATGACTTTAAAAAACGGTCCAGAAACTCTATCAAAGCTATAACTATTGTAGATCATGTCTATTGAGTTCAATATACTAATACAAATGCTAACAGTAGCTGCTTTGACCCCTGGATTGGACAAGAAATACAAGATGGCAAATAATACCCCTGCATGTCTCATGGGAAATCGTATATCAGACTCTGTAGTGAAGCAGGCAGCCCAGAGGAGTTTAAGAATTCTAGATACTCCTTGCACAACCCATTTGGACATGGAAGGATGAAGAGTTGGATGTCTTTGGAAGGTGTTTACACTAGCGGTCCCATCAGTCAAAGCCTTTCACACTATTGCTGTAGAAGGTACAAATGGCACAGGTGGTCTGATATGACCTTTTACTAAAAGATAAAAAGCTGGAAGCTAAGGCAATTTTCACAGAGGTCTTTTGCAGCTAACCTTGATTAAGCAATACATGCAACAAAGTTTGGATTCCCTAAACTCAGAGAAGCAGTACTAAGCAGTACTTTGCAGGCAAGTATGGCTTATAGCAACTTCCTTTAGATCTGCAGTCCATAATTGCATACTAGATATGCCTTTTGATATTGAGTCATTGTTCAGAAAGCACATTCGTCAGATTTTTTTCGTGGGTCAGAGATTAGACTATGGATAATCTAACCGTGGGTGTTGAGGTCTTTAACCTCTGGTGTTGTGTAATCTATCCTTCTACGGCTCTGCAAAACTGGGTCAGGTACAGCCCATTCTACTCTTGACTCTCAGGGTAGCGAAGGCAAGCTGTCAAAGGGTTCTCAGGGAGATAGTGTGGTTGACAAGACTTAAAGCTCAGTAGTGAACCAACATACACAATAACATATTATCCAGCCCAGTGCTTATCTCTTAGCTAAACGCAAGTACTAAAATCTCACAACAAAACAAAATAATATGCATTTTAGTAGGAAGTTCAGGGTTGTAATCCTCTTTGTTTTTCAGAATAGCTCTACACTCCATTTCTGGTACTCTGTCCCTGCTCTGATAATTTTACGCGCTATTGTCCTCAGTGTACTGGAGCATGGACATGAAATAGTCACAGGTGCAGATTACGTCACTTTTAGCCCACTTGTTAGATGTACAGTTCACTTCAGTGGTTCTGACCCTAAACATTAACTCTCATTTCTGCCTCGTAGGATCTTGAATAATTCCATGCTACCTGCACGGAACCCGGAACACCTTCTTCAATATATGTAGAACATCTAGGAAAAGGATCTGTATGGTGTTCATCACTAAAAGTCGCATTCCACTAATTTATAATGCAGACTGTCAGGGTTGTATTTTACTGTAATATTCTGGTAAAGACTGATGTAGCTATGAACTGCAAAGCTTACAACACTTTTTTATAGGAAAGGGGACTGTGCCAGAAAACATAGAATCTAAAGGAAAAATCAGCCTGATAGGCTAACAATAGAAAGCACAAAATGTGAACTGTTTCTTCAAGAATCCCAGAGGAATCCCATCCCACAATGCACTGCAATGGCAGTTTGCCTGTGAGAGTCAGTTCTTTGTTCTGATTTCATCTGACAGGATCTCAGGACACCTGTTGATGTTGACATCAACATTGAGAAGTCTGTTACGTTCTTACTCGCCTTCGAAGGACCACTCAACGTCTATGACACCTCGCCACCATTTAATTCTTTATCGACTGTAAGGCCTTCCTCAATGCCGAAGACAGGTATGGCACCGCCATCATGCACTCTTTCAGTGTCACCTTCTGATCTTACCTCAGATTACTTTACAACCTCTTAATATTTCTCCTGTGCAGTGGCACTCAAGAGTGACATCAATGTCACCTATTTGCCAATGGAAAGCCCCTTCATCTATTAAAACTCCCGGAAGACCTAGATCACCTAGTCGCCCAGTGTCACCATCAACTCCATCACAAATAGAATCTTCAGATTCCTCTTCTTCATATACACCATCCTCTCCGCCCAGCTCTCCATCTTCTCCAGTTGATATCATCACCTTTCAGGACGCTCTAGTCAGAGGAGCTTCTAAGCTCAACATCCAAGTTGATACTCCTCAGCCATTGATACCTGTTATACTGGCAACTCTGCAACCTAGAGCTACACTTAGGCCTCTTTTACCACTTCTTCTAGGCCTTATATGAAATATGAAGCAGAAGCACTTAGAGCAGTAGGTATAGAGGAACAGAAACAAATATTCAAACAGTTTAAACAAAAGGACAAAAGGGACAACCTCAACCAACTTTTCAGAGCTGATATCAAAGAAGAAGATCCTTTCTGCACAAGGTCTCGCAGACCAGGGGTAAACGTTCTCAATCGATGAGGGAAAGAGTGGAGAACAATTACAACATACAAATGGGTCCTAAATATTATCGCTTACCACCAGCAGCAGTATTGCTGGCCCTCAAAGCTTTTCATCCGTCTCTACAATCAAAGGATACTCTAGTGGACTAAAAGTTTGGGCAACTTTAAAAAAAACTCTTTAAATAGGTTTTCTCGTCCTCCTATCCTATTCTTTTTATAGTGCATAACGGCTTCCCTTAACAAACTTTAGGGTCTCATAGAATATCTATCTATCTATCTATCTATCTATCTATCTATCTATCTATCTATCTATCTATCTATCTATCTATCTATCTATCTATCTATCTATCTATCTATCTATCTATCTATCTATCTATCTATCTATCTATCTATCTATCTATCTATCTATCTATCTATCTATCTATCTATCTATCTATCTATCTATCTATCTATCTATTTTGCACCATAAGAAGGATAGGAGGACAAGAAAACCTATTTATAGAAGTTTTTTAGAGTTGGCCAAACTTAGTCGGCTACAGTATCCGATTCTTAATAGTAATGTTTTGCGAATGAGTGCAGAGAGCTCCAAGTTGCTGTTTTGCAATTGTCCTGAATATGCACTTGCCTCACCCAAGCTGTAAATATATATCTATTCATCAATATATCTATATCTATATATATATATATCTATATATATATTCACTGAAAAAACCATAGGTTTCACACATGTTATAGTTAGCGGAAATTTTACTGATAAAAAACCAATGAAATTCCCCCGTTATAGTTAGTGCAGGCAACTATAACTCACGCGACCGCAATCTTCTGCTGATGCTAATACTGTATTTAGACACTTATTTGCCCATGTCTTCTTCCATAAATTTTTAGCTATACATATATTACAAATATTTTTTTTTCATAAAGACACATATGTCATCAGCAGAAGATTGCGGTCGCGTGAGTTATAGTTGCCTGCACTAACTATAACGGGGGAATTTCATTGGTTTTTTATCAGTAAAATGTCCGCTAACTATAACATGTGTGAAACCTATGGTTTTTTTCAGTGAATTTGCAAGGTTTTTTAAATGCTAATTCCTAACTATAACGTGTGTGAAACCTATGGTTTTTTCAGTGAATTTGTACGGTTTTTTTAAATGCTATGTTACTTTACGCCATTCGTGGCGTGCGCGCCCACTTAACGCAGTTCGTTCCGTGCGCGCACGGTGCGCGCACAGTGAGCACGCGGTGCGCTTCGCGCACCGCGCGCTCACTTTACGCAGTTAGTGCCGTGCACGCACGGTGGGCACGCGGTGCGCTACGCGCACCGCGTGCCCATGTTACGCTAGATGGGCCATGTACGCACGATGCGCTTCGCGCACCGTGCGCACATGGAGGACATATGATGCACTTCGTTTTGAAAGGTAATATTTAAATTTTTCACAACGCTTATAAGCCATGCACAAATGGTGCCCTTCGGGCACCATTTGCACACGGGGTTGGGAGAGTGTGGATAATTTTTTTTTTTATATATTTTTTTACCGTACGCGTACGGTAAGCGTAATCGGCGAAATTAGCGAAAAAATAAAAATTCAGTTTTTGGCCTTGGGGGATCTTTGGGGACTCCCTCAACATGGCTAGGTGTTTTGGAGCTGTCCAAACAGCCCCTTTACATGTTTTTGTGGTTTGTATTTTAATCCACACTCTCAGTGCGAGAGAGAAAATGGCGGCCGCCGCTTCCTGGTTTCGGCCGATTCGAATGTTTACTAAGATCTAAGAGCCAATCAGAATCGCGCACGCCACCGTACGCGTACGGTAAGCGTACCGTAAGCGCACCGTAAGCTGGCTCAGATATATATATTGATTTAAAGGCTATTTTCTCAGAATCTACTGAACAGATTTACTCCAAACCTACAAAAGGCACTTCCTTGACCTGAGGACTACCTCTCGACCTTCTAGTAATTCTGTTCAGCCGTTCGGGCTGTAGCTGTGTCTAAAGGTCCTATGGAAAAATGCATGGGAAAAACGCGTTTTGGGACCCCCCTTTTATCTCAGCCCCCGCTTGACGAATCCCCCCGAGACTTTCAGGGTAGGAGCGGAGCGTAGCGCCCCACCTATTTTGAAAAATTCGCGAGGATTCGTCGACCGGCGCCAAAGTTATTCAAAATAGAATGTTGCGGATTTCCTATGGAAACGTGGTCCTAACTATAACTACCTACTGGCGACCGCCAGTAGGTAATATATCTATATATATATATATTCACTGAAAAAACCATAGGTTTCACACATGTTATAGTTAGCGGAAATTTTACTGATAAAAAACCAATGAAATTCCCCCGTTATAGTTAGTGCAGGCAACTATAACTCACGCGACCGCAATCCTCTGCTGATGCTAATACTGTATTTAGACACTTATTTGCCCATGTCTTCTTCCATACATTTTTAGCTATACATATATTACAAATATTTTTTTTTCATAAAGACACATATGTCATCAGCAGAAGATTGCGGTCGCGTGAGTTATAGTTGCCTGCACTAACTATAACGGGGGAATTTCATTGGTTTTTTATCAGTAAAATTTCCGCTAACTATAACATGTGTGAAACCTATGGTTTTTTCAGTGAATTTGCAAGGTTTTTTAAATGCTAATTCCTAACTATAACGTGTGTGAAACCTATGGCTTTTTCAGTGAATTTGTACGGTTTTTTAAATGCTAAGTTACTTTACGCCATTCGTGGCGTGCGCGCCCACTTAACGCAGTTCGTTCCGTGCGCGCACAGTAAGCATGCGGTGCGCTTCGCGCACCGCGCGCCCACTTTACGCAGTTAGTGCCGTGCACGCATGGTGGGCACGCGGTGCGCTACGCGCACCGCGTGCCCACGTTACGCTAGATGGGCCATGTACGCACGATGCGCTTCGCGCACCGTGCGCACATGGAGGACATATGATGCACTTCGTTTTGAAAGGTAATATTTTAATTTTTCGTAATTTTTACAAGCCATGCACAAATGGTGCCCTTCGGGCACCATTTGCATACGTGGTGGACAGAGTGTGGATAATTTTTTTTTTTATTTATTTTTTTTAAATATTCTAGTCTATCTCAATTTTTATAAGCCATGCACAATAGGTGGCCTTCAGCCACCATTTGCACACGGGGTGGGGAGAGTGTGGATAATTTTTTATTTTTTTAAATCATTTTTTACCGTACGCGTACGGTAAGCGTAATCGGCGAAATTAGCAAAAAAAAAAAATCCGTTTTTGGCCTTGGGGGATCTTTGGGGACTCCCTCAACATGGCTATGTGTGTGGGAGCTGTCTAAACAGCCCCTTTACATGTTTTTGTGCTTTGTATTTTCATCATCACTCTCAGTGCGAGAGAGAAAATGGCGGCCGCCGCTTCCTAGTTTCGGCCGATTCGAATGTTTACTAAGATCTAAGAGCCAATCAGAATCGCGCTCGCGCACGCCACCGTACGCGTACGGTAAGCGTACCGTAAGCGCACCGTAAGCTGGCTCAGATATATATATTGATTTAAAGGCTATTTTCTCAGAATCTACTGAACAGATTTACACCAAACCTACAAAAGGCACTTCCTTGACCTGAGGACTACCTCTCGACCTTCTAGTAATTCTGTTCAGCCGTTCGGGCTGTAGCTGTGTCTAAAGGTCCTATGGAAAAATGCATGGGAAAAACGCGTTTTGGGACCCCCCTTTTATCTCAGCCCCCGCTTGACGAATCCCCCCGAGACTTTCAGGGTAGGAGCGGAGCGTAGCGCCCCACCTATTTTGAAAAATTCGCGAGGATTCGTCGACCGGCGCCAAAGCTATTCAAAATAGAATGTTGCGGATTTCCTATGGAAACGTGGTCCTAACTATAACTACCTACTGGCGACCGCCAGTAGGTAATATATATATATATATATATATATATATATATATATATATATATATATATATATATATATATATATATATATATATATATATATTGCACACACCGTCACGCTCCAAATACTGGCAGTAATACACGGACCACAAGAATCGCTTGTTGTTATTTTATTTAGCAGTCGCCATTACGCGTTTCAACTCACACAGAGTCTTGATCACATGTTATATATAACAGATGCTATACTGAGTTTAATTAGCTTTCTATTCTATTCAAGGTTTATGACTATCAATGAAGATCCTACGATGCAGAAGGAAATGTTACATACCTGTAGGTATAGTTCTGCATCGTAGGTATCTTTATTGGAGTCATAAACACCCTCCCTCGCTGTCAGGCTGTAAAATATTCTTATCCTATACTTCCAGTAAAAAAAGAACTGACTCTCACAGGCAGACAGCCTCTGCAGTGCATTGTGGGAAGGGGTTCCTCTGGAATTCTTAAAGGTAGAGGTCACATTTTGTGCTTTCTAGTGTTAGCCTATCAGGCTGTTTTTCCTTTAATTTATGCTTTCAGGCACAGTCCCTTTTCCTATGAAAATGTGTAGTAAGGTGTGCAGTTGATATCTCCTGCAGGTTATATCTACATGCTCCAAGAAAATACAACCCTGACAGGCTACAATATGCACTACACTATAAATGAATGGAAATTTACTTTCAGTGATGGACACTTTACAGATCCTTTGCCTGGATAATCTACATTTATTAAAGAATGTGTTCCAGGGTCTACTCAGGCAGCACAGAAGTATTGAAGGTTTGACTTCATCGAAGATACCTACAATGAAGTACTATACCTACAGGTATGTAACTTTTCCTTCCTCATGCCCAGTTCTTTGGCGCATGCTTAGCCCTTGTTCCGTTCGCAGGCTAAGCCCATCTTTCTTTCCCTGAAGATGTTACAACTCACATGTTGCTGTCTGTACAGTGAGAGTAGATTGTTCCCCTGGCAAGTCATTTGTGACTACCAGACCAGTTCGTCACTGGTACTTGTAGAGTCCTTGTGCAGTTAACAAAGGGAAATGCAAAGAGAGAATGAGGGATGCCCTCGCATCACACATCGCTCCTGGCTGTCTACGATAGTCCGCTTTCTCTTGTCGTTCATCATGCAGAGAACATATTGAGCTTCTCTTCCTTGTACCATCTTTCCTCCTGCTGGGCCAGGGACTCTCATTCCGTCTCTCAACAAGCAGAAAGGCTTCTCCGCACTAGGCAGACCCTTAGCTCCTCCAGCAAAATGTTAAGACTTCAGGTGATGTCCACTTCGCCTCACTACTGGGAGACCAGCTGTCCGGCAGATAGTATCTCTACAGCAACTTTGCAAGTACTCAATGGAGTACTCCTTTTTTTTTTTGTCTTGAAAAACTTGGAAGTGGAACTAACTGGGGTAGTTATCTTTCAAATGCCATTTTCAGGTTTCTCCTCAGATGCAGTCTTCGTGTAAGGCGATAGCTCTCCCAGAAAGTAGCAAACTGCCTGGCTCCAACAGGAATGTCAAAATCATGCGGTCAGTGAAGTATGAACTCTTCACTGGACTGTCCTCAGCCTTCCTGAAGTAACAGTTGGGGAAAGACAGAAGGGCAGGCCCTGCCTAGCAACTTCCACACCTTGAACAATAGAAACCGCAATACTACCCATCACCTCTACCTTCTGGCGAGTGGCAAAGCTCAGGAAGAACTAATTAGCAGCTCTTTTCTGAGAAAGTCCTCATTTAATTTAAGGTAATATGTCTCCATCATCCTCCACATCATTGTGTGTGGCTTCATCTTTCAGCCACAGGAATGCACACCATAAACTTGCACTGTGTGAGGAAGCTTCTCTTATCCTTTATTGTGGGACATGCACATGCTTAATTTGCGCCAGTGTTTTCTGGCGCTCGACACCAGTACTTATTTTTAAACACAAGTACATATTTATTAGAGTGCACCTTATGGTGGCGTATTCTGCATATTTTTGTTTTAGCACAGCACAAGTGTTTAGCAATTCAATCTATTACAAAATATTAAAACTCGCACTTCCAGGCCATCCCTATAGCTTGAGGTGCTCTGCAATAGTCAAAATGTCTCACTTGTTTAAATGTAATATTTATAAGGAAATGCTGGCACTGCAATTCGGCAGCAGTGACAACAGATGAGGGTTGTGCCAGCTGTAATGGAATTCCTTTGGACCTGGTGTCTATGTTTTTACAAATAAAGCACTGTGCCATGCTAAACCAGGGTCAAAGGATTCCTCTGGCCTGAGTACTAACACTGCGCACTCACTGAACATACATGCGATCCACATGCACACAGAACGTCAGCACAAAGTTCTGGGTGTAACATAACTTTACACAACAGGAGCCAGTAGAGAGGGAAAAGTCTTGTTACACTAAAGATTCAAAATATGGCATGCAGCAACCACCGCTTAACATGATGCACCCAGAGCATGGACAGTAGTCTAATGTCCACAGTGAGGGCTAACTTGTTGCACTGCTTCAGTACACATAACAGGTTCTGGACCTCACATAACTGGGACAGGGCACATTATAAAGACACCAGGGCCAAAGTAAAAAGTCAGGATAACAGGTCTCATGCAGTTGGTCAGTCAGGACACATTCCTGTGCCTACAGCATTGTTGATATTCTTCCAAACATAAAAGATACAGCTTTATCCTTTAGAGGTTTATGAAAACAATGCTCTCAGTCTTCTTGAGGAACTAGAGAAAGGAGCCACTAATAGGATAATAAAACTAGCAATAGAAAACTCATTGATGGACCTGGCCTTAATCTGCAGAGTCCACCCCAATCTTTTTGCCTTTACCCTCCACTTTTTTGCTGAATTTCGTTTTTGTTGGCCTTTAGTTCTGTGCAATTTACCATTGTTAACCAGCGCTAAAATGCCTGTGCCCACTCCCCTAAAAGAGTTACTTAAGTAGGTGGCACAATAGGTGCTGCAGGCCCACTAGTACCATTTAATTTACAGGCCCTGGGCGATAGCACCCTCTGGAACACTCCAAACAGAGGCTGAGTCCCTCTGCTTTTCTTCCACGCATCATGTGAAGGGAGTCTCCCTGAGTTCTTCCCAGTTTTTCCTTTATAAAACAACTTTCTACATCTACAATGTCCGAGTCTTCTAAGAAAGGCCTCTTCAGATCCTGCAAGTCCTGTGGAAAGAAAAGGCTGAATGTGGACGATCCACACAAAGACTGTCTCTACTGCCTCTACCCACAACATCAGGTAAATGAGTGCAAGATTTCTGCACTTTTTCTTCTAAAACATTAAGACACAGAGAGGGAAGGCTACATTAGTGTAAATCTCAGAAATTCAGCTCTTCTGAGGAGAACAGTGATTCGTCTGGCAGACCCCACAAAGAGTCAAGCTATCCTGGCTATGGGGCTCCTGAGGGTAATCGAAAGGCCTTGAAAACACACCATAAAGAACCCCTACAAAAGGAGAAACGTAAGTTCAGCTCCACTTGCTAATTATGCCATGATTCTTTCACTACTTGCATTATAAAGTAAATATTCCTGCATAATATCCGTATCAAATTGTTCCCAAAGAGAACGCTGATTTACATTTTTTACATGTTTTTGCACCTTTTAAAACACTTATTCACGAGCACAATGTGTTTACGTTGCACCTACTACACAGCTTAAAATGTGGTTGATGCTGCTTCTTATGCTCTGTAAAGTTTACAGTCTATGCGTCTCTTCTTTTGTAAACACAATTACCTGATTCTAAGAAAATGGGACTACGTATTTTTTATGTAATTAATTTACTGTTCAAATTGTACTTCCTCATTGACTCCCATTGCGACACTGTTGTATGATATTTAGCTCCACAGGGGCGGCCTCCTCCCAACCAACTACTCCATCTGAGAAAAAAAGTGGAGCAAGAACTTTCTACTTTCTCCAAACCGCAGAGGAGAAAAAACCTCAACACTGGTACCGTCAATGGTGGTATCGACACTGATTGTGACCGTCACCACAGTCTCGTTGACGAAACCATAATTGCCAAGGACTTCAACAGCTATCAATGCTCCCATTTTATCCACTAAGGTTATTTCTTCCTCCAAGTTACCGTCAACGTCACAGTTGATTTCCACTAGTCCAACGTAGAAGAAATTGCCTTAGGACCTGAAGTTACCTCTCCTCCTGGTAAGGTCTCACTTTTACTTCCTAGCCATTTACTGGATGTGGAAGAGTCAGATGACAACAGCCCCTTTGGGGATTTTCACAGTCCTTCGAAGCTCCAGCTGAAGTACCAGGAGGAAGGTTCCGGCAATGAGGATAAAGATCAATACTACCAGTCATGTAATGCCCCTCCTAGGTGACATTATGAACCTTAATTTGATTTGATTTTTAGATTTGTAAAGCGCAACGATTGCCCGAGGGCGTCTTGGCGCTTGAATTGGCTGGACGTAAATTAAGAGCAATGACGCCTTAACTAGCAGGACTCCGCGATCAGTTCGCGAAAAGCCATGTTTTAAAAGATTTTCTGAAGGCAATAAGAGAGGTGCTGTTTTTAATCACTAGTGGTAGAAGATTCCAGGTTTTTGCAGTTCCAATTAGAAAACTTCTGCCTCCACAACGTGCCTGTCTGTACCTGGGTATTTGAAGCAGTTTTGACTGTGAGGATCTAAGAGTTCTAGGTGGAACATAGCATTTCAAATGTGATTCCAGATATAGGGGACCTCTGCCCTCGAGTGCTTTAAATGCAATACATTGCGATTTGAATATTATTCTTTTTTTCACTGGTAACCAGTGCAGCGCACCTAGTCGAAGTGACACAGATTGATATTTCGGAATGCTCAAAATCAGTCTGGCTGCAGCGTTCTGTAGGCTAGATATTGGGTCTGGATCCCCACATAGAGGGCGTTGCAATAATCCAACCTGGACAGCGCTAAGGTAGTTACTAGAGTTTTTAGAGCATTGGTGGGAATAAAGGAGCGATTCTTCTTGATCATTTTCAGAATGCCCCAGAAGGTGTCCGAGATTATTGATCTGGCTGTCAAACGTCAGTTTATTGTCAAAGATCACACCTAGATTTCTGGCCTTGACGACAGGTGTTGGGAAATCTCCCAGATTAGCCGGCCACCATTTCGGCGACCAGATTAAAGGGTTGGAGCCCAACAGCAGGACTTCCGTTTTCTGCCCATTCAGCTTTAAACAATTGGTCTGCATCCAGATGTTAACATGAGACATACAATTGTTAAAGCGATCAGCAGTCTCTTCCTCGTTGTTAGTTATGGACACGACCACCTGGGTGTCGTCAGCATGTCGTCAGCATAGGAGATCACGGAAAAACCATACTGCCTGATAATTGTGGCCAGAGGAGCCACATAAATGTTAAACAGTGTGGGGCTCAGGGACGAGCCCTGAGACACCCCGCACGGTAGATTGAAGACTTTGGAGCTAGAGCCGCTCAGTTCTACTGAGAAGGATCTATCAGCAAGATAGGAGGTTAGAAGAGCAGTAGCGGAATCCTGCATGCCCAGCTCCACCAATCTGTCAATTAGTATTGTATGATTGACAGTGTCGAAGGCCGCCAATAGGTCTAAAAAAATCAAGGCGACCTCCCCTCCTTCATCTAGCAGTTTTCTAAGCTCCTCAGTTGCTATAATCAGAGTGGTCTCCGTTCCGTGGCCCTCTCTGAAGCCATATTGGGAGTGGTCTAAAAGATTGTTCGAGGAAATATAAGAGGTAAACTGGGTATTAAGCAATTTCTCCTGTACCTTCGATGGAAAAGGTATTCTGGAGATTGGCCGATAGTTACTAGGATCCTCTGGATCCAGATGGGGTTTCTTCAACAGAGGTAGTACAGAAGCCACCTTCCAGGCCTCAGGGAAATGTCCTGAAAGTATTACTTCAGAGAACAGTAAGCCCAGTTGTTCACCAAGTATTTTTGGAAATAAGTTGAAGATTTTTGGGGGGCAAGGGTCTATTGGGGCCCCAGATTTGGTTGCCTTTACTGTTCCAATGATCTGTTCCCACGAAGGGATGGAGAAGGAAAAGCTAGTTTGTGGCCTGCAAGGATCAGCCACTGACTTTGGAGATTTGGTAGAGGGAGGATTGCTATTCAGAAATCTTTTATATACTGTCTCTAATTTGTTGACGAATGCCCGACCTAGAGTATTACAAAACTTCGGGCTGCTGTTTATTTTGGATTTGGCGGGAAGCTTGGCTAGTTTTTTAACAGTGGAGAAAAGTTCCCTGCTGGAATTCTTAGCCTCCAAGATTTTTGCTTTATAGTATTTGCTTTTTTCCTCTCAATAATTGGTCGTAGTTTGACCTCCACTGTCTTTCGGTTCTTCTACATAATTGTTTTTGTGTTCTTAATTTTTCAGAGAACCAGGGTTCGGAAGGCTTTTCCCTTCTAGAAATTATAGTTTTTAAGGGTGCTGCAGCGTCTACCGCCTTTTTGTCCCTTGATGTCGGAGAATAAGCTGCTTCATTCGCATCTCCTGCCAGCACAGGTTTGGTTTCCATTAGTGAAGTATGGAGAGAGTTAATGTCAATGTTGGACCAGTCTTGGTAGGTGAATGCAACAGGTGTAATAGTTGTTGCTATTTGTTGGGAGCTAGCTTTAATTAAGAAAATAATAGGTTTATGGTCAGACCAAGGGTCTGATAGCACCTCACATATTTTAAGCATAGTATTAGAGGTAAAGATGCCGTCCAGGGTATGCCCTGCCACATGAGTAGCTTCTCTGACTAGTTGTTCCATAGAAAGACCTGACATAACATCAGTGAGTTCGATACTTTTGTGATCAGCTAAGTTTTCTAAATGGTAGTTAAAGTCTCCTAAAATTGTGTAATCTGCATAGTTTATGCTGGCTTCCAGAAAAGGGCTTATTCTGTCTAGCAGGGGGGTCTGATCCTTGGTTGGACGGTAAATTAACAGTCCATTTAGAGAGTAGTCGTTATTAAGCAGTATCTGGAATGATAAAAGTTCGCAGTCCTGGGAGTACCAGACGAGCATCCTGTTACTGATAGATCTTCTTTGGCAATAATGGCTAGCCCCCCTCCCCGTTTGCATGTCCTATGAGCTCTGGTGATGGTAAATCCAGTGGGAAGTGCAAGTGCCAGATCAGGATCGGAAGTTGCGTCCGTCCAAGTTTCTGTTACAAAGACTAAATCAAGCTTATGGCTCTCAATAATCTCAGCCATTTTGGTATTATGTTTGATTAGTGAGCACACGTTAATCAGCATGGCTTTGATGTCTTTGGTAGCATGCGGATACACAGGTTTTATCAGTAATGACCCCAGCTTACTTTTCGTAAAGCTAAATTGTAGTAAGCAATGCTCACACTTTTTTGTCTCCTGCAAAGGATCCAGTCTGGAGCAGCAAGGTGTGGCCGGCCCTGAATTCCATTTTATTAGTTCATCTCGGGCGTAGCTGATTTTATTTAAAGGTTTAGTGTGATGAGATCCAGGGTTTCTGGCCCTAGGCCCGGGCCAGGCGCGGATGGGCGCAGACAGGCTTGCCTTTGGCGCGCCAGCAGCGCGCCCGCTGCGCGTGCGCCGTGCCATCTAGTCTTGTAGCGTTCTTTCGGGCCAAGACCAGCCCTTATGAATATCATCCGCATCCTCAGCCTAGGCATGATGAAATGCACATGCCCAGTTATCTAGTGCCAAATCTGCAAGCCATGCTGAAGGATTACAAGAGGAAATTTCAGCCTCCACAAGACCAGCAACCAGTGCCACCCCAGCCTTTTTCTCCTGCCACACCAAGGGACATCCCTCCACCAATAACACCCAGGATAACACCTACTCCCCATATCCTACCTCCTCCAAGGAAAAAACACTTGTCCTCAGATGAAGAGAGAAGGAGAGATCCCTGATTCTCAACAACCATTAAATGAATGGGTTGATTATCTGGACTCTACTCCATCCCCTCCGTAACCTCATCGGGGTCCTTTCATAATCTGATGGACCGGACTGCAGCACGTTTCCATTCACCTACCTCTACACGACTTTACAGAGCAAGCCAGAAAGTCTGTAAGAGCCATCCCCATTATAGACTATATCTGGAGTGAGGGGCTAAAGATCATGAAAAATCTAGCTACTCTAGCACTAGTACACCTCGCCTTGACAAAAAATACAAGATCACTAATGATTCTCCTGCTTGCCTCATCAGCCATCCCAAGCCAGATTCTGTCATCTCTCAAGTGGCACAAAGATGCTCCAAAAATCCTACTGCACCAATTTTGGCACCACCAGACAAAGAGGGCAGGCACTTGGATAATATAGGGAAGAGATTCTCCCTAATGTTTTGCCATCACCATTCGAGCAGTCAACTCACTAGCGATCCTGGGGTGCTAAGACCGCCAGACATGGTCATATGTAAACAGCCTGCTTGATATGATTCCTGAAGACCTGAAGGTGGAGGCAAAGAAAACTTTACTGGAAGGTGAACGCCCTTCCTCGGAGATAATCAACTGTGCTCAAGACATCGCCTCCACAGGCTTTCGTCAGTTGGCCGGAGCAGCGGTCTTCAGGCACCAAGGATGGCTCAAGGCTAACTCATATGGTCTATATTAAAGATGCTAGATATGGCCTTTGATGGTGAGACTTGGTTTGGGAAACATATCGATGACGTCCTATTAGCCATAAAGACAGACACCGCCAGATCTCTTGGCATAAACCAGTTCAAGAAACTGTCCTTTTGAGAAGTTAGAAAAAGACGTTTCTCAACCTTTAGAGGCGGCTATATGCGATGTTAGCATTATCAGCCTCAACCTTAATATAGGCCTACCTACCAGTCAGGCCTACTACCACCCACCTTCAGCAGTCTGCCCCAAGCAGGGGACATGCAGAAAGCAAACCCCCCCCAGGGTCGCAATACTGGCTGCAAACAGTGACCTGGACCAGGTACCAACTCAATCTGCTCTTTCCACCCATGTGAGCAGTAATATTTCCAACTACCTTCGCCACGGAAGGAGATAACATCAGACAAATGGGTGTTGGACTTAGTAACCTTCGGGCATACCCTAGAGTTTGTGCATAGAACACCAAACAGTCCTACAAATAGAGCACACCCACCTCATCTTCGCTTACTAAGGAAAGAAGCTTCAATAATGCTGGACAAAGAGGCCAGAGAAAGGGTTCCTTGTTCTCAAAAGGGCATGAGATTCTACTCCTGTTTTTTCCATATTCAAAAAAAATCATGAAAGTGGAGACCCATCCTAGAACTCAGGAGTCTGAACAAATTTCTGCGCAAACAATATTTTCATATGATTGCTCTTTTAGACATTTTCCACCTATTAAACAGTAGAGATTACATGGACTCCCTGGATCTGCAAGATGCTTATTTCCATATTACCATACATCCAAAACCTCACAAGTATCTCCATTTTACCATAGCTGGTACTCATTACCAGTTCAGGGTCCTTCCCTTTGGACTCAGGTCCGCTCCTCAGATTTTTACAAAATGTCTTGCTCTGCTGGCAGCCACACTTCGCAAGCAAGGTCATCAAGTATTCCCTTACCTAGATGACTGGTTGCTAAAAGCCTCGACTCCGCAACAAGCCTCCAGTACCTTTCACTTTTTCACTGGCTAGGCCTCACAGTAAATTACCAAAAATCCTCCACTATCCTAAGTCACACCAGGATATTTTTGGGTGTGAACCTCGATACCATTGAGGCTTATCTTTAACATGATATACAGCAAAGATTATCAAACCTGACCCTAAAGATCTCAAAAAGAAGGTCCATGTGTGTGCTGATGTTCAAGTCGCTCCTCTGCATGATCTCCTGCGCGATAAACCTAGTCCCGCTGGCACAGCTGAAAATGAGACCATTGCAGGAAGAGCTCCAGTTGCAATGGGTCCAATCGACAGGCTACTTCAGAGATTTGATCAGCATTAATGTCAGATATGCGGGTGACATTAGCGTGGTGGTCCCACCAATATTATCCCTAACAAGGCCTCATGTTCCTGACTTCGATCCCAGATTAAATCATCACCACCGATGGCTTTTTGGAAGGCTAGGTATGGCTACTTGCAGGACCTGCAAATTCAAGGGAAATGGTCTGCACTCCAGAAGTCGTCTAGAGTTCAAGGCTAATTTTCTCTCTCTCCAAGCCTTCCTTCCTCATAGAGCAGGAGCCTCCGTGCTGGTCCATACAGACAATACGACCAGGATGTTTTACATCAACAAACAAGGGGGGACCAAGTCCCTGTCTCTCTCTCAAGACCTTTGAAATTGGCTGCCAGCCCACACCATAACTTTGAAAGCTGATCACATGTCAAGAGTACAACACCCTAGTGGACACACTCAGCAGAACCAGGGACGGTTGCCACAAGTTTGAACTGGATCAGCTGGTGTTGGACAGGGTCTTCTCACACGGGCAAACCAGCACTGAATCTTTTCCCAAGGAACAAGAATGCCAAATGCCAATTTTACCCCAATGAGGTGTGCCTCTGTAAATACAAGTGATGTGGATATGTCTTTGTCATTGCATTATTCTCTCTTCCAATAGACATTATTTACGGTCAGTATACATACATTTTATGGATATACATTTATGGATATGTGCTAAACAGTATCCCATCATCCTCAAGGGTATTCTTACATATTTATATATATTTAACTACAAAACTGCTTGCTATTCTGATTCAAGCATGAGACTCTGTGAAAGATGCAATACTAGAGAATAAAATTAGTTACTTACCTGTAACCGCAGTTCTCCAGTATTGGTATCTTTCAAAGATTCACATGTGACCCACCCTCCTCCCCATAGAGACTTCCCTCTCAGATCGGGATGATTTATTCCCATTTGCCCTCCAAAATCTGAGGGACTCCTCTCCTGTTTGGAGTGTTCTAGAAGATGCTATCGCCTGATTGGTTATAGTTCAAGATTGGTCCTTTAAAAAAAAAAAAAAAAGATAGGTTATAATGTTAATGCAATGTCATTTTAACAGCCTATGATACTATTACATACTGCTTTACTATGCTACTGTGGGACTCTCTCTTAGACGATGAGGAATGATTCAAGCATTTGAATCTATGAAGTAACTAATTTGCTTTTATAGCCTCTGAAAATCTGTGTTTGTGTCCAAAAATATATACATTGCTATTCTGTTCAACTTGCACTAAAAAATTTATCAAAACCAATGTATAAATCTGTTAAACCCTCCCGACATTCCACTCAAACTAAAATGTTGCATTAACACGCTTACATTTGTCAGTCATACTTCATACATTCATACTCTTTCAGCCTGCTTTATACATTGATGTTGATATAACTTGTAGTACACGTTGAACAGAATAGGAAAAGAGTTTGAAATTGTATATGATTCTTTTGTACATGTTGTGGACTCAAGAACACATTACTGTCCTTATGGTTACGAATTATACCAATACTATAAGGTGGCAGTGGTCAGTTTTGATTAATAAAATTACTGCTGGGTATGATGCCATCATGCCTCGTTCCGTTTTGTTAGTTGAGAATGTGGCCAAGGTGGAAGAAGTGGCCAAACAGTGGGGACAAATAGAAGGCTCTTTCAAAGACCAAATTCATTTCACACTGAGTGCTCTTCTGTGGTGGACCACCAAGCAAGGGAGGGACGTGGAGTGAATGTACAGAAACTGACAACAAGAGGACTGTGGGGTAATCTAGAGTTAAAAATCCAGAACAATATGCTGGAACTAGGTGCCATCTGGAGATACCTACAATCTTTCCTGGCCTGCATATGTTATTATTCAGTGTTGATCCAGAAAGACAACATGAATTCAGTGTTTTACGTCAAAAAGCAGGCATGCAGTAGATCACAACAGCTGTTGACAGAAGCTCACACTCTGTGGCATTGGGTCATTCTTTACCATGTTTACCTTTGAACAGAATATCTACTTGGACAAACCAGCCTCAAACAGGTTTGCTTGTGCCTGACATATGAGGGCCACAAATGGGAGCTGAATAACTGTCCGACACTGAATGTGTTTGACACATAAAGAAAGCAAACTTGGAGCTGTTTGCAAGATGGGAAAAACAAAAAAACGGTTCGATGAAAGCAGATATCGACAAGCATGTTTGTGCAGATGTTCAAGGATATATTATTACACTTGTCCTCCACTCCCATTAATTCCAGCAGTTCTAGTGAAGCTGACACAAAATCAGTGCCGGAGGATTCTAATCGTTCAGACGTTGGGCTGACAATGCTGTACACTTGCTACATCTAGAAAAAGTGCCAACCATTCCACTAGGATAACAATTAAATCTTTGTTACACGTGACACAGATGAGTCCTACATCACAACCTGGGATCTTTGAAACTAACTACCTGACCCCTAAATTCAACAAATTCTCTCATTTAGACATCTCAGCTGATCATGGAACCATTCTGATGCTGGTCAGGGAACTCTCCACTAAAAACAAATACACAGATAAGTGAAAGAGATTCGTATTTGATGTTCATCACAAGGCATCCATCCTTTCCCTGTACTGTTCCATAGTTAATTGTTAGACCTGGTTTGTAAGGGCCTTAGACACTTATACATGAAAGTGCACTTCATATCTGTTTTGATGTTCCTTCATTCTCATTCCTTCTTTCCGACATTGCAGGATTGTTAAGGAATTTCTGAAATGTATTTTCTGAGCATTCCCACCGATGAGGAATTCACAATAAAATGGGAGAGCATCATATGTTATGTTATGTTATGTTAAATTAATTTTATACAGCGCACAGCTACCCAACAAGAGTTTCCCAGTGCTAAACCTGACAAGGGACCAAAGCAGTAAAGGAAATCAGAAATGCAGTTCAAGATTATTGATTAAATAACCATGTTTTTAAAAGTTTATGAAAATTCATATATGAGGTTTCATTACAAATTGCAATAGGAAGGGAATTCCAAATCGATGGACCAAGACAGGCAAATGAACGACCTCCCATTCTTCTAAGTTTAACACTGGGCACCAAAAATTTACCCTGAGTGGCCGAGCGTAGCACACAAGAAGGCTGGTAAGGGTGAACTAGAGTCTGCAAATATTTCGGAGAAGAGCCAGTTTTAATTTTCTACATATAACTCATGGCCTTAAACTTCACACAGTTTTCAACCCTAAGCCAATGAAGATTACGCAGGGCACTGGAAGTTGAAGAGTTTTTAGAGAGCTGACATAGCAGCCTGGCAGCAGAATTTTGGACCACCTGTAGTTTCCGTGTAACATCCTTATTTGTTCCCAGATAAAGGATGTTTCCATAGTCCTTTCTGGAGGTCACAAGCGCCTGGACTACGGTTTTCTGGGTGGAAACCGGAAGCATCCAAATAATTATTTTCAACCAGCCTGCTGCTTCATAGATAATTTATCATCAGTGAGAATTGCGAACATAGGTGGAGGGCTGAGGAAGATCACCCATTTCGCAGGCCAATGCTGGGGGCTCCAAAGGTTTTTATCTATTCCCAAAATGAGGACCTGCGTTTTTTCGCCGTTAAGCTTAAGAAGATTAGCTTGCATCCAAGATGCAATATTCCTCAGACCAGTCTGAAGGACTGAGGGTCCACGCATCTTTTCCATAGAAAGGGAAAAGATGATCTGGGTTTCGTCAGCATAAGAGAACAGGCACAGCCCTGCCTCCTCTGCTATTGTTGCCAAAGGTTTGACGTACAGATTAACCAAAAGAGGACTCAAAATAGAGCCCTGTGGTACCCCATAAGAAGAAGAGTACATTTTAGAAGTGGCTCTGGATGAAAAGACTTGAAATGTCTGTTTGGCAAGAAAAGATGAAAGCCAACCAAGTGCTGAGCCAGTAACGCCAAAGGATTATAAAGATTTAATTAACACGGTATGGAACACCGTATCAAATGCAGCGCTCAAATCGAGCAATATAAGAGCTACGGTGTCCCCAGCATCCAGTCACTGTCGTAGCATTTCTGGTACTCCAAGCAGAGTTGTCTCAGTAGAATAGCCGGCCCTAAAGCCGGACAGAGGAGTGTAGAAGGTTAGTTGATTCAACACAATGAGTAAGCTGCTGATTAACATGTTTTCCCAAAATTTTGGAATAGGTAGGAAGCAGAGAGATAGGCCTAAAATTAGATAACATAGTTTTATCCTTGCTGATGAGGAGCTCATTAGAACAAATTAACGAGGCTAGGTTTTAATAACTTTCTAAGAAAACAGTTCCACTGTGAGCCCTTATTTAATCCAGCAGAGTTAACAAACTTCATGCATTTACAATCAAAGATCAATATATTCAATTCACCAAGGATGGAGTCACACTGAACACTATTCCTTTGTTTGTTTGAAAAGTGCCTACTGACTTGGATCTCAATGAACCAGTTGTGCTTAAAGTTTTCATTCAGCAGCCTTAGGATGCATCTGAAAGAGCTCTGCACGCTCTTAATGTGTGCATCTACCTAAAAGAGTCCCAGGACATGACAAAATAGTATAGACGGTCTGATCAGTTGCTAGTAGCATTAACCATGCCAAGACACGGTCTTCGAACCTAAATGCGAATAAATATTGGCTGTCTGGATGCGAAGGAATAGAGAAAAAGGCTTGGCATATTCAATTACTGTAAAACAGCCTGCATTCCAGGGTTTCTGATAAAGAATCACTGCTGAATTTGGCTCTACGGGGCAACAAGGCACTATGATTTTGTTGATCTTTCTCCAATCCTGCACTATCCTGTATTTTCTGCTAGGCTTTTTAAGTCCTATTATGGGTGAAATACAAGGACTTCCCATTATTTCTTTCAAAACGCGATTGACTGCGGGATCCCATACTTATTGGGACTAAGCCGGTCGTACCTCTTCAGGCTCTAGGGGAGGTAGTTGTGGAACTCCCAGTGCTGAGTTCGAATAATTTCCTATCCTGGAATATAGCAGGGTTGGCAACTAAACTTCAGGATCCATGGTGGGTGTCTTATGTCAAGCAATTTATGGTAATTAGCCTCCAGGAAACGTGGTCGGTGGATTGCGACCTGTTCCTGGAGGGCTACAAGGCCTTTTTCGTCCCAGCTAGACCCTCTGTGAGTGGGAGACCAAAGGGCGGACTAGTCACATACATTTCTGTGGCTATTGATTGCAAGCTGCAGGTGATGTCCACCACACATCCAGGAATATTGGCATTATCGGCCCGAAGGGGGGACATCAGTTGGGGAATTGTTAACTTTTACAATTCTTTTTCTTCCCCGCATGAGGCTAGTAACATAGTTGCCCTGGGAGTAACCATAAAACAATCCCTAGGCCCAAGTCTTCATAACCTTTTGGTCTCTGGCGATTTTAATATACATCTCTGTGGTGAGCCAACAACATCGTGTATTTCTGAGCTGGGTTGTCCCCGTATGAAGGGTTTTCACTTTGAGCAATACCGCTCAAGGAGAGTTGTTGAATACCATGATAAATTAACTAGATTTGGTGGCTACAATGATTTTAACTGACCCGCGCACTAACTTTACTGTGCCCACCTTCAAAGGACACGGGAGGGGATCTTTTATTGACTTTATTTTAATTTCGTCCTCCTTACAATTTTGTATCAATAATTTTAATATTGCAGAAAGTGAATTTAGTGATCATAACCCCTTAACTCTTCACATGACAGGTCCACTTTCAGCAACATTTAGGGATGCTCCAAGTAAGGGCATACTGAGACCAACAGATGGGAAACGCAGATTAAAATGGTCTCAGGTATCCCCAGAAATATTTTATAACAAGGTTAAAATAGCATGTGCTGATGAACTGTCCCTATGCACAACGGAGTGGTCTCTTTCAAGTCTATTTCACAAAAAGTGGCTGAACTGTTATGCGCCCCAGCCAGAGGTCAAACCTTGTCTGGTCCTAGATGGTTTGATTCCCATTGCTCTAAAGCAGCCAAGAGGTTGAGGGAAGTGCTGTCATCAAAACCTAGAATTCAATCGGAAGTCTCCAACTGTCGCAGGGAATACAAGGTAGCCCTTGCTAAGAGGAGGGGAGCATTGAAGGAAGAAGCGTGGAAGGAATTGATTGATTCCAACACTCTCAGAAATAGCTCGAGGTTCTGGAGTGTTGTGAACAGGCCCCTGTTTGACCATAAAGGGGGAGGGGGAGGGTGGCCTCAGCTCACACATTACTGAGGAGGATACTTCATTTTAAAACTATGTTTGATTGTTCGTCTGAACTTAGCTGGAGGAACTCCCAGGACAGGAAGGACCCAGAATTAACATTTGAGAAGGGTGAGATTCTGGAAGGTATCACAGGATTATCTGTTGATGAAGCGCCTGGTCCTGACGGAATCCCCCCAGACTTATTTAAGTCAGACCCCTCCTTTTGGGCGCCGATACTGGTGGCAGTTTTTAATGCTGCAGCAAAGAATGGCTGTCTCCAGTCTTCGGCAACCTCTACCAGATAGTTCCTGTTTTTAAAAAGGGCGATAGAAATAGTACCCACTGCTATAGACCAATTTCGCTCATTGACTCAGTGGTTAAAGTGGTGGAACGGGTCCTTTTACAGAGACTATCAACTTGGGCGGAGGACAATAAGATTTTGTCGGAAGTTCAGTATGGTTCTCGATCGGGACGTTCCACCGTCGCTCAGTGTCTTAATTTATTTATGATACTGAGTAAATATACTGTTGCTCGTGTCGCCAGACCTGTGGGGACGCTTGTGCTGCGCTTTGAAGGGACGCTGTAGGGGCCTTGACTTCCGGGACTGCGAGGACCAGGGCGCTTTCTGCTGCATTCATCCAGCACACCTGTTTGCTCTTCCCGACCCCGCCTCCCTCAGCTACTCTACGCTTTGCGGCCCCCGCTTCGCGGGTGCCGCTCGTGGGCGCTGACTCTACATACATCGGAGCTGGGACTTTACCTTGTTCGTGTCGCCAGACCTGTGGGGACGCTTGTACTGCGCTTTGAAGGTACGCTGTGGGGGCCTTGACTTCCAGGACTGCGAGGACCAGGGTGCTTTCTGATGCATTCATCCAGCACACCTGTTTGCTCTTCCCGACCCCGCCTCCCTTCTGATTTTCCACTATTACAAGTCCCCCGTCCACACGCGCTAGCGGGACGCGCACGGGACGCAGCCCGGGGCGAAGACCGGGCAAAGAGCGGGCCGTTTGAGGCCGGGCGCGACCGGCTCCAGTTCTCCGTTCCTGGTTTCCACTGTCCCGTTTCATTTAACGCCTGTATTTGGAAAATGAATACAAGAGAAACAAGAAGTAAGACCATGATGGCCACAGGGAAGCCACAAGGTACTTTAGACACTTATTTTGCTAAGGCTGGTTCACTCCTTATTGATGAAATTTCCACCTTAGAACGACGAATTTCTCAAGAAATAGAGTGGGTAAGGAGATCGTCCCTGGGCCCTCTCGCCCGTGTAACAACCCCCGTACAAAGACTTGAACATATATTACCAGATAGCGGGGAAAGGGACAACGACGATGTTGATATGAGTGATATAGCTGGATTGTCAAGTTCTATTGCTACCCATAGTGAGTGTGACATTTCGGCCCCGGTCAATCTCACCCTATTACCCCTACCTTCTCTAATGGCCCCTTTGCCTCCAACCCCATTAAATACTGTCCCACCTTTGACGGAGGCAACTATAGAGACTAGGGTCCACCAGCAAAAGGAGATAAGGCAGAGAGAGAGGGAGGGAGCAATTCCAAAAAGTAAAGAGAGGGCACAAAGCTCGCGAGGGAGAAAGCCAAATCCCACCCCGCATGATGGAAAGAAAAAGGGTGAATCTAAGAAAGGGCAAAAAATGCCAGTACAAAAAAAACCATCAACCCCCAAAACACCAAGGCAGACCCCCCTTAATACCACCATTAACATTAACTCTGAGGAGGAGGATATCACTCTTTCTGATATCCGTGCATTGATGAGGGTAGTGCTTAAACCCTTGGAAGCACGACTAACAATGATGGAATCTTGCCTAAATAAGATTGAACAAGTACTGGGACAACTAACTGTCACCCGGTCACAAGACACCCAAACATTAGAAAGAGGGCTGAGCCTCACCACTCTGAAAGATCAATCAGCCCCTATAGCTAAAGAAACGGCCCCTGTGGTTAATCACACTAAAACCCAATCCCCTTGTCAAAACATTAATTTGCAACCTTCCGATACGGTAGCAAATACTTGTGAAAGCGAAACCCAGGGTAATGCTAATGATAATAATTCAAGGATATTAAACCTGCCACCAGAGGCAAGTCCATATATAATCATACTGGCAGGCATCCCTGAATTGAAGCAATCCGCGCGAGAATCCGCGGAATCTCTTAAAAATAAGGTTATTAACTGGCTCGCTACAAACAGACCCCTTCCTGAAGGCGTATGGAGTGAGGTCCTCATGGTAAGAAGAGTACCATGGCTTGGCTCAACCAGGAAATCTATTCCTGGAGACTGTGTCCTGGTAAACTTCAGGGATCCTTGGACTGTCTCCTATATCTGCAGCTGGCCATACCGTGACAAAGGAACCCAAATTCAAGTCTTGCCGCTATCCTTCTTCTATCCACCCCCTAGACTGGAGCAAGTAGAAGAGGGATGGGAACCAGTAAACAGAAACAGGCCTAAAAGGAGCATTAGAGAAACAGGGATTTTATATCCACCGCCAAGATTAGAGCACCCTGAAGAAGGCTGCGAATTAGTAGATAGAAGAGGGGCCAAATGGGGCAACAGGAAACTTGGGACCCCTCACCACGTGAGAATGCGTCCCGATGATTATTTCCCAACCCACAACAGATACAGTAACCTAGACCTGGTAGACTGACTGAGTATTATGGGCAGGGGACACCAGAGTGAAGATCTGGCCCCAACTCCATCCCAAATTTGCACGATACCTCTCACAGCGGTCCTCACCATCGAGGAGAGCTCTATTCCTGGTGAGAGTGAAATTTTGGGTGCTCCCTTCCCAACCTCTAATAAGGAGTCGGAGAAGGCTCACCGGGGTAATACTCCCACCAATACCCCATCTGGTCCTCAAGTTAGTAGTGGTTCACCTTCAAATTCATCATCAAATAATGCTTGTCCCCCATCACTGAAGCTACTCTCGTGGAATGTGGCGGGACTGTCTAATAAACTCCACTGCCCAGACTGGAACTCATATTTCGAGGCTAAAGATATATGTTTGTTCCAGGAGACTTGGGCTCGGGAGGAGGTGCTACACAGTGCCTTTGCCACCTTTTCCAATAATGCGAAATGGGGAGGCAAAGGACGACCCTCGGGAGGACTTGCAATCTGGGTGGCTACCGACCTGGGATGCACGGCTACCCTACTTCCCTTTGATAAGGAGGACATCTTAGTCGTCCTGCTGGTATGGCAAAACTCAAGTAAGCTTTTGCTGATAAATGTCTATTCCAGACCAGTCTCTGGTATGCAAGAATCACGCACTATTGCGGAGCTTGCGGACGTATTAAGCGAAATCCCCGATGCAACCCCCTTCCTAATCGGCGGTGACTTTAATTGTCACTATGAGCCACTCCTTGGCCCACTGGATGGACTAGCCCACGAAGAGGATGTGCTCTGGTCTATACCCCCACTGATGGCACCGGGCCCAAGAAATTGGACACCCTTAGTTGTCCAAATTACTTCTTTGACATTAAAATATGGTATACGGGCCTGCAATGGTCTGATAAAGTCAGACATCCCCCCGAAACACACATATAATAGAGTGGGTAGGGAATCCAGGCTTGATTACATTCTTGTTCCTATGGCCTCGTGGTCACACATCAGAGATTTTTGTGTAGTCCCTAGGGGGGATAGTGACCACGATGCTTTGGAACTCGATTATAATCTCCCAGGTCTTGAGGATAGGTGTGTGCAGCTACCACTACTTGAGACTGGACTATCTCTCACCAGTAACCGACGATGAGTCAAGTGGGAGAGACTAGTATCTGATCCAGAGAAATTATCAAGGCTTTATGCCCGTGTTGCCCCCTCACTTGCCAAAGCATGCGAATTATTGGAACAAGACATTACCCAGGACACTCTGAAACTGTGGGGTTCGCTTCATGAGGACTTCATCCAGGCAGTGTCTGGAAGTCTCCTCACCACCCCAAAAGGGGTAAATCGATGCTCCCAGCGCCCCTCCTGGTACAATACCACTTGTCGCCAGGCGAAATTGGATCTATTGGCATCACTCAAGGAGGGGAAGGCGCGCGACGAGATTAGGGCCAGGGGATCGGCCTAAAAGCGCCTGATTAGTCAAGCAAAAAGTGAGTGGGAGCATGATAAATGGGAAAATCTCAAGAATGCCCTGGCACGACGTGATTCCCGAGCATTCTGGCGCTTTGTGAACACAGGCTCAGATGCATTGCCATCAGCAATTGAGCCTAATATTTCCCCATTGATGTGGAAGAATCACTTCCAGTCCCTCTATAGCGCACCCCCTGGTGCGAGATCGCACTTTGTTTATCCTGGAAGTAATGAATCTAAGGCGGTCCCATTCACATTAGCAGAGGTTCGCGAGGCAATTGGACGCCTGGCACCAGCTAAGGCACCCGGTTTAGATGGTTTGCCTGGTGATCTATTCAAACACAAACCCGAGGTGTGGGCGCCTTATTTATTGGTACTGTTCAATTGTATCTTAGGTGGTATGGAAGTGCCCAATACTTGGCTGGGCGCAGAGATCGTCCCAATATTTAAAAAGGGTTCGCCTCTGCTCCCATCCAATTATAGACCTATCAGTCTCATTGATGTTTCGCAAAAGCTTTTTGGAAGACTGATACTCAACCGCCTTCAAAGTTGAATTGAGGAACGGGATATATTGAGCCCTTACCAAGCTGGGTTTAGAGAGGGTGTCTCGACCATAGATCAGATCTTTCGCCTCAATCTTTTATATTGGAAGAACGTGGCAATTGAGGGCGGCACCCTATACACGGTCTTCGTTGACCTACGTGCAGCATTTGACTTGGTATGTAGAGAAAAATTATGGGCTGTTCTAAACGACCAAGGACTTCCGCCTGACATCCTTTCAATACTGATTAGATTGCATCATGGCAACTTTGCCAGGGTGAGGTGTGGCAGAGTGGGAGCTTTATCAGAGGGCTTTCCGGTACAAACGGGGGTCAGACAGGGTTGTGTCCTTGCACCGACCCTGTTCTGCCTCTTTGTGGACGGGGTTATTAAATATATATCGGGGATAAAAAACATCGATGCCCCCAAGCTCAATGGCAGCAGGGTGCCTGCAATTATGTTTGCAGACGACACCCTGCTGCTTTCTAAATCCCCCATGGGCCTACAACGGGTGCTGGACGGGTTCTCAAATTTTTGTAGTGAGCGCGGTTTGGAAATCAATGCATCCAAAACAAAGTACATGATTTTCAATCCGAATCCACTCACACGCCCAAACCCCATGATAGGGTCTGTCAGACTAGAGCGGGTCTACACGTTTGATTACCTGGGGATAACGCTTAATCAAAATATGACCTGGGACTCGCATAGAACGAAGGTATATTTGAAATTGGCACAGTCAATGGGCGGTATATCGAGGACACTAGCCAGGTCAACATATAAACCATTGGGCCCACCCCTCCAAATTTACAAAACACAGGCCAGAGGAGCAGCATTATATGTGGGCGAGATATGGGGGCATATAGCTGACCAGAAACTATTGACAATCGAAAACAACTTTATAAGACAACTGGTAGCATTACCCACTAGCACCCCACTTATCCCTCTAAGATTTGATTTGGGCCTTAGGTCAATCACAGAGGAGTTGTGCCTCAAACCACTGACTTTTTGGCGCAGGTTATGAAGCTCGCCAGAATTATCAAGCTACCGGGCTGTACTCATTGAGATTCTGCGCCTTCCACAAGTGACAAAAATACCGTGGTTTAAATACGTGAAGAACACTTTTGAAATCCTGGGAAGATCGGAGCTGTGGCTAGATCCGGAGAATGCATGTTGTAGGACTCCACGTAAACTTCTAGTAAATTCTTATTATGAGCACAAGCTACGTGTCATAGTGGAGACCACACGTGAGGGATCCCTATCTAACCACTTTTTCGCTATAAAAGACAAGTATAGTTTAGAGACTGTTTTAGACGATGTTGGCCCCCCACTGACAAGGAAACTATTCATGCAGTGGCGATATGGCACCCTTCCTCTGAGGGCATACACAGAACATTGGACTAAAATACATACTACGGCTTATTGCCCAACATGTGCAAATTTGCGGGAGACTGATTTACACATTATATTCTTCTGCCCAACATATAATAGATCTCGGAAGTACTGGCTCACTCCACTCCTGAGAAACTTAGGCATCAGGAGGTATCTTCCTGCTTATAGAATTTTAAAGTCAGATCTAGCGGCCCCCACCGTATTTGCTGTTGCCAAATTTTTAACTGCAATGTGGTTTGTTAGAAATCGTTATATCAAGTCTAATATGAGCACGCGATCAATTGAATGATTTTTAACTTATGATTGCTTTTATGTATTCTACCTTTTTGATTGCTCTTAATATGTAAAATTGTTTTATGGAATTTTTATTGTATTCTTTTATGATCCATTGTGATCGAAATAAAGATTATGATGATGATGACTGTTGCTCGTACTGGGACAATTCACCTAGCCTTCATGGACTTGTCATCTGCGTTTGACTGTGTCAACAGGAACAAGCTATGACAGTCCATGAGGCCAATGGGAGTGGAGAACAGTATTGTCAATTTTCTGGAGGACCTGCACATGTCAACTAAAGCTAATGTCAGGTTCTCACAGGATTTGCAGGTCACGAGGGATTTTAATATCAAAAAGGGAGTCCGGCAGGGCTGTATTTTGGCCCCTTTTTTATTTAATTTTTATATTAATGAACTGGACAGTGTACTTAGGGCAACGGGAGCTGATTACCCAAGTGTAGGACGGCGAGGGATTCCCGTCCTGTTATATGCGGACGACGCCGTCCTCATATCTAGGACTGAATTGGGTCTGCAATCGCTTTTAACTGCCTTCTCCAGATTCATGACTGACCGGGATTTGGCAATTAACAATTCCAAGTCGTATGTCATGCAAGTGGGGCAATTGGGGAAAAAGAACTTCCAGTTTAGTGTAGGTGATTCCAAGATCCCCCGCACAAATGTATTTTCCTATTTAGGGGTCCTCTTTGATGACCAGCTCAAATGGGGCCCCCTATTACAGAAGAAAAAAGGGGATCTGGCCAGGGTTAATTCAGCAATTTTTAATTTTGCATCCAAAATAGGGAAGAAACCAACAGGAGCTATGCTGCAAGTGTATCAGGCCAAAAGCCTGGCCATAGTTTGTTATGGCAGTGAAATTTGGGGATACACTATTGCAGAAACCTTACAGATAGCGGAGAATGATTTTTTGAAACGCTTACTATGTGTTCCCCGTGGCACATCTAATTTAGCGGTCCACGAGGAACTGGGGGTTCCCTATTTAAGTGACACACTTGCCTTGCGACCTCTGATTTTCTGGTTAAAATGTTGGTTAAATAAAGATCTTCCTCTCACCCACCTGATCCTAAGAGAATGCATGACTCTGGACAACTCGGCTCGTATTTTGTGGCTGAGATATATTAAAAAAAAGTCTTGATGGGTTAGGGCGGGGGGACTTATTTGCCAACCCTGATGTTATTACAAAGAAAGATGTGGATTCAACCAAATTAGCCTTTTTGTCACTGAGGAAAATGGAAAGGGAAGCTAAGGAGGTGTTGAAACCTAGTGTGTGGACGTATATAATGCTTAAAACAACCCCCATGACGGAGCCCTACCTCAAGGGGTCTCTGTCCACACATGAGAAATTTTTGTTAACCAGGTTGCGGTTGAACCTTTTTCATCTTTTGCTCGCCAGACCCAAGGGTTTTAATAGAGGTCAAGATATAGCGCCCTGCGGCTGCGACGGACAGTCTCCGCAGGATATGTTGCACTTCCTGTTTTTATGTAAAATATATGAAATTCCGCGTAAACGCTTTCTGGTTCCTATTTTAAAAAGAATGAACTTTAGACAGGCTCGACCGGCCCTGGTGTACCTTCAATTATTGAAAGAGGACTGTATATTTTTTATAGTAGGGTTTTTAAAAGCCACTGTTAAATCTAGGAGTTATATGGATATGTAAAGAGTATTTCCTCAGGCTCTTTTTATTTATTTATTCCATGTAATTTTAATTGTTGTATTGGTTGTTATCTTAATTTATGCATTTTTATTGAAACTGTTTTATGTCACTGCAACTTTTATGGTTTGAAAGCAAAAACCGAATAAAGTTTTTCTGACTGACTGACTGGCCTTGTTTAATCATTTGGTCAATTTGTGGAGCAACTCCTGCTTTTACTTCTGGACTCATTTTGAACTGTTGTGTGTTTGAATAAACTGCACCTTCTTTCACTGGATCTACATTTGACATTAGCCCAATATATTGTCCTGTAAAATCCCACACTTCTGGGTTCACTGTGGTTCTTAACTCTTCTGGTAAATCATTTTCAGTCATCAATGAATACATCTCATCTACTTCAGTACCTTTCTTAGCAAGCATCATCTTATATATAACATCTTCATCAGGGGTTGGAAAGCAACACCATCTGGTGTACAGTACATTGTGCAGTTCATACTGCACAATAGATCTCTACCTAACAAATTTACTGGACTGGAATCGCAAACTACAAACCGATGCAGGTCTTTAAAATTCCCGATATGTACTTCCATTGGTTTTGTGATTGGGGTTCTAATCTGTTGGTTCAACACTCCTGCAACTTGTATAGATTCTCCCGAGAGGTTACCCCTTTTTTGGGATGTCTGCTGTTCTCACAGTAGACCGGGTAGCACCAGTATCCAATAGAATAGTGATATCACTACCTTCCACTTTCCCATCAATAAATGGACCTGACTGATCTACCGGCAAGGATGCACCAATTACGCACTCCTCTTCCTCCCCCTCAGGCACCCTCATTGCGCATAGTCCATCTCGTCAGCATTGTTCTGTAAAAAATAGTGTGTAACCGCAGAATTTTTCTTACCACTTTCTCTGTGAAATCCGGTGTTCACACTAGGTCTTTGAGGGTTCACAAAATTGGGCATAGGAGCTGGTGGCACCTGATACTGTGGAGTGACTACCTGCTGCTGCTGATTCATAATCACCTCATTCTGTGTCTGTGGATATACATTTTGATTTGGCCCATTATTATTCTGAATACTCTTCCAATGTTCAAGCTTTCCGCACGCATGACAAGGAAACTTCTTCTTCGCTTCCTCTATTTATTCGCCCTCTTAAATTACCACCATTCGCTGCATGATCATTCCGATTCTGCTCTTTCACCTGACTATCAGTCTGGGTGTTCAACTTATTTTCCTGCTGTTCTGCCAATTTCACTTGTGCCCACATAATTTTCTCTCTTAACGTTCTATTCCTTGCTTCAATGTCGTCTCCGCAATATTTGGCATACTTCAAAATCTCATCTATCATTTTGCTTTGCCAGCACAACATGTGCTGTTGAATCATCTGACTAATCTCCGGTTTCAGACCATACACAAACCGATACACATATCCTTATCACCAATATTCTCAAAACCACTGTACTGCTTAAACACCTGCAATAACCGCTCATAAGATGCATGCACAGACTCATTTGGCTCTCGAGTTGTTCTATTTATTTTTACCGAATCTTTCTCTTTAGGAGGGATTTTCCCTTTCAGAAAAGTAATTACTTGGTGATATTTCTTCATCACCTCCTCTGAGTGTGCTCCTGTTTTCGAATCTTGTGGATACTCCTCACTTAGCCAATCAACTGTGATCTTACACTCTGTCCATAAGTCAGTTGGTACCACAATATTCAAACAAACCATCCAGATCCTTCAACAAAACCTTCTAAACTTTCACATACCTCTCAACCTGTTTGTACCACTCAATGGGTTTCTCTCTTAATCTAGGAAAATCGTTTATAAGTGACAAAATATCCTGTCTGCTTCATGGAACCTGAACATATCCACCACCAGGAACCTCTCTCATGGGACACAATCTCTCTGCCTTTTCCGATTCTTTTAATAGGAATGCAGATGATGCTTCCTTTGCTTGTGCTTCCTCCTCCTTTCTTGTCCACCTAGTTCTCTACTTGTCAATGTCTGCCCACTTTTGCAAAATATTCATTAACTCATTTACCTGTAGTTTCTTACCAGACACATTCATATTCTCTAAATCCTTGTCAGTAAACTCCACTTGATATGGTTTCTGTAACAATTTTGATCTCCCTCTATCTACTTCAATCTATGAAGCAAGCTCTGTCAGTCTCTCATGAAACAATTTAGCATTTCTGGTTATACTCCTACGAATAAACAACAACTCTTCTTCCTTATAATGGTTCAACCTTTCTATTCCCACATTTCCAGCTATCATCTCTTCCAATCCCACTTTCAATCTGTAAATATCTAAGATCTTTGGTGTTGAGCTTCGCTTTTCTATTCCCTGTGCCCATCTTTCTAAATCTTCTGGAGTGACCGCTGTTGATCTTCTGGTTCCTAAAGGTACCATAGACCCTCATTCTTTCGAACTTCTGGGTGTGGCTCTTTTTGGGGTTTCAATTACGTGTTCTCTTATAGGGAGATCCATTAATGAAATGACTGAATCACACTCACTGGCTTGATCATCAGATATTACTATCTCTTTTTTAGGATTACTCATAGGAGTTGTTACAGCTTGGGGTTTTGGGGAACTTATTTTATCTCCATACAATGAGATAACAGGACCTCTAGTCACTGGTACTGTTAATGCTTCAGGATTTAAATTCAACTTACTTATTTATATTTATATTTAATGCTTCTATTCCTTTATCTTGAAGCACCCTATTAACTGATGTATCATGTAACATTTGAGGTATTAAGGGTGTTACCATTACCGGTGCACTTGGGGTGACTCCACTGGGTCCTTCTTGATACAGTGGAGGATTTTTTGTTAAAACGTCCACTACCAATTCGTCATCTAACTCATCATATCCTGTTACATTCATGTGTTTTGTTTTTTCCTTACACTTGCTTCCCAACTGTTCCTCAGCCATTAACACTGGATATAAACCTTCAGATACCATAGCTCTTCTCCATTGCTTCATCTGACAGTCACGTGACTCATGCAAATACCTGGGAAAAAATTCTCTATAACTCTTTCTGCATTTTTCTCGTTCATATGACTCAGTCTCCCATTCTTCCAACGCCTCATACTGAGTTAAAGTAGGTCTTGGTTCCAAATCATTCATCCTCAGTCTCAAATTCTGAAGAATTCTCCCATTAAATGTACCATGTTCAGGAAAAGCTAAAACTCCATCACCTTTTGTGTATTCTATCCAATTCTCCAACCATACACAAGTATGATATCCTCTTTCCAACATCATAAAGGAAGCAGGTGTTTTCGGTGGCGGAATAGGAATTCCCTCTGTAGTCAACACAGGCTTATCTTTCTTTTTTTTTTAAAATAACAATTTTATTGAGAACAAAATCTAGAACATTGCAGCAGTCATGACACTTAATTAGCACCTACACAGGCAAAGTATGCATTCGGGCATTAGAGACGACAAGTGAAACACCCAGGGCAGTAAGCATTGAAACAACCCAATTAGTGAAGCATTCCAAAGGTAGTTACATATACATGTTAGGATCAGGGGGCCCCCCGCACACAGTATACGATTGGTGGCCTTAAGAATTCAGGTCACCGCACTTGCCCTCATTTGTTCCAGGATAGCCTGTCTCTCCCTTCTCAGTTCCACCGTAGGAGAGATACAGATGTCTCCCCGATATTTATTCCAACGTCCTCATTTGTGATCCCACTTCCTAGGGCAACCTCGACTCTTGTAGACCGTTTTCTCTACCACCATAGCTAGATCCATATCAGTGGCCCAAACGCGCAGCGGCGGCATGGTGGCTACCCCCCACTTCTGGGCAATATTCCTTTTAGCAATGGCCCAACCCACCGCCGGCCACTCCTGCTCCGCCTGAGTGAGGTCGGTATCTTCCCACACTTTAAGGAGGCAGAGCTGAGGAGAGGGGGTGATGGGCTTACCTATGGACCTCGCCATCTGTCGGGTGACTTCTGTCCAGTAGTGCTGAATAAGGGGGCAAGCCCATAGAATATGTAGAAATGTACCCGTCTGGTGACAGTGTCGTAGGCAGAGCGCGTCTGGACGTCTTCCCAATTTACACAACAGTGTAGCATCAAAATACACACGGTGCAGAACTTTGAGCTGAACTAGGCGGAGTTGCATCGGTATTGCCACCTCCCAAGGGGAAGCTAGCGGGTCAATCCAGTCTTCGTCAGCCATTTCTCCCAAATCCGTCTCCCACCTGGCCCGTAATTTTCGCATAGGGTCGGTACGATTATTAATTAACTTCTTATACGTCAAGGAGATAGCCCTGCGGTCCATTGGATCCAGCAACAGCCTGTCCTCCAAAGGGGAGGAGTCTGGAAGGGGTGCACCGGCGGGAAGGGTGCCGTCGATAGCATGGCTAATTTGAAGATATCGATAATGCTCTGAGGGTGCGAGCTGGTATTTAAGCTGAAGCTCCGCGAATGACGCCTTCTTGCCTTTAATCCATACATCCCCCACAGTCGAGATACCAATAAGGTCCCATTTATCGAAACCTGCGCAGGTGCTCAGCCGCCCCAAACAATCAGGCTCCCAGAGTGGGGTGGCCTTAGTCAGCCGTCCATACCAACCCATGCGTCGCTGGAGCGTGTGCCAGGTTTCCACCGTCCGGGCCGTAGGGCCAGTCAAGCCCAGTTTTTTAGGGCTTGAGTACAATGCCCTGTTATAACCTCCCTTCCCCAAAAGCCAGCGATCAGTATGGAAGCTAGGATCATCATGAGACCCGAACACCCACTGGTTGACAGCGATTAATTGTGCTGCCTGGTAATAAAGGCGTAAATCCGGCAATCCTTTCCCACCGTCGTACCAGCCCATAGTCAGTTTTTGCATTGCGATACGCGGTGGCCCAATATCCCATAACAAACCCCGCAGTGCTGCCTCAATCTTCAAAAAATAGGATTCTGGAATCGGGATGGGCATATTCTGTAGAGAAAACGGGGGAGGGTTAGCATCTTAAAAAGGGCTGCCCGGCCCAGGAGTGTGAGGGGCAATGTCTTCCAATGGACCACATCTGCCCTGAACCGCTGCAATGGGCCTACTAGGTTTCGCTCGTGAAATAGGGATGGGTCCGATGTTATGAAGATGCCGAGGTATTGGAAACCCTGCGATGCCACCGGAATGTTATACCCCCTCGGACTATGCGGCGGGTCACCCCAGAGGGGGTACATCTGGGATTTAGACCAGTTGATCTGGTACCCAGAGCGGGCCCCAAAAATATGAAAAATATGAAGTACCCGACAGACCGAGCGCGCCGGGGAAGCCAGGTACAGCAAAATATCGTCCGCATATAATGAAATACGGTCTTCATGATCTGCTGTCCATTTAAGGCCCCTGATTTCAGGGTCACTCCGGATCCAGACCGCGAGTGGCTCAAGAAGTGGCGACAGTGGACAGCCCTGTCTCGTGCCACGGTATAGGGAGAAGGAGTTCGAACGGTGGTTGTTAACTGATACATGGGCCGTGGGCAAGTTATATAGCAGTCGGATCCACCCTATCAGCCGGGGACCCAATCCCACACGGGCCAGGACAGCGAAGAGATACTCCCACGCCACCGTGTCAAACGCCATTTTGGCATCAAGCGCGAGCAAAAGTGCTTCTTCTTGGAGTGTTGCAGCACGGCCCAGTGCCCCGTGAACACGGCACAAATTACATGCAGAATTACGGCCTGGCATAAATCCCGACTGGTCCGGGTGGATCAGTGCAGTGAGATATGGAAGCAGACGATTGGCCAGCAATTTGGCCAGAATTTTGGCCTCGACTGAGATCAGGGAAATGGGTCGGTATGATGCACACTCCTCCTCTGGTTTGCCGGGTTTGCGGATGACCACTATGGTAGCGGTGCGGATATCGGCTGGGAGGACGCCAGTCTCATAACACTCATTATACAAATTCAGCAAGTGGGGCGCAAGTTTCAGAGCCATAGATTTCATGAGTTCTATCGGGATTCCGTTGGGGCCCATGGCCTTGCCAGACCGGATATCTCGAATGGCTTTTTGAATCTCCTCAATTGAAATCTCCACCTCCAGAGCCTCCTTATCTTGCTGGGAAACACAGCGCATCTCAATAGTGGCAAGGAGGTCTGCCGCCATCGTGCCTGCGAGTTCTGCGGCGGAGTATATATTTGCTCATAATACTTTGCAAACGTTTCGGCAATGTTTTGAGGGTCAGTGATCAGCACACCATCCGGCCCTTTGATCGCGCCCACCCACCGCGCAGCTAATTCTTTACGTTCCAGCCATGCCAACAATTTACCGGTGCGTTCACCCAGCTCGTATATTCTGTGCCGGGTAGCAAGGGTGCGTCGGTTGGCATCTTCATAGAGAAGTTGCCTATAATCCTGTCTCTTAACATTAAGTATGTGTTGGGTCTTGTGGGTAGGGGTATGCGAAACCCCGTGCTCGAGGTGTAGTATCTCCGCCTCCAACTCGCTAACTCGTCGCCTACGTTCAGTCTTGTGTCCCACAATCATGGACAACGCCCGTCCCTTGAAGGCTTATCTTTCTTAAAGAAATTCTTAATTTTCTTTATTAACGACATTTTTCTCTTTTCTCCATACATTCTAGATGCACGATATATGAAAGAATATTCCACAAACCCTTAAACTCTTCTATCAGTGCGACTCCAGCAGTCAAATCAGAGTCCAACATACACATTTTCATCGACCAATCCTAATGCGGCTTCAATCAATCAACCAATCAGACGCAGGCTCACGCTTGTGGTCTGACCAATGCCAGCGCGGCCTTTCGTGACGACCGTATTACTCCTTACTACTGACCCCTCCTTTACAATCTGCTTCTGTCTTACGCCCGCTGTTTCAAGGAATTTCCAGCGCGGCTCTCTGTGACGTCAGTACAACTCCGGCGAATGACCCTCCCTTCACAAGGTAATATGAAAAATGTATTTCTTAATACTTTTCATTAAATTCTTTGTTAATAAGTACATAAAAACATTCACTACTCTGCCTGTTCCGATAAACAAAGGATAGATTTTCGATTTATTCTGGAGTTTCAGAATTACTCCTCTTCCGCTGCGAGTAAAAACCTCTGTTTACCCTTCATTCAAGCTCGAGAGAACCTGTTACTCCTTCAGTGTTACCCTTACTAGGAAACAAGACCAAAGTTCCACCAGCGAACCTTCTGCTACCACTGACTCTCAACTTTTATACAAAATAGTCCCTAATTTAATACTGCCAGCCCTACGTAGCTTCTCAGTATTATTCCAACAGACGAGTAACCTCGCTGCAGTATGGCTTCTGTCACCACCCGCTATTCATTTCCCGGGAATTCTGGACAACATAAAACAAAGACGCTAACTATTTTGTTAAACATAAATCAATGATCAATGCTTATCATCAAACTTGTCAAAAATAACCATAACTCTGCTACCAGAAAACTGATCCAGCGGCGTACCAACAACAGATACTCCAATACCATATACTCACCTGGGCCCATAAACACACACACAATTGAGTAAAACCGCTGAAGTCAAAGATTATGATTTTCCACAATGTAAGATTAGTTTTCTTACTCTTAACTAACCTTTCACTGGTCAAAAAGTTATTTCCTCTGGTCGATGGACCATTAGTTCAACTAGTTGATGTTGAAGATTAACACTAACTCTATCTTATTCATTTAGAGTAAATAACCACAGACTCTGGAAAGTTTTAAATCTTTATCTAAATTTCAAACTCATGTGAACCATCTCAAATACACAGTGCATTCACCATCATCCTTAGGAGAGAGAATTCAATTAATTATTCATCAAACACATACTTTGGACTCATGCAGTGATCAATGCTCAGAAAAGGAGAGGACAGAGAGAAAAGAACATCGCAAATAATGTGAAATTATAATTACCAAGAATGTTGTGAAGACCAACCCCCTGGCCAAAGGGCTGGTAAGGGTCCCCCGGGAAAGATCAGGCGTGAAAGACTTCAGGACAGGATAGTTGACCTCTCTAATACCGATGGTTGTTTTGCACCCCTCTCTGACACTCTCTTCCTCCTCGAGATTCTTCCACGATCTTCTTATCTAACCCAATTAAATTAGGATAGAAGGTTCTGCATTCGGCTTCTTCATCAGCATCTCACAGCATCTCTCTCTCAGCATCAGCATCTTCCGCTACAAAGACACCATCCCAAGCTCTGCATATCTTCATCTCATGTGCGCTCTAACTAACTAACTAAACCCACTAAAGTTTCAATATCGTACAAATTCAAAATCTAATTTGTCCGGCAAGGGGGGAAGATCATCGCACCATGCTTATATGTCACTTTACTCAGTTAAACCATTGTTCACAAACCCATCCCCTTAATTTTTATTCATAATTTTATTTCCTATGTTTCATTTGCAACATTGAACGGACGTAATCCAAGTTTATCCTATGGGATATATAAGCCTTGTAATAGTAAAAAACAAATTTAAGGGTTTTTACACTGCCACTACATGTCCAGCTTTTAAATGCAACGCACCCCGCCCTATGGACTGTTTAAAGCCCACCCTAGCAGTGTCTTATATGTTTTAAAAAGGAAAGTTTAGGCCGGACGAAAGGTTTATTATTCCAGGTTGAAATGGCAGTTTAAAACTGAATAAATAGGCTGCAATGACAGACCTGAGACGTGTTTTAAAATGTACTTGAGTGGATAGCACAAGTAGTGCTGCAAGCTCACTACTAGCATTTAATGTACAGGTCCTAGGTGCATGTACTACCTCTTTAGTAAGGACAAACAAGTAAATTAAATGTTCCAATTGGGTTTAACCCAATTGTGCTATGTTTAAAGGAGAGAGTACAAGCACTCTAGTACTGGTTAGCTTTGGTATAGTGTGCAGAGTCCTAAAAGCCAACTAAAAAGGGTTCAGAAAAGAGGAGGGTGTAGGCAAAAGGTTTGGGGATGATCCTACAGAGCGGTACAGGTTCAACAGCCTGTTTTTCTGGAATTCCTCTTCTGAAGGTCTTCTGAAGGTGGTCTGGCCTTTGTTCCCTGGTGCCATAATGTATATCCTGATTTGTTCTCAGAGTGAGTCCTTTTAGCTGAAGGAATCTGAAATTCATTTTCAACAGTAAGATGAATCAAACAACTCTTGTTAAACCTGTAATCAAAATTGTTTTTATGTTACAAAAGGTCTGGTGAATAAAGCGCTCTATTCAAGGGATGTCCTCACTTGAATCTCGAGGCTTCATCTGCCATTCAGATATAGAAAAGGCATTTTTCTGTCAGCTAACTGATACCAGCAACTGCATATGAGGACACGCTATGCTAATGAAATTCCATGGTTTAGCATACAGAATCTTTTAGAATCCGGATTGCTCTAATGGTCTCTCTAAAGAAGCACTTCCTGTTACTTATTTTTAGTATGCACCTGGTTAGATGTCTCAGTAGAATCATAACTATCATTTTTTGAAGGAGTGTTGTTTGTTTTACCTGGAAGATCCCTGTGTCTTCGTCTGAACCCTCATCAAAATGATTATTTCCTCATATGAAGTGACCTATGCAAACCCAGCTCCACTGTTTCAAATATCTGTGAGAAATTATAGAGTTACAAAGGTGAACTAAAGCTTGTCTCAAGTCCATTGGCTTTCCACTCTTGGTCATATGGGATAAGACCTTAGTGAAGAGAGTACCGATCTATTGATATATTTTTTACTGCCACTTGTTTTAAATTACTTGTGTATGCAAACTCTGTACTTTACTCTATTTTCTTAAAATTCAAAAACTGAGTAATCAAACTAAATCTATACAGAGGTGAACTTCCAGTTACTTTTTTCAGAACACATATTCCTTTTGTTATAGAGACTTAGGAATCTGTGGTTAGATACATTTTCTACCAGAAAAGGCGTAATCGTACGTAAGTTACTTGTTCATCTGGTGTCGAATGACATTGCATATAATCAAACCATCTAGGTGCCAGTAAGACTCTATTGTGTTTCTGTGGCAGGATAAAAGGTGTGAAGAAATTTTAGGTAGACATTTTCTGAAATCAATTGCTCTCAAAGAATTGAGGTTAGCCACAGGGTTATATGTGATTCCATAGAAAAACGATTACATGGAATACCATTACTGAGAAGCCATTTCCCCTAAACTATTTAATGGAAATTTTCATAGTGGCATTCACCATTACATAGAAACCAATTTATAAAATTACTTTTTGTTCAGAATTGACTTTTGCATGCTCGCGTGACGTTGCAGCGCAAAGCGCTGCTCGCCTCGGCGAGATTCATTGTGACTGAGGAGTTTCAGAAGGGGGCTTGAAGCCCCGACCCTCATTTCCATTGGCTGGCGTCACCGTTTATGCTAAACGGTGGCCTGCCATTGGAAATTAGGGTTTTTGGTGGACACCCTTTTGCCTCCGAACCGACCGGGTCGCCTGCTTTGCGTCTGTTGCAAACCACTTTCTTATCTTTACGGAGCCATGTGTTTCTAATTAAAAACACATGGCCCCATAAAGATAAGAGATCGAGCAGACTGATAGATTATGACACTGAAACTCTTCACGTACACTGCTGAAAGAGGAGCCTTCTGGGCTGAAAATACGCACGTTTTTTGAAGAACACACAGCATCGCCAATTCACTGAAATGCAGCCATATCGATCACCAGCAGCTGAGATCAATTCAAGCATTCCTTCCATCATTTTGATGCTTTTTGCATTTATTTTTACTGGCATGGGAAAAGCATCTATTTTAAATAATGTATTTTTCGCATAAATTCAGCAACCTACTGGCCACCAGAATCGATACCTTCAGCCTCCCACAGCCCTTTCCCCTGGTATTGATGTCTTAACCTCAGCTAGAGAGGCGTGTCTGAATATATAGTCTTCAACAAGGAAATGCGTGTCCTGTTTCCACTCCCGCGCTGTTTCATGCGCAGCACCCACGCGCTGGCTAAGACCAGTGCGCCGCAGCCTATCTGGTCCTTGCCAGAATGACCAGGGAAACCGCAGCAGGTGCAGACAGGAAAGCAGCTTAGTGTGTGTACACGAAGGCGTGCAATGAATGGCAATAGCGGGCAGGGGAACCGCGGTGCAACCTGGGAGACAGGAAAGATCTGCAAAGTGCTGGGGTGCGCAGGAGTTGTGGAAAAGAGGTATCATAGCAAAGGAGTGGACAAAACAGAAAGACGGGAAGCCTTGTGATAGCGGGATCTTCATTACATTATTGTTACAGTAGCCCGCTGTAGGCTTCTCGACCGCTGTACATGGGAGGCAGGGAGGGGGGTTGCAGGAGAAGGTAGGAGTTGTTGGGACGTTGGGTAGGAAGTACATGACATGAACAACGAGGAATAAGGGTGTTTTCAGCGTCACTGGAATTATTTGATTCTGGAGCCGTTCCGCATAATTATGGATTAGCACACTTGCCACATAATCCGTCATCTGTCGCATAATTAGGTGATTTCAGCAACAACAAAAGATGTTTTGAGCGCAAAAAGTTTATATCAAAAGATATTTTTTAAAGTGAGCCATACATGGTGGTGTGCCAGATTCTTGAAAAAGTTTTAGTCGTTGCCTTTCAGTTACTGATTGTCGTACTCGGGTGTTACATGAGTACTAATGAGGTGAAACATTGTCCATGTAGTATAATATGTGTTAAAATGCCAAAATAGCAGAATTTTACTGCTACATAATGTGCATCATTATGCTGCCATATTTGTCATTTCTTGTCTTCTAAATTAGTCAATCCTGCTGCATAATTAGGCCCACCACTGCTGCATAGCTCCAGTGGTCGGTAATAAGACTGAGAGGCAGACATCATGTCAGGAGCTGTGGAATGCTCCTACCAATCACACCACGATCAAAAGAATAGTAAAGAGAACAATAAAACATCTTTCATGGATTGAAGATAAAGCGTGTGTTGCAAAGAGGTCACATGGGTGGATCATCCTAAACTCCTACTCCAAACAAGGCCACCAGAGTTACCTTGACCTCGGCTACTCACGTCATATAAAACTGAAGTTCCTCAAATACAGACTAGGCGTGTTACCATGCACACGCCACTTTCCGCAGTGGCTGAGGGTTAATGGGGGTTCCCTCTGTCGCCTATGTGGCAAGGCATCTGAAGACATGGAACATTTGTTGTGCTCCTGCGAGAAGCTGTTGGAGGAAAGGAAACGGTTACTGAAACACCACTTCAACCACCGTGGAATACGCTCACGAAGGCAGGCAGTTCTTGCCTGTTTTACACCTAGTGACCCGCAGTTGAATTGTAGCCTTGTGAAGTTTTTGAAGGTGGTAGAAACAAAGATGCAGAAAATTGACCGACCGTCATATTCTTAGAGGCTCTTAAAATAAGCAGATCCCTATTTACATTGTATCAACTATGGAAGGTGGAAGAAGAGTAAATACTGGAATTTGTCCCCTTGCCATAAAACACAGAGGACATTTAGAACAATACGTTTACTATTTTAACTCTATCGACATATAAAATCTTATGAACTTTTTAAAAGGAATTAAAAATACAGTTACTACGTGAATGTAATTTTATTAAGTGATGAATAATGTATTGTGTACACATTAGTGTTTTTTTATTATTATTTCTTTTTAAGGATGAATTGCAATGGTTTTAATTAACTATGCTAATAAACTATTACTTACTTACTTACTATGTCATACGGTTAGAAATGCAGGGACAGGCCCGAGAGTGGTTCTCTCTCCTCCACAATCTCATAATTAGGGGGCTGCCTCTTCCCCCACTCCTGCAATCATTGACCTAAACTGCTACCCTCTGCTTTACTTTTTTTTTTTTAATTAGTTGATTTTCGAAACCTCAGTGTACATGCATACAGAACACAGTATTTCAAATGCTATTATCAGTGCTTTTGCTTTAAGTTTGGTACCCCTCGCCTGCCCTTGCCACCCTTGGTCTCAGGGGGTAATGAGGGCTGTGGTTTAAAAAATAAATAAAAACAAGCATTTGCAATGCAATAGGTCTCGCATTCACGCAAGTTTAAGCTATTGGCATTGTAAATGACAATGCCTTTATTTATGTTTTAAAAACAAAAATAAAATGCATTGTTATTTGCAATGTCAATAGCTCAAACTCGCGTAAACGCAAGACCTATTGCATTGCAAATGCTGTTTTTTTAAGGTGTAAATACAATGGTTGCACCCATCCCTGAACCCTAAAAGCCCTTCCTACCCCTACACACCACCATCCATGAACCATAAAACCCCTCACTAACTTTATACTCCACCCATTTCTGAACCCTAAAACCCCGTAGTTATAATTAATCCCCAACCCTCTTTGACTGCTAAAAACCCCTTACCATAGCCAAGCCCCACCCATCACTGAACCCTAAAAAATCCTTCACTGCCATCCATGACTCCTAAAACCAATCACCACCCTTAAACTCTACCCATCCCTGAACCCTAAAAAACCCTTTCTACATCGAAACTCCACCTACGCCAAATCCTTAAAACCCTTCAACCCCCAACACTCGACCCAATCCTACCATAACAACTATTTACCAACCCTAATCTCAACCCAGTACTGAACCTTAAAAACCCTCACCAGCCCTAAACTCCACCCATCCATGAACCCTAAAACCTCTCAACACCACTATACTACAACCATTCCTGAGCCCTAAAACCACCTCACACTGCTAAACTCCACTGATCTGTGAACCCTAAAAACCCCTTACAAACCCCTTACCACCCCTAAACTCCACCCATTACTGATACGAAAAAAAAAGCACCAGCTCTAAACTCAACCTACCGCTGAACTCTTAAAAACCCTTTGCTGTGCTTAAATTCCAAACACTCTTGACACCTAAAACCCCCTGACCACCCCTAAACATTAGCCATGCCTAAACCAAGAGACCCCTGACTAGTCCTAAACCCCACCCAAGTTTGATGTAATTTTAGATTTTTCCATAAAGTTATATTTCCTTTAAAATGTTTTTTCTTTTAATTTTAATTTATTTGTATTACCTTAAAATTTTCTTTCCATAAAATGGCTTTCCATGATTTAGTTTCCTCCAATATGGTTTCTCAGTTTTCGTTTTTCCATTAATTCACATACATTATAGACGCAGTCCAGGATATGATACTCTGAAGATATTTGTTTGGCAATACTCATGCAATAAAGCATTCTGGTCCCAGTCTGGATTGTAAGATGGTGCCATGTGCTTTTAAGGCTTCTATAGTCGATCTCAAACAACAGTGTTTTTCTAATTCACTGTTTGAGAGTTTCTTCTTTTTGTATTTACTACCGTTGAATAGCTATCAGTCATTCTGAATGGAGACAAAGTGGTGATGATTCTGTAGTGCAAGGTAAGCTTGTAACGTTTTGCTAAGGATGAACCTGGCAAGGAGTTCAGGGTCTCCTGTTGAATATCCTTTAATAATATATTTCAAAAGATTTCTGGATAGCATTGATGTAAATATGTAATTTCACATAGACTGCCTGCTTTTCTTTAGGATGTGTTCATCAAAAAAGCTTTCAGGTGTGAAAAGAGGATACATATAATGTTTGGACAAAAGATTTGATACTAGAACATGTTTTAAAGAGATATTTCGGTCTCCATAATTGTATTTCTTAATTTGATTTCTAGTAACCCTATTTGGCAGCATTTAAAAAGCAGAACTGATTTATGTCATTGGCATAACACGGTCACCTAACAAAAGAACTGTCAGGTCTCTGCTGAACAAAATCATTTTTTACTCATTGCCTTCTACTCCTCTATTACACAATGTTAAAGAGGGAAAAGTGAAGTTTCTTTTCACATCATTTTCTACTATGATACCGTTTACCACTTTTCACAGACTCTTTCATCTAATTTCTTTCATTTTGCTTGCAGACAAACCTTTTTTGTAGTCCTGGTGTTGACATGAGCATGAAGGCAAGACATGAGTAACAATCAGGTGAACCTAATAGTCTTCCTGGAGAAAATTGGATCTCACTTTGCATAGTTTATTTTCTAGCAAATGTAGTGTACCATCTCTTTCTTAATGCTTCCTCACCAGCTCATGGGACTGTTGATACCCTCAATGTAATACTGGCTATCAATGTTGTGAACTTTTTTTTAATCTTTATTTTGCATTATCTCAGAAACAAACAATAACAACATTGTTGTACTGTTACGCTTCCCCAAGCCACTTCTGTAACTTATTTTGCGAGATTTCACCACCCTCCACACACTCAATCCCGGAAGGCTCACCGACTGCGAAAGATCCTCACCGAACACCACCCACGGACAGTTCTCATGCAGACTCTGCCGTAGATCCTTCACCATCGACAAAACCCCCACAAACGCCGAAGGACTGCCTGACGCACGCACTGCCGATACCCTGACTTTCATCCTCCTCAACGTGTGCTCCCTGCACCGACACGCCGTAGAGATCTGGGACCTGATCGACACCCTCTCGCCCGACATAGTCTTCTTCACAGAAACCTGGTCCAACGCCTCCTCCGGCCCGACATCACCATTGCCATCCCCGATGGCTACAAAATCCAGAGAAAGGACCGCCCCCACCACCCACGAGGAGGATTCGCCATCGCACACAAGACCCTCTCCAACTCTCCACCTCCAGCATGAGTGACCCACACTCCAACACTGAACACCTCCACTTCCAGATCCAGACCAGCCCCATGACCATGCTACGTGGCACTCTCGTCTACAGACCTCCGGGACCTTGTACCCAGTCCACAACTACCATCGCCAAGCTCGCTGCACCCCACGCCATCACCTCCACGGACTACATTCTACTCGGGGACCTGAACTCCCACCTCGACAACTGCAATGACTCCGACTCCACCAATCTCCTCGACAAAATCGGACTGAAGCAGCTTGTCAATATGCCCACTCACAGAGCTGGACACACCCTCGACCCTGTCATGGTAGGAGGGGCACACATCTGCTTCAGCCACACCACCCAGCCCCTCAGGACAGACCACCACTGCATCCATTTCACCTTCAACACCACCACCGCACCCGCGTCTGCCACGAAGGAACTGGAGCAAGGTCACAGAGGAACTCCTCAACAGCACCCTCCTCCAAGAGCCCCCCAGCGCCACGACGGACACCAACTCCGCAGCTAAAGAACTTCACCGTTGGATCTCCTGCTGCGCCGACAAGCTCGCACCCCTCCGCCACCCCGCCAAACAACGCCTTCTGAAGGCCGCCTGATTCACCACAGAGCTACAAGAAGCCAGGCGCTCCTGCAGACACCTAGAGAAAACCTAGCGAAGCCAGACAACCACGGAAGCACGGAAAAACCACAGGAACGCCCTGAAGGAATACCACCAGCGCATAAGGGACGAAGTCCAGACCAACGCAACCAATACCAAGGAACTGTTCAACGTCATACAGCAGTTCGCCAGACCCCCAGCGAAGCCACACCCTCCGAAGAACTTTGCGAGAAGCTCAGCTCCTACTTCCATCTGAAGATCAAGGTCCTCTACGACACCTTCAGCGAACAGACGCTGGACACCACCACCCTCCCCACCGCCGCCGATAAGCCAAGCGTCATGACCTGGAATCCCGCCTCCGTCTAGCTCATCACTGTGACCATGGAGAAAACCCACTTAGGAGCACCAACGGACTCCTGCCCATCGCACATATTCCACAGGGCCGCCGTCGCCATCGCACCCGAACTGGGAAGGACCATCAACGCCTCCTTGTGATCCGGCGTCTTCCCAAACGTCTGGAAGCAGGCGGAGGTCAAACCCCTCCTCAAAAAACCAACGGCCGACCCAACGGACCTGAAAAACTACCGGCCCATCTCTCTCCTCCCCTTCACGGCCAAAATCACAGAGAGACTCGTAAATGCCCAGCTGACCACTTTCATCGAAGAGTCCTAGACGACTGTCTGGATTCCGCAGCAACCACAGCACCGAGACCGCCCTCCTCGTCGCCACGGACGACATCCGCATACAACTCGATCAGGGACACACTGCGGCCCTCATCCTTCTAGACCTCTCTGCAGCCTTCGTCAACGTCTCACACCGCACGCTCACAGCCAGACTCCCTCTCTTCCTCTCCGAACCCACCGATATCAACTGCGGAGTACCCCAAGGATCGTTGCTCTGCCCCACGCTCTTCAACATCTACATGGCCCCCCTCGCCGCCATCGTCAGACAGCATGGGCTCAGCATAGTATCCTACGCCCGTGACACCCAGCTCATCCTCTCACTCACAAAGAATCTCAAAGTCACCAGACTCTGCTTCAGAGAAAACTGAGTCCTCATCCTCGGACCTTCCACCTCCGCCTTGAACAACACCTGGTGGCCCTCTGCCCTCGGGAATCCACCCACCCCTACAGACCACGCACGAAACCTCGGCGTCATCCTCGACTCCTCCCTCTCCATGAACCGCCAGATCAACGCTGTTGCTTCCACCAGTTTCAACTGTCTGCGCATCCTTCGCAAAACTTTCAAATGGATCCCCCCCGATTGCAGAAGGACCGTCACCCACACACTCATAACCAGCAGACTGGACTACAGCAATGGCCTATATGGCGGAATCAACAGAACTCTTCTACACAAACTCCAAACCATCCAGAACGCCGCAGCCAGACTCGTCCTCGGGACTCTGCGCCACGCACACATGACCCAACACCGAGACCTTCACTGGCTCCCCGTCGAGAAGAGGATCATCTTCAAACTCCTCACCCACACCTACAAATCCCTCTACAACATCGGACCCAAATACCTCAATGAGAGAGACTCCTTCCACGTACCAAGAGGAACCTCCGCTCCGCTGACCTTTGACAGAAGTCCCCCGCATCCGCAGAAATGGAGCAGGCGGGAGAGCCTTCTCATACATCGCAGCCAAGACCTGGAATCAGCTCCCGTTGAACATCAGTCGCTCCCCAAACCTGCATGCGTTCAGAAAGGAACTCAAGACCTGGCTCTTCGACTGATCCGGAGCTGCACCCAACCCCCCTCCCCACCCATAGCGCCTTGAGACTCTCACGGGTGAGTAGCGCGCTTTATGAACCCCCTGATTGATTGATGTGGTTGTTCTCGATAAGGTCTTTCCATTCATTGTAAGTGATCTTAGTAACACAAAAGTCTAGTATAGAATACATGTACATGTGTGTACTTTCTTTGTTGGAGTTATCATATGTTATGTTATCAGGGGTTTTGTTAAGCGCTCAGCTACTCCAGCAGAGTGTCCCGGCGCTGTCAGACCCATAACCGTAGAGCTCCAGCAGGGGATAGAGAAACTTATTGGCCAAACAGCCATGTTTTGAGCTTCTTTCTAAAGGCCAACAAGCTCTCACTCTTTCTTAGGGACAATGGGAGGGCATTCCAGGCCCGGGGCGCAAGATATTTAAAAGACCGCCCTCCGATCCGGGCGCGCCTAATTGCTGGGACCGTGGTGAGAGACAGTGACGCCGAACGCAAGGCTCTAGCTGGCAGATGAAAACCGATCCTCTTCCTCAAACAGAGGGGGCCAGTGCCATAAAGGGTCTTAAATGACATAGTAAGCGCCTTGAGTTCAATGCGCCTCTGAATAGGCAGCCAGTGAAGAGACTGCAGCAGTCCCATAGCGTGAGAGCGGTGGCCAAGGCCGAAGATCGCACGAGCGGCTGAATTCTGCACAACCTGCAGGCGTGAAAGAAGGAGCTTCGGAAGACCCAGATACAGGATATTGGCATAGTCCAACCTAGATCCTATCAGGGCCTGCACTGTAATTTTCCTATGGGCGATGGAAAGAAGGGGAAGAAATTTTCTAAGCGTTTTTAGAATCCCAAAGCATTGACCGACCAGGCTCAAAATCTGAGGTTTAAAAGTAAGACAGTTATCCATCTTAACACCGAGATTTTTAGCCACCGAGGCCACATTGGAAGGGGGAAACCTATCCGCCGGCCACAAGGACATCCAACAGGGATCCGGAGGACAACCGAAGAAAAGAACCTCGGATTTATCCGAGTTGCATTTAAGCTGATTGCATTGGAACCAGGTAAAAACCGCACCCAGACAGCTTTTAATGCGGTCTCCGTTAAAGTCCATATCTTTCCCGCAGGTGAACAGAAGCTGGGTGTCATCAGCATATGAGACAATCTGGGCACCAAAAGACAACCAGCGCCGCCAAAGGGCACATATAGATATTAAAGAGAGTCGGGCTTAATATTGACCCTTGAGGAACTCCCACATCCAGCGGCGGCACTGCCGCGGAGTACGGAGGGGCCCAGACTGTCTGTTGGCGGTTGGTCAGAAAGGACTTAAACCATTTGAACACCGTTCCTCCAACACCAATCTCCACAAGACGCGCCAATAGGCGGTCGTGAGGAACGGTGTCAAACGCCGCCGAGAGATCCAGCAGCACCAACAGTGCCTTCCCCCCGGAGTCCTGAACTTCCTTAATGGCCTCAACCACCTCCAGCAGAGCCGTCTCCGTGCTCATATTCGCACGGAAGCCGGATTGAGTATAGTGCAAAACACCATGGGACTCAACAAAATGTGAGAGGACAGACTGAACGTGCTTTTCTGCCACTTTAGCCAGGGCAGGGAGCAGAGAGATGGGTCGGTAATTAGAATGAATGGCATGGTCCAGGGAGGGCTTCTTCAGAAGAGGAATGACCATCGCCTGTTTCCAGGCAGACGGCACTATCCCTGTTTCCAATGAGCAGTTTAAAATTGGGTTAACCATAGGGTTAATAGCATGAGTCACTTTAGCTAGAAACTTCGCGGGACAGGGGTCCAGTGGAGAGCCAGATCTCATTTTTGAGAGAAATTCCAGAGAGACTTGAGGTTCAATAGGAGGAAAACTCATCAAACTGGGCATTCCCGGGTCAGACACATCTGACTGGGTTTCAAGACAGGGCACTCCCCCCAGCGCAAAAGATGGAAAAGTTGCCTGAATGCTCTTGATTTTATTGACAAAAAAACTGGCTAATTGCAGAACCCAAGGTTCCGAAAAAGAGCACTTAGGTGTGATGGCAGCTGGTGCTGTGAATTCTTTCACAATCGCGAAGATTTCTTTGCTGGTGTTGGCGGCCTCCTCAATCCTTTGAGCGAAGTAGGCTTTTTTGGCCAGATAAATTTCCTTATGATAGGCCTTGGTGCAACACCTATAGGCCTTCTTCAAAGGATCCAGGTAGTTTGCTCGCCATGCTCTCTCGGCTTTCTTACACAGCCTTCTGCTGGAATTAAGCACATGCGTAAACCATGGGGCAGACGCTCGCGAGGATTTCTTATAAGACCGCCTAGGCGGGGCCAAATCCTCCAAACACTGCACAAGCCATGCTTGAAAACGGGCTAGGTCCAATTCTAATTCGCCTGTAAGAGAGCAGGGGTGGGTTAGCCGATACTGATCAATCATTTCCGGTGTTACTCGATGGAAAGGACGCGACAGCCGGGGCTGACACCCGTCATCTCTACTCGTCACAGTAGTTATAGACTGGATATTAAAAGTCACCAGAAGGTGGTCGGACCATAACACAGGAAGGGGGGGCGCAACTGTGACAGAGGAGGTGGAAAAAATCTGATCCATTGTATGCCCTTTGTTGTGAGTGGGCGACACTACGTAGGGTAAAAGGCCCAGAGGAGTGGTAATATCTAAAATTTTGATAGTATCTGCAGCATCCGCATTATCGAAGTGAACGTTAAAATCGCCCAGAAGAATGAAATGCTTAAATTGAACACTCATAGCCGAGATCACTGCGTCCAACTCCTCGTTAAATGATCCCACAGGGCCTGGGGGTCTGTAAACCAGCAAACCCGCGCAGGATTGAGCGGGTGAAAGTGTTAGACAAAAACCCAATGCTTCAACCCCACGGATGTCATCAGTGGGTATGATGGAACACTCAAAGCGTCTGTAAATCACCAGTGCCACTCCCCCTCCCTTGCCTTTGCTCCGATCTTTCCTTAGTATAAAGTAATTAGAGGGCAGGGCGTTAACTACATCTGGGCCTGATGCTTCGCCAAGCCACGTTTCAGTGAGGAAAAGGCAGGCGGGCTTAAAATCAGAGAGAAAGTTAAACAGATCCTGAGCATGTTTGCTCGCAGACCGAGTGTTCAGAAGGGCGCAGCTGAAACAACGTTCAGCTGAGCTCCGCACCGTTGTGGCGATTACATGTTGGCTAGGCTTAGCGACGTCTGTCTCCGTCCACCCACCCTTCAATGACCACCCACACCCGGTGCAAGGAGATTTACCTCGAACGGAGAGGTCATGGACACTACAGACACTATTCCAACGCAGTCTTAATGCTAGTAGCTGTAGGGCGGTGTACTCTTTGATTCCCCCGTGGCAGAGTCTCTCTGGGTCCCCAGCCCGTCCATATCCGTCCGCATCCGGGACGCTGACGGGCGCAGACGGGCTTTCCTTAGGCGCGGGAAAGGCGCATCCGCTGTACGCGTCCGCTGCGCGGAGCCATCCCCGTCTAACTTTATACTTCCCGCCCGTGAGGCAGCAAGCCTAGTCCGCCGACTAGCAAGCCTGCCTCACCAAAGATGGCCGCCGTCCCAGTGCGACTATCCCGCTGCTCGAATCGCCAGCGAGAGGGTTGCCCGGAGAGCACAGCAGGAAGAGGGCAGGGGAAGAGCAGCGTGACCCCCAGACCAGCAGCAGGCGACTCCACTGCCCCAAAGGTAAGAAGCGAGTCCCCCCACAACAGAGTAAGAGAGAATGCAGCAGGAGATCTCCCGGCTTTTCGCCTCAGGAGAGGAAGGCAGTGTGAAGTAGCAGCAGTGAGACAGTAAACAATACACAATACAAAATAGGTTAAAATAGAACTTTAAAACAGCGCGCTAAATGTGCAAAAAAGCAGTTAGCTACGAGCAACCAAAGAGAAGCTCACTCCGAAAGGCAGCCGCCCCGGGAGTCTCAATGGCAGAGGTCTGATCTGAGCCCAGCGAGGAAGCTAACTTTATACTTCCCGCCCGTGAGGCAGCAAGCCTAGTCCGTCGACTAGCAAGCCTGCCTCACCAAAGATGGCTGCCGTCCCAGTGCGACTATCCCGCTGCTCGAATCGCCAGCGAGAGGGTCGCCCGGAGAGCACAGCAGGAAGAGGGCAGGGGAAGAGCAGCGTGACCCCCAGACCAGCTGCAGGCGACTCCACTGCCCCAAAGGTAAGAATCGAGTCCCCCCACAACAGAGTAAGAGAGAATGCACCAGGAGATCTCCCGGCTTTTCGCCTCAGGAGAGGAAGGCAGAGTGAAGTAGCAGCAGTGAGACAGTAAACAATACACAATACAAAATAGGTTAAAATAGAACTTTAAAACAGCGCGCTAAATGTGCAAAAAAGCAGTTAGCTACGAGCAACCAAAGAGAAGCTCACTCCGAAAGGCAGCCGCCCCGGGAGTCTCAATGGCAGAGGTCTGCCCCGGGAGTCTGTTCCTGGTTAGCGGGTATTATGGCACCGTTTTAGTGTAGTCTAACTTTACATCTGCCCATATCTTCTACCACCTTTTTATCGCTTTAAAAAAAAACCAATTATGTGAATTTCCTCCATTTGATAGAGACTTCTAACCACAGAAGTCTTACCTTTGAATTTCCCAGGTGTCAGACTGGAACCTGAAGATATATAAGCGCCACCTAGGCACTGACATATGTTATTTTCTTTCCGCACCAACCAGCACTGATCCAGAGAAGAGCTACTCCTCAGTTACTGTTTGACTGGATTATTTTGACATTTTGCCGAGTGTTTTTGAGGTTTGTCCTCCTGGTGTGAAGTTATGTCATCTAGAAAAGCAGGATTCAAGCCCTGCTGAGCTTGTCAATGGCCGATGTCGGTGACGGACCTGCATCATGTCTGCCTGGGGTCTGCAGCCCAACCACGACCCACAGTCGTACTCCAATTACAGCGCCATAATCCCAAGGCCATGCGGGAGCGGTCCCTCAAGCTCATGGTGGCCCGGTGTGTGACTCCATGTCATTCAGGGTCCCGGTCGAGAGTAAGTTCCCGGAAGCGGTTGCGAAGCCAAGGTCTTTGTCCCAATCCAAATCCTCGGGACAAGTAAGTCGAAGCACAAGAAGTCCAAGATCTTAGACTTCTCCTCGTCCGTCGGCTGATGAGAGTAGGGAGCATCGACATTCAAGGCCTGGCTCAGCGGTTGAGCCTGTGCCTTGGCCGACTCTGCGTCTCCCTGACTTTCCAGGAGCCAGAGCGACCCCCGCCCACTTCAAAGAGTTCTATGAGGCCATGTGACTCATATTTGAGTGGCCCGATCCCTCCGGCGTGCCTTTGGGCCCATGGGGTCGGAGAGGACCACCATCTGGGTCTGTGCCGGCGGCTCTGGCTCCAGTGGTCCCCCTTGCATCCATTCCTGGATCCGGACCGTTGCCTGTCGTACCAACTTAACCTACCCTGATGCCGGTCCTGATGCCGATGCTCCCGGCGCTAGCGGCGCCATCCCCATTCTGATACCTGACTCCGGCGCCTACAGGAGCCTTGCCTTCTTGATCGGAGCCCGAGCCCTAGTCCCATGGGCTAGGACTCGGGGGGGGGGGGGGGGGGGGGGGGAGCGGTGGGTGGATGGATGAATGGGGGAGGTCGCTGGACCCTGGAGAAAACCATATGAAGAAGACCCTAGCAGGGACTGATGTGAGGAATTGGGTGAAGCCAGTCGACTGGATACCTCTCCGGATACTGGTATGGTCTCTCTCCCTACAGTGGCTGCGGAGAAGGGAGCCCCTTAAACAATGGTGATCGGTGGGGGGGCTAAGGTTCTTGACCTTCAGTTGCCCTCAGTAGCTGTCAAGACATCTTGACAGAGGTGCTGCAACCGGGAGTCTCCACATCTGAACCACTGTTTCCGTTCATTGTTGCTCTCACTGATGCCCTTTTGGGGACTTGGTCCAAACTTAACACAGGGGCTTCTTGTGAATAGGACGATTGCCTGCCGTAACCACCCCACTCCAGGGGACCTGAACGTTCTCACCCAACACCCTATCCCAGAGAGCTTGGTGGGTCAAGACTCAACATCCCATGGCGCATTCCCTACTGCCTCCACAGATAGGGAATCCAAGAAGATGGACTCCTTAGGAAAGAAGTTGTTTTCTTCCACCACTCTGGCATTGTGGACTAAATACCACTTGCCTTTTAAGTTGTTACTCCCACCCTCTGTGGGACATGGTTGCGCAAGTGCTGCCACAGCTCCCGGAGGAGGCCCGGGCCACTAGACTGTTGCAGATTGGAGAGATGCAGCAAAGTTAACTATCCGCTGTGGACTTGACACGACCAATTCACTGGGCAGAGCGGTTTCATAGACTGTGGCCATGAGGTGCCACACCTGGTTGAGGATGACTGGCTTTTCGGGGGATGTCCAGGCATTCTTTATGGACATGCCCTTCAATTGCAGCAATCTTTTCAGAGACAAAGCAGATTCGGTGCTGGAGTGCTTTTAGGAGAGTCGGGCTACGGTCAAGTCCTAGCGCCTTGTTATGGCCCCAAGTCGCCTTTCACTTATTTCGTGGCTATACAAGGGGCTTCTGACCACTTTGGTTCCCTTCTAGCCTTGCTCCCCAACCTCTACGTGGTCAAGGGTGCAGTTTCACAGACCTCATGGGTTGGGTAGCCAGTAGTCTGGTCAGTTCACCCCCGTCCTCCCCTCCTCCCCCACAAATAGCCTCCAAACCCTCCTAATTGGCCCCTTTGCCACCATGTACATCCTGTTAGTGGCAGAGTTCGCCATCACCTGCCCCAATGGCAGTCCATTACATCAGACAGGTGGGTTTTGGAATTCATCTGACAACCCCTTCATGCCACCGTCTCACGACCAGCTGACGGAGGATCATCTGTCCCTTTTTCATGAGGAAGTCATGGCTTTCTTGGCCAATGGAGCCGTAGAGAGGTTTCCGGTGCCAGAAGTAAGGTGAGGTGCTATTCCTGCTACTTTCTGCTTCCCAAAAAGACAAAGGCCTATTGTAAATCTATGGGCCCTCAACTTCTTCCTCAAGAAGGAGAAATTCAGACTTCTTAAGTTGGCTCTGGTCTTGTCTGCCCTGGACCCAGGAGAATGGATGGTAGCTTTGGGCTTGAAGTATGCCTACTTCTACATTCCTGTCCTGCCTGCCCACTAGTGCTATCTGTGGTTTACGGTAGGCCACGAGCATTTTCAGTTCACCGAGCTCCCCTTTGGCTTTACGAGTGCCCCTCTGGTGTTCACCAAGGTGATGGCGGTGGTTGCAGCTCATCTCCGGAGATCGGGGGTGCTAGTCTTCCCATGACTCGATGACTGGGAGGCGGGCTCGCCCCAGGCTGTCATCACCCACCTTTAGGCTACGGCAAACCTCTTGCTCCTACTGGGGTTCACTATCAATATGCCAAAGTCACACCTGATTCCCTCTCAGATGCTCCCTTTCAACAGAGCTGTTCTGGACCCAGTACAGTTTTGTGCTTATTCTCCTGAGTTGCGAGTCCAGGATATTCAGGCTATGATACCAATGTTCGAGCCTCTATCCTGGATTTTGGTTAGGCAGACCCTGAGGCTGTTGAGACTCATAGTCTCTTGCATCCTGTTGGTAACTCATGCCCAGGGGCATATATAGGCTCTGCAGTGAGAGTTGACGTTTCAAAGGGTACAGCATCAGGGGAACCTCTCCAACATGGTCCAGATCTTGGAGCAAACTGATCTGCAGTTGTGGCTAATGAGCCACAATTGGGTCAGAAGCAGACCCCTCTCCCTTCCCCCAACCAGATCTCACAGTAGTGACAGATGTGTCACTCATTGGATGGGGCGGCCATCTGGGAGAGGTGGAGCTTAGAGGACTCTGGTCTTCGGTGGAATCCGGACTTCACATCAACATGCTGGAACTCAGGCTGATCCAACAGGCATTGAAAGCTGGTGCAGGTGTTTACGGTTAACACCACCGCCATGTGGTGCTGCAACAAACAGAGCAGTGTGGGGTCGTGGACGCTTTGTCAGAAGGCCCTGGACATGGTTGGAACAGCAAGTCATGTCCTTGATGGTTCAACACATGACAGGTTTCCTGAATGTCAAGCTGGACAAATTCGGCCTTCGATGCCAAGTGGACCACGAATTGCGTCTCCACTCTGAGGTGGCGCAAAGTCTCTTTCAACAGTGGGAAGAGCATTGGTTAGATCTGTATGCCTCCGCCGAGAAAGAGTAATGTCAGCAGTTTGTGCTCTGGATTATCCAAAGCGGATCTCGCTTGGAGATGCTTTTTATCTTAAGTGGAGCTCAGGCCTCCTGTATACCTTTCCACCCATACCACACTCATGGCCGGAGTTCTCAAGTAAATCAGGAACAACTGGGTCCAAGTCATCCTTGTGGTTCCGGATTGGGCATGGAGAATCTGGTATCCCGAGTTAGTGATCATGGCTAACGATCCTCCAGTCAGGCTTTCTCTTTGGGAGGATCTTCTGTTGCAGCAGCCAGGGACGGTTCACCACTCAAGCCTGTCTACTCTCTGCCTTCTTGCGTGAAGATTGAGCGGCAACTGTTGACAGCGTTCGACCTTCCTCCCAAAGTCTGTAATGTCATCTTGGCGGCCCTCCACCAAGATGGTATACCCCTGGCGTTGGGAAAAAATGTATGGCATGATCTGTAGGAAAAGACATTGATCCCCTTTCTGCCCCACCTTTCTGAAGTCTTACTCTTCATTATTTCCTTTGCCCAGCAGGACTCTGCTCTTGGCACTCCTAAGAGCTATTTATCTGCTCTGTCTGCCTTTTTGTGGCTGCTTGATCAACCCTCATTGTTCAAGTCACCAATTGTACATAGGTTATTAAAAGGTCTTGTCCATCTCTTTCCTCCTTCACCATTTATTATGCCTCAGTGGGAATTTAACCTGTTTTTGACTTTTTTAATGTGTGTTCCTTTCGAGCCTCTCTATAATTGTCCCCTTAGGCTTCTGACAATTAAAACAACCTTTCTTGTGATTACACCTGCTCGTAGAGTGAGTGTGCTGCAGGCCTTGTCATTCAAGCTGCCTTACCTCTCAGGCTACCCTGACAAACTGGTGGTTCCCATGAGGGCCTCCTTTTTACTGAACGTGGTCACCCCATTTCATGTTGGCTAAACCATCACCCTGCCTTGCCTACCTTTTAGACTCATCCACACTTCTCTGAGGAGTAGTGACTCCACCGTCTGGACCCAAACAAAGCATTGTCATTATATCTGGACCGCACACAGCAGTTCCAGGTGGATGACCAACTCTTCTTGGGGTATGTTGGTGCGAAGAAGGGTTTGGGTCATGCAGAAGCGGGCCATCTCTAGATGGGTCATACTGCATCAAAATATGCTACGGACTATCCAAAAAAAACACCTCCTGAAGGTTTGCAAGCTCATTGCACCAGAGCTAAAGATGCGACCACTGCATTTGCACACGGAGATTCGGTTTGGGGCATCTTCCAGGCAGCAACGTGGGCTTCTTGCACACGTTCAGCAAACATTACTGTCTGGACAGTCCAGCCCATAGAGATGGCCACTTTGCCCGTTTGGTCCTGCATGACTTCCTTGTGTGAAATTGGTGCACAGACCCACCTTAAGGGAGGTGATGCTTGTGTATCTATTCAAAAGTAAGGAATCTGTGGCTAGAAGTCTCTAACAGATGAACATATTACTTACCTTCGGTAACGCCTTATCTGGTACACTACATCTAGCTGCAGATTCCATATTGACCCACACATCCTCCTCCCTCTGCTAACGGATTTCTAGAGACCGGGCTAATCCCTTTCAGGGCATCAGTTTTTCCACACCATTGGTCAGTGTTCTTCAGGGTTCTATGCTTCTGGCAAGGAATGTCATGAAAAGAAACCTGACATCAGCGCGCCTAGGTGGCACCTATATAGGTGGCGTGGATGTCTCTTTCGGCACAGAGGACGCCCACGACGCTCGCGGACCTGAACAATGCCACCTCCTAGCGCGCAGGGGTACTGCTAAAAAAAAATCTTCCGGATCCAGTCTGATGTCTTCGAAATTCAAAGGTAAGGAATCTGTGCCATGATATAGGTTCTACTAGATAAGACGCTACCGAAGGTAAGTAGCTTGTTTGCTAGCGCATACTCCATTGTGTCACTAACCCACAAATGGAGGGGTTTTTTGGGGTTTTTTTTTACAGAGTTTTATATAACGTGAACTTGACCGGAATCGGCTATCAGAGCGCTTTACATAGCACCAGTTGCATTACATGAGGACATTAGTTACGTTTACTCATCCAGCAAATAGCAGTGCGTCACTTTGCCGACAGTGAGGCCAACTGGAAGGACTTAGATTGTATTTTTTTGTAACAGTGTTGTCAACTTGAAGTCGTTTTTGACAAAGTTGGATAGATCATTTTTGGGGGATTTCATCTCTTTTTACTAGAGAAAAACAAGACGGTTCATATATTCTTAGAACCCACACCATCCTATAACCTTCTTTATTAGAAGTCAATCAGTTGCTGCTGTTTTACTCAGCTGAGTGCTCGTAATTTAATGTTACTGTGGTTGCACACGGAGGCTGGTCCTCTCTCTCCCAGAACCCTGCTCATCTCAGTCATTCGCCCTCTGCTTACATTTTTCATTGGGCCCTGCCGATCTGCCTGTGCCCTAGCCCCTCTTAGTTCTATCACTACCCATTACTGTACTTTGGAGTCAGTTGATGACTGACAAATGTATGTTCAGTGAGGATAGGCATCTAATCCAGTCAAAGATCTTATCTTGCAAATGCCTTAGAGTATTGCATCAGAGAAATTATGTAAAATACAGATATATTCCGAATGCATCACTTCTTAAACCACATAGTATTTCTCCTAAGAATCACTGTAATGAGCCTCCAAGAAAGAGACTGCAAATCAAGAGAATACATAATCAATCAGGTAAGCCTCTGCTTCAACTGGAAAAACAAAATTGGAACACCTTCACCAGCTGTTAAAATGTTGTACTAGTTTCGGGTGGCAACAAGGACAACATCAAGATATATGTTATCACATTCAAGCCTCTGGATATAGTACCCTTAATTACTTTACCCACAGGCTCGATTTCTCCCTAATGCTCTGCATCACAACTTGACATCTAGCAAGGCACACTAGATAATATAGTCCGGTAGACTGTTTAATGCTTGCATCATAAAATATGTAAGTACAATCTTGTCAGCCGCTATGACTTTGTTAGTGGAAATGAGCCACGAGGACGTGGAGATCTGGCCAGACCTTTAGTTGTAAATGTGAAGAAAAAAAAATATTCTTTGTCGTTTTAAATATTTAAGTAGTATTTTCTAGTATTGAAATATTTTACCAAACTTTTTCTAAATATTATTGTGAACTGATACGTCAGATACAACTGCAAAATGCTTGGGGGGAAATCTGTTCGGTTGCAGGTATACAGGTTTAAAACTGCACCCAGACATCGAGAACGTTCGGGGTTTGTCAGTGTTAAAAAAATCCAACAACCTGAAAGCCTACCTTTCATGGACGTTTTTCCATCCTGCCCTGAAATGAATAGGCTTCGCGGACAGGGACTGGCTTCCCAGGGAGATCAGCACTCATCAAGCGCGCAATAATTGGAGTGGCCAAGACGTATTTTAATGCACACTAAAACTAAATGCTACTCTTAGGAAATTGTACAGTTTAGTTTCCTGGCATTAGAGTAAATTGGCACCTTTTTCTGCTATCGACACAAGTTCCCCACTATGGTCCATGCAGTTCCCTCTTTAGGACTGGTTCTAGCGTGTCAAGGCTCAGGTGCAGATTACTCTCCATACTCTTGTGTTAGTGCACAATCTTATTAACTCAGTTCACTGGTTCTCACCCAGTGAGTCTCTTTCCATTCATGAATGGTCCGGTGCTTCATGGGTGGCTGCTCGGCTTCTCTGATATCCGCTGCTGACCCTTGGACAGCCTGAATGCGAGTTAGTAGGTTATCTCTGCATCCTCAGCTGTCGTGTGTGGGTGATATGACTGCATTCATGGAGGGCCGTTCTGGGCAATGCTGGATCATCTCACCGCTTGTCTGGTCCGTGCTCATTGCAGCCTTTCTTCGGCTGTTCGGATCTGCATAGGTGCCGCCACATGAGGCTGTGTTTGAGCAGACGGTAAGGCCTCATACCGACCTCGCTGGCTAGATAGACCACAGATCCAGGAATGCTGAGTTTTGTTCGTGCAGCAACTTTGTGTCACACTACGACTTGGTGCAGGGGCTTCAGATCATGTTGTGATTTCAAAATTTGGATGCCGTGCATCAAGTCATGCTGCAACTTCACTGAATATGTTTAGCGACTAGGGTCACACCGCAGCTTTGCTATTCTACACCTGGCATTACAATGGATAGTCTGGAGTCTGCCAATTCCAGTCAGAGTATTTCCTTCATTGGTCATAGAGAACATGGAAAAACCAAATGGGGCAATGGGTTCCACTTTAGTAGTGTCAAAGCAAACAGGAGAAGGTTATCCCCTGCCTGTACTTTCAGAACCGATTTGATGCGGTTCTTCTTTAAGGTGTCCTTTCCACTTTGCTCTCCATAAACTGCCTTTGTGTCGAGTGAGGCTACTCATAGCGGTGTAGTTTCTGGATTTGAGCTCCCACAACACAGACGCAAAGAGGTGTGAGGTTTTTTACACCTGGCAGTCATCAACCAAACTGAGTGTTCAGGTAAAGACAAATAGGTGGGCCTCAATGAAGGCATTCTCTTTACCTTACACAAAAGAGTCTGAAGTCCCACACGTCACCCCCACAATCTGCTACATGGCAGTACTTCAAGGAGAAAATCAGAAGCTCATTGCTAGTCAAAAGGCATATAGAATTACTAAAGAAGCCTTTTTTCCTTGCCCCTCACTTCATTGTATTGGTCTCCTCCCTCCATCTTCAGGAATGTCAGCAATACACTTCCACTGTCTGGGAAAACAGCTTCACCACCATGCTGTGCAAAAGGTCTGTCAACGGCATCCAAAATGGACCGCATATGCCTCCATGACTCCGGTTCACTTACACACACTATGCATGTACCATGCAGTCTGCACACACAAACATGCACATATATACTTAATACTTAAGACCCTCTGCCTCACCCACAACGCCTACTAAGGCCTGGGCCCGTTGGGCATCAAGGCCTTATTCCAACAGTATGTGCCCTCGATTAACCTTAGGTCAGCAAAAAAGAATCTCCTCACGGTTCCTAGTTTCAAAAGACTGAGATGGGGCGGGAGAGCTTTTTCTTTTGCTGCTGTCAATGCGTGGAACTCTCTACCGGATGTTCTTTCGGGGCAACTATCTCACACACTCTTTCGAAAGTCCTTAAAGACCTGGTTGCTCCCTGAGAGGTGGGTTTGAGTGGGGTTATGTCTGCCTGTATATTGATTTGTATTTCAGCGCCTTGATGCCCTTGGGCTAAGTCTGCGCTTTAAAAATCCTCTATTCGCTCATTCATTCATTCATTCATATAACAACTCTAGGACCTTGGTAAGCACGTAAAAGCAGAACTTAGCACAAGTGAGCTAGTTGGCCTCCTCTTCAGTGGCACAGAGAAAAAATCCAGGTCATAGCTATGGATTCACAAAAAACAGGATGTAGGGGCATTGGTCCTCCGTCTGTACAATGAGGGCATGCTCGGTGAACCCTCCAAGTCACAGGACATTATCTGGACCTCACTCATCTAAAGGGACAGTCCCAGGCCTTTTCACTCACACTAGAATATGAGGTTAAGGCTTAAGTCAAAAGCTGGGATATCAAGTACACGCATTAGGCCCTCAGGGCAGGGGCACTTGACAGTACACCAAACTGGATATTTCTCTCCCAACATTTACTCTATATTGTTAGCCAAACATAGTTCCTTTGACTACCCTCCTTCGTTCTTCTTACATCAGTATTGTTGGTAATGTTAGACTGTAATATGAAGGACCTGTCCCTACCATCCAATAGTTCCCTGATACCCTCAATACACATATATTCACTATTTTCAGTATTTTCATAACATACTTGTCGAACAACAGCATTTCTGTGCCCACATGATTACGATTTCTCTTATGAAGGCAACACATTGATTATCGAGCTCTCTATTAAATGGAATAATCTGATGATCATAATATTATTTAATGAAGAGTATTTAGTCCGAATAGATGACTCTTTGCAGACTAATCAAGTGCATTAAGTTTGTAATCTTCAGGGAGGACTCCCGATAAAATTAAACAAAGACACAAATAGCTTTCGAAATCCTAATGAATGACTCTTAATGAAAAACGAGTGCAAGTCTATATCCTTCTCAAGTGTGTACATTGTTAGAGTTGTGTGGATGTTTAACAAGGACATCCTTGCCAGCTGCATAATTCGTTTTTCTTCCTATATTCATGGGAGGTCAAACTGTCCATCTAAGAGAATTTTAAGTAATGGAGGAGAATGAGTAGCAAGAGCACACCCATACCCTCCCACTTTATTGTATGCTCCTGTGGGTGCTCTAGCTATTACATTTTGGTAAATTTGATCACCAAAATATTCTGAATACTACTGCCTTTTGTGCTTGCCTTTTTTCTATAATTTTAATGATATCGTGATACAGATTAAACAAAGAGTTGTTATTCCTGATCAACAAATACAACGGCTAAACAATATGTTTAGTATTACACTGAAATATACTCGGGGGGGGGGGGGGGGGAGCGCGGTGGGTGGATGAATGGGGGAGGTCGCTGGACCCTGGAGAAAACCATATGAAGAAGACCCTAGCAGGGACTGATGTGAGGAATTGGGTGAAGCCAGTCGACTGGATACCTCTCCGGATACTGGTATGGTCTCTCTCCCTACAGTGGCTGCGGAGAAGGGAGCCCCTTAAACAATGGTGATCGGTGGGGGGGCTAAGGTTCTTGACCTTCAGTTGCCCTCAGTAGCTGTCAAGACATCTTGACAGAGGTGCTGCAACCGGGAGTCTCCACATCTGAACCACTGTTTCCGTTCATTGTTGCTCTCACTGATGCCCTTTTGGGGACTTGGTCCAAACTTAACACAGGGGCTTCTTGTGAATAGGACGATTGCCTGCCGTAACCACCCCACTCCAGGGGACCTGAACGTTCTCACCCAACACCCTATCCCAGAGAGCTTGGTGGGTCAAGACTCAACATCCCATGGCGCATTCCCTACTGCCTCCACAGATAGGGAATCCAAGAAGATGGACTCCTTAGGAAAGAAGTTGTTTTCTTCCACCACTCTGGCATTGTGGACTAAATACCACTTGCCTTTTCAGTTGTTACTCCCACCCTCTGTGGGACATGGTTGCGCAAGTGCTGCCACAGCTCCCGGAGGAGGCCCGGGCCACTAGACTGTTGCAGATTGGAGAGATGCAGCAAAGTTAACTATCCGCTGTGGACTTGACACGACCAATTCACTGGGCAGAGCGGTTTCATAGACTGTGGCCATGAGGTGCCACACCTGGTTGAGGATGACTGGCTTTTCGGGGGATGTCCAGGCATTCTTTATGGACATGCCCTTCAATTGCAGCAATCTTTTCAGAGACAAAGCAGATTCGGTGCTGGAGTGCTTTTAGGAGAGTCGGGCTACGGTCAAGTCCTAGCGCCTTGTTATGGCCCCAAGTCGCCTTTCACTTATTTCGTGGCTATACAAGGGGCTTCTGACCACTTTGGTTCCCTTCTAGCCTTGCTCCCCAACCTCTACGTGGTCAAGGGTGCAGTTTCACAGACCTCATGGGTTGGGTAGCCAGTAGTCTGGTCAGTTCACCCCCGTCCTCCCCTCCTCCCCCACAAATAGCCTCCAAACCCTCCTAATTGGCCCCTTTGCCACCATGTACATCCTGTTAGTGGCAGAGTTCGCCATCACCTGCCCCAATGGCAGTCCATTACATCAGACAGGTGGGTTTTGGAATTCATCTGACAACCCCTTCATGCCACCGTCTCACGACCAGCTGACGGAGGATCATCTGTCCCTTTTTCATGAGGAAGTCATGGCTTTCTTGGCCAATGGAGCCGTAGAGAGGTTTCCGGTGCCAGAAGTAAGGTGAGGTGCTATTCCTGCTACTTTCTGCTTCCCAAAAAGACAAAGGCCTATTGTAAATCTATGGGCCCTCAACTTCTTCCTCAAGAAGGAGAAATTCAGACTTCTTAAGTTGGCTCTGGTCTTGTCTGCCCTGGACCCAGGAGAATGGATGGTAGCTTTGGGCTTGAAGTATGCCTACTTCTACATTCCTGTCCTGCCTGCCCACTAGTGCTATCTGTGGTTTACGGTAGGCCACGAGCATTTTCAGTTCACCGAGCTCCCCTTTGGCTTTACGAGTGCCCCTCTGGTGTTCACCAAGGTGATGGCGGTGGTTGCAGCTCATCTCCGGAGATCGGGGGTGCTAGTCTTCCCATGACTCGATGACTGGGAGGCGGGCTCGCCCCAGGCTGTCATCACCCACCTTTAGGCTACGGCAAACCTCTTGCTCCTACTGGGGTTCACTATCAATATGCCAAAGTCACACCTGATTCCCTCTCAGATGCTCCCTTTCAACAGAGCTGTTCTGGACCCAGTACAGTTTTGTGCTTATTCTCCTGAGTTGCGAGTCCAGGATATTCAGGCTATGATACCAATGTTCGAGCCTCTATCCTGGATTTTGGTTAGGCAGACCCTGAGGCTGTTGAGACTCATAGTCTCTTGCATCCTGTTGGTAACTCATGCCCAGGGGCATATATAGGCTCTGCAGTGAGAGTTGACGTTTCAAAGGGTACAGCATCAGGGGAACCTCTCCAACATGGTCCAGATCTTGGAGCAAACTGATCTGCAGTTGTGGCTAATGAGCCACAATTGGGTCAGAAGCAGACCCCTCTCCCTTCCCCCAACCAGATCTCACAGTAGTGACAGATGTGTCACTCATTGGATGGGGCGGCCATCTGGGAGAGGTGGAGCTTAGAGGACTCTGGTCTTCGGTGGAATCCGGACTTCACATCAACATGCTGGAACTCAGGCTGATCCAACAGGCATTGAAAGCTGGTGCAGGTGTTTACGGTTAACACCACCGCCATGTGGTGCTGCAACAAACAGAGCAGTGTGGGGTCGTGGACGCTTTGTCAGAAGGCCCTGGACATGGTTGGAACAGCAAGTCATGTCCTTGATGGTTCAACACATGACAGGTTTCCTGAATGTCAAGCTGGACAAATTCGGCCTTCGATGCCAAGTGGACCACGAATTGCGTCTCCACTCTGAGGTGGCGCAAAGTCTCTTTCAACAGTGGGAAGAGCATTGGTTAGATCTGTATGCCTCCGCCGAGAAAGAGTAATGTCAGCAGTTTGTGCTCTGGATTATCCAAAGCGGATCTCGCTTGGAGATGCTTTTTATCTTAAGTGGAGCTCAGGCCTCCTGTATACCTTTCCACCCATACCACACTCATGGCCGGAGTTCTCAAGTAAATCAGGAACAACTGGGTCCAAGTCATCCTTGTGGTTCCGGATTGGGCATGGAGAATCTGGTATCCCGAGTTAGTGATCATGGCTAACGATCCTCCAGTCAGGCTTTCTCTTTGGGAGGATCTTCTGTTGCAGCAGCCAGGGACGGTTCACCACTCAAGCCTGTCTACTCTCTGCCTTCTTGCGTGAAGATTGAGCGGCAACTGTTGACAGCGTTCGACCTTCCTCCCAAAGTCTGTAATGTCATCTTGGCGGCCCTCCACCAAGATGGTATACCCCTGGCGTTGGGAAAAAATGTATGGCATGATCTGTAGGAAAAGACATTGATCCCCTTTCTGCCCCACCTTTCTGAAGTCTTACTCTTCATTATTTCCTTTGCCCAGCAGGACTCTGCTCTTGGCACTCCTAAGAGCTATTTATCTGCTCTGTCTGCCTTTTTGTGGCTGCTTGATCAACCCTCATTGTTCAAGTCACCAATTGTACATAGGTTATTAAAAGGTCTTGTCCATCTCTTTCCTCCTTCACCATTTATTATGCCTCAGTGGGAATTTAACCTGTTTTTGACTTTTTTAATGTGTGTTCCTTTCGAGCCTCTCTATAATTGTCCCCTTAGGCTTCTGACAATTAAAACAACCTTTCTTGTGATTACACCTGCTCGTAGAGTGAGTGTGCTGCAGGCCTTGTCATTCAAGCTGCCTTACCTCTCAGGCTACCCTGACAAACTGGTGGTTCCCATGAGGGCCTCCTTTTTACTGAACGTGGTCACCCCATTTCATGTTGGCTAAACCATCACCCTGCCTTGCCTACCTTTTAGACTCATCCACACTTCTCTGAGGAGTAGTGACTCCACCGTCTGGACCCAAACAAAGCATTGTCATTATATCTGGACCGCACACAGCAGTTCCAGGTGGATGACCAACTCTTCTTGGGGTATGTTGGTGCGAAGAAGGGTTTGGGTCATGCAGAAGCGGGCCATCTCTAGATGGGTCATACTGCATCAAAATATGCTACGGACTATCCAAAAAAAACACCTCCTGAAGGTTTGCAAGCTCATTGCACCAGAGCTAAAGATGCGACCACTGCATTTGCACACGGAGATTCGGTTTGGGGCATCTTCCAGGCAGCAACGTGGGCTTCTTGCACACGTTCAGCAAACATTACTGTCTGGACAGTCCAGCCCATAGAGATGGCCACTTTGCCCGTTTGGTCCTGCATGACTTCCTTGTGTGAAATTGGTGCACAGACCCACCTTAAGGGAGGTGATGCTTGTGTATCTATTCAAAAGTAAGGAATCTGTGGCTAGAAGTCTCTAACAGATGAACATATTACTTACCTTCGGTAACGCCTTATCTGGTACACTACATCTAGCTGCAGATTCCATATTGACCCACACATCCTCCTCCCTCTGCTAACGGATTTCTAGAGACCGGGCTAATCCCTTTCAGGGCATCAGTTTTTCCACACCATTGGTCAGTGTTCTTCAGGGTTCTATGCTTCTGGCAAGGAATGTCATGAAAAGAAACCTGACATCAGCGCGCCTAGGTGGCACCTATATAGGTGGCGTGGATGTCTCTTTCGGCACAGAGGACGCCCACGACGCTCGCGGACCTGAACAATGCCACCTCCTAGCGCGCAGGGGTACTGCTAAAAAAAAATCTTCCGGATCCAGTCTGATGTCTTCGAAATTCAAAGGTAAGGAATCTGTGCCATGATATAGGTTCTACTAGATAAGACGCTACCGAAGGTAAGTAGCTTGTTTGCTAGCGCATACTCCATTGTGTCACTAACCCACAAATGGAGGGGTTTTTTGGGTTTTTTTTTTACAGAGTTTTATATAACGTGAACTTGACCGGAATCGGCTATCAGAGCGCTTTACATAGCACCAGTTGCATTACATGAGGACATTAGTTACGTTTACTCATCCAGCAAATAGCAGTGCGTCACTTTGCCGACAGTGAGGCCAACTGGAAGGACTTAGATTGTATTTTTTTGTAACAGTGTTGTCAACTTGAAGTCGTTTTTGACAAAGTTGGATAGATCATTTTTGGGGGATTTCATCTCTTTTTACTAGAGAAAAACAAGACGGTTCATATATTCTTAGAACCCACACCATCCTATAACCTTCTTTATTAGAAGTCAATCAGTTGCTGCTGTTTTACTCAGCTGAGTGCTCGTAATTTAATGTTACTGTGGTTGCACACGGAGGCTGGTCCTCTCTCTCCCAGAACCCTGCTCATCTCAGTCATTCGCCCTCTGCTTACATTTTTCATTGGGCCCTGCCGATTTGCCTGTGCCCTAGCCCCTCTTAGTTCTATCACTACCCATTACTGTACTTTGGAGTCAGTTGATGACTGACAAATGTATGTTCAGTGAGGATAGGCATCTAATCCAGTCAAAGATCTTATCTTGCAAATGCCTTAGAGTATTGCATCAGAGAAATTATGTAAAATACAGATATATTCCGAATGCATCACTTCTTAAACCACATAGTATTTCTCCTAAGAATCACTGTAATGAGCCTCCAAGAAAGAGACTGCAAATCAAGAGAATACATAATCAATCAGGTAAGCCTCTGCTTCAACTGGAAAAACAAAATTGGAACACCTTCACCAGCTGTTAAAATGTTGTACTAGTTTCGGGTGGCAACAAGGACAACATCAAGATATATGTTATCACATTCAAGCCTCTGGATATAGTACCCTTAATTACTTTACCCACAGGCTCGATTTCTCCCTAATGCTCTGCATCACAACTTGACATCTAGCAAGGCACACTAGATAATATAGTCCGGTAGACTGTTTAATGCTTGCATCATAAAATATGTAAGTACAATCTTGTCAGCCGCTATGACTTTGTTAGTGGAAATGAGCCACGAGGACGTGGAGATCTGGCCAGACCTTTAGTTGTAAATGTGAAGAAAAAAAAATATTCTTTGTCGTTTTAAATATTTAAGTAGTATTTTCTAGTATTGAAATATTTTACCAAACTTTTTCTAAATATTATTGTGAACTGATACGTCAGATACAACTGCAAAATGCTTGGGGGGAAATCTGTTCGGTTGCAGGTATACAGGTTTAAAACTGCACCCAGACATCGAGAACGTTCGGGGTTTGTCAGTGTTAAAAAAATCCAACAACCTGAAAGCCTACCTTTCATGGACGTTTTTCCATCCTGCCCTGAAATGAATAGGCTTCGCGGACAGGGACTGGCTTCCCAGGGAGATCAGCACTCATCAAGCGCGCAATAATTGGAGTGGCCAAGACGTATTTTAATGCACACTAAAACTAAATGCTACTCTTAGGAAATTGTACAGTTTAGTTTCCTGGCATTAGAGTAAATTGGCACCTTTTTCTGCTATCGACACAAGTTCCCCACTATGGTCCATGCAGTTCCCTCTTTAGGACTGGTTCTAGCGTGTCAAGGCTCAGGTGCAGATTACTCTCCATACTCTTGTGTTAGTGCACAATCTTATTAACTCAGTTCACTGGTTCTCACCCAGTGAGTCTCTTTCCATTCATGAATGGTCCGGTGCTTCATGGGTGGCTGCTCGGCTTCTCTGATATCCGCTGCTGACCCTTGGACAGCCTGAATGCGAGTTAGTAGGTTATCTCTGCATCCTCAGCTGTCGTGTGTGGGTGATATGACTGCATTCATGGAGGGCCGTTCTGGGCAATGCTGGATCATCTCACCGCTTGTCTGGTCCGTGCTCATTGCAGCCTTTCTTCGGCTGTTCGGATCTGCATAGGTGCCGCCACATGAGGCTGTGTTTGAGCAGACGGTAAGGCCTCATACCGACCTCGCTGGCTAGATAGACCACAGATCCAGGAATGCTGAGTTTTGTTCGTGCAGCAACTTTGTGTCACACTACGACTTGGTGCAGGGGCTTCAGATCATGTTGTGATTTCAAAATTTGGATGCCGTGCATCAAGTCATGCTGCAACTTCACTGAATATGTTTAGCGACTAGGGTCACACCGCAGCTTTGCTATTCTACACCTGGCATTACAATGGATAGTCTGGAGTCTGCCAATTCCAGTCAGAGTATTTCCTTCATTGGTCATAGAGAACATGGAAAAACCAAATGGGGCAATGGGTTCCACTTTAGTAGTGTCAAAGCAAACAGGAGAAGGTTATCCCCTGCCTGTACTTTCAGAACCGATTTGATGCGGTTCTTCTTTAAGGTGTCCTTTCCACTTTGCTCTCCATAAACTGCCTTTGTGTCGAGTGAGGCTACTCATAGCGGTGTAGTTTCTGGATTTGAGCTCCCACAACACAGACGCAAAGAGGTGTGAGGTTTTTTACACCTGGCAGTCATCAACCAAACTGAGTGTTCAGGTAAAGACAAATAGGTGGGCCTCAATGAAGGCATTCTCTTTACCTTACACAAAAGAGTCTGAAGTCCCACACGTCACCCCCACAATCTGCTACATGGCAGTACTTCAAGGAGAAAATCAGAAGCTCATTGCTAGTCAAAAGGCATATAGAATTACTAAAGAAGCCTTTTTTCCTTGCCCCTCACTTCATTGTATTGGTCTCCTCCCTCCATCTTCAGGAATGTCAGCAATACACTTCCACTGTCTGGGAAAACAGCTTCACCACCATGCTGTGCAAAAGGTCTGTCAACGGCATCCAAAATGGACCGCATATGCCTCCATGACTCCGGTTCACTTACACACACTATGCATGTACCATGCAGTCTGCACACACAAACATGCACATATATACTTAATACTTAAGACCCTCTGCCTCACCCACAACGCCTACTAAGGCCTGGGCCCGTTGGGCATCAAGGCCTTATTCCAACAGTATGTGCCCTCGATTAACCTTAGGTCAGCAAAAAAGAATCTCCTCACGGTTCCTAGTTTCAAAAGACTGAGATGGGGCGGGAGAGCTTTTTCTTTTGCTGCTGTCAATGCGTGGAACTCTCTACCGGATGTTCTTTCGGGGCAACTATCTCACACACTCTTTCGAAAGTCCTTAAAGACCTGGTTGCTCCCTGAGAGGTGGGTTTGAGTGGGGTTATGTCTGCCTGTATATTGATTTGTATTTCAGCGCCTTGATGCCCTTGGGCTAAGTCTGCGCTTTAAAAATCCTCTATTCGCTCATTCATTCATTCATTCATATAACAACTCTAGGACCTTGGTAAGCACGTAAAAGCAGAACTTAGCACAAGTGAGCTAGTTGGCCTCCTCTTCAGTGGCACAGAGAAAAAATCCAGGTCATAGCTATGGATTCACAAAAAACAGGATGTAGGGGCATTGGTCCTCCGTCTGTACAATGAGGGCATGCTCGGTGAACCCTCCAAGTCACAGGACATTATCTGGACCTCACTCATCTAAAGGGACAGTCCCAGGCCTTTTCACTCACACTAGAATATGAGGTTAAGGCTTAAGTCAAAAGCTGGGATATCAAGTACACGCATTAGGCCCTCAGGGCAGGGGCACTTGACAGTACACCAAACTGGATATTTCTCTCCCAACATTTACTCTATATTGTTAGCCAAACATAGTTCCTTTGACTACCCTCCTTCGTTCTTCTTACATCAGTATTGTTGGTAATGTTAGACTGTAATATGAAGGACCTGTCCCTACCATCCAATAGTTCCCTGATACCCTCAATACACATATATTCACTATTTTCAGTATTTTCATAACATACTTGTCGAACAACAGCATTTCTGTGCCCACATGATTACGATTTCTCTTATGAAGGCAACACATTGATTATCGAGCTCTCTATTAAATGGAATAATCTGATGATCATAATATTATTTAATGAAGAGTATTTAGTCCGAATAGATGACTCTTTGCAGACTAATCAAGTGCATTAAGTTTGTAATCTTCAGGGAGGACTCCCGATAAAATTAAACAAAGACACAAATAGCTTTCGAAATCCTAATGAATGACTCTTAATGAAAAACGAGTGCAAGTCTATATCCTTCTCAAGTGTGTACATTGTTAGAGTTGTGTGGATGTTTAACAAGGACATCCTTGCCAGCTGCATAATTCGTTTTTCTTCCTATATTCATGGGAGGTCAAACTGTCCATCTAAGAGAATTTTAAGTAATGGAGGAGAATGAGTAGCAAGAGCACACCCATACCCTCCCACTTTATTGTATGCTCCTGTGGGTGCTCTAGCTATTACATTTTGGTAAATTTGATCACCAAAATATTCTGAATACTACTGCCTTTTGTGCTTGCCTTTTTTCTATAATTTTAATGATATCGTGATACAGAATAAACAAAGAGTTGTTATTCCTGATCAACAAATACAACGGCTAAACAATATGTTTAGTATTACACTGAAATATACTAGGACGAAATTCGTTAAATTTAGTTAACTAGCACCAATATTTAATTGAAGATAAGTGATCTGCTTGGTTACTATATCACCCTGTAATGGAAGCCGTTAGCCTGCAGTGTTTCATATACATTAATGCATTTTCTCAAGCCCTTCGATTGCAAGAGCTGAAACTCAGAATTGTGCCAAATTAGGTTGTAAAACGACCACATACTGTATGATAACCGTTCTTGTGAACATAAAATACTGAGGTCATTATTTTTCCCAACAGATATGCTTAAAAGGTAAAGTGCATATATTTAAGTTCCTCAACATTCAAGCATGTTGCAGAGCAGATAAGAAACCAGACTCACTCGATTTGCCATCTTTAAACAAAAAAATAACCTCTCAGCCTCTGACAGACAGGTAAAACATGCATTTCTTCTAATTGTTGATATATGCTAGCTTGAAACATTATAGTTAAAAGTGAATTATAAGTCGAGCAGTTATAACAATATGTGGATTTTGTTGTTGATGTAGACCATTGTATGCCATCCCTTTTCTTTGTTGATTCTGACAGAACTCCACTCATAAACTGTGGAAAAATGATCAGTAGAACTGGTGCCGAAGAAGAACCCGTACATCCTTCTACTTGCATAAATTCCTTTTCCCCTACATGAATAAATAGTATTTTTGCTCTCTTCATTTTTTTTTGTCAAACTACTTTTCTCTTCATGGTGTCTAAAACATTTTCATACACCACCTGCTGTCCTAGACGGCTTTACACATCTCTCTGATCATTTTGCAGCAGTGTGTTTTACAACATTATTTGTTTGTTTGTTTGCTTGCTTGTTTGTCATAGCACTCCTGCCCCCATATTTATTTTGATACTTTTCATAAAACTCATGATTTACACAGTTAAAAAGTATTAGTAGAGCAGATGGAACATTATGACACTGAAAAGAACATAACAATTTAAGGAAGATACCAAACTCTTTCAATTCAAAGTTAGCAATACATTTGTGGTTTCATTTAGGAGAAAGCAGAAGAGATGAGTGTTTTTGAGTGATGAAAGCAAGGAGGGTGCTCCCGGTTCTGATGCTGAGGTAAGGAGTTCCAACCAGTAGCAGCGGCGCCTATGAATGGTTGTCTCTTGGTGCGTGTTGATCCACGTCTTGTGGCCTTGAGTTGTACCGTGTTCTGAGTGCTGAAGTCTCTAGATTTGCCAGAGATAATTAGCAGTGCAGCAGATAAAGAGGATTGTTGTGGCGAGTTATGTTGTGTGCACGGCATCACTGTTTGAATTTGATCTTTGCATTTATATGTAGCCCTTGAAGCTTTCAAATATGGGAGTGATGTGATCAATGTATTTAACATAATGATCAAACTTACCATTGAGTGGAATTTTGTTTACATCAGTCAGAGAGCTGATTGTGTGCCCTTGCTAGTATTTCATTCCCATAGTGTAGTCTGGAGACAATGAGAGCATGGACTTAATTCTATGTTCAGGGGGTCAGTAGATGTAAGGTGTTTGACTTTTTTGTACGAAAGCCAGTAGAAATTTGGCATCCTGTTGATGAGAGCTTTGGGGGTATCTATGGTGAAGACAAGAGGTTAGTCTTTAGGGGGAGACATGGAGAAAAGTGGTTGAATTTCAGTGAGCCTAGTATTGGAAGATCAAGTTTACATTTGTAGGTAGATGTAAAGATGAGGCATTCTGGTTTTGTGGCTTGAGCAGAAGTAAGTTTTCCAACATGCCGTTTTGAAATCTTTTCGGGCAGTTGCATCGGGTGGCAATATCTTGGAGTTTTTGATCTATGTTAGTGTGTCCTTTGCTTCTTGATTGAAGGAGACGCAACCAACTGCAGGTTGAACAGAGCCAGCAATAAGATCAAGCCTTAGAGCATTGTGGTTGTTGTTGAGACATTGCACCCTATATTCACCACTTAGTGTATGCTTATGAGGGAATAGGAAAATCAGCTTGAAATAGGATGACTAAGACCCATCTGGTTCTTCAGAGTTTGAATCAACATGGCATGTACCATGTTTGAACCAGCTAAGGACAGGACCATTAAAACCCAGGCGGTGCGCAGGAGTACGAATCAATGTGCAATGTCCCACGTCTTTTCTAGTGTTTGTGTAGTTGCTTGTTTGATGGGCTAATTGAGCTGGGTTTAGGAATGTCGGACGATTGGCATAGAATTGTGAATGGTACGTGTACATTTTGAGAAGTTGACTGGATAAAAGAGAATGGTGGCTAGAGGTGAGTTCCTCATAGGTATTAATCGAGAAAAACATGGAAACAGGCTCGAGAGTTGTACGTAGGCCTGGTCTTCAGAGAACTGTTGTGTCTAAATGTTACAGCTGGATAGCTCAAAGGGAACAAAGCAAGAAGAAAATACGTACTTGGACCATAAGATGCTAAGGCGTATGAAAAGAACAGAGTTATTACGTGTAAAGTAGGGACTGGCCAGTGATGGAGGTTTTTTATCTTTCACATAACTTTATTTTTCTTTTTGCAAAAGACAATGGAAATCATAAAGTCATTGATTGGTTACCAGCAGTGTAATTAATTTGGCATGAAAAATACATCTCTTACATTCACTGCATAATTTCTCCATCAATATTCATTAAGAGCTAAAGTACTCGAACTGGAATTTCTGCAGAGCGCATGTATTCCCTTGTTAAAATGTTTTTTTAGTGAGTCACTGCATGGGATATTCCAAAGCTGTAGTCCATCCTCCCCATTGCTTCATTCATTCGACCGCTATTGACGTGCTCACTTTCAATGTATTCATCTGTCAAGGCCTGTTTCATTAAGACCATATTTATTCATCTGTAAGTACACACTTTTGCAATGAGAGATCATGTGTTTTTATTGGAGTTTGGTAACACTGGAAGCTGCTATACATCACACATAGAATTAAGGCAACGAGAGGCTTAATACATCTGGGTAAGTACTTTGTGTTGAGTAAATGTCACCGCAATGTACGAGCTAATGGGAAATGCTCTACCCCGAAATTGCCCAGAGCGAATGTGAGAGCACTTTATTCTACATGCCCGCATTGCAGGGATTGCACGTGTGATTTTGCATACTTGGATTGTTTTGAGTCTCAGAGCAAATGTGGCCTTGGCACACTCTCAACTGCATTATCACAAGTACATTCTCTTGTTGTTGATCTGAATTGCCTCTCTGCTGACAGTTGGCATGTGTGTACTTTGCGGACCCAAATCCGTTTTTTTCATTTCGGTACTCTGTCATCTTCCTTTGTTCCAGCGCTCTGAGGTATTCTAGTTTTCTTCTGAGGTGGGTGTAATGGCCACCTAACCCCTCCCCCACTGTAGCAGGCTTCCCCAGAACCACTCCATGCACATCCTCTGACCAGGTGTGGCCAGAGGCTATATAATAAACAGGCGGACAACGTTCGTGGTCTTCCGGCCCATACCCAATACTGAGTATATGTGTCGTATTTTGTACAACTGTGTCTGGGCCTCATTGCACGGGTCCCACAACTGTATACAGCGAGCCCCGCTACACTGGCGCAGAGGGTCTGCTACGCGTGGCCCATCATCTTGCCCGCAATCTGTGGAGCGTTCATCCTTGTACGATCCTGCCTGCTGCCGCTGCAACGCACCTCGCGGCACGCCCTTGCCTTTATGCTGCCGCCATGTGCACCGGCCACCGCTGTGCCCCTGCCGGATTGACGCATTGCCTGCCCCCTGGAGGACACTGCCAATACCGCAGCCTGCATTCCTGGCCCTGTCAAGCCGTCTATCAACGTTCAATGGCCTGTCCATGACTGTGAGCTCACCCGTGCCACCTGTTAGCCCTGCACACATTGCACTGCTTTGCAGGTCCCCTGTGCTCTCTCACATGCCCCAGAGTGTGCTGACTAAACTGAGGCTGATCAGAACGTAAGGGGATCAAACAAACAGAAAGAATCTGGGGTGTTAGACCTGACACCTTGGCGTGGGTCTCCCTTCCATTTTTTGCTGTTGCCTCGTGTGTTTTGCTGGTGTTAGATGCGTTGGGCACTGTGCCACTGCTATCCAGTGCCACAGTGCAAGTGCTCCCTATTGTAACTTGATGTATGGATTAGTGATTCCATGATTGGCTGGTTTGGTTTACCTGTCAGACCCTAGTACAGTGCACCAGGAGTGCCCAGGGCTGGTAATCCAAATGCTGCTGGTGGGCTTGCAGCACTGGTTGTGCCACCCACAGAAGCAGCCTGTTAATGTGTGTCTAAGGCTTGCCATTGCAGAGCCTGTGTGCAGTCTGGTCCTGCCATGCTGACTGGGCAAGTTTACCCACTTGCCAGTCCCTAAACCTTCCATGCATATTAGTCACCCCTGTGTTAGGCCCAAGGGCTGGGTGCATTGTAGGTAAAAGGTAGGACAAGCCCTGATGTGTGTGGCATGTCCTAATAGTGAATTACAGCCATTTTCGTTTTTCACTATTGCAAGGCTACCTGTTCCCCATAGGCCAGAATGGACAGTTCGATTATTACATCTTATAATCCTAACTGACTCAGGGAACTAGGTAGAAATTCGAGTTTAGTATGCCTGAACTCCGAATGATAGAATACATCTTTTAGTGAAGTTAGTTTTAACATTTTGTGTTTGAAAATACCACTCTTAGAAAGTAGGTATTTTCTTGTCTAACCATCCAAGCCTGCCTCTGCTAGGTTGTGTATTCCTTGTCTGGAGTTGAGTGACAGGTGCTTAGGGATTCCAGGAGACAGGGTGAGTCAGCACAGGACTGAATAGAGAGATCTGCATGCAGATGGGTGGGAGGATTGCACCTGGGACCTGAATAGGGTTGTGCCTTCCCTCCACAATGCTGGCTCCACCTCCTGTGGTGTGTCTGATGTCTCTGCCCTGCACTCTGAAAGGAAAGAAGGAGTCCTGTCAACAAAGTGCTCCAGGACTGAAAATAAGTGGTTTGGACTAGACAAAGGCCTCTCTGCCTTCAGAGAACAAAGACAAATTGAGTATAAATATTGGGACCCAAACCCAAGAACTTTAGATCACTTTGGAAAACAAGAAGAAACCTCTGATGAGGAGAGGAACCAGAGAGGCTGAGGAGAGACTATCCCTAAGCTTGAGGGATTGGCCTGCAGTGGTTGTCTGACTGCCAAAGAGAAGAGAAAGGAACTTTGTGTGTACTTTATTCAACTTTTGAAGGATCTCCAAGGGCTTGAGAAAAGAGCTTGCCTCCTGCTGAAGTCTCAGGGACAACAGACTTCACCAACCAGCTCCCCAAGTGTCTTTTGGAAGTGCCTGCTGCTGTGCGAGGCTTTCTGAGGGACTGCGTGTCACAAGGAGCTGGAAGTGCGACTCACGAGCAAGAAGCGTGTCGCCGCACTGCCGCTGTCGCTTCACAACACAAGAGCGCCTCGCATCACCGGAGAAGAGGATCGACGTTGCAGCAGACGCCACCACATCACCGGGAAGCGTGTCGCCGGGCCTGTCGCTGCTCGCATCGTTGTTGAAGCTTCTCGCATCGCCTAGAAGAGGATCGACGTCGCATCAGATGCCGCCGCATCACCGGGAAGTGTGTCGCAGGGCCTGTCGCGGCTCGCATCGTTGCCGAAGCGTCTCGCATCGCCGGAGAAGAGGATCGACGTCGTATCAGATGCCGCCGTATCGCCGAGAAGTGTGTCGCGGTCCGCATCGTGTCACATCAAGAAGACGACACCATCTTTGTCGCATTGTACTGGATCTTCATCGCATCACGGCGTTGCGTGCCGCATCGCCACAGAAGCGCAGTAAGAAACCGACGCATCACCTCCCCTCGCAGAAAATAACCGACGCATCCCCTACGCAGCAGTAGGGACCCGACGCATCACCGTTCTTGCGTATAAGGAAACGACTCATCACCTTCCCTGCAACACTTTCGTTGTATTGCATTACTCATCTTAAGGTACATTGAACTCAAAGTGTCGCATTTTAACATCCAAAAGAGAACTAAGCTAATTCTACCATTTTAAGTACAGTATTGTGGATTTTTGTCGTTTATGGTCTTGTGATAAGTCTATATAAAGAATACTTATTTTTAATATAAAACTTGTGTGGTGTCCATCTGTAGTGTTGTCACTTGATTACTGAATATGTTCACAAATGCTTTACACACTGCCTCTGAGATAAGCCTGTCTGCTCGGGCCAAGCTACCAAGGGGGTGAGCAGGGGTTATTTTAGGAGTGTACCCCCTTACCCAGACTAGACGCAAGGGCCCCTATTTGCTCAAAGGTACTTACCTACACCAACTAGAAACCCCCAAATCTAACATGGGGTAAAAGAGATCTACATAAAGAGGGACATTCAAGGAGACATAATAATAAGGGCATTTATAGAAGGGGTGTACTCTGCCGCCCAGCTGTATTACACGTTTTGCTCTTATACCCCCTGTAGTGTACCCAGTGACTTTGCCACGGCATACAGCCTACATAGACGCCGCGCCCCGGGGACACCCACGGCAGACATCAGCCTGCAGGCATCCGAGAGCGGCAACACACGCGTCAACGCTCGGAGCCAAGTACACCAAACTACCCCATCATGACTAATGACGCCATGCCCCAGCAAAGGCTGTCACATGGACAGTTTACCCCACAGCATGCACTAGTGGAAGTGCTGCAACCTTTTACCGAAATTGCTGACCCAGCAAACGCCTCACCCAGCTGTAAGGCATGGGTTGGAAGGTTGGAGATTGACTTTGTTGTAACCTGTGAAACCGATGGGGCCATCAAACGATTTCTCCTAATTCTCTATGTGGGCAAAGAGATTTTCAAGCAATTTGAGCACCTCCCGAACACATGAGCTGTCAGCAACTATGATGCTGCTGTGCACATACTCAGTGTACACTTCGATCCACAATTGAATCCGGACTTCAAACATTTCAAACTCCGTCAGGCGTGGCAGCGAGAAGGAGAGTCCTTAGATTCTTTTTACGAGCGCCTGCCAGCACCTACACGGCATATGATCTGCCTAAAGAGATTTGGGGGCAAATTATTCAAGACTGCAGAACCAAGATTCTCAGAGGCCTCGTTCTGAGGCAACCCCACATCAGCCTCGACGACATCCTGATCATGGCCAGATTCCATGATCGGTTCACTACCAAGGCCGCCGAAATGGATGTTGTCATTGCACAACATCATGAAAAGACTACCACAGTGAAGGTAGAGCGCTCCAACGCCATCCTCATGAAAGGAAATCCGAACAAGCCCAAGATACAAGCTACCCTCAACAGGGGCACCGCTGCCAATGCTGTGGTTGTGACAAGCACCCCCTTGACGACTGTCATGTGTAGGGCTGCACATGCTCAAACTGTGGTGAGCTAAACAACTTTGCAACATATGCAGAGGAGGGTCCAGAGGAAGAGGCATAAGGGACATACAAACCCCATCTAAGGCCATATGACTGTACACTGGGTGATCCTGAACCACAAGGCGCCGCCAAGTCATCACTGGGGTACGGACACCAACTAGAAGATTCACCGACCGAAGATGACGATGATGAGTAAGTCTTCCTCATCTTGTTCACCAATGACCTGAAGTGGCATAGACAGCCCCAACCCACATGTGTAGTTCAGATTACCGGTTCCAACGTCAAAACTATCATCGATACTGGCGCCTCAGTGAATGTGATGCAAAAACAACAATTGATGGACAGAATGCAGAACAATGTCATACATTCACTGGATGTGATGGGTGTCCAACAGTACCGGCACCTCTGCCAAGACCACCTCTATCCTCAACCAGTACCAAAATATTCACATACGGAAGCCAATTCCCGATGTCATTGAAAGGATGGATGACAGTCCAAGTGACGTCGGAAGATCAAGAATTCATGACCACGTTCCTCGTGGTTGACAAAAATGCAGACACCCACATCGGGAGCTGCACAGCATAAGATCTAGGCCTTGTGTCCTTTGAACAAATCGTGACAGCCTGCCATGTTGATGAGCTCCTGAACGAATGTCAGGTTCCATTGGTTACTCAGGAGCAGTACCCTCAAGAAACCCACCTTCTTGCTGCTCTGACTCTGTGCGCTACACGTCAGAAGATCAGAGTGGGCAAACGAGGGGAAGGGAATTAGGGAGGGTACTGTGGGGACGGAGGTCTGGAACAGAGCATCCAAGTAGTTTTTAGCTGGTTCCTTATTTGACATATATAACAAAATCCAGCATGTATTCAAAGGATATTCAATACTGCCTTTAATTGTGTAAGAAAACACGCTTGGATAATCAAGAATACTCAATGACTTCTGTTCATGTACTTGAGCAATTTACTCTGCATGTATATCTCATAATATACTTTCGTTTTGAGCTCACTCCTTAATAACACACAACTATGGTTTGTTTTGTAAGGGTTAACACTGTCCTGCTTAACTCAAGTTCAAAGGCTGAAAGCTTCGTACTAGAATGCACTTCGCAGGTATTCTGGAATTGGAGCAAAGCACGTTATGTTCAAAGGCAGTTCAGTGTAAAATCAACGCTCACAACAACTATTCAGTTAGTGCCCGTCAATCATGGAATGCTCAGGGTTCCATAACATGTCACTTGTGTAAGTTAATGTTCAATGCGCAACAAACATATCACACTCAAAGTACCTGGATCATTGAATCCCGGACAAAACCTGTCCAGATCTGACTCCGCCAGTAATGTGGGCTAAGGCTTCATTCTCAACTTTCAACGGGCTAAGAACTAACTGGAGAGCTGTCCTCCTACCTGGAGTCAGCGCGTTCTGAGTTATGCAGAGTACCACAACTTTTGTACCATGCTCAGAAGCTGCCGGACTGCACGACATTGCACTTCTCTGATCTAGAATAGTCTGCGTTTGGCGGTCAGGCACCGCTGCTTTTATTGTGGCTGGGAAATCTGTCAGGGCCGCAAAAAACTAAAAAAGGACACATTAGTCCCAATGAAAACTTAAGTAAACATAGGGAGCATAAAGCCTCGTATCGCGTATTACCATCACAAGCATCCTAATACTTGCCATACACTTGTGCCCAGTAAATCATGCAATCTGTTTCTGTGCTTGTTCATTCTACAAGCCATTGTGCACGTCAGATATGGACAGTCATGCCTGCTTTACATGAGTCATGTTGGTGCTCTCTTGTCCGTACATGCAACCCTCAACATGCGTGTTGTGCATTATGTCCGTGCATCATTTATGAGTTACCCTATGTGCTTACCGCTTGGATTCAGCACTCACCGAACAACAGTTGGGGTCATGACAACCAATTTCCTGAACTCTTCAAAGGGCTGGGATTCCTGAAAGCCCCACCAATCAAGCTTTATATCAACTAATCTGTGAGGCCTGTTGCCCTTCGCCATCTGCAAGTGCCTTATCATCTAAGGGTGCTATTTGAAAAAGTGCTGGACAAACTTGAGAGCCAAGGCGTCATCAGAAAGGTGACTGGGCCGACGTGATGGTTATCCCCCATGGTCATAGCAGAGAAGGTGAATCAGCCAGGGAAAATACATCTCTGCATTGACCTGCGTCTCCCCAACCAAGCCATCAAGCGGGAGAGACACAACACCCATAGTAGATGACATTATAGCGGACCTCAGTTGGTCACGATGGTTTTCTAAATTAGATCTCAACGCAAGGATCATCAACTGCTCCTCTTGAAGAAAGCAGGTATATCGCCACATTTTCGACACACCTAGGGCTGCGCCATTACAATAAACTGAATATTGACATCTCTTCTGCAGCAGAGGTCTTCCAAGATGCCATCAGGGAGACGTTGTCAGGCCTTCAGGGTGTCATGAATGTGAGCGATAATAGCCTGATCTACTCTATAACTGCAGAGGAAAACACCACAAACACCTACGAGCCACACTGAAACACATGTGGGAGCATGGCATCATCCTGCACAAGGACAAATGCTGTTTCTTCTAGAACTCGGTCAAGTTTTTCAACTATGTGTTTAATCAGGATGGTGTACAAGTTGATCCCCGGAAGTCACACACCATACAGCAAGCCCCAGCCCTGACTCCTGTCTCGGAAATCCGCAGTTTCCTGGGCATAGCCACCTATTGTGGCAGATTGATCCCTAACTTTGCTAGCAATGCTGAACCTTTGAGGGCCCTGACCACAATGACTCCCCCTGTAGGTGCGGCCTCAAAGAAGAAGACTCATTCAGAACATGAAATCAGCCCTGCTGAGGAAGACCACCATGGCCTACTTTGAGCCGAAGCAAAGAACGAAACCATGTTTACCCAGGAAATAGAACCCGGCAGATGGGCACCACTAGCTTTTGCCATAAAAGCACTGACGCTGACGGAAACACAATACTCACAAATAGAGAGAGAGGCACTGGCCTCAAGTAGGCGTGTGAACACTTTCATCTGTATCTCTGTTGAAGATCGTTCAGGGTGGTCAAGGACCACCAACCACTTATCCCCCGGTTTCGTGGCACAGCCCCGGACCCTGTGCCACGGATTGAACGCTGGGCCATCCAATTACAACATTACCACGTGGAAGTCCTCTATCGGCAGGGGCCCAAAAACCCAGCAGACCTTCTCTCACGCCATCCATCCCTCCCGGCTGATGGGAGTGATGACGGCACAGATGCCACCAAAACGTATGTTAGCATGGTATCCCAAGGAGCATGCCCACAAGCGCTCAGTCTACAACAAATCAGAAAAGCCACCGCAATAGACCCACTGCTGGTAAAAGTGATGGGCGCTCCACAGAACAGTTCTTGGCACAACTTCCTGCAAGATGCCAATGGTTGGCAAAGCCTTGAGAAGGAAAAGCTCATAAAGATGTGGCGAGTCCTTGATGAGCTGAGTGCCACAAGGGACAGCATCATTTTAAGGGGGCAGTGACTGGTTATCCCAGAGAGGCCGCAGCACCAACTGACTGAGCTTGCTCATGCTGGTCATAAAGGGACAGAGAAGATGAAATCCTACATGAGAGAGAAAGTCTGGTTCCTTGGTTTGGAAGCAGCTTTCGACAAGATGGTAAGGCAGTGCCCCTTATGCCAGCTTACCAGCTCTCAAGAAGCACCTGCCCCCTGTCATGACGTAGGGACTATGCACAGTGCCATGGTCCAAAGCGAGTTTTGACATCAGGAGTGTCCCCTCACAGGAGAGCGACAGTAGTCATAGTCGATGGTTACTCAAAGTACCCCTCCAACTAAGTAGTTGACTCCACAGTGTTTGCCAGTGGGGCTCCAGTGCTGTATAGAGCCTTTGCGCTATTTGGCCTGCGGAGGAAAAAAAATGGATAACATATTGCCGGTCCAAGGATCCAAATTCTGAGACCTGTTTGAGACCTAGGGATAGAACACTGCTGCATCATGCCCCAATGACCGCAAGTGAATAAAGAGGCAGAGCGGTTAGTGCGGACATTGAACGAGGCCCTCATTATCGCTGTAGTGGAGGGGATCAATGCTTAGGTCAGTCATCAGAGGTTTTTTGAGGGAATACTGAGGAACGCCACACTGCAATGCTCAACACTCTCACTGGCCTTTAATGTTCACACGCTACCAAAGGGACATGATCCTGGTTAATCCAGAGTGGACGCCACGCAGTATGACCCTTTGAGCACTCAGACTCTGTGTGCCCAAACCAACGTGAGCACAAGTCTAAATCGGTGAGCCATGACTCGGGTGATTTAACCAGGTGACAAAGTTTTAATCAGAGACCGCAGGCCGAGGTGGAAATTCTGAACAACTTTCAAGCCGGAGTGTGTACTGTCTCTGGTGTGAATGACACTATGGTCACCGCTCACAAAGAAGGTGAAATAATTACTAGGAAAATATCATGGTTCCAGAACGTGAACCTCCCCGGTCCGTCCAAGCCAGAAATGGAAGAGGACGACAGTGTGGGAGAACTCACAAGGTCTTATAGACCAGGAAGAAACTTTCCAGAGAAAGTGATACCGACCGGTGCTGTGCCGGGGCAGGTTCCGAGACCGACCCTCACGGCAGCTAGGACACTGAGGAGACAAGAGGACATTCCCGTCAGCAACGGTATCTCCTCAGGCCTAACCCGCTGCCAAGCGAGAGGCTCGGAGACTTTGCATGCCATGTGCGACAGTAGATTTCATCTCATCTCTAAGTTTGGGAAGGGATGAATAACGGGGTAATTAAACCCTAAAGTGTAATGAGATTCTTTGAACAAGACCAGAAAATTAACTGAGGCTGTTAGGCAAATAGCCAGTACAGTGCACTCTGGGATAGGGTAGCCGATGGACTCTTAAAAGAACAGTGTACACTGCTGATGTCTTTAACTTTATGATCTGTTCGGCACCTTTTCTCTGCATTTTTCCCTAGCAGAAGGGGAAACGTTTTTAAGATATTGTTCCACAGATCTTAAGTTGGGTGCTGTAACGTGATCTTTAGAACTTTGAAAAATGTGTTTGTTAGAAATTAGGTTGTAGGTTGACTGGCATTTGAGCCCTAGTCAAGCAGCAACCACAATACTAGTCGGGGTAAGAGACAGGCAAACCCTAAATTAAGCTGTGCTCACCTTCTAATAGCTTGGCACAGAGCATTCAGACTTAACTTTAGAGGCAATGTGTAAAGGATTTGTGCAATGTGTAAAGGATTTGTGCAACACTTCAAACAGTAAACCAATGTAAACATCTCACAAAAAGATACCACACCAGGTCAGAAAAATATTATTTACTTTAATGAATAAAACACGACCAAAATAAAAAAAATTCAATAAGTAGAATTTGAGGTATGAATTTCTACAGAATAAATGTAAAATAGCGCTTAGAAGCAATAAGCAATTACTTGGGTATCTGGTCGTGCTGGACTGTGCATCAGTTTGGGTCACAGCATTGAGGCCCCTACAGTCCACACAGAACCTCATATTTTCTTACCACCCTGGTTATGAGGCTTGGGGACTAAAACTACTGCGCCGGCCTGAGGCTTTCAGATGCTCTATGACTCCCAATTCCAACATCTTGCTTACTTCAGCTTTGATGTTCTCTTTCACATGATCAGACAGCCTGTATATTTTATTCTTGACAGGTAGACTTTCACCAGTGTCCATATCATGGGTAAACCAGCTAGTCTGACTAGGGGCCAGAGAGAAGAGCTCTGCAAACTGATTTAAGACTTGCTTGAAATCAGTCTGACACGACCACTTTGCCCATTGACCCATCTTTTGAATGGTTTTACAGAAGGTCAGAGAGAGGTTCACTCTCTGCTTCCTGATCCTCCTCTGCTCACATCTGCCCTGTCACAGTAGGATTTAAGGCGGCTTACATGGACAGCCCTCCTGGAGTTTCAGCAAGAGCCAAGGTCAACCAGGTAGATGACCACCCCTTTTCTTTTTAGGATAGGGTAGGGTCCACTCCTTTTTTTTTTTTTTTTTTTATTCTATTTATTGAATTTCAAGCAATGGTTAATACATAAGCCACCACATCTGGCGGTACATCAACAACCATAACATCCCACACAAGTAACTAGATGTGATCAATACTATTTTTGAATATACAAACACAAGATAGGCTAGCATTCATTATGTGCATGATACAACATAGGAACTACTCTTTATATACCAATGATACTTAAGGAGTGAGCGTAGGTTCCTGCTGATTATTCGTCAATAAATATTGTCGTTGTGGTTCCCAGATGTCTTTAGGCTTAGAAGATGATGGCAACTCTTCTTCATACAACTCAGGAGACTCTTTACAATAAACCATGTCCTTTAACCAATGACCATAACGTGGGGTCAAGGATCTCTCCCAGGTCAACGCTATTCCTCGTTTTGCTAGTAGTAAAGCAATCCATAAAAATTTCCCCATTGCTCCCTTAATATGAGGCACATAACTCAACAAACACACAGCAGGTGTACGTTGCAATTGTTGAGTGGACGTAGTCTGTAGACAATGTATGACTTCCCTCCAGAATTTTGCGACAGCCGCACAGTGCCATACCAAATGCCAAAAGTCTGCGTCGGGTTGGCAACATCTCTTACAACCACGGCTGTCTCGTAGACCAATTTTATACAATTTCAGAGGTGTATGATATACCTGGTGAATATATTTTAAATGGATATATTTTAAATGGATAATTCTTAGATTACCATTTGGGGTCAATTTACCAGTTAATGTACATATGTGTTCCCAGTCAGTTGGGTCCAGTGGAGGGTCTAGTTTACTATTCCACCTATCTAGGCTATCATCCCCTACCCTCACCAATTCAGAGCGCAACACTTTATACAATTTGGTCACCAATTTACACTTTGAAGGTGCCACTAATAAAAGCTGTAATGATTGTAATGTAAGGGGCTCCTCTGGGAATGAGCCGTAATGAGCCTTAAGCGCTTGTTTCAATCGATGAATGGTGAACCGAAACAACAGTGACTGATTAGTAACGTATTGGAGGTCTTCAGTTGTGAGAAACTGGCCCTCCACGAAAACATCCTGCATGCGTTGAATACCCACCGTTTGCAATGATCGGATCGCCCCCCCTTTCCTGAGTCACCGAGAGGGAAGCATGGCGTGCTAGTGGCAGCGCTGTGGCGTATAACTGGAGTTTATCTGTCATTTTGCCAATAGTCAGCCAGGCGGCAATAGTGGTGTCCACCGTGTTTATTTCAGTTTGTGGTGTGCCTCTGCGTGTATGTGTGAGTATCCCAGCCAGTGGAGTGGGGTGGGCATCTCCGTCTTCCAGCGCCACATGGGGTGTGAAGGCATGCGGGTTGTGCCAGTAGTAGGCATATTGTGCTTGTGCACATAGGTAGTATATATATAGATCTGGACCACAAAAACCACCTTGTGTATAATCCAGAGTAAGTGTGTGCCAGCTTACCCTAGCCTGCTTGCCATTCAATATCAACCAAAGTAGTTAGGTGTGGATATTTTGGAATAGCTGTTTTGACAGTTTAATCAGAATATTATTGAAGAGGTAGAGAAATCGTGGTAACACGATCATTTTCATAATGGCGATGCGATCAGGCAGGGAGAGGGGTAGAGAGGACCACCTATCAACTTGAGATTCTGTCGTACATGCTTTGCCATAATTCTCCCTGATGACAATCTCCGGGTTGCGATGCACCCACACTCCCAAATATTTCACAGGATCTACAGACCAAATCAGCGGATATTCCATTTGTGGAGGCGTAGTTATTGTCGTCAGGGGCACAACTACCGATTTATCCCAGTCCAGAGAGTAAACCAAAGCGGATATATTCCCGTAGAAGTGAGGATAAATATTTATGGGGCTCACGTATAAAAAGCACCATGTCGTCAGCATATAATGATATGCGGACAGGGCGATGATTGAAGTTGAGCGCTGATTCCCTGTGACGCTGCCGGATTACACAAGCCAGGGGCTCAAGTGTGAGAGCAAATAGTAGGGGCGAGAGGGGACAACCCTTTTGAGTGCCCCTGTTAATGGATAGGGGTTCAGAAGTGAGGCCCCCCACTCGGACCCTTGCCGACAGTTCTGTGTATAGCAGCTTCACACAACGCATGAACATGGGCGGAAACCCCATTCGCTTCAAGATATAAAACATATAGCACCATTCAATTTAATCAAATGCTTTAGCTGCATCCAACATTACCACAGCAGCAGACAGGTCTGGCGTTAAAACATGATACATGGCAAAAAGCGTTCTTAAATTATGTGACGTAGAGCGTTCCAGTATAAAGCCAGATTGATCCGGAAGCACCAGGCAGGCCATTAGGGGTTGAAGTCGAGTGTCGAATATTTTAGCATCTAAATTAATTAGTGACAAAGGACGATAGGAGTTACATTGGGACGGCGGTTTATCTTTTTTTAATAACGTGATAATTAAGGCCTGTCTTAAAGACAAGGGGAGAATACCCGTTTTATGGGCCTCTGCATATACCTCTAATAGATAGGGCATTAAAAGATCAGCTTATTCCTTGTAGAACTCAGCTGTGAGTCCATCTGGACCTGGGGCCTTTTTGTTTGGTAAAGATTGGATCGCTGCTTTGATATCTTCTTCGCCAATTGGTTGGCTGAGATATTCCCGGTGGCCATCCGCCAGCCCGGCGCAGACAATATCAGAAAGATATTCATCTAGTGCCGCTTCATCTGCGCTCCCGTGTGACGTATATAGTGTGGAATAACAAGATTTAAACTGTTCAACTATCCCCTGAGGTGTGTAATGTTCTTCCCCTTGTGCATCTACTATTTTCGTGATGGGACAATGTTCATTTCGGAATTTGAGCCTGGTGGCCAGCTGACGGCCGGGCCGGCCCCCCTCACAGTATGCTCGCGCGATATAACGACATGATAAATAACGGGTTTCTGTTTCTGCCATGGTGTTATATTCTTTTAACTGTTCTTAAATGCGCTAGTGTAACGGTGTTGGGGTTGGATATGTAGTCGCGTTCCAGGCTCGCTAGCGTAGTTTCAATTTTCGAAAGTTGACCTCATATATCTCCCAGTATGCCGGCCGTAGTGCTTATGCTTACTCCCCTCACAGCGACCTTAAAGGCCTCCCGCAGAGTGGCAGCGCTTTCTACTGTGCCCACATACAAAAATTGCGCTTTCGCTTGCCTTATGGTGTCATTATAAATAGGAAACTGAAACGCCATGTGAACGGGCGGTGTATAGATGTGGGTATGCTAATAAGTAACTTTACTGGGCTAGGGTCTGATAATGTGCGTGGAAGCAGAACTACATCAGTAACCAAATTGTTGCAGTCTTCATTTAAAAGCCAATAATTCAGTCTGGACCACGTGTTATATGCAGGTGTGATGTGTGTGCCTGTCCTCACTTCATTGCGTAAGCGCCAGTCATCCACAAGCCCCAACTCCAACATGGCATCACGTATACATTGAGCGACCTTTACAGTGTGTGCCCCCTGTGGGCTCGGCCTGTCTTTGTTGAGGTCTAAGTGTGTATTGAAATCACCTCCCCATAAGATTGCTTCCTCTGGCCATGTGCGCAGCACTGCTAGCATTCGGAGAAATACCTGTGGTTCGTCTGAAACAGGGCCGTAAATGTTAATGACAGTGATCATAGTTTGTCCTAACTTCCCATGAACCATAGCGCATCGTCCTTTATCATCAACATATGTTCTGAGGGCTGTGAATTGCAAACCTTGTCTAAACAAGACAAGAACCCCTCTAGCGTATGCGGAGTATGATGACGCTAACTTGTACCCAGCCCACCTAGTCGCAATTCTGGCTTCTGAGGATTTGGTTAGATGTGTTTCTTGTAATAAGGCTATCTGAACCTTGTGTCTGTCCAGGTAAGCTAGCACTTGGTGGATTTTTTGGGGGGTGTTGAGCCCCCTTATATTCCTCGTCAGGCAAGTGTAATCATTGTTCATATTGTAAGTAACCAGCTTTACGTGGAAGTGAGTGGGGATTAGGATCTGTATAATCATGAGGGCCGTTGTACAATAAATCAGCATATAGGTACAATCTCGTTTCAGAGATCCCTATAATGTGCTCCGATACCCCACATCCAAATTCCTTGCAATAGCCCTTGGTCAGCAAATAGTACATGCAAAAGAAAGCAGAATCTAAAATATAGATTGTTTCCCTATAATCCCCAATAAATGCAATCTTATCCTGTGAAATTGTGCGATCACATCGTACAAAATTAAAAGCAACATTACAACCCCCCTCACACTGGGTTCAAAGTGGAATGGCATGGTGAGCAAAAAAACGATGGATTTAGGCCCAGATCTCTGTACTGGGGTGAATGTATGACATTGTTCTGCATTCTGTCCATCAACTGTTGTTTTTGCATTTGCCCCCTCAAACTTCAGCACCCTAACATTGGCAAAGCCATACCCAACATCCCTAGAAAATCCCAATGCAAAAAACAACAATAATAATACAGTACAGTGGGGTATAACCATTCAGGGAGGCATTACGACACAACCTGCCTCCCAGTAACAGAGGAGGTGGCCACCGAGTGTCCAAATATAGCACCTGAGCCACCGTTACAGACGAGAAATAAAGATGTGTACTCAACGAGTCCGTGTCCTGTGCCTATAAAGGCCTGTGTAAAACAAAGTCAACAACATAAAATGATACAGAGGCATCAGAGTGCCTCAACATTGCAGTTACAAAGCACAGGGCATTAAGAATGCGTCCAACTGGGCGCCGTCCAGATGCACTGGCTCTCAATATAACACTAGGGTCGGATCACCCTGCACAACCTCTTCCCGATCATTTAATTGGAGTGTATTGGCCTTTTTCTCATTCATCGAAATCCGAATTGGTGGGAGATGGTGTTTTTTTGCGCTGCAGTGTTTACACGTAGTCCGGGGCAAGTTTGGGATTTGCAAAGATTTTAGCTTTATCCTTCATTCCCATACGGAGACGCGCCGGGTACAGCATGGCGTAAGGGATCTTTTCTGCGGACAGGAATTTCTTGACCGATTGAAATTCTTTATGCGCGACTTGCACTGTCACTCTAAAGTCAGGGTAGAAGGAGAGGGCATTACCTTGATGATTGACATTTCTTTTTTGTCTAGAAGCACAAAGTATAGTGTCTGTCTCTATAATTGAGTAGGCGGGCAATAATCAGCCTAGGTGGCGCTCCCGGAGGCGGCCGCGCTGCTAGTGAGCGATGAGCCCTCTCCACAATAAACATACTGGATAGCGTGTCTTTACCACAAAGCTCTCGGAACAGATTTTCGACATACGTTTCTAGGCGCCCAACATTGGTCGATTCAGGAAGCCCCAAAATGCGTACGTTGTTGCGTCTTGATCGCGATTCGAGGTCTTCATTCTTGGCTTGGATGACCACCAAGAGTTGTTCCATTTCGGATGTTTTCGTCTCAGTTTTCTGTAGGCCATCCTCTGTATTTGATATTCGTTGCTTCGCTTCTCCAATACGCAGGCCTTGTTTATCAAGCTTAGCGGAGATGCTGTCAATTCGGCCATTTAGCGCTTCCATATTGTCGTTTATGGATTGTAGGCTCATGTATATAGCAGATAAGGATTTCTCCAAAGTGGACGGGGCTGAGGCGGCACCATCCAGCTCTGAATCTGAGGCATATTGGGGTTTACCAGATTTGCACAACTTGAACGTTAGTCGCGGTTGATGTTTGTCCGGTTTTCCCATTGTGTAGAATCAGCGTGTAGACAATAGCCCAACAGAGAAACTTCGATTGGTTTTGCTCTAACTATCAATTTAGTAATATGCCAGGGGGGCCTTCAAAGTACCACATGGGGTGTAGCGAGCCATTGGGTACTCCCAGTTATGCAGCCACTCGCGCTTATCAGTGCCGTTCAGCTTGTTAAGGAACAACATGCGCGCATCTGACGGATAGCCCAGTCTGCCACGCCAACGTGATCATGCAGCAACACAGTTCCACCTGAGGGTAGTGTGTATGAGTTTAGTCAAACAGCAATTGACATGGAGCGCGTTGTCCTTGCAACACACACCCACACTCCAACTCCGATGTCTGGGGCAGTACGGCGCTATGTGTGGTGCTCGCGCAGTATCTGAAGGGCAGTAGGGGTGTAGCTAAGTCACAGTATGGCACTCACCACTGTCGGGATACTGGCCTGTGTCCCTACAAATATTTCAAAGCTCATAGATGTTGGTGCCAACAGTCTCAGCAGACCTTCATGGAACGTCTCAATTATTTATGCGCACTCAGTTTTACTGCCGTTTCCCACATAATATCAGGCTGTATCACCATGCGGTCCTGTTTCCTCAGACGGCACCATCAATTAGCCGTTTCAGTGTCTCTCCGTTTGTACCACTACGCGGTCACGGTTCCCCATACGGCACATTCAATCAGCTGCTTCAGTGTTTCTCATGTGGGCTCTTACCGAGCCACTCCGGGATCTCCCTCATCCGCGTCGAGCCCCGTGGAGCGGCCCCCAGAGCGCGCAGCTCACCTCGGTGCGCCGAGGCCACGGCAAACAAACCTCCGACGGTTGCTAGCGGGTCCTTCCGGCAGCCATACAGCAATGCGCCTCACCTCAGATTACTCCCGTCCGGGCGCCAAATGAAACTAGAGTCCGTAGGAGCGGCAATCGGTCGCAATGCATCTGGCCCGGTCGCTGCTCGGCCCGCGGACTCCGATACGTTATGACCTGGATATGAAGGCCACCGTATTGTCTCCAGCGTGGCGTCAGGTTGAATCGCCAATCCTCGCGTCGTTAGTGCCTTTTCCTGCAGCAATTTCTCCGATAAACAATCCCCCAGTGTCAGGATATCACACGCCGCAGTGTAAAAGGACCGATGGCTTCAGGGAAACAGGATTACTGCAGGATTATGTCGGTGGCCGGCAGAGCCGCGATATTATGCAGCCATTTTGCCTTGCGTCAAGCCACGCCCCACTCCACTTATCTTGGAGAAACCTAGGAGCCACTGACTCCAAAACCCACACCTTCTGCTCTGATTGGAACTTAACCATAGCAGCCTTATGGTCATACCATTGCTTATGAAGCTCCTTGCTGACCTCAACTTTTTTTTTATTTACTGTCACCATGTATTCAGCCATCCTGTAGCAGAGTACAAAGTACATAGTCCACTATATCTTGCTTAGGCTGAACAAATGTTTTCTCTCATCCTTCCTTCACAAGGCACAATGGTCCCCTGACAGGATGACCAAACAAAAGTTTTAAGGAAAGGAACCCCATTTCCTTCCATGGAACTTACCTGTAGAAAAAAATCAGACATGGAAGTAAGACCTCCCATCTCCTTCTAGGTTTTTCAAGGACTCCACCAATTGTACCTTTCATGGTCATGATAAATCTTTCAACAAGGCCATTACACCGAGGATGGTAGTGGTAGTGAATCTGTAAGTCACTCCACACTCCTTCCACATGTGTTTCATGTAGCCAGGCATGATCTTCATGCCTCTATCTGACACCACTTCCTTAGCGAACCCCACCCTGGTAAAGATACCAAGGAGGGTCCTAGCCACTGCAATGGCAGTGGTAGTCTTAAGGGTAATAACCTCAGGATACTTGGTGGCATGATCTCCTACCACCAGACTATATCTTTCCTGATGCTATAGGAAGGTCTAGGGGACCGACAATGTTAATCCCTACCCTCTCAAAGGGAACCTCAACCACTGTAGGTGGAAATACGGGAGCGTTTGGGTGGCCACCTGTCTTGCCACTGGCTTGACGGGTGACGCAGGAGTTATGATACTCCTTTAACTTCTGGTGCATCCCTGGCCAGTAGAAGCAGCAGACTAGCCTACTTCAAGTTTTGGTCTGGCCAAGGTATCCAGCTAGGGGGATATTAAGGGCCAAAGTGAGGAGGAATTACCTAAACGCCTGATGCACTATCACTCTCCTAGTGGCACCAGGTTTGGCCTCCATGTGACAGATTCCCTCCTTTCAATAGGTTCTGTGGGAACCACTGATGCCACCTCCTTCCTGAGCAGCAGCTTGCTGTCCAGGCTTTCAAGAGTAGGACAGGTTTTCTAGCACAGATCTTCTCTAGAGGGCCCCCCTGGGCCCAAATACTCAGCCAGGTAAGGCTCCAGCTCCTGAGCCTCCGTTCCCTCTGGGGCGGATTCTTTTTCCTCCTGAGTAGAAAGGTCTGGTGTCTGATTTGAAGCCGGTTCCCCAGCCTTCCTGGCTTTACTCTTGGAGGGCTGAACCATTATTCCAGACTCCAGCACCTCTTTTTCACTCTTGGGTCTGCATTCTGGTTTTTATGCACACCCAGTGTTGGATTTCAAGCATTTCTGCATGGATTCTCAGCTCTGCCTCAGCCCAAGCCGAGGACTCCAAAATATGCCAAGCAAGCAATCAACTGGACTGGATGAAGACACTGCTACCTATTTTTGACTAGCAACTCCTTCCCAGCCATAGGACACCATGGCCATGGGATGGTTTATTGTCACATTGTCCGTATTGGCGACTGGATCCTTCCAGGCAGATACTGTTCAGAGGACACCAGTTGCTTAGTCACCATGGTGACAGTAGCACCAGTGCCATTCACTGCCCCCACCCTAACCCCATTAATAACAGGATGCTGTCTGTATTTTTGCATATTAGTGGCCAGTTCTCTAAAGTGGCTACATCCACATCCCCTTCTAAAATCGCCTAACGGAGCTCCCTGACCTGGCCAGTCCTCTCCTGGAATCCTATCTGGAGATTGGCAACTGCATTTACTGCAGGTAAACTAGAGACATTGTTTTAGTTTTTACAACCAGAGTCTCCAGTTTGGTGCCCTGCGGTTTTACAGTCCTGGCACCAAGCCTTCTTTGGATCCCAGTTCTTTACCTGATAACCACGCTTTAGCTGTGAAGAGTCATAGGCCTCCCTCCTCAACAGGGTTTTTGGGGCCTGGAGAAGACTTTGTTTTTAGAGTTTCCCTCTTTACCTTGGGGGGGGGGGGCTTTTTAACCTCTTTCATTTGGTCTCCCCTCCAGTGGTAGTTTTCGTCACACTTGTTTTGACCTAGTGGTCTGCCTCCTTCAATGACTTTTCTTTTCTTTTTTTTTTACTGGAGAGTAAAACAGCATCATTCTTTTTCAAAATTCATAATTATTAATATTGCATATAAATTATCCCTAATGCATTATTAAATAATTAATAATCTTCATAAGAACATCACTCAATTAATAATTCTTGATAACATTTCCTCTGTATAATTAAAAATATTTAAATAGTAATAAACAGTTTCCCAATGCCAAAGATTCCTAAAAAAATAAAATATTCATAAACCTATCCAAATATCTACCCATAGCCAGAATATAAAAACTAAGCTACTGAATTATTGAAATACTATACTCAACAGTACTAAATTCATGACTTCCTATTCTAATCCCGACACCTTTTGCCAGCTTGACCAACTTTCGTTAAAACACTTAATAGCACCTACTCTCTTTGCATACAGATGCTCATGGCCATGCAGTTTACTCTTCTTGTTACTCCACTGATTCATGGTGGGTAAATTTAACGACTTCCAGTTTACCAAATCAGAGACTTGGCGACCAACGAGGCTATGAAACAAAGTTGATTCAATTTGGTAGTTAAATTATGAGTACTTAACGGAACGCCAAAAAGAGCTCTCATCGGATCAGGTGGAATTAATGTGTCTGTCCATTGACTTATTTCACAAAAAATCCCTGTCCAGAATCCATTCAATTTAGGACAGGTGAATATCATGTGAAGCCTGTCTTCTGGCTGAGGTCTACATCTAAAGCAAGAGGAATGGGCAGCATGGTAAATTTTTAGAATTTTTACTGGTGTATAATAGCTCATACGCTTATAGTTGGCCACTCGGATAGTTTTTCTTTTAAAACAATTCTAATAATCCCAATGTCATTTGTTATAAGGAAGTATTGCTTATTCTGCTAATGTGTATCAATATCAACTTAACTCCAAAATATTGCTGCAGAATTATGTTACATTTGCCCATTCCCTTAAGCCGTGAAACAAAAGAAAAGCTTGCCCTATTTTCTCAGCCTCCTCATTAGGCTCAATCGAGTGACTTGAACACAAATGCTTAATTTGAGAATAACTGAAAAAAGAGTGTTGGACTCAGTGATCTATGTTCACAATTAAGTGCTTGCCATGTAATTAAGTCTGAGGATACTTCTGTCAAGTTATACGAGTAGATTAATAACTGGGACCCCCACCTACGCTTCACGAAGACATCCAGTAAGAAGGCCATTCCCTTCCTGGACCTTCTTATCAGCCTTGAGGACGGTTACTTACATACAACCACCTACAGGAAAACCACTGACTGCAATAGTCTTCTTAGCTTTAAGAGCTACCATCCCAAAGCCCTGAGGGAGAACCTACCGTATGGCCAGTTCTTGAGGATTCAACGGAACTGTAGCAGGATACAAGAGTTCGATGTACAAGCGAACTCACTTGCCAACAATCTATACGAGAGGGATTATCCTAGGGACGTCGTCCAGAAGGCGAGGAAGCGCGCCAGGAACAATGACCGCAAGGACTACTCAAGACCAGGGAGCCACACACCAGCGATGTGATCCCATGTGTTACCACGTTCACCCCGTTATCTAATAAGATAATGGACATCATTCGTCACAACTGGAGGATCCTTAACACTGACTCCCTAAATCTCGAACCACCACGTTTTGTGTTCATACGCACCATGAACCTCCATGACCAGCTGGTAAACACTCGTACCCGGCACACAAAGAAACCCCAGGACACTACCTTATGGAATCTGCCAGCTGTAACAGGACACCACCCATGCGTGGTCTGTGGTGCATGCTCCCTGACAAAACACACTAAGACTCTACAACTGGACGATTTTGTGTGGGAACATCGAAAACACACTAATTGTAACACCACAAACTGTGTATACTTGATCACCTGTCCGTGCCCACTAAGATACGTGGGGATGACTATCCGACCCGTGAAGGTGAGGATCAGTGAGCACAAGAGCATCTTCAGACGCGGACGGACAGCGACCAAAATGACCAATCACTTCATTGAGAAGGGCCATCCCTGTGAGGCAATACAATGGACAATTCTAGAGGCCGACCAAAGGTGAAGCAGCGCCTCACTACTACGTCGTGAACAAAGGTGGGTCCACCGTCTCCGTACCCACGAACAGGGCTTGAATGATGAAATACCATGGACTGAACTCTAATGCCATGTCCACATATGACCTAGAGGCACCACTATTTGTACTACTCCAGCACTCTTACAGGCACACTTATACATACTTCTAGCCTATGCCCCATAGAAATGTTAAGGGCGGCATTCTGTCTGGGGCAGGGCCCATTTCTTCTCCACCCTCCAGCACTGCCCCTGCCTAGTCACTATCACATCGCTCCTGTTTGAACAGGGCCCAACCGTTGCCATGGTTCGCACACCAGCATATGCCACCCTCAGCCAGTAGGGACCTTGGGTGCACTGCCACTCTCCGGATCCTCCTTTGGGATATCCCTCCGAAGCCCCACTGGACCCTCCTTAGCCCACTAGAATGTCTAGGCTATGAGACAAATACTATGAACAGCAAATATGGCCCAAATATGGCCCAGAGGGACTACTCCTGCACACGTTTTGTATCACGCTTGGTATAACAGGCTTAAACGTTTTTACTAGCAGGATGAAAAAGTTCTCCCACATGAACATAGCCATACGCTAACCGCACATTCATTCCTTTGTCAAACGTGGCATGCATATGTACAGACGAGAGCGGGCTGCTTGGCCTCTCTTGCACGTGCGCCGAGTGTCTTCTCCATGCACATGAGCTCAATACCTTCAGAGCACAGCCCATCCTGATAGTACACGCATGCGCAGTACATTGCGACCATGACGAAGCATACCGAATGCAGGTACCACCTTTTCCTTAATCTTCGCCACTATATCTGGGTGGCCTCCACCTGGTCCTCTTTACTTTCTGGCAGACGTCAGGACGGGGCAGGTGTGAATCAGCGGACACCCAAGCTAAACTGTGAGTAGGAATCTGAAACAGGGACCAGGGAACCTAAAACAGTAAGTTACTGTACCATGGACTGCTGGGCATGTTAGTATCTCATGTTGTTGCTCTACCATGTTGTCTTTTCTCTATAGCTCGGTAAGGTGCGGGCACCCTACGCCTCTGGCCCATGGAGTACTTCTCCTTTCTTTATTAGGTAAGGGTCCTTAGCCACATCACGCAGAATAATTAATTGTGTATGCTTCTGTCTCATTAGCGCTTGTTACTGCTTTTTATTCTAACGTATCTGCACAGCGCATGGAGGCTAGTTGTACCTTCCTACTGTCCGCATTTCATGCATCGATTAGTACTAGTATACACATTAGCTGGGAAATACAGCATGTCCAGCTCACTGAGGGGTGCTACCGCTGGGCTCCGACATCTCCTGGTACCAACCCCCATTGCTGGTGGCTCCAGGTTGCAGGCTGGACAGTTAACAGGTTTTGCTGCTTACTTGACATGGCTATTTGGCTTGTCCGTCGCTCAAACCTGGTTGAGTCACAGCGCTGGATGCTTGGGATTGAGCGTACTCTTCAAACTCAGTCTGTCTCTTGTGTTCTCTTTTACTAAACGCAACAGGCGTTCTTCCCAACATATTTCATTGAGGCATATCATGGAGCCTCACTAACCTACCTGATATGTCTCCTCATTTATCTGTTTCACGTTTCTAGGTCACGATCAGGAGCGGTTTCGACTATTAAGTTGTAGCCATAACTACAGGGTTCGTAGTTACCGGCCTGCACTGATCGCCCAGAGGGTGTTTACCCTTTTATTACTGTTCACGTGCACAACACATCACACACAGTTTAATTTGGTCCTGATGAAACGGCACAGATCTTTATGACCACATAGGCGCGAAACATGTCAACCTCATAGTTACCTGGGCACACTGCGCCAACAAGGGTAACTTCTAACCTACGGGTTTTTTACTCTGACAAGGGTATCATCACATTAAAAGTACTCCTTCTGGCAACCCTTAGTCAGTTTTAATTCCCTGCACGCATTTCTTCACCCTCCATTTTAGGACTCACCCCACATACCCTCATGCACCTAATAGCAGTTCTCAAAAGATCTCTGAGAAAGTGACCCTTCAGGCGACCCGTAGGGCATTGCAGCGCCGGACCGACGAGGAGCAACTGCCCGATGATGAAGCATGACATCCTTCTGGGTGTTTGAGTGCAACAAGAGGCAAGATTTGCTCTTCCCTCCCCGTGAGTGAGTCCTAGACCTAGGATCCCCTGCTCCCTTCTTTTCTTTCTTTCTTTCTCTTGAATGAGTGAGTGACTTTTTTAGCAATACTCATCTGGATCAGTGTCCCCCCCTTTTTGTTGACTTCATGTTTCGCTTGGAGCACAGGCACTGGACCATTAACTAGCTCCTGGTCACCCCCTCTCTTTTTTTACATTATTGCCATGTAATAAAAGCATTATTGTGAAAAAATCCCCTAATGTATGGAATCCAATGTTTGCCCAACAAGTTAGTGTAGAACGCTCCAAGCTGAAACTCAGACCAACAAATCCCTCTAACTTCATTTGAGGGTAATAATATAGAATCGTATCTGTTTTTGCTATTTTTAACCTAATGTGTAGATAAGAATTATCTCCAACAGTAATATTCTTTGATGTAAACCTGAGCCAGCTTAAAAGTGTGGCGTGATAGTAAGTTCTCAAGCAAGGGATAGCTAAGCCTCCCTCCTCTTAAGTCAAGGAAAGTACTGACCGTTTGGCCCTGGGTCGCTTTGACTTCCATATTAAAGACCGAATATCGCCTTCCAAGGCTGAAAAAAAGCCTAGATTAACTTGATGGGAACATTTGAAAAAGCAAACAAAAATAACAGTAACAAATTCATTTTTTAAGCGATATACTACCAATAATTGTAAAAGGAAGTTTATCCTAACGATTGATTAATGCACAAGCTTTGATTAATAAAGGGGCATAATTCAACACGTATTGATCACTATAGTTTGTCGTCACCTTGATCCCAAGATATCTAATCGGATGTGTAGCTGAAAAAGACACTTGCATAGTGATTGGTAGTATCTCAGGGGAGCTGTTAAAAATTAAAGCTTCATATTTTACTTGGTTGATGTTATAGCCCCTTATCGCCGTAAACTCGGAAATCTTATTAAAGACTCATTGAACATTATCCTTATCTACCTTTACATATAAAACCATATCATCCGCGTGTATCTTAAGTTTTGGCTCGTCATTAACAAGAGGTTTAATGGATTGATCTGAACGAGGAGCACAAGCAAATGGCTCTATAAATAGCGCAAACAAAATGGGTAACTTCTGGCATCCCTGACAAGTGGCACGACTAATATTTATGTCTCCCGACTAATATTTATGTCTCCTGCTGATATATTATTAATCACTATAGTTGCCTTGGGCCCTGAATATAACATTCGTAACATTGATAGAAAACTAGCTGGAAATGCGAATTTAAAAAGAATTACAAAAAGTACTTCCCACTCCACTAAATCAAATGCTTTCTCAGCATCAAGGATAATGGCAGTGGCATTCATATTCTCGATTGAAAAATAATCTATAGCTTGTATTAAAAAAAAATATTTGAAGTTTTAAATCTCCCAGGGAGAAAGCCATTTTGATCTCGATTAATAATATTTTGTGCTTCAGCTGTAACCCTTTTTGCTATAATTTGATTAACAGCTTAGAATCACTATTAAGGAGACTAATGGGTACGATATGAGTTTGGATCAAGTTCCGCTTTCTCCTTTTTAAAAAAACTAATTACTATGGACTCCGAGAATGAACTGGAAACACTGCACCCTTGAAAAATTTGATCCTATAAATTAACAAAAAAATGTGCTTACTGTTGTGAAAAAGCTTTATAAAATTCATCCGGCAGCCCATACTTACCACAAGCTTTGCCATTAGGAAGGGATTTCATCGTTTTGTGTACCTCCAGTAAAGTTATGGCGATTAAATTTACTCAGCTTGGACTTTTGCTAAGGTTGGGACTTCATTGTCCAAAAGCCATCCTTCTATTATCTCATGTGAACTACCTATCCCCGGGAATACATTTTGACATAATGATGATAAAAGATCTGGGTCACTTCTGATGGGAGAGTTCTAATATTCTGCATGGGATCTTTTATTCTTCTGATACAATTAGAATTATGTCTAGATTTTATGGAGCAAGCCAAAAACCTACCAACATATTCACTTTCTTCATACCTTTGGTGTAGGTTTGAGGAATGATTCAAAGTTTAACTTGCAAAATAAAATCATGTAGGTTCTGCTTAGCTTCTTTCAATACTTTCATCGTCCTATCGGATGGAGTGGGGGCAAATTCCACAATGGCCTTATCTACCACCTCACTCAGATTATCCTGTTTTCTCCTTCTGTCTAGAAGAGGCAGAGAATGCAATTGCATGCCCCTAAAAATGCTTTTGATGCTGCTTAAAATGCAAAGTCTGATGCTGAATCAATATTAAGCTTTAAAAATTCCTCCAAGTTGCATTTCATCCGCTCCACCCAGCCGTCTTCTATTAATAATGCCTTATTAAAGCTCCATCTGGAATAAATAGGCTTATCAAAGCGTGATCTGAAAATACGTTCTTAACAATACTTGCTCCCTCGCATGCTAACATAACGCAGTACCATAGTGTTTAAAATAACACGTATTTTCTAGAAAAGCGTCATTCTGTGTATGCCAGGGATCCATAAGGGAGAAATCTTGAATTAAAACTTGCAGGGCCTTTATAGATCTTGGTTTGTTTTGTAGCTTATTAGAACGTGTAATCGAAGGTAGTACACCCTTATTTTTCAAATGTGGCTCCTGCAGCAATATTATATCTGACTGTAAAGATCTAAACAAGGCTAGCATTCCCTGGGTCTTTAATATATTATTTAATCAATTTACATTACATGAAAGAATTGTCAACGTATTGTGTGACATTGCGCTGTCTGCTTCTCAATATTTGCTGCTTTTTTCCATTTTGACCCTCATGCCTACCCCACACCCATGTGCCCTCCTATCCCCCCCTTCCTCACTCTTGATCCGTCCTCCTACCCTCCCTCAAACCCTGAAGCCTGACCCACCAGCCGCACTCCCTTATCCCCCTAACCTCTCCTACCCTTACCCCTGGAGTGGTGCCGTTACATGGCACCTGAAGATCGACTTAGGCAACTGTAGGCATCCAGTAATACAGAATAATCCAAAAATGCAGTTTTACTACGACGTTTTTTGCAAAGGTTACAAACATTTTATAGAAACCATATTGCGTTCAATCCTTCTTCACAGGAGCATAATCCATGTATTAGATAGCTATAGTTTGAGCACAGTTTAGTGACAAGTTTCAGACTGCCCCTTTGAGCAAAATCTGAGAGGAGAACCTTGCACAGATTCCGAATGCGATCATATTAACCTGCGTACAGGAGAAGCACAGGTCGCCAAAGCTGAACTCTGAAATATTTGAACGCCACCATAGGTAGTAAAACAAAAACCAATGGTTTAGTGAAAAGAAAAAGTTAAAAACCAACCATACCCAGGGAGACACATAGGCTTATATTCTGATATGTGGAGAGGGGTCGAGAAGTAAGCTCCCGTGACCTGCACGGGAGGGCTCACATGTTGGGGGGGGGGGGCCAAACTCGGGGGAAGGCAGTCCCCCACGATATCAGGAAGAGATGCAGGGCCAGATGTACAAGCCTTTTATGCCGCCGCATATGGGAGATCCTCCCGTTGGCGGCTGCAAAAAAGGGTAATATCATGTACAAATGCTATTTTGCGAGTCACTGACTCGCAAAATAGCATCTGGGACTCTCGGTATTAGGAAGGGTGTCCCTTACTAATAGCGATTCAACATGCTATGTACTAATGTTTTGCAACCGCAAAAAAATCGCAGTTTACCACCTACTTCAAGTAGGTGGTAAACCACTCGTAACAACTGCCTGCCCTTAAAAAAATGAAGCTGAATAGTTTCATTTTTCTTTTTTAAATGTATCCCGTTATCCTTTAGAGAAAAACAGTCTGCATTAAAAAAAACTAAAAAAAACTGCCTTATTAAAAAAACATTCACAGACATGGTCAGCAGGCCACCATCCCTGTGAGTGCTATCCATTCCTAATGGGGTCTCAAATAGCTCCTGCCTCATTAATATTAATGAGGCATGCAATTTGCGACCCCATTAGGAATCGCAAACCGTGTCTGAGACACTGTTATGCATTGCAATTAGCAAGTCGCAAATTGCGAGTCGCAAATGCGCCTCAATTTGCGACTCGCTAATTGGCGGGTCGTACATCTGACCACCAGTGCCCTCAGTCTTGGACTGCATGCGAATAGAGGAAGCCCCTCCGATATATAGCTTACTAGCGGGCTCCAAATATAGTCGAAGCTCTTACGGGAGTCCTCGACTATCGTTCCAAGGCCAATGCGTGCCATAAGCGGGCGTGCCATTGTGTAAGTGACAGAACCTCTGGCTTCTTACAGGCTGCCGCCAGAACCAACTTGGCCGCACCTAGACACAGCCACATGATGGATCAGTCCCCTTGGGTCTGATACTTGAGAACTGGGTTGTGAACTCCCAGGAGTATATGTTCCATGGAGTCCCCAATCGGGTACCCCAGTATTAGCCTGATCTGGGACAATATTTCCTTCCAGAAGGGCTGTATAGCAGGGCAATCCCACCATATATGTTTAAAGTCCACCAGGAGGCCGCAACCTCACCAACATCGATCGGTCGTGTCGGGAAAAATTTAATGTCGTTTTTGTGGGTAGAGGTACCAGTTGTATAACGTTTTATAGTGGGCCTCTCTCAGGAACATGGAGTGATTGTATTTCACAATATCTTTGTACAGGGATTCCCATTGCTTTTCTGAAGGCGGGGTCAGTAGAATGCCTTCCCAAAATGTTTTGTGGCGCAGTGATCTGTGTGCCCAGTGTAAGCAAGAGTGTATAGAGGAAGGAGATGCACCCCCTCCCTGTGTTGCCAGTTTGGACACATTTTTCCAACGGTAATAGTTCCCTAGTGGCTGCCTGTCGCATCTGCGGCTGCTGGACCCACTGTACTAACTGAGCATAATGGAAGCCTTCAGTTTGTGGAAGCTGGAAATGGCTTGCGCAGTCTGCGAAGGAGCGTATCTTCCCTCCGGTGAAGAGGTCTGAAATTAGGAGGCATCCTCCCTCCCTCCAATGATCAAAGGGCCCTTCTCAAAGCACTGGGGGAAGGCAGTGCTAAAATCAATGGGGGTATAGGGGGATGGAAATGTCGTCAATGGTAGGGTTTTGGTCACCGTGTCCCATACCTGGAGGGTTGTTGCTGTGGGTATGCTCGGATAGGCATTGGCTGACCTGTCCGCTCTCTGTCTCCATGGCAAGTCCCAAATGGTTCTACCCGTCACCTGCCTGTCTATGTGGAGCCGCAGTTTCTCTGATTCCCTCAGTGACCATTCACCCAGGACCTGCAGTTGAGCCGCTCTGTAATATACTAAGAAATCTGTGAGAGCAAGGCCTCCACTGAGTCGTGGCCTAGTCAAGAGGCGGTGAGAAAGACACGCTCTATGCCCCTGCCATATAAAATTGATAACCATGGATCTCAGTTCTTTAAATAACCCCTTCTCAGGCAGGATAGGTAGCCCCTGGAAGAGATAGAGGAGGCGGGGGAGCACGTTCATCTGTAGGCTACACTCCATTTTTTGAAGTAATTTTTAAGCTGACTAAGCAACAGGGGGAAATTGGCCCTATATAAATCGCTCAGCTTGGGAGTAATTTGTACACCTAAGTATGTAATTGCCTTACACGCTCATCGAAAGGAAGACATCTCCTCTACCGTTATTAGCACCTCTGGGGTCAAAGTTAAGTTTAGTATAAAAGATTTAGATTAACCTTGAAGCCTGAAACCGTTCCTGGTGTATTCCGGTCAGGGAGGCAACTGGGTTGGTTATTGGCAAGAGTACATCGTCTGCAAACAACAAGAGTTTGTGGTCATCCGAGCCAAACCGAATCCCACTAATCCTGGGATTCGCTCTCACCCTCGCTGCGAAAGGCTCAACTGGGCAGTAAGGGATTCTGCACCCTCCTCTAACTGTTGGATTCGACCTTGCAGATCCCAATTGAGTCTACGTCAGAGTGGAGCACAATCATTTTTGGGCCCATTTCCAACTTGAAGGAGTCAAAGGAGGCTCCTATGTCCGCATTTAAGTCTTCTCTGAGCTCCCTTTTGAAGTCCTTCAAGGTTGCAAGGAGGTCCTTCCGGGTGAGCGCCTTTCCACTTGTCACCTGGATGCCCTCCTCCTCCTGCATTAGGCGCCCCGAAGTAGCTGGAGGCCTTGTTGGGCTGCCCTTTTTTGGGTGGCATAAGGGCAGCTCTGTGTCACCCCCCCACAGCCCTCTGCTCTAGAGCCACAGGGTCAGAGGGGGGTGAGCTGCGCCGTCGTGAGGAATCTGTGGTGGCGTTGCTTTGTTCTCAGTCGCACCAGGGGCCAGGCACTCCCCCCACCTCCAGGTGGGCTGCACGTTTCTTTGGAGACTGCTACAGTATGGTTCCCTCCAGCTCACGTGGTGCGTGGGTCCTGTTGTCGCTGTCCATGCTGGAGTCACCGTGGTCTGACTGGGAGGACAATGGGTGCCATCTTAGGGTCAGGCACAAGGCTGGGGGTTCTCACCTCCCCTGGCGCGCAGTATTGCCCAGCGGGACCGGCCTGGGTAGACTGCCCTCTTCTCTGCCTGTCCTCAGCCTATTCAGCCCTTTGCCTGCAACTTTAGCGGTCAATCGCGCCGCGGGGGGAGAGGCCACTCTCACCTTCATGTGTATGCCTGGCCTGGGGGCCCGGTCGCTGCCTCGAGGTCTCCCTGCACTAACCCCGTTCACTCGGGGGCGAATGCTCAACCAGTGGCCCCCTCCTGGGCTCCAATGTGGTCCGCGCCTCTTGGGGAACTCTATTGCTGCTGGAGGATTCTGCCGTGCGAGGCCGCCATTTCAGGGGTTCAACGTCGCAGCTTAGTGCCTCGTAAAGACCGCCGCTGCCATACTGGAGTCCCCGCGCCAGTCATAGGGTCCCCGGCATCCTGAGTACGCTGCCTCCTCTTCCTCGTCCCCATTGGCCACCGAGTATGGAAAAGCCTTAGCCGCAACGCCATCTGTGAAAGAACAAGATGGATCACCAGCAGCTCTACTGGAGCCACCCGAGGAAGTTCGGACAGGGTTCCCGATCTTGCCGCGTGTGCTCGAACAGTCACAGACTGATTCGCAAGTATGGTTTGAACATGTGTCGCCAGTGTTTCAGGCAGTATGCCAAAGATATCGGCTTTGGAAAGTTGGATTAAACTATTAAAAAAAATTACGGCTGCATGGACGTCGAAGGAAAGAGTGACAAAGAAAGGAAAGCTATGGATATGCACAAAATGGACTATGCTCCCAATCAATCAATCAATCATAGGCATTTATAAAGCGCACTACTCACCCGGAGGGTCTCAAGGCGCTAGGGGGGGGGGGTCCGCTACTGCTCGAACAACCAGGTCTTGAGCTTCTTCCTGAAGGAGAGGTGGTCTTGGGTCAGGCGTAGGTCGGTGGGGAGGGCGTTCCAAGTCTTGGCGGCCAGGTGGGAGAAGGATCTTCCTCCTGTTGTCGCTCTGTAGATGCGGGGGACGGCTGCGAGGGCGTGACTGGTCGAGCGGAGGTGGCGTTTGGGAGCGTAGAAGTTGAGGCGGCTGTTGAGGTAGGTCGGGCCTTGGTTGTGTAGGGCTTTGTGTGCGTGGGTGAGGAGCCGGAAGGTGATTCTTTTGTTGATCGGGAGCCAGTGCAGGTCTCTCAGGTGTCTGGAGATGTGAGTTCGTCTGGGGACGTCGAGGATGAGTCTCGCCGAGGCGTTCTGGATCCGCTGGAGTCTCTTCTGGAGCTTGGCGGTGGTACCGGCATAGAGGGCTTTGCCGTAGTCCAGTCGACTGGTGACGAGGGCCTGGGTGACCGTCTTCTTGGTCTCGGTGGGGATCCACCGGAAGATCTTACGTAGCATGCGCAGGATGTTGAAACAGGACGAGGAGACGGCGTTGACTTGTCTGGTCATGGAGAGGGAGGAGTCCAGGATGAAGCCCAGGTTGCGTGTGTGGTCTGTCGGTTTGGGTGCGTTGCCCAGGGCGGGGGGCCACCAGGAGTCGTCCCAGGCGGAGGGTGAGGAGCCCAGGATGAGGACTTCCGTCTTGTCTGTGTTCAGTTTCAGGCGGCTGGTCGTCATCCACTCGGCCACGTTTTTCATCCCTTCGTGTAGGTTGGCTCTGGCGGGGTCGTTGGTCAGGGAGAGGATCAGCTGGGTGTCATCGGCGTAGGAGATGATGTTCAGGTTGTGTTGGCGTGCGATGGCCGCAAGGGGGCTCATGTAGACATTGAAGAGGGTGGGGCTGAGCGAGGAGCCCTGAGGGACGCCGCAGATGACTTCCGTGGCTTCTGATATGAACGGGGGCAGGCGGACTCTCTGTGTCCTTCCGGTGAGGAAGGAGATGATCCATTCCAGTGCCTTCTCCTCGATCCCGACGTTGCTGAGGCGCTGCACTAGGGTGCGGTGGCAGACAGTGTCGAATGCCGCGGAGAGGTCCAGGAGGATGAGGGCCGCTGTTTCTCCGTTGTCCAGCAGGGTTCGGATGTCGTCGGTGGCAGCGATGAGGGCGGTCTCGGTGCTGTGGTTGGCCCGGAAGCCTGACTGGGAAGGGTCGAGGGAACCAGTCGTCTCGAGGAAGGCTGCCAGTTGCTTGTTGATGGTCTTCTCGATGACTCTGGCTGGAAACGGGAGGAGCGAGATGGGGCGGTAGTTCTTGAGTTCGGTGGGGTCCGCCGTTGGTTTCTTTAGTAGAGCGCTGAGTTCGGCGTGCTTCCAGCTCTCAGGGAAGGTGGCGGTGTCGAGGGAGGTGTTGATGATGTCCCGCAGGTGGGGTGCGATGACAGCGTCGGCCTTGTTGAAGATGTGGTGAGGGCAGGGGTCGGTTGGGGATCCGGAGTGGATGGAGTTCATCGTGCTGATGGTGTCTTCGAGGTTGATCGGTGTCCAGGCGTTGAGGGTGGTGGTGGGGGGCGTTGGTTTGGTCGTGGGGAGCGTTGGTTGTGTTCTAAAGCTGTTGTGTATGTCAGCGATCTTGTTGTGGAAGTAGGAGGCGAGGGAGTTGCAGAGGTCTTGCGATGGGGTGATGTCGTTGGTTCCGGCGTTTGGGTTGGAGAGCTCTCTGACGATGTTGAAGAGTTCCTTGCTGTTGTGTGCGTTGTTGTCCAGCCGGTCCTTGAATGCTGTTTTCTTGGTGGCGTGGATCAGTTGATGGTGCATTCGGGTGGCGAGCTTGAGGGTAGTCATGTTGTCCGGCGTTGGGTCTCTTCTCCAGGCTTTCACGAGGGCTCGGCAGTTCTTCTTGAAGCTCTTGAGTTCGTCGGTGAACCACGGGGCCTTCTTGCTTCCGGGTCTGCTGGGCGGGGTCCTCGGAGGGGCGAGCTCGTCCGCGCAGGTGGAGATCCATTTCGTGAGGTTGTCGGCGGCTTGGCTGGGGTTCGGTGAGCTGGCGGGAGGGTGCTGGCTCAGGGATGCGGTGAGTTGTTCGGCTGTGATCTTGTTCCAGCTTCTTCGTGCAGCCTGTTGCTGGTGGTGGTGGACCGTGGTTCTTTTGAAGGTGAAGTGGATGCAGCTGTGGTCCGTCCAGTGGAGTCCAGTGGCGTGGCTGAAGGAGATGTCTTTGCTGGACGAGAAGACGGCGTCGAGTGTGTGTCCGGCGAGGTGGGTGGGGGTGGTCACCAGCTGCTTGAGACCGAGGGTGGCGAGGTTGTCAAGCAGGGTGGTGGTGTTGCGGTCGTTGTTGTTCTCCAGGTGGAAGTTGATGTCCCCGAGGAGGATGTAGTCGGCAGAGGGGAGGGCGTGCGGGCTGATGAAGTCGGCGATGTCTTCGCTGAATTGAGTGCGTGGTCCCGGGGGTCGGTAGATCAGGGTGCCTCTGAGGGTGGTCTTGGGGTCGGTGTGGATCTGGAAGTGCAGGTGTTCGGCGGTTGTCAGGGTGTTGTCGGCGTTGGTCGAGATACGGATGGTGTCCCTGTGGATGATGGCGATGCCTCCTCCAGTCTGGTTGTCGCGGTCTCTCCGGATGATCTTGTAGCCCTCGGGGATGGCGATGGCGATGTCGGGCGCTGAGGAGTCGTTCATCCAGGTTTCCGTGAGGAAGGCAACGTCAGGAGCTGTGGTGTCGAGGAGGTTCCAGAGTTGAACGGCGTGTCTGTGGACGGAGCGGGTGTTGAGCAGGATGCACTTGAGGTGGTTGCTGCTGGTGTTCGGCTTGGCGGGTGCTGGTGTGGGGCAGGTCCGGATACAGGTGAACTTGCAGGTGAGGCAGCTGAAGGGTCCGTGGGTGCGTCTCGGAGTGGCTCGGTAGCACCCGGGGGTTCGGCCGGTGTTGAGTGCGTTGAGGGTGGCGGCCTCGTAAGTCCGGCGGGTGGGGTGTCCTCTGCGGGGGCCAGGGGTTCTGGCGCTGGGCGCGGTCTAGGCGCGGACGGGCGTAGACGGGCTTACCTTTGGCGCACCTTCGGCGCTCATTCGGTGCTCCCGCTGCGCGCGTCCGCTGCGCGGTCGCTCTGGGGGCGTCATAAGAGGGGAGCCGGGAGGGAGGGTCTGCGGGGAGGCGGGGAGCGCGGGACCCAATCGGCGGGCAGGGGGGCGGGGTCTCGTGGGAAGCGGCGGGAACCTGGGGGCTCGGTGGCGGCTGGGGCGGCGCTCGGCGGCCCTGTGGCGGCTGGGGCGGCGCTCTGCGGCCCTGTGGTAGCTCAGGCGGCAGGTGGCAGCAGGAGGCCCAGCAGGTAAGGAGCAGGCGGGAGGTGTGGGGGCGACCAGGCCGAGGGCACTGTTTGCCTAGCATTTGCCATATCCTACTTAAATGGCAGTCCAGATAAGGCTGCACTGTGGAAGAGTGTTTTTGCTCTGTGAACAGCTTGGAAATAAAATGGGTTCCGTCCGCATTTTGGCTAGGCGACCGCGATCCCGATATTCTTTCTAAGTCTCATTTCGGGCCCCCGCTCACCTGCAATAGCTGTCCAGGGGTGGTCTCTATAGTTTAAAAGTCCAGCTCTTTTATTGTCATCTGCCCGGGATTGGACGCCAAAATTCACTCTCTCACAGGGCTCTTCCACGGAGCCGAGCGAAGTCACATCTTCACGGCTATGATGGCTGGCCACGCCCCCTTACTTCGACTTTAACTTTACCAAATTCTTTTAAAACATTTTTTCTCTATATTCCATGATCTACCAATTATCTCAAAGGGTTAAATCCACTACTGCCTTCCCTGTCCCCCGCCCCCCCCCCCCCGCCCCCTTTTTGTCGTGACTGGAGAATTAACTGCAAAAAGTTGCGTGCCTCTTCTACTGAATGACAAATTTGAGCCCGACCCTTTAATAGGACTTCGAGTTTTGATTGCTATATAATGCCCGCAGGGGCCCCCGCCTGCTGGAAATGACTAATTAAGCTCTTGAATTATTTTCTGTGGCTGGCAGACATAGCGGACATATCGGAAAAAATCATAAAGGAGAAATCCCCATGGATCTGAAAAGCCTTATTATTGATGGCATTTGTAAGTATCTGCTACTTAATCTGATAGTCTCCTAAATTCAGAATTACTGTCCGAGGATACTTGGCACCAGAAGATGGAACGGCCAGTACACGATGAGCTCTTTTAATGGTTCAATCCTGATCACGAGACTCTGCTGCTGGGTACACATATTTTCTAACAAGATCAGAGATGGGGCTGACCACAGTTTGGCCATATTCCAGTTCCTCAGGAATCCCAAGGGAACCTCAGGTTTGTACGAGATGTCCTATTTTCAGTGTAATCGGTTTTGATTTCTAAATCCACCAACTCGGTTTGGAGTTTAGAAATAGAGGAATCCTGTTCTGGTCTGGCATCTTCTATATCGGAAACCCACTGTTCAACCTCGGAAATTTGTGTTGTTAAATTCAGCATATTCTAATTAATCAGATTCAACTGTGATTCTGTCTGTTTATTAGCTTCTGCCTGGGAGACCTTTATTGATTTCACTTCATCTAAAATTCTATGTAACAGCAAGTCAGTAGAAGAGAGGCTCTTGTCTCTATTGCCCACACTATCTGCATGTAAAGTTGCCTGGAAACTATCTGACTCCTGCTGAGGTAATGCCTTCCTTATTGCCCCTTGCTGGAGGTCTCCAACTTTAGAGATTGGTGTGGGTGTTGCAAGATTGGTAGCTATTGAATTTGTGGTAATATCCGATACTCGAGGTGTAGTTAGTTTTACTCGAATCCGGATCTTGGGCTGCCATGAGAGAAGTTATGTCTTTATGGCTCTCCTGTAGTTCAGATACTGGGAACAAAGGATAGGTCTCAGATTTCATGTCAGCCTGCATTTTGTCCTTAGCTTTCTTCACCTCTGCCTCTGCTGATGCATCAGTATTTGCAGCTTTAGTTGCAGAATCCAAAATAGAACTAAACAGCTTTGAAGCTGACTTGTGGCGTGCCATGCCTTTATTATTTATTTCTCACTGAGGTGTGCCTGATCTCTCCCCTACAGCCTGTTCTGTACCCATGAGCAAGAGGGGATCTGATAATGGGAAAAACGGTGTGGCTGCTGTCATGGTCTCTTGATCACCGCAGTGTTTGCTTGTTGTTTTTGCTGAGACTTTAGAAAAGCGAGGCTTACTTGTGGAATTTCTGGAAATGGGTTTTCATTAGCCACGTTACCATTCACTCGTAACTTAGTGGCCAAATACTGCACCCATAGCTACATGGGCCGCTTCAGCAGCCCCCAATAATCCTCTCAGTCCCTGAAGCTGCCTAGTGCATCTCACAGGACTTATGACCGGCAAACATTTTTTACTGTGCTACTTAAGTAGTTCAGATAATTTTAATTACCACCTCTTTCTACGGTAATAAATATTGCTCCCATTGTTACCAGCTAACCAACCTTCTAGTGATTTTCCTGAGTAGTCAACAAAATCTCACTCAGGTCTGGCTCTGGGTTGTTTTAGCCTCCCTGAACCAGATTCTGTACTCTTCAGTGGTAAATCCAAAGGCCTCAATCAGGGTACCCTTCATGAGATCATAGGATTCAGCATCTTTCTCATTGAGTGTCGGGTGTCTATCCTTGCACTTTCCTGAGAACATTTTCCACAGGATAGCACTCCTAAGTTTCCTGTTGACCTTGTCTGCTAAGGCAGACCCTCTCAAAGATAATGAACCACTTGGTGATATCATCACCCTGAAATAATTTTGGGACAATCTCTTTGGGGATTTTAGGATCAGAATAATCATTTTCTCCCTATTTATCATTGTGCGGTCACCAGAGAAGGGGCCTAGGCCCAACTCTTTTCTCTCTTTTTCTATAGCTGGGAGTTGTGCTTCTATATCTGCCCTGTCTAATCTTTCCGGAGCAAGCTCTTTATCTGGAAGTGCTCCTCTTTCTTGGGCTGCTGTGTCATCCCTCTCATGGTCTGTGTTCTTTAAGATCAGTCATACTCTGGATGCTCTTTGTCATACTCTTCCAAAAGCTCCTGGAGCTGTGATTTGGTAGGGTTTGATCCAGTCTTGCGGTCATAGGTTTTACACAAGTCTCTAAGCTGTCTTATTGACAAGGACAGGTAAGGTATGAAGTTGAGTTCCTCCACCTGTACCAGATCCTCTGGAGTACTGGTTCTAGTACCCATTACCATTATTTTTACTAAGTTAGGAACCTTTTTGGATAGGAACAGATCTAACAACTCTGGTTTCTTAACTAACGTAAGATTTGGATTTTTAAAACCGTTCTACTAACAGGGACCTAACTAGGGCCCTAATAATGATGTTAAAATTTCGAAAAAGTAAATTTGAAAAATGCAATTTAAATAAAAGCAATTGTTACTTCTCTTGTGTGGTCACTTTGTCAGAGTGGTTCAGCAAGCGTAAAGTCGTAGAGCCCACAGCTAATCCACCAGTGAAGGAAACCCACCTCTCTATATAGTGCACCACAATGGGGTACACTGTGCAGCGAGGTTGAAGAGACCCTTATTGGTTTACAGAGGCAAAAGTAGATAATACTAACCCTCTATGTTTGTGGTAGTGTGGGCGAGCAGTTAGGCTTATCAGAGGGTAGTGCTAAGCATTTGTTGTAAACACCAAGGCAATAAATGAGCGAAGTCGAGACCGAATTAGAAAAGTAGCACTTCTTTTCATATAAACATTAAACCGGAGTCGCGCCAGAGTCTAGCCCGTCTGCGCTCGTCCGCGCCAAGGACGTGCCGGAGGATGGTCCGGCAAGAATCTTGCTCACTTCTCGCAATATCAGATATACATATCATTCCTATACGTACAAAGATTTAGTTGCTCTCAGACCCCCTCGCTCACATTGTCATCACTCTTTTGCCCCGGAAGCGTTTTTGAACTCCCCGGGCTGTGATTGTTATTTGCCATTGCGCTCGCTGCCACCTGCGGCAGGCCCCCTTACTAGTTCCATTACCACGCTCAAAACACCCTCTACGGCTAATATTGAGCGGGGTCTTCTGATCAATGTTAGATCACTAGTGAAAAATAATATAGCTTTTAATGAGTTTGTGTCAAGTTTAAAACCCTCTTGGGTATTTTTAACAGAAACCTGGGCTTCGGACTCTTCCGGCCCGGACCTTATCGACGCCATCCCCGAAGGCTATGCTCTTGGAAGACTAGATCGTGTGGGGCGCAGAGGGGGTGGGCTGGGGATTTTACATCAAGTCTCCCATTCCTGCTGTACCACTCCACTTTCTGCTCCTTCAGATCCTTTTCAGGCCTTACATTTTGTGATTACTTCTGCTCTTTCTCTTCCCTTCGCAGGTATTTTGATTTATAGACCCCCTTGACCCAGAACTGCCTTTAGTCAGAAACTGCTTAATATCTTAGAACCTTATTTTGGTTGTGAACACATGACGATCCTTGGGGACTTCAATTTTCATTTGGAAAATTTAGATTCCAAGGATTCCCTCTCCCTTCTGGATTCTATGTCCGCGTGTGGCTTTAAGCAACTGATCAAATGGCCCACTCATCGGGCGGGTCACATCCTGGATGGGGTCTTTTCGAACGACCCTAGGGTTTCGACGGGTCAACCCATTCCTTTGGTCTGGTCCGACCATCTGGCGGTTCCTTTGGAGTTTCAGGGTCCCCCTGCCATCTCTAGGTCCTTCAGCCATAGCAGAAGAGAACCTAAACTAAATCTTAGGGCGATTTCAAATGAGACCCTGGCGCCGCTGATTCCCAATAGTAAGCTTGCTAATCTTGGAGATGTCAACTTGGTGGCCTTTGAATTTGACTCCTTTTTGAGTGGGGCAGATGATACTTTGGCCCCCGTCACATTACGCTACTCGGACAGAAAGAGTCCATCGGCCCCCTGGTTTACTGAACCCCTGAGACGTTTGAGGCAGGACTGTAGGAAACAGGAGAGGCTGTGGAGGGCGAGCTGGGACTTTACAGAAAGGGAAAAACATAAACTTTCTCTTAAAAGGTATAAAGCGGAGGTAATCAAACAAAAGCAGGATTACTTCGCTAAACTAACTACCTCTCTTACGTCCCCCAGAGACCTATTTCGAATTGTTGACTCCCTGTGTTCCTTGCAAACTCCCAATCCTACTGTCAGTTCTCAAGATCTCTGCGATAGGATTGCCCAGTTCTTTCACGCCAAAATTGCTGATATTTATTCCGCTCTGGAACTGCAAAGGGCCTCTTTGCCCCCCCCCCTTCACTCCTGCTATCTCGGGGGCTGAAAGTGAGAATTGGACTGTTAAGGCTAGTCTGTCTAGCTTTCCTCCGCTTGACATAACCCAACTGGATATGTTGCTCAGTAATACCAGATCGGGCTCACCTTTGGACCCATGCCCTCTCAAAGTTCTTAAGGATTGTAGGGATGCTTTACTGCCCCCTCTTCTTGATATTATGAACAGGGCAATATATGAGGGTGTTTACCCGGCAGTGTGGAAGAGGGCGGTGGTCAAGCCTCTTTTAAAAAAGCCCTCCCTTGATCCTGAAACTCTGAAGAACTTTCGTCCCATCTCGTTGCTTCCGGCACCTGCCAAAATGCTCGAAACCCATCTTAATGAACATCTGATGGCTTTTGTAGATGCGCATGAGCTATTCGATCCGGCTCAACATGGCTTTCGGAGGTCCCATAGTACAGAGTCAGCTCTCACAGTTGTGTTAAATAACATGGAGGTGGACCAGGGCCATACTACTTTTCTTGTCCTATTAGACCTTACAGCAGCCTTCGACACCCTATCCCCTGTGACTTTGACAGCCCGTCTGAGGGAGATTGGGGTGGAAGGATCGGCCTTGAGCCTTTTGGCTTCTTTTCTGGATCAGAGAGAACAGAGGGTCAAATTGGGCGAATTTCTATCTCCATCCCTGCCCGTCCAATGTGGGGTCCCACAGGGCTCGGCTCTTAGTCCTACCCTCTTTAATATCTATGTGGCCTCACTTGCCAAACTAATAAGATCTTATGGGATGGAGGTAGTCTCCTATGCAGACGATACCCAGATCCTGGTGTCCCTCTCACACACGGACGATTCCTCTGCTCTCAGCTTTAGAAACTGCATGGAGGCAGTCTCTAAATGGATGATTTGTAATTCCTTAAAGCTGAATGGTGAAAAAACGGAGGTTCTTGTCTTTGGTGGTGGGAGTGACCTTTGGTCGGATGAGTGGTGGCCTCCCTCTTTGGGATTGTGTCCTACCCCCACTCACTCAGCTCGTAATCTGGGTGTCCTGATTGATCCTTCGCTCTCCATGAACCTACAGGTAAATAGAACAGTGTCGACCTGTTGGGGCATCATTAAAATCCTAAGAAAAATAAAACATTATCTTGCTCCTTCTGCACGCAAACAAGTTGTGATAGCCTTGGTGTCCTCACGTCTTGACTATTGCAATGCTCTTTACTCTGGTCTAGACAAGGGTCTGGTGCAGCGACTACAAACTGTCCAGAATGCGGCTGCCAAATTTGTGACGGACGCCTCGAGGCTCTCTTCGGCTACTGCTGCTAGAAAGAGCCTACATTGGCTCCCTATTTCGGCTAGGATCACTTTTAAGATCCTTAGTCTAACATATGGGGCCACATTGGGCCAAGGAGCGAGAGGTATCAGGGATCTCTTAGTTCCCTATGTCCCCTCTAGAAGTCTTCGCTCCTCTGAAAAGAAATTGCTACTGGTGCCTCGTTTCAGGAGAACTAGGTGGGGAGGAAGGTCTTTTTCCTATGTAGCGCCCAAGCTTTGGAATGCTCTCCCCATGGAAATTAGAGCTCAACCATCAGTCCCCCTGTTCAGGAAAGCTTTAAAGACCTGGCTATTTGTTATGGCATATCCGTGAGCTGGCCTCTGTGTTTCTGATTATATTGGTAGGCGCCTTGATGCCTTCGGGCTTAGTTTGCGCGATATAAATTGCTTTTCATTCATTCATTCATTCATTCATTCAAGATCTTTGGGTGCAAGGTAAATACTTTTCGCAATACGATAAAGCACAGTAAATGAACAATTACGCACAAAAAACATTCTAGGGAAGGAAAAAGGCAAGTGGAAAAAGCAATGCACTACAGTTGTTGTGTGGTTACCCTTGTAGAAATTGGATGGTTCAGTGCCAAGGTCTAAAATGCCACGGTCAAGTTCTCTGGAGCTTCCCGGGTTTCTTGGGAAACCGAATAAAAGGGGGCTTTGTAGCTGGCACTACAAAGCCAGGGGGCCATCTGTGAAAGGAAAGTCCGAGGGCTCTCAAGGGATGGTAGAGGTCGCAAGGGCTTTGGGGCCTCTGGAACTCCTCTGCCCAGGACAAGCTTTGTTCTCGACCTTTGAGTGTACTGGCGCTCACCCCATGAAGTCAGAACTCTGTCTTGTGATGACAGGCTGGCTTAGATCAGTCGGTGACCACACTAAGGGTTGGTAGGCTCAGGGGACCCCTCTAAGAGGTCCTCTGTGTTGCAATTTTTTAATAAATCTGACACTGGAATCAGTGCAGGTTTATGAAGGCAAGATGTTTGGTACCAAGCATCCCATAATACAGTGAAGCCATCATGTAGCTGGGAAACTAGTAATGACGAGTGCCCAGCCCATGTACTCACCATGGCTTCCCTGCTCACTTACAATATCCCAGAATCGACATGGATGTTGCAGGGTCATATCTGCTCATACAGGTATGTCCTCAAAGGGTATATAGTGCGCCCTGTCTTAGAGCTAGGTCTGCTAGAGGGGTGTCTTACCTACATCCCACCCAGTGTCTGTGTGCATGGCACACAGGAATGTGTGGTTTTGTCTGTGCCAAGGCATGCAGTCTGCATAGCAGTGTGCATGGCCTTGGTGAGAGGTCCCTAGGGTGGCACGATTCTTGCTGCTATCCTTGGAGGGCCCTCTTCAGTGCCAATGCCTTAGGTACCAGGGGTGCCATTTACTAGGGACTTACAAGGGGTACTAAAATTGTACCAATTGGGAAGCAAAAGGTACAGTTTAGGGAAAGAGCTTCTGGCACAGGGGGCCATTAGCAGGGACCTTGTGCAATTTCAGTCGAAATTACATCATTTTCCAGGCAAAAAATGGGGGCTTACCATGTCTAAAAGAGGCACTTTCCTACAGTGACAAATATTCATTTTCCTCTGATACTTAAATTTAGCGGCCACCCCAGTTCTCAGACCCATTTCAACCAAATAATATTATTGAGAGGTCTTTGGCAGTCTGAACAGGTTTGTACTCTGTGGAGTATTTATTATGTAATGGGTTTTGTGAAATATTTTTGATAAATGCTTAAGGAAAAATTGAAAACGTACATTCTAATAGGCATTTGACTAAAAGCAAAAGGTCACTGTGTTAATACGCATCTTTGCAGAAATCTACGTGTAATCAAAGGGTCATGGTCTCATATCTTGGGAAAGTCTAACCCATTTGTCAACCTTATGAGATTGATGAGCCATGATCATTATAACATTTATTTTAACATGTTTTTTTTTGAAGCCTAATATTGTATAACGCAATATAAGCACTTGTTCTCTCTTAGGGGCTTTCAATGTATAGTCCTGCCCATGTGTGGGGACCCCGGAGCACTTCTTTAGATATATCTTAGAAAGTGGTATTTTTCACCCTTCAGGAAGGCCTGCAAAGACACTTAAGAGCTAGAGAGACAATAATGTAGCCTAAATAAATAGTCTACACTGGCCGCATCTTCATCTTGAAGTGAAAAAAGGGAGCCAGTGTCCTATATTTTGTATCATTTTGGAAGTGTTTAACACACAGAAGAATCCCCTCCACAAACCTCCTTTTTTCATGATAGAGATGAAAGGAGAGGACAGAACAGTCCTACAGGCTGCCATTATAAGTCTTAAAAATAGAAGCTGTGCCTTTAAGAATCCAGAGACCACCAGTATCCCATCATGCACAGCTAGTGGCAGTTACTTCAGTTCTTTTTTCCGGCTCCTGCTATCAGCACCCCGGAGCATTGAGCTCTAACAATTTTGGTTTTGTGGTCTTTTTCTATGTTTTTCTGTCTTTTTCTGATAGGAAAGGTTACAGTTTTCACTCAAATATTCCATCTGTTTTTGATAAGTGTCCAGACTGTGATAGGAAGAAGGCCAAGACTGATCCTCACAGACTGTGTATACTATGCCTGCCTGCTGCTCATGTTCCTGACTCCTGTTCCATCTGTAAAACTTTCTCTAAGCACACTGTGCGTGACAGAGAAAAGCTTTGACTTCAAGGAGCAGAAGAGCGATGAAAACAGCTGGCCCAGTCTTCAGGTGGGACTTCAGAGTGAGGAGAGGGTCAGTCCTCAACCAGGACTCTATCTTCAGCCTCTGGGGCAGCTCACCAGCAGAGAAGGGCTGAAAAAAGGCGCCAGTCCCGGTCGAGGTCGTCGAGAGGAGGTACAGCTCCGACCTGTTCGTCGTAGACCCAGGGCTCTGGAAGGATCTTCTTCAGGGACTTTGTCAACTTCTCCAAGGCTTCAGGAGGAGCGGAAAAAGAGAAGGCTGACTTACATATTGCATTCGGAGTACTCCCCAACCTATTCTCCATCTAGGAACGGTCCCTCTCCAACGCTTCCTCCTCAGCAGTTTCCACCTCATCTACCAGATGTGGAATCAAGACTTCCAATGCTTTTCTACTCATTCACATCGTAAGCGTCACAGAGGAAGGTCTCATTCCAGACATACAAGAGACACCTCTTCAAGCACAGGGAGTTGTTTTCCTACACTGTTGGATTCTCCTCCCCTGTGGATTTCACCAGTTGATGATATTGCGACCTTTAAAGAGGTGCACTCATGGCTGCGCCGTATGTCGTTTAAACCTGAATCACAGCAGCTCATCCTGAATCTCCTGTTTTCAGGTACAACTCTTTTTGGTACTCACACAGACGAGGAGATGACCAGGATGAAGGCAGAAATGGAGACACTAAAAGCTGTTTACTGGGAAAGACATAAGGAGCAGCGTAAATCTTTCAGACCTTTTCAACGCCACTATTCTACACAGAGGGTTCAAACCCCTTTGTGCGATCAGGGCCGCTCAAGGAGGCAAGATGCCAGCAGGGTCAACACCCTGAATCTTGTCTTCCCCCTCTTCCGTTACCCGCTCCGGTAGGGAGAAGCATCCAACATTACCTGGCAGAGTGGCAAAAAATCAATCAAGACAATTGGGTGCTGAATATTGTTCGCAATGGATATTCTCTCAGATTTATCAGCCCTTCACCGTCAATACCTCTGAAACCATCCAGATTCCAACTGCACCAATTAGAATTAAAGGCAAACATTCTCTTACAGAAACAGGCGATGGAACCCGTTCCTCCTTTACAATGAGGCATGGGACTAAACTCAAGGTTCTTTCTTGTCAAGAAAAAAAACAAGAACGAGTTCAGGCCCATTCTCGTCCTAAGGACGGCCAACAAGTGGATTCGGAGAGAAAGGTTCCGGATGCTAGTATTGCACCAAATTTACCCTCAGCTACATCGAGGGGATTGGTTATGCGAAATCTACCTTGAAGACGCATACTTACACATTCCCATCATAAGGAAGCATTGCAAGTACTTGAGGTTTGCTGTGGGGAACAACCACTATAAGTACCATTTGGCCTGAAGTCCGCACCCAGGACTTTCTCCAAAAGCATGGCGGTGGTAGCGGCCCATCTGAGAAAACAGAAAGTGTTCATCTAATCAAGGCATTCACATCTCAGGAGGCTCAACTGCACTTCAAGTGGTCCTCCGATCTTCTCCTTTGGTTAAGACTTCATGTCAACCAGCTGAAGTAAACCTTGATCCCTGTACAGTGCAATATTTGGGAGCATCTTTCGATACTCTCATGGAAAACGTGTGGCCTTCGGAGGAGGGACACTTATCGATCCTTTGGAAGGCTCAGGCACTCATGGCAATGTCTCACCCAACCGTGAAGAAGGTCTCCTCTTACCTTGGCTCGATCGCATCCTGTATATTCCTCACACCGAATTCACGCCTCCACATGAGACCCCTGCAGGAATGCCTGAATGACCAATGGGACCAGGAAACAGGAGTTTGGAAAGACCAGATTCAATGGTCTCAGCATTCCTTTTGGTTCATCAAATGGTGGTGCTATCCCGTCAATCCTGTTCAGACCATAGTCACGGATGCCTCTCTCCAAGGATGGGGAGCCCACACAGGCCAACTTCAAATCAGGGCAAACGGTCACGCAGAGATTCTTTTTCCCACATCCATCTGCTAGAGCTAAAAGCAGTTCATCTGGCGCTGAAAGCCTTTCAGCCATTACTCCGCTCCAACTCCCTCCTTGTCCAGACGAACAATACAACAACAGTGTTCTACCTTAACAAACAGGGAGGCTCGAGATCCAGACCATTATCTAGGGAAGCCCAGACGATGTGTAAGTGGCTTCTGACCAGAAACCTGACCATAACAGCAACTCACCTCCCAGGTTTTCAGAATGCTCAGGGTGACTCTCTCATCAGGCTCTTCCAGGAAAACCATGTGTGGGTCTTAAAGGACAACGTGGTCCTCGAAGTCTTAAAAAGATGGGGTACTCCGGAGGTCTACTTGTTCGCCACCGCAGAAAACAGCAAATGCCAAAGCTTCGCGACGAGTTTCTACCAACCGGGAACCCTGGGGAATTCCCTATCAATCCATTGGTCAGGCAGCTTTCTCTACGCCTTTCCATCAGTTCCCCTAATCCCCGCAGTGCTCATCAAGTCCTCCTGTCACAGTCACGGGCCAAAATGATACTCATAGCCCTGGAGTGGCCATGTCAGTGGTGGTTCACTGACCTCCTTCACCGGTCTGTCCGTCCACATCTCAGGCTTCAATGAAGAACAGATCTGCTAGATTCGTGAGATGTGACCTCATAGGCATCTCCAGGGTCGGCGACCTATGAAAAAAGGGCAAGGTGGTCCCTTTCGCGCAGCTGCAGGCGACATACCAACTGGCGGGGACGGAACAGTATCGGTTTATGCAAATACAGCATGCAGTGACGAAGGCCATACCTAAGGTAGCTGACTTACCTGAGTCCTCCCCACTTGAGGATCGTTTGCTGACGGACCAACTAACCAAAAAGGCTATTTCATTAACATATCGGAAGCTGGTTAACAACCAGAAGGATCCCACAACTAACCTAAAGGAGAAATAGGAGGCAGAGGTGGGGGAAATGGACGAACAGGGCTGGCAGGAGGCATTGGCGTCCCCGCGGGAAGTGGCGACCCCATCCAGATTAAAGCTTGTGCAACTTAAAATACTGCACAGAACATACTACACAAGACCCACACTACATAAAATAGGGAGGGCGGATACACCGCTCTGCTTGAGGGGTTGTGGTCTCCAGGGTACTTTCTATCGCATCATATGGGAATGTCCCTGCATTACTCAATACTGGAGGGCGGTTATGGCCACGATCTCCCGGGTATCTGGGTACGACGTGTCCCCCGAACCACGGAGATGCCTGCTTAATGTGTGGGAATCCACAGATCTTAACCATGCAGAGCAAACATGGGCAACCCTTGGTTTCATACTTGCAAAGAGGAATATTGTGCGACATTGGGGGGCGCCGTCGATCCCCTCTCACCAGCAGTGGTGTTGCGACCTAGACGGTGCCATGGTGGCGGAAAGGGCGGTCTTTATTAATAGGGGTGCCCCCGAAAATGGCAGCGTGTCTGGGAAAGTGGAACACGTTTAGGGGCAACATTTGTGCCCCCCCACCCGAGGACTTAGATCCGGACTTGAGTGACTAAAAAATTGGTAATGTGTTGATCATGGGACACCATCTCTGTAGGGGGGAGGGGAGGATTGCAAACTTATAAGTTGGTGTGATGGATTTAATGATCGATTTGATACATGTACTATGCATAATGGTGTTGCCTTGTGTGTTATGTCAACACAACTGTACTTGTCATAATAGTGACCAACTTGACGCGATGTGTACTTTTTCAATAAAAATGTTCCCAAAAAAAAAAGAACAGATCTGCTAACAAAGGTCAGAGGCCAGATGGTGCGCCCCAACTTCTCCACTTTGAATTTGGCAGCAACGTTCCAGAGCAAGTACAGTATGGACACTTGAACTTACCTAAAAACTTGGACATCCTCAAGGAAGCAAAGCGGCGTTCCACTTATGCTCCTAAATGGAAGAGATTCTGAATTTGATGTTCATCGAAGAATGAGGATCCTACCTCTTGCCAGGAAGAGGTCATCCTTTCATTTTTGCTCCATCTGGCACAATCTGGCATTCAGTCTTCTTCCATTAGGGTTCACTTGGCAGCCCTAAATGCCCTTCACAAACTTCTTTTTTCAGAATTCCTGTCATCAGTGTTTTTCGGAAGGGTTTGAAGAAGGTTTTTCCTTCCATTAGATGTCCTTCTCCTCCTTGGGAGCTTAATGTGTTCTGATACTCTCTTGTCTTATGCAGGAACCTTTTAAACCCATACATAAGGTGTGTTTTCAGCATCTGTCTTGGAAGTCTGCTTTCCTTGTGGCTATTACATCAGCCCGCAGGGTTAGTGAGATCCAGGCACTTTGCTGTCAAGAGCCATACAAATGTTTCATGCATATAAAGTAGTCATGAGGACTCATCCGAAATTCCTCCCTAAGGTGGTTTTGGATTTTTATGTAAATCAGATGATTTCTTTACTTACCCTTTTCTAGCATCCATCTACTCCAGTGGAGAGATCTCTTCATTACCTGAATGTTAGACAGGTTTTTAAATTCTATCTGGATAAAACTAAGGATCTACGGAGATCTGACCAGTTATTTGTAAACTGTGGCTCCCTCCGTACAGGTCTAGAGACTTCCAAGCAGTGCATCTCCAGATGGATTGTTTCCTGCATCTTACTCTGTTACCAAAAAGCTATTAAATCTCTACCTGTTAAGCCTGAAGCTCACTCTACCAGAGGGAAGGCAGCTACTGCGGCTTTGCTTAATGATATACCCATTGCAGAGATATGCAAAGCTGCAACCTGTAAATCAGTTAATACATTCACTAAACACTGCTGCCTGGACTCGGATGCCAAGGCAGATGCTCAATAGGGCAGGCTTCCCTTAGGAACCTATTTGCTTAAATCTGCATTCCTTTTTTCCATCTCTTCCACTGCGTTGTATAGGGATGGGCTTGCTAGTCTATTCAGGTGTCTATGACTATACATGGAAATCCCTAAGAGAGAAGGAACAGTTTCTTACCTGTAACTCCAGTTCTCTCGTAGGGGTATTTCCATGATAAGTCATAAGCAACCCTACCTCTTTCCCAGTAGAATAGACAGAGGGATTCATAGCATAAAACATGCATTCACTTCTCATTGCCCTAAAAAAAAAACTGAATTAACTGCCAAAAGCTGTGCATGATGGGAGACTGGTGGTCTCTGGATTCTTTAAGGCACAGCTTCTATTTTTAGGACATATAATGGCAGCCTATGGGGCTATTCTGTCCTCTCCTTTCATCTCTATCATGAAAAAAGGAGTTTTGTGAAGGTATTTTTCTGTGTTAAACACTTCAAAAATGGTACAAAATGTAGTATACTGGCTCCCTTTTCTCACTTCAAGATGAAGATGCGGCCAGTTTAGCCTATTTATTTAGGCTGCATTATTGTCTCTCTATCTCTTAAGTGTCTTATCAGGCCTTCCCTAAGAGAGGCGAAAAATCCCACTTAAAAAGATATATCTAAAGTAGTGCTCTGGGGTCCCCGCACGTGGCGGGACTATTCAAGTGCTTATGACTTATCATGGAAATACTCCTTTGAGAGAACTGGAGTTACAGGTAAGGAACTGTTTCTTATTTTTCATGTTCCTAAACACTGGCCTCTGGTGCATACCCCAGATGTGAATTTTCACATTCCGCTTTGAGTGTAGAAGAGTTTATTTAACTGAAATAAGTGTTTTAAATAAATGCAAAATGTGCCTTAACATTGCCATGGACATTTGGAAAAAAGAATGGCAACTTTTTGGTATACTGCATTCCCTAGTGTGAATGTGTGATAACGGTTAATTTTGGTGGACTTCTGCTACTACAGCTGTGCTTTTTGTGTGAGTAGGTGTGTTAGGAAAAAGGAAATAATTATATGGTGGTAGTTCAGGGCATTTTAAGTCCCATCTACCCGTCTGTTGTGAGACGTATTGTTAGCTTTCAATAGGATTAGAGCCCGCCCATTGATTACCATTTGTTGGCTTTATTGTCGGTCTCATTTGCTTCCTTCTTATTGGTTAACTTGCAAGGGCTTTACTTCCTCTTCTTACGTTTGTCCCAACCCTGGAGCATGGCTGGAGTACTTGTCTCCATCCACTGCTACTTTCTTCTTTGTGATCAAGCACTCTACAAGACTGCGTGTGCTTTTCAGCTGTCTCCCTCTGGGACTTTCTCTTCTCCCCTCCCCTCGGCGTGGCATACTCTCACTCTTCTGCAGTCCCTCACCTGCACTCCCATTGCTGTTTCTCACCCATGTGCTTCTGTGTCGCAATCCAGTCTCCTCCATGGTGCTATCATTTTTGTGCCTCTGTGCTCCCTGCACTCCTCCTTGTTGCTATTTTGCACCTGTGTGCTTCTGTGCTCCACCGTCTCCTCCGTTTTGCTCTTGTTTGTCCGTGTGCTTCTCCCCCACCACTCAATGTTTCTTTCTCTAGGCTGTGTGCTTCTCTGCCCCCAGTCCTTCAAGTTGCTTCGATCCCAACTTTCCCCAAACCCTGTTAACATAAAAAAGCTATGACTTGACCATGTTACATTAGGCAATCGCATGCATTCAGCATACATGTGCTTGCCTACAAAATGACACGACCACGTGCTGTCTTTATTTTTTTTGGTTTAATCTTTCATTCATGCTGTACATATCGTCGTCAGAGCAAATAGGTCTCACAGTCGAGATCTATTGGCCTTGCAATGCTTGTTTCCATTTTAGTCGGCCAGAGGACGTGCCTTAGCCAGTGGCTGCTGAAGCCGAGGGTGTTCCTGCTATGCCTCTCTGTGATAACGGAAAAGCTAATTGTTTTAATCAAGAGAATGTTGCACGGGTCAATTGGAAATAGATTTTCAAATCATTGGGGTTCTGACCTTTCTGAGTTTTTGATAAGACAGTAATCAATTTTTCAAGTGTGTTCTAACAGGGTTGGAAATGCTGCACTGGCATAACGGTGGTAATTCTATATGTATGTGCGCATTCTTGGCGTGATGCTGCCCAGCCCTGGTTTGATGGTTGCAGTGGCATCATTGTTGGTTTATATATAACATTATTACCACAGCTGCTTACGGCCTCAGCCTGCAGGTTTGGGGTATCCTCTCTAAATCCATCCATGCGCTCACTCATCCATCCGGTCTTAAATTCACTCATGTACACTCATCCGTTCATGCACTCACCCTTTAATTACCCTCAGTCACTCACCCGTTCCTCGATCCATGCACTCCTTAATATCCATTCTACCATTATTTTTTTCTCATACTCACCCGTCCACGCACACAAACTCGTCAATCAAGAAGCACTTTAAATTAGAAAGTATCCAGACCCATTGGCTTTGTCAGTGCTTGTTCAGATTCTGCCTCTCTTTTTTTTTTGTTTTTGTTTTTAAAGAAACCTTTATTACATATTAAAAAGATACAAACAAGGGCCTACAACCACAAGGGCCGGCCGCTAGAAAGCTCGGGAGCCAGCAAGGCAACGCCATACATTCAAATGAGCCAGAAGCAAAAGCTCCCGAAAGTTCGTGAGCACATATAACAGGCCGCGGCTACAGTCCAAGGGCGATCAAAAAGGACGGTTTCATATTTTCTATTAAAAAACAAACAATAACACACAAACAAGGCAATGAGAGTCCGAAGTAGCAGCGTGCGCTCCCCAGGACGGGGGAAGATCCACATTATCTGGAATAACTCTTGACAGGAGGTGGTAGTGGGGGGCAGCGGAGAAGAGGACAAAGCACACACAATTACGCAGAATGTGCGGCTAGGGGGACAAAGCGACGTCGACCTCTCGCGGCAGAGGCGGAGCGCAGATATTTCCACGATAGGAATTCCATGGACCCCACACCTTAGTCCACCTCCCAGGCTTGCCTCTCGCCACATACACCGTCTTTTCCCTGAACATACACCAGATTCTGCCTCTCTTAATGACCGACAAAGGGACTAGTGAGACTGTAGTGAAACTATAATTCTATAAATACTCACACACTTTTGCAGGATAGTGTTTAGAATGTGTACGGTTTAAACCTTTATTTGCTAGTGTTTTTCAGATATGTTAACTAATAAAAACATTATTGTTATAAGTGTTATGAGATCTCCCTGTATCGGGAAACATTGTAAGCTTTATTCATGTGAGGAATAATACTTATAATTGAACAGTCAGTTTGCAAGTAACTGTTATTTGCCCACGATACCGGCCCTTTTAAGCCTTGTCTAGACGGCGCAATCGCTGTCTCTTCGAGACCTATTGTTTTCTATCAGCGGGCTAAGAGAACTCCCATTGCTTACCACTGGTTTGCTTTACTGTCACTCCTATTTGCTTGCCTTTGATTTGTCAGCTGCTCTTGGCTTCCTTTCTCTTCTTGTGCTTGTCCCTCCCATAGAGCATTGACGCATTACTTGTCCAAAGAGGTGAATTCCAAGTTAATCCTAGTGCGCTCAGCTCACTGCATGGGCCCTTATGACTTGCGCTTGGGAGAGCTAGTCCACCTCAGCTCATCCTAACCTGCCTGCTGCGGCTCCGGGAGGGCACTGGCAGATCTGTGCTTGTCTCATCTGCATCGCGAGAGCACCAGCAGATCTCAATGTCCCACCGTTTGGTGCACTAGGGTACCAGCCGATCTGTGCGACCCCCACACCATCAAGGAGCATATTGTACATATTTATGACTTGCCTCTGCGGAAATAACCCCGTCAATTTTATTTCTGGCATCAGTACTTAAAGCAGTCCAGCAACAGCTCTTTTTTTCTTTATTTATCACCAGCTCCTCCCTGTTTCTTCATCCGGCCCTGTTACTTCTTCATCTCCCAACTGCCCTCTCGTACCTGTTTCTTCTCTTTTTCTCACCTCCCCGTTCTCTTTTTTTTTTTTAACTCATCACCAACCCCTCCCTTTATCCTCTTTCCTTCCTCCCGCTTTCTCGTCCTTGTTTTTTCTATCCCCGGCGTCCCTGTTTCTTCTCCATATTGTTTCTGTTACTCCCTCCCCGTCTCTATTTCTCCCTCCCTGCCTGTATTTCTCTCTCCTTGCCTGTATTTCTCTCTCCTTGCCCTCGTTCGTCACTCCCAGACGTTAACACGTCCAATGCTCTAGGCGCGTCTCAAAAGGTGTTATTGCTAAAGAGCTTCATGTCCCTTAAACAGTTCTTAAAAGTTCTGTCTCTTCTAAGTTGTGCATCTCGTATTTTTTGCAGTCTAATTTAGCCTGCACTATCCATTATTACCTTTCACCCTCCGTACTGAATTGCAATACTGACGATAAATTGACTCATGTCTGTTCTTGTATGGTTGCAATAGATGGTTTAAATAAGGCAAACGCCACAAAGCACCCCTTTTATTTTATTGTGATGGTGCGTAGTTGAAGTAGTTGAGGTCAGAAATACTTGTATAGTCAGTTGTATTTCTTAGAAGGCCAGACTCCAGCCGTAATATTCAGATGTGACTAGTGTTTGTGTAAGAGAGTGCAGCACGCGCGTAAATAACGCATTGCACAGTGTATCTTCTCCACGTGTCGCATTTAGTTGCCTCATGAGGTGAGAGTTAACCCGTGTTTTGTTGAATCCGCCTTTCCTTACAGCATGGAAGACTTTTACCCCAATAAGAATCATGGCCCCGACTCAGGCATTGGCAGTGATAACGGAGATAAACGACTATCTACAACCGAAGTAAGTCTCGAGCTCCGAGCCAGAGTCTGTTGATACCATTGTCAGTCAGCCTGGTAGAATGTTTTTAATGCACTGTAAATATGTAAATATTCTCTTTGCAATGCATCAGAGTTTTCCTTTATACTGATAAGAAGGCACAGTGTAATGGATGTCTATTCACCAAAATGCTAGGGGTAGCGGAAGTGACATCATATGAAAATTGACCCTTAGTCGTCCTAGGAAATGATGCCACAAGAACTTAACACCGATGACATCATAATAATTGACACCATTGAAGTGCCTCAGGAAATGCATGATAAATGCAATTACACAACATGTCTATTTCAGATAACACTTGAATTAGGGTGCTGCCATGATATTCATGGAGATCATTACTCGTTTCCATAAGTATTACTTGAAGATATAGTGCCATAAACAGCCCTGGGATCCTTCATGCTTTATACCGCAATAGTCCCGATTTCCTAGTTTACCAACAGCAATGAGAAATGTTTTGCTAAATCATAGGGAGAGAAACAAATTTGTTTAAATAAGAAATAGTTATGTCCACATATATCAATTGGTGTAGCCCAGAACCCACCAACCGACCCCACCGACACAGACGCCACCGCCCGCAACCTCAGGCAGTGGATAGAAGACTGCGCCAACACCCTCGCACCGATCAAGAAACCCTTCATCAACCACGCCAGCAAGAAAGCCACCTGGTTCCCCGACGAGCTCCTGACCTCCAAACGCGCCTGCCGGAAACTGGAGAAGAAATGGCTCCACGAACTCAGCCCACAAGGACGCCACCCGCAGACATCACCACCTCATTAGACGAACCAAGAGATCTTCCTTCAAAGACCACCTGGATAACAACGCACACAACAGCAAAGAGCTCTTCAGCATCGTGAAGGAACTCTCCAACCCCAGCGCCAGCGCCAACGCCAACGACATCCCGCCCTCACAAGAACTGTGCAACTCACTGGCCACCTTCTTCCACCATAAGATCGCTGACATCCACGACAGCTTCAACACCACAACCACCCCGACAACGCCAGACCCCACCCCTACGAACACCACCCGCACCAACTGCCTGACCTCCTGGCTCAACGTCAACGACGAGGATACACGCAAGGTCATGAACTCCATCCACTTAGGATCACCGTCAGACCCATGCCCACACCACGTGTTCAACAAAGCCGACGCAGCCATCGCACCCCAACTACGGAAGGTCATCAACATTTCCTTCGAAACAGCGGCATTCCCGGAAAGCTGGAAGCACGCCGAAGTCAACGCCCTCCTCAAGAAGCCCAAGGCGGACCACAAGGACCTCAAGAACTTCCGGCCCATCTCCCTGCTCCCGTTCCCGGTGAAGGTCATCGAGAAAATCGTCAACACGCTGCTGGCCCGCCACCTCGAAGACAACAACATCTTGGACCCGTCCCAATCCGGATTCAGATGAAACCACAGCACCGAGACAGCCCTCATCGCCGCCACAGACGACATCAGGCGCCAACTCGACAACGGCGAAACATCAGCCCTCATCCTCCTGGACCTGTCAGCCGCCTTTGACACGGTCTGCCACCGCACTCTAAAAACCCGCCTCCAAGGAGCCGGAATCCAAGAGAAGGCCCTCGACTGGACCACGTCCTTCCTCTCCGGCAAAACCCAGAGAGTACGCCTCCCACCCTTCCGTTCGAAACCACCGACATCATCTGCGGCGTCCCTCAGGGTTCATCCCTCAGCCCGACGCTGTTCAACGTCTACATGGCCCCCCTCGCACAAGTGGCCCGCCAGCACGACGATAACATCATCTCCTACGCCGACGACACCCAGCTCATCCTCTCCCTCACCAAGGACCCGTACACCGCCAAAACCAACCTCCACGAAGGCATGAAGGCCGTCGCCGACTGGATGAGGAGCAGCCGTCTGAAACTGAACTCGGACAAAACGGAGGTCCTCATAATCGGACCCACCCCCTCAGCCTGGGACGACTCGTGGTGGCCGACCACGCTGGGGACAGCGCCGACACCCACCGACCACGCACGCAACCTAGGATTCGTCTTGACTCCTCCCTCTCCATGGCGAAGCAGGTCAACGCCGTCTCCTCCTCCTGCTACAACACCCTCCGCATGCTCCGCAGGATCTACAAGTGGATCCCGACCGAAACAAGAAGAACGGTAACGCAGGCCCTCGTCAGCAGCAGGCTAGACTACGGCAACGCACTCTAAGCAGGAATCCCAGCCAAACACATGCGTCGACTATAACGCATCCAAAACGCCTCCGCCCGACTGATCCTCAACGTGCCCCGCCGCAGCCACCTGAGAGACCTGCACTGGCTCCCCGTTGACAAGAGTATCACCTTCAAGATCCTCACCCACTCACACAAAGCACTCCACAACGCCGGACCAGCCTACCTGAACAGCAGACTCAACTTCTACACCCCCACCCGCCAGCTCCGCGAACCTCGCAATCGCCACGGTCCCCCGCATCCAACGAAAGACCTCCGGCGGCAGATCCTTCTCTTACCTCGCCCCCAAGACCTGGAACACCATGCCGACCCACCCAAGACCTACTCACCTTCAGAAGGCTCCTCAAGACCTGGCTCTTCGAGCAGTAGCGGCACCCTCCCCCCCACCCCCCCAATCTCCCCATAGCGTCTTGAGACCCTCACGGGTGTGTAGCACGCTTTACAAGTACCTTGATTGATTGATTGATATCACTGGCCTAATTTATTCCTTACTGTTAGTACGTTTTGATTTAAGATATTTTAAAGGCTATATTATTTGTGTGAAGCACAGAGGTGAAGATTTCAGTCAGACACTTCATTTGGCATCAATTTGTTTAAAAATGTTAATTTTCAGTTCATTTTTTATTTAATCAGAAGAATGCACATTGCACTGCTGAATTTATTAATTTTACCTAACGTGATGTTCTAGTCTCAGTGGCAGCTACAGAAAGTAAACAGTGCTCATCAAGGTACTGTTTAACTTCTGATCTTGGAGTGAGAGCTGGGTATTATTTAAAGTGGTGCGACGTAATACTTGCCCTGAATTGTAGTGAGTGAGCCCGACATCTTCTAGGGAGATTTCTGAGGGTTCTCCCCACAAGAAAAAGTTTGAGAAAATTGGACAAGAAAGTGCATTTTAAATTTGCTAAAAAGCCTCAGGCTCTGAAAAAGCACTTATTAAATAATCAACTTTCATGGTGTGGCAGGCCAATTTAACCTGACTCTCCTCCAGTGGTGATGTCATTTTTACCAGAATTTGCTTAGGATACCCCCGTATGTTTAAAATTACCTCGATTTTTCCAGGTTTAGTATATTGTCATGGGTGCCCTTTTAGTCAAAAAAATTATATACACTATACCGCTGCTGGAATTGGGTGACTCTTATGTAAAAAATTATCTCAAGGCCAGCATTGTGTCATGAATGCCCCCCTCCAGTATGCCATGGTTGTCCTCCTTTATGTGAAAAATAACCTTCAATTTGTGAGCACCACCCTTTTTTGTGCATCGGTGCCCCTGTGCTATAACTTTATGCCAGTGCCAGGAGTTTTCCACAGATGCCTCTATGCCAAGAATTATCCCATGATCATCCAGTCCACCTTTGTTGGACTCCACACCTCCAGGCTGCATTAGATCCCCTCGTAGCTGGACCAGTGCCACAGCACAAATCCAGAAGTGAGGCCGAAATACTTTTGAAGGAAGAGGCATATCGCCATGAAAGCATGTCCTGTGACTAAATAATCCATGAGCTCTACGGCTCTAATTCTTATTCCTTCGACCTATATGGGATGGGGTAAGCCTCTGATCATCTCACTGAATTTGTTGACATCTCCTCAGCCAGTGGTCTGAATATCTCCCCAGAAATGTAGTTCCCTTGATCCCAGAAGTCACATCCTTACACACAGTAATGAAGAAAGCTGTGCAGGTGCTATGCTTGCCACTTCCCTCCATGGACATCAAGACGTATGTCCTCACAGCAGTCCTCCTTCTGTCAACAGATAGCTCTGGAGAGTTTGCTCCCTTTCAATGATGCCTTATTGGAATTAGTCTTGGAACTAGTCCTGGTAGAGAGAAGACCACTTAAATGCGGGCAGCAAATAGACTAGTAGCATGATGCTATCGGCCTTCACCAGGCGATCCACCCTTTTTGTCCACTCACCCATCTACAGAACGTCTAGTTATTCCAATTTCTTATATTTCCATCCAGAAGCAGTGAGGCTATCAAAGGGTATGGTTAACAATTAATCACCCAGCGGTGTCTCTGAATATCAGAGTCAACATCTTGAGCCAGCGTTTTACCGATTTCGAGTGGAGTCTTCGTTGTTATGGACATCTTTGACAAACAGCACACTCCTCAGTTGCATTTGAGGGGATGGTGCTACACCCCAGTCTCTGAGGCCTCCACCTTTATACTTGGATATTGAGCAGGGATATCTAAGCTTCTTTCAGCTACCCCTGGAGGTGATGGATTTCATTCTGTAAACTCCTCACCCTTGACCAAATCTGTTTATTCTGGGAGATGGAACAGTCTTGTTTCATGGTGTGCAGTCAACCATGTGGCTGTATTGTTGGTGTTGGACTTGACCCTTTTTGCAGGGTCATGCCTAAACTTTTTGCCTTTCTCCTAGTCTTTTCTCTGACATGGTGTTGGTGGTTTTAGAACCCTGGGCACTTTAACACTGCTGTCCAGTGTAATAAAGTGCGTGTGCTCTCTGTGAGAAATATGGTAAGATAGGTCTACACCTGTTTGGCCTATTAAATGTACCTGTCAGTCCCTTGTAAAGTGGTATCTCATATACCCAGGGCTGGTAACTTAAATACTACTGGGGGGCTTGCAGCGCTGATTGCGCTACCCACCAAAGTTGCCTTTCAAACCTATCTCTGGCCTCTGTAATTGCAGGGCCTGTGCTCACAGTGTTACTGCCTCTGTGACGTGGCACCTAAAGTGTGTGCCATATCTGTGACCCCCCCTTTTACTGCATGTCAGTCACCCCTAAAGTAGGTCCTAGCTAGCCCTATGGGCAGGGTGCATTGTAGGTAAAAGGTAGGACATGTACCTTAAGTGTGTGACATGTCCTGGTAGTGACAAGCAGCCATTTTGGTTTCTCACTACTTTGAGGCTGCCCTCCCATAGGAATGCATTGGGGATTCCCTGATAAGTGTTTCAGTGATAATTCCTGGTATGAGAGGAGCAGCTTGGTCAAGTTTGGTATATTTGGAATGGTAATAATAAATGCTGCGCAATGGTGTGCGCAGATTTATTATAACTATTTTAGAAATGCCACTTTTAGAAGTTGGAATTTCAGTGTGCTATGTGTCTGCCTGCCTGATGTGAATTGCATGTCTGGCTTCTGAGTGACAGGTGCTGGTGAGGTGTGTGTGGCTCCAGGAGTCAGGGTGAGTCAGCACTAGGCTGAATGGAACATCTACATTTGGAGTAGTGGGAGGAGAAGTCCCTGGTCCCTGAATAGGTCTGTGCCTAGCCTGTACAATGCTGGCGCCGCCCCCCTGTGGAGTGTCTGATGACGAGCCCCCACCTGACAAAGGGGAAGAGGAGCCTTGTAAACAAAGTGCTCCAATTCCCCAATGAACCAGTTTTGGCTGGTTCCCCCAAGCCCTGTGCAGGGCAGACAAAGCAAAGATGCAATATAAATATAGGGGCTGTGACCCCATGAGGTGTGTGCTTGTTCTTGCCCTGGCCTTTGGATTCTAGCGCCTTGTGAGCGCTTCTCTTTTTATTCTGGAGAGAGCTTTGGTTTCTCTCCCAGGTCGGGAGAGTGCTGGGGCCTTGCAGCGCTGAGCTGCGATGCCTGGAGAGGGAATCCCGACGTGGGGATTCCCATGCATTTTGGCCCAACGGAGCGGGAGCCTACCCCGCTTTATGCGTGTCTTGCCAGCGGATGCCCACACCGCGTTTTTACTGACCAAAGCGGGTGCCCACTCCACGTTCGTGATTTACAGCGGGTGCCCACCTCTCATTTTGGTCTTAATTGAAGCTGGAGCCCACCCCTCATTGCTGCCGGCCCGACCCGGAAGCTAGGCAGAGTCCGCCTGACTGTAGGCGGTGCTCAGGAGCGTCCGGAGGACAGGCAGAGGAAGTCCCACGCGCCGCAGGTGCCGTCCAGAGCCTCGTGGGCTGCCCTCCGAAGCCGCGTGTCCCAGGAGAGGGACCGGGTGAAGGCCAGGGATGCGGGAGCCTCGCGGGCTCCCCAGGCTACCACGACCATAGAAGAGCCTGCAGAGCCCCGGTGAGTGGGGGCTCTATGTTGTGCATTGATGGCCCCTTACGGTGCCTGTTGTCCTGAGCGGACCCGCAGGAGAGCGGACTGCTCCAACGTGGGGCACATTGTTTTTAGGGCCCCAGTGGGGGTCCAGAGGACACAGTGGTGCCCATGCCTCTTTTTGGTGGTGTTCACAGCTGTACCGCCGTAGCGGCAGCTGCAATGTTTTGTCACAGTTGATTGGAAGAACCCCAATGGGGGTCCAGAGGGCACAGTAGTGCCAGTGCTACTATGTATTGGGTGCATTTTTATTCATTCTGATGAAAAAGTAGTTAGGTACACTCCTGCCCTGCCCCAGCGCAATTGCGCACTTTGATGTTGCTTTATTGGCAGCCAAGCCCTGACATTTGGACATAGGGCATTTGAGCCCTAGAGAAGGCCAGTTGGCCAGGGGGTCAGTTGTAGGTTGGTAGGGCGCCAGCCCCTAATGTTATTTATGGAGTGCCTATGACTAATGTGTTTTATGCTCTATGATTTATGCCTCTGATGTTGATTCTCATGGGGTTATTGCATACTGTGTTTATGCTGCTGCTGCTTATTGCCTCATGTGATTTATACTTCTAAGGTTGGCGCATAATGTGTTTAACGCCTAAGGTGATGCTGATGGCATAATGTGATTTATGTTGCAGGATATAATGCTTAGTACAGTATTTTGCCAGTAATTACTGTTTGTGTTCTACATTTACTCTTTGTGCTTTGTGATGATTCTGACAGTGGCCCAATTGGCCCTGTCATGTGTATATAATCCCCTGTAAATATTGCCTACTGCCACTTGGCACAGTGTATATTGTGTGATTACTATTCTAATGTGTTTTGGATAATACAAAGGCTATTTTTATATATAACCTTGTGTGGAGTTTCTTTTGTGGTGTGCCTAGTGTGTTGCTGCTGTGTGTGTGTTGCGCAAACGCTTTACACATTGCCTCTGGGATAAGCCTGACTGCTCGTGCCAAGCTACTAAGGGGTGAGCAGGGGTTATCTTCAGTGTTGGACTCCCTTGCCCTGACTACAGTGGTGGTTTCTGCCTGGCTTAGGCGCAAGCCCTAGCCAACCAGAAATCCCATTTCTAACAGTTGGCATACCTTTGTCTCCTAGTAGAGAGTTCCCTGTTCAAATCCCTTATTGTGATAATGTTCCTTAAGGCGATGCCCAATTTGTACCCTCCAACTCCCAATAGAACCAAAATCTTGTTTTAATGTTTTTGATGGAATCTTCTCAGTTGCCAGTTATGCTTGTTTACCATAAAGGCACAATGTTTGGTGGTCATCACTGCGGCAGGGTGGGCCAGTGAACTGTGGGCCATGAGTGCCTGCCCGCCATGTTCAACCTTTATCCCAAACAAGCTGCTGTTGCAAACCAGGGCTGCTTTCCTCCCAAAAGTGGTTATCTTCTTCCTCCTGGGTCAGTCCATTACTCTCCCATCCTTCTATCCCTGCCCCATCCCTCAAAGGAGGAGGAGTGGCTGCATCACCTATACCCCAGGTGTGCAGTTTTTATCTTGACAGTACTAGAGTCACTAGACTGGATGAGCAACACTTAGTAGGTTACAGTGGTAGTTGAAAAGGAAAGGCGCTCAGGAGAATACATTATACAGCTGGGCTATCCTTTGAAGTAATATGTGCTGCGCACTTTACGAAAAGAAGCCGCTTGAAGGAATCTGAGCTCACTGCATCAATTCTAAGTCCTCGTCTTCTTTACTAACAAGAGGTCTATTGCATAAATCTTCAAGGCAGAGATGTGGGCACCTCTACACACCTTCGCCAAACATTGTACTCGGAGGTGCATAAGGATAGGCGCTTTTTCCAGTATGTTCTCCAAGATTTCCTTCTGTAACCATCATCAGTTCTGCTCCTCCAGGTCAGGTACTGCTTGGAAATCTATTCAACAGGTGAGGAATCTGCACGTAAAAGTATCCATCAGAAGAAAAAGTTACTTAAATAATTATCTTTCTGGTGGACCTATCTGTAGGTTTCTCACGGACCAAATAAACCTCCTCCTCCAACAATACCAATACCATCACCAATACCACCCCCAATACCATCAGTACCACCAATACCACCACCACCAATACCACTCCCAATACCACCATCACCAGCAATACCACCACCAGCAAAACCACCACCACCACCAATGCCACTACCATCAATATCAATACCACCACCATTACCAACACCAATACCACCATCAATACCAATTCCACCACCAATATCAATACCACCACCAAAACCACCACCAATACCAATTCCACCACCAGTACCACCACCATCAATACCAATACTGCTACCAATACCACCACTACGACCACCACCAATACCACCACCACTTATACCACCACTACCATCACCAATAACAACACCAATACCACCACATATACTACCACCATCAATACCAACACCACCACCAACACAACCACCAATACCAATCCCACCACCACCACCACCAATCCCACCACCAGTACCACCACAATCAGCAATACCTCCAATAACACCAATACCACCAATATCACCACCAATTACGGTACCACCGCCACCAAGACCACCACCACAAATACCACTACTACCAATATCACCACCAATACTAATACCATCACCAATACCAATACCACCACCAGTACCAGTTCCACCACCCCCAATACCAATAACACCACCACCAATACCACCACCACCAATACCGCCACCAATCCCAATCCCACCACCAATACCGCCATCACCACCAATACCAATACCATCACCAATGCCAACAATACCAGTACCCAGTACCACCACCACCAATACCACCACTGCCAATACCCCACTACCATTACCCCATCACCAATACCGCCACCAATACCACCATCACCAATGCCACCACCAATACCACCACCACCAATACCACCACCACCACCAATGCCACCACCACCACCAATACCACCACCACCAATACCACCAGTACCACCACCACCACCAATACCAGTACCATCACCTCAGTGCCTCTCGCTCACTAGTAATAGCAGGCGCACTGTACGAGGCCGGAACTGCAGCCGAGACCATCCCTCTCTCCCTCCATGCCTGCCATAAAGCACAGCCCGCCCTGCACCAGGAGGTGAAGCCAGGGTCCTACTACAGCTGGAGTGTTGTTTTTTATTAGGCCAAAGATAGCAATGACATTACGCAATGCCACACTGCACACTCACATCACAGAGAGGGCAGGAAATAGAGCGCTCTTCCTCCTGCGCCGCGACAGTGTAATCACAGAGCAAAAGGTGTTGGAGTGCTTTGTTAGTGTTTATAGCTCGGATCATATGTAACTCTCACTTCACACTTTGTGTCTGAGTAATTTACAACACTTACCCATCTTCGTCACTGCACTATTTATCACTACCTTGAAGACGTCGTAGGCCATTCTCTTCCGCTGATATTTACAATATAACAAGCGGTCGAGTAGGCCCTTTATTGGAATGCCGTAGGTCTCACATTTCCGAGAGTTTAAGCTATTAGTATTGTAAATGACAATACCTTTTATTTATGTTTTAAAACCCAAAACATAAATAAAAGGCATTGTCATTTACAATGCCAATAGGTCAAACTCGCATGAATACGAGACCTATTGCATTGCAAATGCTTGTCTGTGTACCCATTGCTCTGTACAACACTCTGCTGCCTCCTTAGGCCAGGTTTGCATTTTACAAATGCCCTAAATGTAAAAAGATAAAATAAATAAAAGTAATAGACCCTGCATCCTCTGGGAGGGTCATACATTTTTCAGACCAAGGTGTTATATTGATTTCAGTTAAAAAAGAGTTTGGTATAGATTTGCGTTTTCCAACTATTTACAGATTCTTTCCTAAGGGCTCCATTCATGTACCTCCTTTACAAGATGATCGCGTTTTGGCCTTGTTAGTCTGTTGAGAATCCCACACAAGCATGTCTTGGGTTAGCCTATACAGGGTTGGCTGATCTCGGATCTTGTGGGCGCCTGCTGTAAGTCCGGCTGACTGGCCATCTCTGGAGAGACCCTGGATGTAGCTTAGCCCCCTCACTCACCCTTTCTGAGTCACTACCTGTGTATGCTTCATCAAAATATAACTTGGAGTAACTATAGTTACTTTACATCATTGTTTGTTCTTATCATGAGTGTTAGCTACCATTAAAATGTTGTTACCTGTGTTGTAATTATGCACATATTTTTTCAGCCTTCTGATGATGATACAATCAGCCTTCACTCTCAGGTGTCCGAATCGGCAAGAGATCAGTTGCTGAAAAATGACAATCACCTAATAGGAAGCAAAAATGATTTGCACAAAGGTAAATCACATTTCAACTATCGTGGTTTTTAATTTTAACATTAAGTATTCAGTACTTTGAGACGGGTGATTGATTTTTTTTTTTCCCTACTATAAATATTCTCATTATGACTTAACTTGGTGTTTCCAGTCTTTTTGAAACATGTGTTCTCTTCAACACCAAAGTCTTGTTTCATGATTGCTCAAATTATGTGCAACCTCTTACAAGTTTTGTCCCATACGAGGATCTTTAGTTTGTACACTTATGTGTGTATGTCCATAAAACACTACCTTTAATCAATAAAGGTATTTTAGTGGAACTCTTCATAACTGATTTGGGGGGAAAAAGACCTTCAACACAAAATATGAGACAGATTTACATTAAAGAACGTTAGGATGATATCTAAGAATTAAAAACATCTGAAATGGACCATGGTTATTGTCATTATCATAACCATAATACACTCCTGCTCAAACAACAGTGCAGAGAAATGTATATTTGTGTGCATTAGGGTGCGGGTGTTGATTATTCCTGTGCAAAGTCCAAGTTTTTTGCATTCTTACATTTAAGCATACTATTGTGTAAGGTACATTTTGTTAGGAATACTGACATTTAAGCAATTACTAGAACAGTTGTTTTATTTATACCCTTGCATATTGGTGAGGCACCCTTCACTGAGTCCAGGCAACCCTTAGTGATGGTTGTAATGGTCTCTGTTAACTAAAGCTCTCAAGGGGTAGCTGTTGGGAGCAGCGAAGGCTTATCCAGGAGGGTGTAAAGCGGGTGTATTTACCACTATAGTTACTCAGTAAGCTTACAGACAAGAAAGAACCACACCAGTGTTAGATAAACATGTCTGTATTTATTAAACACAACACTAAGAACTACTTAGTATATCTCCTACCCGGAGAAGTCAGTACACACAAACACAAACTTTAAAACAGGTAGGCAAGCATAGGAAAACACATAGGCCTTATGGGGGGGACCAAACCATATACTAAAAAAATGGGGATGTGAGGTGAGTAGTGGGAGAGGTGTTGCGCAGCGGACTCGATGTCTGACTCTGGAGCACAGGGCTCATGGTTCGATCCCCAGCGCTGGAGGCAGATCAGCTCAGAATCATGTGACTCTGGGCAATAGCTCACTTAATCTCCCCGATGGCCCCCAGCGCCTTGAGACCCTTAGGGGTGATTAGTGTGCGCTTTACAAATACCGGGTTAGTAACCAAACAGGGCTGATACCCAAGGATAAAGAAGCCAGGGGAAGCACAGAACCACCAAATGTAAGTTACTAGTGACCCACCTGACAGTCTTGGTGCAGAGGTGTTACAAGGGTCTAATGTCCACAGTATAGCACGGAGAAAGTCACAGTTAGGATTTTACTGTTTCAGGACCTTTCCCAAAAGACCCAGAGGAAACCAGTTGGACCAAGGAAGGTTAGAGAGCCACCTCACCTGTGGGTACCCGGGGAACCAAGATACCTACACCAGGGAGTCTAGGTGCATAGGTGTGAAGTGGTGTCAGAACTGCCTGTTGATGTCAGTTAAGGATCTTGGTAGTCCGGCGGTTACATATTGTGGACCAGGCCGGTGGAACCCAAACGTGGATTCTGGACACGAAGTAGCTGAAAGCAGAGGGGACAGAGTCCAAACCACCCAGAAATGTCCAGGAGGTCTTGAAGAAGCAGTTGTGAAGCCCAGGCGACGATTCAGGAGCCGTCCACGAGCTGTCCCACAATGGTTGAAGAATGCAGAAGGGTCAGTGGCCGACAAGACCACCAACAAGCCTTGGCAAATGCAGCAGGCGGGTTGCAGGAAACAATGCTTGGTTGCAGACCAGCAAGGTCTGTGGGACTAACCCAACAAGGGTAAGTAAGGACTGGGCTTCAGCATGCAAGAGAGGCAACAGTAGTCGATGGAGACCACAGGAGGATCCTCTGACAGCAGGTACAGGGAGTCTCAGGGAGGCCTCAGCAGCACATAGAAGATAGACGCAGACGTCGCAGGGGATGCAACCCCCAAGCTGTGCGATGCTTGAGACTGGGGCTTCTTGGAGCTCGAAGACCTTTATTGAGGAGAGCGGACAAGTCTTGGCAACGGCAATCAGACACAGGGCAAAGGGATGCAGTTCAGGTCGATTGGAGAGGAATTACAGTACCCCAAGTTGCAGGGAAGGCCGGTTAAGCCTTTGGGGAGACAACAAACCACCGCCTGTGTTGCAGAGCCAGGAGGTGTCTGTGGAACAGCAGGATCAGCAAACCAGTTCTCAACGTTGAGGTGCCTGCGGATGCAGGGAAGTGACTCCTTCACTCCAAAGGAGATTCCTTCTTGCTTAGATGCATATAGAGTCATGAAAGACTCTGGGGATGGAGTTGCAGACATTTGGAAGTTCACAGAGATGAAGTTGCAGTAGGAGTCTTTTCACCAGTAGCAGTCTTGTCTTGGTTCCTGGCTTGATCCAGCAGCAGAGTTCCATTGTCCAGTAGCAGAAGAGTCTTCAGATGATCTTAAGACGACAGCCACCCGGTTCTTCAAGATTCAGTCTGGACGAATCTAAGGACCCACTCTCAGAGGAGCCCTTAAGTAACCCTAAAAGGGGGAAGGACACCTTCTACGGTGACCCACCTATCAGAGGGGGGCAGGGACGTTACTCTGAGGACCTAACCAGTCAGATACTGCCAGGGCCAAGATTCAAGATGGCAGAATCAAGCGGCCACCTGGAGAAGCTCTGGGCTCCTTTCAGGGGAGGAGCTAGACAGGGGGGTGGTCACTCCCCTGTCCTTTGTGTAGGTTTGTGCCAGAACGTGTGCCAAGAGCTCCTGTACTGGTGGAAACTGGTTTATGCAAGGAGGGCACCAAATTTGCACTTCAATGCAGTCTGTACGCCCTTGCAGGCACCCCCACCCTACCTAATTCTAAAGGAGAGGTGGTCACACCTTTCCTCTACAGGACATCCTGTGTTCTGCCTTCTCCTGCTTGAGTTAAGCTCATTAGCAAGTGGCAGAACACTGTCTGGGGTCAGCTGCTGCATGAACTGGCAGGCAGACCCTGCAAGGCTACACAGGTAGGTACTGGGGGTCCTCTAACGAACCCCCTCCGTACATGGTTTCATGCAACTAGCTCTGGAATGGGTGCAGTTCCATGATTCCAACATGTTTGATACTAAAAATGACCAGATTCAGAGAAGCCAATATGTAGGCGGTCATCTTGAGTTGCCAGTGTCCACTACATATCTTAAAATGGTTTCCCCGCACTTACAAAGACGAGAGAATGGCGTTCAGGGTTTGTAGGGGTACCTCTTCTCATGCAGAGATACCCACACACTTAGAACCATGCACCCTAACTGTTGGCTGTAAGGCTTACCATGGGGTGACTTATAGGTCTTAAGTGCAGTGACTGGGATATAAGGAAAACCTTATATCTAAAGTTAAAGGTGCATGCACCATTTCAGGCAGACTGAATAGCAGCTTTGCAGACACAGTTTGAATGAGCTCTCATGTGTGGCATAATACATGCTGCTGCCGCCCATGGGAGATCTGTGGTGTACCAGTGCCTGGGTACCTCCGTACCATATACCAGTGACTTACAGGGGTTCACCAGCATATCCATTGTGGGGTGTACAAAGTACTTACCAGTCAATTTGGAGAAGAGAGGACTGTCACTGGGGTCCTGGTGAGCTGGATCCCAGTGAACTACAGCCAAAATACACTGACACCAGGCAAAAAGTGGGGGTAACTATGTGTTAGAAATGGGATTTCTGGTTGGGTAGGGCTTGCGCCAAAGCCAGGCAGAAACCACCACTCTAGTCAGGGCTGGGGAGTTACACGCCAAAGATAACCCCTGCTCACCCCCTTGGTAGCTTGGCACGAGCAGTCAGGCTTATTCCGGAGGCAATGTGTAAAGCGTTTGCGCGCGCACACAGCAACAACACCCTAGGCCCACCACAAAGGAAACTCCACACAAGGTTATATATAAAGAATAGCCTTTGTATTATAATAAACACATTAGGTGATAATCACATAATTTACACTGTGCCAACTGGCACTGGGCAGAATTTTACAAGGGACTATTTACACGGGACAGGGCCACATGGACCACTGTCAGAATCAGCACAAATCACCAATTGTACATGTAGAACATATACTAACTGTAACACAAATTATCACGGTAGAGCACAATCAGTAACTACTGGCGCAATAATGACCTCAGCGTCATCACACTAGAATCAGGTATAAAACCTATCCTGCATCCATCACAGGGGCATAAACACATTATGCAATTTCTCATTAGTCTAACGCATTAGACCTAACCACCTAAGTATAACTACACTAGGGGCGTACATCACACAGGGAAGTATAATCTCCTGAACATCACCCTAAACAGGTAAAACAACCTCCTAGGCAGAAATGACCACATTTAGAGGTATAAAACACAGGGTGCGCAAAACATGCTATACACAGTACATTTCCTAACACCCAATCACATTAGCATGAATCACAACAACACCTCAATCGCATTAGGGTCCAGGTCGCACCAGAACCTAAATGTAGCAGCTGCCCACTACTTGCTGGGCAGCTGGGGACAAGAACAGGGCCTAAACGCTGCAGCTGGCACTAAGTGCTGCGCAGCTGGGGAAGTAACAGTATCCAAAAACGTTGGAGCCACCTAGGCTCGAAAATAACATGTCCCCATGGAGCGCACGGGCTCCTGAAATAATTGTGCGCCAATATAGCAAAAGAACTTGCCCCAAAGTACTGTGGAGCGCACTCGCTCTCTGTGCAAGCAATGCTGGGTTGGAGCCTCTCTGGCTCTTAAGGAAATGAGGGGGGCCAAACGTAGGAGCCTTCTAGGCTTTTAAACAAACAATCTGCCCCCGTAAGGTGGAGCGTCCTAGCGCTCTAAGACAAAGATTGCCCTCCTCGTTGGAGCCTCTCTAGGCTCTTACACAAATAATTTGCCTCAGTCACGTTGGAGCGCACTAGCGCTCTAAAACAAACAATGCGGGGGACGTTGGAGCCCTCTAGGCTCTTTAACCACTCTGCCCCCTTTACCGTTGGAGTCCCGCTCGGGGGACTCGAAACCAATAATGCCCCCGGGGTTGGAGCGTCACGCGCTCTTAACAAATAGGCCGCCCCCAACAAGGGAAGTTCTCACCTGTTGGAGCACACGGGCTCTGTAGATCGGCGGTGCCACTCGCGGGGCTCTCTGCGAGCCTGGGAGCCCCGCACCGTGCTTGCGCCTGGCTTCACCCGGTCCCCCTCCTCGGGACCGGGACTCGGTTCAGCGTTTGCCTCCCCCCTCTCTTTCAGCTACGGGGGAAGGCGGGCAGGGAGCTTGCGAGGCTCCGGCAAGCTGCGCGCCTCTATGCCCCGCCCACCACCAGGCGGGACTGCTCTCTGCTTCCGGCCCAGGGTTCCCGGCAACGGCGGCAACACGGGGTGGGCTCCCGTAGTGTAACCACGGAGATAAGCGGGGTGGGCTCCCGCGATGGCACAAGTATGCGGGATGGGCTCCCGCCTTCAGTATTAATCAATTAAAGAGGCAAAAGCGCGGGGTGGGCTCCCGCTAAAGGCAGGACAGGGGAATCCCCACGCTGGGGATTCCCTCGGGAACCAAAGACGGCAGCTCAGCGCTGCACAGGTCCCACGCATTCCCCTTTCCTGGGGGGAAACAAATAAATACAGCATAGTGCTCACAGGGCGCAGAAGAGTGCTGCAAAGGTCCTGGAGATGAAGAAAACAAATCCAAAAAGGTCCCAGAGGTCTTCCAGGTAGCCAGGGCATCCAGGGGCTGGGCAGGGCCCAGGGAGGCAAGCCTTCCCCTGGGCCCCAGCAGCAGCACGCCCCTGGTAGATTCGAGTCAGAGCAAGAACATTTTCATGGGGTCACAGTCCCTCTCTTATACACCAAATCCTTTGTTCTCAAAGGTGCAGGGAAGGGGCGAACCAGATGCAACTGGTTCCTGAGCACTTTGTTTTGCTCAGCCCCTCTCCCTATTCACAGAATAGGCCAGGGTCATCAGTCGCACCACAGGGGGCGGAGCCAGCATTGTTTGGGGAAAGCCCAGCCCTTTTCAGGTCCCAGGTATACTCCTCCCACTCATCAACATGCAGCTCTCTCCACCCACCACTGGGGCAGACCCATCCTGACTCCTGGGGCCAGGCACACCAGCCAATCACACGCCAGGCAGTCACTGTACATTTATGCCAGCGTCTAGAAGTGGCACTTCTACACTAGCTACATTGATGCCGCACACATCATCGCGCAGCATTTCATCACACGAGTCCGCACATACCAAACTCGCACCTGCACTCCCCACGCATCAGGAACTACCAGGGACACATACATTCCCCCATGCATTCCCCCATGCATTCCTATCGGAGGGCAGGTCAGTCTCACCAAACCATACACAGAGCGCACGCGCTTTCCACTGGGACACAGTGTGAAAGCGCCTAGAGGCCTAAAACCACTAGTACAACACAGGAAAAAGGCTAGGATACTGCAAAAAGTTCTAGGGGTGAACTTGCCAGAAGGGCCAAGTCCATCACTATGCCTTATGATCCTACTTTCCTACAGACGGCGCCACAGGGTACATGCGCCGTATCACCTTAGCCATGTTGTCTAGCTTTGCAAAATGGAGGAAGTGTCACCATCCCACATGAAATGTGTCTTGTGCATCCCGGAACGTGAGAAAACTTTGCCCTGGGTATAGGTCACCTGCTAAAAGGCATCCACGTCTTTCCATCTGTCCATAGACATATCTTATTCTATAGATCTGAAGGGCTTAGTGTCCCATAGTCGTAATTCCCTGTCGAAAGGCGTCTTGCACAATACCTTCTACATCACCATCTCCATATCTGTCTGCCAAACCAAGATCAGGCAACTGCTCTGGCGGCACCAACACCATTCTCCCCAACGGGTATACCAAGGTCTTCTTAATGTTAACTTGGATACTAGAAAGCTAGCCATAGTCCGCCATATGCTGCATCAGTAGTGGCATCGCCTCTGCAGGCGATCAAATATAAATCAGTGCATCGTCTGCATGTAACGAGATAATGTGGTTCTGTTCTACAACCCTTATTCTCCAGGTTTCCAGCTCCTTACGTGGCAGAATCGCAATAGGCTCTACCGCCACAGCAAACAGGAGCGGTGAAAGGGGGCAGTCCTGTCGGGTGCCCCTTTCTACAGACCAGGCATCCGAGACCTCCCACCAACCCTGATACAGGCTGTGGGGTTAGTATAAAGTGGTCGCGCCCAATCCCGAAAGACTGAGCCAAAGCCCATCCCTCGTAGCACCGTCAAGAAATAACCCCTACTTGACTGCCTCAAAGTCCATCTCCAGGCAAATTGATACAAGTGCCATTTTCTGATCCAATCCTGTGGACTCATGTAGTACACGAGTCAACTGCCTAAGGTTGTAGGCATTTACTAATAAAGTTCCCATGATGGAAAAGGAAATATATACCCATCTGTAATTCTAGGTCTCTATTGTGGGTATCTTCATTTAAGTCTTAAACAGTCCACCTGATGCCTGGTGCTAGTTTTAGCATGGTGAAATGTATACGGTGTGGATCCTTAGTCCCTATCAAAGTAACTGAAAGCGCTATTAATATACGGCATAAGATGGGGTATTGAAGCTTCTGTCATATCTGAGGCATATGTTTTCAATTTCAACTCCACTGGTCTGTTACCTAATTGGGTCCATTTCCCTCAATTTGTCCATTTTTTCTATTTACATAATGGTAAACAAAGAGGATTTTTAGGCCCTTCTTTTAATTTAAGAGCATCCTTGACTCTTGATAGGCTGTGTCTATTATGAAAGACAAATTACATTCGGCAACACAGCCTTAGACAAACTGTAGTTTAACTGTTTGTTGACTGCATGATGCAGTTTGTAAGACATGGAATAAATAATGTTTCTTTTTTTCTCATTGCTATAAAGATCGGGAGTTGTACGTTTACATTGACCCAAATGCAGAAGACTCTGCTGTTCCTGAGCAAGGAGATGTACATCTTAGTGGACCATTTGTATCTTATATGAAGGTAAGCTCTTGTTCTAAAATCATGGGCATACTGTGTATTGTACAGTTCATTTGTGATATAAAGCTTGACGCATCGATGACGAGTTGTAAACACTGATCATGTATAATGCAGGCATGCTCTTCGATTCTTTACAAGGACAAGATTACGATCCACCACCGCCTTGGAGGTTCAACCAGTTAATCTTCTAGCTCCAAGAAACCAAAGAATGTCTATTTCAAATTCTAAATATATTAAAATCTCAGTTTGAAAGGCCAGTTTGTTCAAATTAGAGCTAATAAACATTGTAAATGAGGGTTTTCTGTGTTTTTTGTCAAGGCCTCAATCTTTCAGAAACACATTTTAAACAATGTAATAGCTTTGCTGATATAAAAGCCAATTTGCAAATTGACAAACCATTCAACTAAAGAATAACTCTTCAATATATGTGAATTGGTATCTAATACTTTAAAGAGAAGTGCAGACTAAAATGTGCAATTTCTGGAAAAGGCACCTCATTCAGAGTTAATTATAATTCTTGAACTTTATAGCACACCAAAGTCTGCCTACAGTAAGGAGTTCTGAATGTGCTAACACACTTGGGAACTCTCAGCTACAACTCTTGACTGATCACATTATTTCTCTTTCCCCAGACAGATCTTCACAAAGGTGGTGGGGCTTGGTTAAAAGTAGCAATGGTTTTGCTTGCTAAATATGGCTTTAGAAATAGAATCTTGTTTGAAACCTTAACTAGAAATGACATTTGTTCTCTGATTTGTAGATTTACACGAGTGGCGTGAAATATAGCTACCTTAAGGCAAAAGTTCTAGGTACTTGAAACAACTCTAACTGCTGAATTTATGTGGTTTTATTTGTGTAAATCTGTAGAATGTCCTTGTAGCCTTTAGATTATTTGTGAATTTATAAGGTTTTTTTCTAATTCTGTTTCATAACTATAACAGCCCAGTGATGTATTGTTATATATATATAGAGAGAGAGAGAGAGAGAGAGAGAGAGAGAGAGAGAGAGAGAGAGAGATATTGGTTGGTTGGTTGGTTGGTTGGTTGGTTGGAAGGTTTTTTGACTTGCCTATATTCTTGGTGCCTTTTGACGAATCTTCATGAAATTTCCGCAAAATATGACTCTCACTTCAGCTGCGGGAAAAGTGGCAGGGTGATCTGTGAAGCAGGGGCAGAGAAAAAGGTTTTTTCCCCATGCTATTCCCTGTGAGTGGTTGCATGGGTGTGAGAGTGCCTTTGTGGGTCTCTGAGTGGATCTGTGGTTGGGTGAGTGTGATAGGTATGTGAGCGGATGTGTGAGTGATTTTGTGGATTTGTGAATGGCTGCATAGGTGTGTGAGTGGTTGTGTGGGTCTCTGAGTGGGTGTATAAGTGGCTGCATGTGTATGTAAGTGGGTGTGTGAATGTCATTATGGGTATGTGAGTGGGTGTGTAAGTGGGTATGTCAGTGGATGTGTGTGGGTCTGTGAGTAGGTGTGTGAGTGGCAGTACAATTGTGTGTGTTAGTGCATGTGTTAGTGGCTGTCTGGGTCTGAGTGGGTGTGAGTGGTTTTGTCGTTCTGTGAGTGGGTGTATGAGTGGCTGTAATGGTATGTGAGTTTGTAAATGGGTGTTTGAGTGTGTGTGAGTTGCTGTGGGCCTGTGAGTGGGTGTGTGAGTGGCAGTAGGGATGGTTGTGTGGGTAAGTGCGAGTATGAGTGTGGGTGGGTGTGAGCATTGTACGGGTGTGTGTGCAGGTGTGTGAAAGCATGTGTGAGTGGCTATGTGTGAGTGGTTTTGTGGGTTTGTGAGTGGTTGTATGGGTGAGTAGTTGTGTGTGAGTGTGTAAGTAGGTGTGTGAGTGGTTTTGAGGGGGGGTCTGTGAGTGGGTGTGTGTGAGTGGTTTTGTGGGTATGTGAGAGGTTTGTGGGTATGTGCGTTAGTGTGGGTCTAGATGTGTGGGTGTGTGTCAGTGAGTGGGTCAGTGAGTGGGTGTGCAAGTGGCTGTTTGGGTGTAGACGTGGTTGTGTGAGTCTGTGAGTGAGTGTATGCTTTTTTAAATTGGAGTCTGGATCTTTTGATTCGCCACGGCGCACATAAGGAGTCCTAATGGTCACTCCTATGAATCTGCCTAACCTCATGCCCCCAACAAATGTTTTTGGACAGTTTCGTGCCCATGGAGGGTCCCTCACAGACCCCTTTATCAGACTCGTAAGATCAGGGCACAACCATCCTGACTCCTTCTATCACTTTTAAATTGTATTTCCCCCGAGGACCTGAGTCCTGGTTTAAAAATTGCAGCCCCATCTTTCCCCTCAGGTTGCAGCCAGCCAATTGGTGGGAGGCTCCAAGGATCCGCCGCTGTGGGTCCGCATCTCTAGATATACACAAATCTTTTTACTTTAATAAGTCCAAAATTACTGAACAGATCTACACCAAATTACAAAAGGCATTCTTTCTGGACCAAGACTCCGCTTTCTGCCAAATTTGGTTTAATTACATTAAATGGTTCGGGCTGTAGTTGTGTCTCAAAACCCTATGAGAAATAACATGGGTAAAACGTGTTTTGGGACCTCCCCCCTTTTTCTCAGCCCCGCATGACAGATCACCCCAAAACTTTCTAGACAACAGCTGAAGCGATCGGCAAACTTGTATTGAACATTTTGTGAAGATTCATCAAACAGCACTAAAGTTATTAGTAAAACAATAAACGCTCTTCCTATGGAAACAAGGTCCTAACTATAACTACCTACTGGTGACCCCAGTAGGTAATATATATGTATATATTAAGCAAAAGAAGCTGTTCGGAAACTTGGTGTGTGAAGTTGAAGGGATTTGGACGAGAGCAGAATGTTCTGGATGAATGAAAGTGTGCAGTGGGTCAGACCATTAAGGATTGGGGCTGAGCTGGGCCAAGGGGAAGAGCTTGCCTGCAGCAAAGATGGCTGCTATGTTATGATGATGCATGGGCTGCTGCATCTCTTAGGCCATGTTTATATAGAGTTGCGTGAGCTGCGGCACTTCATGGGCTGAACCAGGGGTCTGGCTTGGCTCTAAGAACACAATTACGAGCCGAGCCCACAATAAAAAAACAACAGCAGCCACAACATGCCAAAATGGAAAGCAACTAGGAGAAAAGTGGAGAAGGACGGGGTCCACTTATCTTGCTGGTATGTGATGATGCAGTGCTTTCCTTTCTCTAGATAAGGATGAATGGACAGTGCTTCAGAATTCAGAGCACCCCTATTCCTGTCTTTACCACCCCTAGGTCCCAAAGTCCATCTCCTATTTCACATGCATCATTGGGAGAGTTGTCAAATGCATAATTCCAGCAGCTGCGAATGTGCTGGGGTTGGTGGGGAAACCAAAGAAGAGGCTGGTATGTTATACCCACTTTAAGTTTCCTGCAGAGTCGAGTGCTCTGCAAAAGCTAGCATTTCTTTTGTCTGGGAGTTCCTTCTGAAAAATTTAACTACACTGTTGATGCCATCCCTGACAATGTTCACACTGTCCAGACCTTAAAGATTATAGATCTGGGGGCACACTTGCGTCCAAGGGTTGCCACTTTTCTGAAAGAAAATACCGGCCATTTGTCCCTGTTTTTAAAAGTCTGCAAAGGCCCAGGAGTTCTATTTAGAGGGAACTTAAAGTTATCTGTATTCATTTGTAACATCACTGTTCTAGGTTTTGTTTACTTATCAGTCAGAGATCATTACTGCTCTAGAGCAGGTTTTTAAATTGCTCTCTTCTAATGTTTTCTGTTTAAAGTATGTTAAAACACCAACATGGGAGAATTGTCTATACGTCAGAGATGCTTCACTATGACAATGTTGGTGATCACAGCCTCAGTTTATGCTTAAGGTTAAGTGGATATTCTACGATTGTGTTCCACTCAAGGGTCCTTGAGCTGCACCAAAGCTCGGCATCTGGTTCGAGACAAGCTAGAGCTTTCAAGGGCTCACACACCTACCTCTGTTTATACACATGAAGGCACATCACTTAAGCATATGTGTGGGAACTTCAGTAGAAATCAATGCTGCACCAACCAATGAGGACTTATTTTCCGAAGGTGGCCACTACACACCTGTGAACTGAGTGAAAGATGTGTGTCTCAGAATATGTGACGTTACAAAGTAGTCGTTAGACCCCGGTACGTTACATCGCAGTTATTAGAACGCAAGTTGTTACAACGAATTGCGCTGGAGGGCACTGGACTTAGGAATAGTATGATTTACTATTCCAACTTCAGCCTACGTAACAGTAGGGAAGAGGTTGGAATAGTAAATCATACTATTCCTTAGTGTGTAGCGCCATCCAGCGCAAGTCATTGTAACGACTTGCGTTGTAATGACAGCGATGTAAACATACCGCGGTGTAACGACCGCGCTGTAAAGGTCGTTCGCCGTCTGTGACTTACACTGAGGTACTGATGCAGGTTATGGTCGCAATGCCTTGGTCTGACCATTTGATCTAATCAAGGAAGCAGAAATAAAATGTTTGCATTTGTGATAACCAGGGTATCGAATACTGTATGCTGAACTTAACCATTCACCTTTATCTATGATAGCAGTGGAGCGGAGAAAGTAGCTTAGAATGACTATTGGAGCCTGAGGTGAGGACTGGAGCCTGGCAGAATGTCGATTACCGATGTGGTGAACAGATACCTGCTTGAATTACCAGAGAGCAATAGAGGGCAGCAGGGAAAGGGGCTTTACATGGGAGCTCGATGTAAATCAAAACTGAAACGGATATACCTGCAACTGGCTTGGGTGCAGACTGCAGAGCTGAGGTGGCTAACTGCTGGAAAGAGAAGCATACTGCCTTATTTATTCTGTGGAGTCTTATCTCTGACAACATGCCCTTTTAATCACGACTTCTCAGCTGGACTTTTGGCTGGGTCAAAGACTATGGACACAGTCCATACACACCACTTCGCAATGCGCAACCTGTGAATAGCGACCTTGAAATTCCTGATAACGGGCATCGAGGCCATGCTATTTTCATCAGTATATGAACTAGCTGATGTACAAGAGTATGTATTTTAGTACAGCTGTCATAAAGATACACATATAAGGCTCCTCTTCCCTCAACTGATCCCACTAGGGCCACTGGGTCTCTGTGTGTTACAGACCAGTAGAGTCTACTGCTGACACCGACTGCTACTATCAACATTGCTCTACAACTGTTCTGGACAATCTGCTAGAATAGGACCTTGGATTTTCCATGTCTTCTTGACTAGTCTGTATGACCTGCATCCCCACCCACAAGTCATACCAGCCGTGACGGCTTCACGCGCAGTGCAAGACAGTGCTGCTTCTTTCTGCCGCTCAAGTATAAGTTCTACTTGAGCGACAGCTTTCTCAACACAAACGGAATGTTTCTCAACTCTAGCTGTAGCGACCATCCGTGAACGCCCACGTTGAGAAATCTCGCTGGGAAGCGGTCTAGCGTTGGGTTTTCCTCGCTCTCGCTCGCCAACTTATTGTTGGCGATCACATGTGAGGAAAAAAAACGCTGCTACCCAGAGCAGAGTTTATAGGAACCCAGCAAAAAACTCTCCAGACTCCACAAATGGAGCGGAGTTCATAGCCCAGGCCTAACCAAAAGATCTGATATTTCTCGCCTTCAAAAAACACACTTGTCAGAGCCTGACTCTCTGAAATTGAGATGTGACTGGGTAGGCTCTGTGGGCAATAATAATTGCAGGCACACCCCTTTCAGACACTGAAAATGTCAGACCCAAATCCACAAACATTGTAGTGTAGCTATATTCCTCAAAATATCCTTCTCACATGGTACCTTGCAAATGTGATCTTGACGGGAAATACATCTTTGCAAAATTAAAGACTTCAGACTCTGTGCTCATAGTATGTTCTTTATAAGCCCTTAACATATGCAAATGCAGCTGCCTTGCTAGACTGTTGAGAATACTGACAGAATTTCTTCCCAACTGGAGTGTGCCAGGCATCTGTTCAGTTTTCAACCAAACTGGGCCTATTGATCACTTAAATAGCAGCGATGGAGCGGTACTGTTGGATGTCAGCAAAGACAATAACCTCATAGGTATCTGGAGAATGCTACATCCTGAAGACAAATAATACACTTTTTTCTCCAACCCCCGTGGTAGCTCATCACATTTTGATTATTTTCTGAAACATCACTCCCTGCCGACTACTGTAATACTGTGCGGATGGCCTGACCAGGCTCTAACACAGTCTCTCTACAAATAAAATAAATTGTTGCTCACACACATTTATGTATGGAGGGGAACAGCACATTGCTCACTTCAGCCCAATTGTTATGGAAAAGCCTGAGGGGACTGATGATGAGGTATTCTACCTTCACCAAACTCAAGTCTTATTCTGTACAGAGTAGATTAGAACAATCTATTAAGTCCCTGTAGGAGGCCAGCTTAGTATATGGTGCACACTAGGAGTGATGCAACTTGCACTCATCCAGGCAACCTTATGGTGATTTTAGTGGTCTTTGATAACCATAGGATCTCAAAGTGGTGCCTGTGGAGAGCGGCCTGCAGGCTTATCTTGAAGGAGTGTAAGCCGCTTTTTTTACCACATTTAATCAATAGTGTAGATTAGATAAAATAGAACCATACAGTGTTCGTAAAAATAAGTCTATTTATTACACAACACAATCACTATCACATTGGGATATCTCGTAGCCGGAGATATCAACAATGCTAATGAAAATACTTTATCAGGTAAGTAGCAGAAATATACACTGGTCAACAGGGAGAGACTAAACGATATACTAGAGAAGTACAATGCGAGTTGCAAGGAAGAACGAGACTTGAACCAAAGGACTCTGATCAGCTGGGAGAACCAGGAACTACCCAAGCTAAGTACCCAGGAACCCCACAGAGGGTGTGTGCAAAGTGGAAACACAGCTGCCTGCCCAATAAATGTCAATGGAGAAGTCGCGATTACGGTTCTAAAGAAAAAGGACCCTTCCCAGAGGACCCCGAAGAAACCCTCAGGACAACTGAAGATTGGAGAGCCACCCCATCCGTGGATGCCCCAGGAACCAGGTTACCTGCACCAGCGAAGCCGGGTGCATGAGGGTGAGTTGATGTCAGAACCTCCGGTAGACGACAGTGGAAGACTTGGGTAGAAAGGCCTCTGGATAAGTCTCTGAAGATGTCCATTGAAGTCCAAGGATGGATTCTAGAAGAGAAGAGTCTGCAAGCAGAGAGGGCAGTCTATACCACTCGGAGGTGACCAGGAGACACAGAAGCACAGTGCCCATCCTTGGCAGGGAGCTCAGGTGAGTTGAAGAGGACCTTGTTGCTGCAGCTGTGGGGACTGGACGACTCTGAAGAAGACCAGGAGCCTTTCCCACATCAGTGTCTAGGTGGCCAGTGACTTGCGGGAGCACCAACAAGCCTTGGCAGCCTCAGCTGGCGTGGACGACCAGATGCAATTGTTGGGACCAGCAAGGTCCAAGGGACTCCCCAAGTGCAGGAGAGTCAGAGCAGGCCTCGAGCAAGCAGGGGAGTCCACCAACGCAGAAGCAGACCCCTGAGAGGACCCAAATGCCAAAGGCACAGGAGTCGCAAAATAGAACCTTAGTGAGGGTGCTGATCTTCGAGAGATGAGGTGCTGGAGCATCATGTAGCTCAAAGATCTCTGGAGTGCAGAGCCAACAAGCCATGGCAAGGGAAGTCGACGTGTTGCACAGGAGTTTGGTCCCAGCGACTCCAACGGGGGATACTGTCCTCCAAATTGCAGGGGAGATAGGTCAGTCCTCTGGAGAACCACAGAACCACCACCTGTGTTGCTGAGCCTAGGGAGGTTCATAGGGTGATAGAAGCAGTAGACCAGGCAGCTTTGTTCCGGTGCCTGCAGATGCAGGGGTCTGACACATTCAGTCCCAGGGAGATTTCTTTGGATGTCCTTGATGCCCACAGGTCTTCTGGAGAACCTGAGCAAAGCACAGCCACAGACGAGGCAGAAGACTTGCAAAACAGCGAGACCAGGAGCATCAGGAATCTTCCTTGATGCAGTCTCGGATCCAGGTGAAGTCCAAGTGTCCAGATGGTCGAAGAGTGTCTTAATTTCAGAGATGAATCTCTTTCCACGACGAATCTGAGGACCCTCTCACAGGGGAGCCCTTAAATACCCAAGGAAAAGGGTTGGAAGGACTTGGGGGTCTCTCCCAGCGGAAGGGCTGAACAGAGGGGAGAATACTTCCATGTATTTTGTCCAGTTTGGCACCAGAGCGGAAACCAAAGGTTCTTGAACTGTGTCAAACCGGAGTATGCAAGAAGGGCCCCAAATGTGCAATTCAGTGCATCTGGTTGCGCTGGAAAGTGCATCCACCCCAGCCCAATACACTAAGTCCTGTCTGAGAGGTGGTCACCCCTCCCTGTGGCAGGAAGCCTATTGTTCTACCTTCCCCTGCTCGAACTCGGCTCAGCAGCAGGAGGGCAGAACCGTGTCTGTTTTCAGCAGCAGCATTAGCTTGCTGGGAAACCCTGAAAGGCTGTAACCGGGAATACAGGGAGCTCCCCTAAGGGCCCCCCAGTACGTGGGATCATACCTCCAACATCGTAATTGGTGTTGAGGTATGATTCCAACATGTTTGATACCAAACATTCCCAGGTTTGGTGCAGCTATGACTGATGACTGATGTCCAATATAGGTCTTAAAATGGCTGACCGCACCTACAAAGCCTGGATAATCGGCTCCAGCGTTTGTAGGGGTGTCCAACTCATGCAGGGGCACCCTCACACTGATAGCCACACATTCTGCCCTCAGGGCTGAAGGACCTGCTGAAGGGGTGACTTATGGGTTTTAAACTCTTGGTTATTTTTGGCTAGTTTGGAAAGAATCCATCTTTCCTGTGTGTCTGAGAAACGTGATACTAACTCTATTCTAGATTTCTTGGTGATCAGTGTTAAAACCACATTTTTCTTACCAATCACAGTGGAGCATGCTACGTCTGAGAATTGGTAGTTACCGAGTGAGTTGACCTGTGTGGAATCAACCTTGGTTTCTTAAAGAAGGATGAGATCCCCTTTCTGTTTGCACGAATAGTCAAAGATTTTCCTTTTTTGATTGGGTGGTTGATTCCTTTTACATTTAGGGAGATTACTTTAATGTTTTGCGAAGGGGATGTCATCAAAATAATCCCCCCCCCCCCCCCCCCCCGGCTCTGTATTAAGGGTTCTATGGTTCAAGCTTCCATGCAGTGTCTGGATCGATAGTAAGCAAGTTAAAAGCTAGGTATCATCATCTCTACCAGAGTGACCTTGAAGTCTGCATATGAACCACCTTTGATTCTGGGGTGGCCCAGAACATTTTCTATGTCCTGTATCTACACTTGTATGGGAGTACCATCTCTATCAGTGCTGACAAATAATGTACATAGAATTGAATCAAAAGAAAAGATGAAAATGAGGGTCATAAAGTAAAATATTGATCCTCTCCTCGCCCCCCCTTGATACCCCCCCCCCTGAAAAGTAACCATCAGGAATGGTGATAGAAAGAAGAACCACTCCTCTAGGGAAACAGAACAACGAGACAATGTATATGTAGTAGTGAATGTTTTTTCAAGAGGGAAGAAATCATTACGGTTTCAAAACCAATGCATTAGTATTTTTTTTAACTGTTTTTATTAACATAGCAGCCATTGTGTTGAGATACATAAGTTACAGTTCTGTTGCACAGTGTTGACAAGTACAAGTGAGCAGTCTGTAAAATTTTCATGAGATCTGCATTCGAAATTTCAAGTACATGTCCCGCAACTCAATATACAGCACGCAACAACACTCGGGTGTCGAGTCTTTCCAGGTTTGCTATTAAGTTTTTGATTTTTTTTTAGAGTGAAACCCGGGAGCGATCACTTCCCAACCCTGCCACCTTCCTACAGCTAGGTATGGGTTGAATGATTATTTTCATCCTCCGCTGCCTTAAGTCCATAGTATGTCAACCACGGGGTCCAGATTTTGTTGAACATTTTCGGGCACCTTCTGGCCTTATAGGTTACCCTTTCTGCCACCATATATCGCTCTTGATTCCTAGAGTGTGGGAAGATCAGGGACGAGCGTGGGGCTGCCCACTACCTAACCTAACATACATGTTTTTATCTCCGCGTAGTTTGTGACTACAAGTAGCCGCTCCCACTCCCTAGCTCGTTCGAGCAGAACATTTAATGGAACTCAGTGAGTGTAAGAATTTTTTTCCCTGTCTTAATTTTACGCGTGGTTTTCACGCGCTCTAGGAATAAAAGTGATGGACTCCTGCCGTTTAATGTAATGGAAATTACTCCATAATTAAATATTCCTATATGGATATTAAGAGCTCCCAAATGAAATAACATGGGGCTCTACACAGTGTTGCTGCACGCCTGTTGTGAGATATAAGGAGATACAGTACTGTGAAACGTTCCTTGCTCTTACATATTTACATTTTTAGAGCAAGTTAATCTGATGGAAGTTCCCCTTTCTTTATAGATTTTGAACGAGACTGTGAATTATAAAAACACAAATTTGGAGGGATCCTAACTAAGGATTAGAGGGTACTGTGTTCTTGGATCTTGAAGGTTCTGATGAATGCCCGAGTGACCCAACACTGTGGGCGCATTTGAAAATGCAGAAACATGTTGACACCTTCGCAGTAAGGAGGGGTGAAGGTATCCAAATTTGTTCCTGTCACCACCATCCTTTACTTTTTGAACCCTGGCCAGGTGGCCCAGGAATAAATTTAGAATTAGGGAGACGCTCAAACTAGTTTTAACTTTCACAAACTGCACTTCACTTTGGTGATCCCACAAATTTATGTTTGTATTGTCTTTCCCTCCCTTTAACTCCACCCCAGGCGTTGGTCTGCTCAGGGGTGTCAGTTAGCAAGCCTGATGATGAAGCATGATACAAACTTGTGAGTGAGGGCAGTTTTTAGTCACTGATCACATACCACCACCGGAAGTAGCTTTCCTACCTTTTTATTGTGTGATATAGATTGTAACTGGGGAGGCCGGGGTGGAAATGTAACCTCTCCTCCCTTCTTTTTTGTGTGTTATGTAGTTAGAGGGGCAGCGTAGTCGCAGGGGATTTACAAGTGTGAAACCTCACCGCAGGGGTTGACAGATCCCATCACTACATTTGGGTTGCAGGTAATTTAATTTAGAGACCTGTGACAATTATGGCAGAGGAAAAAGGTCTATTGTTTTTGCGGGGAAGCAGTGGCAGAAATCCTTGTGAGACCCTCGTTACTGGGGTACACCACAATAAATCAAGTCCTAACCCAGAACACTATACTAGAATAAAAAACAACACATGTGAAGACCATCTTACATGGCACAATACTAACTGAATTCCTAAGGGGTAATGCTGCACCTCTGGGATTACTGGTGACAAGTGAACCATTGATCTTCCTTGAAGATCCAGCTTTCTGGAGAGACTGGGCTCTTCTAGCCTGGAAATGCACTAGGGATTGGTTGATCCTCATAATTAACACGGTGAAGAGGTTAGCGGGTACACTGGTGATTGAGATACAGACGAGCAACACAGGCCTAAAAACTAATGTAGTAATAGGCACATACAAACAAAAACTGGAGGAGATCAACAATGAACTGGGCGAATACATGGAATACATAAGGCAGCAAAGATCACCAAATTGCAGAAAGACTTAAAACGCATCTCTAAAGAAAAAGTGTACCCCTATATAAATGATGAATATGTGCAACAAAAACGGCAGAAATGAGATGGGGCCCCTAGGGAGGAAGAAGAGAACCAGACACCCAGAGTAGCAGCAGTGATGGTAGCGATTACGAGTCCAACCCACGTAGAAGGGGGAGAGGACGGGGGTTCCATCGGGGACCATGTCCAGTGTACCAGATTCCATACCAGGGTTATATGAACCAAGGCTTTGGCTGGCCGGGAATGTTACCCCCACAACAGCAAGGGTTCCAGAACCCCCTATTCCCTCAGCCATAACCACCTTTTTTAGGCAGAGGCAAAGGAAGAGGCAGAGGTCAACAGAGAGTAACATGGTAGGACCTAGACCAATGGGTGACCAGGAGCATTGGCACAGAACCCCAGGCCCCAGTACGAGCAGGGAGGGTCACTAGTGAACCTGACGAATATACCACTAACTGCACCACAACAGAAGCTCTTGAACAAGGGAATAGGCTTTGTCCCCACAAATGTGCCCAATAATTTCAAATTACGGCAGGAACTGGCAGCATTTTTTAGGAACATCAGACTGAGAGTCTTTTTCGAAGAAAGGGAAAAAAGGAATACACCAACAGGTGATACATTACTACGCCTGAAATCTAAATTTACACCCCCTTTAGTGAGTCTACCCCTGGAGGTAGCTACTTTTGAACAGGCGGTGATTCATGATTTTGAGAAACTAAGTAAAACACAAAACCCGCCCTTTAGAACCTTGAGCAAAGATGAGAAGGATGGTTCTGCAACAACTGGAAGGAAACCCTGATGATCAAACCAGCGGAAAAAGGGGGAGCGATAGTCCTGCAGGACTGAAAGGCATATACAGATGAGTGCTTGTGATTAGTGTCTGATCAGAGAAATTACAGCATTCTGCAGAGAGCTCCCACAACAGCAATCGGAAATGAAATTAATTCCATTGTGGAGGAGGGTCTGGCGAATGATTGGGTCTCTCAACATGAATTGGACTACCTGTGCAGGGACCAACCAGTAATCCTGTGTTTTTACACACTCCCGCAGATGCACAAGCCTACGAGACCACCACCCGGTAGACCCATTGTTTCAGGGATAGAATCTATATTGGAGCCTTTGTCACAGTTTTGTGACTTTCATTTCAAACACCTGGTACAGAAGATGAAAGCGTACCTACAAGACACACAGGACAATTTGAATCTTTTCAAAGATATAGAGTTTGACCCCCTTAATGATTACCTTCTGGCACTTGACGACGAGTCACCCTACACTAACATTCCTCAAAGAGAATCCCTGAGGGTGCTGAAAGACCTGTTATACGCAGAGGAGTGGGCTTATAAAACACAGTGATTATTCATTCTGAATTTGGCGGAGATAGCTCTCACCAAGAACTTCTTTGAATTTGAAGGTACCATTTATCTGCAGACCCACAGTACTTCGTTGGGTAGTACCTTTGCCTACAGTCTAGCAGTTCTACATGTGGTGGCCTTTTAAAAGGAACATATTATTAACCAAGGTAGCCCATGGTTCCAACACATCAAGCTATGGCGGATATTTATCGACAAAGTCCTAGTAATATGGAGGGGTGATGAATCAACAGTATGGGATTTTCTGCAGTGGCTCAATGGCCGTAACCCGTTGTTTCACTTCACGGCAACCATCACCAAAACAGACCTGCCTTTTTAGGTCTCGCCTAGCGTTGCAGCACGAATGTGCTGCCATCGCTTTGCGCGGCATGCAGTATACACTATGTTGTGCAAGTTTCGTGGAAGCTGCGCCTACTCTCCGGCCCATCTTCTTCATTGGCTTAGGTTATAAATGCTGCCTTCCGATTGGTTTTATGCTTGTTAGTCCCTCCCCATGACAGCCATGCCAGTCATTTGTATCCTTCCATGGCTACTGGCCCCTTCACTGCACTACTGTCTCCCCATCCCTCCCTACCCCTCCTTCCACAGTCCATGACTTTTTGGGGGCTCTCCCGCCCCCTCTTGTGCACTCCCAGTCGTGCTTGTGCCTTCTCACACCCGCCTGCACTGCCGTTTTCAATGCAATAGGTCTCGCGTAAATGCGAGTCCTATTGCATTTGCCAATGCTTGTTGGGAAAGCAGCAACGGCTAGCAGACGACCATATTTTGAAATGAAGGGTCTTGCATGGCTTAATGTTCTTGGTTTGTTTATTTCTTATCTAGTCATGCCGTAAAAATGCCGCATTATTTGCACATTCCTTATCTGCACCTATCGTCTTTACGCGTGATTAGGATTACGGCCGGACTGAGTTACTTTGTACTCTGACACCATGACATTCAGCACTGACGTCATGATTCAGTCTGATTTTGCCCAATGGTTACTGCTGAAACAAGGAGGATATACACTTGCGTTATACAGATGCTACAATAGGTGGGACGGCGGCAGCGCGGAAGAGTGGCTCTGCAGTGCACAGTTTGAAACAGCACCATAATGAAGTGCTCGCATGGTCAGTGACTGGCTACCGCCCTCCCCCTATGTCCACACCACCCCCGGACACAACACCTAGACGTGGTATCTTTGGAAGGCGGGAGGTCGAGAGACCCCCCGGCCGTATTTATTAAGTACAAAAACAATAAATTTTTAAATTTGCATGATAAACAATTATACAAAAATTTAGCAGGACATTAGATACATTATTGTCAACAGGTGTGAGTGACTATCCTTAACAAAGACTCTAATACAGATTGTTTCCTAACCGAGTCTAACGTCCTCCTCTGCATTTTTGTATACTAACATTTCTGGGCCATATGGCAAGGTCGCTAACCGGTGTCAGGTCCTACTAGCTGCGCCTCCCCTACAGGTGTGCGCATGCGCAGCCGGGCCCGGTAATTACCCGGTCCACGCCGTGAACTCCATTTACCCACTGAAGGAGGGCCCTTACTCTGCGCCATCCGGTGACGTCATGAGTATGCGCGCGCGGGGTGGCTACCAGCCTAAGGAAAGCGTGACTCCCCAACCCGCGCTCCTTTGAAGCACCAGTTACCTTGCCCCTGAAGTTCCAGGAGGAGCCAATGGCCCCTCCCCCTGGGCGGGCACCTCTGTAGGATGATGCCCGCCCCCTCAGACCTTCAAATAGTTGCTCACCGGTCATGACCTTACCGCCACAGGCCAGTATTGTTAACCGACGATCTGGCCTCCCCCCCAATCCTACAACACAGAAAGGTCATGCCCCTGCCTCAATTCCCTGACCACACCTATGAAATTTCTCAACACTATGTCATCACCCACCCTAGTCGGGTGAACCACGACTTCTATAAAGCACAATTCGCCCTGACACCCCCTGTGACCAGACTATGCTGCAGCCCTGTTACCCCTGTGCTAACCGGCCAACCTCGAAGATTACCTCCTCCCGCAAGACCCTTCTGCCTAGTGGTAACAAGCCATTCCTCTACTAACTATGGGAACTATTGCGGCGAAGGACTGTATCTCCTCAGAATATCAGTCCTAAAGAAAACCCCGAAACTGACTGAGGCCAAGGACCTATACTTGAAAAAACCACCCTGTTCTCAGCTCTGTCTGTCTAGTCTGCCGGTGTAAAACGCTAGCCAGCCTCCTCCCTACTGGAATCGCTGCACTCCATGCCGAAGTGTCCTCGGGATAGTCATGTCGCATTCCCAATCCCATGCGAAGTATTCCCCCCCATTCTACCCAGCGCGTAGGGTACGCAACCCCCCACCCAGTGTGGGGCAACACAAAAAATCCCAGAGCTGACTGAATCTGGCAAAAACGACATACCGTCAAGGAGCCTCAAAATGGTCATGATTGACGTATCGTGATGTACCACGTTGGAACCCAAACCCCTAGTATTATTAGCACCCTGCTCTAAACCTACACAGTTGACCAGCCACTCACATAACCCGGTACTCATTCCCAATGTAATTGTACAATTTGTGATACAACCCAGAATAGTGCCCCCAGGGTCCCAGATAATTCCCATGAGCATCCCCCAGGGCCTCATGTACTGCTGAAACTGAACCAATATGTTCTAAGCTATGTTCTGTGTTGGCTGCTGCCCCTACTCCGGAGCCCCCCAACCCACCCAGTGACTAATGTAATTACAAGGTGCGTTGAGGAATAATTCCACACCCGGGCACTCCCATTAGCAGGACAATAATGCTATGGTGCTGGATTCATCATAGGGAGTGAACCTCCCATTTAGGACCCCCTAAACCGTGAACTATCTGCATCCAAGCCCAAGGTTCTGGGATAGGCCCCGTGCCTGCCTATCCCCCTACACGGAGCATCCAGACTCTACTCCATGTCCGCATCGATAAGCGCCCGCGTGCATGCGCCGTAATGGCAGTTAACCGTTCCATGACACAGGAGTTGTGTCACCTCTGCCCCTGATACTTGTGTTTTTACCATTGGTAAAGGTATATACTTACAAAGCGGCGCCCTGCCGTCAGAACTCGTGTGGCAAAATTAAATGGTGACAACCATACCCTCTCACTAGAATGCACCAGCAGATCCGCAGGTATTACCTGCCAGGCAGACGTACTGCCGACTTACCACTAATGGTAACCACACACGCATGACAGCTATACAGTCCGTTTATGAAGCACCATCCAGGCTGGCACCACTTGACCACTGGGTTGATCCCCATCCAACTTGACGGCGCCGCTTGCACCTCACATTCCGGATCCACCGGTCCCCTTGATTGTCCACTTTTGCAGTCATAGCGGCACGTAGCGCTTCCAGGCACCAGGCGTTGATCCAGGTAAACAAACGAAAATCAAAGACAAATGATTAGTGCCTTACACCGAGAGGTGCCCAACAACGATGTTTGACTGCCTTGCTATTCCGCGAGACTGTACTCTCCCCCCTTTTTTCCCCTACTCCCCACAGGCTTTAAACGTGCCAAAAAATACGTGACCCACACTTACATTACACTGTGGGAGTGGCTGGGCAATGGTGCATAAATACAACATGACACACCCCCGGCATATAATGACGCCGTGTAACGTACTGGGGGAGCGACGGTATCCTGTGCTGCCATACGACGTACAATAAGAAGTACACAAGCCCCATAAATGCAGAAATCCCGTGTGGTACCATACCTCATTGTGCACAAGTGCTCCCTGGATACTAGTGTACAGACACTGAGCAGACATCGGACCTCAGTCCCTACATGTATAATTGGACCGGCGCAAAAGGCGCCGTGTGACTGAACGCCCTCCTGCAGCTACTTCCCCTGCACATAGCGCCTAGGGCTTCCTTACCCCACCTTCCTACGCCCCCCACCACTGCACATATGGATACCCTTGCCGATGTGACGACAAGGCCTATACCTGTTCAGATTCACCTAAATGACCCTGACCCCCAGCCAGTGCCTAATGGGCCCCACCCCATAATCTTTTTAAAGACAAGACATTAGGTAACACGCTGAGTCTCGCCTGCCAACTAAAAATTGTAACACACTGTGCAACCCAGTAACCTACCATAAAGGCACTAAATATGTAACGGAGCGAAAGCCTGCTCCAACCGGGCAAATTACCAACTGTTTGAACAGATCCTACAATGATAGGTCTGACACCCGTGTTGACTACAAGGTGGGCCACCCCGGCGGGTGGCAATGCTGGTGGTACAGGCCCCACCATGTGTACTTGCCCGGTACCCGCCATATTGACCCGCTTTGCAGGAACAAACACAGACTCCCATCCTACATTTCCTATTCTTGCCAACTTTATTTTCCCTCATCTATAGCTAATCCCCTTAACGCTGTTCATTACAATGTTACCTAATGAATTTGCCTGCTGGCCAAGACATTGCTTCCCGCTATCTAATGAGTCTCCAAACTGCCTGGGTTAGCCCCCCACAAGCAAATGCTGACTGATTACTGACCAGCCTATATCACCCATATGTGTTCCCCAGTGATCCGAAGCCTGATGATGTTGTAAACTAACAAACGGCGGTCGGCATCAGCCACCTACGTCAACTGTGTACACTCCAAAAACGTCCCCTATGGATCATTTTAAGTAAAATCTCATTGCCAAAAGAACCATGATAACAGACAATAAAATTCAAGCGACACTTATCATAACGCCAGGTGCCCCACCTCTGGGACACTAGATTCATACTTCCAATAGGGAGAGTCTTGCCTAGCACTGGTCACAGCCCCTCTGAGGATTTGTTAGTATGCCCGCACTTCCTCATACCACTAACAGATTGTGTCCCGCAAAAGGACATAACACGTGTGTGCGTAACCCCGTGACGCTTTCTGCAAGTATCACCCATTTTTTGGTTTTCACAGTCGCACCGGGGCACAAACATGCATTTTATGTGAAACGAATGTATTGCCTCTTCTCGCAAGAAAAACCCCGCTTCTTAAAAACATGCATTGTTCAATACACAAGTACCAATGGTCAACCCATGCAGACGCTCAGGGACCCACTCACCAGGACCCCGCAACATTTGTAACGCCCACCTGCCTGCAATATGTGGCCCCCTTCGGCTTCCCCCTTCCGGAAAGCTGTCCAGGGCGCTTCCCCTCTTTTCCTTTAAAAAATTGTCTACATTTGCCAAGTCACAAAATTGGACCACAACCACTGCACCGGGGTGAGGGTCATAAAATGAGCAAAGAAGGGGTCTGTACGTGGCCCCACGTGGATGTAAACCGATGCATGCACAGTACAATACCTTCACGCGTTGGCCCAGCCAAAAACACTCACCGCTTAACATGAAGACCGTGACTCGCATGGTTATATAGTGGGCGCAATGCCCAAACGGGCGCGCAAGGCACAACGCTACAAATACACCAACTAAAGAACAATCCATGGGCAAGCACAACGAGAAAACCAAGGCATGACATGTGCAAGTCCCCTAGAATGACATGTACCAAATGCAATCAGAGGCAACCGCCCATCCCCGTTCTGTACTCTGGTAGAGAGGTTAAAAAGTCTTCCGCTCTAGTTGTAGGCTGCGCTAAATGCATGGTACTGTTGGCGGGGCACAGAAAGTGATGCCCCTGCAAGGCTGGGGTGGGGGGGGGGGGCTGCTGCGTTACACAGATTTGGCCGAGAATATTTCACTCGCCAGTCAAGTACTTCTTACCCGCGAGCGGGCAGGCCAGGAGTGTTTGATTTTTATGGCTCTCTCGAATATGTTGAATGAGGAGTTATTACAGTTAAATGACCCTGTGAGAAACCCCAAGAACTGCGACTGCCCGCAGCACTAATAATGAAAACTGACAGGGAAATCCTGCTGTGTTTATTTACGACCCTCCGCCTTTGTTAGCTCTTGTGAGAAATTCCTTCCTAACCATAACAATATTGCGGCGGTTGGCAGCGGCCGGAGGCCCCGCCGGCCGGCACCGGCTCGGCACGGAGCACGTTGCCACGCGGGTTGCACCTCTATACGATTTTACTTTAAGACTCGCTAGAATTATGCATAGATTGGCCCGTTGCGCACAAGGCCGCGTTGGTGAGCATGCCGTGACAAACACACAATTTTACCTTTCGTTTCCCTTTTTTAAACTCTCAAGTTAGTTTCGGTTCGATAAATTCAAAAGCAAACGCAAGAAGGCTGGTTCCAAATTGTGACCACAAGTTCCACCAACGCGAATACTGGCCCCGAATACATCCGCTGCAGATGCCTGTAGGCAATGCGTGGCCAACTCTGCGTTTCATGGTTCCAGAGTCGATAAAGCCTCGCTTTTTATCTTCACTTATAAACGTGACGTGCGGGTACAGTGAAGATGTTTGAATGAATGTACCTCTATCACATGCAGTTTTCTGAAATCTGAAAGTGGGATTACTATTATGCTACTGTGTCTAGATTATTGTCAACAGCTTTAAAACGCACAAATTCAAGCCTGGCGATAACTAACACACTAACTCACACTATCTCTTTCTCTCACATTTGATTCCTGATGTATAGGGCGACAATGCCATCCAGTGGCCATCAGTGGAGCTCTCAACGCACATCACGGTAAAAACAGCTGAATAACCAGAACCTGCCATACATAAAGTCGGTACCGGTTCACCAGGAACGCGTATAAGAATTGACGAGATACCCTAATATCCGACCCACGCACCCGGTTCGAAAAAGGCTTAAAACATACTCGCGCTCAGAATATGCCAGATCTCCTACACCGGACCCTAGAACTGTGCGGCACAGCGCTTCGGACTAGAGCACAGCCCCCCGTCTCTAGGCACTTCCGAATCTTAGAAGATATGTGCAGTGAGGCACAGACTAAGCATGCGCTGGGATTTCAAACAGATGTGGATTAAAATGCAGCATTTTACCCATTTAACCAAACATCTCATATCCCTGATTCCGGACGGTCCTGCCCGCCTGCTACAGAGGATTTAAAATGACGACACAGAATTCACAACAGCAACTGCCCTACATGTTCGTCTGTACCCAGAGCTCTTGCATCAGCTGCCGCCTTTCGTGCCCCCCTAATGCCAGATCACACACACAGCGAACGATCGCAGGAGGGGCGTGCCACCGCCTCCCATTACCTGTTAATTCCTAGCATGCTGCCGCCGCATCACTCGATCGCTTCCCCCCTCGTGCAGACGCCGAATTGCGAGATCGGACTCCCGGACCACACGATGCCTCCTGGCGAGTCTTCGTGCTCCCGAAGCCGCTGCCTGCCGTCCAACGTGAATGCGATTCCCCGCCTGCTTCCGAAACTCGGACACGAACAGCACCTGCAGAACGAAAAACAAAGAAAATTTGCCGCCCTGCGCGCCAGGGCACGTCCGATGTGGGGGAGCGTCCAGGGGACAAGGGGGTCACTTGGGCGCTCCCCGCCGCTTTATCCCCCCAGAGGCCCGCCCCCCCCCCTCCCCTCTGACCCGGATGTCGATTAACGTCATCCGGGTCACGTAGGCAGCCAATCGGTGGTAGGGCGCACCCCCAGTGAACACGCCCCACCACCGAGAGGTCCGGGGGAGGTCGCCGCACTGCCATGCAGGCGGAGGGGCCAAGGGCCCCCCCTTTCCATTCTGCTGCCTCAGTCCAGCCTGCACTGCTGTGAGCGGCTCTAACGTAAGGCTGATCATGAAAGTGAGCTGTGCGCAGTGCGACATCAACTCCGGCAGCATGAACAGGAATAGCTTTTAAACCTCACATGCTCGTGAAGCCGGAGCTCCCAGGCTGCAGGTTTATAATATGACGAAGTAAAGGAGAATTCCTAGACTTTCAGTTTAAAAACAGTTCGTCGAGGGTCCTGCAGCTCCCGCCGTGTTCATTCACTTCTCTTTAGGGGACTCTGAAGCTCTTGCTGTGTGTTTTGTTAGTACAGACAATCTGCTGGCTGCCCAGACAAGTGCTGGCCTGGCTGAGTGATTGCAGACGGTGGTCAGAGCGGGCAACACCGGCCGGCTGTCCGTTGCATGTTGTTTACTGCGGAGAGCCCACCCAGCATCTTGATTTCACTGGCCCGATTGGTGTTTTTAATAAACACCATATTATATCTGTCAAATGTAAGGCTAGGCGAGGATTAATTGTTCCACTCAAGCTGCACTAATGGACGCTCCAGCACCGCTGGACAGCCAGACATACTGTCCCAAGTTAGGAGGGGAGAACTGTAACTGATCGTCTGCACCTTGGGACGCTCTTGAAGTGCCTGCTGCTGAAGCGTCGCCATCCTGACTAGCCTGGCCGCATCACAGTGCTTTTAAAGTAATCTATGATGTCAGTGGTTTAGCTCCTCAGTATATTTCACATTTTCCTTAATCTTGCATTCCTTAAGATAGTTAGCTACTACCAGTACGTTTTTTTCTATTTTTTTCTTGTAATATTTAACCCTTGTATAGTGAGTGCAATTTGAACTATTCACCTGCAGCTATTTTATAACGAGACGCAATCAAGAGATTTAGATTTGAAGATGAAGGCAGTGAAAATTCCTCCTAGTGCGTGTGGGTTAAAAAACAGTTTTCACAATACATGGCCATCCAATCTTGGCCAATTTACAGAGTGCACAAACAAATAGTCATGTATTCCAGTCGAAACTGTCAATATGTGTGACGGAGGGGCGCAGTGCCAAAATATTGACATGGCACAAAAACGTCAGTGCTTATCGGTGAGTGGGTCTGTTTTGTGTTTGGGCAATGGAGTGAAGGAGTTGTGAGGAAGTGCATTCAAGAGTAAGTGAAAACAAGGGCACGGAGAGAAAAGTGGTGAGGTGTAAAATATGCAGATGTGGAGAGAAAAAGTATGCGAAGATCACACATGAGTGACATAGGTTGATATGTCAGTTGTCAAGCTCAGAGAGAAACCAAAATACTTATTGGACGGCACACTGTGAAATTCACAGAAATTATGTGTTTAGGCCATGCGCTTAATTACATAGGCCTTGCATGCTCCTTTTAGAGGCCTCCACTTGTTTCATCCCACTTAAAGCCATGTTGTCAAGATCTTCAATTTCTGGTGCTTTGCAGCAGTTTTAAGATTTTCTTAGAGTTTCTCGTTGCTCAAATGGGTTTCATTTCTGATATTTTATGTGCTTCCCTTGTCTTCATTGCTTGATTTTGCACGCAAAAAAGTGTCACTCATAGTCGTTGAATGTCACTCATAATTACACTGAAATTACAAAAATGTCACACATAAGCAATTTGAAACCTCGAAAGCTATGGAACATATTTTACTACAAGGCTGTAGGTTTTACAAGTGGCGGCTTCTGTGGCTGAATGCACTTACAAGCGCTGGGGTGCGGTGCCTCCCTGCTGGTATATGCTGGCAGGCAGTGAGTCATGGGCCGGCAGTATTGCACTTTCGTTCAAGAGAAGGCGGCCGTATAACATATCCCTACTCTACTTCTCCGTCCGCAGCTTCTCTCTGCAGGCCTCAGCTTCTCTCTGCAGGCCTTGCCTCCTCTCTGCTCTGCACATTTGTGCCAACGTGTCCATTTACCCTGTGTCAGTGTCGGAATCTTTGCTTTCAGGTATACTTGTGACTTGTTTCTCCTACCATCGTGTAAAGCTGCTGCACAGTTCTCATGTACTATACAGCCAGTCTCTGGGTTTGGGGACCCGAGTCGTGCCCTCGCTGCGGTAGTTTCCCACCTAGCTGCCTTAGTTTGCCCTTTTGGAATGTAGAGGATATGGTTGATAGTTTGGCGGATGTAGAATGAAGACAGGGAAAAGGGGGGTATCAGTGTCAAACATTTTCAACTACCTTTATCCAGTGTCAATGAAGCTTTGGACAATGCCATTAAACCAGGGTTAATGTGCTGCGTTGTCGCATCCTCGGGGATAACCATCAAACCTCTGTGAACCCTATCTGGGCTCTTTGACAGGTGTGTATGTGACCAGTATGTTATGGTTTCCATCATGGTTTCTTTTCCTGCAGCTCACCTCGCTGAGACATCAAATATATCTCCTCTCCCTATCAATTAAGTGGCTTCCACGCTCTGTTTCCCATCGTTTCTATCCAGGTGAATTCTCCTGTGCGAGTCCATCTGCAAAATACATATACATCTCTGGGATAAGCCTTTAATCACTTTTTACCAAAGGCAGTTTTTCAGACTTTATCAGCTAGCTAGCATGTGGCCTGTTGGACTGCTCTAGAGCCCAGTACCGGACCAGATGATGGTGAAATCTTTCTGTTTCTTATAAGTCGGACTTCATTTTGGGGCGTGGCTAAGCGAGCCACGATGGCGGTTCGGCTTTGCTGAGACCTCCGCGTCTGGGCGCCTCTCGGCAGTCATATGGAGTGTCTCACCGGGTGCTAATCGGTGCAGTGGGCATCGGAAGGTGGCTGCGGCACGGCAGGGGGACGGCGGACGCCTGGGTGCACCCCTTGCCCTCAGGACGGGACTTTGTCGTCTGCTGCCGCCAGCGCCGCATCTTGAGCCATAAGATGGCGGCGGAGCTCTTCTGTCCGATGCAAGAGATGCCGTGAGGGGAGACGGTAAAGCTGGCAACGCGTCTCGCCCTGATCGCACTGGCTCTCGGAGGGTGTGAGCGGGGAGCGGACCCCGGAGAGAGATGTGGGGCACTGGAGAGCGGAGGGGCTTTGCTGGCCCGAGCGCACCCGCCATTTTGGATCCACTGAGCCCGCTGTGACCCGGAGTCGGACCCTTGGGCGGCCCTCATGTACCCAAGGTACCCCATGTGACTGGCGCTGGAGGGGGCTGAGGGGGAGCCGGGCTTTGGTGCGGACGGCGGGACCTGGAGGCATTCAACACGCCCGACCAGCGTTTGCCTGACCCTAACATGGCCGCCCACGGGACATCGCATCCCTCTCAGTACAGCCGGTGAGGCCTTGCTCCTTGTGCCCACCGAAGCGGCGGCCTTCCGGGCGCAGTCCGTGGGAGCTGCTGTGCCCTTGACAGACCGGCTGGCCGCCTGCCCGATACGAGTTGCCAAGGGACTTTGATGGCCTCGCCTCGACAGTAGACCCTGAGAAAGACTTGGGCCTGCACGGGGGCCATGAGGACGGTGCTTGAGCTTCCCCCCCTTGACCTCAAGGCGGCCGCGGAGGATACCCCGTGGCGCCAGCCGTCGGTGGAGACCCCGCGAGGGGTGGCATGGTGCTGGGAGCGCCCTGAGTGTTGGTGGCTGGTGTGGACGATTCCTGTGCTTGGTCCACGGGGGGGACTTTGGTGGACCGGCTCGGGCGGCGGCTTCCCTGTGCGGCTTCACCCGTGAGACAACGCGGCTGCGCCTTCCGTGGATTCCTTGCGTCACTGGGGCTCCTGCGGCCTGGCGGACACCGCCGACCCGTCCGGACCACGCGGACTCGATGGGGAAGTCAAAACCCGCACAGCATCAAGTGATCCCGGAGACGGCCACGGAGAACATGCCTCGGACCTCGACGTGGACCCCCAACACGGTGGCCTCCACGGACCTATCGATCTCAGACAAGCTGGATAAGGTCCTCGCCGCCATTGAACTATCCCGTCTGTCTATGGAAGAACGCCTTGGTACCCTGGCGACGGATGTGAATCTCCTCCGCGATGACCACCGTAAATTGGCGGACCGGGTGCGTACGGAGGAGCGGACACTTGTGGAAATACAGCCCATACTGAAAGAGCAACAGCAGACGCTCCAGGGGGTCCTTACTCGTCTAGCTGCGGTGGAAGAACACGCGCAGGATTTGGAGGGCCGCTCGAGACGCTGCAACATCCGGGTGCTGGGGCTGCCGGAGGGAGTCGAAGGTGCCGACCCCATTGCATACATGGACACGTGGCTGAAGTCGTTTACCCCGCCTGCAGACCGCACACCATTCTTTTCCATAGAACGGGCTCACCGAGTACCGGCCCGAAAGCCCCCGCCCGGCACGTCTCCTCGACCATTTCTCGCCAAGTTCCTGCACTTCGGGATAGAGATGCGGTGCTTCGGGCGGCGCGACTGGCTGCACCGTTGCGAGTGGAAAACAGCCACATCATGATCTTCCCGGACTATGCTCGAGCGGTGCAACAACAGACATCTTCCTTTCTGGACGTAAAGCGGAGGCTACGGGACAATAAGATCCAATACGCGTTGCTCTTCCCGGCCCGCCTTAAGATTATCTATAAAGGATCCACCCTCTTCTTCGCATCCGCGGAGGCCGCACAAGATTGGACAGATCAACACTGCCCGCGGGCATCCGATCCTCGTCCCCAGAGGGGCTCCCCTCTCAAAACTTTCCACGCCCGGAAGCGGCCCAAGAAGCTCCGTAATATCGAGTCCCGACCAACGCAAGGCGCCCACGACTCGCCGGATCTCGAACAGATTATGCGAGAAAGACGGGAAGCTCTACAAGCGGTGATCGACCTGCGCACCACACAACCTTCAGACTCTATAGATCGACCTCCACACTTGTTCTCATCCGAAGGCGAAAACGACAGCGACAGCACCGTCTCGGGGGCGGACCGGGTGGCGCCTCCCCACGCCACTCCGCAAACTGCAGATGGACTATTGGATGGACTGCCCTCTCCTCCTCTATCCTGAGGCAACTCAGGCACACGGACTCTTGGTATCCTTATCTGTGATGCGCACCTAGCACCCATGATATTGCACCCGCAGAGACAGTCACCCTGCTCAAGATACACGCCGATCCTACTACATGCCCACTCAGTGTGCGGCCTCGCACTAGCACATCATCACCCCCTATCATATAAAGCAGTTCTCCCCCCTCTAGTGTTACGGGAGGTAGTTTGGACACATCGTTACCCGCACGATGAGTCCTGAGTATTGGGACAGTTTCCCGCATCCCCACACGTTGTTTACACCCTGGTTTGCATATGTCCCACCTCGCCATGGAGTTTCACACCACAGCACACCCGTTTTTCCAGGCTTCCAGTCCGCCTGCCCCCCTCCAACGCAGCGCGTCCCTGAGGGTCCACTACGCGATTTCTCTAATGGGCACCACACCCCGTCCCCACACAGAACTGACCATCTATGGCATGACTGACAACTAGCGCAGACATTAATATACTCGCACTCAACACACGTGGACTACATACCCCACGTAAGCGCTACGCGATATACGCCTATGCGAAACGACAGAAGGCATCTATCCTCTGCTTACAAGAAACCCACCTTAACTCAACCGAAGTCGGCAAACTACGAGTAAAATGGCACAAACTCATCTGCGCCACGACCTACTCCTCGTTTGCCAGGGGGGCACTGATATGGATTCGCCCGGGAACCCCTTTTCGGGAACTTAGACGGGTGGTGGACGACGAAGGCAGATACGTCCTACTAGAGGGTCTTTTAGACGGGAGGGCTGTCCTCTTAGGCAGTATATACGCCCCAAATGTCGACCAGGATAAATTCTGGGACCGACTCACAATTTTTTTAGCTCAATTCACGCAGGTACCCTGGCTATTAGGAGGGGACTACAACTGTATCCTGGACCCGGTGCTGGATCGCTCACACCCTCCACTCCCACATTCTCCCACCTATAGACAAATAGACCGCTTTAAAGCGTGGGCCGCACACTGGTCCCTCACGGACGCATGGAGGCTGCACCATCCCCAGATCCGCATTTACTCTTTCCACTCCATTCCTCATAATTTACAAGTTCGGCTTGACCGATTCTTATGCACTGCAGCGCTTCTCCCGCAAATATGTCACTCGGACTATCTGGGTAGAGTCGTTTCCGACCATGATGCGCACCTTCTCGGCCTCCAGTGGCGACCCCCGCACCCCCCTGTTCCTACGTGGCGACTGTCACGGGACTGTCTCACGGACCAGACCTTTACACATGACCACCAACGTAGCATCCAAGACTACTTTACGCATAACGCGGAGACCGCGTCGTCAACCCTGGTCGAGTGGGATAGCTTCAAGGCAGTGGCCAGGGGAGAATGCATTCGGTACAGAACCGGGGTGCGACACACCCTGGAGCAAGCCCTAGAGAAGGCGGAGCAGCAACTGGCGGCGGCCACTAAGGCCGCAGATCAATCAGTGGCGACAGTAGCTCAGGTCGCCCACGCCAAATCAGAGTACCAGGTGGCGTGCGCGGACCTACGTCGTCACAATTTTCGGGCATACGCAAACCGAATGCATCGGGACCGTGACAAGTCGGGCACACTCCTGGCATGGCTTGCTAAGCAAGATACCGAAGTCCGGCCTATTACTGCAATCATAAATCCCCAGGGTTCTCTGGTGCAGTCTCAGGATGAGATCCTCCAGGCGTTCTATCACCATTACTCGGCAGTCTACACTGCTCCCTCGTCTCTCGATCCCAGCGCCATCGACCACTTCCTCGACCCTCTTCCCCTTCCCCGAATTGCCGCTGCAGACCGGAAGGGGTTGGACGCAAAGATAAAAACAACTGAGATTACAAGTGCGGTACGAGCACTGACCCGCGGCAAGGCCCCTGGCCTTGACGGGCTCCCACTTGAATATTACGCCACTTTTGCCCCGCAGTTGACCCCTCGTCTATCAGCAGTATTAGAGTCGGCGCTTAGACTCGGCGAACTGCCCGGCTCTATGAGAGCGTCGGTGATTGTGACATTTCCGAAACCCGACCGGGACCCTCAACTCCTCACCTCCTACCGTCCCATCACACTGCTCACAGCTGACTGTAAAATCCTGGGAAAAATGTGGGCGGACAGATACTCTCAAATCATATGCCCGTTAGTACACCCGGACCAATGCGGTTTTGTTCCAGGGAGGAATACCTCTCATAATATTCGGCGCCTCTTTCACATTCAGGATCAGATTGGTGATCGATTTCCGCACGCGGCGTGTCTGATCTTGGACATTGAAAAGGCGTTCGACACCCTAACGTGGCAATTCCTCTTTGCAGTCCTGGGGCGGGCGGGTCTCGGTCCCACGCTCATAGCCTATACTCGCCTACTCTACACCAATCTTACGTCCCGGATCCGCCTCGGTCGCTATATCTCCCCGGAATTCGCGATACACAGGGGCACGTGACAGGGGTGCCCCCTCTCGCCCCTCTTATTCGACTCGCGGTAGAACCCTTGGCCATCCGGCTCGGTAGGGATGGGCAGGCCTGGGGTATCCCACTGGCTGACGTCACACACTGTGTATCCATGTATGCGGACGATCTTCTCATATATATACGGGATGTGACGTCGGATCTCACCACACTTGAGACCGCCCTGGCGGAGTTTGCGGAGGCCTCGGGGCTGAAGGTGAACTGAGACAAGTCGATGGTCTATCCCCTCCACCCGGACGTCCCCTCCCGGGAGTTCTGGATCGGTAACCAGAAACTGCACTGGGCGACAGAGGGTCCCCGATACCTCGGGATCCGATTATATAATTCCCCAATCGACATTTTTGAGGGGAACCATCGGAGAGCACTAGCAGGGATACGATCCTCCATTGGGTTCTGGCGGAGTTTACCGTTGGCTCCGATTGGCCGGGTAGCCCTGGCAAAGATGATACTGGTCCCGCGGCTCTTGTACTACTTCACCAATCTCCCAGTGATTCCCCCCCGCTCCTTCTTCAAAGATTTAGATACGCTCCTCAGCTCTCTAATATGGGGGCAGGGACGGCACAGAATCGCGCTGGCCAAGCTAAGACTGCCCACGACGCAGGGGGGGCTCGGGCGCCCTCATTCGAAGCCTACTTCCTGGCGTCGCAGCTCCAATGGCTCTCATATTGAACGGCGAAGCGATGCCTGCTTGAGACATGCACTGTCACGGGACGTGTGCCCCTGCCCGAGTTGCGTCGCCTGCTTCTGCCGGGTTCCCGTCCCACGCGAACCTACTCCCTGCAGGTGGACATTGCCCGGAAATGTGTGCAACGTATTCACCGCATGGCACCGCGCTGCCCTCCATACACGCCATCACTACCGCTGGTCGGCTGGCCCAGAAATGACGGATTTTTCACACCCTCCATGCTTCGGGAGTGGACGGCGAGGGACATCGTCGAAGCGGAAATGCCATTTGACGAGGGACAGCTCAGGCCATACCGAAGGCTCATGGAGGATTACGATTTGCCCCCAGGCCAGTTCATGATTCACCATCAACTCCTCAGCCACTTTCGACCATATTCTGACCTCACGCAGGGGGAGCCTCCCACACACCCAGTCCTTCACACAATCTTACAACTGGGACGGGGTCGACACCTTATTACATGGTTGTATAAATCAATTGTGGACCTAACACCCCCACTGCTGGTGCCTCTCCGAGCCCTATTGGAGGAGGAGAGAGGACGACCGTTTCACGACAGCGAATGGGACAGAGCGATAGAATTCCCCAAAAAAGTATCCAGGAATGCCCGCTTTAAGAATATACAGTTTCACATTCTCCATAGGGCCTATTTGACGCCAGCGCGCCTTCAGCGTTTTTATCCCGACACTACATTTCTGTGCCCTCGTTGTCAGGCGCGGGATGCTGCCTTCTTTCACATGTTCTGGACCTGTCCGGGCATTCAGAACTATTGGACATCTATCCACTCAACACTCAGAGATCTCACTGGGCTGACCCATTTGACTACCTGGGAGGGATGCGCGTTGGGTATCCTGGGGCGGAGAAAGCGACACAAGGTGCCGATGCGCTTCGTCTTCCTGGCCCACCTATTGGCCAAACGCTGTATAGCAATGCACTGGCGGTCCCCTACTGGTCCTCCACTTGCAGCTTGGGTAGGGGCGGTTCTTAAATGGGCTGCGGAGGAGGAGGACGCAATACGAGAGGAGGAGGCCAAAGGTACCCGTAAAACCCCAATCTCTCTAGAATGGGCGCTCCTACTACACCAATTCAGACAATCTCAGACCCCAGCTGCACTGGTAGCCAACATGCATACCCCCGACGCCGCACCGCCTTACGCGGTCCGGGTCTCCACGGCGGGGGATCCCCCCCAATGTCCCCCAGCACCACCTTCGGGCCAGATGGGTTCCCCCCCTGCTCACCTGATGCACCCCACGGTTCCTCATCCCGGATTGTGCACACGCCCACCCCCCCCCCTAGATGGGAGGCAGCTATATAGCCGAATGGGCAATGGCAGACTCGGGACATAGCCTAGACCTCGTCACTCAGAACTTCATGGCATCCCCCAGTTTGGTTCTCCTCCCCAGTTTTCTATAGAGGCGATGATCTGCTACAATACAGACCACTTCCACACGGAACAAGACATATACGTACTCTCTATATTGATGTTGGTCTATTTGTCTACTCATGTAACATACTCATTTTCACGGAACGTGATGTATGTATGCTTATATTCTTAAATGCCAATAAAAAGAATGTTAAAAAAAAAAAAAAGTCAGACTCCATTTTGATGCTTGCAGAGGTTCATTTAAGTTGCCTTTTCAAACACATAACCTTCTCTTATACAACTGTTAATTGTCCATGTACCATGAGAATCTTTGTCAAGCACCTTTGTGAAGGCCCGGCTGTGTAGTTACGAGCAACAGGTTTGTGGGCAAGCTTGTTTCTTTGAACAACCTGTCACAGATTGATAGAGTTGCCTGGCGATAGGTACGTCAAGTCTCTACAAATGACGCTGTTTCGAGCCAAAGAACCTTCCATATTTGCCCATTGTTTCTTGCAATGCAAATAATTAAATGTATGCTTTCAATGCAGACTTATTTAGAGTCATTAAAATACACTGCTTTGCATTCCCAGATACCAAGTTGACCTACATGTAGGTTTGGTTTACATATGAATACATTAATTGTGTACACATATTTACATTCATATATGCAGCAAGTACTATAACTGGGCTCTGGATATAACAAGCATTTGCAAAGTAATAGGTCTCGCATTTACATGAGTTTAAGCTATGGGCATTGCAAATGACAATGCATTTTATTTATGTTTTAAAAACCAAAACATAAATAAAAGGCATTGTCATTTACAATGCCAATAGCTCAAATTCGCGTAAATGCGAGACCGATTGCATTGCAAATGCTTGTTTAGATTTGGTTATTGAACCGAAAGGAAGAACACTGTCTACCCGGGTTCATCATTAATCGACAGACAAGAATGCTCTACTCTTATTCGAGAGCTTCCATCCAAAATCCTTAAGAGAAAACCTTCATGTTGGGCAATTCTTCTGACTCTGGAGGAATTGTACAGACAAGACGGACTTTGTTGAGGAAGTGCCGCTCCTCACAAAAAAACTCCAGCAAAGACAATATCCTGAGAAAGTGGTCAGACGAGCAAGAAAAAGAGCCATGAATGCGAACAGTGAGGGCCTGTTGGAAAAGGAGGTAAACCCCACAGTCATGAACACTGTATGAGTCACCACCTTCAACACAGTGTCAACCCATATAAGACGCCTAATACTTAAGAACTGGTTGATCCTCAACTCCAATGGCCCCAACTTAGACAGACCCCTGTTCTCCTACAAAAGAGGTGCGAACGTAAAAGACTTGCTAGTTCATACGGTATGCACTAGCAGGTCTTTCCTGTTTTCAATTTCTATTTTTGGTAAATTCTGGTGGGGTTTTTTCAGTTTTTTCAATACCTTAAAAAATCAGTGGTTACACATTTTCGCACCGTTAAAAACAACAGAAACAGTGTTTTTCCGGCGTTTATGGAATTTTAATTTAATTTGAATTATTGCTTGCCTTCTGCACTGATAGTGCATGTGTATAGATAGCGTGTGCACAGGGTATATGAGGTCCATACATTTTTACAGCACCAGAATGGACTACAAAGTCAATAGCATTTTTCATTATCACTGAATATTGTAAAGGTGCTTTCAGCATACCATCTAGCAAGTGACAAGGATCTCTTTCAGGGAAGCACTTCAGCTCAGGTATCGATTTTGACAGGCCATCATACAACCTTTTCATATACGTAGCTGAATTACTGCAAATACAAACAATATCACTCCAATCTTTATTGAACTTGGTAGGAACTTTTTTCAGCAGCATTCCATGTGACATTGCGTTCCATGTTTACCAAACATCTGGTGTCATGTTTTCACCACTATCTCAAATGCTTGGTGACACCATTCTTTTCACATATACCTGTCACTGCATCTTGCATTGATTGTTTAAAGCCTGGGGTGTTTGGCAAATCACTTACAATCAATACTGACTCACTAGAAAAAGGGGCAGATGTATCAAAGGATTTCACCTATTCTCTGTCTGTGGGTAAATGTGATGATACATATTAGGAAAGATTCTTATGAAACCAGTCATTTTACCTATCAGTGAAATCAAATGTAGCCAAAATATCAAATATGATTTTGATATTTCCAATTCTCTACAGTTTATAAAATAACTAAATAAGACCTAAAACATGCATCTAAACACTGCATATTTAGACCAAAGACCACAAAACTGAAAAAAGCAGAAGGAAGAAGAGACTGTTTTAGTGACATCCTTAAACAACAGAACTCAAGCAGAGTAATGTTAGCCCAGTCTTCCTTGATGGTATCTGTTTAACAAAGTTACATTGTATTGGCCCCTTAAGGAAGAAATAAAAATTACTCTTTCACTCATCTTTTCCTTTCTTTGTATGGCACTTACTTTGCGGTTGCAAAGGTGTTTTTTCAGTGTTTATATGTTTACACTGGTGATGGCTATTTTCCTTCCGGCGGGGTTTTATCAGTTATTATAGGTTTAAACCTAAAACCAGATAGCCTATGCATACCTGAAACCAGGCCACAGAAGAGGAGAGTACCCAGGGGTTATGGGCCAACACACAAGTGACAGGCCACACAAGATGTGGCGCATGTGATATATGCCACCTGACCAAGGACACTAAAAACATTGATGTGGGCCTGACTTACCCATGGATGCAGAAGGTCCATACTAATTGCAATACAGAAAACTTTATCTATTTAATAGTATGCCCCTGCAAAAAAACAATACATAGGTATGATAACGTGAAAGGTGAAGATACTCATCATGGAACATAGGGGCAACATCAGATGTCAAAGGTCTAACACTAAATTCACTATGCACTACCTAGATGAACATCTTACAGTGAATGACATCTTTTGCACAGTTCTGGACAAACCCAAGATTTATAAGTCCACAGGAGATGTTAAGAGCCTACTCCTGTTAAGAGAACAGAAATGGGTATACAGACTATGTAGTCATGTGGTCGGTCTCAACGATGCCATTCCCTGGAACACCTTGACCAGATGAATTCCTTTAGAGGTTTGGCTCAGATTGTCCTGAAATTTTGTATTCAGTCATAGACAGTCATGACACTATGTGATGAGGTAGTGTGTTTAATTATGATGTATTCCTTAGTTAAGCAAAAACAGGAGCTTGATTATGTTAGATTACCCCTGGGGCTGCGATGAGCAGGACTTTGTTTCAACTACACCTGGAGCATAGGGAGGTAACATAAAAGAAAAGAAAAAAAATTTAAAAAGACAAATGGAACAACCCTCCAAACGAACTTTGGTTCATGTATACCATGGATGCACTTTCCATTAGTATCTTACCCATGTGTAAAACATGCATCAGGATTGTCAAGCACATCGTGTTATTTACATGGGGCTGGACATATCGAGGAATACGCCTTTCGTTCGACCTACTGTAATAAGACATTATGAATGTTTCGACATTTGCGGAAATATTTTCTGAGAGGCTTCAGTTTCCGGAACACCGCAGGACCCAAGAGAAACAGGGAGACTGGGATAAATATTTGGTATGAATTGCGGACACTACACACCCATCATTGAGACCAACATCGTATCAGTGTCTCACTATGTCCTGCTATAGGGGGTTGCTCACACTAAGAACACTTGTGTCCCCCGTTGCAGTCTCCTCAGTTTTGCAAGAGGGTGTACTTCGATATTAACAAGCTGTCAATTATTGAGGAACACACAGGTTTATCTCCGAGTATACTACAGCACGAGTTATGTTGCTCAAATTCCCGTGGATAAAGTATTTAGCAAGTCGTAAAAAGAAAAAAGGAAAAACTGCCATAGGACAGTGCTCCAGCGTAAAGGGCAAATTTACTTATTCTCCCTGTGTCACAGACTCGTCATCACAACCACTCATCCATACACTCATTCATTGGTAGGGCTCACAACACCAACACACACTCGTCTCACTCGAATTCGTACACAGGAGAAAAAGCGCTGGACATGTGGGTACCTTATTACCTATCAGGATTACATTTCTTTACATTATATACATATGCACCTATAGAATCCTGACCTTAACATCAAGGAACTCCACCACTTGGTCGACGGACCAATTAGTTGGACTGGTTGATGGTGAATTAGAACCAGCTAAAACACAATTAAAGCCTAGGAAACATAAGATTAATTTTGGTACTCAATTAAAGAATCACAAACTCATTTCTGATTAATCCAAATTTGTTTATCTAATCACAATTTGCTATGCATTAGCATTTAGGCACTACAGATTATAACATAATTCGGTTTATTTCAAGGAGAAAGTCGAATCTTTGGAAAATAAGCATAGATTTAGAAAATGCATTAGATAGTTGACAAATATCCAAATTCTCTGCTACAATGTCCGGGATAAAATGTCCGACCCACAGCAATAATCAAACCATCAGCTGAAATAACTTCCTGAAAATCAAAGAAACCCAAGGTAAAACCATGGAAATCTTCATCAGCTCAACGTAGACCCAGCGCCATGGAAGATCAGCCCAGTGAACCACCCTCCTTTGGCGGATGAGGGTATTTTATACCCTTTTCCCCCTTACTTCAGATCAACATGCAACAATTTAGGGGTAGAAAACTTTATGATTGGCCAGTCCGGGGTCAACTTGTAATTTCTCAAAAGTTTCCCATGACCACTGGTTTTCCATGAGACTTGGCATAGCAAAGCGCAAAATGTATATTATCCCGTCGGTTCACAGGCGAAAGTTCCGAAAGTAATAACAAGCAAGCATCCTTGTACAGGTCCTCCATTTTCCCCTTGGTGGTTCACACCGTCCATTACTTGGCAACCCTCCATGCTCCTATCCTTGACAAGGAACACAATGTCGCAAAGGCTGGGGTTACTTGGAGATCTCCAGAGCCATCCGATTCTGCACAGAAGTCATTGCGCTGACATAACGGCGGCTTCATAGGACCTCCATCTTAAGTACTGCGGCCAGCAGGCCCGAATGCCAACTTAAGCAAAAACAGACATAACAGTAATTAAAATATAGAAAATAAGATTCTAATGTTTAATCCCACTCTAATACCAATATATATTAGTATTTTCCTAGCTTGTAGTAACATTTAAAGCAATAATACTCACCATTCTGCAGCACTGAAAGCACAAACCATCACAAAAGCAACATAAATCATGCAATTTTCTATTTCACCACAATCTAAAGTTAGTTTGCGTACCACGGTTAACTAATTAGTTGTTCTGCCATGCAATTAGCATGTTAGTCGCACGTGTATCTTGTGTTTATCAAGGTGTAAGGGTTGGTTAGTAATGTCTCACTTCAAACTAATTAATACGAGTTAATTTTTTAGAATGATTACGTAATTAATTTCCTGCAAAATAGAGGAGGTATACAAAATTTTATTTTACCTGCTCCATCAATCCCCCCCCCCCTTGGGGATTTTTAACATCACCACTAACCACTAAATTTTCTAAAAGTTTTCTACGGAAATGGTTACTCAGTTCCCTTGCATTCGTTAGGTTACATCATAGTGTTTCCCATATCATTCTCTTTTGTTTTCTTGTACATGTTTTCTTGCAACTCTTCTAATTCTATATCTTCTATCTCTCTTTCTCTTATTTCCTTCTCTTTTCTTTTCTTAATTTCTCTTTTTATCTTATTTTGTAATTTTCTTATTTTTATGCACACACATCCTAATCTCAATATGAACACTAATATAACCACAAAGGTCACAGGTATCAGTATTTTACCCACAAAAGAACTACCTAATTTTGTTAATAAATTCTTAATAGTAGAAAAACTCTTACCAAGTTTCTCCCAAACACTTTCAACCTCCAGTGGAACAATTTCTTCATGCAAATCAGTTATATTCTTAATGTACTTCTTTAGGTTTTGACTTTCGTCTGGAATGTAAGTACAACAATGTTGCACTTTCAGCATTCGACAGACTCCTCCCTCTTTGGCCAATATAATGTCAAGGGCAAGTTGATTTTGCATAATCATAGCTCTCATGGGAACCATTTCGGTATTCACCATTAAGAACCCTCCAGCTGTGCTCGTTGATAAACGATCCACAACCGTAGACAATTTTCAAATTTTATGCGCATTCAGAGATATTCTAACTGCTGGTATTAGTGCTCCAAAAATATCAGCTATAATTTCTGACCAACTTTCCCTCCTTATACGTGTTAGTTGCCTACCTATTTCGTGCAAACCGTCCTCTCCCCTTCCCACCTGAAATATTTTTGGGAAGACCAGGCCTAGGTAACCTGTTCCATACCAGTGGTCCGCTAACCTATAACAAGCTCTGTTCCCACAGATGTAATATATTCCAGGGAATTCCGGATCATTTCCTCCTTTATATGCCCATCCTCCCATGATTTTATATAAGTCATGGCATTCACTTGCACCTACAAAATAATTATCATAGACAGTATTATCTCTACTGATGCACAATTTCCCTTTCTGGGGCCAATCTAAAGCCATTGCTGGATTTGTTTCTCCCTTTAAATGATTTTCCTTTCCAACATCCCAAAATGTTGTTTCCATCTTTTCCACAGACACCTTCCTTTGCATCTTAACTCTCCTTTCCTCTACCATGTCCAGGAAAGCTTTCTCTTCTTTTCTCAATCTACAAGTAAGATTATTCTTAAACACTTCTTCTAAAGTTAACTCTCTTGTTTGCAGGAGAAATTCACCTAAGGTTCTACCAGGAATTACCTTGTTTAGTTCAGGAACTACAGGTATCTGTGAGAAAACATTATCTACGTCAGTGGAATAGTATTCTAATTTTTCTGTTTTATAAAACAAACTAGCTAAGACACTACAAGTTATCCCATATGTTTAAGGAAGGTGATGATAAGTGACACCTTCTGACACAGATGCAGGTAACTGCATGCAGACGTAGCAGTCCCTAATCTCCATGGTCTTTACATACTCATACTACAACTTTGAAAAAACATTATTAGAAAAATCATTTCTCTTCCAGGGGATCCTCATCAAAGTCATAAGCACTAGAATATTCCCGCCCATGCGTGGGACCCCGGAAACATAATTATATATGTGATAAACATATATGCATCTCCACATATATATACATATATATTTAAATAATAAAAAAGCAAATGCAGCCTTTAATAACCAGAGCTGAATAATGCTGTAAGGACTCCCCTGTATATTATAAATAATATATCTAATATAAACAATATATCATAAAAACAGGGAAGACACAAGGGAAAAGCATGTTTGAAAACTGTTTTAATGTTTAGCATTTAGCCCAAAACCTCAGATAGGACTGAAAGCATTGACAGCTCACAGGCTGCATTGCAGAAAACTACAGCCTAGAAAGGCTAGAAAGCCAACTCATAGCAACATAGAAAAACTGGCACTGTGCCTTTAAGGCAGCCATGACCCCTAGCTTCCCATCATGCCTCAGGGGTGACAGTTAGGTCAGTTGTTCTGTCCGGCTCCTTCAGTCAGGACCCTGGTTACACAGCTCCACTCTTTTCTGGTTTTATTCAGAAATAATCTACAATTTTTCAGGAACATTTATCTTACTTCCACGTTTTACATCTAGTCAAGTAAGGTGTTTACTTTTTCTGACTAATTTTGGCATTGTTTTCCTCTCAAAATGCCATCCCTTTTTGATCCCTGGCCTTCTTGTGGAAAAAAGAAGGCCAGGTCAGACTCTCACTCAGTCTGTATTCTCTGCCTGCCTAAAGATCATGTTCCCAAGACTTGTCCACATTGCCAGTCTCTCTGTAAAAGAACTTTGAAAGACAGGGAGCGTATACGTCTTTATGGGCTGGCAGAAAAGGCTTCCAGAGGCAGGTCTCCGGTGAGAAAGGGCTCCAAGAGGCCCAGATCCACTTCTAGGGAGTAGGAATCCATCAGCGTCGGGCTTGGCGCTGAGAACACAACCACCGGAGGGACATATATCCAAGAAACGACCTTCGACGGCGGGCTCGCCGTCGAGAGAACGCAGGCATGCATGTACGTCCCTACATTCAATGTCGACGTCGAGGATTCGTGAGCCTCTGCCGTCGTCAACCCGGCGGCGATCGGCATCGAGGAGCAAAAGTCCTCCACCATCGTCAACCCGGCGACGATCGGCGTCGAGGATCAGCAGACCTCCGTCGGCTCGACGTTCGGTGTCGAAGGCTGGCAATCCTCAGTCGTCGTCACTCCAACGACGATCGACGTCGAGGCGAGAGAGTCCTCTGCCATCGCCAACCAGGCGGGGATCGGCGTCGAGAACGAGAAGCCCTCCGCCGTCGTCATCCCGGCGACAATCGGCGTCGAGGACCAGAAAACCTCCGACGACGTCAATCCATCGACGATCGGCGTCAAGAACCAGAAGCCCTCCGCCGTCGTCATCCCACCGACGATCGGCGTCGAGGCGAAGGAGTCCTTCGGCGTCGTCGATCCCACAACGTTCCATGTCGAGACGAAGAAGTACTATGACTTAGTCGATGCGACATTCGCCGTCGAGACATTCGACGTCGAAACAAGCGGAGTCAACATCGAGATCGCTACCAGAACCTGGCCGAAGTTCGACGGCTGGAAGAAGATCTAGATCGACGTCGAGAAGGGCTCCGTCGTAGTGGGCTTTACGCTCGACATCGAGACCCACATCAGTTAGATCTGGAGAGGCTTCAGTGGTTTTGGTGACTGAGTCAGTGTCGCGACACTCATCTTCTCATTCCTCGAGACGTCCGTCGACGCATTCTCCATCTGCGTCCCCGGAACATCATTCGAGGAGGTCACGGCAAAGGTCCCTATCACATCAGAGGAGGGCCTCTCCTTCTGTTCACCTATCCCCAAGATGGCTTTTTACCAGTCCATCACTGGAGTAAGGCTCCGGCGGGAGCATCAAGAGAGGAGGAAGAATATACTAGCCCTATCCACAGATCTCCTCTACAAAGATTGGTACAAGAGGTGGATAGATCGCCTTCGCCAGTACGTCAGCGCCATGTGGGAAGATCTCGAGAACGCAGGCTTTCTACGTCCCATCACCGAAGAAGGAGGTCTCCTTCATGGTCATCTTCCTCCACCCACTCCTCAAAAAGGGACTATTCGCCTACTCTATCGGACAGCCCTCAGTCAAGAGTGTCTCCGATAGATGACATTAACACATATCATGATGTGCTACAGAGAGGGGCCCAGAAGCTGATCATCGAAATGTCCACTCCTCAGGTCGCAACAACAGTGATCTTTGAGACACTGCACCAAAGATCTGCTTCTCGACCGTTACTACCTCTGGTTCCTGGGCTTCTGGAACCAGTGATGGACATTTTTCGAACACCCTCCGCGATTAAGGCTACACCTGCCAGAATACAAAAGAAATACAAACCTGCTAATACAGACCCGGTGTTTTTGAAAACGGATCCGCCTGCAGATTCAGTTACCGTCGCAGCGGCACGTAAAACGCACGAAGTCTCTGCACATGCGGTGGTCCCCCCGGATAAAGAGAGTAAGTCCCAGGATTCTTGGGTACGAGAGGTTTGTGGGTCTGCAGCGTCATCACTGAAAGTCTCCAGTGCAGCAGCCTTATTAGGTCGTTACGACAGAGCCTTATGGGACTCTTTGGATCGTTTCAAAGAGAAGCTACCAAAGGAGGATCAAAAGGACTTTGAGGAAGTCATTACAGAAGGATCCCTGGTAGCTAATCAAATGATTAGCACTGCAGCGGATGGTGCCACACTATCGGCGCATTTGAATGCGCATGGCATTTGCGCAAGGAGGTCTGCCTGGTTAAGGCTTATAGCTCTCAAACCGGATGCTCAACAGAGGATCCTTAACCTGTCTTTTTCTGGTTCTTCGTTGTTTGGCACCCACACAGATGAAGAGATGGCTTGAATGAAAGCCGAATTAGACACTTTGAAGGCGGTGGGCTTAGAGAAGAAAAAAGAATTCAGGCGGAGATACAGGCCCAACCAGCGCAAGGGATACCAACAGAGGGTTCAAACCCCTCAGTGGTCCCAAAGCAAAAACCAGGGAAGATCACAGTTCCAAAGTCGAAAGTCGATCAGAGGTAGAGGAGGTAATCAACAGCAGTCCTCTTCCACAGGTAGATCAGCAGAGAAGCAATGAGCCAGAGCTTCCTCTGCCGCCGTTGCCCACTCCAGTGGGAGGAAGTGTTTCACATCATCTGAAAGATCGTTGGGTGCTAAGTATACTGCGCAGTGGATACGCATTACGTTTCCGTGTGTCTCCAAAGGACATTCCTCCAAAAAGATCTCGTCCTCACCAGCTAAAGTTGCTACGACAAGAAGTGGTGACCCTTCTGCAAAAAAAAGGCCTTAGAGAAGGTTCCTCCCTCTCAGCGGGGGAAGGGAGTGTACTCCAGGTACTTTCTTGTACCAAAAAGAGATCAGGAGCACAAATTCAGACCTATCCTGGACCTTCGAGCGCTGAACAAAACCATCTTGAAAGAGAAACTTCTCATGCTGGCGCTTCATCAAATATGTCCACATCTGCAGGCAGACGACTGGATGTGTTCAATGGATCGCCAGGATGCGTATTTCCACATTCCTATAATTCCCCGTCATCGTAAATATCTACGATTCGTGGTGGGCAGCAACCACTACCAGTTCAAGGTGTTGCCCTTCGGTCTAAAATCTGCCCCTCGAGTCTTTACCAAGTGCATGGCAGTGGTAGCGGCGGCTCTACACAGAAGAGGTCTGTTCGTATATCCGTACTTGGACGATTGGCTCCTGAAAGGTCCATCTCCTCAGCAAGTACAGAGCAACTTCCGAATGTGTCTATCTCTACTCCGCAGGCTAGGTCTGCACGTGAATATGGAGAAATCGGTTCACCGGCCTACTCAGGTGATCCATTATCTAGGCTCCACTCTGGATACAAGCCGAGGAAGAGCGTTTCCTTCGGAACAAAGACTTTAATCAATTCAACAGAAGTGCAAAGTTCTTCTCCAGACAAATCGTCCAACGGTCCGGCAAGTGGCGTCTCTGCTGGGATCGATGGCTTCTTGCATATTCCTCATTCCCAACGTCAGGCTGAGAATGAGGCCTTTACAGCAGGACCTGGAAGGCAAGTGGGACCAAGCATCGGGTCACTGGGAAGACCGCATTGTGCTTTCACAAGCAGCAAAATCGTCTATTCTATGGTGGACTCGTCCACAGAACCTCTTAGTGGGAGTCCCCTTCCATCAACCTGTTCCGACCCAGTCCTTGGTAACGGATGCATCTCTACAGGGATGGGGAGCACACATGGATTGCCTGCAGATGCAGGGGCGGTGGTCCGTCAAGGAACACTCCTACCACATAAACATGTTAGAGCTGCGAGCAGTCCATCTAGCTTTGAAAGCTTTTCAGCCCTCGATCATGTCCAACTCAATCCTCATCCAAACAGACAACACGACCACCATGTATTACCTCAACAAACAGGGTGGTACGCGTTCTCGCCCTCTCTCCCTGGAAGCTCAAAAGATATGGCATTGGCTTCTAGCCCGAGACCTCTCTGTCACTGCGGTGCACCTTCCAGGGGAACGAAACGTGCGAGCAGACGCACTCAGCCGGCACTTCGAAGATCAGCCAGACTGGGTGCTAAACGACGAGGTAGTGGCAGAAATTTTCCATCAGTGGGGGCAACCTTCCATAGATTTGTTTTCAGACGATCAAAACAAAAAATGCCACGCCTTCGCCTCCAGGTTCCACCGTCCAGGGACGAGGGGGAATGCTCTTTTGATGGATTGCTCCAGAATATTTGCATACGCCTTTCCTCCCCTGCCTCTGATTCCGAAGGTGGTATCCAAACTCATCCGGTCCAACATGTCAATGATTCTGATAGCTCCGGACTGGCCTCGGCAGTGGTGGTACCCGGACCTATTACAGCGGTCGGTGCACCCCCACAGGAGGCTTCCTTACAGATCGGACCTACTGACCAAGATGGACGGGAAGATTCTACATCCCAACCTTCCCTCACTGAACTTGGCAGCATGGCACCTGGGGTCCTGCAATATGGACATTTGAATTTACCACAGGACTGTATGCATATACTAAAGGAAGCAAAGAGACCTTCCACAAGGGCATCGTACTCCTTTAAGTGGACAAGGTTCTACTTGTGGTGCACTCGTAATCATTTTAATCCTACCACAGGTCAGGAGGAGGTTATTCTTTCTTACCGCCTGTACCTGGCTAAATCAGGGTTAAAGTATTCATCGATCAGAGTTCATTTAGCGGCCATTACGGCCTACAGAAAGTCTCCAAACCAGCCTTCCTTTTTTCAACTACAGGTGGTCAAGGATTTCCTACACGGGTTAAAGAAAGTGTATCCCCCTGTTCGGCCTCCTTCTCTTCCTTGGGAGTTGAATCTAGTCCTCTCTAGATTGATGGGTCCTCCTTTTGAGCCCATCCATAAAGCCACGCTGCAGCATTTGACATGGAAGACCGCTTTCTTAGTCGCGATTACATCAGCGCGCAGAGTGAGCGAAATCCAAGGGCTGTCTTTCAAAGAGCCATATACTATCTTTCACCACAACAGAGTAGTATTAAGGACTTACCCTGCTTTTCTACTGAAAGTTGTATCTGATTTTCATGTTAATCAGTCAATTTATTTACCGTCCTTTTTCCCAAATCCCGCTACTCCTGCGGAAAGGTCACTCCACTCCTTAGACCTTAAGAGAGTGCTTAAGTTCTATCTAGAGGGAACGAAGGACATAAGAAAATCAGAGCAATTGTTTTTAAATTATGGTTCCATGAGGACAGGCTTTCCAGCTTCCAAAAGATCCATTTCGAGATGGATAGTGTCCTGTATAAAATTGGCCTACCAGCTGGCAAATAAACCCCTATTGTTGTCACCTAAAGCACACTCCACTAGGGGGAAAGCAGCTACAGTAGCTTTCTTGCATGACGTTCCGATGGCAGAAATTTGCAAGGCAGCAACCTGGAGATCGGTGCATACTTTCTCAAGGCATTATTGTCTTGAATCCGACTCCAGGGCGGATACTCAAGTAGGCCAGGCCTCCTTGAGAAATCTATTCAGATGAGAGAAATATCATGGTTTTTCAAGTTTAGTTGTCTGAGCTTGATTGCTAATTATTATTTTTCCTTTACCGCAGTGGATGAGGTGAGGCTCGCTATTCTATTCTAGTGCTTATGACTATTGATGAGGATCCCCTGGAAGAGAAGGATTAGTTACTTACCTGTAATCCTAGTTCTCTCCCAGGGGTATCCTCATCAAAGTCATAAGCAACCCTCCCGCCTCCCCGGGCAAAGAAGCCTTATTCTTAAGGAATTGTCAACTCTTTGTGTCATGGCTTTGTGTCACTGCAAAGAACAACTGACCTAACTGTCACCCCTGAGGCATGATGGGAAGCTAGGGGTCATGGCTGCCTTAAAGGCACGATGCCAGTTTTTCTATGTTGCTATGAGTTAGCTTTCTAGCCTTTCTAGGCTGTAGTTTTCTTCAATGAAGCCTGTGAGCTGTCAATGCTTTCAGTCCTATCTGAGGTTTTGGGCTTAATGCTAAACATTAAAACAGTTTTCAAACATGCTTTGCTGTTGTTTCTTCCCTTTTTTTATGATATATTGTTTATATTAGATATATTATTTATAATATACAGGGGAGTCCTTACAGCATTATTCAGCTCTGGTTATGAAAGGCTGCATTTGCTTTTTTATTATTTTTATATGTATATATATGTGGAGATGCATATATGTTTATCACATATATGATTGTTTCCGGGGTCCCGCGCATGGGCGGAAATATTCTAGTGCTTATGACTTTGATGAGGATACCCCTGGAAGAGAACTAGGATTACAGGTAAGTAACTAATCCTTATGGACTTATCTTTGTGAAGTTCTGTTCTATCTACCAGTTTTGTAACATGGCTTTCATCAATCTTTTCCTGATTAGTCCTGTTTTTGGTGTGTTTTTCTATGTCTTCAAATGTTACTCTAAATAAAATTGTTATTGCTAATATGATCCAGACAAGCATTAGTAATCCTGTACAACAAAAACACATTTTACACCATCTTCGGAGAAACCCACATGTAGGTTTTTTATTTTCTCTGTTTGCCATTTCGGTAATGGTCAGTGTCTTTTTACTTAGCCTCGTTTCTTCAACAATTTACCTTTGTCTAAACCTAAGGCTCTGATTGCCTACTTGGTTCCTTTCTGGTCACGTGTCTCGTTCAGAGCTTTAATTCCTTGTGATATTCTTTGTCATTTCAATCCATGCATGAATCTTCTTTACCTTTAGGTTCACAATCTTTGTTCAGAACTTCCTGTTAATCCGTTTCTTCTCTGGTGTCAGACAAGATAACTCTCAGGATTTCCGAATCTTCTTCTTCTTCAACCACTTCCTGCACAGTCACTCCTAGACTTTCTTGGCTATCCGCTTCCTCTTGTATATCAGGAAGTGCCTCATATGTCTATTCCGGTGACTTGTACTTCTGGTTCGGTTTCTTTATACTCTTTGCTCCTTGCAAGTGTTTCTGATCCGTGTCTTCTGGTTTTTCGTGACTAGACACTTCATTCGCTTATTCAGCATCAGAAGATTCTACTCTGGTTTATCGGTATCTCAATCTTTTGATTCTGTTGGGCCAAATCTCTTCTTTTAACAGCCTTTTTAATTTTGTTCCTTTCCCTTCTCGCTCCGTTTTCCAAGCTCTTTTCCTTAAAGTTCTTCCTCCTTTGCTTTCTTCTTCCCTTTCTTCAGATTCCGTATCGGTCTGGCTGTTACTTTGTTTGGATTTTATCCTCAGGACCTCAGGTTCACAGTCTGCATCTATCCCTCCTCGTGTTTCTTCCACGCAATCTTCCTGCAGAATAACTGTCCCTTTTTCTCCCTGGGTGTGTTGTGTCCCTACACCTCTTCTGGGGTCTTCCGCAATTACCTTACCCTCACTCTCTGTATCTAATTCCTCACCTTCAATTTCTATGATTTCGGGCAGAATTTCTCTTGTGCTTGTACTCGGGACTTCCTTACCAAAGATTACTTGTTCTGTTTCTCCAGTATTCTCATTTATTCTTTCTTGTATTCCCACTTGTTCTGTCTAAGATTCAGAACTAGTATCAGAAATTTCAAGTCGTCTTCTTAGTGGTATATTCTCTTGCCCCACAATTTGACTCAAACCCGCTTTGCCTGCTTCTGGGTTTTGTCTTGTTCTCGTTTCTTCTGATTCTGATTAAGAGCTGGTATCTGACGCTTCCTGATGCTCTTCTTCAGATCGATCTGCAGGACTTGGGACTCGAAGAGTGTGACTGGCATGAATCACAGCAGTCGTTGTTGTCAGAATCACTTGACGTGGTTTCCCCCAGCGTGGATCCAGACAATTTCTCCTTCTGTGTACCTTGATGCGTACCCAATCTCCAGGACTCAAGTCATGAGCTGGCTTCTTTTCAAGAGTGGTCGCATCTGGTCCAACCTGATGAAACACAGAATGTACCATATCAGCCAATCCTTTGCAATAATCCAAGATGAAGTCATCAGATGTAGGCAGTAGTTTGTTGACAGGAATGAAAACATGTCTCATTGCTCTACCCATGATAATTTCATGGGGACTCAGACCAGTGTTCCTATCAGGAATTGACCTAATTGTCATGAGGACAAGAGACAAGACATCTGGCCATTTTAACCCTGTGGCCAAGCACATTTTTCCCAATCAGTACTTTATGGTGCTATTTATCTGCTCCACCACTCCAGAAGCTTCTGGTCGGTAGGCACAATGCAGTTTCTGTTGTACATTCAATGCTTCACAAATCAATTTTATAATTTCATTCTGAAAATGCGTTCCTCTATCTGATTCAATCGTTAGTGGGAAACCAAACCTAGGAATGAACTCTCTCAGTAGGAGTTTTGCTACAGTAACTCCATCATTCCTTCTGGTCGGGTAAGCTTCCACCCAACGTGAAAAAAGACAGACAATCACCAGTACATATCTTAGCCTGTTACATGAGGGCATTTCAATGAAATCAAGCTGCATTCGAGTGAAAGGACCTCCCTCCCGTCCTATGGTTCCCAAGCTCACTACAATTTTTCTTCCTGGATTATATTGCTGGCATATAAGGCATCTCTGACAAAGGCTCTCAGCTATAAGCCGAAACTTCGCATTATACCAGGTCTGTTTAAAAAGTCTAATCATGGCATCCCTACCTATGTGAGCCTGCCCATGGTACATCCGTGCCATGGTAGAGATTATGCTATCAGGCATTACTGGTCTTCCATCGCGGTAAACCCTAACTCTGTCTGCCTCTCGTAATGCACATCCTAATTTTATCCACTGTTTCTTTTCCTCTTCCCCTGCCTCTTCCTGTAACTGTCTTACTTCATCCCATGTATTCACAGTGTTAGTAAAAAGCAAGGGACATATCTCCATTTCCATCTCCCTATTACGGTTTAAGGAAGTTTGATTTCACGCACAATATTGTGCTAGGTTATTTGCAAACTCTTTGCCGGCTGACAAATAGTCAGTTCCCTTCGTATGTGCTGCTCATTTAATAACTGCAATCTGTTTAGGCAGCTGTATCGCCTCAAGTAATTTTCCAACCATTTCTGATTGGAGTTCCACTCAACGTCAAGAAACCTCTTTGGGACCAGATCTCCCCAAAGTCATGCACCACTCCAAACCCATACTGACTGTCAGTAACCACAGTGACTCTTTCCCAACTTGCATGGTCTGACCAGTGCAAACAACTCAGCAACTTGAGCAGATCGTACTCCTCTCAAACAAGATGCTTCCAACACAGTCGTTACAGTGCACACAGCATAAGCAGCACTCAAAATCCCTTCTCCAGTTCGCAGACATGACCCATCCACAAACATCACATAGTCACTCTCTTTCAGAGGCACATCTTTTATATCCGGAAGCGGTTTGGCGCAAAAATCGAGCACTTCCAAACAATCATGATCAACATCATCCTTCACTTCCGCATTCACAGCATCAGGTAGTAATGTCAATGGGTTCACATTAGTGCATCTTACAAGCGTCACATTTGTAGCCCCCAAAATGACCTTTTCATATTTGGTTAGAAGACTATGCGTCATGAACTGGGTCTTACTCCTTGTCAAAAGGATTGCCACATCATGGGGCACAAACACTCTCACAGGATATCCCATCACAATTCCTTCACTTTGTTCCAAACTTTTACACGTGGCTGCCACAGCTTTCAAACAACCAGGCAAAGCTACAGCTACAGGATCTAACACAGCTGAAAAATAGGTAATAGGTTGTCTCAATCTTCCATGTCTTTGTACCAATACGGAAAGTGCACATCCATCTCTTTCACTGCAATAGAGCTTGAATTCTTTTTCATAATCTGGCATTCCAAGAGCTGGTGCTTCACACAAGCTGTCTCTCAATTGTCTAAAAGCTTTCATCTCTTCTGTATTCAGCTCAAGGGGATCTTTACATCACTTTTTGTTAGATGTATCAGAGGTTTTGCGATCAGCGAAAAGTTGCTGATCCACTGGCGACAATATCCTACCATCCCAAGAAACATTCTGACTTCTCTTTGTGTCATTGGTGCTCTCATTCCTTTTATTATTTTAATCCTGTCCACGGTCACCTTTCTCAGACCTTTTTCAATCTTATGGCCTAAGTATTGTACTTCTTCCTGACAAAACTGTAATTTTGATGGGGATACTTTGAGTCCTCCATCAGCCAAATGATGTAACAGTGCAACTGTGTCCACCACGCATGCTTCTCGCGTCTTCGATGCCACCAATAGGTCATCGATGTATTGTACAAGCACTGAACTTTTGGGCATTTTTAAATCTTCCAGGGACTTCTTTAGAATCTGATTAAATATTGATGGACTTTCTGTATACCCTTGAGGGATATGGCACCGTGCCAAAATACGCTCACCGAACCGGAACGCAAATATTTGTTGGCTATCAGGGTGCAATGGGATAGAAAAGAAAGCATGACACAAGTCAATGACTGTGTACCATTCTGCATCATGGGGAATCTGACATAGGATTACCGAAGGGTTCGGTACAATGGGACAACATGGAACAATAATTGTATTCACTTTTCTCAAATCTTGTACTATCCTAAAAGTCCCATTCGGTTTTTTCAAACCCATGATCGGGGAATTACATGGACTACTCAATCAATCATTCAATATCAAGCTTTAATCGGATCATACAAAATGTCCATAAAAGCATACTATAAGATACAATAAAAATTCATTTGTAACCAAAAAGAAGCAGCATTATTACATATTTAAAATAAACATAATCATTATAAAATTATACATATCATAACGAAAATACACTTTATATTGTTTCATAATTCAAAATTTCTAAGTGAACGAGTTCATTCCTTTGTTTAATTGCTGACATTATATAGCAGATTACTGCATTACAGGCAAATACATTTTCCAAATTTCTGAAACAATTAAAAGTGGCTTTATAGGAATACAGGGAATTTTCTTAAAAAATTGGACGTAAAAATTGTTTTCTAATTTCTATGTAAAATTTACAAAAAAGTAAAAAATGAAGGGTACTTTATTTGGACCTACCATCACATGGACAGTTTGGAAAATTGGCACCCCACTTAGCCCTTTTTGGAAAGGCAAAAAAATAATGTAATGTGTTCATCCGTAGTCTGGTTAGGTAGAATCTATGCTGAACATTTGTTATAAAAATGAGTTATGGCTGTATACCCTTTGCAATTGGCCCCTCAAAATAGGAGACAATGGTTATCTTAGTACTTGAAACCACATCTCTTGACGCAGTCCTAGCGTTCAAGAGGCTCCTTTTTAATTCGACCCTACTGATTTTCTGAATATCTTCGGGTTGATTCCAATTCAACGCCAAATTGCATTCTTCTAGAAGGCCACTAATATAACTTAACCAGGGTATTTTCTTACATCGGTCTTGGGATAGACAGTCTAATATAATATCCCTCGTAAAATGAATTTCTTCCCTACTCCAGACACGGTGCCACAACTTTAGAGTAGCCAAACTAATCAGATCATGAATATATGATGTCCCAGTTTCTGCATGCAAAATAATCGAAGGCAGGTACGGCTAACAAACGTCTTATAAATTTGTTTTCAAGGGTGTGTATCGGCGTCGTATCTGCCTGACCCCATAAGGCTCCCCCATAGCTACTCCCTGTAATACATTTTGCTTCGTATAACTTCAGGATCTCCCGTACAGGTTTATTGCCAATTTTATGGGAGAATCTGAAGATAGCCTCAACTAATTTCACAAATTTCATTTTGCATAAAGTTATATGTGTGTCCCAAGTGTCCTTACTGTCGAAAAGGATACCTAGATAAGAGAAAGTAGATGTTCTCTCAATCCGTATCCCATTAATATAGTGAGTTTTAATTTTAATATTCTTTTTATCACAGGACATGACCAAAGTCTTGCTCAAATTGATTTTTAAGGATATTTCAGTCATAAAACTAGTAAAATTGTCCATTAAAATTTGTAGGCCGTTTGCTGTCCTTGAGATTAGGACTGCGTCGTCGGCGTACAACAAAATGGGCGTAGGCCGATTACCAATCTTGGGGACATCTGCCCCCAAGTTCTGTAATAAAACATCAACACCATTTATATAAAGTGAAAACAAAAGAGGCGCGAGGGTACAGCCCTGTCTAATCCCACGTGTAATGTTAAAGTGCTTTGTGCATTCTCCATGTATTCCGTAACGTATCTTGGCGGAAAGACGAGCATAGATTTGAAATAAGAAACCAATAATGTCCTCGGGGGCACCCATCCCTCCCAGCGTCTCCAATAGCTTTGAATGATTTACCAAGTCAAAAGCACTTGACAAATCAACAAAGCAGAGGTGAAGGCAGCCCTCCCTTGCGGATGTATATTTTCCTATTATTAGTTCTAAATTCAAACATTGTTCAATTGTTCCAACGCCTCGTCTAAAGTCATATTGAGCTACAGATAGAATCTTTTTTGCTTCTACCCATTGTTCCAGCCTGGCCAACAACATTGTGCCCATAACTTTAGATGTTGAATCAAGCAAAGATATAGGGCGATAACAACTAGCACTACTCCTATTTCCTTTTTTGAAAATGGGGACTATCAAACTTTCCGCCCAGGTGGCAGGTATCACCCCGTCAATTGTGCCATTAAAAAATGTATGCAAAACTGGTAACCAAAAATCCATATTACATTTAAATATGTCTATTGGCACCCCGTCGGGAACGACTCATCTCTTTCAGAATTCCTTGTTCAATCATTCTGTCAGTTTCAGGCGTTACTCCTGCAATTATTTCTGGTGTTAATTTATACTGAGGTATATTCGGGTAATTCACTCCTTTTACAATTATCTTCACAGGATCTACTCTTTTCATCAATCCAATATCCTCTCCTGTGAAATCCCATACTTCGGGTTACACTGTTTTCTTTCACTCTTGAGGCAATCCTTCTGAATTAAATACAACAAATGCCTCAGTGATTTCAGGTTCTAAGTTTGCCATTGTCATTCTATACAGTACGCCTTCATCGGGAGTTTCAAAAGCTATACCATCAGGGGTACAGAAAATAGTGCAATTCATTTTGCACAACAAATCTCTCCCCAACAGATTTACGGGGCTAGTGTCACACACTACAAATCGATGCATGCCGGTGAATTTCCTTATTTTAACCTTTACATGATCAGTAAGATAAGCTTTTATCTGTTTGTTTGAGACCCCAACTACTTGGATAGTTTCACCCGAGAGAGGAAAATTTTTAACATCAGCTGATCTAACAGTTGAACGAGTAGCACCAGTATCTACTACGAAAGTAATGTTCTCTTCATTCACCTTTCCATCCACAAACGGTCCTGTCTGGTCTACCTCTAGAGTTGCGGCAAGTACGTACTCCTCTTCCTCTCCTAGGCACCGTCAATAACTCTCCTCTGACTCACTCTCATTGCGTTGCAGCCCATACGGCGAAACAGCACTAGCGCGCGGTAGCTTTGTTACCTGTTCTTCGGTGTAGAATCCTGTCTCATTACTGTATCTCTGAGGATTTACTTGCAGTAGAAAAGGTGGTTTTGGCACCTGACACTGTTGGGCAACAACCTGCTGCTGTTGTGGCGGTTGGCAACTCACCTCATTCTGCACCTGTGGATTCAATGATGAATTATCTCCATTAGCTCTCTGTGGCAATTTACACTCGTATTTCCAATGCCCTAATTTTCCGCAATTATGACATGGCCACTTCTTTTTAGTTTCCTCTATGGTGACCTGTCCCTTTCCTCTTCCAATATTAGGTTTTTGTTTTGCTTGGCCCATACTATTAGCTTGCTCGATCAACTGGGCTTCTTGTTGCTCAGCTACCTTAACCTGTGCCCACATTGCCTTTTCTTTCCGTTTACGTTGTTTGGCTGCAATTTCATCACTAAAATATTTTGCATGTCGTAACACTTCATCTCTCTTTTTATTCTGCCAATCCACTGTATGTTGTTTGATCATTTCACTAACCTCAGGCTTTAAACCATAAACAAATCTGTACACAAAATGACTCAAATCCTTCTTGCTTAATTTCTCATCTCCACTATATTGCTTAAAACCTAACAATAACCTCTCATAATACGCATGTAGAGATTCTTTAGCCTCTTGGTGAGTTCTGTCAATTTTTACCCAGTCAGTTTCTTTCGGAGGTACTTTATTTTTCAAAAAGGTAATTACCTGATCATATTTTTTCATTACTTCCGGATCAGGGGCTCCCGTCTTAGGATCCCTAGGATACTCTTGCGTTGGACAATCTATTCTAATTTTACATTCTACCCATAAATCTGCAGGCACAATTATATAAAAAAGACCATACAGGTCTATCCACAACACCTTTGAAAGTTTGACAAACCTTTCTACCTGTCAGTACCATTCAACTGGTTTTTCTCTTAACCTTGGAAAATCATTGGTAAATGACAAAATATCCAGTCTAGTCCAAGGGACATGCGCATACCCTACTCCTGGGATTTCTCTCATGGGACATTCTGTTACCACTGGCTCTTTTTCTCTCACCGGGAATGCTGAGAAAGCCTTATCTGCAGTTTCCTCTCTTTTTCGGAACCAACTACTTTTCCACCGATCCATTCACCCCATTTCCTTAGCAAGGCAATCAGTTCTTTAATTTGGGTCAACCTTCCTGCAGTATTAAAGTTTTCAATATCTTTTTCGGAAAAATCTACCCTATATGGTTTTTGCAATGACCTTATTTTCTCAAAATCAATTCCCATTTCACTCGCTGTCTCTTCTACTTTTTCATGCAAAGTTCTCGTTCTCCAAGTTATACTTTTGCAGAGGAACATTAGCTCCTCATCCTGATGTGCTTTTAATTTTTTCAGTTGGAATGGTTCCTACGATAATTCATCTAATGTTACCTTTAATTTTGCTACATCTAAAAGTTGTGGTTCTGTATCTTTTCTCTGTAAACTTCTTAAGCAATCACTTAATTCTTCAGATGTGGGTCCTACAGGGGTTGTCTCGGTTCTTATTTTATCCGTTATTTTTTCTGGGGTTTCAGTTGCTGATTCAGTTGTCATAAGTGTCTTACTCGCTGGACATTGATTTACAGTTACATTTTTAGGAGTAATTAAACCTGATGTTCCTGCCATATTCTTCCATTCATTTCATCCAGAACCACTTCTTTCTGTCTCCTTTTGCCTACCACAATTATAAGGAACTGTTAAACAATGCTCACTATCTTTCTGTTTATCAAATACAGGCATCACCGGCCCTATAGTTACAGGTACGGTCACTGCTTCCATATTCTTAGTTAACTCTCTAATTTTCTCAGTTAATTTCAATGTAGTTCTAGCTAACTCAACTGAATTTTCATTTCCAGTTCTAATGGGTTGTGGCATTTCAGAATATTTAAATGGATTAATTTTCCCCAAATTAGGTGGCGTTTGCTCAAAATCTTTATTCATTACGGTTTCTTTTACCGGTGCACTCGGCGTCATTAACGTGGAATTCGGTTGATATGGGGGTGGATTTTATAGAACATGTCCTCCAGCACTTCATCTTCTGATTCACTCACTCCATATCTATAACCGTCTGACCCTGTGTTATTTCTCTTTTCTGTGCATTTCCTGCCACTCGTCTCTTCAGCATTTCTCAGAGGAAACATACCATCAGTCATATTCGCATTCCGCCATCTTCTCATTCTATCATCATGACTTTCTTGACCACAGTGTCTACCAAACATGTAATTATACCTTCTTCCACTCCGATGCCTTTCCCTCTCATACATTTCTTCCTCCTATTCAGTCAAAGCCTCAAATTGGATACGTCTGGGTTTCGGTTCTAACCTCATCATCCTAAATGAACCATTTTCTGGAAATGCGACTACTCCATCATCTTTGGTATACTTTGCCCAATTTTCTAACCAGATACATGTATGATAACCATATTTCGCTACCATGAAAGATGCAGGCGATTTCGGTGGAGGAAGTATCTGTCCTTCCCTGGTCATAATCAGCTTATCCTTCTTAAATAGGCCTTTAATTTTCCCAAACCATGATTTTTTTCTCTTTCTCAGGTGGATCGTAGTACATCAGTTTTTAATTTTCAAAGTTCTCAATCAACTAAGCTTTGCAAATCACTTCCTTCACGGATTCTCCGTATTCTCTCCAATCCCAGTGCGAATCACACTAACGCACCAATCCTGGGTGTCTACGTCACTTCTGAAATTCTCCACTCCGAGCGCGACTCACACTAACGCACCAATCCTGGGCGTCTACGTCACACCGGTAATTCTCCACTCCCAGTGCGACTCACACCACGCACCAATCAGTGAAAGCTTCGTCTCTCTCCAGCTGACCAATCCCAGCACGGACGTCAGCCTTTCTCGCTACTCCTACTCTTGCTGACCCCTCCTCTACAAAATTTTCGGCAAACTTTTCTTGTATCTTCTTTACTCAAAATCTGTTAGTAACAACATAAAACACATCTCCATTGCCTGTTTCGCTAAACCAAAGAGATAGCTTTGTCCATGTACACCAGAATTCTGTCTTTCCAGTAGACAGCGCTTACCTCTACCCTACCACAGAATTTTGCGTTACGCTGATAAAGTAGCACTTCCTTCTACCTTACCCTTCTAACAAGCAAAAGGCTAACCCGTTTCTCTGGGGCTAAAACACATGTGGAGACTACAATGCTCCTGAGAATTAAAAGGCCAGAGTTTCACAAGAAAATCTATTGCTATTTCACTCACACATTCATACGGAAAAATGTCCCTAAAAATAACACACGGCTATGTTACCACTTTGAAACCAGACCATGCACTGTGCGACTTAACTTGCCACACGTTTCCCCCTGCCTGCATATAGGGCTACCAACTTCCTGCTTCCCGGAAGTCTTCAAAACATTTGACAATATAAAACACAACACAAACTCACCATAAAGTGTTAAACATAAATCAAATCATCACCAAACCAATGCAATAAAACCATCAATCTGCTACCAAGAAAACTGCTCCAGCGTAAAGGGCAAATTTACATATTATTCCTGTGTCACAGACTCGTCATCACAACCACTCATCCATACACTCATTCATTGGTGGGGCCCATAACACCAACACGCACTCGTCTCACTCGAATCCGTACACAGGAGAAAAAGCGCTGGACATGTGGGTACCTTATTACCTATTAGGATTACATTTCTTTACATTATATACATTATATACATATGCACCTATAGAATCCTGACCTTAACATCAAGGCACACCACCACTTGGTTGACGGACCAATTAGTTTGACTGGTTGATGGTGAATTAGAACCAGCTAAAACACAATTAAAGCCTAGGAAACATTTGATTAATTTTGGTACTCAATTAAAGAATCACAAACTCATTTCTGATTAATCCAAATTTATTTATCTAGTCATAATTTGCTCTGCATTAGCATTTAGGCACTACAGATTATAACATAATTCGGTTTATTTCAAGGAGAAAGTCGAATCTTTGGAAAATAAGCATAGATTTAGAAAATGCATTAGATAGTTACCAAATATCCAAATTCTTTGCTACCATCTCCGGGATAAAATGTCCGACCCACAGCAATAATCAAACCATCAGCTGAAATAACTTCCCGAAAATCAAAGAAACCCAAGGTAAAACCATGGAAATCTTCATCCGCTCAACGTAGACCCAACGCCATGGAAGATCAGCCCAGTGAACCACCCCCCTTTGGTGGAAGAGGGTATTTTATACCCTTTTCCCCCTTACTTCAAATCAACATGCAATAATTTAGGGGTAGAAAACGTTCTGATTGGCCAGTCCGGGGTCAACTTGTAATTTCTCAAAAGTTTCCCATGACCACTGGTTTTCCATGAGATTTGGCATAGCAAAGCGCAAAATGTATATTATCCAGTCGGTTCACAGGCGAAAGTTCCGAAAGTAATAACAAGCAAGCATCCTTGTACAGGTCCTCCATTGTCCCCTTGGTGGTTCACACCGTCCATCACTTGGCAACCCTCCATGCTCTTATCCTTGACAAGGAACACGATGTCGCAAAGGCTGGGGTCTCCGATTCTGCGCAGAAGTCATCGCGCTCACATAACGGTGGCTTCATAGGACCTCCATCTTAAGTACTGCGGCCTAGCAGGCCCGAATGCCAACTTAAGCAAAAACAGACATAACAGTAATTAAAATGTAGAAAATAAAATTCTAATGTTTAATCCCACTCTAATCCCAATATATATTAGTATTTTCCTAGCTTGTAGCAACATTTAAAGCAATAATACTCACCATTCTGCAGAACTAAAAGCACAAACCATCACAAAAGCAACCTACATCATGCAATTTTCTATTTCACGACAATCTAAAGTTAGTTTGCGTACCACGGTTAACTAATTAGTTGTTCTGCCATGCAATTAGCATTTTAGTCCCACGTGTATCTTGTGTTTATCAAGATGTAAGAGTTGGTTAGTAATGTCTCACTTAAAACAAATTAGTACGAGTTAATTTTTTAGAATGATTACGTAATTAATTTCATGCAAAATAGAGGAGGTATACAAAATTTTGTTTTACCTGCTCCATCATAGCAATACGAGACCAATGGTATTCAATGTAGTGAGGGTAAATATGCCCTCACTGCGCCCTGCTCACAAGCGTAAACGTCAACCCACGTGACCAGAACTTTGCCTGATAAAGCTAGTGATGGGGAAAGGAACACGCCACCTTCACAGCGAGAGGCTGGGTATAAACCATTCAGCGGTCTCATTTGAAGAAGTAAGGAGTCGGGGGTGGGTTACAGTGGGCGATATACTGTTATACCTTGATCCTTGGAGACTACGGAATTGACCGGGTGTGCAGGTGCCTATCTTGAACATTGAGCACCTATTCCATGCCTCAGCAATGTAAAAACCGGACCCTCCCACTATATACCCAACGGGGTACCATCTAGATTATCTCTATCATCAATTTATAATGACACACCGATGATTTAAACACTGGGGCTTCCTAAAACGTATGAGTGCCTCGAAGGGGGTTGTGCATATGACACTAACACAGGACATGCTCACAGGGCATGAAGATAGCTATAATATTAGGAAGGGACCCCCCTAAATCACCTCTTGGTCCTACAGATATAAGAATATAAACATTACGGTAAATGGTATTACAATCGTCGTTTAATTCCTTGAAAAACGAGTGTGGGGCTGCCTACTACCTAACCCAACATGTACATGTTTTATCTCCGTGTAGTGTGTGACTACAGGGTGCAGCTCCCACTTCCTCAAGCATAACGTTTAATGGAACTCGGTGAGTGCAAGAGTTTTTTCCCTGGCTTAATAGACACATGTTTTTCATGCGCTTTAGGAGTAAAAGTGATGGACACCTGTGGTTGAATGTAATGGAAATTACTCCATAATTAAATATTCCGATATGGATAAAAAGAGCTCACAAGTGAAATAACTTGGGGCTCTATACGGGGTTGTTGCACGCCTGTTGATTGAGATATAAAGAGATGTACTACCATGAAAAGGTCCAGTGGATCTGATGGAAGTTACCCTCTCTTTACAGATTTTGAATGGGAATGTGAATTATAAAAACCTGAGTTTGGAGGGATCCTAACTAAGGATTGGAGGGTACTGTGTTATGGGATCCTGAAGGTCCTGATGAATGCCAGTGTGACCCAACACTGTGGGTGCTTAAATGGCAGAAACATGTTGACACCTTCGAAGTAAGGAAGGATGATGGTATCCGAATTTGTTCCCATCACCACCATCCTTTATGGTTTTAACCCTGGCCAGGTGGCCCAGGAATGAATTTAGAATTAGGGACACACTCGCGCTAGGTTTAACTTGCACAAACTACACTTCACTTTGGTGATCCCACAACTTTGTATTGTCTTCTCCTCCCTTTTGCTCCACCCCAGCCGTTGGTCTGCACAGGGGTGTCAGCAAGCCCAATGATGAAGCTTGTCACAAACTTGTGAGTGAGGGCAGTTTTTACTCCCTGAGCACGTGCCACCACCGGAAGTAGCTCTCCTACCTCTTTATTGTGTGATAAAGATCAGGGGCTGCCCAGCGTCAGGCAATATCCCTCTTGGCAGCCACCAATCCTAGATTGCACAACATAAGTTTACTGCGAGGGAGGTCTATTTCCAAGGGGATACCTAGTAGTATGTATTTTGTGCCCCCAATATTTCATTTACCCCTGTATTATCTAGGTCCAATAATTTATTATCTGCTGGCATTCCCAGAGTGTATGCATGTATGTACCACGTTCTATCTGACAACGCAGGCAGTTAGGTGTCTGAGCCCTCCCCAAGGCGTGCAGGCAGGTATCAAAGTATATCCTATGTAGAATCTTGTATTGTTTCAAGCTGAGTCTTGAATGGATTGCCACTTGAGTGCTTGGGCATAAAGCCGGATTGGTCGCCATGGACCAAGGTATGAATCACGGTCAGGAGTCGCATGGCGAGTATGGAGGCCAGGATTTTGGTCTCTATGTTGAGCAGTAATATGGGCTGATAGGACCCGCAGTCCACTGCGGGTTTCCCCCGGTTTATGGACCACTACCACTGTGGCACTACAGGGATCGGGTGGGAGTGTTTGGCTTTCCTTTGCTGCTTATTACATGTTTAGAAGATTGAGACCTAGCAGGCTAGCAATGTGTTTGAACAGTTCTACCGGGAGACCATTTGTCCCTGTTACTTTCCCTGTCTTCAGTTTGCCAATGGCAATCATGACTTCTTGGAGGGTAAGGTCCCCTTTAAAGAAGTTGCATTGGTCTTGGGTAAGGGTCGGCATGTCAGTGCCTCCGAGGTAATTACTGTTTTGGAGGTTATTCGCTAGAGGCCTTTCTTCGTACAGCTCTCCATAGTACCGGGCAAACGTGCCCTCAATCGCAGATGCTGTGGTGTGTGTCTCTTCTTTTTGTCGTATCATGGCTACCCATTGTGTTTCTCTCTCTTTCTTCCCTACCCAGGCCAGTAACTTCCCCTCCCTGTCGCATGTCTCATATAGTCGGTGCTGTGTGGCCTGTATTTGAGTTGCAACTTCTTTCTCCGCTAGTGCCGATACTCTCCTGCGCATTATCTCAATTTGGCGCAGAGTACCCACTTCTTCTCTGGTTAATACCTGTCTTTCTAGCTGCCGGAGTTTGTGTTCTAGGGCCTCTGTCTCTCGGGTGTCCTCTCTCTTTTTTCGTGCTAATATGTTCTGTGCTGTATCTCTCAATACTGCCTTGCAGGCCTCCTATAGCGTTACTGCTGAGGATGCTAAACCCTAATTTTCACTAAAGTGCCTCTCAGATTATACGCGGATCCCCTCTGCTACTGCCCTATCTTGCAGTTCCCAAGCTGCCAGTCTGCATTCTTGCCTGCGTCTGTGTATTCTTTAACCCACTGTCAACCAAAGTGGTGAGTGATCAGATATGCCTCTTGCCAGGTATTCTATTTGTTCCACTTCCGTTGCCTTCCCTATTGGTGAAAGGAGGTTATCCAGCCTGGAGAAGACTCTATGGGCATCTGAGAAAAAAGAGTAGGCCCTCTCAAACAGTTGCTTCTGGTGCCAGAGATCTGTTAGACCGAAAGTGTTCAGGAATTTAGCAAGGGGTGAGTGTGTGCATGCTCCTACCTTCCTGTGTGCTGTCTGCTTGGGGGTCCACCACATCATTAATTTTAAAATCTCCTCTAATAATGTGTGTGGAGGAGCCTGATTCCAGTAATTTCCCAGCTAATTTGTCTAGTGCCTGGGTTTGCAATCGCGGGGGGCATAGACCCTGATCAGGGTTAGTTCTCCCTTTCCCCAGATCCTTTGCACCGCGACAAAGGTACCATTTGGGTCTGCCGAAGTTTTAGTGGTACAGAAGGGGGGGGGCTTCTTTATTAATAGCAACTCCCCACGATCTCGATGTGAACCCGGCATGTGCTAGAATGACGTAGGCCCCCGTTTCCCAAAAAACCATAATGGGTGCCTATCAGGTGTGTCTCTTGGAGGAGGGCAATGTCCGGCATAAGCCTGTTGAGGAACTTTGTCCCCAACCCCCTCTTTTCCTTGCTACCTAGCCCATTGACATTCCGTTTCAGGACAGAGTAGTCTCTCTCTCCCATTTTTTTGACAGGGGCTTCTCTCCCCCTGTGTTGTTACTGGCAGATCTCGTCTTAGGATTGGGCGCTACTGTCTCCATCTATGACCTAGTTTCCCCTTCTGTTGGCTGCAATCTGGGACAAACAATAACATTTGAATTTCTCTATTCCCCCTAACCCAAATGAACTCCCTCCCCCCTCCCCACACTCTCTCACCACCCACGTCCAATTCCCCCATTGGTCAACTGTGACTACTATTCGGTGAAGGCAGACTCTGAGATGTCTGTAGTCCCACCCCCCTCAATTTAATACTCAACCAACTAGGAAATTATCCTCTAACTAGTGGCACTGCCCAACGGGGCGTATCGTTGCAATGATGTTAGGTTACTTGTTTACCCAATAGTGTCCTCTGCTCCAGCTGGCTCTCGCTTCCTATCCATCATCACCACTTTTAGATGATTGTTGTAATGTAGCCACTTGGTCATTAGCTTCAGGGCTCGACACTTCCATGTGATGGATACCTCAGAGGAGTGGGTTGTCGCTGTCCGCATCTGCTATATATTCCTTGTCTGAGTGATCTGTGAAAGTTTGTTCTTTTCCTGGGAGGTTTTTTATTTGTTCCGGTGCGCATTAGATCTTTCTCTGAATCTGAGAGCTGAACTGCGTCTCACTGGCCTGGGAAAGTGCGGAACTGGGTCCTGCTCTGCGAATCCCCCCGGGTAGTCTCCTTCTCTTTCCCCGCAGTTGTTTGGGAACTGGCCTCTCGGGTGTTTCTTTCAGTGAAGTCTCTGGTGCGTCCAGCTCCTGTTTCTGGGTGAGAGGCGTTCTTCAATCCAGAATTATGCCTTCTCTGGCGTTTGGAAGATGTGAGAGGTTGCTTGAAAGGTCATGTTTAATTTGGCCGGGAAGAGCAGCATGTTCTGGATCGGAGGGCTCTCAGCTTCGTTTTGACTGAGTCAAATGTGCGTCGCTGTTTCTGCACCTCTCTGGAATAATCTTGGAATACCATTATTTTGGCGTTATCTTATCTGATTTCTCCCTTTCTCCTCAGCTCTCGAAGTATAAGGTTGTGGTCCTGATAATTGAGGAATCATGCAATCAAGGGCCGCAGGGGGCCTGGTGGCGTTTGGATGTTGGGCATTCTGTGGGCTCATTCTATTATGAAACAGGGGTGGGACTGTGCCGCTGGGAAGGAGTAAGCCATATGATCAAGAAGGACCCCGGATCTGTACCTTCAGAGAATCCCACGAAGCGCAGGTTGTTTCTGCGGGCCCTATTTTCAGCGGTGTCCATCTTCCAGGTCACTTTTTTCAAGGCGGCTGTTAGATCGGCAACTTCTCTGCGCAGGCCGTGGGTTGTGTCCTCCACCTCAGAGATGCGGCCCTCTGCATGTGTGAGTCTATTTGAGGGTCACATCGGATCTCGGTTATTTTCCCTTCTAAGGCCTATTTGGAAGCATGGATCGCTTGGAGGATGGTTACGTTGTCTGGTAGGGAGCTGGCTTCACTCCCTATCTCGGGGGTAGTGGGTTCACCTTGGCATATTTGCCAATCCTTCCTTGCTGGGACGACCTGGGGTCTTTGTCTCTGGCTTCAGTGTGGTGTCTCGCAGCAGGGACTGTTCACCTGGCTCTCTTCACCCCGACTTCTTGGCCTCAGTCAGGCCTACTTTCTGGTTGCTCACCACCATTGACAATATGGCCCCCTAGGGCCACGGAGGGTATTCACCCATGGTTCTCCTGCTGCTGGCCCCTCTAGCGTGGGCTGTTGGGCCCCGAAGGGTCTCTCACTTGTGGGGGACTCCCTTACTCTTCTGCCAGTTCCTAATTTGCAGCCTTCTCGCACGGGGGTGGGGGCCGGGCTCCTCTTCGCCTCACCCCACCGGGCCCTCGACTGCCCCCTGCCTCATGAGGTCGCCGCTTGTCCCACTGTTCTTCTCAACCTGTGTTTTGCCTCGGTTCGCCCCCTTAAGCTTGGCGCACTTTCCTGCAGCTTTTGGCCCAGGTATGACCACGGGGGCCTCAATGTCGATTAGCGCGAGGGAGACTCTGTGTTGCTGGAATAAGGTGGGGGCCCAGACCGCTTTCTGTTTCTCAGCGCTGCTTGGGTGTTAGTACTCCCTCTGGGGCCATCTTCCGTGACATCTCACCTCCGTTCGCCCTCAAGTGGCTGGTAGGGGTAGGGAAGGCCCCTAGCAGTGTTCCTTCAGGCTCTCCGCTCACCCCGCCAGCCACATCCGCTGTCTCGGAATCCTGCGTTATAGGGCCCTTCCCCCCTTCACTCCGTTCTTTCCGTGGAGGGGAGGGTACTCCTCCTGCGGCCCCCGGTTGCACTTACTTCTCTCCCGTGTCTACGGGCCTCCGGCGCCAAGCAGTCCGACTCTCGGGGGGTGAGGGGGGTTGCAGGGGGTCGCCTCTCTGGTCGCTGTGGCCTCCCAGTCCGTACTTCTTTCCCAGTGGGGATTTCCCACCAATATGCACTGCTGTCTGGAGCCGCTAATAGCCCTGTTGGGTCGATATTTCACAAGCGCTGAGTGGCGCCGGAGACCCTTCTCTGACTAATGTTCACCGCCTCTGTTGCCGGTGTCAGCGGTTCTCTGGTGGCCTCTAACAGAGCGGGGCCGGGCCGCCATCTTGCCGTGACCTCTCCTCCAGTGCTGTGTGGGCGAGTCTCAATGTCGGGCTCCCGATGGATGGAACGTCCACCCGTTTTCTTCTGATTTACAGAGGCAGTGCAGCCGCCTCAGGAGCCCCTTTGTGCACTTTGATGGTGGTGGTTAGGTCAGGATTCCATCTGGATTTGTGTACGGCTGTCGTAGCTCAGGGCAGACACGGCAGAACAACGCATTATTATGGCCATTTACGGAACTAAAAGGTAGCCGTAACTCAACATACTGAATGATAGGTCATTAATCCCCTGATGCATGTTCTGAACTAGAAACTCTAGTAACTAGTGAAATTGCAAACTCAATGGGAGCAGTTAAACTACATTGAGCTAATATATTTCAAACCTCACGTCATGAGAGCATCGTAACATTGGTAGACTAACTGTATTTCAGACTTAACGAGACGCCAGGCAACTCAGTAGCTCATTAGATATTAGGTAAGGCTAGCTACTATGTCTTTAGTGTCACGTCCTGGAAACATTTCAGCATTTTGAGTAGGGCACTTTAGTTGTACAGACCTAATTAGCAATTTAAGAATGGTAGCTTCATATCTTATGCAAAAATAACTATTGATGGACAGAATGCAGAACAATGTCATACATTCACCCCAGTACAGAGATCTGAGCCTAAATCCATCGTTTTTTTGCTCACCATGCCATTCCAGTTTGGACCCAGCCATATGCAAATCAGTCTTGACCCTGTGCCCAATGGGAACAGTCCAGCCCGAACTGCCAGGCCAGGACTGGAAACAAGCATCCTAGGACCGGTTTCGGGGTTTCACCCCTCTTCAGCCAGGATAGCTTGGGGTTGCGTGGTGAGCAAAATAACGATGGATTAAACCCAGATCTGTGACTGGGGGTGAATGTTTGACATTGTTCAACATTCCGTCCATCATCTTTTTGTGTTGTATTTTCAACCTAAGTGGGAAGGGTATGCCCAGACGTGGGTCCCGTGCTCACTACGCCACTGGAGTCAAGCTTCCTGGCTGATGAGGGCTGAAAGGCCGAAACCGGTCCTAGGATGCTTGATTCCTGTCCAGGAATGACGTGGCCTGGCAGTTCGGTCTGGACTGTTCCCATTAGGCACAGGGTCAAGACTGATTTGCATATGGCTATGTCTGAACTGGGGTGGCGTGGTGAGCAAAATAACGATGGATTAAACCCAGATCTGTAACTGGGGGTGAATGTTTGACAATGTTCAACAATCCGTCCATCATCTTTTTGTGTTGCAGCTTCATATCTTAATCTTATCCGTCAGACATTTAATCAAACTCTACAACTAGCGGTTAACACCAGAACTGCAAATAAACAACTTGGAGGTTTGCTGGTTGGATAAAGGTTCTATGACTCAATTGTAAGTCCCATTTATACTTGACTTAAGCCCTCTTCGCATGCCGGGGGAAGCTTTAAAAATTCCGCCTGGGTCAAAGTGGCGGTGGTTTGAATAATTACTTATAAATAGGCAGGCCTGCCATTGTTTTCACAGGAAGAAGGGCTGCAGTGGGGACGAGGAAGTTCCTTAAGTGATTCCTGTTCACCAAAATGCATAAAAATAGGTGGCTTACCGGATCAGGAACAGTGACTGCACTTATCACACTGCCGTGCTTCAACTCTGCCTTTCACTTCATACAATTATGGTGCATCTGATAGAGACTTCTAACTGCAGATTCCTTACCTTAGAATTATCCCCAGGTGTCAGACTGGATCTGGAAATTTTTTGTGAGCAGTATCCTGTTCACCAGTAGGCGGCGTCCTTTGCTTCTGAGTGGCATTGTTGGCGTCATCTGTGCCAGAAGTGACGTGCGGTGCCTATATAGGCGGCACCCCAGCGCACTGATGTCATTTCTTTTCTTTCCACGCCAGTCACTGCAGATCCAGAGAGAACTACCTCCAGTCACTTTTTGACTTCCCTTTTTTCAACTTTTTGTCAAAGTTTTTTCTTGATTTGTCTCCAGGTGTTGCAGGGATGTCCATGGGGAAGGCTGGATTCAAGCACTCTGGCGCCTGTCACCAGCAAATGTCAGTGACAGACTTGAACCTCGTCTGTCTCTGATGCCTTGATCGCAACCTCGATGCCAAGACCTGTATCGATCATCGCGCCATATTCCCCAAGGCCTTGAAGGAGCAATCCGTCAAGCTTCTTGCCCCTTGAAGTAGAACGCCGTGACAATCTCGATCCCGGTCATGAGAAAGGTCCTGGAGCCATAGATCTTCATCAACAGTCGAAATCGTAGCACTGTGGTGCAAGAGCAAGAAGTCACCCCGTCCATCAAAGTCATCCGACAAGACAAGTAAGCGTCATCACTCGAAGGCCTGGCTCCTTGGTTGAGCCTGCGCCTGTGCTGTCACTGTGCCTCCTCGAGTTTCCAGGAGCCAGAACAACCCCGTCCAACTCCATAAGGCAATGCACCTCATATTTGGGTGGCCCGTCCACACTGGAGCACCTTCGGAGTCCAGAGGGGCCCCTCCTGGTTCACTGCCAGCAGGTCCAGCCTCAGCACCGGTCAGGCCCCTTGGATCTGTAGATAGTTCCATGCTGGTTGTGTTACCTCGACCTTCCCAGACACCGGTCCCACTGTAAACTCCATCCCCATTCTTATCCCGACTCTGACACGAAGCCAGAGGGCTGTCGTCCGACACTGACTGGAGCCATTCCCTCCAGGCCAGAGCCTTAACCCAATTTCTATGGGCTAGGACCTAGGGAAAATTGGGAGGGGCCACAGACCCTGAAGAATACCAGTCCCTAGACCCTAATATGGACTGGTGTGAAGAATTGGCAGATGACAGTTGACTAGACACCTCCCCAAATATTGGCTTAGTCTCTCCTCCAACTGAGGTTATGGAGGAGGGTGCCATATTTGCAATGGTGGTGAGGCAGGCGCAGAGGTCCTGACATTAAGCAGCCCTCCATGGCTGTCAGGACTAACGTCTTGCTGGAGGTGCTTCAACCGGGAGTCACTCCTTCAGAACTGCTTCACCCATTTAATGTAGCCCTTATAAACCTCCTGCACAGGTGCTCTTGTGGGCAGGACAATGGCCAGCCACCATCTCTCAGCACCAGGGGGCCTCTGTTTCCTCACCCAAAACCCTACCCCGGAGAGCTTGGTTGTCCAAACCCTGGTGCATTCCCTTCCACCCAGCAGATAAGGATTCCAAAAGGCTGGACTCCGTGGGTAAGAAAATTTTTTCTTCTGCCAGCCTGGCATTGTGGTATGTGAACACCAAATGACTTTTGGGCTGTTACTCCCATTCCCCTTGGGATTCGGTTGTGCAGGTGCTTCATAAAGTTCCCAGAGGAGGCCTGCCCCATACTCTCCCAAGCTATGACTGATGGGAGAGGCACAGCTAAGTTTACAATCATATGTGGGATGGACACGACTGACTCGCCAGGCTGAGTGGTTTCTTTGCTGGTGGCCTAATGGCGCCACAACTGGCTGATGACAGCTGACTTTTCATGGGATACCCAAGCTTCGCTTATGAACATGCCCTTTGATATCTACCATCTCTGAGATAAGGCAGATGCAGCAGTGGAGCAGTTAAAGTACAGCATTGCTACGGCCAAGATTATTGGCCTTTCCATGGCCCCTCCTTCAACCTCTGTCCGCCTTTTGCTCCTTTCGTGTCCGCGGAAAGTGTTTCCAGCCACGTCTCTATCTGCCCAGCCACCATGGCATGCATACTTCCCAGCCCCTGTGTGGCCGATGACACTGCAGCCACAGAACCCATGGGCCAGGCAGCCAGAGGTCAGCCAGTTCCACCACGCCCTACTAGCCACATCCTCCAAGCCTGTTAAGTTTACCCTGCAACCATCTTGGGCATCCATTGGGCGGCAGGATACTCCGTCACCTGCACCACTGGAGGTCAATCCCCTTCGTAACTACCCCTCCACTCATACCACCCACAGGCTAACGGAGGACCATCTCTCTTTACTCCATCAGGAAGTAGCGGCTCTCTTGGCCAAGGGAGCCATAAAGAGGGTGCCGGCATCAGAAGTAGGTTGTGATTGCTATTCTCCCTCATTTCTTGTGCCCAACAATGATGGAGGCCTTCATCCTACCCTATACTTCCGCCCTCAGTTTCTTCCTGAAAAAGGAGAAATTCAAATTGCTCACGTTCGCACAAGTCCTGTCTGCCCTGAACCCGGGAGACTGGATGGTGGCGTTGGACTTGCAGGATGCTTATTTCCATATCGCCGTCCTGCCTGCCCATAGACGTTCCCTGTGGTTCACAGTAGGCCATGAACACTTTCAGTTTCCCATGCTCCCTTTGGCCTAATCAATGCCCCTCAGGTGTTCACTCAAGGTTATGGCTCATCTGCAGAGATGAGGGCTGCCAGTCTTACCCTATCTTGACGACTGGCTGTTGAAGGCGGGCTCGCTCCAAGCAGTTGTTTTCCATCTTCAGACTACAGCTGACCTTCTGTACTCGCTGTGGTTCACTATCAGCGTGCCCAAGTCACACCTTACCCCTTCTTAGATGCTCCCTTTCATCCAGAACTGTTCAGGACAGTTTCGGGCTTATCCTCCCGAACAGCGAGTCCAAGATATTCTGGCAAGAAATTGATATTTCAACCACATCCTGTGGGACTGCCCTCATCTACGCCCCTTCTGGGACAGGACTACTAAGAAGATGATAGACACACTGGGTAAACACATCCAACTATCACCAAAGCTGGGGATCTTAAATGTATGGAAACCCACCGATCTAACAGAAGTGGAGCAGCAGTGGGTGGCATTGGGATACTTGTTGGTGAAACGGGCTGTGGCAATGCTCTGGGGATCTAACAGATTGCCAATGACGATCGGGTGGGTGGCGGAAATGGACAAATGCATGATTACAGAAAAAGAGGTTTACAAACAAAGAGGCTGCCCTAAGAAATGGGATAAAAAATGTGGGGGGTGGAACACTTATAGAGGGGAAATCTGTAATTCTCCCACAGAAGATATGGCGAGGAGATGAACTGGACTCAGACCCCTAATTTTAACACCTGTGGTAATGCTTAACTATTCACTGTATAACATGAATGCTGTACCCCATGAAATCACTGTGAACATAACTCTGTGCCATAACTTTAATAAAAAAGTTTTACAAAAAAAAAAAAATATCGATATATCAGCCTCTATTCTGGGTTTTGGTGAGACTGACACTGAGGGTGCTGGGCCTCATCAAGCAGGATGCTTGTGACACATGCCTGTTGGAATATCGGAAAAAGAAAAACAGGAGCAAACCTGTTACCCCAGTTGAGACCGGGTATATATAATAACAAAAAACAATGTCTCAACAGGAAGATTATGTAGGAGAACCATTAGACAAAAGAATTAATCATAACCATTGGTGCTGCATTATAAAGAACACAACCATTTGGAAACAGATATGACCTGGCAGGTCATAGATCGCCCACAATTGATCTAAATTGTCCTTTTGCCGCACTACGTTGTTATTTTAACACTTATGTCACTGCGCCGTTCACTGTTGCACATATGATTGTTATGGTTACTGTAAATTGTACATACCTGCTGTGTATCTAATTACAAATAACAATTTTCATTCCCTTTGGTCTCCCTTGTCCCTCTTTGGTCGTTATGATTAATTCTTTTGTCTAATGGTTCTCCTACATAATCTTCCTGTTGAGACATTGTTTTTTGTTATTGTTGGAATATCGGGGCTCTGCAGTGGGACTGGATGTTCCAGTGGGTGCAGCATATGGGGAATCTCTCCGACATGGCCCAGAACTCGGAGGCCACTGCAAAATATCTGCAGGGGTGGTTAACAAACTGCTATTGAGCCAGCAACAGACCTCTCCTACTTCTCCAACCAGATCTAATGGTAGTGACAGATGCGTCACTCCTGGTTTGGGGAGGTGATCTGGGAGAGGTGGAGATCAGAGGACTCTGGTCTCTGGTGCAATCCAGACTGCACATCAACCTGTTGAAGCTCTGAGCAATCCAATGGCTTGAAAGCCTTTCTACCCTCCATCAAGGGGAAGCTAGTGCAGGTGTTCACGGACAACACCACTGCCATGTGGTTCTGCAACATGGAAGACGGTATGGGGGTCGCTGACCCTTTGTCAAGAGGTCCTAGGCCTCTGGACATTTCTGGAACAGCAGGGCAGTTCCCTGGTGGTTCAATAACTCGTGGGTCCATAACTTGGTTCTTACTTTCTTAATATGCACTCCCTTGGAGTCGCTTCATTCTTGTCCTCTTAGGCTCCTCACCATCGAGACGGCCTTTCTAGTGGCAATTACGTCTGTCCATAGGGTCAGTGAGCTACAGGCACTATCCTCATAGCCTTCCTACATCTCTTTTTTCCCCCAACAATGTGGTCCTTGAAACTTCGAGCATCCTTCTTGCCGAAGGTCATCCCTCGTTCCACGTAGGTCAGTCCATCACTTTGCCTCCTTTGTACGGTCCCTTTCACCCCTCTAAGGAAGAGGAGGGTCTCGGCTGGGCATTGTTGTTCTACCTTGACGGCACAAAACCATTCTGGATGGACAATCAACTCTTTGTGGGGTATGTTGGAGCCAAAAAAGGGCAAGGCCGTGCAGAAACGGACTATCTCCCGATGGATCGTGGTCTGCATTAAAATCTGCTACGCTTTGTCTAAGAAGCAACTCCCAGAGGGTGTGCGTGCTCATTCCACCAAAGCAAAGGCTGTAACTACTGCGTTAGCACATGGAGTTCCAGTCCTGGACATCTGCTAGGTAGTAACGTGGGCCTCTCTACACATGTTCACCAAACATTACTGCCTTGACAGTCAAGTAATTTGGAATGGGCAATTTGCCTGTTCGGTCTTGAAGGACTTTTTGGTTAAAATCATGTTTGCAGACCCTCCTCCGAGAAGGCAGCATTTGGGTATCTTTTTTAAGGTAAGGAATCTGCAGCTAGAAGTCTCTATCAGATGAACATGTTTCTTGGTTTCAGTAACTCCGTATCTGGTAAAGATCCCATCTAGCCATAGCTTTCTTACTCATCCACCCATCCTTCCTGCTGTGTGAACAGATTTCTAGGGTCAAGGCTGTCCCCTTTCAGAGCCCTAGTTTTCCACATCAGTGGTCACAACTTGTGCCTTGCCAGTGCCTTAATCGCCCCACTCACCTCCTGGATTGTGATTTCACCTCCCAGTGAAGCAGCTGCTGACGTTTGTCATGGCTTGACAAGTTACTGTCTGCTCCATCCAGCAAAAGGTACAAGTCATATCAGTACTTGGGGTATTCAGATGTAGGGAGTGTGAGGTTGGGCAAACCACAATCAGCTTAGTACAACAGCGCATTGCGGTAACCTAGGATGGCCCTCTTGATCTTGAAGTTGCAGCTTCCTCCGTAGGAAAATACAGATTCCAATTGGTTATTCCCTTAGGCAACTTTGCGGATTAGACCCAGGTCCTCCAATGCATGTTGCAAGGGCTAGCACATGGTAGTGCAGTAATATAGACCAGCCAGCCGTCGCCACCAGTGACTCCCTACCTCCTTGAAGTTGTCACTGCTCTGTTCGGATGCCGCTCCCATGCGGGTCCCCTCTGCGCAGCCTGAAGCTCCCCCTCCGCTGGCAAATTCACTCTCCAACTGGTTCCCAATGAGTTGATATTCCACGTAATGTCCTCCCTCCCTCCATTTCTGATTTGCGTCTTGTTGAGCTGTTGGGCGAATGAGCACTTTGGTTGCACCTGCACTCTGACCTGAGAAAACTGTGAGCAGCATTGCCAGCACCCCCAGATTTAACATGTTGCTCTCTACTGAAGAAGTTCAAATACCTTGAAACATGTGTCTAGAGATGCACAGCACTGGCTGCACCAAAAGTGATGAATCCCTAAGATTGTAAACTTAAGTGAATGTTACTATGCACTGAATTTACCACAATGTACCTGAACAAATTGTGTGTTAGTATGCCTGTCAGTGTGCTCTCCCCCACTTTTGTAAGTGCCAGGTGGTGGTTAAGTTACGGTACAGGCTTTGGCACTGACTGCTGTTCCTCAGCTTTCCTCCACATGAAGACAAAGTTACTGAAATTCTTTAAGCGTTTGCAAGAGATTCAGCACCCTGGGCGTTGCTTTGGAGACCAGCGGTGAGTGCTTCAGATGGAACTTGTGAGCCAGGAGTACAGCATTCTTCAAAGTTCTTAGTCTGCACACACTTAAAATAGGCACTAGGCCTTTCGTGTATTCCTAATTTTGAATAGAAAACTGTCTAACTTCTTTAAATTCTGTATTATAGTTCTAATAGAGCACTTGATTATTGTGGTTTTTGTATTTAGGAACGAGTAAAGCATCTGGAAAGGTCGCTGAAAAATGAAGAAACTGAAGAGTGGGTGGAACAAAAAAGGTAGCTCTGCTACGCTAAAATACTTTGAAACGTATTGTTTTAGTTTGGAAGCACTTTAATTTTTATATTAATATTTCAAGATAATGATGTTCCTACCATTAACAGCATTTTCTCTTTGGTATAAAGGTATAGTGCCAGTGAGTCATAGATGTATGTATATATTGATTATAATTTTGGGTCTTTGATTGCACAACATCTATATTATAAAACATTGGAAAACTTGTAATATGGAAAGTATTTAATGGTTCCCTGTGATGTATTGATTTAATCCTTATAGTGACAGCTCCCAAACCACTCTGCATAGCTTTACCATTTTCAGGGGAAGTGGAATCATGTGGCGTGGAGGACCAAATTATTTGGCAAGGTTATCAAAAATTATGGGGTCCATGATGCACATTATGCCTCACATTATTTGGCAGTATTAGTTTCATCCATTTTAGTTAGAAACAAGGGGGCAATTAAGAAAGGTAAAGTTATTTGAAAACTTAAGCTTATGACAAAATTGTACTTTTATATGCATGCCAGAGATTCACAAAGGGAAAATGTATATGGGCTAGTGTGAATCCATCTGGACATCTGCTCCACGGGTACGGCGATCTACGCAGCCATACATCCACTAAAGGCAGTTGATCATGGATGTTTAAAGCTGTGGCTTACCTTGAAAGTTTGAAAAACCTCCCAAACATGGCAGCTCATCAGCATTCCCCAACCATAATCCAACCCATTGGAATCCTGGAAACAGAAGGGGATTTATACTTGCAAATATCTGCCTTAGTTCAAATTTCAACGGGCAAAGGAAAATGATTCACCCCTCCATTTGGTGAAGCAATAGGGCAAAGACTGTTTTGAAGGGGGAAAAATATTTTCAAGCAGAACAAAAAACAAGCATTTGCAATGCAATAGGTCTCGCATTTACGCGGGTTTGAGCTATTGGCGTTGAAAATAACAATGCCTTTTATTTTTGCTTTTGTTTTAAAAACATAAATAAAAGGCATTGTCATTTACAATACCAATAGCTTAAACTCGTGTAACTGCGAGACCTATTGCATTGCAAATGCTAGTTATAAATTAGCCTTTGCTCTCCTGCAAATAAGAACAGTCTGGCATGAACCGCATGCCACGCTCCCTCCGAACATGAAAACAAGTACTGTGCACAAGTGCACATACCTGTGCTGCAAGTAGGACTTTCAAGGGGACGGTTTGGCCGAGTAACTAAAAAGCGACTTTAAATATCGAGTTCTTTTCGTGCTCAATATTCATGTCTTTGCTTCAAGATTTTTTTTCGGGTCCGATTCAAGGAGCCTTTTGCATTGGCATCACTTTCCATCGACTTCCCAAGGTATGTCACGATGCTGGCGGTTGAAGTTACGACGCCACCCAACTTCGCCACTTAAAGTCCACCCCCACCTTCTAACCTACCCTTGAGCCAGGATGACTCTGACCCAGATGGATTCAGTGCAATTCTCTTCATAGTGTCTTTGGGTCTTCACCTCCTCTAGAGCACCCTTGTGCTCTAAGGACGCGCACGAGGCCGTGACTGTATCCACGCCTGCGGGTTCGCCCTTGGCTTCAGTTCGGATTCCAAATCTGTTTTGACGCCGGTGCACAGCCCTTTGGGGTTACTGTAGAAATGGGCCTCAGCTAGGCCTACCAGTGCAAGGGGTTCGCCCTTGTCTGCACAGAGTCCTAACACCAATAGGAAGAAGTTGGCACAGAAACTGGAATAGAAAATACAAAGTTTAATAAACCTCATGAGGTGGAACTACATTCACACAGCACCCTTCGGTATTGAATGAAGTAGCACACTAAACAGAAGGAGCATGGTCCTTTTATACCCACACAGGGGCTTAAAAGAGGGCGGTACAAGTACAGGAGAAGGTTTTATGTACATATAAGGTCATATAGAAATGCACAGTCGACAAGTAGGAGGAGTTAACAGTTTGCCAATGCTAGTAAACACATCCCGACAGTTACATACTACTAACAGCTGCAAGGACAGCTGAAAACTCACTGGGCATGTGCAAAGGTGGAAGATGCTAAATATAGTTTGTTTCTAGGCAGATTACAAGATCAGTCAGCACTGAGGGAGGACAAAGCACATGGTGAGCACATGGCAGCACATGGCAAACAAAATGGCTGCCAGAAATACAAAATGGATTCCACAAAATGGACAAGATAGCCTCTAAATACAAGATGGATTCCGCTAATGCTAATCCAATCGCTGCCAATTTACAACATTACCACCTTCGGTGCCTGGGTCTGGTCAACTGACTTTGGTGTCGGAGGCTGGTCTACTGACAATGATGTTGGCTCCGCTCGATGCTCTACCACTTCCCCCTCTCTGAGGCTGCCTCTTTGGCGCAAGACCGCGTCGGATGCAGCACCGGTGGAGCCTCTGTCTCCGACTCTTTTCCTCAGCTCTCTATAGCCCTCCTTCCTGTTTTTCCTTCTGAGGAACACGATTATGGAGGTGATGGAGAGGGTTTGGAGTTTCAAATCCCATCTCTGGCACGACTTAACCTCCTAAGGAGTCTAGCTGGTTGATAGAGTTGGGTGAAGCTAATGGCTTGGAGTCTTCCCCAGCCTCGGGCCTCCTGTCTCCTCCTGGGTTGGCTTTGGAGGCAAGCTCCTCTCCGGCGGATATGCTCAGATACATTTCTGTCATTTTGGATTTGACACTTCCTTCTGTGGAAATAACAACAGATCCCTTACTTGGCGTCCTGCATCAAGGCCAATCAGAGGTAGAGCCAGTGCTTCCTTGTAGTGAGGCTCTTTTGGATAATCTGTTGGGGGCTTGGGCTAAACACAAAACACAGACACCATCCGGGCCCTGGAGATCTGACATATCTCCTCAGACATCCAACATAGTTTTGTGGTACAGGCTACTTAGGCCACCCAAAATGTTGACTTTTTTCCCTCTGCTGTCCATCCAGAAATAGTCTCCACAAGTCTAGATACCTGTGGTAGGCATATTTTCTCCTCCACCAGTTCTACACTGCGATCCCTTAAAACTTCTTGTGTCCTCAGAAGCTTCTCCCATGCATTTTGGGACTCATTGGAGCTCCTGCTGCCCTCCTTCTAGATGAAACCTGGAACAATCTTGTTCCATTAGTACGGGATGGGCAACAGCCAACTAAACTAATCATTTGTGTAGTATGGATACCACTGATTCTTTAGGTCGGGCTAGTGCCTCTTCAGTTACACTACGTTGGCCTGCCTGGTTGTGCACCTCTGGGTTTTCAAAGGCTGTTCAAGCCACCTTGATTGATATGCCTTTTGATGGCTCCCATCTGTTCGGTGCACATGCCGACTCTGCTTTGTGGTGATTTCGAGATAGTCAGGTGGAGCAGATTCTTATCTGCCGTCTGCTTTCCCTAGTACTTTTTAACTAGGTTTGTTCAGGGAAAGTTCCCTTTTTCATTCATATATGAGCTATTCACAGGGCAGAGCCCATTAGCTTTTCTTTTTGAACCCCCTTTTTCAGAGTGACACTCGGTGAGGTTTTCTTGCTAGCTGCAGGTACTTTTATTCTTCTTTTACTGCAGTGACAGGTTTAGTTTACAGTTATCTGGGATGTATGACATTTTGTGGCCATATGTGTGCCTGTTCAATTCAATTCAATTCAAAAACTTTATTCGATCATTAATTAATAATCATAAAAGTACATACATACATACATAGGTATAAAAACATGAGGATTCAGCAAGTTTTAAATTAATCACATGTCATGAAAATGGTGCTTTTCCTCAGACATATCGATTTTAAAATATATACAGCAGTAAAAAAACAGATGTCCTGTGAATTAAGTCCAAATAAAAGCCCCATGGCCGAAACAATATTGAATACATTATATTTTTTAAAAAGCGGTTTCAGATATACTTTTCGAAGATAGAGATAAAGAGGGCATAACAATAAAAAATGCTCCGTACTTTGTTTTGTAGTCCCGTCACACGGACAGGGGGCGGTAGTATAAGTCTTCATTACAGGATACGCAACAAGCAAATGAACAGTCCCCATCCGGAGTCTTGTCAACACAAATTGGTGGGAACGGATAGTAACCAATTTAAGGTATCCTGGGGGCCCCATTTCTTCCTTATTATACTTATCATAAAAGACATGTGAGGAGAACTGGACAGTAGCTGCGTTACGCTTCATCATGCTAACCCTCAAAAATTCATGTTTAATCTCATTCTTCGTGATATCTAAAACACAAGAAGGGTTATCACAGACCCTAAAATTAAAAACATCATCAAATGTTCGGATAATATAGTTAAGCCACGGGATGCAGGAACATTTATCCAAGTAAAGACAATCAGAGATTATCATTCTTGTAAAACCAGTCTGTTCCTTCGACCAAATAGATCTCCATACTAACAGGGGTCTTAGTCTGATCAGGTCAGATAGATGTTCTAAACCAGACTCTTGATGGATCAGCTTTGTTGAGGAAAAAGATGGTAAACAAAGGAGTTTTTTGATGAATTTGTTCTCCTCAACCTGGAGCATGTTGTTATTACAATGGCCCCACACTCCTGAACCATATAGGGCCAGAGCAACACATTTATGTCGATATAAATACAAAATGTCTAGTATCCGTCTTGAGCCTAGCTTGGATGCAAACCTAAATAAGCCAAAAGAGCACTTGGCCATTTTGGCTCTTACATTTGTCATTTCGGAAGTCCACATCCCCCCACTATTAAAGGTGATACCCAAATAACAAAATTTATCCACCACTTTTATGGTTTGGTCCATAACTGTAAAGGGCCTTAGGTTCTTAATTTTCTTCCCACAGGGCATTATAAAAGTTTTTGAATTATTAATGTTTAATTTTCTCCCCTTAATAAAATCTGCAAATTTATTCATAAGTTTTTGCAACCCTAAGGGGGTTTGTGAGAGCAGAACCGCGTCATCCGCATAAAGCAATATTGGGATGGACAAGCCACCAGCAGTCGGTGCATCTGCACTGGTGGACCGTAGTTCCGACTCAATTGCATTAATAAAAAGGGAGAAAAGGAGAGGTGCAAGGACGCATCCCTGCCTAATTCCGGATCCTATTTTAACACTGGGGGTACACTCCCCCGATTGCCCGTATCGTATCTTAGCTGTCAGGTTCCTATAAAGTTGGGCCAGGAAATAAATAATATCTTGAGGGGCACCCATATCCAACAAGGTTGACCACAGAAGACCATGGTCAACCAAGTCAAAGGCACTGGACAGATCGGCAAAACAAAGAAACAACGAGCCTTGTTTGGCTCGTGTATATTTGCATATAATAAGGTCTAGGTTAATGCACTGTTCTATAGTGCCCAACCCCTTGCGAAATCCGTACTGTGAATCTGCAAGGATCCCTTTATCTTCTGCCCATTCCTCCAGACGACTCAGTAATACTCTACTCATAATTTTTAGGGAAGCAGTAAGGAGGGAGATCGGGCGATAGTTTTTTGCCTCACCCCTCTCCCCTTTTTTATATACCGGAATAATAATTACACTACGTTGGCCTGCCTGGTTGTGCACCTCTGGGTTTTCAAAGGCTGTTCAAGCCACCTTGATTGATATGCCTTTTGATGGCTCCCATCTGTTCGGTGCACATGCCGACTCTGCTTTGCGGTGATTTCGAGATAGTCAGGTGGAGCAGATTCTTATCTGCCGTCTGCTTTCCCTAGTACTTTTTAACTAGGTTTGTTCAGGGAAAGTTCCCTTTTTCATTCATATATGAGCTATTCACAGGGCAGAGCCCATTAGCTTTTCTTTTTGAACCCCCTTTTTCAGAGTGACACTCGGTGAGGTTTTCTTGCTAGCTGCAGGTACTTTTATTCTTCTTTTACTGCAGTGACAGGTTTAGTTTACAGTTATCTGGGATGTATGACATTTTGTGGCCATATGTGTGCCTGTTCTTACAGGCTTCTTTCTGAAGGCAGCTTTTCTACTCAAGTACTTATTTTATAGAGGGCATTTTGCTTGTGTTCTGCGGATGCACTGTTGCCTTGTTCCCTGTTCCACGGGGATCATCCACTGTATGCCTTAAAGGCATTTTAGGATCTACTTCTGCTGCTTAGTAACCCTTATACGGACTTCAGTTTATTTGTGTCTGAACACAAAGTGCTAGTGAGTTCTGCAGTGCACCAATGCGATTTTTGCAGTGCTTGTGTGTACTGCCATACAATAGTTTGAGGTTTTTCCCACTTTGTGAGGCTTGATCCCTTCATGGCCATGTACTCCCTCCATCTTTTATCAGCAGCTTCAGTAAGGTCTTGCCGCCTGATTTTTCTGTCTATTGGATGGAAATTGGTTATTTATCGAGGCCTTCCATGTGTTGACCTTAATTTGGACTATTTTTTTTTATGGACCCCGGTGGTGGTCTTCATTCCCTTCATAGCGGAGTTTTTACACCTGCTGTTTTCTTTTGTTTTCCTGTTAGCCACCTGATGGTAGCCTCGTCAGTCAGTAGTGGTGGTTCATGGGCGGTTGCCAGTGATTTTCTGGGGTGGGTGGTCCCTCCACTCCCTCTCTCCTCTTATTCGATTGCCAAAGTATGTTGGTGTTTATATCTATCTTTTGATAGATACCTCTATCCTATGGGTGTTCCTCATTCCTACTCTGGTCAGTCTCTCCCCCGCCCCTTGCCCTGGAGGCTCTGGTTTGCTTCCCTGACTAGGAGGATAATACTTTTGGTGCATTCTGGTACATTTGTGTACATGTGTGTATATATCTATATTTATATATACCATAGGGTGTACATATCTGCTTTGAAAGAGAACTCCTTTCTTGATACTCTAGTTCGACCATAACTTGGTCCTTGCTTATGCATTTCTTATCTTTTCTTCTCTGGGCTTCTACATTACATTGTCCCGGAGGGTTATTTTTTCTCTAGGAAGGTTTTTTTCTCCTACTGAGAGTGGTCTCTACCAAACGTTGTTGTTCAAGCAATCCTTTTGTTCAGCATTGATGGGATCTCTCTCTTTTTCCATCATGGATGTACTCTGAGATTCCTGTTTCCTTGTGTTTCACAGGGTAGGGATAGCTCACATCCTAGTTTCCACATTAAGGAGGTGGAGCTCTAATTCAGTGGTATGGGTTGTTCTCCCTGGTATTTTAGCATAGTCCAGCCGTGGATTGAATACCTTCGGCTCAGCTACAAAGTATAATTGTTTTTATGAAGCTTTATCTCCAACACATTCTTGACCCTCTGCTGTGGGTAATGTTGTCTACATGTTTCATAAAAGTCTTGTAGACGTCAGCTCCCTACGGACTTCCCACAGTCATTCTGGTAGAGCATTGTCTTTGTGTCACCTTTATTTCTTAAGACAACCATGTCACTTTATCTCATTATGGACCAGTTAGTCCTATTCAGGGATCTTTTGTGAGTTCAGGTCGCGGACCCTCCTCCAGGGATAGTGTTGTTTGGGTATCAAATTCAATGATAAGGAATCTGAAGCTATATGTCTCTATCAGATGAATAAGTTACTTACCATTGGGTAACACTTTATCTGGTAGAGACGGGATCTAGCAGCAGGTCCCTTAGCGACCCACCCACCCACCCCGCTCTGCAACCTGCTGGTCCTGTTACCTACAAGATCCCTTTCTTCGCATTCTGATGCCTTCCTTTAATATTTGTATTTGTATTACACAATGATGCCTCCATTTTGGTACACTATCCATAGGCAGTTTCTTTAAGTGGCTCTGCGTTGTTGGTGTGAAAAATAGTCACAGGAGAAACTGGCGTCAGCACGTCAGGGGAGGGCTTATATGGACCTGTTGATGTCACATCCAGGGGACGATGTTGCTGTGAAGTTTGCTCGACGCCCTGTACTGACGCGCCATGGTACTGCTATAAATAGACGTCCCGTCTGGCGCCTGGGGAGAATTCTAAGATAATCAATCTGCGACTTGATCCTGTCTCTACTAGATGAGGCTTGTGCCGAAGATATAGAACATATTCGTTAAGGCTGTATTGGTGACATTAGCATATACAGTGACTAATCACAATTTAGTTAGTTAATGCTTCAGTCCTAAATTACAAACTAACCAAAGCTCTGTAAATTATTGAAAACATTACAGGTCAGTTATTTGAAAGTACCATATCTAGAGAACCCTCCATATTAAATAATTGAAATGTGAATAAGGCTGATCTCTCTCCATGGGATTCCCTCTGAAGTTGTCAAAGGTAGTATAACTCCACTGTTGAGATGGAAATGTCCCCTTGCATGGTAAAGGGCATGTACCCCTGCCCTGAGTGACCCAATCGCAAGTGAATCTAGTAACCTGACTGTATTTTGGCCTCAACACACACAAAATCCTACATGCACACTGCAGGCCTGGGCCGAAAATTGACATTGAGGCTTGGCACCAGATTCGTAGGTGATTTGGAAGTGACAAATGAATATCCTCAGCTGGACACAAGACTGTGGGTCTGTGTCCCGGGCCTTTTACCGGGAGTGGCGGTGGCAGTGTGTCTTGTATTTAGTGATCAGTAGCTGAAGAGGCTTTTTATTAGGGATCTAAGCATGATGCCATTTAAGTTCAACTAATGTCTCATGAATAGACTGTACACTGGCATCCTTATGTGAATGTGTGGTAGCAGGACTCACTTTTGTGTTTTATGGTGTATGTATGCTCATACCAGTAGGACTCATTATGGATTGCCCCTGCTTTTACATGGCACAAGATAGACATTGCATGAAATAGTCCCAGAGCTACCAAAGCAGTTAAAAGTCAAGGTGTCTGGATGGACGACAAGCGCACGATGAAGACTCACGTCACTGTAAGAATTCTGCTCAAAATACCCAAGCACCAATCCGCAAGACCAGCCTTATCAGCGCTACACTGTGAGTCCAAAGGAGAATTCACTTAAAGGCTCTGTGCATCAAAAATCGGGCCATCCACGGAAAGGGCCCACTCATCATCCAGAACTTACTCACCCCTTATGTTTCAGTGAGGTCTCTGTGATATAGCAATCAGGGACTCCTATTGGTGCCCAAGAAAAAAAGAGCGAGAAGCAGAGGCCGCTTCTTTGTGTGCCTTGTATCTGTGCTTTGGAATGCCCTCCCAGCCTCCCTCTGTCAGCAGTCAGAAGTATACTACAGAAAATGTTTAAAAACTCACCTTTTCTGAAGAACTGATTTTAGTCATGGTAGCTCAGTGAGGTTGTTGCTATAAGCGCTGGGAGGCCCGGTCAGGTAGCCATGCGCTATATAGAAACAACTGAATTGAATTGACAGTTGAAGTGTATTGTCTGCATTCCTGAGAGGCACAGGTAACTAGTCACTAAAATGTGGATGGATCAAGACAGAACGGCCTCTAGAAATCCCTTGTGAACTTTTTAGCAAGGGAGTGTTAAGTCGTTCCTGAGCACTGTCAGAAATGGGGCTGAGTCACTATCAGCACTGACAGTGAAAGAGAAGTTTCTGTAGATATTCTGCATCTTTTTTTCCTTAAAGTGGCAGTTCCTGGAAGGTGGATTGTGCTCATGTTTTGGGGTACTCTTACTTGGAGCATCGCCACTGCCGCCTGTAAGAAGACATCACCTTGTCCAAAGATGAAACTTTAACTATGACGCACATCCCAGGTTTTAAAAAAGCAAACAAAAAAAGCTTAGGTCCACCAAACTCTTTTCCAGTTCTAGCTGCTTCTGCCCGAGGAAAAGAGCTCCCACTTTTGAGGACTGATATCACTGAAAACCAGTCTACTGAAAATAAGGGGACATCGCCTAGTTTCTGTAAGCCTTGGTGGAAGAATCTGCAAATCTGCCAGTGACCCTCGGAGTTGCCTTATTAATAATAGGAAAAAGAAGAGAGCCTTGTCCCACAGGAGTCTGTCTGCCCATGGAGGCGAGCCGAGCTGCCAAACCCTGGGTGAGGATCAATGAGGAGGAGCCCATGAGGAGCTGAGGAAATGAGTTAGAGTGACAGGACGACCCATCAAATGCTCAGGGACCACCAGTCTCTCTACTCTAGTGCCAAGCCAAGTCCACACAGAGGAGAGTCTGTTCCCAACTTGCCAGTCATATGGTTTTGTGTTTTGTATTGCTAGGAAATTCTTTTTTTTTGGGTAATCTTTTTATTAACTTTGCTCAAGGTCTCATACATTATACAGCAGTGTTCAAATTCCTCGCAAACAGTCAGCATTACATTGCACATTTGAGGACCGACTGGGCAGCAAAATGGGCCAGCTACAACTGTCCCGCCTCTCCCTCCCACCCCTCATAGCTCGATACTTGCGCCATGGACCCCACACACTCTTCCATTTCTTAACACAACCTCTGGACTTACAGATTGTTTCTTCCGCCCTCTAACACCAATCCAGGTCCCTGAGCCATTGTATTGCTAGGAAATTCTTGTGGTTTCCCTGGTGCTTCAGGCTATAAAAGGAAGTAATGAAAAAAGAAGCAAAGAAAACATATGTTTTTAAAACAGACCAGTTCATGAATTTGGCAGAACTTAAGTAGGTGTGGTTCTGAGCTGATGACGAAAGGAAGAGCATTCCAGGTTTGTGCAGTAATCATAGAGAAGGCCCACACTCCAAGGCAAGCTTAAGGAAACTTTGGAATATAGACCAAGTAAAGATTGGAAGAGTGCAGTGGTCTGAAAGGGTAGTACTTAGTAAACAGTGAGGCTGTATAGTCCTTGTGTGTGGGTGTGTGGACTGGCTTGCGGCAGAAACAGTTTCTTAAATTGGCATGTCTTTTGAATGGGGAGCCAGTGGAGTGTCTCGGTATGCCCAGAAACACTTGAAATGTAGAAAACATTCAATACTACTATATAGGCTGCACTCTTCTCCATGTGCATTTTCCTACTCTCAATCAAAAGAGCTCTTGGACTTTTCTTTCCAGTGCTAGGTTTCTGTGTTGTGTTTAGTGACTGCTTTGGTTATAAATGTGAAAACCATGGGTGAACAATAGAAAGCTAAGATATTAAATCACTGATGTCTATACTGTGCCTAAAAAATCACCCTGACACTATTTGCAAACAAAGATTTATAATTCTCCTCCAGGGAATCCTTATCAATAGCTCATGGCTAGGCCATCCAGTGCTGTCATTATCATTCTCATCGTGGACTGGTGGAACATGATCAGAACTCTTGGTATGAGAGGAACTGGGAGAAATACATAAAGAAATGTATTTGACCAATCAATCAAAAGGGCATTCCATTTGACCCTGGCTGGTAGAATATGGATTCATAATCTTGACATTTTAGTTCCTTGTGTCTACAAACAAATCTACTTGTGGACAACCCCAGTCTAGAAATATTTCTTGCAAGACTTTGTTGTTCAGAACCCAATCGTGGGGCTCTTGAAATGCTCAGCTGAGTGTATCTGTTTGTTCATCCTGAATTCTTAGATGGTGGATAGCTGTTATTGTCAAGTTTCTCATTATTAACCATTTCCATATGGCTTGGGATTTGAGGGATAGTGGTCTCGAGTGAGTTTTTCGCTGCTTGTTCAGGTAATACATTATTATATTGTCTGATTGAGAAAAGACTTCAAAGCCAGATGAACAGCCCTTAATTATAGAAGGTTGATATGGAAGGTATTTTCCTTGTCTCGCCATATTCCTTGAATCCTGTGAGCTCCTTATCTTTGGAGAGAAGCACCTGTGGCTAGAGTTTAAAATGAGAGATTGTTGCATCCTTCTTTCCCTCCTCTTTGTCCTTTCTAAGTGTCTTGTTCTCTGCTGCTCAGCCAGTCTCTGTGATGTCATGTACTGTTCTATCTGTGTAAGTTGATGTGGATTTGTCAGTTACCTTGGAGGCTGAGCAGCAGGGCAGCTGCTCCCGGTCGAGTCTTTACTGGATCTTTAACTGGATTACTACCCTATCTATATGCTGTACCTAATTATTTGATTACCAAGAATAAACATACATCTGGACACAGCAACGGAAGAGTCGTCATTATTTTACGAAACCTTACACTGGCGACGAATAGAGAAACGGAACTACGCGTAACAAAACTACTTAGGATACTAAGAGGAACTGAATTGAGCCCTATGCACAACGCCTTGAATGCCCCACCGGTGTCTACATCAGACAGCCTACAGAAGTAAGTTTGGGCGTTACATCTGGTCTGCTTAAATTCCGCCATTACTTAAAATGTGCAACTTGATGTTTGAAACTGTAATCAGACCTGTTAAATAAACCAGTGTTTGACAGTGCAACTGAGGAGATCGGTCTGTCAACTGAATGGCAGTTGATTTGTAATTAATCCCTGCGTGCTTCTATTGCGTTGGTGCAGCCTCTGTTGTGAATCTGATAAAAGCACAGCAGCAAGAGCTAGCTAGGGCAAAGGAGAATCTGAAAGATTTTTTCTTAACAGAGGAAATTGCAGGGAGTAAGGCTTACCAACAAAAGCTTTATGAGGAGAGTCAGCAGATTGGGATCTTTCTGGCTTGGTCCACGAAATCACAAAAAGCTGCACAACTAATCACTCAACTTAAAAATCCAGCAACAGGTCTGTTAGAAGATGATAAGCAGGCTATTGGTGCGGTGTTCTGCGCACATTTTTACCATATCTATGGAGAAACGCAGGGGGTAGACGAGGCAGATTATGGCAGATGTTTTCATTCATTGGAACTACCTTTGCTATCCCATCAGCTCTCAGAGGTATTGATCTCTCAAATAGGTATCTCTGAAGCACAAGTAGTATTAAAAAGTATGACTAATGCCAAGGCTAGTGGGGCAGAAGGGATTCCTGTAGAAAATTATAAGGTATTTCAGGATCAACTACTTCCCTTTTTAGTAAAACTGCTTAAAGAAATTATGGATGGTATAGATATTCCCCAATGTTTTAAGGAATCTGTAGTAATAGTTTTTCTCAAAAAGGAGAAGGATCCTTCGGATCCAAGTTCTTATCATCCTATCAGTCTGTTAAACACAGATTATAAATTTCTTATGAAAATATGGGCAGAAAGGATAGCTCCCTGTGCACAACAGGTGGTCCATAGTGATCAAAATGGTTTTATTCCTGGACGTTTGATGGCATCGAATATATATTTTTTAATGCAAGCCATTGAATATTTTTCTATTAATCAGACTGATGCGGTGATTATGATGATGGATGCTGAAAAGGGGTTTGATTCGGTAGACTGGAGTGCTTTATTTTTTATTTTACAGAAGTTTGGTTTTCCACAACAATTTATACAGATTTTAACAAAAATGTATAGAGGTGCAGAAGCTACAATTGTGATTAACGGTTTAGTAAACGGTAAGGTTACTATCAAACGTGGCACCCGCCAGGGGTGCCCGTTGTCCCCTCTCCTATTTTTATTGTTCATTAAACCCCAAGCTGAGAAGATACAGAAAAGCATAATGATCGTGCCTCCCATTGAGGGTATGGCAAAAATTAAGCTTTATGCAGATGATATCATTCTATATCTGAAAGCAGGGGCAGATAATCTACAGAATGTGTTGGATGAAATTCAAAACTTTACGCAAGTTGGAGGATATAAAGTTAACCAGGCAAAAAACGAAATTTTTGCATTTAATACGACTCCTTTGGATTTTCCACCTGCCATCCATCTTAAACCTCCGCATGCAATCAGATATTTGGGGATACATGTAACTAATGATTTCGGGCAATTATTTTTTTGGAATTATACTAGATTGCTCACGAAATTCAAAAAGCTATTTGATAACTGGTCTCTGCTTCAACTGTCCTTAGTTGGGAGGATCTCAATGGTTAAAATGACTGTGCTTCCACTGTTTTTGTTTCTATTTATTAATCTGCCCATGAAATACCCAAATCATTATTTTATGGAGCTGGATCAATTAATAAGGAACTTTGTTTGGAATAATAAACAACCCAGGGTTAAGTTCTCTATATTGCAACTTGATGTAACTTCAAGAGGACTAGCACTCCCACATTTTTTAACATATTATCAGGCTTCCTTACTTAATTTATTTTCCCAATTGGGTAAGGAAAATTCTGTTTTCGCTAAAAAAAATTGATACGTATGTTGCATGAAAGCGCCATTGGACTCCCCGTGTTCCTACGTTTGGCAAAACTCCCCCAAAAAACGCGATATAAGATTATCTTCACACTGGCCGAAAGAATGCAGTTATTTTTTAAATCACGAGATGTCCCTTTATTTCACGCTTATACCTCTATACAGGATGGGGTAGTAGGAGGTCTTAAACTCTCCAGAGGGCTTTTTCAGGACTGGCAAGAACTGGGTTATTTCTAGCTTGGGGATTTCTATAATCATGATTCTTTAATTAATTGGGAAATGGTTTATTTGCAGCTCTACACCGAACACAGCTCTCGCCCTGAGCTTTGTACAAATAACCAATTTTCTTAAAATGAATTACTCAATGCTAGGTGAGACGGCACGGACAATTGTTTAGCAGATAGTGAATAAAATGGTAGGGGTTGGCTGTTGGTATCAGATACTTCATCAAAAAGCTAATTCGGAAGAGATTCTGATAAAAGAGCTACAAAAAATTCATTCGGAGACAAGCTCTAAGTTCAATTCCAGAGAGTGGAAACAGCTTAGTGATCTAGCAAATAAAGCACTCAGAGGTGCCAATTTTAAAAGAATTAATTTTTTATCCAGATGGTTACAATATTTCACACACCTGAAATTGTCTAAAATGTTTCAAACTTGCCCGAATAAATGCTTTCGCTGTAATAAAGAGGGTGAAGGGGGTTGGTCACATATATTTTTCAAATGCAATGATTTACAATATTTCTGGAAGAGGGTTTTTGCGGAAATTTCTCTGATTCTTACTTTGGAAGTCAGACCGTCAGCCATGCTGGTGTTATTTTGTTCTTCAGGAGAAGTGAAATGTTTCACAAAAAATCAGCAACATCTTCTATTAATTGCTATCGCAGTTGCGAGATCACTTGTTCTGCAAAACTGGAGAACCAGTCTACAACCTAGCATTGAACATTGGTTTAATAAAATGACCAGGACGTGTAGACTAGAAGAGGCCTATGCCAAACGTATAGGAGCTGTTGTAAGATTTAGGGGTATATGTCGCGTGTTGATTCCCGGAGGGCGTCGGGAGCTGCGTGTCGCGCTGTGCCCGCCTACAGGAGGAGACGTCAGATCAGTGGTTCGGGTGACCCCAGGACCCGCGCTGCAGAGACGATTGCCTTACCGGGTCTCTGGCAGTGTGTCGCCCGGGGACCGGTCGGCATCCGGAGAGAGCGGCAGTGGTGCAGAGAACTGTGGTGTGGCCTGGCTTCCGGGCTCTATGTGCTTCTCGACGGCTGGCAGTGAGGGGGAGCTCAGCGGCACGGTCACTGGGGTGGCTGCGGGGGTTCTCCCCCCAACCCCCCGACGGGAGAGGTGGAGGCCTAGCTATTATTTACAAAGAACAGTATCAATGCCGTTCCATCCCGGAAATCATTCCCGACTGTGAGAGTCTTGCTATTAGTATTAATTTTTCCCCGAAAAACTGCCTCTCTGGTTCTCTCATTTACTGTCCCCCAGGTCCCCTTAACAACTTTCACCTGCTTCTCCCTCAGACTGTTGCAGATCGCGTTAGTACCGCGTCCAACTTCATCTTGCTAGGTGACCTTAACCTTCACTTTGACTCGGTATCGGAGCAGGTAGTCTCCACATTGGTAGACGACCTAGCCGCAATACAACTTACCCAACACGTCAAAACCCACACCCACGTCAAGGGTCACTTACTGGACCCGGTCTTTAGCAACTGCTCAAACTTCACAGTCGACTTACATTCCCCGCTCCCCTGGACAGATCATTTTCTGGTACCCTTCACATGGACCACATCTAAGCCGTTGCCGGGAGGACTAACAACTAAATCCATCCGAGCCTGGTCCCGTCTCTCAATCACCGACTGGTCCCTGGAGCTCGCCTCCTATCAACCTCTTCATAATAAGGACCCAGGCCTAGCCAACCAGGCCTATGCTGACTGGATCTCGCAAACTCTCGATAAAACCCTCCCTAAAAACAAAATCATGCTGAAATGCTCCCTCAAAACGGCTCCGTGGTATACGGAGTCTCTTAGGGACAAGAAACGCCAGTGTAGGAAATACGAAAGACGCTGGCGTTTAGACTATTCTCTAGGTAGCAAAATCAGTTATGGAGAGTCAGTCAACGAATACAAAGCGGAAGTCAAACTCGCCCAGGCCACTTATTTCTCCAACAAAATCCTCTTAGCCAAATCGAAACCCAGAGAAATCTTCCAGATTGTAAAAATACTAACCAAACCCCCCTCTAGTCTGCATGATACACAATCTTCAACCCACTGTAATGATGTAGCCGAGTTCTTTCATCAAAAAATCAATAACATTTATTCCACCTTTCTTCCCAGTAATATCCCCTCCCCAACTCAGTCTAAAGCAGTCTTAACCATTTCACCCCCTCAGCCTCATTTCATTCTGGACCATTTCCCTCTCCTGGATCTTCTCACTCTGGAAGCCATAGCCCGGAAAGTAAAAACTGGTTCCCCAGAAGATCCAGCCCCCCCAGACATTCTCATGTCCGCATCTTCAATCACTCTGCCAATCATCAGAGATGTACTAAACGCTTCGATCATATCTGGCTTAGTTCCCCTTCCATGGAAACAAGCCATGGTTCGTGCATTATTAAAAAAGCCTAACCTCGACCCGTCAGATCTCAGCAATTATCGGCCTATCTCCCTGCTCCCGTGGGTGAGCAAAATATTAGAAAAACACGTCAACTGTCACTTGGTAAATTTTTGGGAAAATGCCCAATTGTTAGACGCCACCCAGACGGGCTTCAGACCTAAACATGGGACTGAGACCGCCCTCCTCATGGTCACGGAGGAATCCAGAAAAATCCTGGACCGGGGAGGATCAGTGGCAGTGATCCTCCTCGACCTCAGTGCAGCCTTCGACACGGTCAGCCATAACACCTTGTTACACCGTCTGTCCAGCGTCGGAGTTAAGAACAAAGCCTGGCTTTGGTTCAAATCCTTTCTGGAGGATAGATCCTTCCGGGTCTTTGACGGCGAGGCCGTCTCTACCAGCAGACCTCTGGGATGTGGAGTCCCTCAGGGCTCCTCCCTAAGTCCTGCCCTTTTCAACATCTATATGAGGCAACTGGCTGATGTCGTCCGCCCATTTGGGATTAAGATCATCTCCTACGCGGACGACACACAGCTGGTGGTCTCACTGGCACAGGGAGGCAATCCCCCGGTGTCAGGCGGACTTAGAGATTGCCTAACTGAAGTAAAAAACTGGATGTCCTTATCTTCTCTTAAACTGAATGGGGACAAAACGGAGCTGATGCTCCTGGGCCCCTCCGATCCCCTTCTTTTTAATCGCCTGTGGCCCTCCGACCTAGGCCCCCCCTCCAGCACCTAAAGACAACATCAAAAGCCTTGGGGTATGGTTGGATAGTTCCCTTTCATTTAAGACCCAAGCCACCAAGCTCTCGGCAACCTGCTTTGGCCTCCTCAAAATGCTTTTAAAAATCCTGCCTCTCCTCCCAATGGAAGCCAAACAGGTAGTCATTCAGGGTCTGATACAGTCCCGCCTGGATTTTAACAATGTGTTATACCTTGGCGCCCCAGATTACACCCTACGCAGACTTCAGATAGTGCAGAACTGCGCGGCCCGCCTACTACTTGAACTCCCTCGCAGTCATTCTGTGAGGGCCGGTCTGGTCAAACTGCACTGGCTGCCTATTCGGCAAAGAATTTATTTTAAAGCCATGTGCATTGCTCATCAGTCCTTCTGGGACACAGGCCCCATGATCACTCGCGATCTAGTTACCCATTACACACCCACCAGAAACCTCCGCTCCAGTCAAACCTTTCTGGCAACACCCTTCAGAATAAAAAAGACCAGATCAGGCGGCAGGTCGTTCACATACAACGCTGTAAAATTCTGGAATGCTCTTCCTTTGCATCTCAGAGCTAACTCCGACCTCTCGTCCTTCCGTAAAAAGCTGAAGACCTTCCTTTTCAACCATTCCTACTAGTCTTTCCCAGCCTCCTCATTAGGTTCCTTCTAATATCATCTAGCGCTTGGACGCCCCTGGGCAGCAATTCGCGCTTTATAAATGCACATCTATTCTATTCTATTCTATTCCTTGTCCCCTCTCCATCGGCTTGGGGTGCGGCAAGGCCACGAGGTGGCCACCTGTGAGGGCGGCAGCATGGGCATCCGCAGCAGTGGCCTGCAGAGTCTTGACCCCCGCCTGCGTGGATGAAGTTGGACCCGGGTGGCCCAGGACATTTTGCGGGCCGGAGTCGGCTGCCCCGTTTTGGACCTGAGACGCGGCCTAGGCGGGGCAGTGGACGACGACATGGCGGCCGGACTGGGCCGCGGAGGTGAGGAGAGAGGGGGTGTGATGAGTGTGGCAGTCGGGGGGGGCAGTCATTTGACGGAGGTGCAGAACAGGCTTGCCGCGGCGACCCCCGTCACACACAAGGCTTTTGGACCTTATCTACGGACACTGTACCCATTGTGTGGGGTCCCGGGGTTTCGGACCCCTGGGGGGGAACTCATTGGGCCTTGTGTCGCCACGCTTGCAATTAGCCCAGCCGTATTCAGACTTGCGGGAGGACACCAGGGGCAGCCATGACGAGAGACAAGGGCAGTGGGTCTACTAGACATGGCCCTATTGATAAATTCACCGGTCCGGGAGCGGCGGCTGGTGCTGCCGGGGGTCCGTCAGAGGCCATCCCGGACAACGCGGCCCTCATGGCAGCCATCACCCAATCCAGGGACATGCTTGATGCAAAAATCGGGGCGGTTAGGTCAGATGTCACGCTGCTGTGACAAGATCTACGCAACGCTGTGTCTCGCATCACAGAAGCTGAGACCCGGATCTCTGGAGTGGAGGACGATATCACCATACTGAAGCAAAAAATGGCGAGCATGGAAATGATCCAGAAGTGATTGGCGCTCCGTGTGGAGGATACAGAAGGGCGGGCCCGACGAAACAACCTGAGATTCGTGGGTTTTACGGAGGGCTGTGAGGCAGGCAACATGGAACGCTTCCTTACACAGTGGTTGGAAAGTTAGCTCCCGACGGACGCTATGTCACGATGCTTCGTCTTGGAGCGGGCTCACCGGGCACTTATGCAGAAACCGCCACCAGGGGCTCGCCCACGGCCAGTAATAGCAAAGCTCCTGAACTATCTGGACCGTGATGCCATCTTGAAACCGGCCCAGGCCAAGGAACCTCTGCTGTATGAAAATGTGAGCATCTTAATATTTCCCGATTATACACGACTAGTACAGCAACAGCGCCAATCGTTCATGGGTGCGAAGGTCCGACTGAGAGACCTTAAACTCCTGCATGCCCTTTTGTTCCCTCCTCGTCTATGGGTGGTGTACCAATCCCGCACACACTTCTTCGACACCCCGGAGGAGGTCTTTAGGTGGACTGATGAAACGGTGCGGGTGAGGGTGCACACGCCGCCCGGCAGCGAGTCGGACTCCTCCTCCGGAGAGGTGGCCCAGAAGGGTCCCAAGGGACAGCGACAGAGGGGTGCTAGGCGGTCACGATCCCGGAGGCGCTCCTTGTCTGGTGGAGTCTCTGCTGGGGGGGGGGGGGCCCTGCGCATGGACGCCGAACTTGGGAACCTTGATGCTTGGGGCTGGCTTAGCGCTGGGGTAGTCTCTTTTGTTCATCATGTTCTTTGATATATAATTGTCAGGGGAATCACAGTGTGGGCTGGTTCTCTGCCGGTCTCGTGCTGTTCGAGACCCCGCCCGAGGAACATGGGCTGTAAGCTGGGGATCCATTGGATGGGGCAGTGCCTATTCCCCGGTTGGGGTTCGGGTACTCGCCCCGCCGCGACAGATGCTTCAGCCTTTTTGAGGTATGGGGTGGGGGGTTTGTTGGGGGGTTGTTGTTTTAGGTTTCGCGTCGCACTTCCACTCTGGGTTCCCTCCCCTATGGCTAGCATGTCTTCAAGGGATCCGGGAGCCCCGGGTACTCTCTGTATTATAAGCTGGAATGTGCGAGGGGCCCTGGACAAAATTAAGCGGGGAGCAATATTGCATCAGGCTAAGAGGGCTAGAGCCGATATCCTCATGTTGCAGGAAACACACCTCATGGGAACGAAGACACCCTGCTTACAGCGATATGGATATCAACAAATCTTCCATGCAGGATTTGCGAGGGGCTTAAGAGGGGTGGCAATTTTGGTTCATCGTAGGGTCCCGTATATACATGCGCAGCAGTGGATTGACACTCAGGGACGGTATCTATTTATTCGGGGCACGATTGGAGAGGTCCCCTTGGTTTTAGGCTGTGTGTATGCCCCCCACCCCCTTGCAGTGGTCTCTTGTAGAGAAGCTACTGGTCCTTTGGGCAGATATACCTGATGTGCTCTCTGTAGTGGGCGGGGACTGGAACAACGTTATGGATTTGGCCAGAGACAGGAGTGGGGGGAGGGTGGCTTGGGGAGGGGTTGTCCCACGAAATTAAACTCACTGGTGACTAGCCTTGACTGGATCGATGCCTGGCGGCGGGCTCACGGAGACAGGCGGGAGTATACATACCTCTCGGCGGTTCACAAAACTTTCTCAAGGCTCGACCACATCTTTATTCCCCGGACGAGGGCTGGTTGAGTGGCGCTGACTGAGATCCTGCCCCGTGGCCTTTCCGATCACTCCCCAGTGTCCCTTGAGTTGTATATGGGCCGGGGGCGACAATCCTTTCGGTGGCACCTGTGAGAAGTTGGCCTGATGTATGATGTCACTAGTTCTAGTGTACACCTTATATCAGTCCAAATACCCTTATGGTGATTGGTTGTAAAGTCAACCTTATAGACCAGCTATCCTAGTGGTAGCATGGACAAGAGCAGTCTTAGGCTAAACTCTGAATGGCATGTGAAGCCAGCTGTGATACCATATATAATCCCTTGAATACCAAATGAAAGGACACCACAACAGATATATATATAAAATAAAGTGTATTTATTCTAGTCAAACCCTCAGCACTCTTTATGAGATTAGAGGTAAGTACAACACAGTCTTATTTAAGCATACATTAAGTCACACAGGTAAGTATTACAGTTAGGCCCTAGGGGCCACGCAAACCATATACTAAGTAAGTGGTATAAGGACCACTGTCACGGAAATAGGATAGGCCTAGGCCTAGGGAATCGCTGGGGCTACACTACACTAGCAACAGTTAGGAAGTGGGAGGCCCACGGGATTCAGGTGCAGAGTGGAAACACTCATGCGTAATGCGTAAAAGTCGATAAAATTACTAGCAGTTAGAAATTAACAGTTTAAGGACACTTCTGAAGCAGCTAGAGAGTCGAGACTCGGAAACTAGACCCTAGGATAGTCACTACCCATGTGAGCACCGAAGTACCCAAGTTACCTAGGCCACAGGCTGCGGGTGCATAGGTGTGAACTTGCGTCGGGTTTCGTCGTGGACTTCTATGGATGCCTGAAGGAAAGTTGCTGACAGGCAGTCAGTGAAGAGTGTCCGGTGGATCCCAAGGCTGGGATCAAGAAGAGAGGAGACCTGCAAGCAGAAGGGACAGAGTCAAGGTCACTAGCCAGTGACCACGTGGAACCAGGAAGGAACCAGGCGATGTTGTGAAGATTGCAGGTGAAGGTGAAGCTTGTCGCTGCAGCCACAAGGACCAGGGAACGTCGAGGACGACCAGGACCAGGAGGCGAGCTGTCCCACGAAGGCTCTTGCTGTCGGCGGCGTCGAAGTTGGACTAGGACTCACCAAGCCTTGGCAAGCGGAACCCACGAAGAACGGAGGACTTGCTTCTGGTGCAGACCAGGAAGGTCTGGGGTGCTTCTCTTTTTCAAAGAAGCAGGAGCCAGTCTGGAGGAGCCAAACCAGCGGTGAAGATTTCAGGATGCGTCGTCACAAAGGCCACTAGCCAGCGGGCAAGCAACCGGACAGACGCGGCAAGCAGGAAAATGCAGAAGGGCCCCACGCAGGACTCGTGGAGTGTGGGGGGCTGATCTTCGGTGCAGATGGTGCTTGGGGTTGGGGCTTCTCAATCCCTGGTGCACAACTTCGAGGGTGCCTCAGAAGCTGCGCTTGAAGATACTAGCCACTTTTCCCAGGTAGCCGGTCCCACGTCTCTCGTCGCCTCCACGGATCTCAGCTCGGCTGTGGATGTGGATCAGGGTCGGAGAAGTCTGGAAGTCAAGGCTCTGGTCGGGCTCTGCAGTCGGTCCCTCGTAGAACTTTAGCAAAGCAAAGGGTAGTCTCTTGATGGTGCCTGTTTGCACAGGGTAGCCGCTCCTTGGCCACAAGGGAGATTCTTCAGTCTTCTTCTTTCGTCGAATGTCGAAGGTCCAGAGTTTCTGTTCAAGTTGCAGGTTCAGGATAATCTAAAGTCTTGAGGCCCAACTCCCACTCTTATACTGATCTGGGGGGCCGGGTTACCTGCTAGGTCACGCCTTATGGGTGGGACCTGGGAGGGGGGTGGTTACACCCCCTTCCCTTTGTCCAGTTTCGCGCCAGGACTGGGGCTGGAGTGCCCCAGCACCGGTTTGAACTGGACTATGCATGGGACACCTTCCCCAAGCAGGAAACCTATTGTCCAAGCCTCCCTTGCCGGGATCACTCCCAGCAGCAGGAGGTCAGACTTGTGTCTGTGGCAGCAGCATCCATTTTGTGATGCTGAGGCTTTGGTTAGAGTTAAACAGCAAAGTAGGATTTTAACATGTCTCTCCCTCTAGAAGGGAGGAATAATATCCTCATCACCAGAAACGGTATGGGGGTATTATTCCAAAGTGTTAGACACCTTACACGACATGTTTTGATACAGCCAAACCATAGTTACCATAACCGTTTAAGATTATAAGGCACTCTAAGAGTATATGGTAGGCTATATCATAGAACAGCTATAAGGACATGGTTCCGAAAGCTGCAGACAGGCTCAGCTCATGCTAGAGCACCATCTCACATGTTACCAAGCACTCTGCCTCCAGGATTGTTAAGGCCTGCCATAGGAGTGACTGATAGGTACACATGTGTCTATATACAAGGGTAGATATAGGCATACTATATCTAAGCCAGGGGTGATTACACGACCTTGCCCCAGCTGAGTGATCAGCCAGTTGTGTCTGATTGGAAGGCCAGACCAGGGGTGGCATAATACATGCTGCAGCCCCTGGGAGGCCTAGGGTACACCTATGCCCTGGGTACCTAGGGTACACTGTACAGGGTCCAATAAGGTGATCCTTACCAATTGGGAATGTACCTAGGGTACATGGAGTCCATTTTAAAGAGAGAGCAGACAGCCTGAGACCCTGAATGGCAGGATCTCAGGCCAACTAAGTCGAAAAACCAGCTAGACACTAGGCAAAAAGTTGGGGGTAACCATAGTCAGATATCCACCTTCCTACACAACCCCCCCCCCCCCCCCCCCCAAACGAAAGGAGATAAGGCTGGCCTTGACAAGGTAAGCCTCTGTGAGAAGTTGGCCTGATGTATGATGTCACTAGTTATAGTGTACACCTTATATCAGTCCAAATACCCTTATGGTGATTGGTTGTAAAGTCAACCTTATAGACCAGCTATCCTAGTGGTAGCATGGACAAGAGCAGTCTTAGGCTAAACTCTGAATGGCATGTGAAGCCAGCTGTGATACCATATATAATCCCTTGAATACCAAATGAAAGGACACCACAACAGATATATATATAAAATAAAGTGTATTTATTCTAAGCAAACCCTCAGCACTCTTTATGAGTTTAGAGGTAAGCACAACACAGTCTTATTAATGCATACAGTAAGTCACACAGGTAAGTAATACAGTTAGGCCCTAGGGGCCACGCAAACCATATACTAAATAAGTGGTATAAGAACCACTGTCACGGAAATAGAATAGGCCTAGGCCTAGGGAATCGCTGGGGCTACACTACACTAGCGTGAGTTAGGAAGTGGGAGGCCCACGGGATTCGTGTGCAGCGTGGAAACACTCACGCGTAATGCGTAAAAGTCAATAGCAATGTTACAATTTAGAAATAGATAGATTTAGGACACTTCCGGAGTAGCTAGGAAGTTGAGACTTGAAAACTAGACACTAGGATAGTCACTATCCTGATGAGCACCGGAGTACCCAAGTTACCTAGCCCACAGGCTGCGGGTGCATAGGGGTGAAGATGCGTCGTTTTCGTCGTCGACTCCTATGGATGCCTGAAGAAAGATGCTGACAGGCAGTCAGGGGAGAGTGTCCGGTGGATCCCAAGGCTGGGATCAAGAAGAGAAGAAACCTGCAAGCAGAGGGGACAGAGTCAAGGTCACTAGCCAGTGACCACGTGGAACCAGGAAGGAACCAGGCGATGTCGTGAAGAGTTGCAGGTGAAGGTGAAGCTTGTCGCTGCAGCCAGGAGGACCAGGAAGCGTCGAGGACGACCAGGACCAGGAGGCGAGCTGTCCCACGAAGGCTCTTGCTGTCGGCGGCGTCGAAGTTGGACTAGGACTCACCAAGCCTTGGCAAGCGGAACCCACGAAGAACAAGGGACTTGCTTCTGGTGCAGACCAGGAAGGTCTGGGGTGCTTCTTCTTTGCAGAGAAGCGGGAGCCAGTCTGGAGGAGCCAAACCAGCGCAGAAGATTTCAGGGAGCGTCGTCACAGAGGCCACTAGCCAGCGGGCAAGCAACCGGACAGACGCGGCAAGCAGGAAAATGCTGAAGGGCCCCACGCAGGACTCGTGGAGTGTGGGGGGCTGGTCTTCGGTGCAGATGGTGCTTGGGGTTGGGGCTTCTCAATCCCCGGTGCACAACTTCGAGGGTACCTCAGAAGCTGCGCTGTAAGTTACTAGCCACTTTTCCCAGGTAGCCGGTCCCACGTCGCTCGTCGCCGCCACGGATCTCAGCTCTGCTGCAGATGTGGATGAGGGTCGGAGAAGTCTGGAAATCAAGGCTCTGGTCGGGCTCTGCAGTCGGTTCCTCGTCGAACGTTTCACAAAGCAAAGGGTAGTCTCTTGATGGTGCCTGTTTGCACAGGGTAGCCACTCCTTGGCTACAAGGGAGATTCTTCAGTCTTCTTCTTTCGTCGAATGTCGAAGGTCCAGAGTTTCTGTTCAGTTTTGCAGGTTCAGGATAATCTAAAGTCTTGAGGCCCAACTCCCACTCTTATACTAATCTGGGGGGCTGGGATACCTGCTAGGTCACGCCTTATGGGTGGGACCTGGGAGGGGGTGGTTACACCAACTTCCCTTTGTCCAGTTTCGCGCCAGAGCTGGGGCTGGAGTGCCCCAGCGCCGGTTTGAACTGGACTATGCAAGGAACACCTTGTGTGCCCCAGGCATGTCTCCTTCCTTTCAGCCCACCCTGCCCCAATGCACTAAAGGCTGTCTGGGGAGGTGCTAGCACCTCCCCAAGCAGGAAACCTATTGTCCAGGCCTCCCTGGCTGGGATCACTCCCAGCAGCAGGAGGTCAGACTTGTGTCTGTGGCAGCAGCATCCATTTTGTGATGCTGAGGCTTTGGTTAGAGATAAACAGCAAAGTAGGATTTTAACATGTCTCTCCCTCTAGAAGGGAGGAATAATATCCTCATCACCAGAAATGGTATGGGGGTATTATTCCAAAGTGTTAGACACCTTACACGACATGTTTTGATAAAGCCAAACCATAGTTACCATAACCGTTTAAGATTATAAGGCACTTTAAGAGTATATGGTAGGCTATATCATAGAACAGCTATAAGGACATGGTTCCGAAAGCTGCAGACAGGCTCAGCTCATGCTAGAGCACCATCTCACATGTTACCAAGCACTCTGCCTCCAGGATTGTTAAGGCCTGCCATAGGAGTGACTGATAGGTACACATGTGTCTATATATAAGGTAGGTATAGGAATACTACACCTAAGCAAGGGGTGATTACACGACCTTGCCCCAGCTGAGTGATCAGCCAGTTGTGTCTGATTGGAAGGCCAGACCAGGGGTGGCATAATACATGCTGCAGCCCCTGGGAGGCCTAGGGTACACCTATGCCCTGGGTACCTAGGGTACACTGTACAGGGTCCAATAAGGTGATCCTTACCAATTGGTTATGTACCTAGGGTACATGGAGTCCATTTTACAGAGAGAGCAGACAGCCTGAGACCCTGAATGGCAGGATCTCAGGCCAACTAAGTCGAAAAACCAGCTAGACACTAGGCAAAAAGTTGGGGGTAACCATAGTCAGATATCCACCTTCCTACACAACCCCCCCCCAAACGAAAGGAGATAAGGCTGGCCTTGACAAGGTAAGCCTCTATTGCCTGAGTGGCCATATAAGGAAGAACCAGCCCTGGCATGGTTACCCCCTGTCTCATGGTCCACTAAGCAATCCCTCATCCTAAAGATATCATAGGGTCTCCACCATAGGGAATCTCTACCTTTGGTGTGTCTTTGCAAAGTAAAAGGCTGGTGTTGAGATGGAGTACTGAAGTGAGTGTCCCCAAAGTGAGGCCTCAGCTTCCTCCAATCATCCTCCACCATGGATGCCTTTCTTTCTCTAACTGAGTTGCACTGTGCTCTCAGGGTCAGCCTCTGGCTACCTAAAGCTGGAGGCTGGGTCCCTTTTGTGGGCTTACTGGAGGGACAGGTCAGGTTTGGGGCCCTAAGGTCCCATGTTTGCCTGTGCCCAACAGAATCCCTCTGGGGGAGGTCCCTAACTACCTGTAAAGGAGATCCCTCAGGAATGTTTTTAACCATCACCTGGCTAGGGCTACTAGCCAGGCAATCCTCATTCTTTTGATGGGGGGGTTCTTGTGGACAGGGGCCCTCCTGGGGTCCACTGGCCTCCCTGACCTCTGCAGCCCTGGGCTGACTGAGGCAGGGTAGAGAGAGGCAGGCTACCTGCACCAGACTGGGTCCCACCTTGGAAGGGGCCACTGACATCAGAGGCTCTGCCAGGCCAGGCCTGGCTACCTCTGGGGCAGTTCCTTCACAAGGGGTGAGGTCAGATCCCTGAGGAGGCTGACCTCTTCCTAATGTCTGGGGAGAGGGAGACTTTTCTTCCTCCCCACTACTCTCTGTTTGTGTGGAGTGATCCATAGTTTCAGGCTTCACTACACCTATATCAGTCTGAGTGTGGGCTGAGACCATTACAGCCTTGCCAACCTTTTCAGGAAGGCACTCAGTTTGTGTTTGAGCTGTGACTGTCACAGCTCTGCCAATTTCTACAGGGAAGTCTGTCTGTGCCTGGGCTGTGGCTACCACTGCCCTTCCAACCTTTTCAGGGAGGAAAGCTACTTGGACAGGGGTTGTGACTGGCACAACCCCACTACCCTTTTTGGAAAGGCCTACCATTTTAGAATGGGTGTCTTGTTCAACTCCAGCCCAAGCTGAGAGTTCTAAGTCATTCCCCAGCAAGCAGTCCACAGGCAAGGTTGGAGACACTGCCACCCTTTTAGGGCCAGTGACACCTCCCCAGCTGAGACATACCTCTGCCATGGGATGACTGTTCTGTTTGCCATCAATGTTAGTTACCTGGTATGAGAAACCAGGCAAAAGCTGCTCAGAGGGAACTAGCCTATGGGCCACCATAGTGATGCTAGCTCCAGTGTCTCTGTAGGCCTCAGCTTTTCTACCATTGATGTAGGGTTCCTGTCTGTACCTACCCAAAGTGTTGGGACAGGCAGTGAAGTTGGCAAACCCCATGCCACCATCACAGACAAGAGTAGCTGCTGCAGGGGAATTGGCTAAGCCAGGATCCCCCTGTGTTCCCCAAGAAAACCCAACCAAATTTTTGGGGGCACTCCCACCACCTGGGGGATTACTGCTGACAGTAATAGGTGGTGTGACAGGAGTAGTTGGAGGAACAGTTTTGTTTTTAGCCTGTGGACAACTGCTGTCAGTCTTCCAATGCCCAGGTGTTTTACACACATGGCAGTAAGGCTTTTTAACTGTGGTAGAGGAGGGAGCTTGGGACCCACCACCCTGTGTGGAGTTTTGGGGCCCTGAGGAAGATTTCTCTTTTGCTTTATCCCCACCCTTCTCTTGAGGCTTGGTGGTATCTTTCTTTTGGTCACCACCCTGATTTTTAGGCCTAATCCTGGTCCTGACCCATTTATCTGCCCTCTTTCCCAATTCTTGGGGAGAGGTCAAATCTGAGTCTACCAGGTGTTGATGGAGAAGCTGGTTCTGACAATTACTAAGGATCTGCTCCCTCATAATCAAGTTGTACAATCCTGTATAGTCCTGCACCTTGCTGCCATTTAACCAACCTTCCAAAGCCTTAGTGGCACAATCCACAAAATCAGACCAGTCCTGTGTCTGTGTCTTCTGGGTGTCTCTGAACAACAACCTATATTGCTCAGTGGTTAAGCCAAACCCATCTATCAGAGCACTCTTCAGGACTTTGTAATTGTTTGCATCCTCATCACTGACTGTGAGGAGCTTGTCTCTACCTTTGTCAGAAAAGGAGAGCCACAAGATAGCTGCCCACTGACTTTGGGGTACCTGCTGTACTTTGCAGGCCCTCTCCAAAGCAGTCATCCATTTGTGGATGTCATCCCCATTCTGATATGGGGGGACTATCTTGCTTAGGTTTCTATGGTCATAAGACCTATCCCTATCTCTAGGAATGTTGCTGCCACCAGTGGGTTCTGACCCACACAATTTTTGCTCTCTAGCCAGAGCAAGCTTCTCTTTGGCAAGGGCAATTTCTTCCCTCTGAATCCTCAGATTAGCCTCCCTCATTCTGGCTTTATGCTCCTTTCTCTCAGGTGAAGTCATTCCCCTGTGAGAGGAAGCATTAGAGATGTTAGAGACATGGGAGTGGATGGATTCCCCTGAAGGGGATCTGTCCTTCCTGTTTCTCTGTGAATGTCTACTTGTGGGTCTGTATGGGGGGATCCCATGCAAACTCCCATGTAAACTTAAGTTAGCCTGGCTAAGTCTCCTTACTTGGCTCTGGCTGTCTACCTCCCCATCTGAAGCCCCATCTGACTCCTCTGTGGTGGGTAGACCCTCCTCTGTGCCTAGGGCACCTTCCTGAGATGCCCTCTGAGCATCATACTCCTCTAGGAGTTGTCTTAACTGAAGGAGGGTAGGGTTTGCACCCCGTTTTATTCCTCTGGAGGTACACAATTGTCTCATCTCCTGGAATGTTAAGGTATCATACCTAGAGGGGGTCTTCTGCAGACCTGCCCCTCCTGAGAGAGCATCTACTTGATCTCCTCCCAGAGGCATGATCTAGTGAGGGTGCGGTGTGTGCACCTACCTACACTAGTTGTTTCTACTAAACCTCTCTAGTAGTTGTAGTCAGGGTGTGTTACTCCCTTCAACCTACAACCACTAAGTCCAGTAGGACTTAAGTATTATAAACTATGTTATATGTACCTAGACAATATCTGTGTGATCTTTCAATTTAGTATCTCAAGATTACAATGGTATTACAACAGCAAGCTCAGATCCCACCGCTGCCACCAATGTGAGAAGTTGGCCTGATGTATGATGTCACTAGTTATAGTGTACACCTTATATCAGTCCAAATACCCTTATGGTGATTGGTTGTAAAGTCAACCTTATAGACCAGCTATCCTAGTGGTAGCATGGACAAGAGCAGTCTTAGGCTAAACTCTGAATGGCATGTGAAGCCAGCTGTGATACCATATATAATCCCTTGAATACCAAATGAAAGGACACCACAACAGATATATATATAAAATAAAGTGTATTTATTCTAAGCAAACCCTCAGCACTCTTTATGAGTTTAGAGGTAAGCACAACACAGTCTTATTAATGCATACAGTAAGTCACACAGGTAAGTAATACAGTTAGGCCCTAGGGGCCACGCAAACCATATACTAAATAAGTGGTATAAGAACCACTGTCACGGAAATAGAATAGGCCTAGGCCTAGGGAATCGCTGGGGCTACACTACACTAGCGTGAGTTAGGAAGTGGGAGGCCCACGGGATTCGTGTGCAGCGTGGAAACACTCACGCGTAATGCGTAAAAGTCAATAGCAATGTTACAATTTAGAAATAGATAGATTTAGGACACTTCCGGAGTAGCTAGGAAGTTGAGACTTGAAAACTAGACACTAGGATAGTCACTATCCTGATGAGCACCGGAGTACCCAAGTTACCTAGCCCACAGGCTGCGGGTGCATAGGGGTGAAGATGCGTCGTTTTCGTCGTCGACTCCTATGGATGCCTGAAGAAAGATGCTGACAGGCAGTCAGGGGAGAGTGTCCGGTGGATCCCAAGGCTGGGATCAAGAAGAGAAGAAACCTGCAAGCAGAGGGGACAGAGTCAAGGTCACTAGCCAGTGACCACGTGGAACCAGGAAGGAACCAGGCGATGTCGTGAAGAGTTGCAGGTGAAGGTGAAGCTTGTCGCTGCAGCCAGGAGGACCAGGAAGCGTCGAGGACGACCAGGACCAGGAGGCGAGCTGTCCCACGAAGGCTCTTGCTGTCGGCGGCGTCGAAGTTGGACTAGGACTCACCAAGCCTTGGCAAGCGGAACCCACGAAGAACAAGGGACTTGCTTCTGGTGCAGACCAGGAAGGTCTGGGGTGCTTCTTCTTTGCAGAGAAGCGGGAGCCAGTCTGGAGGAGCCAAACCAGCGCAGAAGATTTCAGGGAGCGTCGTCACAGAGGCCACTAGCCAGCGGGCAAGCAACCGGACAGACGCGGCAAGCAGGAAAATGCTGAAGGGCCCCACGCAGGACTCGTGGAGTGTGGGGGGCTGGTCTTCGGTGCAGATGGTGCTTGGGGTTGGGGCTTCTCAATCCCCGGTGCACAACTTCGAGGGTACCTCAGAAGCTGCGCTGTAAGTTACTAGCCACTTTTCCCAGGTAGCCGGTCCCACGTCGCTCGTCGCCTCCACGGATCTCAGCTCTGCTGCAGATGTGGATGAGGGTCGGAGAAGTCTGGAAATCAAGGCTCTGGTCGGGCTCTGCAGTCGGTTCCTCGTCGAACGTTTCACAAAGCAAAGGGTAGTCTCTTGATGGTGCCTGTTTGCACAGGGTAGCCACTCCTTGGCTACAAGGGAGATTCTTCAGTCTTCTTCTTTCGTCGAATGTCGAAGGTCCAGAGTTTCTGTTCAGTTTTGCAGGGTCAGGATAATCTAAAGTCTTGAGGCCCAACTCCCACTCTTATACTAATCTGGGGGGCTGGGATACCTGCTAGGTCACGCCTTATGGGTGGGACCTGGGAGGGGGTGGTTACACCCACTTCCCTTTGTCCAGTTTCGCGCCAGAGCTGGGGCTGGAGTGCCCCAGCGCCGGTTTGAACTGGACTATGCAAGGAACACCTTGTGTGCCCCAGGCATGTCTCCTTCCTTTCAGCCCACCCTGCCCCAATACACTAAAGGCTGTCTGGGGAGGTGCTAGCACCTCCCCAAGCAGGAAACCTATTGTCCAGGCCTCCCTGGCTGGGATCACTCCCAGCAGCAGGAGGTCAGACTTGTGTCTGTGGCAGCAGCATCCATTTTGTGATGCTGAGGCTTTGGTTAGAGATAAACAGCAAAGTAGGATTTTAACATGTCTCTCCCTCTAGAAGGGAGGAATAATATCCTCATCACCAGAAATGGTATGGGGGTATTATTCCAAAGTGTTAGACACCTTACACGACATGTTTTGATAAAGCCAAACCATAGTTACCATAACCGTTTAAGATTATAAGGCACTTTAAGAGTATATGGTAGGCTATATCATAGAACAGCTATAAGGACATGGTTCCGAAAGCTGCAGACAGGCTCAGCTCATGCTAGAGCACCATCTCACATGTTACCAAGCACTCTGCCTCCAGGATTGTTAAGGCCTGCCATAGGAGTGACTGATAGGTACACATGTGTCTATATATAAGGTAGGTATAGGAATACTACACCTAAGCAAGGGGTGATTACACGACCTTGCCCCAGCTGAGTGATCAGCCAGTTGTGTCTGATTGGAAGGCCAGACCAGGGGTGGCATAATACATGCTGCAGCCCCTGGGAGGCCTAGGGTACACCTATGCCCTGGGTACCTAGGGTACACTGTACAGGGTCCAATAAGGTGATCCTTACCAATTGGTTATGTACCTAGGGTACATGGAGTCCATTTTACAGAGAGAGCAGACAGCCTGAGACCCTGAATGGCAGGATCTCAGGCCAACTAAGTCGAAAAACCAGCTAGACACTAGGCAAAAAGTTGGGGGTAACCATAGTCAGATATCCACCTTCCTACAGCCTCTATTGCCTAAGTGGCCATATAAGGAAGAACCAGCACTGGCATGGTTACCCCCTGTCTCATGGTCCACTAAGCAATCCCTCACCCTAAAGGTATCATAGGGTCTCCACCTACGTTCCCTTTAAGGCGCGCGCGCGCGCACCTTCGCCGACGTCACCGCGCACTCCCGGATGTGGAGCGCGCACAAACGATCCCAGGACGTTCGGAGGAGAGGAGCCGGCCGCGCCGCCGCTTTAAGAAGCGAGCGGCGCGAAAACCAGGCACTTGTTCCAGTGCTGCCGGCGAGGTGAGGTGTCGTAGGAGAGTGCAGGTAAGGGGGCTTGTGGGGGCTTGCGGGGGCTTGCGGGGGCTTGCGGCGGCTTGTGGCGGCTTGTGGCGGCTTGCGGCGGCTTGCGGCGGCTTGCCTTAAAGGGAACGTAGATGGTATGTATGGCTTCCACTGAAATATAGGATTCAAAATTTGAAATTCACAGATGTAACTTCAAGGGAAGTACTCCTTTCCATGGCCTTCCGGTCTCACCCAGGTCTCAAGAGCCCGAGATCACTGGCCTATCTTTTACCCCACCTCTTGTGGGCTTCTGCAGACCTGAGTTAAAGGCTATGGAGAGCTGAAACCATCAACCACCAGATATGGGTCGCGACTGTCGATGGAAGAATGTAGAGTTCAGTCTGTGCTAAGAAAATTAAGTTACAGACACTGTCAGCATGGAACCAGACTGCCGGTCACTGAGAATGATAGCATGGCATTCTGGTGAGAAGTGAGAAGGAAGGTTCAATTAGGTGGTGGGTGAGGGTGGCACGAAACCAAGTTTTAGGTTTTTAATCATGCATTTGAGTGGTAGGGGGAATGTGGAAGAAGACCTGGTAAATTCTTTTATATATCTGGGCAGTGGCAGAAGGATGCTGGTGAGTGTGGTTGAGGGGATGGCTAGACCATTTTCCTTTCTACTTAGGCAGGGCGGAAGCTGCTAAAAGAGGCGGGGTAAGGAGAATGGGTACCAGGCATTGATCTTGAAGGAGGTGAGAGAAGTGTGGAAGGGGGGCCGTTGGGAGCCGAGATGAAGCTGGCAGGAATGAGAAGTAGGAAGGGGTAGGTAAGGAAGGGTAATTGGTTAGTAGCTTTGTGAGGACTTCGTTTGTTCTGCACAGCTGCTCCATGGGGATGCAGGAGTGGTTTGGAGGATATCACAACATACCAATAATATGAGGTTGAAACAGAAAAAGGAGGGAGGGAAGTTTCATAATTTTATATTGTCTAAATTACACAAAACATCAGAAAAATGACACAAAATCGTATGTAAATGATGAGAAAAGCATTTGTGGGTATCCTCAGTGAAATTTGAATGGGAGGGTATAACTTGCGTTCAAAGGTCACTTGTGGTACTGGCACAGAGACTGATTCAGGGACAACATGTCTAGCACTACACATTACCTGCTTGGGCCCGTCTTCCACAAGTCATTTTCGACTTAAAACAGTCCTGTTCAGCAAAAAGAGTTTGTGAAATGTCATGCTGGTGTAATCTGTATAAATGTTCATCATTTGCTTAAAGCGAAACTGAGGGATTACACAAGCGTTACAGAACATTTTGCACAAGCCTATTTAGAAAGTACAACTGTTTGATGCTACTTGGAATCCAGTGGTGGAAAACACCCTCTTCATTGATTTTTTACTATCTAGAACGAACAGACACAGACACAGACACACACACACCCTCCAAACACACACACACACACCCCATCTCGTTACACACCCCCCCCCCCCCACACACTGACATTGAGTGTGGGCACCAACTCCCCGAAAATTTGCAAAAGTTATTAAAATCTGTAACCAAGACGCAATAGCTGTGCAGTTTACTGTAATATTCTGCTCCTGAAAAGGTATCCCAGGGGTCCTGTATGTAAGGGAAATAAAGTGAAAACCACTATAACACTGTAATAAGAGGGGAATTGAGCAAGTCGTTTACACATCATTTCACACAGTTATGGGCCAATCAGTGTATACAAGCCAAAATATTAATTTGAAATGTAACTTTCCAGTGCACACACTAAATAAGTGTTTGATAACGTTTTCTTAGTGACATTCGCATCAAGAGCTCAGACACCATTGTCCATTACATAACCCAATTTCTGAAAAGAAAAAAAAAGTTATTTACTTGCATCTGATTTCTCAAGCATATTTAGATCTTCTTGAATTCATTACAATGTCACTCCAGATGTAAACCATTCTGATAAAATTTGAACAGATACAATTTTTATTTTTGAAAATGATCACAAAGAAAACAAACATTTTCTGCATTTAAAAAAAAAAGTATTTTACACTATATCGTTTGTTTGAAAAATACCCCTGAATTCCCCTTCACCTAGAAAAAAAGTAGGAAATACTGTGTTCACAACCCCCCTTTAAGCAATTAAGAAGGTCCCACAGACTCAGAAGGTCATCAGCATCTTCTAAGGCAGCCATTCTGACGAGAAAGTCCAAGTACGGTTTTAATCAACCGAATGTACAGCTGCACACAGGTACCTCATTACAGAAACGTGACACTAGAGCAAAAACTTGTGTTCTGCTGCCATCACTCTTGGTTTCAAGCTTCTGCAAATATTTGCATATTTGCATATTAACAGAGAGCGTTCTGGGAGCATTATACATAGCCTCATATTACTAAACTTTGAAATCGTGTGTACACATTTATACTGGAGCCGCCTTCAGTAGTGAAGGCCGAGCTTGCGGCCTTTACTTTTAATGCTCACCCTAATAATGCATTAATGAACCCTAAATACAAGTTTGAACAGCATTAACACATGGACCCACATATTACCTTAACTGTAGACAATGGCCTTTCCTAATCCATAATGTGGTACTGTAAACTGGCAGCCAACGTGTTTGTGCTGTAGGGGGTTGCTGACTATCTTGTCTTCAGTTGCAGGTTTCCAGTCTGTAAGGTATTTGGATAGGAGTGGTCAGGTGCGAGTACCCACAAAGACAAGGTAATTCTGTGTACGTTCCTCGTTGGGTTGGGGGTTGCTGGGTAAATAGAATCAAAATCTGCACCCCTTTTCTTTTGCAGGTTTGGGAGACCGTACCACGAAGACAATTGCACAGGCAGACGGGAGTACAGGCAGAACAAAGAGGTGATTGTTTGCTAGAGTTCAAGGAGTGCATTTTCTGTTGCAGGTTTTGCTGCCAGACTGTGGTGCATCTTGATCATTGTAGTATAATATACTTACCCATGTTTTCTTCTGTTGCAGGCTGCGCAGGCAGACCCCCATACTTTGACACAGGCATACGTGAGTTCAAGCAGGAGAGGTAATTGTTTGGTAGAGTTAAACTGTGGTGCATCTTGATCATTGTAGTATAATATACTTACCCATGTTTTCTTCTGTTGCAGGCTGCGCAGGCAGACCCCCATACTTTGACACAGGCATACGTGAGTTCAAGCAGGAGAGGTAATTGTTTGGTAGAGTTAAACTGTGGTGCATCTTGATCATTGTAGTATAATATACTTACCCATGTTTTCTTCTGTTGCAGGCTGCGCAGGCAGACCCCCATACTTTGACACAGGCATACGTGAGTTCAAGCAGGAGAGGTAATTGTTTGGTAGAGTTAAACTGTGGTGCATCTTGATCATTGTAGTATAATATACTTACCCATGTTTTCTTCTGTTGCAGGCTGCGCAGGCAGACCCCCATACTTTGACACAGGCATACGTGAGTTCAAGCAGGAGAGGTAATTGTTTGGTAGAGTTAAACTGTGGTGCATCTTGATCATTGTAGTATAATATACTTACCCATGTTTTCTTCTGTTGCAGGCTGCGCAGGCAGACCCCCATACTTTGACACAGGCATACGTGAGTTCAAGCAGGAGAGGTAATTGTTTGGTAGAGTTAAACTGTGGTGCATCTTGATCATTGTAGTATAATATACTTACCCATGTTTTCTTCTGTTGCAGGCTGCGCAGGCAGACCCCCATACTTTGACACAGGCATACGTGAGTTCAACCAGGAGAGGTAATTGTTTGGTAGAGTTAAACTGTGGTGCATCTTGATTATTGTAGTATAAAGGATTGCATGCATGAGCTAGGCGTCAACGTAAGCCATGTTCCCTTATCTTGCAGGCTTTGTGGCACAGCAGGTTAAAACCGGCTGGCACGGAAATGTTCAAGCGCAAAGCTGTCACTATGGGAGAGTGCAGTGCGTCACCACAAAGGAAGAAATGTTGCCTTGTATTCAAGGAAGAGTGGATGAAGGAAATTGTGGAGGCTGAGACGCAGAAATCGCGAAGCAAGGTCCGCGTGCAACTCGGGGAACTTTTCCAATACAGTCCAGACGTGGGCTTGATTTGCAAAGCATGTGCCGAAGCCAAGATTGTTGGGGACTTTTCCACAGGGAAGAAATGGAGTGATGGCTGGAAACTGGATTACATGAAACGCCATCTACTTAGCAAAGTACACGAGTCTGCCATGGTGATCTTGAGAAACAGAAGTGCTGCTGCCAGGTTTGGTTTCGGAGTGCGGGCAATGCTGACAGAAACTGCCACTGACAAAGCAAATAGAATGGAAGTAGGTGAACGCCAAAGATCTGTGCCTGAAGAGATAAAGATTCTCATCAACAACGTGCTGCTGGCAGTCAAAATGAATACTTCAATGTTATCTGTACAAGACATCCATGACCACCTAGCTTTGTATGTCAAGATACCAGACAGCTGGAGGAGCAAGAACTATGCCTTTGAGTTCCTTGAGGCCATCAATAGCGTGATACACTGTGAAGCAATGGCAGAACTTCGTAACGCTTTGTATCACACATTGATAATTGATGAGAGCACTGATATTTCTGTTTCAAAAATGCTCATCCTGTACTTCAAGTTCCGACCAGTAACATCAACAGAGCACAAAACACAGTTTGGGGGCATAGTGAAGCTGACTAGTTGCAATGCTGAGGCTATCACTAGTGCTGTGAAAGAGTTCTACACTGCCAATGAACTGGACCTTATGAAAATGGTCATGTTCACATCTGATGGTGCGTCCGTGATGTTGGGTAAGAATAATGGTGTTGCTACTCGCCTTAAACAATCCATACCTCATCTAGTTGAGCAGCATTGTGTCGCCCATCGAGAAGATTTGGGAGTTGATGATGCCTGGAAAAGGGTTCCAATGGTTAAAGAGATGGAGACATTATTGAGGACTGTCTACACTGTGTTCTCCAGATCTCCAGCAAGGAAGTCCAAGCTGGATGAAATTGCATCGGTCACTGAATGTGAAGTGGTCTCTTTTCGACCACTGAATGAAGTCCGGTGGCTTTCAAGGCATTTTGCTGTTGGGGCACTAATTCGTAATTACGAGGCTGTTCTTAAGTACTTTGAGCATGAGAAAGTTGAGGAGAATGATCCAGTTGCTAAGTATTGTTATAAAAAGCTATCAAACTCCAACTACCATATTTCACTTGCAGTACTTAATGACGTTCTGGGTGAATTTGCATCTTTGTGCAAACTGTTCCAAAAAAGTTCTCTGACTACTGTTGAAGCTGTACAGTATGCAAGAGCAAAGATTGGCCAAGTTAAGCAACAGTATTTGGGGGACACTGTCTTTTGGAGCAGTAATGTAAGAGATCTGATGGTGTTGTACAAGGAAAGGCAAGAGTTTGACAGTGGCCCTATTTTGTCTTTTGTTTCCCTTCTTTGTGAGCACATGCAAAAAAGGTTCCCTGAAGATGAGCTAAAAGAATGGGCAAGTTTTGAAATCCAGGCTATGGCCGCACAATCACATTTTGATTTTGGGACTGAGAATATACAAAGACTTGTAGAAAAGTATACAAATGTCTTGGTCCTGGGTGATTGCGAAACACCAGAAGATGTTGTTCGACAGTACAGAGACTATAAATATGTGGTGGCAGAACATGTAAAGGGTGGGTTATTTACCACCTTTCAAGACATGGTGAATTTCACTGTACGCAATGCTGCTCAGTATAGTGTGGTTTCTCAGCTTGTAGATGTCTGCGCAACGTTTCAAGCATCTAGTGCAGATTGTGAACGAGGATTCAGCCTCATGAATACTATAAAGAGTAAATTGAGGAATAGACTAGAGCAGAAGCATTTGGATATGCTGATGAGGACAAAGGCCTACCTCCTGAACGGCCAAGTTGACCTAGATCGAGTTTATCACCACTGGAAAAATGCCAAAGATCGCCGTGAGAAGCAACCCTGTCACCCCTCTAGTGATGCCACTTGACATGTCTCCCTTATTGTTTATATGTGATATTGACAATTAACAGTGCTCAAGTTAAGAATATTTATTAAAATCTTATGATGATACCACCGTTTAAGTCTTGTGCTTTTCTAAACTTGAAGTGTACTTGCCTGTGTGACCAATCCATGTCATGGCGTGTTTATCCAATTTGGAAACTGCCCTTAAGACACTTATTGTGGCCCTGTATGTGTGAAAATGCACCATCTTTTCACTTATTGAAGTAAACGTTCTGAGTGACATTTGGCGCCGCGCACACGCGCGGTCTGGTTCCTGCCGCACATAGCCATGGTTGCAGCGCACAGAGACCCTCCACTGCCGCACACAGAGGAAAGAAATTAGAGGGAACATTGGTCTCCACCATAGGGAATCTCTACCTTTGGTGTGTCTTTGCAAAGTAAAAGGCTGGTGTTGAGATGGAGTACTGAAGTGAGTGTCCTCAAAGTGAGGCCTCAGCTTCCTCCAATCACCCCCCACCATGGATGCCTTTCTTTCTTTCACTGAGTTGCACTGTGCTCTCAGGGTCAGCCTCTGGCTACCTAAAGCTGGAGGCTGGGTCCCTTTTGTGGGCTTACTGGAGGGACAGGTCAGGTTTGGGGCCCTAAGGTCCCATGTTTGCCTGTGCCCAACAGAATCCCTCTGGGGGAGGTCCCTAACTACCTGTAAAGGAGATCCCTCAGGAATGTTTTTAACCATCACCTGGCTAGGGCTACTAGCCAGGCAATCCTCATTCTTTTGATGGGGGGGGTTCTTGTGGACAGGGGCCCTCCTGGGGTCCACTGGCCTCCCTGACCTCTGCAGCCCTGGGCTGACTGAGGCAGGGTAGAGAGAGGCATGTTAAATGGTAGCGGCAGTTTCAGTCGATAATCTTTCAAGTATTTGCCCGGCGGTAATCGCCTCTCATACCACTCGATGATTTACCAATAAAAGAGGCAGGCGCCGGAGACTGGAAGGCAGGAAACAAAGTTTTATTCCGTCGGAGCAGAACACATCAGATCAGACAGCAAGGTATCGTCACGAGGTGCTCTAACTGCATCTCTGAGACCTGGTCTCTTATACACTGGTTTATTGCTTTATTACACATAGTATATTCTTGAGATTCCCTTGATGTGCGGGGAAATATCCCCTGAAGCCCCGGCTCAGATCCGATCCCACACATGGTTACAGTAGAGGTTCCCACCCTACCCGCAGTGGGAGATGGCTATCGCGCAGCAGGGAATTCCGCTAATTCCCGGGGGTGTGTGCAACTGGCCGGGTCTCAGGGGGTAGGGGCTTTGATCTACTGTAATCCCTTTGATGTGGGGTGTTTCCCTTACAGTAGGGGCAGTAAACTGCATCCGCAGGGCTGGGTGATGGCCTGGGACCAGTTCAGACAATGGGGCGCAGAGGAAGGGGGTTATCAAAGGAGAGGCATGACCATGTATGGGTTGTCGGTTGGAAGTGGTTCCGTAGCAGGGTCGCGCAGAAGGAGAGGGTTTATGGCCGGTATGAGAGAGCGGGGGGTGGCCGGCGCGCGGGGGATGCTTGCAGCGCCAGGGGAAAGCGCTGGCGGTCGAGAGTGAGCGGGGAGAGAGTGGGGTGCCTAAAATGGCGGCCGTGCATTCGTTGTGCGTGGCGCTGGGGAGAGGCAAGATGGCGCAGATAATGTTCAGTTTGCACGCTAAAATTCCACAGTCCTCCCTTTTAACATGTCTCGCCAGCTTGCCTAGTTTGGATCTATCCCCATAATACCCCGTACCTCCACCTCGTTCAGAGCTTTCATCCGCTCAGTTTCAAAGTCCAAAGTCTTAGGGCAGATGCAGTTCATAAAAAGCGAACATAAAGGTGGCAGACACTGAATCCCCAAGCAACATCCACATAGTATCACAATCGGTATCAGGATAAATGAAAACAGCCTCCATCCCCAACCTTTAATAGTGTCCCAAAACCAACTCCCCAGTGACCATTCTTCTTGTTCTTGATGAACCTCTGCGGACAGTCTGTGGAGATGTTCAATTGCTTTGTAGACTGAGGGTGAGTTATCCGGTACGTAGGTACAACAGCTGGACCCAATGATGCGACATGCTCCTCCACGATCTGCCAGAACCACGTCTAGAACAAGGCGGTTCTGGAGAGCCACCAGGCGGACGGCCTGAAGCTCAGCGGTGTTGTTGGCGAGGGCGCCAGCTGTAATGTTCATTGCCGTTTCGACTGCCTGGGTTAAGTGGCGGATGGCACGGCTGTTTGCCATTGGACCCCAGAGTGGAACAAGGCCTTTGACTGCGTCCATGAACTGTGCTCCGGTGGAGTCGGCCTGCACAATGTCTTTGGCCCGTTTCTGTCGGTGATGGTTTGCTGGAGCCACATACGTCGGAGGAAGGACAAAGGCGATGTAGCAGGTGCCTCCCCAACTTTTCGGAAGCCAGGTGTAGGCCTTAGTACCACAGACGAAGTACATATTCGGGGAGGCAACAAAGGAGGGTGGGTCAACTGAGTCCAATGTTCGGGTGATGAGGCAGGAGCTGTGGCCCACCAGCTGTGCCCCCAGGCCTTCGAGGCATACAGACCCAGTGATGTTGATGACGGACAGGGCCACTGTTAGGGTGGCGGCCGTCCGTTTCCGGAGGTAAGAGAAGGTGGGTCTGGCTGGATTGTTGAACACTTGCATTTCAACTCGTTCTTTGGCAGGGATGTCCATGTGAAAGGAAGTGTTCGATCTCAGAGGGCAGAAGAGGGCAGAAGTTCTTCCAGTTTTGTTCAGCCAGAACCCATGGTAAAAGTGTGACATGGTTCTGCCGGAAGTGGCATTGTCCTTGTAGCTTTCTTGCAGGAGGATTAGCCAGGCGAGGCAGGAACCATGGACAGAAAAAGGTGAAGGGATGAAAGGGATAGAGTGTCCAGTGGCATGTGGTAGCAGTCCACAGATCCAGCAATTAGTGGCGTTGGTAGCAAGATTGTGTTGGTGGAGCAACTGCACAAAAGAGTTATTCCAGAACTCCTTACGCCTTTCTCGGAGTTGGGGTGAAAGCGAGATCAGATGATGTTCTTTCGTGGTGGTAGGTTGAACGGTGGTCAGTAATGTCTTATGAGCGGGTGTGCTCTCCTCCATGATCCAGAAGGTGACCATGAGGAGAAGGCAAAAGAGAAGGGTAATGAAAAGTGCAATAGTCTTTAAGCTGTGCATTCGGTCAGTCTTTGGGTTTCTGTAGTGGATCTTCGGACGTCCGGTTGCTTCCATCATCTTCATGTTGGGCGCTTCCATCACCTTCAAGAGACTCGGTAGCGGGCAGAACCACAGACTTTGTTTTAGTTTCTCTCCTGGTGGCCTTTTAGGTGACTAGGCTACCGTTCTAGCTGGACGTAGTCCATTTGTAGGACTTCAAAGGGGTGATTGGGGACCCCAAACCCTCCCCGGGGTACAGCAGTTCCTTTCCCAGGGTTGTGTTGGAGGCATACTAGGCATTGTTGGACCAGACGTTTGGCTGAGTCTGGTATTCTGTCGTTGTGCCAGACTTTGGAGATGAGTTCGATCATGGGGGCAGACCCTATGTGTGCGGGGGAGTGTGCCATGGTCAGCATGGGGATCAAGTATGAGTCGGGTAGCAGCCATTTGTTCGAGTCTTTAGTTCGCCAACAACCGTCATCGTCCTTCAATCCTACCCGGGCCCATTCAGTTAATTCGTGTGGTGTGCTGGCTAGTTGGATATCCCTAATCGTTTCCCTAGCATCCTTCCATTTCTCAGTTTGTGACCTGGTCACGTACATGCGGGTCGTGGACCTATTCTCGGCTGTGGTTCGGGCAGTAATGTCAGCTAGTGCATTTCCCTGTCCTATAATGTCTGTCACCTTCTTGTGTGCCTGGCATTTGATTACAGCTAACCGTGTGGGGAGGAGGACTGCTTCGGTCAGGGCAGAGACTAGGTCTCCATGCAGGATGGGTGTGCCATGAGAAGTCAAGAATCCCCTCTCTTTCCATAAGAGCCCGAAGTGGTGAACTACCCCAAAGGCATACTGACTGTCTGTGTAAATGTTTGCGGTTGTCCCTGCTGCCAGGATGCAGGCTCGTGTGAGGGCAATTAGCTCAGCCGCCTGTGCGGATCGCTGTGTGATGCGGGCTGTCTCAACAACTGTTCGGGCTGTGGTGACTGCATAGGCAGCTGAGGTGGTGCCATCAGGGAGCTTAATGCATGAGCCATCCACCCACAGTTCTCCGTCAGGGTCCGGGAAGGCGGTATCCCGGAGGTCAACCCTACTCTTGGTTTGTTCGTCGGTGAGGGTCACGCAGTCATGTATAGGGGATGCATTGGGGTCAGCGTCAGGGAGAGGTAGTAGAGTAGCTGGATTCAGAGTGGTGCATCGTTTCAATGTGATATGGGGTGCAAGCAGAGTCAGTTCATACCCAGTCAGTCGTGCGCTAGTCAGGTGTTGAGTCTTGGTTTGGTTCAGGAGGGTATCAACAGCATGGGGTACCAATACTGTGAGGGGGTTCGAGAGCACGATCCCCTCACTTTGTCGGATAGAGACAGCAGCGGCGGCTACTGCTCGAAGGCAGGCGGGCAAGGCTCTGGCTACGGGGTCGAGAGTGGCAGAGAAGTAGGCACAAGGGCGTTGCTTAGGGCCTATGGACTGGGTTAGGACAGACAACGCACATCCCTCCCTTTCGTGGGTGTAGAGGGAGAAAGGTTTAGTGTAGTCTGGGGTTCCTAGGACTGGGGCCGAGCAGAGGGCGTCTCGTAATTCTTTGAAGGAGGATTGGCATTCGGGTGTCCAGGGGAGGGGGAAGGGGACATCCTTAGCCAGCAGGGAAAGCAGAGGCTTTATGGTGAGACTGAAGTTTGGCAACCACTGTCGACAAAAGGAGGTGAGGCCCACTAGGGATCGTACTTGCTTCTGAGTTTTGGGAACAGGGGTTTCTAGGATGGTTTGAATTCGGTCAGGGGTAAGTTTCCTCCCGTCTTTGGATAGTAGGTGGCCTAGATAAGTTACCTGGGGCTGGCAGAATTGCAATTTCTTTCTGGAGACCTTGTGACCGTTCTCCGCAAGGAAGCGGAGGAGGTGAATGGTGGCTGTGACGGCAAGAGGAGTGGTGTCGGCCGCCAAAAGAATGTCATCGACGTACTGTATCAACACCACTCCATCGGGTAGTTGGACTGCATCCAGTTGCCTCTTGAGGGCTTGGCTGTAAATACTGGGACTCTCAGTGTAGCCTTGGGGTGCCCTGCAGAATCTGTACGAACGGGCTTTTAAAGTGAAGCCGAACAGGTAGCGGCTGTCTGGGTGGATGGGGATGGAAAAGAATGCGTTCTTGAGGTCAATAACAGTAAAGATGGTGGCGGTGGATGGAATCAGGGTGAGGATGGTGGTGATGTCTGAGACTACGGGGTACTGGGGTATGACTACTTTGTTAACCTCTCGCAAGTCAACAATGAAACGGTAGGCTTTCTCATCCCCCTCGCCTTGCTTCTTTACAATGGGTAGGATAGGGCTGTTGCAAACATTACTCACTACTTCTTCTACCACTCCTGCCTCGACCAGGGACTCGATGATTTCCACCAATGCCTTCTCGCCCTCGGGTGATATCCGATACTGTGGAAGCTTTGGGAGCACTGCGTCCGGTCGGACGGTTATGTGTACCGGGTCGATCACCATGCGCCCTACATCTGAGTCGGTTTTAGCCCATAGATGTGAAGGTAATGTGTCGAGTAGGGACATATCAGCATCGGTTATAGAGAGCATACGCCGTGTGTGACAGGGTCTGGACAGATCTGGGTTATCGTGTAGGATGACTCGAACTCCGTCTGGGGAGCATCTGATAGTGGCTCGAAAATGTTTTAGCAAATCAAGTCCCATAATAGCATCGGGGGTGTTGGAGGAGAGCAGAAAGGTCGTGTCAGTGGTGTTATCTTCTAAGTCAAAGGAGATTGGTGCTGACAAGGGGTTAGTGGAGGGCGTTCCGTCAAAGCCTATTGAGGTTACGTGTGAGCCAGACAAGGGTGCCCTAGGAATCAGTCGTTTAGATAACGCACTACGTGTCGCCCCAGTATCTACCAGGAATGGAGATTTTGTGCCCAAGACCTTAGCGGTGACGTAAGGACCTTGCTGGTCAACACGGAGTTCGACTGGATCCCTCCCTTGCCCCTGGCGGTCCTATGCGAAGTCATGAGTGCTCTCATAGTCGGACTGCTGACACTGGTTTTGGCGGGGGCGATCAAAGGCGTTTGGTCTGCCTGGCCTGTCGTTGATGGTGTTGTTCGTGTGCCCTCGTCCCTGTCCTCTATTTCTGGGGTCATATGCTGCGTCTCTGGGGTCCCTATTCTTGTTTATTTCCAGAAGGACCGGGCACTGGGATTTCCAGTGTCCGAACCCTCTACAGAACGCACATTGATTTCCATCTAAGTCTCTCCGTCCGTTGTAGGGTGTAGGTGTATGGTCTCTAGGGGGTAGCTTTCTAGGGGCGGTTGGTTGGTAATTCTCTTTTGGGGGTTCCCTTCCTATGGTCACCCCTTGCAACTGTGCTATCATCACCCTCTCCTTTAATTCCTTTTTCTTCTTCTCTGACGCCCTATCGTTCTCGTTCTTCTGGTTTTCGTAGTATTGGGCCATCTGGAGAATTGCTGCGGGTTTGGAGGCTGCCCAACTACTCTCGCTGGTCTGTAGCTTCTGGGAGACTTCTTGAGACAGACCCTTTACATAATTCTGGACAAAGAGGTGGTGTCCGGTTGCGGTGGTCATGTCTTGGCCACTGTAATCGGAAAACACAGTCTCGAATCGGGAGAAGTATTCAGACACATCCTCCTGGGGTTTCTGGCGGCAAGCCGTCACTATCGACCAGTCTACCTTTCTTTCTGGGATTAGAGTCTTCAGCTTTTGTACAATCTTGTCTGGGAGCTCTAAGATGGCTTTCGGGGGTTTCTGTCCTGGTTCTCGCTGTTTATCTATGGTATCGAGTTGTACCCAGGTATATCCGAACGGCTCAGCGTGGTCAACTTTCCGGATTTGTTTCCACACATCAGCCGGCAGGCATAGCCCAAAGAACAAGTCGATATCTGCTAACGTCATTATCGTTGAGCCTAAGGCTGTGCCTAATTCAGTGTAGAAGGCAGTCGGGTTCTTTCTCAAGTCGGGTAGGGTCTTTCTAAAGGTCAAAATATCTTGCCGGTCCCACGGCTGGTAGACCCAGTTATATACAACCCTTCCCTTCGCATCTTGGTGGTTGATGTCGTCGTGTGTTCCCTGACCCCGTGGGGGGACCCAGTAGGGGGCAGCTTCTTTAATGGGCATCATGGCATCGGCCCTTCCTCCCTGGGGCTTAGTTGCTATGGGGGTTTCCGTTTTGGTGGTCTGTCCATGTTCTTTAAGGTGTCGGTAGACCTCGAGTGTACGAGTGAAGAGGTTCGTTACATCGCCCTCTCTTTCTTCCCCAATGTCTACCTTCCTATATAGGGCCGCTAGGCCTTCGGGACCTTTATCGTGGTACCTATCCTCATATGTATTCAGGGTGTGATAACAGAGTCGTACGACGAAGTGTCGTCTGCGGCTGTCGGCATACGATTTATACACGTCCGTTATATACTCCTCACTTTCTTTTCGCTCCACCAGCGTCCCTACTATCTTGTCAACTCCTGCTCGTTCATCTTTAGTTAACCGATTCATTCTGGTGGACTCTTTCTTTCCTATCTCATGGTCGTCTAGCGTTGTAGTCGACGTTAGGTTCAGTACAAGAGGCTCAGCCGGCGCGGAGGCCGTGAGGGCCGAGGCCCCTGTACTGCTTTCGTTCGTGTTCGGGGGTTGTGGGTGTTGCACTACCGATTGGGAGGGTGCATACGGAGGGGGCATGTAAATGGTCGGGGGACCTAACAGTAATTCGTCATTCGTTTGCTGCTTGGAGGACAATACAGGGTAGAGCAAAGAAGGGGTCCTAACAGCGTACTGGCCTGAGGTTTCGGGCTCCTGTCTTAGTTTAGTTTCCCTTCTCTCCTTTATGTCTTCTTCTAACTTTTTAGCGGCTAGGTGAGCTGCCTTTCGTAATTCCTTTTCTGCTTTTACTTCTTCCCTCTTTTTCCGTTGCGTCGCTTCTTTGCGCCACATGCCAATACTGTCAAGCATAGTAGGCGTCGTCTTATTGCTATGCAGAGCTACTTCTAGCGCTTCTATCTTGCGGTCGTCGAAGGATCCCATCAGTGGCCACTGACTTTCGGGGTCCTTCTTGGTATATTTATGCCACAGCTTGCTATAAGCTACGGCGACTAGTCCATATTTAGTGAACATGTCCTTATTAGGGGTGCCTTCCAGTGGAGCCGGGTGGTTCACCTCTAATAAGCGGTCCGGGCAGAACCAACTACCAATCAGTGGGGAGAAGATAGGCATGACGGGTTTCAACGGGGACAAAAGTCAGCACTACCTATCTTTTCACTGCTTGCAAAGACTAGACAGAATATCTCTATTCTTCGTTATTTGTAAGCAGAGAATACCTCCAAAGAACCAATATCGAACAACTAGTGTTCGGACAATCAATCAATCAATCAATGGGGAGATAAAGATAGGCACGACGGGTTTCAACGGGGACAAAAGTCTGCGTTACCTACCCTTCACTATTTGCAAAGACTAGACAGAATATTCCTATTCTACGTTATTTGCAAACAGAGAATATCTCAAAAAGCACTATTCTTCAAAACAATCAATGTTCGGACAATCAATCAATGGGGAGATAAAGATAGGCACGACGGGTTTCAACGGGGACAAAAGTCTGCGTTACCTACCCTTCACCATCTGCAAAGGGAGAGAGAGAGAGAGTATTTCTACTCCTCCCCGTTTGTAGACAGCGAATATCTCAAAGAGAACAATCAATGAGCACAATCAATGAGCAATACTAGTATTCAAACAATCAATCAATTATTTCGCACTTTTGTCGTATTTCACGACCTTACCCGGACCGCGTGGACAGTTTCTCGTCTTCCGCCTCCAGCGCCCGATCGTCCTCTATTCTCCGTATTTGCCGCGGCACTCCTGATGGTTCCCAGTCAGGACCGTAGATCACTCGAGAGAGGTCTGCTCGGAACCAGTGAAGTTCGGATGATCGGCTGCCAGACGAGGGTCTATTGGGCAGGAGCTCTCCCGATCGTTGCAGTCGTTCACTCTGTCGTCGGGACCTCTCCCACTGGATCCACGTGTCGCTGATGGGCCCCACGTTTGGGACGCCAATTGTTAAATGGTAGCGGCAGTTTCAGTCGATAATCTTTCAAGTATTTGCCCGGCGGTAATCGCCTCTCATACCACTCGATGATTTACCAATAAAAGAGGCAGGCGCCGGAGACTGGAAGGCAGGAAACAAAGTTTTATTCCGTCGGAGCAGAACACATCAGATCAGACAGCAAGGTATCGTCACGAGGTGCTCTAACTGCATCTCTGAGACCTGGTCTCTTATACACTGGTTTATTGCTTTATTACACATAGTATATTCTTGAGATTCCCTTGATGTGCGGGGAAATATCCCCTGAAGCCCCGGCTCAGATCCGATCCCACACATGGTTACAGTAGAGGTTCCCACCCTACCCGCAGTGGGAGATGGCTATCGCGCAGCAGGGAATTCCGCTAATTCCCGGGGGTGTGTGCAACTGGCCGGGTCTCAGGGGGTAGGGGCTTTGATCTACTGTAATCCCTTTGATGTGGGGTGTTTCCCTTACAGTAGGGGCAGTAAACTGCATCCGCAGGGCTGGGTGATGGCCTGGGACCAGTTCAGACAATGGGGCGCAGAGGAAGGGGGTTATCAAAGGAGAGGCATGACCATGTATGGGTTGTCGGTTGGAAGTGGTTCCGTAGCAGGGTCGCGCAGAAGGAGAGGGTTTATGGCCGGTATGAGAGAGCGGGGGGTGGCCGGCGCGCGGGGGATGCTTGCAGCGCCAGGGGAAAGCGCTGGCGGTCGAGAGTGAGCGGGGAGAGAGTGGGGTGCCTAAAATGGCGGCCGTGCATTCGTTGTGCGTGGCGCTGGGGAGAGGCAAGATGGCCAGATAATGTTCAGTTTGCACGCTAAATTTCCACAGGCAGGCTACCTGCACCAGACTGGGTCCCACCTTGGAAGGGGCCACTGACATCAGAGGCTCTGCCAGGCCAGGCCTGGCTACCTCTGGGGCAGTTCCTTCACAAGGGGTGAGGTCAGATCCCTGAGGAGGCTGACCTTTTCCTAATGTCTGGGGAGAGGGAGACTTTTCTTCCTCCCCACTACTCTCTGTTTGTGTGGAGTGATCCATAGTTTCAGGCTTTACTACACCTATGTCAGTCTGAGTGTGGGCTGAGACCATTACAGCCTTGCCAACCTTTTCAGGGAGGCACTCAGTTTGGGTTTGAGCTGTGACTGTCATAGCTCTGCCAATCTCTACAGGGAAGTCTGTCTTTGCCTGGGCTGTGGCTACCACTGCCCTTCCAACCTTCTCAGGGAGGAAATCTACTTGGACAGGGGTTGTGGCTGGCACAACCCCACTACCCTTTTGTGAAAGGCCTACCATTTTAGAATGGGTGTCTTGTTCAACTCCAGCCCAAGCTGAGAGTTCTAAGTCATTCCCCAGTAAGCAGTCCACAGGCAAGGTTGGAGACACTGCCACCCTTTTAGGGCCAGTGACACCTCCCCAGCTGAGACATACCTCTGCCATGGGATGACTGTTCTGTTTGCCATCAATGTTAGTTACCTGGTATGAGAAACCAGGCAAAAGCTGCTCAGAGGGAACTAGCCTATGGGCCACCATAGTGATGCTAGCTCCAGTGTCTCTGTAGGCCTCAGCTTTTCTACCATTGATGTAGGGCTCCTGTCTGTACCTACCCAAAGTGTTGGGACAGGCAGTGAAGTTGGCAAACCCCATGCCACCATCACAGACCAGAGTAGCTGCTGTAGGGGAATTGGCTAAGCCAGGGTCCCCCTGTGTTCCCCAAGAAAACCCAACCAAATTTTTGGGGGCACTCCCACCACCTGGGGGATTACTGCTGACAGTAATAGGTGGTGTGACAGGAGTAGTTGGAGGAACAGTTTTGGTTTTAGCCTTTGGGCAACTGCTGTCAGTTTTCCAATGCCCAGGAGTTTTACACTCATGGCAGTAAGGCTTTTTAACTGTGGTAGAGGAGGGAGCTTGGGACCCACCACCCTGTGTGGAGTTTTGGGGCCCTGAGGAATATTTCTCTTTTGCTTTATCCCCACCCTTCTCTTGAGGCTTGGTGGTATCTTTCTTTTGGTCACCACCCTGATTTTTAGGCCTAATCCTGGTCCTGACCCATTTATCTGCCCTCTTTCCCAATTCTTGGGGAGAGGTCAAATCTGAGTCTACCAGGTGTTGATGGAGAAGCTGGTTCTGACAATTACTAAGAATCTGCTCCCTCATAATCAAGTTGTACAATCCTGTATAGTCCTGCACCTTGCTGCCAGTTAACCAACCTTCCAAAGCCTTAGTGGCACAATCCACAAAATCAGACCAGTCCTGTGTCTGTGTCTTCTGGGTGTCTCTGAACAACAACCTATATTGCTCAGTGGTTAAGCCAAACCCATCTATCAGAGCACTCTTCAGGACTTTGTAATTGTTAGCATCCTCATCACTGACTGTGAGGAGCTTGTCTCTACCTTTGTCAGAAAAGGAGAGCCACAAGATAGCTGCCCACTGACTCTGGGGTACCTGCTGTACTTTGCAGGCCCTCTCCAAAGCAGTCATCCACTTGTGGATGTCATCCCCATTCTGATATGGGGGGGACTATCTTGCTTAGGTTTCTATGGTCATAAGACCTATCCCTATCTCTAGGAATGTTGCTGCCACCAGTGGGTTCTGACCCACACAATTTTTGCTCTCTAGCCAGAGCAAGCTTCTCCTTGGCAAGGGCAAGTTCTTCCCTCTGAATCCTCAGATTAGCTTCCCTCATTCTGGCTTCATGCTCCTTTCTCTCAGGGGAAGTTATTCCCCTGTGAGAGGAAGCACTAGAGATGCTAGAGACATGGGAGTGGATGGATTCCCTTGAAGGGGATCTGTCCCTCCTGCTTCTCTGTGTAAGCCCACTTGGGGGTCTGTATGGGGGGATCCCATGCAAACTCCCATGTAAGCTTAGGTTAGCCTGGCTAAGTCTTCCTACTTGGCCCTGGCTGTCTACCTCTTCATCTGAAGCCCCATCTGACTCCTCTGTGGTGGGTAGACCCTTATCTACAGCTATGGCACCATACCTGGCAGCTCTTTCAGCATCATAGGCCTCCAGAAGCTCCACTAGCTGTCTAAGGGTAGGGTTGGAACCCTGTTTTAATCTCCTGGAGGTACACAGTTTTCTCATCTCCTGGAAAGTGAATGCATCATATCTAGAGGGAATCTGTCTAGGATTCTCCTCTCCTGAGGGAGCATCAGTGTGATCTCCATCCAGGGACATGATTCTAGGGAGGGTGTGGTGTGTGCACCTACCTACACTAGTTGTATCCACTAAACCTCTCTAGTAGTTGTAGTCAGGGTGTGTTACTCCCTTCAACCTACAACCACTAAGTCCAGTAGGACTTAAGTATTATAATCTATGTTATATGTACCTAAACAATATCTGTGTGATCTTTCAATTTAGTATCTCAAGATTACAATGGTATTACAACAGCAAGCTCAGATCCCACCGCTGCCACCAATGTGAGAAGTTGGCCTGATGTATGATGTCACTAGTTCTAGTGTACACCTTATATCAGTCCAAATACCCTTATGGTGATTGGTTGTAAAGTCAACCTTATAGACCAGCTATCCTAGTGGTAGCATGGACAAGAGCAGTCTTAGGCTAAACTCTGAATGGCATGTGAAGCCAGCTGTGATACCATATATAATCCCTTGAATACCAAATGAAAGGACACCACAACAGATATATATATATATAAAATAAAGTGTATTTATTCTAGTCAAACCCTCAGCACTCTTTATGAGATTAGAGGTAAGTACAACACAGTCTTATTAATGCATACAGTAAGTCACACAGGTAAGTAATACAGTTAGGCCCTAGGGGCCACGCAAACCATATACTAAGTAAGTGGTATAAGGACCACTGTCACGGAAATAGGATAGGCCTAGGCCTAGGGAATCGCTGGGGCTACACTACACTAGCAACAGTTAGGAAGTGGGAGGCCCACGGGATTCAGGTGCAGAGTGGAAACACTCACGCGTAATGCGTATAGTCGATAGAAATAGTACAGTTTAGAAATAAACAGTTTAAGGACACTTCTAAAGCAGCTAGAGAGTCGAGACTCGGAAACTAGACCCTAGGATAGTCACTACCCTTGTGAGCACCGAAGTACCCAAGTTACCTAGCCCACAGGCTGCGGGTGCATAGGTGTGAACTTGCGTCGGGTTTCGTCGTGGACTTCTATGGATGCCTGAAGGAAAGTTGCTGACAGGCAGTCAGTGAAGAGTGTCCGGTGGATCCCAAGGCTGGGATCAAGAAGAGAGGAGACCTGCAAGCAGAAGGGACAGAGTCAAGGTCACTAGCCAGTGACCACGTGGAACCAGGAAGGAACCAGGCGATGTCGTGAAGATTGCAGGTGAAGGTGAAGCTTGTTGCTGCAGCCACGAGGACCAGGGAACGTTGAGGACGACCAGGACCAGGAGGCGAGCTGTCCCACGAAGGCTCTTGCTGTCGGCGGCGTCGAAGTTGGACTAGGACTCACCAAGCCTTGGCAAGCGGAACCCACGAAGAACGGAGGACTTGCTTCTGGTGCAGACCAGGAAGGTCTGGGGTGCTTCTCCTTTTCAAAGAAGCAGGAGCCAGTCTGGAGGAGCCAAACCAGCGGTGAAGATTTCAGGATGCGTCGTCACAAAGGCCACTAGCCAGCGGGCAAGCAACCGGACAGACGCGGCAAGCAGGAAAATGCAGAAGGGCCCCACGCAGGACTCGTGGAGTGTGGGGGGCTGATCTTCGGTGCAGATGGTGCTTGGGGTTGGGGCTTCTCAATCCCCGGTGCACAACTTCGAGGGTGCCTCAGAAGCTGCGCTTGAAGATACTAGCCACTTTTCCCAGGTAGCCGGTCCCACGTCTCTCGTCGCCTCCACGGATCTCAGCTCAGCTGTGGATGTGGATCAGGGTCGGAGAAGTCTGGAAGTCAAGGCTCTGGTCGGGCTCTGCAGTCGGTCCCTCGTAGAACTTTAGCAAAGCAAAGGGTAGTCTCTTGATGGTGCCTGTTTGCACAGGGTAGCCACTCCTTGGCCACAAGGGAGATTCTTCAGTCTTCTTCTTTCGTCGAATGTCGAAGGTCCAGAGTTTCTGTTCAAGTTGCAGGTTCAGGATAATCTAAAGTCTTGAGGCCCAGCTCCCACTCTTATACTAATCTGGGGGGCTGGGTTACCTGCTAGGTCACGCCTTATGGGTGGGACCTGGGAGGGGGGTTGTTACACCCCCTTCCCTTTGTCCAGTTTCGCGCCAGGACTGGGGCTGGAGTGCCCCAGCACCGGTTTGAACTGGACTATGCATGGGACACCTTGTGTGCCCCAGGCATGTCTCATTCCTTTCAGCCCTCCCTGCCCCAATACCCTAAAGTCTGTCTGGGGAGGTGCTAGCACCTCCCCAAGCAGGAAGCCTATTGTCCAAGCCTCCCTTGCCGGGATCACTCCCAGCAGCAGGAGGTCAGACTTGTGTCTGTGGCAGCAGCATCCATTTTGTGATGCTGAGGCTTTGGTTAGGGTTAAACAGCAAAGTAGGATTTTAACATGTCTCTCCCTCTAGAAGGGAGGAATAATATCCTCATCACCAGAAACGGTATGGGGGTATTATTCCAAAGTGTTAGACACCTTACACGACATGTTTTGATACAGCCAAACCATAGTTACCATAACCGTTTAAGATTATAAGGCACTCTAAGAGTATATGGTAGGCTATATCATAGAACAGCTATAAGGACATGGTTCCGAAAGCTGCAGACAGGCTCAGCTCATGCTAGAGCACCATCTCACATGTTACCAAGCACTCTGCCTCCAGGATTGTTAAGGCCTGCCATAGGAGTGACTGATAAGTACACATGTGTCTATATATAAGGGTAGATATAGGCATACTATATCTAAGCAAGGGGTGATTACACGACCTTGCCCCAGCTGAGTGATCAGCCAGTTGTGTCTGATTGGAAGGCCAGACCAGGGGTGGCATAATACATGCTGCAGCCCCTGGGAGGCCTAGGGTACACCTATGCCCTGGGTACCTAGGGTACACTGTACAGGGTCCAATAAGGTGATCCTTACCAATTGGGAATGTACCTAGGGTACATGGAGTCCATTTTAAAGAGAGAGCAGACAGCCTGAGACCCTGAATGGCAGGATCTCAGGCCAACTAAGTCGAAAAACCAGCTAGACACTAGGCAAAAAGTTGGGGGTAACCATAGTCAGATATCCACCTTCCTACAGCACCTCTCAACGTGGCACCTGCAGAATGATGATTACAACACGCATATGAGGGAGGCCATTGCTCAATACTTCACCTCAAACGAGGGGTCGGTGTCTAGCGTTGAGTCTTTGTTGGAGGCCTTGAAGCCTACTTTACGAGGCGTGGATATATCTTGGTGCGCGGCGGCTGGCAGTAAGCGCAGGGAGGAGTTGACGCGGGCAGAGGCCACCATTGAGGCACTTGAACGCCAGGCTCGGGAGGAAGGGGGAGGGCCGTTGGTGAGGCAATTACTTAAGGCCCAACGGTCTTGTGCCGCCCTCCTAATGTACGAAGCCCGCCAGATTTGGCCGGCGACGTGTAGCAGGATATACCAGTGGGGGGACAAGTCCGGCAAGATGTTCCATCGGCTTTGCCAGGGCGCCTTTCATGCCCAGGCCCTCCTGGGCCTTTTGGATGAAGAGGGGGTACCGATCACTGACCCGCTCCTTAAAGCGGAGAACTTTGCTACCTATTATGCAGACCTTTATGCCCCCCGGGAATGCCTGCCAGCGGCTACCGTCGATAAATTCTTAGTCGATCTGCCGCCTAAAGCGGTGTCAGATGAAGTGTGTGACCGGCTGGAGCTTCCCTTAACTGATGAGGAGTTGGGTACGGCCCGGGGAGAGCTAAATTCTGGGAAGACTCCCGGGCCCAATGGGTTCCTGAGTGAATTCTTTAGCCACTATAATACACAGTTGGCCCCGTATTATCGGGCGGTAGTAGAGGAGGCCCGGGAGAAGGGCTTGCTCCCCCCAGATTGGAGGCACGCGGAGGTGGTGGTGTTTCTTAAGCCCGGCCGGCCACCGGATCAACAGGCCTCGTACCGCCCCATCTCCCTCCTCAACGTGGAGGCTAAGATCTTGGCCAAGGCGTTGGCTAATCGCCTTCTGCCACACATATCGACTCTTATACACCCTGACCAGGCTGGGTTCATGCCCCAGAGGGCAACGAGACATAATATACGGCGGGCACATGTGGTGGTGGCGGCCTTTCGACAAACTGGGGACCAGGCGGCGCTCCTGTTAGCTGACATGGACAGTGCGTTTGACTCCCTGAGCTGGGTATATTTGTCGGCATTACTGCGCAGACTCAACTTGGGCCCGCACTTTCTCTCCTATCTTATGCTCCTCTATACAGACTTGACGGCGATGGTACGGGTGGCGGGGGCGGCCTCTTCTATCTTTCCGATTCAGAGGGGTACGCGGCAGGGATGTCCCCTGTCTCCATACTTATTCGCACTAGCTATGGAGCCATTGGCGGCGTGCGTGCGCATGGATGCACAAGTCCGAGGCTTTGAGTGGGCTCCAGAGTTATCTGACAGAATCGCGTTATATGCGGATGACGTTCTGTTTTTCCTTACGGCTTTGGATATGTCGGGCCGCGACTCCTACGGATCATGCAGATCTTTGGGGAGACGTCGGGACTGTTTATGAATCTTCGCAAATCTACACAGTGGGTTCTGGGAGATCGCTCGAAGTTAGGCGCGTGAGTGAACGCAATCCAGTTGGCTGCTGGTGGGCCGAAATATCTGGGAGTGTTCCTGTCGGATGTGCCGGCTGTTTCCTGGGAACGAAACCTGGCACCGGTATGGGAGTGGGTCAGCACAGATCTCAAGACCTGGTCTCGTATGTCCTTGACGCTGTATGGCAGATCAGCAATTTTTAAGATGGTGGCGCTTCCTAGGCTGCTCTACCAGCTACAGAATCACCCGTACCCGATACCGCCTCGATGGTTCCGGCTGGTGAATTCTGTGCTGGGGCAGTTTCTGTGGGAGGGGGGTAAAGTGCGCATGTCCCTTCGAACATGTTTTCTATCCCCTTACTACGGAGGACTTGCGTCCTCGGATATCCTGTCTTATTACCAGGCCTCGCATCTCCTTGTCCTTAATGAGTGGTGGTATGGCGATAGGAGGGATCCGGCGTACACATTGGAATGACTGCTTATGGGGTCTAATACATTGCACACCATCTTGTATTCGGCACCCTTGCGCGGCCGGATGCCGTCGGCCACGCGGGTGGTTTACCTGATATGGCGGCAGGCGTTGCGCCGCATGGGTTGGTGGAACACCTTGACTGGGGAGACCCCCCTTTGGAACAATGGGCGCTTACCAGAACTGGCGGCCTTAAAGGGCTTCTTAGAATGGGATGCTACCGGCATATCGACCCTGGGGGATGTTATGAGAGGCACGACACTTAAGTCATTCCAGGACTTACAGAGGGAATTTTCTATGCCCCAGTCACAATTTTATAGGTATCTCCAGTTTCGCCACGCATTGTCCCCTAGCCTGGAGGGCCTGGCATCCCTCCCAGAGTTCAGTCCGCTGGAAGCAAGAGTTTTCATGGGAGACTTAGAGACCAAGAAGATCTCCAGGATCTATCAAGCCCTAGTTATACACTGTTCCACAACGCTTCGGAAGCTGCGGGGGGACTGGGAGACAGATGTGGGTGCATTAGAAGAAGAGGACTGAAGGGAGGCCCTGGCGGCTCCTAGAGAAGCGGCCATAGCGATGCGCCTGCGCCTTATACAATTTAAATATCTGCATAGGGTCTACTTTACCTGGGTCCGATTGTACCGAGCGGGCTTGATCGCCTCTCCGGATTGCCTCAGATGTGGCCAGGAGTAAGGTACATTTATACATACTACCTGGCATTGCCTTTCCCTGGATCGGTTTTGGAGGGGGGTGTTTACCTGTCTGTCGGAGGTTCTGGGTTGGGAGCTTCCGCGAACGCCGCGGCTGGCGCTGCTACATGTCATGGAGGGCATTGAGGGTAATATTTACAAGCAACACCTTATGCGACTTGACTTTACACTGGCAAAGCGGGACATGGCCTGGGCATGGAAGGCACCGCGAGCCCCATCGGTGACCGCATGGAAAAATGGCCTAGATTTCTGTATGGGGCCTGGAGCAGCCTATTTTTGTGGCCAGGGGCTGCCCACGCAAACACTATAAAATATGGAAAAGATGGGCGGATTACCGGGGGATGTGGCTGGAGCCGCCAGTAGCTGTAGAGGCTCATTCACTGGGATAATACTAGAAATTTGTCGGGATGGGGGGGGACGCCGGGTGGGGTGGGGGGAATTCAGGGGGGTGTGCATTATTGTGCTAAGACTTTGTTGCAGGGTATTAAGGCTGTGGCAGGGACCGTGTGGATATTGTGCGACCCGTGGGTAGAGGGAGGGGGGTGTTGGTTGTACTCTGTTTTGTATTTTTATCACTTTCTTGGATGACACATATAAAAGTTCATTGCTTTTGTAACATTGTGCAATATGACTTCGCAGATGACTCTGATATACAGGGTCTGTGATATGTATGCAATTAGCAAATAAAATATGTCCCCACCCCCCCCCCCCAAATAAAATCAAATTGATATGCACTTGGCACTTTGTACTTTATTTATTAATCCTATTTAATGTAATTTGCTATTTAAAAGTTTAGTCAGGATCTACTAGATAAAAGCTGTGGGAGTCTGATTCCTTAGTAATTATCATTCAGAAATTGTAATATGGAATGTTTTGTATAAGTGTTGATTGTGCTTGATTAATTTACTGGTCCTGCTACTGATATGTAAATTGACATGTAAACTATATGATTTATTTATTTTTCCTGTTCTAATAAAAAATAAAAAAATTAAAATAAAAAGTGAATCTGATATTCGACAGTTTTATGAAACTAACACTATTTGGGAATGTGCTTAAACTGGGGACTGCCTAATCAAGAAGGTTCTGTTTATGAAATAAGAACTTTTATGGTGTTTTACAAATTAATTCCTGTAGCTCCGCACGTGAGTAAACTGCCTGCACGTACATGAAGATATGTGGTCTATGTGCTCCTGGGGCAATTTTTGGCAGCGAAGGCGCAATTAAACTTTGTAATTTCATTTCCCATTTGACAGGGTCGCGTTTCTGCTGTGGGGCAGTTTGAACTGTTTTGTTGTTGTTCAAAATACAAACGGAGCTCGTGCACTTACCTGTTTGTACTCTCGTGCTGTGCCGCAATGTTCTTCTATGACGCTTGTTGCTGTGAGACCTCTATGAATTCCGTGACGTCCCGCATTGCTGCTTCTGGACACTGCTGCTCCGACGCGCTGTGAATCACACGGCTCAGCGTCTGAAAACGTTCCGCCATTTTATGATTGGTGCATTCGTTCACATTGAGGCGCAATATGCACTCTGCCAACCACGTTCTCAATGATTTATTGGTGTGGTGTTTATCCTTCATTCACACTTCAGTCAACAATTCAGGGAAGGAACTGTCTCCGAAGATTTGACGACGGTGACTACTTTTATTGTTTTAACTTGTTATGTTTAAAATTTTGTGATCTATTCAGTTGCATATGAACTAAGTTAAGCAGTATGAAGTTTCCGCTACAATTTACAGTTTAGTACATGCTACAGATGTGTGCGTGTGGGATTTATTTTTGGAATTTGGAACCACTTTTGTGCTCAAAATATTTGAGGTGTTCAATTATATTTATGATTCCTGTTAATAATTTTTAGATGCTCTATTTTTTTTAGTTTACTCGTACTGAACTGAACCATTTTAGTGCTCTATTTTGTTAGAGGTGTTCATTTATATTTGAATTTCTGGTGATGTGTTTTTGAATCATTTCATTTTATTAAGGCGTATTTGAGCGGAGCCACTCTTGTGCTCAATTTATATTGAGGTGCTTGTTTATATGTATTCTCGCCATGATTTGTAGAAGTGTTCAATTCTGTTATGGTTGCTGGAGCCATTTATTTGCTCAACTTATGTTGAGGTGCCCAATTTGCGTTATGCTTACTGATAAAGAGCCAAAGAGGTGCTCAGTTCTGCCTGTACTTAATGATTATGAGCCAAAGGGGTGCTCTGTGTTATTTATGCTTGCTGGTTAGGAGCCGTAGGTGCTCAGTTTTATTGGCGTTTATTTGTTATCAACCACTTAGGTGCTCTATTTTGTTAGAGGTGTTCAAATTAAATTTTCAAATTTCATTTATATTTTGCAGTACTGAACCATCATTGCTTAAAAGTTATTGAGGTGTTCAGTTTCTTTGTGCTAGTGATGAATGAGTGGGTTTGTCATGTGGATCACATTAACCGCGCTCATTTATTCTTTTGTTGTCTTTTGGTGTATTTAACCTCTTCTCCTTACTATTGCGAAGAGGTTATTTGTGTGTGTGTTTGGTGTTTAGTTCTGTTATCCTTTTGCTCCTCTACTTACTTTTCTCTCTTCCTCATTGTTTCTGTTAAGAAGAAAGATGTGTTGCATCCTTCTTTCCCTCCCCTTTGTTCTTTCTTAGTGTCTTGTTCTCTGCTGCTCAGCAAGTCTCTGTGATGTCATGTACTGTTCTATCTTTGTAAGTTGAAGTGTATTTGTCAGTTATCTTGTAGGCTGAGCTGCAGGGCAGCTGCTCCCGGTGGGGTCTTTACTGGAGCTTTTACTGGATTACTTCCCTATCAATATGCTTTACATGGAGATTATGATACTACATCGGCAGGCTCTAGTGATGACGACAGAACATAACTTCCCTGAGCAACTGGTATTGACCTTCAAGAGGGTCCAGGCGAACGGGGAGCTGGGGGACAGACCCCAGACAGTCAGCTGGCAAAAAACTTGATACACTCTAGTAATAGCAGAATGGGCTCGTTGATACCTACAAAGTGAATGGTTAATGGAGTTTCTCCCCAAATGCTTTGTGGCTCACACCTATATTCCATTCTGTTAAATTAGGGTTATTTTGTCTTCTTTTTGTTGCCTTAGTTAATATTTCACCAGGTTCGTAAAGATTACAGATTATGTAGGCAATAAAATAATTCACGTTTAGAAGGGTGGGACGTAGTTCAGGATCGGGACGCTTATAGTTTAAGTTCACTAAGGTACTGGAGGTGCACAACCATAGAGAATGACTATGCCCCCAACATAATACATGACCAAGGGATGCCAGTGTATAAAATCCTAACATGGAACATCAGTGGCCTACATGATCAGATAAATAGAGGGGTGGTGCTGCGCCGGGCCAGGGCCCTGCATCTGGTGGCACACCTCCTCCAAGAGATGAACCTCCTGGGCAGTAATTGCGTGTTCCTGGGCAATTTTGGGTCCAACAGGGTCTACCACGCAGGGTTTACTAAGGGATCTAGATGAGTGGAAATCTTACTTCACATAATATTCCCATTGGTGGGAACTGACATCCTTGCAGACCCCCCGGGGTGCTTTCTCAGGATTGCAGATACATTAGTTGGGAGGGTGTGGTCATTGTTTAGTGTGTATATTCCACCAGCCCTGATGAACCAGACTCTGGCGGATCCTAGAAATGCCATAGCTGCAGCCTCAGAGGGGCGTACTATAATTTGGGAAGATTTTAGTAAATCATGCAAGCATCTCTCGACACTAAAGACACGAGAACCATACGGAGAGCGACTGCATTGCACGACTGGGGAGATTGGCTGTGGTTACACGATCCATGGAGATATTTACATCCTGACACTAGAGAATACATCCACTTCTAACACCCTCACGCTTCCTAATCTAGACTAGATTGCATCTTTGTCCTGGCGGCAGACTTGCAGGGTGTTGGTGTAGTATACTGGTATTTAGTGTATTGCACCTTTCCTGCTTCTCTGCCTTGCTGCTCAGCCAGTGTGGGTGTTCTTGGAATGTTGGTATGTGTGGTGAGCTTATAGAATGCTGGTATGCCTGTGTGTGGAGTGTCAGTTGAGAGGATGGGCTGAGCAGCAAGGAAGCTGCTCCTGGTGGGGCTCGCCCTGTGGGCTTTCTACTCTGTACTACTCTATGCTTGATACTTACCTGCAACTAAGAACTGTATCAATAAAGTATACATCTTTGTACTACACCTCGGCTACATTGGACTTATTGCATATGGCGAAGAGGATGGGATTATTTTACTTTTCAGTGCTGGATTTACAAATCCACTGTGTGTAGAATCTACTGTTATGAGTTTCTGAAAGTGTGTGTTTTTCATTTTTTTACATGGTACATGTGTGTTTCACACTTATTTACTGTCATGTTGGATTTATTTTTAAAATCCCAACAGGGTGTAGTTTTCATCCCTCTTGTTCTTTTCTAATTTCGTTCCTCCAGGGATTATGTGTTGGATCTTGACCAACCTTTTCCTTGTAGGTGTGAGTAATAAAGACCTTCTTAGTGTCTCTCGTTTGGGAGTGCTTTTTCTTGTCCTTCTCATTGTTGCGCTAATGCTTTTCATTAGTTGACGTTCACTGCTTATCATCTGCATGCTAGTCTGGCCAACTGGTGTATCTTGCTGGTAACCCTGATGTCAAGTTCTTGTTTTTGTTCTTGATTTGTTTTAGTCTTGCTGCACGTATGGTGGGAAATACTCTTTTTCTCACATTCTCTTCCTTATTTTTGGAATTCCTTTATCTATTCTGTTTCTTCTTCAGACCTTTGTTGCAAGATTTATCTTTTATTGTAATTATTGTTCAGCGTCTTGTATTTACTATTAATTTTCTTCAGTTTCTCCGTAAAAAGGGGAAGCGGCTTGTTATGTCATTTTTGTTAATTAATGCTATGTCTTTTCTCTTATGGATTATTGTATGTCTTTTCTCTAAATGCTTTGCAGCATTTTTACACCTATGTTTATTTATGCTATTACTATGCTTACTGCTTACATAATTCTTTTTTTGTTGTTCATTAAAGGGGGAAGCTGTAGAGTATACTGGTATTTAGTGTATTGCACATTTTCTGCTTCTCTGCCTTGCTGCTCAGCCAGTGTGGATGTTCTTGGAATGTTGGTATGTGTGGTGAGGTAATAGAATGCTGGTATGCCTGTGTGTGGAGTGTCAGTTGAGAGGATGGGCTGAGCAGCAAGGAAGCTGCTCCTGGTGGGGCTCGTCCTGTGGGCTTTCTACTCTGTACTACTCTATGCTTGATACTTACCTGCAACTAAGAACTGCATCAATAAAGCATACATCTTTGTACTACACCTCTGCTAAATTGGACTTATTACAGTTGGCTTCCTACGATTCATCCAAGAGTGGTGTCAGACCACTCCCCGATAATTTACCATGGTAGAACTCCCCTGCGATTGCTACTCATATCCACACGGAATTTATTTACTTTATGAAAACCTTTTCAGCCTCATTTGTTCCGTTTACTTCACTTTTTAGGCTACAAAATGAGCAATTGACTGAGGAACAGGAAGATGATGAACTGAAAGAGGTGACTGATTTGAGGAAAATCGCAGCCCAGCTACTTCAGCAAGAGAAGCAAAACAGGTAGAGGTTAGGTGAATATTTACCAAGTGGCCACTGAAATGGCTGTTAAAACAATACTTTTCCATTTTGGGTATTTCATATTTTGAGCAATGTGCAGACTTCTGTCATAACTCTCTGGGTTACGATTTATATATTTTTTTTTCGTTTAATATCTGTTTATTGAGTTACAATTTATATTTTAAGTGACCTGCCAAACTTCTTAAATCTTATATTTAAAATATTGTGTGTGTTCATCAAAATTTCAAAATGTCGTTTTCAGCAGCATTTAATTTTTAAAACCTTGTATTCATTACTCTGTAATTCAGTGACTCATTCCCCCATGTTGTTCTTTCTGTGTGCTTTTTTCGTTTCTGGTCCTTGCCCGACACCAGACTCATCCTTTTATTTTTGTTGACCAGTGAATCTTCACCAGGGGTCACATGTTAGGGCTGTATGACAATTAACCCAGATGCTTTACTTTCAAAGTAGATCTCCTAATTCTGAGCGTGAAACGCTGGGTGTGTGAAATGTGCTACTAATCGTGCCAACTGTTGTGATAGACAGATATAATGATGGCCTTTTACTTTTAAACGTAATTATACCTGCTGTTGAGACTGCAGAATTCCTTTAGTCCTGTTTTATTAGAGTCTGATTATGTTTTAGGTCTTTTTTGGTAATTTTGTTATACGCGGTTGTAGTATAATGAACAGCGCTCCAAGCCAGGTAGCTCTTCCAATGTAGGTTTATTTGTGTAGCAGGATACATAATAGAGTGAGTAATCCTTAAGTCAGAGAGTAAGCAAGAAAGTAAGTGAGAGCCCCACCAGGAGCAGCTTCTCTGCTGCTCAGCCCATCTACCAACTGATTCATGCATGCAAACATTCCAAACACCAACATTCTATCAAGCAGTCAATCTGGCTGAGCAGCAGGATACCACAGCGGTACATGACTAACAATGTGTATCGCTTTGAACCTTAACAACGACTTAGTCATTTCTAAGCACATATCCATTAATAGTCTGAGTACAGTTACTCATGCTTTTTGCTTTTGGAACCCTTTGAGTTGGAAGCCACTGAATTTTCTGATTGATCGGGACACTGCGTTTTTATTTGACAGTATGATGACAACATGTTATTGTTGAGAAAGCTCCTTTACTAGGATTTTTTAAAGTCCTAGACCCTTTTAAAACTATTGACCTGGTAAGCTGAGGGAGAAAGAACAGGCAAAGACGCATGTGTACGGACCACGTTCTCAGAACACCCCTGTACAGTTTTTCAGCCTAAAACTAGCCAGTAGTAACATGTCGTAAGGATAGTTGCTCCTACTTATAAAGCACAACAAGTTCTCCAGTATTGGGGTGTCTTTCAAAGATTCACAATCTTGAATATTCCCCGTCATCGAAGTGGGAGTCCCACGGTACATAACATAGCAAAGTAATAACATAAGCCTAATAGGCATAAAAGAAAGAAAAACCATAGAGTTTTTATGGCTAGACAACTTGTCACATCTATAATATATTACTGTCATTATGTTTTAGTCCAAAATCCAGCCAATCAGGCATCCGCACCCTCTAGAACCCTTTCCCCAGAGGCTCAGGCCATCAGATTTTCTACCGCACGTCGTGTGAAGGGAGTCTCCCTGGGCTTGCTCAGTTTTTCTTCTCATATCTCCTCTGAAGATTACCTCTATGATGTCTACATCATAGAAATCCCTCTTCAGACCTTGTGGAAGTTGTGGTAAACTGAGGCTTCATTCTGAAGACCCTCACAAGAAATGTATTTATTGCTTATATCCTGAACATCAGGTAAAGGATTGTAACATTTGTAGAACCTTCTCTTTAAAGGACAGAGAAGGGCGTCTCCCTCTGTGGCTACAGAAGTTGAAGACTTCAGAAAATCCTCTTTCAGATGTGGAGAGTGTGTCTTCAATCAAAACTGCTCCCTCCTTGAAGAGAACAAGTGACTCTCAGAAGGTTTCTCCAAGACTTGGCTTCGTCGTCGACGGTGGCTCAACGACGACTTTCATCATCGGCAACAACGGCTACGACTCCATCTCAAGATCTGATACCACTAAGGGCTTCAAGCTCTTTGCTTCAACGACGACATTCCTCTTTGGATACCCTAATGCCAATTAAAGCTCCTTCTCAGCCTCTAGAGGTGCTATTTTCATCTGACGATGAGGAATCTGAGGATGATATATTTCGGGGTGCTCGCAGTCCCTCTGAACTTTTAATAAAGTGTCAGGAATCTGATGATGACGACTTACAAGAGGACGATTTCGCTACTTGTGACACACACCCGGCTCCAGAACTTCCTATGGCACAACTGCCGTTAAGTCTTATTTCCAGCCTTCAATATATGTTGGATGATTACAATCGCCGTTTTCCATGCTCTGTGCAGACTTCTCCAACGCCGCAGTTACCTCCACAGACTTTTTCAAATAAGGAAACAGTGGTCACACCCACGTCAGCGACAAGAGTTCAACATCTTGCAGTTCCTCGAATCATAGAGGAAGACGTTGTCGACAAGCAGGATGATGACTGTGACAAAGAAGAAGGTGAGCTGGGTGACGGTTCCCTTCTTTCTGAATGGGACAATTATCAAATACAAACGCCATCTCCTGCTGATCCAGCTCCTTTGGATTCTCCACCGGTCGACATTGGTGGTTTTCATTTGCTCATGGAAAGAGCAGCTAAAGGATTCCACCTTCCTATGACCACCAGGGAGGAAGATTGTTTCCTATATGATTTTAAGGATCAAACTCAAAAACAGGTCCGTTGTATTTCAATTATCGATTTTATCTGGCAAGAAGGCCTCAAGCTGATGCAAACTCCTAACTCCATTCCAGGTATCCTTCCTAGGATAGATAAAAAATACAAAGCCCCTACAAATTCTCCTGCTTGTCTAATTTCGCAAATAAAGCCTGATTCCATCATTACTCAGGCAGCTCAGCGTCGATCCAGAAACCCATCGTCTCCTTTGTCTGCACCACCAGATCGAGAAGGTCGACGCCTGGATGGTATAGGAAAGACATTTTCCACTATGGCTGCAACTACAGTACGTGCTGCCAATTCTTTAGCGATCCTGGGCCGTTACGACCGCCAAATGTGGTTAGACATTTCATCTCTTATAGACCTTATCCCTGAAGCATCTAGGCCTGAGGCATTACAAATTCTCCAAGAGGGGGAAAGAATTTCCTCGGAAATTATCGATTGCGCTATTGATGTATCCTCTACTGGTTTCCGTCTTTTGGCTGGTGCAGCAGTCCTCAGGCGTCCAGGCTGGTTACGGGCCACGTCTTTCCGTCAGGAGGTACAGACAAAAATACTGGACATGCCTTACGACGGTGAATCATTGTTTGGCCAGCATGTAGACAATGCCCTTCAAACCATTAAAAAGGACACTGACACTGCTCGTGCTCATGGGTCTTTACAATTCAAAAAGCAGCCTTTTCGAGGCGCAAGAGGTCGTGGTTCCTCTTCTTCCTTTCGAGGAAATTCGAATCAGTACAGACAAACTCAAAACCTCTACTCCTCCCAGAATCAGCAGTCATATAGGCAACAGCAGTCTTCCACCTACAGGCAATACAGAGGAAAGTCCTCTTATAGAGGAAAGGATTCCTCCAAGAAACAATGACTCTCACCACACACCGTCACAAGATCCTCCCGCTTTTTCAAAACTTAGAGGTCGAATCGCTCACTTCTACTCCAAATGGTCACAAATTACTACCGATCAAGGGGTTCTAGATATTGTGCGCAGGGGACACGCATTGGAATTCGTAAAGATTCCTCCCAATACTCCACCAAGAGGTCCCCCTCCTGCTCACCTAAAAGAACTCTTGAATCAGCTGAAAATGTTATTACGAAAGGGCGCGATCGAAGTGGTGCCAAGACTACAGAAGGGCAGGGGGTTCTATTCAAGGTTCTTCCTCATACAGAAAAAGTCGGGAGACTGGCGTCCCATATTGGATGTACGTGCTCTGAACAAATACATCAAGACACAAACTGTTTGCATGTTGTCCCTTCAAGAAGTACTTCCTTTTCTATCCCAAGGAGAGTTTATGACAACTTTAGATCTTCAAGATGCTTATTTTCATCTTCCCATACTGCCGAGACACAGAAGATTTCTCAGATTCAGAGTGGCGGGAAAGGATTTCCAATTCAAGGTTCTGCCATTCGGCCTTCGTTCCGCTCCCCGTGTGTTTACAAAGGTCCTTGCACCAGTGGCAGCTTACCTTCGTCTACAAGGAGTGCAAATCTTTCCATACTTAGACGACTGCCTACTGAAGGCAAAGTCGTTCGAACTGGTATTCAAACAAACTCTTTTATGCAGGTCCCTCTTCCAATCTGTGGGCCTCACATTAAACATGGAAAAATCTCAGTTTCTCCCAGCTCAAAACAGACTGTTCTTGGGAGCCATTCTAGATACCAGGCAAGGGAAAGCTTTTGTGTCACACGAAAGACGTCAACGTCTTCGCAATCTAGCGACTTCTATCCATCTAAAAGAGTTCGTTTCTGTCCGACAGTTGAAATCTTTCCTAGGGATGTTGTTCTCGTGCATTCCTCTAGTCCCTCACTGCCGCCTGAAAATGAGACCTGTCCAGGAGGAATTGGACAAACAATGGGCTCAAGTCTCAGGAACTTTCAACGACTAAGTCAGAGTCACACATCGACTAAAAAGAGCTCCTTTATGGTGGACTCACGAAGAAAATATCTCCTCAGGACGTCCGTTTGTGGCGGACACTCCATTTTTCTCCCTCACGACCGATGCATCTCTCGAGGGTTGGAGCACCCACTTACAAGGACTGACTGTAAAAGGCAAGTGGTCCGTTCAACAAAAGACAAGACACATCAACCTTTTAGAGTTACTGGCCATTTTTCTGGATCTGAAAGCTTTCCGAACCATCATTCAAGAAAGCACGATGTTGATCAGTATGGACAACACAACGTGCATGCACTACATCAACAAACAGGAAGGCACAAGGTCCGTCTTGTTGTTCCGTCAGGCTCAACAAATTTGGAATTGGGCGATTCAACATCACATCGTCCTCACAGTAGTTCATGTTCCGGGAGCGTCAAACAATCTTGCAGATTCCCTAAGCAGATCGTCCACGACCAATCACGAATGGGAATTACACCAACCCATTCTGGATCACATTTTTCAACTATGGGGTCCCCCAAATCTGGATCTGTTCGCAACATATCTGAACCGCAAATGCCTGTTCTACGCAAGTTGGTTTCCCCAACCAAGGTCATGCGGGAATGCCTTTTTGATGAACTGGTCAAAAATATATGCTTACGCTTTTCCACCAATACATCTAGTCCCCACGGTTCTGCGGAAAATGAGGAAAGAACCCGGTCACATTATTCTCATAGGCCCCCAGTGGCCTCGACAAATCTGGTTCACGGAACTACTGCTCTTGTCAGTGTGAGCCGATCATTCTTCGCCCTCTTTCAAATCTTTTGACCATGGAACACGGCCAAATCTGTCATCCCGATCCTACATCTCTACGATTAGCGGCTTGGAACCTGAGCACTATGAATTTGTAAATTTGGACATTCCTTTAGATTGCAGAGAAGTCTTGGCTAAGGCTAGAGCGCCTTCAACTGTGAAAACAAATAAACTCAAATGGAAAAGATTCTGTCTCTGGTGCAATGAAGCTCAAGTACATCCTATACATTCCAAGCCAGAACAACTTTTGCCTTTCTTTTTGCACCTAGCGAAATCAGGCCTCTCATACTCTACCCTTAAGGTTTTCCTAGCAGCAATTTCACGTTTCCGTCAAGATGGCTCTAACTCATTTTACTCGTCAAGAGTAATTCAACAATTTTTCAAGGGTCTTTTTCGAATGTTTACTCCGATACGTCGGCCACCTCCACCTTGGCATCTAAACATTGTATTGGCACAGCTCATAAAACCACCATTTGAGCCAATCCATAAGGTCAGTCTCAAATATGTTACTTGGAAGACTTCTATACTCCTGGCTCTTACTTCCTCCCGCCGGGTTAGTGACTTGCAGGCGTTTACTACTAAACCACCTTTTCTTCAATTTACTAAAGACTCTGTCCTGCTCCGCACCAATCCGGCCTTTATCCCCAAGGTGCCATTGGATTTCCACCTCAATGAGCCGGTTGTTTTAAAGACATTTTTTCCAAATCCTCAAACTCCCGCAGAGAAAACGTTTCATTCTTTGGATGTCAAGAGATGTCTCAAATTTTACCTTCAGAGAACAGCTACTATTCGTAAGAATGACCAGCTCTTTGTGGCTTACGGACGGATGCAAACGGGTCATCCGGTCACCAAACAAACTATAGCACGCTGGATATCTTCTACTATTGCCTTTTGCCATCAACAAGTGGGAAAACCACTTACATCAAACGTTCTAGCGCATTCCACCAGGAATGTTTCTTCTTCTACTGCGCTATTTGCTGGGGTGCCTCTTCAATACATCTGCAGAGCTGCAACATGGTCCAGCAGACACACCTTTACGAAGACACTACTGTCTGGATGCTGCAGACAACACGGACACGGCTGTGGGACAGGCAGTCCTTCGTAATCTTTTTAAATAAGGTGAGCCTCTGATGCTTCCCTCCTCCTGTTTACAAGGTACATTTATTATGTATTTATGTATATATTATATTTTATATGCCTATAGTCTTTTGCACTGGGTATTGCTATTGCTTTGTATCTTATGTACCTTGTATTATTCTGATATTACTGCTCACTACTCTTATTCAAGCATGTGAATCTATGAAAGACACCCCAATACTGGAGAAGAACAAAAGTTACTTACCTGTAAACTGTGGTTCTCCAGTATTGGTGTCTTTTCATAGATTCACATGCGACCCACCCACCTCCCCTCAGAGGCTCCCATCATATATTTGACTTTTATGTCACACTTGTGCTATGAAAATCTGAGGGCCTAAGCCTCTGGGGAGAGGGTTCTAGAGGGTGCGGACGCCTGATTGGCTGGATTTTGGACTAAAACATAATGACAGTAATATGTTATAGGTGTGGAAAGTTGTCTATCCATAAAAACTCTATGGTTTTACTTTCTTTTATGCCTATTAGTCTTATGTTATTACTACATTGCTATGTTATATACCGTGGGACTCCCACTTCGACGACGGGGAATATTCAAGCATGTGAATCTATGAAAGACACCAATACTGCAGAACCCCAGTTTACAGGTAAGTAACTTTTGTTCTTCTCATGTGTGGCTTTCTGTAAATCCTGTAGGGAAGCCCAAAGTTTGTGTCAAAGCTCTTTCCTTCTCCTTTATCTGACACCTTAAAGGAATTCTGAAGGGAGACCTAAAATACAAGCCGTGGATCCCATGCTAAGCCTGCCCCCAGAGGAATAAAGGGAGTTCACACTTGGGGACTGATTTAGATTTCGGCGACCAGGTTACTCTCTCAAAACGGTGGCGGATATCCCATCTGCAGTAATATAAATCCCATAGGATATTATGGGATTTATATTTCGGCGAATGGGCTATCAGTCGCTGTTGTGGCGGGGTATCCTGATATGGGATTTATATTTCGACAGATGGGATATCAGTGGCGGTGTGATGAAGTAACCTGTCTGCCGAAATCTAAATCAGGCCTTCATGTTGGTGGTGCGCATCATTACCTCTTCCTTAGGAATGACTCGAGCATTTAGATGAACGCCCAGGCTGCTTCCAAGTACCTTATGTATATTGGATTGTCGCTGCCACTTGCCACCTATTAGGTCATAATGTATACTTCTTGCCTAAGATATGATTTAGGAGGTTGGATCAAACTGTGAGTATCCGATTCATCAGTGTTACGTCAGATTACAAAAATACTGGATTTGTGTATTCATGGCTGCCTCTGAATCAAATGTATGAACTAAAGTATTTTATTCTAAAAGAGGTTATTTATACACATTAAGAGAACCACAAAGATGATGGCTGAAATACGTATGAAAAGTCTCAGCCACTGCCTGTCGCAAATCAGCCTTGGTGGCGTTCCAGTATGAAGAGTCTAGCCCCAACTGCCACCCGGCGTTTTCTGAACAGGAACACAAGGAGCACGCCAGGTTCGGCCTACGTAGGCCTCATCAGGGAGGTACAATATGAGTTGTTTGCCATGGCACCCATGTCTGGACATACTCATCATACATAAGGCATTGCACTAAGGGAATATAAAATAATGCTTACCACTGACAATGGCTGAGGCTGCATAACCGTGCATTTTTTGTTACCAACTGCACCGCTTCAGTTGTGGAGCTATTATATGCTCATGAGCCCTGTTGGTGTTCTAGTTGGAACAGTCTAGCCCACACTTCCAGGCCAGTTCCCCTCTAAATGGGAACAGAAGTAATCCCACACAGATTTCAACCTTGTAGGGCCTCATCAAAGAGGGGCAGTTGGGATCCTACGGCGTAGCGAGCCTGGGAGTTGTGCTTAGGGCATGCCATGAAAACAACAAAAGGAGATGGCTGGAGGAACACTACAAATATCTCAGCCCTTTCTGCTGCTGATGTACATACATCACTTGGGCTACATTTCAGTGCGTCTGGGTTGTTTCTCTATCTAAAGAGTGGGGCCATGGTGTGGCAGTCCAGGCGGGACCAGGAAATATTTGCATTCGGTTATTTTTCTGGAGAAGCAAAATCCAATATTCCACCCTAACATTAATTCCTGTTTGTTTAGAGAAATTACGTTGCATTGAAAAACTACAATTTGCGATGTAGGTGACTGATTTTATATGTATATTCACTCTGCAATACATTTGAGCTAACTAAAGTTCTGAATATGTTGTCACACTTTTAACAGTCAAATTTCTTTGACTTTATGTAAATCTATTCTTACTCTCTTGTTCTCACTTTTTTCATTGTAAAAAATATATTAATCCTTTGCAAACTCTTTATCTTGTGAAATATTTCAAATGAACAAGCTGGGAATTTGTGAGCAATTCTTTCTCGGAGTGTATGGTGCACTACAAACTCCGGATACCACGTGGAGGATGTGTGGCAACGTCAGAAATTATGGCAAGGAGAAGGGTTTGTGCCCGTGTACCCTTCCTTCTTTTTTCTACGTTGCAGTCGAGGGATGTGGGAAAGCGCAAATACCTCTTTCGTAGCAAGAGGTCCCCATGTTCATGGTTTGTACGTTATCAAATAATTATTTGCCAAAGCAAGCCTGAGATATGCTGGCTTTACCTGAAGTGTGGTTGGTTTGTCTTTTGTCTGTAACGTGTTGCTATCACTGTTTTATGGGGTGTTTAGGGGCTATCCATTGATTTGTGAGTGGGATGCTTGCTGAAACTGTACAGCTAAGGCCAACCAGTGAAGGAGCGAAAGGACACATTTCACCATCACCAGGGGATCTTAATTATTGGCTTACTTATGTATTACGAACCCTTTTATGGTGCAGAACGTACCATACTCCTCAGGAATGGAAGATTAAACAGACACACCTTCAGTAAAGTTTCAATAAATTATGCATTGATCCATTTGTTTGCTTAAGCTCGCTACCCCCTATGCACTAATTTTTCATTTTATCTAGGAGCAGATGTGTACTGCCTAGCCGATACTTATCAATTTGATTGGTTGAGCAAATTCTTTATGCCTTGCCACAGTTCAATTGTTGCAAAAGGCTGCTCTGAAGAGAAAGTCGTTCTGCAGTTTGGAGATAACCACTCAGTCCCTTTTTGTGTGATTTGATTTTCAGTTCCAATTATGTTCCCCAAAAACAAAATCCTCGAGCTTTCTCAGATTCACGATCACTTAGTTATACAACAGGGTATGTTTTACCATCTACTATTTTATTTTAACTCGAAAGTATAGTTACTGAAGAAAACTAGCATTTCCACACCCAGTGAAGTGTGTAGACAGGAAAAACGCTATAAGACAAACCTAGCAAAAAGGCAGCAGCGCCCTGTACAGGGCAATAGATTAACATAAACATTTGGTCAGAGAGGTAGCTGGTTTTGGATGGTTAATGCATTGTGATATAGTGTTCTTTAAAGAGGTGCGTCTTCAACTCGTTTCTAAATTGGAGCAGCATTGGGTGGTACAGCGATTGTCATTGATGCAGAGATGTTGTTCCACAAATGGAAAAGGCCTTCTGCCTTGATCTTTCTTTTTCAACCTTCTTAGTCTGCAATCTGATGATGTCCTGGTGTGCAGAGTCTTGGGTTGTTTGTGTTCTGGTTTAAAGAGCATCAGGATTGACATTTCGGGCTGGGCTGCTCCTACTGGAGCAGGACCAAAAAAACTGATTTGCATATGGCTGGATCTAATCTGAGGTGGAATGATGTGAAAAATAACAATGGGTTAGAATGCTCCCCCGAGCAATTGCCTGTAGTAAGCAATCCTGTCATCACTTCTTGAGCAAGTGTGGTCTGCGTGCCTAGAGGTGATTTGGCTCATGGTGCTCCGGCTGTTCCAAAGAGATTGCTGGTTGGATCTGAGAAGACGCTAGGGGGAGGAGGAGGAGCGAGCCTTAGAGTCGTAGATCAAGGTGCAGCCGCGGTAGCTGCAAGCTTTTTGGGAGGCGCTGCTCCAAATCAGCTTGTGTTTATTGCCCCAAGGGTGACCTATCTATCGCCTACGGTGCCCAAGGCGGTTTTCAGCAGCCCGGCAGACGGATGACATTAGAGGGATAGAATTGAAGCAAAATAGGATCATGGTAGCTGCTAAACTCTACTTGTCTTTAGAGTGGCCTCCAGAACTGTCCAGCACACCAGCCACCATACAGGAAATCAGAGAAATGCCACCAACCATAAATAACACACCCATGTTGACCAGGAGGGAGAGTATTACTGACCAGGAACTGGTAAACCTTTCAGATTACTCCCTTTCCAACATAGAGGCACAAATAATTGAGGCATTTGGGCAAACCCCATTTCTGAGAAGGGGGTCACAAGGAAAGGATATTGGGCTGGACGGGACACAATGCCTGTATCCAACATCCAATCGCTGGTGGATATGAGAGCCTCGCAGGACATAGCTGCTACGGCTCTGCTCTGAAAATCAAATAAGAAGAAACAACAAATTGACCTGATACAGTTACTGGCTTCTTATCTAGCAGAACTCTGGACCAAACTAAGCCACTTGGAGTTCCAAATAAAAGCACTTGAGAAGGACAAGCCCTGCCCCTGTTCCTCTATTATTGACAAGCTGAGCTAATGAGCACAGTTAAGGCCAGCGCATCAAGACACAGATTAAAGAGATAAGTTGTAACATAAGTGTGGTTTGTAATTCAACAAAGCCTGGCACCTGCATGCTGGAAGGTACTGCTGCTATAATCCCAGAAGTTGTGATGCAACTTTTTGATGCTACGACCCACAGTCTGCACCCAGACAGCTTCCGCCTCAACCGTACATCAAGGGAATCCTAAGAGAAGGAGGACTCAGTCAGACATAAGAGGATAACATGGGGACTCCGTTATTATGATATCTCCTGATCCCTCACTGACATTGAGCTTAGTAATGGCAGATGGAAGAGGGCATCAGGAGGATTCTGTCAATTTGATAGTCCCTGACCCAGCACCAACATCTAGCCTATCAGGTGGGGCAAAAAAAGACTAAAGAAGCATTCAAAGAACCAAATTTGCTAAAAAGAACTACAACTACCCAAAAGCCATCTAAGGCTATCACTGCACAGGTGCAATCTAACTCAGCAAAACTCTTTATAGTGTTCACCCAAGCGTCCAAGCTTCCAACCCGGCATCCTGCACCCGTCGATTCAACTGATTATGCTTGGCAGGTCATGCCTCCACCACACTGGGAAGATAAGGTGAAGAGCCCAATCACGGAAGCCCAAGAGCTTGAAGGTGCGAAGGCTCTTAATGCAACAACCCCAATGACGGACCACTCGGGGTGTGCATAAGCTGGTTTGTGGGCCCTTCATACGGACCATTCTGGTGCTGCAGTACTCGAACAGTGGGTCCCTCCCAGATTACATGGAGATCTGGCAGGGCCTCTAGGAACGAGCAAGAGATGTTATAAACTAGGGCAGACAGTCCTCCTGGAAGTGTTCAGAAATAGTTATCCATCAGTTCTGGGGGCTATATCAGGTGCCCTTCGCAGATCAGGACCTCAGCTTAATCCTTGTGGCCTGGTAGCCAATTCCTCCACCCATAGTGAACTTAGACCCACAACCGGATACCTTCTGGTGTACTCACCCACAGGAGAATGAGCTCAGAGTTCTGACCTCGAATGAAAGTATGGCTGAGTCCTCACGTATCAGGAAAGGGCCCTCCGCAGCCCACCCTGTTTATCAACAATCCGAAACCCAACCTGTAAGAGAGGAGGATGGGCATACTCCCCCAGAACTGCTCTTTATTCACTGTTTTACTCCGAAAGGCCCCCAGGATACTCTTGAAACCTGCTGTGGCTGTTTAGTCACATTTCCGCACTAAAACATATAACCTCAGAGGACCTTGACTGGGTTAGATTCGATCCGCCATTCCTAAATTCAAACAGGGAATTAACCACATCAGTATGGAAAAGAGAGGCTTATAGAGATGCTATGTGGGCGGAATAGCCATTGTCGAGTAATGTGGTATTGATTTACATATACCCTCTCCAGTGAAATGTCGGTATGTCTTCTTAAATCTCTGCCCATAACAGTCACCTGTGAGTATCCTGAAGGGTACAATTGGAGGAAAACGATGCTGGGTCTCGGTAGAAGCCGAGGGACCATATGCCCTAACAACCGCATGTAGGCACAACCAGAGAGAGGTTCGATCTGACATTTCAAGAGATGTACGCAGGAAGATTGGGATGCACAAAATCGATGTAACCAACAGACTGGGACACTGGCCCTAGCATCAATAGAAATCTAATACACATGCCACCGAGATTAAACAACACGTTAGCAGTAGTCTTCAGGAATGTGGCAGGCCTTAAAAGCTTCCCTATGAGCAGGGAAGTAATGTCCTATTTAGATACAAACAACATTCTTTGCTTCCTGGAGACCTGGTCTCTTGCCCCTACAACGTTGCCAGTCTTCTACAAAACCTTCACACCAGCACTTTGAACAATCTTGTTTGGGTGCCCGACGGAGTTTTCTATCTATTTGTAGTAAACACTCAAGCAGCCTGGTGCCCACTATACTGGACCTTGGCTGCACTTCGGCCCAAGCAGTCACCATCAGAGGCATGAAACTAAATCAGGAAGCTACTGACCTGATCCTGGTCAACTGTTTTATTAATGCTGTAAAAAATTTTTTTTAACAAATCTGGAGATGATCAAAGAGAGCTGCTCCACAAACTTGAGTCGCTTATTATGGAACACCCTTTTCATTAAATTATACTTGTAGGAGACTTTAACACCCGTGGCTTGGGGGTTCAAGCTGACAGCCTCACCCGGGAGACTGTGGGCCCCTCCATACAGCAGTCTCTATCAACCTGCAATCTGACATTAGCACAACTGGAGACCAAAGTAAAAGATAAGGAACTGTCCTTTCTACAGACCTGTAAAGGCAAAGCGACAGTTGACTGTCTTCCTCTCCGAGCACCCAACTACACAGTTTGCTCATTTCGAAATTACTGAAAGTTCAGAAAGCAGTCATAATCCATTAAGGATCACAATGAACCTTATCTTCCAACCTGCTGTGAAAAGCGACTATGTGGATACATTGACAGGGAAAGAGAATGTGAACCTAGTAAAAAAAAGAATCAAATGGAGAACAGATATGGTGGTCGCCTAGTAACGCAAACAGGAACTTGCCTTCAACCTGACTCAGCCGGAATAAGCCCTATAGAGGTGTGCAAGTTGCATGGATGGACTGAGATCTCTCCTGTTGGTAAATAGATCCAAGCCCTACTTCAACAATCAAGCAGGGTCAGGAGAGTAGCATATCAGTACGATAAAACAATCATCAGCACAATAAGAGCTCTCGGTACATTCGAGCGGCTTCATAGGCAAAATCAACAGCTACATAGGAGATTGACCCTTAAAAAACAGTGTGGTAACACTAGGAGGATAGGAATCAAAGAGAAGGGGCCACCATCTTTCAGTTGCTAAATGATCCAAATCATGGACACTTGGGACCCTGTGGAAAAAAAAAACCCACCAATGAATCATGGGAGAGTGGTGTCTCAGAAGTGGCATGGGTCAAGCACGTATCTGAGATGTATGTAGACAGGCAGGCAGCCCTTCAGCCTATTAGCCAGTCCGTGGTACCAGACCGCAAGGAAATTTCCATCTTTGTTTCCTGCCCTGGAAATAAGCCACCCGCCCATTGAACAGAGTCGACCCAGGATGTGAATAGGACTATCCTCCAGACGAAGTCCAAAGTCCAGCAGTTGAAGCAACTAGTGAGAAGGTTGAGAATATTATTAGACACATGAGAAGCAATGGTGCCCCTTGTTCTAATGGGCTACCTGTAAGCCTATTTAAATGTTACTGTTGGAGCAGCTGGAAGTATGGGTCGTGGAGCAAGACATCCTGCGTTTTTTTCAGTCTGGCTTCAGGGTAGGGCGTCAACCATGGATAGCACCATCGCACTATCTTTCCTGGGATATCAAGCTGTTCATAAGAATAGTTTACCTCTTTTTTTGTTTTTTCATTGGTTACAGTGCGGCATTAGATAGGGTTGATCAGGCAACCCTATGGAGGAAGCTGGATGCGTGGGGCTTACCCCCAATGTTGCTAAGTGCTGTAATCTCACTGTACTCTGGGACATGGGTCCAAGTGAAATCTGGGCCCTGTGCAGTTACCCGTAAAATTGAAACCAACTGTGGCATAAAGCAGGGCTGTGCCCTAGCCTCCTCTGCTGTTTAATTTGTACACAGCTGAGTTAGCGAAAGCTGTGTAGGCTGGCGCTCTGGTACCTCCCAAGTTAGGAAACACTAAATTGCAAATAATCCAATATGCGGATGATGTAGAACTCATAGAACACACCAAAGCAGGGATACAGAAGGCACTGAATGCTCTTAATACATTCACCCTAACCACCCACATCCAGGTTAACCAGGACAAAACAAAAGTCCAAATATTTGGTAAATGCCAGAACAAAACTAATGCAACCTGGTGCCAGAGCAACAAGACAATCAGTACAATGAGTAAGTACAACTACCTTGGTGTCTGGTTCAGTAAAAACGGTGCATTGGCTGCCCAAATAAGAGCTATTAAAAAGTTGGGAGCTGCCATCACATATAGGATTGGCCAACTAAATTGGTTACTAAGCAGTGCCTCGGCGGGCCCAATTTAAGGATAATGAAGGCGACACTCCTACCAACCCTTCAGCACGGCCACCAAGCCTTCCCAGGGGCCCTCCATTCAGTTTTGGAGCAAATCCACTGCAGCTTGTATAGAGAACTTTTCCAACAACAACGATACCCACGTCGCTCAAGTTTAAGGCTAGAACTAGGGCTTGTGTCCCAGTCACTTGATAGTCAAGCCTCTATGTTGAAATCTTACAGGAGGACCAGGAACACCGAAACCACTCCTGAAAGGGTCTACTTAAACATGTCTTTTATTCTCCAGGTAATCCCTGGTACAACCAAGTAAGGAATGGCATTATGACTCTCCAAATCGAACAACCCTCCAGCCTGGGGAGGTTCCGTAGTCTGCCTGGAAGAAAGCTATTAATCGGCAATTGAAGGAGTCCTCAAAGGAGAAAGACCTACTATTAGCAGGTCACTCAGCGCTTGTTCATGCTCTAAATAGGTCTTACTTTGCTGGGAAGCTGCAACCATATGTTCTGGAAGCCATAAATGCGGAACCACACAGACATTCTGTATGTGTGATGGCTAGTGCTGCCCAGAAAAGATTTTAATCCAGTTTGGGCAGGCCGTGGAGGCAAAAAGGACTGTAAACTATGTAACTATACATACGAGTCATGGTTACACCGGTTATGCTGCTGCCCCGCGTTAGCCCTTCAGAGGAGATTATTGATCAGACCAGTCTTCCTGGGCTTAGGTTCCCCTTAGTGCCAGGAAGCCTCCTTAATTTGTTTCACGAACATTGCCCCTTGACGCTGGCGAGATGTGCCAAATTTATCAAAATACTCAGGCAGCAGCTCTCCCCACCTGTGGCGGGTGCCTGTAAGCAAGGGTAACCATTGATAACCGAATATGCTCCCTGAGCACTGTTTGATAAGAAATCCTCTCCAGCATTTTGGGCAGGTTTCTTAATGTTAGTCCCGAATTGTTCATGGATGCACTGGCTGTTCACCTGACGGTACATTGCCTCTTTGCACAAGTGATCTTAAATCAAGTGCATTGTTTGCTCACCTGATTTGCATACTGGCTCATTGCACAAGATATTTTAAATATTTAATAGATTTGATGTGATTTTATCTGGCTGTAATGGTTTTTGTTAACTAAACAATAAACTTTCTACCTACCTACCTTATTTGCTTTTGATGCATCACTCATGAGATCACCACTTCCTTTTCTTCTCCATCTAACAACTGAAGCCCTGTAAAACAAGGAGCTTCAGCCTAGCAGGCGAAGCTGCTGAACGTCAGTCAACTACTGTGTTCCTTAGTTCTGGCAAATAATATCATCATATTTTATGGGTGAGGTGGTAGTGGCAGAACTTATTCACCAAGCCACCAGAATGTTTAATTTGTTGCACTAATTGCTGATATGCAAATCTACTGCAATGCAATCCATCTTGAGCAAAATCCAACTTCTCACCCTGTGCCTGGTCAAACATTTCGAAGCAAGAGGCTGTGTAAGCGATCCTGTTAATTGATATTGGGGTTGAGGTGTTGTGTGGAAGATATGAGAAGTACATTACTTTTTTATGAAATATCTACAGTCCACTACCTTCCAAATTATGTAGGTATTTGCTGATGGAACATTTAACAAGGTCAATATGCAGAACTGGAATATCCGTTAATTTCTAGTTTATTAATTATTGATAACCCCCATCAGAAATGTAACATTTAAAGCATTTTCCAATAATAGTCATATATCATATTTTTCATGTAACAAAACTTACACTGTAATTAGTATTTTAAATTGTATCAGCGGAATATGTCACATAAGATAAAGCATAATACAATTGCATCTGAAAATGGTTTAAACAACTAATTAATCCTATAATCATCATTTATTGTTGGGGGTGAGTAAATAAATAATGCTTTTGTAAAAACTCTAGATCAAGCTTCCCTTCGTTTAGGACAGACTAACAAAACATGATTGAGGATGTAAATAAGTCTTGCAGCAGGAGCAGCTGATGTCTTTAAAGCTTTCACATATCCTGTCCATATATCTGAATTTAATGCTAGAGCATTTGTGTAAAGTTCTTTAAAGAAAAATACGTTTCCATTGAATGGTTTATCAATATAAAAATGCTTCTCTATTGATGATCATTTGAAATGTATTGCCAAACGTGCGTGCTTAAAACATTCTTGACCTAGATTAAGTTCATTTAGTTCAGGATAAAGTCTACAACTGACGGCCAACACAGAGTCATGGCACTTATTCCTTGGTGATCTGGGCACAGCATTAGTGTTGGGAAAGAAGGGGGTGGAGGAGTGAGGCAAAGTTAGACAATCAAAGGCCTCCATCTGTTTGGCCGGATTCACCATCTCTCTGAAGTTGCTAGATTAGCTTGTTGCACGCTTCTCGACTATCTGCTTCAGTTGGCTTACTCAGGACCTTCACTCGTCGCCTGGAGCGCCTCGCGGCCGGTGCTGCCGCAGCGTGGAGGCAGGCCTCGAGGAAGGGCTCAGGTCCGGCATCCCAGGAAGTGCCTGCGGGTCCTACAGAGACTTCACAATGCAGGTCTTCTCCCGCCACACAAATTGGAGTCGAAACTGGTGTCCCCACTTGTATTTAATGTTCTTATCTCAAAGAAGATCCGTGAGGGGCCTAAGCTCCCTTCTGCGCTGTAGTGTCAGTGGGGAAAGGTCCTGGTAAAGCTACAGGCGGTGACCCTCAAATGTGATGGAGGGTTGATCTTGTGCCACAAACATAATAGTTTCTTTCCGGCGGTAGGAGTGGAGGTAGGTCAGTATGTCTTGCGGCTGTCCTAGCGTAGTGGACGGAGACCAGTGCTGTGTGCCCGATCTAAGACGATCTCCTCGTCGTGCAGCGAGGGGACAAACTGTTTGAAAAGGCGAATTAGGAAGCTGTGTAGGGAACCCCAAATTGCTTGGAGTGGAATGCCCCTGATCCGTATGTTGGAGCGGCGGGATCTGTTTTCCAGGTTTTCAACGCGGTATTAGAGATCTAAGTTGGCGTCACGGCAGGCCAACAATTCCTGCCGATGACCCTCCAGCTCCTCTTCACGTGCGTCCACTTAGGAGCAGACTTAGCAAAAATGTCCTTCACCGAGGGCTTCTTCTTTGCATTTTGAAAGGAAGACATACCATTGTGGTGGAACTGTGCCCCACCCTCCACTGTCACCCGCACTCAGCAGGGGGGTGCCTCGCTCAGGACCAGTGTGATCTCTGCGTGATACAGTGGAAGGGCTCCACCACTGCTGCACCACCCCCACCAGCGAGGGGACCCCACCAGCTGGCAGTCAATTATGCAGGATTGGTGGTCGACACCCCACTGCGCCTGGGTCACGCCCTAAAGACCAAATGTAATTGCCCCGCGTAGGAGCCAGGGGGGGTTTTCGCTGGTCACAATGGGTCCGTCTCCAGTGTCTGCGCCAACCGGGAGTGCCAGGGAGGGGGCTCTATGACTTAAAGGTGGGCTAGCTCACCCTCCGTCTGCCGCAGAGGTCACATGCCCAATCCTTACCTTCTAAGCCCCACTGGTAGGTCGTTGGGCCGATCCGTATAGGTCTGGCCGGCACAGTACAGGTGTTGCGCCCAGTCTTCTTGCAGACTGTTGCTGCCACTCATCCACATTTGGCTGCTCTCTACTACTGTCACAATCCAGGCAGCTGGAACGACGGGCCGGTGTGCTCCCCCACTCTACAGGTCAGGACAACGGGAGCCCCCCCAAAAAAGAGGTGCCCGGAAGGGACATCATGTCCAAGACACCCACGCTACAGATGCCGTGGGCCACACTCTCTGGGGCAGACGCCAGGTCTTCTATGGGCCCGCCCCCACAACCCCAACAGGGCTGCGAGGCTCCCGGACATGGTGGTGAGGAGAGGGGGGAGAGGGGTCCCATCCCAGCAGCCCACCGCAGGAGGCTCCGGATTCCCCGGGGTCCAAGTTTCACTGTCTGCTCGCTGGTGCTCTGCTCTGCCCCCTCCGATGGCCGCACTCTGTCCGGAGGCAACTTATCCCACCCTGCTCCGATGTCCCACGCCCCAGGCAAGCCGCCCCAGTGCAAAGCTTACTCAGCCCCTTCACTCTGCGTCTCTCAGCCCCCCGGCCCAGGTGTACTCAATTCAGTGGGGCTCAGATCGCAGGGGTTTCCTCAGGAGATGCGCCGAGTACACAGTGCAGGCTCAGGCCGTCCACCACTGAGCCACCGGCAGCTACGCCCCCTCTAAGGACTGCCGACAGCTTTAAACAGCTGGTCTGCTGGGCCCCCAGATGCGATGTTGTGATCGGGAGCGGGCGGGCCCCTCCCCGCTATGCCGTTGAGGCAGCCTCGGTGAGCGGCGTGCCCTACGGCCCACGTGGCGTCGCCCTGGCCGGTGTCTTCCTACGGCTCCAAGTCTCCAGGGGGCCCCTTACTTCTCGGGAGGTGTTGCGGTGATGTCCCCCACCCGGGTCACTCTAATTGGTGGCTGAGAGTGATGCGACTATTGGCCTGCAGGGTCTACAACGTCTGGCGTGTGGTGTCGGGCCCTAGGCCCACATGATGTTAAATGACTGACGCAGACACTAGGTAGTAGGGTACTGTAACTAGGCCCAGGGCACATGCGCCCGGCCCCCTTTATTAGCAGGGTCACCTGACTGGTGACGCCTGTGGTGGGTGGGTGTAACGTGTGGGTTAGCACTAGGCAAAACACTAGAACGTGTCCAGCCGGACACTACATCCCTCCCAAACTTTGATGAAAAGAAACAAACAAAAGTCCAACCTGTAAGAAAACAAATAAACAATAAGCAGCACCAAATGAGTCTCTTCAGGCTGTCAGCCAGGCAGCGCTAGAGCTTTGGACCGCATGGTCGGGATGCTTTAGTCCGCCTTGGAGATGAATTTCAGACCGGCCTGGTTTCGCGGTGTTGGAGTCTATTTACAAAGTTCAAGTATCAGTGCATCTGGAGCGGTGGTGGAGTCCACTCTGGAGATCTCGCAGGTGCTCAGGGTCCGGTGGACGATAAACCTAAGTTGTTGGGGAGGATCTCGGTGTATGAGGCCTTTCCTTGGTGGAGACGTTCTTGATGGTCTTTCTGGCTTCTGACACCCGAGCAACTTCAGACTTGCATCTCGTGCCTGGACTCCTCCATCACTGGAGCCTCCTGGAGGGCCTTCCTGCTGGGCTGCCATGAGACCGTATGTACTGTACGGGCTTCATGTAGGCCGCGCGAAGGCGTCGCTGAGGAACTGCCAACAGGACCACAGCCAAGTCGCTCATGGAGCCGCAGAGGGTGGTGTCTCGGGCTAGATGTTCTCGCCATCAGGACTCAGGTTCTAAGCCTTCCTCTGATGGTCTTTGGGTGACCAGTCTTTGACTGTGACCTCCATGCTTCCCGTGCCCGTCGTGGAACTGCTGCCGACGCATCTCTACTATTCAGATTCCCCTCTCACGAGAACTCAATCGAGGCCCTTGCCCCTGGATTGCCACGTGACCGCGTGGGTTGTGCGGGACTTTTCGTAGGCCGTACTGAGAGGTCGCTGCAGAACTCCCAACAGGGCCACGGCCAAGTCTTATGTAACCCCAAGGGTAGATATTCCAATGGTCGGGTATGCTCTACTTGGGCAGGCTTCAGGTTGACAGGGGCACACAGAAGGTTCCTGGGTGGCTCGCCTCATTGAACTCCAGTTGTCTGGAGCGTGGGGATCCACTCTGGTGGTGCAATGCTCCTTGGTGATGATGCACCTGGATGACGATGACAAAACAGTGATTTTTCTTCAGTTGGGCAACAGGCGGCTATCTATTGTCTTGGGTGACCTTGTGGAGTGAGGAGGACTAGAGGGACTTCACAGCCAGTGTCTTCGTCTTGCTGAGGCTGTTCTTCATCCGTGGCATCTGCGGTGAGGAGCAGGGATGCCGTCCGACTTGGACTGCCGATGCTTGCTACTGGACGGTCGAGCTGGGAAGGGTTGGAGAGAGAGACGCGGTTCGCGCTGGCTGCGGCTTACATTTGGTTCTACCATTGGACTGTCTCCAGGGACGTCGGTCTGGCTTCGGGCCTACATGGTCACACTGGGAAGCATTGGAGAGAGACACGGTTCGCGCTAGCTGCAGCTTACATTTGGTTACTCCCATTGGGCTGTCTCCAGGGATGTCGGTCTGGCTTGATGGCTGTCTGGTGTCTCTGGGTGCGCTCATCTTGTGGTGGTACGAGTCCTCTGTCCTGTCGCTCTGCTCCTTTTTCACCTGCGTACCTGTAGTGGTTGTCTGCCCTGTGGCGTCGTGCCACTGCTCTTTCTTCCTTAGCGCAGTGGCGTCCTGCCACTCTCTTTTCCTCCTTCGACCAGGTCATCACTTGGATGTGGCGTCCTGCCACATATCTCATGTTTACGTCACATGGACATCTTGCTGGTCACGTCCAGTTCTTGGGTCGGTCTTCACTGTTCTGCGGACCTGCTCCTTCCTCTTGGGGACCTTTCACGGGTACCATCCCCTCCTCAGGGATTTTGCGGTGCTCCTCTCCTCTTCTCTTCACTCGAGGGCGTTGTGCTTGTGCCTCGAGGCTGCGCCATCATGGCTGCGCTGTCGTGGCACTTGGTCCTGCCTCTCTTCGAGCATGCTTGGCGGAGTTGCTTGAGGTGCGACTGTGGCGTCCTGCCACGTGTTGCCTGACGTTAGAATGTACGTTGTGGTGGTGGCTTGCCACGTGGGGTGTGACTCTCCTCTTGCCTGTATTGGATCACTGGCGACTCCATCTTGAGGCAGTATGAGGGAGGACACTGTGCTGTCTTTTTGCCCACTGCGGGCATCGCTGGAACAGTGGAGATATGGATGCTCTCCATGCTGCTTTTAGCGTTGCTTCTTTTCTGTGGAGAGGTCTCTCTCTCCTGGGCGCCTTCTCGTGTTGTCAAGTTTCTAGATATCTGTGTCGCGCACCTCAGACTTCTCGCTCTTAGTCCTTCTTCAGAGCGCCCTCTTTTCACGCTTGGCGTGCTTGCTCTTCTGGCTTGCGGCGGTGCCTGTTCACCACTGGGGGGTGGGTGGAGCAATTCCTTTGCTTGCTGTGGAGTTGGACAGCCAATGGGGGTTTCGTGTTCCTGGCTGTTGTGCCTCACAGTCTCTCGCTGAGGTGCCTTGCATGGACACAAATGACTTCATGTTATGAGGTGGAACACTGGCAGCACCTGCTTGGCTGCACGTCAGTAACCTCTGGTTTTAGGCCTTGACAACTTTAAGCTTCTTGGGGCACTCTTTCTGCAGGGTGTACAGTCTCTCTTATTGAGGGACAGGGCACTGTCACTGTGGGATAATCTGTGCTGTAGGCAACAGGGGTTTTCCAGTTGCAGTGAGGGGGAGTGCTTAACACTTTCAGCAGGGCAGGCTCTTCCACTGACAGTTTCCGCTGCTGTCTGCACTTCGTGGGTGATCTGTTCAGGTCACTTACATGTAGCTGCAGTGCAGGGTGATATACTATTTCGACTTGCCTTGATTTCCTGCAATGTGGTGCCATATGAGAAAACGGCCACTAGATGGTGCTGCAGCGCTTCTGTTCTTGCCTTGGCTGCCGTTGGCTTCCCTGCATTGGCTCCTTGTGCGAATAACCAGTCTCTCACCCCTTCCCCTTGCTGTAATGTTGGCTAGTCTCCTTATTCACTGCGGACGGTGGGGGCAGGCGGCATTGTATTCTCCGATACTGCGACACCTGCTCACCTCACTTCTTGGCTTATGTATGGCAAAGTCACAGGGGGCACCATCTCTCTGGTGATTCGCGCAAGCATTGCATTGGGGGTCACATAGGAGCCAGTTGCTCGTCCTGGTGCAGTTCCTCGATTCTCGCTAGGTGGCGCTGTGGCCACCATGCTTCTCGTGCCACGTCAGCTGGCCTAGATGTTGGGCTCCGCAGGGCTGAACGCCCAGATGCAATGGGCAGACAGTGCTGATGCAAAAGGGCTGCACGTGTCGGGCACACTTTACTTTCACGCCTTTGGGGGAACTGGAGAGTCCTCTTAATGCTGGGCAGTTTGTATTTGTGCACCGCAGTGAACGCCGTCGGGGCTGCCTCGCAGTTACTCGGGGAAGCGGTCTATGGTGATGACCGCCAGGTGGCGCTAGAGTCATTGCAGGAGGCCGGGCAGCATTCTTAACGCTAAGGGCCTCATGGTATGCTGAGGATGCCGGTTCCTCGCTGCGTGTGCTTCTACTCGGCTCCCCTCCGGGACAGATGGCAGGGCAGTGAAGATCACGCTGTGGGTGTGGCAAGGCGGCTGTCTCGGCCTGGCCAAAGCACGCAAATCACCTAGCTAAGCGTGCTGCCACTTCAACTAGAGGCCCCAGCAGTCTTCCTAGCGCTGCGGGCCGTTCTTTCATTGGTGGGACGCTGTGTTCTGCTACAGACTGCACATGTTTCTTGCCCAGGCCGCACCACTTTTTCTGGGATCGGTGGGACAGCAGGCATCCGCCACAACTGGGATCGTGAAACGCTTCATGGTTTCTGTTATGTGGGAACTGCTCTGCCACGCTCCGTGCTGTCCGCAGCATTGGGGGAGGGCGCTTCTCCCCTTCTTTTTCGCGCTATGGCTGGCCGGGTCAGCTTACTGGTGCAGCATCATGCAGGGGGCACGGTGGTGTGTGTGTGTGTGTCTGTCAGACTTCTGCGAGTCATGCATGGTGCACCGGCCTCATTAGCGTCCTGCTGACAGCGCTATACAGGCTTATTTTTGCGTCTCACCAGTTTGCTCAGCCTTGCTGTAGGTGGACGGCAGTTGGGCATCCGACCGACCGTAGGAGTCGGACAGTCTCTTCTCTTCCACTGCAGGGTTGGTCAGGACTGGTGGCGGCTGCCAGGCACAAATAGCGGACACCGTTGGGTTCACTCTCTGGGGCCTTCTTGACCTCTCATGCCTTGTAAGCTTGCGCGCTGGCAGCAGTGCTGCGTGTCTTACATTCTGGATCTGCTTTCTCCGACCAGGGGTGGAAAACGGTGGCTAGCAAACATGCGGGGCCAGACCCCCTCGTCGCCAGTGTGGTGTCGGGCCCTAGGCCCACATGATGTTAAATGACTGACGCAGACACTAGGTAGTTGGGTACTGTGACTTGGCTCAGGGCATGTCTGCCTGGCCCCTTTCATTAGCACGGTCACCTGACTGGTGACGCCTGTGGTGGGTGGATGTAAAGTGTGGGTTAGCACTAGGCAAACACCAGAATGTGTCCAGCCGGACACTACACGGCGGAGCTCCGGGATATGCGACTTAGCTGGTCCCAATCTTTGACACGCCTCCCTTGCGCTGTCGAAGTTTTTATGGAGTTTGCTGTCTTATCAGAGTATTTTGGGGCATAATTTTATGTCCCCAGACCTGTCTTCTTCTGAAAAGGCTACATTTGTATGAGAACTCTTAGCTAGTAGATCAAGTGATTAGATGCCTATACCTCTGAGAAATGTTTTGCTCTGAAACTTCATGAAGAGCACAACATCATTGGTTTTGTTTGACTTAGTATTCTTCCCGTGAAGCCTTTGTAGTTCTTTTTCTCAATAGCTGTATTTAATTTTCCAGGTTCCTTAAAGGGTCAGCATACTGTGTTCTTATTAGTTTTTCTACCTGAGTTTTTAGCCCTTGTGCCATTTTGTCATTAGCGGCTTCCCTCTTCTGTTTACTTTTTATATGTGATCTTGAGGGCTTGAATTCACGTATGAAGTTTTCTTTTTATTTGATACAGGGGAATGAAGTTAATTGCCCAAGCATAAAGTCACTTTTTCGACAGAAGCTGTGGACCAGAAAATTGTGAGCTTTTTCTTCTAACTAAAATTTCACCTTCCTTCAAGTTTCATTCCAGGCACATTTTTCACAGATCTTGATAAGGCTTTGGAGTATAGCATGATCACTCTTCTGATGAATATCATCTTAGCTAGTGTGCTTCTCAGGATATTACATCTTGTTCCGTGCAGCATACTCTCAATCTTGCAATATTTGTGGTTTTATCATTGAAGTCTCCAACTGTTAGGAGATCTTATCTTGCTTTGTTCATCCAAATATCTTTTGGCAATTTAAGAGGTTGAATTTGTATCACAATTTGTTACTGGAGGAATGCAAAACATTATACAGTAGTAGCTTAGGTCCATTAGAGTGTGGCAAATACATATTTCGTGGACGAAGATGATTTATTGTCCTAAATAGCCCAAATTTGTTGGTAAAAAAAAAACTATGAGATCCTTTCTTCTGAGTTATCTTTAGTGTGCAGATAGTTTAGAACTAAAGTTTTTGCTTCTCTTCCTTCTTTCACTAGTTGAATCCTTATACACCATGCAGCTTCAGCTATTGTAGTTTATGAGGCTATTGCCATTGGGCTTAGTTCTTGCATCTGATGTGGGGAAATATTCAATCTGGTAGAAAGACCCAAGTCAGTATTCTGAGCATTCAATATAATATCACTTCCCATCTTTTTTAGATGATCAATATTTACTGAAAGTAACTTTAAGGCTGCCTTCGAAACAAATTCAGGCCAGGCCATTGGTAACATATATTGTCCATAGTATCAAATAGTCTTTAAATATGTAGTTATATTTTTGGAAGGAATTACTTGTAATTATTTCAATAGCAATTACTGGTGTATTGCGTTGTCTGGGTTGCCTTTATTGTCATTAAACAGAAATGTGAAGTCGATATGCAATCTAGTTCAGCTGTACATATCTGCCTTGCCACCTGTCTATCATTTCCACTGGTATTTTTATTATTAGGGTGCTCTTTATTGTAATCTTCTTTTGTATAAATTATGGGGCAACTGGATTTAGCTTTCTTAACCTCGGTTTGTACCCAGCCATATGCAAATCAATATTGACCCTGCTCCTTATGGGACAGTCCAGCCTGTACTGGAATACAAGCAACCCAGGAATGTTTCGACCGAGTAATGGGATCATCAGCTTGGTACAGCTTGGCATGGTTCCAATTTTTGTGAACCAGAATTTGTTCCCTTGACACTTTCAGGCATTTACTAACATGGATGTTTCTTGCATGTCGGAATTTGAGTTTGCTGGACCTCTTTTTCCTGAATCATCTCCTTTTTCAGTTTCTTCTCTTGTGTTTTGTCTTAATAGTTATCTTATTTTTTTCTTGCTTTGAAAAACAGTAACACATATTGGGTAAATGATATAGTAATAGTTTTAAGTTAGACCATGTTGCTTTCTTTGAGGTCAGATTTTTTTCACAGAAATGGTTCCACAAGCAGTATACATGAGTTCAAGAATCGGTAAACTTTCCCCGAGACTCCTTTTTAGGTCTCGTGAGCCAAAGGCTCTAAGAGACATTTTATATCTGGGCTTTTTAAAGTGCTGCCGTGGCCTAAAGCTACAGTGCACGTGAACGTGCACGCGCGCAGCGCCATGTGTCTTTCCTCCGTAGGGATCGTAATCACGATCACTTTCACTTTCGCGGGCTCCTCTGTTGCTGGCATTCCCCCCTCCCTTCTCGCCCAGCCCGTCTTGTTTCTTCTTCTCATTTTCACGGACGCATGGGAAGGCTCTCCTTACAGCACAGCTGCTCTCCCTGCTTTTCCATGTTGAGTGTGAGTGGAAACAGGGCTGTAAATTTTGCCACAGTGCCCACTGTCATGATTTATTAATTGCGCTTATTATTTTTGTACATTCAATGTTTTTTGGGCTGTTATCAAAGACGGAACGAAACAACAACTAATCGCGGCCAGCTAGACCTCGATAGCGTTTATCGGCGATGTTGCCAGCTAGACCTCGATAGCGTTTATCGGCGATGTTTCTCTGGGCGGGCGCCGGGCTGTGAGGGCAGCTGTCCACGGCCCCGCGCCTTTTAACATGCAAAAGGGGTCTCGTAGCAATGTCTTTTAAGCAGTGCCTTTTAAAGGACTCGGTTACGATGCTGGTGCGGTGCTGTGAGGCCCAGTCGCTGCATTTGCAGGGGCATTGCTTCAGGGGGTGTTACACGTCCCTAATAAATGTCGATAGCGTTTATCGGCGATGTTTCTCTGGGCGGGCGCCGGGCTGTGAGGGCAGCTGTCCACGGCCCCGCGCCTTTTAACATGCAAAAGGGGTCTCGTAGCAATGTCTTTTAAGCAGTGCCTTTTAAAGGACTCGGTTACGATGCTGGTGCGGTGCTGTGAGGCCCAGTCGCTGCATTTGCAGGGGCATTGCTTCAGGGGGTGTTACACGTCCCTAATAAATGTATTTTCTAGCAAATAGTTGGGTACAGTTGCTTTCTGTCGGATATGTTGAGGGGTCCGTCAGATTTCACCTAGGATTTTTACATACACACACAGATACAATACAAAAACACACACTCTCTCAATCGCTCCTCTGTTTTTAAGTTGTAAAGACTGTTTATTTACAACATATTGTCTTTGAAATAATCCTAACAATCCACACTGCTATCCCTTTCCACTGCCCCTTAGTCCCCTCATTTATTTTTTATTTATTTATTTATTTATAAAGTTTTTTATAGCGCTAGCTAGACCCGTTGGTATCCGAGCGCTTTACATATACAAAGGAAAAGAAAAAAACCATGCCCGTGCTCTGCTTCCTAAACAATGTATTTTACCGTGATATGCCCAGAGTGATTGTTGGGAATTTTGTGAGACACATCCTCTAATCTTACTGACCAAGCTACGCCCCTGTGCATTTGCACGAAAACAGCGATTAGATGGGTATTTCAAGTGCTCTTAGGTGTGAAGTGAGCCCTGCCCATTCATGAATGAAAAGCAGGGTATCCTGCAGGGCTCACAATAAAAGACAGAACACGTTGCATCACAATAGGATGATATCTGCACAAATAGCCAAAAGGCTAAGGAATTAGTGTATACTATACTACAGATACATTGTACATAACGTGGCTAGAAGCTGTACAGTGGCGAATAGCCAGACTATTTCAATAAGAATTTGTGACTTTAAGAAGAAGTGACCAGTTAAACATATTTACGATATGAAAGGGACAATTCTATGGGGAGAATAATAATGCACCCAAGAAGAGAGAAGGTCGCGCCGTACCAACAGTTCTTGTCTTGAATGCCTGCTCAGTGTAGAGATGCCAAACCCTTTGTTTTAGCCAAACCTACATATACTGTGTATTCCATCAAAGGTGGGACAATATCAGCATTTGCGAAGGGCCTGCCTTTGTTAGAACATCAGCAGATCACACTGCCTTCTTTATTGTATGGAGTAATTTGTACAGGAACTGGTGAGAAGTCAGGCAGCAGTTTTGAGGCAGCTAAACTCCTTTAAGTTAGTAGCTGTTTGGAGAAGGAAGGAGTCCTACAGTTATGTGGCGATGCTGACAGAGATGAGGCAGAGGATCGAAAAGGGCCAATAGTGAACGATAAACCAGTTCAGCTATTGAAATAACATGCCATTTCCTTGCACAGAAAGTAGTTTTAACTTTTGATACCAAATTGGATCATGTTTACAAGCGTTTCTCTTTGTACAAAAGAATACAGTGGTTCTCATCGGTTTCACACATTTCTGATAATTGGTGAAATCACTATACGTAATTAATGCTTATGATTACACATGTGACGCTTACTCATCTTAATTGTTTGTGGGTCATTTTTATAACATTAGACAATTACTATTTTCACATTCGCTCATATTAATTCAGAGGCAATGTTTGGAGGCCATAACATTTGTCAGTTTCTCCGTTCATCCCCGCGTGACACCCGATCCAGCGCGCTCTGGTTTCTCTCTGATCTCGAGTCAGAGCTTCTTAAAAGCTTTTTTGTGAACACACCTGAGCTCTTGGTAAACTGCATTAAACAAACAAACATTTGCAATGCATTAGGTCTCGCATTTACGCGAGTTTGAGCTATTGACATTGTAAATAACAATGCCTATTGGCATTGTCATTTACAATGCCAATAGCTTTAACTTGTGTAACTGCGAGACCTATTGCATTGCAAATGCTTGTTGATTCTTTTTGTCAAGAATTGCCTTTGCTGGAGCTCTGTTGTACATTGATCATTATTATGAGTTACTCCATAGTTTGTTTTTCCTTACTATTATAGCTGGTGGGAGAATAATTATGGGCTTATGTTATCGGTCTGAGTTGCAACTGACTGTTTAAATGTGGCTTGGGTCGTTGGCATCCTTTTAGTATCCGTAGAAATCAGGGAACCAATAATTTGGCTTAGTATTGTAGACATGTAGTTTCCTCATACACCTTTTTATACCTATTAACTTGAGTATGGAATATGAAATGTGTTTTAGGTAGCTCACTATGCCTGCAGTCTGTATTTCATATTGTGGAGCATCAGAAAAAAGTTGCCATAGGAGAAAAGGGTATAAAAAGACGACAGAAAAATCGTTAGGAATTTCATCATGTTCTAATAGAGTACTATGTGCATAGTCATTAAAAGAAAAATGTATTTATTTTCAGATGGCTACTGTATTACTTATGCAAAAAATAAATTAAAGTTAATCCACTTCCCTACAGCTACATTATGGTATGTGGCTCATGTTGGACAGCCAATGACTTCTTGGCTCTAAAGCAATACCATAGCTAAGAGAACAGATACCAGTCAGAATTTGTTGCATCACTGACCTCATATGTGAGACAAGTCTATTGAATGCACAACGAACACTAATATTCCTTGCGTGTACCAGACTGTCTGTTCAAGCACTTGACTCAAATACCAAAATGGTACACACACCTTGAGCATACAGTTCTAAAAGTTGCTATGGTTACTAGGTGAAGCTATATAGAGAGCATCCACCTGCCAGGAAACTAGTTTTTCAATGCATCTAAGTAAGTCAAATGATTTCCTTAAAATATTACTGATCTCTTTCTTGGTGGCACCTGTATGAACTGATGGCAAAGACATGCTGGAAGAGACACCATATATCCTTTGACTGTTGTCACTTCTAGCGGCACTGCACAATCACCCACATCACCTAGGATACGTTTGGTCCCCAAAGGACCTCATGAATGAAGGGGGTGAGCCTGAGGGTGCGAGAGAGTTCATAAGCCCAGGCTTGTGGGTTGACAATGTTTCACAAGATAAAAAGATGCACATGGCAGACAGCATAACTGAGCTCCTTTATTGCCAAAGGTGAATAACTAACTTTTCTTAAACTTTTGTTTCTACACTAATACTTCATCTGTCCTTTCTTTCAAAATCTGCTTCCTTCTTTCATCTTTGGGGTTGGTTGCTATACGTCATCTTTGAATACAGACGGAGACCATTGAGTTATAGAACATCGTTCAGTGAAAAGCTCTTCCAGAGGACAAGGGCAGCTGGACGTGCATCAAGGTATATAGTGCTTGGAATTCAAAAGGTGTCCAATCAAACTAAGTCACTGTCATTGATTGTTGCTCTGTAATGTGCATATAATTTGGATAGTGCATACTGTAAAAATGCGTCATCTTAAAAACTGAAATAGAAATATAGTGAGTCACGTTTTCTGACACAGATCACTATTAAGGCAATGTGTACGCCCTTCTGTGATGAGTACAAACTGCAACGTACATGCTAAGTTTGCAATATAGTGGTTGTCCTATAAATAATCAGTTGCAAAAATGAGATCTACGTTCGTGATTTAATGTTCTTTCTGGTGGGCATATATGTAGTTAGTGTACTACCTTAGGCAGATCAGTGAGTTTTTTCTATTTTATCAATTTTCTCCTGCAGCACACGTTATCACGCTCAGAAATTTCCCTCCAAGCCCTCTAACTATCAGCAGAAGTGTGGAATGAAAAATTTCCTTGCTAATGTAACAAAGTTTCAATTTTTTTAAGGACTCGGAGGCCAGGTTTATGCCCTCTATTCTTCACTTTATTACTCAGCAGCCATTATTTAACAACAGACTACATTTCCCATCAAACCAAGGGAAACTATAGTCAACAAACAACCAATAATCAATGTCCTTAGTCCACCAATCATGGTACTCCAGCACCCATGTAGTCTGCTCTCACTATGAGGTGAGCCATATCCAGCACAGGCTTGAAATAAAACCTTTTGACGGTAGATTCCGAAGACCAAACAGCCGCATTGAGAATGTCCTCTAAGCGGGCGCCCAAGCCAAATTCTTTTGAAACTATGGCCCCTCTGACTGAGTGGGCCCCAAAATTCCTGAGGCTGATTCCAGCCTCCTGCATGACCCACCGGACCCATCTAGCAATGGTCGGGGAAGATACCGCCTTAAAAGTCTTACGGAGACATATGAGGAGTTGACGTTCTCCCTGGGGGCGGAACTCTTCATTCATTTCCTCTTAAGCTTTCAAACAGCGAAACACGCATAGCTTTGGACAATCCGGAAACTCTGGATAGGAAACCATTCTGGTGTGACACTTTGTCCGCCGGTTGATAGTGAAAGTCACTCCCGAAGGGTTGAATATCCAGTGGAAGCTAAATGTGCCAGGAAATTCAGAATATGCACTACATCCGTGTCCACGGGATTGAAACCCCTTCGCAGACACCAACGGGACCATGTGCCCCAAGCGGATCTATAGCGCTTGATGGTGCTGTCAGCCCAAGCATTGGACATGTGGTCTTCAGCCGCTGCCGACAGGCCCAGGATTTTCCACCGTCTCCAGTAATCCTCCATGCTACCAGACGCAACGAGTGGAGCATGACAAGAGGATGAGGATCTCCATCGGGATTTAGAAGAAACTGAGGAAACAGGGGGAGTAGGATTGGAGAATCCCTGGAAAGTTCCAGAAGAACCAGAAACCAAACCTGAGATCGCCACAGACACAGAGGAGAGAGGACTACTAGCTCTGCACTCTGGCGCCGGACTTGGACAGTCACTCTGGTCAGCATTGCGAAGGGTGGGAACGCATAGCCCACTTCCGAAGCCCAATCCTGGAGAAAGGCATCCGTAGACAGTCGTTCGGTCGGAGCACGTCCCTGAGAAGATGGATGCCCTCCATCTTGAAGTGGCGGTACACTAGCCACTCGTTGAAACTGCTTAGGTTGATAACCGGGCGCTTGCCCCCGTCAAGAAACCCGAGGGTGAAGTTCTGAGGGAACTATGTCCCCTTTGGCGAGGAGAGAAGAAACCTCTGTGTCTACGAGCAAAGCGTCTTGTCGAGAGAATTGCAGAGGGTGCGGTCTGATGCACTGTGAAGGGACTCCCAGGTATTCTATGTGGAAACCCTGAATGGTTTGTAGGACTCACTGATCCCTCGTGACAGAAGTCCGGGCCTGGTAAATATTCCCCAGCCGCCCCCTTATTTTTACATGGGAAGAAGGGAATAGACTCACCGTTGGAAGAGGAAGCAACTACTCTGACGCCTAGACCTTTGCCTCTTCTTCCTCTCGTTGGGTAAAAGTTACCGAAACGTATTTGTTCTTTATACTGCCCTTTTGCGGAGCCTTGCCCACGTGGTTGGTTGTTGGTGCCTCGGCCGGATGAGTGGCCCCTGCCTCAACCGCCCCCCCAGGAAACCCGAGGGAAAACCTTTCTGATGGTAGTTTGAGCTCTATCAAGGGAAGTAAAGGTATTAACGAAATTTCTCAGCTCTTTAACGAATGGTTCACCGAACAAACCGCCCTGGGCCACCACACCTGCTTCTGAGTCCGCTAGGTCCCCCAGTTTGGGGTCAAGTTTAATCAGGAGAGCGCTCCATCGCTCTGTTGAAATGGGGCAGTTGGCATTGCACAGGAACACTATAGCTCTCTGGGCCCATCCTGACAAGGACCTCGGGGAGATGAGGGATCCTGAAGATTTTGCTTCCTCCGCCATGTCTAAAATCTTGGTCAAAGGGCCAAGGACATCCAAAAGCTTGTCTGGCCAAGCCCGCCAGGACCTATCAATACCCTTTTTGGGGTCTCGCATAAACTTTTTCAGAAAAGTCGCCATGCGGTTGTCTCTCCCCGGAGTCAGGGCGACCTTGCCCGCCAAAGAGGGCCTAGGACTTTCTGCTCACAGGCAGTTACATGCGTCTTTATCCAGGGGTTTCCTGCTTCGTTGTGCCACATACTCCGCTACATTGTCTGCTGGAGCCCAGTCCGAGGAATGAGAATGCATGATCTTGTCCGGATCAAACATGTCCGAAACGTCGGGCAGTGGGGCGGATTCGAATGGGACGCAGGGCCCAGGAAATTGGTCAGCTGACCCAGAGATGGGAGGAAGAACAGGGGGTTGCCCCTGTGGCAAGCTGGGTTGCGTAGCAAGAAAAGCCTGCTTAAGCTTGTCAAAAGCGTCACGTAGGCGTTTGGCTGGTGGAGGAGAGGTCACAGGTACAGCCACGGGCGGGGGAGCAGTAGCCGCCGGGATGGTCACAACGCGCGCTAGTGCATGGTCAATGCGCTTTGTAAGCCGGTCTTCCAGGGGAGCCATTGCTTTCCCCACTGCCCGATATATAGAGGTATCCACAGCCTCATAAAACTCTTCATCCCATTGGAGGTTTTTCAGGGCATCATCCCCTCCATAGGAATCGTTGTCATATTCAAACTCCATGACCCCAGCCAGAAGAGTCAAAATATCCTATAAGGTCTGGGTGTCAGACACAACAGGAGGGCAAAGCTCCAGTTAGGAAGGGCTGGGTGTCAACCGTGTAATAGGGCGAGAAAAACTTGCAATTAAGCAGGCAAAAGGGGTTAAAGAACCCGGCCACCAATGTCTGGCGGAAATCAAATTTAAAACACAACCTCAAGACTGGCCTGGGAATCGGTGCCCAACCAGCGCAAAACGTGAGCGATAATACAGACCCAGAGGGCGTGAGGTATCAAAGCTGTTACCAGACTCCACTAAATGCCTAATGGAGCGTGGTAGTTACAGCGAGGGCCGCCGGAAATGAACGTTGAAAAGGCAGCCCACTCGCGTAATCTCCTCAGGCCAGGAAAACCCCCGACTATGGCGCGTCGCACAGACCCTTCAGGGTTTAAAATGCGCGCGCCGTAGAAACTCCTGCCGCGCCCCTTGACGGGCGGTGGAGTGCGGGGCACACCAGACGAGCCGCGTAGGAGTGGAAGCTCCCGTGGCTCAAAACCACACACGGGCGGGCATTCGCCACAAGGCAAAAACCACAAGAGACACCAGGCGAACGCGGTAGCTGCCGCGTCATTAACCGGCTAACAATGACAGCACTAAAAGGAAGGCCGTAAGGGCCAGAAGAAAGAAATACAGTCGCGCGCTGTGGAAAGCAATATCCAAACATTCAGAATAAATCAGCAGGGAAATAATAAACTGCACATAGCTGAAACGCCATACAGCTCAGCGCTTACACGCGCAATATGTAAAATCACAAAATTACGCCATAAAGCCACAAATATCAATATGAGAGGAATGAGGAAAGCACTTAACCCGGCTGCTGAGCAGCGAAGAAAGAGGAGGAAGGGCCAGTGAGAGCAGACTACATGGGTGCTGGAGGACCTTGGTTGGTGGACTAAGGACATTGCTTATTGGTTGTTTGTTGACTACAGTTTCCCTTGGTTTGATGGGAAATGTAGTCTGTTGTTAAATAAAGGCTGCTGAGTAATAAAGTGAAGAATAGAAGGCATAATCCTCGCCTCCAGTCCTGACATAGAATTCGATACGATTTCTACTTGTCCAAGGGATCGGATGTGCAGTGATCTCACAGATAACAGCAGTGTATATCAGAGCTTCAATAAGTGCCTCTGATTGTTTGAAGGCTTATATAAGAGTTTGGACTCTAGTAGGGCTCTAATTTTTCCTCATTTCTCAGTTCTACTTACAATGGCCAGTAGTAGGTTTGGAGTGCCTTGCAAGTCTGTGTGCACCCAAAAACTTACATTTTTAGGGATTCACCAACCACTTCCTTTACTGGAATGTTTTACATTTTTTCCTGATAATGGCAGGAGTAAAGCATTTTCCTAGGAGGAGAAAAAAGCGAGTGTGTGTATGAAATGTGAATTTGCTGTTACACAGCAGATTCTTGCATGAGCAAATACATGTGTTAGAATTAGGCCACAAATTAAATTTCAGGAGGCTCGTAATATTGGCCTTAAAGGTTTTACATTAATTCTTTTATCAGTATTTTTTTTATTTTAAAGTATATTTTGGCATGCATCAATCTTTCTTACCAATTTTACTAAATGATGCCTAGAGCAAATGATATTCAAAGTTGCACTGGAGTTTAGCAAAGTGTTTTTTTAAGTTGAAGATTTTTTTGTGTAGTTTATTTTGATCGCAAATAGTAACTAATTTTGCTTTAATGCTTGTGCATCTCTTAGCATATAATCAGAGAGCATTCTGCAAGTATTATAAATAACCTCAAATTGTTAAATTATGCACACATGGTTACACATTTTTGTACTGGAATGAAAAATTTCCTAGCTTTCGTAACGGAAAGTTTCAATTCTATTAATGACTTGGAGGTGAGGATTAGGCTTTTCTTTCTTCTATTTATTCAATAGCAGCCTTAGAAAATACCAGTGAACAACAATAGGACTTTATTTCCCATGAAACCTATGGAAAAACAACCATGTTATGTAACAGTCCATTGTCCAATCAGGTGCCTCCTGGTAACATAACAGCCCATACTCTGTGCTGGACGTCTTCTTTCTTCCTGCGACAAAAGACGAGCACCAGAATTCCTAGTCCTGTTTCGACGACTCTGTCCCTGCAGGCAGAAAAAAGGAGTCGTAAAATCTGAAAATCAAAATCATCAGCACAGTAGCAAACCACACTCATAACCGAACAGGAAAATGCTTTACTTACGCCTGACGACACTTACGCCTAACGACACATCCCGATGAGCCCGGGTGGGTCCAGGAGTATCCTGAGGGCGGGCTAATCCTTGCCTCCGAGTCCTTAATAGAATTGAAACTTTCCATTACGAAAGCTAGGAGATTTTTCATTCTATGTCAGGACCCGAGGATTAGGCTAGTTTAAAGCTTATCAACCACCAGAGACGTAATGGAGGCGACTGGCTTGAAGTAAAACCTCTTAAAGTTTGAGTCAGAAGACCAGTCTGCCGTGTTCAAAATGCCCCCAAGCGTGCTCCCAGCATAAAAGCCTTAGATGCCATAGCACCCCTCGCGGAGTGTGCTCCGAAGGCTTTGGTATTGATGCGGGCCTCAACCATCACCCAGCGAATCCATCTAACAATGGTCAGGGAGGAGACCGCCCGAAAAGGCTTCCGCAAGGCAATCAGGAGCTGACGTTCCCCATGTGGGTGAATGTCCTCAGTCATGGTTCATAAGCTCTGATACATCTGACAACGCAGAGTTTGGGACATTCAGGGAAACCTGGATAGGAAATAACCAGAGACTGGGTTTTGGTGCGCTTGGACACATGGAAGGTGACGCTCTCCGGCGTGAAGGATCTCCCTGTAATATTCAGGGCCCGTACATCCGACACCCGTCTACAGGACACCAAACACAACAACATAGCCAGCTTCGAAGACCGCTGCTTCCGTGACCGGTATTTGTTGCTAGGCCATTCCGACAAGAAGTGCAATACCTTATTCAAATCCCAGAGCACCGAGTATCGCGGTTCTGGGGGAAGGGAAAGGTGAATACCTCGGAGGAGCTTCCTCACCAGTGTGTGGCCACCCATGGGATGATACGCCACCACCGAGTGTTCTGCCGAGATTGCCGAACGGAACGTAATAATCGTTCTGTACGCCAACCCTTCCGAAGCCAGGGAGGCCAGAAAATTCAGGATGTGACGACATCTGCCCCAACGGGATCCAGATTCCGTTGCAGACACCAACCCATCCATCGAGACCAGGCCGACCGGTAGCGCTTGACAGTACCCTTGGCCCATGCCCTGGAAAGGAGCTTTGCAGCATGGCGCGAAAGCCCAGGGACTTGCCATCGAGCCCTGTAATCCGCCACGCCATCAAGGGCAACAAGCCGTTCACTATCAGGGGATGAGGATTGCCCGATGGATTGAGCAGGAGATGAGGGAGCCGGGTAGACTGAGAAGCACAGGAAAGTTACATCAGAACTGGAAACCAGGCTTGCGCTCTCCATACTGGGGTAATCACCACCAGATCCACCCCCTGTCGACGGACCTGCGTCATCAGCCGCGTGATCATGGCGAAGGGGGAAAATGCATAACCCTGCTCTATCGACCAATCCCGAAGGAAGGCATTGGTGGCTGCTGCCCGTGGATCCGACCTCCAGTCAAAGTACCTGGGGATCTGAAAGTCCAGTCGAGAGGCAAAGAGGTCGACCGAGAAAGGGCCCCACCGCTTCTGCAAGGTCAGGAATACCGGCCGGAACAGCTTCCACAGGCTGGAGTCTCGAAGCTGCCGAGACTGCCAATCGGCCACCTGATTGGCCACTCCTTGTAGGTGCTCTGCAATCACCGACACTTGGTGGGACAGGCAGTATTCTCAAAAGTCCTTGGCCAGGCCTGCCAGGGCTTTGGAACGTGTCCCTCCCAGATGATTGATGTAGCGCACTGCCGCTACATTGTCCAACTTGAGGAGGACACACGAGTGAGTTCTGTCCTTCGTCTAACACCGGACCGCGAAAGAGCCCGCCATGAGCTCTAAACAGTTGATGTAGAGCAGGCGCGCAACACCCATTGGACTCACAGGGCTTCAGCCCCCCCCGTCGTGTGTGGCAGCCCGGGATGAGACAGCTTCCCGGGCAAAAAAGCAGCCGCACCCGAGCACTTCACAGGTCTTTAAAAGACCATTTGCATGTTAATGAGGCCTCGCTGTTGTTTCACCCCTTCTAAGAGCCCCTGCAGCTCCACTCTGCCTATTGCTTAAAGTTCAGCCCCCCCCGAAATTTTTGCTCAGCCCCCCCCGAAATTTGGCTCTAGTTGCGCCTCTGATGTAGAGGGAACTTTCCTCGGCGGGCCAACCTCCTCCTGTGGTGAACTCGCTACAACGTGCTCCCCAACCGGAGCCGCTGGCGTCGGACTCGATCACCGAGTCGGGAAGGGAACCGAAAATGGCTTGACCGTTCCACGCTTCCATGTGGGAGAGCCACCACTGAAGCTCGTCCCTGACCTCGGACAGAGGGACCTTCTGAGCATAAGTCAATCCCCTGTGTAGATGGAACGCTTTGAGTCGTTGAAGAACCCGAAAGTGCAAAGGGCTCAAGAAGATGGCCTGAATCGAGGCTGACAAAAGGACGACCACCCTGGCGATACTGCGGAGGGACGTTAGTTGTTTCCGAAGCAATTGCCGAATCTCGTGGCGGATCTTCGCCATCTTCCTGGAAGGCAGGCCGAGAGTCACTTCCACTGAATTGATCACGAAACCTAGGAAAGTGATCGAGCGAGTGGGATGGAGGCAAGAATTCGCGTGGTTTATGACAAACCCCAGGGATTGAAGAAGACGAACCGCCGAGCGGAGCTGAAGCAAGGGGGTCTGAGGGCACTGATGCATGAAGAGCATGTCGTCCAGATCGACAATCATCCTCATGCCCTGTGCTCTTAAAGCCTCCACCACTGGATGCAAAACCTTGGTGAAACACCAAGGGGCCAAAGACAGGCCAAAGGGAAGCGAGGTGAACTCGAAAGTTTGGCCACCCCATTGGAACTGCAGAAACCGACGGTGGGGCGGGAAGATAGGGACCGTCAGGTAGGCGTCCTTGAGGTCCAAATGGACCATCCAGTCGTTGGGACGCAACAGATCTCGAGGGAGGTGAATCCCCTCCATCTTGAAGTGCCGGTAGACAAGCCATTCGTTGAACTCTCGAAGGTTTATCACCGGACGTTGTCCACCATCCTGTTTCCGAACCAGAAAAAATGTTGCTTACAAAGGCCCCAGGCCGGGGATTGGAGTGGCAAATTGCCCCTTTGCTTAGGAGTTCCTGGACCTCGTGGTGTATCAGACAACCTGATCGGAGTAGGAGGAAAGGTCTGAATTGGGGAACCAAAAAACTCTATGTGAAACCCCTGCACGGTCTGAAGTACCCAAGCGTCGGATGTTAGGGAACGGCAATTGTCCAGAAAAAGGGCCAACCTGCCCCACACGCAATGACATGAGACAGTTATGGAACTCACTGTGATTGGCTGGGGCACCACCGCCTTTCCGTCCATTGCGCCGGCCTCGGTGACGGGAACGGCCTTTGGTGGGGTAGAAGCCACCAAAAAGTGAGGAGTCCTGGTATTGTCCCCTCTGGCTCTGCTGACCTCTGCCGGAGGCTGACTGTGAGAACTGGCCAGCCAAGCACCCCCTGCCACGACCGGCCCCTCCAAAAACCCGCGCATTGAAAATGCGCTTCACCGTGGACTGCGCCTTGTCCAGAGAATTAAACGTGGACACGAACTTGCTAAGTTCCTTGACAAATGGGTCCCCGAAAAGACCGCCCTGCGCCACCTGACCCGCTTCGGATGTTGCCAGCTCACCCAACTTCGGGTCTAGTTTGATCAGGAGTGACCTACGTCTCTCAGTAGAGATGGCGCAGTTCGCATTCCCCAGGAAAATAATGGCTCGTTGGGCCCAACTGGACAGGGTCTCAGGGGAAATGAGGGCTCCTGAAGCTTTGGTGTCTTCAGCCGTATCAAAAATTTTAACTAGTGGACCTGTGATGTCTTGTAACTTGTCCTGACAGGCATGCCAGGACCTGTCAATGCCCTTCTTCGGGTCCTTGATATACTTAGCAAGAAAGGTGCCCATTTTTGCATCTATCTCTGGGGTGACCACCACCTTCCCTTCTAGGGATGGGCGCGGGCATTCCGACTTAAGCCGTAAGCGGACGTCTTGATCAAGGGGTTTCCGAAGATGACCTGCCACGTATTTGGCTACCTTATCGCAGGGGACCCACTGCGAAGAGCGGGGATGCAAAAGGTCCTCCGGGTCTAGGAAGTCTGATTGGGGCCACTCCGGGAAGCTGTGGTCTGTGAGCATTCCACAGAACCTGAGGGAGATGGGCGTCATGATCTACCCTGGTCAGAATCGCCATCTGAAGCGCCTTGGGAGTCCTCTGAAGGAGGCGGGGATGGCACCGGCTCCGGGGCTTCTGCCGGCGGAGGATCAGAGGGGGAAGGATCTGCTGGCAAGGAGGGGGTCTGGGCGTTCAAAAAGGCCTGCCGCAGTCTCTCGAATGCGTCGGGATCAACACCATCAGAGTGGGGACGTTTACGCGGTTTCGCAGACGGGAGGGTGGAACTCGGCTTTGGAGATAGGGGATCCGAAGGTCCCGGAGCATCTTCCCTCGCGGGGAGGTGTTCAAGGCGTTTCGCCAGGTCATCCAACCTCTTCTCCAAAGGACCCATCGCCTCTGAGACCGCCTTGGTTATGGAGGAATCAACCGCGTCACAGAATTCGTCAGACAGCAGGAAATACTGCGATTCCTCCTCTTCCTCGTAATAATCATCAAACTCCTCCATGCTGCTCCGGAGAAGCTGAAGATCCGAGGTAAGTCAGGTAAGTAAACCGAATAGACAGGTGGCCACCCACCAGGTAAGAAGGCTAATAGAAAGGGACAGAGCCAAGGTCAACACAGGGAGTGGCAAGGCCCCCCAATCAGGTAGGAACACCACAGGGAACCAGCCAATCTAAGGCTCCTGCGCTAGGCCCCAACCAGCAGCACACAAAACCGTCCTGAATATAAATGCGGGCCAAAAAACAATGCCTGAGAAACGTAAAGTGCTGCACAGCACTACTGTGCGATAATCCTACCCCTGCGGGGTGTTCAGTCCCAGGCAGATACCCGCCAAGCGTGAGGCAGCACGCACGCGGGCGGAGGCGCTTGGCGATGGCCGTTAACTAACGCGACCTCCGCTCGCCTCCTGCTGCGAAAGATAAAATGAACGCCTGAGGGAAAACAGGGAGGCGCGCCCTCTAGCAGTTGGCGGACCGCACGCTCCTCTCGGTGTGAGGTTATCGTTGCACGGCCATGAAGGAGCGGGAAAAACGTTTCCCGCAGACGCAGTCAAGGAGCAGAGGCTCCCGTGTATCTACCCGTCGAGAACGGAAGCGGGGCAAGAGGAAATAGCATGAATACACGTGTGGAAGCTCCCAATAACAATTAACACATTTCACCAAACAGCAGAAAATACAATCAAGGCAAATGAAAAACTGTGCACTATGAGCCCTGTAGAACAGAGCGAAGGCTCCTAACGCAATAAACAGTACAAAGTGCCCCCGAACCACCAGCCCCAACGTGACTGAAGGAAGGACACTTATCTGAGGGAGGCTGCGAGCAGCGAAGAAAGAGGATGTCCATCACAGGGCATGGGCAGTTATGTTCCCAGGAGGCGCCTGATTGGACAATGGACTGTTAAATAACATGGTTGTTTTTCCATAGGCTTCATGGGAAATGAAGTCCTATTGTTGTGAACTGTTGTTTTCAAATGCTGCTACTGAATACATAGAAGAAAGAAAAGCCTAATCCTCGCCTCCGGGTCCTGAAATAGAATTGCTGTCAGTAATGCAGGTTTAGCTCACAGTATTCATTTAGATTACTTGCCTTAATAGTAAAAGCTTTGAATAACAAGTCAAATACAAGTTTGAACAAGATATGCATTTGTTTCACTATCTTAGTGGTAGATAGTCCTCTTTCACAGGTACATACTGTTGTACTGTTAACTGGCAGCTAAGGGTTTTTTGATTCGTTGGGATTCTGCCCACTTGTCCAGTGCAAAAAATAAACCTGAAAGCCCGTTTTCACTAACCCCAAACATCATGCCCTGCGTATCGGGCAGTAGGAATCCCACATCTCTATAGTATATTAGTTTACTTCCTTCTACGTCAGAGATGGTTAATTAGTGAGTATACAAGTTTAATAATTGTAAACTTGTTGAGAGTTTTTCTTCTTTTTCGTAGAAATTTGAAATGTCTTTCATTTTTTGTTAGTGACTTTTTTCTAATAGTGCATTAATTTTGATATATTTGTGCCTGACAAAATCTTCAATGAGTCGTAGTTAAAACGCTTTACAAATACTGCATTGATGAATGTGTTCATTATATCTCTTCTGATCATAGAATAATGTATTGTTAGCACTACTTAGTATTTTAATGCAAGGCACAGGAAATTAGTACTTGTTAGGTGGAGAAAGTTAGAGACACTGTCCTATCCTGTATGACTGTCCTATATATTTACCTCATGTGTAGTCAGTTTCTTAAAATGTCTGTGGTTATAAATGTCTATGACCTCTAGTTGAAACAACACACACATTAGTACTGATACTTCCACGGACTCAACATCGCCTCTTACGCCGGCGACACCCATTTGATCCTCTCCCTCATCAACAAACCCACAACCGCCAGAAGCAACTTCCACAGTGAAATGAATGGCGTTGCTACCTGGATAGAAGACGGATGCCTCAAGCTCATTTCGGACAAGACTGAAGTACTCATCCTGGCATCCACCCCTTCAGCTTGGGACGACTCCTGGTGGCCAGCTGCTCTGGGACCTCTACCCACCCCTACGGACCATGCGCGTAACTTCAGCATCATACTGGACTCATTGCTCACCATGAACCACAAAATCAACGCAGTTTCCTCAGCCTGCTTCTACACTCTCTGCCTGCTTCGGAAGACATTCAGATGGATTCCCAAAGAATTCAGAAAGATGGTCACCCACGCACTCATCACCAGCAGACTCGACTACGGCAATGCACTCTGACGGCGTCACCGACAAACAGCTCAAGAAACAGAACGTCCAAAATGCCGCAGCCAGACTGGTATTCGACATCCCCTGCTGCCACCACATCACGCAACACCTCCGACAACTCCACTGACTCCCAGTCAGCAAGAAAATCACTTTCAAGCTCCTCACGCCTACAAAGCTCTACATGTCGTAGGACCAGCATACCTCAACCACCACCTCATTTTCCATGTACCCGCCAGACAACTCGGATCCTTCCAACTTCCACTTGCCTCCACTCCCAGGATATGCTGTTTCCATAAAATGATACATATTTTTTTTAAGAATTGCCAACAGTTTTTTATGAAAGATAGTATATACTCTTTATAGTTTAGAACCTGTTAGAATGCATACATTGTAATTGTTGATGCCCTTTTCTTTGAAGAAATTACAGATTACTAATAAAAGAATGGTAAATAAGGAGGATGCTTTGATGGGCGTCAGCAATGATTTTCCTCTGTCCTGCACACTGTTAACATATTTTCTATTTTACTTTTTTTTCTGCTGAACTGATGAAATAACATGTATAAAGATGTCAGTGGTCCCTTTTTGTGACTATAGTTCATGTTTATTGAGAGAAAAGCATTTCTAATGCATATCGTGCACATCTGCCTAGACTTGTTTGAAGATATCTTGGAGTACTGACTAGATCTGTATTTAGCACAGAAACAGGCTAATGCTTCCTGCATATGGACACAGTCTATTTTCGGGGCAGTTTTTAGAACATTGTTTTGCGAAAATTTGTAAAACGTTTATGGGAAGAATACTGTTGTAAGGATGACAAAAAAACACGGTCTTATGGACATCCTTGCCTGATTTCATGTTCAACGTTGAAGTGCATCTGGTGAGACTCAATTTAAAAGGACTTTGTTTGTTTACTTACAGGCTTCTGAATCACTCAACCTCTGTAAGCACAAGAGACCGATCCAAGCCAAATAAAGCATCAGAGAAAAGGTATTTCTATTGCTTGTACCTCCGCTCATTTCCTTTGTTAGGTCATTCACCTCCAAGGGGTTATTCCATTAACAACCACGGTTTGGATTGTTTTCAGTAGATACCTGGGACTGTTTGGTGAATGTAGATGTAGCAACCCAAAAAGATGATGTACAGAATGCTGAACATTGTCAGACAATCAACCCCAGTCACTGATCTGGGTTTAATCCATAATTTCTTTGCTCACCATGCCACCCCAGTTTGGACACAGCCATATACAAATCAGTCTGGACCCCGTTCCTCATGGGAACAGTCCAGCCTGAACTGCCAGGCCAGAAACAAGCATTCTGGGACTGGTTTTGGGGTATCCCCTCATCAGCCAGGCTAGCTTGAAACCTGTGGCACAGTGAGTACGCGGCCCTAGTCTGGGCATACCCTTCCCACTTAGGGCAACTGTAGCAACACTTGCTGTAACACTGCAATGCAGAAAGGTGATCCAGTGAGTTCTTTAGGCCACCCAACAAGTAGCAGGCAGCAGGGAAACAACTTAAGTAGGCCTGAGTAGTCTTTTGAGCAGCACAACAGTCCTCCTGGCAGAGGGTCGGTTCCAGTCTTACAAGTGCTCTGAAAACACGGGCCCCTGTACTTGCACTCAAAAGTGTCTTTGGTCAAGGGAGGAGATTAAAGGAAAGCTTAGAACTGCACAACACTCCCTTTCAACCGCAGCCCAGGCTCCAGACATCAGTAGTAGGTAAATCAACCCTTTGTGTGAGGGCAGTTCACAGTCTATACAAATGTAAAGTGTGAACGCCCTTCTCTCTCCCAGCCCAGGAAGACCATCAGTATGCAGATGTGACCCTGTCGCACCCAACCCTTCCTGTATGATGGCTGATTGGAAAGTATGCACAAAGTATAGCTGTCACCCAAGCCCAGATGTGGTTTGGAGTCAGGCTGCAAAGCACAAAGTTTCATAAGCACAGAGAAATTCCCACTTTCCCAAAGGGGCATTTCTAAAATAGTATTGTAAAATCCAACCTCACCAGTAAGCCGGATTTATCACTACCATTCTAAACCTACCAAACATGGCAACGCTACTCCTTTCTAATCAGGAATTACCACTTAAAAATATATAAGGGAACCCCCAGTGCTAGCCTATGAGAGGAGCAGGCCTCACGGGAGTGAGTAACAAAGTAGACTGTTTGTCACTACCAGGACATGCCACACAATAAAGACATGATTAATCGCTATTAATGGTAACCTGCCATGGGCTTTTAACGACACCCTGCTTGGGACCCTCATCTGGGGCACTGGTCACCGGCGTATTGCCCTGGGAAAACTGCAATTGCTCCTTGACCAAGGTGGGCTAGCGGCCCCCTCATTCGAAGCGTACTTCCTTGCCGCCCAATTACAATGGGTATCACGTTGGACGGCGGGCCGGGCACAGGGGGAGCTGATCACTGAGACGGTGCGCATTCAAAGTCCCACCATCCACCGCATGTTGCTGCCAAGCGCAGCACCGCTGCCATCTGGGCCCCTCCAGGTAATGACCGCGCGCGCCTGTCTAGCGCGTGTCCATCGTCTTAGTCGGGATGCTCCCCTGTACTCCCCGCTGCTGCCGTTGGTGGGCCTCCCCAGGGGTCGGGCGCATTACACGGAGCAAATGCTGCAAACATGGACGGACCGCGCCGTGACGGAGGTGGGGATGTTATTTTTTTAAGGGAACCTGCGGACATTCGCAGCATTGGTCGACGACTTCGAACTTCCCGAGGGGCAATTCCTACGGCACAGGCAGCTTCTCACGGACTGCCGCAAGCAGTGGCGCGCGATCGATGCGGAACCCCCCACACACCCGGTCATCCATGCGATCCTACAGATGGGGCCAAGACGTCATCTAGTCACTTGGATCTACAAAGCTATGCGGAGCTTGCGGCAACCCACGCTTGCACCCCTGAGAGAGCGCTGGGAAACTGACTTCCGCAGACCTTTACATGATAGAGAATGGACCAGGGCCCTGGAGCATACCAAAAAAGTGTCCCGCAATTACCGTTTTAAGAATATCCAACTGCACATCCTGCACAGGGCGTACCTCACTCCCGAAAAACTACAGAAATACTTCCCTGACAGTTCGTTTGCTTGCCCCAGATGCCCGGAACCCGCTGCCTCGTTTATACACATGTTTTGGGACTGCCCGACACTGCATAATTACTGGCACGCGATCCATAACGCTCTCCGCACGGTCACGGGGTTACAAGACCTATACACATGGGAGGCAAGCGCCCTGGGTATACACAGGCGGCACAAACACAAGAAGGTGGAAAGGGGTTACGCCTCCCTAGTGCTTCTCCTAGCCAAACGGTGCATCACCATGCACTGGAAGACACCGGAGGGGCCCCCCCTAGCGGCATGGATAGGCGCAGTCAAAAAATGGGGTAAAGCGGAGGAAACACTACTCAGAACGGAGGAAGCCCAAGGGATACGCAAACACCCGATCTCCCTGCCATGGGCCATGTTAATGCATTCCTTCTCGCAAGAGACAACAGCAGTGGCGGGCCCACGAATGATTGATCCCCCAGCCACGATCGATCCCCCAGCCGCGAGCCAGGAACCCACCCAGGGAGACACACGAGAAGACCGGGCACTCGGCGGGTCGCAGTCGTAGACAACATCTGTCCCGCTACCATGCTTCCACGTAGGCGGTAACTGGCGCCCCTGCATCCCCCCCTCATCCGACTATCCTCCCCCCCTCCCCGCACCTGCGTAACCTCCGATATCATCCCACGCGACGGTCCAGCTCTCAGGCACAAGACTACTGTTGCTCATTATCCGCGACATAGTGCAAACCCCCCCCACCCCCCCAGTTTATATATCCCCAGTTGGTTGAAGGTTAGCTCATGGCTGCAACCCCATAGCTTGATGATACACCTCGCAGGGGAATAGACACACTACATGGCCCTTATGCGGCGCAGTGACCACTATGCGCACTGGTAGGGCATGCCCAGACGCAGACCCCGGACACCTGTCTGCAGCTTAAAAAGAGTAGTGACACGCACCCCCACGGGTCCACGAGACCAGAGGCCCGCCTGGGGTGCGGCTGTGCGTTCGTGCCCTGTATACTTGTACACCAATAGTAATTCCAAATGTGCCTCTGTATGTAATGTCTATGCAAATGCCAATAAAAAAGAATTAAAAAAAAAAAAAAACCTGCCATGGGCTTTTAACATGAAAAGTGCATTTTAAAAATGACACGCAGACATTTGGTGCTGAAAACACACTTTAATTGTTTACTGCCTGTCCTCAGCCAGAGTTTTTGCTATTTACTTTTAATAAATAATGCTCTTCTGGTGATGCTGAAACATGCACAAATATATTTGATAGTTTAACTTCAATGTGACTGGTTTAGATTTTGTCTTAACTGTAGAAATTAGCTTTATTTAACTTACAATATTAAAACTTATGCTGAATTAACATGCAGTTTATATTAAATTAATACGACATTTAATAGCACAGAACGCAATGCCAGCTTGCTAAAATAATAGTTGACAATTTGCTTTCAGACATGCTTGAAAAGCTGCCCTCAGCTTAGCTTTCAAGATAACATGGGATGGAATTTGCCTTTCATTTGTGAAATAAAGACGCCTCACATATTTTACAGCATGTATCTTGTAACTTTCTAAATGTTATCTGCTCACACAGAGCACCATTCACAATTGACTACTTGCTGTGAAAATACACATATAAAACAAAATGCATCTTTTATCCATTTATATTTATAATGAATTCATTTCCTGCTTAATAATCTTATCTGAAAGAAACATGTTAGTTAGATTCCTCACCTTAGAATATCCCCAGGCGTCAGGCTGGATCCGGAAAGATTTTTGTAGCAATACCCATCGCGCGTCGCTAGGCGTCGTCTTCGGCTCCCCGTCCGTCGTCGGCGTTGTGCTCCTTCACGTCGTCTGAGTACTTAGACGCCGCCCTTGCGCGCTGACGTCAGTTCTTCTTTTTTCCGCGCCAGTAAGCGCCGATCCGGGAAGAGCTTACCCCTAGTCATTTTTTGACTAACTTTTTTGACTTCTTTTGGTCTATCGACTCGACTCTGGTGCCGGTAGGAAGCCTGGTTTCAAAGCCTGTGACGCCTGTCATCGCCTGATGTCGGTGACGGATCACCATCGCCGGTGCCTTTATTGCCTGGGGGCCGACCATGACGCGGAGTCGTGCCTCGATTGCCAGGCCTCGACGTCGAAAGCTAGGCGGGAGCGGTCCCGTAAGCTTCTCGAGCTTCGGCACTCGGCTCCGTGCCGCTCTCGGTCCCGGTCCAGGAGGAGGTCCATGTGAGAAGTTGGCCTGATGTATGATGTCACTAGTTCTAGTGTACACCTTATATCAGTCCAAATACCCTTATGGTGATTGGTTGTAAAGTCAACCTTATAGACCAGCTATCCTAGTGGTAGCATGGACAAGAGCAGTCTTAGGCTAAACTCTGAATGGCATGTGAAGCCAGCTGTGATACCATATATAATCCCTTGAATACCAAATGAAAGGACACCACAACAGATATATATATAAAATAAAGTGTATTTATTCTAGTCAAACCCTCAGCACTCTTTATGAGATTAGAGGTAAGTACAACACAGTCTTATTTAAGCATACATTAAGTCACACAGGTAAGTAATACAGTTAGGCCCTAGGGGCCACGCAAACCATATACTAAGTAAGTGGTATAAGGACCACTGTCACGGAAATAGGATAGGCCTAGGCCTAGGGAATCGCTGGGGCTACACTATACTACCAAAGGTTAGGAAGTGGGAGGCCCACGGGATTCAGGTGCAGAGTGGACACACTCACGCGTAATGCGTATAGTCGATAGAAATAGTACAGTTTAGAAATAAACAGTTTAAGGACACTTCTAAAGCAGCTAGAGAGTCGAGACTCGGAAACTAGACCCTAGGATAGTCACTACCCTTGTGAGCACCGAAGTACCCAAGTTACCTAGTCCACAGGCTGCGGGTGCATAGGTGTGAACTTGCGTCGGGTTTCGTCGTGGACTTCTATGGATGCCTGAAGGAAAGTTGCTGACAGGCAGTCAGTGAAGAGTGTCCGGTGGATCCCAAGGCTGGGATCAAGAAGAGAGGAGACCTGCAAGCAGAAGGGACAGAGTCAAGGTCACTAGCCAGTGACCACGTGGAACCAGGAAGGAACCAGGCGATGTCGTGAAGATTGCAGGTGAACGTGAAGCTTGTCGCGGCAGCCACGAGGACCAGGGAACGTCGAGGACGACCAGGACCAGGAGGCGAGCTGTCCCACGAAGGCTCTTGCTGTCGGCGGCGTCGAAGTTGGACTAGGACTCACCAAGCCTTGGCAAGCGGAACCCACGAAGAACGGAGGACTTGCTTCTGGTGCAGACCAGGAAGGTCTGGGGTGCTTCTCTTTTTCAAAGAAGCAGGAGCCAGTCTGGAGGAGCCAAACCAGCGGTGAAGATTACAGGATGCGTCGTCACAAAGGCTACTAGCCAGCGGGCAAGCAACCGGACAGACGCGGCAAGCAGGAAAATGCAGAAGGGCCCCACGCAGGACTCGTGGAGTGTGGGGGGGCTGATCTTCGGTGCAGATGGTGCTTGGGGTTGGGGCTTCTCAATCCCCGGTGCCCAACTTCGAGGGTGCCTCAGAAGCTGCGCTTGAAGATACCAGCCACTTTTCCCAGGTAGCCGGTCCCACGTCTCTCGTCGCCTCCACGGATCTCAGCTCTGCTGTGGATGTGGATCAGGGTCGTAGAAGTCTGGAAGTCAAGGCTCTGGTCGGGCTCTGCAGTCGGTCCCTCGTAGAACTTTTAGCAAAGCAAAGGGTAGTCTCTTGATGGTGCCTGTTTGCACAGGGTAGCCACTCCTTGGCCACAAGGGAGATTCTTCAGTCTTCTTCTTTCGTCGAAGGTCCAGAGTTTCTGTTCAAGTTGCAGGTTCAGGATAATCTAAAGTCCTGGGGCCCAACTCCCACTCTTATACTAATCTGGGGGGCTGGGATACCTGCTAGGTCACGCCTTATGGGTGGGACCTGGGAGGGGGTGGTTACACCCACTTCCCTTTGTCCAGTTTCGCGCCAGAGCTGGGGCTGGAGTGCCCCAGCGCCGGTTTGAACTGGACTATGCAAGGAACACCTTGTGTGCCCCAGGCATGTCTCATTCCTTTCAGCCCACCCTGCCCCAATACACTAAAGGCTGTCTGGGGAGGTGCTAGCACCTCCCCAAGCAGGAAACCTATTGTCCAGGCCTCCCTGGCTGGGATCACTCCCAGCAGCAGGAGGTCAGACTTGTGTCGTGGCAGCAGCATCCATTTTGTGATGCTGAGGCTTTGGTCAGAGGCTAACAGTAAAGTATGATTTTAACATGTCTTTCCCTCTAGAAGGGGGGAATAATATTCTCATCCCCAGAAATGGGATGGGGGTATTATTCCAAAGTGTTAGACACCTTACACGACATGTTTTGATAAAGCCAAACCATAGTTACCATAACCATTTAAGATTATAAGGCACTTTAAGAGTATATGGTAGGCTATATCATAGAACAGCTATAAGGACATGGTTCCGAAAGCTGCAGACAGGCTCAGCTCATGCTAGAGCACCATCTCACATGTTACCAAGCACTCTGCCTCCAGGATTGTTAAGGCCTGCCATAGGAGTGGCTGATAGGTACACATGTGTCTATATGTAAGTTAGGTATAGGAATACTACACCTAAGCAAGGGGTGATTACACGACCTTGCCCCAGCTGAGTGATCAGCCAGTTGTGTCAAAATGGAAGGCCAGGCCAGGGGTGGCATAATACATGCTGCAGCCCCTGGTAGGCCTAGGGTACACCTATGCCCTGGGTACCTAGGGTACACTGTACAGGGGCCAATAAGGTGAAACTATCCAAATGGTATCAATTTAGAGAGAGAACAGCAGGGCTGTGGGTCTGATTAGCAGGCCCACAGCCACATCTAAGTCGAAAACCAGTAAAGCAAAAGCAAAAAGTGGGGGTGAACATAGAAAGCAGACCCTACTCTCCTACAGTCCAAGGACCGATCGCGGAGCCACAGCCATTGTCATCGCTCGTCGGGGTCTTCGGGTAAGTCGAAGCAGTCCAAGAGGCGTCATCGCTCTTCGGACTCCCCTCGCCGGTCGCGCGACTCGGCTGAGGGTCAGGGTGGTTCCACCCCCGCGGCTCCGTTGGAGCCGCAGGAGCTGCATCCGTCCCCATACCCGCCGGTCCCTGGGACTGATGCGACTCCGGCAGAGGTCAGTGCCTTCCTCTCGGCCATGAGGAGCCTGGCTCCGCCGTCGACGCCTGTAGGCGCGCCTTCAGGCCCCGCAGGTTCGACTGGGCGACCTCGCGTGCCGGCGGCTCCTGCCCCGACGCCGTCGACGGCTCTGGCCCCGACGCCGTCCCCGAACGACGTTGTTCCCCAGTTTAGCCCCAGTCCGGGCCCGACGCCGGCGCGGCGCCGCCCGACGCCGCTACTGGCGCCGATTGGTGAACGCTTCATCTACTGCCCGGCTCCGATCATTCCTCCTGTTTATCGGGAATCGGATTACGAGGGCGACTGGGAGGGGTCTGAAGACCCTATGGCCGCTCAGGCCCAACTTTCTCAGGACTGGGCAGAGGAATTGGGGGATGCCAGCGGTCTGGATACCTCCCCGGACGCTGGTTTCATCTCTCCTCCGACTGTGGCCTCGGAGGAGGGTGCAGCCTTTTCAGTGGTGCTGCGCAAGGCGGCCGAAGCCCTAGGGCTAGAGTTGCCTGCTGTGGCCGTGAGAAGTAACGTCCTCACAGAGGTCCTTCAACCGACAGCAAGCTCCACTGAGCCTCTGCTGCAGTTTTGAGGCCCTCATAGACGTTCTGCATGGCACTTGGTCCAAGCCCTCCACAGTCCCTCCTGTGGACCGGAACGTTGCCCGGCACCACCTTCCTGCTCCGGGCGACCCCAGTTTCCTCTCCCAACACCCCACCCCCGAGAGTCTGGTTATCCAGGCCTCAACCTCCCAATCCTCCTTCCCGTCCGCTCCTCCGGATCAGGAATCCAAGAGGTTGGAACAGTTGGGCAGGAAACTGTTCTCGTCCCTGAGTATGGGGCTGCGGTCTTTAAATACCGCTTGCCTTTTGGACCGTGCTGCCCTTGTGCCCGGTGGAGGCCCGGTCACGACTCACTCAAGCACTTGCTGAGGGTCGAGATGCAGCACGGCATGCCATACGGTGTGGACTTGACACCACGGACTCGCTGGTTCGGGCGATTTCCACCACGGTGGCGCTTCGGCGTCACGCCTGGCTGAGGTCCACGTCATTTTCGGGGGATGTCCAGAGTTCCCTCATGGACATGCCCTTTTATGGCACTCGCCTTTTTGGTGAGAAGGCGGACAGTGCGCTGGCTCAGTTCAATGACTCCCGGGCCACGGTCAAGTCCTTGGGACGTTCGGCCGCGCGGCCGCAAACTTCCGCCTTTCGTGGCCAAGGAAGGGGCGCCTCCTCACGTCCGCCCAGCCACCGGCCGCAGCACCAACCTGCACGCGGTCGTGGACGTGGATTCCGCCGAGGCGGTACTGGAGGTCAACGTGCCGGTCAGTCCACATCCACCCCGGCAGCATCCGCCTCAAAGCCCTCCTAGTCCGAGCTTTCAGACCCATTCAACGCCAGTGGGCGGCAGAGTTCGCCATCACCTGCTCCACTGGTGCTCCATCACGTCGGACAGGTGGGTGCTGCAAATCGTCCGAAGGGGCTACTCCCTCCCCTTCGAGACGACCCCTCCAGCCATGCCGCTGCAGAACCACCGTATGTCGGGGGATCATTTGCATCTTCTACGGGAGGAAGTTTCGGCCCTCTTGGCCAAAGAGGCCATCGAGCGCGTTCCTGGTCCAGAAGTAGGTCGTGGTTGTTATTCCCACTACTTTCTGGTTCCCAAGAAGGGCAAAGGGGGCCTACGCCCGATCTTGGACCTCAGGAGCGTGAACTCCTTCCTCCGGAAGGACCGTTTCAAGATGCTCACTTTAGCTCAGGTTCTGGCTGCCCTAGACCCTGGAGACTGGATGGTAGCGTTGGACTTGCAGGACGCTTATTTCCACATCCCCGTCCTGCCGGCCCACCGGCGTTACCTGCGGTTCACGGTGGGTCAGGAGCACTTTCAGTTCACCGTGCTCCCCTTCGGCCTCACCAGTGCCCCTCGGGTGTTCACGAAAGTGATGGCGGTGGTCGCAGCTCATCTGCGCCGATCAGGGGTTCCAGTCTTCCCCTATCTCGACGACTGGCTGTTGAAGGCGGGCTCGCCCCAGCAGGTCGTCTCCCACCTCCAGACTACGGCCGACCTCTTGCACTCGCTGGGGTTCTCCATCAATGTGCCGAAGTCGCACCTGAGTCCCTCCCAGAAGCTCCTTTTCATAGGGGCGGTTCTCGATTCGGCGCAGTTCCGGGTCTATCCGCCGGAACAGCGGGTCCGGGACATTCAGGCCCTGATTTCCATCTTCCGGCCTCTGTCCTGGGTTTCGGTCAGGTTGGTGCTGCGGCTTCTGGGGCTGATGGCCTCCTGCATCCTGTTGGTACCTCACGCCAGGTGGCGGATGCGGGCTCTGCAGTGGGACCTGAAGTTTCAGTGGGCCCAGCATCGAGGCAACCTGTCCGACCATGTCTTGATCTCGGAGGGCACTGCGAACCAGCTGCAGTGGTGGCTCACAAATCGCGATTGGGTCAGCGGCAGATCCCTCTCCCTACCCCAACCGGAGCATGTCGTAGTGACGGATGCGTCCCTCCTGGGATGGGGGGCCATATGGGAGAGGCGGAGATCAGAAGACTCTGGTCTCTGGCGGAGACTCGGCTCCATATCAACCTCTTGGAGCTGAGGGCGATCCGACTTGCACTAAAAGCCTTCCTTCCCTCTGTCCGGGGAAGTGTCGTGCAGGTGTTCACGGACAACACCACCGCCATGTGGTATTGCAACAAACAGGGCGGGGTGGGGTCGTGGACCCTTTGTCAAGAGGCTCTGCGCTTCTGGACATGGCTGGAACATCAGGGCATCACCCTGGTGGTTCAACATCTGGCGGGCTCTCTGAACGCCAGAGCAGACGATCTCAGCCGCCGGTGCATGATGGATCACGAATGGCGTCTGAACTCGGACGTGGCGCAAGGTCTCTTTCTGCAGTGGCGAGAGCCTTGGTTAGATCTATTCGCCACCGAAGAGAACGCGCAATGTTAGCAGTTCTGCGCGTTGGAATTTCCAAGGCGGCACTCGTCGCGAGTGGAGTTGCGGTCTGTTGTACGCCTTTCCGCCTATACCACTTCTGCCCAGAGTGCTGAAGAAGATCAGGCGCGACCGGGCCCAAGTCATCTTGGTGGCTCCGGATTGGGCACGAAGGTACTGGTATCTCAAGCTACTCAGTATGTCCATCGATCCCCCGATACGACTGCCTCTTCAGGAGGACCTTCTGTCGCAGCAACTGGGGACGGTCCTCCACCCGAACCTGTCCAGCCTCCACCTCCATGCGTGGAGATTGAGCGGCGACAGTTGATGCCATTTGACTTGCCTCCTGAAGTCTGTGATGTCATTCTGGCAGCCAGGCGTCCCTCCACAAAGACGGTATACGCCTGCCGGTTGAACAAATTTGTGGCATGGTGCACAGCAAAGGCTGTGGATCCCCTTTCTGAGGTTCTCCTCTTTCTTCTTTCTTTGGCCTAGCAGGGCTCTGCTCTGGGCACCTTGAAGGGTTATCTTGCTGCAATCTCTGCTTTCTTACGGCTTCCTGATCAGCCTTCTCTTTTCAAGTCCCCTGTTGTTTCACGTTTTCTCAAGGGCATTACTCATATGTTCCCTCCTGTTCCATTCGTAATGCCTCAGTGGGACTTGAACCTTGTTCTCACTTTTCTGATGTGTGCTCCCTTTGAGCCCCTTCACAACTGTCCCATTCGTCTTCTGACTCTGAAAACTGCCTTCCTGGTCGCTATCACCTCCGCTAGGCGGGTGAGTGAGCTCCAGGCTCTGTCAGCTAAGCCTTCCTTCATTTCAGTTCATCCGGATAAGGTTGTCCTCCGGACACGTCCTTCTTTTCTTCCTAAAGTCGTGACTCCCTTTCACATCAGGCAATCTGTCACGCAGCCCACCTTCTTTCCGCCTCCGCATCCTTCAAAAGATGAAGAGAGGCTCCACCGTCTGGACCCAAAACGTGCGCTGTCCTTTTATTTGGACCGCACAAAACAGTTCCGGGTGGACGACCAACTTTTTGTTGGATATGTAGGTGCTAAGAAGGGTAAAGCTGTGCACAAGCGGACCATCTCGCGATGGGTCGTGTTGTGTATTAAACTCTGCTATTCCTTGGCGAAAAAGGTCCCTCCTGTTGGGCTGAGAGCCCATTCCACCCGGGCCACAGCGGCGACGTGGGCTTCACTGCACACGTTCGCCAAGCACTATTGCCTTGCCAGCCAAGTCCGGAGAGATGGCCGCTTTGGCCGTTCTGTTCTCCAGGACTTTCTGGTGTGATCTTGGTTCGCAGACCCACCTCCGGGGTTGTTATTGCTGGGGTATCTATTCTAAGGTGAGGAATCTAACTAACGTGTTTCTTTCAGATGAACAAGTTGCTTACCTTCGGTAACGATGTATCAGTAAGAAACATTAGTTAGATTCCTCACCGACCCACCCAACCTCCCCGTTCTGCAAACCGACATCTAGGGTTAAGGTTCTCCCTTCAGGGCCCTAGATTTTTTGGCACCAGTGTCGGTCTCTTGCATGGCTCAGCGTCCCTGGCGCGGAAAGCTATGTACAAGAACTGACGTCAGTGCGCGAGGGCGGCGTCTAAGTACTCCGACGTCATTCCGGCGCTTGACGCCGACGACGGACGCGGAGCCGAAGACGACGCCTAGTGACGTGCAAGGGGTATTGCTACAAAAATCTTTCCGGATCCAGCCTGACGCCTGGGGATATTCTAAGGTGAGGAATCTAACTAACTAATGTTTCTTACAGATACATCGTTACCGAAGGTAAGTAACTTGTTCTTCTTGCAGCTGTGGAAATGTTTTGCACAAGATTATTTATTTAGTTAAAATACAGTTTTACCAGGCAGGTCGCTCCCTCTACCACCGCGCAGACCCCCCTGTGTGCCGCTGCTGCTGCTCCGTGTTGTCTGCTGTCTCCCTGCAGACTGGTCTGTTTGACTGCGTGTCATCTTCTTCCCTGTTGACTGTGTTTTTCGGTTTTTTGCCTACTGTTGACTGTGTTTTCGTTTTTGCCTACTCTCCCACTTGCCCCTTGTTTTCATTTTTGTGCCCGCTGTGCCTGTCTCTCCACCCCCTGCCCCCTCTTGCCTTCTGTGCCACTTTTTCCCGCCGCTCGCGTCCCACGTGGCCCCGCCCCCTCGCTTCCCATTGGCCGCCCCGCTCCCGCCTCCCAGCTGCTCCTCCCTCCCTCTCCCCCTCATATGGAGGCCGCGCAGCGGCCGCTCAGCGGCCGCGCCGCTGGCGCGCCAAAGGCAAGCCCTTCTGCGCCCGTCCGCGCCTGGACCGCGCCCAGCGCCAGGACCCCTGGCCCTCGACGATGCCATCCCAACCGACCTGAGTTACGACGACGACGCCAACCTCCATGCACTCAACACTGGCCGGACCCCTGCCTGCCACCGAGCCACCCCAAAACGCACCCACGGACCCTTCACCTGCCAAGCCTGCAAATTCACCTGCCTCGGGACCTGCACCACACCCGCCAGACCAGGCACCAACAACAGCCACCTCAAGTGTATCCTGCTCAACACCCGCTCCGTCCACAAGCACGCCGTCGAACTCTGGAACCTCCTCGACACAACAGCGCCGGACGTCACCTTCCTCACAGAAACCTGGATGAACGCCTCCTCAGCCCCCGACATCGCCATCCCGGATGGCTACAAGATCACCCGGAGGGACCGCATCAACCAAACCGGAGGAGGCATCGCCATGATCTACAGAAACACCATCCGCATCACGACCAACGCCGACGACACCCTCACCGCCGCCGAGCACCTTCACTTCCAGATACACACCGACCCCAAAACCACCCTCAGAGGTACTCTCATCTACAGACCCCCGGGATCACGCACACAATTCAGCGAAGCTATTGCAGACTTCATCAGCCCGCTTGCCCTCACCTCCTCAGACTACATCCTCCTAGGGGAACTCAACTTCCACCTGGAAAACAACAATGACAACAACACCACCACCCTGCTAGACAACCTCGCCAACCTCGGACTCAAGCAACTAGTGAACACCCCCACCCACTACGCCGGCCACACGCTTGACCCCGTCTTCTCCTCCAGCAACCACATCTCCTTCAGCCACTCCACCAGCCAACACTGGACAGATCACAGCTGTGTCCACTTCAACTTCAGGAAAACCACGACCCACCACCACCCGCAACAGGCTCCCCGAAGATGCTGGAGCAAGATGACCACGGACCAGCTCACCACTTCCCTGAGCCAAAATCCTCCCGCCAACACTACGGACTCCAACGAAGCAGCCCGTAACCTCACACAGTGGCTCACCAACTGCACCGATGCCCTTGCACCACTGAAGAATCCTCCCAGCGGACCCAGCAGCAAGACAACCTTGTGGTTCCCCAACAACCTCAAAGACTCCAAGAAATCCTGCCGTACCCTCGAGAAAGCCTGGCGCCACGACCAGTCAACAGAAAACATGACAGCGCTCAAGAACGCCATCCGCAAACACCACCAGCTGATCCGCACCACCAAAAGGACAGCATTCAGAGAACGACTAGACAACAACACCCACAACAGCAAGGAACTCTTCAGCATCGTTAAAGTGCTCTCCAACCCCAGCGCCAGCAACAACATCGTGCCCTCGCCAGACCTCTGCGACGCACTCGCCTCGTTCTTCCACCGCAAGATCGCCAACATACACAACAGCTTCGGCGCCCAGACCACGCACCCAACCACCGAACCAACGCCCCCCACCACCACCCTCTGTGCCTGGACCCCTGTCAGCACTGAAGACACCACCCACGTGATGAACACCATCCACTCCGGCTCCCCACCCGACCCCTGTCCACACCACATCTTTAACAAAGCCGACTCCATCATCGCACCCCAACTCCGGAACATCATTAACAACTCCTTCGCATCTGCCACCTTTACGGAGAGCTGGAAGCATGCGGAGATCAGCGTCCTCCTAAAGAAATCGACCGCGGACCCCACGGACCTCAAGAACTTCCGCCCCATCTCGCTCCTCCCTTTCCCCGCTAAAGTTATCGAGAAGACCGTCAACAAGCAGCTTTAACCGCCTTCCTCGAGACAAACGGCTCCCTCGACCCATCACAGTCCGGTTTCCAAGCAAACCACAGCACCGAGACCGCCCTCATCGCAGCCACCGACGACATCATGTCCCTGCTCGACAACTGGGAAACTCCTGCCCTCATCCTCCTCGACCTATCGGCCGCATTCGACACAGTCTGCCACCGCACCCTAACAAACCGCCTCCACCACGCCGGGATCCAAGGAATGGCCCTGGAATGGATCACCTCCTTCCTCTCTGACAGAACTCCGAGAGTCCGCCTACCTCCCTTCCGCTCAGCGGCCACCAAGATCATCTGCGGCGTACCCCAAGGCTCCTCGCTCACCCCACCCTCTTCAACGTCTACATGAGCCCCCTCGCAGCCATCGCACGCCAACACAACCTAAACATAATTTCCTATGCTGACGACACCCAGCTGATCCTCTCCCTCACCAACGACCCCACCACCGCCGGGGCCAGCCTCCAGGAAGGAATGAAAGATGTCGCGGAATGGATGAAGCTCAGCCGTCTGAAATTGAACTCTGACAAGACGGAAGTCCTCATCCTCGGATCATCCCCCTCCGCCTGGGACAACTCCTGGTGGCCCCCTGCTCTGGGCACCACCCCCAAGCCCACGGACCATGCACGCAACCTGGGTTTCATCCTGGACTCCTCCCTCACGATGACCAAGCAAGTCAACGCCGTCTCGTCATCGTGTTTCAACACCCTGCGCATGCTCCGAAAGATCTTCCGGTGGAACCCCACCGAAACCAGAAAGACGGTCACCCAGGCCCTCGTCACCAGCCGACTGGACTACGGGAACACCCTCTACGCTGGAACCACCGCCAAACTACAGAAAAGACTCCAGAGCATACAGGACGCTTCTGCACGACTCATCCTGGACATCCCCCGACACAGCCACATCTCTGCCCACCTGAGAGACCTGCACTGGCTCCCCGTCAGCAAAAGGATCACGTTCAGGCTCCTCACCCACGCTCACAAGGCTCTCCACGACATGGGCCCCATATACCTCAACAGCCGTCTCACGTTCTACACACCCACCCGACAGCTCCGATCCACCAGCCTCGCCCTCGCCACCGTCCCACGGATTCGCAGAACCACCACCGGAGGAAGATCCTTCTCCTGCCTGGCTGCCAAGACGTGGAACTCCCTCCTCACCCACCTCCGACAGACCCAGGACCATCTCTCCTTCAGGAAGCAACTCAAGACCTGGCTCTTAGAGCAGTAGCAGAACCCCCCCCCCCCAGCGCCTTGAGACCCTTGCGGGTGAGTAGCGCGCTCTATAAATGTTTGATTGATTGATGGAGTTTGCTTTATTGGAAGGTTAGGGAGGTGAAGTAATTTTGAATAAAGACTCGAGCTAAGGAAATGTGCCATGTGGTCAAGATTTGTTGTTGCAACAGAGAAAATAGCCAGCTTGGATGATGGATGATGTGTAGGAATTGAGGAGAAATGTTCCTTTTAAAGAATGCTGAATTTTCATTGGATGGTTTTGCAACATGAATTACTGTCCTTACAGGCATGTACCTAGTTTAGGAGCTTAGATCAGATGGGTTCTTAGAGCAGATGGAGCAGCAGATGAGGGCAGAGGAGATTCAGTTGAGGCAAAATTCAGAGCAGACCAGAGAGAGAGACAGGCTTAGTCCTTTTGACATCTATAATTAAACCCAAGCATTATGCTTACCTAACTAATTGGCTTTTCCGAAAGCTTATTTGTTCCATGCTTTATTTCTCTTTATGTGAAAGCCTGCAATTATTAGATTCATGCTAATCTCACTTTTGCCTTTACTTTTGAACTCTTCGTGGGTTCTTACTGACACTTGCGCCCCATTTTTAAAAAAAGGGGTTTTCCTTAATGCACCACGTTGAATGCATTATTTTATTATGATCTGCACTAACCATATTTTTCTATTAGCAATTCTGTAACCTGATTGATAATTGACTACTGAATAAAGATTCAGAATTCCTAAACTTTAATTAGAAAAGAAAACCCTTCAAACTACTCACAACTCTCATTATTGACGGAAATTTGGAATTGCATTTAAAATTGCTGGTGGTGATGAAGGAACTCTTTTGACCAAAATACGATGACAAAGATCCATCACCTGAGAAAGTAGAAACTGGTGCAGTAACTGATCCTGATGGTGATTTAAAGGTTGTGCCACATTTATAAATTTGCCCCATAAATTCTGCGCTTACAGGCACATGTCCTACCTTTTACTTACACAGCACCCTGCTCATAGGGCTACCTAGGGCCTACCTTAGGAGTAACCTGTGTGTAATGAAAGGGAAGTTTAAGGCTTAGCATGTAGTCTTAAATGCCAAGTCAATGTGGCAGTAAACTGCACACACAGGCCCTGCAGTAGCAGGCCTTTGACAGATTGGAAATCCTACATCTTTGGGTGGCCAAGCAGTGCTGCAGGCCAACTAGTAGCATTTAATATACAGGCCCATGGTATATGGGCTGCCACTTTACATGGGACTTGGAAGTAAATTAAATATGCCAAACACAAGTAAACCAATGTTTAAAGGAGAGAGCTAACCAGTGCATTTTAGCACTAGTTAGCAGTGGTAAAGTGCTAAGAGTCCTAAAACCAACAAAAAGGTCAGACAAATTGGCAGAGGAAGGCAAAAAGTTTGGGAATAACTCTGCACAAATGGGCAGGTGCAACACGCTTGTCAAGGAAGACTTCAGGACTCAAGTTGTGCGGCACCTGTCACCGTGCCATATCGGTGACGGACCCACATGTGGTTTGCCTCTGGTGTCTGGAGCACGACCACAACTCAGAGTTGTGCTTCAACTGCCAGGCCATGGCGCCAAAGGCTTTGAGAGAGCAATCCCTAGAGGTGCTTGGAGCCTGGCAGGTCAGACCACATCGCTCAACTCCTCCGAGGTCACGGTCCCTATAGAGAGGAAGGTCCAGGAGGCCCAAATCCTCTTTGTCCCATTCAAAATCATCCGGACATTCAGGTAAGAGGTATAAGAAGCACAAGAAGTCTCCCCGTCCGTCAGCCGACGTGATGGAGTAGCCTCAGCGTTCAAGGCCTCATTCTTCTTCAGAACCTGCTCTTGGGTCAGCTCTGCGCCATTTTCTGGGAGCCAGAGCGACCCCTGCTCAGTTAAGAGAATTTTAGGATACCATGTGCCCAATTCCTGGGCAGCCTGACCCCTCCAGCGTGCTTTTGTGTGCTGTGGGATTAAAGGGGGCCTCATTGGGTTTCGCGCTGGCAGCTGAGGCCCTAGTGCCGATGCTCCCCCGTGGAGCAGGACTTGGATCCGGGCCGGCATCGGTCGTGCCAATGTGACCTTCTTCAACCCCGCTCCCGACTCCGCGGCGCCCACTAGCAACGTTTGCCCCATTCTAATCCCTGATGAACCGAAGCTGGTATGGTATTGCTTAACGTTGATTCTGGTGCCGACAGAACCTACAGGTCCTAGGTCATTTTCCAAGCCTTATTCTGAAGGGCTGGGAGTGGTAGAAGATTGGGAGGGGCTTGCTGGACCCTTTAGAAAACTAGCCTGAAAACTAAATGAACTGCTATGAGTAATTGAGTCAGGCCAGTGAGCTGGATACTTCTGCAGATACTGGCTTGCTGTCTCCCCCTACCGTGGCTATGGAGGATGGAGCATCCTACACTTTGGTGGTGCAAAGGGTGGCTGAGGTCCTTGGCCTTCAGCTTCCTTGAGTGGCAATCAAGCCTAACATCTTGATGGAGGTGCTGCAGCCAGGAGTTTCCTCCTCAGAACCCTTTCTCCCATTTAATGAGACCCTCACAGACGTTCTACTGGAAACCTGGTCCAAACCCAGCCAAGGTGATCCTGTGAATAGGACAATTGCCTGCTGCCACCGTCCTGCTCCAGGTGACCCAAGTGTCCTCCCTACCTACCCTACCCTAGAGAGCTTGGTAGTCTAGATATCTACATAAGGCACATTCCCTTTTAGTCCACCTGCTAGGGAATCCAAGAGGCTGGACAATCGGGGCAAGAAAATGTTTTCTTCCGCCAGTCCCAGATTGTGGTCGGTGAACACTTCAGGCTTATTGGGCCGTTATTCCCCCACTCTGCGGGAAACGGTTGCGCAAGTGCTGCCACTTGTCCCGGGGGAGGCCCTGGCCATTCTTTTCTAAGCAGTATCAGATGGGAGAAGTGCGGCAAAGTTCACTATCCGATGTGGTCTCAACACAACCGACTCGCTGGTCAGGCGGATTTCACCAACGGTGGCTGTCAGCTTGGTTTTGAACATCTAGCTATTTGGGGGATGTCTAGTCCTCTCTAAAGGACATGCCATACGATGGCATCCATCTCTTACGAGACAAGGCAGACACATTGCTGGAGCGCTTTAAGGACTCACAGGCTACGGCCAAGTTCTTAGGCCTTTCAGTGGCCACATGTGCCCAGTCTGCCTTTTGCCCCTTTTGTGGCTACGGAAGTGGCCCTCAGCCACGCCAGCCATACAACAGCTACTGAGCCACGTAAGTTCAGCAGCCCCTGCGCGGGCGATGTTCGTTTCAATATTGTGGGTCAGGCGGCCAGAGGTCGGGTCATTCCACTACCGCCTCCCTGGCAGTTTCAGCCTACAAACCCTCCTAGTCTTGTCCTTTCAGACCATGGGTGTCCAGTTGTTGGCAAGATCAGACATCACTGGCACCACTGGCAGACCATCACATTTGACAGGTGGGCCATCAGATAGTCCGAAGGAGCTACTCCCTCTCCTTCGAGACCAACCCTCCCTCCATCTTACAATCGGCTGACAGAGGATCATTTTTTTTTACTCCGGGAGGCGTCCTAACTTTCTTGGCCAAAGGAGACATAGAGAGAGTTCCAGTGCCGGAAGTAAGCTGTGGTTCCTATTCCTGCTACTTTCTTGTCCCGAAAAGTGACAATGGCCGTAGTCCTATCCTAGACCTAAGAGCCCTCAACTACCTCCTCAAAGAGGAAAAATACAGGATGCTCACTCTAGCTCGGCTCCTGTCAGCCTGCCCTGGAACCAGGAGACTGGATGGTAGCACTAGACTTTCAGGACACTGATTTCCACATTCCGGTCCTGCCTGCCCATCGGCGCTACCTTCGGTTTATGCTCTACATCAACATGCTGGAGCTCCATTTGATCCGACTGGCATTGAAAGTCTTTCTACCCTCAATCAAAGAAAGGCTAATGCAAGTGTTCACAGAAAACACCACCACCATGTGGTACTGCAACAAGCAGGGCGGAGTAGGGGTGTGGACTCTTTGTTCAGAGGCTCTGCGTCTCTGGACATGGCTGAAACAGCAGGGCATATCCTTGGTAGTTCAACACCTGGCAGGTTCCCGGAATGCCAAGGTGGACAAACTCAGCTGTCGATGCCTAGATGATCACGATTGGCATCTCCATCCGGTGGTGGTGCAAGATTTCTTTCAACAGTGGGGAGAGAATTGGTGAGATCTGTTCATCTCCATAGAGAACACACAATGTCAGCAGTTTTGCTTGATGTATTTTCCAAGTTGGCTCTCACTCTTTTCATCTTGAGTGGAGCTCAGGCCTCTTGCCCACCTTTCCACCCTTTACACTCCTGCCCAGAATTCTAAAGACGATCAGGATGACCAGGCCAAAGTCATCCTTGTGGCTCTGAACTGGTCATGGAGAGTTTAGTATCCAGAGCTGTTACAGATGAGCATCGATCATCCAGTCAGGCTGCCCCTTTAGGAGGATCTTCTGTCGCAGCTGCAGGGGAGGGTATTCCACCCGATCCAGTCAACTCTGCACCTTCTTGTGTGGAGATTGAACGGCTGCAGTTGATAGCTTTCGACCGTCCTCCCAAAGTCTGCAATGTTATTCCGGCAGCCAGATGTCCATCCACTAAGACTGTATACGCCTGCCGGTGGAAAAAATTTGTAATATGAAAAGCCAAGTCCTTGGCACACGTTTATGTAATAAAAAAAATATTTGTTGATGTTCTGAGCATTTGTAGAGCTGTTATTAAAGTCCACTCGAATAGTCAATGTTAATAGTTTAATCTCAATAGCAAAAGGACAACCATAAACATGTGCCCAGGACTTGGCTTTTCAGTAACTTGTGTGGGTTTACACGCACATATATATGGGGGTTATAGGGTATTTCCTCTTACCTGGTAGCACCGTGCAACACACACACACACACACTACAATTACCATACGCACATACAGCAAGGCGCCACACTTCCTGGCATATCCAAAACCCTACCTCCAAACAAATTTGTAATATATTGTACAGAAAAGTCAGTTGACCCTCTTCCTGCTTCCCTTTCTGATATTTTGCTTTTTTGTCCCTTGCCCAGGAGGTCTCTGCTCTGGGCACCTTGAAAGGTATCTTTCGGCTTTGTCTGTCTTCCTGAGGCATACAGACCAAACCTTTCTATTTAAATGTCCAATTGTACATAGTTTCCTGAAAGGCCTTGTACATATGTTCCCTCCTGCCCTTTTTATTATACCTCAGGGGGACCTTAAATTGGTACACCCTTTCCTAATGTGCTTTCCTTTCGAGCCTCTGCAAAATAGCCCCCTCCGGGTGCTCACCATCAATTTGCGAATGAGCAATGTCCTACACTGGCCATTTTTTAAATCAAAAGAGGCTGGAAATGGTTTGTTATAACATTAGTTGATGACGTCTCGATCTGTAAAGGATGTGGGGGCTCTCATCAGATAAGATAAGGGACATCTGGTAATTCAATGGGCAACGTGTGCCAAATAATAAAGTGTACACCATAAAAAGTGAAAAATAAATGGAGTTTCATTCACGTAGGGCCCAGCAGGGTGACTAGTGCAGGAAGGGGGCGGGGCAGCAGGACAGAATGAGCTGCGTGGAGATGCAGATTTCTAATTTGCTTAGGGCCACATTAGCTTGTATCAGAATGAATCAATATAGGTCATTGGATTGTGTGTGGCTTTATGCCAGGTGGTAAAAGCTGTAATGGTGGGTTCGAGGCATATGAGCTGCAGATCGTACACTGTGCATTAGATCGCCATCTGGTGTTGGGCTCGGATGCTTGCACCTTGTTGTTATCTTGGAAGAAGTCTTTTGTAGTCACAAGATAGGTGACACCTCCCTTGGACGATAGTGCGCATGGGCATCGACTCCATCCTCAGATAGTTTTTTTCCGCCATTGGGTTCGGATGTAACTTTTGCGCTCCGGTTAGAAACTTTGTTTTTCACGTTGTTTCAACACGCAAACTCTCTACAACTCTCCGGTATTGTTTTTCGATCGCGTGATCTTCAACACGCATCTCAACAACTCGATTCAGGTCGTCGACGCGGGCCGCTGGGCCTATTCACGCCGTCGGGCCTACAGCGCATGGAAAGGATTCCATTAAGAAAATGCCCCCAGTGTGGAGCAAAATCCCCACACAGTGACCATCACAAGGTCTGTAATCTGTGTCTATCGCCAGAACACGACAAGAACAATTGCCAGGCCTGCGCCTCTTTTCGATCAAAAAAGACCATCCGTGATCGCCGGGCCCGACGATGGGCCTCTTGCATCTTTATCGTACCTCATGCAAGACTTAAGATACGCCCCTTACAGGAATGCCTAGCACGTCAGTGGAAGCAGGCTCAAGGACAACTTTCATATCTGGTGTTGGTGGACAGCCGCACACATCGCTCTCTGCAGTGGTGGGACACACAAAACCTGTCCAAAGGTGTGGCCGTTCCTCGAGCCGGTTCCGCAGATAGTGCTCAAAGCAGACGCATCACTCACCGGTTGGGGACGCCATCTACTAAACCATACAATTCAAGGCGAATGGACCACTCAACAAAAAGTGTTCCATATAAATCACCTAGAATTACTGGCAATATTTCTAGCATTAAAATCATGGTACATCTACAACACAAGACTGTCCTGGTCCGGATGGACAACATGACAGCCATGTACTACATACAGGAACAAGGAGACACACACTCTCTGCAGCAGTCCCAGCTCGCACAAAACATTTGGAGATGGGCCATCCCACAAAATATATACCTGCTGGCCGAACATCTTCCAGGAATTCACAATCAGATTGCTGATCTGCTAAGTCGACAGACACAGCAGATCACAAAACAAGTCCTGGGCACACGTATATGTTGTTACAATAATACAAAGATTATATTGAGGTCGACACCGGTAGTTCCATGAAAGCTGTTTTATGTAAGAGGTATTCGTGAAAATAACAACGCCAGCCGACACGTGTTTCGTCAACAGGTCACTGCCTATGACTCTTCATGGCTGAAAGATGCGTATAGCGTATATCGATGAACCGGTGATAAATCCGACCCGGTTAACGGGTATGATCGGGAGCTGCAGGTACGGCAGTCAAAACATGCAAATGTGACACGGGGCGGGTGCGTCTGTGAAAATGGCGGAGCCTGAAGGTGCAGGATCCAGCCTATGCTCGTCTCGTCCTGGAGAATGGGAGCTCCCATTTTTTTCACGAATACCTCTTACATAAAACAGCTTTCATGGAACTACCGGTGTCGACCTTCATATACTTTTTTTATTATTGTAACAACTGTTCATCATATACGTGTGCCCAGGACTTGTTTTATGATTTCAGTGTTTAGGGCCTTTTTGCTCATAACTCATTCAGAGGTTTGGGGTCTACCCCTGCCCTGGTTGGACCGTGAAGCATTGGTTCTTCGTTCCCCTAATACACTATACCGGTAACCTGCATGAGCGCCACCCTCCTGCTCCCTCTGAAACCCCTCGCAGAAACTAGACACAGCAGATACATTAATGGGAACTTCATCCCCAAGTTCTCCAACCTTTCTTCCACATGTGTGGTCAACCAAACATAGATCTGTTCGCCGCAAACGCAAAATGCCCAACCTTTGCCGCAAGGTTCCCATACCCATTGTCCAAAGGCAATCCGATATGGATGAACTGGTCAGGCAGATTTGTGTACGCTTTTCCGCCACTCCCACTGATTCCCCTAGTAGTACGCAAACTCAGACAACAGTCTCTCAAAATGATCCTAGTGGCTCCCACATGGGCATGCCAACCGTGGTTCACAACGCTATTGGAACTCTCAGTAGTTTCACACCAAAAACTACGCCTCTCCCCAACATTGTTGACGCAGAACCATGGAGAGATAAGGCATCCCGATCCAGGACAACTGAATCTAGCGATCTGGCTCCTGAAGTCCTAGAGTTCGGTTATCTTAACCTTCCGCCAGACTGTATGAACATCAATAAAGAAGCCAGACGCCCTTCTACTAGAGTTTGCTATGCAGCAAAATGGAAAAGATTTGTGATCTGCTGCAAAAATAATAAAATTGATCCACTGGATGCTTCCATCCAGGACAACATTTGCTATTTGCTACACTTACATAGGTGTAATCTAGCATATTCATCCATACGGTTACCTCTAGCAGCGCTTGCTGCTTATTTACAAAACAGACAACATTTGTCATTATTTAGAGTACCTGCAATTAAAGCCTTTATGGAGGGACTTAAAAGAAACCTGTCTGCATTATCGACTACTGCCGTGAGTGAATCGGCCACTTCCATCTACCTGTTGCCGTGAGGGGAACGGCCATTCACAGCCACTCCAACCTATCGCAATGAGGGGGAACGGCTGCCTGGGGGACTACAGCTCCCAGAACCCCCGGAGCCTCGCCCATCCAGTGACGCCGCTACTGCACCAGGAGGCGCGATAAGAGCCTTGCAGCACTCCCGCGGTGCAGGAAACCTGTCTGCGGTATCGACTGCTGCCGTGAGGAAAGCGACCACTTCCACCTACCTGTTGCCGTGAGGGGAACGGCCATTCACAGCCACTCCAACCTATCGGCGTGAGGGGAACGGCTGCCTGGGGGACTACAGCTCCCAGAACCCCAGAGCCTTGCACATCCAGTGACGCCACTACCACGCCAGGAGGCGCGATAAGAGCCTTGCGCCCTGCCGAAGCCTGGGCCAAGGGCGGGCCCGTCTGCGCCCCAAGGAGACCGGGCTGGGCCACTCCCTTTGGTTTTTGCAGTGCGATTATCCTGCTGCTTTTGGAGTCGTGCAGGAACTGTTCCATAAGGTGGGTGTCTCGATCGCACAATTGATCCACATATTGCCAGAACATACTACTCAATGACTCAGAGTTTTTAACTTCCTTTAATCTTACCTTATGTGGGATCCCTAAAATAGAATACATCATACTGTGACTGAATTCTTGGTCCCTCGCCCAACTGATTTGCCAAATCAATCCAAAGGGAGTCCCCGCTGGCCAATTAAAAATGGGGAGGCGTATCTGCTCGGGGAACAAATTGGCAGCATCTGTGCAATCACCAACAAGCCACCAGCCCACCTCGATCGATAAGATGCTCCAGAGGGCCATAGAGGTGGTTTCAAATGAGATTGAATTGACTGAAAGACGCTGATCAATAACACCAGATCTAGCTCAGTCTACTTTTAATTCGGAACTACAAATCATCAATCCAGACCCCCCAAGGGCCCAAGTTAGAACACGTTCTTTAGTACATGACGTGCCAACTCTGGACTTGCACATTGGGGATACTCCTCTGGTCCCTCAAAAAAGAGGGAATACCAAAACTGCCACAAAAGCTGGGAAAATTGGGAAGAAAAGAACCAAGGACCGCAGAAAGGACGGGGTTCTGGGAAATCCAGGGTTGGGGGGGGGGGCATGTGAACGAATGCATAGAACAACCACAGTGGGTGTCAAATCTGATCAGGGATTTGAATTTGGAAATGAGAAATATAATTAAGGAGGAGTTGATCACTCCGACCACTAGGGTAGATAACATTGCATCTTTAATAGATGATTATACTAGTAAGGCAGGACCTAGGGAGAAAGATCCCCACTACCGGACCAGGTCCCCAACCCACCCAGCCCACCCAAGAAATGGCCATGCTTTAGCAACCACTTGTAATTCGATTCCACTAGCCCAGAGTAACAGGGAAGATGGGGCGGCTTGTTCAAATACATCTAAAAAACCAACTAATAGCATCGCTAGCCTAGAAAGTGAGGAATCAAGTAGGATGCCGGAGACTGGTAGACAACCAAGACCCCCAGCAGAAGAACCCAGAGCGGGAACAAATATGCAAAACTTGGGTTCTAAGTGCGGAATTAGAGAGGGGCAGGATCTGCGAATTGCACCATTAGAGGGGAGTCCAGACTTACCATGTATCAATCTCCCCCACCGATTCTACACCATGTGTTTTGATTCTAACAAATGTGCCAGAACTCAAAAAGGGGCAAAGGGAATCGCATTATGACCTAAAAAATAAATGCATCTTTTGGCTGTCTAAACAACTTAAATTTTCCTATAAGGATGCGGGTGAGATTTTATTCACGCGCAGGGTGAGGTGGGTGGGCCACAGAGTAAAAGATTTAGATGGTGATACCATTGTGATTAATTTCAGAAACCCACAGGTTGTTAGAACACTCCTAATGTGAACCCACCATGGGTAAAAAGGGGACATCAGACCCCTTCCATTGGGGTACTTTTACCCCTCAAGACTGGTTCCAGATAACCCATGGACAGTCTCCGGAGTAGGGCCCAGACGCCGATATGAGCAAAATCTTACCAGGGGGCAAGAGTACCCAACCCAATCATTTTTCAACCTTCCACTTGCAAATAGATTTGCACCCTTGGATTCCGTTGACTGACTAAAATCAATAGAGCAATTTAACACGGAAACAAGGGAAATAGAACAGTTACCAAGGGGGGCTGAGGGAGTAGATGTTGCCCATAGTGAAGAAATGGAGAGGCTCCCTCTAAATTACATTACAATAGACACACCTTCAACGATAGCACAAACTTCCATAGGCCACCAGCAGCTGACCCCACTATCTATAACTACTAACCCGGACAACAAACCCAAGTTCCATGTCTTATCCTGGAACATTGCGGGCTTGACTTCTAAACAGGGTAAACCGGAGTGGGGGTCCCTTATTGATACATATGACATCTGTATGTTTCAGGAGACTTGGGCTAGAGAGGACACCCATAGATTGGGTTATGCGACTTTCTGCTTGGCAGCTACGAGTGGGGGAAGGGAAAGACCTGCGGAAGGACTTTGTGTCTGGGTAGCTGTACACTTGGGATGCACGTTAAAACAGATTGACACAACTTCGCATGCCATACTTTGTGTCATCCTGAGTTTCCCCACCAAGATTAGAATAGCCTTAATCAATGTCTACTCTCGCCCGGTTACCTATGGCCAGGAGTCTCCAACTCCTGAGCACTTGTCAACCCTTTAACACACAATTCCTGATGGCACCTTGGTGGTACTTGCTGGCGATTTCAGTTGCCAGTATGAGCTACTGAAGGGCTTAATTGGGGGTGACATTGACGAGGAATACCAGCACTGGTCAATCCCAGAATTGAATGCCCCACCAACCCGAGCCTGGACCCCTTTAGTGCTCCAAATGAACACTCTCACATTGACCCATTCTTTTAGGGCTTGTAATGGTCGAACTAAATCCCATTCCCCAGCAAAACACACTTACAATAGACCTGGTAGCTCCTCCATTTTAGATTATATCTTGATGGATACTAAATCCTGGTGTTGGGTGATCGATTTTAAGGTTATACCTAGGCACGATAGCGACCACAATGCCCTGGCCCTAGATATGGTATCACCGTGCCCTGAGAGTGTTCAAGTGGGAAATCATCTAAATTGGTCCAGGTTAACCCTGACTGGTTGCAGGAGGCGAGTGAAATGGGCGGCCATCTGTAATTTTCAGGGCAAGCTGGCTTCCCTTTACAAAATTGTCACTCCATACCTTGAGGCTGCCTATCAACTCAGCTATACAACAGTCTCTAATACAGTCATAGCAGAAGTCGGTAGAAATCATAAAGATCTAGTAAGTGACCTGGTCAACATCTTCTTTCCTGTTGCAAAATCTTAACAAAAGGTTCCCTTGGGCCACTCCTGGTATAATGGTGATTGTCGAAGAGCTAAGCAATCATTGATCTTAGCAATTAAAGCAAAGGACAAACCAATGCTAAGAGACAAGCGAATAGCATATAGAAATACAATCACTGCTGCAAAAAAACAATGGGAGGCTGATAAATGGGAAAGTATGAGGGCTGCTTTAAGTTCAAGGGACATGCGAACCTTTTGGGACATAGTTAATACCGGTTGCAAGGAGGGTAAACCAGCAATCGAGCCAAATCTTAAGGCAGAAATCTGGAGGACTCGCTTCAAGTCGCTATATGCAAGGGAGAAGGAAGCAGTAGGTCAAGCTATGGGCACGCTAACTTGCTCCCAGCAGTCTTCCCCCAATGCCCCAGAAATCTCCCTAAAAGAGATAATGGCTGCATTGAACAGAGTAGCTCCCGCTAAAGCGCCAGGTTTAGATAGAATCCCAGGCGATGTTTTTAGGAATTAACCTATTATTTGGGCTCCATATTTTTGGAGCCTATTTAATGCTATTCTTCAGGGGATTCCAATTCCAACGACCTGGTTGGGGGCGGAGATGATCCCGATTTATAAGAAGGGCTCTCCACTTCTCCCCGATAACTATCGTCCAATTAGTCTCATAGATGTTTCACAAAAAATCTATGCATGAGCACTTTTGGATCGATTGGAGAGATGGATGGAGGAGCATTCCATACTTGGCCCCTACCAGGCCGGCTTTAGAGCAAGGATGTCCACGATAGATCAGATTTTAAGGCTGCAACTTCTCTATTGGAAGACAGTGCTCCTGGAGGGCGGCAGCCTTTATCTGATCTTCGTGGACTTAAAATCGGCATTTGACCTGGTCCCCAAGGACAAGTTATGGTCCATTTTAATAAGTATGGGGGTCCCTACGTACCTCTGTTATCAGATGAAGCGGCTTCATGAATCTAATTATGCACAAGTTAGATATGGGAAAAATGGTGAGCTTACAGATCCTATAGTTATAGACAGAGGGGTAAGGCAGGGGTGCGTTTTGGCCCCAACCCTCTTCTGTCTATTTATTAACGGCCTGTGGAGGACTTGATTGGTGGGAGGGACGTAGATGCCCCCAGATTGGCGAAACACAGGGTTCCGGCCCTGATGTTCACGACGACACTCTGCTACTATCTAAATCCCCTATGGGAATCCAGCGGGCCCTAGACATCTTCCAGTCATCTTGTAAAAGTAGGGGTTTGGAGATAAAAACCATATATTTGGTCTTTGGAGAGTTTAACGCAGGCAATTCCACACGTCCAAATCCCTGCCTAGATGGGAAACCTCTGGAAAAGGTTACAGTTTTTGACTATCTAGGACTAACCCTCACTGATAAAATGCAGTGGCACGCACAAATCAAGAAGGCTAGTTTAAGACTAGCCCAAACTTCGGGGGGGGGGGGGGGGCTGGCGAAGATGCTTAAGAAAAACACCCACAAAATGGTTGGCCCGGCCATTGAAATTTACAAGACACAAGCAAGGGGGGCGGCCCTGTATGGGGCAGAAATTTGGGGCCATCAACCGTCTGACTCCCTCTCTAGGAACGAAAATTCCTTCATTAGACAAATCCTAGGCCTCCCAAAAAGTACACCACTGACGCCACTCCGTATGGACCTTGGGGTCGGTCCAATTACTGAGGAAGTTGCCCTTAGGCCCCTTCTCCACTGGAGACGTTTATGGTGCACACCAGAACTGGTGGCTTTTAAGGTTGAAATGAAGGAGGTCTTAAACATACAGGGGGCGGGCAAAATCCCATGGTTGGCCTATATCAAAAAATACCTTAGTTACTCTAAGGATGGGTGACCTATGGGCCAACGCTGAAGTATCTTGCCCAACAATTCCTAGGAAGGCTTTTATAAAGCTTTTTAGAGAATTTAAGATAAATCAGATTAAGGGGAACTCCACCACTGGTACACTGACTGTACAATTTCTAGAAGTCAAGGACCAATACAGGTTAGAATCTGTTCTTGACATTATTTAGAACCCCCCTAGCCCAAAAACTTTATTTGCAATTTAGGCACGGGGTATTACCACTCCGTGCCTTCACAAATAACTGGGGTGTTGCACAGTTCAAGGGGTGTCCGCTTTGTGAGAACATCTCCGAAACGGACTAACACGTATTGTTTGTCTGTCCGGTATATAAGAAGATTAGGTACCAATGGCTTCAACAGGTCTGCCGGAATCTTGGGACAACGCATTGCGGGGAGGCTTATAGGATATTAAAATATGATACCAGCCTCCCTATTGTGTACTCAGTTTCCCGATATTTATTTTCTATGTGGTGTGTTCGTTCAACTGTACTAAAATCTAGTCTGGTTCAATTGGATTCTTAATTTGTAAACAATATTTATTCTTTTTTATCGCATAAAATTGAGTAGTTTATATACATTAACGCTTTTACTGAGACCTTTTAGGTTTTTTTTTTTTTTTTTTTCATGTTACTATAATCCAATATGTATCACAACATCACCTCACCACCCCACATGAAAAGAATTATATAGCAGCCAGCCGACGCGCGCAAGCCACGAAAAACGTCCCAGTGCCTCCAAAGCCCCGACCGGGACTTTGGAAGCACTGGGACGCCCCTCGCAACTTGTGCGGTGGAACTTATCAAGGCTCCAACAAACATGTGATATGAAAGATTGGACTACCACAAAAGTCATATGAAATAGATAAAATACAATACAGTTTCAAGCGTCCCTAGTAGCTTGACATACGTGTTTGACTGGAATAGATACTCAATGAACACTGATGGTCAGATTTGGACCGACGGTCCTATTTAACTGTGCCTTGAGGAAGCCCTGTTCAGGGCGAAATGCGCGCCGGCTGGCCGCCACATGTCCATTAAGAGAAATAAAAGTACCGTCTGAATGATCTACAGCGACTAATCGAAAATTCTCCTCATGTGAAACAATGAAATGATGCCACGATACATTTTTTGAACTTTCTTTTTATTGGCATTTATGAAGATAAGCATACATACACCACATTCCGTGGAAATGAGTATGTTACATGAGTAACGAATTAAACCATTTGCAATATAGGAAGCACGTATGTGTCTTGTTCTGTGTAGATGCGGTCTGTACTGTAGCAGTTCCTTGCCAGTAAAGAAAACTGGGGAGGAGAGCCAAACTGGGGAGTGCCATGAAGTTCTGAATGATGGGACCAAGGCTATGTCCTGAGTCCGCCCTTGACCATTCTACAGTATTGCTGCCTCCCACCGAGGGGGGGATGAACGTGTGCGCAATCCGGTGTGAGGAGCCGTTGGGTGCGTCAGGGGAGCAGGGAGGGACCCAACTGGCTTAAGGGTGGTGTGGGGGGACAATGGGGGATATCCCCCGTCGTGGGGACCTGCGTCGTATGAGGCGACACGGTGTCGGGGGTATGCATGTCGGTGACCGGGGCGTCCGGGGCCTGGGACTGTCTGAATTGATGTAGTAGGAGCGCCCATTCTAGAGAGATTGGGGTTTTACGGGTACCTTTGGCCTCCTCCTCCCGTATTGCGTCCTCCTCGGCTGCAGCCCAGTTAAGAACCGCTCCTACCCAAGCCGCGAACGGGGGACCAGTAGGGGACAGCCAGTGCATGGCTATACAGCGTTTGGCCAGTAGGTGGGCTAGGAAGACGAAGCGCATCGGCACCTTGTGTCGCTTCCTCCGCCCCAGTATACCCAGCGCGCATCCCTCCCAGGTAGTCAAGTGGGTCAGCCCAGTAAGATCTCCGAGTGTCGAGTGGATAGATGACCAATAGTTCTGTATGTCCGGGCAGGTCCAGAACATGTGGAAAAAGGCAGCATCCCCCGCTTGACAACGAGGGCAAAGGAAGGTAGTGTCGGGATAAAAGCGTTGAAGGGGCGCTGGCGTCAGGTAGGCCCTATGTAGGATGTGAAACTGGATATTCTTAAAGCGGGCATTCCTGGATACTTTTTTGGGGAATTCTAACGCCCTGTCCCATTCGCTGTCATGAAAGGGTCTTCCTGTTTCCTCCTCCCATAGGGCTCGGAGAGGCACCAGTAGTGGGGGTGTTAGGTCTCTGATTGATTTGTACAACCATGTAATGAGGTGTCGACCCTGTCCCATTCGTAAAATTGTGTGGAGGACTGGGTGTGTGGGAGGCTCCCCCCGTGTAAGATCAGCATATGGTCGAAAATGGCTGAGGAGTTGATGGTGAAGCAGGAACTGGCCTGGGGGTAAATCGTAGACTTCGATGAGCTGCCCGTACGGCCGGAGCTGTCCCTCGTCAAACAACAATTCTGCTTCGACAATTTCCCTAGACGTCCACTCCCGAAGCATGGTGGATGTGAAGAATCCGTCATTTCGGGGCCAACCGACTAGTGGTAATGATGGCGTGTATGGAGGGCAGCGCGGTGCCATGCGGTGTATGCGTTGAATACATTTCCGGGCGATGTTTACCTGCAGGGGGTAGGTTCGTGTGGGGCGGGAGCCCGGTAGAAGCAGGCGGCGCAATTCGGGCGTGGGCATATATCCTGTGGCCGTGCATGTCTCGAGTGTGTATCGGTCCGCCGTCCAGTATGAGAGCCACTGGAGCTGCGACGCCAGGAAGAAGGCTTCGAATGAGGGCGCCCCGAGCCCCCCTTGTGTCGTGGGCAGCTTTAGCTTGGCCAGTGCGGTTCTGTGCCGCCCCAGCCCCCATATTAGAGAGCTGAGAAGTGTGTCTAAATCTTTGAAGAAGGAACGGGGTGGGATCACTGGGAGATTGGTAAAGTAATACAAAAGCCGCGGGACCAGTATCATCTTTGCCAGGGCTACCCGGCCGATCGGGGCCAACGGCAGGCTCCGCCAGAACCCAATGGAGGATCGTATCGCTGCTAGTGCCCTACGATGGTTACCCTCGAACATGTCAACTGGGGAATGATATAATCGAATCCCGAGGGATCGGGGACCCTCTGTCGCCCAATGCAGTTTCCGGTCACCAATCCAGACCTCCCGGGAAGGGGCATCCGGGTGGAGGGGGTAGATCATCGACTTGTCCCAATTCACTCTCAGTCCCGAGGCCTCCGCAAACTCCGCTAGAGCGGTCTCAAGCATGGTGAGATCCGCTGTCACATCTCGTATATATATGAGGAGATCGTCCGCATACATGGATACGCAGTGTGTAACGTCCGCTAGTGGGATACCCCAGGTTTGCCCATCCCTACGAAGCCGAATGGCCAAGGGTTCAACCGCCAGCGCGAATAATAGGGGCGAAAGGGGGCACACTTGTCGCGTGCCCCTGTGTATTGCGAATTCCAGGGTGATATAGTGGCCGAGGCGGACCCGGGACGTAAGGTTGGTGTAGAGCAGGCGAGTGTAGGCTATGAGTGTGGGGCCGAGGCCCGCCCGTCTCAGGACAGCGAAGAGGAATTGCCACGTTAGTGTCGAACGCCTTTTCAAGGTCCAGGATCAGACCTGCCGCGTGAGGAAATCGGTCACCAATCTGATCCTGGATATGAAAGAGGCGCCTGATATTATGAGAGGTGTTTCTTCCCGGAACGAAACCGCATTGGTCCGGGTGTACTAACGGGCGTATAATTTGTGAGTATCTGTCCGCCAAAATTTTCCCCAGGATTTTGCAGTCGGCTGTGAGTAGTGTGATGGGACGATAGGAGGCTAGGAGTTGAGGGTCCCGGTCGGGTTTCGGGAATGTCACAATCACCGATGCTCTCATAGAGCCAGGTAGTTCGCCGAGTCTTAGCGCCGAGTCTAATACTGCTGATAGACAAGGGGTCAATAGTGGAGCAAAAGTGGCATAATATTAAAGTGGGAGCCCGTCAAGGCCAGGGGTCTTGCCGCGGGCCAGTGCTCGTACCACGCTTGTAATCTCAGTTGTTTTTATCTTTGCGTCTAGCCCCTTCCGGTCTTCGGCGGAGATCCGGGGAAGGGGAAGAGGGTCTAGGAAATGGTCGACGGCTCCGGGATCGAGAGATGAGGGAACAGTGTAGACTGCCGAGTAATGTTGATAGAACGCCTGAAGGATCTCTTCCTGGGATTGTACCAGGGTGCCCTGGGGATCTATAATTGCGGTAATAGGCCGGACTTCAGTATCCTGCTTAGCGAGCCATGCCAGGAGTGTACCCGACTTGTCACGGTCCTTGTGCATTCGGGTTGCATATGCCCGAAAATTGTGTCGTCGGAGGTCCACGCACGCCGCTTGATACTCTGATTTGGCGTGGGCGACCTGAGCTACTGTCGCTACTGATTGGTCTGCGGCCTTAGTGGCCGGCGCCAGTCGCTGCTCCGCCGTCTCTAGGGCTCGCTCCAAGATTTGTCTCACTCCGGTTCTGTACCGAATGCATTCTCCACGGGCCACTACCTTGAAGCTATCCCACTCGACCAGGGCTGACGACGCGGTCCCCGTGTTATGTGTAAAGTAGTCTTGGATGTTACGTTGGTGGTCGTGTGTGAAGGTCTGGTCCGTGAGACAGTCCCGCGACAGTCGCCACGTGGGGACAGGGGGGTGCGGGGGCCACCAATGGAGGCCGAGAATGTGTGCGTCATGGTCGGAAACAACTCTACCTAGATAGTCCGAGTGGCATATTTGCGGGAGAAGCGCTGCAGTGCACAAGAATCGATCAAGCCTGACTCGTAGGTTATGAGGAATGGAGTGGAAAGAGTAAATACGGGCCTGGGGATGGTGGAGCCTCCATGCATTTGCGAGGGACCAGTGTGCGACCCATGCTTTAAATCGGTCTATTTGTCTGTATGTGGGGTAATGTGGGAGTGGGGGGTGTGAGCGGTCCAGCCCTGGGTCCAGGATACAGTTGTAGTCCCCGCCTAGTAGCCAGGGTATATGCGTGAATTGGGCCAGAGAGATTGTGAGTCGGTCCCAGAATTTATCCTGATCAACATTTGGGGCGTATATGCTTCCTAAGAGGATAGCCCTCCCATCTAAGAGACCCTCTAGTAGAACGTATCTGCCTTCGTCATCCACTACCTGTCTAAGTTCCCGAAAAGGGGTTCCCGGGCGGATCCATATCAGTGCTCCCCGGGCAAACGAGGAGTAGGTCGTGGCGCAGATGAGTCCGCGCCATTTTACTCGTAGTTTGCCAACTTCGGTGGAATTAAGGTGGGTTTCTTGTAAGCAGAGTATAGTTGCCTTCTGTCGTTTCGCATAGGCGTATACCGCATAGCGCTTACGTGGGGTGTGTAGACCACGTGTGTTGAGTGTGAGTATATTAATGTCTGCGTTGGTCATCAGTCGTGTCATAGATGGTCGATTCTATGTGGGGGCTGGGTGAGGTGCCCATTAGAGAAGTCGTGTTGTGGACCCTCAGGGATGCGCTGCGTTTGAGGGGGGCCGGTGGACTGGAAGCCTGGAAAAACGGATGTGCTGTGGTGTGAAACTCCATGGCAGGGTGGGACGTATGTGAACCGGGGATTAAACAACGTGTGGGGGTGCAGGAAACTGTCCCAATACATAGGACTCATCGTGTGGGAAACGATGTGTCGAAACTTCCTCCCGTAACACTAGGGGGGGAGAACTGCTTTATATAATAGGGGGTGACGATATGCTAGTGCGAGGCGGCACGCTGAGTGGGCATGTAGTAGGATCAGTATGTGTCCGGAGCAGGGTGACAGTCCCTGTGAGTGAGATATTATGGGTGCTAGGTATGCGTTACAGATAAGGATACGAAGTAATAGTCCGTGTGCCTGAGTTGCCTCAGGGCAAAGTAGGAGAGGGCAGTCCATCCAATAGTCCATCTGCGGTTTGCGGAGTGGCGTGGGGGGGCGCCGCCTGGTCTGCCCCCGAGGCGGTGCTGTCGCTGTCGTTTTCACCTTCTGAGGAGAACAGGTGCGGAGGTCGATCTATAGAGTCTGAGGGCTGTGTGGTGCGTAGATCAATTACTGCTTGTAGAGCGTCCCGTCTTTCTCTGTTCGAGATGCGAGCCGTGCATTGGTCTGGATTCGATATTACGGAGCTTCTTGGGCCGCTTCCGGGCACTGAAAGTCTTAAGGGGGAGCCCCTTTGGGGATGAGAGGCGGATGACCGCGGGCAATGTTGATCTGTCCAGTCTTGCGCGGCCTCCGCGGAGGTGAAGAAGAGGGAGGACCCGTTATAGAGGATCTTGAGGCGGGCCGGGAAGAGCAATGCATATTGGATCTTATTGTCCCGTAGTCTCCGCTTTACGTCCAGGAAGGAGGATCTCTGCTGTTGTACCGCTCGGGCGTAGTCCGGGAAGATCATGATGTGGTTGTTTTCCACTCGTAACGGCGCAGCCAGTCGCGCCGCCCGAAGCACCGCATCCCGATCTCGGAAGTGTAGGAATTTGGCGAGGAATGGTCGAGGAGCCGCACCGGGCGGGGGCCTTCGGGCTGGCACTCGGTGAGCCCGCTCTATGGAAAAGAATGGTGTGCGGTCAGATGACGGGGTGAAGGACTTCAGCCACGTGTCCATGTAGTCTATGGGGTCGGCACCTTCGACTCCCTCCGGCAGCTCCAGCACTCGGATATTACAGTGTCTTGAGCGGCCCTCCAAATCCTGTGCGCGCTCCTCCACCGCGGTTAGACGAGTAAGGACCCCCTGGAGCGTCTGCTGTTGCTCTTTTAGCACGGGCTGTATTTCCTCAAGCGTCCGTTCCTCCGTATGCACCCGGTCCGCCAGCTTACGATGGTCATCTCGGAGGAGATTGACGTCTGTCGCCAGGGTACCCAGGCGTTCTTCCATAGACAGGCGGGACAGTTCAATGGCGGTGAGGACCTTATCCAGCTTGTCCGAGATTGATAGATCTGTGGAGGGCATCGCGTTGGGGGACCAAGTCGAGGTCCGAGGCATGTTCTCCGGGGCCGTCTCCGGGATCGCTTGATGCTGCGCGGGTTTTGACTTCCCCATCGTGACTCCCCGTGGTTTGGAGGGGACGGTATCGTCGGCTAGGTCGCCGGAGCCCCCAGTGATGCCAGGAAGGGCGGAAGGCAGAGCCGCGTCGTCCCTCGAGCGGAACCGTACAGGTGAGTAGCAGTCCAAGCCAGCCTACTGAAGCTCCCCCCGCGGACCAGGCACAGGAATCGGCTACCCCAGCCACCAGACACCACCAGCAAGGCGCTCCCAACTCCAGGCCACCCCCACTGAGACTCCACTGGTGGCCGACGCGATGGAAGAGGCCCTGCGGCGGCCCCTAGTCCGAGGGGGGAACTCAAGGGCCGTCCTTGCGGCCTCTGTGCAGGCCTACCTCTCTCTCAGGGTCCACAGCCGAGGCGAGGTCATCAAAATCCCTCGGCACCTCTATTTCCGGGTCCCGACGCGGGCTGCGGGGGGGCCCGGGCCACAGCGCCCCCCCCTCAGAGCAGCCGTCACCCGTGTGCTCCGGCGGCCCCGGCAGGCCCCTGCAGGTCTCGAGACCCCCCCCCCGGGCACCAGGGGGAGTCCCAGGCGGCTCGTAGCGGGAAGGCGGCCGATCCGTCAGTCAAAGGCACAGCAACTCCCTCGGATATCTCCAGAAAGGCCGTTGCCTCGGTGGTCACGGGGATCAAGGCCTCGTCGGCTGCACCGGGAACGATCCGATGTCTCTTAGGCGGCCATGTTAGGGTCAGGCGAGCTCCGGTCGGGCAGGTTGGAGGGCCTCCAGGTCCCGCCGCCCCCAACAAAGCCTGGCGCCCCCCAGCCCTCTCCAGAGTCAGTCACTGTGGGCACCTGGGGTGGACAAGGGCGATCTCGGGGCTCACCTCCGGGTCACGGCGGGCTCAGCGCGTCCGAGATGGCTGGTGCGCCCGGGCCGGCGCAGCCCCTCCATCCTCCGAGGTCCCGCGTCTCTCTTCGTGGGTCCGTTCCTCGTTCACACCCCCCGGGTGCCAATGCCAACGGGGCGGAATGCGCCGCTTACTTCGCCGCCTCCCTTTACTCCGTCTCCTGCACCGGGTAGAAGAGCTCCGGCGCCATCTTGAAAGTTAGGTTGCGGCATTGGCGGCAGCAGTCAGACAAAGTCCCGCTCTGAGGGCTAGGAATGAGCCCCGGCAGCCGCCGGTATCCCACTGCGATGTGGTCACCTTCCGACGCCCCCCGCACCGATTAGCACTCACTGAGACGCTCCATAAAGCTTCCGAGAGGCGCCCAGCCGCGGAGCCTCAGCAAAGCAGGACCGCCATCGTGGCTTGCTTAGCCACGCCCTATCTACTGAGACCTTTTAGGTATTGCACAGTCTAGCACTTTATTTCATTTTGTATAACAAAACCGTATGAAATGTGTTGCTTTTTTAAACAAATTTACTTTTATGACCAGAACGGCCGAAATAAAGATATTTTGAACTTGAATAATTCCTCCCAGACTGCCACCCTCTCCGGTGTGGCATTTAAACATTGGTCTTACCAGGCTCATGGGTCCCCCATTTGAATCTCTACATAAACTTCAGTTCCTCACATGGAAAGTTACTTTCCTTGTCGCAATTACCTCTCTCAGAAGGGTAAAAGAGATCCAGGCTTTAACCATAAAAGAACCATTCTTACAAATACATCAGAACAAAGTGGTTTTCAGAACAAATCCAAAATTCCTTCCCAAAGTCATCTCTGCTTTTCATCTTAACCAATCAGTTGACTTACCGGTGTTTTTCCAAAACCCAGACTCTGTGGCAGAGAGAGCTCTTCATACACTAGACGTCAAAAGAGCACTACATTATTACATTGACAGGACTAAACCCTTTCGCAAAACAAAACAACTGTTTGTAGCCTTCTCCCCACCTCATAAAGGTAATCCCATCTCTAAAGCTGGAATCGCCAGGTGGATAATAAATTACATTCAAATATGCTACCAAAAGGCTAAACGCACATTATCGATTCCCCGTAGAGCGCATTCAACACGCAATCTAGGGGCTTCTATGGCATTCTTAGGGAACATTCCCTTAGATGACATATTTAAAGCATCAACATGGTCTACACCACACACCTTCACCAAACACTATTGTGTTGATGTGCAGGCTAAGCAACACGCCTCTGTAGACCAGGCTGTTCTTAAAACACTTTTTCAAACTACTGCAATGGATACAGGGTAACCACCGCTAGGGGAGACAGTGCTGTACAGTCTATGCACAGTGTACGATCTGCAGCTCATATGCCTTGAAAATGCTACTTACCAGTATGCATCTGTTCTTGGCGTGTAGAGCTGCAGATCCGTACACGCCCACCTGCCTCCCCGGGACCTGTATCCGTTCCAGTATTATCTTAATCAGATACATTCACATTGACATCTCTTCTACTTCTTACTGACTCCATCATTTCCCATCATGGCGAAAAACAATCTGAGGATGGAGTCGATCCCTTGCGCACTATCGTCCAGGGGAGGAGTCACCTATCTCATGACTACAAAAGACTTCTTCCAAGACAATAACAAGGTGCAAGCATCCGAGCCCAACACCAGATGGCAATCTAATGTACAGTGTATGGATCTGCAGCTCTACATGCCAAGAACAGATGCATACTGGTAAGTAGCATTTTCCTTTCGGTTCTCCAATAAAGAAAAGGGGCTGTCCAAGTCAGCCTCATTGCACAATAAGGACCGGGAAGGATTATCCGCTTCTAGTGAAAATAAAGTGCTCATCTGCATCGGCTACGTGAGGCTGACCTCTGCAGCTCACTTTATTTTCATTAGCGCGGATCATCCCATAGAACAGGAGCGACTCCATTGCCTGGACTGAAAAAGAGCGTTGTCGTTCTACCTTGACCTTGACCGCACAAAAGAGTTTTCATGTAGGCGACCTACTCTTTGTGAAGTATGTTGGAGCGAAGAGAGGTTGTGCAGTGCAGAAGAGGACCTTCTCTTGGTGGGTCATCCTCTGCATTAAAATTTGCTGTGCTCTGGCCAAGAAGCAGCCTCCTGAATGTCTAACGGCTCATTCCACCGGAGCTAAGGCTGCTACCACTGCTTTGCAACGCGGCGTCCCAGTACTAGACATATGTCAGGCAGCATTGTGTGCATCCCTGCACACGTTGACCAAACATTACTGCGTGGATAGCCAAATCCGCAGGGATGGCTTTTTTGCCCGCTCAGTCCTGCAGGACTTCCTAGTGTAATATTGTCCACAGTCACTCATATGGGGATGGTATTGCTCGCGTATCTATTCAACGGTAAGGAATCTGCGGCTAGATATCTCTATTAGATGGACAAGTTACTTACCTTCGGTAACGCCTTATCTGGTAGAGACATGATCTAGCTGCAGATTCTTTACCGATCCACCTATCCTCCCCACACTGGGGACAAGTTTCTAGGATCAGGGCTGTTCCCTTTCAGGGCCCTAGTTTCTTAAAAAAACACCAAAGTCAGAACTCTTCATGACTCCACATTTGTGGCGTGGAAAGTAATGAAAAGTAACAGATGTCAGAGCGCTGAGGTGGCACCAATATAGGTGGCGCTGATGTCACTTCCGGCGTGGACTACACCAACGACGTCACACGGAGCTGACCTGCGCCACCTACCGGCACGCAGGGTTATGGCTCAAAGAAAAATCTTCCGGATCCAGTCTGATTCCTGGGAAACTCAGAGATAAGGAATCTGCAGATAGATCATGGCTCTACCAAAAAATGCGTTACTGAATGTAAGTAATTTGTCCATCAATGCTTTCCTGCAGCGCAGGCTTCCATCACTCATGCAACACTCGTACCTCATTCCTACGGCATCAATGTACATAATTCCCTTAACTCAATGGCACAATTGTTGTACGGCCCATCCTGGACTCTTCTCGAGTTAGGCCTGGTCTCCTAGCTACACTGTGCGTGGTCGGAAATGAAAACGGCTTACTCAGTTTTTTTCCTCTCAACATTCCTTTCTGATAAAGAGGGTGTTAAAAAACCCTCCTGCACGAAGCTTGTGGTTAACTAAAATATATGAGGTTAAGGCTCACGTACCTCCAGGCCACTCTGATCAGGTGTGCTGGGTGACTAGTCCACAAAAAAAAAATATATATAACTCACAGGGTTAAGAGGAGGCAAAATAAATTGAGAAAAATGAATTATGTCCCTAACAACACCACCGCCACTTGCCAATTCCTACACATGCATAGGAGACAAGGCAGATAATAACAAAAACATAAGCACCACCGTAAACAACGCACTAGATGACGTACAACTGGCACACACAGGCTTGTGGCTGTGCTGGAAAGTGGTACACTAAAGTTTAGTTCAAATGCAAAAAGACAAACAATTGCACTAAGAAACATAGAAACAGAAAAACACAATAAAAATGGAAAATTAGAAAAGAAAAATGATAAATGTAATTGTAACAAATTTTGTGTAATACATAATATATTTTGTTGATGGTGCATTTTGCGATCCGATGGAGTATGTTTTCTATGTCCATTGGGCCATGTGATGTTATGAACATATACTTAAAAAAGCGTTTTGTAAAAATGGCTCCTTATATGACAAGGCAGGAGATCCTGCCGAAACGCATCATAGCCCCAAGCAAAATGGATTAAAAGTTTTCATACCTCAAGTTGGTGATTGCGATGTTGTCATTCCGGTGCAGGAGTAGGAGTGCTGGATTTTGTTCGCCGATCTATATATAGATATATTATCATTATTCTCCACAAACGGATATCCAGCACCCTGAATTTCAATTCACCTGACGCGTTTCGGAGTTTTAATCTCCTTCCTCATAGGCTGAAAAGTCTCTGGGCTCCCGCCGTCACACTGATCGATGATTGGCTGCCTTCCAATAGGCTACTCAAATGAGCTTAATCCCTCGTTGCATCATGGGATTTGTAGTGTGCAATCGGCGCAATCTTCTGACCCCAGAAAAATGTTCTATATATATATTTATCTCCTCCAGGCCACTCGTGTCTATAAGTGCTGGGTGGACCTATTTCTACGCTTACCGCTTCTGTTTGCCTCGCTATTCTGTTTGTATTGTTTAAAAAGAAAAGCTTATTGCAGCATCTTACCCTTTCCAATGGTCGTCCGTGGACAGCTCCATCCTGCCTCGGACTGTCAGTCAGTAAAGAGAGATGTCTGCTGCACCTTTTTCTTCTGAAATGTGTGCAGAGTGGGCTCAGGAGGCTTGATCTTGCAGTCTGGGTATCTGCTGTGATCAGCTCCTATGCTGGGTCGCCAAATGTTGAAGCAAGTACTGATTATCAAAAAGGAGAGCAGCGAGGCTTGGCAATCAGTAACAGTTTAAGAGTAATTAAACCATAAAGGCCGGGAATAACAGCCACATCTCACACAGTTGCGTGCTGGAATTCAATTCGCATTAGGTATATGGCATGCTTTATACTTAAGGCTCCCAGAAATCAGTTTTTACGGATTTTTACAGATAAATACAGACAGAAAACAATGTGTTTTCTGTCTGCATATTTTTTTAAAAGTGGATAAATACAGCAAATTGGTCTTCTTTTAAGTGACTTTCTGTGGTGTCTTTAATGAAATGTAGTCCAACAGCTGAGTGGATGGACAGCATGGAAAATTAAAAAACAGGGTTGAAATGTATCTAAATGACGGCATTTGTCAACATACATTTGTGCTAAAATGCTCATATTTACCAGTGGATGTACTGTTATATAATACTTTTCAGCGTAAGTAGCTTAAATACGACAGACATCAAATTATGACTGCATGTCTATCAATTGAATAAATATGGAAATGTACAGCTTTACAACTTCAAATATCTGAAAAACACAAAATATATATAGATAAATACAGATAAAATGACCCAAAAGTAAATATGGATAAATACAGACAGAAATGTTAAAAAAATAAATACCATAAAACCGGGAGCTCTATTTTACTGTACAGTGAGTGCAATAAAGTGAAGCTCATCCCCCTTGGGTAGGAAATACTGATACAGTAGGTCATAAATTGTGTGTTGAGATGCTTGATCCCACTCTGATAGAATGGGCCATATATGCCAACTGGAGGTCACATTGTCAGGTGGCTGGGTGTGTCATGTGTGTTATCTAGGGTGACGCTTACTACTAGGCATTGTTTCGGCTTTATCTGGTGAATGCAACTGACCGATTGCCCTGGCATTGTGTCCTTAGGCTGAATGGAGGCCCTCTGCTGTACATTTGTTTGAGTGTCTGCACTTGACTCGTTTCTTTAGGTATTCCATCCTCGTGACATATGTGATTTACTGCTGCAATCTTCCAGGTGTGTTTGAGGCTTGTTCCATATCTGGTGTCTCCATCACAGGAACTGCTAGGGGTGAACAGAGGGCAGCTGTGTTATGTTGATCTGATAAAGGGTCACTCTTAAACTGTAACAAGTTTTTTTTTGTGAATTTGGGTAGCGTGTGCAACAGTTATTCTGTGTTATGCTGCACTTTTAAGAGGGTGAACTTTTTATAAATTGATCCGATGCTAACATTACCATAGGATAACATTGGAGTTGCCTTATTACATGTTAAAAGTGTAATTTCCAAATGGGAAGAGATAACCATTTTATTTTTGGTGTCTCTGAAATCACAATATAAAATTCTTACTAATAGCAAAGTTTAATTTTATAATGTATTTCTATTGTATTTCTGAAAACGGCACTTTTAGAAAGGTGGCATTCTCCTTGTGTTCAAAATATTTTATTACATTCTTCATATAATAACCAATGACATTACAAAAAAGAGCACTGTATAGAGTACCCATATAAGAAACATATCTATGAAGAATAATTGAATATAAAACAGGAACATTCTAATATAGAAGCAATTTGAGTAGAGCTACTATAAGTTAAGACATGAATGAATTATACTACAATGGAATAATATAGAAGGAAATATAGCTAAAGTGATAAATAGTGATCTATTGGTTTCCAAAATAAATAATCAGAATTACAGTTGTGAATAATACCATTCAGAGATAGATTGGCACCTCTTCGAGTGAAAATAATCCATGGCCACCAATCATGAACAGATAATAATGACGCATATTTCCAACAAGTTTTAATAAAGCAGCTGATATCAGAAAATTAAAAAGTTTATACTCTAGATCAGACAATTCCTTAGAAAGAGCAACAGATTTACATATCAACAAGTTAAATGAAAGTTCATCGGAAATAATAAATATTTTTTGTATAACATCCCAAACTTAATTCCAAAATTTTAAAACAGATTTACATTAAAAAAGCATATGTTTTAACAAACCAATATGTGAATTACAATGCCAACCATTAGAACTCTGAAAAAATTTAGCTTGAAATATTTTTAAGGGGGAACAGAAGCAATTCATCAAAATATAAGAATTACTTTGATAAAGTGCTAAGGTAACCATCCAGAGATATTATTGAACCATATTTTTTTCCATGTAACATATAAGAAGGAAGTCGAAAGTTCATTATTCCAAAACATTGAAACCGCATCAATATTGTTACCTTGAAATGCATTCAGCTTCTTGTACATTAATGAAACAGCATGAGATGAAGAGGATACAGTTTGAATATAAATTGACAAATCTGAATTAACATTTAAGGAGCATTAATAGGAAAGGAATCTAAAATAGAATTGCATAAAAGTTCATATTTGTGAAAATCAAATGATGGTAAGCTAAATTTTGCCTGTAATACATCAAATGATATAAAAGTATTATTGTGATAAATATCCTAGAGGCAAAAAATAGCAGCTTTTATCCATGAATGCCAGTATTTAACAGATCAAGAAATTTTTAGTCGTGGATTGTACCATAATGACATATCTACAGTATTTGAAATATTTGTTTGAAAAAGTGAGTCAAAATCATTTAATATTAGTTTTGTGGATTTCAGAATAATAGACTTATGAAGTAATAACGACTTGCTAGACATGGTTACCAAGGCAGACAAAGGAAAAGGAGTTACCAAACCTCTTTCAATAAGAAGCCATGTAGGAGGATTAATCAGGTGGGGATGATTAAACGAAAGAGAGATTTGTTTTAAGATAAATGCTTTATGATAATAAAAAAAAATCTGGTCAACCAAATCCTCCATTACACATTGCCATTTTTAGTTTTTTATAGCCAATACGAGGTGACTTATTATTCCAAAGAAACTTAGAAAGATGTTGATCAACAATTTTATAAAACATCAAGGGAAATTGACTAGGAATCATAGCTAGAAAATAAAAGATTGTTGGTGCTATAATCATTTGTATTGAATCAATTCTTCTCCACCATGAAAGGTGAAGCGAAGACCATTTAGATACTGTGGGCCATATGTAGGTAATTTCTATTTACCGATTCCTAAATACCGAATTTTACCGATTTGGTATTTAAGAATCAGTAAATAGAATGTAGGTAAAAAATCGGTAAATTTTACTGATTCGGTAATATTCGTTATTACCGATTCGGTATTTACCGAATCGGTTATAAGGCATACCTTCCCATTCATTCCTATGGGCCTGGAGGCCCATAGAAATGAATGGGAAGCCATTCACTATTACCGATTCGGTAAATACCGAATTGGTAATAGGGGGAGCATATTCAAGGGTGGCAGGGTGTCACATTGACACCCTGTTGCACCCCTGAATCGTGCATGTGTGCACATGTGGCGCACATACATGCCCTACGGGCATGTATGTCTGCCACATGGCACTTTTAAAAAAGCACAAAATTGCTTTTGAAAAGGTATTCGGTATTTACCATCAACTTGTAGTTGGTGGTAAATAACGAATCCTTAAACCAAAAATGCACTCACTTGAGTGCTCCCTACATAAGATTTAAGGATTCGGTAATTTACCGATTCTGTATTTTACCGATTTCTTAAAATACCGAATCGGTAAGTTACCAAATCCTTAAATCCAGCCTCCTACATCTCAATTGCCTAAATACCGGTCGGTAACGGGAAATTTACCGATTTTCGGCCGTTACCGACTGGTATTTAGGTACCTACATATGGCCCTTTATCTTTATTGTAATTTAAAATAGATTCACAATTTAATGTTATGGTTTTTTTCACAGACAAAGAACAGAATACCAAGGTATTTTAACTTACTTCTCTGCCAAATTATATCTTTTATGGGTAACATATCTGGGGTACAGTGAGGATTTAAAGGAAAAAATTCAGTTTTATCGGTGTTTAGTGAATCAACCCACTTTTTTTTCATAAAATCCAAAACCTTGTCTTCAATATGAGTTTCTTGTATGAAGCAGATATCCACTTTATGACTACCTAAATGATCTAAACTTTTTGAACGTTTTACAGGATGTTGTACTCCTTTGATATTTAAGGAAACTATTTTAATATTATGAACGTTAGCCATAGTATAGTAGGAAGATACCATGCAGAAGAAGAGATAAAGCTTGGAGCAGAAGAAGAAAAATACTAGCTCTAGAGTAGGCCAAAAGGGAAACAAAAGTGAGAAAAAAGAGACCTACAAATATAAAAAAAGACGACAACAGTTGAACATTAATAACAGTCGTGAAACGCATACACGCTTGGCAAGCATGACGAACCAGAAATAATGTACTAATACTCAATTAGCAGACTCCTGTGTATCCATAGAAAGCTGTGAATACTGATGCAGAAATATTCGTAGGTCCTCAGGGTGCTGGAAGGATTTAGAAAAACTATATTTGCAGATTTGCATTGTGGAAGGATCAAAAACACCATATTTAAATCCAAGACTTCGTAACCATGGACGAATGTCAGTGAATTCCTTGTGAGTCCTTAGCAAAGTCTTGGTGAATAAAGTTTTTATTACCATTTATCATCAAGGAAGGGATTTCTCGTGCTGCTTTCCTTATCAAGAGTAAATGATGGTGACGTAAAACCTTGAAAATCGTTTGACTTGGTTTAGTGTGGTGTGGGTTACGATGAGAAGGAATCCTATGAGCTTTATCTATTTCAAACGTCTCAGGAAATTTGATGCCTAAAAGACCAGGTATGAGATTCTCCAAATATAACCTGCAATCATTACCTTCTACGGCTTCTGCTAAATTAAAAATACTCAGGTTATACTGTCTTTTACAATTTTCTAAATCAAGAAGAGCAGGAATAGGAGATAATTTTGCCACAAGCGGTGAAAAAGCATACATTTTAAGTTTATTGTCCTGAATTTTAATTGTGTTATAAGATATTTTCGCTGACATACTAGCCATATCTTTCCGCAAGTTTTTTTATCTCTGACGCAATAGTATCAGTGCTAGAGCGAATTGCCTGAATTTCATCAAGTACCAACGCCAGAGAAGGTTCACTAGATTCCGCCACTATAGATTTAACCGGAGGAGGAGCAATATTTTCTTTCCTTTTATTATGTTGAAGTTGTACATGTTTGTTCTCCATCTCCCATAAAATAAAGTTCAGCAGCTAGATAGAAACAATATGTGAGAAATAGTTAATAATGAAGAGAAGAACTCCCAATAAAGGCTGGTGCAGCAGCTAAAACCAACTGTGGGAGTGACTAGGCTGAAGCCTTGCCCTTTCCTAAGCAATACTCCGCCCCCCTGACAGAAGTGCTGGGCAGTACCTTGGTGAAGAGATTGATGCAGCAACAGGAGGGGAGAAGAAACCGCTTCCTCCAATCAGCAAGGCTGGAAAATCGCCACAGCGGTCAGTACAAGTCGTAAAACATTGCTGCCAGTAATTTTTTATCTAATTCTGGGCAATATTCTTCCAGAAATTGTCAATTAAGGGCTGACGTGAGAAGAAGCTCGCCGGGGGGGGCGGCCATCTTGATTCACAAACTTGCGCGTCTCCCTAGGTGGCATTCTCCTGCCTGAGCCATTTAGTGCCTGCAAGACAGTTGAGCTTTGTGTATTCTCCCTAGACAGCCACACACAATAGAGAGCTACCATGTGCCTGGATGGGCCATTGCTGGAAGGATGGGAGGGAGGAACTGGCTCCACACATGGGCCGCATACCCCCAGTAGTAAGTCTGGAGCTAAGGCTGGGAGGACAGGATGCCTAGGGACTTCAAAGGGAAGCCTCTAGAAGCTTCTCCCCCACTTTAAAAGCAGAACTGGGTATTACTACTGGACCTCACTTCAGTAAACCTCTGGACTTGTAGATACTCTGAAAGGAAGAAGCACGTTGTGTTGCTGAAGGACTGCCACTCTGCTGGGCTTCTTATTTGCTTTGCTTACCTGCTGCCTCCGTGACTGGGTGAGAAGGACTGGACCTGCATCTCTTAAAACCCAGAACCCAGTGTGACTCCAAGGGCTAGTTTGCTGGCCTCCTGATCTGAAGTCTCAGGTACATAACTGGTTTCCAGCAACCTTCCATCTGCCCCTAGACTCTGACATCTGTGAGTCTATCCTACAAAGTGGTGTCACCCTAGCCCGGACCCTTGGAAGTGGGCTTAAGATTATTTGCCAGCCTACGTGGATCCAGTGGAACCGATGCATCTGCTCTGCTGCACAGCGCAATCCTGGTCAGAACTGATGCATCTCTGCAGCTGCGTGGATTGGACCCATCTCAAAGACCTGCATTGACACTGCAACCCGCAATGCCACTGCGTGATGCATCCTCGGCGCAGGTCCTCACATCCCTTGTAAATGACAGCCTTGACGACTAACTCCGCATCACAGCCTCACAGCTCCTTTGAGCCAACGCATCGTCCTGACTGCGTACCGCATCCTCGATGCCGGCGTTAGCATCGCAAGCCCCATCAACAGAATCCTCAACGACAACAGAAGCGCGCGCATTCGGGCTGGACTTTTCCCATGAGGAAGAGGGTCATGACTGATTTACATATGGCTGGGTCTGAACTGGGGTGGCAAAGTGAGCTAAAGAACGATGATGGATTCAACCCAGATCTGTGACTGGGGGTGAATGTCTTGAAAGTTTCAGCACTCAGTCCATCATCTCCTTGTGTTTGCTTTGTTTGCCCTAAGTTTGCAAGGTATGCCCAGACGTGGGTCCCTTGCTCACTTTGCTACAGGATTCAAGCTAGCCTGGCTGATGAGGGGTGTTATCCTGAAACCGGTCCCAGAATGCTTGTTCTGAAAGAGACAATTAGCTATAGATTCCTTACCTTAGAATTACCCCCAGGCATCAAACTGGATCCGGAGAATTTTTTTGTCAGTAGTACCCCTGCACGTCAAAAAGTGGCATTGGTCAGCTCCTCGTTCGTCGTTTGCTTCGTGGTTGCCGGGATGACGTCGCCGTGGCTACTTAGACGCCACTCTCGCACGCTGACGTCCGTTCTTTCTTTTTCTGCGCCAGCCAGCGCAGATCCGGCGAGAGCGGTACCTCTAGTCACTGTTTGACTGACTTTTTGTTGAGTTTTGTCGATGTCGTTTTTGAGTCTGTGACTCCTGGTGCACGTCAGGGATGCCCGGTTTCAAGGCTTGTGGTTCCTGCCGACGGTTGATGTCTGTGACGGATCCGTACCGCGTGTGCCTGTTCTGTCTGGAGCCCGACCACAACTCCAAGCCGTGTTCCAACTTCCGAACCATGAATCTGAAGTCTTTGCGGGAGCGGTCCCATAAGCTTCTCGAGGCCCGGCAGTCTGCTCCATGCTGCTGGAGGTCCCGGTCGTGGAGCCACCACCACAGTCCTCTTCCAAGTCTTCGCACTCCTCAGGTAAGTCTAAGCACAAGAAGAAGTCGAAGAAACATCGTCCCTCTTTGACTTCTTCCCGTCCGGCGCAATGAGGGATTCAGGTGGTGCCCCTCCCATGGCTCCGCGTGCGGAGTCCGCTGGGTCGACTCAGAGTTTCCCTCCCTTCCTGGGACCCGGTGTGACCCCTGTCCAGCTTTGGAGATTCTATGAGGCGATGCATGCCATCTTTGGCCAGCCCAACTCAGCCGGCACGCCGTGGGGCCCCGCGGACTCGGCTGGGGGCCCTGGGCCTTCGATGCCAGCGGCTTTAGCCCCGGCACCGCAGGGTGCCCTTGGATCCAAGCCTGGATCCGGATCGGCGCCGGTCGACCTGACCACACCTCCCCCGGCGCCGATTCCACCCACACCTGACGCCAGTTGTGTCCCCAACCGGTGTCGACCCCTGCCTCCACCTCGACGTGGACACAGAGACGGACTGCTGTCGACCGACGTTAGATCAGGCGCTGACGGGTACTTTTGTTCCCTTGTTCCACCCTGGTTCATTTAGGCCAGATTGGCAACCAGAGGAGGGTGAGGAGGACTGGGAGGGGTCTGGAGACCCTTTAACTAACCAGTTTGAATATGATCTGGACTGGCAAGAGGAGTTGAGGGATGCCAGTGGACTGGATACTTCCCCAGACCTTGGCATGTTGTCTCCTCCTACCTTGGCTATGGAGGAGGGAGGTTCTTACGCAGTGGTGTTGCGTAGGGCGGCCGAGGCTCTCAACCTTGAGCTACCTACAGTGGCAGTCAGGACTAACCTCCTGACGGAGGTGCTTCAACTGGCTGCGAGCTCTTCGGAGCCCCTGCTGCCGTTCAATGAAACCCTCACTGACTTCATTTAGGGCACCTGGTCCAAGGCCCAACACAGGGGCTCCTGTGGATAGGATGTTCGCCCCACGCCACCGCCCGGCTCCGGGCGACCCCTCTTTCCTCTCCCAACACCCCTCCCCTGAGAGCTTGGTGGTCCAAGCCTCCACTTCCAAAGGTGCATTCCCTATTGCACCACCTGATAGGGAATCTAAAAAGCTGGACCACCTTGGGAAGAATATGTTTTCGACCTCCAGCTTGGGACTGCGGTCGGTGAACAGCGCATGTCTGTTGGGCCGTTACACCCACTCTGTGTGGGATTCGGTGGTGCAGGTGCTGCTCCAGTGCCTGGAGGAGGCCCGGGCCGTACTCTCCCATGCAGTTGCCGAGGGGAGATACGCAGCCAAGTTTACCATTCGCTGTGGACTGGACACCGCTGACTCGCTAGGCAGGACGATTTCAACGTCGGTAGCCCTTCAACGCTACGCCTGGCTGAGGTTGACTGGTTTTTCAGGGGATGTCCAAGCTACCCTTATGATGTTTGTAAAGGGATGCCTCCCAGACCATCAATTGGTATAATTCAAAACTAAAGGATCAACAATATTCTCCTTTGTGGTTTTCTATTTAACCTTTTGATTGAATCTTTGATCTTTGTAATATACACTTATTTTCCAAACACCCCTCGTCTAGCTTGTTAATTTAGCAGTACCTCACAAGTGATGGGCATTTATACTCTAAGACTTCTTTCAAATCATTGTATTCAAAGTCAATTATAAACGCATATGTTATAAAGACAGACATGTATATGTAAAAATGTCTACATATACATGTCTGTCTCTGTTACATTTGCATTTATAATTGACTTTAAATACAATGATTTGAAAGAAGTCTTAGAGTATAAATGCCCATCACTTGTGAGGTACTGCTAAATTAACAAGCTAGACGAGGGGTGTTTGGAAAATAAGTATATATTACAAAGATATAAGATTCAATAAAGGTTGAATAGAAAACCACAAAGGATAATATTGTTGATCCTTTAGTTTTAAATTATACCAATTGATGGTCTGGGAGGCATCCTTTTACAGACATGATATTTTGATTCCAGCCTCCACAGTCCTGAACAGAATCACTCCCCATTTAGGAAACGTATTCAAGCTACCCTTATGGACATGCCCTTTGATGCCCGTCGCCTGTTCGGCGACAAGGCAATCAACGAGCTAGAGCGTTTTATGTAGTCTCGGGCTACGGCCAGGTCCTTGGGCCTCTACACCACCTGCCCTGCGCTGTCTGCTTTTCACCCCTTTCTTGGCTACGGAAGGAGTGCCCCTCCATGTTCTGCCCAGGGCTAAAGGCCGGCGCAAGCTGGTCAGCCCCTGTGCGGCAGGGGACGTGGGAACCACCGCTGTAGGTCTGGGGGCCAGCGTGCGGGCCAGTCCACCACAGCCCCCTCTGCAGCAGCCTCAAACGTCTCCTAGTCCGACCTTTCAGGGCCACCAATCGCCAGTGGGTGGCAGGATTCGTCATCACCTCCCCGACTGGCACACCATCACGTCAGACAGGTGGGTTTTGCAGATAGTCCGAAGGAGCTACTCCCTCCCCTTCGAGACTACCCCTCCATCCATGCCACCTCAGCACCATCGCATGTTGGAGGATCATCTGGCCCTTCTCCAACCGGAAGTTTTGGCACTCTTGGCCAAGGGAGCCATCGAGCGAGTTCCTGCCCCAGAAGTAGGTCGTGGTTGTTATTCCCACTACTTTCTGGTGCCCAAGAAGGACAAAAGCCTGCATCCTATCTTGAATCTCAGGAACGTCAAACGCCTCCTCCGGAAGGAGAAGTTCAAAATGTTGACGCTAGCTCAGGTCCTCCCTGCCCTCAACCCTGGAGACTGTATGGTAGCGTCAGACTTGCAGGCCGCTTAGTTTCACATTCCCGTCCTGCCGACCCACCGGCGTTACCTACGGTTCATGATAAGCCACGAGCACTTTTAGTTCACCGTGCTCCCCTTTGGCATTACCAGCACCCATCGGGTGTTCATTAAAGTGATGGCGGTGGTCGCACCTCATCTGCGCAGATCAGGGGTTCCAGTCTTTCCCTACCTCGACAACTGGCTGTTGAAGCCGGGCTTGCCCCAGGCTGTCGTCTCCCACCGCCAGACTACGGTGGACCTCCTGCACTCGCTGGGGTTAACTTTGAACGTGCCGAAGTCACACCTGACTCCCTCTCAGAAGCTCCTTTTAATCGGAGCCGTTCTGGACACGACAGAGTTTCGGGTTTATCCTCCCGAGCAGCCTTTATCCCGGGTTTCGGTCAGAATGACCTTGAGGCTGCTGGGCCTCATGGCCTCCTGCATCCTGCTGGTAGATCATGCCATGTGGCATATGCGGGCTCTGCAGTGGGACCTGTAGTTCCAGTGGGCACAGCATCAGGGGAATCTGTCCGATTGCGTTCAGATCTCGGAGGGCACTGCATGTCAATTGCAGTAGTTGCTAACAAACCAGGATTGGTCAATGGCAGATCCCTCTCCCTTCCCCAACCGGAGTACACGGTGGTGACTGATGCATCACTTCTAGGGTTGGCGGCCACATCGGAGAGGTGGAGATCAGAGGCCTCTGGTCTCCAGCAGAGCTCCACATCAACCTTCTGGAGCTCTGGGCGATCCGTCTTGTGCTGAAAGAATTCCTTCCCTCTGTCCGGGGAAGAGTGATACAGGTGTTCACAGACAACACCACAGCCATGTGTTACTGCAACAAACAGGGTGGGGTGGGGTTGTGGACCCTATGTCAAAAGGCCATCCACCTCTGGATATGGCTGGAACATCAGGGCATATCCCTGGTGGTTCAACACCTGGCAGGTTCACTGAATGCCAGGGTGGACGAACTCTGCCGCAGGCGCATGATGGATCACGAATGGCGTCTTCACTCGGAGGTGGGGCAAGGTCTCTTTCAGCAGTGGGGAGAGCCTTGGTTAGATCTAGTCGCCACCAAAGAGAACTCGCAATGTCAGCAATTCTGCGCGTTGGAATTTCCACGGCAGCACTCGCTAGACAACGCTTTTCGTTGCGAGTGGAGTTGCAGTCTTCTATACGCCTTTCCGCCTATACCACTTCTGCCCAGAGTGCTGAAGAAGATCAAGCGCGACCAGGCCAAAGTCATCCTTGTGGCTCCGGATTGGGCACGAAGAGTCTGGTATCCCGAGGTGTTACACATGGCCATTGATCCTCCGATCCGACTGCCTCTTCGGGAGGATCGTCTGTCGCAGCAGCAGGGGACGGTCTTCCACCCGGATCTGTCCAGCCTCCACCTCCTTGCGTAAGGGTTTAGCTGCGACAGTTGACAGCCTTTGACCTTCCACCCGAAGTCTTTGATGTTATCTTAGCTGCCAGGAATCCCTCCAGTAAGACGGTATACACCTGCAGATGGAACAAATGTGTGGCATGGTGCACAGCAAAGGCTGTGGGTCCCCTTTCTGTCCCTCTTTCTGAGGTTCTCTTGTTCCTCCTTTCTTTGGCCCAGCAGGGCTCTGCTCTGGGCACTCTTAAGGGCTATCTCTCAGCCATTTCAGCCTTTCTTAGGCTTCCTGATCAGCCTTCTCTTTTCAAGTCCCCTGTTGTAAATTGCTTCCTTAAAGGCATTACTCATCTTTTTCCTCCTGTTCCCTTCGTAATGCCTCAGTGGGACTTGAACTTGGTTCTTAGTTATCTTTTGTGCTCTCCCTTTGAGCCGCTTCATAACTGCCCTCTCGGACTTCTTACTCTAAAGACTGCTTTTCTGGTTGCCATCAAATCTGCTCGCAGGGTGAGTGAACTACAAGCTCTTTCTTCAAAGCCTTCTTTTCTGTTTGTTCATCCGGATAAGGTCGTCCTCCAAACCAGACCTTCCTTTCATCCCAAGGTGGTTACTTCTTTTCAAATTGGTCAAACCATCACTTTGCCCACCTTCTTTCTGCCTCCGCATCCTTCTAAGGAGGAAGAGAGGCTCCACCGTCTGGATCCAAAACGTGCGCTTTCCTTTTATTTGGATTGCACCAAGCAATTCCGGGTGGATGACCAGCTCTTTGTTGGCTACGTTGGCGCCAAAAAATGTGGGCCGTGCACAAACGGACCATCTCTAGGTGGGTCGTTTTGTGCATCAAAGCTTGCTACTCTTTGACAAAGAAGAAGCCTCCAGTGGGACTGCGTGCCCATTCCACCAGGGCGATGGCAGCTACCACTGCTTTGGGACGGGGAGTCCCCCTCAATGACATCTGTCAGGCAGCTACGTCGGCATCTCTGCACACGTTCACAAAACAATACTGCCTGGACAGCCAAGTCCGGAGAGACGGCTTCTTTGGCTGTTCTGTTCTCGATAAATTTCTGGTGTGAACTTGGTTGGCAGACCCACCTCTGGGGTTGGTATTGCTCGGGTATCTATTCTAAGGTAAGGAATCTATAACTAATTGTCTCTTTCAGATGAACAAGTTACTTACCTTCGGTAACTATATATCTGTAAGAGACCTAGATCAGTTATAGATTCCTCACCGCCCCACTGCGAACTAACTAGGGAGTCCCTTTTAGGGTCCTAGTTTTGTGCACCAGTGGTCAGTGTCTTGCATGGCTCTACGCTTCTGGCGTGGAACATCGTGTAAAAGAACCGAGTCAGTGCGTGAGGGCGGCATCTAAGTAGCTACCGAGACGTCATCCCGGTGACCACGACGCCAGCGACGAACACGGAGCTGACTGACGCCACCTTTCGACGTGCAGGGGTACTGCTGACGAAAAACTTTCCGGATCCAGTCTGACGCCTGGGGGTAATTCTAAGGTAAGGAATCTATAACTAATCTATGTCTCTTACAGATATATCGTTACTGAAGGTAGGTAACTTGTTCTTCCGGTCCAGTGAAGACCTGGCTCGGCAGTTCGGACTGGACTGTTCACATGAGGAATAGGGTCAAGACGGATTTGCAAATGGCTGGGTCTGAACTTGGGTGGCAAAGTGATCTAAAGTACGTTGGTGGATTCAACCCAGATCTGTGACTGGGGGTGAGTGTCTGAAAAGTTTTAAGCGCTCGGTCCATCATCTCCTTGTGTTTGCTATGTTGTAAGATTTGACCTGTTCTGAGCCCAAAGTGCTCTTGAGCCTGTTCAGATGTTTTAGATCTATTGTTTAAGAACAGGGCTCCAGCAGGTTACGTCCCTGCTTCTCGCAAAGTACGAAAATACATGTCCCTTTCCATATCTTTTTGTTGTGTTGAAATCTTTTATTAATTTTTTGCAGAAAATTTATCAAAAGAACAATGATAACATCTATAGATTCACAGAAAATAGATGAGTGAATTAATAAGAAATAAGAACTGCATAAAACGTGTACTTTGTTGATGAGAAGCATATAAATATGAAAAACATATATAGTCATACATTGAATATAAATATAAAAGCATAAATAGTTACATAATTAAATAGTTAAATACCACAGAAAAGAAGAGAAAAGAAGGAGAAGATGAAGGTGTGAAAAAATGAAAGGGAATAGCTAATGAGAAATAAAAGAAAAGAATAGGGTATGATAGATTAAAGTGAATTAGCGTATATAAAGTAGAACAGAATAGAGTGAGAAGGAATAAAATATAGAAGAATGTAGTGGAGCCAGGGGGAAAGGGGGGGGGAGAGGTGGATGTATACGAAGGGTAGGAGAAGTAGGGAGGAAAAAAAGAAAAGTTTGGTTAGGGAAAGTAAGTTATTTTGAAAGATACACAAATATTAATGGTGTGAAGACAAGGGGAAAGTGATAACAAGATAATAGGTTGTTACTACTGATTTGGACCAGGGGATGCTACTTTATTGCACAGTCTCTGTGGTGGGTGTAATGATTGTAATGGGATTGTTAGTATCAACATCACCTTCCGTTTTCAGAAAGGGTGACCAAATCTGAAGGAATATGTCAATCTGATTATGGAGATTATAAATTACTTGCTCATGTGATGCAGTTTGTATCATATCTACCAACCATTCTTCCTGTGATGGGGGGGGGGGGGGGGACAGTGATTTCCAGTGTCGTAATATACATATTTTCGCTGTAGCCAACGCAGTATGAAGAAGGCGGAGTTGTGGTTTTGAAAGTCTTGGGGAAAGTCGTACATCATGTAGAAGGATGTTGGTAGGTGTGAGTGGCAAACATTGTAGAGTGTAAGACCTTACCCACATAAATCCAGAAAGATTGCACCATTGGGCATTCACAAATAATATGGGTTATGTCACAACCGGAGTTAAAGCATGTCTAGCAGTTAGTATGTGAGAGTAATCCATCCTTATATAATTTTACTGGTGAACAGTGCCAATCAAAGAGAATTTTGAATACGCAGAATTTAAGCCTTGCATTACGGGTGCCTTTATCTATATCTTACACTATCTGCTCCCACTCTTTAACTGTGTAGAATGTTGACAGTCTAGTCTGCCATTTGGTGCGAAGATTCTGAGACAGAGGTTGTGAATAGAGGTGTATTGTGACAATTCTGTAAAGGCCAGACCTTACTCCTTTATGTTTACCACATATGTTTAGATATAATATTATTGGTGATTCTTGAAGTAACCAAGGTGATGGGCCCAGACGTTTCTTCAAACACTGCTGAAGCTGAATGTACTTCAAGGATTGCTGTGCCGGGAGGTCGAATTCTTCTCTTAGTTGAGCGAATGTTTTGAAGTCTCCGTTATGAAAAATTGGTCTAAAGTGAGGATACCTGCTGCCTTCCATAAAGGCCAAGAAATTATTTGCCAGTATTATTCCAAAGGGGAGCCCTAACATGAATTTGAGGATTTTAATCTAATAAACGGTGTACCCGTTGCCAGGCTTTATTCATTGCTGATAGAATCTTATTTTTGGAATCATGACGACTAGCTCCTGTCCCATATAAAGCTGAGAAGCCTGAATCTGTGGACAAAAGATTCCTCTCTACATGAACCCATTGTGGAACATCAGAAACCTCCGACAGCTTATATGATACATGAGACAGTTGTAATGCAAGGGCATGGTGTTCTACCGATGGGAGGCTCATTCCTCCATAGGAGTGATGCGCTTTTAATTTTGCCATTGCAAGGCGTGCCTTAGTCAAACCCCATATAAAATATTTTATCTTGAAATCTATTAGTCGCATCTGAAGAGGAAGCATACCCAGAGTGTATATGTAATGTGGGAGAGTGACCATTTTAATGGCTTGGACCGTACCCCACATGGAAAGACCCAATATTTTCCACTTTTCAAAGTCATGCTGTATTTGAGTAACCAGAGGATTTAGATTATCTGTAACCATTCCTAAACCTTTTTTCACTAGAACTCCCAAGTCTTTAAGGCGCAAAGGTTGCCAATGGAAAGGAAATCCATGTATGGCTTCTTTTGTGGTTCCATAGGAAATGGGAAGTGCCTCGCTTTTATCCCAGTATATATTGTAACCTGAGAAGGAAGAGAAGTCATTTATTATATGAAGTAAAGACAGTAGGAAATGGGAGAAATTTGTAAGAGTAAGTAGAATGTCATCTGCGTATAAGTAAAGTTTAGATTCACCTGATGGAAGGTGAATGCCTGTAACTTCATCTGATTGACGTATTGTGGCTGCTAGGGGCTCCATAGCTAAGATGGAGAGGAATGGGGATAAAGGGCACCCTTGGCGAGTTCCTCTTTGAATCGGGAATGGATCTGATAGGAAACCTCCACAATTTACTTGAGCAGAGGGATTATCGTATAATAATGGTACTTTGGCTATGAACTGGTCCCCTAATCCGAACTGTTCCATTACTTTAAAAAGGTATTCCCATTCGATGCGATCAAACGCCTTTTCTGCATCCAGTGATAATGCTAATGCATCATGTGAAAGGCGTTTAGTAGACCACAGCGCATGGGCAAGAGTTCATAGATGGTTCCTAGAAGAACGTCCTGAAACAAATCCCACTTGAGATTGGTGTATCAGAGAAGGTAGGACTTTACGGAGACGGGGCCCTAGGATACTGGCCAGAATTTTAATATCACAGTTCATTAGCGAAATGGGATGATAGCTGCCACATATCAAGGGATCCTTTATGGGTTTGAGCAGAACAGCAATTACTGCTTTATTAGAAAGAGGCCCTAGAGAGGATTTAGGATCCGCCTCATGGAATGCGTCATGTATTGTATCAATAACATTGTGACCTGCCCAACGATAAAATTCAGCTGGCAATCCGTTTTCCCCAGGAGCTTTATGATAAGGCAAGTTAGTTATTGCACGGGAAATCTCCTCTTTACTAATCTCACCCACGAGGAGAGCTCTGCTCTCAACGGAGAGCTGGGGAAGGTCCACCTTGCTGAGGAAGGTAGGCACCATATCTGGATTTACCTCTGTACCTGGAGCATAAAGAGATTTGTAAAAAGAGGCAAACTCATTCACAATATCTTGGAGACGCGTGAGTATATTACCTTCTGCTGATTGAATGGCTGGTATGGCCATAGCAGCTTCTCGTTGACGTCGCTGTGCAGCCAATAATCTCCCTGCTTTTCCCCCTGTTCATAATGTCTCTCTTTTTTTCTCTGCAGAGCAATTTCGTCCTTGGATGTAAAAACGGTTATTCAATGCCATGCGTGCTTGTTCTAACGATTTACGGTTCTGTAGGTTTGGTGTTACTGCATATAAGCACGTATAAGATTGGATGTCCTTTTCGAATTCCTTTTCTCGGGCCACATTCTGTTTATTGGCTAGAGCTGCATCTCGCATTAATTGGCCTCTAATGGTAGCATTAGCCACAGCCCACATAATCCTGCCTGAGGTCACAGAGCCCTGATTGGTAGATAGGTAATCTTTAAAGTGTGCTTAATTGGGATTTACCCTTAGCGGTCTTATGTCGCTGAATGTTTATGCGCCAAAGCTTGCGTCCTGGTCTAGAGAGTCCTAGTTCCAAAGACAAAAGGACTGGGGATTGGTCAAATAATGCTGCCTCTAAAATACAGGCGTCCCTAACCAGTTGGACCATTTTTTGAGATATCAGAAAATAATCTAAGCGAGAAAGTGTGCCATGGGTGGGAGAAGAGAATGTGTGTTCTGCATCAGTCGGATGGCAGAGGCGCCAGTGATCTACTTGCCCATGATCCATCAATATATCATCCATTAGTGCTCTATCCGCAGCATTATTTTTGTCTAAGGGACCTGTTTTTATCTAAAATTGGATCTCTTACTAGATTCCAGTCGCCACCATCAAGGTACTGCGAAGTGCCTATTTCTGTTAGTAAGCGATTCAATTGAAGAAAGAATGATTTTTTATTCCTGTCGGGCGTAGACTGATCCCACACAAAAATGGACATTCCCTAAACGTAGCTTGATGGATACATAACGTCCATCTGAGTCCGTCCATGTTTTGGACACCATAACTGGAAGGGATTTGCATCTAAGAATTGCTACTCCGCATTTGCGAATGCGGCCTGCATCTGAAAATTCACACTTTTGCACACTACTATGAATAACCTTTCCAACCCAGTCTCTTCATAACTTATCAGATTCCAGTGCATCTAAGTGTGTCTCCTGAAGCAATGCTACATCTATATGCTTTTGTTGGAAATAAGAGAGTATTTGTTTTCTTTTGATGTAATGCGTGAGGCCATGGACATTCCATTTTAATGCACATAGAGGGTGAATTCTTGTCATGCTGAAAAGTTCAAGGAGACGAGAGAGAGAGTTAAGTGGGCTTAGGAGGTGCGCTTATAAGTCCTCAGAGACAGCTGGAAGGGTGCGTAAGGCCGTTTTCTAAGGTGCAGGAAAAGGGGTGAAAGAAGAAAGGAGGAGGATGAGGGAAGGTATTTGGATGAGAGAGGAGAGAAAGACCCTGGCTCACTACAAAAGCATCAATGTCTGATTAAGTGAACACTGACATAAGTGTTAGAGTAAGAAATCTGAATTAATACTATGCTAGAGACAGTATAGTATTTTGGTTTATTAGAAAAGGAACATGTAGAAGAAAAGGTGGTGGGGTTGTGGGAGAAAGATTTGGAATAAAATATGTAAATTGCTATTCAAAATCCTAGACTGTTAACCGTGGGTATGGGTTCACTGGAGCACCACCACGAGGAGGAACCCCACCAGAAGGTTGAGATGAGAGTAAGGTAAACATAAGAGATACAAAAAATATATATATCCCACAGTAGATGGTATATGTGGTGTAGGGTAACAATTCGATAACACGTGATATTGAGTGAAATGACATGAAGTCCTATGGTAATACATTAATGATGTCTGAGAGTACAAAATGAAATAACATATATCGTGGAGGAAATAAATGTAGTGGCAATAACGCCAAATACATTAGCTGTGTTACTTTTACAAACATAACAAATAGAATCATGGGCTGAATCTGAGAGTAGTATTTACTGTACATACGCCTGGATACGCTTTAGATAGAGCAAGTGCATTGAGGGTAACAAGTATGACATGTTGAAAATAATGCATTATAAATTATAATGCTAAACAGTATAACCATAATACAGTGTGATATAACATACTTCAGCATAATGATACAATATATTATACTGAGGATAGCACTCATCTACGCAGAATTTGAGCTCCTTCTCTCTTCGCATCATGTAGAGCAATCTCCACCCTCTTTATGGTGCTAATAGACCGGATTCCTATTGCGGTGCTACATTTAACTAGAACAGTAAGAATAATTGTAATTATGAACTGTAGATTAGCCTATTTTGTTTTCAATCCACATCTGAGGTGGTTTTAAGAGGGTAACGGGATTGGTCCCTGTTTTGTTTTTGCGTAAAAACAGATACAGTTTGTAGGGCAGAAGTCTTGTCCTCTTGAGTACGATTAGATCTTTCCAGGTCTCTGCCTCGGTGTTGTGAATTGCTAACATTTCATTACCCTGATGGCTGCTGAGAGAAATTAGGACCTGACTGAGGTTGATCCTTCTGAGTATGTTGTATGTCCATATCCTGAGGTTTCATATTATCTCAAAATTGCTGCAAATCTGCAGGGTCATAAAAATCCTTTGACTCTCCGTTATTGGTAATGCGGAAATGGGCAGATTCAAATAAGCCATATTTAATGTCCATTTGTTGCAGCTGAGGCCTCATAGAGAGAAATGCTTTTCGCCATTCATTGGTCTCCCTGGAGAAATCAGCTGCCATCTGAATGAGATGACCGTCATATGAGAATGAGCCTTGTGAACGTGCTGCATCCAATAACTGTCTTGCTTGTTCATGCCTCAGGAAATAAGCGATGAGCGGTCTAGGGCGTATTGCAGGATCTGCACATGGGCAGGATGAGAGGCAATATATTTAATAAACAGTACGAAGCAAAATGAACAGTAAACAAAATAGTCTGTATTCTTTAGTTTGAAGTCTTTGTCTTTTATTTCAAGAGTGCTTAGTTTGCATCATCAAAGACAGCCAACGCGTTTGGCCCAAACAAAGAGCTTCTTCAGGGCATAGAGTAATGCTGAATAGGTAGCGCCTAGATAAGGCACAGACAAGCCTTGGTCAGAGAAATGCATCCGTGTTGGGACGAATTTGGGGCCTCAGACTCAGTGGTCCGCTTATTATGACTTGGTTAGCGCACAGGGTAAAGAGAATGTATCTTCAAAAGTAATTTGTAAATGTATCTGGTGTCCAATAACTCGAGCCATGTCTCAGCAAGACTTGGATGCCAGCGAGACACGGCTCGAGCTATTGGACACGGATACATTTACAAATTACTTTTGAAGATACATTCTCTTTACCCTGTGCGCTAACCAAGTCATAATAGGCGGACCACTGAGCCTGAGGCCCCAAATTCGTCCCAACACGGACGCATTTCTTTGACCAAGGCTTGTCTGTGCCTCTTCTAGGCGCGACCTAATCAGCATTACTCCATGCCCTGAAAAAGCCCTTTGTTTGGGCCAAACGCGTTGGCTGTCTTTGATAATGCAAACCAAGCGCTCTTGAAATAAAAGACAAAGACTTCAAACTAAAGAATACGGACTGTTTTGTTTACTGTTCATTTTGCTTCGTACTGTTTACTAAATATATCGCCTCTCATCCTCCCCATGTGCATGTTTGTATTTGTGGTGAAGTGGCAGCTGATCACTTGAGGCGGGCAGTATTTGTACCGAACGTGACTGACCTAGGTAGTGCAGTCTCTCATAACCCGGCTTTTCGAATGTATTGCAGGATCTTTACGTGAAGGACCAATGCGGTGAGCTCGCATAATTTCTAGTGGTGGGTCAAAGATGATGCCAACCAGCTTCGGAAGGGTGTCTCTTAAAAAAGCTCTGGCATTTTGATCTTCAATGTTCTCCGGAAATCCAACGAAGCAAACATTATCTCTTTTGCTGCGATCTTCTAATTCAACTAGTTTGCTGCGAAGAAATAGAAGTTCTTGATCTTTATTTTGCATTGAATCAAGACAGCCCTCCACCGCTGTTAGTCGTGAATACAGTCCTTCGCCTCTAGTGTGAAATCCCACAATATCTGCCCTACTCAATTTGGCCTCTGCTGCCAGAGATTATATATTGGCATCCATGCCTTCCAATCGATGGCTGACACCTGGGATTTCCTGCAATATGCGATCCATGATCTCTCCTTGCTTGGAGCCGGTGGCAGCTGGTATCACCTGAGACGAACTGCTTGCAGGATGGGAGCTTCTTTTTGTGGACATGTTGCTTGATTGTTTAAGAACTTCTGTAAAAATAAGCTGTTTAGGAGGTTTGTTTCCGTGTTTATTGCTAGACATTCGTCTTAAATCCCAGGACAGTGCGCTGTAGCAGCAAAGAGTTAATATCATGCGTTTGTTTCTGATCTTAACCTGTTGAATGTATTTTCCTTTGATAGACCCTGGACAATCTTGATAGAGTGTCTGTCACTGCTGCGCAGATATACAAAGTGAGGAAAGACTTAGCTGTGAAGGATTTTTCCATTGGTGTCTTTACTAGTTTAATTTTAAGAGTTGTTTCCTTGCATATATTCTAGTGCGAGTGCTTCTTGTGTCAGACCAATGGAGGTAACCAAAACAAAACGTGCTCTTAGTTCTAACAAATATTCTTGTGATGATGCCTGACGGTGCAGTGGGTCGAACAAGAAGCCCCGTAAATATCAAGTCAGTGAAACGAACCCAATGGCTAATGTGCAAGAATTAACGTCACAATTTTGCTTGCTCTCAAACTCTCTTCGATGAAGAATGAGACTTAGTTGGGCTTGTGTTTGAACATACAAGGATTACCAACCAACATCATTACATTTCCGAGTATAAAGATCGCCCTCCGTGGCTCCTGTTTTGTTATACCATCCATTTAACCTGGAATCCTCCTGACAAGCTGCCTCTCGGGACCCTTTACTCAGTGTTATGCTGATCAAGTGCTGCCCCTCCCAGCATCCGCTGTCTCTCATTCCTAAGTTCAATTGTCGGAGAGATACAGATGTTGCCTCTATACTTATTCCATTTTCCCCATTTGTGATCCCATTTGCGCGGGCACCCCCTCTCCTTGAACACTGCTTTCTCCGCTAGCATCGTGTAGTCCATATCCTTAGCCCAATCCGCTAATTTTGGTGAGGTGCCTACTCCCCATCGCTGTGCAATGTTCCTCTTGGCTACCCCCCATCCCCTGAGGCCCATTCTTGCTCAATTTGCGTGAGGTCCGTCGCTACCCAGATGTTCAGCAGGCATAGCGTGGGTGTCGGGTATATTGTCTTATCACAAGCCCTGGCCATTTGCCTGGTGACATTGACCCAGAATATTCCTGTACGCGGGGGCATTCCCATAGTGTATGAAAAAATGTGTCAGTTAGTGCACATTGCCGGAGGCATTGCGAGTCTGGCCGCCTATTGAGTCTGTGCAATAATCTGGAATCGAAATATACCCTATGAAGGACTTTGAGTTGCACCAGCCGTAGACGCATAGGGATAGCCACCTCTCTGGGCGAGGACAATGCCTCCCTCCAATCCTCATCGGGCATGACCCCCAGGTCGGCCTCCCAGGCCGCTCTAAGCTTAGTCATAGGGTCACCTTTATTATTGATCAGCTTCTTGTTCGTGAGCGATATGGCCTTGCGGTTCATAGGATCCAACAGGAGTCTATCCTCCAAGGGAGAGGAGTCCGGAAGGGGTGCGTCTTTGGGCCGAGCCGATTCTATAGCATGACTAATCTGTAAGTAGCGAAATCCCTCCGATGGGGCTAACTGGTACTTGGCCTGAAGTTCCGGGAAAGATGCCTTTCGCCCTTTTACCCACACGTCGCCCACCCTAGAGCTCCGATCAAGTCCCATTTATCGAATCCTGTGTAAGAACTGAGTCTCCCCAGTATGTCCGGCTCCCATAGTGGGGTTGCCTTCGTCAGGCGACCCCTCCATCCCATCTGATTCTGTACCCCATGACACACTTCCACCGCGCGCGCCGTTGGGCCTGTCAATCCCAACTTCTTGTGATTGGTGTATAGGGCTCTGTTATAACCCCCTTTTCCTAACAGCCATGGTCAGTGCGGAAGCTCGGGTCGTCGTTTCTCCCGAACACCCAACTGTTTATGGCCGTCAGTTGTGAGGCTTGTTAATACCGGCACAAGTCCGGCAGTCCTATTCCCCCATCGTACCATCCCATAGTTAGCTTAGCCATTGCAATACGTGGCGGCTTATTGTCCCAGAGCAATTCACATACCGCGGCCTCGATCTGCGAAAAATAGGAGTTGGGAACCGGGTTGGGCGTGTTCTGTAACACGTACAAAAAACAGGGCAGAGCGAGCATCTTGTATAAGGACGCCCTCCCCAACAATGTGAGAGGAAGGGTTTTCCAGTGCGCCACATCAGCGCAAAATCGCCGTAATACCCCCTGGAGATTCCTCTCCAGGAACAACCCAACGTCTGTCGTGATGAATATCCCCAAATAGAGGAACCCCTGACGGGCCATCGGGATGGTGTAGCCTCTAGGACTTAAGGGGGGGATCACCCCAGAGGGAATACATCTGGGATTTAGACCAGTTTATTTGGTACCCTGAGTGCGCCCCAAAAATGTGGAAAATATGGAGTACTCGACGGAGCGACCGAGCGGGGGAAGCTAGGTATAGCAGGATATCGTCGGCATACAGCGATATCCGGTCCTCGTGCTCATCCGTCCACCTCAGGCCTCTGATCTCGGGGTCTCCCCGTATCCACACCGCCAATGGCTCGAGAACCATAGCAAAGAGCAGGGGTGACAGCGGGCAGCCCTGCCTGGTGCCACGACCGAGGGGGAAGGAGGAAGATCGATAGTTGTTCACCACGACATGTGCCCTGGGGTGCGCATATAACAACTGAATCCAGCCCTTAAATTTGGGGCCGAATCCCATGTTGTCGAGGACAGCAAATAGGTATTCCCATGCCACGGTATCAAATGCCATACGCGCATCAAGTGCAAGCAGTATGGCCTCTTCCTCAAGGGTATGCACCCGCCCAATGACTTCGTTAACCCGACGCAGATTACGCGCGGTATTCCTCCCCGGCATGAATCCAGACTGGCCTGGATGGATCAAGTCCGGCAAGAAGGGGAGCAGCCGGATCGCCAATAATTTGGCCAAAATCTTTGCCTCAATGGCAATCAGAGAGATAGGCCTATATGATTGGCACTCATCCACCGGCTTACTGGGTTTGTGGATAACCACAATGGCGGCCTCTCGAACATCTTCTGGCAGCAGGGCAAGCTCCCGGCTTTCATTATAAAGGCCGAGCAGGTGGGGTGCTAGCAATGAGGCCATCGGCTTAAGTAATTCCACCGGGATGCCGTTAGGGCCAACCGCTTTCCCGGACTGGACGTGTAGTATGGCCTTGTGGACCTCCTCCGCGGTCAACTCAGCCTCCAGTGCCCTACCGTCCTGTTCGGACAGGCCCCTAACTTCGATAGTGGCCAGGAGATCAGCCGCCCAGGCCGCCTGGGAGGCCTCTGGTGCTGCATAGACTGATTTGTAGTATCGGGCAAATGTTTCCGCGATCTCTCGCGGATCTGTAATCTGGGTACCACTAGTCCCTTTGAGTGCACGCACCCAACGCGATGCCCGTTCCCTCCGTTCCAGCCAGGCCAAAAGCTTCCCAGTGCGCTCCCCTTGCTCATAGATTCTATGACGGCTGGCAACAGTCTCCTGCTCGCGTCCTCCAATAACAGCTGTTTGTATTCCTGCCGTTTTATGTTTAGTATGTGATGCGTATCCTCCCCTGGATCCCGGGAGTTCTCACCTTCGAGCCTTAGAATGTCTGCCTCCAACTCCCGCACTTTCCTACGGCGCTCATCTCTGAGGCCAGTCATTACCGACAGCGCTCTTCCCTTGATTACCGCTCCATATGCTCCCCACAATGTAACCGCTAATGTAACCGAACCAGTATTTTCTGCAAAATAGTATTCCGTATCTGCCCGTAGAGTCTCCCTAATCCTAGGGACCTTAAATACCCAAGGTGGTATCCGTATGGGGCCTGGCTGCAGCGGGTGCCGCAGCCCCAGGACCGCACCCACCGGGGAGTGGTCTGAGATGCCCCGCGCCAGGCACCTGGTGTCCGAGAAGTCCTGGGCGTGTTGCGCGTGTGTGAATAGGTAATCCAGTCTTGATTGACTCCCATGGACCCCCAGTTTGCAGTTTTTTAAAAGCGTGGGAAACTTCACAGGATGCGTGAGGTAAAGAGGGCAATTTTACGGTCCGAGGAGTGCTCTTTAACCAGAAACCGCCCCACTCAAACAATGACATCTCTGGCCCCGCAATTCAGCCCCCGCTGCGGGAGGCAGTATTATCGTATTATTCCGGAGCTCCGAGCCACCCAGGAGACGTATGAAGACGCAGGCAGACATAGAAGGCGCGGCCTAGGCTTACGGAATAGTTGAGGTCCCTTAAGTGATTTGAGGTCTATAGAGCTGCCGTTTTCTCACTGGTTCAAGTAATGCTGGGCTTTATTTCCCTCCGAAGTTAGAGCCAAACTTATCCAGATTCCTCATTATTACGGGGGATGCCAAAATTTGAACCCTTATCACGAGGAGGAGAATGACATGTCTGTCAGGGGCTCCTCCCGCGGCGGAGCTCTCGAATTAGGTGGCCATTCTTCTTCGTGGCCAGACCATGCCCCCCCTTTCCATATCTTTGAATGGTTTCTGAGCCCAAATGGAAATGTCTCCCGCCAATTGTGGGGTCCTCATCAGAACCCCAACCGTGACCATATGCCACAATTCTGTAGCCTGCCTAACAAGGACAGGAGAATACTCCGGAACTTCACAACCCATCAAAAATAGCAGCGTGTATTCAATGTCTCTGCCTTCTAAGAGTTGCTTCTAACAGTTATGGCCCTCCTTGAGCCTATGTGCCACATGCTGCAAGCACCGCTGCATAATCCAAGATCATTTCAGGAAGGCCTAGACCCACACAAGATTCAATATATCTAAGTTTCCGCAGCTGCGTTTCCAAGCTCATACTAAGGGACATAACAGGCTATCTCTAATCTTCCGAATGTCGCCATAAGAATTGGGCACATTGTTATCTGCAGTACAAATAAACAGGGCAGCAGAAAGACTATTTTTATTACCGATATCCAGCCCATAATCCAAAGGGAAGTTTTTCCCAAAATTCTACATAGCAGTCCAGTTCAGCAGCCACTCTGCCATATTAAGTGTGTATAGAGCTCTCTGGCATCACATTACCCATACTCCCAAGTATCTGAAACTCTTCCTTTCCCACTCATGTCCTATACTTGTCGCCAGTTCTTCAAATAAATCTAGAACCAATCTCAGTGGGTCTCTTAAATATCCCACCGCGTTACCTGCATGTAGGGAAACAACGTGTTTCTGAAAGAAACACGTTAGTTAGATTCCTCACCTTAGAATATCCCCAGGCGTCAGGCTGGATCCGGAAAGATTTTTGTAGCAATACCCCTTGCGCGTCGCTAGGCGTCGTCTTCGTCTTCGGCTCCGCGTCCGTCGTCGGCGTCGTGCGCCGGAATGACGTCGTCGGAGTACTTAGACGCTGCCCTCGCGTGCTGACGTCAGTTCTTCTTTTTTCCGCGCCAGTAAGCGCCGATCCGGGAAGAGCTTACCCCTAGTCATTTTTTGACTAACTTTTTTGACTTCTTTTGGTCTATCGACTCGACTCTGGTGCCGGTAGGATGCCTGGTTTCAAAGCCTGTGACGCCTGTCATCGCCTGATGTCGGTGACGGATCACCATCGCCGGTGCCTTTATTGCCTGGGGGCCGACCATGACGCGGAGTCGTGCCTCGATTGCCAGGCCTTGACGTCGAAAGCTAGGCGGGAGCGGTCCTGTAAGCTTCTCGAGCTTCGGCACTCGGCTCCGCGCCGCTCTCGGTCCCGGTCCAGGAGGAGGTCCAAGGACCGATCGCGGTGCCACAGCCATCGTCATCGCTCGTCGGGGTCTTCGGGTACGTCGAAGCAGTCCAAGAGGCGACATCGCTCTTCGGACTCCCCTCGCCGGTCGCGCGACTCGGCTGAGGGTCAGGGTGGTTCCACCCATGCGGCTCCGTCGTCCCCATACCCACCGGTCCCTGAGACTGACGCGACTCCGGCGGAGGTCAGTGCCTTCCTCTCGGCCATGAGGAGCCTGGCTCCGCCGTCGACACCTGTGGGTGCACCTTCGGGCCCCGCAGGTTCGACTGGGCGACCTCGTGTGCCGGCGGCTCCGGTGCCGTCGACGGCTCCGGCCCCGACGCCGCAGGTCCCCGGGGGATCCAGGCCTGGATCTCTGTCGGCACCAATCGACCTCACGATGCCTCCTCCGCCGGCGCCGGCACCGGTTCCACCCCCGACGTCGTTCCCCAGTTTAGCCCCGGTCCGGGCCCGACGCCGGCGTGGCGCCGCCCGACGCCGCTACCGGTGCCGATTGGTGAACGCTTCATCTTCTGCCCGGCTCCGATCATTCCTCCTGAATCGGATGACGAGGGCGACTGGGAGGGGTCTGAAGACCCTATGGCCGCTCAGGCCCAACTTTCTCAGGACTGGGCAGAGGAATTGGGGGATGCCAGCGGTCTGGATACCTCCCCGGACGCTGGTTTCATCTCTCCTCCGACTGTGGCTTCGGAGGAGGGTGCAGCCTTTTCAGTGGTGCTGCGCAAGGCGGCCGAAGCCCTAGGGCTAGAGTTGCCTGCTGTGGCCGTGAGAAGTAACGTCCTCACAGATGTCCTTCAACCGACAGCAAGCTCCACTGAGCCTCTGCTGCAGTTTAATGAGGCCCTCATAGACGTTCTGCAGGGCACTTGGTCCAAGCCCTCCACAGTCCCTCCTGTGGACCGGAACGTTGCCCGGCGCCACCGCCCTGCTCCGGGCGACCCCAGTTTCCTCTCCCAACACCCCACCCCCGAGAGTCTGGTTATCCAGGCCTCAACCTCCCAATCCTCCTTCCCGTCCGCTCCTCCGGATCGGGAATCCAAGAGGTTGGAACAGTTGGGCAAGAAACTGTTCACGTCCCTGAGTTTGGGGCAGCGGCCGTTATTCCCACTCTCTGTGGGATACGGTGGAGGACGTGCTGCCCTTGTGCCCGGTGGAGGCCCGGACATGACTCACTCAAGCACTTGCTGACGGTCAAGATGCAGCACGGCACGCCATACGGTGTGGACTTGACACCACAGACTTGCTGGGTCGGGCGATTTCGACCATGGTGGCGCTTCGGCGTCACGCCTGGCTGAGGTCCACATCATTTTCGGGGGATGTCCAGAGTTCCCTCATGGACATGCCCTTTGATGGCACTCGCCTTTTGGTGAGAAGGCGGACAGTGCGCTGGCTCGGTTCAAGGACTCCCGGGCCACGGCCAAGTCCTTGGGTCTTTCGGTCCCGCGACCGCAAATTTCCGCCTTTCGTGGCCAAGGAAGGGGCGCCTCCTCACGTCCGCCCAGCCACCGGCCGCAAAACCAACCTCCACGCGGTTGCGGACGTGGATTCCGCCGAGGCGGTACTGGAGGTCAACGTGCCGGTCAGTCCACATCCACCCCGACAGCATCCGCCTCAAAGCCCTCCTAGTCCGAGCTTTCAGGCCCATTCAACGCCAGTGGGGGGCAGAGTTCGCCATCACCTGCTCCACTGGCGCTCCATCAGGTCGGACAGCTGGGTGCTGTAAATCGTCCGAAGGGGCTACTCCCTCCCCTTCGAGACGACCCCTCCAGCCATGCCGCCGCAGAACCACCGTATGTCGGGGGATCATTTGCATCTTCTACGGGAGGAAGTTTTGGCCCTCTTGGCCAAAGAGGCCGTCGAGCGCGTTTCTGGTCCAGAAGTAGGTCGTGGTTGTTATTCCCACTACTTTCTGTTTCCCAAGAAGGGCAAAGGGGGCCTACGCCTGATCTTGGACCTCAGGAGCGTGAACTCCTTCCTCCGGAAGGACCGGTTCAAGATGCTCACTTTAGCTCAGGTTCTGGCTGCCCTAGACCCTGGAGACTGGATGGTAGCGTTGGACTTGCAGGACGCTTATTTCCACATCCCCGTCCTGCCGGCCCACCGGCGTTACCTGCGGTTCACGGTGGGTCAGGAGCACTTTCAGTTCACCGTGCTCCCCTTCGGCCTCACCAGTGCACCTCGGGTGTTCACAAAAGTGATGGTGGTGATCGCAGCTCATCTGCGCCGATCAGGGGTTCCAGTCTTCCCCTATCTCGACGACTGGCTGTTGAAGGCGGGCTCGCCCCAGCAGGTCGTCTCCCACCTCCAGACTATGGCCGACCTCCTGCATTCGCTGGGGTTCTCCATCAATGTGCCTAAGTCGCACCTGAGTCCCTCCCAGAAGCTCCTTTTCATAGGGGCAGTTCTCGATTCGGTGCAGTTCCGGGTCTATCCGCCGGAACAGCGAGTCCGGGACATTCAGGCCCTGATTTCCATCTTCGGCCTCTGTCCTGGGTTTCGGTCAGGTTGGGGCTGCGGCTTCTGGGGCTGATGGCCTCCTGCATCCTGTTGGTACCTCACGCCAGGTGGCGGATGCGGGCTCTGCAGTGGGACCTGAAGTTTCAGTAGGCCCAGCATCGAGGCAACATGCCTTGATCTCGGAGGGCACTGCGAACCAGCTGCAGTGGTGGCTCACGAATCGTGATTGGGTCAACAGCAGATCCCTCTCCCACCCCAACCGGAGCATGTCATAGTGATGGATGCGTCCCTCCTGGGATGGGGGGGCCATATGGGAGAGGCGGAGATCAGAGGACTCTGGTCTCCGGCGGAGACTCGGCTCCATATCAACCTCTTGGAGCTGAGGGCGATCCGACTTGCACTAAAAGCCTTCCTTCCCTCTGTACGGGGAAGTGTCGTGCAGGTGTTCACGGACAACACCACCGCCATGTGGTATTGCAACAAAGAGGGCGGGGTGGGGTCGTGAACCCTTTGTCAGGAGGCTCTGCACCTCTGGACATGGCTGGAACATCAGGGCATCACCCTGGTGGTTCAACATCTGGCGGGCTCTCTGAACGCCAGAGCAGACGAACTCAGCCGCCGGTGCATGATGGATCACAAATGGCGTCTGAACTCGGACGTGGCACAAGGTCTCTTTCTACAGTGGGGAGAGCCTTGGTTAGATCTAATCGCCACCGAAGAGAACGCGCAATGTCAGCAGTTCTGCGCGTTGGAATTTCCAAGGCGGCACTCGCTCGGAGACGCTTTTCGTCGCGAGTGGAGTTGCGGTCTGTGTATGAGAGTAGGGTCTGCTTTCTATGTTCACCCCCACTTTTTGCTTTTGCTTCACTGGTTTTCGACTTGGATGTGGCTGTGGGCCTGCTAATCAGACCCACAGCCCAGCTGTTCTCTCTCTAAATTCACTATGTACTTTAGGTACATAACCCAATTGGTAAGGATCACCTTTTTGGACCCTGTACAGTGTACCTTGGGTACCCAGGGCATAGGTGTACCCTAGACCTACCAGGGGCTGCAGCATGTATTATGCCACCCCTGGCTGGCCTTCCATTATGACACAACTGGCTGATCACTCAGCTGGGGCAAGGTTGTGTAATCACCCCTTGCTTAGGTGTAGTATTCCTATACCTACCTTATATATAGACACATGGGTAACCTATCAGTCACTCCTATGGCAGGCCTTAACAATCCTGAAGGCAGTGCTTGGTAACATGTGAGATGGTGCTCTAGCATGAGCTGAGCCTGTCTGCAGCTTTCGGAACCATGTCCTTATAGCTGTTCTATGATATCGCCTACCATATACTCTTAAAGTGCCTTATAATCCTTGCGGTTATGGTAACTATGGTTTGGCTTTATCAAAACATGTCGTGTAAGGTGTCTAACACTTTGGAATAATACACCATTTCTGGCGGTGAGGATAGTATTCCTCCCTTCTAGAGGGAGAAGACATGTTGAGGACCTACTACCCGGTTAAAGTTAACCAGAGCCCCAGCGTCACAAAATGGACGCTGCTGCCACAGACACGAGTCTGACCTCCTGCTGCTGGGAGTCCTTCCAGCGAGGGAGGCTTGGACAATGGGTTTCCTGCCTTGGGAGGTGCGAGCACCACCCTAGACAGGCCTTAGTGTATTGGGGCAGGGAGGGATGAATGAAACGAGACTATGCCTGGGGCACACAAGGTGTCCCATGCATAGTCCAGTTCAAACCGGTGCTGGGGCACTCCAGCCCCAGTCCTGGCGTGAAACTGGACAAAGGGAAGGGGGTGTAACCACCCCCCTCCCTGGTCCCACCCATAGGAGGGACCTAGCAGGTAACCCAGCCCCCCAGATTAGTATAAGAGTGGGAGCTGAGTCCCTAGGACTTTGGATTATCCTGATAACTGAATCTTGAACAGAAACTTTGGACCTTCGACATTCGACTACGGAAGAAGACTGAAGAATCTCCCTTGTGGCCAAGGAGTGACCACCCTGTGCAAACAGGCACCATCAAGCGACCTGCCGTTTGCTTTGCTCAACGTTCTACGAGGAACCGACTGCAGAGCCCGACCAGCGCCTTGACTTCCAGACTTCTCCGACCCTGATCCACATTCACAGCAAAGCTGAGATCCGTGGATGCGACGAGAGACGTGGGACTGGCTACCTGGGGAAAATTGGCGACTTGCTTCCAGCGCAGCTTCTGAGGCATCCTCGAAGTTGTGCTCTGGGGATTGAGAAGCCCCAACCCCGAGCACCATCTGCACCGAAGATCAGCCCTCCACACTCCAAAAGTTCTGCGTGGGGCCCTTCTGTATTTTCCTGCTCGACGCGTCTGTCCGGTTGCTTGCCCGTTGGCTAGTGACCTCTGCGACGACGAACCTTGAACTTTTCACCGCTGGTTTGGCTGCTCCAGACTGGCCCTTGCTTCCCTGTGAAAGAAAAGCACCTCAGACCTTCCTGGTCTGCAACAGAAGCGAATCCTTCATTCTGCGTGGGTTGCGCTTGCCAAGGCTTGTTGTGTCCCAACTCTACATCGACGCCGCCGACAGCAAGAGCCCTCGTGGGACAGCTCGACTCCTGGTTCTGGTCGTCCTCGACGACTCCTGGTACCCGTGGCTGCTGCGACAAGCTTTATCTCTTCATTTGCATCTTCACGACATCGCCTGGTTCCTCCCTGGTTCCTTCCCGGCTCCTGGCTGGTGACCTAGACTCTGTCCCCTCTGCTTGCAGGTATCCTCCTTCCTGATTCCATCCTTGGAATCCACCGGACACTCTTCACTGACTGCCTGTCAGCAACTTTCTTCAGGCATCCATAGGAGTCGACGACGAAACCCGACGCAAGTTCACACCTATGCACCCGCAGCCCGTGGGCTAGGTAACTTGAGTACTCCGGTGCTCACAAGGGTATTGACTATCCAAGTGTCTAGTTTCCAAGTCTCTAACTCCTAGCTCCTTCCGAAGTGTCCTAAAACTCTTAATGACTAAATACTACTATTTCTATCGACTTTAACGCATTACGCGTGAGTGTTTCCACTCTGCACCTGAATCCCGTGGGCCTCCCACTGCCTAGCAACTGATAGGATAGTGTAGCCCCAGCGATTCCCTAGGCCTAGGCCTAACCTGTGTTCGTGACAGTGTTTCTTATGCCACTTACTTAGTATATGGTTTGCGTGGCCCCTAGGGCCTAACTGTATTACTTACCTGTGTGACTTATGTATTCTTAAATAAGACTGTGTTGTACTTACCTCGAATCTCATAAAGAGTGCTGAGGGTATTTTGACTAGAATAAATACATTCTATTTTTATAATATATCTGTTGTGGTGTCCTTTCATTTAGTATTCAAGGGATTGCAAATGGTATATCAGCTGGCTTCACATGCCATACAGAGTTTAGCCTAAGACTGCTCTTGTCCATGCTACCACTAGGATAGCTGGTCTATAAGGTTGACTTTACAACCAATCACCATAAGGGTTGTTTGGACTGATACAAGGTGTACACTAGAACTAGTGACATCATATATCAGGCCAACTTCTCACAGTCTGTTGTACGCCTTTCCGCCTATACCACTTCTGCCCAGAGTGCTGAAGAAGATCAGGCGCGACCGGGCCCAAGTCATCTTGGTGGCTCCGGATTGGGCACGAAGGTACTGGTATCCCGAGCTACTCAGTATGTCCATCGATCCCCCGATACGACTGCCTCTTCAGGAGGACCTTCTGTCGCAGCAACAGGGGACGGTCCTCCACCCGAACCTGTCCAGCCTCCACCTCCATGCGTGGAGATTGAGCGGCGACAGTTGATGCCATTTGACTTGCCTCCTGAAGTCTGTGATGTCATTCTGGCAGCCAGGCGTCCCTCCACAAAGACGGTATACGCCTGCCGGTGGAACAAATTTGTGGCATGGTGCACAGCAAAGGCTGTGGATCCCCTTTCTGCCCCTCTTTCTGAGGTTCTCCTCTTTCTTCTTTCTTTGGCCCAGCAGGGCTCTGCTCTGGGCACCTTGAAGGGTTATCTTGCTGCAATCTCTGCTTTCTTACGGCTTCCTGATCAGCCTTCTCTTTTCAAGTCCCCTGTTTCACGTTTTCTCAAGGGCATTACTCATATGCTCCCTCCTGTTCCATTTGTCGTCTGAGCATACCCTGCCAACTTATGGCGAACAAAGCAGAAACCAAAGGAAATGATGGACGGAGTGTTGAGCATTGCAAGCACTCACCCCCAGTCAACTGATCTGGGTTTAATCCATCACCGTTCTTTAGCTCACTCTGCCACCCCAGTTCCTTTGGTTTTGCTTTGTTCGCCATAAGTTGGCAGGGTATGCTCAGACGTGAGTCCCTTGCTCACTTTGCCACTGGATTCAAGCAAGCCTGGCTGAAGACGGCTGAAATGCCAGAAACCGGTCCTAGGAAGCTTGTTTCCGGTCCAGGGAAGACATGGCTTGGCAGTTCGGGCTGGACTGTTCCCATGAGGCACAGGGTCAGACTGATTTGCATATGGCCATGTCTGAACTGGGGTGGCAGAGTGGGCTAAAGAACGGTGATGGATTAGACCCAGATCAGTTGACCGGGGGTGAGTGCTTGCAATGTTCAACACTCCGTCCATCATTTCCTTTGGTTTTGATTAATTCAATCATTCCACACAACACTTTTTTTTGTTTTTCTATCCATTGTTTTAATGCCTTGAAAAGGAAGCCCTTGTGCACACCCGTATATTTATTTTACGAAGTGTCATGGCCATGGCCTTTGTGGGCAAATAAAAGAACAGTGGTGCCTTGCTACAAATAGCAAATAGCTTTTCCCAGCCGTATATTTTTTGATACCTGAAACCAGCCCCAAACCCCGTTTGGCCCTAAAAAGGACTAGCTTGTTAGATATACTGCAGCCAGCATTATGTAGCAGGTGATGAGGCAAAGGGGGCAGTAGAGAAATGTAGGCAGCAACCGGACATAGCTGCTTCCATACTAGCCCAAGTAAACACTCTTGCATTTTATACTCTGGCACTGTACATGCGTTGCACTAATTACACATTTTTCAACAGCTTAAGGAGAGGGTTTGCCACATTAATTCACCTAGTTCTTATGGTATGATAAGAGCTATATCTAGGAACCAATCACTAGAGACACCATAAACATAAATAATCACACGTTAATAGGTCGTGTTGCCCAAGCAATCATTTTCTGGTAATATCAGAGTTCAAATGAAGCTACTTTAACTGCTTCACGTCATCCCCTGATTATACCTAGGCTAAATGTATTCTTTACAAAAAAATAGAAATGGCAGGATCTAGCTTTCATTAATTCGTGTGCTGGTGAAGACCATACTCTTTAGCGGTAAAAATCTGTTACATGACCTATTTGCCTGTGTTTGCTTTGGCCGTTTCTCTGTCGACTGGAAAATGCGTAATGTGCAAGCATTCTCCGCTATTGTGATTAGCTGCTTAGCACAAAGTCACAGTTCTTTTTACCTGGCATTCAGTTTTGATGAGACAACGATCAGATTGACTGAAACAGCTGGTCGTTTTTGGCCTTAAACATGTGCTCTGCTAAAATGGCGTGTCCTTGTTATCCCAGTGTTGAGCCTTTTACTGTGGGGCTAGCCTGCATGTCTCCCAATGCCCCAGCCTGACACTGGAAGCTAGCTAGTTCTAAGGTAACAGTACACGTGTCTTAGTACCTCTTGCATCTTGGTCAGTCAGTCAGGGAAGGAGGAGTCCTTTTTTTAAACCTTTTATTGTTATCAAAACAATTGTTGTAGAACACAGCTTGTCGCCTACAACCCAGATCGGGCCGACTGCGCATCCATGCTAAATGGAACGAAAGCATTGCATGCATAAAAACACAGCAAGTCGCCTACAAACTCATCGGGCGGCCGCGTTCATTTTTAGGTCTCGCCTACACAGCGCGCATGCGCTGCATAGGAAAGAGACCTTAAGCAATCTGCACAGCTTTCCCGGCAAAAACGTGCACGCGTTGCATTGCTTCCAATGGCAACGTGTGCACGTCTGGTGATTAACTTGCGGGAGCGAGCAGCTGGCGCCATATGTTATCAATTATCGCGCCTTGCTGCTCGCTACCGCACGGGAATCGATCAGGCCCCCTCCTCTCTCCCCCTGCTGCCGCGCGAGGCGCGCACACGCTTGTTATATTTAGCAATGGGCGTTTTCTCATTTTATTTAATTTTCGGGCACTACCCACTCAGAGATATATCTCAAATGTGCCGCCCAATAATATTGCAGCAGGTTTGGGCACGCTAAGCCCCCCCTGTTTTGTGGCCGCATCAGTAGCGAGAGAGCTATGCTGGGTTATTTCCGATTCCATATAAAGGCACGCAGGTCCCTCTGGAGGCGTGGAATATTCTTTTGCAGGGTCAATGTGTGCAATGTCTGGAATATATACAGAACAAGCAGAATGTTCATTTTAATGGCGTTGACACGTCCTAGCCAGGATATGTAAAGAGGCTTCCATGTCTGCAGGTCGAGCGATGAAGAGAGGACCATTTGACCCCAGACCATGAGGTAAGGGTGGAGGTGATAAGGAGGCCTAAGTACCTGATGAAGTCTGACGACCACTGAAAAAGCATTGATCTCTGTAATGTTTATACCTCTGGGGTCGTTATGTTAGGGACGAACAACTTAGTCATGTTGATCTTGAAGCCAGAAACAGTCTCACGGGTCTGCAATTTTTCTACAACACTATGGAGCGAGGTGCCGGCCTGGGTTAGAGTAAGGAGGAGGTCATCTGCAAACAAGTTGATCTTTTGGATCTGGCTACCAGAGGGCATGCCTTTAATCCCATCTGAGTCCTGCATTCAGATAGCGAAGGGTTCTACTGCTAGCGCAAAGAGCAGGGGTGACAGTGGGCATCCCTGTTGTGTGCCTCAGTGCAGAGATATCAAACATGTGTCCCTCTTGTTCACTCAAATGTAGGCGGTCAGGCTGTGTGACGCCATGACTTTGGAGTGGAAGGCCTGCTCAAGGCCTATTTTGTGTAATACTGCTTGGAGATATGTCCAGTCTACCCTGTCAAATGCCTTCTCAGCGTCAAGCAAGAGAAGACAGGCGGGGATATCAAATCTGCATGTTTTGTCTACTAAATGGGCTATACGCCAGACATTATCGGCTCCTAGTTGTTGGTGTATAAAACTCACCTGGTTGGGATTAATACGGCCAGTGAGATATGAGTCAAGGTGGGTAGCTAGTATTTTAGTAAAAAGCGTGGCATCCGTATTGAGAAGGGCTATTGGGCAGTACGAGGAGCATTGTGCCGGATCTTTTCCCACTTTAGGTATTAGAGAGATCTCTGCCATTGCCATTGTGGGGGTAAGACCCGTTTCTCGTGAGGAAGAGTTGAACAGGCGTAGGAGATGGGACTTGATTCTGGGGAAGGAATAGGCGGTAAAAGAGCAATGGAAGCACGTCTGGTCCGGGAACTTTGCCTGAGGGCAGGTCCCAAACTGCATTGCGCAGCTCTTCTGCCGTGATGGGGTTATCTAGGGGGGTAGCATGGTGTGGGGGTAAATGCTCCCAATCACATTCAGAGGGGAATGAGTGAAACCTTGTGGGGGAAGGGTCTTCACGAGAGTAAAGTTGCTGATAGTAGTTCCGGAAAGCCTATAGTTTTTACCTCTCTGCAGTCGCCCAGCCTGTGTTCCCTACTTGTATTGTGGCAATGTGTGACCTAGCATGCAGGTGCCGCAGCTTACGGGCCAGGCGCTTGCCTACTTTATCGCCACCCTCATAGCATCTCTGGCGTAGGGACAGAATGGTACGCTCTGCTTTGCCTGTGCAGTGGGCGTGCAATTGATCACGCAGCAAGGCTAGTTGCCTTTTGGTTCTTTGCCTGGTCCAGAAGCTCCAGGTGCTTAATCTCAGCTGTGAGTTTAGATTCCACGAGTTTGGCCTCCCAACGCTGTGCTATAACGATTGTCATTATTATGCCCTTAATGGTAGCTTTAAACCCATCCCAAAGTGTATGCAAGGGGATCTCAGGTAGCGCATTGAAGCGAAAAAAGTCAATGATTCCCTTACGTATCTCTTCTATGTCCACTGGGTCACGGAGAGGGTGTGGTGGTAAGCGCTAGCGCGGGGTGTGCTCAGGCCGGGACGCTCCAGTATCCCAGGTGAGTTCTAGGTGGGCGTGTTCAGAGATAGAGATGTCTGAGAGATCCGCTGTGTGTAGGCGAAATAGGATGGAAGGGCTGACAAAGGCATCATATATGCGAGAATAGGAAGTGTGCATATGTGAGTTAAAGGAGTATTCCCTCACGTCAGGGTGTTTATAACGCCTTGCATCTATCAGCCCGCAGCCCTCAATGTCCCTCTTAGATTTGCAGACATTTCCTCGGTATTCTGGAATGTCCCATTACTTCTATCTAGGGAGGGGTCCTAGACCAAGTAAAAGTCCCCGCAGACTATAATATCGTCCTCTACCCTATCCAGTTGTTCCTGTAGTATGCGTATAATATACACATCTTGGGAAGTGATCGGGCGTAGAGGTTGAGCAGTGTCAGTTTTCGTTGCCCCCGGATCAGTTGAAGAGACAGGTAATGACCCTCCCTATCCCGGGTCTCTTTGACTACAGAGGTAAAGAAGCTAGCTTTGTAGAGGATACCTACTCCTAATGTTTTAGAAGTTGTGTATGCCCAGTGCTGCACAGGATATTTCGGGTGTGTCATGTGATGAAGGTCAGCCTTTACCAGATGGGTCTCCTTAAGCATTAGGAAATCTGGGTCGTGTTACAATACATAATACATACATGTTTGGGTAGTTTAAGCCCCGCAAGTTTAGGGAGAGCAGCTTGAGATCACTTGTGGTAAGTGGGTGGTCGACGATGGCGCTGGGGGGGTTGTTAGGAATGGCTTACAGCGGGCTGGGGGTAGGCATGCTGGCCAGGGTGGAAAAGGCAATCCCAGCTTCCTACGCCCCCTGTTTTTGTTCTTGTTAATCCTTGCATGTTTGCCCAGGTCGATTGCAGCCCTGTGTTCGGCCATTCTTGGGACTGGGCATTATCTGACAAATCATTCCTCTCCCAACCACTTATAGTAGTAAGCATCCCCTCGCCTTTGCCTTACTTTGCATAGTGTGCGACCTGCAAGAAAAAATAAAATACAAAAAGTAACAGTAGAGGACCAACAGGGTCCAACTAGGATTTCTTTGGTGTGCGGAGATCGGCACTGAGGCGCTCCAATCCTACTGGAGGAGTCACTCTCTAGAAGAGAAAGTCTTTGAGGGACGGCTATCAGCAATGCAGGAGGGACAACAGAACCCGATCACCAAGGTCCCTTGCCACCCCCAAGGCCCATCTTCTTAAGTGATAGTTCGATAAGAGGGGCACATGGTAGTAAGTTCTATGCATTGTTCTCGTGTCCACATTTAGATCGCTGCACGATCAGATAGAGCCAGCAGCCAAGTGGTCAGGGGAGGATCCCTTGCTGAGGGTGCGTAGATGTTTAATGATGTCTTTCATTGCGTCTTTGGAGGATAATACTGCGTGCTGTGTGTTTGATCGATGCTGGGGGACCGTAGCCCATTTGTGTTTAAGATCACGTCCTGAGGAGCCTGGGTGGGGTGGTTCATCCCTTTTCTGATTATCGTCCGTTAACCCAAGTAATGCATTGGCTTCTGCCAGCGAGTGTAATGAGGGCGCCTTCCTTCCCATTGGAATAGAAGTGCAAAAGAGTGGCCCCACTGATAGCGGATACCTGAGGCGCGCAGCTTGTCAATGATAGGTTTGAAGTCGCTGTGTTTTCGGAGAGTGACAGGGAAGAGATCCTGGTAAAGTGGGATCTGGTGGCCTTGAAATTTAAGCTGTCTTGCCCCTAGCTGCTTGCATGATCGCTTCCTTTTCCGTAAAAAAAGTGCACCCCGGTTAAGATATATCAGCTGCTGTTTGCTCTTCCTGCCCTCATGGCATTTCGATGGGCCCGATCCAGGGCAGGTCGGGATGCGTCCTCGTCGCCTCGGACCGCCTGGAGTAGCTGTGCTGTAAAGGTCATGATATCCGTGCCTTCTGTGCCCGGAGGCACCACACATATACAGATGTTGCGGCGGCTCCTATTTTCCATTTCCTCCGGCTTGGTTTGCAGCTCGATATGTTGATCCTCCAGGGCGTTTATTTGTCTCCACAACATATTCTGATCTGGCATCAACCGTCTGCTCCAGGTCAATCACTCTGTCTCTGATTTCATACACCTCTCTCAGTAGGTCGCGAAGGCCCAATTTAAACTCTTTAAGCGAGATGTCAGTTTGTATCTCTTGTAAAAAGCGGTCCATATACCAATGAATGATCGGTACTGAGGACTCACCCCCCCCCATTGTTGCAAGTGACTGAGTTGGGGGGTGAGTTGCTGCTTCTGGCTGTGGGGTCTTGCTCCAGACAGACCTCACCGGATTGTCTTTGGCTGCTTTAGAGCGTGGTAAAGCCACCAAGGCCGCCGAGGAGTGCGATCCCTGGATGCAGCTCCCAGTTGTGCAGGCCAGCGCCAGCGGGGGACAACCATGCAACGCAGTCCTCTAACAGACCTCCGCCACTGGTCCCGGTGCGCGTTGTCTCCATCTGCACAGTGTGTTTGGGGCCACCTTCAGGAAGCCAGTCACTGGGAGTACCCACATCTCTGACATTCCGCTTAAGGGTTCGAGAGCGTGGGGGTGATGCGTTCCCTTGGATGTTGCCGCTGGTTGCCACCAGATTCCGCTAGTTCTGAGGGAGTGGTAGGGATGCAGCGGGTGCTCCCAGCAGGGCCCAAAGGTCCGGGACGCGTCGTTCGCACAGGGGCCAGAAGCTGTCAGTGAAGAGGCCTTGAAAGCAGTTGGAGTTTGCTTCTCAAGTTCTCTCCTGGCAGGGGTCTTGTCTACTTACTCTCTCTACGCGGTGCACCTTTTTGGGGAGGGCCCGCTTAGCTCTGTGCTTCAGCCCTAGCTTTGCTGGCCTGTCCCCTGGCTCTGCGGGCACTTTGGACCGAGTCAGCGTTTGCAGTTGTGTCCACTGCTCTCGGTGTTTCGCCACACTCTACTTTGCAGGCCCCAATGAGCCGCCTACAGGTCTCACCACCAGGAGACCTCCACTGTGGCCTCTGGGCTCTTGCTTCCCTCTGCGCGTGATCGCACTCCCTGTGCCATAGCGGATTGGACCCAAGTATCGGCGTGCCCCCGTCAGTGCCCCTGCCATGTGTCGGGGCTAAGTATGAATGTCCGTGGGTTCGGCTGGCCTGCGCTGGATCCTGGTCTAAGGCCTCTGCCTGCCCCAGCTGCTGTCCCACGCTTACCGGCTATGTAGTCCACTCTAGAAGGTGGCAGGGGAAACTCCGCGCTCACGACCCCGATGCCACCCAGCAGGACCGCAGGCCAGGCCTCTGCGTCAGTGCAGTCCTGCGCTGCCTCCTCTGGTCCCTGCGGTGCCGATGAGAGCAAGCTGTTCTCACTCTCACAGGGAAGTCTCCATTTAGACTGACCCCGCAGTGATGGCAGCGCGGCAGCTCCAGTGGGGAAGGAGTCGGGTGTCCACCGTTGTCTTAATCAGCAGCCCCCAGGCCCTTGAAGTTCACAGTCGCCCCTAGCTATGATGGCCAGTGCTCATGGGGCGGAAGTGCAGTCCTGATATGTGCGGTGGGCTCGCTGGCTCCCCCAATGTTGGGTGGCTTTGGGAAAATCGCAGTAGCAGCAGGGGCCGCCCCCGCTACAGAGTCGGAGGCCCCCGGGGATTAGCACAGATGCATTAAATTACACATATATGCATCATGGAAGATGGACATTTTTGGGTGAAAACCTCGTATCATAATATGCTCCATGTGGGTCCTGAACCCCAGAATTGCAATATGCTCCCTCCACCTATACCAGTTGCAATATAAGGGTGTTTCATTATTTATAAGGCAGGCCTATTGGCTTTGTCAATGGGTCACCCCATCACTATATGTAAAGGAGGCCTACTGGCTTTGTCACACAATCACCTGATTAATAGATAAGGCAGGCCTACAAGATTTGTCAGTTTGCGACATTAATATGAAAAACCACATCTTATAATGAAAAAACATTCTTTGAGTGTTAACCATAGCATTGTCCATCATAATACTGTTGATAAAGTAGTATACTTCAAATCAACCTCAACATATGAGTCAGAGTCCTTCTTTTACATTCTTTGGACCACATTATGCTACCATAATACTGGTTACTAGAGGTTCCTGTACTCTAGAGGCAAGGGGCAAAAGCTCCAGTAGTGCATGAAAATGGGGTTACCTTCTCTGGGGGTCATAATTACTCTGACCCCAGACACCTGTGACATTATATAAAACTCTTTTGGGGGACCAATGGCATTTCTGGGGCCCTCATAACTTGTGCTCCTTTCTTTTTGTTTACTCCATACGGACAGCCTGTGGTCTCATGTGCATGTCGGTTTGTTTTCCTTTTGGTTTTTTTTAATCTTGGGTGCCTGTGCCCACCAGGCACCCAGGTAGAGGTTACCCCAGGCAAACATTGTCTAATGCTGGTGCAGGAGCTGGCAAGCTCACTTTCCCATCCATGTCTTCACCGATGGGTGGCTTCTGCCCTGTCCTAGGGTTTGGGTCCCAGGCCCTGTTCAATAGAGCGCCTGCCCTCCTACAGTTATTGGTACCCTGGGAATCAGGTCCCGGCCCCTTCCAATGTTGCGCTGGCTCCTAGGGAGGTGAGGGCCCCTGGGGGCAATCCTGAAGTGGGAGAGGGGGTCCCACGCAGGCCTGCTGTCCCCGGTAAGTGTATTTCGCCCAGGTGATATTAATAAGTGATTGTGGCAGAGCACCATGCACTCAGTTTCCTGTCTTTCCTTTTAAAAACAACCAAATCTTGTAAATGGCATTACTTTGGTCCTATTGGGCCGATTTTCTCTATTTAAGGCTCGTCTTGATCCTGGTGCCCAGAGCTAATCTACAGGGTTGTACTCTGTGGGAGGCATGATTTACTGGCTTCCTGCCCCAGCATTCTCCTCTTTCTGGTTCCTAGTGTTCCTCCCTGGCTGGTGGGGACATCCTGCACAGCCCATCCACTACCAGCCAGGTGAAGACCTTCCTGCCCACACTCCCTAGGTCAGAGCCTCCTGGGTGTTTTGATGGCTATTGGAGTCAAAGTATACCCCAACGGGTCCTCAGGGGGAATAAGAGTCAGTGCTACTGGCCTTGAGAGTCCCACCCCAGTCCTGGGTCCTGCTGGAGCTAAATACCTTAGTCTATTTTGACAGGGAATCAGGTGGCTCTCTTTTCAGCTGATCATCTTTTCACTGTCGGCACCTACCAGGTCCCAGGGTCTTCTTCATGTCTTTTCCTGGTGCACGTTTTTTTTAAAAGTATGGGTGGAAAGTACTACGTGCCAGGCACCCGAGGTCAATTCTAGGGTACCACATCATCCCTCTGCCCCTGTCCCAACCCTCCTGCACAGCATTTTGGGACATTCCAATATTGCACCGTCAAGTTTTCTCTGAAAGGGTTCCTATGGGGGCCTCCGCTCTGTCCCTAGCGAACATCACTGCCAGATCCCTTCACACTAAACCTTCAAAGACGAGCCCTCCGGTGTTGGCCGCATATCGGGGCTTCCTCCTTTGTCACTGCCTGGGCTGACCCAGCCCAGGAGCAGTGTGACTGTGTAATTACCAGATTCAAATTTTCCTCATCACTCTTTCCTTTCCAGGAACTGAGCCAATCACTGATAATTGCTAATAATTGCTCCTTGTATTTGGGGAGGCCTTTGTTCTCTCTGCTGGAATAACATGTTCATTTAAGTTTGTTGGGATCCTCCAAAACAAACTTGGCATATATGTTTTACCTCAGTTTGACATCTCGCTGAACTGTGTAGACCTAAGTGGAGCGAAACTGCACTTAAGGGCAGATTTTGCTACTACAGATTTTCCAGTAAACCTTACTGATCTATCCATGACTGATCACTATTATTATAAGGCCTACTATAGGTCAACACATAATCTTCCAGAGGTCCTTCTGCTCTAGGCTACCTGTGTGAAACTAATGGGCTGCGCACAACAGTAGTCTCATACGTGCAGCACACACACACAGTCTTCACATGTAACCAGCCCATTACCCCTTACCCTAGCTGCGTTGCAGTGGCCTTATGTTAAGAGGTGGACACTGGTTGTAAACATGCTCAGACAAATTACTGTGAAGTTATTATCAGTGAGACTCGGATAATGAGACTCATGCGCAGTAGAGCTTCACTAACAGGACTGTCATAAGCAAAAATCCAGGGAAACTAAATGATAGAATACATGGCTGCAGAAGTGTTTTAGAATCCCTTTAAAGTGGACTTGCCTCACTCATTAATGGTGATGGATTGGAAGAAAAGTGAGAGCTCCTTAGCCACAGGGCTTTCCTCAACAGTAGTGTATGTTTACATGCAAGGTGATGCTGAGAGGATATTGCTGTCTAGGGTCTTACTTCGAGTGGGAAAGTAAGACTGGTATTGTAAACACTGGTATTGTGGAAACTTTAAAAGGCTTGGATTAGGGTCACCTGCTAGTGGCATGTCTGCTCTCATTTTAAAAGCTATCTAATCTCATCTAGTCGATTTGTATAGCGCATGGCTACCTGGAGGCTTTCCAGTGTTGATTCAAATCTTCAGGCCAAAAAGGTCAGCCTGGTTAGGAGCTGAGGGAGGAAAGTCTAGAAAATGGTCATGCCTTAAGCGCTTTCCTGAAGACAAGTTCGGAATCTAGTTGCCACAGTTTGAGTGGCAGGAAATTACAGAGTCTAGGTGCCAGATGTTTAAAGGAGCGCCCAACCCTCTGCACCTACGAATTGTGGGTGTGGTTGCGAGAAAGAAAGCTGCGGATCTTAAAGGTCTGCCAGGTTATTTGGTTCGAAAATGGCATGAAGAATTTGAGGCCCTTACCTGTGAAGGGCCCTGAAAGAAATTGACAGATTTAAATGGGACTCGTTGCTCCATAGTTGCCCAATGAAGGTCCACCAAGGTCCTCCTAGTGGACAGGTGCGTGGGATTTTGAGGCAGAAAGGGGCAACTGCATTTTGAATAGTTTGTAGCCTTTTCTTGACATAGCATGGGGACCTTAAATATAGGGAATTCCCGTAATCCAGCTGAGAGATAAACAGGACTTGGATAATGAGTCTCTGTACCCGGGGGGAGGGGGTGGGCTGAAGATCTAATACTTTCCTTAGAAGTATAAGGATACTAAAATATTTTGCAGCTCATGAGTTTGCCTGTACTTCCATTTTAAGCCTGCTGCGTAACCAGATACCCAGACATTTTATTTTGTTTTAAGCACCAGGAATCCTGGCATTCCGGCCAGGGTAGTATCTCCCTCTTGGCTTTATTGTTTCCTAACAACATACGCTCTGTCTTGTCCCTGTTCAGTTTGAGGGAGCACTTGGCCATCCAGTTGGCCACCTCTTTAAGGCAGGGGACAAGTTGATCGCAGTTAGAGCCTTGATCTGGAGTGATAGATACAACTAAATGTGTATCGTCAGTATACAAAACTATAGTCCGGCCAAAAGACTGAACTTGCTTTGCTAAAGGGCGCAAGTAAAGATTAAAAAGAGTGAGATTTAATGTGGAGCTCTGAGGTACTTCACATTTCAGGGATAAGCTATCAGAGAAAAATGCTTTGTCCCACACCTGAAAGATTCTGCCTAGAGGAAGGACTTGAGCCAGTTCAGCGCACTGGCACCTATCCCTACCTCCATGAGCCTTGTGACAAGTGTTGTGTTGTCCACTGTATTGAAGGCCGTCTGAGGTCCAGGAGAATAATCGCTGCTGAGCCGTCCTGATCAAGAAGTTGTCTGAGGTCTTCAGTTACGGCTAGCAGTCTAAATCCCTTTTGGCTGCAGTGGAGAAGATAGTTTGATTCTAAAAACCTGGAGAAACGTCAGTCATCACCTCTCCATAAGTTTGGATATTCCTGGCAATGAGGAAATGGGCCTGTAGTTTCCCAGACATGAGGGGTCAAGCTTTGTTTTTTCCAGCAGGGGTTTTACCACTGCGTGTTCCATTGTTGGGGAACTATGCCAGAGGAAAATGACCGGTTCAGTAGTTCTAATAGGACTTGAAAAATTATCTCTGGGCCTTGAGTTAGGATACAGAGGGAGGCTGGTTCAAGTGGAGATCCTGGCTGAGTAAGATCAAAATCTGAGAGTGATCGGGGAAAGGCCCATAGTTTTGACAAATTAGTGGGGAAGAATCTGCATGGGGCACAAATTCCTTTAGTTGCTTGAAAATGACGAATACATGTCTAAGATTTTTTGGGAGACGAAAGAGGCTAGCTCACTGCAAAAGGCAAATCAGGGTTCAAGGTTTGTGCGGTCAGATCTCACCTCCACTAATGATTTAAGAATTAACAATATTTCCCTAGGTGAGTTTATTCATTCACCGTTTTAGTGGAATGATATGTTGCTTGAGCAGTTCTAATCTTGCAGTGGTAGAGCCTTATTGAATCCTGGTATTCTAGCCTACTTGTTTCGTCGTAGTGCCTCTTCCATTTCCTTTCTAATTTCTTACAATGTTTCTTCAGTAGTAACAGGTTGGGGGAGAACCATGGTGACTGTTTCGATTTCAGTGGGCCCAAGTAAGTCTTTACTGGAAGGATTGTGTCTAGCGATTATTAATCCAGTTAAGACGCCTGTAATTAGCCCAAAAGATGAGATCCCCCATGTCCGACTTAGTTTTGCTAACAATGTCACTCCAAAAATCTTTATCTAATTTAAACGAACAGCAATTTTTTATCTTAGGCCGAGGAGGGGCATAGGGCGAGGAAGGGAGTGAAAGATGATGGGGATCAAGCAATGACCAGACGACAGCTTATGAACCTGAAGCCCAGGCGAATTACTGAAAACCAAATCAATGGCATGCCATTTCTCATGGGTGAGACCCTTCACCTTTTGTTCAAGTTGTAGACAAGTATGGTCTTGGAGGAGATGATTAGCAGCCCTGGCTATGCTATTCTTAGCATGAATGTTGAAATCTCCTAGTAGAGTGAAGTTGATCTTGTTTAAGGCCAAGTCAGCAACTGCCTCTGAAGGTGTGTTGAGAAAGTGAGCAGTGGGACCAGGAGGCTCTAAGGTAGAACTCCAGAGAAGGTAAAAGTAGGGTTAAGTGAGATGACAAAAGAGAGACTTTCCCAGTCAAGAAGGGTGGAGGGGGTGAAATCTGTCTTTGGGAATGATGGCGATACCGCCGCCTTTTTGTTTACTCTATCTTGCCGAATAATGTGATATACTGAAGGAAGGCCCTGGACCACATCTGGTTCAAAGCCTTCGTATAGCCAGGTTTCTGTCAGAAACAAGATATGAGGGCTATTGTCCTGTATTAGGGAACAAATGTCCTTTTTGTGGCAGGCCAGTGACCTACAGCTCATAAGAAATAGGCGTAAGCCTTTCCCTCTTTATTTCTCTCAGACTGAGGAAGGGTAGGTTGAAAATGGAAGGAGCAGGTTGTACAATAAAAGCTGGGAACTGTGGAGTCAAGAGCAGGTGTGCAGCTGTGCTCTACATTAACCTGCCTATTCTGCAACTGTTTGGCTGAATAAGTGATAATATTTTGTGTTGGGGGCATGTGGGCGCAGACGGGCTTGCCTTTGGCGCGCCAGCGGTGTGGGTCTGCTAACAGGAATACAATTTGTTTGTAATTTACCTTAGAATGTATGTATACCAACGTTTCTTTAACTTTTTACATGGTGTTTCAGAACTAAGTAGAAACAGAAATGTTCCCTTGTTAATTGACAGCTGTTCTTTTCTTTTTAAGCATCGTGGCCGATGACTCCAACTCACCATTGTCTCCTTACAGCTGGCAGGTAAGTCAAGCAAAATATGTCTGATTTTGATGGTGCATTCAATGTCGTATGTAAAGCAAAAATAGGTTATACTATTAAATTCACATTGGCATACCATCACTGCTGCACCAAACATCTCCCAGCGGTATTGTGGCCCCTACGTTGTAGGCCATGACACTGAAGCAAAACGACATTTATCAGATTACTTCATATTGGCCTCATCAGTACAAAAGATAACGTAGGTTTCATGCAACCTGATGTGCCTAGCCTAGCCTGTCTGACCCTATCATTTTACATCTTAAACAGCAGTTTTCTGAACACTGAACCACTGAATAGCCTCAAGTCTTCCTGCTCAAGAATTGGTTGCTTAATTTTTAGCTGAAGCAAGCCTGCTGTTCGAGTTTAAGATAGATAGTGCAGCATACCTGCTTTCACTAGGTAAACAGCAACTCTGCTTTTCCTGATCACTGCTTTGCCTGGGAATGAAAACAAGCATTTGCAATTCATGCAAATTTGAGCTATTGGCATTGTGAATGACAATGCCTTTTATTTATGATTTGAAACCTAAATAAAAGGCATCGTCATTTACACAGGGGTGTGAAATTTAACAAAATATGGTCTTGTCCATGGGGCAGGTTGCTTCATAAATCTACTTGTCCTGTAACAAAAACAACTTTTCCATTTTGTGCCATGTAATACGGCGACAAATTACGGCAGCAATCTCATTATAAAAGAGTTCTGATATAGCCTCTCTAATAAGACCAGGACTCGTACCATAGTAGGGTTGAATGCTAGCAATTCCCTTATGTTGCTACGTTTCTGCAGGTCTACATACTGGGGCTGAAGGTAGTGGTAAGCAATAGTTCAAGGGTTAGATTGCACTTTTGAGTTTGTGCAAACTTACTAACTTGCGTGTTTTAAGGCTTTGCATCAACTCTTTTCTAATCTTTTTCTGTACTGAAAAAGGTTGGAAATTTACTCCAGACAGTGGCAGACGTAAAACTTCTTCCAGGGTTGGGGAAAAAAGTGGTTGGAGGAAAAGTGAACTTGAAACATTCATTCAGATTTTCACATGGGCAAATCTACACATGCGCATTTGCTCATGCTCAAATGCAGTTCACAAATATTTTCTAGGAGTACTATTTCTAGGCCTACTTCTGTAAATTCTTGTGAATTCACGGAAACTGTAACTATATGCACTTAATGCAAGGATATATACCATGGATGCACTTTTAAGATTTTTTTAAATAATTGGGCCTCTAATTAGGCCTTTTGTGTTTAATAAAAATCTGTCTCTCTCTTTTTCTCTCGGTCTATCACCTGGCTTCACTGGAAGTGACAGTAATCTGCTCTTTTACAAGGAGTATATTGGCACACAAAGTAGTTTTGTTCAGTGCCCGTAACTGCTTTGGCAATGTGTGGTTTTTGAGACCAAAAACAATTTTTGCTTTTGCCAATACTTGTTAGAATGGTGAGGGCCCAGCGGCTCCCTCACCGATAAGGTTTTACAAAAACCATGCCTAAACAAGTCACACATTGACACAACCAAAAGGCTGACCACCAATTTCAGACATACTGGCTTTGCCAATGCTTGTTTATTTTTGTTTCCCATAGTCCTATTTAAACTGGTTACACTGATTTTCCATTATGAATATTTTTGGTAAATACAAGCATATATCAACCTGTTACTAAATGATGCTGCAAAGATATGGTACCTAAAATCTTACAGTAGTTTAGCAAAATGTTTTTTTCCTACTTGCATTTTTTGTGACCATTTTATTTTGAAAGCAAAGAATCATCACTCTTGCTTTCAAGCTTTGGCAAATATTTGCATATCAGAGAGCATTCTGGGGGCATTATACATAGCTTCATATTACTAAACTTTGAAAACATGTCTACACATTTATACTGGAACCACCGTCAGTAGTGCAGGCCGAGCTTACAACATTTACTTTTAGTGCTCACCCTAACAATAAAGGCTTTGCATTAATGAACCATAAATACTAGCTTGAACAGCACTTAACACATGGACTAAAATATTACCTTAACTGCCGACATTGCCCTTTCCTGATCCATAATGTGGTACTGTAAACTGGCAGCCAAAGGGTTTGTGATATAGGGGGTTGGGCCTACTTGTCCCAAGGACAAAATACACATGAAAACTTGTTGCCCTTGACCCCAAACAATATGTCCCGGGCGTCGGGCTACAGGATTTCCACATCCCTGTTTACAATACTAACCGCTTAAACTCTCGCAAATGCGAGACCTATTGCATTGCAATCAAGGGCCATCTCTACCGCTTGTTAGATTGTAAATATCAGAGGAAGTGACAGGCCTGCGACATTTTCAAAGTAGTGATTAATAGTGCAGTGAAGAAGATGTGTAAGTGTTGTAAATTACACAGACACAAAGTTTGAAGTGAGAGTTACATATGATCCAAGTAATAAACACTAACAAAGCGCTCCAACACCTTTCGCTCTGTGATTACACTGTCGCGGCTCAGGAGGAAGAGCGGAAGGGGTGGGGGGTCGGGTTGTTTCCTGCCCTCTCTGTTTTTTGAGTGTGCAGTGTGGCATTGCGTAATGTCATTGCTATCTTTGGCTTAATAAAAAACACTCCAGCTGTAGTAGGGCCCTGGCTTCTCCTCCTGGTGCAGGGCAGGCTGTGCTTTATGGCAGGGAGGGAGGGAGGGATGGTCTCGGCTGCAGCTCCGGCCCTGTACAGTGCCCTTGCTATTACTAGTGAGTGAGAGGCGCTGAGGTATTGGTATTGGTGGTGTTGGTATTGGTATTGGTATTGGTATTGGTATTGGTATTGGTGGTGGTTGTATTGGTGGTTGTATTGGTGGTGGCATTGGTGGTGGTATTGTTACTGGTGGTGGTGGTATGGTGGTAGTGGTGGGATTTGTGATATTGGTGGTGGTGGTATTGGTTGTATTTGTAATGGTATTGGTGGTGGTGGTTTTGGTGGTGGTGGGATTGGTATTGGCAGGATTGGTGGTGGTGGTATTGGTGGTTGTGGTGTTGATGGTGGTGGTATTGGTGGTATTGGTATTGGTGGTTGTGGTATTGGTGGTATTGGTGTTGATGGTGGTATTCGGGATGGTGGTGGTAGTATTGGTGGTATTGGGTGGTATTGGTGGTGGAATTGGCGGTGGTTTTGGTGGTTGTAGTATTGGTATTGGGGGTGGTGGTACTGGTGGTGGCGGTGGTTGTAGTATTGGTATTGGGGGTGGTATTGTATTGGCAGTCGTGGTATTGGTGGTGGTATTGGTAGTGGTGGTAGTGGTAGTGGTAGTATTGGTGGTGGTATTGGCAGTGGTATTGGTGGTGGTGGTATTGGTATTGGTGGTGGTGGTATTGGTGGTGGTGGACTTAATCAGAGCTATTTCCCTCACAGATGCTCCAGTGTGGTGTGCGCTGGAATACCCATTGACCTGGTGCAATGAGACAACCAAATACATGGACATCATCCTCCATAAGCAGAAAGAGACAGTGATGCGCTTTTACGGCTCAGCTGCTCAGAGGCAAACCACGCAAATCGAACGCTGGATCAAACTGACTTTCTCCATGGCGGGCAGAATTGCCATTAAGACAGTGGTGCCCCTCGCTTTTTATATCTGTTAGCCAAAATCCCTATACCTTTGACAAATGGCTTCTTCGCCATTCTCCAGTATTGAATCTTTCATAGATTCACATGCTTGTACTTCCCCGTCGTCATGGTGAGAGTCTCACGGTAAAAGAATAACCAAGCAGTAAAAGAAAAAACTGCCTAGAAACCATAGAAAAGTATATCCTTGGGTAACCACTAATCCTCATTATGTGGCCCAAACAACAGCCAATCAGTTGCCAGCCCTGAGATACACCATCCCCACCAGATGTCCAACTGCCGTCGTGTGAGAAGGAGTCTCCCTGAGCCTAGCTCAGTTTGTTTCTTTGCTGAACTTTTGACCTTCAACAGTTGGAAGTGAGGTACTGTTTTTTGCTTATATTCTATTCAAAATGTCTGAAAGCTCTAAAAAGAGGCTTTTCAGATCTTGCAGATCCTGTGAGAAAGCCAGGTTATTTTCTGAGGATCCCCACAAGGAGTGCTTGTACTGTCTGTACCCTAAGCACGTCCCAAAGGAGTGCAAGCATTGTCGCACCTTCTCTGCAAAAAAACTTAAAGACAGAGAAGCACGCCTTATATTATGGCTTCAAAAGAAGAAAACCACAGACTCAGAGTCTGATGGAGATTCTAAAGGACATTCCTCAAGGAAGCATAAGAGGGAGTCCTCTGAGGAGAAAGTGGAACGAAAAAGAAAAAAATCTGGAAAATCTAAAGAAAGAGAGGCATCCTCCTCGTCTCTGCCTCATACAGGTACAATTCTCCTTTAAAGATCGCCCGGTACAGGGTTCTAAGCGCTATAAATCTTTCCATCAAGCTTACAATTATGAAGAAGAGGAGGAAGTGACTCCCAATGCCCAGGAGGAGTCTATGTCAATACCTATATCCCTAATATCTGATTTGAGGCACATGATAAACAGCTATTATCGACGTTTTCCGGATGACAATGCTCCGGCCTCCACCACAGCAAATATACCACAGACAGTGGTTCAAGCTCCAGTAGAAAAACCTTCTCCTCCAGTGCAAAGATTAGACACCCCAAAAATAATAACTATTCGGGATGACCTCGTGGAGAGTGATCACGAAGATCAAACAGAGGAAGAAGAGATTCTCCAAGATGACATCGTAGGGGACGAATGGGATCAATATATTGTCCCAACATCACCTTCACCATAGCCACCGCCGGCGAGCTTGCCGCCGGAAGATATTTCCAGTTTCCATGATCTGATGGAAAAAGGCTCGAAGAGGTTTGAACTTTCATTGCCTGTGAAGGAGAATGAATGTTTTCTATATGATTTCAAGGAAACATCTCGAAAATCTGTAAGAGCTATCCCGATAATTCTAGATATACGGGATGAAGGACTAAAATTGATGAAAAATCCGGCCTCCGTGCCAGCCTCAATTCCAAAAATTTAGACGAAATACCGTGCTCCTGAGACATCGCCAGCGTTCCAGATATCAGTTGTTGCGCAGGCAGCACAGAGACGCTCCAAAAATCCGGTCTCTGCCTGTTCAGCTCCTCCTGATAAGGGGTAAGAGGATGGATGGCGCTGGAAAGCGCTTTGCAGTGATGGCAGCGGCTTCCATGAAATGAAATGAAAAGACCATTTATTGAGCGCGATAGCTACCCTAAGGCGTCCTAGCGCTACCGACAAAGCATATAGGTAGTGGAGTTAAGGGTTATTCAGACCTATTGAAAAGCAGGGTTTTTAGTTGCTTACGAAACAGCAAAAGGTTTGGCTCAGAGCGAAGGGGAAGGGAGTTCCACAGTATGGCCGCATTATAAGAGAAGGACCGGCCCCCACACCTGGTCCTCCTAATCCTGGGTACCTTGGCAAGGAAAGAGGAAGCTGATCTAAGCTGTCTAGTGGGATTGTAGGGGGTGATCAGTGGGTGATTGATGGATTTCCAGAAGGCTCGATGGGCGTACATAGGGCCTTAAATTCGATCCTTTCCCTGACTGGGAGCCAATGAAGGTTCCTTAGGCCGGGTTTGGCAGAGAGTCTAAGGGGTATTAGAATCAGTGTTCGGGCGGCGCAATTTTGTAGGATCTGGAGCTTGCGCAGTGTGGTTTGAGGGGCCCCTAAATAGAGGGAGTTCCCAAAATCTAGCCGGGACAGAATAAGACCCTGAACCATAATCTGTCGTGCTTGGGGTGGCAATAAGAGAAGAATCTTCCGCAGGAGCCTGAGTAGGCCAAAGCAGGTGGCTGACAATTTTGCTGCTTGGTGGTTAAAATTGAGGGACTTGTCCAGCCAGATGCCCAGGCTTTTGATTGTATCCTTAGGAATGGGGGCAGGGCCAAGAGAGGTCGGCCATGATGGGTTGATGAGCGTGGAGGGGTTGCCTAAGAGCATCAACTCGGTTTTGTCCCCGTTGAGTTTAAGACACGATGAGGTCATCCATTTGGTCATCTCCTCGAGACAGTCCCTCAGGCTATTGTGTGGGGTGGAAGATTGATTGAGAACCACCACTAGCTGAGTATCATCGGCGTAGGTAATGATTTTTATTCCAAAAGGGCAGACGATCTCAGCAAGGGGGCTCATGTATATATTGAATAGGGTAGGGCTTAAGGAGGAGCCTTGTGGCACACCGCAGCCGAGGGGCTTATCAGGGGAGGTGAAATCGCCCTCGAAGACCTGGAAGGAGTGGTCAGAAAGAAAGGATTCAAGCCAATCCATTGCTATTCCAGAGACTCCTACACTGGTGAGTCGATGTAGTAGGATATTATGGTTAACAGCGTCGAAGGCGGCACTTAGGTCAAGAAGGATCATTGCTGCCGATCCTCCTTGATCCAGGATCTTTCTGGCTTCCTCCGTTACTGCGACCAGAGCGGTTTTGGTCCCGTGCTTGGGCCGGAATCCCGTCTGGGCAGGGTCGAGTAGATGGTTAGTCTCGAGGAATTTGGCCAGTATTGTGTTGGCTTATTTTTCCAAGATTTTTCTCAGCCATGGCTGGCAGCAGGGATATCGGGCGATAATTACTGGGGTTGTCTGGATCTAGATTGGGTTTTTTAAGGAGGGCCTTGACCATAGCATGCTTCCAGGGAAGCGGGACGGAGCCAGTGGATAGGGAAGCATTGAGTAGGTTAAGTATGGTGGGGAGGACGTTGCCAGTAGCTGTCAGCAAGGTGCGCGGAGGTGCTGGGTCGTTGGGGGAGCCAGATTTTACCTGGCGCAAAATGGGTTCTAGCGTGGTGAGATTAAGAGGGGGAAAGGAATCAAGAGTGGGCCGGGACTGTGTTCCTAGCTCGGGAGGTTTGCTCAGGGTTGGGCAGATCAGAGTGGGGGAAAAGGAGGTATAGATAGTTTGAATTTTTTGGTGAAAGAACTCAGCCAGATCATTACGAGTTTGTGTATTAATGGTATTTGAAGGTTTGTCCGGGAGTTTGAGAAGAGTTTTCGCAATGCAATAGATTTCTTTGGGTCGAGAAGCTGCTGCGTTAATTTTTTCTTCAAAGAAGGTTGATTGGGTAATTTTAATCTCATTTTTGTAGGTCCTGATCGCTTGTCTGTAGGCAGTTTTCCTGGACGGAGAATAGTCCAGCCGCCATTGCCTTTCTAATTTTTTGCATAGGCGTTCCAGATCCCGCAGTCCGGGGGAGTAGCAAGGAGCGGTTTTTGTGCTGCGCTTCATTTTGGTACGTTTTATGGGTAGAACAGAGTCAAGTGTTCCCGAGATCCATTTATTATAGTCCTCGTTGGCTATGGTGGGGTCAGAGTTATAGGGAGGTCTGGAAGTTTCCAGGACTGCCTGCCAGTTCTCTAAGGGAAGTTTTGACCAGTTACGATCTCTGCGTGTGCCAGTATTGGTGGGAGGGTGGGCGTCAGGGGTGGCCCAGAAAAGGGGGATCAGGAAGTGATCCGACCAGGGAAGAGGAGAGGGGATTCCTGTAGTAAGGTCTGCACTGTTGCTAAACACGGGGTCGAGTAGATTGCCCTTGATGTGGGTTGGTTTTGATACTAGTTGTTTCAGTTGTAGTGCAGAAAGACTTGCTGTTAATTCTGAGGCGGTGTGATCCAAGATGTTATCTAAATGGATGTTGAGGTCCCCTAAAAGTGTGAAATTAGATGGGCTACAGACTAGGTTGGCTATGATGGGGGGGAAGGTTATTGTTAAATTGTCCTAACGTACCGGGTGGGCGGTATATGAGTATGCCGGAAAATGTGCTGGTGGGGGAAAAGTCCATGGCAAAGGAAAGACTTTCACAATCAGGTATTGGGTTGGGGGTGCTGCGGCATTTATAGTAGTCTCCGCTAGGCCGCCTCCTTTTCCTATTTTCCGGTCTTCCCGTAAAATTAGGTATCCCTGGGGGAGGGCCTGAACAAGGTCAGGCTCTGAATCAGGGTTGAGCCATGTCTCTGTAAGGTATAGGACGTCTGGCTGGAGCTCTTCTAATAGCATGGAGATTTCCGTGGAGTGTTTAGGTAATGACCTGTAATTCAGAAGGTACATGTTTTTCTGGGGGTTTTTGGTTGGTGGGGCCGGATGGAGCTGGAAACCGCAGTGTGGGCACGATGTGTGCGGGTCTGCAGGATTCCAGGGAAGATGGCATTTGGCGGGGCAGCAAACGCACTGGTACTCGTCAGTCGATAGAATAGGCACATGTGGTCGGATATCGCACCAATTCTGTCTCATCTTCTGGATGACAAGAGAGAAGAAGCGGCTACAATTCTCCAGGATGGAGCTAGAGCAGTGTCTGAGTCCATTGACATAGCCATGGACATCGTATCAGTGGGCTTCAGACAGATGGCTGGAGAAGTGGCGCTCTGCAGGCAAGTATGGCTGAGAGCTACATCTTTCAGACCCGAAGTCCAAGCTAAAATCGTGGACATGCCCTTTGATGGGGAGAGCCTTTTCGGGAAGCACATTGACGAGGCGCTTCAAGGGATAAAGACGGATACGGACGTAGCAAGAGCTCTGGGGTCCCTACAGCAGGGCCGTTTTCAGTCTTTTCGTGGTAGAGGATCGAGAGGACAATTTCATCAGCGATCCTCCTTTCAGTCAAACAGGTACCAACCTTACCAACAGCAGGGGTACCGTCAATTCACCAACAACCTGCAGTATCGGTCCTCTAACACATCCTAGGAGAAAACCTGCTGCGAGAGGAAAGACGCAAGACTTTGGTCAGAGACAGTGACGTTCTCCAGGCGCCACCGGCCCCGTCTCGCAACAAGCAGATCCATTACCTCTCTCGTTATTTCAATCATTGGCAGTCAATAACATCGGACAGATGGGTGTTGGACAATACATAACAAGGCCACACCCTAGAATTCATACAAAAACCTCCCAATCACAGGAAGCAAAACCATCTCTCAGCCCTCAAGGCAGAAGTCTTATCTCGCATTGTGAAAGGAGCAATAGAAGAGGTTCCCCCAGAACAACGAGGGAAAGGATTCTACTCGCACTTTTTCTTTATACGGAAAAAGCAGTCTACCAAATGGAGGCAGATAATGGACCTCAGAGGTCTGAACAAGTACATAAGAAAAATTTCATTTCGCATGCTGTCTCTGCAGGAATTCCTCCTATTACTATGCAGAGGAGATTACATGGCATCATTAGACCTCTTGGATGCGTATTTCCATATCCCAATTCACAGAAAGCACAGACAGTATCTGCGGTTCGCGGTGGCGGGGCGCCACTACCAATTCAAAGTGTTGCCCTTCGGCCTCAGATCTGCCCCGAGGGTTTTCACAAAGTGTATGGCACCGATCACGGCGCACTTGAGGCAGCAAGGCCTCCAGATCTTTCCATATCTGGACGACTGGCTGATAAAAGGTGCATCGTACCAGGAAACACAACGGTCCCAAGTAAGTTGCATGGATCTATTCCAAGATCTAGGGCTTTGGATCAACAAGGGGAAGTCTTCCCTTATCCCGGCACAGTCACTTCAATTCCTTGGAGCAGTGTTAAATACTCAGGAAGCGAAAGCATACCCTTCGGAGGAACGCACACAAAAGATTTTGCGACTGACGGCGACAATAACATCAAAAAGGTCCACTTCAATCAGGATCTTCAAATCCTTGGTGGAAATGATGTCATCCTGCATCCCATTGGTCCCCAATTGTCGCCTGCGCATAAGACCACTGCAAGAATCTCTAGACAAGCAATGGGTTCAAGCCCTGGGTTCTTTCGAGGACAAACTCAATATCAACACTCAGATCAAGCGCGCGCTGTCATGGTGGGGTATCAGGGACAACTTATCAAAGGGTCTCCGCTTCGAACCTCAGTCTCCCAGTTACGTCATGACATTAGACACCTCCTTACAGGGTTGGGGAGCACACTTGTAGGATCTAGAGATTCAGGGTCATTGGTCAACTCAAGAGGCAACATTGCACATCAATCTGTTGGAATTGAAAGCAGTATTCTTGGGCCTTCAAGCCTTCCTTCCCAGAATCCGCGGCTCACCGGTTCTAGTCAGGGCCAACAGTATGACAACAACGTTTTACCTACTGAAGCAAGGTGGCACGAAGTCAAAATCCCTTTCAGCTCAAGCCCAGGAAATTTGGAACTGGCTCCTACAGCACAACATTGCACTGCAGGTAGAGCATGTTCTTGGAGTGCACAACACAAGGGCAGATTGCCTAAGCAGATCACCTTACATCTGCCACGAATGGGAACTGAATCACGAACAACTCCTACGAATATTCAGTCTATGGGGCAAACCCAAGTTGGACTTGTTTGCAAATCAACACAACAAAAAATGCAAACATTTCGCAAGCAGATTTCCACAAGCAGGATTGCGGGGAAATGCTCTGCACCTTCAATGGACAAGAGTGTTTGCATATGCTTTTCCCCCATTCCCTCTAATTCCGAGGATACTAAGGAAAATGAGGTCGGGACCATGCCGCATAATTTTGATAGACCCGGCTTGGCCGAAACAGTTCTGGTACACGGAACTACCCCAATTGTCAGTGGAACCCAGAGTGCAATTCCCAGTAATTCAGGATTTCATTTCCATGAGACAAGGACAGGTTCTTCATCCGCAATTGACATCTCTAAACTTGTCAGCTTGGAACCTTATGAGCATGAATTTCAATCATTAGATATTCCTCAAGAATGCCGAGAGAAACTATCAAGTTTACGAGCAATTTCTACTAACAAAACCTATACAGCAAAATGGAAGAGATTTTGCAATTGGGGTTCAACACAAGCTTTACACCCTTTTAATTCTTCACCAGAGCAAATACTTCCGTATCTACTACACCTAGCCAAGACCGGTCTTCCTCATGCATCAGTAAAAGTACATCTTGCGGCTATTACAAGATACCGCAGGACACCAGATCGTCCATCGCTTTGGTCTCAAAGGCTGATTACAGAATTCCTAAAAGGTCTGTTCAGAATGTATCCACCAGTTAAACATCCGCCGCCTCCTTGGCAGCTCGACACAGTTTTGTCTCAATGAACCGATTGTGTTACCCACATATTTCAAAGACCCATCAACTACAGCAGAACAATCTCTGCACACGTTGGACATTAGGAGATGTCTCAAGTTCTACATTGACAAAACAAAGTCTTTTCGTAAAACAAACCAACTACTTGTAGCCTATGCTGGCTGGGCCCAGGAAAGGTTTGGCCCTCTCAAGATCTTCCATTTCTAGATAGATTGCATCTGCCATTGTTTTATGTCATGAAAAAGCAGGAAAACCTTTGCACACACAAGTGAACGCTCATTCCACTCGAAAGATGGCAGCTTGAACAGCGTTGCTGGCGGGGGTCTCGCTCCCGGACATTTGCAGAGCAGCAACATGGACAAATGTGCACATGTTTACCAGGCATTATTGTCTGGACACGGAGTGGAAAGCAGATTCAGCAGTGGGCCAAGCAGTTCTGCGGCACGTGTTTCAGTATATGGTTTGATATATATATAATTGTGTGTGTGTGTGTATATATATATTTTTTTTTTCATAGCTGTAAAGGACTATTTCATACTTCTTAATGAGTTTTTTCTTACAGCAATTTCAAAATATACAGTATAACGTTTTAAAAAGGACAAAGCAGAGCCCTAGAACCATAGGCGTCTATCCTAGAAACGCTCCATGAGATAAGGACTGCTATCTATTCTGATACAAGCATGTGAATCTATGAAAGATTCAATACTTGAGAAGAAACCAGTTACTTACCTGTACACTATGGTTCTCCAGTATTATCTTCAATAGATGCACATGCCCGCCTCCCCGTTTCTTCTTAGGTAGACCACCTTTATCTCTGGTTTCATACGTGGCTCACTCTTGGGCTGTTGGAAATCTGAGGTATGGTGGCTCTGCTGGGGATGGTGTATCTCAGGGTTGGCAGCTGATTGGCTGCGGTTTGGGCCACATAATCAGGATAAGTGGTTACCCAAGGATATACTTTTCTATGGTTTCTAGGCAGTTTTCTTCTGTAACTGCTATGGTTATTCTTTTACCGTGAGACTCCCACCATGACGACGGGGCAGATACAAGCATGTGAATCTATGAAAGATAATACTGGAGAACCATAGTGTACAGGTAAGTAACTAGTTTCTTATGAAGAGACTCCTGACATGGCTGATCTGGGTAGGCCTCTGACCCCCGATTAAATGGGATACATCAATGCTTCTTTGCGAAATAGGGGGGGTCGGAGTACCAGACTTATTGCCCTACTTTCTCATGGCGCATTGCCAATGTGTATACCACTGGTATCATCCTGATGCCCTTCTGCTCTCCTGCAGTCTCTCTGCCACACAGCACATAGCTACTCCACATAGGGGAAAAAATAGTACAGCGCACTCTAGAAACCTTTCACCTGTGCACTAGGGGATTTGTTTTCAGACGGACATGTCATCACACAGGCTGCCGACATCCACAGTATGATGCCACATACATGGACCGCTTCATAATATAACAGCTACATAACACTGCGTGATAAATTCCCATCTTTCCTGCTGGAGCCAAACTAATTCCCTCCAATGGTGTTAGTATTTCGAATGAGGGGCTGAGACTGGTCGCCAAAATTTACCAAACTAGCATACCTCTGTGTCCCGACTGCACTAGTAAGATCAAGGCTGCATGGGAAAAAGACCTGGGACTATTACTGTGCCCAAACCAGGTTTGTTTCACCCAATCAGTGGCACAAGCTACTATATTATACCGTTATTTTATTTTTTTAGTTTTATATAGCTCGAAATAGACCTGAGACATCGGGTTTCAGAGAGCTTTACATGAGCACCAGTTTCGTTACAGATGGACACATTCATTTTTGTTAGGCACGGGGAGATTAAGTGATTTGCCCAGAATCACAGGATGTTGAGCATCGTTGCTGAGACGCGAACCCGGTTCCCCAGCTTCGAGGTCCACTGCTCTAGCCATAAGGCTACATCCTCCCCCCCCAAATCACTATCGAGCATACTCCACTCTGCAAAGCCTGGCTTGAGAAGACCCTACTCTCCCGCATCACTGTCCCAAATGCAAGGCTGATCATGTGGATTTCATGCACTTTGCCTAGATATGCTCAACTATTCAACAGTACTGGACACGAGTTTGCATGCTTTTATCCGCGATGACTGGCAGTGCATTTGTCCCTGATCTCCTACAGGCTTTGCTGGGATACATTAAAGATGTCCCGTCCGGCGCCGCTTGCTAAGCGGAGGGTAGCAACGGGATAGGGAGTAGACACTGCCCTATAGCCCGAGACTGGTTGAAAGACATGATTCATTGCGAAACCACCAGTGAAGTGTTCGCTTCAGTGCAACCTCCCACATCAGAGACGAGGGATATCTGGCACCCATTCTGAGACTACCTCCTCACACTTGATGATGGGCTTTCTGATTAAGAACCACCGAAGTTTTGATGCCATCTGACGTGTGCGCTCTAGTCACAGCTCTGTAATCATGCGTGATGTCATACAGGGTGATGTTCTGGGCCCCATTGTGGTTGGGTGCACAGTATTGCCTGTTTTGTAACTAACTATATGCGTTCTTGATTGATCCACCTCTACCTTTACTACAGACTTTACTTGTATATGCCTGGTAAGCCATTGATGCTTTTCAGAATTGCTGGCCAGGTTTGTGCAGCACTGTCTGTAATATCAAGGGCCTGTCCATTAATATTAGTAAAACCAAGGTAATGGCAATGCAGCCGCCACCAACACTTAAAAGAAAAATCATGGTCAATGATGAGCGGATACAGGTGGTCAGATATTATGACTATCTAAGTAACCGATTGAACAACAGATTAAATGGATCACATCATTAAAGCCATTATCGTTCTCCAGCAATCTGGCCAGGCATTCCTCAAGTTTAGGCATAAGGCAAGCTTGGTATTATTCTGCAAATTTATAAACAGAAGGCAATAGCAGTTGCCTTATATGATGGCGAGTTATGGAGATGTGAAAAACTAGAGAAGCTTCAGGTAGCTGAGAACAACTTTGAGATCGCTGTTGAGCTTAGACCGGGGTACCCTCATGATCCCCGTCTTTGTGGAACTGGGTGCAGATACCATACCTGATCAAGCCAGTCCAATACTGGATCACGCTAATCAGGAATACAAAGGCCATGAGGTATTTAATTGCTGTAGAGGAAGTGAGCAAGAGCACCGGTAAGGAGGTATGTTCTTGGACGGCACATATAAGGAACTGGCTAGTGGCTTAAGGGCTCTCAGGGATGATCCAGGACCAGTGAGACCATGTAGTCTCAAATGTAGTCAAAGAACGGTATCGCACACGTGTATGGTACATTAGAGTTGGGAATGCTTGAGCCGGTAGCATAACAGATAGATATCGTAGGTCAAGCACTGAGACAGGGTATAACGATTATCTGGATAAAATTCAGCCTGAGCAACGCGCTGACAAATATCCTGTTTATATTAGCCATCTTTCCAACAAGGTCATGTCTTGTTAAAACAAAATGGCTAAGAGAGGAGGAATCGTTATGTAGCTGCTCTGTTAGGGGAGGAGGAGGACACCATAATTCACCTGCTATTGTTTTGCACACAAAAATCCATTGTTCGAACTATGTGGCTCTACCTTCTCTTCGAGCTATACATTATAAATAGTATGACAGACGCAATAGCATTATGTAATAGAGCAGACGGGGAAGACATCTTTAAAAATGTATTGGCCTATTTGTGGGGACTTGGACAGATTTTAACTGACTGATTGAAACGTCCAAACCCTACGTACGAACGATCGAGTTCTGAGATAGAGATTGAAAACATTATATTCAGCCATGTTCCTATGTGAACAGCACTGTAACTGCCAAATTATTATAGAGGGCTAAGCACTAGTATTGTTTGAGTTCCGTCCCCACCACCTTTTTGAACTCTTTGTCTTGGAGGAACCATGCGTTCATTCTCCATGTTTGGCGGGCTGCAGGGGGGAGGGGGGGGGGGGGCCGTGCTAAGGGTCATTGGAGAGTGGTCGGAAATACCTCTAGGCAGAATGCGGACGTCTAGAATCTCAGAGCAGTCATGTGCGGGGACAAAGATCACATCTATGCGTGCCTGTGTGTGGTGGGCCGCGGAGGTGTGTGTGAATTAAGTGGTGCGGAGGTGCCATGTGCGCCACGCATCACAGAGGCCCAGAGACTCGGCCCAGTTCCTTAGCTATTTCGCTTGCACCGTTCTTTCTTCTGTGTTTTTAAGATATAAATATAGTGTTTTATTGGTCAATGTTACAGAATAAAATTATTTTTATTTATGCCGCAGATCTATGAGTAGAAATTGCTCAGAGGGCTTTTGTTATTGATTGTAAGGCTTTTACTGCTGCTAGAATAAAAATTAGATTGAATTGGCTTCTGTTAGGCCGCAATGTAAGCATCAGTGCACACCTTCATGAAGCGCTACTGCCTTGACAGCCAGGTCTGATGGAAAGGACTTTTCCCTCGTTCGATTCTACAGGACGTTTTGGTCTTAGCCCACTCCACTCCTTCGGGAGGTACTGTATTGGTATCTAGTCTAAAGGTATGGAATCTGCAGAACAAGTTACTTACCTTTGGTAACACTCTTTCTGGATCATTTATCAAACTACAGATTCCTTACTGCCCTCCCACCTTCACACTCTGTGGAGTTGGCTCTTATTACCATCTAAAAATGTCCTAAATTAGAGATCTGCACACTGGTACCTCCAATTGTTTTGTCGTCTACTTGAGGATGCGGAACGTGCCAAGCAAGATGCTGAGGTCTGTGTGGAGGGGTGGCACTTGTCTGTCACTTACCAAGGTGGAGCGAAGTCACTGCTGGGCTACACTGCGCCACCTAGTGGCACGCAGGAGCCACGCAATGAAAACGTCCAGGTCCAGTCTAGCATTTGGGGAATATTGTAAGGGTGAGGAATGTGCAGTTAGAGTATCCACCAGAAAGAGTGTTACCAAAGGATAGTAACTTGTTTATCTCCCTATAATGAAGTAGGCCACAAATCCCCTAAATATTTGTGAAATGGTTATAATCATGCAAAATTTACCTAATACTGAAAACAGTGGGAGGGAGTGAGTAGCACAATTGGGGCAGACTATATGATGTACCTATATGGATTGAATAAAGAATCAATTGATGATAATTGACCAGCACCACTAAACAAGACGTTAAACAGTGCAGTCATCTCTGTTACAAAGAATGCTAGAACCACAATACGAGTAGTGAACCTTTAATTATTCAATTTCTCATCTCTTTCCCAACTGACACTCACTGGATCTTCATACCCTCAAGATTATAGAGAGAGAACTAAATAATCAGCACTAGGATAAAAAAAGGCACAGATGGAACATGAACAAGGAAAGCAAAAGGAGGGGGAAGAGTAAAGGAAGGTTAGGGTTAAGGGAAACGTTTAAAAGAATTGCCGTTGCCCGTGCTGAACTGGTTTTATAAGTGTGGCAAAACAGCACTAGCGGGGCCAGTCCTGTTACTATTTGTCTGTTAAGGAAATTTGCACCGCCCCTGATTTCCGTATGTAGCACCACTGTGTTAACCAGGGCTCGAGTCGGGGTACCATGCGGGTGGACGGCCTCCACCCACTTATTTTACCGGGTGGACACTGTCCCCCCTGCCCGAAAGCTGGACTTTCAATGATGGCGTGCCTTGCCCGCACGGCTGCCCCTTCGATCTCCCAGTACAGGGCTGGCTGTCAATCTTATGCGCTGTGGTGGTGGTGCCTGGCGGTTGGAGAATGACACTGTTTATATTGGAGCTCGCTTGCGCGTGATTCCGTTGAATTGTTTACCAGCGCTTCTGTGTACTAGGATGCATGGTGAGTAAGTAGCGAGTTGGCAACGTGCATTCAGTATGTGATGTCAGGCCCCTGGTAGCCTGTGAGAAATCCGACCTGGATGGCATTGTATCGAAGGAAGGGATGTTCTGTAAACTGCTGATCTGCGCGCCTAGACTGTCATAGAATGACGCTACATTCCACAGTGGGTTAATGTGCCCACCCCCCCCCCCCCTCCCCCAAGTGAAGCAGGTCTCTCTATAATAAGAGGGGACTACTTTTCATGACGTCACTTCAGGTCGTGACGTCACTTTCTGTGACACCACCTAACTTGGAGCGTCCCCCCACTTCTTTTTTTAGGACTTGTGCCCTGGTGTTAACACCCCTTAAGCTAAAGCAGGCTATCCTGGCAATATGCAACATTTAGCATGAACATCGTAGGAGCTATGTTACCTGCTGGGGTGTAGGTGCTGCCTTTCTTTTTTAGGTTTCGCCCACACAGCGCTTGCAAATTCTCTTGCATAAAAAAAAAAGAAAATCTTAAAAGGGGCTTAGAGCCCACCTATTTATTACTTACCTTTACTTAACATTGGCTAACTCCCACGTGCCTTCCACGTCACTTTACTTACCATTGACCGGCTCCCATGTGGCACCCACGTCACTCAGGTTTTATTGGTCAGCACCTCCTCCTCGCCTCAGGTTATTCCTGGGTTTCCAGTCAGGTTTTTAGGTCTCGCCTGAGACAGCGCTTTAGCGCTGCTCTGGCGAGACTTATAGTAAGCACTTTTGGAAGTGCAAACGAGTGCTTTCAGGCCGCCAACTACTGTGCATGTGTGCCGGGCGCGCGCACCATTTGGCAGCCTGAAAGCACTCGTTGTCTTTCACTTTCGCGGCCGCTCGGCCGCTTTGATGTTATATCGTGATCGCGATGCTTATCTTTAGATGTTTGTCCTTGTGTTCTGCGAGTAGGCAGTGCCCTGGAGAGTGCAGTGCCCTGCGTGGCACCCTGCTGGCACACCTCTCCTAGGTTTTTTTTGCATCACACACGAGCTGTCGAGTTTAAAAAGAACGCAGTGCCACACATGTGTCAAGTAGCAGGACTTGTTGCTGTGTTTCCCACGAGTCAGTGGTGGGGTGTCTGTATCAAGTGTCTTAGCTCACAGATCACACACTGATCCAGCAGGGAACTGGGACATTTCTGCTTCTCTCCGTATTGGGGCTGGTTTATTTTTCTAAATGGGGCCAGGCTTAGTATTTTTACACTTTTATGTTGTTGGCACTGGAAAGTTACCGAATTGCTGACAGCTATTCCACGCCTTCCCAATGTCAGAAAGTGCCCTGTACAAATGATATAAATATACTTACACACACACATATACAAGTCAAGTCAAAGCACTTTTGGAAGTGCAAACGAGTGCTTTCAGGCCGCCAACTTCTGTGCATGTGTGCCGGGCGCGCGCACCATTTGGCAGCCTGAAAGCACTCGTTGTCTTTCACTTTCGCGGCCGCTTTGATGTTTTATCGTGATCGCGATGCTTATCTTTAGATGTTTGTCCTTGTGTTCTGCGAGTAGGCAGTGCCCTGGAGAGTGCAGTGCCCTGCGTGGCACCCTGCTGGCACACCTCTCCTAGTTTTTTTTTGCATCACACACGAGCTGTCGAGTTTAAAAAGAACGCAGTGCCACACATGTGTCAAGTAGCAGGACTTGTTGCTGTGTTTCCCACGAGTCAGTGGTGGGGTGTCTGTATCAAGTGTCTTAGCTCACAGATCACACACTGATCCAGCAGGGAACTGGGACATTTCTGCTTCTCTCCGTATTGGGGCTGGTTTATTTTTCTAAATGGGGCCAGGCTTAGTATTTTTACACTTTTATGTTGTTGGCACTGGAAAGTTACCGAATTGCTGACAGCTATTCCACGCCTTCCCAATGTCAGAAAGTGCCCTGTACAAATGATATAAATATACTTACACACACATATACAAGTCAAGTCAAAACTTTTGTATCCGATCTGTCAACAAATGTCCAACCGTCATTTTTTCACATCGACCTTTCATGTGTGGCAGACATATTTCTGTATACTTTTAAGAAACATCTAGCTTTAAACACAATAAACTGGATTTGCATCTATTGTGCTTCACGCACGACAGTCCTGCAAGGACTCCGGCATGTAAAACCTCGGGCCCCAGAGACTACGTGCACTGCACCGCTTGAGTTTTTTTCCTTCCCCTGTCATCAGCGTCTTTGATGTTTCCTGTTCTCAGCTTGCTTCATCCCGCAACCCTGCCCAGCACCGCTCTGTCAGGCTAAGAGTCCCCATAACATCATGGATGTTGTGAGTTTCGAAATATCCCTGGTTAAAGAGCTGCTGTCTGAGTTGGAAAGCTAATGGGTGGAAATAACACACTGATATATCTGCTCCAAATTCGAAAAACTGCATAAATTCAGGTATTGATGAAAAAGGTTCTGAAACTTGCCTAAGCATTTTGCTTCGCATTTTTAATTTGAGGCAGAGGTGCTAAAAGTAAGATACTCTGGAAAAGACATGCCCATGTATACTTACACACACACATGCATGTGAGAAGCACCGTGCCAGCTAAATGAGCACTGTATCTGTGCTCTCCTTAAGTGAAACTTTGAATACAGTGCGTGAGCTCCCAATAAAAACTGCACACACCATTCTAATACATTTTTTAAAAACATATCACCTTTTTCTAGTGTGAAAGGTTGGGACAGAATGAAAATGAGAAGTGAATGGTTTCGGAGTTATGACGTGTGACGCGAGCACAGGCATCTTGGTTGTTTTAGTTACTTAAAGGTGCATTCCTTCAGAGGAGTGCCGGTCTCCTCTCCCTTCGTTGCTTGGTATTGGATGCCTCGCCACTTACCTCCTTTTTGAGGGCCTGGAATAGAACTGAGTGGGCTTGTGTACTGAGCCACCTCTAGGCGCTTCGTGGAGGGGTGATGCGAAAGGCTGCCTGGGTTGTGGTCTTAGGACAGAGGGGTTGTGTGTCTGCTGTTTTTTTTCACCGATTTGTCTACCTAGGAACAGTCAAGATGTATGCATTCTTTAAGGTACAGTCCTTCTGCTGTTTCTTACACACACTCACCCAGCACCATTTCCATGCACAAAAACTATTCACTCTTTCTTTCACACCCAGTGTGTAGTCATTTTATAGCTCTTCAATACCTGGTTCTCTCTTTTAAACCAACCCCATCTTTCTTATTCCTACCGCCCACCCGTTTCCTGGTTTACAAAAATCACTACTGTGTACGTCATCGCTCTACTCCCTGGCATGCACTCACATAGAAGTTTTTAACTCTTAGTAAAAGTACTGATTAAGAGTAAATAAATAAACGTTACTGCACTGAACCAAAACTTGAATCTAAAATCGAATACTGAGCATTCCATGCAAGATAACTTTTGCTATACTAAGTTTTTGCTTTTTCTGAGAGATTTATGAAAAACTCGTTTATTTTGAGAAAAGGTAACCGGTAAATAATAAATATGGCTCATTGCATTTCATTGATTTCTGTACAATAGACAGGCAACAGGACGTGATGAAGGGGCCACTTAATCGAGGTGTCACTGAAAGCTCCTACTCGTATGGCTCTCTCTATCTGCATACAAATAAATAATAAACGCATTCGCCACCGCGCACATACTCCCAGCCTCAGACTGAAACGGACACATCTCTGAAGATTCAGGCACATTAAACTGAGAGCCCACCCGTTTCTTCTCCCCATGTGCCCTCCGAGTTGTGCAATTGTGTAGGCGGCAGGCATACGTGTGCTCTAAACCAACCCCATCTTTCTTATTCCTACCGCCCACCCGTTTCTTCTCCCCATGTGCCCTCCGAGTTGTGCAATTGTGTAGGCGGCAGGCATACGTGTGCTCTTGTGCAGTGAGGCATATTAAAGTTTTTTGATTTTTTTAACGCTGTGACACAGCAAACCTCGTTTAAAAAAAAAAACACTTTAATCCATGTTACCCAACATTTTTTGTGGACTTGATTTGTTTTTCAAATTGGCTAGATCTCATTGCTTCTTGATTTCCTCCTAGCCCGGTGAGCGTTAGCCCTGGCCTTTTCTTTTTATTCAGTATTTGAGTTTTGTCGTAGCAAGAGGTAAGTGACTTTTACAAATGTTAGCCTCCCCCGTTTTTGCAGCTCACATTGCATATCTGAAAGGAGTAATCTCGATAGTCTCTTCACATGGAAATGCATGTGTTTCTGCTGGGATCCTGGGTGTACAGTGGTATTGAGTATAAAATAAATCATTATTGGAGTGGAAAGGTGGTTACCTATGCAGAGAGTGACTTGTTCATTTTTTTTATTTTGCAAGTGGAGCCTTGCTTTCCTGCAGCCTGGACATTTCAGAATAGCATCGCTTTCCGTCCCTAACCCCTCGCAGCTTATTTATTTGTTGGTTTGTGAGTTGAGGAAGATGATCTATCTGATGCTTTTCTTTTCACATTCTTGCCGATCTTCCTGCGTGTTTTCCTTCTTTCAGGGGGAGACCGGGGAGAGGGCTTTTGCTAATGGAAAGAATGCAGGGCGTGTGACTGAAGAATGTTTTGTTCTGAGCTAGTTAAGGTGCTATAATGGACGTTTCTTCCAATGTTTTAATGCAGTGTCCGTACCTGAGTCAAATTATTTATTAGGCCTAATTACTTTCACATTCGGCCATTGCTTGTTATACACTTGTTTTGTTTTCTTCTCTTTCGTAGTTAGGGAAATGTGATGGTGAAAGGCAGCACAAGTACATTTAAAGTGTAACATTTGCTTGAGTTTTCGTCTGTCCTTGTGCTTTCATTTCGCACCCTCTTTTATTTGTTTGCAAAGCGCCCTGATACCCACGGGTCTCGCCAGCGCTATATAAAGCTTTATAAATAAAAACTCGGGCGCACTTCAAATTACAAGAACGGTTCTGTTTCTGGCCAGTCCCGATCACTGACCCTTGGAAACACTCTCTGCTCACTCCCAGCTCAGCACATCCAACTCTTCCCTCAGTCCACAGCACAGAGCAGCCGATTTAAAGGGGGCGCCGTTTTTCCACAGAAATTGCGTGCACTTCGCCCCGGAATCAGACTTGGCACCAAGATAACAGGCCACAGACATGCCTCATAGCTGAAAATAAAATAAATGCAAGTCCAGTCTGGTCATTAGATAAAGCTCTCTACCAGGTTTTATTGTTGTAGCCCTCTCCATGGGTGTTTCACGGGAGCCATTTCAATCAAATGCTAGATGTGTACTCTGTTTTCAGCTGCAAGAATTTCCCTGAAACATGAGCCTAAACGTCTGACTGTTGCATGTGGGCACTGATAGGGCTGATAAGGAAGAGTGATTATGGCAATAAAGGAGGCCTGTGCGAATTCTGTAGCCTTCACTGCTTGTGAATAAGCACATTATATGCGTGCTCTCCCGGTTACTTTTGAAAATGTATCCATGTGTTAAGATGTCTGAAATGGCCGCAAGGAAGCTCTACAAATAGTACTCCGGAGTAGCACTAATTTCTGTTATTTATTACCAAAATAAACAGATACACATTTGTGTAGCACCCAAATCAGATTTCTAAGAAACTACCGTTGTGAAACCAACACACCAAGAGCCCCACTGTACGTTCTCTTGAACCATCAGACTGACACATCTGAAGCACTGTCCATAGCACACTGACACACACACACACTCACTGCACCCCGCACTGAATCCTACTTCTGCATACTTAATATACTTCTGCAAGTCATTCATACACTGGCACACTTTAAATCCGTATAGAAAGCAATGCATAGCATATTGTGGCAACTAGCTCATACACACATCCACTTGGCTTGCAGACACTACACCTCAACACCTTACTCCAACAAACGGCAAACAAATACAAATGCCTACGCCACCTAGAACCCAATGCAATGAAGAGTACACTTGGCTTTACCACACCCTCTAGATAGGTCTGAGCTCTTAAAAGCTCTTTTCTAGTGTTATAAAGTCTTTTAGGTACATCTAGGCTAAACATGCGTGTCACCATTTGGGGTGCATCTGCGGTTAAAATCTACTGTGACACCTCACCTATTGATCATTTTTGCTATTAACTATGGAAAAAGATCATGTGGCACTTTAAATACTCTTGAAATATCACCAGTCCCAAAAATCTGCATAAGTGACAAGTGAAATAAGCATAATTTCTAATTATGCCCTTTTGGCTGGTGCTATCATCTCACCACACCAAGTTCCCAGTCCTATTTACTTTCCATTCTGCAGAGGTCTGGTAAAAATAGTGCAATTTGTTAAGTATTACATCCCATAATGTTTGTGTAAGTTACCAGATCTTTAGCTGCCACGAAACACTTAACCATAGTATGGTCCTCCAGAATAAGGTCAAGACACACAACCAACCACAACCAACCACAACCAACCACACACACACACAACCACACATACAACCACACATACAACCACACACACAACCACACACACAACCACACAGACAACCACACACAACCACACACACACCCACACCCAACCACACACCCACACCCAACCACACACCCACACCCAACCACACACACACACCCAACCACACACACACACAACCACAATCACACACACAACCAAACACACACACAACCACACACACACACACACACAACCACACACACAATCTTAAACACAACCTCAAACACACACACAACCACACACACAACCACACACAACAACTCACACACAATCACACAAACAACCACACAACACACAAACTAACACACAACAACACACACACAACCATGCACACAACCATGCACACAACCATGCACACAACCATGCACACAACCATACATACAACCACACATACAACCACACACACAAACACACACACTCAACCACACACACTCACACAACCACACATACACAACCACACACACAACCACACACACAACCACACACACAACCACACACACAACCACACACACAACCAACCACAACCAACCACACAACCACACACACAACCACACACACAACCACACACACAACCACACACACAACCAATCACACACACACAACCACAACACAACCACAACCACACCCCAACCACACCCAACCACACCAAACCACACACAACCACACTCACACACAACCACACACACACAACCACACACACACACAACCACACACGCACACAACCACACACACACTCACAACCACACACAACCACACACACACAACCACACACACACACAACCATACACACACAACCACATAACCACACAAACAACCACACACAACCACAACCATACACACAACCACACATGCACAAAACCACACACACACAACCACACACAACACACAACCACAAACAGTTTTTTGGGCTTTCAGCATAAATAGGCTGTCACCAAACACGATGAACACCTCGGGAAAGTTTAGGAAGTCACCCTCAACTTTGAAACCACTTGCTGTTGCAGAGTGTGTGCTGTACACATGGCAATACCTTGACACAGCGGACTGTTGCAAGGAATGCTTTGAGCCACGGAGGCTGACAGACTTCAGCCTGTGCATTAGTTCACCCCGACTTGGCGCTGCATGTAAACAGGGTGCCCACTGTCCAGCATGAAGTGAGACATTGTGATCGGGGCTGGAGATGCTATTTAGCAATCTGCTTAGAACACTGTGTTTCATTTATGGCATTAAACATAAAGGAGCACTGGCAATGCTGATAAACTGGATTTCATTTTGAGTAGTGACTAAAACTTTAAAAAAACCTTCAGTACTGAAACAAGTGCAATAGGTCTTGCATTTGCAAAAGTTTAAGCTATTAGCATTGTTCATGACAATGCCTTTTTATCTATTTTATAAAACAAACACATAAATAAATGTCATTATCATTTACAATGCCAATAGCTAATGTTGCATTATTATTAGCAATGCCAACTGCTCACACTTTTATAATGCGAGACCTATTGCATTGCAAATGCTTGTTTGTCTTGCTGTGGTGCCTTGACCTAGTAGCTGTGGTGGTGGACAGTGTACTTACATTGCAGGCTTCTGCAGCGCAGGCGCCCTCTTTTTACTTTTCAAACATGCTCTCTTTGGGTGCACGTCTCTGCAGTCCCTCCGATTCACCCCCGCTTAAAGTAACAAAAATAAAATCACTGTCGCGCTAGCATTGATTGCGTCACAGTGTTTTTTTGTAATAATGCCGTGTATGTGTTAACTTGTAGGCTTTCTAATGAGACAGAGCAAGCAGAAAGCGTACTTCATTGTTAATACTTTGGAGAGTACCGGACACCATTATATATATATTTTTTTTTAAACTTGTCTTTTATTCAATATCTCACAGATGGTACAGTACATGTCATGTCAGGTCACGAAGCAATGAAAAAAAATCACAGATTGACTTACACATCAGGTAAGTAGTGCAGGATATCACCGTGAACTCAGTGTTCGCTCGAGAGCTCAGCTCACAAGCGTCATTGCTGGGCATACATCACTGTGCTTGTCACATATGACAACTCCCATGGACATTGATCATGCACATCAACACTTTTAAGGAGAAAAAAAACAAAAGAAAAATTACAAACACCATTAGATTTAACATATTCCTATGGTTTTGAATATCTGCTACTTACTGCCGTTGAAAACTCTGGCAGCTTAATATGGATACCGCCACTGTATAAAACCTCAGACTGTGTGGTGTGCATTTCATCTCAAAAGTGAGCCGTGACTGCCATCTTGTGGATCATTTGTAAACTTAACACAAATGTTGAAGAACACAGATGTCATTTGTTTTTCACTCTTGGTTACAGTTGTATTAATGTAACTATATAGAGCTTATTACCCCTAACGAAACGTTATAGCGCTTTACAATTCTACGTTAAGGAATCTGCGGCTAGAATCGTCTCTACCAGATACATTGTTACCGAAGGTAAGTAACTTGTACTTTTGGCAACGAGGATGGGATGTGGTTAGTGCAAGTGTAGAAAAGGTAAGTTGCTTTATTAAGATGTTAAGATCAAAGGTGTAATGAAGAACCCCACCAAGAGCAGCCTACCTGCTGCTCAGCCCATCCTTCAACTGACTCACATCCAACATTCTACAGCATCATCACACACCAACATTCCATACCACAGACATACAACAAAGGCATTGGCTACAAGATGCTGTACGTTGTTGTAACACCCTCCACCATTCTTGGAGCACTAGTGCCAATAGCATTCTGGGACTTTCGGTTTCGGTTTTCATATTATAATTATGGCTTTGAAATCTTAGCAGTGAAGAAACATAACACCAGTACTACGCAGGTTCGGAACGGCCTATTTCAATTTGTCCTGGCCTAATTTTGCACTTAAGAAGCATTGTTGTTTCGAATAAATTGCTTCTGATTATTATCGAACTTGGCACTTTTCTGAAACTTGCATATTTTACAGTAGAAATAGGTTTTGCAAACGAAAGTGGGGTTTTCAAATTGAATGGGCTACTGCTATAATAGCAGCAATATTTACTTAGAGATTTCGCCAGCCTTTACCACCCCTCAGCCTGGGTCTTGAAGAGGCTATTGGGTCTGTGGTGCAGCCATTACCTATATGAATTAAGGCGGGTGGGGCTGCAATGGTAATTTGCATGTGAGAGGCTGGAATTTTTACAGGATCCAGTGAGCCGTTTGAAAATATCAATCACTTGAATTACCTGAACTTTGTTTGTTGTGCTTGATTATGTTGCCATTAGTGCACAAACCCGCAGTTAGCCAGACTCAGTGAGTTAAACATGTGCCAGGTCACATGTTCATATACCAGCAAGCCCAATTTAGCTTTTCAACCTTTCGAGGTTGATAAATGTAGTGCCATTAGGTTGGGTAATAATAGATCTTTTCTTTACAGCACATAAAAATGGTTGTTGTGCGTTATGAAGTACTATCTAAAAAACAAAGACTTTCCTATTATTGTCTCCATTGCCTGTTCCACTTTTACGGCCCATTCAAAAAGCCATTTTCAACTGTAAACCTACATCTTTGGACACAAATGTTTTTGCATTTCAGGTATCTATAAGGGTACCTAGAAGACCTAAACGCATCCTGAATCCACAATGTTTGTATTTTATATATGTTGACAGAGCGCAAACAATGATTTTGCTTGCTATCAAACAGCACTGACATGCAATGAAATGGAGCACATTCAACCCAGATCTGTGACTGGGGGTGAGTGTCTGAAATGTTTCCGTACTCCATCCATTATCCTCTTGCGTTTGCTTTGTTCGTCTTAAGTTGGCAGGATATGCCCAAACATGGGTCCCTTGCTCACTTTGACACTGGATTCAAGCTACCCTGGCTGATGAGGGGTGTTATCCTGAAACTGGTCCCAGGATGCTTGTTTCCGGTCCAGGGAAGACCTGGCTTGGCAGTTCGGGCTGGACTGTTCCCATGATGCACAGTGTCAAGACTGATTTGCATATGGCTGGGTCTGAACTGAGGTGGTGAAGTGAGCTAAAGAACGATGATTGATTCAACCCAGATCTGTGACTGGGGGTGAGTGTCTGAAAAGTTTCCGTACTCCGTCCATTATCTCCTTGTGTTTGCTTTGTTTGCCCTAATTTGGCAGGGTATGCCCAGACGTGGGTCCCTTGCTCACTTTGCCACTGGCTTCAAGCTGGCCTGCCTGATGAGGGGTGATAACCTGCAACCTGTCCCAGGATGCTTGTTTCCAATCCAAGCAGGATCTGGCCTGGAAGTTCGGGCTGGACTGTTCCCATGAGGCACAGGGTCGAGACTGATTTGCATATGGCTGGGTCTGAACTGGGTTGGCGAAGTTAGCTAAAGAAGGATGATGATTCAACCAAGATATGTGACTGGGGGCGAGTGTCTGAAAAATGTCAGTGCTCCATCCATTATCTCCTTGTGTTTGCTTTGTTCGCCCTAGGTTGGCAGGGTATGCCCAGACGTGGGTCCCTTGATCACTTTGCCGCTGGATTCAAGCTAGCCTGGCTGATGAAGGGTGTTACCCCGAAACTAGTCCCAGGATGCTTGTTTCCGGTCCAAGGAAGACCTGGCTTGGCAGTTGGGCTGGACTGTTCCCATGAGGCACAGTGTCAAGACTGGTTTGCATATGGCTGGGTCTGAACTGAGGTGGCGAAGTGAGCTAAAGAACGATGATTGATTCAACCCCGATCTGTGACTGGGGGTGAGTGTCTTAAAAGTTTCAGTGCTCCGTCCATTATCTCCTTGTGTTTGCACAATAACGCACACGGTTTGAAATATTGTACTAAATATCGCTACAGTGCAAATAGCACCACAAAGATACGTTCTCTGTTCTTTTCTGGGCTCAGTTCACATAGAGCAAACTAAGAGTGGTTTAATCTCACTAAACTTTCCTACTGTCTGTTCCTAAAGTGCGAGTTTTTGCTCGGCTTAGTTCGCGTCATAGCGGGTGCAGTGTGCACACCTAAGAAGTGTCATTTTGTGCTCACAATCCAAAGATCGAGATTTTGAGGGTTGGTAGAATTGCCATTTCTGTAGTGTTTGGTCGGTTTATCATTGTTGCATTATGTAATCTGGATCGGAAATTTAACAGTAGCGCCAAGAAGCACGAAATGTGAGAACTAAAGAACGTTGAATTACGATGTCGCTCCTAACTCATTGATGGAAGTATTATTTTCTTTTTCTTTAGTCTTTAGAAATACGAAAGGATGAAACGGAAGAACAGCATATGCCGGAAACACAGTCTTTCATTTGGCATAATGAAGAAAGAAGAAGAACCAAACAAATTAGGAAAGAGTATTTCAAGGTATTTTACACATATCTTTTCAACTGAGCAGTTGTTTTATTATGGGTTACGCCTGATAGTTGCTAGCAGTACCTGTTTATCGCCTGAAGGTGCCACTCTCTCATATGTTTTCATAGCGACATTTCCGTGCCATCCAGTAGCCCTGTGAAGATAGACCCTCATCTTTGAAACTAACTAAACTAATGTGTTTCTGCTGCATTCTTTACTAGATGGAAGATTGCACTGGTCTGAACAAATGAATTTGTACTTGGGATGTGTCATTACCCTTTCATCGTGGACATCAGAGAGTAGCCCCATTAAGTGTTGCACAAGATATGTATTAAGATTCACGGTGCAGTGTAAATGTGACTGCTGTCGGGGCCTGGACAGCTTACTGTATCCAAGTAAACACTTCAATCCCCACCTTGGGCATTAAAGCGCTGTGCTAATATCACAGACGCAAAACCCTAATTTCATAGATATGTCCTGCAGTATTTAAAACCAATATTCGTTGTGTGATGAACCCGGAGACACACTTGCAATAAATATACAACGCTGATAATTCTACCGTACTTTTAAGCAAACGCCTATGTTCTGTTTTCACAGATTATGAGCTCAAACCGTATAAGTGATGTCACGTGCATAAACTGTAAAACGACACGACTGCGTATAAATACCACGCCCCATTTCCACCAGCACTAGGCAGGTGGTAGCCCATCGTACAAACAAATGCACAACCGTACGTAGCCCCCTTGTTAGCACGCAGTGCCTGGTTTCTTCCTGGAAGAACAGTTCTTCAGGAACCACATTGGAATATGCTACGAAGTGGCATCGTTGTTACTGGCACTCTGCTCGCTGGAGCAACTGCCGAGCACCCAAGATACTTTACCAAATATTCGAGGACAGGAGTGAGATTCTTCGTTATCTTGCGCTTGAATATGTGAGTGACTTTGTGTGCCGTCCTCAGCCTTTAACGGAAAGCATAAAACTGTGACTGCTTCGAGGAGGCACGGACACTTGAAGCGCTTCTCAGTGGCGGCTGGTGACATTTGAAAGTGGTAGGGCGTAAAAGTAGCGATGACGAGCAAACGTAGCAACTGAGCCCGACCGTTATAGTGGGGGTTCCCTCCCCCCGCCAAAGAACATTTTGAAAAATGAGTGGGCAAATGGTACATTTTCAAGCTAACTTGAGAAAGCAAGACGGTTAATAAGGCAATTGTGAAAGTATAGTTATGACTTATTTAAAGAGATTTTATATGATAATGATGCAAGTAGCTGCTTATTCAGTATAACCACAGTTCACCTCCCCGGTTATTGACACAATCTCTTGCGCTACTATACTCCATACATCTAAGACATAAAGCATGGCATATCATATATAGTAAATGTGATCTTCATGTGATGGAGCGTGGCTGAGCATTCAGTACACAGTGTAAGAAGCTCTTTTTCATTAGTACACTCAACAGTGTTGTTGTGCTTCTGCCAACCCAATTTAGCACTCCCTTTCAATCCTTACACCACTCATCAAGTGGCAATGTAGGCCGGTGACTGACAATGCCCAGGGACCAAACAAATAAGAAAGAAGAAGAGCGACAGGAATGAAAGTAAAGGGGACCTGCTCATCATGAGTCACTACACAGAAACGCAGAGATGGCATTGGATGGGGAAGGTAGGAGATGTGGTTTGAACAGTCGCCAACACATATTTGCAAATGCTGTGCATGTGCTGCCTCCGTGTCTGCCACGCCTACAACATGGCACGACCCTACTGGTACTGACCTCCGAACACACAAAAGAACAGTAAGGTTCACACACACATGCAAGCAAACATACATGCCAATGAAGCATATTAACAACGTGCACACCACTGATGACCACAACCACCAGACTCTGGACTATGATGCCAGCCCAAAGATCAGCGCGTGAAGATAGCTGAACTCCAACCACACCGCGAGATGCACTAATGGCAATATAGCGCTAGACAATAAAACAGGTCACCAATGTGAAGGTAACTGGACTACTCACAGGTCTCTTTAGCACAAGCTCTAGTTTCCTAGTCACTTAGCAGGCACTGCCCTTTCAAGGAGACATGGAGGTCCCCTCCAACCCCCCCCCCCCCCTCCCCCCCCCCGAGTAGATTTTAAACTATATTGGTAAACAAAAAGAGTTTTATAAAGCTCTAAAGGGGAGTGTAAGACGTCTTTTCAGTATATCAGTGTTTCTAAAGAGATAAACTGGGAAGAACACTTAAGTCTTAAGAGAGACATTATTCGACATTTCAATTGGAAAACAAGAAACAGGGCTATGGAAAAATAGACATTGCGACCAGAGAGGAAGTGCACCACAGAATATTGTGTCGTGAAGGATAATGTGCACAGACCTGGTCACTGTCACTCTTTCATATATACACTCTAATGTATGCATCCTCTTGTCTTCACCGTGAAAAGTACCATGAGGAGAAGAGGGTATGTGGTTAGGTGAACATGTAAAAGACTTCTGCACCAGGAGACCGTGTTTTAATCCCGATTTCCACATTTGACTAAACTGCGTGATCCTGGGCAATCATTTTTGGTTTCGAGTGCCCATGTTACTTTAAAGTACATGGGTTGCCTGAGGCTATTCAGATCATGCTGCGGTCTATACAAGGAAATGATTAAGTCTCACACCTGCGCCTCAGTCAACAAGCATTTGCAATGCAATAGGTCTCGCATTTGCGAGACTTTGAGCTACTGGCATTGTAAATAACAAACCTTTTATCTGAAAGAAACACGTTAGTTAGATTCCTCACCTTAGAATATCCCCAGGCGTTAGGCTGGATCCGGAAAGGTTTTTGTAGCAATACCCCTTGAGCGACGCTAGGCGTCGTCTGCGGCTCCGCGTCCGTCGTTGGCGTCGTGCGCCGGAATGACGTCGTCGGAGTACTTAGACGCCGCCCTCGTGCGCTGACGTCAGTTCTTCTTTTTTACGCGCCAAACAGCGCAGATCTGGGAAGAGCTTACCCCTTAGTCAATTTTTGACTAAACTTTTTTGACTTTTTTTGGTCTTCTGTCGACTCGACTCTGGTGCCGGTAGGATGCCTGGGTTTAAAGCCTGTGACTCCTGTCATCGACTAATGTCGGTGACGGACCACCATCGCCGGTGCCTTTACTGCCTGGGGGCCGACCACGACCTGGAGTTGTGCCCTGATTGTCAGGCCTTGACCTCGAAGGCTAGGCGGGAGCGGTCACGTAAGCTTCTCGAGCTTCGGCACTCGGCTCCGCGCCGCGCACGGTCCCGGTGGAGGTCCAAGGACCGGTCGCGGAGCCGCAGCCACCATCATCGGTCGTCGGGCTCGAAGTCTTCGGTTAAGTCGAAGCGATCAAAGAAGTCCAAGAGGCGACACCGCTCTTCGGACTCCCCTCGCCGGTCGCGCGACTCGGCCGAGAGTCAGGGTGGTCCCTTCCCCACGGCTCCGTCGGAGTCGCAGGAGCCGCGTTCGTCTCCATACCCGCCGGTCCCTGGGACTGACGCGACTCCGGCGGAGGTCAGTGCCTTCCTCTCGGCCATGAGGGGCCTGGCTCCGCCGTCGCCGCCTGCCGGCGTGCCTTCGGGCCCCCGGGCTCGACTGGGCGACCTCGCGTGCCGGCGGCTCCGGCCCCGGTGCCGTCGACGACTTCGGTCCCGACGCCGCAGGTCCCCCGAGGGATCCAGGCCTGGATCTCTGCCGGCGCCGGTCGACCTCACTCTGTGGGATACGGTGGAGGACGTGCTGCCCCTGTGTCCGGAGGAGGCCCGGACACGTCTCTCCCAGGCGCTTGCTGACGGGCGAGATGCAGCACGACATGCCATACGGTGTGGACTAGACACCACGGACTCGCTGGGTAGGGCGATTTCCACCACGGTGGCGCTCCGGCGCCATGCCTGGCTGCGGTCCACGTCTTTCTCGGGGGATGTCCAGAGTACCCTCATGGATATGCCCTTTGATGGCACTCGCCTTTTTGGTGAGAAGGCGGATAGTGCGCTGGCTCGTTTCAAGGACTCCCGGGCTACGGCCAAGTCCTTGGGTCTCTTGCGGCCGCAAACTTCCGCCTTTCGCCCCTTTTGTGGCCAAGGAAGGGGCGCCTCCTCACGTCCGCCTAGCCACCGGCTGCAGAACCAACCTGCACGTGGTCGCGGACGTGGATTCCGCCGTGGCGGTACTAGAGGACAATGTGCCGGTCAGTCCACATCCACCCCAGCAGCATCCGCCTCAAAGCCCTCCTAGTCCGAGCTTTCAGGCCCATTCCACGCCAGTGGGCGGCAGAGTTCGCCATCACCTGCTCCACTGGCGATCCATCACATCGGACAGGTGGGTGCTGCAAATCGTCCGAAGGGGCTACTCCCTCCCCTTCGAGACAACCCCTCCAGCCATGCTGTAGGGAGGTGAATATCTGACTATGGTTACCCCCAACTTTTTGCCTAGTGTCTAGCTGGTTTTTCGACTTAGTTGGCCTGAGATCCTGCCATTCAGGGTCTCAGGCTGTCTGCTCTCTCTTTAAAATGGACTCCATGTACCCTAGGTACATACCCAATTGGTAAGGATCACCTTATTGGACCCTGTACAGTGTACCCTAGGTACCCAGGGCATAGGTGTACCCCAGGCCTACCAGGGGCTGCAGCATGTATTATGCCACCCCTGGCCTGGCCTTCCCTTATGACACAACTGGCTGATCACTCAGCTGGGGCAAGGTCGTGTAATCATCCCTTGCTTAGGTGTAGTATTCCTATACCTACCTTATATATAGACACATGTATACCTATCAGCCACTCCTATGGCAGGCCTTAACAATCCTGGAGGCAAAGTGCTTGATAACATGTGAGATGGTGCTCTAGCATGAGCTGAGCCTGTCTGCAGCTTTCGGAACCATGTCCTTATAGCTGTTCTATGATATAGCCTACCATATACTCTTAAAGTACCTTATAATCTTAAACGGTTATGGTAACTATGGTTTGGCTTTATCAAAACATGTCGTGTAAGGTGTCTAACACTTTGGAATAATACCCCCATCCCATTTCTGGGGATGAGGATATTATTCCTCCCTTCTAGAGGGAGAGACATGTTAAAATCCTACTTTGCTGTTTAACTCTAACCAAAGCCTCAGCATCACAAAATGGATGCTGCTGCCACAGACACGAGTCTGACCTCCTGCATGTGAGAAGTTGGCCTGATATATGATGTCACTAATTCTAGTGTACACCTTGTATCAGTCCAAACAACCCTTATGGTGATTGGTTGTAAAGTCAACCTTATAGACCAGCTATCCTAGTGGTAGCATGGACAAGAGCAGTCTTAGGCTAAACTCTGAATGGCATGTGAAGCCAGCTGTGATACCATATATAATCCCTTGAATACCAAATGAAAGGACACCACAACAGATATATATATAAAATAAAGTGTATTTATTCTAGTCAAACCCTCAGCACTCTTTATGAGATTGAAGGTAAGTACAACACAGTCTTATTCAAGCATACATTAAGTCACACAGGTAAGTAATACAGTTAGGCCCTAGGGGCCACGCAAACCATATTCTAAAGAAGAGGTATAAGGACCACTGTCACGGAAATAGGATAGGCCTAGGCCTAGGGAATCGCTGGGGCTACACTACACTACCAACAGTTAGGAAGTGGGAGGCCCACAGGATTCAGGTGCAGAGTGGAAACACTCACGCGTAAAGCGTATAATCGATAGAAATAGTACAGTTCTGAAATAAACAGTTTTAGGACACTTCTGGTATAGCTAGAAAGTTGAGACTCGGAAACTAGACCCTAGGATAGTCAATACCCTTGTGAGAACCGAAGTACCCAAGTTACCTAGCCCACGGGCTGCGGGTGCATAGGTGTGAACTTGCGTCGGGTTTCGTCGTGGACTTCTATGGATGCCTGAAGGAAAGTTGTTGACAGGCAGTCAGTACAGAGTGTCCGGTGGATCCCAAGGCCGGGATCAAGAAGGAAGGATACCTGCAAGCAGAAGGGACAGAGTCTGGGTCACTAGCCAGTGACCACGTGGAACCAGGCAATGTCGGGAGATTGCAGGTGAAGCTTGTCGCAGCAGCCACGGGTACCAGGAGACGTCGAGGACGACCAGGACCGGGAGGCGAGCTGTCCCCCGAAGGCTCTTGCTGTCGGCGGCGTTGAAGTCGAACTAGGACTCACCAAGCCTTGGCAAGCGGAACCCACGAAGAATGGGGGACTTGCTTCTGGTGCAGACCAGGAAGGTCTGGGGTGCTTCTCTTTTGCAGAGGAGCAGGAGCCAGTCTGGAGGAGCCAAACCAGCAGTGGAAAATCAAGGTGCGTCGTCGCAAAGGTCATTAGCCAACGGGCAAGCAACTGGACAGACGCGGCAAACAGGAAAATGTAGAAGGGCCCCACACAGGACTCGTGGAGTGTGGGGTGCAGATGATGCTTGGGGTTGGGGCTTCTCAATCCCCGGTGCACAACTTCGAGGGTACCTCAGAAGCTGCGCTGGAAGATTCTCGCCACTTTTCCAAGGTAGCCGGTCCCACGTCTCTCGTCGCCTCCACGGATCTCAGCTCGGCTGTGGATGTGGATCAGGGTCGGAGAAGTCAAGGCTCTGGTCAGGCTCTGCAGTTGGTCCCTCGTAGAACTTCAGCAAAGCAAAGGGTAAGTCTCTTGATGGTGCCTGTTTGCACAGGGTAGCCACTCCTTGGCCACAAGGGAGATTCTTCAGTCTTCTTCTTTCGTCGAATGTCGAAGGTCCAGAGTTTCTGTTCAGGTTGCAAGTTCAGGATAATCTAATCTCCTGGGGCCCAGCTACCACACTTATACTAATCTGGGGGGCTGGGTTGCCTGCTAGGTCACGCCTTATGGGTGGGACCTGGGAGGGGGGTGGTTACACCCCCTTCCCTTTGTCCAGTTTCGCGCCAGGACTGGGGCTGGTGTGCCCCAGCACCGGTTTGAACTGGACTATGCATGGGACACCTTGTGTGCCCCAGGCATGTCTCATTCCTTTCAGCCCTCCCTGCCCCAATACACTAAAGTCTGTCTGGGGAGGTGCTAGCACCTCCCCAAGCAGGAAACCTATTGTCCAAGCCTCCCTTGCCGGGATCACTCCCAGCAGCAGGAGGTCAGACTCGTGTCTGTGGCAGCAGCATCCATTTTGTGATGCTGAGGCTTTGGTTAGAGTTAAACAGCAAAGTAGGATTTTAACATGTCTCTCCCTCTAGAAGGGAGGAATAATATCCTCATCACCAGAAATGGTATGGGGGTATTATTCCAAAGTGTTAGACACCTGCCAAACCATAGTTACCATAACCGTTTAAGATTATAAGGAACTTTAAGAGTATATGGTAGGCTGTATCATAGAACAGCTATAAGGACATGGTTCCGAAAGCTGCAGACAGGCTCAGCTCATGCTAGAGCACCATCTCACATGTTACCAAGCACTCTGCCTCCAGGATTGTTAAGGCCTGCCATAGGAGTGGCTGATAGGTACACATGTGTCTATATATAAGGGTAGATATAGGTATACTATATCTAAGCAAGGGGTGCTTACATGACCTTGCCCCAGCTGAGTGATCAGCCAGTTATGTCTGATTGGAAGGCAAGACCAGGGGTGGCATAATACATGCTGCAGCCCTTGGGTGGCCTAGGGTACACCTATGCCCTGGGTACCTAGGGTACACTGTACAGGGTCCAATAAGGTGATCCTTACCAATTGGGTATGTACCTAGGGTACATGGAGTCCATTTTAAAGAGAGAGCAGACAGCCTGAGACCCTGAATGGCAGGATCTCAGGCCAACTAAGTCGAAAAACCAGCTAGACACTAGGCAAAAAGTTGGGGGTAACCATAGTCAGATATCCACCTTCCTACACTGCAGCTGGGAGCCCTCCCAGCCAGGGAGGCCTGGACAATAGGTTTCCTGCTTGGGGAGGTGCTAGCACCTCCCCAGACAGACTTTAGTATATTGGGGCAGGGAGGGATGAAAGAAACTAGACACTGCCTGGGGCACACACGGTGTCCCATGCATAGTCCAGTTCAAACCGGTGCTGGGGCACTCCAGGCCCAGCTCTGGCGCTAAACTGGACAAAGGAAAGGGGGTGTAACCACTCCCCTTCCTGGTCCCACCCATAGGAGGGACCTTGCAGGTAGCCCAGCCCACTAGCCCAGTATATCAGTAGGTAGCTGAGCCCTGCTAAATTAGATTAACCTGAATCTGCAACTTGAACAGAAACTCTAGACCTTCGACATTCGACCTCAGGAAGAAGACTGAAGAAATCTCCCTTGTGGCCAAGAAGTGAGCACCCTGGGCAACCAGGCACCATCCAGCGACCGCTGCTTGCTTTGCGACTGAATCCTGCGAGGGACGACTGCAGAGACTGACCAGCGCCGAGACTTCCAGACACCTCTGAACCAGATCCACATCTACAGCAAAGCTGAGACCCGTGGAGGCGACAAGGGATGTGGGACCGGCGACTTGGGAAAAGTGGCTAGTAACTGACTAGCGCGACTTCTGAGGCTTCCTCAAGGCTGTGCTTGGGGAATTGAGAAGCCCCAATCCCGAGCACCATCTGCAAAGAAGATCAGCTCCCCACACTTCACGTGTTCTGCGTGGGGCCCTTCTGCACCTGAGTTGCTCGACGTGTTGTCCGGTTGCTGTCCCGTTGGCTAGTAGCCTCTGCGACGACAAACCTTTGCTTTCATCTTGCTGGTCCGGCTCCTCCAGACTGGCACCCGCTCCTCTGTGAAAGAGAAGCACCCCAGACCTTCCTGGTCTGCACCAGAAGCAAGTCCTCCATCCTGCGTGGGTTCCGCTTGCCAAGGCTTGTTGGGTCCTAGCTCGACATCGACGCCGCCGACAGCAAGAGCCTTCGTGGGACAGCTCGTCTCCTGGTCCTGGTCGTCCTCGACGCCTCCTGGTACCCGTGGCTGCTGCGACAAGCTTCACCTCTTCACCTGCATCTTCACGACATCGCCTGGTTCCTTCCTGGTTCCTGGCTGGTGACCTAGACTCTGTCCCTTCTGCTTGCAGGTATCCTTCCTTCTTGATTCCATCCTTGGGATCCACCGGACACTCTTCACTGACTGCCTGTCAGCAACTTTCCTTCAGGCATCCATAGGAGTCAACGACGAAACCCGACGCAAGTTCACACCTATGCACCCGCAGCCCGTGGGCTAGGTAACTTGAGTACTCCGGTGCTCACAAGGGTATTGACTATCCTAGGGTCTAGTTTCCGAGTCTCGACTTTCTAGCTATACCAGAAGTGTCCTAAAACTGTTAATTTGTAATAACTACTATTTCTATCGACTTCTACGCATTACGCGTGAGTGTTTCCACTCTGCACCTGAATCCCGTGGGCCTCCCACTTCCTAACCTTTGGTAGTATAGTGTAGCCCCAGCGATTCCCTAGGCCTAGGCCTATCCTGTGTTCGTGACAGTGATTCTTATACCACTTACTTAGTATATGGTTTGCGTGGCCCCTAGGGCCTAACTGTATTACTTACCTGTGTGACTTAATGTATGCTTAAATAAGACTGTGTTGTACTTACCTCGAATCTCATAAAGAGTGCTGAGGGCTTGACTAGAATAAATACATTCTATTTTTTATATATATCTGTTGTGGGACACCCCCGCGCCGCACGGCCACCAGCTGCTGCGTGTGCCCCTTGCCTCGCTGCTGCCTCGTTTTTGCCTCGTTCGCCGGCTGCCGCCGCTGCGAGCACTTTTTCCCCTTGTTTTGGTTGTTTTGTCAGGTATTTGTGCTTGTCTCACTGATCTGTTGTTTTCTCTGCTTTTCCCCGTTTTTGTCGCTATTTTGTGCCTGTTCAGTATTGTATCGTGTGTACCCTCCTTCCTGGTTGTCCGCCTACCGCTCCGCCCCCCGCCCTCCCTTCCCGCCACCGCCGCTTGTCCCCGCCCCTTTTTCTTCTGTAACCCTCCCCGCTCCCGCCTCCCAGCTGCCCCGCCCACCCGCGCACTTGGCCTTAAATGGCGACCGTGCGAACGCGCAGCGGTCACGCGCAGCGGGCGCGCCGATTGTGCGCCGAAGGCGCGCCAAAGGTAAGCCCGTCTGCGCCCGTCCGCGCCTGGACCGCGCCCAGTGCCAGGACCGCTGGCCCCCGTAGAGCCCGACCGACCCGCCTGACGTACTCAGCCGCCACCCTCACCGCTCTCAACACCGGCCGACACCCAGAATGCCACCAAGCCACTCCAAGACGCACCCACGAACCATTCAGCTGCCACGCCTGCAAGTTCTCCTGCAGCCGGACCAGCCCCGCACCAGCACCCGCCAAGTCGAACTCCAGCAGCACCCACCTCAAGTGCATCCTCCTCAACACCCGCTCCGTCCACAGACACGCCATCGAACTCTGGAACCTCCTCGACACCACAGCCCCAGACGTTGCCTTCCTCACGGAGACCTGGATGAACGCCTCTTCAGCTCCCGACATCGCCATCGCTATCCCAGAGGGCTACAAGGTCATCCGGAGGGACCGAAACGCCAACCAGATGGGAGGAGGCATCGCCATCATCCACAGGAACACCATCCGCCTCACGACCAGCACCGACAACACCCTGACCAGCGCCGAACACCTGCATTTCCAGATCCACACCAACCCGAACACCACCCTCAGAGGCACCCTGATCTACCGACCCCCTGGACCACGCACGCAATTCAGCGACGACATCGCCGACTTCGTCAGCCCGCACGCCCTCCCCTCCGCTGACTACATCCTCCTGGGAGACCTCAACTTCCATCTGGAGAACAACAACGACCACAACACCAGCACCCTGCTCGACAACCTCGCCAACCTGGGACTCAAGCAACTGGTGTCCACCCCCACCCACCTCGCCGGACACACACTCGACGCCGTCTTCTCATCCAGCACAGACATCGACTTCAGCCACGCCACAGAGCTTCAATGGACGGACCACAGCTGCGTCCACTTCACCTTCAAGAGAACAACGACCCACCAACACCAGCAACACACCGCCCACAGAAGCTGGAACAAGATCACAGCAGACCAGCTCGCCACCTCCCTGAGCCAACACCCTCCTGCCAGCTCAGCGAACCCCAGCCAGGCCGCCGATAACATCACGAAGTGGATCAGCAACTGCGCGGACGAACTCGCCCCGCTGAGGACCCCGCCTAGCAGACCCGGCAGCAAGAAGGCCCCATGGTTCACCGACGAACTCAAGAGCTCCAAGAAGAACTGCCGAGCCCTCGAGAAAGTCTGGAAAAGGGATCCGACACCGGACAACAGGACCTCCTACAAACTTGCCACCCGGAAACACCACCAGCTGATCCGCGCCGCCAAGAGAACAGCATTCAAGGACCGGTTGGACAACAACGCACACAACAGCAAGGAACTCTTCAACATCGTGAAAGAGCTTTCCAACCCCAACGCGGGAAACAACGACATCACCCCTTCGCAAGACCTCTGCAACTCCCTGGCTTCATACTTCCACAACAAGATCGCGGACATACACAGCAGTTTCAACAACCAACCAACGCACACCACGACCGACCAGCCAGCCCCCCCCACCACCACCCTCCACGCCTGGACCCCGATCAGCACAGAAGACACCATCCGCACGATGAACTCCATCCACTCCGGATCACCAACCGACCCCTGCCCCCACCACATCTTCAACAAGGCCGACGCTGTCATCGCACCCCACCTACGAGACATCATCAACACATCCTTCGACACCGCCATCTTCCCCGAGAGCTGGAAACACGCCGAACTCAGCGCTCTACTCAAGAAACCAACAGCGGACCCCACCGACCTCAAGAACTACCGCCCCATCTCGCTTCTCCCGTTTCCAGCCAAAGTCATCGAGAAGACCGTCAACAAGCAGATGGCCGCCTTCCTCGAGACGAACGGATCCCTCGACCCCTCACAGTCCGGCTTCCGAGCCAAACACAGCACCGAGACCGCCCTCATCGCCGCCACCGATGACATCCGAGCCCTGATGGACAATGGAGAAACAGCGGCCCTCATCCTCCTAGACCTCTCCGCGGCATTCGACACGGTCTGCCACCGCACCCTAATACGGCGCCTCAGCAACATCGGAATCCAGGACAAGGCGCTGGAATGGATCATCTCCTTCCTCGACGGAAGAACACAGCGAGTCCGCCTACCACCTTACAAGTCAGAGGCCTCCGAAGTCATCTGCGGCGTCCCCCAAGGATCATCCCTGAGCCCCACCCTCTTCAACGTCTACATGAGCCCCCTCGCGGCCATCGTACGCAAACACCACCTCAGCATCATCTCCTACGCCGACGACACCCAGCTGATCCTCTCCCTGACCAACAACCCCGCCGCCGCCAGAGCCAACCTACACGAAGGGATGAAAGAGGTAGCCGAATGGATGACGACCAGCCGCCTGAAACTGAACTCGGACAAGACGGAGGTCCTCATCCTGGGCTCCTCTCCCTCCGCCTGGGACGACTCCTGGTGGCCTCCCGCCCTGGGCACCGCACCCAAACCGACAGACCACGCACGTAACCTGGGCTTCATCCTGGACTCCTCCCTCTCCATGACCAGGCAAGTCAACAGCGTCTCCTCGGCGTGCTTCAACATCCTACGCATGCTACGGAAGATCTTCTGGTGGATCCCCACAGAGACCAGGAAGACCGTCACCCAGGCCCTCGTCACCAGCCGACTGGACTACGGCAACGCCCTCTACGCCGGGACCACCGCCAAGCTCCAGAAGAGACTCCAGCGGATCCAAAACGCCTCAGCCAGACTCATCCTCGACGTCCCACGATCCAGCCACATCTCCGGACATCTGAGAGACCTTCACTGGCTCCCCATCAACAAGAGAATCACCTTCCGCCTCCTCACCCACGCACACAAAGCCCTACACGACCAAGGCCCGAGCTACCTCAACAACCGAGTCAACTTCTACGCTCCCAAACGCCACCTCCGATCAGCCAACCACGCCCTCGCCGCCGTCCCCCGCATCCGCAGAGCAACTACAGGAGGAAGGTCCTTCTCCTACCTGGCCGCCAAGACCTGGAACTCCCTCCCGTCCGACCTGCGCCTGACCCAAGACCACCTCTCCTTCAGGAAGAAGCTGAAGACCTGGCTGTTCGAGCAGTAGCGGCACCCCCCCCCCCCCAGCGCCTTGAGACCCTACGGGTATGTAGCGCGCTTTACAAGTGTCACTGATTGATTGATTGATTGTGGTGTCCTTTCATTTGGTATTCAAGGGATTACAAATGGTATAACAGCTGGCTTCACATGCCATTCAGAGTTTAGCCTAAGACTGCTCTTGTCCATGCTACCACTAGGATAGCTGGTCTATAAGGTTGACTTTACAACCAATCACCATAAGGGTTGTTTGGACTGATACAAGGTGTACACTAGAATTAGTGACATCATATATCAGGCCAACTTCTCACACATGCCACCGCAGTGCCACTGTATATCAGAGGATCACTTGAATCTTCCGAGGGAGGAAGTTACGGCCCTCTTGGCCAAAGAGGCCGTCGAGCGCGTTCCTGGTCCAGAAGTAGGCCGTGGTTGCTATTCCCACTACTTTCTGGTTCTCAAGAAGGGCAAGGGGGCCTACGCCCTATCTTGGACCTCAGGAGCGTCAACGCCTTCCTCCGGAAGGAACGGTTCAAGATGCTAACTTTAGCTCAGGTTCTGGCTGCCCTCGACCCTGGAGACTGGATGGTAGCGTTGGACTTGCAGGACGCCTATTTTCACATCCCCGTCCTTCCTGCCCACCGGCGTAACCTGCGGTTCACGGTGGGTCAGGAGCACTTTCAATTCACCGTGCTCCCCTTCGGCCTCACCAGTGCCCCTCGGGTGTTCACGAAAGTGATTGCGGTGGTCGCGGCTCATCTGCGCAGATCGGGGGTTCCAGTCTTCCCCTATGTCGACGACTGGCTGTTGAAGGCGGGCTCGCCCCAGCAAGTATTCTCCCACCTCCAGACTACGGCCGACCTCCTGCATTTGCTGGGGTTCTCCATCAACGTGCCGAAGTCTCCCAGAAGCTCCTCTTCATCGGAGCGGGTCTCGATTCGGCGCAGTTCTGGGCTTATCCTCCGGAACAGCGGGTCCGGGATATTCAGGCTCTGATTCCCATCTTTCGGCCTCTATCCTGGGTTTCGGTCAGGTTGGTGCTGCGGCTTCTGGGGCTGATGGCCTCCTGCATCCTGTTGGTGCATTACGCCAGGTGGCGAATGCGGGCTTTGCAGTGGGACCTGAAGTTTCAGTGGGCCCAGCATCGAGGCAACCTGTCCGACCATGTCTTGATCTCGGAGGGCACTGCGACACAGTTGCAGTGGTGGCTCACGGACCGCGATTGGGTCAGGGGCAGATGCCTCTCCCTACCCCAACCGGAGCACGTAGTAGTGACGGACGCGTCCCTCTTGGGATGGGGGGGGGGGCCATATGGGAGAGGCGGAGATCAGAGGCCTCTGGTCTCCGGCGGAGTCTCAACTCCATATCAACTTGTTGGAGCTGAGAGCGATTCGGCTTGCACTGAAAGCCTTCCTTCCCTCTGTCCGGGGGAAGTGTCGTGCAGGTGTTCACAGACAACACCACCGCCATGTGGTATTGCAACAAACAGGGTGGGGTGGGGTCGTGGACCCTTTGTTAGGAGGCTCTGCGCCTCTGGACATGGCTGGAACACCAGGGCATCATCCTGGTGGTTCAACATCTGGCGGGCTCTCTGAACGCCAGAGCAGACGAACTCAGCCGCCGGTGCATGACGGATCACGAATGGCGTCTGAACTCGGACGTGGCGCAAGGTCTCTTTTTGCAGTGGGGAGAGCCTTGGTTAGATCTATTCGCCACCGAAGAGAACGCGCAATGTCAGCAGTACTGCGCGTTGGAATTTCCAAGGCGGCACTCGCTCGGAGACGCTTTTCGTCGTGAGTGAAGTTGCGGTCTGTTGTACGCCTTTTCGCCTATACCATTTCTGCCCAGAGTGCTGAAGAAGATCAGGCGCGACCGGGCCGAAGTCATCTTAGTGGCTCCGGATTGGGCACGAAGGTACTGGTATCCCGAGCTACTCAGTATGTCAATCGATCCTCCGGTACGACTGCCTCTTCAGGAGGACCTTCTGTCGCAGCAGCAGGGGGACGGTCCTCCACCCGAACCTGTCCAGTCTCCACCTCCATGCGTGGAGATTGAGTGGCGACAGTTAATGCCATTTGACTTGCCTCCTGAAGTCTGTGATGTGATTCTGGCAACCAGGCTTCCCTCCACAAAATCGGTATACGCCTGCAGGTGGAACAAATTTGTGGCATGGTGCACAGCAAAGGCTGTGGATCCCCTTTCCGCCCCTCTTTCTGAGGTTCTCCTCTTCCTTCTTTCTTTGGCCCAGCAGGGCTCTGCTCTGGGCACCTTGAAAGGTTATCTTTCTGCAATCTCTGCTTTCTTACGGCTTCCTGATCAGCCTTCTCTTTTCAAGTCCCTTGTTGTTTTGCGTTTTCTTAAAGGCATTACTCACGTGTTTCCTCCTGTCCCCTTCGTAATGCCTCAGTGGGATTTGAATCTTGTCTTGACCTTTCTGATGTGCGCTCCCTTTGAGCCTCTTCACAATTGTCCCCTTCGTCTTCTGACTCTTAAGACTGCTTTCCTGGTAGCTATCAGCTCGGCTAGACGGGTGAGTGAGCTCCAGGCTCTGTCATCTACGCCTCCCTTTCTTTCTGTTCATTCGGACAAGGTTGTCCTCCGGGCTCGTCCTTCTTTTCATCCGAAAATGGTGACCCCCTTTCACATCGGGCAATCAGTTACTTTGCCCACCTTCTTTCCGCCTCCGCATGCTTCGAAAGAGGAAGAGAGGCTCCACCATCTGGACCCCAAACGTGCGCTGTCCTTTTATTTGGCCCGCACCAGACAGTTCCGGGTGGACAACCAACTTTTTGTTGGATACATAGGTGCTAAGAAGGGGAGGGCTGTACACAAGCGGACCATCTCACGGTGGGTCGTCTTGTGTATAAAGGTTTGTTACTCCTTGGCGAAAAAGGACCCCCCTGTTGGGCTGAGAGCCCATTCCACCCGGGCCACAGCGGCGACTACTGCCCTGGGACGGGGAGTTCCCTTGCAGGACATCTGTCAGGCGGCGACGTGGGCCTCACTGCACACGTTCGCCAAGCACTATTGCCTGGACAGCCAAGTCCGGAGAGATGGCTTCTTTGGCCATTCTGTTCTCCAGGACTTTCTGGTGTGATCTTGGTTCGCAGACCCTCCACCGGGGTTGGTATTGCTGGGGTATCTATTCTAAGGTGAGGAATCTAACTAACGTGTTTCTTTCAGATGAACAAGTTACTTACCTTCGGTAACGATGTATCTGTAAGAAACATTAGTTAGTTAGATTCCTCACCGACCCACCCATCCTCCCCGCTCTGCGAACCGACATCTAGGGTTAAGGTCATCCTGTTCAGGGCCCTGGACTTTTTGGCACCAGTGTCAGTCTCTTGCATGGCTCTGCGTTCCTGGCACGGAAAGCTATGTACAAGAACTGACGTCAGCGCACGAGGGCTGCGTCTAAGTACTCCGACGATGTCATTCCGGCGCACAACGCCAACGACGGACGCGGAGCCGCAGACGACGCCTAGCGACACGCAAGGGGTATTGCTACAAAATCTTTCCGGATCCAGCCTGACGCCTGGGGATATTCTAAGGTGAGGAATCTAACTAACTAATGTTTCTTACAGATACATCGTTACCGAAGGTAAGTAACTTGTTCATTTATGTGTCGGTTTTAAAAACAGATTAATAAAAGTCATTGTGATCTGCAATGCCAATAGCTTAAAAATGTTCAAATGTGAAACCTATTACATTGCAAATGTTTATTTACACAGAGCAATCTATACCATTTTCTCACTTTGCCTTTAGTAGCATAACCTGGACTTTTTCCATAGACAATGCAGCAATGGCTACTGAGACGACTTTGATGGCACATGATTGCAGAATAACCCCTAATCTCTAGCACACACCACTTTCACGTTCCTGTCTCTTCATAGCGTCCTCGGTTTTCACAAATAAAAATCCACACTGAAAACTGTTGCAGACTTTATCGTAACTAATGTTACAGCTCAGTACATTTCCTTTTAAAGCGATAAAACCGAGATGCCTGGTTTCTTCCTTTCAGCAGTATGACTTGGGTTACTAATAATAAAAATTAATCAGCACGCAAGGGTTTGATTTCACTTTAAAAAAATAAAAACTTCAGAACTAGAGTGTTTCCTTTCTCCGGCCCATTATTTCACAAACGCCTGCTTTACTTAGCCTCAAATACTGAAATATGAAAGAATTGTGGACGAACTACTCTCTTGTTGAACTTGAATTTTGCTGCAGCCGCCATGCATTGAGCTACAAACACTTCTTGGAGGAATCTAAGCTCATTAAACAGAAGCGACGTGATCAATGTTGATGGTATGTGGGATGCAGCACCGTATGGTTGCACATCTCCTGTCCTCCGTACGCGCACATCTGCTGTCTCTTGTGCTAACGCGAGCAAAGGAGACGCGCTTGCACATCTCCTGACCCCCTTCCGAACAGAAACCGACGACAATAGATCTCGCCAAGGCGAGCAACCCATGCGCTGCATCGCTAGGCGAGACCTAAAAAGTAATTTGGGTCTCTAGCTGTAACGTGGTAGATTGTGCTATGCTTTTGATGCAGGTCTATAAGAACACTTTCATGCTGTGTGTAATGTAATATAAATTTACAGCATGGTTGTCAGTTACGGTTTGAATTAACATTTTGTTAGCAAACATATGAAAAGTCTGGGGGTTTGGCGGTATTATGTGTAATACAAGATGAGTTCTGCATGGTTTAATTCGAAGGCAAATCATGGCTCCCGGTAAATCACCCAGTGCCATACTATGGAGGAACAGTAGCTGCTGTCAGGGCACTCTGCCGCGCACGTGTTTTTCGCTCCCGGACTATTCACACCAGGGAATTTAGCGGAAAGTCACTGTCTATCTGAGATCAGGAACCGAGAAGGGCGAGTAGTGCACATGAGATTAAGTATTGTCACATGTCATTACAGCCCTCACCCTTCCGGCCCCGGACACAAGCACGCATTAGTGACACCCGGTCACTCACCATAATTGTGTCTAGTTTCAAGGTCTTCACGCAGATCTGCATGGCGCCAGCTCCACCTCCTCTCGATGGGACGAAGGGGAAACTGAAACTTCAAAGTTCAAACCTGCGCAGTCACAGACTCAAAATTTCAGTTGTTGCTATTTCTTCCACTGAAGCGTGGGGAAAGGTGGGGTGACAGGCTGATTGGCGTGTATACACGGGCACTGCAGGGCTTAAGTCTGCAGCGCCCGTAGGTTCCTTGATCTGTGACGCTTGAAACGTCACAGATGGAGGCACTGAGGCTTGCCAGGGGCCTGAGGCCAGGGCTGGGGGTTTCACCAGCCCTGGATAATTTAGATTTTTCACAGCCTGCTGGGCAGAAAATCTGGATTTTATTAAGGACACGGAGGCTAAGATTATGCAAATCTCCTTTATTGCGCAGCTCACAGCAGCAACAATGAAGAGATCTAGAACTTCAAAAACATTCCAACAGGATATATAGTCCATGACAACGAAGACATCTCCCTTCTTTGTGCGGCGAACAAGATAGCTTCGAACCAGAAAAAACTTTATAATCTCCTTGAAGTAACTTTAATGAAGACAACCGGAAGTTCTCTTGAACATTCTAATCTGAAAAGACAGAAGAACAAATAAATTATATTCCCAGGGAGGGAACAGTAGAGGAGGGATAATCTTAGCCTCCGTGTCCTTAATAAAATCCAGATTTTCTGCCCAGCAGGCTGTGAAAAATCTAAATTTTATGGCATGACACGGAGGCCAATATTATGCAAGTTTAAAGTGTGTTCAAGACATTATCAATAACATTTGAAACAGGTTTAAAATAACATCTTTTGAAAATGGACTCATTTGACCAATCCGCAGCTTTAAGAATATCTTGAAGGCTACCACCCAGCATAAAGGCTTTTGAAGCTGAAGCTCCTCTAAGAGAATGGGCCCCAAAAAAGGAAATGTCAATCCCAGCTTCTTTCATGACATCCTTAACCCATCTAGCTAAAGTGGGGGAGGAGACTGCTTTATGAGGAAACCTGTGGGATGTTAATAATTGATTGATAATGCCTCTTAAGCTAGATGTCCTTTTTTCATATTCTAACAAACACTTAACCACACACAAGGTTTCATTCTCAGGAAAAAAGGGATAGAATACAGAAGAAGACATAGTCTTAGTTCGTCTTTTAAGGAAAAAACAAACTCCCTCAGGTTGGTAAGCCCTTGAAGAGATATCTAATGCTTTGACATCAGAGGTACGTCTGAACGAAACAAGACACAGTAATACAGTCAGTTTATAGGATAGTTTTTTAAGTGAGAGAGTTGAGTTTTCACCCCAACCAATGATTAATCTAAGGACAACCCTTACGTCCCATAAACTAGAATATTTGGTCAAAGGTGGGTTTAAAACCCGCATACTTCTCATAATTTTTTTAGTTAACAAGTTTTGACCTACTGAGATCCCATCTATTAAGCAATGGCCAGCTGCGATTGCCGATCTATAGACGTTAACGGTTCGATAGGCCAGACCTGAAGCGAATAATTCAGCCATGAAGTTGAGAACTTGGACTACATCAGTTGAAATGGGATCGTAATTCCGTCGAAGGCACCAACAAACCCATTTACGCCAAGCCAATCTATAGGCCTTCCTTGTTCCAGGTGCCCATGATTCAGACATGAGACTGAAAGCGCTCTCCGAAAGTCCCGGGAGCTGCCATTGTCTCCTGAAATCTTCCATGCCATCAGTGACATGAGGCCTTGAAGAACAAGGGGGTGACCTTCTCCCTGAGGGCCTGTGAATATTTCTTCGAAGGAAGGAATGAGAATTGGAAAATCCACACTCATTTCCAACATGATGGGGAACCAGGCCTGGGATTTCCATAGAGGGGTTATAACTACAACTATTTCCTTGTTTCTCTGAATCTGAAGGAGAAGACGTGGGAGCATGGCAAAGGGCGGGACAGCATAGGGTCTCAAACCCAGCCAGTTCTGGAGAAAGGCGTCTATCCCCAAGGCCATGGGATCTGGTCTCCAGCTGAAAAACTTGCGGAGTTGAGAGTTGACTCTGTCCGCAAACAGGTCTATTCCAAAAGGACCCCACAACAATTGGATCTTCAAGAAGGTTTCCCTGTTGAGTCTCCAGTTGCTGGAATCCCCAAAATTCCTTGAGAACCAGTCTGCTACCCCATTGTTCAATCCCGGAATATGTTCTGCAATGACTGAAATTCCTTTCTTGAGGCAGTACGCCCAAAAACTCTTGGCTAAATCGGATAGACCTTTTGAATGAGGACCTCCCATTTTGTTCACGTATCTCACAGCCGAAACGTTGTCCATGCGAAGCATGACTGAACACTTCATCATATTCTTGGTGAAGCTCCGGATTGCAAAGGATCCTGCCAAAAGTTCTAGGCAGTTGATGTGAAGATCCTTCTCGCGGGGTGTCCAAAGTCCCCCCGTTGAAGAGTTGCCACATGTGGCACCCCAACCCTCTAGGCTGGCGTCCGACTCTATTACTAGGTCCGGATCCTGCCCGAACATTGCTCTCCCGTTCCATGCTTCGGCATTTCTCAACCACCAGAGTATTTCTTTCCTGGAATCTTGATCCAGGGAAACTAATTGGGAGTAAGACGGATTCGTCCTGAGGGCTTTGGCTTTGAGTCTCTGAAGGGCCCGATAGTGAAGAGGACCCGGATAGATAGCTTGGATAGTCGAAGACAATAAGCCCAGAATCCTCGCTAGGCTCCTTAGAGGGAAGTGGTGAATCTTTAGAATTTTCCTTAACTCTTTCCTGAGTTTCCTTACCTTGTCTCCTGGGAGTTTTAACTCTGCAAGGACTGTATTTACCGAGAAACCCAGGAACTGTGTCTCTTGGCTTGGAGTTGTTAGCGATTTTTTTTTACATTTATAACAAATTCCAGATGTTCCAAAATGTTTATGGCAAGACTTGTGTGTTGACAAGCAACTTCTTTGGACTGGGCCATTATTAAAATATTGTCCAGGTAGAGAATTAGTCTTACTCCTTTGCTTCTGAGCCAGCCAGCTATTGGGCGAAGGACCTTGGTGAAGCACCAAGGGGCTGAAGAAAGTCCGAAAGGGAGACTGGAGAATTGCCATAGTTTCCCTTTCCAAAGGAATTGGAGGAACTTTTGATGAGGGGGCCAAATGGGGATGGTTAGGTACGCATCCTTGAGATCTAGGCAAGTAAGCCAATCCCCTTTCCTCAAGACATCCCTGAGAAGGTGAATCCCTTCCATCTTGAAATGGCGGTAGACCACCCATTGGTTTAATTATTTTAGATTTATGACAGGTCTCATCTTTTTGTCTTTCTTTTCTACTAGAAAGATATTGCTGTCAAAGCCAGTCTCCAACCCCTCCCGGATCGCACCTTTGGCGAATAGGTCCCTTACTTCTTGGTTCACGAGGGCGGAATCTTTTTCTGAGAACCGGATTTCCCGAGGTAGGGTTTCCTGAAAGGGTAGGTGAGTGAAATCTATCTTGAAACCCTTCACGGTGTCCAGTACCCTAGGGTCTTGAGTCACCATATTCCAGTTCCCAGAGAAAAGGGCTAATCTCCCTCCCACCTTTATAGGGGTATCTGAAAGGTCTTTGGTTGCACTTACCTGAAGAGAAGGATCTCTGTCTTTTTTCCCCTCTGAATCCTCTTCCGCGGAATCTTTGTCTTTGGGGAAAGAACGATGACTGGGATGAAAATCCGGATTGTGGGAATCTTGTTCCCCGTCCCATGTAGGGTCTTTTTGAGAAATTTCCACGGCCGGGGAATCGACCCCGCATCCTCCCGGCCCGGGTAAAAACTCTATTATTAAAGACTCTCTTTATATCCTTTTGTGATTTTTGGATTGAGTTAAAAACTCCTACGTATTTGGCCATTTCTTCCAAAGAGAAGGCCCTGAGAGGAAGCTCCCCCTTCTTTATTAGCTAGTTCGACCAGCTTTGGGTCAATTTTGAGTAGAACACTCTTTCGCCTTTAGTTAGAAAGCGCAGTGTTCGCATTGCCCAACAGGCAAATCGCTCTTTGCGCCCATTGACGCAGCTCTTTAGGGTCTATGGGGTGTTATTAAGATACCCTCCTTCCGCTAGTTCAAAGATTTTTGTGAGAGGACCCGAAATGTCTAAAAGTCTATCTTGACATGATTTAAGTCCTTTGTCAAGACCTTTTCTGGGGTCTCTTCCAGTTTTGGCAATGAAAGCCACTACTTTATTATCCAAATCGGGGGTTGCAGTTATTTTATCCGGTAGAGAGGGGCGAGGACATTCAGATCTAAGTCGGGATCTGACCTCTTTAGGTATTTCTTTGCATAGCCAGAAAGACAGGTACTCTCCAATGTGATGAGATGGGACCCATTCTGGGGAGAGGGGGTGCTTAATAAGCAGAGGGTCAAACATATATTCCCCGAAGGGGTCAAGAATTCCCGTTTTAGACCCTGAGGCCCCTGACGCCTCACCTGAGTTCTCTGTAATTTCACCTTCCTCTTCAGAATTGAAGTCTGAGGAGTAGGAAAGGTCAATTTCATCCTCTAGTCCATCGTCGCTATCGATGGAGATAGGAAGAGTAGGGCCTTTGAATCGCCCATCTGTTGTGCCCGAGGCACTGTCAATGTCACCGCCAAAGCGTGAAGTCAAGAGAGTAGGGTTGGAGCTCCTCTGTTTTTTTGTACCTTTAACGGCGTTACTTTTAAGTTGTCTTTTTCTTTGAGCCGGTATAATCTTTGCGGTCTCCTCCTGACTGCTCGTGGATGGCCATCCTTTTTTAGATAGATTTTCAAACTTTTTGTTAATGGTGTCATCCAGTGACCCCATAACTTTATCGATGGCTTTATCAATAAGACCTTGAAGTTTATCCTCCATAGTGTTAACTGAGGGATCTGTAGACATGGCTGAGTGAGAGGAATCAACTGTCAAACAGTAAAGACAAAATGGATGTTAGGTTGTTATGGAGACGCAATTATATGTATGCTAAGGGACTTTCCTTTAATTAGATGTAATGGAAGTCCTTTTTCTATATAGAGGGACAAGGTTATAGTCCTTCTTTTCTTTTTACCAAGTTGTATTAGGACCGGGTGTTTGTCCTACCTTTCTGTCTCTTTTTAAAAAAAAATGTTTTATTGAATGGGAGAGAGTGAGGAGTTGAGGCGATCCGGTAGAAAAAAACAGTAAGAATTGGCTTCTTAAGGCCTTCCAAACCCTCCAAGTACTAATTAATGAGGAGAGAGAGAGTCTCCGTTAGATTTCCTGCGTTTCGTCTCTATGGAAACTCAGCGGGGCCTCCCCAGTCTCGGGTGAGGCCGCAGAGTTGCCACGGAGACGGCAGTAGCGCCGCGAACCGGCGTTGAGAAGCCCGGTCCGCGTGAGTAAAACATCGTGTCAGGCACAACACGGGACCGGCATTTGAAAGATGCCGGTCCCGTGTCCTTTTTCGCGCTGTAAAGGCGGAGTGCGGGTCTCAGCACGGGATCGGCGTTTGAAAGACGCCGGTCCCGAGTGAGAGGGGGCGCGAGGAGTGAAACTCTCGGGGGAAAGGAGGAGATAAACAGATCCTCGCAAAATAAGGCCAAAAGCGAGTTAACACGCAAGCGATAATGGTTAAGAGGTGCAAGGCAAATCAGACAAGCGATAATGGTTATGAGGAGGCGCAAGGCAAATCAAAAGCCCGACCCAGTAAAGAACAGGCATTACTAGGAAGTAAGGAAGTGAAAGTGTGCAGAGGGTGGGAGAGGGGTAAAGGGGGAACATTTAGCCACTCGTCAGCCACCCTTAGGAGTCACCACACATATCCAAAATTATTACAGATCAAGAGCATATAAAATATGTACTTATCTTGTGAGCAGCAGCACCAAAGAAGGGAGATGTCTTCGTTGTCCTGGACTATATATCCTGTTGGAATGTTTTTGAAGTTCTAGATCTCTTCATTGTTTCTGCTGTGAGCTGCGCAATAAAGGAGATTTGCATAATATTGGCCTCCGTGTCATGCCATAAAATCTGATGGATGGTGCTCTTGTGCGTGTGCGCCTGCGCCAGCCAGTAGTCAGTGCTACAACAAGCTGACTCAGGCAGCTGCTGGACGAATATTTTTTATTGTACCAAGAGTGAATAATAGTTAATTATTATTCACTCTTTATATATTAAAAATGAAAATGGTCCAGAACTCTGAGGGCGTAGCCCAGGAGTTTTTAAAGGAGAACCACCCCTGCTTCAGGTGTTAGAAAAGCGGTGCTGCCCGGCAAAGGAAACGGAGTAATTTTCTTGTTGTATTGGAAGCACATTTTAGATCTCAAGTTTGTCATTTGAGTCATCTTGGGCTAAACCTATTCCCTTTGCCTATGCATCTTAGCAGTATAAAAAAAGAGCAACAACAATGATTTTGTTGAGAATAAATAGGTTTGAAAATGTTTCATTTCTTAACATATGAGATTAATTAAACATTACTAAGGGTCGTTAAAGGGATAGTAGTCTTCACAGTGTCTCAATCACTCCTGTTATTCCCTTAACTCCACTTCACCTCCAGGGTTAGATTGGGATTAAAAATCGGCCCGGGCAAGCAAAAAAATGTGGCCCTCATTTGCATATTGCCTCTCCGCAAAACATTGTTTCAGCGAAGTTTTATAAAAAATAAGGGGAGAGGGGGGAGTGTCTCTGACAGAGGCATGTTTTCTTAACTTTACGTAGATGAAAAAAAATGCACGGATTAGTTCACACTGGTGAAACACACCTGAAAACAAGTGAGGCCACTTTTTCTCAGGCCCTCTGCCCCCGCTTAATATGCATACATTAATGGGCCGGCCCAGCGAGAGAAAGGGAGTGACAACTCTGCCCGTTGATAAAAGGGAGGTATTGACCGCCCATCTGCCTCCAGAAAGGCCACTCAGGCTCCCACTGGGCCGCTGGCGGCATCCGAACAACACAGACATCGCCCTAATCTGCCCAGGCTGCCCCAAAAAACATCCCACAGCAGGAACTCAGATACCAGCCCCTCGGCCTTTGCCCGAGTGCCAGCCTTACCAATCCGACCCTGCTTTCCTCTTCAGTCTCTCACTCTTCGACACATTCATGACTTTTTCCTCCCACATCGTTCTGAGCCTCCCACATATGTTACTTCACCTCTTTCCTCTTAAGCACAATCTTTTCGTTCTCTTCTCCTACATGTACTTCTTTTTATATCCTCCACTTCATCATCCCCTCCCCCGAAATCTTCCCCTCACATGTTTTCGCTGCATTTTCTTTCCCTTTTGCTCTTTCAATAGTTTGATAGCTGTGTGCCTCGTTCACACAATTTCTCATAAAATCATAATTACAGTTGGCTCAAATGTGATTATTGCTGTATGTGACTGAGCCAGAGCCACGCCTCTGGATCAGGCTTTCAGTGGCTCGGTCACCTCCAATAGCATGCAAAAGAGAAATGTTATGGGGGCAGAATCCATGCAAAAATGTAAAAGGCTTTCATAGAGTTGGTGGGGGGTAAGAGGTAGATGTAAACTAACAGAATAGCTGAAAAAAGGTAAGGATCTACCGGGAAAAGAGTGGTGAAGAGCACCACATGGAGGGAAAAGGTGACCAGCAAAAGCAGGGTAGAGTCAGGAGAGAGATGACATGTAATGAGTAGATCATGGAGGGAAGATGTGTATAAAGATGTGGATTTCTTTCCAGCCTCAATTTCATCTCACTAGAGGAACAGATCCAGTGAGATGAAATTGAGGCTGGAGAGAAAGATGAAAGGCATAAAGTAGTGCATGAATAGAAGAGGTAGATAAAATAGAAGAGGAACCATCCGAGAACTTAAGTGGAGGAGATGGAATATTGAGAGGTGGGTGTAAGAGAGCAGGGCCACCAAGAGCAGGTACATGGCTGAGGGAGAGAGGTATGGTAGAAGTAGGTGTTAGAGGAGTATAACCAGCGAGAGACCGAGGCTGGGTAGGTAGGAGCCTCTGCACCATGGTATTTTCTTCGCTCCTTCTGCAGGGTCACATCACACACCTTGATCACACATTGCACCTCTTCCGTGACTAGCCAGAACTATTCAACCTATTTTCCTAGGTCATCGTGCCCCGATGTCCAAGTAAAGGTTTGGAACTAAGAATATGTTCCTGTTTGGTCCTCTTAAAGGTTGGAAAGTTTCTGGGACAGAAACTCTCCCTCTCTAACATTAGACTCTCGGGTAACCCCTTAGCAACTATTGTTTACTTAAAATATTCAGAGCTCCTAGATCTACTCATACCCCAGGCTGTGGAAACCTGCAAAAAGTCTGGCCAGATTCAGTCACAGGCCAGGGAGAATTATTCCTTGCGAAAACCCACCGTACTCCCTGAGATAGGGAAGCCATTCCTGGATCAAAAGGCATATTGGCTCTTAGTTATAACCCTCTCCTGCTTCTACAGGGCAGAGATAACCACTCCTGTGTTAAAAAGGACCAATTGCCCATGGTTATAATCCACTGTATTTGTTGCGGGGATAGTTGCTCAGGGTATACCTACTCCCCATGCTAAGGACTGGATGCTTAGAAGGTCTGTTGAGTTTCCTTATTTTCCAGCTAAAAACGTGTGTCCTTCCACCAGCCACAGTGCCACCCTTCCAGATGAGTGTATGTGAACAAATTCTCCCCTAGTAGGGTTCCAGTAAGGAGGAAAAAAACGTAAAAGGGGAGAAAAACCTTCTTGGCAAGCTAATAGCTTTTGATTGAATATTAGAATTGAAGAAATCAGCAAGGCACCAAATTCTTCTTCGCATCATGGAGGAGAAACGAGCCAAGCAAGAATCCAGGCGATGAAGTCAAGAAGATGATCAAACTGCTAAACGCAAAAAAAAAATTGGGACAAAAATAATAACAATGGTGCAAAGACCACAATGAAAATTAATGGAACAAATGCATTGTATCACATCTTTATCTTGTGACTAAGCAGGAACTGATGTCACAGGAGAAGGCTCAACTCCATCTTAGAATGGGAATCTCAAATAATGTCCTGTAGTCAGCTCAGCATTTTAAGAAAGGCTGGTTTTAAGGTTTGCCCACTTCCCTTTTCAGAAAGTCATGGTATTAAGTTTGGAGATTGAAGAAGCCCAAGATTGACATGTTTTTTTTACACTGGATTCCAGGATCCCTCCAAAACATTTCAAGCCTAGTGCTCCAGGTGTATTGTACAACACCTCTCCCGCTGACCGTCAGTGCAGAGAAGCAAGAGGGGTCTGCATAGCCTTAGTTCCCAGTCTTTTTTTAGCATGATGTTCCAGGAACTTGTGGGCCTGTAGCCAAAGGAGCGCCCTTTATTTATTGAAATATGATCCTTGTCCCAAATCTCCACCATGTCAGAATTGTGTTGCCTTCCTTACAGACAAATATGATCATAAACTAAATCCAACTGTTAAGCCAAGGTAACCCATCCACAAATGACAATAGTCGAAGACATTCGACCACCTACAGTGTCTTTTGCCAGAAATGAAGTGAAGATCAGAGCATAGCATGAACACTTGATTACCAGATTCTAGGACATGCCTACCCATGAAACCTTCCATATTTCACTCCCACAGGAACAGACCTCAGAGAGCCTAGCAGCCCCACCTCCCCTATTCACGTCCTCCACAGCTTTCCCTGCTGATCCTCTCTGTCCTATAATCACTGGCTCACTCTACCACATCTGTTCAGATCACAGACACTGCTCACCCTCTCCTCATCTGGTGTCAGAACCCAATTTGACCTTGCACCAATGCTTCAGCATAACAGAAACCTAGACGATTAACAGCTTGATCTTCAGTACAAGACTGACGAATATGATGAAGAATTGCATGACCATCTTTAACCTACTCTTGGAAGCAGCAGCGGACCTCACCTTCATCACAGAAACGTGGCTCTACAACATTGACACTCCCCATACGATGAGTCCATTCGCCCTGAATAGGCCTGACTCTGTGCTACTAAACAGTGGGAAGCTTAGCTGTCATCTTTAAGATATTCTTGAAAATCACGTTCATCAAAGAATTTGCCATGACTGATTGCAAATTTATGTTAGTACGGTGCTACCGTACCCCACTCATCTGTTCCTTTCTTCTGATCTACAGACCACCTCCAAGTAACGGAAAATTTAAGGATGCCTTACTGATGCAGTGACAAATTCATTGCTAAATCACCCCAACCTTGTACATCCTAGGGAAACTTAACATTTGATCTTTCAAAGAACATCTAAAAATAACTGAATTAATGACAGCAAACCCCGAGGCCCCCGTCCTCTGACAAATTGTATCTGTACGCACTCGTTCCTCTAGGAACACGCTAGATGCCATTTTCTTCCTTCCTGGACACACCTTGGTAACCAGCAACTCCTGGTAATCTGCAGTGACCATCATGTAATTCCTTTCAAGATAAATCTCCTGGCCTCCCAGAAAAAACACAAGCAGAACCCATTATAGCAACAGCACGTACAGACAATTGAAGAAACTGAACTTTCCAGCACTGAACTTCTACCTCACCAAACCTCTAAATGACAAGAAACCACAGGATGCATCTGCCTTTAACAGCTGATTATTTGCAGGCTTTAACAACCATATACCACTAAAGTAATTGAACAAATGTAACTCCAAGGAAAAGGAACACATAAAACAATGATGAGAATAAGGGAATATGAACAAAATTATGCATCCTACAACACATATGGGGGAACCCATGGGCTGTAAAAGATGAAATCCTACTAGGTCGTTATATTAGAGCCTACAAAGCAGCAATTACAACTACAAAAATGCAACAGTACTCTACACAGTAAACGGCAGATTGCTTATTGAAAGAACTGCATAAGATCCTCCGAATTCTGAAAACAAAGAGTGCTATGGTTCAGAGATTCCACTCTCTTAAGGCTCCTGCCAAAAAATCTCCAAAGACCTCATCTCAAAAATTCAAAGAGTACCACTTCAAGAAAAAAAGAAAAAATACGTCTTGCAAACAATAAGACCAACACAGAGACAGACACTATTCATCAACCAAATCTTTCAGCCATCAAGATGCTCCCCTGAAGATTTCCATACCCTTGTCAAGCAGGCCATCGTGGTCACTATCAAATGCTGCCCACTCAAATGTCTTTTAATTTGTCCTTCAGGTAACATGTGCCTGGGAAATAACTAGATGCCTACTAAATGATTCCTTAAATCAAGGTTCCTTCCATCCAAATTAAAGAGCCCCTAAATCAGACCCTAAATCAGACCACTTGTGAAAAAGAAGAATCATGTCCCATCCCTTCAAACTGAAAACCAATTTCCAATGGGCCATTCCTTGGTAACTTGATGGACAGAGCATTCTTTATACATCTCTCCAATTACACGAGGAAAAGAAACTGTTTTTGGATTAACAGTCTTGGTTCAGACCAAGCAGAGGTAAAAAATCAGCTATCACATCCAGTAGGCACTACCTTAAACTTCCTGTCAACAACAACAGCGTTGCTGCACTACTACTATGTGACTTATAAACAGCTTTTAACATTGACTACCACCACAATCTAATCCTAAGACTGCAACATATCGGCATACTTTACAGTGCTCTTAAATGAATCACCTCGCAACGCAAAGATTGAGAAATCATGGTTATCTCTGCCACATTTTACATCAGCTCCTCACACCATGCACCATTCCATTTTCATCTGTATAAGCTCACCTAGCTTCCATCATGGTATAGGAAGGGACCTAACCAGAGATTGTTCTTCATGATTCCATTGTTTGAGACTCTTTGGAGGACTTAAAGAAAACACTGCCTCCTGGATGGCAGTTTTTTCCCCTCATGGGAACGTAATTCAGTTCTTGCAGCAAATTTAGGGCTCCTTTTCTTGAGGCTATTCAAAATGTCTTAACGCAGCAATTTTCCTTGCAGGTAGTTTTTTTTAGTATCAATTACAGTGGCTAAGAAGATCTTTGAGTTCTAGGTGTCAGCAGAAGAACGGTACACAATTTTTCATCAAAATAGAGTAGTCTTGAGGAAACAGCCTACTTTTCTCCCTAAAGAAGTCTCAGGTTTTCACATAAACCTTACAATTTGCCTGTTGTTTTTTAGTAATCCTTCTGACTTGATGCTAAAAGTTTTGAGTTTTTTTATATTAGGATATATGAAAAACTAATCCGCTTTTTGCCAATTGTAGAATCCTCTGTACTGGATTGGCATCCTCAAGATTGATGGGTAGTTTCCGGCATAGCTTCTTGCTACCAACTAGATAACAATGCAGATCAAGGGAATGTTCTACATGAGAAAAAGCGACTACTGTGGGCTTTTTTTTTTTTTTTAACACATTTTATTGATTTTCCATGGTACAGTCTGGGCTGTAGCCCTGCATATGCATATTGGAAATAAAAGTAATTTTTGATGTACCAAGCATTTATACATTATTAACTGCAAAACTTGCACATACAACAACAAAAACTTTGCGCAGACAGTTCCAGTACCCGTACATCTTGAGAAAGTCCAGATGAGTACATGTATAGGCAATGATGAAGTATAATGTATGGTGTGTTATGGACAGGGGAGCGCAGAAAGAATCTCCTGTCAGGGATCTGAGAGGGAAGGGGAGGTAAATCTATACCCCGATATGTTGCCCTTTGGGACCATGTTTTCCTGTGTTTCTGGGGCAGCCTCCTGCTTGGAACACCACAATCTCTGCTCCCATGCATCTGTCGAGGTCTATTCTCCATTTCCTCAATGTCAGGGGAGAAGCCCCCTTCCATAACCGGGCAATGTCACGCTTCGCAATAGTTAGGGCCAGGAAGAGCAGATGCTGTTTATATGGGTTCCCTCCTATCCCGTCAGTGCCCTGCAGTAGAAATAGTTTTGGGTCATATGGGAGATCCCAGGATAATACCCTGCACAGACTGGACGAGACTTTGCACCAGAAGGGCTGTAAAGCTGTGCAGCTCCAGACCGTATGTATAAATGTTCCCTCTTCTCTTTCGCAGCACTCGGGGGATTGGATGACACCCATCCTCCAGAGATGGAGTCGTGTATAATATACCCAGTGTATGTTTTTAAATTAGATGAGGCGGTATCAAGACGACACAGCCGCGCCCCGGGGGCTAGCTAAGGCTTCGGCCCATTCGTCATCTGTTAAGTCTGGTATGTCGTCCTGCCACGCCCTTCTAGTCTTGTGTAATGTTGTTCTGGTGTGTGTCGTTAAGGTCTGATAGATCTGACGCATTTTATGTGCACCCAGGTCTCCCATGAGGAGGCGGCCCTCGAGGGGGTGAAACTCCGGCAGGGTGTCCAGGGAGAGAATTGTGGGGGTAAGAGCGTGACGCAATTGGAGGTATTTATAAAATTGCATCTTACGCAACTGAAATTCTACCTGTAACTGGTGGAAGAATTTGAGAGTAGTACCCTTCATAACATCTCCCAACGTGGATATCCCCACCAGGTCCCATTTACGGAATCCCATTAGAGCCACCACCTGCCATAGATGGGTAGGGGGAAATCATCCATCGCCGCATGTTCCAGTGCAAACGTCGGGTCCGTTGGTGAGCTATACCACCATTCATTTATGATAAATAAATGGGAGGCTGTGTAATAGAAATACATGTCCGCCGCTGCGATGCCACCGCAATATGTTGATTGGGCGCAAGTTTGTAGTGCCACCTGAATTGCCCCACCATTCTAGAGGAATTTATTATAGATGACATTTATTTGTGCAAACCTGGATCGTGGTATGTGATACGGGAGGTTCTGTAGCTGGTATAGTGTGCTAGGTAAAGAGACTATTTTAAAAATCGTGAGCGCCCATGTAGCGAGAGAGGACCATATTGTTATCTTATCTCGGAGACTGGCGATAAGTGGATTTATATTGTGTGCCCATTAAATCCGTGGGCAAGGCGACATGAAAATACCCAAGTATTTAAAGCCCTCTATCGCTTGTGTCAACTGGGCTGCCCAGGTGCCTCGTCCCTGGTCTCCGCATACCGGGAACAGCACAGATTTAGAGGGGTTTGTATGGAGCCCGGTGGCCCGACCAAATACTCGGAGGATCTTACTGTGGCCTTTTAAGACATCTTCCTCTAGTGGATATATGTAAAGCAGCTACTCAGAAGTCTTTGCATACATTTACTAACTACTACTGTTCAGATGAAGATGCTACAGCTGACAACTTAGTATGTCAAGCAGCCTTAGCAAACACCCTTCTCTTCCAGGGGATACTCATCAATAGTTATAAGCATTGAATAATCCCCGCCCACATGCGGGATCCCGGAGCATATAGAAATATACATATATATGTGTATATGTTCGGGCCCACAAGTGTATAACACTTCCGAAACACACACACATATATCACACATATATATATATATATATGTGTATATATATCTACCATCAAAACGCTCCAAGTTTAAGACGCCACACCGTCGTGTAAACATTCACCTCTTTATTGGTGGCTCAGCAGGATTCAGCAGAGTCCTTGCAACAAACTCTCAGCATGCCTCTCTTATGCTTTTATAATCATCTTTTCCATCGTCAAACATGTTTCGGGCTTCTCTCGCCCTTGCTCACTGACTTGAGGTGGAGTGGTCACAGTAAGTATATGCAGCTCACCTGCACTGTTTTTAAATGTTCCGCCTACATGGGCTTGCACCGATTGGCATTGTGGTAAATTGAGTGTCCCAAAAATAACTCCATAGTGGAAGTCGGACCCCGTTCAACTGCTGCTTTAATGCTTAGTGCCTTGTTGTAGGAGTACGGCTGGCATCCCAATATTTGTGAGTCCCACCAACAGGTCACGACGTCTTCCAAGCGCCTCAATACCCTAGCGCTTAAAGACCTGCTCTTCGCAGTGGGGCGTCTCCCGATCTGAGCCAGACCGTAAAACATCAACCATCAATACGCTCCAAGTTTAAGACGCCACACTGTGTATATATATCTATATATATATAACAACCAGTCTTTCTCCAGGTAAGGATAAAAGCGCGAGACAACTTCGGGATAAACTGCAACTGACTTTAATAATTACCAGCGCTCTGTGTACAACAACCAATGAAACGCAAGGCAGACGTGTTTCGCTTATAATAGCTTCCTCAGTGCCCGTTTCAAAAGTTAAAACAATGTCCTAGGGGTCTGCTGGTATTTTAGCTGTTATTGTGGCCACTCCCAGTCAGGTGCTTACTTGCCCCTCCTCCACCTCCGAGGCTGCAGGACATCTCGCGATCCACCCACCAGGCCACTGCATACTGGGAATTGAAGTCCTCCATGAGTGCCCATACAGTGATAGGGCCTCTCAGGTAACAAGTGATGCCCCAAACAAGTTTGGATGGTGGCCCTCACTCCTTCGCAGTTCCTTGGGGGGTGCAAGTCAGTTACAGTCTCCCTTATCAGGCAAATGATTAGCCACCTCTCTCCCCTTGCGCCAATAATCTCCGCGTGGAAATATATAGCGTCAGGGAGGTAATGCGGTGTAGACAATACTTCAACCAAGGGTTGCAGGTGTTCCGTGATACTCCAGAACGAGAGGGCGTCTCGCCAAACCCAGCACCTGCAAGCTGGCAACAAACAACAACCAGTCTTTCTCCAGGTAAGGACAAAAGTGCGAGACAGCTCCGTGATAAACTGCAACTAACTTTAATAATTACCAGCGCTCTGTGTACAACAACCAATGAAACGCAAGGCAGATGCGTTTCGCTTATAATAGCTTCCTCATTGCCCGTTTCAAAAGTTAAAGCAATGTCCTGGGGGTCTGCTGGTATTTTAGCTGTTATTGCGGCCACTCCCAGTCAGTTACTTGCCCCTCCTCCACCTCCGAGGCTGCAGGACATCTCGCGCTCCACCCACCAGGCCACTGCATACTGGGAATTGAAGTCCTCCATGAGTGCCCATACAGTGATAGGGCCTCTCAGGCAACAAGTGATGCCCCAAACAAGTTTGGATGGTGGCCCCCACTCCCTCGCAGTTCCCTGGGGGGTGCAAGTCAGTTACAGTCTCCCTTATCAGGCAAATGATTACCCTCCTCTCTCCCCTTGAACCGATAACCTCTGAGTCAAAATATATATATATATGTGATGCACGAGGTAGCCCAGAATCGGCAAGAGAAGGAATGACAAACATTGATCTCGACACCTTTGCATTTGTACGCACTCCATTCAAACCAAAGTCCGTATTCACGCCCATGATGCCTAGAGATGGGCTTGATACTTTCGCTGACAATGTGATAAAAGACCTTAAGGATCTAGCCCTCAAAAGCAGCAAAGAATTCAACAAAACACACAACGCTAATAGAAGGGATTACAACAATGTAATTGACAAAATAAAAGAAAGACAAGATATCGTGGTGAGATGGTCGGATAAGGGCGGCAATGTGGTCCTGTGGCCACTGACAAAATATAACACTGAGGCACAGAACCAACTGAGTGATAGAGAATGTTACAGTCGCATTGCACCAACCACCATTATAGGTATCAAGGAAAAATATCACCAAGCTCTCTACGAATGGAGAAGCCAAGGCCTTCTCACTAAACCAGAATTTGACTTTTTGAAAAACGATTATCCCACTACGCCACAATTGTATTTAATTCCTAAAATACACAAAAACGCTACCAATCCCCCTGGTAGACCGATCATTGCTGCTATTGGTGGACTTTTTGAAAATACTTCACGGTTTATTGACTTTTTTCTTCAGCCATTTGTGTTTGATTTACCATCGCACATTAAGGACACTGGCGACTTTCTGACCAAAATGTATGATGTTACATGGCAAGACAATTATGTCCTTATGACACTTGATGTGAACACATTATATACAAGCATTAGGCATAAGGACGGATTACATGCACTCAAACACTATCTGAGCAAAAGACCGATACATCTACATGGACACACCTTGATGCTTCTGCAAATGGCAGAGTGGTGCCTGGAGAACAATATCTTTATCTTTGATAAATTGTTTTATAAACAACTACAGGGCACAGCTATGGGTACTTGCTTCGCCCCCAGCTATGCTAATTTGCATATGGGCTGGTGGGAGGAGCAAGTACTCATGCAAACACATAACTTGCTTATGACGGAAAATGTAATGATTTATGTCAGGTACATCGATGACATTTTTGTTCTATGGCAGGGCACACAAAGTGCTGACTGTTTTGCACGAGAACTTAACAACAACACACTTAACCTATCATTCACCAGTCACACCAGTAAAGAATGTATACAATTTCTGGACATAGAAGTGTATATAGAAAAGAACAAAATACAGACGAGAACATACAGGAAGCCCACAGCGGGCAACACCATCCTGCACGCAAATAGCTTTCATTACGACAGTGTCAATAAGGGTATCCCCTATGCAGAGTGCATAAGAATGAAACGCAACTGCAGCACAGAAGAGTCTACGTAAATCCATCAATGACCTCTTCGATAGATTGCGCAGAAGGGGATACAGGACCAAAACCCTAGATAATGCAAAAACTAGGAGTGATAACTTCACCAGAGAGGATCTTTTATTCAACAACAAAAAAAGTAAGACCAAAACAGAAACCAATAAAACAGACACGCCAAGACTAATCACAGGCTTTAACGCGTATCATGCCTCTCTGCACAAAATCCTCTACAAACACTGGAACAGCATACGTAATTACCCTATTTTGGGACCCATGTGTGCTAAAGTTCCCTCTATCAGCTTCAGAAGAGCTAAATCTATGTGTCAGGAGCTAGTGCGTAGTGCGCCCGCCATTGCTAAAACACCAAACTGGCTACAAACACCAAAGGGATTTTCCAAATGCTGCAGATGCAAAGCCTGTAAGCATGGAACCAACACTAAAACAGTATCCATGCCTTTCAGACAAACACCATATGAAATAAGGGGTAGCTTCAATTGCAAGACAGACTTTGCTGTATATATCCTACAATGCACCTGCAATAAACAATATGTAGGGAGTACCATCCACCCTGTGCATGTCCGCATCCTGCAGCATTTAAGGGCTATTTTGCATAACGATCAAACATACCCAGTTGCGAGACACAGAAACACACATCATGCCGGAAGATCCCAGGACCTATCCTATTTTGTCATCAACAATATTCCGAAAAACCCAAGGGGAGGCAACAGGCAACTGGCATTAAGGAGACTAGAGTCAAGATACATTATTCTTCTAAATTCCAAAATCCCACACGGGATGAATGCCGATGAAGCGCTTAATGTCCATCTTTAATAACTTAATCTCGATCTAACTGCTTATCTGGTCCATTCCTCACAGCGTTTAGTTCCTGTACTTTATCATTTTTTTCTTTGTAATTCTCTTTATTTTTCACTTTCTCTCGAATTGTGGTTTCTGTACCCAGGACCGCTTCTGATAATTATAGTTAAACAAACGTTTACTTTAATATAGGGGAGTACTGCTAATTTGCCCACTGTCATAGTGCCCACATGGGCTTGATGCAGTTTGCAGTCCCGTGAGATTTCTCTCACTGATCTACGCACAGCGCCAATATCCTTTCGATGTTTGCAGGCACTTCTTGCAACTAAACACCACCTACTTTCTGTCTCTTATTCTAGACAATACCCCCTTATTGTGAGCATTTATTTCACGCATTGGACTAACCTTTGATAAAAGCGCATTTGTCACATTAACGTCTGCATTAGGTGCTTCAATTTACATTTTACCGAGCCCCTGAACTTCGTGGCGTCAGGAAGGTTATTATTATAATTTTTCCTCTACTGTTTCTTTTATTTCCATTGGGCACGTTTCACTTTAGATGTACACACAAAACCAATAATAATTTATACACATTAACACTCTACACGTTGTAATTCTTTTATCCTTTACTGCTAATGTGTGATAATATAACCGTAGAATAATTTTGTTTTTCACATCTACGTTACCTTTAGTTCTTATTTGTCAACTGTATCTTTATTCAGCTGGGTCTGTTTTCCTGTTGCCATAACGACTGACCATAACATGACCCTTCTATGTCTATTATTTTTTGTGGGTTGCTGTGACAACCTGAAGAGAGTGAAGAGATAAAATATATATATAACAATGTACTAATGGCAGAGAACTTGATGCAGTGATCAAGGCGGTTGTCCCGCCGAAACGTGTCTGGGTCGAAGTTGGAATAAATACTCCTATGCCAATTACTCACGGAGTCGGTGCCTGTCTGATGGATGCTGTCAGGATGGTAACATATATATATGTATGTGTGTGTGTGTATATATATGTGTATGTGTGTATGTATATATATATATATATATGCAGCCTAAAATTGTTCTAATAGGGCAAAATGCCAAAATTACATAGGTTTCTCTTGTATGAAAATAATCTCCTAAATACACCTAGTAATAGAAAGCATACACTGTAATAGTGTCATACAAGAATCCTTTATTTTCAGAAAAGGAAATTAGGTAATAGCAGGCAGTTGGCCCATAGGCTGCATAGATAAATAACCTCACAGTACAGTAGAAAACTGGCACCTTGTCTTTAAGGCTTCCAAGAACCTGGACGCCGTGCCTTTAAGACCTCCAGGAGCCTTTCTGCTCCCATAATGCACCACAGGTTCTTTTTCCTGGCTCCTTCTGTGAGGATCCTGGAGCTTGAGCTCGACAATTTTTGACTTTCTTATTCAGAAATTGATTTTCCTCTCTTAATTTTTGACATTTTTGTCTGCTCGTAGTTGTTTTCTACTGTTTTCTGACAATTTACTATCCTTTTTTCTGTCAGAATGCCAGCTTTATTTAATACATGTCCCTCTTGTGGTAAAAAGATGGCTATATCTGACCCACACTCAGTGTGCATTGTGTGTCTACCATCTTCCCACAAGCCTGAACTTTGCTACTACTGCCAGCAGTTTTCTAAAAGGACCCTTCGTGACAGGGAAAGGATTACACTCCATACCTTGTTGGATAGAGGTAAAGTCATCCCAAAAGTGGCCTTGGGAGTCAAGAGCCCTCTTTTCACCAAGAACATCGAAAACAACGTCGATCTGCCTCTCCAGGGTCAAGAAAGAGGCAGATTCCCAATTGTTCGCCGTCGGCATCGGGCTCGCCGTCGAAGAAGCAGGTAAGTCATTCTTCAGCGTCGAGATGGCGAGAGCCTCTGTCACCAAAAAGGAGATCGATGTCGAGGCATACAACTTCGGGTGCGAAGTATGTTGGCCCCGAGAGGCCTAAGACAAAGCACCCGTCGCCGTCCAAACATCTGTCGATGGCGAGGCACATTCCACCACCTTCCCGGGGTCGGCGTCGAGGGGTTCGCCAGCAAAGACTCTGCCAAGAACGTACAGACTGGCGACGTCGAAATCACTGTCGCCGTTGAGGCATTCGCTGTCGAAGAAGCGCCATAGAAGATCGACGCCGAATTACCCGGTTCGATCTCATGGGCGATAGACGGCGAGAGCATAGCGAAGACAGGAGTCTTCCAGCATCTTTCCGCAGAGGAGGTCTATGTCGAAGATGGCACAGTCTGTGTCGTCGTCGAGACATCGGTCGACGTCGAGAGACAAAAATCCTACCGTTGCCTCGGGGGAGGTGACAGAGGTCAAAGTCGAGGTCAAGACGTTTGACGTCGAGAGACAAAAATCCTGCTGTCGCCTTGGAGGAGATGACAGAGAGGCCAAGGTCGACGTTGAAGTCAAGATGTTCGACGTCGAGAGAATAGTCGTCATCCCCTGGGATTAACATTGTCCAAATTTCCTCTGAGGGCTCTCCGGTGGCTGCTAAAAAGTCTCATCCTTTTAAACTTTCGCCTAGGTGGCTGGAAAGTGTTGAACGCAAGGATGCAGGGGGTGCTGGTCATAGAAGTCCGGGCTCGGATTTCTCACGTACCTATTCTCCTTCAAGAGTCTCAAGGGGTCCTCTTACAACGGCTTCATCGGGAGGTTCTCCGAGAAGAACTCTGAAAAGGTCTAGGTCCCCATTCTTCCGCCGCACACGGTCACGGGAGAGGTCACGTTCTCAAAATGCTTCCTCTCCAAAACAGAGGACACAAAGATCACCAACTTGATCCACGTCCACCAGATCTTCGATAAGGGACTATTCCCCAACTCTGTCGGCAACACCTCCATCCAGAGTGTCCCCGATTGACGACATAGGGACTTTTAACGAAGTTCTCTGCAGAGGGGCCAACAAACTAAACATAAGTATGTCAGCTCCAACGGTTTCCACTTCTGTTATTTTTCATACCTTACATCATCGATCTTCAGCTAGGTCTCTGCTGCCATTAGTCCCAGGCCTCTTGGAACCTGCCATGCAGACTTTCCTAACTCCTGCAACAGTAGGTGCGGTAGCCTCTCGTATTGCCAAGAAATACAAAGCCCCAGATCAAGATCCATTTTTCCTACGCTCTGTTCCTCCTCTGGACTCTGTAATTGTGGCGGCGACCAGGAAGACGCAGTCTGCGACATCCTCTTCTTCAGCCCCTCCTGATAAGGACAGCAAGATTATGGACTCTCTGGGCAAGAGGATGTGTAATACTTCGGCCTCAGTCATGAAGGTTGCCAGCGCCTCAGCTCTCTTGGGGAGGTATGATAGGTCACTATGGGACTCTGTCACGATTTACTGAGAAACTCCCAAAAGAAGACCAATAGGACTTTCGGGAGATACTGCAGGAAGGGACTTGGTGGCAAACCACGTAATAAGTGCTGCTGCGGACTTATCTGAGCTGGTCGCACACAGCTATTCGCACGGCATCTGCTCTAGACGCTCGACCTGGCTGCGTCTTACAGGTCTTAAGCCTGATGCACAACGTAAGATCGTCAACCTACCGTTCAATGGTTCTTCGTTGTTTGGATCTCATGCGGTTGATGAGATGTCCAAAATGAAAACTGAATTGGACACTGTGAAAGCCATTGGACTGGAGAAGCGGAAGGAATTCCGCAAACAGTTTTGTCCCTACGACAGGCGTTCCTTCCAACAGAGGGTTCAAACCCCTCAGTGGTCCTCTCAAAATCAACAGCAGCAGAGGTCACACTTTCACCAGAGAAGACCTGGTAGATGAAAAGGAACCAACAGACAGCAGGCTTCAACTACCAAACAACCAGCCAAACAATGAACTAATGCTTCCTCCGTGCCCGTTAACCACTCCGGTAGGGGGAAGTGTCGATTTTCATCTAGAAGAGTGGAGATCAATCACAAACGACAAATGGGTGCTGAATATTGTGCAAAATGGATACTTGCTTAGGTTCAAAGTCCCACCTCCACCAGTTCCTCTACGAAGAAGATTCCACCAATGCCACCACATGTTACAGGAAGAGGTTAACAGTCTTCTACGAAAAAAGGCCAAAGAAAATGTTCCGACTCCACAACAAAGACAGGGAATATATTCTCGTTATTTCCTGGTCCAAAAAAGAGGCCCGACCAGAGAATACAGACCAATTCTCGATCTGCGATTTTTAAACAAATTCATCCGCAAGGAGAAATTTCGGATGTTAGCCCTCCACCAGATCTTCCCTCATCTCCATCAGGGTGACTGGATTTGTGCTATAGACCTGCAGGACGCTTACTTCGATGTCCTGGTGTCCAAAAAGCATCGAAAGTTTCTCCGCTTTCAAGTGGCTCTTCAGCACTTCCAATTCAGTCCTTCCGATCGGGCTCAAATCAGCCCCCAAATATTATCAAAGTGTATGGCAGTGGTGGCAGCGTTTCTCCGCAAATGCAAGATTTTAATTTACCCCTATCTGGATGATTGGCTCCTGGAGAGCACCACACCTTCTTTGCTTCAGAGTCATCTCTCCTACTGCCCATTACCTGGGTGCTTCACTGAATACCGTAAAGGCAAGCGTGTGTCCTTCGGAGGTGAGGTTATCAATCAGAGAGAAATGTCGCCAACTCCTCAGCTCTCATCTTCCCACAGTTAGACAGGTGTCTTTGCTACTGGGGTCAATGGCTTCTTGTGTCTTCATTGTTCCCAATGCCAGATTGAACATGCGTCCTCTGCAACAGTCTCTGGAGGACCAGTGGATGCAGACGTCAGGCCGTTGGGAAGACCGTGTGACTCTACCTCAATCGGCCAGAGACTCCATCACATGGTGGATGAAGCGATCAAACCTACTAAAGGGAGACACTCCCACTCAGACTATAGTCACGGATGCTTCCCTACAAGGTTGGGGAGCTCATATGGGCCATCTTCAAGTACAAGGTCTCTGGTCAGAGACAGAGCGGGGGTTTCACATCAGTCTTCTAGAGTTGAAAGCCGTGCACCTAGCTCTCAAGTCGCTGTATCCTTCTCTTAAGTCCAGCTCCCTCCTGGTTCAGACAGACAACACCACGACGATGTATTATCTGAACAAGCAGGGAGGCACCAGGTCGAAACCTCTCTCTCAGGAGTCACAGACCATCTGGAAGTGCCTTCTTGCAAGAAATCTCAACATTGTAGCCATTCACCTGCCAGGGTCTCTGAATGTCCAAGCAGATGCCCTAAGCAGGGACTTCGTAGAAGCTCACGGCTGGGTGTTAAACAGCAAAGTCACGCAAAACATCTTCCGGCAATGGAGAGTGCCAGACATCGACCTCTTCGCAGACGCCGCCAACACCAAATGCCCCATCTTCGTGTCCAGGTTTCACCAGCCAGGATCCCGGGAAAATGCCCTTTTGATAAAATGATCTCAGCCATTACTGTACGCTTTTCCGTCCACTCCCTCTAATCCCAGCAGTGATCAACAAGTTTTACAGGACCAACACCAGAATTATCCTGATAGCTCCGGAGTGGCCATGTCAATGGTGGTACCCGGACCTTCTACAACTATCCGAGGTGCCACACCGGAGTTTGCCTTGCCGTCCAGACATGTTGCCCAAGAACGAGGGGAGAGTGTTTCATCCCAATCTCTCATCCCTCAGATTGACAGCATGGCTCCTGAGGTCCTTCAATATGGACACTTAGACTTACCAGCGGATTGTATGACTATCCTTAAGGAAGCCAAGAGACCTTCCACCAGGAAATCCTATGTTTTCGAATGGAAGCGGTTCTACTTGTGGTGCATGGACAATGCTCATGATCCGGTGCGGGATCAAGAGTAGGTGATCTTGCCATACCTTCTACATTTGGCCAAATCTGGCCTCCAGTTCTCCTCGATTAAAGTTCACCTAGCAGCGATCACTGCATACAGAAAGTCCCCTACACAGGTTTCTTTTTTCAAAATACCAGTGGTTAAAGATTTCCTTGAAGGGATAAAGAAGGTTTACCCTCCAGTGAGATCTCCTTCTCCACCTTGGGAGCTCAACATAGTCCTTGCAAAATTAATGGGTGCTCGTTTTTAGCCGATTCACAGGGCTTCTCTGCAGCACTTGTCATGGAAAGCTGCCTTTTTAGTCGCCATCACTTCTGCTCGTAGGGTTAGTGAGATCCAGGCCTTGTGTTGTAAAGAGCCCTATACTGTTTTTCATGCAAACAGAGTAGTTTTAAGAACTCATCCAAGTTTTCTACCTAAAGTGGTCTCGGACTTCCACATCAATCAGGCTATCACTCTGCCCACTTTTTTTCCCAATCCCACGCCTCCTCCTGAGAGGTCCCTCCATTCTCTAGACCTCAAGAGGGTTCTGAAATTTTATCTAGACAAAACCAAGTCCTTGAGAAAGACAGACCGGCTGTTTGTTAACTATGGTTCGATAAATACCGGTTCGCCAGCTTCTAAAACATCCATCTCTTAGTTTTTTGCATATCTTTGTCCTACCAACTAGCCAACAAGACTCTTCAGGGCAAACCAAAAGCACATTCTACCAGGGGGAAAGCCTCTACCACGGCTCGCCTTAGGAATGTTCCTATAGCAGAAATTTGTAAAGCAGCTACATGGCGTTCTGTTCATACTTTCACTCGCCATTACTGTTTGGACTCTGATACGAAGGTGGATGCCCAATTTGGGCAAGTCTCATTGAGAAATGTATTATGTTGATTCCATTTTAAGATGCGCTGTTAACTGGTTGTGTACTGGTTTGCTCGTCCGGGAGGTAGTGGGTATGGGCTTGCTATTCTATGCAGTGCTTATGACTATTGATGAGTATCCCCTGGAAGAGAGGGATAAGTTACTTACCTGTAATCCTAGTTCTCTTCCAGGGGTATACTCATCAAAGTCATAAGCAAACCTCCCGCCTCCCCGGACTAGCATTTATAGTATGTTAATGTGTTGTTTACATCTTATATTCAGGTTGCTACAAGTTAATACACCATAAAAAAGAACTGACCTAACTGTCACCTGTGGTGCATGATGGGAGAAGAGAGGCTCCTGGAGGTTTTAAAGGCACGGTGTCCAGGCTCTTGGAAGCCTTAAAGGCAAGGTGCCAGTTTTTTACTGTACTGTGATGTTATTTATCTATGCAGCCTATGGTCCAACTGCCTGCTATTACCTAATTTCCTTTTCTGAAAATCTGAAAATAAAGGATTCTTGGATGACACTATTACGGTGTATAATTTTTATTACTAGGTGTAATTAGGAGAATATTTTCATACAAGAGAAACCTTTGTCATTTTGTCATTTTGCCCTATTGGAACAATTTTAGGCTGCATATTTATGTGTGTGTATATATATATATAATATATATATATATATATATATATATATATATATATATATATATATATATATATATTTGGTTCATGCTGCTATTCTCCAGTATCTTTAATAGTATATTCGTCTTTGCTGTTAATTATTAACACCCCCTTTTAAGAGAAAAGATTGCTATGGCATTCTATGTTTATGACTATCAGTTAGGATCCTATGATACAGAAGGAAATATTACTTGTAATCCTAGTTCTGCATCATATGCATCTTCATTAAAGTCATAAACAACCTTTCCTCGTCCCTGGTTGTAAGAACCTAATGAGCAGTGATATATGATGATATAGAGATTGCAGTCTGAAAGAACTGAGGCTACAAGACAAAGTGCCAGTACAGTGCTTGCAGTAAGATCAAAGAAGATGGCTCTTAAAAGGAAAAGGGTGCCCTTTTACCTTTTGCACTTCTCACCTGTCAGGCACCCTTTTCCTTCATTTTTTTCTGCTGTAATGGAAAGGTTTACTGTTTGCTGCTGCTGTCTGACACGTGTTCAGCTAGGTACTGCAGTGTAATCTTTGTTTGTTTATATGGGTTTTTCCTAGGAAAATAAATTAGTATATAAGCTGACCTGTTTTTTACTGTGGAAGTGACACTACTGTGTCAACCTCCAGCTCTTGATGTACTCATGCTACATGGATGAAGAGAAGTGTTACCGGGTCCCCCCAAAACTGGCAAAAATATTCTACACTTATGACTTAAGTGAAGAGATACATGCAATGCAAAACTAGGATTACAAGGTAAAATGGTTTTCATGACATGTGGAAAGTGGCAGAAACCCCAACTTACGACCATATGGCCCAAAGAAATTCATTCCTGTCAGCCAATTCAATAGAATTGAGGACCCGTTGGGTCACCATGAACGTACTCAGACCTTTGCCTGATCCCACATTCTACACAAAGAAAACACTGAGATGCTTCTCACTGCACCACCAAAAACTGAAAGCCATCCTCACCCTCATGAACTCCAAGGTGGACTATGCCAAAGGTCTGTACCTAGAGGCCCAGTTCTTCCTTATCGCACAAAGTACAATGACTCCAGAATGCTGCGGCAAGACGACTTCTTCGCTGACATTCTCACCAACACCTGTCCATCAAGCCCTTTGATGATTGTCTATAGCTCGGCACTTAATGTTAAAAAAACTCTGCGTTGTCTCCAGAGCATCCATAGAAAAGGATCATTATATTAACTTTAGAAGTTTAAACTTTCACAGAATAGAACACTGTATTTGAGATCAGCACTGCGGATCATTGTACCCCCTTATGGAAATATATCACCAGTCTTTCCACGTGGCAAAGCTTCTTGCCAAGTAAAATATGAAGTATTTGAATTTCTGATTATCTGAAACTCAGATAACAGGTGAACATCTGGCAAGATAATCCCAGTCATTAGCTCTGGCAGAGAATCTGGCCTGACAGGCTAATGCCAGCGTAAGCCTACCCAACATCAGCCTACGCCCTTGCCCAGCTGCAAAGGGTGTGATGACAGAAGCAAGTATCCCACCAGAACAAAAGACACTTTGTCCTCCCTCCAACTATCGAGTGACGTCAATATAACCATTTTCAACTATGCAATCATGTAAATGTCCTTATGAGTGGGATATAATCAAGCAGTCCACTATAACCAACAATTATAGTTGAGAACCTTTAATAACAATCATGTAAAGAAAGGCTTTAACCCAGTCTATTCTAGCCAATCTGTCTCTTGCGGTCACTTTTGTATACCAGTTTCGCCCAGATCCCAACCTCATTCAGCATATCAATTTGCACCCAGTACATGTCTGTCTCTCCTCCTCTTCCATCACACCATGCAGCACAGCTTCCCAATGTAAGATAAGCACATCTCTGGTCAATCACTTGCAACACAAAAATGTTTCCTAAATAGAAAGAAAACAAACACAACACTCTCTTCTGGTGAATGTCCAGGGGCCTACTTCCAGCTCTCTGTTGTGCTACATTTTACCATAGAAATGCCATCACAGTACACACATAAATAATTCCTGAACACCGGAAAGTAATAGAAGCCCTTTATAGACAATGTCACCCTAATGGGGTGAAGAATCTGTGTTTATCACACCATATACCTGAGGTTGCACTGTTTGTCAGAAGTTACTTCTGAAAAAAACATGCGCCCAGTATAAGCAGACAGCAGATAATCAACATCTACCAGCTAGCAAGGAAATATTTCATAGGAAAACTCTCCTAAGCTAATATTTGTAATCCATGGTAAAAGAAATGTGAATTGTCTAAATTTGAGCCACGAATTGACTACAGCCCTTATGTTGGTTTTATAATTGTTCTTGCTGCTCACCACTGTAAATAAAACGCCAGTGCACACACTGTTGCCTTCTACATATATAGAAATACATTATTTTAATACCTCTGGCTCAGTGTGCTGTAGCAAGAGGAAAGTGTGTTCCCAAAAAAGCCCATGGCACCTCAACGTAGCCTTTCTTGATTCTTGCGTGGTGTCAAGTCCCCAGGTCCCATCAGCTAACTGGCTATGGCCAAGAAAAACTGTCAGACTCTGCATCAACTACTCTGCTTCTCTCCCATATAAACTAACCTGGAGCAATCTTATTTATCCCCAACCGTTTGGTTTGGCTTACTTACCACGCTGTAGACTCCTGGAGATGTTTTTGTTTACCTACGCAGGCCCTAGCACATTCACATGTAATGTAGGGGACCAGACGTCTCTTCTCCCACAACCCACTTGCCTAGGAGTGACATTCCCAGGACCCTGCCGAATTGGCTACCTGTAATCCATATTGAGAAATGGGTAGACATTTGTACCACTTGGACGTTGCCATTTCCAGTTTTACCCATGATATGTTCCCGGTGCACTGCAGTATGGTGAGTTCATTGAAGCGTTCTAAGATTTACTTGGATTGGAGCTCTTAGGCCCTGAGCATTTGTGTAATGTTGTCTGATTTTGTTGCTGCAGGTGTATTTCTTCTTGCAGCATGCAGATTGGATTATATTGGGCCACAGAGGATTTGTGCAGTAGAGCTAGAATCATGTTACCTCCAACTATGTGAGTTGGGACTAATGAGTACTTTCCTGTTTTGATGTGCTCTGTTGTGAAGTGAAGCTCTGGTTCAGTAATGTTTTCCACGTGCGGTCACTGAGGTAAATGGATTTCAAGCAAAAAGCCCAATAAATTACCATATCTGACAGTTTTGGGTGAAACACTGAGCATCTTGATGGAGTTAAGATGGATAAATCAGTTTCTCAAAGGGTTCACTTTCGGGAGCAGACCGATCACCGATAGGGTGATGAAAGACTATCAGCTCTAAATACAATCACATGATGACTCCTGCAGGTTTCATCTGCCTATTGGTGTATTTCTCTGCTGTGGCAGAGTTGTTCTCATTAAGTTAAAATATGAGTCTATTCTATTGGACCTCAGTGCTTCTTTTGCTTTTGGTCTTAAAACTAAAACAAGCAGTGGGCAGTCCAAATCCAAGAGCATGGTGGAGCATCAAACCGTCTAGGGGCTAATCAATTAACAGTCCACATGACCACTGTCATAAATGCCACGATAGAGTTAGCACTAATAATGTTTGTGCACATTTAGCATGATTCTTTTTGCATTAAGGGAAAAATGCTTTGTCTGCAGTGACATACATGTTTTCATGCAAATCTTCTCTGGGTTTATTTGCATAAGATTTTTATTACTGTCCACAGCACCTATACATTTAGAAAACTCACGCTTTGTTAGCGGAAGAGCTAAATACATGTTGGCAGTGCAACTGTCCATAAGGATGCATTGTGTATAACTAAAGGAAACTTTAAAAAAAAGGGCGAAATAAAAGAAGTGGAACAACCAGGGCAGTTGTTTATATTGTTATTTTGCATCTATCTCCTTGGTGGCTTTTATCTGAAAACCTTTTTTTTTTTTTCTTTTTTTTTTTTAAATTGTATTGGATTTACAGCACATGCAGGAAGCAATACAAAGCATGGTATATCCACGGCAAAGGTGACAGGCAATAAAATTGAAAAACATTGGGCCATAACATGTCAGACATCAGGCAGGTCCTAATAAGCCCCCACCTCATTGTGGGATGAGACAAGATGGCTCTGTGCATGATACTTCCTTATTGGCGGATGATTTGCTTATTTATCTTCAGGATGGTGCAACAGATATTTCTCCAGCTCTGCGACTCCTGGAGATGTTTGGGGAGTGCTCGGGTATCTGTGTAAATAGGAGTAAGACATGTGTCTTTTCGGTGGCACAGGTTTGGATCGCCCAGTTTCTTGTCCATCTGATATACTCTGGGCTCCGCGATCCTCTAAAAAGTTGGGTATCTAAATCTTCCGCAATCTAGAGGACCTGGGGGAGGAGAATATGGGGGCCATTCAATCACTGAAATCCTGTGTGTCTTTTTGGCGTTCGTTCAAACTACCAATCATCGTGCGCATTGCACTTTCTAGAATGATCATGCACCTTAGACTTCTCTAATTTTTGTAAATCTTCAGATGAAAATTCTGGGTTCCTGGGTCTGGAGACTCATAGCTCTCCGTCGTGACCTGATTTGGGATGGCGGGCGCCAGAGAGTTGCATTGACTACCCTCTGTTGCCACCTACTTGAGGGTGTCCTGGGAGTCCTATACTTTGAATTGTACTTTCTAGTAGCTCAATAACAGTGGATCGCAAGATGGCTTGATGGAGTGGCTCTAACGGATCTTGTTCTGGTGGGCTGTGAACCCAACCATGGACTCCTATTGGCAAAACTGTTATGTCCGGCAATGCAGATTCCATGCCTGAGTATCCTTTTGTCTCATGCCCTGAACTGCTGGTGACGTGGCTGCAACACGCTTGTATGGTGTCCCACTGGCATAATGAAACTTGAGGGGGGCCCCTTGCAAGGTACGTGGAGGGGCCCCCCTCTGGACTTGTTCAGGAGCTCTACAGCAAGAGTATTGTGCTGAGGGGGCTCCCTGGAGCTTGGGGCCCCCTTGCACCACGGGGGCTGCGGATGCCTGTGTTACGCCACTGCAGTGTCCCCATACACTCCTGAACTCCCATTGGTGGGACTCCCTCATGGCAAGCTATTGTCTTTCTTTAGTTCAAGGCAGGTGCACTCTTGTGGGTTGGGGGAGGTAGGGTTGGTGACCCTAGGACACTGTTTCCAAATTAATGCTTTAACAGTCAGGCCTGCCAGTGATACAGGTCATTACTTATGAAGCCCTTACTCGTGCTATATGGGATTTGTGGAGGGGAACGTGAGAGTGGAACCTCCAACGTATGTGGGCCTTCAGTTACTTCTGACCCTGGGATCAGGATCTCATTTGGTCTTGTGATTCTATAAGGCCCTAGAAAGAATGGTAACAAATCCTTTGGGTGCTCTGCGGCTTGTTGGTCAGCTGATTTTGGGGAGGGATAGGACAGACACTGGATGGGGAGGGGACTTGCTTATCCACAGAAGGTTTCAGACAACACACAACTTAAATACATTCATTCAATTTAATGACTTCCATAGGGCATATCTTACTCCTCAAAGGATCCAGTCAATATGTGGCGGGGAGCCAAGGGTTGACCTCGCTGCACAACATTAGGAGCAGAATGTGGACACATGACATGGGGTGTCCTAGACTTGTAGGGTTCTGGGGGGGGAATGTTATTTTGAGTCTTAATAAGCACCTGTCTAGTTCAATCACTAATACATCTGCTGTTTGTTTACTTGCTCTTTTCTGTAAGTCAGGCCCCAAGAAGGTGGGGAATTGATTTGTGGACTTTGCCTGTCTTTGGCCAGGTGGCATGTGGCCATGACCTGGTAATCACCCAAGGGACCTAATGTGCTGACATGGGTGTCTAATGTTAGTCGCTAGGCACGGGCTGAAGAAAGGGCACTTCAGAGGGAGGAAGCTAGGGCCGTACATCGCAGACCTATTGCTCTTCTCTGGAGGGAAGTGGTTGATGAATGGGATCCTCTGGGGATGAGGGAATAGTTGACATTGAGGAAGGCTAGGCTTTTGGGTGGAGTCCTGATGGGTGGCGTGTAGATACTGCTGTAGAGAGAATGGATTGCCTACCCCTGCTTCCCCAACCCCGCTGCAATTTATGCTGTCCCGACAGCCTTAGACAAGCATGGACAAGCATGGACACAGTTAATGTTTATATTTTATTATGTATATTTTAAATGTGTATTAATATTATCTTATGGTATTTAGAGCTCCTGAAATAACCCCATCCCTGGCAGGATGTTATAGTCGGAGAATACTCACCAAAAGGGAAAAAAAACAATAGTTTATTAACTTAGTGAGATAGAAAAAACATGCATTAACTATTATCTTCAATGTGGTTACATGATGCCTGAAAAGACGGTCTGAAATTTGATATGAACAAAAAGGCATGAGTTTTTAAAATGATTGAGATTTTTTTGAAGCAAAGAGTTGGGTTTTGTTTGAATATGTAACCACAGTATTTCTGAAGTGTGGTATTACAGGGAAGAAAGTCGTTGGTATAAGATTCCTGGGAGATAGGTACTCTAATTTGAGAACAGACCCGTCGGAAATTAGATTCTCCCTCCTAAGTTTGGATAGTTTTAACACGATTTGGAAGTCTATAAAAATATTAACCATCATTTTTGTATTTTTTTTTCCAGTACAAATCTGCTAGAAAGAGTACAAATGGAAATGAAAATGATGAGGTAAGAGTTCCTGTATGAAAGTTTCAGCTGTGTTCAACAATTATTTGTTAGATCTGGGGGTCTCTAGTTGGCAGGGGTAGGTACCACTGTCCAAATAGGGACCCTTGCTTCTAGTCAGGGTAAGGGGGATACACTCTTTAGATAACCCCTGCTCACCCCCTTGGTAGCTTGGCACGAGCAGACAGGCTTATCAAAGGCAATGTGTAAAGTATTTGTACCAACACTCACAGTAACACAGTGAAGACACCACAAATGGACTCCACACCAATGTAGATAAATAAAGTACTTTTATATAAACTACGCAAGACCAAAACGACAAAAATCCAACATACACAGTTCAAGAATATGGTTTCAAAAGAGTTCTTAGCTTAGCGACAAAATAATCCACATTAGCGTCGATTTTAGCCAACAGTACCTGGTGATGCGATAAAAGTTCCTAGCGGCACTCAGGCGTCGAAAAACAAGCAACAGCGTCAGTCCTGAGACCCTGGGGAGGCGATGCGACAACCCCGCTGCACGCAGCGGGCGTGTGCGACGAATCCGGTCTGTATGGGGAGTGAGGCGATACTTGTATGGATTCCAAGGCGTAGCTTCTCCGGCAGAAATTTACTCGCAAATGCACAATGCGACTATCTTCGATGATTCTGCGACGATGTTCGCAGCGATGAAATACGGCCCGCTAACGAGCGGTGTGACTATCTTCGATGGCTCTGCGACAATGTTCGCAGCGACGAAATGCGGCCCGCTAAAGAGCGGTGCGACGATCTCACTCGGAGGCAGGCTCTGCAACGATACTCGCAGCGATGGCAATCTTCCCGCTCCGGGGGCGATGCGCTCCGAAGATGAACGCGGCGTTGACGTTGCAGCGGCGACAGGCTCTGCGACGATCTTCGCGGCGACTGAAATTTTCTCGCTAAGTTGGCGGTGCGTGAAAAAGTTGCAGATCTTTCACTTCTTTTCTCTTGGTCAGCTTCCCAGCAGCAGGCACAACTTCCAGAGGCCCCACAATTGGATCAAGCACTCTAGGAAGGGCAGAACTCACACAGCAGAGTTCAGGGGGAAGCTGGGGGTGAAGTCCTTTTGTTCCTGGGACTTCTTAACAGGAGGCCAGCTCTACTCAGGCCCTTGGAGATTCCTTCAAGCCAGGGGACACAGCACACAGCAAAGTCTTTCCCCTCTCCTTGGCAGCAAAGCAACTGCAGGTCAGTCCTTCCTCTTCAGTCTTCCAGCTTTCTCCGTTACAGAGGTTCCTTCTTGATCCCAGGATGAGCTAAATTCTTGGGATCAGGGTCCCAATATTTATACCCCAAAATCCTTTGTCCTCTGAGTGCAGAGGGGCCTTTGCCCAGTCCAAACCAGTGCTGGAGCACTCTGTTTACATGACTCCTTCTTTCCTTTAACAGTGCAGGGCAGAAACATCAGACGCCCCACAGGAGGTGGAGCCAGCATTTTGAAGGGAAAGCACAGCCCTGGAGCACTTTGTTGACATGATTCCTTCTCTCCTTTCACAGTGCAGGGCAGAGACATCAGACGCACCACAGGGGGTGGAGCCAGCACTGTGGGGGGCAGGCACTGTCCTATTCAGGTCCCAGGTGCAACTCCTCCCTCCCATCTAGATGCAGCTCTGTGCTGGCTCACCCTGTCTCCAGGAATTCCCCAGCCCCCTGGAATTCCCCAGCCCCTGTCACTCAAACTCCAGACAAGGAATACACAGCCTAGCAAAGGCAGGTTTGGATGGTTAGACAAGAAAATACCTACTTTCTAAAAGTGGTATTTTCAGACACAGAATGTTAAAACCAACTTCACTTAAAGATGTATTTTATCATTCTGAGTCCAGGCATACTAAACCCGAATTTCTACCATGTTCCCTGAGTCAGTTTAGGATTATAAGATGTAATAATCAAACTGCCCATTCAGGCCTATGGAGAACAGGTAGCCTTGCAATAGTGAAAAACGAAAATGGCTGTAATTCACTATTAGGACCTGCCACACACATCAGGGCTTGTCCTACCTTATACTTAAAATGCACTCTGCCCTTGGGCCTTCCATAAGGGTGAATGATATGAAGCAAACGGAAGGATTAGGGACTGGTAAGTGGGTGCACTTACCCAGTCGACATGGCAGTGTGAGACCGCACCCAGGCACTGCGGTGGCAGGCCTGTGACACCATTTTAGGGCTACTCCTGTGGGTGGCACAATCAGTGCTGCAGGCCCACTAGTAGGATTTGAATTACCAGCCCTGGCACACTCAGTGCACTTTACTAGGGGCTAACAGGTGAAACAAATATACCAATCATGGATAACCAATCAATAGAACAATTTACCTAGGTAGCACTTGCACTTTCACACTGATCAGCAGTGGCAAAGTGCCCAAAGCATCTAAACCAGCAAAAACGAAATCCAGCACAGCATCAAAAATACAGGAGGTAGAGGCAAAAAGTCTGGGGAAACCACGCCAAAGATGCCAGGTCTAACATTATTATAATGGCAGAATTTTTTCTTCAAGGAAATATAGTAATATGGACGGGTAATGCTCTTCGACTCTTGTTATAGTCATCAGATAATTAACCCGTTCCCTGCTCTTGACGGACCACTCCGTCATGAGCCACGGGCGCCGTGTGCTCATGAGGGAGTGGTTCCGTCATGCTGCGGCCGTTGGCGGCCGCTCCGCCCATGCGGCACTGATTCCCCGCCTGTGCGGGCGATCAATGCAAGTGGGTGAAGTCATGACGGAACCACGCCGTCATGAGCACAGCTCGCCCGTGACTCATGACGGCGTGGTTCCGTCATGAGCATGGAGGCGCCGCGCTGACCCCAAACCCCCCCAGCACCGCGGCGGAATTTGTGCCGCGGCGAAGGGGTTAATACTCCTTGCTTTAGAATAAAGTCGTAGTACGAAGAATGCCGCCCCCACTGGGTAGTTAATGCGTAGGTCTTTTCTATTGTTAAATAATAATTGAAGTGAATTGGGATATTGGAGCCATGTCAGCGCTATAATAGCGCTATAATAATGAATTCACCAGTAAAGACCTAGGAAACAAAGCCCCCCCCCCCGTCCTCTGAACCTAACCAAAAGAAAGGAAACCACCTATGTGTGGGAAGTATTCCATTTTAGTTTAAATGGCATGTGGATTTTGTTCCTCTTTAGGCTTCTTGGCACAGAGGTACACAGGAAAAAAAACAATTGTCAGTGTGGATTAACCTATTGGCACCCAAAATTCCATATCTTAAATTGTACCCAAACTTCTTGGACACTGAGGCTTGTTGAGAACACACTGTCCCAGATATACTAAGAGATCCTTCTCCAAAAGTGGTCGCAATTTACATAGCAACTTTTTGTGAATAGACTCTTACTTTGCAGATCAACCTCTGTACTGTTAGGTCGGTTTACAAAATCACGATATGCTGGGGGCAGGGGCGGCTCCTCCGGGAAAGGCGGAGGAGCATCGCCTCACTGCTATTCAGCAGTGTACATAAAGGAAAAATAAAATGATAATAACTTGTTATTATCATTTTATACTATGCTGCTGTGGTAGCTTTGCAGGGTGGGCCTGCTATGCTCTCGGAGCAGGGGGATGAGTGGTAGGCACACTGTAAGTGCACATGAATGTTTGGCTGGCTTCTGCATTACAGCCTGGGTGGAGAACATTCCCAGTCCCCGTCTGAGTGCCGAACCACAATGCTCAGACCAATCACAACGCTGCATTGCAGTATTGAGATTGGCCTAGGGGAGGCTGGCTGCTTCCTGTTCCGGCCAGGAGAGATGTGGAGGCGAGACAGAGGAGAAGCGGGGCAAGGAGGATTTCTCTATTTTCTTTACCCTCTACCCTCTACCCTCCCGCCCCGCCTCCCCCGATCCGTTGCAACTGCCACTGGCCAGGGATTGCAGAAAGAGCTTCATAATGAATATTAATTAGGCAATTTGCGACCCCCCCCCCCCCCCCCCCCCTCCCTGTGTTTGGATACAGCAGGCTACCATCTCTGTGTTTGCATTCTCAAATGAGAACTTCCTCGAAGGAAACAATGCTGCTTTATAAAAGGAAGTTTCCTGTTTGAGAAAACACACGAGAGAGCAGGTAATGGTCCCCTGGACTACTTGCTTTTGCCCCGGAGGTTGCCACCACAATTCCAGAAGGGAGATGAGGTCACAGTAGGACCCTTTCCTCTTTGCAAATCAGTGACTACTTCTTTCGAAGAGTTGTTAATTGGTCACTGGTTTGCAACCAAAATTGTGATCGCAAACCATTTGCACATCTCATGCTGAATACCAATTTGGAAGAATGCCTTTTCCACGACCCCACCAATTTGGGATTTGGTATGGATTGCAAAATCCATTTTACAACCCAAAAAAGATTTCCAACTCATAAAACATCTTTTTTACAGTAGAAAAATGAAATTCGAAAATGCATTTTGTGTCACAAAAGCATTGAATTTGGAATCTCAGGGATTGCCAATGCAAAATATCTATTGGCATTAGCGACTTGCAAAATGCAAAAAATTGCGAGAGCAATTTGCGAGTCGCTAATGCCAATGTACAACAGTGTCAGAGACACTGTTTACGATTCTCAATGGGGTTGCAAATTGCATGCCTCATCAATATTCATGAGGCACTCGCAATTTGCGACCCCATTGAGAATGGCTGGGCCCATTGAGAATGACTGGGCCTCCCAGTTATGGTGGCCTGCTGGGCTCAGCAGACCTCCATGTCTGGGACTGCTTTTAAATAAAGCTGTTTTTTTAATGCAGCCCATTTTCCTTAAAAGAAAACGGGATGCATTTAAAAAAAGAAAAAATGAAACGTTTTCGTTTCAGTTTTTAAGGGTAGGTAGTGCTCCTTGGGACCACTGCCTGCCCCTAAAAATTATTTTTCCCCGCATTCACAAAGGGGAAAGGGTCCCCTGTAGGCCCCTTCCTTTTTGCAAGTGCTTTACCACCCTCTTGAAGAGGGCGGCAAATTACTAATAGTGAGTCGCAAATCCTATATAACAAGTCTCAAATAAATTAGATTAGTTAAATAGGGTTTGTACATGGCCCATTGGTATTTTTGTATGCGGAAACGGGTCGCAAATCCATTTGTGCATGCAAAAATGGGTCGTACATCTGGCCCCCCGGTGTATTAACCTACTATGTTGCCTCTCACAGTAGCACTTTTTCCCCTTAGTTTAAACTGCATCAATATATATCCTTCTAGAAGAACTATTTGAGCACAACTAGAGCAGCACTTAAATTTAAGATTAATACAGTAACTTTAGCTACAAACTTTATAACCTAACTTGTGATTGAATAAATGTATACAAGCATTGTCAAAGCCATTAAATCTGACCTTGGCAAGCTGGTACAAGGATTTTATATTTTGTTGTTTGCAGCATGTGCCATAAAAATAAAAATAAAATAAGAAAATACGCTGCCAGTTAACCGTATTTGCTGAAGTTGTGATCATCCTGTGTGGGCCTGCAACTGCAAAAGCAATGATCAGGATGTGCGGGGCTGCAACTGTCAAAGTTGTGGTCTGCCCATGCAGTGCTACAATTGCTGAAGGTTTGACTATCCTGAGCTGGGGTGCATCAGCTGAATTTGTGACTAGCCCACAGTGAGTTAGAGGGTCGGAGTGTGACTGGGGGGCTGAATCTGACAAGTGTCACCAGGACTTGTTGAGGGCTGCGTAATGGACATTGGGCCCATCGCCAGACCAAGAGGCAGAGACCCATACACTTACTGTCGGCCCAGGCAGTACTCTCTGTAGTATTCTCTGTATAGAATGTTATTAGTCTTGTGGGATTCCATGTTCCACTCGTGACGGGCGGTGGTTTTGGGCTATGTACTACTTGGTGGTGGTTGTCTAAGCTGTTCTCTCTCATGTGGAATAAACTAATGTGGAAACCCGATTTGGCTTCACCTTCTACTTACATCATATTGGCGACGACCGGGATCGAGAGAGAACAGCGTTCACTTGAAGGTACCAAGAGAAAAAAAAAATTGTATTCAAAAGTGCGTGAATGTGAGAATGCACACGCACCGGCGGCTGAATTAAATAGCTGTGCTGTGATTGCACCTGCGGCTGTATTAATGACTGTGAGCCCAGTTTGCCGTGTGAGTTGCGGACAAGAAGACAATCAGCTGCGCCTAGCGCTCGTATCCAGTTAAGCGAATATAATTGCGGAGCCTGGGAGAGACCGTGGTCTGCGAGCGCGTTTGTTGCTGGTGACAAGTATTTGTGGAGCGTGTTTGTTCCAGGATTAGCGGTGTTTGGATATACATATTTATATACTGGATCGCGCGTCACTATAAAGGCATTCAAAAGTAAACAACTCACGTTGAACAGAGTTTGGAACTCCACACCAAGATTCGGTCTCCGCGCACCTCCACGATCTCTATCGAATGACGCTAAATCACGCTGAGAGCACACAAAGCATGCTGGGAGCGTGATTACATCACACGCTTTCGGCGGCCATATTTAGTGAGGTACTCAACCAGTAGCGCGGTTACTGTGCCATCTAAGGGATATTTAAAGAGCTGTTCAAGAAAGGAAGGCGAACACCAACTTCGGTGATTCGCACACCGCTTATGTAAAGACAAAAAATTTAAAGAGCTATTCAAGAAAGGAAGGCGAGCACCAACTTCGGTGATTCGCACACCGCTTATGTAAAGACAATTTTTTTTATTGTTTTGTATTTTTTCTGGTAGTTTGTTTTCCCAGCGTGTGTAATAATAATTTCCCACGACATTTAAATATTCATAATAATTTTAAAATTAAAAAAAAAAAAAATATATATATATATATATATATGTTCCACGTTTTCCGTCAGTTATCCTGCTCTCAGCACAGCGGGTGCTCCAGCCGCGAGGGCGGAACTCGCGAATCCATTACAGCCACAGTTTCAAAGATTGCTGCGCACTCTGGTCAATATGCAATTCAGTAATTTATTATAATTCGTTGCAAACACGATCTGTACACGATCTGCTGACAAACGCGTTTCAGCCTCTTGGCCTTCGTCAATGTCAATAATGCTCAGTTTCCATTTTCTATTTAAGCATTTGATTGGTTATCATGATCATAGCAAAATGGAGATGAAAAGCGGACTTCATGTATACAGATATTCAATGTGGGAAGATGTTTGTCGGCCATTTTGACACTGTGTCATGCCACAATTCACAATACTCGATTAATACATCAAGCCTATGGGTTCCACGTTGTGATTCATAGATATATAAACAGAATTCTTTACGTATTACTCTCAAATTATAAAAACATAATATTTGTAAATCATAAACGTATTCGTGCATGCTTGAGTAAACAGAATTCTATGCATGTTGCTTTTAAATTTATGAAAACACAATGTTTGCTAATCATAAACGTGTTCATTTATGCCCCCGGCTAATTATAACCCAATTGGGGTATCTATATCTTTTTACTCGAGTTTTTAACAAAAATAGCGCCCTGAATGGGCTTTCTTCAATTGTTAAATCATGGTTATCTGAGTGGTCAGATGCCATCCTTCCCCATTGTAAAGATGTTTCAAAGGGACAACGTTTGGATTTTCGTTGCTTTATCCAATAAAGGACCAGAGTTCCTCCTCCCGATTAAGTCCCCCTGGGGTTTTGGTGCGTAGCTCCACTATGAGTTTTGCCTCAAGCTGTCTCAGTGACCTGACTCTGTCCCCTCCTCTTTCTCCTGCTGGGACCTGATCTATGCAATAATATGTCAGTTTGTCACTCTTAGCACCATGCAACCCAGCAAAGTGCCTCGCCACTGGGTACGTTTTGTCCCTGTTTGTTATGGCTCTTTTATGTTCCAAGATGCGCTTCTTTGCTGGGTGTATGGTGCTTCCAATATATTGCAGTCCACAAGGACAAACCAGGCAGTATATTACAAAACTGGAATTACAGTTAAGAAGTTTATCAATGGATCTTTTAAGCTTTTTGCCTGGTACTGCATAGTCTTTCACCTTCTTGCAGTTTTTGCACACCTTGCAACTCATGCAAGGAAAGAAACCGGTTATAGTCGGTTTGGTTCTCGGTTTTTCTTCAAAGTGGCTTCGCACCAGAATATCTTTCAGTGAGGAACTTTTCCTGAAAGTAATATCAGGATTTGGAGAGATCAATTTTCCCAGGACCCCATCAGTTTGGAGGATTCCCCAATTTTTCTGAATGAGGCCCCTAATTCTGTGAGCCTCTGCCGAGAAGGTCATAATTAATCTGACCTTAGATTGATCTTCTTCCATTGCGCTATCATTGACCTGTTTCTTGGTGAGTAGCTCTTGTCTGCTTCTGCCACCTGCCTTTTCAACTGCTTCCTGCAGCACTTTGCTCTTATATCCTCTATCTTTGAATCTCAATAGGGACTCGTCGGCTGCCTCTTGAAAATCCTCAGAACGGGAGCAGTTCCTCTTGAGCCTTAAAAGCTCCCCATACGGAATGCTATTGATCAAATTCCGGGGATGCTGGCTCCAAGAGTGCAGGACAGTGTTGCCCGCTGTTGGCTTTCGGTACAATTTTGTACACAGCTTGTTATCTGCCACAAAGACCAGGAGATCTAGAAAGGCTACCTCCTTTCCATTGATGTTACTCGTGAACTTGATGTTGTAGTCATTTTCATTTAAGGCCCTCACATATTCCTCTGCCTCTGTGTGTGTGCCTCTCCAAACTATGAAGAGGTCGTCAATGTACCTAGACCATAAGGCTATTTTATCAAGCCAAATCTCATTGTCACCCGCCCAGGCCACGTGCTTCTCCCACCAGCCCACGAAAAGATTCGCGTAGCTGGGGGCGAAGCACGTGCCCATCGCGGTACCCTGTGTCTGTAAATAGAGTTCTCCTGCAAACAGAAAAATATTGTTATGCAGACAAAATGAGACAATTTGTGATAGCATTTTGTTATGTTCCTGGAACTTCAGTGCTCGGCTTCTCAGGAAAAATTCAAGGGCTTCTAATCCCTGGGAGTGTCTGATGCTTGTATATAAACTAGTTATATCAAGAGTTATTAGCAGTAATTCATCATCCCAGGAGATCCCTTGAATCTGGCGGATGAAGTCTGTTGTGTCCAGGATAAATGAACTCAGGTCCTTGACCATGGGGAACAAAAAGGAGTCTACATAAATAGAAGCCTTTTCCAATAGACTTCCCAATGAGGAAACTATCGGACGTCCTGGAGGCTCCTTAATGTCCTTGTGTACCTTCGGGAGATGGTAAAATGTAGGTAACACAGGACACTCAACCTTCATATATTGGAGCTCATTGGTTTCTAGAATTCCCTTGTTATTCCATTCTTCCAACAGGCTGTAGAAGGCCAATACGCTGCTATTGTAATCTTCTCTCTTGATTTTTACATAACTTTGTGTATCACCAAGTAAGCGTAAGGCCTCACGTTTGTATTGCTCCTTTGTCATTATTACGACATTTCCCCCTTTATCTGACTGTTTGATTACCAGTTCGGGGTCATCTCTGAGGGATTTCACAGCCTCCCATTGTGCTTTTGTGAGATTGTATTTTCTTCTCCCTCCAGGAGTCTTGTCATCAGTTCTTAGTTTATCAAGATCTTTGATTACTGCCTCATGGAAGCAATCAATGGCATCATAGGGGGTTCGTGGTATGAATTTAGATCGTGTTTTGAACTGACTTCTGCCACTGCTCTGATTTACCCCTATCTCCATTAAAAGTTGAGTAGCATCTTGAATGTTTGTAGCTTCTCCTATTCCTTCTGATTCTTGTAAGTCCCGCATCACTGTTAGGATTTCCAAGTCGCTTCCTGCGAGGTTCTCTGTGGTGGATCCTCCTGTATCCAGTTGTGTTGTTTTGGATTCAGGGTGCATGGCAAATATTTTACGCAGTTTGAGCTTGCGTATATATCGATACAAGTCAATTCGCATAGCTGTATAGTCCCATTGTGTTGTGGGGCAAAAGGTAAGCCCTTTCTGTAATACAGTTCTTTCCACTTGAGTGAGTATTCTGGAGGAAAGGTTGATGATGGAGAGCTTGTTTACTTCCTCTTTCCGCCCCGTCTGCTCCTCGTTACGCGGGGTTCGTAGTTTTGTTTTGTTGTTCTGCCCTCCTCTCCTTGTTTTCCGCCGTCCTGTTCTGGTGGGCGGCTTCTCTGTGGAAATTTGCGCCATGTCTCTTTGATTAGGTGATATTCCTCGGGAAAAAGCTGATCCGTGTTACACGGTGCTTCCCCCGTGCCTCGAGGTATTTCTGCTTCTGAGAGATCGGCTTCCGATTCCGATGTATCCCTCTGAGTTACAACTGTATCACCTCTTGATTGTTGTAGGGCTTTTCTATATATATTGCGCAGCAATATATATATATATATATACAACCATACAGTTTTTTTTTTCTCTTCTCTCTCTTTTAACTCAATTGTTGTAAGAGATTTGTTCTCATATTAACATGTCAAATATTTCTGCACCCCCACATTTCTTACCTACTGCTGGCGAGCCAAAAATGGAATGGGATCTATGGTATCCCATGTTCATAGCTTATGTAGAAGTTTTAGAAGAGGATGGCTGTACTCCCAAAAGGAAATTAGACCTTTTGAGACACTGTTTAGGGGGCCAGGGGATTAAAGAGTTTGATAATTTACCTCCCCTAGAGAGTACAGAAGGAGTAAATGTTGTTGAAGTCGCAGTGAAAAAAATGAGTATCAGATTTGGAAAAAAACCTAATGTTGTAATGGAAAGATTTAAATTTTATTCACGCGCACAAAAAGAAAACGAGTCAATTGAAACTTACGTATCTGCCCTACGCTCACTAGCAGGCTCATGTGCATTTGACACCAATAATTATGAGCAAGTGTTAAGAGATCAAATAATGATGAAGACAAAAAGTAAGAAAATACAAGAACGATTGTGGTTAGGCACTGAATTGTCTTTAACTGCTGTGGTGAGTATTGCCAAAGGCATCGAACAATCGGAAAAATTTGTAAATGAAATTAGAGGCCAAGCTCAAATATGTAATACTAAGGTACAAGATCCTGTAGTTGAGGTATCACTGGTAAGAAACCAATTTACAACAAAAAAAACACAAAATGCCAATAGGAAGGAGTTTAGTTTTAAAGATACTAAGTCTAATAGAAGAAATCCTGTTATATGTTACAGATGTGGCAGTTTCAACCATGTAGGCAACTACAAAGGATGTCCTGCTTGGAGTAAAATTTGCATCAAGTGCAAGAAAGCAGGCAATTTTGGGAAAATGTGTAGGTCAACGCAAAAAGTTAATTGTGTAACATATGAGGAAGAAGACATTTCCACAGAATTCAATGAATTCAATTGTATCTCTTGCATGACTGGGAGTAATTGCAAAGGTTTTCCATCTGGTACAATATCTATTGATGGGAAAGAGGTGTTAATGATGATCGATTCTTGTGCATGGTACTCTATTATTGGCAAGGAGTTGTTTAAAAAATTGTGGGACAGAAAACAATTGTTACCACCAGATATCAAACCGGGTAGTTATTCTGGACACAAAATTGACCTGGAAGGTTTCATTTGGGTGGATTTTGCATTTAAAGGGAAAAAGAGCAAGGGAAAATTATATGTTGCAACCAAGGGTGTATCCATATTAGGATGGCCACATCAACAAGAGTTGGGAATCAAGTTGGATCCTATTGCCTCGCCACCTGTGTATAGCATTTCGGCAGATGAAGAGGCATTTGTCCAAACCATAAAAAGCTCGTATCCGAAAGTATTTCAAGATACTCTTGGAGAATACATGAATTTTAAACATAAGATTATCCTAAAAGACTCTGCATTACCTGTAAGACACAGGGTACGAAATGTACCCTTGGCTTACCGCACTAAATTAAAAGACATACTAGCTGATCTGGTGTCTAGGAGCGTGATTGAACCAGTTGAATCTTCCCCATGGGTTTCTCCGGTGGTTCTTTCCCTCAAAAGCAATGGCGATCTACGCTTGTGTGTCGATTTACGCAGCTTAAATAAAGAGATCTGGATCGACAGACATCCTTTGCCCAACATACATGAGTTGATCTCAACCCTCTCAGGTGCATGTGTGTTTTCTACTGTGGATTTGGCTAGTGCGTATCACCAAATTGTTTTACATGAGGAATCCAAATCGCTAACAGCTTTAATCACACCCGAAGGCATGTTCCAATTCTTAAGAATGCCCTTTGGGTTAGCTAGTGCAGCTTCGGTCTTTCAAAGGATCATGAAAGAGGTGTTGGAGAATTGTCCTGGTGCGATTGCGTTCCAAGATGATATTTTAATTTTTGGGAAAAATTTTGAGGAACATGACTCTAATTTAAAAAAGGTTTTAGATGCTGTACAAAAGAAAGGGCTGACACTAAAATTCTCCAAATGTAAGTTTAGAAAAAGTACTGTAGAATATCTAGGACATGAAATATCAAGTGAAGGCATCAAGCGTAAATTAGACCATGTGAGGAGTGTTCAGAGAGCACCGGCACCTACCACTAAAGAGCAATTGTTATCCTTTTTAGGATTAACTGAATTCTATAGTAAATTCGTAAAGAACTATTCTTCAAAAGTATTTCCTTTACGCGAATTGTTGAAGAAAAATGCGAAATTCATCTGGGGTGAGCAACAGAATCTAGCTTTTGAAATTCTTAAAAATGATATCAGCTCTGCTCCTTTCTTGAGACCGTTTGAGATTGGTGGAGAATGCATAGTGACTGTGGATGCTAGCAGCCGAGGGTTAGGGGCGGTGCTGATGCAAAAGAACTTTGGAGAAGAGTTTGTAATATCTTATGCCTCTAGGTCACTACGAGGGGCAGAATTAAACTACTCCACGATTGAAAGGGAGTTGCTCGCTTGTACGTGGGCTGTCCAACATTTTAGACAATTTTTGTGGGGAACAAAGTTCCAATTGAGGATAGACCATAAACCTCTAATCAAGATGTTAGCAGCTGGAGGTGGCAGAACACTTACAGCGCGGCTAGCAAGACTAGCTGCTAAATTGCAAGAATATCAGTGTTCTGTCGTGTATATTCCTGGCCGAATGAATGTACATGCAGATTGTATGTCGCGACTTTCTTTACCTTTGTCTGATGTTCCAGATTTAGATAGGGACAAAGAAGAATGTGATGTAGCGTACACCATGGAGGATATCAATCATAGTATGGGTTCAGGTAGTTTTTCAAAAGAATTGTGGGAAAAAGAAATGTCTAAGGATGTTACACTGAACAACGTGATAAACTATCTGCGTGTTGGTTGGCCGGAAGAGAGGAAGTTGAATGGAGATATCAGTTCGTTTTTTAAAATTAAGGATGAACTTATGTTCTCACATGGTTTTGTAAGTAGGGGTGATAAAATAGTTCCTCCGCAAGGAATCAGGAATAATTTAATTAATCTATCTCATGAAGGACATATGGGCAGGTCATGCACCAAAAGACGTTTAAGGGAATTTTATTGGTGGCCTTGCATTGACAACATGGTAGACAAATGGGTTAGAGATTGTGCCCTCTGCTCCAAAAGTGACAAGGCTGTCAAACCTCTATCGGTGAGTGTCTCACCGATTGAATATACACAAGGACCATGGAAAAAACTGGGTATCGACATAATTGGCCCTTTGGGTCTTACACCTGTGAAAAATGTTTTTGCTTTAGTCTTGGTAGATTTTTTCTCGAAATGGCCAGAAGTCAAAATTGTAGACAAAATTACAACAACTCAAGTCATAGAGTTTTTGGACAATATTTTTAGTAGAGAAGGTTTGCCTGCTGAACTTGTGTCTGACAATGGCCCACAATTCATTAGTAAAGAGCTAGAATTGTTCTTAAATAAATGTGGAATTGTCCACAAGAGAGTGTCTAATTACAATCCTATGGCCAATGGTCAAGTGGAACGGTTTAACAGAGTGGTAAAAGAATCAATACAATTAGCTGTTAAAAGTAACATAGACTGGAGGAAAGCTTTGAGAGCCACTTTGCTTACATATCGAACTTCTCCTCACTCTGTAACTGATTGTTCTCCGTTTGAAATGTTAAGAGGGAGGAAAGCTAGTTCGAAACTCAGACCTTGGTGGTTAAAATCTAACGATCTTAATGATCCTTTGTTGGATTTTGAAGCTGTCAGAGAACGTGTACTAAAATACCAAGACAAAATGCAAAGAGGAAATTGCAAGAATCGTTTTTCTAACCATAAAATTAAAGTGGGTGATTTGGTATGTGTAAAATTTGGGTGTCCTGACAAAAAATGGTCTAAGTGGTCTGATCCTCTCAAAGTAATTGAGGTTTTTAGCAAAGCTGTCAGAGTTCAAGGTGGGAAAATCTGGAACTTTAGACAAGTGTCCATGTACAAGTCTAACAATAATGTTAGCAAATTGAATGTTATGCCTCAAAGGGATATGGAAATTAATGAGAATAGGGATGATTTTCAAAATTTCTTTGATGCTTTTGAGGGCTCTTCTGGGCAAGATTTTTGTGTTCCTTCTTCTAATGTTCAAGAAACTTGTGAAGCTACTGTAGACTCAACTGTAATTCCAGATGATATAACAACAAGCATGTCTCCTCTTGTGAATCAAAATGTGGTACCTGGGGTTTCTGGTCATAGACAAAATGATGAGATATCTTTTCCAAGAAGGAGTTCTCGTATTAGGAAGTTACCTGTTAAAATGAATGATTATGTCAGATTTTAATTCCTCTCAAATGTCAAATATTTTATAAGTTTCATTGGTTATACAAATGTTTTTTTTTTTTTTCTTTTAAGGGGAAAGGTGTGTAGTATTCTCTGTATAGAATGTTATTAGTCTTGTGGGGTTCCATGTTCCACTCATGACGGGCGGTGGTTTTGGGCTATGTACTACTTGGTGGTGGTTGTCTAAGCTGTTCTCTCTCATGTGGAATAAACTAATGTGGAAACCCGATTTGGCTTCACCTTCTACTTACATCACTCTCCAGTATCAGGACTGCTATGAGCTGCAAGATAGAAGCAGCTGCGGCCCATTGCCCAAGGTGGGAGACATAATTTAGAATAGGGTCAGCTGGTCTAGCCTAGGCCTATGAGAGCTATTCCACCCCTGAGCTGGTTATGCCTGCTATCCTTTAGTGGTAGTTGGGATACATCAGAGTACACCGACAGCCTCTTAGACATTGTTCAAAGACTTAATTACGATGTAGATGGTTAATAGTTTTGAAGGCTTCTGAAAAAATTGAGAAGGCAAGTAGACTAGTGTTACCTTCCTCAGTCATGGATTGTTCATTCGCCACTATTTTTTATTGTTGCTCTCTCGGTGGTATAGCCTGTGTAGAATCCTGACTGATGGGGAAGAGAAGGCGTTTCTCATCTACAATTGCAGTATGTTGATCAGCAATACATTTCTCAATAATTTTGTCCAGCCAAGATAGATTGGTGACTGATTTTCTTTGGTTATTGGCTCAAACTTTGTTGAGGTGTTAGTAGAAATTTGGGGTCATTCATTTGCAGGTGGAAATTGAATCCCTGAAACGTGTTACTTTCATTAATTAAAAAGTCTTGAAAAATGGCTAAATTGTAACTTTGCTAAAGATGAAAGAAGGTCATTTGGTGTTCTAGTGTTCATTTTAATGATTTGGTTTTAAAAAAACCCATTTCATTCTATTAAGAGAGTTATATTGGTTCTTGGTCTAGGAAGAGTGGATTTATATTTGGCTGCCTAAAACACCATCCAAGTAAGTGTACTTCAACAATAACATCATAGGAGAGGAGGAACGAAACAACCCGTGGCGTTAAATGCTGTCTCAAATTAACCACAAACAGTGAACACCCACCCGCAGTGGAAGAAATGGTAAAAAGTCTGTTTTTCAATAGAAAATATGGAAACTTGCAAGAAAATCAAAAATGTTAAATTTGCCAGGAAACAAAAATTAAAACCTATTTGAAGAAATAACTAAACTCAGATGGGAATATATTAAAAATAATAATTTGGGAAGCAAAACGTGCAGAAAAAGACACAGTTGGCATTCCTGCACAAAAACTCTGTCTCTGAACTCGAGAGAATTTTGGGTCCATGCCAACTAGATTTCAAATTGCGGAGGTATTCCGGTTATTTATGATGTAAATGCTCTAAAATGGTATTCGTCAAACAATTATGTGTCGGACAAGCCTAAAAGGAAAATAGAATGGAAATTGATTAATCTTCAGAAGCTGCTGGAAATAATGTTGGTCGACCTACACAACAACTTTCAGACAATTTCTAACTGCCCTGGAGATAAAAAGGATGCCCCTCCAATTTGCTGGGCAACCGCGTTGGAGAACCTCATGCAGTTAAGCATAGCAGTAGAGGTGCAGGATCAGCCCAAACGCAATACCAGCAGCAGTATATAAGATGCAACCAAGTTACTACCAAGTTCTCTTCCAGGGTATCCCCATCAATAGTCATAAGCATATATATATATATATATATACACATATCTTTTGTTCTCATACCAGTGCAGCCGCCATCTTGGAGGCTAAACAGTGTAATAACAAATAAACTGCTTTTGCACACACATAATGTAAGTATAAAAACACAGGAGGGCAAGTACCACTTGAACTCTTTTTTAATGGGTAAAACTCATGAAAACTGCATAAAAAGCAGACATTGTTAGCCTACAGGCTGCATTGTAAACCAATAGCATAGAAAATGAAAGCATTTTCCAACAAAACTAGCACCGTGCCTTTAAGGCAGCCACGACCCCCAACTTCCCATCATGCCTCAGGGACGACAGTTCGGTCAGTTGTTCTTTCCGGCTCCTTCAGACAGGACCCTGGATTCACAGCTCTTCCTTTTTTGACTTTTCTGTCAAAAATTGTTTAATATTTTGTGGAATTTTTGCTTTCACTCAACGTCTTTTGTCCTTAGAGTGAAGATTAAGCCTTTTTAGAGTTCCAGAAAAGGCTTTTATCTGTCAAAATGCCTTCTTTATTTGATCCTTGCCCTGCCTGTGGCAAGAGGAAGGCTAGATCAGATACACACTCTGTGTGTATACTCTGCCTTCCATCATCACTGCAAGAAGTTGTCGAGAAGGACCATCAAGGACAGGGAGAGAATTCGACTTTATGGCCTCTCTGAATGAGGTAGGTCTCCAGTGAGACATCAGAAAAAGAGAACACGGTCGACGTCGAGAGGCAAGGTCCCAACCTATTCTCCTTCAGCGTCTGGATCGGCGTCAAAGCTACCTTCGTCGAAACAGCTGTCATCGTTGAAGACCACGGTGGTACAGGTGCATCACTCTAATACGAAGTCGAGGATGGCGCTCTCAGCGACGATGAAGGTAAAGGGCCCTCCGTTGTCATCAACCAGGCGATGTTCAAAGTCGAGGAGCAACTGTCCGGCGACGTGGGCTAGGCGTTCGACGTCGATGCAGATCACTCCGTCATCGCCACTTCAACCGCGGTCGACGTCGAGGCAGAAGTCTCAGTTGAGATTGGGACAGAGATCTTCGACGTCGAGACACAAGACTCCGTCACTGACGTCGAGGCAGAAGTCTCCGTCGAGATCGGTTCAGAGATCTTCGACGTCGAGACACAAGACTCCGATACCGACGTTGAAACGGAAGTCTCCGTCGACAGCACATCGGAGGTCGACGTCGAGACACCGGTCTTCGGAGCAGAGACAGTTGACGTTGAAGCAAGGTACTCCGTCGTTGTCAGGCAGACGCTCGACGTCGAGACAGCGATCGACTAAGAGACTGAGTCCTCCTTCGAAGAGGAGAAGGTCAACGTCGAGGCAGGCATCACCGTTGCCGAGACAACGATCGACTTCGAGGAGGCAGTCTGTCCAGAGGGGACGTTCAAGATCAACGTTGAGACCGCAGTCTAGAGGGGACTCTCGTCCGATAATCCTTTCTCCGTCACCATCACCGACGTTGAGAACAGGTTCTTGCTGCTCCCCTCATGGATTTGCATTGTCCAGATCTCCGGAGGTAGTGATCTAATGTCTACTCTAATGATGTCTAACAATCCAGTGTCCACTGGGCATCCTGATTCAGCGGCGGCACTAACAGAGGGAAGAAAATCTCCTCCTGCACGCTCTCCTGAGGGACGAGAAAGGCAAAGTTCGCCTTCTATCCATCTCTGACCAAGATGAAACCGGCCTCTGCATCAATGGGCCACAGCTCCAGCAGCACGGGCTCAACAATACTCAAGCCCTCTCCACAGATCTCCGTTGGCTCGACTGGTGCAGGCTGTGGACAGAGATCGTACTCCATCGAGAGGCAGAGATCGCAGTCACACTCCTGCACACTCTTCCAGAAGGAGGTCCAGATCCAAAAGCAGGAGGAGAAGACACAAAACGGAACATCCCTATGCCGACTCGGCAAAGCTCCTCTTCAGTTATCTTTGAGACTTTACACCAAAGGGCTGCATCTAGGCTGCTGCTGAAATTAGTGCCAGCAACAAACAAATGATGGACGGAATGCTGACAATGCATACATTCTCCCCCAGTCAAGAGATCTGGGTTAAATCCATCGTTCTTTTGCCCACTACACCACCCCAGTTTAGACATGGCCATATGCAAATCAGTCTTGACCCTGTGCCTCATGGGAACAGTCCAGCCCGAACTGCCAAGCCATGTCTTCCCTGGACCGGAATCAAGCATCCTAGGACCGGTTTCTGGCTATCAGCCGTCATCAGCCAGGATAGCTTGACTCCAGTGGCGTAGTGAGCACGGGTCCCACGTCTGGGAATACCCATCCCACTTAGGGCGAAAAGCGTTACAACAAACAAATGATGGACGGAATGCTGACAATGCATACATTCTCCCCCAGTCAAGAGATCTGGGTTAAATCCATCGTTCTTTTGCCCACTACACCACCCCAGTTTAGACATGGCCATATGCAAATCAGTCTTGACCCTGTGCCTCATGGGAACAGTCCAGCCCGAACTGCCAAGCCATGTCTTCCCTGGACCGGAATCAAGCATCCTAGGACCGGTTTCTGGCTATCAGCCGTCATCAGCCAGGATAGCTTGACTCCAGTGGCGTAGTGAGCACGGGTCCCACGTCTGGGAATACCCATCCCACTTAGGGCGAAAAGCGTTACAACAAACAAATGATGGACGGAATGCTGACAATGCATACATTCTCCCCCAGTCAAGAGATCTGGGTTAAATCCATCGTTCTTTTGCCCACTACACCACCCCAGTTTAGACATGGCCATATGCAAATCAGTCTTGACCCTGTGCCTCATGGGAACAGTCCAGCCCGAACTGCCAAGCCATGTCTTCCCTGGACCGGAATCAAGCATCCTAGGACCGGTTTCTGGCTATCAGCCGTCATCAGCCAGGATAGCTTGACTCCAGTGGCGTAGTGAGCACGGGTCCCACGTCTGGGAATACCCATCCCACTTAGGGCGAAAAGCGTTACAACAAACAAATGATGGACGGAATGCTGACAATGCATACATTCTCCCCCAGTCAAGAGATCTGGGTTAAATCCATCGTTCTTTTGCCCACTACACCACCCCAGTTTAGACATGGCCATATGCAAATCAGTCTTGACCCTGTGCCTCATGGGAACAGTCCAGCCCGAACTGCCAAGCCATGTCTTCCCTGGACCGGAATCAAGCATCCTAGGACCGGTTTCTGGCTATCAGCCGTCATCAGCCAGGATAGCTTGACTCCAGTGGCGTAGTGAGCACGGGTCCCACGTCTGGGAATACCCATCCCACTTAGGGCGAAAAGCGTTACAACAAACAAATGATGGACGGAATGCTGACAATGCATACATTCTCCCCCAGTCAAGAGATCTGACCCCCCACCAGATTGTGTTATAATCGCTGCGGCAAAAAAGACTCACTCTGTTGTCTCTTCCTCTACTGTTCCACCAGATAAGGAGAGTAAGGCACAGGATTCTTGGGCGAGGAAGGTCTGCGGCACATCAGCCTCCATGCTCAAGGTCTCAAGTGCATCAGCTCTTTTGGGTCGCTACGACAGGTCCTTGTGGGACTCCCTTCAAAGATATACGGAGAAGCTACTTAGCGAAGATCGCAAAGATTTTGAAGTAATATTGCAAGAAGGCGGCTTGGTGGCGAACCAAGTGAGCAGCGCCGCAGCCAATGGAGCATCTCTTTCAGCTCACGCCTCAGCTCATGGGAAATGCGCTAGGAGAGCTACCTGGCTTAGTCTCACAGCGCTTAAGCCAGAAGCGCAGTCCCGGATCCTCAATCTCCCCTTCTGTGGCTCATCTTTATTTGGCACTTACACAGATGAGGAAATGTCCCGGATGAAGACAGAGCCAGACACACTAAAGGCCGTGGGTCTAGAAAAGAAGAAAGAGTTTCGAAGACGTTTCAGACCTTATGATCGACGATCCTCCCAACAGAGGGTTCAAACTCCTCATTGGCAGAAACATCACAACCAGCAAGATCAACAAAGGTCTCAGGCGTTCTTCCGGGGGAAGAGGAAACCAGCGTCAGTCCACTACCTCCACTAAGACGCCGACCAAACAATGAGAGCCCACTTCGCCCGTCAACGTTTACCACTCCAGTGGGGGGGGGGAAGTATTGCAAATCATCTCGAAGTGTGGCGAGCTATCACAAACGACCAGTGGGTGTTAGCTTTGCTGCAGGATGGGTACCCTCTACGTTTTCAAACCCATCCCCCCTCAATACTCCGGTTCCATCATTGTGCCAACAGATGAAGATATTGCAGAGCGAAGTTGCCACCCTTTTGCGAAAATCAGCCATCGAGAAGGTGCCAATATCTCAACGAGGTCGAGGGGTCTACTCAAGATACTTCTTGGTAAAGAAGAAGGGTCAAAAATCAGAATACAGACCCATTCTGGATCTGCGAACACTAAACAAGTCAATCAAAAGGAGAAGTTTCGCATGTTGGCTCTCCATCAAATATATCCACATCTCAGACAGGGAGATTGGATATGTTCGCTGGATCTGCACGATGCCTACTTTCATGTTCCGGTCAGCATTACAGGCATTCCTGGTGGGATCGTCCCACTACCAATTCAAAGTGCTCCCCTTCGGGTTGAAGTCAGCTCCCCGAGTGTTCATGAAGTTCATGGCAGTGGTGGCAGCCGCACTACGTCGCAGAGGCATCTTCGTGTACCCTTACCTGGACGACTGGCTGCCGAAGGGTCCCTCCCCTCTCAGCGTGAGGAATCATTTCCTGCAATGCCTAGAGCTTTGTCACCGGCTGGGCCTTCATGTGAATTTCGAAAAGTCAACTCAGCAACCCACACAGAGAATCCATTATCTGGGAGCGCTGGTAGACTCCGAGGTAGGAAAAGTGTTTCCTTCGGAGGAGAGACAGTTCACCATCAAGCAGAAAGGCAGACAGATTTTGCAAAATACCGTCAGTTCATCAGATTGCCTCCCTGTTAGAGTCGATGGCATCCTGCATTTTCCTGGTCCCCAATGCCAGGCTGAGCATGCATCCTTCACTGCAGGATCTATAGGACAAATGGAATCAGCAAACAGCTCGATGGGACGACAAGATAAATCTCTCGAACGCAGCAAGAGCATCCATCCCATGGTGGATGAAGAAGGAGAATATGCAAGTAGGGGTTCTCTTTCATCAGGAACCTCCCTCTCAAACGCTGATCACGGACGCCTCCCTCCAAGGCTGGGGAGCTCACATGGGGTCTCTCCAGACACAAGGGAAATGGTCATCAAAAGAGCGCTCATATCACAGAAACATGTTGGAGCTGAGAGCCGTTCATCTGGTACTTTCCTCCCTTCAATTCAGGCAAACTCCATCATAGTACAGACGGACAATACCACCACCATGTACTACCTGAACAAACGGGGGGAAACTCGCTCACGGACTTTGTCACTGGAAGCTCAAGCTCTCTGGCATTGGCTCTTGGCACGGAACCTATCAATCACAGCGGTACACCTGCCGGGGGAGCAGAACTCACAAGTGGATGCTCTCAGTCGACACTTCGAGGACCGGGAAGACTGGGTACTCAAAGACGACGTCCTCGAAGACGTTTTCCAAGCGTGGGATCGTCCCAGCATCGACGATGACAATACAAAATGCTGAGACTTTGACTCAAGGTTCTATCGACCAGGGTCAAAGGGGAATGCCCTTTTGATAGACTTGTCAGGGGCATTTGTGTATGCCTTTCTGCCCCTTCCTCTCATCCCGAAGGTGGTGACCAAACTCTCGCACTCACACACGAGGATGATCCTGATTGCTCCGGACTGGCTGAGACAATGGTGGTACCCGGACCTTCTGCACCTGTCCGAATGCCCACACAGGAGACTGCCGTGCAGACTGGACCTGCTGTCCAATATGAAGGGGAGGATTCATCACCCCAACCTTCCCTCACTGAACTTGGCAGCATGGCTCCTGAGGTCCTCCAGTATGGTCATTTAGGACGGCCACAAGACTGCATGACCATCTTAAAAGAAGCTAGGAAACCGTCCACTGGACACTCATATGCTTGCAAGTGTAAACGTTTTTATATGTGGTGCATTCAAAACAATTATAGCCCCACTAAGGGGCAGGAGGAAGTAATTTTACCATACCTGCTTCACATAGCTAGGGCAGTCTTGAAGTTTTCTTCCATTAAGGTGCACTTAGCAGCCAACACTGCGTTTAGGTGCTTGCCTTCTCAGCCTTCTTTCTTTCTGTTGCAGGTTGTGAAGGACTTCTTACAAGGTCTAAAAAAGGTCTACCCTCCAGTCCGGCCTCCTTTACCGCCCTGGGAGCTGAACCTGGTGCTATCAAAGTTGATTAGTCCGCCTTTCGAACCTATCCACAAAGCAACCTTGCAACACCTCACGTGGAAGGTAGCTTTCCTGGTAGCGATCACCTCAGCTCACAAAGCGAGCGAAATACAGGCGCTTTGTTCAAAGGAACCGTACAATGTTTTCCATCTCAATAGGGTGGTATTGAGGACTCATCCCTCCTTCCTTCCGAAGGTGATGTCAGATTTCCATGTGAATCAAACCATTTCACTTCCAACTTTTTTCCCTAATGCCTCCACTCCAGCTGAGACGACTTTACGCTCACTTGACCTATAAAAGTTTTAAAGTTCTATCTGGATAGGTCCAAGTCGATTAGAAAATCTTATCAACTATTTGTTAACTATGGGTCGATCAGAACAGGTTTTCCAGCCTCAAAGCGATCCATCTCCGATTGGATAGTTTCATGCATCAAGTTAGCTTATCAATTAGTGCAAAAGCCCCTTGGGCCTGCTCCCAAGGCGCATTCCACGAGAGGAAAGGCGGCTACGACTGCTTTCCTTCATAACGTGCCTATCTCTGAGATCTGTAAGGCGGCAACTTGGAGGTCCGTCCATACACTTACAAGGCACTATTATCTAGATTCAGACACCAGAGCAGACATCCAAGTAGGCCAGGCCTCCTTAAGAAATCTGTTCAACAGCTGATTGCGGCTGTTGTTGTATGTTGGTTCATTCACTCTCATTTGCCTGCAGGTGGAAGATGGGCTTGCTATTCTATTCAGTGCATATGACTATTGATGAGGATTCCCTGGAAGGGAAGGATAAGTTACTTACCTGTAATCCTAGTTCTCTTCCAGGGGTATCCTCATCAAAATCATAAGCAACCCACCCACCTCCCCAAGCAAATGAGATTACTTCATTGTTAAACAATATCTTTGTGTCCTGATCTTCAGGGTTAAACAAACAAGTATCTACAACTACATGTAGATTCACATTCTGTAGATAGACTCAAAATATTTCTAGGTAAATGTACAACAGAAAACGCCTTGCTCCCCTGGTTCTAAACGGACTTTGAGACAAGTTGTGGCCCTAAATACATTTCAGCTTTAGATATTTTACCTTGAAATGCAGTCAGAAGAGGAAACAGCTTGTACATTTGCATCATAGATGTAAAAAAAGCAATGAATACCATTTATAGAGAACTACTATGGATAACAATCTTAAAGCAGTAAATCCCGGAAATATTATTCGCGCCAATAATGATCTTCTATTCAAATAACTGGATTCAGATTAAGCTGGGAAACAACACAACTGTAACAACAAAATTTACATAGGTAACATATTGTAACAGGACTATATATATATATATATATATATATATATATATATATATATATATATATATATATATATATATATATATATATATATATATTTTCACTGAAAAAACCATAGGTTTCACACACATTATAGTTAGGAATTAGCATTTAAAAAACCTTGCAAATTCACTTAAAAAACCATAGGTTTCACACATGTTATAGTTAGGTGGATATTTCACTCGTAAAAAACCAATGAAATTCCCCCGTTATAGTTAGTTCAGATAACTATAACTCGCGCGACCGCAGTCCACTGCTGATGACGTCACATATTACATCACTCATGACATGGTCAGTGGCATCACTCATGACATCACTGATGACATCATCCTTGTGATAGAGTGGCGGCCGCGCGATTTAAAAAAAAAAATAAAAATATTTTTTTCTGCCTTCGGGGTCCTTCAGGGACCCCCTGACAAAGGCTAGGGGGTCAGGAAATCTCTACCCTGCCCCCTTTTCACGTTCGCCACCTTCCTTTTCACTCTCTCACTGAAAACAAACAAAATGGCGGCCGACACTTCCTGATTTCGACCGATTCGAACGTTGACTAACATGTAACCACTAATCAGAATTACGCACGCGCACGTTAGGGTGCTCGCACGGTGCTCGCACGGTGCGCGCACGGTGTGCGGCTATAGATATGTATGTGCTTTTAACTGCAATTTTCTCAGGAACTACTGAACAGATTGACTCCATATATGCAAAAGGCACATCCCTGAGCTGAGGACTACCTCTCTGCCAAATTTCAAGTAATTCTGTTCAGCCGTTCGGGCTGTACCTTAGACTAAAGGTCCCTATGGAAAATTGCATGGGGAAAACGCGTTTTGGGACCCCCCTTTTTTCTCAGCCCCCGCTTGACGAATCCCCCCGAGACTTTCAGGGTAGGAGCGGAGCGCCCCACCTATTTTGAAATTTTCGCGAGGATTCGTCAACCGGCGCCAAAGTTATTCCAAGTAGAATGTTGAGGATTTCCTATGGAAACACGGTCCTAACTATAACTATCTACTGGCGACTGCCAGTAGATAATATATATATATATATATATTTTTTTAACTTGTTTTATTGGCAGTTCCATAATCATGCAGTTTGATATATATAGTCTTTATTTATAGAGCGCAGCATTCATCCCAAGGGATATCAAGGCGCTGATAGCGAAAAAGAGGGCTGAGCTACTGGCGAAGGGAGGACAAGTGGATATTATTTTTTAGGGAACAGGTGGGTTTTCAGTTTCTTCCGGAACACCAAGTAGTTGGATGTAAGTCTAAGGGGAGTTCATTCCATTTCCTAGCTGCCAGATATGAGAAGGAGCGCCCTCCAGTCTTCCCTTTCTTAATGCGCTTTCTTCTGGCTAGTGCTTGATGTAGTGACCGTAGGCTCCTTGTGGGGACATAGAACTCAATTTTCCCCTGAAGTATTTTGGGGCCACTTTGATACAGTACTTTGTGTGCGTGACTGAGCAGTTTAAATACTGCTCTTTGACACATAGGTAACCAGTGCAGATTTTTCGTGCACATTGATGCAGAGCTTAGTCTGCTTTTGTTGCAAACTAGTTTGGCTGTAGCGTTTTGAAGCACCTGTAGCCGCGTGAAGAGGAGCTCGGTCATGCCCACGAATAAGGCGTTTCCATAGTCAAGTTGACTTATGAGCAGGGCTTGCGTGACTGTTCTTCTGCAGTCCAACGGGATCCAGGGGAAGAGTCTATTTAACAGTTTCAGGGTGGCAAAGCCCTTACCACAAAGGGCCCGCACATGGTCCTTCATGGATATCAATAAGGATGCCCAGGTTTCTTGCGCATTGCTTAGGGATTGGAGCGGCACCAAGTATTTGTGGCCACCATGTGGCGTCCCAAATTAACTTGGCCCCTCCAAAGAGCAGGATTTCTGATTTTCCTGCATTTAATTTCAGACAATGCTCCTGCATCCATTGTGCCATCGCTGAAAGACAGTTGTGTAGCTTTATTTTGGTAACTTTAGGTCTTTCCTCAAGGGCCACCATCAGCTGTGTGTCATCTGCATAGGAGCAAATGCTGATTCCCCCATTTCTACTGATTTCTGCCAGAGATGAAACATAGGCGTTGAACAAAGTGGGGCTTAGCGATTTCCCCTGCGGGACACCACAACTGATGGCGCTAGATTTAGATTGGAAATGACCTAGTTGAACTGTTTGTGTTCAGTTGCTAAAAAACAAACTGAGCCATTTCAGAGCTTTAGAGTGGATTCCCATGAAGGGTTTCCAGCATTCTATTGTGAGAGACCGTGTCGAACGCTGCTGACAGGTCTAAAAGTATCGGAGCTACGGCTCCTTCCTGGTCAGTGCAAGATCTGATGTTGTCCAGTACTGCCAGTAGTGTTGCCTCCGTGCTGTTGGTTGCCCTGAAACCAGTCTGAGAAGGATCTAATAGGTCGTTGGTTTCTAGGTAGTTTGATAGTTGCTTGTTCACCAACCTCTCTAGAACCTTAGAGAGGTATGGAAGTTGGGAGATTGGGGGATAGTTTTCAGGGTTGAGAACATCTGTTCCTGCCTTTTTCAGTAAAGGGATTACTACTGCCTGTTTCCAAATATCAGGGTAAGCGGCAGTGTTAAGAGAGTTATTAAAGAGCTGAGTGACATAAGGGCAGAGGATTGAGGCAGTCTGAGCAAAAATGAAATGGGGACAGAGGTCTAGGGGGGGATTCCGACTTTACTTCGCCCATTGCCTTTAAGACTTCGGCCTCTGTGAGGGGGGCGAAATTGCTCATCTCTGATGAAGCTTCAGGGTGTAGGGTCTGGAGTTTCCTACTAATTATGTCTGTTTCCATAATAGGACTGAAAGTGGAGTATATTTTACTAATTCTATCCGAAAAGAAGTTGCTAATTTTGTCGCAAGCTTCTGCAGAGGGGGGTAGAATTTGAGACATGCTGGCTGGTTTGCTGATTTCTTTAACTATTTTATATAACTCCTTTGCTGAATTACAGTTTTCGTTTATTCGTTGTGCGTAATACGTTTTTTTTGCGTTTCTTATAGCATGATTGTAAATTTTAAGTTCAGACTTATACCGTAGTCTATCTGTTTCTAATTTGGACAGTCTCCATTGATGTTCAATGTGTTGGCACTTCCTTTTGAGTACCTTGAGTTGGGATGTGTACCATTTCTCAGTGGAGGATCTTAGCGATCGCTTAGGTTTTGACTTAGGAGCGAGTTGGTCCAGTGTCCTTCTGATTTCATACTCCAGGTAAGCTGCTCCCATACTCCCTGGGAGATCAGTCAGGGTCTGAGTGTTAGGGGGGAAAAGTGTGATTGGAACGATGTTTCAGTAGCTAATCTCCAAGCTCTTTAAAGGCATTTATTTAGCAAGTGGTACAGTTATTTCTTGAAGATAGCAAACAAATGACACAATTGTTACGTAGACCATACAATGCTCACATCAAATGTCATGAGGAACAATCATATTGGGCATTATCAGTTCAGGTACATGAAGGACAAACATGTGAATCAGGAAGGCAATTAAGTAATAGTGGACTTTTCGCTAGGTTCCGATACGTTTTGTTCTGACACCCTCAGCCAAGTGACAAAGGGACCCCATATGTCCCATGGTCGAGACACAATGGGCATTATTTCTCAAAAGGCAGTCAGTTGTTCTTGACAAAATGTGACATCAAGGATCCAGTCTTTAAGCAGGGCAGGGCTTGGTCTACCCCACCTCATGGTGACTCTGCGTTTTGCCAATAGTAACAGCATAGACAATATCCTGCGGACCCCCACCGGGGCGTCCCTGACATATCCCAATAATCTCACTAGTGCCCTAGGCTCTATGTGTGTCATGAGTATTTCACTTATTTTATTAAAGATCTCTTTCCAATATGATGCAATCTGGGGGTAGTCCCAGGCCAGGTGTAGAAAAGTTGCCTGGTTTGTGTGACATCTCCAGCACTCTGCGTTTGGCCTAATGCCCATACGGAACAATTGTATAGATGTTCTGTAGTACTGATTTATGAATTTAAAATGGATTAGCCTGAGTTTATAGTTTGGGGACAGCTGCTCAAGTTGGCACAGCAAAATTGCCATTGCTCTTCTGTGTCTGTGGATGCAACTCAGCACTCCACTGTTCTCTGTGTTTTGGTGTTGTCACTGGATAGTGTGTTTGCATGGACGAGTAGAGTCTTGTAACTAACTTGTGCGTGGAGGGAGTGGTGAGTATGTGCACCAGGGCCTGTAGGGCCAGAGGGGAGTCCAGAAATGTGCTTGCATCTGGCAGCAGACCACCCGTATACGATGGTACAACAGTGTGACAGAGTTGGCGTGTTGGCCGGGGATGGTAGTCCAATGAACCCTTCCTCCCGATATAAATCTGCATAGCTGATGATGCCAAGTCTCCGAGCTCTCACTATAGCACCTTGGTCCTCTAATGGGGCATTTGCGTGTTTTTGGCCCAGGTTATTGAGGGGGCAAATAGAATCTTTGTGTTGGCTCTCCTCTGTAGTCCGTTCCAGGCACATCACAATGTTTCTGTGGTGTCAATGGTGTGGCGGGGGTGTTTGTATGGTCGGTGCAGTGCCACTTCTAGGGGAGTGGGCGCAGCTATATCATACTCGACCGCCACGTGGAGTTGGAAAGGGGTCGGGTGTACCCAAAAGACAGGACTGTATATTAACTCCACTTATGTTAATTCATATGTGGCAGACATCAAAAACGTTATCCAACACATGGGCTTGTCCCAGCAAGCTAAATGGGCGTCCAGCACTTGCCATCCACTTTGCCAATGACACAGCCATGCTGGAGCTGACCAGAATTGAACTCATCTCCATCCTACCGCAAACAAATTAAGCCTGTATTGCACAGTTCGTAAACTAGAGATAAACCACAAAAATTTGGAGGAAAATGTAATGTTGTTGATCATTTATGACGACCGAATGCGTAACTATAACACAGCTTAATGAACATTTTGCTTGTAGGCACAGTTTCATTTAATTTCATAATCGGAATTTTGGATGACCTGTGTAGCCTAATGGTTGCTCCTTTTCTTAATGATTGATTAATTGTATTATGATAATAACTGTCATGCACTTTCTCAAGTTATGGATGGAGCAATGTATGTGGACTAATCATCTTGCACTGTATGTTCTTTGTTTTCTTGAAAATCAATAAAATACAGTTAAAAAGATCAATATTCTTTGGAGGAAAATAAAACGGTGGAATAACGTGGATCCTAGGAGGGGGCACCATCATAACTGTGCAGATCTATACGTTTCTGTAGGTAGAATTCTATGAACAAGGCCTCATCTGGCCACATGTGTAATCTTTGAAAGACAACGCAGCAACACAAAAATTTGCCTTCAAAAGATATCCATGAATCACACTGGCCCTGCAATTGCACCACTTTTGAAAGTGATCCATGCCAAACTTCTACCATGAATAAACTATGTTTCTGAAGCTTTTCTCAGGAAAATGAACATTTGGCTAAACTAGGCAAAGAGACACCTATTCAGAACCATATTTCGTCTCCCTCAAATGACTAGTCAAGCCCAAATTCGCTTAGAGTTCAACAAATGGAGCATATAGATCCACAGGGACACAATCACTCCCATTTAGTCAAGACGTGTGTGACACCCTCAGATGAAGGTGTCATTAAGAGAGAACCAGTTCATCATTCCAAATGGGGCCAATAGAACCATTGTTATAGGGTCTATTTAATTTATCAAAACTGACAAGTTTTCAAAGTAACCATTAGCCTCAACCAGAGGGGTTTGCTGAACAAACTGTATGAGTGTGGGTCTTGCTAGTAATGAATAAAGGATAGGAAAGGGGCTGACCTTTGTTAATCATGGTTTTCTGTTACAGGTCCTTATGACTGCCACCGACCCATAAGGGTGCTTGGGCCCTAAACATGTCGACCCATATCAAAACCCAGTAGGGCTTGTAGTCTATTAAGTCCATCTCTATTCATTTTAATCTTACTGTGGTAAAGGGAGACTAATAAATTATGACTACTTACTTTGACCACAGATATCTTTATTTACATATAAATACATGCCTGATCTAAAAATAGGGTACCGCAACACTTAGATTTTCCAAAATTAAAAAGGATTTCCATAAATAGCTCCATTTAGAGCCCTTTGAGTATTGCACACCCAACCCAACGTAGAGCAAAGTCCGTCATTTTAAGCATGCCAACTCGGAGGGTGAGGGTCATTGCATCCAAATGATAATCTTTATGTAGATCTAAGAGACTAGATAGCTTCCAAAAACGAAATATTTAAGTGAGGTTATTTGTCATCTGAACGTCATGTCATGTTTGATTAAGATTCAATAAATTCCATCTTCTGAGAGTTAAAAATGACATCACCCTGGGAACTGGAATCGTCATCCAAATCCTCCAATTGTCTACTAAGAAAAACAAAAATGCAAATCTTGCGAATCGGACCTCAAAATATTTTAATGAAGTAGCAGATTCAATTTTGATGCAAAAAAAGCTTTACTTCAAACAAAGTTCGACCTCACAACAAACTTGTTATATCATGGCCTCTTTGACTACAAAAACTTTGTTTGAGATTTGGCCTATTTGATTTATGGGAAAACAGATAATCTTGAAAACATGAAATACAGATCGCAACATGTCGTTTGCTCATGTCATCTGCTGATACTTTTTTTTATTGCCTAACACCTTGCAAAACATTAGTAGCACCAACATTACAATACCCAAGTATAAGGAACTGCAAGTCAGTGGTTCTAGTTAGTTTTAATAGCACAGAAGGCACTTTTTTGTACATTAAGTTAGTCTAAAAAGTTTGGTTTCGAAAATGAAGTTTCCCTATCCATTTCATCCCAGATGCTTTTACGGGTACCTTTTACTCTTATACACGCCACTACAAGGAAAACGAGTGCACCCCCTAATAACCACGATAGAGTAAGATTAAGCAACTCCATACGCCTCAAGCACTTTAATGGAGAACGACAATCAACAGTATGTAAAAATCTAATTTCTCCAACATTGGATCTTTTATTCACATGCTTGAATCATTCCCTGTGTTAGGCAGTGAATCTCCAGTACACTACTATAACAGTGTAAGATATACAGCATACTATATACATTTAAAAAAAAGTTATAGGCCTTAAACAGTATAGAATCTTTGGTAGCACATCCACCCCATTTGAAAGACCCCAAACTTTAGCCAATTAGGTAGAAGCTTAAGCTCTTCTACTTCCCTCCAAGGCTACAATAGCTCAGATTTCTACCGCACATTGTGTGTGAGGGAGTCCCCTGTCAAAGCTCTGCTCTAACCTTTCATTAAACCTTAAATTGTATCTATTTTGTTCTGCCCTGGATTTGACCCAGCCATATCTTCAGCACTACTGGACTGTGAGTTGTTTTCAGGGGAGATCGTCATAATTTCTGGACCAGGGAGATCAATTTGTGATAGTTAATTGTCAGACCAAATGTCACCTTAACTGACAAAGAGAAGAAATCCCTTTTTAAACCTTATTCTTCACTCATGACCCAGACTGTGTATTTATTGTCTTTATCCTAAACATAATGTAGGAGAAAGGGATCACTGACAAAATATCGAGAAGGAGAATATCGACCTACCAAAATATAGAGGAAAAAATATGGAATGCCAAATATCGAATGCCTATCTCCAAACAGGTAAGTACAAAAATATAGAATCCAAAATATCGTTGTAAAAAATATAGTTAGTCAAAATATCGAATTTTTTAAATGTCTTAAAAGTAATGTAAAATTAATGAAATAATACATATAATTGACAGAAACATACTTAAAAATACTTAAATAACTTTAACATTAATAAATAATTAATGTAAGTAAAAATAAAAAAATTAATACATATATATTAAGTAATATTAATTACAATATTCAATATTTGTTGCGTAGGATAACGGGTGGGTAAAATGTACTATTCCCACTCCAGAGAGTGCAACAGTAGGGAAAGCGTTGGATAGCGGGAGGGTAAAAATTATTATTCCCACTCCAGAGAGTGCAATAATAGGGAAAGCATTGGATAGCGTAGGGGTAAAAATTACTATTCCCACTCCAGGGAGTGCAACAGTAGGGAAAGCGTTGGATAGCGGGAGGGTAAAATTTACTATTCTCACTCCAGTGAGTGCAACAGTAGGGAAAGCGTTGGATAGCGTAGGGTTAATAATTACTATTCCCACTCCAAAGAGTGCAACAGTAGGGAAAGCATTGGATAGAGTAGGGGTAAAAATTACTATTCCCACTCCAGAGAGTGTAACAGTAGGAAAAGCGTTGGATTGCGTAGGGGTAATAATTACTATTCCCACTCCACAGAGTGCAACAGTAGGGAAAGCGTTGGATAGCGGGAGGACAAAATGTACTATTCCCACTCTAGTGAGTGCAACAGTAGGGAAAACGTCAGATGGCGTAGGGGTAAAAATTACTATTCCCACTCCAAAGAGTGCAACAGTAGGGAAAGCGTTGGATAGCGCAGGGGTAAAAATTACTATTCCCACTCCAAAGAGTGCAACAGTAGGGAAAGCGTTGGATAGCGGGAGGGGAAAATTTATTATTCCCACTCCAGTGAGTGCGATAGTAGGGAAAGCGTTGGATAGCGTAGGGGTAAAAATTACTATTCCCACTCCAGTAAGTGCAATAGTAGGGAAAATAATAATTTAATATTTTATTAAAAATAAATTAATTATTAATACCAAAAAACAGTATTAAAATTAATTACCAATCACACAATATTTAATAATTAATTATTTATAAATACCAATAATTTATTTTTTAATTAATTACCTATTAATGATTAATTAACACCCAATTAATTTTCAATAACATAAAATAATAAATACAATTAATACCAATAAATAATTAATTAATAATAAATTAATTATCATTATACAAAAATAATTTCAATAATTAATTATTTACAATTAAATTACTTCCCACCATATTCCCCTATAAACCCACAACCCGCTACAAATAATAAATTAATACAATTAACATAATTATCAATTAAACAAGTAATACAAATTAATTTCCAATTAATAAAAATTATTTAACAATTAATAATTAATCAACAACCAATTAATTTTCAATACCAATTCATAATTACCTAATAACAATTACATAACTTCCCACCCTATTCCCCTACAAACCCACAACCCGCTACAGAAGTAAAACGCAAAATTAAATTACAAATTATTAATAATTCCTAAAAATTATTATTTAATGTACTATAATTAAATTACTTCCCACCCTAATCCCCTATAAACCCAAAACCCGCTACGGAATTAAATTACACAAGAATTAAATAACCTAAAATTCATTACTTTTAAAATATTCAAACATACATTCCAAAATTAATACATACTTTTAACACATACACTAACACTTAAAACACTATAAAAAAATTCGATATTTTTAACAACTATATTATGACTGTCGATATTACTTACTTCTATATTATTTAAATCGATATTTCTTACCTGATTTTCGATATTCTTCACCACTATATTTTGGCAATTCGATATTCTGTCCATTCTATATTACAAACTTGATATTCTGTCCTGTCGATATTTTTTATTCGATATTATGTCTGTTTACCAGGAGAAAGCACTATTTGTAATCTTTCTCAGCTAAGACTCTTAATGACAGATAAAGGAGATTTTCATGATTTCTTATGAGCGAAGAGACTTGCCCATCTTCTAAAAGAGATGCCCCCACTTCAGGGGAAGATTCAGTGAGAAATGCCCCTCCAAGCACTTCCATGAAAGCAGCGCACAAGAGGAGACTTCTTCAGTTTCCTGGGCATGATTTATTTGGCACAGCGCTTGCAGCCACCTCCTCTGGTGACAAACCAGATATGTATATGTCTAAGCACTACAGAGATTCAGAGTGTTTTAAAGAAGAAGTTTTTCAAAGTACTAATTTTCAAAGGAAATTTTGTCGGTGATGAGACCATCGACTAATTCATATCCATTGTCGAAGATGGCGTCTACAATGAGCATTCCATTGAAGACTAGCATTCCATCGATGACAACACCGTGGACATTGAGCAGTCTGTTGATAACCATACGTTGACATTTGAAATGACCGTCTATGACATCACCATTAGGAACCACACAGTCAATAAAAAACATTGGAGGAAATGTTTTTTCACCATTAAGGGTGACAGATGTACCTCCAGTTCAATTAGTGCAGTCAGATTAAGAACAAGAGACCATGATATGCCTCACTGACAGCTTACAGTTGGATGTTGGATATGTCCCAGATTTTGGAGAGGAAACAATGGACGACGAAGAGTCCTACAACAAATATGTTTACCAGCAATATGAGTCTGGGAGTACACAAATTGATATGAGGCAGAAACCACCTAAATGCTATAGAGAACCAGATGTGGTTAAAGTGCCAATGGCTTTCCTATCAATGTTGCTACAAATGATAAATACTTTCAATAAGTTATTACAGCAGCAACCAACTAATAATCCTAACATGTGATACCAGCTACACCCATCCTCCCACCTCCTCAACCTGCTCCTTTTCCAGTTTCATCACCTCTGTAGCCATTGCTGCTTCCGCCTCCTCCAACGCCAAGGGGCTTGGTCCATGGAGAAGGCATGGATGATGTTTATTCTAATGGTCGCACATATTCTGATATAGAAGGAGCGCTACCACCAGGCGGTGATGGAAGAGATGATAATGAGCGAGAATTCATTGTCCCTAGTGGTAATGATAGGACAATTCCACAGGATTCCAGAAATGGCGCTAAGGTGAGTGGAGGACGAGCGAGCACTGATGGATCTTAGGGATTAAGGAAGAGCTATGTCTTTATCGATTTCCGGAAAAGGGCCCTGTTTGGTTGTTGAAAGAGCTGCCAAGAAATTCAACATACCAATGGCGTTCGTGGATCAACCATGCTTTCTTTATGACTATAAAGAGCAAACTCAGAAATGTGTTAAGTCTGTACCCATTCTTCTTCAAACTTATTTTTATTAGCATTTGGCATACACTTAGTAACACTGTAACAAATATGGAGCTTTAGCAGCCTTACAGGTTATAGCATACTAAACTATGATGAGGCTGAACATCCAAGAATAATACAAACCATGGCCCATCCCTTTTTGTACATAGAAATAAAGGCACAGTTTCAGACGTTGTAAAGGCACGAGATGTTCCAAAAAAAGACTTGCACGCCCAACTTGTCTATTCTTTTGGGACGAGTTTTAAATCAAAAGGTCCCCCATAAACAACACCCACCCCCCTCCCAACAAACAAAATAAGTCGTGCTGGTGACAAATATGTAGTACATTCTTTGGCCTAGTCGTGTAAGGGGTGAACCCTGTGGTGTTTCATGGGCTTGCCCATTCTCCTCTAGTCTTCCATCCCGGAATACCCCTGTAGCTGGGCCCGGTGTCCTTGGATATAGGATCTAGAACTGAAAGAGGTGCATATCTCTAATTGAGGCCGGACAGACCTTGTGTAAGATAGGTGACTAATGGCCCAATTTATACTCAAAGGTTTTATAATCAACCTTGAAAATCTGTCATTCTCTCAAGATAGAGTATCTTCCAGAGCCGAGAATGCCGCAAGGAAAGGGCGGGCTGCTTTCTTCTTCCAGATCGCTGCGATCGCAACTTTAGCGGCCCCTAGACAGGTCCACATAATAGCCTTGTCTTCCCTGGTTTGATGCTCTAGTAACGGATCTCTGATGCTCAGGAGCACTCCCTCAATGGAGGTTGGTATGGGATATCCCAGCATGTCTTTAATGTGTGCAAGTATCTCTTCCCAAAAGGGTTTGATTGTAGGACAATCCCATCATATATGTTGGAAGTCGCCGAGGAGACCACAACCTCTCCAACAGATATCCGAGATATTCGGGAATATCCGTTTGCGTTTGGTGGGATATAAATTCCAATCCATTGAAGTTTTTAAGTGAGCTTCTCGTAATTCTAGAGAGTGATTACCTGTGGCAATGTCCGACCAGAGCCCAGTCCATTTCTTATCGGATATTTCTCTCTGCAGTACCCCCTCCCACATGAATTTATATCTAGGTCTCGGGTATCGGGTGGCAGCAAGTGGGGAGCTGTACAGAAAAGAGATCACACCCCTCTTGGAACCTACCTTTTTTACAAATTTTTCAAAGCTCGTTCTCTCTCGTGTGGCAGCATCTCGAATCTGAGGGGAGAGAGCCCAGTGTCTGAGCTGAAGATAGTGGAAGTGTTCATCCGGTTCTAAGTGAAACTCCCTCCGGCAGTTCTCAAATGTTAAGATATCGTAATTATGGAAGAGGTCTGACAACATGAGGCACCCGCCCTCCTTCCATGGGTTGAAGGGGCCTTCGCGAAGTGCGGGTGGAAAAGCCGGGTTGAAGTAGATCGGTGTATATGGTGAGGGGAACGTGGTCCACTCCTCTCTCCTCCCCCAGAGATCGAGTCCCAAACCTTCAGGGTAGTGCGAGTGGGAGTGCTAATGTAAGCATTGGCGGGTCTGTCCTTCCTGGGTTTCCATATGAGGTCCCATATCATCCTACCCGCTATGGCCCGATTCATATGCAGCCAATGCTTCTCCGGTTCCCTTTTGGACCATTCCGCCACTATCCTCAATTGGTCTGCCATATAATATAACCCGAAAAAAAGAAGACCTACCTCTCCCTCAGCTCTCGGTCGCCTCAGGGTTTGAAATGGTAAAGGGCCCTTCCGTTTTGCCAGATCAAGCGAGTGATTAGTGATTGGATTTTGGGAAGAAGTTCCCTATCTAGTTCGATGGGTAGTGCTTGGAAGAGATACAAAAATGTAGGGAGCACTGTAATTTTAATCGCATGTATGCAGCCCAACCAGAAAACAAAAAGAGTTTTCCATCACTTCAGGTCGAGTTGAAGCTGAGAAGGAAGGGCGGAAAATTGGCCTTGTATAACCCCTCTAAGCATGGTGTTAATTGTATAGCCAGGTATTGAAGTGAGCGCTTGGCCACAATGGACCGCCTTTTTAGGCCTCGGGCTCCTGCCGTCGCGCCTTCAGGCCCCGCGGTCCCGTGTCCAGATCCTGTTGGGCCGTCAGCGCCACCGGCAGGTCCAGCTTCGGCGCCACAGTATCCTGCGCTGTTGGCTCCGGTGCCACGAGGTCCGGCGCTGCCGGTTCTGGCCCCAGCGCCAACCTCGGCTCCGCCGCCGCAGTGGGTGCCGTTCGTTCCACCCTTGCCCCAGTTCCAGGACCATTTTGTTCCTGCCTGGGATCCGCATTGGTAGACGGCGCCGGCCGGCGCTGTTCACTGTGCCGTTTCCGACGCCGTATGTTCCTTCTCCGGCTCTGCCGCTGCGGCTGGTTCCTCCTGCAATGGAGGTGGAGGATGACTGGGAGGGGTCCGAGGACCCTCTTGCCCGTCAGTGTGACTCCAAGCAGGACTGGGTGGACAACCTGGAGGACGCTGGTGACATCGGTGTCTCTACTGACACGGGGTTTGCCTCTCCCCCGCCTACTATGGAGGAGGGCGCGTCCTACACGATGGTGCTCCGTCGGACTGCTGAGGTCCTCAACCTCGCTCTTCCTACGGTGGCCCTCAAAACTAATCTGCTCACTGAGGTGCCCCAGACGGTGTCTACTTGTTCGGAGCACCTGTTTCCCTTCAACGACGCCCTCACCGATGTCCTGTTGGGCACTTGGTCGAGGCCGGCCACGGGGGCCTCTGTGGATAAGAATGTTGCCAGGCGCCCCTGCCCGGCACCTGGTGACCCTGCGTTTCTGACCACTCATCCCACGCCTGAGAGTCTGGTCATCCAAGCTTCGACGTCGCAGAGTGCCTTTCCCACAGTTCTGCCGGATAAGGACTCCAAGAAACTGGAACAGTTCCGTAAGCGGTTGTTCTCTTCTGCCAGCTTGGGGCTTCGGTCGGTGAACACCGCCTGCTTATCGGGCCGCTATTCCCATGCGGTGTGGTATACCGTTGCTCAGGTGTTGCCTCAGTGTCCCGAGGAGGTCTATGCTGTACTTTCCCAGGCGGTTGCTGAGGGTAAGGATGCAGCTAAGTTCGCCATTCGGTGTGGTTTGGACACCGCTGATTCGTTCGGCAGGGCGGTTTCTACGACTGTGGTGTAGAAAATAGGCCTCAGCTAGGCCTACCAGTGCAAGGGGTTCGCCCTTCTCTGCACAGAGTCCTCAGACTATTAGAAAGAAGTTGGCACAGAAACTGAAATAGAAAATACATAGTTTATTAAACCTCAGGAGGTGGAACCACATTCACCCAGCACCCTGTGGTGCTGAATGAAGGTAGCACACAGAGTAGAAGAACCATGGGTCTTTTATACCCACACAGGGGCTCAGGAAAAGGACGATGCAAGCATACATGAGAAGAGTTACATACATAGATGGTCATACAGAAATGCACCGTAAATAGTATAGGAGGAGCTAGCAGTTGCTGACTCTGGTAGAAACAACCTGATAGTTACAGACTAAAAACAGATGCATGGACAGTTAGATATTCCTGCGCATGTGCAGGGTAGCAGAGTCTAAGTATAGCCAGTCCTTTAAACAGAGCACAAGGGAAGACAAAATGGCTGCCAGAAATACAAAATGGATTCCACAAAATGCACAGGATAGCCTGTAAATACCAGATGGATTCTGCTAACGCTAATTTAATCGCAGCCAATTTACGACAGTGGCACTGCGTCGCCACGGCCGTTTTCCGTTTTACTGCGGTCTCGCCCGATGTCCAGAGCTTGCTCATGGATATGCCCTTTGATGGCACACGCCTGTTTGGCGATAAGGCCAAGAGCGTTTTAAGGACTCATGGGCCACGGCCAAGTCCTTGGGTCTTTCCACGGTTTTCGTTCCTTTCGTGGCCAAGGCAGGGGCGCCCAGGCACGTTCCTTCAGCAAGCCTGTGCAGAACAAGCCTCAGCGCAGACGCGGATGCGACTTCCGCAGGGGCGGCTCTGGGAATCAATGTGGGGGTCAGTCCACCTCCGCCGATTCTGCCTCCAAACCTTCCTAATCCGTGCTTTGTGGAGCACCCCACGCCAGTGGGTGGAAGGATTCGCCATCACCTTCCCCACTGGCACGCTATTACATTGTACAAGTGGGTGTTGCAGATTGTCCGCAAGGGTTGCTCCCGTCCCTTTCAGTCCGCCCCTCCAGCCATGCCACCTCGGTACCACTGCTTCTCAGGGGACCACTTGGCAACTCTCCAGAAGGAAGTTGCGACCCTCTTGGCCAAGGGGGCTATCAAGTGCGTTCGTGGGCCAGAAGTAGAATGTGGTTGTTATTCCTACTACTTTCTGGTCCCCAAGAAGGACAAAGGGGGTCTGCATCCCATCTTGGACCTCCGGAACTTCAATCACTTCCTCCAACATGAGAAGTTCAAAATGCTGACTCTGGCTCAGGTCCTGGCTGCCCTCAATCCTGGAGACTGGATGGTAGCGTTGGACTTGCAGGACGCATATTTTCACATCCCCGTCCTGCCAGCCCCCCGGCGTTACATGCGGTTCACGGTAGGCCAGGAGTATTTTCAGTTTGCCGTGCTCCCCTTCGGCCTTACCAGCGCCCCTCGGGTGTTCACGAAGGTGATGGCGGTGGTTGCAGCTCAATTGCGCAGGTTAGGGGTGTCAGTCTTCCCTTACCTCGACGACTGGTTGTTGAAGGCGGGCTCGCCCCAGGCAGTCGTCAACCACCTTCAGACTACGGCCAACCTCCTGCATTTGCTGGGGTTCTCCATCAACGTGCCGAAGTCGTACCTGAGTTCCTCTCAGAAGCTCCCCTTCATCGGAGCGGTTCTGGATTCGATGCTGTTTTGGGTTTATCCTCCTGAGCAGCGAGTCCGGGATATTCAGGCTACGATTCTGATCTTTCAGCCTCTATCCTGGGTTTCAGTCAGGATGACCCTCCGGCTCCTGGGCCTGATGGCCTCCTGCATCCTGCTGGTGCCACATGCCAGATGGCGTATGCGGGCTCTGCAGTGGGACCTGAAATTCCAGTGGGCGCAGCATCGGGGCAACCTGTCTGATCATGTCCGGATCTCGGAGGGCACTGCACGACACTTGAAGTGGTGGCTCACGAATTGCGATTGGGTCAATGGCCGAACCCTCTCCCTTCCCCAACCGAAGCACACAGTGGTGACGGATGCTTCCCTCCTGGGATGGGGAGGCCACTTGGGAGAGGCGGAGATCAGAGGCCTGTAGTACCGGCGGAGTCCCGGCTCCATATCAATCTGTTGGAGCCTCGGGCGATCCGACTTGCACTGAAGAAATTCCTTCCCTCTGTCCGGGGAAGTGTGGTGCAGGTGTTCACGGACAACACCACCGCCATGTGGTATTGGCACAGACAGGGCAGGGTGGGGTCCTGGCCCCTTTGTCAGGAGGCTCTGCGCCTCTGGACATGGCTGGAACGTCAAGGCATTACCTTGGTGGTTCAACACCTGGCAGGTTATCTGAACGCCAGGGCGGACAAACACAGCCTCCGGTGTTTGATGGATCACGAATGGCATCTGAACTCTGACGGGGTGCAAGGTCTCTTTCAGCAGTGGGGAGAGCCTTGGTTAGATCTATTCGCCACCGAAGAGAACACTCAATGTCATCAGTTCTGCGCGTTGGAATTTCCAAGGCGGCACTCGCTCGGCGACGCTTTTCGTCGCGAGTGGAGTTTGGGTCTGTTGTACGCCTTTCCGCCTATACCACTTCTGTTCAGAGTGCTGAAGAAGATTGGGCGCGACCGGGCCCAAGCCATCCTTGTGGCTCCGGATTGGGCACAAAGATACTGGTATCCCGAGCATGGTGATCGATCCCCCGATCCGTCTGTCTCTTGCGGGAGGATCTTCTGTCGCAGCAGCAGGGGACGGTCCTCCACCCGAACCTGTCCAGCCTCCACCTCCATGCGTGGAGATTGAGCGGCGACAGTTGACAGCTTTCGCTCTTCCTCCCGAAGTCTGTGATGTCATTCTGGCAGCCAGGCGTCCCTCCACTAAAACGGTATACGCCTGCAGGTGGAACAAGTTTGTGGCATGGTGCACAGCGAAGGCTGTGGATCCCCTTTCTGCCCCTCTTTCTGAAGTCCTTCTGTTCCTTCTTTCTTTGGCCCAGCAGGGCTCTGCTCTGGGCACTATCAAAGGTTATCTTTCGGCCATCTCCGCCTTTTTACGGCTTCCAGATCAGCCTTCTCTTTTTAAGTCACTGGTTGTTAACTGTTTCCTGAAAGGCACTACGCACACGTTTCCTCCGGTGCCGTTCATAATGCTTCAGTGGGACGTAAACCTTGTCTTGACGTATCTGATGTGTGCTCCCTTCGAGCCACTTCATAACTGTCCTTTGCGTCTTCTCACTCTCAAGACGGCTTTCCTGGTAGCTATCGCCTCTGCCAGGAGAGTGAGTGAGCTCCAGGCCCTTTCTTCCAAGCCTCCTTTCCTTTCTGTTCATCCGGACAAGGTGGTTTTAAGGACCTGTCCTTCTTTCTTGCCAAAGGTTGTCACACCCTTCCACATCGGGCAGACTATCACTTTGCCCACCTTCTTTCCCCCTCCACATCCTTCAAGGCAGCGGGAGAGGCTCCACCACCTGGACCCGAAACGTGCGCTCACATTCTATCTGCAGCATACACAGCAGTCCTGGGTGGATGACCAGCTCTTTTGACCAGCTCTTTGTTGTGGGTGCCAAGAAAGGTCCGGCTGTGCACAAACGGACTATCTCGCGGTGGGTCGTTCTGTGCATCAAAGCCTGTTTCTCCTTGGCTAAGAAGGAGCCTCCTGTGGGGCTGCGTGCCCATTCTACCAGGGCAACTGCATCCACTACTGCCTTGGGACGCGGCGTTCCCTTGCAGGACATTTGTCAGGCAGCTACGTGGGCCTCGCTGCACACCTTTATCAAGCATTACTGCCTTTACAGTCGGGTCCGGAGAGACGGCTTCTTTGGCCGTTCTGTTCTCTGTGACTTTCTAGTGTGATCTATTCGCAGACCCTCCACCGGGGTTGGTATTGCTGGGGTATCTATTCTAAGGTAAGGAATCTTATCACTAACGTGTCTCTTTCAGATGCACAAGTTACTAATTGTGTAACGATATATCTGTAAAAGACATTAGTTATTGATACAATTCCTTACCGCCCCACCCATGCTCCCCGTTCTGCGAACTGATTCTAGGGTTAAGGTCATCCCCTTTCAGGGCCCTAGTTTCATGGCACCAGTGGTCAGTTTCTTGCATGGCTCTGCGTTCCTGGTGCGGAAAGTCGTTTACGGAACTGACTTCAGCGCGCATGGGTGGCGCCTAAGTAGTCTCTGTGACGTCATCTGGGCGCTTACAAAGCCAGCGACGGACGCTGAGCCGCAGGACGCCACCTACTGACGTGCAACGGTACTGCTAGCAAAACTTTCCGGATCCAGTCTGACACCTGGGGATTATTCTAAGGTAAGAAATCTATCACTAACTAATGTCTCTTACAGATATATTGTTACACAAGTAGTAACTTGTGCTTCTCCAACATTGGTATCTTTTAAAGATTCACATGCAATTCTCCCTCCTTCTCCGTCACGAAGCTCATCATATTTGTTCTGACATTTGTCCTTCTTCCAAATCTGAGCTAAGGTGCCCTCTAAGCCACATTCGCTGAAGTTTGGGTTCTTTCGAATGAGGTGAAAGTGCTACTAAATAATTTCTGTTGTTTAAGGTGTATGAACTGTATATTTTCTGTATATCTTAAACTGTATACTATGCTAGTGTACCGGGGATTCCTAGCCTGACGATGGGGAACGATTCAAGCACGGTAATATACATATATAGGTGGTGTTTAGTTGCAGTAGGGAAATTGGATAGCTTGAAAAAGAAAAATGTCTTACCTGTGACTTTCAATTGGAATCTTGGGTACCTTCTTTAAGTTCATAAGTACCCTACGCTTTGACCCGCCACTAGTGAATATAAATCAAGTAGTGACCTAGATCTGCTCTAATACCCTTAAAAGGAGTTGATTTTAATCGCTTTGGTGGCAAATGCTATCATAAATTGACACATTCTTCTTTAAAGAGGCTCCTAAATATCTGCTTGATTACCTTTTAGCAGGAGCTATTTCATAGGAACTTTCAATCAGATTAGTGGCGTATTGCTCTGTCGATTTAGATTTGCAACTTTATTTTGTCTATATTTGTAAGTTTGAAAGCGACTCTTCTTTTTGTGTTAATGAACATAATTAAAGTGAGCACCTTCTTTTTCTGAATTTCTTTTGTTATTGTTGTTTTTGTACCACTGTTGCATATTTGTAGGTAATTGCAGCACCTCAAAGAAATAAAGTTTCCTTTGAAACGCATTGATAAATTCAATTTTTTTCCATAACAGGAATGTGAAAGAACAGATGGTAATTCTCATACTCCATTTGGTTTAAAGCCTAGGTCCGGTAAGTCTGCGTATGTAAACATAGAACAAATAATTGTTTTAAGTGTTTTTCTTTTTTCATTTATAGAGCCCCACATTGCCTCTGCCACTTTTGGCTCTGGTAGTTAGAGAGAGGGAAGGAAACGTGCTTTTTACATTTGAAAGTGATAGATTTTTAACACATATTTATTAACTGCGAATTGCATTCTATATTAAAAAACAAGCATAGTGTGTAATTTTTGCACTGACTGCCAATCTTTTGACTTTGCCAGTGCTTGTTTTGTTTTGTCATGGTTTTTGGAAAAGCATATTGATGGTGGAGCTGTAATTAAAAACATTACCTAAAAGCAAAAAAATGTTTTGGTCTTAAAAAGCACACATTACCGTAATTGTCCCCGGCATTTAAGAGCACTACTTTGTGTGGAAGTGTGCTTCTTGTGAAAGCAGAATACCGTCTCTTACAGTGAAGGTAGCCAATGGGTGAAGTGAGCTGACCCTTTGCCCCATACTGTATGCTGTAGTGGATGGAAAAATGTGTGACACAACAACAGACGAATGGATGAAGAGAGCTGGCTGAAAGCCCTTATAAGTATGTATATTTATAATTTAAGTAAAATCAAAATGTCTTGGAGAACTCCAGAACTAACAAACATTGGCAAAACCAGTAGGTCTTGGTTAAATAGCAGCACCATTGGCTTTGCCATTCCGTGTTTGTACCAGCATGCACATGCATGTCTACCACTTTAGAATGGGTTCCCAATTAAAGGTCACCTCAATCCAAATCTAAGGACTTTACAAATCCTGTTTTAGGCTGGTGACTCTCATACTGCTGTTAACATTTTAACTAGCTGGTTGTTTTGGGTATGGGTTGACGTGTGCATTCAACATCCGTCTATTTTCACCCATATATGGTACATCTGTTTCACTAAAAAGACTACTTTCTTCTACTATATGGGACCCATTGGGCTCTTAATAGATTTTTTTGACTTGGTAGGCATACCTTCCCCGCTTCCTGTTGAAATGTTGACTGTTTCCACTGAGAAGACTATTCTTGAAAGACCGTCTATATTGTCTAGTTGGGATTGCAGTACCCTTGAACTCCTATTGTATTGTTTAATCACCTTTTCATTGTGCACTGGTTGTTTACACTAAGTTTTGTAAATACCAAGTGTTAGATCTGTCAGCCTTAGGGTGGGCTTCCCCTAAACCTTTTGCCTTCTCCCATCTTGTTTTGCTGAAATTCGGATATGTTGTCTTTAGACCTCTGTGCAATTTACCACTGCTAACCAGTGATAAAGTACTTGTGCTCACGCCTTAAAACACAACAAAATGGATTACACTTGATTGGCACATCTAAGTTACTTATATGTACCTATTAAAGTGGTACTACATGTACCTAGGGTCTATTAATGGAATGCTGCTAGCGTACCTGCAGCAGGTAATGTATCTCCCTCTCAAGTGGCCCTTTAAAGCATGGAGCAATTGGAGCCTGTGTGCAGTTTTAACTGTCTAGTTGACTTGGCAAAATTGCCTTTTTGCCGAGCCTAAACCTTCCTTTATCAAAAATATAAATCACGCCTAGGGCAGGCCCTAAATAGCCCCTAGGGCAGAGTGCAGCATATTTAAAATATTTGACATATACTTTTAAGTTTCGCTTGTCCTAGTAGTGAACAACTCTTAATGACTTACCTCTCTAAATGTGGTTACCTTTTACATTTAAGTGATAACATTTGCTTTGGAAGAGGCTAAAATGTAATATTGGTCTCAAATGAATTGTAATTTAAAAACCGCTTTAATTGGAAAGTCGAATTTTAAGTCCCAATTCTGAAAGGGACACTTTTAGAAAGCTGACATTTTCTTGTCCTAACCATTTGATGCCTGCAGTCTGCATCCTCAGTCACATGTCTAGAAGTAGGTGGCAGTTGGGCTTTGGGTATTTCTCCAAAACAGTGTAACAAAGAGGAACTAGGTGTTGGTAGGATGGGCGATCCACCCAGCCTGGGATGGGCAAATATGTTTTCTGCGCCACTTGCACTTCAAAGGAGCTGCCTCATTACAATAACAAATAACTTGACACTAGTCATTTGTCCCCCCAGACAATCTTAGTCCTGAAGAAAGAAATTCCAGAATCATCTGTGATGAGAAAATTCCAGAAGTTTCTTCTACTTCAAAGCTGGCAACAGGTATAAAAATAGGACCCTCAGACCAACTCTCGCTTCCGTACATGTGGAAGGCTTCAGAAGGACTGCCTTGTGCTCCAGCATACTGCCCTGTTGCTACCAGAGGACTGGCCTGCTGCTTGAGTCCTGCTTTGCTCTGAAGCGGACTGCCCTGCGCCCTGATCTCCCCCAGGTTGTCCCCCCTCAGATCCTGGACCCTTGGAAATGGTGTTTGAGGGCTACTCCTGCCTAGCCCTAAAAGTTAGTACTTATAAAACTTTTCACTAAAAAGTGCCAGAAGATCTGACAGAAGACAGGGACCTAGGTGCATCACCGGTTCGCCTAACTTCGTAGTAGCTCCCGCTACGTTCCTCTCCACAGCAACAAATCCTGTTCAGTGGCTCCTCCTCATGTACAGCCTGACGCTTCGCCCCACTGGAAACTTTCAGCTTCCAAAAAAGTGACAGAGTCTGAACATAAAAATCTTTGCCGTAACTTTGTTCAGTGGCTTCCCGACAACAAGAACTTCTCATTAGATGGCGCCTTGCCGTGCTGAACTTTGCCTTCTCAGACATTTTTCTTCTAAATTTCTTCTAAATCTGAATGTGAGCTGAGACTATGCCGAATCCACCTTGCGTATCTGAACCGCACTCCATTGCAATCGACCATAACTTTCGACTTCGCCCCGGTCTTGTGTAACTAGGTTTCCGCTGTTGGCACTTTCCAAAAATCTGTACTCCGGTTCTACTGATTGGATATTTATCATTTTGGTTTCTAATTAATTATGAAATGTGACTCCATTTTCTAAAATGGTGTGGGAGTTTTCTGGTGTTGTTTATATTTTGTTACTGTTTAAGTGCTGCATAAATACTTACACATTGCCCCTAAGGTAAGCCTAACTGCTTTTGCGCTAGGCTACCAGAGGGTTAAGCACAGGTTAATTTAGTGACTTTTGTAGTTCACCCTGACAAGGATTTTGGTTAGTGCTTGGGAAAGTTCACGCTCCCCTTCAATAAAAAACATGGTTTCTCACACCAAGCATACATCAAATAATTATGAATTTATGTTGTGAAGCATAAAATGTGGTCTTGTTTTTTGCAGAAAAGATCAGATCGTGCACTCACCTTTGGGACTTCTCATTCTAGGCCCCCTCCTTACAAACCAACTAATATTATTTTGTGTAAATGATAACTAGGGAGCCATTATTTCTCTATATTTCATATTTCCCAGGTATCTTTTTTGGGTTTATGTGCTTGGCCCTCTTATGTAATTTTACCAAAAATCAGCGGCATTATCTGCTAGGACACTGGAACCTCAAATGGAGAATGAAGGCATCTACTGTTTTATGACAGGATCGTCCTCCTACCACTCCAAAGTCCGCTCTCATCAATGAGCAACAAATCTTTAAACGGCTACATGAATATAGAATATTACATGCACTGAGCTATCCATTTCAAAGTCTCAGTAAAACAAATGCTGGGTTTGCAGAGACATTTCCATTATAGTCTTAGAGGAACCTCCTCCCCATCTTAGGTGGTGATGGGTTCTTCCCTGTGTGGAAAGACATTGTTGTTTCAAATGCATAAGGAGTCAATATTTCTTGATGCCTACATAGCTTCCTTCTTAGAGTTCACAAGGTGCAACACTGGTTTGACTGCTATTTCGCCTTACTCTCAGACTTTCCAGTGCTATAAATGTACATATATAATTGATTTGTTCTTTAACGTGGTACTCAATGGTAGCCAAAAGGGATGGTGCATAGATGTGAGGCGTTTGCACAATACCCTCCATGGAGGCTTGGGGTAGAAATGTAGATTGATATAGGGTAGTAGAGAAGATAGTGTACACCTGTGGATAACCCAAAGATTTTAAAAGAATTCCACCGCCTTCACTGAAGAGGCAGAGGGTAAAAAGATGGTGCCTGCACAGGCCATTTCTCAATAGAGCTGACTTAATGCAGGGCTGTGCAGCGAGGTGGGGAATAAATGCCCTGTAGGAACCTTATCAATAGATAGTCCCTAGGTTTAAGTGAATTAATGAACCAAATGTGGTGGATATTCTTTCCTGACAGTGATTGCCGAAGTGTACCTGTATTGAAGAAAATTGATAAAATGTAGGCAAGAAAGTTGCTGAACAGAAACTGCTGTTTTACTCCAGTAAGATTGATAGATAATTATATTGTATTTTTGTAGCGCAAACCAGATAAAAGGCAGCAGAGCACTGTACATGGTCAAAGACTAGCATGAAGTCAGTGAGTAAGAAGAGAGGAAGCTGGCTTGTGAACTGTCAATGCATTGTGATGTAGAGTTGGTGAGCTTGTCTGGAAGATAAGCGGGACTGCTGGTCGGGATGGCTTTATGAACAATGTAGCTGGTTTTGCAGATGGAGCAGGCTGGCAGGGAGAACCATGGAAATTCTTTCAGGGTTGGCTGATACAATACCGCTACAAGTACAAAGATCAGTGAGCTTTCCGTGCAAGCTAAACACAGAGGTTCAGGATAAATTCTGACTATATCAGCACATCTTCCTGTTTGTCCTCTATCATTCTGTCCTTTAGAAGGCTGTTAAGAGTAAAGCAAAACCTACCCCCATGCTTCACATTCCCATGTGCTGCTACAGATTCTCCTGTACAAACATCTTTTAAAAAGTGTATAATGGCATAATTTGGCTTAAATCTTGTTAAACCCCTTGGTTGAAAAGACTTGCTTTGAATCTTTATTTTAAAAGGAAAACACAAGTAAAATAGATGGCATCTTAACTAGTTGTAATTTTGACACTGCTTGGTCATCTTGGCTGCCCACTGTGAAGGACTGGCTGGCTGATATATCATATTGTCAAGAAAATCTTGATGACTATTGGAATTTGATGCCGGCATGGTCCTATCCCAGAGATACATGGAGCCTCTTTGGTGCTTAGATGATAACACACTCGACTTGGACTCACGAAGATGCAGAGGCCTGACCTGAGCTGGTGAGTGCCACAATGGCACAACAGTTCGAACTCTTGCCTTCTATGATGGGCGACTGATGTTCAAAAAGGAATGCACTGGAGGGTCTGAGAGGGATAAATTGTGCTTCACTCCGACCCCTCGATGCACTATATCTCAACCTGCATGAGCATACATAATGGGATGTCACTGCATAGGTTGCCATTTCATTACCTCTTCTATGTTGTAATGTGTTAGCCGCATCAATAAAGAATAAATAAAAAAAATTACACTGTTCCTTCATGGTAGCAGATTGATTAAAAGGGAAACGGGACAGTTATGTAGCTCACCTGTTGCCAAAGCAAAGCTGATTGTAAAGTGCGAGAGAAGCACAAATCCCTGTCTCTTCAGGACTGAGTCCAGCAGAAGGGCTGAGGGGGCACGCCTCCACCTCAAACTTCAAAGAGACCTCCTTAAACACAGTCAAGGATTCTTCATAGCCTTGGTGCAGTCATCACTTTCAATGAACGTCAAGAGGCTCAATATCAAGGATTGAATAATGGAAGTCTGTCTGACTTTTTGATAGTGATGCCTCCTTCATTGTGAAGAGCTCTTGGGACATACACACTTTGCCTTTGGGCCATGCTCATATTGAGGTTGCTTTCTTCAGCATCCTGTGACAGAGCTGGGCAAGACAGTGGAATCTCTGACACAGTTTGGAGCCATCCATCCAGCCTCCCTCAAGGTGTGAAGCTAATTATCCTAACGCGAAAGGGTTATTTTCAGAATCAGGTACCAGTGCACCATATCAAGCTTATGTTTATATGTTTTTTATAATTTGTTCTTAAAGCATGTACAGCACAAGCTAATCACTTCTAAGAGCTTGGCAAAGGCATAAAAGGGGCGAGAGGAACCCTCAATCACTGCTAAAATAGACTAGGGTGATTTAACAAATGCAATAGTTATGCACATGGAATGAAAGGCCGGCAGTAGCTACAGTGACAATAATTAAGTAACAAGATACAGGCTTTGCCATAGTGGTTAGGGCAATTTACAATATTTGCAGTAAAAGATTCCTTACCTTAGAATATCCGCAGGCGTCAGACTGGATCTGGAAAGTTTTTTGTCAGCAGTACCCCTGCGCGTCGGTAGGTGGCGTCGTGCGGCTCCGCGTCTGTCACTGGCGTCGTATGCACCAAGATGACATCACGGAGACAACTTAGTCGCCACCCATACGCGCTGCCGTCAGTTCTGTACAGGACTTTCCGCGCCAGGAACGCAGAGCCATGCAAGATACTGACCATTGGTGCCATGAAACCAGGGCCCTGAAAGTGATGACCTGAACCCTAGAAATCAGTTCGCAGAACGGGGAAGGTGGGTGGGGCAGTAAGGAATCTATCACTAACTAATGTCTCTTACAGATATATCGTTACACATGTAGTAACTTGTGCATCTGAAAGAGACACGTTAGTTATAGATTCCTTACCTTAGAATAGATACCCCAGCAATACCAACCCCGGTGGTGGGTCTGCGAACAAGATTACACCAGAAAGTCACAGAGAACAGAACGGCCAAAGAAGGCGTCTCTCCGGACCTGACTGTCAAGGCAGTAATGTTTGGTAAACGTGTGCAGCGAAGCCCATGTAGCTGCCTGACAAATGTCCTGCAAAGGAACGCCGTGTCCCAAGGCAGTAGTGGCTGCTGTTGCCCTGGTAAAATGGGCACGTAGCCCCACAGGAGGCTCCTTCTTGGCCAACGAGTAACATGCTTTTATGCACAGAACAACCCACCGATAGATGGTTCGTTTGTGCACAGCCCAACCTTTTTTGGCGCCCACGTAGCCAACAAAGAGTTGGTCATCCACCCGGAACTGTTATGTGCGCTTCAGATAGAATGAGAGCGCACGTTTTGAGTCCGGACGGTGGAGCCGCTCTTCCTCTTTTGAAGGATGCGGAGGCAGAAAGAAGGTGGGCAAAGTGATTATCTGCCTGATGTTGAAGTACGTGACAACCTTTGGCAAGAAAGAAGGACGGGTCCTTAAAACAACCTTGTCCGGATGAGCAGAAGGAAAGGAGGTTTGGAAGAAAGAGCCTGGAGCTCACTCACTCTTCTGGCAGAGGTGATAGCTACCAGGAAAGCCGTCTTAAGAGTGAGAAGACGCAAAGGACTGGTATGAAGGGGCTCGAAGGGAGCGCACATCAGATATGTCAAAACAAGGTTTAAGTCCCATTGAGGCATTATGAACGGGACGGGAGGAAACGTGTGCGTAATGCCTTTTAAGAAACGGTTAAGAACCGGGGGCTTAAACAGAGAAGGCTGATCTGGAAGCCGTAGGAAGGAGGAGATGGCCGAAAGATAACCTTTGATAGTGCCCAAAGCAGAGCCCTGTTGGGCCAAAGAAAGAAGGAACAGAAGGATCTCAGAAAGAGGGGCAGAGAGGGGATCCACAGCCTTTGCTGTGCACCATGCCACAAATTTGTTACACCTGCAGGCGTATACCGTTTTAGTGGAGGGACACCTGGCTGCCAAAATGACATCACAAACTTCGGGAGGAAGATCGAAGGCATTCAACTGTTGCCGCTCAATCTCCATGCATGTAGGTGGAGGCTGGACAGGTTCGGGTGGAGGACCGTTCCCTGCTGCTGTGACAGAAGATCCTCCCGAAGTGGCAGTCGGATCGGGGGATTGATCGCCATACTGAGTAGCTCGAGATACCAGTACCTTCGTGCCCAATCCGTAGCCACAAGGATGACTTGGGCCCGGTCGCACCAAATCTTCTTCAGCACTCTGGGTAGAAGTGGTATAGGCGGAAAGGCGTACAATAGACCGCAACTTCACTCGCGATGAAAAGCGTCACCTAGCGAGTGCCGCCTTGGAAATTCCAATGTGCAGAACTGATGACATTGCGCGTTCTCTTCGGTGGAGAATAGATCTAACCAAGGCTCTTCCCACTGCTGAAAGAGACCTCGCGCCACATCCAAGTTCAGACCCCATTCGTGAGCCATCAAGCGGGTGAGTTTGTCCGCCCTGGCGTTCAGAGAACCTGCCAGGTGTTGAACCACTAAGGTAATGCCTTGATGTTCCAGCCATGTCCAGCGGCGCAGAGCCTCCTGACATAGGGTCCAGGACCCCACCCCGCCCTGTTTGCTGCAATACCACATGGCGGTGGTGTTGTCCGTGAACACCTGCACCACACTTCCCTGGACAGAGGGAAGGAATGCCCAAAGCTCCAAAAGGTCGATATGGAACCTGGACTCCGCCGGAGACCAGAGTCCTCTGACCTCTGCCTCTCCCAAGTGGCCTCCCCATACGAGGATGGACGCATCCATCACCACTGTGTGGTCCGGTTGGGGAAGGGAGAGGGATCTGCCATTGACCCAGTCGCGATTCGTGAGCCTCCACTGCAATAGTCATGCAGTGCCCTCCGAGATCTGGACATGATCGGACAGGTTGCCCTGATGCTGTGCCCACTGGAACTTCAGGTCCCACTGCAGAGCCCACATACGCCATCTGGCATGTTGCACTAGCAGGATGCCATCAGGCCCAGGAGCCGGAGGGTCATCCTGACTGAAACCCGGGATAGAGGCTGAAAGATCGGAATGATAGCCTGAATATACCGCTGCTCGGGAGGATAAACCCGAAACCGATGAAGGGGAGCTGCTGAGAGGGACTCGGGTGCGACTTCGGCACGTTGATGGAGAACCCCAGCAAATGCAGGAGGTCGGCTGTAGTCTGTAGGTGGGAGACTGCCTGGGGTGAGCCCGCCTTCAACAACTAGTCGTCGAGGTAAGGGAAGACTGACACCCCTGACCTGCGCAGATGAGCTGCGACCACCGCCATCACTTTCGTGAACATCCGAACTGAAAATGCCCCTGGCCTACCGTGAACCGCAGGTAACGCCGGTGGGTCGGCAGGACGAGGATGTGAAAATTTGCGTCCTACAAGTCCAACGATACCAATCAGTCTCCAGGGTCGAGGGCAGCCAAGACCTGAGCCAGAGTCAGCATTTTGAACTACTCCTATCCGGAGGAAGCGGTTGACGTTTCGGAGGTCCAAGATGGGACGCCGACCCCCTTTGTCCTTCTTGGGGACCAGAAAGTAGTGGGAACAACAACCACTCCTTACTTCCGGCCCAGGAACGCACTGGATGGCCCCCTTGGCCAAGAGGGTCGTAACTTCCTGCTAGAGAGTTGCCAAGTGTTCCCCGACATGCGGTGGTACTGAGGTGGCATGCCTGGAGGGGTGGACTGAAAGGGAAGGGAGTAACCCTCGTGGATGATCTGCATCACCCACTCTTCCGATGTGATAGCATGCCAGTGGGGGAGGTGATGGCGGATCCTGCAACCCACTGGTGTGGGGTGCCCCACAAAGCTCAGATTAGGAAGGTTTGGAGGTAGAAGCAGCGGGGACAGAGGTGGACTGACCCCCACGCTGATTCCCAGACCCGCACCTGCGGAAACCGCGTCTGCTCTGAGGCTGGTTCTGCACAGGCTTGCTGAAGGGACGTGGCCACGAAAGGAACAAAAACCAGGAGTGGCTGGGCTTTTCGTGGAAAGACCTATGGACTTGGCCGTAGCCCGCGAGTCCTTAAAATGCTCCAGCACACTGTCGGCCTTATCGCCAAACAGACGAGTGCCATCAAAGGGCATGTCCATGAGTGAGCTTTGTACATCGGGCGAGAACCCAGTAGATCTCAACCAAGCGTGGCGACGAAGCACCACAGTCATAGAAATTGCTCTATCTAGTGAGTCCGCGGTGTCCAAACCACACCGAATGGCGAACTTAGCCGCATCTTTACCCTCGGCAACAGCTTGAGGCAACACAGCTTGGGTCTCCTCAGGACCCTGAGGCAACACCTGTGCAACGGCATCCCACACCGCGTGGGAATAGTGGCCCAATAGGCATACGGTGTTCACCGACCACAGCCCTAAGCTGGCCGAAGAGAACAACCGCTTGCCGAACTGCTCCAGCTTCTTAGAGTCCTTATCCGGCAGAGCCGTGGGAAAGGCACTCTGGGACGTCGAAGCTTGGATGACCAGGCTCTCGGGCGTAGGATGAGTGGTCAGAAAGGGACGGTTCACCCGGCGCCGGGCGATGAGGCTTGGCGACCTTCTTATCCACAGGGGCCCCTGTGGCTGGCCGCGACCAAGTGCCCAGTAAGACGTCAGTGAGGGCGTCATTAAATGGCAGCAGGGGCTCTGACGAAGTGGACGCCGTCTGGAGCACCTCATTCAGGAGATTAGCCTCTAGGGCCACCGTAGGAAGATCAAGGTGGAGGACCTCAGCTGCCTGACAGAGCACCATTGTGTACGAAGCGCCCTCCTCCATAGTAGGCAGAGGAGAGGCAAACCCCGGGTCAGAGGAGAGATCAAGGCCGCTGGCCTCCTCTAACTCATCCTCCCAGTCCTGCTCTGATTCACACTGACGAGCAAGAGGGTCCTCGGACCCCTCCCAGTAGTCCTCCACCTCCACCGTATGTGGGACAGACTGCAGCGGCAGGGCAGGGACCGGGAAAGGAACAAACGGTGCCGGGCGGGCCCGAACCGTTGCCGTGTCCCAATTCGGATCCCAGGTAGGGACAAAATAGTCCGGGAACCTGTGCAGGGGCGGAACAAATGTTATCCACTGAGGCACCGGAGGCGGAGCCGAGGGTGGCGCTGGGGCCGAAGCTGGCAGCGCGGGACCTTGTTGCGCCGTGGCCGGAGCCAGCGGCGCAGCGCCGACAGTCCGACAGGATCCTGACATGGGACCGCGTAGCCCAAGGGCACGCTGGCGGGAACCCGAGGCCTAAAAAGAAAGAACCGATGTCAGCGCGCATGGGTGGTGCCTAAGTACTCTCCGTGACGACATCTCGGCGCATACGATGCTAGCGACGGACACGGAGCCGTAGGACGCCAACTACCGACGCGCAGGGGTACTGCTGACGAAAAACTTTCCGGATCCAGTCTGACGCCTGGGATATTCTAAGGTAAGGAATCTATCACTAACGTGTCTCTTTCACATTTAAGGTCATTGTAATTCCTGTGAGAAGCCACTTTACAGTGAAGGTTGAATTAAGTCAGATTTTAGTTTGCATCTAAAGAGCGTGAGCGATCCAGAAGTCTGTAGGAAGGTTGTTTCAAAGTCCTATTATTGCAATTCTTCTGTCACCTCTATTCTTGTGTCTAGATCTTGCTGTTGCTGTGAGGGACGCGTTAGGCAGCGTAGTTAGTGGTCGATTATTTTGACATGGAGGTATTTTAGGCCAGATACTTCTTTTTTTATTTTTTTATAATTCATTTAACAGTCGTTTCTAGTAGAATCACAGTAGTACACATTTCTTTACAGACTTGAAAATGAACAATGATGTGCACAATTTCGCAATTAAACATTACGGTTCCGTGGCCCCCCTTTTGGACAATTCCAGTTCAACTGTTGGTGAGATGCATTCCAGGCCCCCCATTTTTTATCCCACGTTTTAGGACAGCCTCTGGATTTGTAAACCTCCTTTTTGGCCACTTCTATCCATTTCTGCCACCCACCCTATTGTCAGTGGGCGATCACCTGCCCCCCATTTCATAGCAATGGCTCTTTTCACTAAGGTGTATCCCAGGGTAGTGAATTGTTGCTCTGTATCCATGAGATCGGTTGCTTCCCATATACTCTGAATCCCCAGTTAAGGTGTTAAAACAAGTTTTTTCCCCAGCACGTCCTGCATTTTTCCTGTTACCCTATCCCATAAGTGTCAAATCAGGGGACAGGCCCATAATATATGGTAAAATGTGGCTATTGGATTACATCCACGCAGGCAAAGTGCATCTTGCCTGGTTCCTATCTTGGCTAAGGTCACACCAGTGAGGTAGGTCCTATGTAAGAGTTTTAGTCGGATCGGCCGAAAACAATGGTTTATGGCCGCTCTCTTGGGGACATCAGGGCGGTTTGCGAATCCTCGTCCTCAATCTGCCCCAAGTCTGTTTGCCATTTGTCCCTGAGAGTATTAAAGAGGTCTGGTATGTTATTATTTTTATATAATTTACGGTATGTAAGGGAAATGGCCTTGGTAAGGAGAGGTTCTGATAAAAGTCGATCTTCCAGGGGGGACGCATCTGGTATGGTTGTCAGTTCTGTGAGGGCCAAATTAAGCGCATGGCGGATTTGTAGGTAGCAAAACATCTCCCCCCTGCGCCAATTCATACTTAATTTGCAAGTCTTAAAAAAAGTGAGAATCTTCCCCTTCTGTAGGAGATCGCCAATAGTAGAAATACCTATGGTGTCCCACCTATCAAATCCCGCTTGATAGCAGAGCAGCCCCAATTGTTGAGAAGACCATAGGGGTGTTGCCCTCGTCAGTTTTCCCGTCCAACCCAGGCGTTAAGTAGCTTTATGCCAGATGGAGGACGTGTGAGCCATCGGTCCCAAATATCTCCTTTGTGGAATCTAGTATATAAGGCTCCCAGATACCCCTCTCGTCCGGTCTGACATCGTTCCAACCTGTACGCCGGGTCCATTGGAAGGCTGTATAGCCAATGATTTACCGCTACCAGGTGGGACGCCCAATAATAAAGCTGCATGTCTGGGAGTGCAACGCCTCTGTCATACCCACCCCTTCGTCAGTTTCCCTAGGGCAATCCGTGGTGCCCTACCGTCCCTCAATAGAGTCCGAACCTCCACCTCAACACTTAAAATATGAGTCAGGGACACAGTATGGACAGTTCTGAAGCAGGTAAAGGAATCGTGGCAGTGTTAGCATTTTAAATAGGGCCGCCCGACCTAGCAACGATAGTGGCAGTGACCTCCAATACTTGACATCATCCCTTAGTTTATGTAGGGGGGCTATGAGGTTCTTGTCATAAAAAGTTTTTGGATCCGGAGTGATACATGTCCCTAGATATCGAAAACCTTCACTAGTCACTTCGACATTACATCCTCTGTGTAGCCTAGGCGTAGGGCCGTGAAAAACAAACAGCACCGACTTTTCCCAATTAATGACGTAGTCCCAATTTGTAAAGATATTTATTAACCTATGTATCGAGGTGTAGGGGGAGGCCAGGTAAATCAGGATATCATCAGCGTATAGCGATATTCTGTCCTCAGTTTCCTCCTCCCATTTGAGGCCCCTGAGAGCCCACGACGCCCTGTCTGGTCTCGTGACGTTCGATTGTTCACCCTTACCTGGCCGCGGAGCTCCGTGTAGAGCAGCCTAATCCATGCCATAAACCTCGGTTCAAACCCAAAGCGGGCAAGCACTTCGAAAAGATAGGGCCACTCTATGGAATCGAATGCCATAGAGGTAATCACTGCGTCCTCTTCTATAGAGTGCTGCCTTGCCAATACATTATGTACCCGGCGAATATTCAGTGCTGTACTACTTCCCGACACGAAGCCGGTACGGTCAGCATGAACAAGAGAGGGGAGGACAGCATTTAGGCGTGATGCTAACAATTTTGCCAAGACTTTGGCCTCCGCATTTATCATGGAGATTGCCCTATACGAGCTACAGCAATCCGCCGGTTTCCCGGGCTTACGGAATACCACTATAGACGCCAGTCTTTGGTCCGCCTGCAGTGTTCCTTTCTCAAGGCTTTCTGCATACATGTGATTGAGATGGGGCGCTATCTTTAAGGCCATCGATTGTTAGGAATTCTATCGCAATTCCATTGATCCCCATTGCTTTCCCAGATTGGACGCTAAAGATGGCTTTGCATATTTTATCATCTGTGATGTCAGCTTCCAGATCGGCCCTGTCTGTTTCAGACAGTGAGGGTAGGGTAATGTCTGCCGACAGCTGTCGAGATCCCTCCGACGTATACGCAGTGGAAGATGTATACCCTCCCTCGAGATAGTCTGCAAACGCGGCTGCTATTTCTTGAGGGTTAGATACCCGTTTAGCCTCGCCTGTGGATAGTTCAGGCACCCACCTCTCTCCCTGCTCCCGTTTCTCCAACCAGGCCAGCATTCTCCCTGCCCTGTCTCCCATTTCCTACACCCTATGTCTTTTTGGAAATGTACGTGCCCTCGCTCTTTCTCGCATTAGGGCTTTATATTCGAGGCGTTTGATGGTCAAACGGTGTGCTGTGGTCTCACTGGGTGAGGAGTTATGTTGCGCCTCTAATCGTTGAAGATCACTCTCCGCCTCCAGTATTTGCTCATTATGGCGATGGGTATGACCTATTTTTAACGCCAGGGCATGACCTTTTAATACCACTTTGTATGCCTCCCATATAGTCTGTGTGGAATCTACTGATCCCAGATTTTCAGCAAAATAACAGTCTATCAGCTTCTCTTTTATATCAGGTATCTTTAAGAGCCGCAGATTTATTATTATGGGGCTACAGTGCTTTTGCTGATGAAAAGTGAGCTCAATCCACACCAGGGAGTGATCTGAAATCCCCCGCGGGAGCTCCCAAGTGTTCTGGAAGTGGCCAACAGCTGCCAGGTGTGTAAGGAAATAATCTATAAGGGACATACTGTTATGTGCATTAGAGTAGTGGGTGTAATACGACATGTGTGGTTGCAATGAGCGCCATATGTCCGTTAGACCCATGGCTTGAGTGAATTCTGCCATATGAGTGCTGTGTCTAGCGGTAGGTCGCCGCGGAAACCTATCCAGTGTATCATCCATGGTCAAGTTGAAGTCGCCTCTCATTATTAGGATACCATCCGGGAGATCTATCAGTATTTTTCCTAGGTCACTGAGTGCCTCCTTCCCTAACGCTGGTGGAAGATACACTGATACCACATTTATCGGTTTTCCTTCCCAGGTGGCCCCCATCACTGCAAATCTACCCTGCATATCGGCCCACGTACGAGTGGGTGTGAGGGCAAGGCCTTTTAGCACTAAGATACCAGGTCCCCTGGAGCCAGATGTGAATCCTGCATGGACCAGTAGTTTATATCCCCACCTGCTGAGAGCCTTGCAGTTATTACCCAGGAGATGAGTTTCTTGCAACAATACTAAATCTGGCGCCTGTCTCTTAAAGAAATGCGATACTACACCCCTCTTTATTTTGTCTCCCAGCCCGTTTACATTCCACGTCAAGGCGGACAGCTTTGTAACCGTAGTATTATCCATATTGGATCATAAGTAAGACTGGGGTAGTGTACACTGTAGCCACCACGGGGGTGACTGATTCCATCACGACATGGGCAGCCGTGCTTTTCAGTCGGGACTGGCTATACGTTGTGGGGCACTGCGTATTGGTCCGTAATGTATACTGCGTCAATTGAGATAGGAGTTGGTATGTCAAACCCATTGTACAACCCTGTGTATCGTGACTTATAACTTGAAAATCAACAATAACCCCCCTAATGATCCCCCCTCCCTGCCCCCCTGCCGGTGGATCTCAAACTACCCACCCCCCAACAAGGCAGAGTGCCTGTCGCCCACCCTCCATATACTAGGTGCTTGGTGAACAACCTTCCCACCCTCACCGTGAGTGAAGAATGTATACATATTACACATTATATCATGTAGATCTGTACTAATCCACTCTTTATCTTTCACCATCTATATGGCATGGTGCTGGTATTTTGCTCAGAGCAGCATTGGCCAATTTCCCCTCCCCCCCCCGGCCATGAACAGGTCCATCTTAAGTACCCCAATACCTCATCACATGTCCAGTGTCACGCCCGTGGGGCCTCAGGTGTGTCTCAGGGATCACGATCGGAGTTCATGGCATCTCACCCCAACAGTCCTTCAAGGCCGCGGTCTGCTCCTCCTGAGGTGGATCCTCTTGAGGCGTGTCCCCATTGTTCAATCTATTACCTCGGGTTCTGTCATTTCTACCGTTGTGCGGTCTCCAAACTCTTAGCCAACCCTACAGCCACTCCCAGGTTTCTTCTGGGGAGGAAAGGACCCAGGTTTTGCCCTCGGATTCGACCCGGAGCTTTGCTGGGAAGAGCATAGAGTAGTTCACTTCTTTGTCTCGCAACGCTTTCTTGACTGCAGTGAAACTGCGCCGCTGAGCCTGCACTTTAGCGGTGAAGACTGGGAAAAATGTGATTGCACTATTCTCCAACGTCAGTGGGGGGTGAGCACGAGCCGTTTGGAGGATTACATCACGGTCTAGGAAATGAAACACTCTTGCTATGATAGGCCTTGGGTGGGCTCCTGGCTTCGGCTTCCCCCCAGGGACACGATGGGCTCGTTCGATGGAGCAATAACTGGACAGGCGCTTCGTTTGAAGTTTTGTCAGCACCAGGTCCTCGACAAAGAGATCTGCAGCCCGCCCCTTCGCCCGCTCCGGGACCCCCCAGAATGCGTATGTTATTTCTGCGTGCTCTCCCTTCATAGTTGTCCATTTTCACCTGTTGGTCTCGGAGTTGGGCCACTTGCTGCTTAAGAGCCATGTCCGATGTCAATGTTACAGTGGCTTCCTCCACGTCCTTCAACCTGACATCCATTTTCCGGAGATCTGCTCGTATGAGGAAGACTCGATGTTGACGGTGTCAATGCGAGTTTCTAGAGATGTCCGCACCCCAGCTATGGCCTCCATGACATCGTGGAGAGTCAGGTCTGATTGAGGTGTCTGTGAGCGAGGGTCGTTGGACCCCCCTGGCAGCCGCATTGTTCTCTTTGCCCGCCTTGCCCCAGGTCAATTTAGCTAGCGTCTTTTGGGCCTGCGTTTTGGCTCCCTTGCCAATGGCCATTGTCCCCCCGTCTGTGGTGCAGAGCCCTGTACCAGTAGTCACCGCCGCCTGCGCTGGGCGGGGGGAGAAGAGGATTACCCTACATTGCCGGCCTGTCGGGTTTCCTGGCAGGGCAGATAGGGCTGCCCACCGGTATGCGAGTATCAGCTGGGCCAGCGCCGCGTTTTGAGCGGTGGGAGCCGTTACCAGGCTTCGGGGGTTGTGATGCCTTGACGTGAGGTGCTGCTTGCGTGGGTCCCCTCTAGGTCATGTGACGATTTACCGTGCACACGTCGCCGCCTCTTAATGGCGGAATTCGTCCTGTACCACCCCGAGTCTATTATGGTGATATGGGGGTCCATGCCTCAACACGAGTGAGGCCCCAGCCCCGGGCCCCCGGCAGTACCCCTGCTGCTTGAAACGTCATGGGTGTGGTGTAGTAGGGCAGCAGCATGGCTGTGTAGTCAAGTAGAGCGGTGGTATCCCGGGCCGGATGGAGGCGACCAACAGTGGAAGACGCCTAGTGTGTGCATCACAGGTCGTTAGGCCGCAAGCCGGGGCCTCGATTGCTGTCTGAGCCGCGGTGTCTCCAGCACCGCCGTCAATTCTCCAGTGCTTCGCCCATCAGTGCGAGTCCTTGTTGATCTCCGCTATGTCCGCTAGCCAGGACCAGGCCGGCTCTCAGGATATCTCGGGTCTCTCAGCCGCTCCGACTCAGCTGTGTCCCCGCACTCTCACCTCATCGGCCGGAGGTATGTGGATGGGCCACCATGTTGCTCCCGCCGGAGTTTTGATCGCCTCGCTCGCTGCACCGTGACGGTGCTCTTCGCACCCCAAGCAAGTCGCTATTTATGGTCTGAGCGTCTTCGGGATCTATATCCCCCAAATTGAGAGGGTAGTCGCCTGTAAATTGCCGGATAATTGTAGAAAGATGGCGAGTGCAGCGGAGCTGACTTACAGTACGGCCATTCCTGGCGGCTCCCAGCCACGCCCCCGCAGATACTTCTTTACATTAGTAGGCCTGGCTGAGGATTTTAAATTATTTGCTTTTCTGAACAGGGAGCCAATGGTGTTTGTTTAGTTGGTACGCTGCCAGTTGTTTTTTTTTTAGATAGAGTGGCCCATCACAATATAAGCTTTTTGTAATCTCTTGATGTGGCATGTTTCAAGAATGATGTATAGGCTGTTAATATAGTCGAGGCAGCAGCTTACAATTGCTCGTACCACCATGGTATGGTTTTCTGGTTCAGTGAAACAAAAGCTTTTTTGCTAGTTTCATATAAAACAATGTGGCTTTAACTACTGCTCCTTCCCATGAATTGAGGCTGAGGTCAGGGCCTCAAATGACTCAAGTTTCTTACTTTTGCTTGGATGGGGACAGTGGAGCAGAGGCCTTGAGGCAAAGAGCGTTGTTTATTTTGGAGGAATATGGCTTCAAATACTACAGCTATCTATAAAGCATTCCAACTAACCTCTAACTTTTATGACAACCTTTTTACCATGTGTTGGGGGAAAGAGTCAATTTCTTGACAAAGTGTTGTAAATTTAGAATGATTGCTTCACTTTTCGCATAATTTAGTTTGAGGCCATTGTGACCCATCCAGCCTTCCATGTCTTGAAGCCAATTAGAAATGCTGAGAATTGGTTGGATTTCCCCGACACCTTATGGTAGATTTGGTTGTCATCCAAGTAGCAATGGATGTGATGGGTTTGGAGGATATCCATGAGGATTTTGATGTAAACATTAAATAGTATGGGGACAGCGGGGCTCCATGGTAACCTCCATTGACTAGGATGTATGGTGAGGACAGGTATCCAAATATTACCCGCTCCCCCACCCTTATTTATTTATTTATTTATTTATTTATTTATTTGCGGGGGGGGGGCAGAAAAGTTGTTAACCATTTGACTGATACCTCTGAGATACAGGCCACTGATAGGTGTCTATGTAGAGATTGTGTGGTCTACAATGTTAAATGGTACCAGCCAGTCAAAGAGAATGAGCCCATACTGCATATTCCGGATAACAAGCATAACAAGATTTTGTGGATTTTGGTCTCTGTCTGTGTTTAGGCTTGAAGACTAATTGGGGTGTGATTTTCTACATGGATTTGTATATTGAATGTTACTACTTTCCTGGTGCTTTCGTTATACATTGTATTCCAGCTCTTAGGCGTAGGTTAAGGTCAGTTGTGTCAATATTTAATTTTATGAAGCCGATGGGCTTTTTTAGGGGATTTTATCCTCTCTCTACCTGGTGAAAGAGGGCTGTTCAGAGGTATAGGCATGAAACTTGATCTGGACCCAAGATGGCAGGCCCACCCATTTGCCTCACTGCTGGAAAATCATCCTGTGCCCAGGGCAGCCCCTTCCCCAACTTTTTGCTGACTATTACTTGGGGTAATAGGCTCTGACTGACCCTGGGCACTTCCTAACCAGGTCTCAGGCCAATGCTATGCTGAAAGATAACCTTTAGAATACAGTGAAAACACATACATACACTAGGGTGCACTGTGGGTTGGGGTACCCCTGTGATTGGCATGACCTACCCTATACAACTCTAGTACATAACAGGGCAGGGGGATTGAAACTACCTATCAGTCCCTAGGATATAATAGGGCAAGGCAGTTTAAAGGCCAGCAGCACTTTCTGCACTTGCATGTGTGCATTGCTGAAGCCTGAGGTCAGTTTAAAAGTAGCCCTGTGTTGCAGGATTGCTTATATAAAGTAAATTGTACTCAAACTCGACTTTGGTGTTTGGGGCACTTACAAATGGTTAACCTACAATGTTTGGGCATATTAGGTACCCCCAGGGTCTCCCCTAGGTGTCCCAGGGTTGGGGAATCAGGTATGTATAAGGAAGACCAAGATAAAATGAGTTTTATATGTTAAATGGCACATTTCACTCCCCACATTGTGATAAAGTGCTGCCCAAAATCGACTTTGGTGGTAGGAGCACTGTGGAGGGAGGATCTGTAATATTGTTACATATTCAGAACCCCTAAAGTCTCACCTAGGTGTTTCTGGGATGGGGGTCCTGTAGATATATGTAGAGTACTTATAAAAATATGTTCTATAAGCCCTGGTGCTGGAAAAATGACAATACTATGGTGTCTGCAATATGAACTATTATGACATTGCTAATAAGCATTTATGTTTCCTAGTAGCATATCTGACATGGTGTGAGACTCTGCAGATGGTTGAGTAGACACATAGACAATATGCTATAGGTAAGAATCTCATTCTAGTCACTGATGCTGGGCTATGGTGCACACGGGTATACGTTTGAATATTTTTAAGACACAGTTTTATTGTTTTTACAGAGCCTTCTGATCCATCACACAGATCGACATTGCGTTTGATGGTCAAGAGATTGAGGCCTAAGTATCACATCATGATTTATGCACTTTATTAGCAGAGTGACTATCTTATGGTCCTGATGAATGCCTTGAACTATTTTGTCACCTGGGCAGAAACATGTTGATCACTAGATAGGGTATTTACTTTTAACCCTATAATCACTTGCATTTTAACTGACTACTACATAGGCTTGAAGAATAAAGTTGTTGCCCCTTTGTAGATAGCTTTTTAACCACACTATTTATTTTTCTTTGCACTCTGCCCTTCCTTACCATATTGAGTTGGTAGAACCAACACGTGCTTTGCACTCCTGCTCCTTCCCTCTTGGGTAAAGTCGTAGCCCACACGGGGTACCTTGCGGTCCCCGTGCGTTGGAGGACCCAATGATGAAGCATGTCACCCTCGGGTGAGTGAGGGTTTTCGTCCATAACCTTGTTATGCCCGTCCCCATTGCTATCATTACTATCTAGTTTTTCTAAGAGTGCTACCCTATACTAGGTGTGAGTATCTTATACTTTGAAAGAGATATAGGATAGAAGTATCTATTAAGTAGCCTAGTTCCTCCTTTGACCCCCCACGTGTGAGAGGGGCTTCCTCTTTGTGACACATGTAGCCAATTCAATAATAATTAAAAATATAAGGGGATGTCCTGAAAATAGTAGGCTTATGAAATAAAAACTATTTACCAAAGATGTTTCTACAAGACTTTTGGCAGAGGCTTCTTAAGCGAGCCCCACTTCCTATTGTTTGTTTGAGTATAACAAAGAAAAACCTAGGTCTTGACTATTATAAAGAGCCTTCCATTCACCTTGTGCTCCATACTATACTAATAAAACGAGTGATTTAATGCGTTTCAGAGAAAAAAGTAGCAAACTCATTGTTAGAAATATGGGTCTCTAGTCGGCAGTGGTAGGTACCTTTGTCCAAATAGGGACCCTTGCTTCTAGTCAGGGTAAGGGGGATACACATTCTAGATAACCCCTGCTAACCCCCTTGGTATCTTGGCATGAGCAGACAGGCTTATCCCAAAGGCAATGTGTAAAGTTTTTGTACCAACACTCACAGTAACACAGTGAAAACACCACAAAAGGACACCACACCAGTTTAGAAAAATAAAATATCTTTATCTAAACTAAACAATCCAACATACGCATTAAAAAATATGACTTTTAAAAAGGTTTCAAGAACTTGTACCATAGAAAACTATGGATGCGTGACTTTTCACCAAAGTACCTGTAGTTGCGTCAACGTTCACCCATCCAAACAGCCGCAGCGTCGGAAAACAAAGAGATGCGACACTCCTGAGACTCTGAGGAGGCAATGCGACAGTCCCGCTACACGCAAAGAAAGGGTTGTGTCGATTCCGGTCTGTAGGGGGAGCGATGTGTCCATTCTTTGTGCCGGTTCCGGTCCGCAGGTGATACGTCGGCATAGCGTGTCGCACAGGTATAATGCGTGGATCTTCGGGATGCGCCGGTGATCGATGGGGCAGCGTTGCGCGGCGCTCTGACGGTCCTCTTCAGCCGCGATCCCTCGATGTGTCGATTCTTGCAGCGACGACAGGCTCTGCGATGGTTTTCGCAGCGGCGCAACGATGCGTGGAAATTCTTCTTACGCCCTGAAGATGGATCAGAAAAACAGCCGCAAGAAGAGCGATGCGTCGGTTTCTTTAGTTCTTTGGGTTTCTTCTCTTTTCTAGCTCCCAAACAGCAGTAACAACCTCCAGAGGCCCAAAACTGGCACAGGCACCTTAAGGCAGGTCAGAACTCACAGCAGCAGAGTTCAGGGGAGCTGGGGGTGAAGTCTTTGTGTCACTGAGACTTCAGAACAGGAGGCCAGCTCACATCAGGCCCTTGGAGATCTCCTTCAAGCAGGGAACACAGCACACAGCAAAGTCCTTCTCCTTTTCTTGGCAGAACATCAACTGCAGGCCACCCCAGACACACAGCAAGGGCAGTACTTCTCCTCAGTCTCTCCCGCTCTTCTCCTTGGCAAAGGTTCCTCTTGAATTTCAGGAATGATCTAAAGTTCAGTGGTTTTAATTCTGATACTTATACCCCAAAATGTCATTGTTCTCTTTGTATAAGAGGCTCTGAGCCCAGTTCAAACCAGTTCTGGGGGCACTCTGCCAGTGCACTACAATTTCCTTTGTTAGTGTGGGCCTTGGTCCCAGACTCACCACAGGGGGGCAGAGCCAGCATTGTGGAAGTCAGGCACAGCCCTATTCAGGTACAGGTGCTACTCCTCCCATCACTCCAAATGCAGATCGGGCCTGTTCAGTCTAGTCCTGACTCATCCAGACTCCTGTAGCCACTGCAACTCCCCAGCCCCTGTCACTCCAAAGCCAGACAGTCAATCCACAAACAGGCAGAGGCACACAGGAAGGTTGAACAAGAAAATAGCCACTTTCTAAAAGTGGTATTTAAACACACAATTTAAAAACCATCTTTACTAAAATATGTGTTATTAAATTCTGAGTTCAGGGGTACTAAGCTCCATTTTCCATCGTATCCCTATGTGAAGATATGCTTGTAAAATGTTACAAAGCATTCCCCATTCTGTCTGATGGGCAATATAGCCTTTTAATAGTGAAACACGAAATTGGCAGTATTTCACTATCAGGACATGTTACACACACCAGTACATGTCCTACCTTTCACATACACTGCACCCTGCCCAGGGGGGTACCTTGGGCCTACCATAGGGGTGTCCTATGTGTAAGAAAGGGGAAAGGTAAGGCCTGGCAAGTGGGTGCACTGGCCAGGTTGACATGGCAGTAAACAAACTGTTCACAGGCACCGCTGTGGCAGGCCTGAGACATCTTTTCAGAGCTACTTATGTGGGTGGCACAATCAGTGCTGCAAGCCCACTAGTAGCATTTGAATTACCAGCCCAGGCACAATCAGTGCACTTTACTAGGGACCTACTGGTAAAACAAATATGCCAATCATGGATTGCCAATCACAACTATTTACACAAAGAGCATATGCACTTTAGCACTGATTAGCAGTAGTAAAGTGCCCAGAGTCCTAAAGCCAACAATCGCAGGACAGGAATAAATAGGAGGAAGGAGCTAAAGGTTTGGGGATAACCCAGCAAAAAGAGCCATTTCCAAAACTCATGTATTACACTACTATTTTCCACTAGGAAAAAGAAGCCCAAATGCAGAGTTTCCCACTCGTACTGGACATGAAGACTGTAGGCAAACGGGTAAAAAAACAATTTAGGATACTGGTGTTACAGCATCTGTTGAGCTGGATCTGAGCAATATGTTCCTATGGTACATATTTTTTTCACATTCCAAATTTGGCGATTGGGGAATGTGTGCAGATTAAGATCGGCTGCAAACATTATCAGTACGTATTACTCCCTTTTGCCGGAATTCTTCTTTGGCCCTTTCTGCATATATATTGCAGCAATAACCGCACCTCAGTAGTATGAAAATATTTGTCTGCCCTTACTTAAATGACTGGCTACTCAGGAAAGTCTCTGGTGAGTTTGGTGGCATCTTGCATTTGTATTGTACCTCTTTCGCAGATGCACAGTACGTGTTCATGAATTTCTGGAATGGAAACCGGAAAGAACATAAGGCTTGAAAATGTTGACTGAATAAATAATGCAGCTCATAAATATTGGGCTACAAAAATGTTGATATGCACCTAACCGAACTATCCCGAACTTGACCCCACATATTCTGGGCAAGAAGTTACAGCAGTACATTATCCTTGTCCTAGTGGGAAGTGAGTGTGGAGAGAGTTCAATGTACCGGTCCTAGGAAGCATGTTTCCGGTCCAGGGAAGGCATGGTTTGGCAGTTCGGGCTGGACTGTTCCCATGAGGCACAGGGTCAGACTGATTTGCATATGGACATGTCTGAACTGGGGTGGCAGAGTGGGCTAAAGAACGTTGATGGATCAAACCCAGATCTGTTGACTGGGTGTGAGTGTTTGATTGGTTCTGATGCTCCGTCTATCACCACCCCCTTTTGTACCGGAGAGTTCAATGTAAAGCCATGCGGCCAAGTGCAATGGTGTCAGACAACAGGCAACTGTGGGAACAAGCTGAGTCTATGATCACAGCTCTTCTGAATAAAAACTGTTCACTTATTGGGGACTGCCCATCAAGCCTCTTAATGCTTCTTGCTAACTCTTGCGTTAAAGGTCATGATACATACAGAACAACAACAATATGTGACTTGAATGAATAGAGAGCCGTGGGGACTAACACTCTTGACAAAATCTCGAGCCTTCTGACCCTGGCTTGATTGACAAATGAACATGCTCCTGTAATTTATCTCCATGGGTGGCAAATGTTAAAGCAGACAGTTAAACAGGAGAACCACGAGGTATCATGATTGCATCATCAACAACGATAACTTGCCAACAATTTTTGCCAGTTGTGCCCTCTCAAATGTAGACATTTCCGTGGCAGAAAGCACAACATGTAAACATTTTAGATTCGTGTGTTTGGAACACAACTTAAAACATCTTGAGTGCCCTATTCCAGCCACTGCAGTGATGGTATTCAGACCTCACTTTTGGCTCACATGAAATACTCAATAGATTGGTGTGCACATGAGGTTTTCTATCCAGAATGGTTTGACACCGTGTCGCATAACATCCTGACCTCCAGGCTAGTCAACATTGGCCTGGGAGACAAGGCGCTGGCCTGGCTGAGGAGTTTCCTAACAGATCGTACCCAACGTGTCATCTTGGGTACATTTCGGTCAGAGGAGCTGAGGATCTCTAAAGGGGTGCCACAGGGCTCTTGTTTGAGCCCTACGCTTTTTAACATCTATGTGGCCCCCTTGGCTAACATCATGAGATCCCATGGGTTCATCCCGGTGTCTTACGCGGATGATACCCAAATCCTCTTTCCATTTAAAACACTCACTACAGAGATTAGGAACTCTTTTGCCCAGGGAATGAAAGCAGTGGCACATTGGATGGCGTCCAACTACTTGCAATGTAATGTTGCTAAAACAGAGGTGATGCTATTTGGCGAGGCTAAACTCCTGTGGACCCCGGACTGGTGGCCCCAAGATCTTGGGCCAGTCCCTGAGCCTAAACTGGTAGTGAAGGACTTGGGTGTTAGGCTGGACCAGGAGCTTTCCTTAAAACAACATGGTAATCAAGTGGTGGGTTCATGCTTTCACATCATTGGGCTGCTTCGTAAAGTGTTTCCTTTACTTCCAGACACCGCAAGAAAGACCTTGGTGCAAGCGTTAGTGTTGAGCAGACTAGATTATTGTAACGGCCTGTTACTATCGGCAAACGAAGGAGTCATTTCAAGACTGCAGGTGGTACAGAACACTGCTTGTACTAAATGCACCCCCTCGAACACCCTCCAAACCTCTGCTGGTTAAACTGCACTGGTTACCAGTGAAACAGAGGGTGAAGTTTAAAATATGTTGTATCATACACAAATGCCTGACTGGGAGAGGCCCGGCCTACCTGGCCAACAAGTTCATTCCCTATGTTCCCACACGCTCCCTTAGATCTGGTGATCGGGCTTTGCTATGTGTCCCCAGAGCTAGGAAAGTAAGACAGGGGTCCAGAGCTTTATCTGTAGCAGGTCCCATGTTGTGGAACAGCCTCCCCATAGCTATCAGATTGTATAGAGAACATCTTCCTTTTAGGAAACAATTAAAAACCTTTCTTTTTCAAGATTAAGATACCATCTTAATGTTATAAATGTACACGGCTAGTATTTGTTTGTTTATTGATGGTGCTAAAGGGCGCGGAGATACTCCTTTGGGAGTCGATTCCAGCGCGGTATAAACACGCAAAATAAAATAAAATAAATGACGGACCCAATAACCTTGCTTGGCTGAGCTTAACTTCTTGGCTCCTGAATAATTCCATCATGTAATAACCTGCACATTTAAAGAACACTAAAAGAGCTGATTTACCATACGATGCAACACCCGATCATAGCTGCCTCATGTGACGAAATCTGACTGAATTTTTCTCCATAAATTTGTAACTGATAGCCACTACAGCTTACAAAATATTGTAATCCGATATAGTTTTTTCTATTAAACCTGTCTTTTGCTCACTTTAGAAGACTTTCTCATCTCGGGGAATTCTACATAGCCATTGCTTAATGGATGAGTTTTCTCCTTGAACCTTTGCACTTCTCTGACCTTATGCAACTATCTTGAAAGGTAACCTTCAGAGGGTCTTGTTTCAAAAGGGTGGTAGAATGGTTTGGTATTTACCACCTCTCTGTCCCAGAATTTGCTTGCTGATACTGGGGCTATAGAGAACTCCTTGTTGAAGGGAGAAAATGCCATTAGATTTTGCATTGTACACTGAAGGTTGTTTCTTAAATGAAGAATTACCTGGGGGATGTGGAATACCGCACTATATTTCACTGATTATTCCGCATTTTCCCACAGTTTCACCTGGATATTTCAGTTGTTTTCAGCAGCAGAAGTGTCTTGGTGAAACATTCTAGGTCTTTGGGTTTACCACAGATGTCATAATTCGGAAACTCTTTGGGATTAGCATGGGGCTTGTAATGAGGCTTGGCCAAAGCGCAAACCAAGCATTGAGGGTAAAATACTCAACTGAATCTAATATAATGTGTAACTGATGTCGATTGACAACCTAATAAGTTGTGATTTGGAGCTGTGCTCAATTAATGTTTGGCTCAATAAATTGTATCAGCTGGTGTTATTAATTTTGGAAATTTCAAATTTTTCGGTGTTCATGCTATTACAGACTTATTAGCTAAAAAATTAGGAACTTAAATATAAGAAATCTGATAGACTTCTAACCGCAGATTTCTGACCTTACAATTCTCCCTAGGCGTCAGACTGGATCTGTAAATTTTTCTTGAGCAGTACCACTGTGGGCCAGTTGGTGGTGTAGTTTGGCTCCACGTGACGTCGGCAGTGTCGTTCGCTCCGGAAATGACATGCGCAGTGCCACCCCAGAGCGCTGACGTCAGTTCTTTTATTTGTGCGCCAGTCAGTGCAGATCTGGAGAGAGCTACCCTCAGTCACGTTTTGACTCATTTTTCTACCTTTTGTTAAAGTTTTTTTAGACTCATCTTCTGGTGTGGCAGGGATGTCCACTAGGAAGACTGGATTCAAGCCCTGAGGCTCCTGTCACCTGCAAATGTCAGTGACGGACCAGCATCTCGTCTGTCTCTGGTGTCTTGAGCGCAACCACAACGCTAAGACTTGCATCAATTGTCGCGTCATGCATCCCAAGGCATTCGGCAGGTCCGTAATCGGTATTAGTCAGGCCCCTTGGATCCATAGATGGATATGGACCGGTGCTGGTCGAGCCACCTCGACCTCCCCTCGCTACAGTCCCACTGTTAACGCTTCTGGCTGCAGCGTCCCCATTCTTATCTCTGACTAGGAGCCTGAGGGTTGTCGCCCGACGCAGACTCCAGCGCCATCTGAACCATTCCCTCCAGGCCGGAGCCTGACCCTATTTCTATGGGCTCGGACTAGGGGAAGATTGGGAGGGCCACTGGATCCTGAATAATACCAGCCCCAAGACCCCAATATGGCTCGGTGTGAGGATTTGGTGGATGCCAGTGGACTGGACACTTCCGAAGATACTGGCTACGTATGAGGAAGCCTCATTTGCTACGGTGGTGAGGAGGGTGGCCTTTGCGCTGGACCTCCAGATGCCCTCCATGACTGTCAAGACTAACGTCTTTATGGAGGTGCTTCAGCCGGGAGTCATCCCTTGAGAACCGCTTCTCTTCAGAACCGCTTCTCCCATTTAATGAATCCCTCACGGACATCATTCTTGGGGCCTGGTTCATGCCCTGTACAGGGGCTACTGTGAAAAGGACAATTGCCCACTGCCATCGCCCCACCCCGGGGGACCCCTCTTTCCTCACTCAGCACCCCACCCCAGAGAACTTGGTGGTCCAAGCCTCCACTTCCAGAGCAAATCTTGGCCCATTCCCTATCACCCCTCTGGATAGAGAATCCAAAAGGCTGGACACCTTGGGCAAGAAAATGTGTTCTTCTGCCAGCCTAGCATTGCGGGTTATAAATGCCTAATTCCTTTTGAACCATTACTCCCATTAGCTTTGGGATTTGGTTGTGCAGGTGCTGCCTATGGTCCCGAAGGAGGCCCCGGCCATACTCTCCCAAGTTACGGCTGATGGGAGATTTGCAGAGAAGTTCACACACAATCTGATATGGACTGGACATGACTGACTCACTGCGGAAAGTGGTGTCTTCGTTGGTGGCCTTACAGCGCCGTGCCTCGCTGAGGACTACTAGTTTTCATGGGATGTCTGCGCTTCCCTTGTAGACATGCCCTTTGATTGCTCATGTCTCTTTGGAGACAAGCTGGACTCAGCGCTGTAGCGCTTCAAGGACAGCAGAGCTATGGCCAGGTCCTTGGACCTTTCCATGGCCCCCGTCAACCCTGTCCGCCTTTTTTTTCTTTCAGGGCCACTGAAATGGGTTCCAGCTGTTTCTCTACCCACCCAGCTACCATGGCACACCAGCTTCCGAGCCTCTGCTCAGCCTAGGATGCAACAACCATAGACCACTTGAGTCAAGCAGCCAGATGTCAGCCCAGTCTACCATTCCCCCGGTAGCCGCAGCCTCCAAGCCTCTTTAGTTTGCCATCCGACCATCATGGACAACCAGTGGGCAGCAAGATACGCCATCACTTGCACCACTGAATGTCAATAACATCAGAACGCTGGGTTCTCCAGATTGTCTGAAGGGGCTACTCTCTCCCCTTTGGGATTACCCCCATGCCAGCCACTATGACAGGCTGGCCATTTCTCCTTACTTCACCAGGAAGTCGTGGCTCTCTTGGCCAAGGGAGCCATGGAGAGGGTGCCAGCATCAGAAGTAGGTCGTGGTTGCTATTCCCGCTACTTTCTGGTGCCCAAGAAGGACGGAGTCCTTCGTCCTATCCTAGACCTACGCCCTCTCAATTGCTTACTGAAAAAGGAGAAACTGTCTGCCTTGGACCAAGAAGACTGGATGGTAGCGTTAGGCCTGCCGGATGCATTCTTACACATTCCTGATTCCCATCCTGCCTGCTCACAGATGTTACCTGTGGTCCACAGTAGGCCATGAGCACGTTCACTTAACCATGCTCCCATTTGGCCTTACCAGTGCCCTTACGGGTGTTCACCAAGGTGATGGCAGTAGTTCATTTGCGAAGATCAGGTGTGCCAGTCTTCCCCTATTTTGATGACTGGTTATTGAAGGGTGGCTCATCCCAGGCAGTTGTCTCCCACCTCCAGACTACGGTGGACCTCCTGCACTTACTGGGGTTCACTATCAACGTGCAGAAGTCACACTTGACCCATTCTCTGATGCTCCCTTTTATCTGAGGTGTTCTGGACATAGTGCAGTTTGGGGTTTTTCCTCCAGACTGGCGAGTCCAGGATATTCAGGCTATGATACCAATGTTTCAGCCTCTATCCTGGATTTCGGTTAGACTGACTGTGAGGCTGCTAGGCCTCCAGGCCTCCTGCATCCTGCTTGTGATACATGCCTTCTGGCATATGCAGGCTCTGCAGTGGAACCTGACGTTCCAGTGGGCGCCGCATCAGGAGAATCTTTCCATCATGATCCAGCTCTCGGAGGGCACTGCAAAAGAACTGCAGTGGTGGTAAAAAAACGTAATTGCGTCAGCGGCAGGCGACTCTCCCTTTCTCAACCAGATGTGACCGTAGTGAGAGATGTGTCAATCTTGGGATGGGAAGGCCATCTGGGAGAGGTGGAGATCAGAAGTCTATGGCGGAATCTAGGCTGCACAATAATATGCTTGAGCTCCAATCGATCCGACTGACGTTGAAAGCCTTTCTACCCTCCATCAAGGGAAGACTATTGCAGGTGTTCAAAGACAACACCAACGCCATGTGGTACTGCAACAAACTGGGCGGGGTGGCCTTGTGGACCTGTTATCAAGAAGCTCTGTGTCTCTGGACATGGCTGTAATGTCGGGGCATTTCCCTGGTGGTTCAACACCTTGCAGGATCTTTGAACTCCAGGGCAGACAAGCTCAACTGAAGATGCCTAGAAGATCACAAATGGCATCTCCACCCGCAGGTAGATCAAGGCCTTTTTCAGCAGCGGGAAGAACGTTGGTTGGATCCGTTCAGCACCGTCGAACACTGACGAGAATTCGTAATGTCAGCAGTTCTGCGCCCTGGAGTTTCCAAGGCTTTTCTTGCACAGAGACGCCTTTTGTCTTGAGTGGAGCTCAGACCTCCTTTGCGCCCATATCATTCCTGACCAGAGTCCTCAAGAAGATCAGGAACGACTAGGTCGAAGTCATTCTTGTCGCTCCATGCTAGGCTCTGAGAGTCTGGTATCCTGAGTTGCTGAGCATGGCCATCGGTCCTCAGATCAGGCTTCCCCTTTCGGAGGGATCTTCTGTCGTAGCAGTAGGGGAGGGTTCTCCACCCAAACATGTCAACAATTAGCTTCTTTTAGGCGTTGAGATTAAACACCGATAGTTGAAAGCTTTCGACCTTCTGCCATAAGTCTGTAATTCCATTTTGGCAGCCAAGCATCCCTTCAACAAGATGAAATACGCCTGCCATTGGGGCAAGTTTGTAGCTTGGTGTCAGTTCCTTCTATGTATTCTCTCTCTTGCCCAGCAAGCTTTCTGAAAGCTATCTCCAACACTTGTTTCTGCCTTGGCCCTTCATCATGCCTTAGTGGGACTTAAATTTAGTTTTGACTTTCCTGATATACGGCCCTTCAGGTGGCAAAAACATCTGCCTGGAGGGTGAGGGAACTCCATGCTTTGTCATCTAAGCCTCCGTACCTCGACATCTTCCCAGACAGTCTGGTCCTTCGCACTACAGCTTTCTTCCTACCTAAGGTGGTCACTCCCATTCATGTGGCCAGTCCATCACCATGCCTACATTTTATGCTCCGACTCTACTGGCTGTATCCAAAAAGAGCAGTGTTGTTCTACCATGACCATACAAAAGAGTTCCGGGTGGATGAACATCTCTTCATGGGGTAAGTCCGAGCCCAGAAAGGGAAGGCGGTACAGAAACGGACCATCTTGTGATGGATCGTTCTCTGTATTGAAATCTGCAATGCACTGGGCGAGAAGCAACCCCTTGAGGGCTTCTGTACTCCTTCCACCCGAGCCAAGGCTGCGACCACTGCATTGGCACACAGAGTTTTGGTCCTGGACATCTGCCAAGCAACAATGTGGACATCTCTGCACATATTTACCAAGCGCTACTGCCTGGGCAGTCAGGTCCGTAGGGATGGGCACTTGGCCCATTCGTTCCTGCAGGACTTTTTAGTGTGAAGTTGTTTGGCAGACCCACCTCTGGGGACATATTGCTTGGGTGTCTATTCTAATGTAAGAAAGCTGTGACTAGAAGTCTCTATCAGATGAACAAGCTACTTACCTTCGGTAAAGCATTATCTTATCTATAGCTGCAGATTCTTTACCAACCTACCCATCCTCCCAGATCTGTGAATGGATTTCTAAGGATAGGGCTGTTCTCCTTTCAGGGTCCTAGTTTTTCCCCTAGTGGTCCGTGTTCTTCGTGGCTCCACGCTTTTGGCATGCAAAGTTGTGAAACGATAATGATGTCAGCACGCTGGGGTGGCACCTATATAGGCACCGCACATGTCACTTCCGACGACTTCGCCACCCGGAGTCGAACAACGCCACCTACCGATGTTCAGGGGTACTACTCGTGAAACTTTTCCAGATCCAGTCTGAAGCCTGGGGATAATTCAAAGGTAGAGTCTGCGGTTAGATAGTCTCTACCAGATAAGACGTTACCGAAGGTAAGTGACTTGTTCACTAATACTAAGCATGTTAAATATGTGTAATCTTTCACCTATTTGAGAAATAATATTTAAGGTTTAACTCTAAAGATATTAGTATTAGAAATTCATGTTTTACTTGTAAAGGGATGTAATAATAGACCTTTTTCCTACAGCTTTTAGTCGTTCATCTCGCCAGGACTGTGCATTTGTGGATCCTGGATTTACAATGAGGAGGAAAATGGAGCATTTAAGGGAAGAACGGGAACAAATTAAACAGCTTCGCAATGTAAGTCCTTCGTTCAGTGTCATTGTGTCTGGTTTAAATTGAAATCTGCCGGACCTTTTCCATGTACCTCATCTCCACACCAAGGAAGTGCTTACACCTATCTACTACATGTCATTAACGATGCTACCACCAAAATTGAGAAGCAGCAGTATGGCTCCTGCTAAGGGGAGTTGAACTAGTTTCCCCTTTTCCAGTGGTATGCATGTTACTCTTTGGAGGTTCACAATCAAATGCAAAATATGTCCCATTGTCTACATTTATCAGTTTTCTTCCTTTTGAAAATTTAGTTTGCTCAAATGGAAACTGATGAAATTAGGTGATTCTGCAGGATGCCTACTTCCCCCAATTCCATGCTGTCGAATCATGGCCATTATCTTAGATTTTAGGAAGAAAGCAACACTTTCAGAACATGACCCTCTTTTACAGTCTTTACCTAGTCAAGACAACTTTTACTAAGGTCTTTGCTCAAGTGGCAGCTCTGTCCTTCAGGAAAGCATGATGAGTTGCATTGTCTCCTGATGTCTCCATTCAGAGGTTCGTTCCAACAGCATGTATTTGGTGCTTTGTGTTGTTTCTTTTCTGAGGTTCTTCTAAAGTGAGTCTTCTATGGTTCCTCTTGGGTGACTCACCTCATAGTCGTCGACATTTATACCAGTAAATTTACCCTTTCTACTATCAGGAAGGTTCCCCATTATCACGGCCAAACCGGCTAGAGCCGGGCAAGCATTAAACATTTGCTGGCAAAGTCCTATAACTTTGTGTTGGCATATCCATCAAAAACATTATGACTTCACTATACGCAGAGTAAAAAGTGTCCCACTCTACAACTAAAGCAGGATTTCCTAGCACAGAATGTTCCCTACGCCAGACATACTGCATAAAGAAATCTGTGGCCATACAGCAACTTCACCCCCTCCTTGCGCTGGTATCAGATGTGGTGAGAGGTGTAGGGTGCCAACAGGCCGGAGATATGCTTGGGACCATGGCGGGTGGGTGCACCATGGCATCCACAGACCTTTTAGGTTCAGAGGCGGGGCAATCTGCTGTGAAACAGCTTGGATCTTGGGGTTTGGAATCTGCTGGTGAGTTTTTGTGTCCGGTTGTGTGATGATTAGGTGTTCCTGGGAATAATTTTGAGACCCAGGCAATGGGGGCTACTGCAGGATAGTGCTAGTAAATAAGCCAGTGGGGAGGTCCTGAAACCAAGGATGGTGACTCCCCTGCTGGGCCCATTGTTACTTCCCTCTAGCTTCCTGCTGAGGCAAATGGCCACTGAATTGTTGCAAACTTCCCAAGCTCGTAAAAATAAAAAGTCCATAACTTTCAAATCAGTTGTAAATTTTGGAGCTTGGAAACTGTTGGACTTGGCCCTTCTGGCAGGTTCACCCCTGAACTTTTTTGCTTTTATTGGTGATAGTGATTTTTGGTTTCTGCGCACTTTCCCTGTGTCCCAGGGTAAAGTGCGTGCACACTCTGAGTGCATGTGGTGAGATAGGCCTGCCCTCCCATAGGAATGCATGGGGAATGTATGTGTCCCTAGTAGTTCCTGATGCGTGGGGTGTGCAGGCCCGAGTTTGGTATGTGCGGACTCGTGTGATTGAATGCTGCGCTATGATGTGTGCGGCGTGCATGTACCTAGTATGGAAGTGCCACTTCTAGAAGTGAAAACCAAAGGAAATGATGAACGGAGTGTTGAACATTGCAAGCACTCACCCCCAGTCAACTGATCTGGGTTTAATCCATCACCATTCTTTAGCCCACTCTGCCACCCCAGTTCAGACATGGCCATATGCAAATCAGTCTGACCCTGTGCCTCATGGGAACAGTCCAGCCCGAACTGCCAAGCCATGTCTTCCCTGGACTGGAAACAAGCTTCCTTGGTTTTGCTTTGTTCGCCATAAGTTGGCAGGTTATGCTCAGACGTGAGTCCCTTGCTCACTTTGCCACTGGATTCAAGCAAGCCTGGCTGAAGACGGCTGAAATGCCAGAAACCGGTCCTAGGAAGCTTGTTTCCGGTCCAGGGAAGACATGGCTTGACAGTTCGGGCTGGACTGTTCCCATGAGGCACAGGGTCAGACTGATTTGCATATGGCCATGTCTGAACTGGGGTGGCAGAGTGGGCTAAAGAACGGTGATGGATTAAACCCAGATCAGTTGACTGGGGGTGAGTGCTTGCAATGTTCAACACTCCGTCCATCATTTCCTTTGGTTTTGCTTTGTTCGCCATAAGTTGGCAGGGTATGCTCAGACGTGAGTCCCTTGCTCACTTTGCCACTGGATTCAAGCAAGCCTGGCTGAAGACGGCTGAAATGCCAGAAACCGGTCCTAGGAAGCTTGTTTCCGGTCCAGGGAAGACCTGGCTTGGCAGTTCGGGCTGGACTGTTCCCATGAGGCACAGGGTCAGACTGATTTGCATATGGCCATGTCTGAACTGGGGTGGCAGAGTGGGCTAAAGAACGGTGATGGATTAAACCCAGATCAGTTGACTGGGGGTGAGTGCTTGCAATGTTCAACACTCCGTCCATCATTTCCTTTGGTTTTGCTTTGTTCGCCATAAGTTGGCAGGGTATGCTCAGACGTGAGTCCCTTGCTCACTTTGCCACTGGATTCAAGCAAGCCTGGCTGAAGACGGCTGAAATGCCAGAAACCGGTCCTAGGAAGCTTGTTTCCGGTCCAGGGAAGACATGGCTTGGCAGTTCGGGCTGGACTGTTCCCATGAGGCACAGGGTCAGACTGATTTGCATATGGCCATGCCTGAACTGGGGTGGCAGAGTGGGCTAAAGAACGGTGATGGATTAAACCCAGATCAGTTGACTGGGGGTGGTGCTTGCAATCTTCAACACTCCGTCCATCATTTCCTTTGGTTTTGCTTTGTTCGCCATAAGTTGGCAGGGTATGCTCAGACGTGAGTCCCTTGCTCACTTTGCCACTGGATTCAAGCAAGCCTGGCTGAAGACGGCTGAAATGCCAGAAACCGGTCCTAGGAAGCTTGTTTCTGGTCCAGGGAAGACCTGGCTTGGCAGTTCGGGCTGGACTGTTCCCATGAGGCACAGGGTCAGACTGATTTGCATATGGCCATGTCTGAACTGGGGTGGCAGAGTGGGCTAAAGAACGGTGATGGATTAACCCCAGATCAGTTGACTGGGGGTGAGTGCTTGCAATGTTCAACACTCCGTCCATCATTTCCTTTGGTTTTGCTTTGTTCGCCATAAGTTGGCAGGTTATGCTCAGACGTGAGTCCCTTGCTCACTTTGCCACTGGATTCAAGCAAGCCTGGCTGAAGACGGCTGAAATGCCAGAAACCGGTCCTAGGAAGCTTGTTTCCGGTCCAGGGAAGACATGGATTGGCAGTTCGGGCTGGACTGTTCCCATGAGGCACAGGGTCAGACTGATTTGCATATGGCCATGTCTGAACTGGGGTGGCAGAGTGGGCTAAAGAACGGTGATGGATTAAACCCAGATCAGTTGACGGGGGGTGAGTGCTTGCAATGTTCAACACTCCGTCCATCATTTCTTTTGGTTTTGCTTTGTTCGCCATAAGTTGGCAGGGTATGCTCAGACGTGAGTCCCTTGCTCACTTTGCCACTGGATTCAAGCAAGCCTGGCTGAAGACGGCTGAAATGCCAGAAACCGGTCCTAGGAAGCTTGTTTCTGGTCCAGGGAAGACATGGCTTGGCAGTTCGGGCTGGACTGTTCCCATGAGGCACAGGGTCAGACTGATTTGCATATGGCCATGTCTGAACTGGGGTGGCAGAGTGGGCTAAAGAACGGTGATGGATTAAACCCAGATCAGTTGACTGGGGGTGAGTGCTTGCAATGTTCAACACTCCGTCCATCATTTCCTTTGGTTTTGCTTTGTTCGCCATAAGTTGGCAGGGTATGCTCAGACGTGAGTCCCTTGCTCACTTTGCCACTGGATTCAAGCAAGCCTGGCTGAAGACGGCTGAAATGCCAGAAACCGGTCCTAGGAAGCTTGTTTCCGGTCCAGGGAAGACATGGCTTGGCAGTTCGGGCTGGACTGTTCCCATGAGGCACAGGGTCAGACTGATTTGCATATGGCCATGTCTGAACTGGGGTGGCAGAGTGGGCTAAAGAACGGTGATGGATTAAACCCAGATCAGTTGACTGGGGGTGAGTGCTTGCAATGTTCAACACTCCGTCCATCGTTTCCTTTGGTTTTGCTTTGTTCGCCATAAGTTGGCAGGGTATGCTCAGACGCGAGTCCCTTGCTCACTTTGCCACTGGATTCAAGCAAGCCTGGCTGAAGACGGCTGAAATGCCAGAAACCGGTCCTAGGAAGCTTGTTTCCGGTCCAGGGAAGACATGGCTTGGCAGTTCGGGCTGGACTGTTCCCATGAGGCACAGGGTCAGACTGATTTGCATATGGCCATGTCTGAACTGGGGTGGCAGAGTGGGCTAAAGAACGGTGATGGATTAAACCCAGATCAGTTGACTGGGGGTGAGTGCTTGCAATGTTCAACACTCCGTCCATCATTTCCTTTGGTTTTGCTTTGTTCGCCATAAGTTGGCAGGGTATGCTCGGACGTGAGTCCCTTGCTCACTTTGCCACTGGATTCAAGCAAGCCTGGCTGAAGACGGCTGAAATGCCAGAAACCGGTCCTAGGAAGCTTGTTTCCGGTCCAGGGAAGACATGGCTTGGCAGTTCGGGCTGGACTGTTCCCATGAGGCACAGGGTCAGACTGATTTGCATATGGCCATGTCTGAACTGGGGTGGCCGAGTGGGCTAAAGAACGGTGATGGATTAAACCCAGATCAGTTGACTGGGGGTGAGTGCTTGCAATGTTCAACACTCCGTCCATCATTTCCTTTGGTTTTGCTTTGTTCGCCATAAGTTGGCAGGGTATGCTCAGACCTGAGTCCCTTGCTCACTTTGCCACTGGATTCAAGCAAGCCTGGCTGAAGACGGCTGAAATGCCAGAAACCGGTCCTAGGAAGCTTGTTTCCGGTCCAGGGAAGACATGGCTTGGCAGTTCGGGCTGGACTGTTCCCATGAGGCACAGGGTCAGACTGATTTGCATATGGCCATGTCTGAACTGGGGTGGCAGAGTGGGCTAAAGAACGGTGATGGATTAAACCCAGATCAGTTGACTGGGGGTGAGTGCTTGCAATGTTCAACACTCCGTCCATCATTTCCTTTGGTTTTGCTTTGTTCGCCATAAGTTGGCAGGGTATGCTCAGACGTGAGTCCCTTGCTCACTTTGCCACTGGATTCAAGCAAGCCTGGCTGAAGACGGCTGAAATGCCAGAAACCGGTCCTAGGAAGCTTGTTTCCGGTCCAGGGAAGACATGGCTTGGCAGTTCGGGCTGGACTGTTCCCATGAGGCACAGGGTCAGACTGATTTGCATATGGCCATGTCTGAACTGGGGTGGCAGAGTGGGCTAAAGAACGGTGATGGATTAAACCCAGATCAGTTGACTGGGGGTGAGTGCTTGCAATGTTCAACACTCCGTCCATCATTTCCTTTGGTTTTGCTTTGTTCGCCATAAGTTGGCAGGGTATGCTCAGACGTGAGTCCCTTGCTCACTTTGCCACTGGATTCAAGCAAGCCTGGCTGAAGACGGCTGAAATGCCAGAAACCGGTCCTAGGAAGCTTGTTTCCGGTCCAGGGAAGACATGGCTTGGCAGTTCGGGCTGGACTGTTCCCATGAGGCACAGGGTCAGACTGATTTGCATATGGCCATGTCTGAACTGGGGTGGCAGAGTGGGCTAAAGAACGGTGATGGATTAAACCCAGATCAGTTGACTGGGGGTGAGTGCTTGCAATGTTCAACACTCCGTCCATCATTTCCTTTGGTTTTGCTTTGTTCGCCATAAGTTGGCAGGGTATGCTCAGACGTGAGTCCCTTGCTCACTTTGCCACTGGATTCAAGCAAGCCTGGCTGAAGACGGCTGAAATGCCAGAAACCGGTCCTAGGAAGCTTGTTTCCGGTCCAGGGAAGACATGGCTTGGCAGTTCGGGCTGGACTGTTCCCATGAGGCACAGGGTCAGACTGATTTGCATATGGCCATGTCTGAACTGGGGTGGCAGAGTGGGCTAAAGAACGGTGATGGATTAAACCCAGATCAGTTGACTGGGGGTGAGTGCTTGCAATGTTCAACACTCCGTCCATCATTTCCTTTGGTTTTGCTTTGTTCGCCATAAGTTGGCAGGGTATGCTCAGACGTGAGTCCCTTGCTCACTTTGCCACTGGATTCAAGCAAGCCTGGCTGAAGACGGCTGAAATGCCAGAAACCGGTCCTAGGAAGCTTGTTTCCGGTCCAGGGAAGACATGGCTTGGCAGTTCGGGCTGGACTGTTCCCATGAGGCACAGGGTCAGACTGATTTGCATATGGCCATGTCTGAACTGGGGTGGCAGAGTGGGCTAAAGAACGGTGATGGATTAAACCCAGATCAGTTGACTGGGGGTGAGTGCTTGCAATGTTCAACACTCCGTCCATCATTTCCTTTGGTTTTGCTTTGTTCGCCATAAGTTGGCAGGGTATGCTCAGACGTGAGTCCCTTGCTCACTTTGCCACTGGATTCAAGCAAGCCTGGCTGAAGACGGCTGAAATGCCAGAAACCGGTCCTAGGAAGCTTGTTTCCGGTCCAGGGAAGACATGGCTTGGCAGTTCGGGCTGGACTGTTCCCATGAGGCACAGGGTCAGACTGATTTGCATATGGCCATGTCTGAACTGGGGTGGCAGAGTGGGCTAAAGAACGGTGATGGATTAAACCCAGATCAGTTGACTGGGGGTGAGTGCTTGCAATGCTCAACACTCCGTCCATCATTTCCTTTGGTTTTGCTTTGTTCGCCATAAGTTGGCAGGGTATGCTCGGACGTGAGTCCCTTGCTCACTTTGCCACTGGATTCAAGCAAGCCTGGCTGAAGACGGCTGAAATGCCAGAAACCGGTCCTAGGAAGCTTGTTTCCGGTCCAGGGAAGACATGGCTTGGCAGTTCGGGCTGGACTGTTCCCATGAGGCACAGGGTCAGTCTGATTTGCATATGGCCATGTCTGAACTGGGGTGGCAGAGTGGGCTAAAGAACGGTGATGGATTAAACCCAGATCAGTTGACTGGGGGTGAGTGCTTGCAATGTTCAACACTCCGTCCATCATTTCCTTTGGTTTTGCTTTGTTCGCCATAAGTTGGCAGGGTATGCTCAGACGTGAGTCCCTTGCTCACTTTGCCACTGGATTCAAGCAAGCCTGGCTGAAGACGGCTGAAATGCCAGAAACCGGTCCTAGGAAGCTTGTTTCCGGTCCAGGGAAGACATGGCTTGGCAGTTCGGGCTGGACTGTTCCCATGAGGCACAGGGTCAGACTGATTTGCATATGGCCATGTCTGAACTGGGGTGGCAGAGTGGGCTAAAGAACGGTGATGGATTAAACCCAGATCAGTTGACTGGGGGTGAGTGCTTGCAATGTTCAACACTCCGTCCATCATTTCCTTTGGTTTTGCTTTGTTCGCCATAAGTTGGCAGGGTATGCTCAGACGTGAGTCCCTTGCTCACTTTGCCACTGGATTCAAGCAAGCCTGGCTGAAGACGGCTGAAATGCCAGAAACCGGTCCTAGGAAGCTTGTTTCCGGTCCAGGGAAGACATGGCTTGGCAGTTCGGGCTGGACTGTTCCCATGAGGCACAGGGTCAGACTGATTTGCATATGGCCATGTCTGAACTGGGGTGGCAGAGTGGGCTAAAGAACGGTGATGGATTAAACCCAGATCAGTTGACTGGGGGTGAGTGCTTGCAATGTTCAACACTCCGTCCATCATTTCCTTTGGTTTTGCTTTGTTCGCCATAAGTTGGCAGGGTATGCTCGGACGTGAGTCCCTTGCTCACTTTGCCACTGGATTCAAGCAAGCCTGGCTGAAGACGGCTGAAATGCCAGAAACCGGTCCTAGGAAGCTTGTTTCCGGTCCAGGGAAGACATGGCTTGGCAGTTCGGGCTGGACTGTTCCCATGAGGCACAGGGTCAGACTGATTTGCATATGGCCATGTCTGAACTGGGGTGGCAGAGTGGGCTAAAGAACGGTGATGGATTAAACCCAGATCAGTTGACTGGGGGTGAGTGCTTGCAATGTTCAACACTCCGTCCATCATTTCCTTTGGTTTTGCTTTGTTCGCCATAAGTTGGCAGGGTATGCTCAGACGTGAGTCCCTTGCTCACTTTGCCACTGGATTCAAGCAAGCCTGGCTGAAGACGGCTGAAATGCCAGAAACCGGTCCTAGGAAGCTTGTTTCCGGTCCAGGGAAGACATGGCTTGGCAGTTCGGGCTGGACTGTTCCCATGAGGCACAGGGTCAGACTGATTTGCATATGGCCATGTCTGAACTGGGGTGGCAGAGTGGGCTAAAGAACGGTGATGGATTAAACCCAGATCAGTTGACTGGGGGTGAGTGCTTGCAATGTTCAACACTCCGTCCATCATTTCCTCTGGTTTTGCTTTGTTCGCCATAAGTTGGCAGGGTATGCTCAGACGTGAGTCCCTTGCTCACTTTGCCACTGGATTCAAGCAAGCCTGGCTGAAGACGGCTGAAATGCCAGAAACCGGTCCTAGGAAGCTTGTTTCCGGTCCAGGGAAGACATGGCTTGGCAGTTCGGGCTGGACTGTTCCCATGAGGCACAGGGTCAGACTGATTTGCATATGGCCATGTCTGAACTGGGGTGGCAGAGTGGGCTAAAGAACGGTGATGGATTAAACCCAGATCAGTTGACTGGGGGTGAGTGCTTTCAATGTTCAACACTCAGTCCATCATTTCCTTTGGTTTTGCTTTGTTCGCCATAAGTTGGCAGGGTATGCTCAGACGTGAGTCCCTTGCTCACTTTGCCACTGGATTCAAGCAAGCCTGGCTGAAGACGGCTGAAATGCCAGAAACCGGTCCTAGGAAGCTTGTTTCCGGTCCAGGGAAGACATGGCTTGGCAGTTCGGGCTGGACTGTTCCCATGAGGCACAGGGTCAGACTGATTTGCATATGGCCATGTCTGAACTGGGGTGGCAGAGTGGGCTAAAGAACGGTGATGGATTAAACCCAGATCAGTTGACTGGGGGTGAGTGCTTGCAATGTTCAACACTCCGTCCATCATTTCCTTTGGTTTTGCTTTGTTCGCCATAAGTTGGCAGGGTATGCTCAGACGTGAGTCCCTTGCTCACTTTGCCACTGGATTCAAGCAAGCCTGGCTGAAGACGGCTGAAATGCCAGAAACCGGTCCTAGGAAGCTTGTTTCCGGTCCAGGGAAGACATGGCTTGGCAGTTCGGGCTGGACTGTTCCCATGAGGCACAGGGTCAGACTGATTTGCATATGGCCATGTCTGAACTGGGGTGGCAGAGTGGGCTAAAGAACGGTGATGGATTAAACCCAGATCAGTTGACTGGGGGTGAGTGCTTGCAATGTTCAACACTCAGTCCATCATTTCCTTTGGTTTTGCTTTGTTCGCCATAAGTTGGCAGGGTATGCTCAGACGTGAGTCCCTTGCTCACTTTGCCACTGGATTCAAGCAAGCCTGGCTGAAGACGGCTGAAATGCCAGAAACCGGTCCTAGGAAGCTTGTTTCCGGTCCAGGGAAGACATGGCTTGGCAGTTCGGGCTGGACTGTTCCCATGAGGCACAGGGTCAGACTGATTTGCATATGGCCATGTCTGAACTGGGGTGGCAGAGTGGGCTAAAGAACGGTGATGGATTAACCCCAGATCAGTTGACTGGGGGTGAGTGCTTGCAATGTTCAACACTCCGTCCATCATTTCCTTTGGTTTTGCTTTGTTCGCCATAAGTTGGCAGGGTATGCTCAGACGTGAGTCCCTTGCTCACTTTGCCACTGGATTCAAGCAAGCCTGGCTGAAGACGGCTGAAATGCCAGAAACCGGTCCTAGGAAGCTTGTTTCCGGTCCAGGGAAGACATGGCTTGGCAGTTCGGGCTGGACTGTTCCCATGAGGCACAGGGTCAGACTGATTTGCATATGGCCATGTCTGAACTGGGGTGGTAGAGTGGGCTAAAGAACGGTGATGGATTAAACCCAGATCAGTTGACTGGGGGTGAGTGCTTGCAATGTTCAACACTCCGTCCATCATTTCCTTTGGTTTTGCTTTGTTCGCCATAAGTTGGCAGGGTATGCTCGGACGTGAGTCTCTTGCTCACTTTGCCACTGGATTCAAGCAAGCCTGGCTGAAGACGGCTGAAATGCCAGAAACCGGTCCTAGGAAGCTTGTTTCCGGTCCAGGGAAGACATGGCTTGGCAGTTCGGTCTGGACTGTTCCCATGAGGCACAGGGTCAGACTGATTTGCATATGGCCATGTCTGAACTGGGGTGGCAGAGTGGGCTAAAGAACGGTGATGGATTAAACCCAGATCAGTTGACTGGGGGTGAGTGCTTGCAATGTTCAACACTCCGTCCATCATTTCCTTTGGTTTTGCTTTGTTCGCCATAAGTTGGCAGGGTATGCTCAGACGCGAGTCCCTTGCTCACTTTGCCACTGGATTCAAGCAAGCCTGGCTGAAGACGGCTGAAATGCCAGAAACCGGTCCTAGGAAGCTTGTTTCCGGTCCAGGGAAGACATGGCTTGGCAGTTCGGGCTGGACTGTTCCCATGAGGCACAGGGTCAGACTGATTTGCATATGGCCATGTCTGAACTGGGGTGGCAGAGTGGGCTAAAGAACGGTGATGGATTAAACCCAGATCAGTTGACTGGGGGTGAGTGCTTGCAATGTTCAACACTCCGTCCATCATTTCCTTTGGTTTTGCTTTGTTCGCCATAAGTTGGCAGGGTATGCTCAGACGTGAGTCCCTTGCTCACTTTGCCACTGGATTCAAGCAAGCCTGGCTGAAGACGGCTGAAATGCCAGAAACCGGTCCTAGGAAGCTTGTTTCCGGTCCAGGGAAGACATGGCTTGGCAGTTCAGGCTGGACTGTTCCCATGAGGCACAGGGTCAGACTGATTTGCATATGGCCATGTCTGAACTGGGGTGGCAGAGTGGGCTAAAGAACGGTGATGGATTAAACCCAGATCAGTTGACTGGGGGTGAGTGCTTGCAATGTTCAACACTCCGTCCATCATTTCCTTTGGTTTTGCTTTGTTCGCCATAAGTTGGCAGGGTATGCTCGGACGTGAGTCCCTTGCTCACTTTGCCACTGGATTCAAGCAAGCCTGGCTGAAGACGGCTGAAATGCCAGAAACCGGTCCTAGGAAGCTTGTTTCCGGTCCAGGGAAGACATGGCTTGGCTGTTCGGGCTGGACTGTTCCCATGAGGCACAGGGTCAGACTGATTTGCATATGGCCATGTCTGAACTGGGGTGGCAGAGTGGGCTAAAGAACGGTGATGGATTAAACCCAGATCAGTTGACTGGGGGTGAGTGCTTGCAATGTTCAACACTCCGTCCATCATTTCCTTTGGTTTTGCTTTGTTCGCCATAAGTTGGCAGGGTATGCTCAGACGTGAGTCCCTTGCTCACTTTGCCACTGGATTCAAGCAAGCCTGGCTGAAGACGGCTGAAATGCCAGAAACCGGTCCTAGGAAGCTTGTTTCCGGTCCAGGGAAGACATGGCTTGGCAGTTCGGCTGGACTGTTCCCATGAGGCACAGGGTCAGACTGATTTGCATATGGCCATGTCTGAACTGGGGTGGCAGAGTGGGCTAAAGAACGGTGATGGATTAAACCCAGATCAGTTGACTGGGGGTGAGTGCTTGCAATGTTCAACACTCCGTCCATCATTTCCTTTGGTTTTGCTTTGTTCGCCATAAGTTGGCAGGGTATGCTCAGACGTGAGTCCCTTGCTCACTTTGCCACTGGATTCAAGCAAGCCTGGCTGAAGACGGCTGAAATGCCAGAAACCGGTCCTAGGAAGCTTGTTTCCGGTCCAGGGAAGACATGGCTTGGCAGTTCGGGCTGGACTGTTCCCATGAGGCACAGGGTCAGACTGATTTGCATATGGCCATGTCTGAACTGGGGTGGCAGAGTGGGCTAAAGAACGGTGATGGATTAAACCCAGATCAGTTGACTGGGGGTGAGTGCTTGCAATGTTCAACACTCCGTCTATCATTTCCTTTGGTTTTGCTTTGTTCGCCATAAGTTGGCAGGGTATGCTCAGACGTGAGTCCCTTGCTCACTTTGCCACTGGATTCAAGCAAGCCTGGCTGAAGACGGCTGAAATGCCAGAAACCGGTCCTAGGAAGCTTGTTTCCGGTCCAGGGAAGACATGGCTTGGCAGTTCGGGCTGGACTGTTCCCATGAGGCACAGGGTCAGACTGATTTGCATATGGCCATGTCTGAACTGGGGTGGCAGAGTGGGCTAAAGAACGGTGATGGATTAAACCCAGATCAGTTGACTGGGGGTGAGTGCTTGCAATGTTCAACACTCCGTCCATCATTTCCTTTGGTTTTGCTTTGTTCGCCATGAGTTGGCAGGGTATGCTCAGACGTGAGTCCCTTGCTCACTTTGCCACTGGATTCAAGCAAGCCTGGCTGAAGACGGCTGAAATGCCAGAAACCGGTCCTAGGAAGCTTGTTTCCGGTCTAGGGAAGACATGGCTTGGCAGTTCGGGCTGGACTGTTCCCATGAGGCACAGGGTCAGACTGATTTGCATATGGCCATGTCTGAACTGGGGTGGCAGAGTGGGCTAAAGAACGGTGATGGATTAAACCCAGATCAGTTGACTGGGGGTGAGTGCTTGCAATGTTCAACACTCCGTCCATCATTTCCTTTGGTTTTGCTTTGTTTGCCATAAGTTGGCAGGGTATGCTCAGACGTGAGTCCCTTGCTCACTTTGCCACTGGATTCAAGCAAGCCTGGCTGAAGACGGCTGAAATGCCAGAAACCGGTCCTAGGAAGCTTGTTTCCGGTCCAGGGAAGACATGGCTTGGCAGTTCGGGCTGGACTGTTCCCATGAGGCACAGGGTCAGACTGATTTGCATATGGCCATGTCTGAACTGGGGTGGCAGAGTGGGCTAAAGAACGGTGATGGATTAAACCCAGATCAGTTGACTGGGGGTGAGTGCTTGCAATGTTCAACACTCCGTCCATCATTTCCTTTGGTTTTACTTCTAGAAGTGGGCACTTCAGTGTGCAGTGTAAAATGTGTGGCTTGTCTGGCGTGTGATTGGCTGGAGCTGGCTGGTGAGCCTGGCTCCAGGAGTCTGGTTGGGTCTGCCCCAGTGGTGAGTGTGAGATTAGCATGCTGATGGCTGGGGGGGAGTGCACCTTGGACCTGAATAGGGCAGGGCTTTCCCCACACAATGCTGGCTCCGCCCCCTGTGGTGCGACTGACGACCCTAGCCCTGCCAGTGAATAGAGTGAGGGGCTGAGCACATCAAGGGTGCTCCCCAACCAGCTGCGACTGGTTCTCTCCCTCACCCTGAACCAAGACAAAGGAACCTGTGTATAAAAAGGGGCTGTGTCCCCTTACAAGATTTTCTTGTTCTGCACTTGAATCTACCAGGGGTGCGCTGCTGCTGGGGCCCAGGGGAAGGCTTGCCTCCCTGGGCCCTGCCCAGCCCCTGGATGCCCTGGATACCTGGAGGACTTTCCCTTGCTGGGAGCTGCTTTGCTCCATCTTCTAAAATGCCCAGGACTGATGAGAACTTTTTCCTTTTACCTTGCCAAGGCTTGATGCTGGCCTAGCGCCCTGGGAGCGCTTTATTTTCCTTGCAGCAAGGTGCTTTTCCAATCCTAAGGGAGAGCGCTTTATTTATTCCAGGAGCGTGGGCTGCGCAGCGCTGTGACGCTGCCCCTTGTCCGAGGGAATCCCAGCGAGAGGGATTCCCCCAGTGATGCTGCTGGAGCGGGTGCCCACCCCGCTATATATTCTAATTTGCGGGTGCCCACCCCGCTTTATATTTTAATTTACGCGGGTGCCCACCCCGCGTTCTAATGCTGGGAAAAGAAATCGCGGCCCGGGGCCGCTGCCCAGCGCGACCCGGAAGAGGAACCAGGCTCTGCTTCTAGTGGGCGGGGCTTCCGCGAAGGAGAAGGGAAGCCCCGCGAGCGAGAAGGGAAGGAAGCTGAGCGGGGCTCCCGTGACCGAGGGGAAGCCCCGCGTTCAGCTAATGTGCAGAAGTCCCGGAGAAAAGGCTGCCCCCGACATGCACCGAGAGCGTCCCCAAGGAGCGGGGGCTCTCCAGTGCAGGCCGCAAGGAAGAAGCTCTGAGTCCCGCCGGTGAGCGAGAGAAGACTGCTGCCTGCGCCCCCAGAGCCGGTGAGTGGAGACGGCTGAGGGGGGAGCCAGGGGCTTCCCTAGTGCCGACAGCGGCACTGTGAAGGCGGTGGTGCTGAGTGGGGGGGGGGACGACAAAATTCTTTAGAAGGGCCCGTGTTCTTGTCCTCGATACTCTGTTACGCTTTCTGACCATCTCTGTTATACCTTCTCTTTTGCCCCCTATCGAGGCCCCCCCCCCCCATCCACTGGCTCCTGCTACTCCTTCCCTGACCCTCCCTCCTTCTCTTCGAGCTATAGCAAATCTTTCCCTCCTTCCTCCCCCTCACCTAGCTGCCTTAATCTGAATCACCATGCCCCCTCTCGCACTCCCCTGCAATACAACCGGCCTCAGACTCAATCCACTGGACTCGCCCATCACTAGATATGGCCCAAACTCATGGTCCATCCTCTACTCCCCCCTAATCTCTCCAAAAACGCCAAGAAAATCTTTAAACACAAACTACTCATCAGTCACCAGGAAACTCTTTTTGTCGATAACTACCTAAGCCTCTCCTCAATAATAAAAAACAACTACATTTTTTACTCCAAACGTCCCTCCAAATGGAAAAGCATCTTCCTCCACCACCTCTCCATCACCAAATTATGTAAAATCCCGTATGGTTTTAAATTGTCCACCTCCTCTTCCCCTGCATTCCTCGGCGAAATAGACATCTCCATCTTCAAATCCGGCAACATTCTCATCCAAGCTTCTGAAAATCACCTCTCCATCTTTGAACAACATTTCAGCACCTACTCTCCATCACACCTCCTAACACTTCACCCTCCCAACTGTCTGACACTCTCTCCCCCTCCCCTTCCTTGTCCAAAACCCCTCACCCTACAGACACTTCTACTACGTAGGATGTCTCTCAAACCCAATCCCCCATTAATCCCCCTTTGTTAACACCCCCCCCCCCCCAATCTGGGTACCTCAACAGCTAGTTATATCCCTGATGTCTTTTCTCCTCCCACCACCAGGCACACCCCTGTCCTCACTGCCTCCCCCCAGCTCCCTCCCCCCGCAGGTCCTATTATCAGACTGCCCGTCCCAATTTCTCCTCCCCCTTACTACCTTTCCCACCTCATCCAGGATGCTACTTCCCCTCTCTCCTCTCTTGACCGCGTACCACCTCAAAACACCGATTATGACTCTTTGCACTCCCCTTCTGACCACACGGTCCTCTCTTCGTCCACCAACCTGAAAGCGCCTCTCCACCCCCCCCCCCGCCCCTCCCAAGCTTCCCAACCTATACACTCCACAGACCACTTTCCCTGGACAAACCTGATCCTACTCTTCTCCCAAACACCTTTCCTCCCCCAGGCCCTATCACTCCTTTAACTCAGACTCTATCTAACATTGAAACTATCTCCTTTCCTTGTCTTCTGAACTCTCCCAGCTCAGAAATGTTCTGAACTTGTCATCCGAAGTTTCACAACCCAGGAAAGATTTCAACTCTCCCTCCTCTGAAATCCGCCAAAACCACGTGACCTCCCCAAGTCTTGACTCGCCAAACCCCAACAATGGAGAACTATTCCTGCTGCAACTATTCCCTTAGGCCCCCCCCATGCCACGTACCACCTCTCCCCCTCTGACCTCCCCGACACCTGTAACTCTTACCTCCCTAACTATCCAATCGACCCCCCCACTCCACTCCCTACCATTCCTGTGATCCTGGGGACGAGCAGAATCCCTTCCTCTCCCACCTACCCTAGACCCCATCACAACTTACTGCTATCCAACCATGCCCAGCCAACTCCACCATCCCTGTGACTCTGGGGACGAGCAGAATCCCTTCCTCCCCCATCTCCCCCAGACCCCCACCACAACTCTCTGCCATCCAATCCTGCCCTCCCCCCTAAACAACCATAAACCCCTTGCATGCATGCTAGTTAACTGCCGCTCAGCTGTCTGACATGCGACAGAAATAGCTGAATCCATCTTCAGTGATGATATTGACATCGCCTTCCTTACAGAAACTTGGCTCAATGACCACTCTACATCCATCCTTGACCTACTCTCCCCCCCCCCCCCTCCCCACCCCCCACGGTTACTCCATACTCAGAAAAGATAGACTAGATAGAATTGTAGGTGGTCTAGCTATCATCTGTAAAAACCAACTTAAACTTTCACTTGTTAAAAACACCATCACCTTTGAATACCTCGGTGCAGAACTTATAATTCAGGGCGCCCCTCCTATTCGCCTACATAATATCTACCATCCTCCTGGCGAATCCCTTCCCTTCGCAGAGGAACTTTCCAACCTCCTCACCCAATCCTCACTTTCCAACTCTAAAAATCTCTTCCTTGGAGACTTCAACCTCCACTGGAATTACATCAAAGACCCTGCAACTAATCTCCTGGAGATCAGTGACCTTTAACAAATCTGTCACTCTCCAACTCACTCCAAAGGGGCCACTCTTGATGCCATCATAACCAATGATGATTTGGCCTCCCTTTCCAGCATCATCCCCATCGACTGGTCTGACCATCATCTCATCCTCTTCAGGATCAATACTAGTGCCTCCCCCCCATCCACGCCAAAAGCATCAAACACAAGAAACTGACCAGAAACCTTCATCTTATTCCACCCAGCGAACTTGAAAAGAAAATCAAAACCCAACTCCTACTAGCTCCCCTCTCCCAAAATGCCAACACCCTCACCTAACACTATAATAAATCAGTTACTGAGGTCCTAGACCAAGTGCCCCCCCCAAACTTAAAACCCAAAGAAACATACCTTCCAAATCCTGGTTCAACCCTGATCTCAACAACGAAAGATGCTCCCTTAGACATTCTGAAAGAATTTGGAGGCAACAACCATCCCCCTCCCATCTAGCCCTCCTCCGATCTGCTAGGTCCTTCTACAAAAAATACATCCTCAATGAAAAGTCCACCTTCTTCCGCACTCAGCTTGATAGGGCCAAAAATCGACCTAGAGAACTTTTCAACATCGTCAAAAATCAAACATCATCTGCCCCCCAAAAGTTGACGGCCTCTATTGAGAAATGCGAAGAAATTGCAAAGTTCTTCTCTGATAAAATCACCAAAATAGACCAATTCTTCATCTTAAATCCGCTTTCTCCTAACACACCACTTTCGTATGACATTTCTTCCGAATCTCCTTCCCCCTCAAATCCTCCACCTGTCCCTGCCCATCTCTCGTCCGGTTCCCTCCCACTTAAACCCAACCCTTCTCTCCCTCAGCAACTAAAAAACAATGCCTCCCGGCATAATTTTCACCCTGTCACGGAACACGAAGTCTACAACATTACCGCTAAGCTAAAACCATCCTCCCACACAAAAGACCCTCTGCCCCCTAACCTTGTCCAAGACCTAAAACGTATCATTGCCCCTTTCTGGACCACCATCATTAACTCCTTCCTGGCCACAGGGTGTGTTCCTACCTCCCTCCAACTGGGTCAAATCACACCCATTCCCAAAAATCCTAACGCCCAATGACCCAAATAACCTCCGACACATCTCTAACCTCCCTCTTCTCTTCAAAGTCCTTGAAAAATGTGCCCTACTCCAACTCGATAATCACATCAACACTTTTGACCTATTTGACTCACTCCAATCTGGCTTTAGAAAAGGTTGCAGCACAGAATCTGCCATACTCAATATAGTGGACGACATTCATCATTCACTCGACAAAGGTGAATCATGCCTTCTCATTCGCCTCGACCTACCTGCTGCCTTTGATACTGTTAACCACTCCGCCTTACTAAACACTCTCAAAGTCCGCTTTGGCCTTAATGGCCTTGTCCTCAACTGGTTCACCTCCTTTCTCCAACACAGAACCCAACAAATCAAAATTGATAACTGCCTCTCCAACCCCACTCCAATCTCTCTCGGTGTCCCCCAGGGATACATACTCTCGCCTGCTCTCTTCAACCTCTTCATGGAACCACTCACCCTCATTCTCAAACAAGCAGGAATAAATTACCACCTTTATGCCGACGACACACAACTTTACTATAAGATTAAATCCCACTCCGATATCCTTCACCTAAATGACACCCTGACCAAGATCCAATTATGGTTCCACCATAATCATCTCAAACTCGACCCTAAAAAAACTGAAATCATTCTCTTCACGCCTAAAAACAACCCACTTCCCATACAAGAATGGATCTCTGACCTTAATGCGCTCAACTGTTCTCTCACCACTTCTAATTCAGTTAAGCCTCTAGGCATCACCATTGACAATAGCCTTACCCTCACCCCCCACATAAAAACCGCAGCCAAAGGAGCACTCTTCACTCTCCGGCATCTCAAGAAAATTATGCCCCTCATCCCGGCTGACGACTTTAAAACTGTTGTCCAATCGCTGGTCCTGTCGAAAATCGACTATGGCAACACCATCCTCGCTGAAACCCCTAATGTCCACCTCGCTCCACTCAAATCTGTGCTCAACCTAGCAGCTAGACTTATATCCGACTACAAACGTTTTGTTCACATCTCCCCCGCCCTGAAAACCCTCAAATGGTTACCCATCGAAGACAGATCCACCTATAAGATCGCATGTATCACACACAAAGCCCTTCACCAAAACACCCGAAGTTACCTCTCAGATAAACTCCACAAAGCAAGCTGTGCACGACTGATGAGGAACACAAACACTCTCACTCTTCTCCCCGCCCTGTATAAGAAGAAAGGCACTCAAGTTTGCTCCTTCTCTTAAAATGCACACTCCATCTGGATCTCCCTGCCTAAAGACCTACGCTGTAACCCCTCCTACTTCAACTTCAAAAAAGAACTCAAATTGTTTCTCCTCAACAAATACTGGGCTCCTTAATTCCTACCTCTGACACTGATCTCAGGCGCTGCGACCACGTCATGTCCCCCTCTACTGCCCTCCAATTCTTTCTCCTCCACCTTCTCCTACCGATCCCCCCTCCCTTACGCTACTCTTCCCCCTACCCTCCCCCTGCTCTCTATATCTACTTATGACTCCTAGCCCTACGCATGACCTCCCACTGATTTACTACTCCTGCTACTCCCCCAACTCCTACTCACGTCTAAGCCTCCTTTTTCTCTTCTTTCCCTCTCACCCCCCACCCACCCTCCCTAACCTAAGTTCTCGCTACCCATGCTAGCTTAATATAGTGTTCTGTAAAAACCCTCCTTATTTTATCTGCTTATCTTTGTTATATTGGCTCCTGTTTTGCTCAAGTGTTTTTTAATACTTTTCCTCCTCACCTTCCTGTAAAGCGCTCTGATACCCCTGGGTCTAGCCAGCGCTATAGAAAACCTTTAAATAAATAAATATAAATAAATAAGTCAGTGAGGTAGAAGTGCTCTGGAATCTACTCCCTTTTCTGTCCATCATTGCTCAGATTTTACCACACATTGTGTGTGCATGTTCCTTTCTTGAGAAGACATTCCACAGAAAACGTTACAATTTATGTTTTCTGGATTACCTTAACCCCTTTGCTAGATTCATCCATTGAAATAGTTTCTCTGGAAAATTCTTGAGCCAAGGAACTTGAATTCTTTAGTCGTGGTTGGGTCATCCAGAAAACCTCTTTTCATACCCTGTGGGGCCTGTGGCAAGGAGCTACATTTGCAGACAATTTAATCCCACGTGAAGGTACCTTGATGTTTATCGCTGTGAAGCACAATGATGCAGCCACTTCTAAGAGATTTTCTTATCAAGACCACTGTCATAGTTGCCTTCATCATCAAATACCAAGTATCCATCTCTAGCTCTGCTGGAAATACTCGTTCTCTTTGTTTGCAATCTCATCATTGTTCCACCATTGGAGTAGTCATCCTCATAATTGTCAACAACTATTGTAGCCCCAGTTTCCCCATCATTTACCCAGTTGACAGAAAAATCTTCATCATCATTGGAGGTCAAGATGATGCCCGATTCTCTGGCAATATTGCCAGGGACATTCCAGGTATTCTGTTACTAGCTCATACATCATCTTGCTTGGTGTTTCCTTCCCCACCTGTGAATTTCTGGACATTGACATAGAAGAGGGTAATGATAAAGATGGTCCCTTTGGGCGAACTTACATCCTAACTGAGTTGAATGTCGAGTGTGATGATGACTTTAAGTAGGGCGATTATTACTCACTGTGAGGTCAAGCTCTTTTACTTTGTCAATTATGAAGATGAGTGTCACTGTTTGGCATACCCACACTATGACCCAGAATAAGATGATGATTATCATCATGACCGATACCATAAGCCAACTATCATGCAGTTCCTGGTGGATCTGCTGAACTACCTCCAGTTCATGAAGGCGGAATATTACGCTAGGGTTTCCTCTCTACCACACTGTCAGATCTACAGCCACAAGAACCTGTACTCCCTCCACAGACTGTGCAACAGGCACAGTTCAGCCTCACCTTCTGCCCCTTCCTTTGAGGCCACATCCACATCAGGCCAAACCAGACATTACAGAAGATGATGGCACAGCGGACAAGGAAGGGCAGATCTTTGGCTGGAGTACTCATTCTGATGAACAGGATTGGAGCAATTGTCTCAGGTACCCCAAAAGAGCTTCTATAACCCTTGTCATTCTGTTGGCTGTTCAGCAAGAGGCTTGTTTCATGTATTATTTTAGGGATCCTTCTGGGAAAACATCTGAAACGATCCTCTCCTGGGGAAGAGAAAAAGAGTTTCTCTCACCTTATAATGAAGATAATTGATCTATGGATCTACAAAATGCCAACGGGTTGGATGCCTCACTTGGTACTGCATCGGTCCTCCCCCTGGACCAGCAGCCGAGGGAAGTATGTTGTTTGCAGCTCTCATTAGGAGGGCTGCCAAAGTTCTTAACATCCACCTTTCCAGTATGTAGGTGCAAACAAATGTTCGTACTGTGTCTCTTTAGCCTGTCCACGCACCAACACAACCTCTCCTGACTTTCAATGATCCCCTCACTGAGAAGCTATTGGGCACTTGGGTAAACCATGGTCTGGCCTTCCGGTCAAGAGCCAGGTCACATTCGACCATAGATCAGCACAAGGCAACCCAGATTACTTATCCCAGCATCCAACTCTTGTGGTGGTACTGGCATCCACCAGCAGAGTGAACCCTTATGTCTTTCTGTTCACTCCTCCAAATAGAGTCCAAATGTATGGAAACATTTTGAAAAAAAAATCTTTGACCAGTCTTGCCTTGAGGTCGGTCAATGCCAGGTGCCTGCTAGTACGTTACGCTCATGCACCTTGGGCCATGGTTGGTGAAATTTCAATGGCAGTCCCAGAAGATTTGCGGCCTTCCTTGGCCCACACTATTCAGGATGGCTAGGATATGGCCAAGTTCAACATATAATTGGGCCTAGACACCACTGAGGGCTGTTGAGACAACTGTGGTGCTCAAGCACTATGCTTAGATAAGATCCATGGGCTTTTCTGGTGATGTCCAGGCAACCCTAATGGACATCTTCATTGATGGCCCTAGAAAGTTTCAAAGCGAACTAAGCTATGCACACCCATTGGGCCTTTCAGCACCAGCCTGGCTATCCATCTTGCAGTTTCGCCCTGTATAGTAATATGCCACAGGTTTGGTGTATCATCTGCTTCAGGGCCCACCACCCGTTTACCCGGCTTCCCAACCCTTTTGAGGTTGAGGCCGTTGGCCCAACAGGCAACTACCAGTCATCATGGAGCAGTGTACTTCCCAAATCCCACATACCCATGCCCTCCACAACTGGCAATAACTATAAAATGTCTTTAGTGCTCCTCTAGTTGCACACAGCCTTCTGGTTGGAGGCAGGGTTAGTCACTTACTTTAGGGGTCACAGGGCATTACATCCAACAGGTGGGTTCTACAAATTGTCCAACGGGGGTTACACCTTGCCATTACTTTTTCAAGCCACCTCACCTGCCACCTACATCAGAGCAGCTTTTGTAGAACAATCTGTCCCATTTGAACCAGGAAGTGCAGGCTCTTTTGGCCGAAGGGGCTGAATGTTATTCCTGCTACTTCCTGGTGCAGAAGAAGGAGGGAGGCATTCATCTTACTTTAGATATCTGCCCTTTCTAATGGATACTTCTGCCTGTGGATTCTTCACCTTATGAATACCCCCTGCGCCAGCATTCCGCGGAAATTCTTTCCTAGCTCTCCCACGTCGACGAGGATGTCACAATAGCATGGCTCCACTCGCAACATCGTATGACGTCATCGGAGCCATAAGAGGACCTCGTTGGCGTGCTGACGTCAGTTCCCTTTTTCCGTGCCGTCGATGCTTAACGGTTTTTCTAGGGGCTCTCCATTTTCTTCGAAGAAAACTTTGTATCTCTTGTTGGTTTCTGATGGCTACTTCCAGGAAGACCAGGTTTAAACCCTGCAGAGAGTGTGGCGGGCATAGGTCAATCACGGACCCGCATGAAGATTGCCTCTGGTGTCTATCTCCGGATCATGACGTCGCAGAGTGTCGAAGCTGCAGGAAGATGAATCCCAAGGCTATTAAGGAGCATGAAGCTAAATTGTTTATGGCCAAAGCCAAAAAGGAGAAGAGGGGTCTTAAGAGGGCGAAGTCTTCGTCTTCTCATACATCGAAGTCGAAGAAACATAAGAAGTCCAAGAGAAGGCATGGCTCTCGACACCGTTCTTCGAAGACCAGGGCCTCGAGGTCGAGATCGCCGACTCCGGCAGAGCGGCCTCAAAGAAAGGACTTAGTTTCTCCATCTCCTTCTCCTCAGGTGACGCCGGTTCCATCTCCAGATCTGGTATCGCCGGCTTCGAAAGGCTCTTCGCTGCATGAAGACTCACCGACTCCAGCGATGTCTCCGGTGCCTAGGGAGTCGTCTCCAGGCCAGATGTCTTCACCTGTGCGGGCGCCGTCCCCGGCTCTGCAGCCTCCAGATCGACCTCAGGAAGGTAAGGATCCATATCATGCTTTTCCTGCTCCTGGGTCAGACTCTTCGCATTTCCTTAATGCGATGTTTGGCATGTTTGCCAGGTCCTCTGCTCCATTCGGTGCGCCTTCAGGCCCTATGGGCCTTTGGCCTTTAACTTGGGTGTTCCTCAATTTTATCCTCAGGCACCCTTTATGCCTTTCTTGCCTTCGACTCCGGCTTGGCATTTCCCGGCGCCGAGGTCCTCCACTCCGGCTCCTCGGACTCCTTCGGCTGTTGACTCGAGTTCGATCGGCGTAGAGACTCGAAGCTGATGCTCCTCCGACGATGTCGTTGATGCCTTCACCGGCGTCGAATGTGGCGCCGCCAACGCAGATTCCTAAACAACGCTCTAGGAGAGAGACGCAGAGGTTCCTTGAAGAGGAAAAATATGCACAGAATCAGGAGGAGGGAGAGATTGTTCATTCTATGGATGAGTTTGAGGGTCTCTGTGAGGCTAGTGGCTTGGATACTTCTGAGTATAATCTCCCATCTGTGAATGCTGGTATTCTGCAAGACATTGCTCCTTATCATGTGGTCATAAGGAAAGCGGCTGATTTGCTTGGTCTACAGCTTCCCTCAGCTGAGGTGAAATCTAATATTGTTATGGAGGTTCTTAATACTACTTCTTCACCTTCTGAACCGTTGCTACCTTTTACGGATGCATTAACGGAACCAATAATGGAGGTGTGGCAGAAGCCTTTGTCTGCTCTTGCAGTTTCTCGTTCCATCTCTAGAAGGTACAGGCCCGCTCTTGGTGATCTGGCTTTTTTATCCTCACATCCTACGCTGGAAAGTTTAGTTGTCCAGGCTTCTTGTTCGAAGCAATCTTCTGGTTCTTTCCCTACCATTCTTGGTAATAGGGATTCTAAAAAGATGGAGCAGGCGGCAAAGAAGGTGTTTTATTCTGCAAGTATGGCTCTTAAATCCACTAATGCAACCTGTCTTCTTGGAAGGTATAGGAATTTGAAAGAGAACGGGGCCCCTGGATACAGGATAAACCTTCCAAGGAAAAGACTACTTTGAAAAAGGGCTAGTGAGAATTCTTAGCTGTATGGCTGATACACTAAGTAAGAAGGAGCAACAACTGATGAATGTAAACCCAATTATAAATACATGATTTCTATAAGAAGGAGAATGATAACAAAAAATGCGTATCTTTCAATTTTATTTGTTTTTGTTAGATATAATTATTCTTAATTAATTTTCAAAGATAATTACTTGTATCAAGATATAAAAAAAACTTGTAGTGGTGCCTATTTACAAAAAGTGGTGAAAGGGACAATTACTTCTACTCATATCCTTTTTCAAAAAATACATGTACATAAATGCTCAATACAATCAATGATACAAAGTGAAAAGATGCAATCTACTCAGTTCACCAACATTCAAGATGCTGCGCTTAATTGTCTCTGTTTTTGTATATCAAAAAATATTTACAATATATACATAAGGTCTAGAAGAGAATAAATCATCAATAATACGTGATGGAAAAACACATGGTGGAAAAACCAACGCGTTTCGGCAATGCCTTCATCAGGATTCCATCACTGTGATTAATAAGACAAAAGAATATAAATGAAAAAACGGTGCCATTATGTACATGTGTAAACACAAAAATATGCATAAGCTCCTTCATACAATTATTCAATTATTGGATTCAGTCATACTAGATGCTATGAACATTACAATTAGATGGTGTGGGAATTTAAAGACTCGTGATCATGGGAACCGTCAGTGAGCACATACTATAATGAATGCAGTCGATATCAATCGAAAATTGCAATGATATGCATGATAAAAAAGAAGGAAAAGGGAAAAGAAAGGGAAAGAAATGAAAAAAAGAGAAGAGGGGGAGAGGGTTTTTAGAAGGGATAAAGTGAAAGAGAAAGAAGTAGAAAGATAGGAGAAAAAGAAAAGGAAACAAGGATGAAAGAAAAAGCTAATTATGTGTTGTTTGTTTCTTAGCACACATGTAAGATTCTTTGAATTGAACTGTGTTATGCTTGACATAAAAGAAAATCCCTGGCCAAAGGATGAAATAGGGAAGGAACCCCATTTTTACCTCAATGTAAAAAGAAGAAATCAGAATGCCAAAAGGTCGTTCTGGTTAATACGTCCTGTCTTGGATAGTGGTAGCCTGCACAATCTGATAAATGAAAATCATAATTTCAAAAAAGGGAGAAAGATAATCAAGAGGCCTGATGTAATTAATGGTTGTCCAAATGCCAGAGTATGTGCTCGCGCTAATCTAAAACTCACCAAGGTTGTGGGTTGTCCTTATATATGTGAATTTGTTTCTGATATTTTGCGATGTCACTCCATGTAGAGTTGCCACCTATTGTTGCGAATATGGACTGGCACTTGTATCCTTCTCTCAATTTCTGTAATGGAGGTTAAGAAAAAGAGGGGGGGGCAATTACTTAACAATAGGAAGACAGAGCTAATTAACCCCGATAAGGTGTCGTCCTTGTCAAGGTATGTACTGACCTCTAATGCTTTCCCATTTATGACTAAATCAAGAGATCCCGTGGGACCAAGCCATCAAATATAACAACTAATGGTCTCCCCTCACCGCTGTAATAAGTGTTTTCCATTCATACACTTTAATTATTTACCAACCGCCCATACCACTGTTTCTGAATTGATATATCTTGAATACACATCTAGTTTCAGTTCTTATAGGGTTTAAGATATGCATTATGACAACCCTATTAGGCGGGCATGCTTACATCTGTTGTCTCTGGCGTGCAGGTACTCACAGCATCTCAAGTGTTGATCAGCTTGTGTATAACAGGTTACACACATCTAATACACATCCAGACATAGTACCTTTAAGATGACTACTATTACAACGTTATCAGGCGGGCACACTTAAAATATGTCCCTCCAATATTCAGGGTTTCATAGTATCCAGCGGGCTTTCAGCTTGTGTCTAATACATCCATGCACACGCATGACTGTCCCAACATGGCGTGTATTATTTAAATGAATGTATTCGGTCTTTCATTTCATCATTGTCACACATTGACCATTTCGCTCCCCCTTTTAGTATAGATGAGATTGTTCTGTCTCCACATCATGGTCGGTCTCACTCGTCATATTATGCTTGTTTTTTAAAAAAAACACTTCAAGATGGCGTTTATTGCAACAATCGCCACCTAAGGGACGACAACTTACATCAGTTTCTCACCAAGCTGTATATTTCCGTTTTAGTGTTAGAACATGATGTGTTAATCCTTATGGCATTCACACCAAATCACATCGTCGCTCATTCACAGGGCTTTTACCTCGGTAACATATAGATACTACCCATTCCAACATGGCGCCCAGGATACCACATACTCTGGCATTTGGACAACCATTAATTACATCAGGCCTCTTGATTATCTTTCTCCCTTTTTTGAAATTATGATTTTCATTTATCAGATTGTGCAGGCTACCACTATCCAAGACAGGACGTATTAACCAGAACGACCTTTTGGCATTCTGATTTCTTCTTTTTACATTGAGGTAAAAATGGGGTTCCTTCCCTATTTCATCCTTTGGCCAGGGATTTTCTTTTATGTCAAGCATAACACAGTTCAATTCAAAGAATCTTACATGTGTGCTAAGAAACAAACAACACATAATTAGCTTTTTCTTTCATCCTTGTTTCCTTTTCTTTTTCTCCTATCTTTCTACTTCTTTCTCTTTCACTTTATCCCTTCTAAAAACCCTCTCCCCCTCTTCTCTTTTTTTCATTTCTTTCCCTTTCTTTTCCCTTTTCCTTCTTTTTTATCATGCATATCATTGCAATTTTCGATTGATATTGACTGCATTCATTATAGTATGTGCTCACTGACGGTTCCCATGATCACGAGTCTTTAAATTCCCACACCATCTAATTGTAATGTTCATAGCATCTAGTATGGCTGAATCCAATAATTGAATAATTGTATGAAGGAGCTTATGCATATTTTTGTGTTTACACATGTACATAATGGCACCGTTTTTTCAATTATATTCTTTTGTCTTATTAATCACAGTGATGGAATCCTGACGAAGGCATTGCCGAAACGCGTTGGTTTTTCCACCATGTGTTTTTCCATCACGTATTATTGATGATTTATTCTCTTCCAGACCTTATGTATATATTGTAAATATTTTTTGATATACAAAAACAGAGACAATTAAGCGCAGCATCTTGAATGTTGGTGAACTGAGTAGATTGCATCTTTTCACTTTGTATCATTGATTGTATTGAGCATTTATGTACATGTATTTTTTGAAAAATGATATGAGTAGAAGTAATTGTCCCTTTCACCACTTTTTGTAAATAGGCACCACTACAAGTTTTTTTATATCTTGATACAAGTAATTATCTTTGAAAATTAATAAAGAATAATTATATCTAACAAAAACAAATAAAATTGAAAGATACGCATTTTTTGTTATCATTCTCCTTCTTATAGAAATCATGTATTTATAATTGGGTTTACATTCATCAGTTGTTGCTCCTTCTTACTTAGTGTATCAGCCATACAGCTAAGAATTCTCACTAGCCCTTTTTCAAAGTATTCTTGGAAGGTATATCCATACTTTAATGGACTCAGTCATGCAGCTAGCTCCAAAGTTGCCTGAGGAGGATCGGGCTAATTTCTTGGAAGTCCTTTCTGATTCGCAGGCTGCGGCACATCAGGTGATTCAATCAGGCCTGGACACTGCTGACTCTGTAGCTTGTGTGATGGGGTCTTCTGTGGCTGCAAGGAGACAGGTTTGGCTTCGTTCGTCTGGTTTCTCACCTGATTTTCAGGCGACTTTGCTGGATTTGCCCTTTGATGAGTCAAAACTCTTTGGTTCAAAGGCGGACTCAGCCTTAGAGCGTTTTAAGGACAGCAGGGCTACTGCAAGGTCTCTAGACCTCTAGGTGCAGTCCAGAGGATACGGCTACAAGCGGTATTGTAGATTTGGGAGATCTGCTTCCTTTCGTGGCCGCCAGCAATGTCAACAGGGCCAGCAACAGCAGAATCCCTTGTACAAGTCATACAGAGGGAAGAATAAAAGAGGTCTCAGGGGTGCAGCTCGACAACAATCCTCCTCCTCTTCCTCTACTTCCCCTCTCGCCACCGTCGGTACATCAGGAAAGCAATTCTAGATCCCCCATCTTAGAACATGTTGGTCCAGTTGGAGGTAGGGTGTCCCACTTTCTACAAGAGTGGAGACTGATCACGTCAGATCGTTGGGTCTTGAATCTTGTAGAGAATGGGTATGCCCTTCCCTTTTTGTAGTTTCCTCCTCCTTACCCTCCTTGCCAGGATTGGTGCTCAGAGGACCACTTACTGCTTTTACAGCAGGAAGTTCTTACCTTGCTACAGAAAGGTGCGATAGAGGTGGTTCCGGAGCAGGAGAGGGGTCAGGGTTGCTACTCCCGGTATTTCCTGATCCCCAAAAAGAACGGTGGCTTTAGGCCAATCCTGGGCCTCAGGATATTGATCTTTTACATCAGACAGGAGAAGTTCAAAATGTTGACTTTGGCTCAGGTCCTTCTTGCGCAGCAACAGGAAGACTGGATGGTGTCCATCGATCTACAGGATGCGTATTTTCATCTTCCCATCCTAAGGTCGCATCGGAAGTATCTCTGGTTCATGGTAGGGTCGCAACATTACCAGTTTGCGGTTCTTCCGTTCAGTCTTACTTCCGCACCTCGAGTCTTTACAAAGGCACAGCTCCTAACTATCTTTTATCTCTGGCCCAGCTCTACCATCCTAATCGTAGTCTTCGTTCTCAATCACTTGCAAATTTTTGTATTCCAAGATTTAAACGGGCAAGAATGGGTGGCAGATCTTTTGCCTTCCTTGGGCCCTCGTACTGGAACGCCCTCCCCCTCTTCATTCGCAAGGAGGAAAACTATGACAGGTTCCGTAAACATCTTAAAACCTGGCTTTTTGACCTATAATCTCAATCAGCTTGTTCTGGTCATATATATTGTTTTCTGCTGTATCTTCGGCGCCGGGAAACCCTTTTTGGGTAGCTGTTGCGCCTTATAAGTTCTAATAAATAAATAAAATAAAGGTGATGGCGGTGGTAGCGGCTCATCTCAGACGGTCAGGGGTTCCTGTTTTCCCCTACCTGGACGACTGGCTGTTGAAAGCGGAGTCTTCAGAGTTGGTTATTCAAATTGGGTTTCTCGATAAATGTACCCAAATCTCACCTAGTGCCTTCTCAGCGCAGCCTGTTCATAGGGGCAATACTGGACACTTCTGTGTGTCGAGCTTACCCTCCTCCAAAGAGGGTTCTCGACCTTCAAGAAATGATTCCTTTATTTCTTGATGGAGCGGTTGTTCCAGTCCTGAAGGTTCTTCGCCTGCTCGGTCTGCTTGCTTCCTGCATTCTGTTGGTAAACCGTGCACGCTGGCACATGAGGAAACTCCAGTGGTGCCTCCGCAGGTAGTGGTATCAGCACAACGGAGATTTCGGGGAGAAGATCAAAATCTCCAGAGAAGCTGCAGCGGAGCTGATTTGGTGGAGTGTGCAGGTCAACCTGTCTCAAGGAGAGCCCTTTCAGCCTCCTCCACCGGTGGCAACAGATATCACAGATGCCTCCACTCAAGGGTGGGGTGCTCATCTGTGGGATTTGGAGGTCAAAGGTCTTTGGTCTCCAGAGGAAAGGTTGCTTCATATCAACCTGCTGGAATTGCGGGCAATTTGTTAGGCACTAAAGGCCTTCCTCCCTTCCCTTCGCAGTCAGTCGATTCAGGTCCTAACGGACAACACTACCGCGATATGGTATATCAACAAACAGGGAGGTGTAGGGTCGTTTCGTCTCTGTTGAGAGTCTCTGCGGCTCTGGTCCTGGGCTCAGAACCATCGGATTTGTGTCTTTGCAAATCATCTGGCCGGTGTGCTGAATGTTCGTGCTGACCGTCTCAGTTGGCGTTACTCGGTCGATCACGAGTGGTGGATTCATCCGGAGGTGGTCCATCACAACTTTCGGATGTGGGGGTCTCCTCAGTTGGACCTGTTTGCCACTCACGAGAACGCGCACTGCCCGTCGTTCTGCAGTCTTCAGTATCCGATGCGGCGAGCGCTGGGGGGCGCGTTTCAACTGGATTGGAGCTCACAGCTCCTTTACGCGTTTCCTCCCATACCCTTGATTCCTCGGGTTCTGAGGAAGATTCATCAAGACCGGGCCCAAGTCATATTGATCGCCCCAGATTGGCCAAGAAGGGTGTGGTACACAGATCTACTTCATCTCTCATCGCACCCTCCACTCCGTCTCCCTCTCAGGGCTGACCTCCTCTCACAGTCGCTGGGGCAGGTTCTACACCCCCACCTCCAGAGCCTGCACCTTCATGCCTGGAGATTGAACAGGGCAACTTGAGTTCCTTCTCTCTCCCACCAGATATAGTGGATGTTATTTTATCGTCCAGGCGACACTCCACTAAGTCTGTTTACTCTTCCAGATGGTCCAGATTTGTGTGGTGGTGCGGAGAGAGAGACATTGACCCTTTGAAGGCCCGTTAGTCTAATATTCTGGAGTTTTCACTTTCTTTGGCACAGCAAGGTTGTACTGTAGCCACTGTTAAGGGCTATTTGTCGGCCTTGTCGGCTTTTCTATGTTTGCCGGACCAGCCGTCATTATTTAAGTCCCCCATTGTCATGAAGTTCATTAAGGGTCTTACAAATAAGTTCCCTCCCACACCTTTCATTATGCCTCAGTGGGATTTGAATCTCGTTCTTACCTTTTTAATGGGTTCTCCGTGTGAGCCTCTTCATACTTGCTCGTTGAGGCTTCTTTCTTTTAAAACGGTTTTCTTGATTGCCATTACCTCGGCTAGGAGGGTAAGTGAGCTTCAGGCTCTTATTTCGCAACCTCCTTTCTTGACTATTCATGCGGATAAGTTGGTTTTAAGGACCAGGGCGGCTTTCTTTCCCAAGGTGGTTACTCCTTTTAATTTGGGACAGTCCATTACTTTACCTACCTTCTATCCTCCCCCTCACCCTTCCAAGGAGGAGGAGAGACTGCATCGTTTGGACCCTAAGAGAGCTGTCAGCTTTTACTTGGATCGGACAAGAGATCTGAGGCTGGACCATCAGCTCTTTGTGGGCTATGTTGGGAAGATGAAAGGCAAGGCTGTGCACAAGAGGACACTCTCCAGGTGGATCATCATGTGCATCAAGATCTGCTACGCCTTGGCCAAGAAGGACCCTCCTGAAGGTATCAGAGCTCATTCCACCAGAGCTAAGTCTACTTCTTCTGCTTTGGCTAGAGGTGTTCCTGTTGTTGACATTTGTAAGGCAGGAACTTGGGCCTCGCACCACACCTTTGCAAAGCATTACTGGTTGGACTCTGAGGTTAGGAGGGATGGCCATTTTGCTCGTTCTGTTTTGCAAGATTTTTTGGTCTAGTCAGGTGGACACCCTTCTCCAGGAGAGGTACGGCTTTGGGAATCTATTCATAAGGTGAGGAATCCACAGGCAGAAGTATCCATCAGAAGAACAAGTTACTTACCTTCGGTAACGCTTTTTCTGGTGGATACAGTATCTGCCTGTAGATTACTCACTGTCCCGCCCGCCTCCCCGTTGTCCACCTGTTTCTACCAAAAAAGTCTTATTTTAATATGTCTTAATCATTTTGATATTTTAATGAGAAATGCTTATTCAGTTGCTATTTCTCTATGTCTTTATTGATTATGCATTTTTGAATCTATATTTGTGTATATATTTGGTATGCTATGTTTACATTTGAAAATGTGTCGGTCCGCCCGTTTGCCTCGGTGGCACAGAAAAAATTGGTGGAAATGATGTCAGCACGCCGACGAGGTCCTCTTATGGCTTCGATGACGTCATACGATGTTGCGAGTGGAGCCGTGCTATTGTGACGTCCTCGTCGACGTGGGAGAACTAGGAAAGAATTTCCACGGAATCCTGGCGCACGGGGTATTCATAAGGTGAGGAATCCACAGGCAGATACTGTATCCACCAAAAAAAGCGTTACCGAAGGTAAGTAACTTGTTCTTCAAAACCTGCCTGTGAAAGGACAAATTCATGTGGTTCCTGCTTGCGCTGATTCCTTTTGCTCTCGATCCCGAAGGTGGACCTGCAGGATGCCAATTTTCACATCTCTGTCCTGCAGACCTACAGGCGCTACCTGAAGTTAAAGGTGGGTAATGTGCACTTTCAGTTTGCATGTTCCCTTTTGGGCTCACCACTTACCCTCAGGTGTTCACATGGTGATGATAGTGGTTGCTGCCCATCTTGGAGGTTGGGGGGTATCAGTCTTACCCTACCTTGATGACTGACTGTTGAAAGCATTGACACCACAGTCAGGTACAAACCTTTTGACATGGTTGGGTTATCGTCAGCCTGCCGAAATCAACCTGACTCTTTCGCAGGAGTTACCTTTGATCGCAGTCATCCTTAATAGGATGCACTTTTGAGCCTTTCCTCCATACACCAGAGTCCAGGACATTCGGGCTATGATCCCGATTTTTCAGCTTCTGTGCTGGTTCTAAGTGAGACTGGTTCTAAGGCTTCCTGGCCTGCTAGACTCCTGCATCCTTCTCGCTGACCATGTAAGATGGGACATGAAAACTGGAGTGGGATTTGAAGTGTCAGTGGGCCCAGCACCAGAGGAACCTATAAGATTTCATGCAGGTGTCGGAGGAGACTAAGAGATCTGCAGTGGTAGTTGGTTGACCTGAGTTGGACCAGGGGAAGATTCCCCCCCACTGCCAACCCAACCCAGAGTTGACTGTGTTGTCGGAGGCATCACTACTGGTTTCGGAAGGTCATCCCGTAGAGTTGAATATCAGAGGACTCTGGTCTCTGGCAAAGACCCACCTCCACATCAGCATGCTGGAGTTATGTGGGCTTGGCGGTGCAGGACTAACTGCACACTATGAAAGAGAGGTTGGTGCAGGCTGTTACAGATAAGTCCACTGCTATGTATTACTGGAACAAGCAGGACGGGGGAGTGGAATGGAGTTGACTGGGTCCTGTGCCATAAGAATCTGCAGCTCTGGAACTGGCTGAATTTTCAGGGTATTTCCCTGACCATACACCACCTGGCAGGACCTTTAATTGCCTAGATGGATGAACTCTGCTAGCGTCGTCTAGCTGATCATAAATAGCTGTTACACACAAAGGTGGCACTGGGCGTCTTCTTGCAATGGAATACCCCTTGCTTAGTCTTTTTACCAACACCAAGAATGCACAGTGTCACGGCTTTTGCACTCTGGGTTTCCCAAGAAACCTCTTTCTTGGTGATGCAAGGAGTGGAGCTCAAGACTCCTGTATGCCTTCCTGACACTGCCTCTTCTGCCCCAAGTTCTGAAGAAGATCAGAAACCACTGGGTCCTAGTCATCTTGGTGGCCCAATATTGGGCCAAGAAAGTGCGGTACCCAGTACTCCTTGGCTTGAGCATTTGTCCTTTGATCTGGCTGCTCTTTCGGGAGTATCTTCTGTCCCAGCAGCAGCACAAGGTTTTGCACCCGACCCTACATAGCCTGCAGCTCCATGCATGGACATTGAGCAGCAGCAGTTGATCTCCTTTGACATCCCTCTTGAAGTCATTAATTTAATCCTGGCAGCCAGGCATCCTTTCTCAAAATCAGTGTATATCTTGTGCTGAGGTAAGTTAGAGGCTTGGTGCGGCACCCTCTGGAGAAACCCATTGCAGGCCAAACTTTCAAATGTATTCTTGTTTGTTTTGTCTTTCCCTGAGCAAGGTCTTGCTGTGGGCACTTTTAAAGGTTATTTATCGGCCCTTCTCTACCTTTCTTCATTTACAAGACTAGCTGTTTCTGTCCAAATCTGTGAGAAGGTAGCCTGATATATGCTGTCCACTAGTTCTAGTGGGCACCTTGTATCAGTCCAAACAACCCCTTATGGTGATAGGTAAAAGACAACCTTTATTGAAAGCTAGCCTAGTGGTAGCTATGGAGAGCAGCCTTCAGGGTAAGTCTTGAAGGAATGTAAAGCAGCTTGTTTTACCAGTCTATAATCTCTTGAATGATCAAATGAAAAGACAACCACACCAGGTATATATTACAAATATATGTATTTAAGATAAAACACACCCCTCTAGTCTCTTCATGAGACTGGAGTTTGAAGTACTTAGTTTACAAGTCAGCAATTATCAGTAAAAGCACAAATACACGTTTGGGCCCTAGGGGCGTACCAAACCATATACCAGAAAAGTGGTATTAGAACCATGACTGGAATAGACACTAGGCCTATAGCCTGTAGAATCGCTAGGACCCCAAGGAACCACCCAAGCTAGTGACACAGGGGACCTACGGGGACTGTATGCAGTGTGTAAACACAGCCACGGGTTCCTGTTATCTTCTATGGGCAATGTCGCGGTTGGAAATTTAAAGATTAGGGACACTTCTAATCGAGTCAGGACCAAACCCTTTTGGACTTAAGAAGTTCTAGGGCTAGCACCAGCACCGGAGTACTTGACTTACCTTACCCAGGGAAGCCAGGTGCATAGGTGTCTTTTGGTGTCAGGTCGCGTTGTCGATTTCAATGGGAGCCTGCAAAGAACTGCTGCTGCCATGAAGAGGAGAAGTGTCCAAAGAGATCCAAGCCTGGATCTAAGATGGAAGGAACCTGAAAGCAGAGGGGACAGAGTCTGGGTCACTGGCCAGTGACCGAGGGCAGGATGGACCAATGCCCACAGATGTCGGGTGCTTCAGGTGAGTTGATGGGTGTCTTGACTCCCAGCCACGAGGTCCAGGAGGCGTCGACGAAGTCCACGAGCCGGATTCGAGCTGTCCCACGAAGTCTGTCGAGTGCTGCGGTGTCGGCGACCAGAATGGACCCAACAAGCCTTGGCAACGGCAAGTCACTGGAAATCAGAGAAAGGACTGCGGTGCAGACCAGCAAGGTCTGATGGACTCACCCAGCAAGGGTAAGTAAGGGCACGTCTGGAGCAACCAGAGAAGTCTAAGCAGAAAAGGAGTTGCCTTCGTGGGGACCTGCTAGCCAACGGGCTAGTGATAGCGAAGGAGCCTAGAGTGGTCGCACTTGAAGCTGGCCCACGGCTCACTCGTGGAGTGGAGGCCAACAATCTTCGGTGCAGCAGGTGCTCAAGGCTGGGGCTACTCGGAGCCCAAAGCACAACTTCAAGGAGGACCAGGAAGATAGTGTTGCTGCAAAAGTTCACAGTGTCCAGGGGTCACTGTTCCACGTCACCCACGATAGCCACGGGCCTCAGCTTTGCTGTGGACTCAGGGTAACCTCTGGGAAGTCTGGAAATCCACCTCTGGTGATGCAGAGACTTCGGCGTCCGGCGGGAGCTTCAGCGATGCAGACCGGTCAGTTACTTCTTTGGTGCCTGCCAAGCAGGGGAGATTTCTTCAGTCTTCTAGTCAGGATAGAACGTCGAAGGTCCAGGATTTATGTTGGAGAGTTTCGTCCAGGGTAATCTAAAGTCCTAGGGACTGGATTCCTATACTTACAGTAAGTTTAGGGGATGGACTAACTCGAAGGCCCCACCTATGGGTGGGCCTGGAAAGAGGGGTGGTTACACTCATTTCCTTTGTCCAGTTTCGTGCCAGAGCAGGGGCAGGTAGCCCTTGCAACCGGTTTGAACTGGGCTATGCACAGGGACAGCAAACGTGCCCCCAGTGCAGGACTTCAAAGCACCAGAGAGTGCTCCCGCCCAGCCCCAATACACATCTGCCTGTCTGGGGAGGTGGTCACACCTCCCTTCAACAGGAAACCTATTGTCCAGGCCTCCCCTGCCGGAGTTTCGATCAGCAGCAGGAGGCAAGACCCTTTTCTGTGGCAGAGTGTAAGACCTGGGGTCTCCAGGCCCTAAGGGGGTAACGTGACACGAGCGGCTGGGCACCCTAAGGCCTGTGTGTTAAGCGACCATACAACACACGCATCCTCTGAAGCAGTAAACGCACACAATAATGGACGCCACACAATAAGGTGAATGCAAATTAATCAGATTTTATCTAATCAAAGGCGCACACACGGTAATCTTGGAGGGCAATGTATCTTAACTTGTACACATTAACATTTGCATTACAGCTTCTCATTACCTGTACACTTTAACATGTGCAATCCAGCATCTCATTACCGGTACACTTTAACATGTGCATTACAGCATCTCATTACGGTTACCTCAGCAATCCCTGCAGTATGTACTTCCCTAGTGCTGCCGGCTGGGGCCTGCACACGTGGCGCTACTGGCGTCTACGAAGAAACAAAGGCACATGAGCATAACTTGTGGTCGTATAACGTTTGCCTAGCACCCTGAGCATAAGTGTTGTGGGTACAGGAAGCGCCTTGCACTTGGGATCTCCACTGGCGCATGGAGCGCTTGAGACCACAAACTGAGGTTCCCCACTAATTGGACTTAGCACGCTCTGAGCGCTTGTGAATGCAACACATGGGATCAGCGCTCCTTAGACTTAGAACGCATTGCGTACTGGTGAATACACAGGAATGATCAACGCTACTGAGACATAGAACGCATTGAGCACTGGCGAATGCCAATGGATGATCAGCGCTATTTAGGCATAGAACGCACTGAGCACTGGTAAATACAATTGGACGATCAGCGCTACTCCAACATAGAACGCATTGAGCACTGGTAAATACAATTGGACGATCAGCGCTTCTCCAACATAGAACGCATTGAGCACTGGTAAATACAATTGGACGATCAGCGCTACTGAGACATAGAACGCATTGAGCACTGGTAAATACAATTGGACGATTAGGGCTACTCCAACATAGAACGCATTGAGCACTGGTAAATACAATTGGACGATCAGCGCTACTCCAACATAGAACGCATTGAGCACTGTGGTGTCCTGTGAACGGCAGTCCCCAGGAGAGGGTAATCCCACGGAGGGGAGACTGACAATTACGGCGGGAAATCCCACGGAGGGGGGAATGTCACAGTCTCTGCATGCGGTGTCGTTCCCACTTGGCAGGGGGCGCACCGGGCCTTCCCACGACTCCCGGGGAGCAGGGGAGGGCGAGTCCCAGGCCGCCACACGGCCGCACTACCTCCCAGCCCTCGGGGGTTACCTTGGTCTCGTCGCTCGGTTCCGCTCCGGGCCCTTCTTCCGATGCGCGCAACGGCGCGGGACACTCCCGGACACTCGCTCTTCCTTCTGACGCTGCAACGGCAGCGGCGGGGCCCCGGGCTTCTCCGCAGGCCCCGACTTGGCACTGACACTTCCCTGAGGCCTATGGGCCGCGGCGGTGATCGCGTTGCGGGTCCTCGCACCAGGGGGGGTCACAAATTAAGCGGGAGCTCGGCCAGCTCCGCGCTTGACAGCAGATCTGCACAGGGGGTCACAGGTCAGGTCTGGCAGCGCAGGAAACACAGCGCCAGTACCTGGTCGATCCCCAGCAGTCAGGCAATCAGTCGTTTCATGAAGTTACTGTTAGACCTGACATCCTTGGCGTGGGTTTTTCCCCTATCTTTTGCCTCTGCTACCTGGATTTTTGATGCTGTGATGGATTTCGTTTTTGCTGGTTTAGATGCTTTGGACACTCTGCCACTGCTAATCAGTGCCAGAGTGTAAGTGCTCCCTGTGTAAAATATCATATTGATTGGATATACCTGATTGGCATATCTGTATCACCATGAAGTCCCTAGTAAAGTGCACTGTGTGTGCCAGGGCTGGTGATGACAGATGCTACTAGTGGGTCTGCAGCGCTGATTGCGCCACCCACCTGTGTAGCCCTAAAATGGTGTCTCAGGCCTGCCACCGCAGGCCTGCCTGCAGTCCCCGGACTGCCATGTCCTCCTGGCCAGTGTCCACACTGACCGGGCCTAACCCTTCCCTTTTTATACACGTCAGTCATCCCTATGGAAGGCCCAAGGTACCCCCCTGGGCAGGGTGCAGTGTATGTAAAAGGTAGAGCATGTACTAGTGCAGGTAACATGTTCTGGTAGTGAACAACGGCCATTTTGTGTGTTCACTGCTGCAAGGTTATCTTGCTCCATAGGCTAACATGGGGGAGGCTGGTGCCAATGGCTATCCGCCTATCTTCTCATAGGAACAAGATAAGACATGAGTGTTTGATATCCCTGAGCTCAGCATGTAATAACACATCTTTTAGGAGAGGTTGTTTTCAAATCCTGAGTTGGAGAATAGTACTTTTTAGAGAGTAGCTGTTCTCTTGTCTGACCCTTCTGTGTGCCTGGGCGTGCTTGTGGATTGACTGTCTGGCTTGAGAGTGACAGGGGCTGAGGATCCCCCAGGAGGTTGGCTGAGTCAGCCCTCTGCTGAATGGCGACATTTGCAAGGAGAGTGGAGGGAGGAGATAGCACCTGGGAGTGAATAGGGCTGTGCCTGCCTGCCACACTGCTGGCTCCACCTCCTGCTGGGCGGCTGACGACTCTGCCCCTCACTCTGAAAAGAATGTAGAAGCCAGGAAAACAAAGTGCTCCAGCAACACCCAGAACTGGATCAGACCGGGCTCAGGACCCACTTGCACAAAGACTTCAAAGACGATTAGGGGTATAAGTACAAGACCCCTGACAACAGATTTTTAGATTCTACCATGAAGAGGAACCTCTGCTGAAAGACGGACCGCTGAAGAACTAAAGGAAGATTGCCTTGCTGTGTGCTCTAAGGGCTGACCTGTTCTGCTGTACAACTGAAGCTGAGGAGGAGAAGGGGTCTTGCTGTGTGCTGACTCTACCCACTTGACCAAACAAGACTTTGCTGTGTGCTGTGTCTTAAACCGAATCTCCAAGGGCCTGAGAAGAGCTGGCCTCCTGTTTCGCAACCCAGGGATAGAAAGGTTGCCCCGAACCCAAGACTCTGCTGTGTCCCCCCTGCGCTGCTGTGTGCTGCAGGGACCGTGGACTGTTCTACCAAGCTTCTCAACATCTGCCGGTGAAGTGGGCGGGCTGCTCTCTGCCTTGTTGGAGAGTACCGCGCTGATCCGGGCCTGACACCGGTTGCCGTCTCAAGAAGACCGACGTGCTCATCGGCACGTGCCTTGCCGCGACCCGGAGGCCTGAAGCAGACCAAGAGTCGTACTTCCCTGCTCTACGAAGCCGCGCTGTGAGTGGCTGACTCCGGTGACGTCGACATCGTCACTGAGGGCTCGTCGAGGGAGTTGTGGAAAGCTTGCACCGAACAGCCAGAGGAGCGCTCTGTACAACGAGCGCAGTGACGCCGACGGAGCAACGTAGCTGCCTAAACAACAAGAGCCTGCGAACTGATTCATTCTCAGTGAGTATCGAATCACACAAGAAACTAGAGACTATCGTCTTAAGATCCCGACCAACCAAGAAAGCGAATATAGTGTAAACCTGTGATGCTTGATTTCAACTGCGGAAACTAGATAAAGATATATTATTTTTGATATAACTCACCTGTGTGGTCTAAGTTTGTGGTGTGCGGAGGGTGGATCATTGTGGTGTCTACGTGCAAATACCTTACACATTGCCTTGGGGATAAGCCTGTCTGCTCGAGCTAAGCTACCTAGAGGGTGAGCAGGGGTTATCTACCGTGTGTGTCCTTGTACCCTGACTAGAAGCAAGGGTCCCTATTTGGTCCAAGGTGTATACCTCTGCCAACTAGAGACCCCCAGATCTAACATTGGTGGTCAGCGGTGCGGATTAGAACCAGTATTTGCACTTGACCTGCAGTGATTCTTCGTACATCACTAATCTAGTAAGCAGTTGCATTGCACGAAGTTTTTGCGAAGACTATTCTTGGAGGATCGACGAAGCATCATGTCTCTGAATGGAGTAGGTGAGGAGTCGGAATTGCAATTCGAAGTGAAAAAGTTGCTCGAATATAAGAAGGAGCAACTAAAGCAATTCTGCAAGCAGCTTGGATGCCCAGTGAAGGGCGGCGCCAACAAGACGGAGCTACAGAAAGCTCTAAGGGCCTGCTGGGAGGCCAAGAATGGCGCAACCGAGGAAACTACTGGAGGGGATGGCACACCGGAGCACGGATTTGGATCCGATGATCTGCCAGTGAATAGGCCAGCGTCTAGGTGAACTTTTTAAGCTCAAAGCTCAAGCGGAAGAAAGGAAACTGCGCCTTGACAGTGAGAAAGAGGCGGAGGAGAGGAGGAATGCTCTTGCTTTGGAAGAGAGAAAACTCCAGTTGGCTCATGAGTTGAGCATGAGGGAGCTGGACATTAAAGCCAAACAAGTGGAGTCCAGTCTGAATGGTGGCAGCGCACAACCAGTACAGGCGGGTAAAGTATACATACCGAAAGATTTGGTACAGAATTATCAGAGGGGTGAGGATATCTATGCATGGTTTAGATCCTATGAGCTTGCCTTGAAGATGAATGAAGTGCCTGAGAAGAGTTGGGGAGCAGGGTTGTGGAAGCATTTTGAGGCCTCTGGGAGGGATGTCTTAGCACCCTTAGAAGCAACAGGGACCTTAACCTACCCCACGATGAAGGAGGCCTTATGCCTCAGGTATGGGCTTACACCAGAACAGTACCGCCAGAAGTTCAGGAACTTCAAGAAACTTGATTCGAGTACTTGGGTGGAGTGTGTGAGTATGTACACGCGTGCACTGGAAGGTTGGATAAAGGGCAGCAAAGTAACTGATTATGTGGGGTTGTGTCACTTGATTAGTTGGGAGCACTTGAGTAGTCTATGTGTTCCAGAGCTGCGCCAGCATCTTTTAGACAGCAAGTTAACTGATCCCAGTGAGCTTGCTAAAGAGGCCGACCGCTGGACTATCACCAGGGTCAACAAAGGGGTGGTAAGTATGCCAGCCAAGGGTGGACAGGGTCCCCAGCAGAAAGGTGGGGAGGACAAGGGTAACAGTAAGGAGTTCGCTAAAGGGCCCCAAAACAGTTCCCAGGAGAAGGAGTCCCAAGCCCCCAAGCCTAAGAGGTCTTGGCCCCCTAAGGGCAACAGACCACCACCTACTTGCTATGCTTGTAGGGAAGTGGGCCACATAACCCCTAACTGTCCCAAGAAACCCCCAGCACCAGCTGCTGCTCCCGTCCCAGGGTTAGCTAGTGTAGCTTTGGGAGGGGATTTGATTTCCAGTGGGGAGGAGGGATTAGCTATGATGACCCTTGTCTCTTTAGGAGACCAAGAGATGGTCCAGGATACCTTGATACCCGCTAACACTAAGAAATACGGGCAAAAGGTGACCATCAATGGGAGGGAGATAGAGGCTCTGAGGGACACCGGGGCTAGTGTGACATCTGTCAGGTGTCAGTGGGTGTCTGAAGAGCAAGTCATTCCCAATGTGCTCCGCCCAGTAGTGGCAGCTGACACTTCAGTGCGCCTCTGCAAGATGGCGCGTGTTCCCTTTACATTGGGGGGAGTCTCTGGTACCTTGGAAGTCTGTGTCAGTGATGCCTTGCCAGTAGATTGTCTGTTGGGTAACGACCTGGAGAGTTCTCCATGGAAGGACGTAGAGCACAGAACTCACTTGGAGATGTTAGGACTGCCAGCGTGGATCTGTGTATCCACACGTGCCATGACAGCCAGTAAGGGTGGATTAGTAGAACCGGAGCCTGGAACAATGGCCCAGGAACCTGTCAGGAGAGGAAGGGGCAGAGGGCGCGGGAAACCGGCCCCCACTGTTCCCACAGTCCCGGAGGAAGCAGAACCTGAGGGGGATGCCCTGGAACCTACAGGGGAACAGGTGGCCGAACTGGGGGAATTGCCTGAGCTGACCCATTGTCAGCAAGAGGGTGGTCCCTCCAGGGAGGAATTCTGCCAGGCTCAGAAGGAGTGCCCTTCTCTCCTTGGTGTGCGGCAGCAGGCTGCAGACCAGGCAGCGGGCCTAGGGTCCAAGGAACATTTGATTTACTGGGAGGATGACTTACTTTATAGTGAGCCTAAGTTCGCTGAGCCCGGTGCAGCCCATGTGCTGGTGGTACCCGAGCGCTTCAGGAACTTCTTACTGGGTCTGGCTCATGACGTGCCTCTCGCAGGACATCTGGGACAAGACAAGACCTATCACAGGCTTGTCACCCACTTCTACTGGCCCCAGATGAAGAAGCACGTCGGTACCTTTTGTAAGTCTTGCCAAACCTGTCAAGCCAGTGGTAAGAGCGGAGGGAAGTGCGTGGCGCCCCTCCAGCCGTTTCCTGTAGTGAGCACCCCTTTCGAGCGGGTGGGCATTGATATCGTAGGGCCCCTGGATCCCAAGACCGCCTTAGGCAACAGGTTTATCCTGGTCTTGGTGGATCACGCCACTCGGTACCCGGAAACAGTCCCTCTCAGGACAATCACAGCACCCGTGGTGGGCCGTGCATTGATGGGGATCTTTTCCCGTGTGGGGTTCCCCCGAGAGGTGGTCTCCGACCGGGGTACCAACTTCATCTCTAGGTATATGAAGTCTCTGTGGGAGGAGTGTGGGGTAACTTATAAGTTCACCACTCCTTACCACCCTCAAGGAAATGGGTTGGTTGAAAGGTTCAACCGCACCCTGAAAGGTATGATTATGGGCCTAGCGGAGCCCATGAGACGGAAGTGGGACGTCTTGTTACCATGCCTGTTGTTTGCCTACAGGGAGGTGCCTCAGAAGTCCTTAGGGTTCAGCCCCTTTGAACTGCTGTATGGCCACCCTGTTAGAGGACCTCTCACACTGGTGAAGGAGGGGTGGGAAAAGTCCCGTGGGAAAACCCCCCAGGATGTGTTCAGCTATGTGCTGGCCATCCGCAACCAAACGCAGCGCTTCAGGAAGCTCGCTCAGGAGAACCTAGAAGCCAGCCAGGAGGAGATGAAAAGAGGGTACGACCAGAACACCACTCTGGTTGAATTTCATCCTGGGCAGAAAGTGTGGGTAATGGCGCCGGTGGAGCCTTGTGCGCTCCGTGACAAGTGGACCGGGCCATATGAGGTGGTAGAGCGCAAGAGTGAGGTGACCTACCTGATCAACATGAAGACTCCTAGGCAGCCCCTTAGAGTCTTGCATGTGAACCGCCTCAAACCCCACTTCGAGAGGTCTGAAGTGACGATGCTCATGGCTACAGATGACGGTGGGGAGGAGGATAGTGATCCTCTCCCTGACCTCCTGGCAACCAAGGAGCAAGACGGGTCAGTGGATGGTGTGGTCCTCTCGCCCACCCTGACCCCAGAACAGCAGAGAGACTGTCGCCAGGTGTTGGGTCAGTTTGCCTCCCTGTTCTCCCTGACCCCAGGTGTCACCAATTGGTGCGTCCATGATGTGGACACTGGAGATAGTCTGCCTGTGAAACAGAAGTTTTACAGAGTAGCTGACAAGGTCAGGGCCAGCATCAAGGAAGAAGTTTCCAAGATGTTGGCGTTAGGGGTAATTGAGCCCTCTAGCAGTCCCTGGGCTAGCCCAGTGGTCCTCGTTCCCAAGAAATCTGCTACACCCGGTGGCCCGTCAGAACTTCGGTTTTGCGTGGACTACCGTGGGCTCAATGCGGTCACCAAGACTGACGCGCACCCCATCCCCAGAGCTGATGAGCTCGTGGATCGGTTGGGAGCTGCCAGGTACCTCAGCACCTTCGATTTGACTTCAGGGTACTGGCAGATTGCCTTGACTGAAGGGGCAAAGGAGAGGTCGGCATTTTCCACACCGGAGGGGCACTTCCAGTTTCGCGTCATGCCCTTTGGATTGAAAAATGCCCCTGCCACCTTCCAGAGACTGGTCAACCGGGTACTGACCGGGCTGGAACAATTCAGCGCCGCATACTTGGATGACATTGCTGTGTTCAGCTCCACTTGGGAGGAACACTTGCAACACCTCTGTGAAGTGTTGAGGGCTCTGCAAGAGGCAGGCCTCACTATCAAGGCCAGTAAGTGCCAGATAGGGCAGGGATCAGTGGTGTATTTGGGACACCAGGTAGGGAGCGGCCAGGTGGCGCCCCTACAGGTGAAGATTGATACCATTCTGGCTTGGGAGCCCCCCAAGACGCAGACAGAGGTGAGAGCCTTTCTAGGACTCACCGGGTATTACAGACGGTTCATCAAGGGATACGGCACCATTGTTGCCCCCTTGACAGAACTAACCTCTAGAAATCAGCCCAGGAAAGTGAATTGGACCGAGGCCTGTCAAACTGCTTTTGATGCCCTGAAAACTGCAATGTGCACAGCACCGGTGCTTAAGGCGCCTGACTTTTCGAGTGAGTTCGTAGTGCAAACAGACGCTTCAGAGCAAGGTGTGGGAGCAGTACTCTCACAGATGGACGACGGGGGCGGGGACCAGCCTGTAGCTTTCATTAGTAGGAGGCTACTCCCCAGGGAACAGAGGTGGAGCGCTATTGAAAGGGAAGCATTTGCTGTGGTCTGGGCCCTGAAGAAGCCGAGGCCCTACCTGTTTGGGACTCACTTCCGTGTTAAGACCGACCACAGGCCCCTCAGATGGTTAATGCAGATGAGGGGCAAGAATCCAAAACTGTTGAGGTGGTCCATCTCCCTACAGGGAATGGACTTTACGGTGGAACACCGTCCCGGTACAGAGCACGCCAATGCTGATGGTCTGTCCAGGTTTTTCCGCCTTAGTGATGAGAACTCCCAAGAGGGTGGGTTGTTCTCCCCACTTTCAGCTGGAGGGGACACGTGTTAGACCTGACATCCTTGGCGTGGGTTTTTCCCCTATCTTTTGCCTCTGCTACCTGGATTTTTGATGCTGTGATGGATTTCGTTTTTGCTGGTTTAGATGCTTTGGACACTCTGCCACTGCTAATCAGTGCCAGAGTGTAAGTGCTCCCTGTGTAAAATATCATGTTGATTGGATATACCTGATTGGCATATCTGTATCACCATGAAGTCCCTAGTAAAGTGCACTGTGTGTGCCAGGGCTGGTGATGACAGATGCTACTAGTGGGTCTGCAGCGCTGTTTGCGCCACCCACCTGTGTAGCCCTAAAATGGTGTCTCAGGCCTGCCACCGCAGGCCTGTCTGCAGTCCCCGGACTGCCATGTCCTCCTGGCCAGTGTCCACACTGACCGGGCCTAACCCTTCCCTTTTTATACACGTCAGTCATCCCTATGGAAGGCCCAAGGTACCCCCCTGGGCAGGGTGCAGTGTATGTAAAAGGTAGAGCATGTACTAGTGCAGGTAACATGTTCTGGTAGTGAACAACGGCCATTTTGTGTGTTCACTGCTGCAAGGTTATCTTGCTCCATAGGCTAACATGGGGGAGGCTGGTGCCAATGGCTATCCGCCTATCTTCTCATAGGAACAAGATAAGACATGAGTGTTTGATATCCCTGAGCTCAGCATTTAATAACACATCTTTTAGGAGAGGTTGTTTTCAAATCCTGAGTTGGAGAATAGTACTTTTTAGAGAGTAGCTGTTCTCTTGTCTGACCCTTCTGTGTGCCTGGGCGTGCTTGTGGATTGACTGTCTGGCTTGAGAGTGACAGGGGCTGGGGAACCCCAGGAGGTTGGCTGAGTCAGCCCTCTGCTGAATGGCGACATTTGCAAGGAGAGTGGAGGGAGGAGATAGCACCTGGGAGTGAATAGGGCTGTGCCTGCCTGCCACACTGCTGGCTCCACCTCCTGCTGGGCGGCTGACGACTCTGCCCCTCACTCTGAAAAGAATGTAGAAGCCAGGAAAACAAAGTGCTCCAGCAACACCCAGAACTGGATCAGACCGGGCTCAGGACCCACTTGCACAAAGACTTCAAAGACTTTTAGGGGTATAAGTACAAGACCCCTGACAACAGATTTTTAGATTCTACTATCAAGAGGAACCTCTGCTGAAAGACGGACCGCTGAAGAACTAAAGGAAGATTGCCTTGCTGTGTGCTCTAAGGGCTGACCTGTTCTGCTGTACAACTGAAGCTGAGGAGGAGAAGGGGTCTTGCTGTGTGCTGACTCTACCCACTTGACCAAACAAGACTTTGCTGTGTGCTGTGTCTTAAACCGAATATCCAAGGGCCTGAGAAGAGCTGGCCTCCTGTTTCGCAACCCAGGGATAGAAAGGTTGCCCCGAACCCAAGACTCTGCTGTGTCCCCCCTGCGCTGCTGTGTGCTGCAGGGACCGTGGACTGTTCTACCAAGCTTCTCAACATCTGCCGGTGAAGTGGGCGGGCTGCTCTCTGCCTTGTTGGAGAGTACCGCGCTGATCCGGGCCTGACACCGGTTGCCGCCTCAAGAAGACCGACGTGCTCATCGGCACGTGCCTTGCCGCGACCCGCAGGCCTGAAGCAGACCAAGAGTCGTACTTCCCTGCTCTACGAAGCCGCGCTGTGAGTGGCTGACTCCGGTGACGTCGACATCGTCACTGAGGGCTCGTCGAGGGAGTTGTGGAAAGCTTGCACCGAACAGCCAGAGGAGCGCTCTGTACAACGAGTGCAGTGACGCCGACGGAGCAACGTAGCTGCCTAAACAACAAGAGCCTGTGAACTGATTCATTCTCAGTGAGTATCGAATCACACAAGAAACTAGAGACTATCGTCTTAAGATCCCGACCAACCAAGAAAGCGAATATAGTGTAAACCTGTGATGCTTGATTTCAACTGCGGAAACTAGATAAAGATATATTATTTTTGATATAACTCACCTGTGTGGTCTAAGTTTGTGGTGTGCGGAGGGGGGATCATTGTGGTGTCTACGTGCAAATACCTTACACATCGCCTTGGGGATAAGCCTGTCTGCTCGAGCCAAGCTACCTAGAGGGTGAGCGGGGGTTATCTACCGTGTGTGTCCTTGTACCCTGACTAGAAGCAAGGGTCCCTATTTGGTCTAAGGTGTATACCTCTGCCAACTAGAGACCCCCAGATCTAACAGTTACAATATTCGCTTTGGCATGAAGTTTCAGGATGTCGCTTCTGCAGTTTCAATATTCAGTCTTTGTGGCGCAGATGATACTGGCACCCTTGGGGTTCTGTTCCTTGGGGGGTAGGGGATGAGTTGGCGACTAGGTCCTTCCTCGTCAGGCTGGGCAGAGGTTCCCTGGGTCTTCCTACTGCTGGGCAAGATCAGTGGGTTTCACAGGATCCCTCACTCACTTAAGAGGCAGCACCTAAGCCCTGTCACTCTCAGAGGCATAAGTCCGTGGCTAGGCCCTACCGCCTACACTCCGGCATGGATTCTCCAGCTCTGCTTCACCTCAACTGGCCAACTAACTGGAAAAAGTTCCCTCCCTCACTTATGTATCCCTAGGTCAGGTGACCTGTAGCCAAGGCGGCAAAAGTAAAAACCACACTTCCCTTCTAGAAGGTTCCAGCACATTCCAGGAGCTTCCCCATTCTACCTATGGGACAAAAAAGGCGGGCTGGTGTCGCAACATTGTTGTGGGGTTCCAGCCAGCTCCTGGCAGCTAGGGTGCTAGTATGAAAGACCACTCTGCAGTAGCAGGGGTCTGTGGCAGCCATCTTGGGAGAAGGGAGCACCTGCACCTTAACACTGGTTGGCAATGAAAAGGCGCCCGGAGACCTAAGTCCAACATCAAAAATGAGGGTGGAAAAAATGAGGCACGATCAAAAATAGATGGGGAAACTACCCTGGGGCTGACAGGTTTAACACAGAGGCATCCATTTTGTGATGCCAGGGCTCAGGAAAGTCCTACTGGGTTTGACCAGTGTGAACATGTCTTTCCCTCTGGAAGGGTGGAATGCTACCTCCACCGCCAGAACTGGTGGGGGGGTAGTATTCCAAAGCGTTTGACACCGAACACGACATGTTTTGATGCAGCCATTCCAAAGTTAGCATTTACCGCGAGGTTATAATGCACTTAGGAGTATATGGTATGGCTGTATCACAGAACAGCCATAAGGAAGTATTTCCGAAAGCTGCAGAGGGTCTCAGCTCATGCTTGGGCACCCTCTCACACAAAACCAAGCACTCCGCCTTCAGGATTGTCAAGGCCTGCCATAGGAGTGACTTATAGGTTTATATGTGTCTGTATATATAGGTGGATATAGGTAGCCTATACCACTTTAAGGGGTGCAAACGTCACCTTACCCAGGCATGCAGTAGCAAACCTGTGGTGTCATTTTGGAGTGCTTCCCAGGAGTGGCATAATACATGTTTCAGCCCCTGGTAGGCCTTTGAGGTACCTATGCCCTAGGTACATAGTATACCATATATTAGGGGCTTATAAGGCACTCCAGAATCCAATTAGATATGTACCTAATGTACATGGAAACCATTTTACAGAGAAAGCAGATAGACTGGGGCCCTGAATAGCAGGATCCCAGTCCAACTAAGTCATAAACCAGCAAAACACCAGGCAAAAAGTGGGGGCAACCATATAAACAGATTCCACCTTCCTAAACAAATCGCCCGTTGTAATGAGTTTTCTTAAAGTTGCTCAGTATATGTTTCTCTTTCCTCATGTGTAACCCTTTTGAAATGATGCACAATTGTCCAGTGCGCCTCCTCTCCTTAAAAATGGTCTTTCTAGTTGCAATAACATCAGCACACTGTGTGACTGAGTTTCAGGTCCTCTCGGTCCAGCCGCCAAGTACCACACTTTTTCTAGACAAACTGGTGTTTAGGCCCTCAAGCTGTGTTTCTGTTGAAGGTGGTGAAACCTTTTCATGTCAGACAAGCCATAACCCTTTTGACCTTCTTTGCTTCACATCTTCCCTCTAAAGAGAGAGACTCAATCGCTTGGGCCCCAAAAGAGCATTGCACTTTTGAATTGATCTCACTTAGGCCCATCGGGTGGATGATTAGCTCTTTGTGGGGTTTCACTTGGGCAAAGAAGGGCAAGGTGGTGCAGAAGCTGACCATCCCATGATGGAAAAGTTCTCTGTATTAAGAGCTGCAGTCCATTGTTTAAGGAGCAGCCTCCAGTAGTTTTGAGGGCTTCCACCAGAGCTAAGGCTGCTTACCACTACCTTCGCTTGTAGAGTGCCTGTCCTGGATATTTCTCAGGCAGCTACATGTGCGCTAGGGCACACATTCAGAAAGCACTATTGTCTTGACAGCTGTTTCTGACGGTATGGGCATTTTGACCTTTTGGTCCTACAGGACGTTTTGTCTGAGCCATTCCACACACCCACTTGTTGTGCAATTTTGCTTTGGTATCTAGTCACAAGGTGAGGAATCTGCAGTCAGAAATATCCATCAGAAGAACAAGTTACTTAACTTTAGTTTTCGGAGTGGCACAGTACAGAGCTTGCTCTGATTACTGCGTCAGAAGAAATTAGACGCACAGTAGACAATGGAGGTATGGCCATCTTGATTCTTCTGGATCTCTTGCCAGCGTTCGATACATTAGATCACAGCCTCCTGAAAAATTGCCTCCAAGAAATAGGCATAGCAGGTGTAGCCCTCTCACTTTTCAAATATTTTCCGACAGACCGAGGGCAAGTAGTGGAACTGGATGGTCTCAACTCACATAGCTTCCAGCTCCCATGCAGGGTTCCACAGAGCTCTTCTCTGAGTCCCAGCCTTTTTACAGTGTATATTACCCCGCTGGCCACACTGATTAAATCATATGACTTTGCTATGGTATCATATGCAGGTGATACACAGATTATTGTCTCCATTTCAAACAATATTCAGAACACGGCCCATAACATTTAAGCCTGCATGCAACAAGTGAGTAGATGGATGCTAGAGAACTGCCTCAAGTTAAACTCAAGTAAAACGGAGGTTTTACTCTTTGGCAGAGATCCATCCTTTCGGTACTCTGATTGGTGGCCCCAGGAATTAGGTACCCTTCTCACTCCAGCCGCTAAGGCAAAAAACTTTGATACAACTCTATCTTTTTCCCATCATGTGAAGGTGCTCACATCATCTACGTTTTCCACACTAAAAACTTTGAGAAAATGTTTTCCTTTTATACCTCCGGACCTGCAAAAACCAGTGGTTTCCGCACTCGTGTTGTCCATGTTGGTCTATTGCAATGCCCTTCTGGTCGGTATACAAAAGGCATGTCTGGTCAAGCTGCAGGTTCTTCGAAATTCTGCGGCTCGTCTGATCTTTGGAATTCCTAAACATTCCTCAGCTACGCAGGCCCTTAAGGCCTTGCACTGGCTACCCGTGGAAAAACGTATTAGTTTCAAGGCGCTATGCATTGCCTTCAAGGCCCTTCGTAAACACGGCCCAGACAATCTGAATAATTGATTTTGCTCGTATGTCCCTTCCAGAAATCTTCGGTCCTCAACACACAAGCTTATAGAGGTGCCCAACCCCGACTTTCGAACTGGGGTGGTAAAAGTTTTGTAAACATCACAGCCAGATTGTGGAACCATCTGTCTGTTAAGCTTAAAAATTCGCCTTATCTACTCTCCTTTAGGAAAGGTCTAAAGACTTGGTTAGTTACCTCATAGCTTCTCTTATTTCAGGTCTTAGTCTCTGTGTTATCTCTGTGTAATCATGTGGTTTGAAGTCAAGTGCCTAGACGCCTTAGGGTATTAGTTGCACTATACAAATAAATAAATATATAAATAAAACCACAAATTCCTCACGGCCCTCCCACCTATCCGTTCTCTTCACTGGCCTCCTTTCTAAAAATGTTCCAACTTAGAATTCGCACACTGGTTCTTCCAGTTCGCTGACTGGCTCTGTGTCCGAGGGCAGCACCGTTTGCCAAAGAAACTGACGTCAGAGCACATGGGTGGAGCTTATATGCGGCTCCTCTGTCACTTCCAGAGTGGAACAGATTTGACGCCGAGTCATACAACGCTACCTACCAGCGCACAGCAGCCCTGCTTTTCGAGTTTCCAGATCCAATCTGGCACTTGAGGATATTAACAAGCTGATGAATCTGCGGTTAGATAGAGTATCTACTAAGAAGAGCATTACGAAAGGTAAGTAACTTGTTCTTCTCCAGCTTTCAATCAATCAATCAAACATTTGTAGAGCGCACTACTCACCCGTGAGGGTCTCAAGGCGAGAAGGGGGGGGGAGGTTTGGTGGGGGGTGCTGCTACTGCTCGAACAGCCAGGTCTTGAGAAGTCTCCTGAAGGTCAGAAGGTCGTGGGTCTGTCGTGTGTGTGAGGAGCTTGAAGGTGATCCTCTTGTTGACGGCGAGCCAGTGCAGTTCTCTCAGGTGGGCAGTAATGTGGCTGTGGCGGGGGATGTCGAGGACGAAGCGTGCGGAGGCGTTCTGTATGCGTTCAAGTCTTTTCTGGAGTTTGGCCGTGGTTCCCGCGTAGAGGGCGTTGCCGTAGTCCAGCCTGCTGCTGACAAGGACCTGGGTGACCGTCCTTCTGATTCCAGTGGGGATCCATCTGTAGATCTTGCGAAGCATGCGGAGGGTGTTGAAGTAGCAGGAGGAGGAGACGGTGTTGACTTGCTGGGTCATTGATAGTGATGAGTCCAGGATGAATCCCATGTTGAATGCATGGTCGGTGTGTGTTGGCACACCTCCCAGCGTGGCCGGCCACCAGGAGTCATCCCAGGCGGAGGGGGTGGAGCCGAGGATGAGGACCTCCCGTCTTGTCAGAGTTCAGTTTCAGGCGACTGTTCTTCATCCATTCGGTGGCGGCCTTCATTCCTTCGTGGAAGTTGGTTTTGGCGGTGGCGTGGTCCTTGGTGAGGGAGAGGATCAGCTGGGTGTCGTCGGCGTATGAGATGATGTTGAGGTTGTGCGATTGGACGATGTTGGCGAGCGGTGTCATGTAGAAGTTAAAAAGGGTTAGGCCTGAGGAATGATCCTTGGGGTACACCGCAGGTGATCTTGGTGGCTTTGGATCGGAATGGAGGGAGGCGGACTCTCTGGGTTTTGCCGGTGAGCAAGGAGGTGATTCAGTCTAGGGCTTTGTCGCGGATCTCTGCGTTGTGGAGGCATGTGCGTAGTGTGTGGTGGCAGACGGTGTCGACGGCGGCCGAGAGGTCTAGGAGGATGAGGGCCGCGGTTTCGCCGTTGTCGAGCAGGGTCCTGATGTCGTCGGTGGCGGCGATGAGGGTGGTTTCGGTGCTGTGGTTGCTGCGGAATCCGTATTGGGACGAGTTCAGGGTGTTGTTCTCTTCGAGGAAGCGGGTCAGTTGCCTGTTGACTATCTTCTCGAAGACTTTCGCCGGGAACGGGAGCAGGGAGATGGGCCGGAAGTAATTGAGGTCCTCTGGGTCTGCCTTGGGTTTCTTGAGTAGGGCGTTGATCTTGGCTTGTTTCCAGCTTTGATATCTTACATAAATTCACCTGCGACCCGGCTTCTCCACTGCTGTTAGGTGTGCTCTAAACTTTTCGATGGTCTCAGTGGAGTAAAGTTTAAAGTACATCCAACTCATTGTCTACATTTTGGATCATGTTCAATGAGGTAGAGATTCTAATAAAGTGATAACTGTTTGCTTAACTCTTGATGGCTGATTTGCATTCTGCTTTGCTGTTTATTTGTTACTGAAGGCGTCCACCATGACAAAAGGAAATGATGCAGGCATGTCAATTCATGAACCATGCCAACATTGAAGAAGTATATTTATAGCTAAGTAACCTTTTCCTTAAGAATTCATGTTTTCAGTTTGCATATTTACGGATTTTGGTGCTGTTTTTCATGTATTTTCCTAAGATTTGAAATTCAGAGTTTATACAGCTGGCCCACAAAAATGTAAAGAAAACTGTATTTTTTCCCATTTTTAATATAAAAAAAAAATGTGTTACATTACAGTGCATTTGCAACATAAATGTTTCATTTAAAGAAGGACTTTAAACTTGGAACTTAGGGTGGCCAGATTACCCTTCAATTGTTTGATATCCGTGAACAGTGAGCAGACGTTGCCCACCTTTCTATACAACATAGCTTTAAGCGGCTTTAATGTTTAGGCCAATTTTCAAAGGAATTTCCATTAATGCCTTTCACCTTCGTGGCTGCTCTGAACAGAATGATTTTTACCTCTTTTAAATATAAATTCATGAGGAACGCTCATCTGTTTAATCGTCTCTAACTAGTAGGCTCTCCCTTTTACTCTTGAGAGATGCCAGTGAGACCTTCTCTGACGCTTTAAATGCCAACTGGGATCATACGTCTACAAACATTCACCTCTTTTGAGTATTTTCCTGGTTGATCTTCAAACTGAAGCCTTACATAACAGCTATGATTTTCATCATGCATCAAACCCAGATTTGATGAATGGTATTTGGTGTCTGGATCTTATCAATTGGAGCCTCCTTCCTTCTGAGGAAAAATCTAAACCAGAAGATCTTCTATCTATAAATGAAGCAAGATTCTCCACCCATATTGAGCAACTCTCAACAGTGAGGTTGGCTCCTGAGAGCAAGAAATACAGGGCTTAGCATTTGTTAGACATGATCAGGGATATTGGTGTTGCTGCAAGAATGCCTTTCACCAGAACATATTTAAGTCAGTCGATGAAGTTGTGTTTTTGGTCATGATTCTTAAATTACCGACCTCATTTGGTGCTATGTGTCGATTGCAGATTTTTTTTTTCCTTGGCTTTTCTGCAGTATTTAATAGTGGTACAACACAGGAATAGTTGGCTTTAATTTCTTATTTCTTTACAAATAGTCATCCTGATGTAATTTGCAAAGTTTGTAAAAGGATTCTGTCCGGATCCCAGAGTAGAGTTTTATAGGAGTCTGTTTAACATGTTTTATATAATGTACTAAGTACCTCTGCGTCTGGCCCATAAATTGCTGATGTATGTTTCATATTGGTCAGTCTCATATTTTTGTTAGTGGAGGTTTGATCAGCATAGATCCAAGTTAAAAATACCAAATTGGGTAAGCCCCTTTCTATCCAGGGACATAAGGTGTGAGATTCATCGCCCACCACTTAAGCAAACCCACCCATGAAAAGTTTAACAAACTCCTGACATTTAGTTTTTCCCCATATTTGTGAACAGATGTCAGCCTGAATTTCCTAATTTAGCTTCTGTAGACGCCCTGCAGCTATAAACCGTTTACTGTATGGGTGTGTTATAACAGAGTTCACATTGGTTAAGTTGTTCTTACTTAAGCTTTTACCATCTAAACTGATGTCCTGTTTTATCATGAAACACAACTTAAAGCTATGTCACCACTTGCCTCTTATCAGAATAAAGATCCAATGTTCCTGCCTTCCCTCAATCCTGACTGCTACGATTACTTGCATATAACACCACCAGTTGACCCACTTGATGGTACAGAAAGACATTTCGCCCTTGAAGAAAACGACCCAGTTCAGCAATATACAAAAGGGAGTGCTTAGGAAATTCCATTGTTTTTAGTGGTATCACCTAAGGTTCCTGGATAAGGGTAAACCAGAGAAGGCTGAATATCTATATCCCCAGTGCCAGGTTAAGCAGAAAGACACAGTATTCCATCCACGCGAAAGTATACCACTATTCGACCCTCCTCTTCTTTTGTGTGGCTTAAACTTGCCCACCAGGAAGCACTAAGAAATCTTTAAACCCTGATGAAGTACCTTGTTCGGATGAAACATGTTGGCTGGGCTGCAGTGTGATGTTGTGAAGACCTAAAGAAAATATTTTTTTGAATATCATATCATGGCTTCTGCTGTATATTGGATCAATAAGAAGAATTCATATGTTTGAATAATCTGGATTAATATGTGATTAAGAGAACTTTCAGTAAAAACAGTGGACTTACTAAGCACTCCCTTTTGTGTATTGTATTTCACTATGGTTTATGGTTTCGGAGAAGGAGGACCATTAGAAGGTTGAGTGCTATTGCATACAAATTAACAATACAAAACGCCTGTGCGCTCAGTTAAAGTCAATACTTCTCTTTTTGGAATGACCCACTCTTAGCACTTGTGGTGTGTCAAATATACTTTCAGTGATTGAACAATGAGTTTACTTGTTGTTAAACATATTGCTTAGTATTGGCTCCTTCAGAAATGTACTAATCTAATAGAGACATCTAGCCGCAGATTCCTTACCTTAGAATTTCTCAGGTGTCAGGCTGGCTCTGGAAGACTTTTGCTTGAGCAATACTGTAGGAGGCTGGCTTAGTATATGCTGCACACTTTTTTAGGTGGAGCACCCTGCACTAATCAAGACAATCATTACGGTGATTTTAGTGGTCTTAGACAATCTTAGAAAGCTCTCTAAGTGGTAGCTGTGGAGAGCAGACTTCAGGCTTAGTCCAGAAGGAGTGTGAAGCAGCTTGTTTTACCGGTACTAATTATATAGTGTGGTTTAAGTGAAAAAGAACCACACAGTGTAGTTATAAAAATACGTATTTATTATAAACACTCAGTAACACATTGCAATATCTCCTCCCCTGAGATATAATCCCAATACCCACACTATTTCAGTAATAGAACACATAAGTAGCACAAATACACAGTGGTCTGTAGGGGGAGACTAAACCATATGCTAATAAAGTGGAATGCGACCCACGATCCAAGTCGAGACTGGACCCAGAGGACTTAGAAGAGCTGGGGACCCCGGGAACCACCCAAGGTAAGTGCCTAGGAACACCACAGAGGCTTTGTGCAAAGTAGAAACATGACAGCATGCGCAATACAAATCAATGGGGAAATTCGCAGTTGCAGTTTTCAAGAAGGATCCTTCCAAGGAAACCCTGAAGAAATACCCATGGAAGATGGAAGGTTGGAGAGTAACCCCACACGTGGATACCTTGGGAACCAGAATACCTACACCAGGGAAGCCGGGTGCATAGGTGCGAAGTGACGTCGGAAAATGCCGTAGATCACAATAGAGGACTTCAGTAAAGATGTCGCTGGTGAAGAAGGGTGGAACACAAGGGTTGATTCAGGGAGCGAGGTACCTGCAAGCAGCGGGGACAGAGTCTATGCCACTCAGGAGTGACCAGGAGGCATGGAAGACGAAAGCCCACCGATGTCAAAAGAAGCAGGAGAGTTGACAGTGACCTTGACGCTGTAGCTGTGCGGACCAGGCGACATTGTGGAAGATCAGGAGCCGTTCACGAGCTGTTCCACGTCTGATGTCAAGAGCCAGGGGGTCGGTGACCCGCGGGAGCACCAACAAGCCTTGGTAGCGGCAACAAACCTGGCAGACGAAATAGGTGCAGTGTCGGGACCAGCAAGGTCCAAGGGACTCACCAAGTGCAGGTAAGTCAATGTAGGCCCCAAGCAAACAGGGAAGCCCACTGGAGCCAAAGAAGACCCTCAAGAGGACCCACTTGCTGGAAGCACAGGAGTCGCAAGAGGACATTGAGCAGCTCACCAATAATGCAGGCCCACGGTGCAGCGGATGCAGTGAGGACGAAGATCTTTGTAGCAAGAGATGCTGGAGGCTGGAGCTTCGTGGAGCCCGAAGTCAACAGGCTTTGGCAACGGCAAGTCGATGCGGTGCACAGGGGTACTGCTCCAGTGGTTCGACGAGGGATACCGGCTTCAAACTTGATGTGAAGACAGTGCAGGCCTTGTGGGAGTTGCAGAACCACCACCTATGTTGCTGGACCTTTAGAAGTCCGTGGACGCTCAGGAACGGCAGACTGATCAGCTTTTTTGCGGTGCCTGCAGATGCAGGGGAGTGACCCCTTTACTCCAAGGTAGATTCCTTCAGGTATCTTGGATGCCCACAGGCCTGTAAAAGAACCTGTATGGTGCACAGGCACATACAATGCAGAAGACTGGCAGGACGACGAGACCAGGAGCAGCAGGAGTCTTCCAGTTGCTGTCTCGGTTCCCAAAGCGAAGTCCAACGAAGTCCAAAATGCCCAGACAGTTGAAGATGAATTGGTTTCGGATCTGAGTCTTGTCCCACGATGAATCTGAAGAGCCACCCATGGGTAAGCCCTTAAGTACCCTAAGGAAAGGGTTGGGATGATTCAGGGGTCCCTCCCCAGAGGAGGGTCTGGACAGCGGGGAGGATACTCCATGTCCTTTGTCCAGTTTCGCATCAGAGCGGGAGCCAATGGCTCCCTGAACTGGTTCCAACTGGAGTATACAAGGAGAGAACCAAATGTGCCCTTCAAAGCAGTCTAGTAGGGTTGGGAAGCGCCTTCGCCCTAGCCCAGTACACTAAGTCCTGTCTGGGAGGTGGTCACACCTCCCTGTGACCAGAAACCTATTGTCCTACCTTCCCCTGCTTGAGCTTGGCTCAGCAGCAGGAGGTCAGAATCGTGTCTGTGATAGACATGAGCCATAGCTTGCTTTCAGCCTCAGGAAGACTCGTACAGGGAGCATGGAGGGCTTCCCGGGGGAGCTCCCCAGTGCATGGAATCATACCCCCAACACAGTTTATGGTGTTGGGGTATGATTCCAACATGTTTGATACCAAACATGCAGGGTTAGTTACAGCCATTTTAGAGTTAAGCATCGTGCAATGACGCTTGGCCACTCTGTATCATAATGGCTGATGCACTTACAATGCCTGGAGAATGGACTCTGGGGATTGTAGAGGTGTCCCGCTCATGCAGCTGCACCCTCACACTTGTAACCAAGCACCTTGCCTTCAGGATTGAAAGGCCTGCCTTAGGGGTGACTTATAGGTTTTAAGTGTAGTGACCTCAGCTATAGGATTACTTATATCTGTCGTAAGAGGTGTTGGCACCAGCTTACACAGGCTGCAAGGGCATGCCTGTAGTCACAATTTGACTGGTCCTCCATGGGTGGCATAATACATGCTTCATTCCATGGGGGACCCTTGGTGTACCTATATGTTTTTGTACCATATACAAGGGACTTACAAAGGTACACAAGTAGCCAGTCGGGGGGGGGGGGGAGTACCTAAGTACTCTCCATGGTCCAAATTAGGGAGGAAGCACAGATACTGGCATCCTGATTAGCAGGATCCTAGTCAAACTAGTCAGAAAACAGAATGTCACCAGCAAAAAGTGGGGGTAACTCTGAAAGCAGATCCTACTTTCCTACCAATACACTTATGAACTGGTAGGTGGCGTAGGTCAGCTCTGCTTGACTTTGTTGTCCGCACCAGAATTTATGTCCATGTCACCTATATAGGCAACATCTCGGTGCGCTGACGTCAGTTCTTTTCTTTACGTGCCAGCTAGCGCAGATCCATGAAGAAAGCTATCCTCTGTCACTTTTTGACAGGCTCTTTTTTTGACGTTTTGTCGAAGATTTTTGGTGTGTAGGTTTTTTCACAATGTCGAAGACCTGGATTCAAACGATGCCATCATGCCATGTTCAATCAATCAATCAATCAATCAAAGCATTTATATAGCGCACTACTCACCCAGAGGGTCTCAAGGCGCTGGGGGAGGGGGGTCCGCTACTGCTCGAACAGCCAGGTCTTGAGTTGCTTCCTGAAGGCGAGGTGGTCCTGGGTTGATGACGGATCCACACTTAATTTATATCTGGTGCCTGGAGCGCAACCATGACTCGAAGTCGTGCTCCAACTTCTGGGCCATGGCGCTGGAGGCTTTGAGGGAGCGGTCCCTAAAGCTGCTTGTGTCCTGGCGCTCATTTAATTCCTTTCACTCCAGAGGTCTTTTTCTCCCAGTCAAGAAGAAAGTCTGGGCACCGCTCTGGTATTCCTAAGTCCTAGTCCTCCCGCTCAAAGTTGTCAGGTTGGTCAGGTAAGAGGTATAAGAAACAGAAAAAGTTGAAGCGTGCTTCAACTTTTCGTCCAACATGATGGAGTCTTGACGCTCTAGGCCTCGTTCTGTGGAACCTGCGCCTGGGTGTGCTCCGTGCTTCCCTGACTTTACAGGAGCAGGAGCAACCCCCACCCAGCTTCAAGAATTCTATGACGCTCTGTTCCTCATATTTGGGCCACCAGATCCTCCCGGCATGCCTTCGGGCTCTGGAAGCTCAGAGGGGGCTCCATTGGGTTCTGCAGCAGCCTCGGTGCCAATGACCCCTCTCCCCCCCCCCATGGATCCGGTGGTGGATCCGGACTGGTGCCAATCATGCCTCTGCAACTTTCCCCAGCCCTGTGCAGAGACACCTGACGCCAGTCCCATTCTTGTCCCAGACAAGCCGGTTCTGCGCCTACCGATGCAATTCTGCCACTAACGGCACCCTTGGGTCCTATGTCTGTTCCTCAGCCTTATTTTGAAGGTCTAGGAATGGAGGAAGATTTGAAGGGGTCCCTAGACCCTTTACAAGACCAGGCTGAGTATGAAATGGACTGTTATGAGGAATTGAGTGAGGCCAGTGGACTGGACACCTCTCCAGATTCTGGCCTGCTTTCTCCCCCTACCGTGGCTGCGGAGGAGGGAGCTTCATATGCTGTGATGGTGAGAAGGGCAGCTGACGTCCTGGACCTTTACCTACCTTTGGTGGAAGTCAAGATGAATATCTTGACAGAGATCCTCCAGCCGGGTGTCTCCTCCTCAGAACCCCTCCTGCCTGCTGACAAGCCCTGGACTGATGTCCTTCTGGGAACCTGGTACAAATCCAGCACAGGGGTTCCTGTGAATAGGACAATTGCCTGCTACCATCGCCCTGTACCGGTTGGCCCAAAATTCCTCACCAACCACCTTACCCTCTAGAGCTTGGTGGACCAAGCCTCTGTCTCACAAGGCGCATTCTCTTCTGCACCCCCAGACAGGAAATCCAAGAGGCTGGATAGTTTGGGCAAGAAAATGTTTTCTTCCACCAGCCTTGCATTGTGGTCGATGAACACTGCATGCATTTTGGGCAGTTACAGCCACTCTTTGTGGGAAACTGCCTTAGGTCCCAGAGGAGGCCCAGGCCATTCTCTCCCAAGCAGTATCAGATGAGAAAGATGCTGCATTTGTTGTGGGCTTGACACCACCGACTCGCTGAGCAGAGTGTTGTAATCGACTGTGGCTGTTCGACGCCACACCTGGCTGAGAACTTGTCTTTTGTGGTGATGTTTTGGCTTCCCTTATGGACATGCCCTTTGATGGCACCCGTCTTTTCGGAGACCAGGCAGACATGACCCTGGAGTGCTTTAAGGACTCACAGACTATGGCCAAGTCCTTGGGCCTCTCAGTGATCATATGTGCCATGTCTGCTTTTCACTCCTTTCGTAGCCACGGAAGGGGCTTTTAGCCACGCCAGCCATATCCCAGCCACAAAACCGCACAAGTTCAGCAACGTGGGCACAGCTCCTTTTGACCCTGTGGGTAAGGCGGACTGAGGTTAAGTCAGTCCACTCCTCCCCCTTCAGCCACCAAACCTTCCTAGTCTGGCTTTTCACGATCATGGGCGGCCAGTGGTGGTAGGATCAGCCATCACCTCCACCACTGGCAAAACATTGCATTGGGCAGGTGGGTTCTTCAGATAGTCCAAAACGACTGTTCCCTCCCCTTTGAGACTATCCTTCCCTCCATGACTCCAATTTATGACCAGCTGACAGAGGACCACTTGATCTTGCTTCAGGAGGAAGTCCGAACTCTCTTGGCCAAGGGAGCCATAGGGAGGGTCGAGGCACCAGAAGGAGGCTGTGGTTGCTATTCCCACTACTTTCTGGTTCCAAAAAAGGGCCTTTGACCTATTCTAGATCTGCGAGCCCTCAACTACTTCCTCAAAAAGGAAAAGTTAAAAATGCTCACTCTGGCTCATGTTCTGTCTCCACTAGACACCGGAGACTGGATGGAAACGCTGGACTTTCAGGACGCCTATTTTCACATTCCCGTCCTGCCTGCTCATCCGTGTTACCTGCGGTTCACGGTAGGCCACAAATACTTTCAGTTCACTGTGCTCTCCTTTGGCCTTACCAGTACCCCTTGGTGTGCACCAAGGTGATGGTGGTGGTCGCAGCTCATCTGCACAGATCAGGGGTTCCAGTCTTCCCCTATCTCGCCGACTGGCTGTTGAAGGCAAGCTTGCCCCAGACTGTCCTCTCCGACCTCCAGACTATTACAAACCTCCTGCTTTCGGTGGGTTTCACTATCAACATGCCGAAGTCACACATGACTCCCTCTCAGACTCTCCCTTTCATCTGGACTGTTCTGAACACAGTGCAGTTTGGGCCTATCCTCCAGATTGGCGAGTCCCGGAAGCAAAGGATATGTTTCAGCCTCTATCCTGGATTTCGGTGAGACTGAGTCATGGCTGCTGGGCCTCATGGTCTCCTGCTAGTGACACATGCCAGATGGAATCTCTCCGACATGGTCCAGATCTTGGAGAGAACCGCACAGGGCCTGCAGTGGTGGCTGACCAACCACGATTGGGTCAGAGGCTGACTTCTCTCCCTTCCCCAAGTAGATCACACTGTAGTGATAGATTTGTCACTCCTGGAACAGGGTGACCATCTTGGAGGGGTGGAGATCAGAGGACTCTGTTCTGTGGTAGAATCCTGCCTCCACATCAATTGCTGGAGCTCCGAGCGATGGCTTGGCATTGAAAGCTTTTCTTCCTTTCATCAAGGGAAAGCTAGTTCAGGTGTTCACAGATAACACCACCACCATGTGGTTCTGCAACAAACAGGGCGGAGTGGGGTCATGGACACTTTGCCAAGAGGCCCTGTGTCTCTGGACGTAGCTGGAACAGCAGGGCATACGCCTGGTGGTTCAACACCTGGCAGGTTCCCTGATCGCCAGAGCGGATAAACTCAGCCTTTGATGGCTAGCTGATCACGAATGGCATCTTCATCTGAAGATGGCGCAAGGTCTCCTTCAGAAGTGAGGAGAGTGTTGGTTAGATCTGTTCTCCTCCCAGAGAATGCGCAATGTCAGCAGTTTTGCGTGCTGGAGTTTCAAAGGCGGCATTTGCTCGGCAACACTTATCATCTCGAGTGGAGCTCAGGCCTCCTCTACATTTTTCCACCAATACCACTCCTGTCCAGAAGCAATACGCCCAAGTCATTCTTGAGGCTCTAGATTGGGCACGGAGATTCTGGTATTCTGAGCCTCTCCAACTGAGCATCGATCCTCCGATCAGGATTCCCCTCAGGAGGATTTTATCGCAGCAGCAGGGGAGGGTCCTCCACCTGAACCTGTCAACTCTATGCCTTCCTGCGTGGAGATTGAGTGGTGGCAGTTTATAGCATTCAACCTTGCTCCCGAAGTCTGCAATGTTATTTTGGCAGCCAGGCGTCCCTCTACTAAGACTGTATATGCATGCCAGAGACAAAAACGTGTTAAATATTGTACAGAAAAGTCTATTGATCCTTTTCTGGTTCCCTCTCTCAAGTCCTTCTCTTTATTTTATCCTTTGCCCAGCAGGGCTCTGCTCTTGGCACTCGTAAAGAGTACATGTCGGCCCTGTCTGCCTTCTTGAGGATGCAAGACAACGCTCTTTATGGGTCTTGTACATATGTTCCCACCTGCCCCATTCATCGCACCTCAGTAGGACCTTAATTTGGTTCTGATCTTCTTCATGTGTGCTGCGATTGAACTTCTGCACAACTGCCCCCTCCAGCTGCTTGCCATCAAAACAGTCTTTTTCGTGGCAATAACTTCCACCAGGAGGGTGAGCGAATTGGAGGCTCTGTCATCCAGGCCTCCTTACCTGACCATCTTCCCTGATAAGTTGGTGCTTTGCACTAAGGCCTCTTTGTTATAAAAAGTAGTAGCACCTTTCCACGTGAAGCAATTTGTTACCTTGCCCACTTTCTATGCTCCTCCACACCCCTCTATAGAGGAGAAGCGACTCCACCGTCTAGGCCCAAAAAGAGTGTTCTACCTTGACCGCACTAAAGAGTTCCAGGTGGAAGACTAACTCTTCGTGGGGTACATTAGATCATTGAAAGGTAGTGCAGTGCAGAGGAGAACTATCTCACGATGGGCCATCCTCTGCATCAAATTTTTTTATGCTCTGGCCAAGAAACAGCCTCCTGAAGGCTTAAGAGCTCATTTCTCCAGAACTAAGGCTGCGACCACAGCATTGCAACATGGTGTTCAAGACCTTGACATTTGTCAGACAGCACCGTGGGCATCACTGCACACGTTCACTAAGCACTATTGCCTGGACAGTCAGTTCTGCAGGGACAGCCTTTTTGGCTGCTCTGTCCTGCAGGACTTCCTGATCTAAACTTGTCAGTAGTCCCTCCTCTGGGGATGTCATTGCTTATTTATCCATTCGGAGGTAAGGAATCTGCGGCTAGATATCTCTATCAGATGGACAAGTCACGTACCTTTGGTAACGCCTTATCTAGTAGAGACATTATCTAACTGTAGGTTCCTTACCGACCCACCCATCCTCTCCGCACTGCGGACAGGTTTTTAGGGTCAGGGCTGATCCCTTTCAGGGGTCTAGTTGTTCTAAACACACCACTGTCAGTGCACTTCATGGCTCCATGCTCCTGGTGCGGAAAGTCGTGAAAAGTAACAGACGTCAGCGCGCTGAAGTGGAGTCTATATAGTTTACATGGACATCACTTCTGGCGCCGACAATGTCATGTGGAGCTGACCGATGCCACATACCAGCGAGCAAGGGTATTGTTTGAGCAAAAGTCTTCCGGATCAAGTCTGACGCCCCATAAATTCTAAGATAAGGAATGTGCAGCTAGATCATGTCTCTACCATATGAACAAATTACTTACCTTCGGTAACGCTTTTTCTGGTGGATACAGTATCTGCCTGTGGATTCCTCACCTTGAATATCCCCTGCGCCAGCAACATTCAGAATTCTTTCGTAGCTCTCCACGCCGACGAGGACGATGTCACAATAGCACGGCTCCGCATGCTGCTCCGCATGCGGCTCCGCTGACATCACTGGAGCCATAAGAGGACCTCGTCGTCGTGATGACGTCAGTTCCACCCTTTTTTTCCATGCCTTCGAGGCACACGGACGGACCGACAACAATATATATGCAGTATACACAGTACATAATATTCAAACCAACACACACAGTGTGAAGTCAATGCAGGAAAGCAAAAGAAATAACACACTTCCTTTGACAGTAACAGATACATTTGTCACATTATCACTACTGTAGGTGTACAAGGGTGGACAACGGGGAGGCGGGTGGGTCAATGAGGAATCCACAGGCAGATACTGTATCCACCAGAAAAAGCGTTACCGAAGGTAAGTAACTTGTTCTTCTGATGGATACATCTGCCAGTGGATTCCTCACCTTGTGAATAGATTCCCACAGCAGTCCCCTCTCCCGGAGGAGGGTGTCCAGCCTTCTATACCAAAAAGTCCTGAAGGACTGAACGTGCAAAGTGTACGTCCCTCCTCACCTCGGTATCTAAGCAGTAATGCTTCGCGAAAGTGTGGAGGGAGGCCCAAGTTGCCGCTCTACAAATGTCCTCCACAGGAACACCTCTAGATAAGGCAGATGTAGAAGACTTTGCCCTGGTAGAACGAGCTCTTATACCCTCTGGAGGTTCCTTACCGGCCAATGAGTAACAGATCTTGATGCACAAGATAATCCATCTGGAAAGGGTGTGCTTGTGCACCACTCTGCCTTTCCTGCAGCCAATGAAGCCCAAGAAGAGCTGGTCATCCACTCGAAAGTCTTTAGTTGTATCGAGGTAAAAAACACCGCCGCTCCTCCTCCTTGGAAGGGTGAGGGGGAGGATAGAAGGTAGGAAGGGTAATGGACTGCCCCAGATGGAAAGGAGTTACCACCTTAAGCAGAAAAGCAGCCCTGGTCCTGAGTACCATTCTTTCAGCATGAATGGTCAAGAACAGGGGTTTCGAACTCAGAGCTTGAAGCTCACTTACCCTCCTTGCCGAGGTAATGGCAATGAGAAAAACTGTTTTAAAAGACAATAGCCTTAAGGGACACTTGTGCAAGGGTTCAAAGGCAGAACCCATCAAGTAAGTTAAGACAAGATTCAAGTCTCATTGAGGCACAATAAATGGAGTGGGCGGAAATTTGTTGGTAAGGCCCTTAATGAACCGTAACACAATAGGTGATTTAAACAAGGACGGCTGATCCGGCAAGCAAAGGAATGCCGACAAAGCTGATAAATAACCCTTCACAGTAGCTACAGCAAAACATTGCTGTGCTAGAGAGAGAGCAAACTGAAGAATGTTGGATAAACGAGCCCTCAAAGGGTCAATAGACTTCTCCCCACACCAATGGACAAATTTGGACCACCTATAGGAATAGATAGACTTGGTGGAGTGACGCCTGGCAGACAAAATCACGTCCACCGTGTCAGGCGGGAGAGAAAAATAATTCAGGTTGCCCTGTTCAATCTCCAGGCATGAAGATGTAAGCTCTGGAGGTGGGGGTGTAGAACGAGGAGAGGTGGAGAAGATCTGTATACCACACCCTTCTTGGCCAATCCGGGGACATCAATATAACTTGGGCCCGGTCTTGGCGAATCTTCCTCAGAACCCGAGGAATCAAGGGTATGGGAGGAAACGCGTAAAGGAGTTGATCGCTCCAACTCCACTGCAACGCTTCCCCCAAAGGTCCCTGCATCGGATACTGGAGACTGCAGAATCAGGGGCAGAGAACTGCCGACTGAGACTGTCTGCACGCACGTTGAGAACTCCGGCCAGATGATTTGCCATCAGACAAATCTGATGATCCTGAACCCAGGACCAGAGACACAGAGCCTCTCTGCAGAGACAATGCGACCCCACTCCTCCCTGCTTATTGACATAACAAATTGCGGTAGTGTTGTCCGTCAGGACTTGAACCGACTGACCGCGAAGGAAAGGGAGGAAGGCCATGAGTGCCAAACGTATCGCCCACAACTCCAAAAGTTTGATGTGAAGCAACCTTTCCTCTGGAGACCAAAGACCCTTGATCTCCAGATCCCCCAGATGCGCACCCCACCCTGAAGTGGATGCATCCGTTATCACTGTGGCCACTGATGGAGGTCGATGGAAGGGCTTCTGGAGATCCTCACAGACTCCCTGAGGTCTCCGTTGTGCTGATACCACTGCCTGCAGAGGCACCACTGGAGCGCCCTCATGTGCCAGCGTGCATGGTTGACCAACAGAATGCAGGAAGCAAACAGACTGAGCAGACGAAGGACCTTCAGGACTGGAACGACCGCTCCATTGTAAAACAAGGGAATTATTTCCTGTATGTCGAGAATCCTTTGTGGAGGTGGGAATGCTCGACACACAGTAGTGTCCAGTACCGCCCCTATGAACAGGTTGCGCTGAGAGGGCACCAGGTGAGATTTGGGCACGTTTATCGAGAAACCCAATTTGTACAACAGCTGAGTTGTAACTTGTAGGTGATGAAGCACCTTCTCTGGCGACTCCACTTTGATCAGCCAGTCGTCCAGCTAGGGAAAAACTGGAATCCCCGACCTTCTGCGATGGGCTGCCATCACCTTGGTGAAGACTCGAGGTGCAGTAGTAAGACCAAACGGGAGAACAACAAACTGATAATGTTGCGACCCTACCGTAAAACGAAGATACTTCCTGTGCGACTCCAGGATCGGAATATGAAAATACGCATCCTGCAAGTCGATCGACACCATCCATTCCTCCTGTTGCAGCGCTTGAAGAACCTGCGCAAGGGTGAGCATCTTGAACTTCTCCTGCTTCAGAAAATGGTTCAAGATCCTGAGATCCAGGATTGGACGTAGCCTGCCATCCTTCTTGGGTATCAGGAAATACCGGGAGTAGCATCCCTGACCCCTTTCCCGCTCTGGAACCACCTCTATCGCACCTTTTTTCAGTAATGTTAGGACTTCCTCCTGCAGGAGAAGAAGGTGGTCCTCCGAGCAAGCACCTTGGCAAGGAGGGTAATTTGGAGGGAATTCCCGAAAGGGAAGAGCATACCCATGTTCCACAAGATTTAGAACCCAAAGGTCTGTAGTGACCGATGCCCAATCTTGCAGAAAATGGGTAAGCCGACCCCCCACAGGACCAACATGATCCAGAATGGTGGATCTAGGGCTGCTTTGCAGTGGTAGGAGGGAGGGAGGTAGAGGAGGAGGAGGAGGAGGAGGAGGAGGAGGAGGCTGATGACCTCGTGGACGACCTCTGTTCCTGCCCCTGTAGGTCTTAAACAGGGTATTTTGCTGCTGCTGCTGCTGAGGCTGCCTGTAGGTCCCAAAACCTCTGTACCTTATGAATGAGGAACCTCTAGACTGCGCCTGGAGGCCCAGAGACTTAGCTGTGGCTTTGCTGTCCTTGAACCTTTCCAAGGCTGCATCTGCTTTCTTTCCAAACAGTCCAAAACCATCAATGGGTTGATCTAGAAGTGTTGCCTGCACATCTGGAGAGAACTCCAACGACTTAAGCCAAGCACTTCTTCTTGTGGCAACCGAAGAGCCCATGATCCTGGCAACAGTGTCCTCAGTATCCAAACCACTTTGAATAACCTGTCGTGCAGCTGCTTGAGTGTCCGACAAGACCTCATTAAAATTCTGCCTGTCTTCTTCAGACAATTTAGGAACCAGCTGTTTTGCAGAATCCATCAGGGTGTGGATGTAAGGGCCCAAAAGGCAGGTGGCATTTGTGGACTTCAAGGCCATACTTGCCGAGGAGAACACCTTCTTGGCCGACTGTTCAAGCTTTTTAGACTCTCTATCACTAGGAACTTGAGGAAAAGCTCCAGAAAACTTCTTCGAACAGGCAGCTTGAACCACCAGACTCTCAGGAGAAGGATGGGATGTTAGGAAGTCCGGATCTCCTGGAGCCACCCTGTACCTCCTAGCAACAGATTTAGACACTGCTGGAGCCGTAAAGGGCTTACGCCAAACCTCCATAACTGGCTCAGTGATGGCATCATTAAATGGAAGCAAAGGTTCTACCACAGTGGAGGAGGAATGAAGAACCTCCGTCAAGATGTTGGACTTAAATTCAGCCGTTGGGAGCTGCAAGTCTAAGAGCTCAGCTGCCTTCCTTATGGTTATGACTGTGTGGTAAGGAACCACATCCTTAGAGGGAGCATCTGAAGGAGGAGAAAGCTCCCATTCTGGGGACATATCAAGGCCACTTGCCTCCTTTAATTCTTCAAATAAGTCATCTGACTCTTAAAGTTCACCCTCTTCCATTTCTTCTGCCTGCTCCTCCTGCCTGGATCTTATCCTCGAAACCGGCGTCGGCGGCGCCACACACGACTCAGCCGGAGTCGGCATCGAACACGGATCCGGAGGCACAGCCTGAGCCGAACGAGGTCGAGCTGGAGCCGGACATGAAGGGAACGACGTCTTCGGTGCCAGGAAATGCCAGGACGGCGCCGCTGGAAGAAAAGGCATAAAGGGAGCCTGAGCATAGGGAACCCCCAAATTAAAGGCCATTGGACCCATGGGACCCGAAGGTGCTACAGAGGGGTACATTGCTCTTTAAAAGACACCATACATGGCATTCAAGTAATGCGATGGGTCTTGACCCGGGCCAGGGAAAGGCTGGTGAGGGCTCGATAAAGGCTCAGGCTGAGGCATTACCGGACTCGGGTGATTCGGCGCCGACTATGGAGCCAGTGGTGTCGAATACTCATCAGGTAACGGAGCCTCTTCCACCGGAGCCGGTGAATGTGTCGGCGTCGGAGATGGAGCCAGAGCTGGAGAACGCTATGGAGGAGCTGCAGGCGAGGCCGGACAAACAGGTGTAGCTGGATTCGAAGGAGAAGGTGAAACATAGTCCTTACGACGCCGAGGAACTGGAGAAGTCTATTTCGGAGCCGTCTCCTTATCTGAACGGCATCGAGAGCCGTGCCTCTTCTTCTTCTTATGCTTCTTTGATCTTGAAGCATGACCCGACGTCGACTTCGAACCCGACCGTGACCTCGACCTCGATCGCCTTCGACCTCTCTTCTCCTTCCTCATCTTCGCTATGAACAGCTTGGCCTCTCTCTCCTTTAAAGCCTTTGGGTTCATCTTACGGCAGCAAGAGCACCCCTCGACGTCGTGCGGATCCGTGATGGACATATGTCCTCCGCACTCTCTACAGGGCTTGAACCCTGACTTCCTCGACGACATCTTCAGGAAAGAAGCAAGAGAGGACCAGAAACAATCCAGAAAAACAAAGTAACCAGACAAGCTACGGAGAGTTCCAGAAAACCGTTAGCGTCGACGGCGAGGAAAAAAGGGAACTGACGTCATCACGCCGAAGAGGTCCTCTTATGGCTCCAGTGACGTCAGCGGAGCCGCATGCTGAGCCTTGCTATTGTGACGTCGTCCTCGTCGGCGTGGAGAGCTATGAAAAAATTCCGAATGTTGCTGGCGCAGGGGATATTCAGAAGGTGAGGTATCCACTGGCAGATGTATTCATCAGAAAAGGCGTTACCGAAGGTAAGTAACTTGTTCAACATTACTAGGCTTGATTCATTATTGTGGTATCATAACTGCTGTAGCTAAATCCTAGCTTAGCAATATTGAGCTGGTCTGTTGATGGCATTTAAAGTAAAATATGTTTATCTTTTCTTTAGAATCTTGAATCAAGGTTGAAGGTAATTTTACCAGATGACATTGGTGCAGCTTTAATGGATGGTGTGGTTCTGTGTCATTTAGCTAATCATATAAGACCACGCTCTGTTGGAAGTATCCATGTACCATCACCAGCAGTGGTAAGTAATTAAAAACATCTAGTTTATTGCTGTCTAAACAGTACATTTTGGATGGTAGTACCCGCTGTACGGCGTGCATTCTATCACATTTTATGAACAAGTGAAGCAAATTAGGAATGTTAGACCTTCTCAAAGTATTACATTTTGCTCTTTGCCAAATGCATTTATATATCATACCCAACTTTGTGAACCCTTTTTATCCATGTATAAATACAGCACATCGTTGCATTTAATTTGTAGTTTATGATGGATACTTTTAACCACAGATTCCTCAGATTTTGAATATGTCAGACTGGATCTGGAAAATCATTTGCGTTACCCTCTGCGCGCTTGAAGATTACGTCTAGGGCTCCTTGCCAACATCATTCAGCTCCTATGTGCAGAGCCACATATGGGCACTAACCATGTGTGCCCATGTCGGTTACTTTCCTTCCGCACCACCAGACGCAGATCTTGAGCTACCCCATAGCTCTTCATAAGACCACTTTATCAAAATGTAATTTTAAATATCAGTGTGCAAGAGAAAATGTCAACCCCTTAAAACTACAGGGTTTAAACCTTGTACGAACTGTCATCAGCAAATGTGAGGCCGAATCATGCTTCCAAGACCTGTAGCGACTGTGCCTTGATGAATCCGCTGTCCATCCAGAACCATGAGGTGAAGCTGTATGTTGCCACGCTTGAAGTATTTGTATGGGTTATTTGTAGAGCGCATTGTGACCAGAATGGTATCCTGCGCTAATGTTGCTAAAATCATCAAAAAGCCAGAAACAAAGGAAAAAGGAGTCAACAACATAACTCTAAGTGTCCTCCCAGTGTTATCTAGGGAAGAGCCAAGTTTTAAGAGCTTTCTTTAAGTTAAGGAAGTCAGTATGAGATCATACTTGAGATGGTAACTTATTCTTTATCTTTATCTTTATTTAAGCTTTATTTCGGCTTGTATGGCCATAAAAGCAAACATGCATAAAACATTTCCAATATACAAATACAGATACACAGTCCAATCTTCAAGATAATGCATATGGAGGTCAAAACCACAATTAATCACGTCTCATTTATGCTGTATGCAGCTTTAAAAAAAACAAAGACATACATTATAAATTAGTTTAAAAAGCCAGATTTTGTTTTAAAACTTTTCCTAGATACGTATTAGAAGAAAAAAATTATTCCACATCTGTGCAGCTTTAATACTGAGGGCATGTCCTTCTTGACACACCTTGCTAAATCTCTGTTATTGGACCAGGTTAAGTGTAGCAGAGAGCAACTGCCTTCCTGGAGTGCATTTCTGTAGTAGCTTTGGGCCCTTATTTTGGAGAGCTTTGATTACAATACAGAGTGATTTAAAAAATAATCCTCCGTTCGATGGGTAGCCAGTGAAGATCTCTAAGAGCACAGTAGACAAAAGATATCTGAGGTCTATTTTATGTTAGTTTGGCTGGCTGGAGCTACGTGAACTCATTCCATTTCCTAATCAAATAATTGGGGGCTCCAGGAAGAAGGGCATTAAAGTAGCTCAGCCTACTGAGCCCTACACATCTGGCAATTTGAGATCTTGCTTGTGTACAAAGCATTGGGAACAGTTTCCTGAGCCCCCGAAGAAGAGTGTAACAGAACCCTGCTACTCCAATCACATGCTTTTCAAGTGAGAGATTCTCGTGCAGCATTATTATAAGATTTTGGGCCTTCTCCAAGGCGCCAAGAGGGGTATCTGTGGACAAAGGCCAAATATTAGAGGTCACAGAGCAGAGGAGCTCAGTTTGACCTCTGTTTAAGTTCAGGGAATTTACACTCATCCAATTGGAAAGGTCTAGTATGCATGCCTAAAAGGTACTGATCAAATCCAACTGATTGTTGTTAAGTGAGAGAATCAGTTGAGTATTGTCTGCCTAGTTAATAACCTTGATCTTATAGGTTTTAATTAACAAGATTAATGCCTTAATATAGACATTAAACAAAATTTGCCTGAGTAAATCCCTGTAGGACGCCATTTTGAGTTGTTCTGAATTTAGAGCAGAAAGGGGGCGTGGCCACTACCTGGCAGCAAACTTGTAGATATGATTTTAGCCATTTTGACACGAGACCACCAACACCTATTGAAGATAATCTAGAAAGTAGAGTGTGGTGATTCACCATGTCAAAGGCTCCAGATAAGTTAAGGAGGACAAGGACCACTGAATTACTGCTGTCTACCATCCTGCACATTTCGTTGGTAGCACAGAGTGTTTTAAATATCCTTATTGGTATTTTGTACGAACAAAAAGGCATTATCCAGTCTGTATATACATTTAGAACCACAGCAAACTTTTGAGTCTGGTTTTCTTCTTACTACTATACATTTCACCATAGCAAAACTGTGCTCTATTGCGAAACCCTAATTTATCACTTTAGTTAGCAAGAGTACCCCTTTTAGATTTAGGGGTCTCTAGTTGGCACAGGTATGCACTTGTGACAAATGGGGACCCTTGCCTCTAGTCAGGGTAAGGGGGTACACTCCTAAAATAACCCCTGCTCACCCCCTTGGTAGCTTGGCACGAGCAGACAGGCTTATCTCGGAGGCAGTGTGTAAAGCATTAGTGAACACATACAGTAATCAAGTGACAACACTACAGATGGACACCACACAGGTTTTATATAAAAAATAAGTATTCTTTATATAGATTTAACACAAGACCATAACGACAAAAATCCACAATTCTGTTACTTTAAAAATGGTAGAATTTAGCTTAGTTCTCTTTAGATCTTAAATGCGACACTTTGAGTCAATGTACCTTTAGATGCTACACGCAGGGCAACAAAAGTGTTGCAACGATGGTAGTTCGGTGCAAAGAAATAAAGATGTGAAGATTTTACTGAAGCGGCACGTTTCACCGATGTTGCGAGAAGACTCGACTCGATTCGTCAGCTGCAGCGACGACACCCTTGTCCAGTGATGCAACGACAGCGGCTTTGGCGGCGACACTCTTCTCCGACGATGGAAGACGCTTCCGCTCGATGTGACAGCTACAGCGTTGACACCCTTGTTCAGTGATGCGACGGCAGCAGCTCCAACGGCGGCACGCTTCTCCGTGGTTGCGAGGCGCTGTTCTTGATGCGGTGCAATGCGACAGCTACAGTGGTGACATCCTTGTTCAGTGATGCGACGGCTGCGATGGCGACACGCTTCTTCGGTGTTGCAGGAAGCTTCTCGTGGTGCAGTGCAATGCGACAGCTACAGCGGTGACACCCTTGTTCAGTGATGCGACGGCTGCGACGGCGACATGGTTCTTCTTTGTGAGTCGCGCTTGTGGCTCCTTGCAACACGCAGTCCCTCCGAAGGCCCAAAACACCAGCAGACATTTCCAAAAAACTCTAAGGGGGGTTGGTGGTTGACGTCTGTTGACCCTGAGACTTGAACAGGAGGCAAGCTCTTTTCCAAGCTCTTGGAAATCCTTACATAAGTTGAATGAAAATGCACACAAAGTCCTTTCTCCTTTCTTTGGCAGTCCAGGCCAATCCCCAAAGCAGCACTTCAGCTTAGGGATAGTCTCTCCTCAGTTTCTTCTAATTCAACTCCTCAGCAAAGGTTTCTTCTTGTTTCCCAAAGTGATCTAATGTTCTTGGGTTTAGGTCCCAATATTTATACCAAGTTTCTCTTTGTTCTCTGAAGGCAGAGAGGCCTTTGCCTAGTCCAAACGAGTTCTGGTCAGTCCTGGAGCACTTTGTTTACATGACTCCTTCTTTCCTTTGAGTGCAGGGCAGAGACATCTGATGCACCACAGGAGGTGGAGCCAGCATTGTGGAGGGAAGGCACAGCCCTATTCAGATCCCAGGTGCAACTCCTCCCTCCCATCTAGATGCAGATCTCTCTATTCACCACTGGTCTGACTCACCCTGTCTCCTAGAATCCCCCATCCTTGTCACTCAAACTCCAGACAAGGAATACACAGCCTAGCAGAGGCAGGTTTGAATGGTTAGACAAGAAAATACCTACTTTCTAAAAGTGGTATTTTCAAACAGAATGTTAAAACCAACTTCACTAAAAGATGTATTTTATCATTCTGAGTTCAGGCATACTAAATTCGAATTTCTACCATGATCCCTGAGTCAGTTAGGATTATAAGATGTAATCATCAAACTGCCCATTCTGGCCTATGGAGAACAGGTAGCCTTGCAATAGTGAAACTCGAAAATGGATGTAATTCACTATTAGAACATGCCACACACACCAGGGCATGTTCTATCTTATACTTACAATGTACCCTGCCCTTGGGCCTACCATAGGGGTGTCTGATATGAAGAAAAGGTAAGGTTTAGGGACTGGCAAGTGGGTGCACTTTCCCAGTCAGCATGACAGTACCAGACTGCACGCAGGTTCAGCAGTGGCAGGCCTTAAACACACTTTTACAGGCGGCTTCTGTGGGTGGCACAACCAGTGCTGCAAGCCCACCAGCAGCATTTGGATTTACAAGCCCTGGGCACTCCTGGTGCACTGTACTAGGGTCTGACAGGTAAACCAAACCAACCAATCATGGAATCACTAATTCATACATCAATTTACAATAGGGAGCACTTGCACTGTGGCACTGGACAGCAGTGGCACAGTGCCTAAAGCACCTAACACCAGCAAAAACACATGAGGTAACAGCAAAAAATGGAAGGGAGACCCACGCCAAGGTGCCAGGTCTAACAACCCCCTATTCCCAGTTTAAATTCCAGCTCCTTATCTTAGTCCCAGCGTCACAGCTCTTCCAGGATCTCCATTTGTCTATCTAATCTCTTCACATGTCATATCTCTTTCTTATTTGACGTTTTCTTACTGTCTGTGGGATGCTTTTATTACTCCAGTATTGGAACTTTCATAGATTCCCATGCTTGAATCATTCCCCGTTGTCGAGATGGGAGTCTGGGTATATATAAAAAATAGCAATACAATCCATTACGGTTAGAAACTAGGCTTAGGCCCAATCTAGTTTTGTAACATATCCACCTCTTTTTGTAAAAGATACTAAATAAAATCAGCAACCAATCAGTTCAGCCTCACCCTCTAGAACTCTCCTGAGAGAGCCTCAGACCATCAGATTTTCAACCGCACGTTGTGCTAGGGAGCCTCCACTGCTCAGGTTTTTCCTTAATACCTTACTCCTAGTGTTTTTTCAACTGATTTCTTTAATAGCTTCTTCAGCTTCGTGTCAACATTTCTGACAAGGTGAAGAAAGGCCTTTTTAGAGCCTTTTCCACCTGCTCTAAAAAAAGGCTTTACATAGACGGCCCTCACAAGGACTGCATCTATTGCCTCTATCCAGATCACAAGGCTAAAGATTGCAAGGTTTGCCGTACTTTTTCCACAAAAACCTTGAGGGACGTCTTCTGACCTGGCTCCAAAAGCTGAAATCCAGGAGGGATCCTTTATCCAGTGATGATAGTGATGAAGCCTCATCAGCTTCCTCTTCCAAGAGATCCCTGAAGAGGTCGAGATCTGACCCCTCTTCTTCTGAAGACCAACCTGGTTAAGCCTCTAAAAAGACCTCTCATAGGTCTGACTGGCAGAGTCCAAGCAAATCTCCTCACCTAAAGGTGATTTTGCAGTGAGGAAGTCAAGTTCTGTTCCTCCATCTTCTCCTCCTGACAGGAAAAAGGATTATAAAAAGCCCTCCTCTGTACCGTATTAGGGAAAACATACTAAGAAGATTCCACCGACGACTACGCTGTCGACGACACCGTTGGCGAAGAAACCGTCCTCGTCTTCGTCGACGCGCAGCAAAAAGGTACAGTCTTGTCCTACTCCGGCAACGGGATCGGCGACGAGAGTTTCCTTACTTTCTTTGATGGCGATGCAGTTTCCATCGTCGATGCTGGTGACGATGGATGCAACGGTGATGGCAAAGTTTTCGTCGTCGACGAGGAAGACGACGGCCGTGGTGACGACGGTGACTATGTCGACGGCGACTGTTTCGACTGTGATGACGACGGTATCGGTGACGGTACCGACGATGGCGATATCTACACCGTCGACAACACAGTCGACAACATCGTCTACGGTACAAATTTCCAAGGTAATCATCAGGAAATGTCACATTACTCCAGATCTCACTTCTCTTAGCAAGGTGACACCTCTGCTGCCTACTCACCTTCTGGAAGAGGAGTATTCGGAGGATGAAGGTCCATATGGGTACCCTCATAGCCCTTCTGAACTGCACGTGAAGTGCCATGACCTAGATTCAGAAGATGGGTATGAAGAGCAGGAATTTGATCCTCCTCAGGACTATCATGGAGGTTACCAAGAGGAGATGGTTTGTATGCCATCCTCCTTGATTTCGAACCTACAGCTCATGCTCTCAGAATATAAAAGGAGATTTCCAACTACATCTCCGGCTCAGGAGCAGGTTTCAACTCCGGCTGTTCCACCAGCAGGGCCTTCCACCCCTTGGCTGCCACCACCACTGCAAATACTTGTGGATCTGCCGCCGTTGACTTTGATTATTCTGATGGATACATCTGCCGGTGGATTCCTCACCTTGTGAATATCCCCTGCGCCAGCATTCCACGGAACTTTTCTTTCCCAGCACTCCACGTCGACGTGGGCGACGTCATAATGCATCGGCTCCGCTCGCGACTCCGTACGACGTCACCGGAGCCATAAGAAGCCCACGTCGGCGTGATGACGTCAGTTCCCTTTTTTCCGCGCCGTCGACGCGCAATGGTTTTTTTCCAGTGCTCTCTGACTACTTTGTAGTTTGACCGTGTTACTGTTGAAAAATTGATATGTCTTCGACGAGGAAGTCGGGCTTTAAGCCCTGTAGGGAGTGTGGAGGTCTAATGTCTATGACTGATCCGCATCAGGACTGCTTGTGGTGCCTTTCTTCGGACCACGATATGGAAGACTGTGCGTGTTGTAGGAGAATGAATCCTAAAGCACTGAAGGAGAGGAAGACTAAACTCTTTATGAAGAAGATCGGTGAGGAGAAGAGAGGAAGAAAGAAGGAGAAGTCGAGGCGGGAGTCGTCGACTTCGAGGTCGTCGAAGTCGAAGAAGCATCATAAAAAGAGAAAGCATTCTTCTCGACGTCGGTCCTCGAAGAGCAGGAAATCGAGGTCGACTTCGTCCCGTCGGCGCCGAGGCAAGGACTTGTCTCCTTCTCCTTCGAGGTCTCCGAGAGGGTCTCCTTCGCCGAAGCGGGCTCCAGTGCATTCTTCGGCGCAGTCCCCGGCGCAGTCACCGGCTCCGTCGAAGGCGTCGACTCCGGTTCGAGTGGAGTCGGAGGTCTCTATGGATGAGCAAGAACAGGAAGAGCCTGCTCCGGTGCCTGATGAATCTGCGGCTCCGGTGGAAGACACTGCGGAGCCGACGCCGGAGACTCCACAAAGGGATACAGGTCTATTCCTTATCCGCAATTACCCGGCTCCAGGTACCGATTCATCACATTTTCTGAATGCCATGTATGGTATATTTAATAGGGCGGCCTTCCCATCCGGAGCACCAACTGGTCCCGTGGGTCCAATGGCATATACGCTTGGGGTGCCGCAGCAGTATGCTCAGGCCCCCTTTTTGCCCTTTATGCCGATGGCGGCTTCGTGGCAGTTTCCGGCGCCGATTGGGGATCCGTCGAGGCTGCAGATGGATCATCCTGGTTCGGAGCCTTCTTCGACGCCGACGCCGTCGGCGCCGCGTCGGTCGCCGCCGACTCCTGTGGCTTCTCCGACTCCGGTACCTCTGGCTCCACCGACGCCGCGTACGACGTCGCTGGCTCCCCGGATTCGATAAAGGAGGGAGGCCCAGAGGGTATTGGAGGAAGGAAGGTATAGAGCAGAGGTGGAAGAAGGTGAAGTCGACTCTTCTTCGGATGAGTTTGAGGGGATAGAAGAAGCAAGTGGTTTGGATACCACCCCAGAGTGGGAGCATACTTCTGCAAGATCTTCTCCTCCACAGGAATTGGCACCCTACCATGTGGTGATTAAGAAAGCAGCAGAATTGTTAGATCTGCAGCTGCCCTCTGTGGAGTACAAGTCTAACTTGCTTACGGAGGTGTTGCACTCTCCGACGTCAACTTCGGAGCCTTTGTTGCCTTTCAATGAGGCCATCTTGGAACCGGTGTTGGAGGTGTGGAGGAAACCTCTTTCTTCTCCGGCGGTTTCCAGACAGGTGGCAAGAAGGTACAGGGTTGCTCCTGGGGATCCTGATTTTTTGTCTACACATCCATCTCCGGAGAGCCTGGTTGTGCAGGCTTCTTGTTCGAAACATGCTTCGGGTGCATTCCCTCAGTCTCCAGCAGATAGGGAGTCCAAGAAAGTTGATCAGGCGGCTAAAAAGTCCTTCTCTTCAGGAAGTATGGCACTGAAGTCATCTAATGCCACATGTCTGCTGGGGCGTTATGTACATGCTTTGATGGACTCTATTAAATCTTTAGCCCCTAAATTGCCTGAGGGTGATAAGTCGTCCTTCTTGGAGGTAGTTGCGGACACTCAGGCAGCTGCCATGCAGGTGATCCAGTCAGGGCTGGATACGGCGGACTCGGTGGCAAGAATTATGGGGTCATCTATAGCCGCGAGGAGACAGGCGTGGCTCCGTTCCTCTGGATTCTCGGCGGATGTTCAGGCCACATTGGTGGATCTGCCATTTGATGGACAGAAGCTGTTTGGGGAGAAGGCAGATTCTGCCCTTCAACGATTTAAGGACAGCAGATTGACGGCAAAGTCCTTGGGTCTACGGGCACCTTCTAGGGGTTCAGCTTTTCGGAAGTTTAGGGGTTTCGGAAGATCATCCTTTCGCTCCTTCCGACAGCCTCAGCAGCAGCAGCAGCAGCAGCAGCAGCAGCAACAACAGAATCCCCTCTATAGGTCCTATAGAGGGAAGCAGAGGGATTGGAGAGGTTCTGGTCACAACCCCTCTTCTTCGTCCTCCTCCTGCTCCCAATGAGGCTTCAGGGAAGCAGCCCTAGATCCCCCATCCCGGATCATGTAAGTCCTGTGGGGGGTCGGGTGTCCTACTTTCTACGGGGTTGGAAATCTATTACAACAGACCTTTGGGTTTTGAACCTCGTAGAGACTGGGTACGCCCTTCCCTTTCGGGAGTTTCCTTCCCCTTACCCTCCTTGCCAAGGTTATTGCTCGGAAGATCATCTGCTTCTCCTGCAGAAAGAGGTTCTAGCCTTGCTTCAGAAGGGTGCAATAGAAGTGGTTCCGGAGCAGGAAAGGGGTCAGGGGTGCTACTCCCGGTATTTTCTGATTCCCAAAAAGGACGGCAGCTGCGTCCGATTCTGGATCTCAGAATCTTGAACTTTAGCTGAAACAGGAGAAATTCAAGATGCTGACCCTTGCGCAGGTTCTTCAAGCGTTGCAGCAAGGAGACTGGATGGTGTCGCTCGACTTGCAGGATGCATACTTTCATGTCCCAATCCTGAAGTCGCACAGGAAGTATCTCCGTTTTACGGTTGGGTCGCAACATTACCAGTTAGTGGTCCTTCCGTTTGGTCTTACTACCGCACCTCGAGTCTTCACAAAGGTGATGGCAGTGGTGGCTGCTCATCTCAGGAGGTCGGGGATTCCGGTTTTCCCTACCTGGACGACTGGCTTCTGAAGGCAGAGTCCCCAGAGATGGTGCAACATCATCTGCAGGTAACATCTCAGCTGTTATTCGACTTGGGTTTCTCGATCAATGTGCCCAAATCTCACCTGGTGCCCTCTCAACGCAGCCTGTTCATAGGGGCGGTACTGGACACTACTGTGTGTCGGGCATTCCCTCCTCCTCAAAGGATTCTCGACATTCAGGAAATGGCCCCTTTATTCCACAATGGAGCGGTTGTTCCGGTTCTGAAGGTCCTTCGCCTGCTCGGTCTGTTCGCCTCCTGCATTCTGTTGGTTAACCATGCACGCTGGCACATGAGGGCGCTCCAGTGGTGCCTCCACAGGCAGTGGTATCAGCACAATGGAGATCTCAGGGAGTCGATCAGGATCTCCCGAGAAGCTGCAGCGGATCTATCTTGGTGGAGCGTGAAGGGCAATCTGTCCCAAGGAAAGCCCTTTCATCTGACTCCGTCAGTGGCCACAGTGATTACGGATGCATCCACTCTAGGGTGGGGTGCTCATCTGGGGGATCTGGAGATCAAGGGTCTTTGGTCTCCAGAGGAGAGGTTGCTTCACATCAACCTTCTGGAATTACGGGCGATTCGTTTGGCACTCAAGGCCTTCCTCCCTTCCTTTCGCGGTCAGTCTGTTCAAGTCCTGACGGACAACACTACCGCGATGTGGTATGTCAACAAGCAGGGAGGAGTGGGGTCGCGTTGTCTCTGCAGAGAGGCTCTGCGTCTCTGGTCCTGGGCTCAGGACCATCAGATTTGTCTGGTGGCAAATCATCTTGCCGGGGTGCTGAACGTGCGTGCGGACAGTCTCAGTCGGCAGTTCTCTGCCGACCACGAGTGGAGGCTCCATCCGGAGGTAGTTTGTCACGTCTTTCGGACGTGGGGGACCCCTCGGGTGGACCTGTCTGCCACCCGTGAGAACGCGCACTGCCCGTCGTTTTGCAGTCTCCAGTTTCCGATGCAGGGGGTGTTGGGACGCGTTTCAGTTGAGTTGGGGCTCACGACTCCTTTACGCGTTTCCTCCCGTACCCTTGATTCCTCGGGTTCTGAGGAAGATTCGCCAAGACCGGGCCCAAGTCATTTTGGTCGCCCCGGACTGGCCAAGAAGGGTGTGGTACACAGATCTTCTCCACCTCCCCTCGTGCCCTCCGCTCCGTCTCCCTCTGAGGGCAGACCTCCTCTCGCAGTCGGAGGGGCGGGTTCTACACCCACACCTCCAGAGCTTACACCTTCATGCCTGGAGATTGAACGGGGCAACCTGAGTTCTTTCTCTCTCCCACCTGATGTGGTGGACGTTATTTTATCGGCCAGGCGACACTCCACCAAGTCCATTTACTCCTACAGGTGGTCCAAGTTTGTTAAATGGTGTGGAGAGAGATCCATTGACCCTTTAAAAGCATATCTTTCGGAGGTGCTCCAGTTTGCCCTTTCCTTGGCTCAGCAGGGCTGTGCTGTGGCCACGGTCAAGGGCTATCTTTCGGCCTTATCGGCTTTTCTATGTCTACCTGATCAACCGTCATTATTTAAATCTCCGGTTGTACTGAGGTTTATCAAGGGCCTTACGAACATGTTTCCTCCCACTCCTTTTGTAATGCCTCAGTGGGACCTTAATCTTGTTTTAACCTTTCTAATGGGGTCCCCATTTGAGCCTCTACATAGCTGTCCTTTGAGGCTGTTGTCCTTTAAGGTGGTCTTTCTTGTGGCCATAACCTCGGCAAGGAGGGTGAGTGAGCTCCAAGCTCTTAGTTCTAAACCCCCTTTTCTTACATTACATGCTGAAAGGATGGTACTCAGGACCAGGGCTGGTTTCCTGCCAAAAGTTGTTTCTCCGTTCCATTTGGGGCAGTCTGTTACTCTCCCTGTTTTTTATCCTCCTCCACATCCTTCCAAAGAGGAGGAAAGACTCCATCGCCTGGACCCGAAGAGGGCTGTGAGTTTCTATCTGGACAGAACTAAAGACTTTCGTCTGGATGATCAACTCTTCATTGGCTACATTGGTCATTCCAAGGGTAAAGCGGTGCACAAGCGCACGCTATTGAGATGGATCATCCTTACCATCAAGATCTGCTACGCCCTGGCTGGTAAGACTCCTCCTGAGGGCATTAGAGCTCATTCGACTAGGGCTAAGTCATCTACATCTGCTTTGGCCCGGGGTGTTCCTGTGGCAGATATTTGTAAGGCCGCGACTTGGGCCTCCCTCCATACTTTCTCAAAGCATTATTGCTTGGACTCAGAGATGAGGAGGGAGGGCCACTTCGCGCGCTCTGTGTTGCAAGACTTTCTGGTATAGGAAGGTGGACACCCTCCTCCGGGAGTGGGGACTGCTGTGGGAATCTATTCACAAGGTGAGGAATCCACCGGCAGATGTATCCATCAGAAGAACAAGTTACTTACCTTCGGTAACGCTTTTTCTGGTGGATACAGTATCTGCCTGTGGATTCCTCACTGGCCCACCCGCCTCCCCGTTGTCCACCTTTGTATACCACGAAATAGGTCTTGTTTGAAATGTTTGTATACTTTCTTGTACATTTGTAGGAAATGCTTGTTTATTTAGCATTCATTTTCTTTGTATGCTATGTATATGTGTTGGTATAATGTATACTGTGTATACTTGGAGTTGTCGTTGGTTCGCCTGTTCGCCTCGAAGGCTCGGAAAAAATGGGTGGAACTGACGTCATCACGCCGACGTGGGCTTCTTATGGCTCCGGTGACGTCGTACGGAGTCGCGAGCGGAGCCGATGCATTATGACGTCGCCCACGTCGACGTGGAGTGCTGAGTAAGAAAAGTTCCGTGGAATGCTGGCGCAGGGTATATTCACAAGGTGAGGAATCCACAGGCAGATACTGTATCCACCAGAAAAAGCGTTACCGAAGGTAAGTAACTTGTTCTTCAGGAAGATACCTCTGATGACAACCAGGAAAATACAATTCCCCCGGATCCGGACAGGGAATGGAATGAGTATATTATCCCTACTCCTGCTTCACCTTCACCGGTGCCAGTGGATTCTCCGCCTGGAGATGTGGGCGGTTTCCATAATTTGTTGGAGAGGGCAGCAGAAAGATTTGAGCTTCCTATGCCTTCACTCCAGTCTGAGTGCTTCCTATACGATTTCAAAGATCCCTTTAAGAAATCTGTGAGATCAATTCCTATTGTTGGTCATGTTTGGGAAGAGAGGCTCAAGGTTATGAAGACTCCAGCTACAGTGATTCCGGCGCTTCCTCGTTTAGAGAAAATGTATAAAGCCCCAGAGGATAACCCAGCATGCCTTGTGAGTCAGCCTAAACCGGACTCAGTGATATTGCAGGCGACACAGAGAAAGTCTAAAAATTCAGCGGCTCCTCTAACAACACCTCCAGACAAGGAAGGCAGATGCCTGGACAATGCTGGCAAAAGGTTTTCTTCAATGTCAAGCCTTCTTATGAAAGCGGATAATGCTTTAGCCATCTTGGGGTGCTAAGACTGCCAGATGTGGTTTGACCTCTCTCCCTACCTTGAAAAGTTGCCTGATGACAGCAGGGCCGAAGCGAAAAACATTCTCCAGGAAGGGGAGAGGGCCTCCTCAGAAGTGATGATTGCGCAATGGACATTGCAACAACTGCGTTCCGTTCCCTGGCTGGAGCGGCAGTCCTTCGTCGCCAGGGATGGCTTAGAGCGACCTCATTTAGGCCTGAGGTTCAGAATAAGATTCTGGTCCTCCCCTTTGATGGGGAGGCGCTCTTTGGGAAGCACATAGACGATGCGTTTCAGGACATTAAAAAAGATACGGACACAGCAAGATCATTAGGGACACTCCAGTACCGAAAAGTCCCTTTTCATGGCGCAAGGGGCAGAGGTCTTCCCTCTACAGAGAAGGTTACCAGCAATATCTGTACTCCTCGTATACGCCGGCCTCGCAATCTTACCACCTGCAATATAACCAGCGGCAAGGACAGTCCTTGTCAAATTCAAGATCATCAGAGGAAGAGGGGGCGCAAGGGGAAGGAGTTTTCTCGGTGCCAATAGCGGCCTGCTGGCTCGGGCTACTATTCCTACCCCTCATTCAACACCTGTTGGGGGTAGGATTTCACGTTACTTCCAAGAATGGCAACGAATAACATAAGATCGTTGGGTTCTCAATATAATCCAATTTGGTCACACGTTGGAATTTGTCCATCATCCTCCAACCAACACCCTCGCGCCAACATAACAAAACGTCTTCGTCCCCTGCGCTTAGAGGTCCAATAGATGCTGCAGAAGGGGGCTTTAGAGCCGGTCCCTGTCTCGCAAAGAAGAGAGGGTTTCTATTCCCAGTTCTTTCTAGTTCGAAAGACTGTAGAAAAGTGGCGCCCTATTCTAGATCTGAGGGAGCTCAACAACTATCTCATCAAACAGTCGTTTCGGATTGTCACCTTACAGGACATACTTCGACTTTTAAATTCAGGACATTTCATGGCCACTTTGGATCTAGAGGACGCATATTTTCATGTTCCCATACATCCGTTTCACAGTAGCCAAGAGCCACTTTTAATTCAGGGTTCTTCCCTTCGGCCTCAGAACGGCACCAAGGATCTTTACAAAGATACTGGATTTGATAGCGGCTTTCCTAAGGAAACAACAGCACCAGGTTTTGCCTTACCTGGATGACTGGTTGCTAAAGGCTGTTACCTAAACTGCAGCTGAGAGGTCAGTGGCTGCTTGTACACAGCTGTTCAAAAGTCTGGGTCTTACCCTCAACAGGTAAAAAACTAATTTGTGCCCTTCAAAGAAAGCCAAATTTCCATTTTGATGTCAATGGCCCATCTACTTCAAAAAAGAAGGTCACTTTCAGTTTGTCTCTACAAGTCCCTTCTAGGGTCCATTTCGTCCTGCATTCCTCTGATTCCTCACTGCAGGTTACAAATGCGCCCTCTTCAGGAACTACTGGACCTACAGTGGCACCATGTGGAAGGGTCTTTCGAGGACATGATCACAGTCACTATGTCAATGAGTGAGGCTGCTTCATGGTGGACTCTCGAGGAAAACATTTCCCAAGGTCTCTCCTTCATGGTCACTCCGGCTCCTCAGATTATCAGTACAGATGCCTCTCTGGAAGGCTGGGCAGCAGTCTTGCAGGACCTCCAGATAAGTGTTCGATGGCTAAACCACCATTGTCTGTTGCACATCAATCTACTGGAACTCTGAGCGATTCGCCTAGCCCCACAGGCTTTCCTCCCGAAGATAAAGAATTTGTTGGTTCTAATAAGAACAGACAATACTACAGCCATGCATTATATCAACAAGCAGGGCAGCACAAGATCTCGTCTGCTGTCGGTGGAAGCGCAGGCTGTCTGGGAGTGGGCGATCCTGCATGGAGTCTCACTAAAAGCGGAGCATCTCCCAGGGAATCTCAACGAGACAGCAGGCACACTGAGCAGACTAAAGTCAGTCAGCCACGAATGGGAGCAAGACCAGAGGACTCTGGAGCAGATTTTTTGACTATGGGGCAGGCCAGCCATAGACCTCTTTGCTACACCAGAGAACAAAAAATGCCAGTTCTAGGCAAGCTGGCATCACCATCCGGGATCCTCGGGGAATGCGTTTTCGATGGCATGGTCAGGCGCCTTTGTTTACGCTTTTCTCCCCATTCCTCTGATCCCGAGGCCGCTCAGAAAGCTAGAAACGGACCCTGCAAGATGATCCTAATAGCACTGTCTTGGCCTCGCCAGTATTGGTACACAGAGCTTCTTCTACTATCCTTAGAGCATTGGTTCTTTGAAACCGATTCCATCGCTGCTAACGATGTCCCAGTGCCAAGTATTGCATCCAGATCCCCGATCCCTTTAATTATCTCCTGAGCACAGAGAGTTTCTCGACTTAAAGCTCTCTGCAGAATGTAGGGACATCCTGTCTCAGGCTCGTGCTCAAAGTACAAACAAAACCTACCGGATAAAATGGAAGAGGTTCTGTCACTGGTGCAGAGATTCGGGGGTTCACCCTTTCGCTTCTTCGGCGCATGAAATCCTTCCTTACATTCTTTCCTTGGCAAGTGCATCTTGCGGCAATTTCTCACTTCAGGAGGACATCCTCCGGGCCTTCACTCTGGTCAGCGAGAATAATTAAACAGTTTATGAAAGGTCTTTTTCGAGTCTTCCCTCCAGTGAAGCCACGTCACTCATTTGACATTCAACTTTGCCTGAAGTTCTATCTTCATAAAATTAAGGACTTTAGAAAGTCACCTCTGCTCTTTGTGGCTTACAGTGCCCCTTGTAAAAGTTTTCCCCTTTCCAAACAGGGGATTGCATGGTGGATTTCCAGCGCTATCCGATATAGTCATCAAGCAGCTGGTAAGCCCCTTGAAGGGAAAGTCTGTATATATGTGGGTATTTGGTTCGCATTTCAATGTGGGGTGATTTCCCTATTTATAGGAAAGATGATGATATCTAAATTGCAAGATAGACAATTTCTTTTCTTTCTTTAATTTTATTAATGCATTGTTTGATCTCTCTTGAAGATGATACAAAGAAGTGTGCTCATGACTGCTAGCTACTCTGATTCAAGCATGGGAATCTATGAAAGTTTTGGTAACTTTCATAGATTCACATGCGACCCACTCTCCTCCCTTGGGAAAGGTTGACCTTCTGATTCTTTATGGTTATCCTGTGGCACTACGGCTACGAACATCTGATGGTCTGAGGCTCTCTCAGGAGTGTTCTAGAGGGTGAGGCTGATCTGATTGGTTCTTGATTTTATTTGGTCTCTTTTACAAAAAGAGGTGGATATGTTACAAATCTAGATTGGGCCTAGACCTAGTTTCTAAGTGTAATGGTTTGTATTGCTATTTTTTATATACCGGGACTCCCATCTCGACTACGGGGAATGATTCAAGCATGGGAATCTATGAAAGTTACCAATACTGGAGAACTAAAGTTACAGGTAAGTAACTTGTTTTCATGTGGGGTGTTTGTGTTGGGTGTTACCATTGATGTCTGCATATTTTTAATGTCTGCCAACATTACCGACCATGCACTTATGTTGTCTTTCAGTTTTTCGTCCTCTGACCCTTTTCATACATATTGCTTCCACCCATTCAGCTAAGTCACTCATCCACATCTTTATGCCAGGTGGGTTGGGGCTCATCCAGGATATAGCAATTCGTCTTTTTGCCAATACAAGCCCCAGCATTACAAATTTCCTACTTAGTTTTTTATTTTTGGGGGTTGGTAATAGTCCTAGCAGCACTGTCCGTACCTCTTTAGGGACTACCCATCCCGTGGCTTTTTTAAATTTAAGATTTCCGTCCAGAAGAGAGCCATGACTGGACAAGACCACACCATGTGTAAGAAATCGGCCTATGGAGCTCTACAGTGGGGGCACTCATCAGAACGAGTTAGGAATGTTTTAGGGGAGAGATAGGTTTGGTGTATAAAATTATATTGGACCAATTTAGACCGCACAATAGAGTTCACTTCTTTAACCCCTTTGTGTACTGTGATCCATTCCCGCTCCGATAGGGGCCCTCCCATGGGTTCTTCCCATCTCGCCTGGACTATTAGATCTTCCCATAGTGCTCGATATAAGTGCGAAATGAGGTGTCCTCCCTGCGCCATATACAGCATAACTCTGAGCGCATTCGTTACCATAGTTCTTTGGTCACCTGTGGTATCTTCCAGTATTGTAAAAATTGCCCTCTTCCCAACTCAAACATAGCCTCCGTGTTTTCGCGGGTGATAAATTGTTTATTTGAGAAAAGGTCTCCCATTGTCAGACAACCGCCTTCTTTCCATTTATGGACTGACATGGAGTCCGCTAATTTTGCAAAAGGTTGTATCACCCAGAGCGGGGCATGACCTATCACTTTTTTAACTGTGCATTCCCATATCCGTGCCACTTGTTGAATTCTATAGGGTCAGGCGTGGGAAACTCCTGCCCCCATCATCAAGAGTCCTGCTAGGGAGCCTCCCTCATAGGTTCCCGCAAGGAGCCTTTTCTCCCAATTATCATTTTCATCTAGCTAATGAATTGTATGTTGAAGCTGGGAAGTCGTATAGTACATTTCCAGATGGGGAACTTCCAGCTAACCTTTTTGCCCTGTTCTCTACAGTGTCGGTAAACTCACGCTTTTGCGTTTAGATCCCCATAGCAGTACTATTATTAATCTATTTAGTGTTTTTAAAAGGTGGTAAAGAATCTCATAGAACGAGTGTTGTAGCACGTATAAACACCATGGTTAGAATGATTGTTTATAATAGCCATTCTACCCATAAGTGATAGCGGTAACCCCTGCCAAAAGCGCACCAAGCCTCTCACACCCTTCACCACTCTCCCTATGTTGAGTTCAAAATGCCTCTCAGGCGAACCTGCTAATCTGATTCCCAGATATTTTGGGTCAGTTACCGCTCATGGGAGTCCCACCATTGGGATCGAAGTCTTCGCACTCGGGGTCAGGTAAGACAAAGCATTCCAAGAAGTCGAAGAAGCGCCATCGCTCTCCGGCGTTCCCATGCCGGTCGTGCCACGCGGCTGAGGGTGCGGGTGGTACCTCCCCCGTGGCTCCAGTAGAGCCTACGCAGTCGCCGCCGGTCTACCCGCTCTTCCCGGGTCCGTCGGCGAATCCGGCCCAGCTTCAGGAATTTCTGTAAGCCATGGCTCGCCTCTTTAGGCTGTCGGGCCTCGCTGGTGCGCCTTCGGGCCCCGCGGGCCCGACTGGGTGTCCTATTTCTTTAATGCCAGCGGCTCCGTCTTCGGCATCTCGGTTGGCTCCGGCCCCGGTGCCGCAGGACCCCCATGGATCCGGGCATGGATCCTGGTCGATACCGGTTGACCTTGTGACGCCTCCACCGATGTCGGCCCCACCTCTGACGTCGTCCGGCCCACCGGACAACGTCGCCCCCGGTTTTAGCCCCGATGTGGATACGGCACCGGACCGGTGTCGCTCTACGCCGATTCCGACGCCGATGGGGGATTTCTATCTTCCTTATTTTCGGCCTGTTGATCAGCCTTCGGAGGAAGGGGAGGACTGGGAGGGGTCTGAGGACCCTCTCGCAGCACAGTGTGAGTTTTACCCAGACTGGGCAGAGAAGGTGGAGGCGGCAGTGGTCTTGATACCTCTCCTGACCTTGGCATGCTGACTCCTCCTACCGTGGCTACGGATAGGGTGCAAGTTACGCAGTGGTGTTGCGTAGGGCGGCTGAGGTCCTCCACCTTGAGCTTCCTACAGTGGCCATCAGAACTAACCTCCTGACAGAAGTGCTTCAGCCGGCGGCTACCTCTTCGGAGCCACTGCTGCCTTTTAACAATGCACTTTCGGACATTCTTTTGGGCACCTGGTCCAGGCACAATACAGGGGCTCCTGCGGATAGGATCGTGGCCCGATGCCATCACCCGGCCCCGGGCGACCCCCTTTTCCTCTCCCAACACCCCACCCCTGAGAGCTTGGTTGTCCAAGCTTCTGCATCCCCGAGTGCATTCCCTACCGCACCACCAGACAGGGAATCCAAGAAACTGGAGCATTTTGGTAAGAAGATTTTTTTCTACTGCCAGTTCAGGGCTGCGGTCTGTGAACACCGCAGGCCTCTTGTGGGATGCTACCTCAATGTCCGGAGGAGACCCGGACAGTGCTCTCGCAAGCTATTGCTGAAGGGAGGGATGCAGCCAAGTTCACTGTTCGTTGTGGCCTTGAAACCACCGACTCGCTGGGCAGGGCGATTTCCACGACAGTGGCGCTCCGCCGCCACGCCTGGCTGAGGACAACTGTTTTTTCTGGGGATGTCTAGGACACTCTGATGGACATGCCCTTTGATGGAATTCGCCTTTTCGGCAACAAAGCAGATAGTGCGTTGGAGCGCTTAACGGACTTGCGGGCTATGACCAAGTCCTTGGGCATCTCCGCCACGCGCCCTCCTCCGCCTTCTGCTCTTTGCTCCTTTCGTGGCCACGGAAGTGGCGCCCCGACACGTTCGCTTCAGAGCCACAGGCCTGTGCAGTCGGCTCATGGGGCCGGCGGGCGGGTCATTCCACCTCCACCCCAGCCACCACTTCCTCCAAACCTTCCTAGTCCGGTTTTTCAGGCCCATCAAACACCAGTGGGTGGCAGGATTCGCCATCAACTCCCCCACTGGTGCACCATCATTTCGGACAGGTGGGTTTTACAAATAGTCAGAAGGGGCTACTCCCTCCCCTTCGAGACTACCCCTCCAGCCTTGCCACCCCAGTACCACCGCATGTCGGGGGATCACTTGGCACTTCTTCAACAGGAAGTTACGGCCCTCTTGGCCAAGGGGGCCATCGAGCGCATTCCTGCGCCAGAAGTAGGACGTGGTTGTTACTCCCACTACATTCTGGTGCCCAGAAGGACAAGGGCATGCGTCCTATCTTGGACCTCAGGGACGTCAATCGCTTCCTCCGGAAGGAGAAGTTAACTCTGGCTCAGGTCTTGTCTGCCCTCGACCCTGGAGACTGGATGGTAGTGTTGGACCTGCAGGACGCATATTTCCACATTCCCGTCCTGCCGGCCCACTGGCGTTACCTGCGGTTTACGGTAGGCCACGAGCACTTTGTTTACCGTGCTCCCCTTTGGCCTTACCAGCGCCCCTCGGGTGTTCAAGAAAGTGATGGCGGTGGTCGCAGCTCATCTGCGCAGATCAGGGGTTCCAGTCTTCCCCTATCTCGACGACTGGCTGTTGAAGGCGGGCTCGCCCCGTACAGTCGTCTCCCTCCTCCCGACTACGGCCGACCTCCTGCATTTGCTGGGGTTCTCCATCAATGTGCCGAAGTCGCACCTGATTCCCGCTCAGAAGCTCCTGAGCGCTTCTGGGTACGATGCACTTTCGGGTCTATCCTCCCGAACGGCGAGTCCAGGATATTCAGGCTCTGATTCTGATCTTTCAGCCTCTATCCTGGGTTTCGGTCAGGATGACTCTGAGGCTGCTGGGCCTCATGGCCCCCTGCATCCTGCTGGTCGATCCTGCCAGATGGCATATGCGGGCTTTGCAGTGGGACCTGAAGTTCCAATGGGCGCAGCATCAGGGGAACCTCTCCGATTACGTCCAGATCTTGGAGTGTTATTTTTCATATCGGTACCCTAATATAGGTTTAGAGAACATCGTACTCTTTCCCTACATCATCTCCCCTTCATTTCATATGAAAGTGCCTTATAAGGACATAACTCCAAATAAGGACAGAGTGCCTTATAGGGACTGAACGCCTTATAAGGACTGATGCCTTTTAAGGACTAAACCTTTCACCTAGTTCTATGACAAGGGTGGGTTCTGCCCGATCGATATTGCTAAGACGTCATCCTTAGCACATATGAATAATTTATGAGTACACTGTGCAGGGGGGCATACTTCACCTCTCCTATCTACGCACAAAGGTTTAATCCCCAACGTCATCCTCATACTGAACAATGAGTAACATACTCACATAGACTGTATAAATACAGCACCTCTTGCTATCAATAGTCAGGAGAAAACTGAGACTTCAAGACCGACACACTGACCAGAGACGCTGCGGCTTCGGCATGCCATTGCTCCAGCTGACAGTGGTCTAACTATCCCTGATGGGGTGTCCAACTCAAGTCCAGGACAAAATCCCACACTCTCACTATTCAGGTATAGAGGTTCGACTAAATCCTAGCGGGATTCTTGGCTCTTAAATTCCAGACTATTAGGCTCTTAGGCTTAGTAGCTCCTTCGCACCTACTTACACGCTAGGTACACTCAGGTACTTCTAGACAAGCATCTTAGGAGTACGCACTTTATTTTATAATTGCATTTTATATTCATGAATGTGTTCGTGACTATTGCAAAACGGTAGAACAATACTATTACTTTTTATTCACTGTACTGCTGGTTCTATATCTCTGCAACTGTGTTACAGTTGTAGCAGCACATTTGTTTTACATGAGAAGAACGCTACAATAAATTCTTATTGTGAACACGCCCGATGGGTGAAAAGTAGTATATTGTTTCCACAAGTCTGAGGTTATTGTGTTCTGAGGTTGCAGAAACTAATCTCTCTGATAACAGGAGATTCTAGTAGCACTACATATTCGGCGGGGGTGAACAGAGTCAGTCTGCCACCAGACCCACAGTTTTTTATCAGCAAATGCGTAGGACCTGCATGAAGGGTACTATTGGAACTACACTACAGGAGGGCACTGCACAACAATTGCAGTGGTGGCTCACAAACCGGCATTGGGTAAACGGCAGATCCCTCGCCCTTCCCCAACCAGAGCATAGTGGTGATGATTGCGTCCCTCCTGGGATGGTGCGGCCACATGGGAGAGGCGGAGATCAGAGGCCACTGGTCTCTAGCGGAGTCCTGGCTCCATATCAACGCTCTGGAGCTCCGGGCGATCCGACTTGCACGGAAGGCATTCGTTCCCTCTGTCAAGGGGAGAGTAGTGCAGGTGTTCACAGACAACACTACCGCCATGTGGTACTCCAACAAACAGGGCGGGGTGGGGTCGTGGACCCTATGTCAGGAGGCCCTGCGCCTCTGGGCATGGCTGGAACATCAGAGCATTTTCCAGGTGGTTCAACACCTGGCAGGTTCACTGAACGCCAGTGTGGACGAACTCAGCCGCAGGTGCATGATGGATCACGAATGGCGTCTTCGCTCGGAGGTGGCGCAAGGTCTCTTTCAACAGTGGGGAGAGCCTTGGTATTCGCCACCGAAGAGAACGCACAATGTCAGCAGTTCTGTGCGTTGGAATTTCCAAGACGGCACTTGCTAGGCAACGCTTTTCGTCGCGAGTGGAGCTGCGGTCTGTTGTACGCCTTTCCGCCTATACCACTTCTACCCAGAGTGCTGAAGAAGATCAGACGCGACCGAGCCCAAGTCATTCTTGTGGCTCCGGACTGGGCTCGAAGAGTTTGGTATCCCGAGCTACTCAGTATGACCATTGATCCCCCAATACGACTGCCTCTTCGGGAGGATCTTCTGTTGCAGCAGCGGGGGACGGTCCTCCACCCAAACCTGTCCAGTCTCCACCTCTTTGGGTGGAGATTGAGCGGTGGCAGTTGATTCCTTTTGACTTGCCTCCTGAAGTCTGTGATGTAATTCTGGCAGCCAGGCGTCCCTCCACTAAGTTGGTATACGCCTGCAGGTGGAACAAGTTTGTGGCATGGTGCACAGCAAAGGCTGTGGATCCCCTTTCCGCCCCTCTTTCTGAGGTTCTCCTCTTTCTTCTTTCCCTGGCCCAGCAGGGCTCTGCTCTGGGCACACTCAAGGGCTACCTTTCGGCCATTTCAGCCTTTCTTAGGCTTCCTGATCAACCCTCTCTTTTCAAGTCCCCTGATTCCTCAAAGGCACTGCTCATCTTTTCCCTCCTATTCCTTTCATAATGCCACAGTGGGACTTGAACCTGGTTCTCACATATTTAATGTGCGCTCCCTTTGAGCCTCTTCACAACTGTCCTCTTCGTCTGTTAACTTTGAAGACTGCTTTCCTGGTTGCCATCACCTCTGCTAGGAGGGTGAGTGAGCTCCAGGCTCTTTCTTGCAAACCTCCTTTTCTGTCTGTCCATCCGGCCAAGGTTGTGCTCAGAACGTGTCCATCCTTTCTGCAAAGGTTGTTACTGCCTTTCACATCGGGCAGACCATCACTTTGCCCACCTTCTTTCCGCCTCCGCATCCTTCCAGAGAGGAAGAGAGGCTCCACCGTCTGGACCCAAATGTGCTCTCTCATTTTATCTGAATCGCACACAACAGTTCCGGGTGGATGACCAGCTCTTTGTTGGCTACGTAGGTGCCAAGAAAGGTCAGGCCGTACACAAGCGGACTATCTCCCGATGGGTTGTCTTGTGTACTAAAGCCTGTTATTCTGTGGCAAAAAAGGAGCCTCTGGTGGGGCTGCGCGCCCATTCCACTAGGCGACGGCTCCCACTACGGCATTGGGACGTGGTGTCCCCTTACAAGACATCTGTCAGGCAGCTACGTGGGCCTCATTGCACACTTTTACTAAGCATTATTGCCTGGACAGCCAAGTCCGGAGAGACTGCTTCTTTGGCCGTTCTGTTCTCCGGGACTTTCTGGTGTGATCTTGGTTCGCAGACCCACCACCTGGGTTGGTATTGCTGGGGTATCTATTCTAAGGTAAGGAATCTATCACTAACGTGTTTCTTTTAGATGCACAAGTTACTTACCTTCGGTAACGAAATATCTGTAAAAAAACATTAGTTATTGAAAGATTCCTTACCACCCCACCCATCCTCCCCGTTCTGCAAACTGATTTCTAGGGTTAAGGTCATCCCTTTTAGGTCCCTTGTTTCTATGCACCAGTGGTCAGTATCTTGCATGGCTTTGCTTTCCTGGCGCGGAAAGTCGTGTACAGAACTGATATCAGCACGCAAGGGCGGTGTCTAAGTAGCTGCCGCGACGCCATCTCGGCGACCACGACGCCAACGACGGACGTGGAGCCGCACGATGCCACCTTCCGACGCGCAGGGGTACTGCTGACAAAAACTTTCCGGATCCAGTCTGACGCCTGGGGGTAATTCTAAGGTAAGGAATCTATCACTAACTAATGTGTCTTACAGATATATCGTTACCAAAGGTAAGTAACTTGTGCATCAGGTACGGAATATGGGGTAAAAGTCGATTAGTCAGCACCACACTCAGAATTTACATGTCCAGATTTAAAAGCGAAATCCGGCTATATGAACTCAGCTTTTGTGGATTCCTATCTGTTTTGAGAATCATAATCACCAAGGCCTCCCTCGTAGAGGCCAGTAGGGATTGCAGCTGCAGATCCTCATTATATACTTCTAACAAGCGATCGACTAACGTTGGTGCAAACGTCTTATGAAAGCTCGATGGAAAAACGTTGCTGCCTGGACTTTTGGCTGGTTTTAGTCTCTGGTTGGTTTCTAATATTCCCTCTCTTGTAATCGGGGCATCTAATCCCTCACTCATCTCCTTCTCTAGCTGGAGGAGAGCCAGAGAGTTCAGAAATTCTCCTATCAGTTCCAGGGGAGGGTACATTTTTTTTCGTGAACCCCAGCCATGTACTCCGCCAGAACGTCTAATAATCGCCATCTGATTATACACCACGGTCCCTTCAGCTGTCTCCATCTGTACTATAGGCGATACTGGTTTCTCATTTCTCATTAACTTAGCTAGCAGAGCCCCCGAGCTATCCCCCTCCGTGTGTAGGCGTTGTCTATATGTTGCATAGTTAAATTTCTCCAGGCGGTGTAGGGACTCAAATAGGTCTTTACGGGAGGCTCACCATTCCTCAATACGCTGGGGGTTTGTGTGGAGATTCGGCTCCATTCCCTCTAATTTCTTCTCCTGTGATTTTATATCTCTCTCAAGTTGTTGTTGAACCCCATATGAGGTCTTTACGCAGACCCTTCTAATCACTGCCTTCATTGCCTCCCATTCTGTTGCCCTCGTGGTCGTCGTCCCCAGTTTTCCACGAAGAACCTAGAGAGCTCCTCTGTAATTGTCTTTGTGAAGGGTGGGTCCGACAGCACCTCAACCCTCAACCTCCATGTAGGTATTGCTGGTCTAGGGTCTCTGACACCAGGTGTGAACAACTCTGCTGAGTGATCTGAAAGGTATCTGGGTAAGTAGGTTGTGTCCAGTATGGCAAGAGCAAGTCACTTGATGGGAAACACTGGTCCAATCGACAATGTATTGGTCATCGGCGTATCACAGAAAAAGGATCTTTTAGCTGGGTTCCTCATCCTCCATAAATCTCATAACTCCATACCTGTTAAAGTATCTCTAAGTGTCCCCGTCAGTCTCAGTTTAGTATTTTGTCTGGGGGTTCCCTGTCCAAAGTTCCATCTAGAACGCAGTTGAGGTCTCCCATTATAATCACTCCCAAATATGGCAGCTACCACGGTAGGGAAGAAGTCGGGGCAGTCAGAGTTTGGAGCATATACATTGATGAGGCATATCTCACGTCCATCTATCCTGCCATGCAGAATCACGTATCGTCTGCATGATGGAGTGGAACTCCTGGGGCTATCCAGATAAGGGCCCCTGAGCAAACCCGGAATAGGACGTGGCATAAATATGCCCCCTCCATCTGCATTTTATGCATGGTACTGTATCTCCCCAATATCACAAAGAAGAGACTAGGGAAAAAGAAAGCCTTCTCTGAATCCCCTATCATACATGCAAACTCACTCGACAGAGAAGAACTACGCTCATTAAGACTCCTTATACAGGACAAAAGACAGCGACAGAGATATAATTATCCTTCACTTTCCACAGTACAAATTAATTATAAGAGGAAAAGATAATCCTTATTATAATACTGCCCCCACACACTTTGCAGTGTCATGCTTCATCATAGGGCCGCATCTGACGCCCAGGTGCAGACCAACACACTGGACGAAGCACAATTTTTTTAGAAGTGAAGTTTAGTGGTGAGGGTACAGAAAGAATTATAGTAATCAAACTGGAGGGAGAAGGAAGAGCTGCTGATCCACTCAGCTTCCTTGTCATAAGTATCTAGTAAATCAAAAGGGAGTGGATCACTAGTCCCAGAGAACCAGGGTGTGCAAGAACAGTAAGGTACTGTTTAAAAAAACCCTCAATCACGTTATGAACGTTTTGGATGTTAGCGGTATATTTTCGTTCTCCGCTTCGTTATTAGTAACGTGACAGCATCATCATTGGGTTTGTTGTTATGCTTTCTCCACCTGGAGATCGTACCACTGGTTGTTTTGGTAGTGATCGTAAATAAAAAATGAGAGTGAGTTTGGTGAAGTGTTCAGTGGTGAAAAAATGAAGATAATTAAAAACCAACAGGGCTAGTAAAAAATCTTTAATTGTACTAGATGTTGGGGAGTTTAGTCAGTGTGCACTAAAGGGTGAGTTAAGACCCTGTGCATTCTAAGGTGCCATTAAAAAGGTCGACATGTTTCAGCCCTTGTTGTGCCCCGAAGGGTCACGTGGGCTTTCTTCAGGACCTAAGAGGTGAAACAAAGACCTGAAAATTCACAGGATCTTTAGGGTGAAAAGATTTATGGGTTAATTATTCCCAAAGGTAACTATTCAATTTGAGCCTATAATAGTAGTTCCAAAAAGTAAGGTGGGGAAGGAAAGAAAAACAGACCTTGTTAGAGTAATTATTGGTGAGGATAAAAACAGATTGTATTAACACATTTCTCAAAAACAGACAGCCAACAATACACAACTGGTTTCTTTAAGTCTATAAGGTTGTCTGCAGCAACTGGAAAATGGCAATTTTTATGTTTGGAGTCAGGACACTAAATGTGTCCCGTATTTCGTATGGCAAAATTCGTCCCTCCTTCAGCAACTCGTAAGAGAATCCACATTCCATCTTGTCATATAAGGTGTACAGAGCGCTCATATGTGATTATATCAATAATGCAAGTGAATGTATAAAGAGAATCACGAATACCCACGGTCTGAATGACAATATACCATGGTTGAGTGTATTGAGAAAATGATGTTCTGGCCCCTTGTCTCCCAAAACTTCATTGTTAAAAATAAGAATCTGGCCAAACATATACCAACCTCTTAAAAGCTTCAGGGTTGATGTACCTGATCAAGCATTACTTATATATGTCATCCCGTTTGAGGACACACGCTGCTGACAATGATTTAAAGGTGACCATCAGGCGTGATCATAGCGCTTTCTCCACAAAGAGTCTCTCCAATAACACCTTTTCTTTTTAACCACCTTTGTGTACATTTCTGAACAATTTGCATCAATGTAATCAACTCCGCTCTTTTATCTACATTGAATCGGTATTTACCACTCCATACCATTCAGGTTCCTAATTCAACATTGCCCATCTCATAGTAGTCTTTCGACTATTTCTACGCGCTCCATATCAGATATAACGCGAGCTCTGAGGTCCTACCGGCAGTACCGGGTCGACTAGGGCAGAGCCAGCACAGAAGCCGCGTCCAGCGCCGAAGAGGTTAGCGAGATGGTGGACTCAACCTCACAACAGAACCGTAATGTATTACTTGGTCAAAGCTTGACAGTTCAAATTTCTTTATTTCTTCTCTATTATCCTTGTAGAGCGCGAGCGACCGCCCTACTCCACACCCGCTGTTACCCACAGTAACGGGAAACAGGTACGGAAGCCCATTTAAATCACACGCGCCGCTTCCAATTTGATTTAAATTACTATGCAACATCAGGCATCGCTACTCCTTAGTCTAATCTATAAGCTGCTGTAAGCTTCTAAAAACCATACGTAAGCTCCACTACTCTGCGTAAAAATATGAAGGCTGCCATTAGAACGTAAACTTTATGCCGCTCCTCCTATTTCCCATGTAAATTAACCGTTTCAGAGCTAATCGTAAATATATGAGCGCTGTTAAGCCATCTGTGAACACCTAAGCGCTACTGTCTTTAACGAATACAGAACTACTGCCATGATTACGCGCCTTTGCACTTCCTCAAGTAGATCTCTTCTTTTAACACGCGCTTGCGAGTTTAGGACAACAAAGGCTGTCAATACTGTCATTCTGATCCAATAATGATTCTCTTTATACATTCACTTGCATTATTGATATAATCACATATGAGCGCTCTGTACACCTTATATGACAAGATGGAATGTGGATTCTCTTACGAGTTGCTGAAGGAGGGACGAATTTTGCCATACGAAATACGGGACACATTTAGTGTCCTGACTCCAAACATAAAAATTGCCATTTTCCAGTTGCTGCAGACAACCTTATAGACTTAAAGAAACCAGTTGTGTATTGTTGGCTGTCTGTTTTTGAGAAATGTGTTAATACAATCTGTTTTTATCCTCACCAATAATTACTCTAACAAGGTCTGTTTTTCTTTCCTTCCCCACCTTACTTTTTGGAACTACTATTATAGGCTCAAATTGAATAGTTACCTTTGGGAATAATTAACCCATAAATCTTTTCACCCTAAAGAGCCTGTGAATTTTCAGGTCTTTGTTTCACCTCTTAGGTCCTGAAGAAAGCCCACGTGACCCTTCGGGGCACAACAAGGGCTGAAACATGTCGACCTTTTTAATGGCACCTTAGAATGCACAGGGTCTTAACTCACCCTTTAGTGCACACTGACTAAACTCCCCAACATCTAGTACAATTAAAGATTTTTTACTAGCCCTGTTGGTTTTTAATTATCTTCATTTTTTCACCACTGAACACTTCACCAAACTCACTCTCATTTTTTATTTACGATCACTACCAAAACAACCAGTGGTACGATCTCCAGGTGGAGAAAGCATAACAACAAACCCAATGATGATGCTGTCACGTTACTAATAACGAAGCGGAGAACGAAAATATACCGCTAACATCCAAAACGTTCATAACGTGATTGAGGGTTTTTTTAAACAGTACCTTACTGTTCTTGCACACCCTGGTTCTCTGGGACTAGTGATCCACTCCCTTTTGATTTACTAGGTACAGAAAGAATGACATAACCAACAGAAAAAACTGAAAGATTTAAACAAAAACAGGGAAACGTAATCCCTAAAGAAGGTAACAAAAAGTGCAGACACCATCAATTAAAACTACCTAAGAGGGAACTATCATCATTCTTTATTCATGTCACCCCTTGGTAGGGTTAAAAATTAGAATTCGGGAAGATTAGGGGAGGTAAGGACCCCTAGATCCCTACTGCGTATGCCAACATGCTTCAGCCAATATTACACGCCCATCTGGGTCGTTCTGGCATTCGTCAGGGTGTTGGTCCCGTATTATCTGGTCTATACCCCTAATTGGAGTTATTACCTTGTATCCTCAAGGCAGCCAAAGTCGCTGCAATCGTATACTCTGGGAAATTTCCGAGAGAGAACAAATTTCTGTGAAAAAAAAATAGAACATATGTTTATCGTTCTACTCCCTTCTTTCAAACTCCACAAAAAGTGCATTCTTATCACTTCCTCTTAAATATCATACCAGTTGACATATCATGTCTCCCCTACTAACAGAGGGGTACACCACCAACTCTAATCTGTGTCATCACCACTTGGAGACAATAAGCCCCCCCCCCCCCCTGTTTAGAGCTCTGTGGCTTCGGGTCTGATAGCGCCGGGACACTCTGCTTGAGTAGCTGAGCGCTTAACAAAACCCCGTTTAACATAACATAACATAACACCATACACCCGTGAGGTAACATGAGAACGCTTTTACAATCATAGTTCGCTCAGGTGTACCGAACCACGGGGTTTTGATTTAAAGAGACACACACCTCTCCTCTCTCGGACCAATACTAATTACTAAAAGGTGCAGACCACTTGTATTCAGAAACTTACAAGGGTTTATCAGCAATTCTCCAAACCCGGGACCATTGTGGGACCGTGGTCTTGTTGTCACACTCTAAAAATCGAAGAGAAAAGGGAGATGCGAAAAACCATAAAAACATTATACCCAATTTACATTCCTTCAGATTAGTTAAAGAAGTATTCATCCGACTGTTTTTCATATGTTACGGCAGCATTATTACGATTTACCCATAATAATCCCAAATCTTTGCCGCAAATTACTGGCGCTCGTACAAAGTTCTGTGTGGCACCCAAAGCTAGCTGCCCGATCTCTGATGGTGATCCCAGTCTACAAGCTCCAAATAGCATACAACACATTCGTTGTCTACTTACTACTCCAAAGACTCACGCCACTACAACTCCTCACGCCGGTCCACCGCCGATACTGACGGCAGATAACCGCCTTCCATTTAAAAGGCGAACAGACGCTGTTTGACGAGAAAGAATTACGGACCACTCCACGTTATTGGATGCGTCCGAAATCTCACGTTGCAGGCTCACTCGCCTCATCCAGCAACAGAGAATAAGGACACCAAGGAGCGCTCGGTCTAAAAACGAAAACGGCAGACATCTTAAAGGTGCACATAGTGTCCCTAATATTATCAGACAAATATGTTGATGTCATGGTTATGGGAAATCAATCTATATCCCACCCCTCAAAATGCTGGTAAACGTAACCACATTTTACAGATTTTGTTGTTCACTTCCCATTATGAGACTTGTCAGCAGTACCCCAAGTCTGTTCTTATATCCAACACAGAGCATTAAGCCAGAACCCCATAAGAATAACTGGGGAACTGTTTACCAGATTGATACTCAAATCTCTTTCCCAACAATTCTTAAGTCGCTGCAATCTCTTAACCTCGCAATACCACAATGGGACTTTCTCTCTTTCAATACTGGGATAGATAATACGACTCTGATGCTGTGCACTATACAGAGAATATCTAAATAAAAATGCATACAAATACATACTGATTTCCTCTGTATAAATTCATTTCTTGCCTAGCCCATAGAGAAGAAACCACGGAATAGAGTCATTTAGACCCACAACACTACTTTTTAGCCTATCCACCCAACGTTGTTCTCTGATCAAAAGAAAGCTGGCAATATCGACTGTGTTTGGTGGTATAAATGGTTTGTCTAATACTGTCCACCTCAGATCTTGTTCGTTATGTCTTTTCTCTTGGAAGTGAGCTGTTAGTTTAGTGTTTGTTTTTCCACATCTTATTGTACTCATATGTTCCAATATGCGGATTTTCACTCGACGGGTGGTCATTCCAACGTACAGCATACTGCACGGACACCGTATAAGATAAATAACATTTTCAGTGTTACATGTCGTATGTTTCCTCTGTTCCCAGAGGTGATTAGTCCCTATATCCACCATTTTGCCATTCAATGAAAGAGGGCAAGCCCTGCAAAAACCACACGCATAGTGTCCCATCACAGGAGGTAAGAAATGTTCATGGCGACATTCGTTTTTGTTGTCCCTCTCTAATCTAGGGCGTGTGTTAACCACCATATCTTTAATGCTTGCACTTTTTTTGAAGGAAAAAAGAGGGAAAGGTTGTTCCAACCCGTTGGAATTCAAAATTCTCCAGTTTTTTTGTATTATCTTTCTGAGATGGTTCGATGCTGTGTTAAATGTTGTGACACAGAAACTGCTCTCAACTCTTTCCTTATCATATGTTTGCAATAGGGACTCCCTATTACAATTTCTTGCTCTTTTCTGTACCTATTTGATCACATGTTCCGGAAAGTCTCTGTGTTTCAATTTCTCACTCAGGTCTTTCGCCTCATTTTTATAATCCACAATTGAAGAGCAGTTCCTACGAAGTCGCAGGAACTGCCCATAAGGCAGATTTTCTTTCAAGGAGCGAGGATGAAAGCTCTGAAAGGATAGCAAGTTATTCCTATCGGTTGGTTTATGATAGACACTACTCACTAATACTCCATTCTCTGCTCTGATGTTGAGATCCAGGAAAGGCAGTGAGACATTTGTCAGCGTGCTTGTGAAGAACAAAAAAGGATTTTTTTGATTCAACCAATCCAAAAAGGTTTCAGCCGAGTTTCTACTCCCTCTCCAGATGATGAAAACATCATCAATATACCTGCACCAAACCCTGATATGATCCAAGTAAGGGTTGGTCGCTGCAAATACAGTTTCCTCCTCAAATTTAGAAACATACAGAGATGCCAGGCTAGGGGCTTAAGAACTCCCCATGGAAGTTCCATGGGTTTGCAGATAGAACCGATCTTCAAATTTAAAAATTTTTTTGTCAGTGCTACCTCCAAGAGACTGAGGATAAAGGCACGTGGTGCTTTATAATTCCATTCTTCCGAAAAGAGTATATTCTCAATAACCATCAGGGTTTCTTGCTGGGGAATATTTGTATAGAGTGACTCTATATCTAGTCCAATCATCAAGTCTCTATTGGGCTCAAACTCTAAGTCTTTGATCAGATTTAAAACCTCCCTTGGATCCTTGAGATATGCTGACATCTTCTGAACGAGGGGGCGCAAAAAGACATCACAGAATTTGGACAACGGTTCCAAAATCGAATTTGTACCGGAGACTATGGGACGTCCAGGTGATGGACGCGTGGGTTTATGCACCATAGGCAAAATGTAAAAATAAGGGACAGTTGGATAGGGTTTGCACAGGAAGGAAGCTTCCTTCTGACTGATCCAGTCATTTCTGACTGATCCAGTCATTTCCGACTGCCTCTTCGACATAAGTGCTAATCATGACTCTCAATTCTTCCGTGGGATCCCCAGGAAGGATTGCATAATTCCTTCTATCATTCAATAGATGGAGACATTCCATGTTATACACATCTCTGTCCTGAATCACGATTACACCGCCCTTATCGGCAGGTTTTATCATTAACATAGGATCATCCCTCAGTTCATTCAGAGCCTGTCTTTCAATTTTAGAAAGATTGAAAAATGGCTTATCTCTCTCAGATGTTTCCAACAGTTCCACATCACTCAACACCGCCTGTTCAAAAACTCCCACCTCTGGGGGTAACTGTCCTAAACTGGGGACAAAGGTCGAGTGATTCCTCAGCCCTGTGTCAACATCTTTTTCTGTCATCTCCTTATCTTCAAAAAATACTTTAAAACGAATACTACGGAAAAATCTGGCCAATTCACACTTTAGTTTGAAGGAGTCTAGCTGATTTGTTGGGACAAAGCCTAGTCCTTTGGACAGAACATTTTCTTGTATATTAGTCAGTGTCCTACCGCTTAAATTCATGACTAGGTGTGTTCCCTGCTGGTACTCGGTTCCACATCCCGTGCCATGCTGCGTGTTATTCTCTGATTCATATCCTCCCATTGTACTCTCTGAGTTTTCTGTGTCCTTTGCCTCCCTCTCCCCCTCCCCTTGCCTCTCTCTAAAAAAGGTGGGTACTCTTTTGGGAAGAATTGAGGCGGACCCATCGGTGGGTACATGGGAGGCCATCCATACCCCATCGGAGGTCCAGGGTGGTAAGGGCGTGAATAACCCCTAGACCAACCTCTCCCCCTAAATTTAGGTCGATAATCCGCATCGCTGCTCTCACTTCCTGAACTAGATGTATCGGTGTGAGTTCTTGATGTTTTTTTTTGCATATTTTGAGTTTCCTTCATCTTAACATACTCATCATTCACATAAGGGTACACCTTCTCTCTCGCGAATTTTTTCAGATCCTTTTGTAACTTGTGCACCTTGGAATTCAGTAGGTACTCCTTATATTCATTCACTGTTTTGTTAGTCTCCTCAAGTTTCTTTTTAAACACAGAGATTTGTATCTGTGTTTTCAAATTATCCTCGCTAGTCTGAATTTGTGTCAAAAGGTCATCAGAAATTTTCTTCGCCGTATCTATAATTAAAATGAGCCAATCTCTAGAGCACCTCCAAGCGATGACCAGTTCTTTCGGAATGAAGCATCCTCTAGAAAGATTAAAGGTTCGTTAACCACAAGGAGCCCCCTTGGGGCTGCATTCACCCTTAAATATTCCGTGAGAATGGCCCCATGCAAAATTGTTTTTACTTGAGTCCTTTTAAGTTCAGTTAGAGCATCCCAACCTTCCAGCTGTGTCAGTGCCTGTGCGAGTGTGGTGTCCCCTAGAAGAGAGGGGCATGATAAAATCCTGGCAGCAGCCTCATCCCCATAGGCGAGGCCTTGTTCCTCCATAGGTGGTGTCAATTACAACTGCCTTGTATTGTATTACCAAGAGGATCCCGGGAAATACCCGCTAAAATATCTATTGCTCAGCGGTCGTGCTAACTACAATATCACAAAGAAGAGACTAGGGAAAAAGAAAGCCTTCTCTGAAACCCCTATCATACATGCAAACTCACTCGACAGAGAAGAACTACGCTCATTAAGACTCCTTATACAGGACAAAAGACAGCGACAGAGATATAATTATCCTTCCCTATCCACAGTACAAAGTAATTATGAGGAAAAGATAATCCTTATTATAATACTGCCCTCACACACTTTGCAGTGTCATGCTTCATCATAGGGCCACATCTGACGCCCAGGTGCAGACCAACACACTGGACGGAGCGCAATTTTTTTAGAAGTGAAGTTTAGTGGTGAGGGTACAGAAAGAATGACATAACCAACAGAAAAAACTGAAAGATTTAAACAATAACAGGGAAATGTATTCCCTAAAGAAGGGACCAAAAATTGCAGACACAAACAATTAAAACTACCTAAGAGGGAACTATCATCATTCTTTATTCATGTCACCCCTTGGTAGGGTTAAAATTTAGAATTCGGGAAGATTAGGGGAGGTAAGGACCCCTAGATCCCTACTGCGTATACCAACATGTTTCAGCCAATATTACACGCCCATCTGGGTCGTTCTGGCATTCGTCAGGGTGTTGGTCCCGTATTATCTGGTCTATACCCCTAATTGGAGTTATTACCTTGTATCCTCAAGGCAGCCAAAGTCGCTGCAATCGTATACTCTGGGAAATTTCCGAGAGAGAACAAATTTCTGTGAAAAAAAATAGAACATATGTTTATCGTTCTACTCCCTTCTTTCAAACTCCACAAAAAGTGCATTCTTATCACTTCCTCTTAAATATCATACCAGTTGACATATCATGTCTCCCCTGCTAACAGAGGGGTACACCACCAACTCTAATCTGTGTCATCACCACTTGGAGACAAATACCAAAGGCACACCATACACCCGTGAGGTAACATGAGAACGCTTTTACAATCGTAGTTCGCTCAGGTGTACCGAACCACGGGGTTTTGATTTAAAGAGACACACACCTCTCCTCTCTCGGACCAATACTAATTACTAAAAGGTGCAGACCACTTGTATTCAGAAACTTACAAGGGTTTATCAGCAATTCTCCAAACCCGGGACCATTGTGGGACCGTGGTCTTGTTGTCACACTCTAAAAATCGAAGAGAAAAGGGAGATGCGAAAAACCATAACACCAATATACCCAATTTACATTCCTTCAGATTAGTTAAAGAAGTATTCATCCGACTTTTTTTCATATGTTATGGCAGCATTATTACGATTTACCCATAATAATCCCAAATCTTTGCCGCAAATTACTGGCGCTCGTACAAAGTTCCGTGTGGCACCCAGAGCTAGCTGCCCGATCTCTGATGGTGATCCCAGTCTACAAGCTCCAAATAGCATACAACACATTCGTTGTCTACTTACTACTCCAAAGACTCACGCCACTACAACTCCTCACGCCGATACGGCAGATAACCACCTTCCATTTAAAAGGCGAACAGAAGCTGTTCGACGAGAAAGAATTACGGACCACTCCACGTTATTGGATGCGTCCGAAATCTCACGTTGCAGGCTCACTCGCCTCATCCAGCAACAGAGAAGAAGGACACCAAGGAGCACTCGGTCTAAAAACAGACATCTTAAAGGTGCACATAGTGTCCCTAATATTATCAGACAAATATGTTGATGTCATGGTTATGGGAAATCAATCTATATCCCACCCCTCAAAATGCTGGTAAACTTAACCACATTTTACAGATTTTGTTGTTCCCAGACATGAGTTTCCTGCAGACATGCTATCGATATTCTATACCTCTTTAACATTGCTATTCCCCGTACATTCCAGGTGAGTAATTCCATCACGGGGGAAGCCATGCGAACCATCTGATAAGGAATTCTTCCTGTTCTAATAGCTCTCCCCGTGACTAAAATAAATGCTGTAACGCTGGGTCAATCTTCCTGTACGGAATCTCCAACCACCCCCCAAACCCATTTAAACTCCAACAACCCTCAACAAGCCCCCACTCTCCATGGGCAGTGGTACGAGTCCCATTCCCTTTTGGTAGAGATCTAGGATCCGTTTCCCTGCCCCAATCCCTCCCTCCAGTTTTCCTTTAGAACAATAATCATCCACATTGTAATCAACCATAACATTGGACTAACTACGTTTTGACATTTTGCTTTATAGCAGTGATACCCTAAGCAGCAGTTGCTTTGCAAGTGGTCAAGCCATCACCCGGGTGCGAGGTCAGAGCCTCCAGCTCCCCTTGTGAGTTTCAACCTCTGTAGGGGGTGGGATCTCACCACCAGCCACAGGGAATATATACAGTAAATAGTGTCCCACAATTAATATACCACATGTTCAGATCCCCCAAAGGACTTATCTGAGTGTTCTACGAAGTGATCCTGATTCGACTCTCTGAGCATGAAGTGTCCTATTACAAGGCAGTAGAAATCTGAGGTCGGTCCTACGTAGGCGTATCAGACTCCGATGAAGGATCAGCAAGTTGTAATGTCCCGTCTGGTCACACCTGCCCCCGGCCTGAATTGCCTACCCCTTTCTGTGGTGTCTTTGAGGGTGGTCTGTCTCGTCCCCTCATGTGTTCCGTAAACCTCACCGATCTCCTCCCCCCCAAGTTCTCTTCTCGGTGTGCGTTGTTCCCGCCCATGGAATCCAGCCATTCAGAGGCCTCTAGTACTGAAAAGAAGAATAGAGTCTTGCCATTGTGTTTCATCCGTAATTTAGCCATGAATAATAGCCTGTAATTCATCCCGGCTTCCCGAAACCATCTCTTGACTGCCATGTATGTTCTTCGCTGGTCTTGTACTCTTTGCTTGTAGTCGAGATAAATCGCTACTTGGTGGCCCTCCTTTCATGGCTCTTCTCTACTGCGAGTGGCCTTCGGGATTACATCCCTATCTTGGTAGTTAAAGAAGCGAGCTATAATGTCTTGTGGTGGAGCCCCAGGCCGAGGAGGGGGACCAACGCTCTGTGCGCCCTTTCAATGTTGAAGAACTATGATAGTCTCTTGGGGGAAAGAACCGTAGTAATCCAGACCTCCAGAAACAGTTCCACTGAAGGGCCTTCTGCCATTTCCAGGAAGCCCACGAATCTCAGATTATTTCTTCTGTACCACCCCTCCTGGTCTTCTGCCCAGTCATCGAGGGTGGTCCCTCTTTTTTGTAGGTCCCTGACCATCTCCCACAAGGACTGGACCTCCTTCTGGAGTACTACAACGTTTTGTTCGTTCATAGTGGCCCTATCCGTAACTTTGCGTAGGTCACATCTCAAAAAATTGATATTGATGTCCAGCGCGTCTATCCTATTTACCATGCCGTTCCTGGTTAATTGGATCATCAACATAATATCTACTAAAGAAGGGCCTGGCGTTGATTGGTTTATATCCTCCTCACCTTGTTCTCCTGCATTCACTGCCTGGCAGTCTGGTTCTTGGGGACAGGGTTGCACATAATTTGATATCTTATTTGCTTGCACTCGGTTACCTTTATCTTTTACCATAATAACGTGAGGCTTACTCGTGTTTCCAGTTCTTGTACAGTCTCACACTGTGTTGGAATCCCCCTTCCTATCAGTTTGCCAAGCAACCACTGTGTTCCACCTGGGGATTCCCTGCCCCTCAAGCCTGTTACATTTCTTCTCTAGGTCTCCACTATTGGTTCAGTATATTTTTCCATCAGCCACCAATTCTTTTGGTCGCTTTCTCTTGGGGTTCATAGATCATTAGTCTCTCTCTCTTTTTGCTGTGTGCTGTGCTTATTAGCAGTTCTCCACTCTCATCGGCTCACCATATCACCGGTAACTAGAGTGGCAAGCTCCGGGTTCCCCAGGTCAGCAAGCTCTAAATCGCTGTTACAGTAGGCCCTCACGCAGCTTATCTTCCTGCGCTATTTAGGTACCAGCAAATCTAACAATATCCGGTAGTCCAAGTGGGGCTGGCCATATCGCAGGTGGGTCGTCTGGGTTTAATGGGACCTTATTTCCACCTTCAGTAGAGCCTCCCAATTCTCCACATCGGCACTTATCTGCTGCGTGCGATTGGGTTGAAGCGGGCCGCAGGCCGAGTCGTCCACACCTGCCTGCTGCCTCGGGCCCAGGGCACAGAATGCCTCTCTATTTCCGGGCTCCCGGCTAGTTCCAGGATTGTAGTCGAGCCGTTTCACGTGACACAAGGCATTTATTCCACATTGCGCCGCTCACCTTCGGCTTCCTCGTCAACGCCCAGCCGCATCTACCTCAGCCGCCACTCTTCCTAATTTGATCAAAGCAGGCTCAACCCTCGACCTGTTCCCAGAGTCCCGTTGGACCTGGACTCCGTTCGATCCCCCGTTTCTGTGCACGATTGAAAGCGGGGACGCCCAGCCAGGGCGGGGCTCAATTCTCCAGTCGAACCTTCAGAGCTCACCGTCTCTCCTCCGCTGGTGTTACGGCTGTGGTTGCTGCACCCAAGATGGCTCTGCTTCACCGGAGCAGCAAAGTGTTTTTTTTTCCTGACGTCCTGTGTCAGGGATACTTAAATCCCCCTTCCTAGTTCGTCCGACTGACACCGCTTGATCAGGACCTCTTTTTGTGTGGTTTGGTGTAGAATATACACCACAGGATTCTGCCGGATCACACTGTTGATGGCGGACGCGCCAAAGAAGCCGTCTATTCGCCCATCTTACCAGGCCACGCCCCCATCAGTAGCGCAAAGCAGTGCGGTCTCAGTGCCTTGGCCAGGTCGAAAGCCAGATTGCTCCTCCTCTAACCATGAATGATCGTCCAGATGATGGTACAGGATTTTACTGACATGTCGTTCCAGTATCTTTACTGGAAAAGGAAGAAGAGTAATTGGTCTATTGTTGGCCAAGATTGTGGGATCTGCTGAGGCTTTCTTTAATAATGGCTCGACTATAGCCTTTTTCCAGCATACTGGCACCACACCAAATTCAAGGGACTGGTTACAAAGTTGTAATAGTGAGGACGATAATTGGCTTCCCATTTTTTCCGTTGCTTCAGAGGAAGGGGTTCTAGAGGGGATCCAGACCGGATAGATCTGAACAGCATGTTATAAGCATCCATAGATATTGGGTCAAAACTATCTAACCTTACGAAGACTGTGGTATGACGTTCCAAAGCTTGTGAAGCTCACTAGTACCACTCTTAAGAAATGGCATGCAGAGCTGAGCAGTTTTTCTTGAAACCGAGAGTCCAGTGGCGGCTGGTACGGTAGGGAACGGTGGCTGGGGAGGGGGGAAAGGAAGGGTGGGGCGGTAGAACTTTTTTTTTTACAAAAAATAAAAAGCTTACCTGCTCGCACCACCAGCCGCCTCCTTTTTGCAGCCTCTCCTTGACGCAGGGGAAGAACCCGGGCTTCCAGGCTCCCTAGGCCAATGTCAACGCTGCAATGTAGTGTTGTGATTGGTTCTCCTAAGTTCCCCTAAGCCAATCACAACCCTGCATTGCAGCGTTGTGATTGGTCTGAACGCCGTACATGTTCCCTACCAGGCTGTGTATTGCAGCCTGGTGGGGAACATGCAAAGTTCGCATGAATGTTTGGCTGGCCCAAGGCTGCTGGTCAAACATTCATGCACACTTTTAGTGGGAAAAGGAAAATGATAATAAGCCGTTTCGTTATTGTAATTTTCTTTTTCCTCTGCACTCCCTTAAAACAGACCAGTGACGCTCCTCTGCCTTAGCGGCGGAGCCGCCCCTGTGAGGGTCTCTAGTTCATGAGAGCGTTCAGTATCTTTTAAGATCAGCTTCATTGTATTTTCCAAAAAGTCTGATAAGTCATCACATAGCTTCTGTGATGGTGTAATATCTTGCTTAAGACAGGACGGATTTGTAAGATCATGAAGTATGTCAACGATCTTTTTAGCTTTAATAGAGGCAGCCGAGGTTAACCCGCAATAGTAATCGGCTCTTACTTTCTTAACTTTATTTTTATATTCGTTTAAGGTGGTCTTCGGCAGGGCTTATCTTCATCTAGGTAGTGCCACCGCCATTTTCTTTCAAGTTGTGCTTGGGTAAGTAAAAAATGAAGCATAAGAAGGCCTAGCAGTATTTTGCCCCTTCCCGCTACTCTTGAACTCCTGAGAAGATGCATGGGTGTAAACTTACCTGTCTGTATCACTCCCTAACTTCATCTCCTTCGGAGCCGATTCCGACTGAGCAACCTACATTTCCGAGTCCGTCAGTGACCCTGCAGCAAATCCACACGTTCTGTGAAGCTATGCTGCCTCACGTTGGCACACTACTGGCTCCCTCTGGCATTTCTCCGGGCCACACAGAACTGCAAGGACCCCCAACTGGAATTACGCCTGCAGGTCCTCCCTCTACGCCAGCTAGAACCTCTTGGCCCATTATGGCCTTGCACCTACTTTGGCATTTACATTAGTCTTGGCCCCACAAATCATGCCAGACCCTTGAGCATGGACACCGATGCGGACACTGTAGACACTGGATGACGAAGCACAACCGATAGTGCTCTTCGGCTCAGAGCGGACTCTGCTTCAACTCCACGAAGCGCGCACACTGATCCCACTGTGTCGCAGCTCTCCAGCAACCCACCTGACTCTCACACCTTGATAATGCCTGAGAGAAGGGCCAGGTAATCCTCTTACTTTTTGAACAGACTCCGATAATGACCATTATGATGAAGGAAAATAATTTACTCAACCATATACTGATGAAAACTGATATGATGAGCTACAAGATGCCAGTGGACTGCATGCTTCTCCAGATACTGGTTTAGTCTCCCTCCTTGGGCCAGCTACTGAAGAAAGTGCCTCCTTTGCAGGGGTGATGCAGAGGGCGGCCGAGGTTCACGACCTCCAAAAACTAATGTTCTCACCGAAGTTCTTTAACCAGAACAAACTACTGCTGAGCTTTTGCTGCCTTCCAATGAGCCCTCCATAGACGACCTTCTTAAGACATGGGCAAAGCTATGTTCCAGACCGCTGCTAAATAGGCAAATAGTGAGGCATCATTGCCTAGCTCCAGGTGAGCTACCTTTCCTAATAGAGCATGCGACTCCAGAAAGCTTGGTGGTGTAAGCAGCCACAAGAAGACTCATCCCCAAAGCCTTTTGCTCCATCCCTCCGGATAAGGATTCTAATCTTCTCGAAACCTTTGGCAAACAGATGTTCTCCTCCACTAGTCTGGCATTGTAGTCCGCCAGTGCCAGCTGCCTGTTGTACTGCTATGCTCTTGTTCTTAGAGATTCTGTCATTCAGGGACTACCTGATGTACTGGAGGACTTATACCTCCTACTTGCACAAGCCATTCAGGATGAATGTGAAGCGGCAAAATTCATGGTTCCCTGTGGATTGGACACTATTGATTGCCTTGGTCAGGCAATTGGCACCAGCGTGCCACTTCGTAGACATGCCTAGATAAGCATCTGTGGGGATGTTCAGTCTTCCATAATGGACCTAGTAGGAAAGTAGGATCTGCTTTCATGGTTGCACTCACTTTTTGCCTGGTGTGATGCTGTGGTTCCTGTATAGTCCGAACTGGGATCCTGCTAATCTGGACCCCTAAATTGGTATGGTAAGGTACACCAGGGGTCTCCCATAAGCTGAAGCATGTATTATGCAACCAGAGGGAGACCACTCAAACTGTAACTACAGACCTGCCATAGCAGCCTGTGTAAGCTGGTACTAGCACCACTTATGACAGATATATGTTTTGTTATGTCTGAGGTCACTGCACTTAAAGCCTAAAAGTCACCCTTAAGGCAGGCCTTTCAGGGTGCCCGGTTCTAAGTGTGAGGGTGTACCTACATGGGCGGTACACCCATACAATGTTTGGAGTCCATTTTCCTGGGTTGTAAGTGCATCAGCCATTACGACATATAGAGTGGCCATGTGTCATTACGCGATGGCCATCACTAAACTGGCTGTAACAAACCCTGGCATGTTTGGTATCAAACTGTAAAGCTCCTCTGGAAGGCCCTCAGTGTACCACTCTTCCAAAACCGGACAGCAAGCTAAGGCTGCTGCCGACCAGAGACAAAGCTCTGCCCTCCTGCTGCTGAGCCAAACTCAAGCAGGGGAAGGCAGAACAATAGATATCCTGTCACAGGGAGGTGTGACCACCTCCATAACAGGGTTTAGTGTATTGGGGCAGGGTGAGGGTGCTTGCCAGGACCACTGTGACTGCTTTGGCGTGAAACTGGACAAAGGACATGAAAGTAGCCTCCCCACTGCCCGACCCCTCCTCTGGGAGGGACCCCTGAATTATCCAAACCCTTTCCTTAGGGTATTTAAAGGTTTTGTTTGACCTGCAAACACGAGCGACAGCAGTGACGGTATAGTAGAGGGCATGGTGAACTCCAGTGCCATCTATTAGGATGTATCTGGGGCGTACAGACTGTGGCCCTGGGAGGAGATAACAAAACTCCATTCATTTCAATGAGGGGGGCGTGGCAGGCCGAAGGGGTAGTGGGTTGGTCATCAGGAGAGGGGGAGGGCTGTAGAAGGACTCCCACGCTTCTGATTAGTATGCTGGAACACACATTTCCTACTGCGTGGTTTCGGTTTTGAAAGCTACTTTCGAAAATGCGCTTCAGAATGTGCCTCATCTCGTTTCTTGCAACAGAGGCCCGAGAACACAAGGAACCAGCTGTGGGCAATATAATAAACGTTGACACACAAATCACCGGGAGGCCCACTGATCTGTGTAATCTGCCTGCGACAGATACCGAACACAGCCTTTCAACTGGCAGCACGCAATCAGGTCAGAAACTTCATCACACTTTTTCTAACTGCTGATTTTTTTTTAGATGGGGGAACATTTACCAACAAATACCAGGTGAGAAAATTAACCCCTTCTGTGCCCATGACGAGCTGGACACGTCATGGAGCACAGTCGCGCTGTGCCCATGACGTGTCCAGCTCGTCATGAGGCATTCCCCGGGGAATCCCTCTGGTGCGGGCACCAGAGGGATTCCCTTTTACTGAAAATAGCCTCGGGAGCTGGGGAAGAGCTTCCCAGCTCCCGAGGCCCACCCCCCCTGCTTTCAGTGTAATTAAGATCGGCGCGCACATCGCGCCGACGTCATTACACTGAAAATGAAACTGAAATGAGCCAAGAGGCTCATTTCAGTTTCACTTTGTACGTGCTCAGGGAGCTATCTCAGCCCCCTGAGCACGTAGAAAGACGGGAGAGGTATCGTTGGAAAGGGGAGAATCTCTCCTCTCCAATGGTACCCCTCCCCAGTGGATCCCTGCTTGGGGACCACCACAGGAGGGCGATCCCCAAGCAGGGATCCATCCACTAGACACCAGGGAGGGGGGAGCGACCCCTTGGGCAAGGGCCTTTGCTCCCCCCAAATAATTTTGGCATAATTTAGTCTTTTTGCCCCCCCTGGGGGGCAGATGGGGGCAGTAGCCCTCAATCTGCCCCCCCCCCCGGGGGGCAAGAAGCCCACTAGACACCAGGGAATAAAAAAAATAAAAAAAATAGGAGTGGGGGCTGCCCAAAACGGGCAGGCCCATGCCCCCACCCCACCCCCCAATTATCACAGTCTTTCTGCCCCCCCCCCCCCGGGGGGGGCAGATGGGGCATTGGCCCCTAATCTGCCCCTTCGGGGGGGGTGGCAGAAAGCCCACTAAACACCAGGGAGTTTTTTTTGCGCAATTGTTTTTAGGGTGTGGGCTGCCCGAAACAGGCACGCCAATGCCCCCACCCTACCCCCCACAAAAATGAGTCTTTCTGCCCCCCAGGAGGCAGATGGGAGCTGTAGACCCCAATCTGGCCCCCCCTGGGGGCGCAGAATGCCCACTAGAAACCATGGATTTTTTTGTTTTATTAGTGATGGGGTAGGGGCTCCCCAAAATGGGCATGACAATACCCCACCCCACCCCCAGAGAAATTCCAGTCTTTCTGCCCCCCCCCACCCCCCCCGGGAGGGCAGATGGTGGCAGTGGCCCCTGATCTACCCCCTGGGGGGGGGCAGAAAGCCCACTAGGCGCCAGCGAGTACGCAGGCTTTTTTTATGCGTGGGGGTGGGGGCTGCCCAAAATGGTCATACCAATGCCCCCACCCCCACAAAAAATAGCCACAGTCTTTCTGCCCCTTTAGGAGCATATCAGGATGAAACCCCCTTTCCCGATTTCCCCCCCCCCAGGGCGGCAGAAAGCCCACTGGGCTCCGAATTTGTTTTAGCAATGTGCATACCTGTGGATTTTGGGCCCTACAGCAGTTGGCACGTAGGCAAACCTAGCAAACCTGTACATTTTTTACAACTAGACACCGAGGGGAATCCTGGATGGGATGACTTCACTGGCTCTCACCAGGTTCTGTTACCCAGAATCCATTGCAAACCTAAAAATGTGTCCAAAATAACACATTTTCCTCACATTTCTGTGGTGGAAAGTTCTGGAATCTGCGTGGGTCCACAAAATTCCACCCACCCTGCGTTCCCAAAAGTCTTCAGAGAAAAATGGTACCTCACTTGCGTGGATAGGCCTAGTGCCCGCGTCAGGCAAGGGCCCAAAACCTATTGAGGAGACATCAAAATTACCTATCACAAAACAACCTGGTTTTGCAAAGGGGGTCCCATGAGTTTTTGGCCCCGGGCTTGGCGGCCATCTAGGGAAACCTACCAAACCCACACATTTCTGACACCCAGGGGATTCCAGATAGGTATAGCTTGCGTGGATCCCCCCACGTTTCCTCACCCAGAATGCCCTGCAAACCTCACATTTAGCTGAAAAAATCACCTTTTTCACAAATTTTCGTGTGGGAAAGTTGTGGCATCACCGGGCTGACACAAATTTCCTACCACCCAGCGTTCCCCCGGGTCTCCCGATAAAAACGGTGCCTCACTCGTGTGGGAGGCCCAAGTACCCACGACAGGCAAGGGCCCAAAACGTATTGAGGCGACATGAAAATTGCCTACCTCAAAACGACCTGGTTTTGCAAGGGGTGTCACCTGGGTTTTTGGCCCGGTGCTCGGCGGCCACCTAGGGGAACCTACCAAACCCACACATTTCTGAAAACTAGACGCCCAGGGGATTCCAGGGAGGTATGGCTTGCGTGGATCCCCCAACGTTTCCTTACCCAGAATGCCCTGCAAACCTCAAATTTAGCTGAAAAATGCACCTTTTTCACACATTTTTGTGTAGGAAAGTTGTGGCATCAACGGGCTGACATAAATTTCCTACCACCCAGCGTTCCCCCGGGTCTCCCGATAAAAACTGTGCCTCACTCGTGTGGGAGGCCCAAGTACCCGCGACAGGCAAGGGCCCACAACGTAGTGAGGCGACATGAAAATTGCCTATCTCAAAACGACCTGGTTTTATTCGTCAAACGATGTCAAAGTTATTAGCAACACAAAAAATGCTTTTTCTAAAGCAACACAATCCTAACTATAACTACCCAGTGGCGACTGCCACTGGGTACTTAATATATATACATGCTGGCATTTGTAAGAAATTGAAAAGGAAGATTTAGCAATATAAAGATGACATGTTGAAAAAAAGTCTGCCTGTTGCATATAAAAAAAAAATTGGAATCTGATTTGATGCTTGTGTGGGACATATGCATATTGATATTTAAGTTGGATCGTTTCCCCCACTATCCGTAATACTTTCCATCAATAATTGGCACCCCTATTAAGAGGTAGGGATATTCGGGGCAAATTTGGAGCTAAATGCAGTATCTCTGGTTTGGATGTATAGTTGATGGACAAAAGAATAGTAGTTTTCAGTAAGAAACTTTTTAATCTCTAATTTCCTCTCATTGTATGTAATAAAATGAGCGGCCCTGATCATAAGGAATTACGAGAATGCATTTGGTCCAACCTGATGATAGTTGGAAATTTACATACTGGCCAAGACTAGCTACCAGCTTATGTATTTTACAGTTGCCCAAAAAGCATTTGCTGTCCTGAGTGTTTAATGAAAGTCCTTTAACAAAAGTTTCAAGATGAAGATCAGTGGTTTCTGAGATGTCATTGAGTCTATGCCTGCAATAATGGGTTGGCCTGCTTCTTGCGTTCTGATGGGTTCTTCTAATCACAGATTTCCCATCGTGTGAATTACCCCAGGTGCCAGACATCAGAGAATTTTTTCTAGCAGTTCCTACCTGCTCCAGTAGGTGAAGTCGTGTGGCTCTGAATCGACTCTGGTCTCTTCAGCCTGTCTATTCTCTACATTATGGAAGATGGTCTGCGATTTCTGGCCCACATTCCTGGAAGAACTCCATGCCAAACTTGTGCAGATTATACAGGATGGCCAAGTCGCAGCAAAATTTCTCATCCTCTCTCGGCTGGACACCACCGACTGCTTGAGTAGGGCAGTTGGTAGCAGCGTGATGCTTTATCGCCACTTGTGGAAGAGATCCTCATGCTTCTCTAGTGATGTAACGTTCAGGTGTCACTGTTGAACATGACATTTGATGGCACCCACGCTTTCAGTGACGATACAGATTCTGCCGTGGACTTCTTCAAAGACAGCAGGGTCACAGTACACTGTCTCGACCTTTCCAGACCCACGTAGCAGTATTCTTTGCACTTTTGCTCCTTTCATTAATTTGGCGCAACAACAGACCCACCCACCCCCCACAAACCTTCGAAGATCTGACAATGCCGTGTCCCTCAGGGGCAATGGACTGCTCAGGCCCTTCTCTTCTTGCCACCACCATGACTTTAGCTTCAATTTGGTGGGAAAAGGTATTACCTCCGTGGGTAGCAGCACATTACATCAGATGCGTGTTTCAAATTGTTCAACAAGGATATACAACAAGGATATACGCTACCATTACTTTCCACTCTGCCACATATACCACCTACACCAGAGTGACTGTCGGAGGACCACTTGTCAGTTTTACAGGAGGAAGTTCAGGCACTTTGAAAAAGGTAGCCATTGAGAGGGTCCTGGTACCAGAAATAGGGACTGCATGTTACTCCTGTTATTTCCTGGTGCCAGTGAAGGACAGAGGTCCTTGTCCAATTTAGATCTGCGCCCACGCAACTTCTTTTTCAAGCAGGACAAATTAAAGATACTTACCCTGGCCCAAGTTCTATCTTTCCTATAGCCAGACGCCTAGATGGTAGTGTTGAATTTGCAAGATGTCTATTTCCTGTCCTGTAGCCCAACAAACCATTCCCCGCGGTTCAAAGTAAGCCACCAACATTTTTACTCCAATTCGGCCTCATCAACACCCACAAGGTGTTCAAGAAAGTGATGGGAGTGGGAAATAGAAGTTCCCATCATTTGATAACTACCCACTGACTGTGGGTTCTCCACAGACAGTTGTAGACCACCTCTAAATGATATCGAACCTCCTCACATCTTTGGGGTTCTCGATTAACGTGCTGCAGTCACACCAGAGGCTCCTGTCCACCGGCTCGAGTCCAGTACATTTAGGTTGTGATCCTGATGTTTCAGCCTCTATACTGGGTCTCAATGAGAGCGGCTCAGAAGCTTCTTGGCCTTCTCGCCCAGCCGCACCCTGCTTGTGGAACATGCTAGCTAGTATATGTGGGCTCTGCAGTGAGATCTTAAGTCTAAGTGTACTAAGCACCATGGAAACCTGTTGGATTCCTTCAATGTGTCAAGGTTTTGAAGGTGAATGTGAAAGACCTACTGAGCTGGCAGCTTGACTGCAATCCGATTGGTGGCAGACCCTCTCCTACCTTCACCCAAAATTGGTGGTTATTACAGATGCATTGTTGCTGGTTTAAGGAGGCCATCTGGGTGAGGTGTAGATCAGAAGGATCTGGTCTCCAGCAGATACCTGTTTTCACATCAATAATTTGGAGCTGAGAGCAAATTGCGTGGCACTAAAGTTCTTTTTCTTGTCTATCAAAGGGAGGCTAGTTAACTTTTCGCTATTTGTTTTGCAACAAACCGGGCAGAGCGGGGTCCCGGGTCTTGTGCCAAGAGGCTCTGTGCCTCTGGTGCTGCCTATGCCACCAGACTGTTTCCCTGGTGACCAACAACCTGTCAGTATTCTTGAATGCCAAGGCAGACAAACTCAGCAGCCAATGCCTAGAAGAATATAAATGGGAATTACACTCGGATGTGAAACAGGCCGTCTTCCAGCAATGGGGAGAACCCTGGATTAATCTTTTGGCTAACTTAGATGACATGCAGTGTCCAAGCTTTTGTGAACCTAAGTTCTCAAGGAGGCTCTGCCTCAGAGGCTCTTTCTGCTTAGAGAGGGTCTCAGGACTCCTGTATGCCCCCCCCCTTTACCTCTCCTGCCCAGAGTTTTGAAGAAGATCAGGAAAGATTCGGCCCAAGTCATCTTCGTGGCTACGTACTGGGCCAAAAGAGTGTTGTACCCAGAAATGGCCCTAATAATCTGTCCTCTGATTAAGGTGCTTCTTCAGGAGGAGTCTTATACCCTGGTCTGCACAGCTTACACCACCATGCTTGGTGATGTTTTGGTGGTAGATGATTGCTTTCGACCTCCCTCATGAAGTAGTGGATGTTATCTTTGCAGCCGGACATCTCTTCACAAAAAAACATTTACGAGGACCATGGGAGAAGTTTGTCGCTTGGTCTACGTCTTGGCAATTATATCCACTGCAGGTCAAATTGTTAGATGTTTTGCTTTTCCTGCTGTCTTTAGCTCAATAAGGACTTGCTGTGACCACAGTTAAAGGTTATTTATCATCCTTGTAGACCTTTTTCCGTTTTATAGACTAGTGATCCTTGTTTACAACACGGGTTGTGATGTATTTTCTAAAAGGCTTACTCATGTTTCCTCCAAATCTTTTGCGATACCAGAGTGGGATATTAATTTGTTTCTCATATAGTTGATGTCCTCCCTATTTAAGCAAATGTACAGCTGCCCTCTCTGTGTTCTTACTCTGAAAACAGTCCTTCTCATAGAAATATCAGCTTGTCACTTGAGTGAGTTAGAAGCGTTGTATGTCCAGCAACCATATGCTAACTCTTTTCTGCCCAGATTGGTGCCATGTACTACAGCGGAATTCCTGCCCAAAGTTGTGACGCATTTCTATGTCGGCAGTCAGGGATGCAGAAGCAGGCCTGTCCTGCCCCTTGCTCAGGCCACTTCTTTTTGGATCATAATATTGCCTCAGGAGCTCCTCAGTGTTTGGCTACCCCTTTCTTCAGGCGTCACTACCACTTCTCTCATACAAGTTTTTGAGTGCACACTGGATGACTGTGCAGATTTTTAGGGGACTAAGTTCTCAATTTAAGGCTCCACGCTTCAGTGAGGCCATCTTGGCCTACGACAAGTCACACTTTTGTTGCTTAGATCTATGATGCCCAATTCTCACCTCCTGTTATGTGTACTTGTAAATCGCACAATCATCCACATGGGTATCCTGCCGTTGAGCAGATGTGTATGCCTAAACCTGCCTATGTGAGGTTGATTAATTTAAAAACCAGGTCTTCAGCTATTTGCGGAATTCAAGAGGAAGCTCTTATGTTGAGTGGGTGGCTGTTTAATGCTTTGGGAGCGATGTAAGAGAATGCCTGTCCTTCTGATCTGGTTCGGTGTATGCATGGCATGTGTGCGACTTGGAGTCTCGCAGAGTGGGGGTGCCTGGTTGGTGAAAAGAGATGCAGCTGTTCAGGTAGGAGGGCCCTGAGTTGTTGTGCCTTAAATGTGTGCCTAAGGAGGTGGAATTGAGCGCTTTTGTTGATGTGAGTTCTGTGTGGGGGGTTGAGGGTTAGTCTGACTGCCGTGTTCTGGGCGGGTTGTAGTCTTCTAGTGAGTTGCTTTGTGATCTCAGCTTAGAAGGTGTTCCCATCGGCTAACTTGCTGATGACGGGAGCATGAGTGACAGTTTCTCTAATGTTGTTTGGGAGCCATTTGAAGATCTTCCAAAGCATCTTCAGAGTATGGAAACAGGATGCTGTGATGCCGCAGACTCGTGCAGCCATGTCCAGTTTTCTGTCAATGATTATTCTGAGGTGCCTGGCATGTGTTCTGGGTATGGATCCTTGTTTTGCCAACCACCACCCGTGATGAGGTGTTCCTGTTGAAAATCCTATTTCTATCTTGTTGGTGTTGAGCTTGAGAATGTTTGCTTTCTCAATTCATATTGCTGAGTTTTCTACACACAGTTGAAAAAAGCCAGGAAGTAACAGTATGGTAAAATTACCCTAATGGAGACTCTGTTTCTCTTAGGTGGTAGGCTCTTTTCTATTATGGTCCCCTGCCAACTCCTCAGCCTAAAATGCATATGGATAGGTTACATTTTTCAAGGAGAGAACTGGCAGTGGTGTAATTACGTATACGGAGGGCAGTTTCCTGTTTCTGACTTACACAGGCATACGTGTTTGGTAACTTCTTGTAAAGCTCTGAAATTAACAGCTACAATAGCAGTTGCCTTGTAGGCACCACTACAGGGCATGGTGCCTACAAGTTAAGAATGAGAAGAAGCATGTGGGCAATGAATAAAGGAATCACCATCAAAGTAACTTTACGATCTTGTTGGTTACTTGAATTGAGCTATTGTTGAAATGGCCTGTGCATATCATTAACGTAAAAGATCCTGTTCTGTTTATCTGAAATTTGATTTTAGAACTGGTTGACAAATTTTAATTGGTCTTTTTTTCAGCCTAAATTAAGCATGGCAAAATGCCGAAGAAATGTTGAAAACTTTCTTGAGGCCTGTAAAAAACTAGGTGTTCCTCAGGTAACCTACATTTTCTTATAAATGCACATATTTCATGTATGTTTACAAGTTAATTATGTGAGTAAGTCAATTGTGCTGTACATTTGGGTTTGTCCAGATACGTTTAGCGCAAAACATTTTTCTGGTGTATCCTTCTTCCCTCAGATTCCTCACATTATGAATATTCTCCAGGCTGGATCTTGAAACCTTTCCCTCCTGCAGTTGCTCTCCTGTGCTATCAGGTGGAACTATGCAACTTAAGTCACTGCTTTGTTCCCCAGTGATTACATAGGGGCATATAAGGTGAAGATGAATGAATGACATCCATGTTTGTATTTACTCATTTCAACAACACAGGTCTAGGCCTCTTGTCACTGGTGAAATTCATCAATACAGGCACTAGGTCAAATAACCCCCCCCCCTCCCCCCCCCCACACATCCCCCCCCGCCCTCATTGCCTGTTGAAGAAGTTGTAAGATGTCCTTATCAGACCTCTGTATGTGGTTTCTTAAATCCAACCAGAACCCCTCAACCTGTAACTCTTGCTTTTTGATGCTCCTTAAAGCCACGAAAGAGTGGGAGACAAAACGTTTTTTGCCTGTGGCCTGCATGGCCCGCCCAAAGCGATCCCTAAGCCTTCTTCAAGTCAGTGACTGGACAGGTAATGATCCCTCATTAGTTATTAATGCATAAAACACAAGAAATGACATAGCAAGCATTTTTTTTTTAATCAAATGGTCCTGGCCCGTCTTAAGATTCTCCACTGTTTCCCAACACCAGTCCCTTCCTTGTTGTTGGAGCCAATTCCAGTTCTAAAAAGGGTGAGGTTGGAGTTTTCTAAATCTGTCCGCAGGCATTTCGCTGGTCGAGGTTTTCTCCAAGCCATGCTGGACTATTCCCCAAAGTTGGGTCCATGTCTGTGATTTTGGAGATTCCAGCGACAATGACCCAGTCACCACGTAAATCCACAACTCCATAGGTTTCAGCCTTGGTGTCCCTTTCAAGGAAACTCTTCCCTACTATGGTACCAATCTTTGTGCCTTTGGTGCTGTTTACAGCACCATCACAGCAGCTGCGCTTGGATCAGAATTCAAGCCTGCTTTCAGCTTCCAAGATTTTGGGCATTATCAGAATACCCAAAGAAACGGCTTCCACATTCTTCAGTAATCAACCCATGTCTCATTCATCAGTAACTTAGGCTCCAGAGTTTCGCCTGAATGGAGGAAATTTTCAGATCATATTCCAGTGCACTGAAAATGCCTAAAGAGATTATGTATGCTAGTCGATTTGGAAACTGTTAAGAGACATAGCTTACCTCTTGTGTGTTGGGGGGCAGGGCCATAGTACTTCAGAGCCACTTGTGCTGAGTCCATTTCAGAGAAAGGCTGGCAGTGTGCAGAGAGAGTTGTAATTGTCTGGAGTGATGCTTCGATTTTTGGGAGGAAGCACTGTGCGATGGTGCCTGAAAATGAGCTACATTTCCCAGTAGTTGCTGAACTCTTATATTTGTTTGGAGATGTGGATATCATCTTGGATTACTGGGTGTAACGTTTTTCCTGTGCAACCTTGCCATTCAATCATGCTACACTGTTGCTGCAGCCAGTACCTTGATATTTGAATGCAAGATGTCCTTTTGCAATGTACATTTGCTTCCCTGAGAGTTTGTAGGAGGACATTTGTAAACAGACTATTCCGAAAATCAAGTTGTTTTTAGAAAACAATCTAATCCTGTTAGAACATTTGACTGGAATTGTTGCATTAGACTTGGTGTTGAGCGTGTGACAAAGCAGGAAGAGTTCTCTTGTGAAAAAATGTTACTCATAAAATGTTTATATGTTTATTTCTTAGCAAGTGCTTTTTGATTTACCATTGTTAAGAACCACAGAGTAGTAATTCTTGTTAATCCTTTTTCCAGTGGCACAAAGAGTCGAAAGAATCTAGCTAATGTATAGCAGAGAGGGCATATTTATGAAGCTTGAGGTATCTTTCTTCCTACCAGGTAAAAGAGAGATGAACATGTTATGCTTTATTTCCAGGATAAACTGGGTTCACATCAGAATAGAGAGTTGATTATACAAAGATCCAGATAAAGTTAATGCCTTCAATGTTATCGTTAGATGTAAGTTTTCATTGCAGGTTACTAAGACACCTACGTAACAGTTACATATCCACTTCAACTTGCAGACATCCTTGCCCAGCAGAATTGATGAGACAGAGTGGTTGTATATGGTGTCTCTGTTTTGCCTTATCCCATTTACTTTTCTCTTTTTCTATAATTTGACTCTCATATCTTGGTGTATGTTGTTATTGGTGGAAGTGATGAGGGAGAGAGGCCGAAGAGTGCAGTTTTCTCAGTGGATCTAAAGAACAATGTTAAAGCTTTTTGACACTAACAACCACCTCCCTCCTTGTAACAAGGATGCTGGCTTTTACCTAAACTTGGAAAATGCAGTTCAATTTCTCCATCTGCTGGGTTTGATGACTTTGTGCATGTGCATTCTGCTGGTAACATATGATAGGTGGTGTATGAAGTCAGGTGCAGATATTCCACTCCGTCCTCTTGGACATCTCTTGGTGGATGTGGTCCGTCAGCCTCACAGTAGTTTGTCCCTTCATTCCTTTGCAGTCACAGGCTGCTGTAATTACAGCGTCTATCTCGGAGTCATTGCCACAAATAAAGCTGCTGGAGTTGCAGGAACCTCGTCCTACCCTGAAGGCTTGTCTTGCTTCTCTTCAAGGGAGCACCATCCTGAGCATTTTGGATAACACAATCCCCATCTATTTTTTAAAGTGTCGGGATGGTGTGGCTTCCTGGATCTTATGTTGGGAGGCCTTGCACTAGTGGTGCTGGGCCCACAACGGGTGGTCTTTCTAGGTGTGGCCCACTTTACAGATACCCTCAATGTGAGATCATGTTCAATAAGTTGCCTCTTCATAGAGATCCACAAGTGGAATCTCCATCCCAAGGTGATGGATAGGATCTTCTCCAGATTGTGATGCCCTAGTGAATTCTCACATGGATCTGTTCACCTTTAATGTGAACTGAGAGTGTCCTTGGTGTTGTGCTAATTGCTTCCGTCTGAATTGTTCTGTGGGGAATATCTATTGGTTCCGATGTTCACAGGGACTGCTTCATGCATTCCTGAAAGTTTCACTTCTGTTTAGAGTGCTGCAGAAAGTATGGGAAGACTGACCACAACTGATCATGATCGCTCCAGATTGTGTAAGGTATATTTGGTATGCCCATCTGGAGACACTCAGCATTTAGTCTCATCTTCCCTTCCCCACAGGGTGGACCTGCTTTTCCAGTAGGATGATATCAACGGCTGGACATCAATAGTCCTAATCCAGTTTCGTGTCTGTCTGAGTTAAGGACCATTTCACAGTGTCTTCCAACTTATAGTCCATCGAGCAAATGACAGGTGTCTGCAAGAAGGGTCACAGTTTTCTGGAGGAGAAAGTCCATGGTAAAAAAATCTCCAGCACGATGGAAGGTCACAGAGACTGGATAAAGCATTGCCTTTGAAGACAACAATGGGGATTCTTAAGGAAAGAACTGCAGACTGAATCCAAGGAGATACAAAGGATAAACAATGGGGTAAAAAATACGGAGATAAGGGGGCATAGAACCCACCAGAAAATACTATGGTTTATTTTTATTTATTTATAAAGTTTTATATAGCGCGAACATGATCCCGGGGGATATCAGAGCGCTTCACAATTACAGTTGGTCAAGGTTAGGCAGGCGTCAAATACATAACTCAGGAAACAATTACAAAGGGTGCAAACACATCATCACAGTAAGTACAGTGAAAGAGGGAGTAAGTCCAGTAACTTCAAGCAAAAGATCGGAGCCCCATTAAGGTAAGAACTGGCACATAAGGAATCGTGTTACTTCAATTTTGAAGGCAACCGTGGAGGTGAGACTGCGAATTTCATGGGAGAGAGAGTTCCAGATCCGTGGAGCTGAGCCGGAGAAAGCTCTTTGACAAGTTATCTTTTTTCGAAATATCTGTGGTTTCAGAAGGAAAGTGTTAGCGCTTCTTGATGGTTGCATTGAGAAGCAGTGAAAGGAAAGAAGGCAGTCCTTTAATAGTATACAAGCAGGAAAGGGAAATGACATAGAGGATCACATAAAAGCCTTGAAGGATATGGAACCGGCTGGTACTGCGGTTTTCCCATGGGACCCTCCTGCCTGTCAATACTGCGGATGCAACATATGATTGAGATTTCCACCACAATACCCTGTTGTGTTTGCAAACATTTTGTTTAACATCAGTTGTAGCATGCATGATCTTGGCTGCCAGGAAATTCTCTACAAAACGTGTTTCTACAGGCTGCTGAACAGAGTTTGTTTTCCGGTGTGAGTCAGAAGCTTTGAATTCCTTCTAGTCTTGCCTCTCAGATGTTCTGTTTTTTGCTACCGAGCCTGTTTTTGAGTTACCACCGGAGAAGTATATTTGCCTACCTTGCCTCCCTTCATGAGTCTTCCTTAGCAACTTTGTCTGTTCAATCCACTGCTAGTGGCACATTTCTGAAATGATTGACATCTGTTTCTTCCCACACTGTTCATTGTTCCACAGTCTGATGTGAGTTTGGTGTTATTGTAAACCTTTTCTCATGATTTCACCATTTAAACCAATACACGTTTTACCGGTCTGTTTGTTCAAAATAAAGGCTGTATTGATTGTGGTTATATCTTGTTTCTTCAGGGCCCGTGAATAACATGACCTTTTGGTTTGCCTGGTTTCTGCCCAAACAAACTGGTGTAACACACCTGCCCTTCCTTTTAGCCACGTTTGTGTCTGCCTTCCACATGAGCTAGTCTAATATCTTCTTTCCTCTTCATCCCACGAAGAAAAAGGAGAAAGTCCATAGACTGGACCCTAGGTGTGTGGTGCCTTACTATATTGATATGCAAGAGAAGCACGAGTAGATGATCACTGTTTTGGGCTTCGCTGGAGCTAAAAAGGGCAAGTGCCAATAAAACATGCAGTTGCATAATAGGTTGCTTTCTACCAAAAGGATTTTAAGCTTTAGGTGAGAAAGACTCTCCTCCTTCCATTAGTGTCCACTCCATGAAGTCCATGGTTGCTTCTACTTCTCTCACAACTGACAGAACCATAGCTGATATTTGCTGAGGGACTTCCTTGGTTAATTAGCATTATTCATTCCCACCTTCTGGGGGCGTGATTCATATTGTAAGAAATCAGTGAGAAGAAGTATTCATCAGAAGAAAAATATAGTCCTCATCGATAACAGTATGTTCGAGGCATATGAGCTGCAGATTACACACTTGTGCATAGATCGCCATCTGGTGTTGGGCCCGGATGTTTGCAGTTTGTTTTCCTCTTGGAAAGTCTTTGGAAGTCACGAGATAGGTGACTCCTCCCTTGGATCGTATTGCGCATGGGCTTCGGCTCCATCCTCAGATTGTTTTTTTCCGCCATCGGGCTCGGATGTAATCTTCGCGCTCCGGTTCCGAACAGCTTCCAGTTCGACGATCGACGCGCAATCCTCACCCCATTTCGCGGTATTGTTTCGATCGCGATCTCCCCACTCGACGCGCCTCTCATCGGCAAGACCTTCGGTTCCAGTCGTCGACGGCGGCCTTCGGGCCTACCCAAGCTCCGGTCCTGGCTAATGGAAAGGACTCCATTTAAAAAGTGCGCTCGATGTGGGTCCAAATTGCCCCACACCGATCTCCACGAGGTATGCAATCTCTGCCTCTCCCCTGAACACGAGGCTCGTGACTGTCCGGCGGGTAAATCTTTCCGGTCCCAAAAAATTATTCGGGACCGAAGAGCCAGAAGAACCATGGCACACTCCTCGACAGCGATCCCGGACGACATCTTCGGGGAAGGCGTCGACGCTCCAGAACAACACACCGACGAGGGACTCGTCAGCGCCTCTGAAGCCGACGATTCAGATGTGGAGGACATCACTCCGGCACAGAGGGTCGTGAGTACTAATCTACCCCCCCCCCCCCCCCCGCCCCCCCCCCACCCCCCCCCACACCCTCACCGGCAACGAAAAAGGCTTCGGTCACACCTTCGCCTTCGGGCCTAAGCAAGACCAAAGACACTGCTTCCCACACCGCACCTTCGGGACCGATAAAGAAGCCAATTAAGCCTTCGGGCGGCTCGGGCTCGAGCCAGCCCACCGTCAGAGCCGATAAACACTCTTCAACACCGAAAAAGAAACCGGCCTCCATGTGCTTTTGTCGGTACCGAAGATGGGGGTCGGTGCCGATGAGCTGGGTCTTGACCCCGAGTGTTTCGGTGTGGGGCTCGGTGTCGAGACCCAGCTCATCGGCACCGACCCCCATCTTCGGTACCGACAAAAGCACACAAGGCCACCGGCACCGACACTTCGAAGCCGAAATACATCTCGGCGCCTACTAAACAATCGGAGCTTTCCAAGCATGGTTCCAAACAACGAACCAACACCGATAAACCTAAGAAACCAACCGCCCGACGCCTTCGGTGCCGACGGACCAACCAACCTCTCCAGAACTATTCGCACCGGATCCCTTACAAAAAACACTAACTAAGGATCCCAAAACTGGTCATTTGATGCTCTCTATCAAAAAGAGACAGTTAGAGAAACCTGCTCCGCCTCCACCTCCAAAAAGGAAGGACTCTGCTACCTCCCCTTTCAGACTACCTTCCCCACCTCCTCCACCTTCCCCTCCTCCACCTCCTCCACCTTCTCCATCCCCACCTCATCATTCCCCGACCCCATCCCCGGATGATGATGATGATCAAGGGGATCCATATGATGACATAGGGGATGTGCCCCAAGATATACCTACAGGGGACCCCACTCCCACAGGATCCTTAGTCCCATGGGACGATTATAATATCCCTGATATCCCTAACATCCCACAAGACGATCTTTACCCTTCCAGACCTTCTCCACAAGAAGACTCCTTGGGGTTTAACCATTTACTGCAAAGGGCGGCACACTACCACGGGGTAGATTTGCATACCGACCCAGTGGAGGAGGATTTCCTCCTAGATACATTTGACACCACACATAGGACCACCTCCATATTGCCTATGCTTAAAGGTGTTATAAAACATGTGCCGGAGATCTTTAAGGACCCAGTCAGGGCCAGGGTCATTAACCCGCGCATTGAAAAGAAATATAAAGCCGCCCCAACAGATCCCTCCTACATCAGAGGGCCAGCGCCACTAGATTCCCTGGTAGTATCCACAGCACGGAAAAGGGCAAACTCCCAGGCGTCAGGTGACGCACCACCACCTGACAAAGAGTCTAAACTCTTGGACGCATCAGACAAGCGTACTGCATTTCAAGCGGACAATATATGGCGTATCGCCAATACACAAGCACTACTAACAAGGTATGACAGGGCCCATTATGACCAGTTAGAAGCCATAATGCACCATCTCCCTGATAAATACAAAGCTAGGGCCAATGAGCTAATTCAGGAGGGCAAAACAATTGCTAATACCTCCATACGTTGTGCCTTAGATGCAGCAGACACAGCCTCTAGGGCGATCAATACTAGTGTCCTCCTCCGTCGCCATGCCTGGCTAAGGATATCAGGTTTTAAACCGGAGGTACAAGCCTCCATCCTCAACCATCCCTTTGACCAGGAACATTTGTTCGGCCCAAAAGTGGATGACGCCCTAGAGAAAATGAAAAAGGACACTGACACGGCAAAATCCATGAGAGGCTTACAATCTCACCCTCCCAGACGCTCCTTTCGCCACTCTTCCTTTCGGAGCACATCCAGAGGCTACTCCTCAGACACCGCTTCCACTTCATACAAATCCCCTACTCAGTCCACCTTTACAAGGGGTTACCAAAGAGGCGGCTACAGGGGCAACAATAACAAAGGCAGAGGCAAAACAAACACCACCCGCTCTGCCACCGCGCCTACCCAATTACTTCCCTCCACTTCCCCCAGACCATCCCACTCCGGTCGGGGGCAGACTCCAACATTTCCTTCCGGTTTGGACTACCATCACCTCAGACAAATGGGTAACACAAATAATTTGGTCAGGCTACTGCCTAGAACTAATATCTACCCCCCCCAAACATTCCACCCAGACAACGCCCAATGTCACCAGAACATCTACTGCTACTCAAGCAGGAGGCAATCTCCCTCCTAGACAAAAAGGCAATAGAACACGTTCCTACCAACCAACAAAATATGGGGTCTACTCCCTATATTTTCTCATACCAAAAATGGACGAGACTCTACGGCCCATCCTAGACCTTCGGCCCCTAAACAAATACATACACTCAGACCATTTTCATATGGTGACGCTTCAGCAGGTACTTCCGCTGCTTTCCCAAAACGACTTCCTCACGACTTTGGACCTAAAAGACGCTTATTTCCACATTCCAGTGTACAACGCTCACAGGAAGTACCTCAGATTTGTAGTGGACGACCAACACTACCAATTCAAAGTGCTGCCGTTCGGAGTCACAACCGCACCACGAGTATTCACCAAGTGCCTAGCAGTGGTGGCAGCACATCTGCGAAGACAACACATTCATGTCTTCCCATACCTAGGCGACTGGGTGATAAAAGCCAGTTCATACAACCAGTGTGTACAACACACACACACCACGATCCAGCTACTTCACCAGCTAGGCTTCACAGTAAACCACAAAAAGTCCCATCTACAACCATCCCACATAAAACAATATCTAGGTGCCACTATAGACACCTCAAAAGTGCTCGCCTACCCCAATCCTGCCAGGATTGCAAGCATTCAGGCTCTACGCGCAAAATTCATAGCACAACACTCCCTTCCAGCTCGGGTGTTCATGCAACTAATAGGGATGTTGGCCTCTTGCATCTTCATAGTACCTCACGCAAGACTCCAGATGTGTCCTCTCCAAGAGTGCTTAGCCCACCAATGGAACCAGGCCCAGGGTCAATTAACAGATCTGGTGTTGGTAGACCACCACAAACCTTTCCAAAGGTCGACCGTTCCTGGACCCTGTTCCCCAGATAGTACTAACAACAGACGCATCGCTCTCCAGCTGGGGAGCTCATCTATTACATCTCACCATGCAAGGCAAATGGACACCTCAACAGAGGCTACTCCATATCAACCATCTGGAATTACTAGCAAACTACAACAGCACTCCCTCATACTAATATTAGTAGCGCCAACTTGGGACAGACAACCGTGGTACACCACACTGCTGGAACTATCGGTAGTACCGCATCAAAAATTACACCTCTCTCCACACCTCTTAACCCAGAACAATGGAGAGATCAGACACCCGGACCCAGCTCAGCTCAACCTTGCGATCTGGCTCCTGAAATCCTAGAATTCGGGTACCTAAATCTTCCCCCTGACTGTATGAACGTCATCAAAGAAGCTAGGTGCCCTACCACTAGAGCGTGCTACGCCGCCAAGTGGAAATGTTTTGTTGTCTATTGTCATAACAACACCATCGATACCCTAGATGTGTCCACCTACAAAGGTGCAATCTAGCCTATACGTCCATTCGACTACACCTCGCAGCCATAGCAGCTTACCTACAAAACAGGCAACATCTCTCACTCTTTAGAGTACCTGCCATTAAAGCCTTCATGGAAGGCCTTAAAAGAATAACTCCACCCAGAGTGCCACCCTCACCTGTGTGGAACCTAAATATCGTTCTCACCAGACTAATGGGACCACCTTTTGAACCACTACACAAATGTGAACTTCAATTCTTAACATGGAAAACCGCTTTTCTTGTAGCCATCACTTTCCTCAGAAGGGTCAGTGAGATACAAGCACTTACTATTCAAGAACCTTTTCTACAAATGCACCATAATAAGGTGGTTCTCCGTACCAACCCAAAATTCCTCCCCAAAGTCATTTCTCCATTTCACCTAAACCAATCTGTAGGACTACCAGTATTTTTCTCGCAACCATAGACCGTTGCAGAAAGAGCTCTTCACACACTAGATGTCAAACGAGCCTTACTCTACTACATCGAGAGAACATAACCTTTCCGTAAGACCAAACAGCTGTTTGTCTCTTTCTCTCCACCACACAAAGGCAACCCCATCTCCAAATCAGGGATAGCTAGGTGGATTGTCAAACGCATTCAAATTTGCTACCACAAAGCAAAACGAACGCTATCCGTTCCCCCTAAAGCCCATTCTACACGTATAATAGGGGCTTCAATGGCTTTTTTAGGAAGCATCCCATTAGATGATATCTGCAAAGCAGCTACATGGTCAACACTGCACACTTTCACTAAACACTAATGTTTAGATGTGCAAACTAAGCAACAAGCTAGTGTGGGCCAGGCTGTACTCAAAACATTATTTCAAACCACTGCAACAGATACCGGTGGTCGCCGCTAAGGATGGGTACTGCTATATAATCTATGCACAAGTGTGTAATCTGCAGCTCATATGCCTCTAACGGAATATGCTACTTACCAGTATGCATCTGTTCTTGGCATGTAGAGCTGAAGATCTACACACGCCCACCCGCCTCCCCGGCTACCTGTATCTGTTCCAGTTTATCTTATTTATATAACACACACATGGGCCTCTTCACTGTTATTACTACGCTCCATCTTTCCCTGCTGGCGAAAAACAATCTGAGGATGGAGCCGAAGCCCATGCGCAATACGATCCAAGGGAGGAGTCACCTATCTCGTGACTTCCAAAGACTTTCCAAGAGGAAAAACAAACTGCAAACATCCGGGCCCAACATCAGATGGCAATCTATGCACAAGTGTGTGGATCTGCAGCTCTACATGCCAAGAACAGATGCATACTGGTTAGTAGCATATTCCTTATGGTATCTACTGCACCTTCCAGAATATTCCTTACTACTCTACCTTATACCTTGGTGAATTATTGCTGTTATTAATAAGGTATACAAAGATATGCAAATGTATCACCTACTGTAACTTTTGCTGATGTTAATGCTCTCTCGTTCCTCTTCAAATACCTCCATGGAATGCAGAAAAAAGTTATGTAAACTAGCCCTAGTGTGCCAGTTGGCGCATTATATGTTGTAGTGTCATAACATCCAGGGTTAATGAAGCCATGAATGAAGTAGTATGGCGCCCCCTGGCAGCACTGTAGAGCTGTTGGTGGTAAATATTTCTGAAATCAGTGTGAGGAAGTTACTAGAAATATTGTTCTCAGAGTTTAATAACATTTTCAAATTATTTATTTATTTACAGAGTTTTGTAATGCTCTTACAGTGTTATTTTACAGCTCTAGTTTGTGTTGATGCTAGAGTTGTACACTTAATTGACTCTGCAAATGTTTGATCAGATAGAGACTACTAGCCGCAGATTCCTTAACGTAGAATTATCCCCAGGCGTGAGACTGGATCTGGAAACCTTTTTGCCGCAGCATCTCTGCGCACCGGGGACAGCACCACTTGACTCTACCCTGACGTTGTCCGCGTACGTGACGTCAGCGAGGTCACATAAGTCCCACCCCTGCGCGCTGTCAGTTTCCTTCTTTTCCGCGTGCAACGCGGATCCGGAGTGAGTACCCTTGACCTGTTTTCAGGCCTTATTTTAACGCCTTTGCGTTGGGAACAGTGTGCTATGCCTTCGGGTTTCAAGACGTGTACTTCGTGTACGTGTCAGATGTCGGCGACGGACCCTCACCCTATTTGTATGTGGTGTTTGGGCCAGCACCATGATTCTACGGACTGCGACGCTTGTCAGCATCTTAAGCCGAAGTCCCGGCGGGAGCGACGGATGAAATTACTTTTGGCCCGCTTGTTCAGATCGGTCTAGTCACAGCGTCCGTCCCCTACCTTGGAAGCTAGAAGCTGCCGATTCCGATCGTCCTTCACTGAGGCCCCATGAGCGTCACTCGCCTGCCGGTAAGTCCTGCAGCTTGTCACCGAGGCCCTGTCCTCATTCTGCAGAGGGTGTGGGTTCCTCTCGGGACGTGCGCCCTCGCCCGTCGCCACCCTATCCACCGTTTCCTGGCATTGGGGCGATGAGGGCCCAAATGAAGGCCTACGCTGCGGCTCTGCAGGCTTCTTTGGGCCCCTCCTCTCCCTGAGACGTCTGCAGCTCCCTCGCCATGCGCAGGCCTTCTGCGGAATCGCCGGCGGCTTCACCCTCAGCGCCGACGAGTTCAGCCTCAGGTTTCGAATGTGTGGTGTCTTCGGGGTGCAGCCCTACGGGGTTCCCCTCTTCGACTTACGGCATCCCCGCCTCGCCGCAAAACCCCGCGGGGCTCCCTGTGGCATTGCAGGAGGTCGCCGGGACTCACGGTGCTTCCCCAATTCCCCCTCGGTCCTCTGGGCAAGCGGCTGTCTTACCGGAGGCCGAGCCGACGGCTTTCCTCCCCGGCCCTGGCGGCGCCGTGGGTGGAGGCCGGGACCCGGGGCGCCTCCCCGAGTCCCTCTCGGTCCTCTGCGCAGACGGCTGCCTCATCGGAGGTCGAGCCGGTGCCTTTTCGGCACCGTTCATGGGCCGCTTCCGCTCCGACCCCGCCCCTTTCTCCTCGGAGGCACGTGGTGGTGGAGGTCGACTCGGCACCCCTGGTGGACACTTCGGCACCGATCGAGGTCACACCGGTGCCCATGGCGGACTCCACGGCGCCGTCCCGACGTTGGATCGTCGACTCTTCTCCGGATGTCCCTTCCTCTCCGGAGGTTTGTCATCTCCTTCTCTCCTCTTCACCGGAGACTGGAAGCTGCATCGTTGCCTTATCCCCGGCGTCTTCCAGGGTGGTTTCTACACCATCTCAGCGGCCACAGCCCCCGGACCTGCTCTCCCGCACCACGCTGTTGATTGCCCCGCAGGCTTCTCCCCCTACTCCGGAGACCCCTCAGGCCCCTCACTCGTCCATGGGTCTTCCATCCTACAGGGGCTGGCCGTTTTTTCCTCCAGCGGGGCTCAGGGACGGGCGGCTTAGCTTGCAGCCTTCTCCCACAGAAGAATTGCTCTCTCTCCCACGACGCCCTACGGAGGCGAGTGTAGCCTTTGTCTGGGCTATTTGCACGGCCACTGGCATTTTGCAAATGGGCAACCCAGTCGCTCCACTCCGTACAGACCATTTGTTGGAGGTTCTCCACCAGGGCTCTGGTGGAGGGGAGCTGCTTCTTCCATTTGAAGCTTTGCTCCACAACTCTCTTCGGGGAGCCTGGGGGGTGTCCTGCTACAGGGGATCCGGTGCCTCATCCGCTCCTCCACCGCCACCGTCCTGCCCCGCACGATCCAGTCTGCCTTTCCTCCCACCCATCTGCCCAGGGCTATGTCCTGCAGACTGCTTTTCCTTCCTTGCCTTCAGTGTTGCTCCCTCCGTCACGGGAGGCCCGGTGGTTGGACTCCGCGTAACTTTTTTTCTTCCACTAGTGCTGCTCTGCGAGCGCTTAACACACTTTGTGTGTTGTCCAGGGCTACCTCCGCCCTATGGGATTCCACGGAGTCCCTTCTGTCTCGTACCTCCCATGAAGGTGTCTGCGCTGATCTGCGGCACCATGTGCTGGATGGTCGGGAGTTAGCTGCATTTATTCTCCGTTCGGCCTTGAATGTTTCTGATTCTCTCGCCTGCGTTACGGCGAATTCTGTGGCCCTCTGCTGTCATGCTTGGTTGCGGGATAGCGTCTTTCCGGAGAATATTCGGGAGCATCTTGTTGACCTGCCCTTTGATGGGATTCTTTTATTTAACACCCTCGCGGACTTCGCCATTCAACGACTCCTTGCGGGGCTCCGTCCTCCTCCCCATCCGTAAGCTTCAGCTTGTCGGTCCTTTGGTGCCTTAGGTCCACAGTTTGGACCATCTCTGTATTTTTTGGCTGATTGGTAAGCCGCCTGTGGTGCTACCCACAGGTCTTTTATGTTCTTGACCTCTGCTGCGGGTTTCCCTAAGAGGTGTTCCCCTGTTTTGTTTGGGGACGTGTCATACCCTAGGTGGGGTACTTGTAGTCTATTGTATAGCTCTGTCCTAAGCTGGGTGGGTGTGGATACCTTCTCAGGTTCCTCGCGTTTCCTGGCGTCACTGTATACTGCTTGGTGCGGTCTCTTTTTCTCTTCCGCCTTGGTGCAGCTTGCGCTGCTCCAGGTTCTGTCCTTCTCAGTGTCCGATGGTTTTTCTATCCCTTTTCTGCAGGGTTTGCCTGCCCTCTTCAGCCTCTGGATCGCCAGACTGACTTTTGTCATGCGTCGTGTCGTGGTGTTTCCACCTTATTATCCGACGTTTCGGCTTGGTTCTATGCCTTGTGTTCCGGGGGGCTTGGTTATTCCTGGTGTTCCCCTGTGTTCTGGTTGACGGCTTTAGGTCTGTACTACATATTTCTCTCTTGTCTTCTGGCAAGTCCCACTTCTCTTCGTGGTACGGGTTATGCTACTGGCACGGTCTTTCTCTGGGGCTTGTTCTGGGGTTCCTTTGCCTCTGTCTTAGTCTTGTGCTCGGGTCGTTCTGGGCACACTACTTCATAGTATTTACCTGCTGCCTGCTGCGCACGCCTGGTCGTTATGGTCCACCTCCGTGGGCCTCGGCGTGTACCCGTGTGCTCCTGTCCCTTGCTCTGCCGGAGCTTTGCGCGGCTGTGTCTTCCTTCTCACGTATGCGCTTCTCTGCTGTGGGGGCATTTCTGTCTTGTCCCCTGCCTCGGGCTGATGCCGTTCAGCTTTCACCTTCACTGTGTGTGTTCTCCTGAGGTGGGCTCTGCCTCAGTTTCCACCTCTTCTCCTTGGATTTTGCGGGTGGTTCTTTTCTTCCTTTAGTACTCTCTTGGTGCCGTCCGTCCCTCCGGGTTTTCTGGCAGATGCCCTTTTCCCCTCGGGTAGGCTTGTGGTATCCTGGCCTTCCCTTCTCCTGGATTACTTCTGCTTGGTGGGTGCTGGGCCGTCCTTCCTGTCCCCCTGACACATCCTCTTTTGGGGCCCTGTGTTCTTCCAAGCTGGTGAGGTTCTCTCGCAGACCCTCCTCCCTCTGGGTATGGCTAGGGTATCTATTCTACGTTAGGGAATCTGCGGCTAGTAGTCTCTATCAGATGTGCAAGTTACTTACCTTCGGTAACGATGTATCTGGTAGAGACGATTCTAGCCGCAGATTCCTTCACGGCCCGCCCTTCCTCCCCATTCTGCGAGGACCTCGCCTTCCTCCGGGTGACTTTGTCTTCTGCAAGTTCCCTCTTTCACTACCTCCCTGTCGGGATGTTTCGTTCTGTTTATTTGTTCCACTCCTTCCTTTCTGGTAACTGGACGGTAGGTTCATGTGTACGTCTGCATCCCTACACCCTGGTTATTCCAGTGTGGGGCCTACTCATACTCTTCGCTCTTTACAGGGGATACAACACTCCTCGATGGTGTTGTCTTGGGGTAATTTGTTGTTTCTCCTCTGTTCCGGACTTGTTGCCCTTCACTGTTCTAGATTGTGGTTGCAGACTTTCTGGCTTCTGCTATGACATTTTTCCCATGTTTTGTTTCTTCTGCCTCCAGGGAGGATATCGCCTTCGCTTTGCAGGGTTGCTTCTCAAAGAGGTGCTCTGCTCTTTCCCTTCCATGACTTTCAGTAACACAGTGCCTGGCACTGTCCCTAATGGTGCTGCTCATCACCATTGGCTTTTTCCCTTTCTGTTTCACCGTTTTTTTTTTTTTACGCTGTTCCCATACTCTCACAGTTTTGTTTGTGATGGCTCCGCGCTGTGGCGTGGAAAAGTTCTCTGAAGAAAACTGACAGCGCACCGGGGTGGAACTTAAGTGACCTCGCTGACATCACGTCCGCGGACAACGTCAGGGCGGAGTCACGTGGTGGCGTCCCCGGCGCGCAGAGATGCTGTGGCAAAAAAAATTCCGGATCCAGTCTCACGCTTGGGGATAATTCTCCGATCAGGAAGCTGCGGCTAGAATCGTCATAACAGAAACATCGTTACCGAAGGTAAGTAACTTGTGCATTAGAAATAGATGTGAGGTATTCTTATTCTGTATTATTGAACGTTTGACAATTTATTTGAAGGTGAGTATTTACCTGAAGGCTGAGCAGATCTTCTGATGGATACATCTGCCTGTGTCCCCTCACCTTTTGAATTACCCCTGCACCAGCATTCAATGGAAATTCTCTTCCTAGCTCTCCCACGTCGACTAGGACGTCATAATAGCACAGCTTCCTTGGGCCCCATTACCTGCGGGTGGTGGAGGAGTCCCGCGACAGTGACCATCTTTCTCGGGATTGGAGACACATGGAGGTGGTGGTGTTTCATAAGCCCGGTAGACCCCCAGAACAACACGCCTCCTACCGTCCCATTTCGCTTCTAAATGTGGAGGCCAAAATACTGGCCAAGGCATTAGCCAATCGCTTGCGGTCCCACATTGCCACCTTAGTGCACCCCGATCAGGCTGGGTTTATGCCTCAGTGGGCGACTAGACATAATTTCCGCCGCGTACAGGTTGCAGTGGCCGCTATCCGGGGGCTCGGCACGTGGGCGACACTCCTCTTGGCAGATATGGACAGGACATTCGACTCCCTAAGCTGGGTTCACCTCTTCGCGCTGTTATGCCGGTTAAATCTTGGTCCTCGCTTCCTGTCCTACTTGTCCCTACTCTACACTGATCTTACTGCGGCGGTACACGTCGTGGGCTCTACCTCCTCCACTTTTTCGCTTGGGACGGGTACCCGGCAGGGATGCCCGTTGTCTCTCTACTTGTTTGCGCTGGCGGTCGAACCTTTGGCCGCCTGGGTGCGCATGGATGCGCAGGTGACCGACTTCGAGTGGGCGCATGGACTGTCGGAACGTATTGCCTTATAAGCCGATGATGTTTTATTTTTTCTTACAGATGTGGATAGGACAGGGCATCGGCTGCTTCGTATAATGCAGATATTCAGGGAGTCATCGGGCCTCTACTTGAATCCCAGCAAGTCTAAACTGTGGTCCTTGGGGGATGCATCGGGCTTGGGCACCTGGGCCTCGTCGGTATGGGTTGTTACCGGCGGGATGAAGTATCTCGGGGTCTTTATATCGGATTCACCTGTGGTGGCATGGGAGCGGAACTTGGCTTCGGTCTGGGAGCGTGTACGGAACGACCTCACAACATGGTCACATATGCCTTTGTCGATCTATGGCCGATCTATGGCTTGTTAAGATGGTCTTTCTCCCCCGTTTGCTGTATCAATTGCAGAATTACCCCTACCCGATTCCTCCAAGATGGTTTAGGCAGGTTAATGCGGCATTGGGCCAGTTTCTATGGGCTGGAGGAGTGTCTCGAATCGCCCTACGGACATGTTTCCTTTCCAGGTACTGCGGTGGACTGGCGACCTCTGACATATTATCGTATTACATGGCCTCGCACCTGCTTGTCTTGAATGAGTGGTGGTATGGGGATAGAGGTGATCCTGCATATGCTGTGGAGTGGTGCCTCTCTCCCTCCATACGATTCTGTATTCGACACAAGTGCGTAGATCCCTGCCGCCGGCAACACAGGTGGTCTTTCAACTCTGGCGACAAGCCTTGCGGAGGATGGGGTGGTGGAATACACTGACGCGGGAGACCCCACTATGGAACAATGGTTGCCTGCCGTAATTAGCCACGCTGTCGGGGTTCCGTGGATGGGATAACATTGGTATCTCTACCCATGGGGGATGTCATGCGGGGGGTGACTCTGAGATCTTTTCAAGACCTACAGCAGGATTTTCAGATGCCAAAAACCCCATTCTATAAATATTTACAGTCTCGGCACGCCCTTTCCCCTAGCTTAGAGGGCCTGGAGACATTGGCGGAGTTTAGCCCGATAGAAGCGAAGGTGTTTATGGGGGACCTCCAAGACCATAAAATCTCCAGGATTTATCAAACCCTGGTGACTCACAGCTCCTCCACACTATTGAACCTCTGAGGGCCTGGAAGGAAGATGTAGGTCCACTTGATGAAGAAGACTGGACCGAGGCCATGCCCTCCCCCCGGGGGCGGCCATAGCGGTGCGGCTACGCCTGGTTCAGCTTAAATATTTGCACCGGGTCTATTTTACGCGGGTCCGGGTGTGGAGGGCGGGATTGATTGCCTCCCCTCTGTCTCAGATGCGAGCGGGAGGAGGGGACCCTGATGCACACAGTTTGGTACTGTCTCTATTTGTCACGGTTCTGGAGAGGGGTAGTGGCTTGTCTCTCTGAAGTGTTGGGCTGGGACTTGTCCCATTCGCCGAAACTGGTGCTTTTACACGTTATGGATGGAATTGGGGGCAATGTCTATAAATGTCATCTTATGCTGCTGGGGTTTACCTTAGCTAAACGGGATATTACTAGGGCATGGAAGGTGCCGACGCCACCCTTGGTGTCAGCATGGAAGGAGAGACTGGACTTCTGCATGGGCCTGGAACTTCCCATTTTCATTGCAAAAGGGTGCCCGCAGATGCACTTTAAAGTGTGGAAGCGTTGGGCAGACTATCGGGGCCTGCTACTGGAGCCTGTTGCTGCACCGGTGCACTTCCACCCAGATTGATGATTCCTTGCTGGTGCAGGATGTTGTTATTTAGTGTTTCAGTTCCGGGGGTGAGGGGTAATGGAGCATAATGTACAGCTAGGCTGTTATCTACGAGGCTGTTAGTGCGACGGTGGGAGGGGGAGTTGGGGGGGTTTCATTTGATATATTTCATTTGTATTGCTTTCATTTTCTCCTTGCATTCCTTTGTAAAACATCAAAGTCATAATGCTGAATCTTGAGTGTGCAGATGTCTCTGGGTTACAGAGCGCTGCTCCGTATGTGTCATTTGATAAATAAAAAAAAATTTCAAAAAAAATAATAGCACAACTCCGCTCGCAACAGTGTTGGAAGTCATCGAAGCCATAAGAAGACCTCGTCGGCGTGCTGACGTCACTTCCCTTTTTTCCGTGCCGTCGATGTGTAATGTTTTTTTCTGTGACTCTTTATTTTATCAAGATTACTTTGTTTTTTTCACGTCTAATTCGTGTTTCTGTAGAAATGGCTACTTTGAAGAAGTCAGGTTTCAAGCCCTGCAGGGAGTGTGGGGGCCATATGTCTATTACAGACCCTCACGACGACTGTCTTTGGTGTCTTTCTTCGGACCACTACGTCAGTGGGTGTTCGTGTTGATGAAAGATGAATCCTAAGGCGTTGAAGGAGCGTGAAGCGAAAGTCTAAATGGCGAAGGTGAAGAAAGAAAAGAGGGGGTCATAAGAGCTCGAAGACGTCGACCTAAGTCTAAGAAGCATAAGAAGTCGAAGAGGAGACATGGTTCTCGACGTCGCTCTTCGAAGGGCAATGCTTCGAGGTCGGCTTCACCTGTTCAGCGATGCCAGGAAAAGGACTTTGTTTCTCCGTCTCCTTCTCCTTCTCCGCAGGCGACTCTGATCCACTCGCCAACTCCGAGGGGTTCGCTGGCGTCCAGAGGCTCTCCGATGCCCAGAGGTTCTCCAATGCCCAGAGGTTCTCCGGCGCCCAGAAAATCTTCTCCTGTACCTGTGGCTTCACCTGTGCGGGCGCCGGTCTCACTGGCTCCGCAGTCTCCAGTTCGGCCTCAGATGGATCCAGAACAAGGAGGCCCGGATCCTTACCCTTCTTTTCCAGGTCCTGGAGCGGATCCCTCGCATTTCCTAAATGCGATGTTTGCCCAGGCATCCTACCCGTCCGGTGCACCGACTGGCCCCGTGGGTCCACTTGCCTTTAACGTGGGTGTCCTCCAGCAGTATGCCCAGATGCCTTTCATGCCGACGGCTCCATCTCGGCAGTTTCTGGCACCGTGTTTTTCCGACTCCAAATCCTCAAACTCCATCTGGTGTCTAATCGGCGATGTCTCGGATTCGTTCGGCACCGCTGCCTATTTCGGAAGGTCCTCCTTCGACACCAGCACCATTGTCACCGGCGCCGTGGCTGGCACCGCCGACGCCAATCCCGAAGCAGCGTTCCAGGAGGAAAGCACAAAGGCTGCGAGGATGAGTACCGGCAGCAGCAGGAGGAAGAGGAGATACTCGACTCTGTGGACGAATTAGAAGGTCTGCAAGAGGCCAGTGGTTTAGACACTTCCCCGGAGTGGGAGCTCTCTTCACCAAAGACTGTCCTCTCACAGCTTGTCGCCCCTTATCATGTGATGCTTAGGAAAGCGGCTGAGTTGTTGGATCTTTAGTTGCCTTCAGCAGAAGTTAAGTCAAATATTTTGACTGAAGTGTTTAATACTTCTTCTTCAGTTAGTGAGCCTCTACTGCCTTTCAATGAGGCGTTGACAGAGCCTATCTTGGAGATGTGGCAGAAGCCCTTGACTGCTCCTGCAGTTTCCAGATCAATTGCAAGTAGATATAGACCAGCTCATGGTGATCCAGATTTTCCTTTCTGCCCACCCACCTCCTGAAAGCTTGGTGGTTTAGGCTTCTTGCTCCAAGCAGTCGTCCGAGTCCTTTCCTACACCCCGGGGGATAGGAATTCTAAAAAGATGGAACAGTCGGCCAAGAAGGTGTTTTCCTCAGCAAGTATGGCGCTAAAGTCTACGAACGTCACTCGCTTGCTTGGGAGGTACATTTATGCCCTTATGGACTCTGTTAAGCAATTGGCCCCTAAACTTCCTGAGGAAGATCGAGTTCATTTTCTTGAGGCTCTTTCGGATTCTCAAGCAGCTGCCAGACAGATCATTCAGTTGGGTTTTGACACCGCAGGCTTGGTTGCCCGGGTAATGGGTTCTTCAGTTGCTACGAGGAGGCATGTCTGGCTCAGATCTTCTGTTTTTTCGCCAGATGTTCAGTCTGCTCTATTGGATCTGCATTTCGATGGTTCAAGATTGTTTGGTACCAAAGCGGACTCTGCTCTGCACCGTTTTAAAAATAGTAGAGCTACTGCAAGATCTTTGTACCTCCAGTCTCAGCCTAGAGGGTATGGCTACAAGAGGTATTAATGCTTTGGGAAGGCGAATTCCTTTCATGGCTGTCAGAAGCAACAGCAGCAAAATCCTCTGTACGGGTCGTACAGGGAAAAAAATAGAGGCCTTCTTCGAGGAGCAGCTCGGCAGCAGTCATCCTCCTCCTCCTCTTCTCCTGTCCCCCAACTGGTACAATGGGGAAGCAGCTCTATATCCCTCATCTTGGAGCATGTTGGTCCTGAAGGGGGCGGGTGTCCCATTTTCTACAAGATTAGAAATTGGTTACCTCAGACTGTTGGGTTTTGAATCTTGTGGAAAATGGGTACGCCCTCCCTTTTATAGAGTTTCCACCTCCTTACCCTCCTTGCCAGGATAGGTGTTCAGAGGACCATTTACTACTCTTACAACAGGAGGTTCTTCTCTTGTTGCAGAAAGGGGTGATAGAGGTGGTTCCAGAGCAGGAAAGGGGTCAGGGATGTTACTCCTGTTATTTCCGGATTCCCAAGGCCGATCCTGGACCTCAGGATTTTGAATTTTTACCTCGGGCAGGAAAAGTTCAAAATGTTGAACTTGGCTCAGGTTCTTCTAGCGCTGCAACAGGAAGACTGGGTTCTGTCTATCGATTTGCAGGATGCGTATTTTCATCTTCCCATCCTGAAGTCCCATCAGAAGTATCTCCTGTTTATGGTAGGGTGTGGTCTTTCCGTTCGGTCTCACTTCCGCACCTCGGGTCTTCACAAAGGTGATCGCAGTGGTGGCAGCACATCTCAGAAGGTATGGGCTACTGAAAGCCAAGTCTCCAGAGATGGTGTTGCACCACTTGCATGCAACAACGAAATTGTTGTTCAACTTGGGTTTTTCGATAAATGTACCCAAATCTCACCTTGTGCCTACTCAGCGCACCCTGTTCATAGGAGGATTCTCGACATACAGGAGATGATTCCTTTGTTTCATGATGGAGCGTTTTTTCCAGTCATGAAGGTCCTACGCCTGCCCGGTCTGTTAGCTTCCTGCATACTGTTGGTCAGTCATGCACGCTGGCACATGAGGGCACACCAGTGGTGCCTCCGCAGGCAGTGATATCAATACAAATGAGATCTCAGGGAGACCATCAGAATCTCCAGAGACACTGCAGCGGAACTGTCTTGATGGAGTGTGCAGGGCAACCTGTCTCAAGGAAAGCCCTGTTCGAGGCATATGAGCTGCAGATTACACACTTAGGATAAGATCGCCATCTGGTGTTGGGCTCGGATGATTGCAGGTTGTTGTTGTCTTCGGAAGAAGCCTTTTGGTCACGAGATAGGTGACTCCTCCTCTGGACAACAGTGCGCATTGGCATCCACTCCATCCTCAGATTGTTTTTTTCCGCCATTGGGTTCGGATGAACTTTTCCACTCCGGCTGAAAACTTCTGAAAATCCAGCTTTCGAAGCGAAAAACCTTTACAACTCGACGTTGAAATTCAATCGGACCAGTTCCGGACACGGCTCATGGAAAGGACACCTTTTAAAAAATGCCCCCAATGTGGAGCAAAGTTCCCCCACAGTGACCACCACGAGGTCTGCAACCTGTGCCTCTCGCTGGAACATAACGAATCCAGGTGTCCAGCCTGCGCCGCATTCCGATCCAAGAAAACCATCCGGGACCGAAGAGCTCGACGCCATATCATGGCCAGACCGGCTCCAGAAACAGAGGACATCTTTGCTCAGGATGTCCCGGAAGAAGATTCCGAAGAACTCCAAATTATATCCGAAGCGATCGATTCCGATGACCTCATCACTCCGGGGCAACGAGTTAGTACCAGTGCCCCTACCTCAACCCCCCCAAAAAAGGCATTGGTCAAGACTCCGCCAGCTGGCCCCAGTCGCGACCGAAAACCGTCTTCAGAAGCCCCGCCCTCGGGCTCGGCTCCGAAGAAATATAAGCCTACAGGTGGCTCAGGCTCGAGCAAACCACATGTTATAGTACCCACAGTACCTTCGGCACCGAAGACTCAAGACCTCTCGGCACCAAAGCAGGCTCCGAAACCATTGAGACCTATTGATAAACCGGCATCTAAAGCTATCAAGTTCAAAGATTCCCTCTCGGCACCAAAATCTCCACCGGCACCGAAACGTTCTTCGGCACCGAAATCCCCGCCGACACCGCCGACACCGCCGACACCGAAACCATCATTGGTACCGAAACAACTGTCTAAAGTCCAAAAAGACTCTACCGATCATCCAAAACATAGATCGGAACCGAAAAAATCAGCACCAAAGCCACTTTCGGACAATGAAGAACTTTTTCACCCTGATCCCACGCAAAAAAGGATTTATATCAATCCAAAAACTGGACATGTCACCGCTGTGCCATACAAGAAAAGGAAGCTGGACACAACACCTTCTCCAGCTCCCATAAAGAAGAAGGACTCCGCCACCTCACCTATTCGTCCTTCCTCTCCTATGTCACCTCTCACCCCACCCCCCCTGTCCCCACCTCCTTCTCCTCTACCATCTCCTTCAAATACGCCACCTCCACAGGATGATGATGATGGCTTTGGGGGAGGGGGTGATCCGGATGACCTTAATGATCCTAATGATCCTTTCACACTCCCGGATACGGCACCCTTAGATGACTGGGCTTACCCTTTACCTGATATTCCTGATCCCACTACATACCCCTCCAAACCCTCCCCTCCAGATGACCACCTAGGGTTTGGGCAGCTGATAAACAGGGCGGCACTTTTCCATGGCGTCACCATGCATTCAGATACACCCGAAGAAGACTTTCTTCTAGACACATTCGAACAGTCCCAAAATTCAGTTCAAATCTTGCCCATGATTAAGGGAGTCATAAAACACGCCACAGAGGATTTTAAAGACCCTGTCAGAGCTAGGGTTCTTAACCCCCGAATTGAAAAAAAATATAGACCTGCTCCACAAGATCCCGCTTACATTAAAGCACAGCTCCCTCTAGACTCTTTAGTAGTTTCAAACGCAAGAAAGCGGGCTAACTCCCAAACAACAGGAGACACACCGCCCCCAGACAAAGAGTCCAAGCTATTAGAGGCCTCAGGCAAACGAGTTGCAGCACAAGCTGCTAACCATTGGCGTATTGCCAACACACAAGCCCTATTAGCCCGATATGATAGGGCTCATTATGATCAGTTAGAAGATCTTTTACAACACCTGCCAGATCAGTACAAATCCCAGGCCAATGACCTCATCCAAGAGGGGAAACTCATATCTAACGCATCAATCAAATGTGTACTAGACGCCGCGGACACTGCTTCTAGGGCGGTCAACACAAGCATACTTCTTAGACGCCATGCATGGCTACGTATTTCAGGCTTTAAGCCGGAAGTACAAACAACAATAATTGGTCAACCATTCAACCAAGAGCAACTATTTGGGCCCGCAGTAGATACTGCACTTGAGAAGATGAAAAAAGATAACGAGACTGCTAAATCAATGGGAGCAATACAGTCTCCACAACCACGAGGCTCCTTTCAACGCTCCTTCTATAGGGGAGCCTCCAAAAATATTGGGACAGACACCTTTTCCACTTTCAAAACCTCAGCGCAAACATCCCCCAACAGAGGATATTTTAGAGGAGGATATAGGGGAAACAACACCAACGGCCGAGGTTGGGGCAATACCAACACCCGCACCTCTCCAGCCACTAAACAGTGACTTGCCTCCACTCCCCCCAGACCATTCCACTCCGGTCGGGAGAAGACTCCAACAGTTCCTACCTGTCTGGAATTCCATTACAACAGACAAGTGGGTAAGACAAATTATCCAGTTTGTTTACTGCCTCGAACTCACAAACCCCCCCACACATACCACCCAAACACCGTCCAATGTCACCACACCATCTTACACTCCTCAAACAGGAAATTCGGTCCTTGCTTCAAAAACACGCAATAGAACCAGTTCCACTCCAACATCAGGGTACAGGAGTATATTCTCTATACTTCCTAATCCCCAAAAAGGACGAGAGGTTAAGACCCATACTCGACCTCAGACTCCTAAATCAGCACATACACTCAGATCACTTCCATATGATCACTCTTCAACAAGTGCTCCCACTACTTCAACAAGACGATTTCCTTGCCACATTAGACCTCAAGGACGCATACTTTCACATCCCCATGCATCCTGCTCACAGGAAGTACCTAAGATTTGTGGTAGACGGACAGCACTATCAGTTTACGGTCCTCCCATTCGGAATAACAACTGCACCCAGGGTATTCACCAAATGCCTAGCAGTAGTGGCAGCGCACCTCAGGAGACAACAAATCCATGTCTTCCCGTATCTCGACGATTGGCTCATAAAAGCCAATACTTTCGACAAATGCGTTCTCCACACTCACCGCACTATTCAAACCTTACGCAACTTGGGATTTACCATCAACTATCCCAAATCTCAACTGCAACCCTCCCACATACATCAATATCTGGGAGCCACCATAAATACTTCCAAGGCCATAGCTTATCCCAGCACAGCCAGGATAGCCAACATACAAAACCTCATCTTAAAATTTCAAACTCAACACTCTCTTCCAGCAAGAGTGTTTATGCAACTATTAGGCATGATGGTGTCATGCATCTCCATTGTGCCTCACGCACAACTTCAAATGCGTCCCTTGCAAGAATGTCTAGCACAACAGTGGAACCAGGCTCACGGACAACTTACCGATCTGGTGTTGGTGGACAGTCGCTCACTTCGCTCACTGAAATGGTGGAACACCATCAACCTGTCCAAAGGGCGACCGTTCTTAGAGCCTCTTCCACAAATAGTGCTGACAACCGACGCATCTCTCACAGGGTGGGGAGCCCATCTCCTACAACACACCACTCAGGGCAAATGGACCACTCAACAAAAACTGCTCCATATCAAACACCTAGAACTTCTAGCGGTGTTCCTAGCACTGAAATCTTTTCAAGTACATCTAAGGAACAAAACTGTCCTCATCTGCACAGACAACATGACGACCATGTATTACATACAAAAACAGGGGGGGGGGACATTCTCTCCAACTGTCCCAACTCGCACAGAACATTTGGAGATGGGCAATTCCCCAAAACATCTACCTGCTAGCGGAACACCTTCCAGGGGTTCACAACCAGATTGCAGATCTCCTAAGTCGACAGACACAACAAATCCACGAATGGGAATTACACCCCAAAGTCCTACTCCCATTCTTCCAAAAATGAGGCCAACCAGACATAGACCTGTTCGCCACACACGAAAACGCAAAATGCCCAACCTTCGCCGCCAGGTTTCCACACCCACAGTCGAAGGGCAATGTAATATGGATGAACTGGTCAGGCAGATTTGCGTACGCTTTTCCGCCTCTCCCACTCATTCCATTTGTGGTACGCAAGCTCAAACAACAGTCTCTAAAACTGACTCTAGTAGCTCCCACTTGGACACGTCAACCCTGGTTCACGACACTTCTGGAACTCTCGCTAGTTCCACATCAAAAACTGCTCCTTTCCCCGGCCTTATTAACCCAGAACCATGGAGAAATCAGACACCCAGATCCACAGCAACTGAACTTGGCGATCTAGCTCCTGAAGTCTTAGAGTTTGGTTACCTCAATCTCCCACCAGACTGTATGAATATCATAAAAGAAGCTAGAAGACCTACTACTAGGGCATGTTATGCTGCAAAATGGAAAAGATTTGCCATTTACTGCACTAGCAATAATATACGTCCACTGGATGCTTCCATCCAAAACATTATTTGCTATTTACTACACTTGCAAAGATGCAATTTAGCGTATTCCTCCATACGTCTACACCTAGCAGCGTTAGCAGCCTACTTACAAAATCGACAACACTTGTCACTATTTAAGGTACCAGCGATCAGAGCCTTCATGGAAGGTCTTAAAAGAATTATTCCTCCCAGATTACCACCTTCTCCAGTGTGGAATCTAAATATTGTTCTAACAAGGCTCATGGGCCCTCCATTTGAACCTATGCATAAATGCGAACTGCAATTCCTTATATGGAAAGTGGCTTTCCTTATTGCAATCACATCCCTCCGAAGGGTAAGTGAGATACAGGCTTTAACTATTGAAGAACCATTCCTACAACTACATCGTAACAAAGTGGTTCTTAGGACAAACCCAAAATTCCTACCAAAAGTAATTTCCCCTTTCCATCTTAACCAATCAGTCGAGCTGCCAGTCTTCTTCCCTAATCCAGACTCAATAGCTGAGAGAGCCCTTCATACCTTAGATGTTAAAAGAGCCTTGCTTTATTACATCGACAGAACCAAACCTTTTCGCAAAACCAAACAACTGTTTGTTGCTTTCTCTCCACCACATAAAGGCAACCCCATTTCAAAATCAGGTATAGCCAGGTGGATAGTTAAATGTATCCAAATATGTTACCAAAAAGCTAAACGCACTCTTACAGTTACCCCTAGAAAGCAATCCACACCTAAAATAGGCGCTTCCATGGCATTCTTAGGGAACATTCCCTTAGAAGATATTTGCAAAGCAGCCACATGGTCTACCACACACACCTTCACTAAACATTACTGTGTTGATGTGCAATCCAAACAACAAGCTTCCGTAGGCCAAGCTGTCCTAAAAACTCTATTCCAAACTGCTGCAGCAGATACAGGTGACCACCGCTAGGGGAGACACTGCTATATAGTCTATCCTAAGTGTGTGATCTGCAGCTCATATGCCTCGAACGGAATATGCTACTTACCAGTATGCATCTGTTCTTGGCATGTAGAGCTGCAGAGCCACACACGCCCACCCACCTCCCCGGGACCTGTATCTGTTCCAGCATTGTCTTAATTAGACATTACACATGGACATCCTTTCTCTTTATTCTTATACACTCCATCATTTCCCATCATGGCGAAAAACAATCTGAGGATGGAGTGGATGCCCATGTGCACTGTTGTCCAGAGGAGGAGTCACCTATCTAGTGACCAAAAGGCTTCTCCCGAAGACAACAACAACCTGCAATCATCTGAGCCCAACACCAGATGGCGATCTTATCCTAAGTGTGTGGCTCTGCAGCTCTACATGCCAAGAACAGATGCATACTGGTAAGTAGCAAATTCCTTCAGCCTCCACCTCCTGTGGCCACAGTTATCACGGATGCCTCTTCTCTGGGGTGGGGTGCTCATCTGGGGGATCTAGAGGTCAAAGAGCTTTGGTCTCCAGAGGAAAGGTTGCTTCACATCAACCTTCTGGAATTGTGGGAGATACATTTAGCACTAAAGGCCTTGCTTCCATTCCTTTGCGGTCAGTCAGTTCAGGTCCTGATGGACAACACTACCGCAATGTGGTACATCAACAAACAGGGCGGTGTAGGGTCGTATCGTCTCTGCAGAGAGGCTCTGAGACTCTGGTCCTGGGCTCAGGACCATCGGATTTGTGTCTTTGCAAATCATCTGGCCGGTGTGCTGAATGTTCGTGTGCACAGTCTGTCGGCGTTACTCGGCCGATCACGAGTGGCGGCTTCATCCGGAGGTGGTCCATCACATCTTTCAGATGTGGGGGTCTCCTCAGTTGGACCTGTTTGCCACTCGCGAGAACGCACACTGCCAGTCGTTCTGCAGTCTCCGTTTTTCGATGCAGGGAGCGTTGGGGGACGCGTTTCTGTTGGATTGGAGTTTGCAGCTCCTTTACGCGTTTACCCTGATACCCTTGATTCCTCGAGTTCTGAGGAATGTTCGCCAAGACCAAGCCCAAGTCATATTGATCGCTCCGAAATGGCCAAGAAGGGTGTGGTACACAGATCTGCTTCACCTTTCGTGGCACCCACCGCTCCGACTCCCTCTCCCTATCAGGGCTGATCTCCTCTCGTAATCGCAGGGGAAGGTTCTACACCCCCACCTCCAGAGCCTGCACCTTCATGCCTGGAGATTGAACGGGGCAACCTGAGTTCTTTCTCTCTCCCAACGGATGTGGTGGATGTTATTTTATCATCCAGGAGACACTCCACCAAAAGTATTTATTCCTCCAGGTGGTCCAAATTTGTGAAGTGGTTTGGAGAGAGGTCCATTGATCCTTCGAAGGCACGTTTGTCTGATGTGCTCTGTTTTTCTCTTTCCTTGGCTCAGCGGGGTTGTGCTGTAGCTACAGTTAAAGGTTATTTGTCGGCTTTCCTTTGTTTTCCGGACCAACCGTCTTTGTTTAAATCTCCTGTTATGAGGTTCATTACGAAGGGCCTTACCAATAAGTTCCCTTCCACTCCTTTCATTATGCCTCAGTGGGATTTGAATCTTGTTCTTACTTTTCCGATGGGTTCTTCGTTTGAGCCTCTTCATAGTTGTCCTTTGAGGCTTTTTTCTTTCAAGACGGTCTTTTTGATCGCTATTCCCTGCCTAAGGTGGTTACTCCTTTCCATGTTTGGACAGTCTATTACTTTACCTACCTTCTATCCCCCCCCCTCACCCTTCCAAAGAGGAGGAGAGACTTCATCGCCTGGACGCTAAGAGAGCGGTCAGTTTTTACCTAGACAGGACCAGGGAACTAAGACTGGAGGATCAGCTCTTCGTGGGCTACATTGGTCGGATGAAAGGAAAAGCTGTTCACAAACGTACACTCTCCAGGTGGATTATCTTGTGTATCAAGATCTGCTATACCCTGGCCAAGAAAGAGCCGCCTGAAGGTATTCAAGCTCATTCCACCAGAGCTAAGTCTTCTTCTACTGCTTTGGCTAGAGGTGTTCCTGTTGTTGATATTTGTAAGGCAGCAACTTGGGCCTCGCACCACACCTTTGCAAAGCATTACTGCTTGGATTCTGAGGTTAGGAGGGACGGCCATTTTGCACGTTCTGTTCTGCAAGATTTTTTTGGTATAGTCAGGTGGACACCCTCCTCCGGGAGAGGAACAGCTTGGGGATTCAATTCAAAAGGTGAGGAATCCACAGGCAGATGTATCCAGCAGAAGAACAAGTTACTTACCTTCGGTAACGCTTTTTCTGGTGGATACAGTCTCTGCCTGTGGATTCCTCACTGACCCACCCGCCTCACCGTTGTCCTTCTGTTTCTACCAAAAAAGGTATAACTGTCTGACATGGATGTTTGTAATATGTCATTTTCATGCTTACAGTTTGCTGCTAGGAAGTGCTTTGTTTATTGGCTTTTCCATTCTGTTGATGTATATACTATGAATATTTGTGTATATATATTATGTATACTGTGTATTCTTGTGGAAATGTTGTCGGTCTGCCCGTTTGCCTCGAGGGCATGGAAAAAATGGGTGGAACTGACGTCAGCACGCTGACGAGGTCTTCTTATGGCTCCAAAGACGTCATACGGAGTCGCGAGCGGAGCCATGCTATTATGACGTCCTCGTCGACGTGGGAGAGCTAGGAAAAGAATTTCCGTGGAATGCTGGCACTGGGGTAATTCAGAAGGTGAGGAATCCTTAGGCAGATACGGTATCCTCAAGAAAATGTGTTACCGAAGGTAAGTAACTTGTTCTTCGAGTCCTGTCCTGAGAAGTGGTTTGGTATGGTCAAAAGTAAGGTCCTTTAACCTAAAGCTTGTTTCTATATTTTATTCTAGACATCTGAATCCTTGTGAAGTAGGGGGGTTGTCCCAATCAAAGTACGGCACCGTTCCCATAGAATTGTTGGTATCATGATTTTTATTTCAGACAAAGACATGGAGAACCAATAAGCCAATGTTCCAATTCCTCCTTGAGGCAATAGGATTTTTCTTCTTCAGTAAGGTGGTCCATCAAACGTCTACCGGCTTCTCCTCGGTATAAGGAAAACATATGCCAGGTAAGTAACAATTCTGTTTGTTTATCTGGGCTCTCCAATCACCCAGTAGATTTTAAGTGCCGTTATAGTGCCCAAATCACAGTCACAGCTCATGCACCAAAGTACTGGAGATACTGTGCAAACCACGCTTTTAGGGTTTCTCAGTGTGTCAAAAGAGCGTGCAAAAAATGAAAGGGAAAACAAAACAAACCTTTTTGTTTTCAAAGGATAAGAAATTGCACTCCCCTTCTTGTCTATATTCCCCCCCACTGGAGGTTTTTTTCACCCCATATTTGCCTTTCCTCCCTGCCCTTCAAGCTGCTACAAGCTCCTTCTGGAATGTTGCTGGCACTTGCGTCCAACTGGAGAATTCCACTCCATTCAGCTGCTGGCTCTCCCCCTCAACGGACCTCTTATTCGCTGTTTCAGCTGATCCACTCTCAGCAGGATTCCTCTGGAAATGGGGTCTCTGCTCCTTAATGGCAGTCTTCCTGTCCTTCCTCCGCACCATCCACAAATCCTTTTTGCCGGAACCACCGAACACTGTCTACCGACGCTGATGGCTTTACCTTGACGTCTTGCTCGGCAGCTCCTTGTGGTCATGCCCCCTGCCCAAAGAATAAGTCTGGTATAAAGGGGCCAAGTCCAGTACAAAGAGTGACATGTCTCATAAAAGGAGATCGAGTTATTAGGTCTACAGAATGGGAGGTCCCATGGTGGAATTCACATTAAGGTCTCGTCTCTGTGACTACCTTCTTGGTAGGATTAAAAATTTGCAAACATTCATGACAAGAATTTGCAATTCTTTTAAGGACACGGAGGCAAGGATTACGCTTCTCATTTCTTTACTACATTTTCAGCAGCCAATCAAAATAAAATTTGAGTAATAATACTATAACCATGATCCCACCATATCACATGACAAACCATAGAACATAGCCCTATATAAGTCCCAACCAAGGTCTTAGTGCCCTCTTTCTTTGAATAAAATCCAAAACAGTTAAGAAAGTTCCAACCATGTAACTCGGAAAAAATGTAGATCCAACTCCATCCGAAGAACTTTCTCTAGTGAACCCAGCAGGAGCCCAACAGGGATTCGACTCAGGGCCTCGCATCCGGACGACTGTCCAGCCGGAGATGGTCTGTTTCTCACCAAACCACGGTTTGCTTGCACGGAAAACTCCCTTTCCATAGCAGATTACTTGGCATCCGTACCTGCAAGTATAGAGGGAAAACACCTTAACACTGGTCTCATATCATATGTCACAAAGCAATGACAAGAAAAGAGGGAGGGAAAAAATTCTGAAATCGGACACATTACATTTACTACAATGTAAATAACTTAACATGGGTGGGATAATCCTCGCCTCCATGTCCTGAATAGATTGAAAATTTTTGTCAAGAATGTTTGCTAATTTTTAATTCTATGCCAGGACCGGAGACTACGATTATGCTTGTTCAAAGCATAGCAACCACTGCAGAAGCCCCATCCACAATCGGTTTACAATAAAAAGTCTTGAAAGTGGTCTCTGACGACCAATCAGCCAAGTTCATGATATCAGCAAGGCTGACCCCCAATGCCAATGATTTTGAGGCCATATCCACTCGAGCCGAGTGGGCTCCAAATTTGGAAACATCAATACATTCTTCACCCATAAGCCAACGCACCCATCTCGCCAGGGTGACTGGAGTCACTGGGCAGAAAGGTTTCAGCAATGCAATCAACAGTTGACCCTTCATATCTGTACAAAATTCAGTCGTACTAACCTCATAAGCCTTCAAACATTGTACTACACATAGTTTGGGGTTATCCAGGAAAGCTGGATAAGAGACCGACGAGGTATTGCATTTAGTTTGTCTGGAAATGGAGAATGTAAAATCTTCTGGGGAAAATCTGCGTCCTGCCAAATCTAAAGCGCGGACATCTGAAACTCATTTACATGAAACAAGGCAAAGTAACATGGTCAGTTTGGCGGATAGTTGCTTTCTTGATAAATATTTATCGGATGGCCATGCTTCTAAGAATCGTCAAACAATGGACACATCCCATAAAATTGAATATTTTGGGCATGGGGGACAGACCATCCGAATACCCCACCGATTTACCCTCCACTGGATTGTGACCTGCAGAGATGACTGACAGAAAATGATTTACAATTCTGTAAGCCATCTCTGAGGAAGCGATAGAAGATAGGAAATTGATCACTAAAGAGAAATGTGCACTAACGGGATTGGCGTCCTGTTCACTGCACCAGCTACACCATCGTTTCTAGGCTGAGGAACAACGTTTGGGGGTATTATCTGACCAGCCCTCACTGATAAAGCTGTCAGCTTCTTTCGAAAGGCCAGGGACACTCCATTTGTCCAGGAAACCCACCATGCTACCAGATGGAGTTGCCCTTATGATATCATTGGATGTGGGGAGCCCTCCGGATCCAGCAAGAGGTTCCAACGATGTGGAAGAAGAATTGGAGATGCACACGACATTTCCAGAAGTACTGGGAACCATGCTTGTGCTCTCCAGAGAGGAGTAATCAATATCAGTTCTGCTCGTTGACGGCGCATTTGTGTCAATACTCTGGGTATCATTAAGAACAGGGGAAATGCATAACACAGGGCGGACGACCAGTCCTGGAGAAAAACGTCCGTGGCCAACACCTCCAGATCTGGGCACCAACTGAATAAGATTGGGGTTTGTCTGTTGAGGCGAGATGCAAACAGATCCAACCGGCATTGGTCCCAAAGGCGATTCAACGCCCGCAAAATCCGAGGATGGAGTCTCCAGTCACTGAAGTCCCGTAGATGCAGGGATTGCCAATCCGCTACAGTATTGTTGCGGCACAGCATATATTCCGCTACTAGGGATAATCTGTGTTGGAGGCAAAAGTGCCAATAATCCTTGCCGATCTCCGCTAATACTTGGAACCTCGTCCCCCCCAGCTTGTTCACATAGCGAACTGCTGACACATTGTCCATGCAGAGTAAAATACAACAGTCCATCTTTTGTGGTGAGAGAATTGCAAAGGAACCTTCTAGGAGCTCCAGGCAATTGTTGTGTAATGACAGTTCGTCCTGGGACCAGCGACCCCCCCCTCCCTGTGGAAATCGGACCGCATCGGGCCCCACAACCCTTAGCAGCTGGCATCTGATTTGATCACTACCTCTGGGGTGGAACCAAAAATAGCCTGCCGTTCCAGGCCTCCATGTGATCCATCCACCACAACATCTCCAACCTCGCCTCCTCTGAGAGCTCGAGTGAGGGGGGTAAAGCCCTGGGACCTAACGGGGTTCCCATCGATTTGTTTAAAGTTAATTTGGAGCTTTGGGGCCCTATTTTGACCACTGTTTTTAACTCATGTCAGAGTATGGGGTTTCCTTTCTCATGGTCCGAGTCCCATATAGTACCAATGTATAAAATAGGAGACCGTGATTCACCTGCTAATTACAGGCCCATCTCCTTCCTAGATTCTCTGGTTAAGGTTGTGGGCCGTATAATTTTAAGTAGACTTCAAAGTTGGGGGGATGCTAGCAACATATTGTCTGACTTACGACATGGCTTCCGAAAAGGTTCAGGGACCATAGATCAAGCCATCAACTTAAACCTGATCATGAGCAAATATGCTTGCATTAAAGGCGGTAATTTTTTCTCTCGACTGCTTTTGATTCAGTAATTCACGATAAACTCTGGTCTGTTATGACCTTTTTGAGAATTGACCAAGCAATCATTAGCCTTCTGAGACACCTATATTCCACAAGCCGTGCCAGGGTTCGCTTTGATATTAAGGGCGAATGTACTCGTAGTTTTAATTTCGAAAGAAGAGTTTGCCAAGGGTGCGTGCTTGCACCATTTTTGTTTAATCTATACATTAGTAACCTAGGCAATACTCTTGCCAACTTACGTTTGGATTTGCCACAAATTAAACATCGTCCAGTCCCGGTCCTGCTTTATGCAGACGGCGCAGCCCTTATGGCGCTTACCTGACTAGCCCTACAGCAACTTCTTGATAATTTTGTTCACTTTATGGATCATCTGGCGCTGAGACTTAATATCAGTAAAACTTATTCCATGAAGGTAGGCAGAAGCTCCACCAAAATGCGCAATATCTATGTAGGGCTAGAACTAATCCTTCTAACTCCTACATTTACCTATTTGGGTATTTTATTTGACTGCGAGGGGAATTGGAAAAGTGCCATTAAGTCCAAAAAATTGCAATTTATCAGATCCAGTGCAGCTTTGTGTAATTTTGCAAGGAAAATAGGCTGTAAACAACCCAGAGTAATGTTAAAGATTTACAATGCAAAATGTAGAACTGTCGCCATGTATGGCTCAGAGTTGTGGCGTTATATGAATCTGGAACCACTTCAGGTGATTGAAAATGCTTTTTAAAAAAATCTTTTGGCACTCCCGTCTAGCTGTTCAAATTTTGGGTGCAACTCTGAACTGGGTGCTAAATATCTAACCGACCTGATAAGAATACAGCCGGTCCTTCTTTGGCACAAGATTTGGACCTCGAACAAATTGGAATTTAATCGGTCTTTGGTCAAGGACTGTTGTGACTCTGATCACATATTACATGTACATTGGATAAAGAACATTAAGAATTTTCTGGTAGATATTAGTCACCCAGAATCTTTTGAACAATCGGATTCCCTTAATACCATTACTACGAAAGCACTTAAATTAGAGTTTCTTAAATCACCTTGAAGATCTGAAACTATCAGTGGAACTGACTAAACCTTCAGTCCAACATAACCAAATGATTTTAACCGCTTGCTCAATAGTCAAGTCAAGTCATAGGCATTTCTATAGCGCAAGACATATCACTTCGAGGAGTCTCATGGCGCTTGCAGCGGCTGGGAGCGGAAAGAACTGGGGAAGATTACTGATCAAATAACCATGTCTTCAGATTGTTTCGAAAACAACAATGAATGGGGGTGGATCGTAGGTCAACAGGCAATTTGTTCCAGGAGGCCGGGGCTAGGTAAGAAAAAGATCTACCACCTTGTCTGGTGGTGTGTATTCTGAAGGGGGTAAGCAAGGACTTGGTACTGGACCTACGTGCCCTCTGAGGCTTGTACCAGCAGAGTTTTCTGGACCAGTATTGTGGGCTCTTCCCATAAAGATACTTATGCGTAAGGCATAAGACCTTGAAGAGAATGCGCTTTCTCACAGGAAGCCAGTGTAGAGCTCTAAGACATGGGGCAGAGAAAGTTCGATGAGGCAGGTTCAGGATCAATTTGTCCGCAATGTTTTGTAGAATCTGCAGTTTGTTTAAAAAGGTTTCGTTGATGGACTGTAAAAGTGCGTTGCCGTAGTCCATCCGGTTGGTGATCAAACCCTGAAGCAAAGGTTTTCTGGCTTCTAAGGGGATCCATTTAAAAACTTTCCGCAATGTGCGCATTATTCCGAAACATGTACTAACAACTGTATCTTTTTAAAGGTTAAAATGCACAAGACAGATTTTTTTAATGCATTTTAGATTAGATATTTATTATCGCCTGACGACATTTCCAAGTGTTAATTATTGGTCAAAGGACTTAATGATATGTCCTTGTGACAATATGGCCAAACAATCAACAATTCTCATTTTTTTCTTTTGTAAACTATATACTTATCTGAGGAGATCTTTTATCGTTCCTAGTTTTAAATATTTACATTTTAAACAATGCAAACCAGCATTTTTATACTTGCAATTACTTCCTAACCTGTTTACATGTGTGGCACTAGCAACGTTTCTGAGGGCTGTATTATCGAGAAGGAGAGGTCTTGCATTATTTTAAACTGTGATTGTTTTTAAAGAGATATATATTCTTGGCTAACGACTGATTTGTATAGGAATGTATTATGTCACAAAACTTGTTTTTCATGAATTATTGTACTTTTATGACCCTTTTATACAAGGTTGAATAAAGTAAATTGAATTGAAGTAGAGGCATGGTCTGTATACTTTGTGAAATATGGCCCTACTGAGTGGCCCACTTCATAGCCAAACATTCTTTTAGATTGTGACATATCCCATTTTTTGGGTCAATAATTTCCTACTGATATAAAGTGTGGCATGTATGCCATCTTCAAATTCTTGGTACAGAACTTATCTTTGTCCTGTCCCAGAGGCATCCATTTGTAGGATGAAAGTTAAGTGGAAATCGGGTTATCTACATACCTGTTGTTTTGCGATGGTGATTTTTAATTTCTGGAACGTTTGTTTCTCAGGATAGTTTTAGGAATGTCTTTTTAACAGGCGTGCAAAGAAGAGGAGTCAGATTTGAAAATTAGGAAGGAATCTTCTGTAGTGGTGCTTTCATCTCCACCATGGGCTTGCTCCTGTCCCGCGTATTCCACTGTGCTTGAAGTAGCAGAGTCTGGACTGAGTGCAAATGATCATGAATGCACTGGATTGTCTACGGAATCTGTGCTGCTCTGCTTGTCTCTGAGCCCTCCCCTGTCACTACCACTTAGGGTTATCTATTCTCACAGTACAAGAGGCGGGTTTTGCGTATGAACCTTCAGAAGCTCCACCCTCATGTGTGGACATTGGGAAGGGCAATTTGGGGTTCATAACTGCACTTGGAAAAGCGCGTTTGCTTGGATAAAGTGCACTATCCTGGTCTGCACCAAGCCTTAAAGGTGCTCCGCAGCTCAGAATGGGACAGCGCATTAAATTCAATGCTCCCTCTAATGTGTTTTCCTCTATGTGCGGCAATGAAGGTGCTTCATGCACTGCAGGTATGGCTGCGTGCGCTGAAGACAAGCAACTTAGTATGCAAGTACGCGTGGTGTGCAATCTACCTCTATCAGTGGCTTCGTAATGGTGCCATGGGCCCTAATGGAAACCAGAAAAAAATGCCCCCCCCCCCTCACCTCTGGGTTGGTATTAAAAGACACCCATCACAGGGGTGCAGTGGGCTCCTCTCACCTCTTGCCACGGTTACCAATGCAGTTTAAGCCCTAATCGTTCTACCTACAATTCCTGTTTGATATCTGCATTCCACTTTTATCTCCTTCTTGCACCTTTTCTTATCCCTATCCACAACCACTTAATCCCTCTCGCTTATCCTTATGTCCTTCCTCCCTTTTTTGTTAATTCTTCTCCACTTGTTCCTTCTAACCCTCCCCACGTTTTCTTTCTCTATTTACGTCAACCCCTTCGATCTCCCTCAGACTCCCTCTAATCTTCCTGATCTCTCTCATTCTAACCTTACTCTTTGAACTCTATATCTTCATTATGCTTCTCTCACCCACCTAATTTCTCTTCTTGTCTCCGACCTCTGTGTTCGTCACCCTTAAGGGGAAACAACCTTTACAATGCAGTCATTACATCGCACTACCTTTACAACACAGTCATTACATCGCAACATCCTTTACATCGAATGTCATTACAACGCAGCCATTACATCGCATGTCACTACAATGCATGTCATTACAACGCATGTCACTACAACGCAGGCATTACATCGCAAGTCATTACAATGCATACCATTACAACGCGTAGTACCCTACTGTTGCAGTCACTGGAGTTAGAATAGTAATTTTTACCCCTACACTATCCAACACTTACCTTAAATGCGATGTAATGGTATGCGTTGTAATGGTATAATGCGATGTAATGGAATGCGTTGTAAAGGTAGTTTCTAAAAATGCGATGTAATGGCATGCGTTGTGAAAGAATGCGTTGTGATGGATGTTGCGATTTAAAAACTGCGTTGTAAGGGCATGCATTGTAAATGTATACGTTGTAACATCATACATTCCCTCTTGGTGTACCTATCTCCTTGTGGTTGTTTTTATCATCCTTTTCATATTTCTTTCCCTCCCTTTTTCCTTTCCTTTCTACATTTAACTCCCCTTTCTTTTCTTTCCTCTTCATGTCATGCTTATTCACTTGTTCCTTTTTCTATCTCACTTCCATAGCTCATCCTTTCCATGCATGCCTCATTTAACTTCTACACGCAAATCTTCCCACTCCTTTGCACTCCCGAATCTTCTTTCCTCTCCATCTTTCTATTCGTTTTTCCTTTCCTTTCCTTTACCTTTTTCTTCCTTTCCAATCCCCTACTTATCGTTTCTCCTTTTCTCTACTCTACCATCTTTCTTTCCATTATGTCTTTACTATCTCCTTGTTCATTTTCTAACCCTGCCGCTCCTTTTCCTTTATTATCTTCATATCTCAATCTCACTCCTCCATTCTTTCCCTCTTTAATATCTGGTCTCCACAGTTGACATCCTCCGCCCAACCTCATTCTATCCACCTCTATTTAATCTCACCCTTCTGTGTTTCTTCATTTCTGCTGCCTTTTCGCCTCATCTATCAGCTTCCACCCTCTCTCCTTGTCCTCTTTTTTACTTTATGACAAGCTCCTGCATGACCCATTGAAAGAGTATTTGGCCGCCGTTCTGAGCTTTACCAGTGTCTGCCTGCAACTGGTTTCATTGTCTGTTTGAATAACTCTTCACCAACCTCTACGAGAGGAAGAGCCCACACAGTGCTAAACCCAGGGAGAAACTTCAAAACATTCTTAGGAAAATCATGGCGAAACCGGTCTTTGGTTTTCGTTTTCTGATTCCGGGAGAGCCTTGCCTGGCTTTTTGGCTGGACTGTTCCTTTTGAGCAGATTCAAACGGATTTCCATATGGTTGGGTCCAAACTGAGTTGGCATGGTGGGCAAAAGAACAGTGATTGCTAGTGGCTAGACCTACTGCAAGAATTCCTCTCATCACATTTTGTGCGTTTGATGTAACACACTAAGAGACCATGGGTATGCCGAGACATGGGCTCTTTGCTCACTGTGCCACTGTAACCAAGCTATACCTGACTGAAGAGCCCCAGTCTGGGGTAAACTGTTCTTGGGTTGCTTGTGTTCCAGTTCAGGGACGACCTGACCAGGCAATTCATACTGGACTGTTCCTGGACTGTTCCTACTGCGGCAGGGTCAAGACTGATTTGCATATAACTGGGTCCAGACTGAGATGGCCTGGTAGGCAAAAGGACAGTGGGTTGGAATGCTACACGAAGTGAATGCCATTAGTTAGTCTTATTGCAAGAATTGTATGTCTGATATTAAATAAATTGTAGCCAGTGCACATCTGGGCCATGGTGCCTTCGCAATGGATGCAGCGAAAACGGCCACAAGCCAGATTAAAATCTTATGTTAACATCACAGTACAGGGTGGCACTCACTATCGCCTCTGCTCCGCTGATCTAACCTCCTCTAGAATCCTCACAAGGTAATGGGTCAGGAGACCTTGGCCAGACCAGGTGCCCCACCCTTGGCACCATTAAGAAGCCTGAGTCCACACCTCACCTCTCGTGAAGACTGTAGAGGAGAAATAGTGTTGGGGTTGTAGGGTACTCTTGTATTTATATAGTGCTTAATACTCTGGACAATGCTGTGATGTATTCTGATTTGCATTGTTATTCTGGGCACCCCTTTGGACTGCATGGTTGATAAGTATGTTGGATGTATTGTGGCCTGTATGAGAAGTGCTGGGGTGAGGCAAATGAAGTTCAAAGACGTGATTCAAACTTGCTTCTGTGAACATAGCTGCAGATAAATATGAGGTGCCACACAGAGAGAGTGAAAATTGACCTACTATTTTCATGAAAACACAAATGTGCAGTTAAGTAAATTGACACAGCTACATATTTAGTCATCCCTGAACTTTAAGGTCTTTGTAAATTTTCTGATTTAGCACTCTGCAAGAACCTTAAATAAATAATAGCTGTTTGATCAAGTTTAGACCTTCTTAACAATCCGGAACACGACTACAGAAATTTGACATCCTCAATTCCAGGCGCAAACCATTTTTATCTCATGCTTTAAGGGCCCTGTGACAGTACAAACCATGAGGACAGGCGTTAGGTAAGTAGCAAAGAGGGTTTTATTGTCTGTATGCTAAGAGCCACCAGTGCCTCTGGTGGATATAGTTCTAGGGTTTGGGTCGGCTCTCTTTTTCTTTCCGGCTCTCTCTTCGTCACTTTGTTTGAGCTTGTCGGCTCTTCGTTTGTCCTCCCTTAAGTCAGTTTTCCCTCAGGGAAAAAGAAAAAAAGGAAAGTCAATCAGTTATCCAGCCACCCCTTGGAATATTAGTTGCGTCACTAACATTCCCCGGGTAGCAGGGTTACGGGCAGGTGGAAGTCACTGAACTGCCTTCTAAGGTGGTCGAACAATAAGGAAACGGGGGGGGGGGGGGGGAGAAAGTTTAGTAAGGGTCCCACAATAGGGGTATAGCACATAACCGGGGACTTCCCTGTAAGTGAAGGGAATCACTGTTCTCCCTCCAAGACCCCTTGCAAGATCGTTCACAGCCCTTGAGAAACACGTGTGTGAGAAACCACCCACCTGCTAATCGGCTGGTTGTTTGGGCCACTTGCCTGAAGCCGTGGCTCGATGACAGAACCACGGCTGCCTCATCCGGAGTGCCTTCCTCTGAGATAGCCAACACCGCTGGTCCGCTCTGCGCCTCCTCATCAGTGGTCTCGTTTCCGCACCCGTCTCTTCTTGGTTTTTCTCTCTCCCTCCCGGCCGTGCTTTTTCTCCTCGACTCCCGAACGACTCCTCATCTCCACCTCTTGAACCTCCATTCACTTCCGGGTTACGCTGAGGTTCTCAGCTATGCACCTCCTAAGACGCTGAACACACCTGCGCTGTACCCCCAGGGCACCTGTAGTCCTCTACCAATGGCGCCCTGTCACAGGCCCCTTCTCTTTGGCTTCTTCATTGCCTTCTAATTTTATAGAGTACAGCAACATTTGCTCTGCATTGGTCATTTAGTAACCTTGCATTAGCTTGCAGTAAGAACACAAAGCGTACTAATAATATTGAAAAGTACCTGTTTAGAGATTCTGGTCCAGATTTACAAACACTTTTCACTGAATTTGCATCTTAAAAGTGATAACCCGGCAGTTAGTGGTGGGATTTACTTTTCAATGCAAATCATAAATTGTGTGGGAACGTTGCCCAAATTAATGCAAAGTAGCAGTATGCCCTACCTTGCACCCCTTTCCATCATCTTACCATGGGTGGTACATGGACGTTCCTATGCAACCACCCATGGATTTTGAGGTAAATCCCTATCTACTGACCTTTAAAGACAGGGATTTAAGCCAAAACATTCCATCTCCTCAAAGCAGGCATAACAGTGGACAACTTTTAAAGTCTCCATATTTTTCAAAGTTTGTATGTGTGTTGCACTGTACTGCACGCATAGATTGGGATAGGTCTTAAAGGATATTCTTTGTACTAGAAGGATCAATTTCCAGTACAAAACCTATGCTTGACAGAACCCTCACACTCTTGAACTAAGCTCAGGCCCACTGGAATTATGCAAGGCTGTGACCTTTTCCGCATAGCTATGGATTTGCCACATATTTCATCATCTGCTGTATAATCTGCAAATTTTAACCCCAAGAATAGTTTCCAGCGAGAATGGATCAAACGTTACTAACACTGTGACTACCTGTATTGCTGTGAAATGAAAGACCCTTCGCAAAGGTTAACTGGTCACCCTTCTGTTGCTAATTGTCATATTTGAGTTACATTGGTACTAATGAGGTGCAATATTTGCCCAGACAGTGTTAGCATGCGTGAAAATGGCAAAATAATAGTATCACAAAATATGCCTTATTATGCAACATAATTTGCCTTTTCTTGCTGCATAATTAAACCCTGACGCATAATTTGGTCCTCTCCTGCCGCATAATTCCAGTGGCCTGGCTATGGTGAAAGGTACAGCTGTGGGAACCAACAAATTAACAGTGACAGCTGAGCCAATGGTCGGCTCTAGCTCTTAGGAGCCCATGCACAAGCCGAACCTTGAAAATGTACGGTATATCGATCATGCAGCCCAGATCATGTAAGAACATAGTATGGGTTTTTCAAAATTCAAAAAATGTATATTTCCACCTTAGTCAGGGCCACTGGAATTATTTGAAATAATTATGGTTTGGCCATACTTACCACAAAATCCATCATCTGCTGCATAATCTGCAGATTTGACAAAAATAAATTGTTTCTAGCAATGACGGATCAAAAGTTACTAAAATAGTGGCTACATGTGTTTGCACACAATGGAAGACCCTTCGCAATGTTAATCGGTGTTAGACATTGGGGTTTCTAGTTGCCAGTGGTTTGCACCATTGTCCAAGTAGGAACCCTTCTTCCTAGTCAGGGTGAGGGGATACACTTCAAAAATAACCCCTGCTCACCCCCTGGGTAGCTTGGCACGAGCAGACCGGCTAATCTCAGAGGCAGTGTGTAAAGAATTTGTGCATACATACAGTAATACAGTGAAAACCCAACAAATGGACACCACACCAGTTTAGAAAAATAAGTAATCTTTCTCTAAACCAAACAAGACCAAAACGACAACCATTCAATAATCAAAATGTTATTCTTAGACTGTAAAAACAGTTCTGTCCATACAAACTATAGATGTGACACTTTAAACACAAAGTACTGTGGGTGCGTCACAATCATAAACAGCCGCAGGGAAGGTAGTGCGTCGGTTCCTTACACCCAGGGAAGGTGATACATCAGTTCCTTATTTCAGGGGAGGTGATGCATCGGTTCCTTACTGACACGCAGGGAAGGTGATGTGTTGGTTCCTTACTGAAGAGGAGGTGAGGTGTCTGTTTCTTGCTGTGCGAGGAGGTAATGCGTTAGTTTCTTACTGCGGCCCCGGCATTCTTGTAGACTTGGCACCCTGGTGTGATGCGTGGGGATCGGGGATGCATCAGTTCTCCATACACCGTGATGGCAATGGTGCTGCATTGGTCTCTCCCGCCGTGGTCCCACGATGCGTTGGCTCTTGCAGCCGCACAGCAGAGCCTGCGTCGGAATCGGTGCGGTGATCTCGGACTTTGGAGATCGATGCTCAGGATATAGCCTGCGGCAATTTCTTTAGCTGTGGGCAGTTGCTGCGTTGGTTTCTAAAGCCGTACAGCAGCGATGTGTCAGAAACAGGTGTGGATGCATCACGCGTCTCTTAGTTGCATCTCTTTTCCAACACCAGGAACAACCTCCAGAGGCCCAACACAGCAACAGGCACCTCTTGGCAGGTCAGAACTCCCAGAAAGGGAGTTCAGGGGAACTGGTGGTGATGTCATTGTGTCCCTGAGACGTCAGAACATGAGGCAAGCTCTTCTTCAAGCCCTTGGAGATCTTTTTCAAGCATGATACACAGCATACAGCAAAGTATTTATTCTCTCCTTGGCAGAAACAGCCACTGCAGGCCAACCCCAGACAGCACACAGTAAGGGAGTAGTACTTCTCCTTCAGTTTTCCCAGCTCTTCTCCTTGGCAGAGGTTCCTCTTGAGTCCAGAAATATTCTCAAGTTCTGGGGTCTGAGCCCCACTATTTATGTTCAGTTTCTCCATTTTCTTTTTTTTATATAATTCTTTTTATTAACATACATCGTTATATTGTATACAGTGCAGAGGAATAGGAAACACATTACAGTACATATTGGGAGGTTAGCAATGAACAATCATCTATTCCAGAATGCCATGGGGAATCGCTAAGGGGTGGGGGAGTCATCCTGGTCAATATTGAGTTGAGGGGTACAAATATCTCCCTTGTAGGAATTCCAACGGTCCCAGATCTTGGACCACTTTTTGGGGCAACCACGAGTTGTGTAGACTGTTTTCTCTCTAAACATGCACCAGTCTAGGTCTTCTTTCCAAGCATTTACTTTGGGTGCCTGTGTTGCTCCCCACAGTTGTGCTATGTTTCGTTTGGCCAGCATGTACCCTAGTTTGGCCCATTGTATGCGATGTCTATTTAGGTCTGTGGGTTGCCATATGTTTAGGAGGTATCTTCTCGCTTCTGGGAGAATTGTGATTCTGAGCACATCGCTTAGTACTTCGTGGATCCTACGCCAATATAGGTGTATGTATTTGCATTCCCATATTATATGTAAGAATGTTCCTACCTGTCCACAGCCTCTTCTACAATTCCCATTGTCAGCTCTTCCCATGTGGACCAGTGTGGGCCCTGTGATGTAAATCCTATGCACAATTTTAAGTTGGATCAGCCTCAGCCTGGCCGAAATCGCCACTACTCTTGGTGTGGACACCGCCTCCTGCCAGTCCTCGTCATCTAATTCAATGCCATCCCTCACCCACTTCTCACGTAACTCCCCTAGTGGGTCTGTCATGTTGTTGATCAGCTTTTTGTAGGTCAGTGAGATGGCTTTTTCCGGTAAATGCCCATCTAATAGTCTGTCTTCTAGAGGGGTGGGTTCGGGAGGGGAGGAGCCTGTCGGGAATTGGGAGATTAGTGCGTGACGTATTTGTAAATACCTAAAACGTTCTGAAGCAGCCAACTCATATTGCTGTCGTAAAGTAGTAAAGGACTTCACTTCCCCTTTGTCCCACATGTCTTTAATTTGTGAGATTCCGATAAGGTCCGATTTAGCAAATCCCTTTGATTTCCACAAGCTACCTAGTTGTTTGGAGTCCCACAACGGGGTTGCTAGAGTGAGCCTTCGCTCCCAGCCTAGGGTTTTGGTGACCTCATGCCAGATTCGGACCGAGTGTAATGTTGGTCCGGTCAGAGGGTGCTGCTTGGGTTTGGAGTATAAAGCCCTGTTGTAGTTCCCGCCCGGCAGTGTCCATCTATCCATAGCATATCCGGGATCATCGATCCGACCGTAAGTTCCTTGGTTAACGGCTGCGAGGTGTGCTGCCAAGTAGTATTTTTTGATATCAGGGAGGCTAATCCCTCCATCGTACCAATTGAGTGTAAGTTTGGTCAGAGCAATGCGGGGTTTACCGTCCCATAGTAGGTCCCTTTGTAGGCTCTCAATCGCTCTGAAGTATTGTGCTGGGACTGGGTCCATGGTATTTTGCAATGCGTTTATAAAGCGGGGCAGTGACATCATCTTAAATAGGGCAGCTTTGCCCAGGAGTGAGAGCGGGAGGGCTTTCCAGTTAGTTATGTCTCGCTTGAGCCTCTGAAGTGGCGGGAGAAGATTTTGGGTATAGCGTAGTTTGGGCTCTAGCGTAATGTAGACGCCCAGATACTTGAAGCCTGACGTGCTGATCTGGATTGGGCAACCTATTGGTGCGGTTGGGGGGGTCTCCACTGAGGACGTATAGGAGGAATTTATTCCAATTGATGGAAAATCCGGAATATCTGCCGAAGATCGCCATAATGTCTAGTACACATATTAAAGACTTCTTCGGGGAGGCCAAGTATAGCAGGATGTCGTCAGCATATAAGGAGATGCGGTCTTCCCACTCGGGGGACCAGCGCAGGCCTCTTATTTTAGGGTCTTGATGAATCCATACCGCAAGGTGCTCTAGGACGAGGGCAAAAAGGAGAGGGGAAAGGGGGCCGCCCTGTCGAGTACCCCGGCTCAAGATGAATGGGACTGATTTCTTGTTATTAACCACGACTGTTGCGTGGGGCTCAGAGTACAGGACCCTCACCCATTGGATGAATTTGAGGCCAAAGCCCATCTTTGCGAGGTACTGCAAACAGGTAAGGCCACTCCACGGTGTTGAATTCCATGGTTGCGTCTAAGGACACCACCAGGGCATCTTCCTGGATAGTAGCCACTCTTCCCAGCACCCCATGCAGCCTGCGCAGGTTCAGTGCAGTATTGCGGTGTGGCATAAAGCCTGACTGTTCTGGATGTATCAGTTCTCCCATCACTTTCACCAGTCTGGTAGCCAGGAGTTTGGCCAGTATTTTGGGCTCAGTATTTAAGAGAGAGACCGACAATAAGAGGCACAATCCGTTTTAGATCTACCCTCTTTATGAATAGTGACCAGCGTAGCTATTTTCTGATCGTATGGTAGTGTCCCCAGCTCCTTGCTCTCATCAAACATGGATTTTAGATACGGAGCTAACTTGTCTGGTTTGAGCTTGTAGAATTCGATGGGCAGACCGTTAGGGCCCAGGGCTTTCCAGGAGTGCAGTGCTCTAATTGCCTATGCTATTTCGTTGTGAGTTGAAGCACTATCTAAAAATTGTTGATCATCGCTGGACAGGGTTGGGAGTGCAATGTCTCTTAGCAGGGCATGTGAATCCTCCTCTGTGTGAGGTGAGCTGGTTGTGTATACCGTCTTATAATAAGTGGCAAATTGGTTTTCAATATTTTGTGGGTCGGTAATGGACTAGTTATCTGTCCCCACTAGTTCTGGGACTAATCTGCTCGCCCATTCCTTCTTGTCGAGCCAGGCGATTAGTTTCCCTGCTTTTTCGCCTAGGTCGTATACTCTTACCCTCTTTACTCTCCCGAGGGATTTGGCCCTGTCTGTCACTAGAGCTTTATATTCATCTTGTTTGAGACGTAATATGTGAAGTTTTGTTTGCGTGACCTCAGCCTCTAAGTCCTCCTCTAACCTGCCAATGTCTACCTCCATTTCCACAATCTCCTTTTGCCTTTCTTTTTTTGCGCCAGCTATGAGCGACAGCGCCTGTCCCCGTATTATGGATTTGAACGCCTCCCACAGGGTTTGGGCAGAGTTCACTGACCCCTCGTTATCTTGGAAATACGCATCTATGGCCCCTAATAATGCTTTTCGAATTTTAGGGTCTTGGAGGTGCCATGGATTGATAGGGGCAACGCTCCCAACTCTCACTTGGCTGAGTGTTATCTGGACCTAAACCGGATAGTGGTCTGAGATTCCCCTTGCTAGGTGCTTGACTTCATGGAGGTACGTAGCCTGTGAGGTGGGAAGCAGAACATATTCTATGCGGTAAAGGCTATGATGGGCCCCGAAGTGGAAGGTATGGTGGATTTTCCCTGGGTGTAGAGTTATCCACCGGTCTACCAGTCCCAATGCGTCCAGGAAGTCAGGTAGCCACCTGTTCGAGAGCCCAAGTTCCCATGGCGGGTGTCTATCCAGTGTACCTGAGGCGACTGAATTAAAGTCCCCTCTCATCACCATAATGCCTTCCGGCAGGGAAAGCAAAAGAGTGCCTAGGTCTGTAAATATGGTGTTCTGGAGGCCAGGCGGTATGTAGACCGAGAGCAGTGTGGGAGTGTAGCCCTCCAGGAACCCGTGATTCCAATATATCTACCTCTATCATCTGTAGGCTGTCTGGTTTTAAGTTTAAACCTATAATAACTGATAAAACCCCACTGAAAGAGAAATAGCCCTCACCAGTGGAAACTTATAAACACTGAAAAAACACCTGCACAACCATGACCTGAATGCCATTCAAAGAAAGGAAAAAGAGTGAAAGAGTCATTTTTCTTTCTTTCTGAAGGGACCAATACAATGTAACATCATTATACAAGCTAGCAGTAAGAAAGACTGGGCTAACATTATTCTGTTTGAGTTTTTTTTGTTTAGGGATGCCACTAAAATATTGTTTCTTCTTCCTTTTGCTTTTTTCAGTTTTGTGGTCTTTGGTCTAAGGATGCATGTTTTTTTTTTTTGAAAACTTGCTTTATTGGCATTTATAGATAGTATAACACACGGGCACAGGCGATATCGGCATTATCACATAGGTTTACATTTCAAGTGCACCCGTGCACAGTCCATACAATCGTGCAGCCTTCTGGCCCTTCAAGCCATTCGTCGCTGTCCTGAGTGGGGCTGCAGATGTGTGCCCGGGCCAGCCTCTGGGTGCACCCTACTGGAGCGCGCCATAATCGCCTTGCCGCAGGGGTGCCATGCAGTAGGACTACCCCCCCTGTGAGGGGCGTCGCAGGGGCTATGGAAGTGCAGCCATTAAGTAACCATGAACTAACTGGGGACGGAGAAACCGGGGAAAGGGAGGGTGCACTGTGTCGCCTTTCGGGAGTACTGGGAGCTGCGCGCTCATACGCTGGACCATCGTGTGGGAAAGGACCGGGGTAGTCGCGCACGCGGAGGTGAGGAGGGGGGCAGGGGGGGGCGGGAGCATCCAAAATGGCCTATGAGGGCTCTGGTCGTGGGGCCCGGGGGGACAACCTCTGCGAGACCCCAGGAGCCCGGCCTGCCTGCGCACTACCCGGGATGGACTCCGGCGTTGCGGGTGCCCCCAGAGGGTCTATCAGTCTCGGGTGCGCCGCGGCCTCCGTCTCCTGCGTGAATGTGTGCATTAACATGGCCCAGGGCATTGAGATCGGGTGTTTGCGCATCCCACGGCTAAGGATGCATGTTTTATAAGCATGTTTTGGTCTTGTTTAATTATGTTATAAACTGTAGAGAATCAGGAAATATCAAAATCATATTTGATATTTTGGCTGCGTTTGATTCTTTACTGATAGGTAAAATGGCTGGTTTCATAAGAATCTTTCCTAATATGTGTCATCACATTTGCCCACAGAGAATGGGTAAAAATACTTAATACATCAGCCCCCAGTTTCTAGTGAGTCAGTATTGATAGTAGGTGAATTTCAACACTTCAGGCTTTAAACATTCAATGCATGCAAGGTATAGTGACAAGTATATGTGAGATGAGCGCTATCACCAAGGCATCTGGGATAGTGGTGAAAACATTAGTGGTGAAAACATGACAGCAGACTTTTGAAAAACATGGAATGCAGTGTCACTTGGAATGCTCTGCAAAAAAGGTTCTTTGAGCCACCATTGGGGTGGTAAAGAACCAGGATTTACCATGTGCCACCACTTTGAGTTTCGCTGGAAAAAACATCATGTACTTGATGCCTCTCTCTCAGAGAGCCTATTTTACTCCATCAAAGCAGCGGTGTTCTTGTTGGACTTTTAGGGTATTTTAGGGTAAAGTCCGGGAAGAACCGGATGGTAGCAGTTTCGTACCGGAGGTCCCCATGTAGACGAGCTGCTTGCAGGATCGCGTCCTGGTCTCTGTAGTTGAGGATTTTGGCTATGATTGTTCTAGGAGCAGCACCTGGTTTTGGCGGGGGGATGGGGGCCCTATGTGACCGCTCCACTGTGAAGAAGGCCGAGAGTCGCTTTGGTTTGAGATGGTTTAATATCAATTCTTCCAGGAAGAGGTCTACACTAGGTCCTTCTGCTCCCTCCGGCACACCAACTACCCGGATGTTGTTGCGGCAAGCTCTCCCTTCCTGATCTTCCATCTTAAGGACCACTTGCCGATGCTGGTGAACCAGTTGTTGGACCCTTTCTTCCAGTTTCCGAGTTTTGGCTTGGAGCTCAGTGACATTTGCTTCTGTCTATGTTACACGTTCGGATGTTTTATTCATGTTTGCCCGGAGCAGGCTCATCTCTATGGAGACCTTATCAATTTTGGTTTCTAGTGTTGACCCCAGGACCTGGATTGCTGCCATTATGGAGCTCAATGAAGGCTCGGGGTCATTCGTGGGGTCACTTGATGTCCCGCTTTCGGGTGTTAGCTGTTTGGCAACTGAGTACTTGTCCAGTTTGTTAGTCTGTACCGGTGGACCTCCCTTGGGTTTCATTGTGGGGAGAAGGCAAGTAACCGTGTATCAGGAGCGGGTCACCTGCGTGTCTTCCAGCCGACTGTGTACCTGCCCAGTGGACTTGTATCTCGCCGGATGGGCTGGCCGCCGTCACACAGGAGACACCGGTGTCCAGCAACTGTCGTCGTCTGGATTGCAGATAGTGGTCGCTGCGGTGCCTTCATTAATTGGGTTTCTTGGGAGTCCGATAGTGTCGGGGGAGCCTCGCCCCCAAAGCGCTAGTATCTTTCCGTATGGCGCCGTCCACAGCACCACTATAGGGATGTAGCTCCCCCAGCACCTCCGATTGGCAGCTGGCAATAGTTCCTCCCGTGATGCCCCTTCAATCGATCTGAATCAGTAGAGTCAGGCAGTCCCAAAGGTCACTCCCATGCCAGATGCTGGTAATATGTCAGGAGCCCGGTAGCCGTCGGTCCTATGTGATCGGTTGTGTGTCACGACGGTTTGGTCTTGGGAATGGATGGGCATGGGGTATTGCAGTGTTTAGGGGTTCATAGGGCGGTGATTGCCAGTTGCAGGTCTTAAGGCAGCGGGATCTTCGGGGTCCAGTAGCTGCATAGCGCTGATTCCCACTCTTACTGTCTTGGCTCAGTCCCGAGGTGCTTAAGGTCGAGGACAGGGGTTTTGGGGACAACCAGGGTGGGATCCTAAAGCCACTGGTCTCCAGTTGGCAATAGTAGTTGACGTGGAGGGCTGTGTCTAATACCACCTGCGTCTACCGTGGAGCTAATTCGCCAGGGAGGCGCCACATATTCTGTCTGTCCGGTTCACAGTATTACGTGCGTGGCTGGGCCAACAAGTGATGGTCGGGTCGCATTGCTGCCCTGGGAACAGGGCGAGATGGTCAGGGGGGGGGGGGGGGAGTCCTGTTCCTTACCCCTGTTGCAATAGTGGGTTTGTCCTGAGGGCTCTGGGTTCGCCATGCTGCTCTGGAATCATGTGGGAGGGAGCGGCAGCACTCGGTGACTGGAGCCGGGCATGTCGTAGTCCCCTCCCATCGCCGTTAACTGTGCTAGTCAACCACCTCAGTTCCGCACCTTCTTGTCCCGGTAGCCATTATAAACAATGGGGGGTGACCCAATAATGGTCGTGGACCTGGGTTACTAATAGTACGAAAAACAATTGTCCTAGACTTGTTTCGGTTGGATGATCCAAATCATAAGACAAGTATTTAATAATTCATCATTAATTCCTGAGCCTGTATCGTATACGCTCACAGTCATTAATACAGTTGGTATATTAAAGTGCAACAACCAAATGTTTTTGTAGCAAAACAAGAAATGTAATCATAGTTTTGACAACAGTAGATTCCTTACTGCAAACAATCAAAGGAAAGAGAAGGTTGCTCCAAGGCACGTACGTATAAGCAAGGAGGGTGCTCTAGTGTGAAAAGGAAGAGGGAGTGAATCAATGATGGTGATAAGAGGGATAGGTTACAATTTCTTCACTTTGCAGACTGAGCGACAATTTCTCAGTCTTTCTCAACTGCCACATGTTCATCATTTCAAATCCAATTTCAATTATTTATGATAAAACACAGATCAAAACTAGTGTTCCACGTTACAAGAAGGGCTTGTGGACCAGATTGGATATAGATGAGCGTTGACGTTTCGACCCGACTTGGGGCTCAAGGGGTAATTGTGGGCCTCGGCCTGCGGGTCTTCCTCAGGACAGGTATGGGGCAACCTAGGTACAGATGTGTTGTCAGAGTCACACACCTGCTGGGTCAAAAGGGGAGGGGGGTCAACGGTTGTTCACATTATAACTGAAATTATTGCTTGGCCAATCCTAATAAGGCTTACCCGCTTGGAGAAGCTGGGTTTGGGTAGATCTCCCGTCTAGATTGGGGAGGGGTGCATCCTCATCCCTAATGAGAGGAGCTCTGGCGAGGATTGTTCCATATGTCCCAATGCCAAGTTGAACTTAAGGGTTGCGCTAATCCATGAATGAAAGCTGCACAGCCTGCTTTTTCAGAAGCTGTAAATATTAAAATGCAGCGTGCTTCTGAAAAAGCAGGCTGTGCAGCTTTCATTCATGGATAAGCGCAACCCTTAAGTTCAACTTGGCAGTGGGACATATGGAACAATCCTCGCCAGAGCTCCTCTCATTAGGGATGAGGATGCACCCCTCCCCAATCTAGACGGGAGATCTACTGTTGCAGGGATTCTGCTTATGCACAGAACTATGCGCAGGAAACCAGGACCTCAGAGAATTGTGGTGTACCAGAAACTCCCCTCAGAACTGACAACCCCTATCCGACTAGCTTAGTGTCACATTCGTTATCCGAGATTTAGCTCGGCGGTCCCAATGTATAGACAACCCAGAACAAGCGACTTAGATACTCTCAGGAGTGGTGGAAACCCAAAATACCCGTTGGTAGCTATATATCAGTCCACAACAGAATAACAAAGACACGGTAAAGTTTAAAGAGTTTATTTTGTAAACCTCGCGTCCTAAGATGCAGTACTTTGGCTAACACAAGCAGACAAATGGTTAGGATCAGCACCATCAGCATTGTTACAATACCATAGAAAATGAAAGGAGCAATCATAATAATAATGACCGTGGAACACAACCACCCCACTTTCTCTAGCAGCTAATAAGGTATTATTAGACTAATAGAAGGTCTCTTAGGCTTGCATGGGGGACCCCATACCTTATAGATCAGCTTAGTGGAATCACATCACAGGATCAGCTAGGCTCTCTCCTGCAACAGCTCTTCGTTTCGAATGTCACAGAAAACATGCTGCTCTGTAATATTAAAAGGCTCGTCTTTCAGGTATTGGCAGCTGTATGTATATTATGGCTAAGAAGTGGTACGATCAACCTGAACACAACAACCTGCCCCGTCTAGTGACCCAGACTCGTTCCTTACACGGTGTACAGACCAAGGTCACAGCTCGCTGTTAAAGATGTTAAACAACAGACGGTTCTCATGTGAAGCAAAGTCGAGTCAGCAGTTCTCGAATGAATAACATGTAACAACAGTGTCGCGTGCAAAAGCAGCAGAAGCAGCAAGCTGGCTTTCTAACAGCCATCGAGGTTATGCTAACTTAGCGTTGTACATAGGGCGTGGTTAACCCACACTACACTACCTGAACCCAGCTTCTCCAAGCGGGTAAGCCTTATTAGGATTGGCCAAGCAATAATTTGTTATAATGTGAACAACCGTTGACCCCCTCCCCTTTTGACCCAGCAGGTGTGTGACTCTGACAACACATCTGTACCCAGGTTGCCCCATACCTGTCCTGAGGAAGACTCGCAGGCCGAGGCCCACAAGTACCCCTTGAGCCCCAAGTTGGGTCGAAACGTCGACGCCCATCTATATCCAATCTGGTCCACAAGCCCTTCTTGTAACGTGGAACACTAGTTTTGATCTCTGTTTTATCATAAATAATTGAAATTGGATATGAAATGATGAACATGTGGCCAGTTGAGAAAGACTGAGAAATTGTCGCTCAGTCTGCAAAGTGAAGAAATTGTAACCTATCCCTCTTATCACTATCCTTTATTCACTCCCTCTCCCTTTTCACACTAGAGCACCCTCCTTGCTTTTACGCACGTTCCTTGGAGCAACCTTCCCTTTCCTTTGATTGTTTGCAGTAAGGAAAAACTATGATTAAATTTCTTGTTTTGCTACAAAAACGTTTGGTTGTTGCACTTTAATATACCAACTGTATTAATTACTGTGAGCGTATAGGATACAGGCTCAGGAATTAATGATGAATTATTAAATACTTGTCTTATGATTTGGATCATCCAACCAAAACAGGTCTAGGACCATTGTTTTTCGTACTTTTTGTCCCGGTAGGCAGGGAGCGGCGATGTCTCTGGGAGTATTCCCAGCGGGGTGCTGCTCCAATTATCTCCCAAGCCGGTGGGGATACACATGGGCGAGGCGCGAACTCCAGCGCTGTCCACTCTTACCGGGCCTTGCCTCGGATTTCGCCGTGTCTGGAAGGAGAGCCAGCGGGGGTGAAAGCGCTCATTCTGCAAGTTTTTCCGGTGCGTTGTGGGCTGCGCAGACTCTGCAGTGCCGGTCACCCCCTTTGTTACGGATTATGTGCGGATATTCAGGGGCTCTTGTCATGGCTCTGGCGGAGCTCCTCTCCTAAGCCACCATCTTCATCGGCGCCAAGCCACACCCCCCCTTCTCTATGTTCTCTTGTGGAAGAGAGGTTCTGTGCTCTGTCAAAACCAGTCCTGTCCTCTCTGGTCCAGCATCCTGGCCGGAGGTGGAGACAGAATTGTGTAAGGCAGTCCAGGCCCATTCAGGTACAAGAAAATCTCTTCCCCCTACTCTAAATGCAGCCCAGGTCTAGTCAGCCCAGCCCTGACTCATCCAGTTAAGGCAGGATACACCTCAACCCTGAGGTGAAATCTTTGCGCAGACAGTTTTATCATGTGTAAAAATGACAAAACATGAAGTGATACCATCATAAAATGTGCTGCATTCTGCTACATAATTTGCCTTTTCATGTCACATAATTTAGTCAGCGCTGCCGCATAATTGGTGCTCCCTTGCAGCATAATTCTAGTGGCCCAGACCTTTAGTACATCAGATTATGTGTGAAGGTGTTAGTAAAGGTGAGTTTCTAAACTAAACTGAGAAAGTTCCTTTGCAGTTTTATATAGCAAACACAACAGGAAAGTCTTGGAGAGCTTTAACTGAGCCAAAGTCAGCAGCTCTGACAGTAGTTTCACTTACCCTCGCATTGACATGTGAAACACAATCACACATGTTTATTTCACATTGCCAGCTGCCGGCTTCATGAAACACTCCGAACTTAAAACAAGGAAACAGCCTCTTTTGTTGCTGCTGGATATGCTAGGCTCCTGGTGCGCCGCCTGCCAGGAAAATAGAAAAGGGAAGCTTTCACACTTCCCTGTTATGTCTGTTAGGCCTTGTAATGATAAGCACTTACCGAGAGAGTATGACCCTGGAAGTAGCAAGAAAACATAGGTAGTAACCATATTGCAACCCCTGGTATTATTTTGTAAATCCCTGTAAAATCAGAAATCTGGTCCATGTGAAGGAAAAACATTGAACTGGCCAAATTATGAATTGAATATATGGGGCATGTAAATCTGTCTCTTAGCTGCAAAACACCTGTGACAGATCCTGTTCGGGAGGCCACGGAGCAGGCAAGGGCTACTGGGCCACATTAGTAGGGTTTGGAGTTGTGCCTTTGCTGTCCTTGGGCCTGTCCTACTATGGCTGTGCAAGCTAGGCCCAGTGATACCCTTTGAGCACTTGACTTTTAGTCGAAGTGATATTGAGCTGTTACACGCTTCTCAGGGAGGTTTGTGTTAGATTGCTCAGGCTTAACACTCAACACCACCCCTTAGCACAATAATATTGTTGTCCAGCCTGCTGCTTTTCTTTGTATAATAGAAGTACTTTATCTCACAGAACAGAAAGGAAACTATTACACAGCACATGAATGCTGGGTTCCCCAACTTATGGGTCTGAGTGATACTTCAAAGTAGGACTCGCCCTGTCCCCCTTTTTGACACTCCACTCACCCTTTCCTCCTTTTGTCTCAGTCTGAGTGTTTTCAGAGTTAATGTGGTGTACCCTCTAGTGTGTGTGTATCACTCTCCACCCCACTTCTGTCAGACTTATCCTCTCAAGGGCTCTAGGCCTGTTTCGGTCTCACCTTTCCATGGTACTGCAGCTAAGAGGCCACATTAAATCCTTGCTTCATGTGTACCGGCAGTGGGTGGGCCAGCTTCCGACCGAACGGCGTGTCTCAAAGAGTCTGTGCCAGGAGCAGGTGCTTCTGGTGTAGGCCCTTTTCTGAGCTCCAATGACGGATTAGCGTGGGTTGGGCCGCAAGGATTTGGCAGGCTGAGTCCTGTAATTCTCTGGTTCATTCCCTTGCGGCCTCCTCAGGTGGAGGCAGATGGCAGTCCTCCTTGAGAGGTGTGGGGCTCTGGTGACACATTTTCAGGTGAGATCCTTGGTCACAGTAACAGAACCCAGATTTGGCGCTGAGGTCTTCTAAATCATAGCTGCCAGGTTCTATCTTCAGTAGATAGTGCCACTAGGTGACTGCCTCGGATCCACAGAATAGGGCTTGCTTCCGCAGCATCTTTTGGGCAGTGTGGGTTCTCTACTCCTAAAGGGTCCCCTGGGAAGGTACCTCTGGATTGCAGTCTCTACTTTCTTGGGTCATTCAAGACCTCATGGCAAGAACTGACAGTACTGTGGTTGCATTGTTTATGTGCCACTGAAAGATTCCTATTCCTCCTTCAATTGAGCCAGCACACAGGCTCCAGTGCCTTGGCAGTGAAGACCGGGATTTTACACAGAGACCGCTCTGCACACTTCGGCAGTGCCCTGGTTCCTCCAATGAAACTGCTTAGATCAATTGCGGCCCTTGACCACTCCGATCTCTTATGTTGCGAGTCTCTGTTGGCTGGGCCACTACACCAGGGTCAATAGCTAAAGTCCCCTCCAAAGGTCCATTCTTTCAGCAAGGTTAGCGCTTACCTTCTCTATCACTCAGTAGGGTTCATTGGAACCAGAACAAGTAAGGAGTTCTTCCTTCAGATCGGACTCAAGGTGATGTCCCCTCACCTCTGGAAACCCGCTGAATGTTGGATACCAGCCTTTGATTGCTCAGTGATCCTCTGAGTGTTCTGCAGAGTACCCCCTCTTCGGTTGAAGGAAACTTGTACAACAGGTGGATCAACTACTCTCACTTTTTACAGAGATGGCAAACACGGTATGTGGTTTACCAGTTTGCCTTTTGAAAACTGATTTGAGTTGGATCCCTTTTAATGCGTCCTCCACAGGCTTCCTTCCAGACTCAGCCTTTGTCTTGAGTGATGCTTCTCACTGTAGAGTTGTCTCCGGGCTGGAGCTCCCACACCAGAGGTACAAGAGGTGTGGCAGTCTGCACCTTGACTATCAACTGCTACATCTAATGGTGACCAGGAAGAGAGACAAAGGGCTGCTCTCCTTCTAAGGACCCTTCGCGCACAGCCAACCAATGCTATACTCCTCCCTTCACGCCTGCTATCCACCAAATGTCAGTTCCAGGAATGTAATCAGCAGTGCTCTGTATGAGAAAGAACATAATCAGATGTCTAAGGGGAAGCCTGTCTCCTCTATCCCCAATTTACGGTCTGTGTTCCCTCCCTCCAGTCTCAGGAATGTCACCTCCATTTTGTGCACATGAACAGACCAGAGGCCTGTGTCACTCTGATTTACTCATGCACGCTTGTACTGCACACCACTTCTGTAGCGTACACGCACATGCTTCACTGCACGGGATCTTGATGCTGTCATTTCAGGTTCATCCTGAGCTGCTGAACTTCAGGTGAGTGGACCAGGAGGCTCCCACTCAAACAACGCAGGCAAAAGGCCTGGTCATACGATGAGCACTCCCAAAACATAGTATGCTGCCATTACCGCGCAACACGTGACAGAAACCGTAATCCAGCTGTCACTATTAGAGGTTTGCATGATGTGCTCTGTACAAATGAGTAATGGAAGATCTAAGTCGGTAACAGAACATAAACATTCACCGCGCACAAAAGTTGTTGTGTTATGGTAAAATGCTTCTTCTAGTAAGATTGGAGGAAATGCGTGCAGGGTGTTCGGAGAAACGTTCCAAAGAAGGTACAGTATGGATTGTGAAGTTTCTGATTTGAGCTATAGCAGAGGATGAACCCATGCAAAAGCTATATGTTTTTAAGTTCTTTAAATAATGCAGAAGATGATCTCACTTGCAGTTGATTTACATTGTTGTCTCTAACGACGTTTTTTACGTTTACTTGTCTGTTAAAAAGTTAAATTTTTCTTCTTTCAGGATAGACTTTGCTTGCCTCATCATATTTTGGAAGAACGGGGACTCGTAAAAGTTGGTTTGACAGTTCAGGCTCTTCTAGAACTACCTACTTCTAAAGCATCTCATCTCTCCTCTGTATAGCAAAGGATACGGTTCTAGGAAAAAAACGCAGTTATGACTTTACAGTTTGAATCAGTTCATTTCCAAAGCACCTGCATTTTTCAGAGAGCACCTCCACGATTTCGAAATGCATTTGTCCAGATATTTCAGACATGACTGTTTTCTTTTGGGATTCATACACAACTAGAAGGCCGAACAAATGTACCACCTGCTTGTACTTTAATTTTTGGGCTTTGTAGAAAAACTGGACCGAGAATTCTAGAAACAAAGGCCCAGGGAAACCAGAGGACCCAGGGAAACCAGACTTTTGGCTCTTACTTTACACAGGATGTGTTTACAACTTTAACATTTTCAAACTCCAAGTGCCAATAGAGTGGCTTTCAATTTTATGACGGTTTAGCGAACAATTAGGTTACCTGAAATCGTTTTTATAAAGTAATTATTTCACATCTTTGTCAGTGGTTGTCTGACATTTACCGTTTAATGAGTCTTCTGTTTTTTAAGTGACAGTATTTAGAGTTACAGTATTTCATTATTTATTGCTCTTTTATTTAAAATCGACGGAATTATTTGAATGTGGTTCTCTACATGACACAAAAAGAAAAACATTTTATATTTTTTATATCTCGGTTTCTATTTTTGTTAGATTGGTGCCAAATATTGTTTTGTTTTAGATGGTTTACATGTAAAGTGCCTGTGTAATTGACATTCTTAAGATTTTTTCCTCAGTTTTCTTTGTATGAGAAGAAATACATTACAATGTGTATTTATGAGTATTTTCACAGGTTTTATAAGGTCAGTATTGTGCAAGGCCTAGAATATGCCTCACATTTTTATTGTTGTTTATGTTTACGTTAACTTGTTGCACAAATTTTTATTGGCTACTGAAATTGTTTGGTGCTAACACCCGTTTAGAAAAAGAGATTTATGCTACTTAAAGCAAAAAATCTAATATTTTGTGTTTGTTAGCATTTTAATTTGATATTAAATATATATTTTTTCACAAAAGGGCAAAATATAGTGTAAAATTCCATAGATAACATTTATGAGAACGCGGGATGGGATTCTGACAGACGTTTTTGATAAAACTGCCAAAATCTCAGGTAAATATTTTGTCTTTTTAGGATTTTGTAATGATTATCTTAGGTACATCGCCAGACCTAAACCATCAGGTGGATTCTAATCATCAAAATTCCTTTAATCGTAAAGCGACCACTTTGTGATTTGTGCATTGAAGTATTTTTTATATTAGTTATTGGATGCCTCAAACATCAGACAAACTTCTGGTCATAAGACGTTTCTTAAACTTTAGCTGGCTTTACCAGATGTCAGCGTGGTGCACATACTTTTCATATAGTTTTTAACATGACAGATTAGAGTCGCATGTTTGCACGGTGAACTGACCAGATGCGTAAAAAAAATCTATATTCCGTTTATGTTTCTTATTTTGTTTCCAACAGCAACATCATTTTTTCTACCATACAGTTTCTAGGCATTACAGAGAAATAACAAGCAGCCTCATGTATTTGTAATTAGTGGGAACATGGAGATGATAAATGGGTCCCTAGCTAATGATGGAAAGCTGCGAATGATTATGAGGTATTTGGGCCACGAAAACCGTGCGATCTGTTCTGAGGCCTTGGCTTGCCCACAATCCCCTTTCTGATGAGCAATGAGCGAACGTCTCATCTGTGGAGGTGTAATTGCAGGAGATCCTAAATAGAATAAAAAATACCTTTTCTAACCTGTAGTTCCAACCATCTTGCTTTTTGCTTTTTTCCCACTTTCTACCCCAGTAGTATCCCCTGGCAAATCCCTGGATTTTATGGACCTTAAGAAGACGAACATTGGCTTGACTTTTACCAATTTAGAGTTATTAGACTTTTTAACCCTGGCAACGTAATAACCAAGGTGGTATTATGATAGAAATAAACACCATGGAGGGCTGTTGTCCTTTGGGGAAAGGCCAACAGCTCCGATTGAACATGCTATTTTTCCATAGTAAATATTTTTGAAGGAAGGGACAATAGAGAGAAAAGAAAAAATAGCCATGCTAGAATCTAGATTGTGAACAGGATTGATTTATGCTCCATTAAAATGAACAAACGACCCCAGTGATTTATTGTGTTCTCTCTGGGGATGTATTGTATTTGAAATATCTGCTCCAGATGCTGGGGCCCTGGAAACCTTTACACACTTTGAGTGGGTTGGTGGCCTCACTTAAGTTGCAGTGTCAGCGTCAAGGGACTTCAGATACCCCTCGTCCCTCTGACAGACTGGACACACATCTGGAGATACTGAACATGAGTAGATTTTAAATGGAACTCCACATCATTTGTTGTAATACAGTGGAATCAGATTAGCTCTGATAGTGTTTACTCTCTAGATGCACAACAAGCAGTTTCAGTAATGTAGACATCTGTATTTAAAATACGCATGTTAGACCATCATGCTATCTAAATAAAGTGAAGTGTTGTTTGAGACAAATAACAAATAGTTTCAAAATTGATTTGTCAGGTCAGCAGTGATTCATTGAAAGAAAGTTGTTTTTCATAAAATAGGATTACATAAAATACTTACATTCTAAAAATAAAAAATAGACTTTTACAGGTAGACGTATTACAGTCATAAAACCCATTATCTGGAAATATAAAAAACACACGTATTGAAATAGAAAATCCTTACTTGCACTATGATTTTTGAAGCACTGCTATTATGTCTTTTTCAGGCTTATTCCTTCTGCACCAAGTACTGGCGGTATGGAGACCTCTTAAATGGCGTACAAGACTCTTTAGAGATAATTGGTTAGAAAAAATGACCTTTGATGCAGAAAGTTCAAGTTTACTCTATTTTGTATGATGGTCGTCATATGATTTGCAACAAAATAAGGCATATTGGGCTTTCAGTATGGTAACTCCATCATAGAAATGTTCTTAGGCTAACTGTAACCGATAACTATGGGAGTTTATCAGTAATTAGTCATACGTTGACTAGTTTTGAGTCGATTTTTCCTTCATTGCAACAACAAATCATTTGATTGCAATATTCCAAGACCACAATAGGACCATATGCCTGCCAGAGGAAGATACCGTTCTTTGCAAATGTGAAAGCTGTCACCCATAAATATTTCTAATCCTTATAATAGCAGTGACAATAGGCAAAATAAACGTTATTCACAAGAGAAAATGCATTTTGTCAGAGTGCATTTTGCAAACATAATACTATCAGAAAGTCTGAAATACACAGCTCGATGATAGCATCAATCATCTCCAGATTTTCCACTAATGAGGGCTAGAGAATTATGAAGAACACTAAGTGAAAAGAGGGCGGCCTCAGTGCTGAATAGTGGACTTCTGTCAAAAGGACATGCATTTAAAGCCATGGGGTGGAGCCCATATCTCAAGTCAGCTCACCTATGTGTTGGGTGGGCACTTGAGTGCCATTATTCTCTATTCACAGTGGAATTAACGATAGTTGTACCCCTTTATTGATGGACTGCGCATACAATGGAGCAGATGAAACAATAGTTAACCATTGTTTAGAAGGGTTTTGCACATCTCTATCCTGACCTGGCTATCCCATTTTGATTCTTTAGGAAATAAAAGGACTTGAGAGAGCTTGCTACCATTTAGCGGAGCAGGATAGTAAATTTTGCATCTTTAATGTTTATTATGCCCAAAAAAAAGACTAGAACACCAAGCCATGTAATAGGGGATATCTGTACAGTGCGTTTCAGCAAAGGACAAACCACATTTAAAGCACGGTGGCAGTGCAAAACCTTTATCAGATTTTGATGCAGCAGTATCTCTCATGATAACATAATTTTTTTTGCATGTTCTTGACCATCCAGCATCTCATACTTGCTTGGTTTATCTTTGAATATATCTTTGTCATCATAGTGACAGAAATATGCAGTGGAATGGAGGGTTGGACACGTAGATGGCTCAAGTTACAGGCAGCATGCTACTTCTTCTGGTGATGCTAGTTATACTAATGCATGACTGGGTATCTATGGCCACTGAAGATTGCATTTAGCTTTTGCAGTGATGGTTACATCTATCTTTTCAGAGGTCCCTGAATCCCCTGTATGATGCCTGGTTTTTCACTCAAAAGTTACTTTTTCATTTGCTTCACCTGTATTGCAGACCTGTTACATATCAACTACTCAGCCCAAAAATGGAATACCTTTCAATTCCATTCGTCTCCAATTCTGGACTTTGAAACAAAGCTCCCTGGCGTGATCTCTCTGGAACTCGACTGTTCACCCCATTGTCTGTACCCTTTTTCCTGTGTGGCTTATTTCTCCACGCTAGTACCAGTAGAAATCTGCTAAGCTTGCTTATTGCACAATGTAGAGGTTTATGGGTTTTCATACCTTGAGAAAAATATGCTATCTTTAGTAAGAGCTCCCTGGATACCATCCTACTGTTTAGCAAATAGGACTATAGTTTCCACATAACCCCGAAACAGTTTTACTTATGATTTTCCCATAATTTCCCTACCACTTTGTCTGACAGGCTAGACCAGATCTGCCATCTTGATATCTAGACCACAATTAAACAATGTTTTCAGTAATGCTTCTTATTCCTCTTAAATGTTTTATTCATGTTCACCTTTACTAATTATATGCTTAATTGTTTTCTTAAGTCCCATTTGCACATATGGGATTCAACTGAGGGCATACATCTTTAGTCTCCATTGTAGGTTTGCCCTAGATGTAGTACCCTAGATGTAGACCCTCTTTTCATGCTTACAACTTTCCCCTTGCTTTTCCATGTAGCACTACTGTTTAAACAGTATTTTGTCTCCTTGCTCGACAGCTTGGCTATTGTCTGTCTCTTTGAGTTTGCTCATCTAACTTGCCCCCTACTTCCTGTGCTATCAAATACAACATTTGCATTCTTCTGGTAGATATGTTTCTCAGTCAGTTCCCACATGTTCCTTAAATGATAGTCTTCTTTTGCTATATTAATGTCTGTTTTATAGATATTTACACAAATGCTGTCTCCCTTTAGCTTTGTTCAATTCTTACCTAATTCATTCAAATGCACCTCTCCTTCCAAAGTCCCCTTGTTTTGTTCCTCCCTCTCTACAGTTCATTACTTTATTATTGTCACTTGGGATTAAGTGATCACAGTATAATGGGATTGACTATATTTATTATCTTTCATGCGTTTCTCATTTTACATCTAAATGCATATTGGCTTGTGTGTCTTCTAGTACCCCCTGCAAGAAGAGAATGCTGCATCTACCTCTATTTGTAGTTGCCACTGGAAGAATTCCTGGGATGTTAGTAAGGCCCCATTTCTCAGAATTTTATAAATCCCCTAAAATCACTTCTTGCAGTTACTCCTCCTGTAGCAGTGATCAGTTTAACCTACCAATGCATTGAATATTTGGAGTGCCTCACTATGCCCTTTAATGCAATTTGCCCTTCAGATAAAGTCCTCTTCACACACATTCCTCACTGTATAAATGTTCTCCAAGCCCAGACTAGATCCATAAAACTCTCTCTAGCATAACAACTCTCCAGCGCTGTCAGGTGGTGCCACCTGGGTCCGGCAATGTCTCTGTTTGCCCAGGATGTGGTTACATCATATTTTATGAATTACATCATCTAGCATGCTTGTATCAGTTCCTGTGTTTTTCTTTCACCGTACACATTTGAATACAGAGCGTATTAAAAAAAGTATTAAAATGTTTTATCGTATCCCCACTACATCTGTGTGTGATGTCTGTGATAAGTCACAACCTCTTGGCCTGCGACTCCTGAGCCTCTTTGCACACAAAGGCCATCACAGAGCCGGAGCCCAAGTTGTTCTTGGCTCTGGTCCAATATGACACCCTTAAAATAGTCCCCTTTCATCTTTCAAGTAAGTCCCCTAACAGGGAGGAGTTCTTCTGGGTCCTAGAGTAAAAACATCACAGCAAGGACAAGTCCTCTTTTTCTTTGAGGAAACAGTCCTACTCCTGACACTGTTTGAGAATGTGGAACCCCATTCCCTGAAGGCGGTCTCTTTCTCATCTTCTTCATAGCAGATTGCACTCCTCAAAAAACTTAAGCTAGAGTTCTCAGCTTCCTCTTTAAACCCCTCTGCGATCAAAGTTTTTTGGCAAGTCATGATGACACCTGTCAGATGTCTTCTCGACTCCATCCCTCTAGTCTGAGCAAATCTCAAAAGAGTGCGGGCTGATCATGTGGGCTTGACAATTCTACCAGTTCTGATACGGACGCCATCGACTTCTTGCCTCTGCACGTTCTGGCCTCAGCACTACTTCTGAGGAAACAGTAATACCAGTGCCACCTCAGCCCTCAAATTCAGCAGATATTATTTGAGTGCTAAGAGAAAGGGTTAGTGCTTCCTTTATGGATCTGCCCCTAATGAAGCATCCTTCTACTGCAGTCCAGAGGTTAGCTCAAATGGATAAGCCCTTTGAATCAGATTATGAGGCTTTAGTCATGCATAACCGGATGTATGTGCACACGAAGAAAGGTGATTTGTGGGTTAACCTCTCCTTTCCTTATCACAACAATTGCTAGACTTTATGTACATCCCCAGAATGGTATTGGCCTTCATACATCCCCCAGAAGATGATATTTCATACCCTTCTGCCCTCGTCCTCAGAAAGCCTGTTGACTTGTGTCTTTAGTGCACAAGGCAGCAGAGAGATTTATGTTGTCATTACCGACTGCAGAGGCCTAATTAACTATCTGGATGGAGATTCTGCAGCTATCTTTGGTCGACCTTCAACCCCTTTCAATAAAACACTGCTGGAGCCAATTTTGGCTTCCTATGAGGAATCCTACTCTAGTTCAGCAGTGGACAGACACTTGGCTGTGCATCAGTACCTGTGCCTTTCCATCTCAGGTTCTTGTCCAAACATTCTTCTCAGGCAGGCATGGTGGTCCAGGCATCATCAGCAAAGCTAATTCTTGACATATGTACTAATGCTTATCTGAACCAAACAATTTGACTCCATAGGACATTGCCAATGTCATGCGTCTTCTAGGGCAGCATGTCCTTGCCTTGCGTGAACTTTAAAAGGCATTCATAATAAAATGTTCTGACCGCATGAGGAAACCCTTCTGAGACTTGCTAAGCACTGATTGGGATGCTTTAAGCAAATTCTAAAAGGATTTCTTGATTTGTCTAACACAATGGCCTAAATCATGGCTGTGGTGGTTACAGTCTGAAGAAATCGCTGGATGATTTCTACAGGTTTCTAAGGAGACGTCCAATCAGCTTTAATAGACATGCCCTTTAATGGAAAGCAGGTGTTCTATGCTGAGGTTTGACTCCTCTGTGGAAGGATTAAAAACAGCCATGACACAAAATGAGCTAAGACAGGAAAAGTGCTCTTTTACATTGGGTTACCCCATGTATAAAGATCTGCTACGCCTTGGCCAGGAAAGACTTCAACTTGTCTTTCAGCTCTTAACGCAGGTGTCCAGTGGCTGATATTTGCTAGGTGGCACTCTTCATACCTTTGCCAAAAACTATTGTCCGATGGCTATTTCGCTAGCACTGTGCTGCATGATTCCTGTTAATTGGCAAGACTCAGCTACACCTCCAAGGGGATATATTTTTGAGACTCATTTATAAGGTTAAACGTCTACTGGCAGTAGTATCCATCACAAGGAAAAGTTACTCACCTTAAGTAATTATATTTCTGGTGGATACTTTATATTCCTGCAATTTTCTTAATTTTCGCACATAGTGCAGTCGTCGATAGATCCCAAGGTACGCAATGGTATTTCTACTGTTATAGTCAATGTTGATAAGCTTTCGTGGTTGCCCTCTGCAAGCCTAGTTTGAAAGTGGAAAATGCAGAGGAACTGACGCAGCACGCCAGATGGTGCAATATATAGTGTAGAGTCCTGGGCAAACTGAGCAATGACTGGAGTCGCCTGGCAGCATTGAAAAGCTATTGCTGTGGAATATGTTTTTTGGGTACAGTCTGACAACTGCAGGATATTTGTGAGGTGAGGAAACTGTAGGAAGATATAGTATCCCCCAGAAATGTAATTATAGAAGCAACATAACCTGTTTTTCAAGCTACATAGGTGTACTATTTTTCTATGTGCTTTGAGAAAGGGAATGTTTCAGACTGGATAACAAATTAAACCAGGATGTAGAGGACTAGCAGAAGACAGCTGTTTTAAATTTGAATTAAATAGTAAATTTGAAACATTGTAAAGTTGTTATTCATTAAATGTGCTCAGCCATTGGAAGACAAGGTCATTTGAAAATGGTGCTTATAAGCAATTAAATAAAATAAATACATTGATGTGTAATTTCAACGAGTACCACATTATAACAACCCATGCAATTCCCCGATAGTCTGAAAGAAATATTTCTAGTGAAAATGTAATACCTCTTAACGCAAATCAAAACCTGTCCCAACCTTACATTAAATATTGACTAAGAATGCTTTGTCAAGATGCTCTAATATGTACAGTGTTTAATAGTGCACATTAAGAATGGTTAACATTGAATAGTTGTTAATCCTAACTGCATTAGGTGGCTGGTTAAAACTTTTCCCCAGTTTGCAAGGGATTGTTTTTGTGATCGAGTTAATCAGCGATTGCTTATGACGTATTAAATTTCACATCTGCCTAACTCTTTTGTCTCTACATTGCTGAGCCTCCTTGCATCATCCTAGCAATAAAAGGATGTGCATGTCAAAATATTTGAATAACCTGCCTCACGTATTTCATCAACAATGTTTTTATCCAGTTGCTCTGTGCTATTGTCAGAGCAGGTACCTTGACTGTCACTGTGATCCTATTGTTGTGTTTATTTCTGTTTGTTCTTAAACACATTTTTCTCTGTCTGAGGAGCACTTTTTTTAACAGTGGTTTATTAATTTATATTTGCACTACTCTCTGACTTATTGTTGTTATTTTAATTTGATTCACCCTGTATCTTTGTGATCTCTGTGTGTACTTTTATTAATGGTGATAAGTTACACATATTTCCTTAATACGTTATATTTTCTCATTTAACGTTGATACAGATCATGAGAGATTTTATGAACTGAGTTGCATCATGTCCTGAAGTGGGCTAGAAAATGTAAAGGAAACTGTGTTGGCTTCTTATGTTTCATTGCTGGAGGATATGCGTTTTGCCAAGACTTCCAATTCTGAATCTCTGGCCATTGGGCTCCAAGTCAGTTAATAAGAGACTGGTGGCATGTTGTTCACTCTAGAACCTGCATTATTGTTCTTGCATCCAGCTTCTTTTCATCAATTAATTCTGACACTGTGCTTATGCCCTCCTAACACTGTGTGAGTAAACCGTAACAATACAGGAGTGTTACCAGTTGGTGATACTAATTTAACTACTGAGGTGCCTCAGGATTACATTCCTTGAGCCCTGACCAGTACCACAATGTGTTCTCATTTATAAATGGACTCTGAATTGTAATGTAAACATATTCAAGCATGTTACTTTATTTGTTTTAGCATTCCTAGTACCTGGACTGGAATCAGAAAACTAAACAGTTGAAACAGGCTCTGTCACTGCTGGACTAGAAGCTAAAACCATTCCCATATTGCACAAAACCAGTGCAAGGCATTCATATTTAACACATACTTAGGTTTGATTTAAAAAGTTTGAGATTTACAAGGCAATTCTTTTCCTTCGATATTTCTAGGCTAAACATAGCAAAGAAGTGGATCATGTATGCATAGATTTAGTCCAAATTGTATCACTTCTTTCTCAAGTTCATAGCTTCTGGTTAAGAATATTTTATTGGCAAGTGTACTAGCAGTACATCATCAATACGGGATGAGCGTGATATGAGTTAATGACAGATCATTACTTAATAACAATGATACCTAATATATACAAAATTGCAGAAAGTGTAAAGATCCCCTCCCGCCTGCCCCCACAGTGCTCCCCCTAAAAACTCTTCTTAGCTGTTACAAAATAGGGGAGAAAAGGTTTCATGTTATACATAACAATAATTTAAAGCTGACTACATTGTTCATATTTTTATGAAGAATTTACCAGCGTTCCAAATGTCCAAATTTAGCTGGAACTGGCTGTTTCATAAAAACATTATTTAACTTGTGATTTCCTCTTTGATTTTTTAAAGTTTCTAAGATTTGTTTTTAGTAACTGTGATAGTACAATATATTGATTTAATCAATACCTTCAAAGACATCCTTCAATTAAGAGTGATTAATTTAACAATTGCAATTAATGGAGAAAAGGGAAAGGGTTAGCCCACAGTTAAATGTAGCATATGAAAAATGTCCTCCTTTATACACCCCCATATAATGTATACAAAGGAGGCAGATACCTTTTTATAATTCCAGCATTTATCAAAACCATTCTTACTAGATTTCAGTAAATACAGAACATCTTTTTGTAGTAATTATATCTCAAAGTCAAATGTTTCCCACATTTAAGTTGAAGTCCACATCTTCCTTCCTGGTCATTGGTAGTGATTACATCTCCAATGTCATCTGACCGTTGTTGCTATAATGTAAACAAATTGTTCCTGAAGGTTCAACACAAATAATTGATTTACGACTGCTGCAGACAGCATATCATGTTTAATTTAAGTATACATAGAAGGCACTCTACAGTAATCCTCAATCAGCAACGATGAAAGATTTATCAGTAAGGATGGAAACTTCATGTATCTTTATCATTCACATTTATATAGTTTATACTCTATTGTGAATTATCTGCCACTATTTGTTCAATTTTAGTAATAACTGCTTTAATCCAATTCTTCCATTTCAGAGTTTGGTTTCCTAATTTCACAGCCACTTCACCCTATTAGGGGGCTCCGCTGTGCACCAGTCATTGTGTCTGCACACCTTGGTAAACATCCTGCCAAAATCTCTGCACGTATTTACCTTCAGAAGATCTTAGAAAGTCTTAAGACATAAACCACCCAGATACATTATCCACTCCTTCTTTAAACCAAACATGAAGAGTGATTACATTGTGATATTGGTCCAAAGCAAGTATGCCTAAGCCTCCTAAAATGGCACTTGTTAACAACCCAAATTAGTTATATTACAGTTTTTCTATCTAACCATAAAAAAGTATCAACACGATTTAATATGTTTTTAACATCATTAAATGATGGTGAAAGAAACACATTCCATACATACAAAAACATGGTGAAATGAGCATTGGTCCTGCCACATAAGGACAATGTTAGTTTGCCACATCATTTAGATTCATATCAGCTGGTGTTTATTGCCAAATAATTAGCATTTTAAATAGTTTATCCTATTTCTTGATCATTTCATGCTCCAAATGGTGCACATTGAATGACTAATAGCCTTCCCTGGTTTATCGTATGAGCAGACATTAGCTCACAGTGTTATACAAATGAGATTAGATATAAAAAGGTCATCAGCATAATGCAGACTTTTGACTTGAATTACTCCACATGAGATACCCAAAATTCTGATACACACACAGATAAAACAATTTAATGGGACTGGAATTATCATGAAGGATATGTTTGCTGCCTTTTTTAGGTAGACAAGTTATCATTGTTGACTGCATAATATATCAAAAGCATTTCTTTTTAAAAGATCATTAAAAATATGACATACTAATGGACCAATATCTTCTGACATTTTTTGTTGATGCTCAACAGTAAAATTCACAAGCTCGGTTTATTTTGCAGATGCCATAAATTTAATAGCACGTTTACAAGCGTAGGAGCGTCAAGAATGGCTACTTCTGCTTCCGCTAAAGATTCCAGATCAGTGTTTTAAAAACTAGATCTATCTCTTCAGAAAATGCAGTCTCACCGTTACTAATTATAGTACTGGAAGAGAAACAGCTTCACATTTGACCTCTTCTAGAATATTGGAAGAACCCTGTAGTTTATTAAATGTATTCGCTAATAGTGCACCCACCTGTTATCCTTTTTCTGGAGAACATTGGTGAGTGCAGAATACAAATGTACCTTTAGTCTTTTACAGCATGGTACATTGTGTTTTTCTTTCAAACTAGCATACCTCTTCCAGCAGATCTCCATTTTATTTCTAAATCTGCAGTTTTTTGACAATGCATTTTCTGTTTAAAGAATGTTATAATTTTGTAAAGACTTGCTCTGTAAGCTCTCAGTTAGGCATGCAGGTAATGTAGGTTTTTTACAAATGACATAATAATTTTCTAATTCAAAATATTCACATCGAAAGGCAATTGCCACAGAGTGCTTGTACACTATGAAAACGTTCGATTTTCAATTCAGTATTCTGGAAAAAACTATGAAACTGTACTAAATGCACCACCGGCCATCACCATTTGCAAACAGTTGAACACTGGGATAGTCTTTCTATGTTGTGGAAAAAGGCATTAAGCATTACTTGTGGAGCAAAATGTTTGTTTGCATTGTTTACCAAATGGTGTACACAGTTTCCTTGTAAATTTACAGTGTTTTGTCTCACAGATTTATTTAAAAAGCACTGCAGAAAAAATTAGGTTGCTTCCAATTTTTTGGATTCTCATGTACCCCACCTGGACTTCAATATTTGTTCTACTAATGGATACCCATATTTCAAGCAAGCATTTGATTTTTTGTTTTTAAATGGACCAACTTGGAAAATCTTTCAAGCCATTTTTTGGAAACATTGTATAAAATGGTCCTATCATGATTCTGTTTCAATACTGCTTTAAAATTTGTTTGCTTATTAATACATGTTAACCCTGTTAAAAAGTTATCTTCAATACTCGTGGTAAATCTAAACCTTGGATCCACTATTTCTAGACCTAGTTAGGTTGTTTGGCACAATTGTATCTTGCCCATGTAGGCATCAAAATACTGCAGGATATTAGGAAACCTATTCAACTTGCAGTACTGTGTTTCATAGTTTTGTATAATTTCACTAATACATCTGATAACCAAAATAAATAAATGGGCATTTGCACAGATGCAGATCATGTCATTTTTAACTTACAATGTAGAGATTAAAACGCTGAACATCAAGGAGAAGCATTCCATATGGTTCCCCTAAGAAAATAAGTCCTAGGTTAAATGTCTGAGAATATATTGTACAAATATCCATCTCTCGACTCCTAATGAGAGGGGGTTTGTACTGCAGTTAGCAATTGTACATAATAGTAATGTTGATCTGTTGTTGACTTTCTTTACATTTTTGTAAAATATTGCTGTATATTTGAAGATTTTTGGAACTTCCTGCTGATTTAAAGTTGTGGCACATGCTCAGACATTGTATATGTTGTAAATATTGATATTTGTAACTGATAATGTATTTGATATTTAATTGTATAATTTCCTTTCGATAAACAGTTTCTCTAATTTTTAATGCTCATTGATTTGAACTTCCATTATTGCTGGCGCTTCCAACTTGTATATGTTTCCCAAGATGACACTTCTGCTCTTCTTGTAAATAGTTTTATAATGAATTTGCATGGATAAACAAATGTGTTCAAAACTGGAAATTATGTACATATTCTATGTATAAAAAACAGACTGTTTACTACATTTGTAATCGACTTTTTTGTAGTTTTTACATTTTAAAGTCTTGGTCTTTGCCAAATTTAAAAAACCCTCGAGCAACTTATTGAACATTTCAGAATGATTCACATCAGAGCATGTGGTGCTCTTGGTTATTATCTGATTACGGTGGAAGAGACAGGCTTTTGAAATTGACAAATAATTGGTCTAGCTTTTTAATAGTGAAATTGTATGGTAACTGATGAGTGAAATCATATGGAGTTGTGTGGATAGGTAAGGCAGTGAATGTGAGTGAGTTGGTGAATGAGAGGAAACACCTAATGTGGGTATATGAATGTGAGGGGGGGTGAAGGCGAGTGAGTCACGGTTGCTGGTTCTCCCACTTATCCACATTTTGTGATCCTTGAAGACACATCCGACTACTTCAGTAGTTTTGTGTTTAGAAAATGAGGGAAAATAAATAATTTAACACTGGCAATCTGTTGCAGTGGTTATTTATTTGTTTTTTTTATCGGCAGCATATGTCACAATGAGAGAAAATAAGAATTAAAATGTCAAAATGTGCTGCCCATATGCTTGCAATTAAATTTAAAAACATATGTATTGCATATAATTAAAAAATGAGTATTGTAGATAATTTTTATAGAACTGTAATGGTGCTTCATAGCTGTCAGTTGTACTTGGAATTTATGAAGAAACCCCGTCTAGTGTTAATGGGCATCGCAGGAGAATATAATACTTGTTTGCACAAAGAAAAAGTAATAATGGCTTTGAGTTAACTGCAAGCAGAAGACATAATCTAAACGCAAAAGGATGATTAAAATACAAGGTAAAGTACGGGCCCACTAGCCATGACACTGAAGTGCACTTACTTTAAATGGGTGTGCACATGTGATGAGGAAAAATGCCATCACTCAGAGTGCAAGATAGCAATTGCACAAGCGGGCTGACCCCCTGCACCATACAGTGGTAAACAGAAGCAAAAAGTGAATGACAGTTGAACAGACTAATGGATGATGAGAGCTATCTGAAAGAAGTCCTTATGTGTATATGTGTGTGTGTATGTGTATACACACACACACACAGGCTATCACCACTGGGTATTTATATTTTGGATACTGTTTCCATAGGAAATGGGTTTTTTAGTTACCTAATATATTTGGTGCCATTTGATGAACTGTCTCGAAAATTTCTTTTAGTTCACTTCTGGGAAGTTTCAGGGTGATCACTCAAGCAAGAGCAGAGAAAAATTGTGGTCCCAAAATACAAAGTCCCCATGCAATTTTCATAAACATTTTTAAATGTGCTACAACCAAAATGGCTCAACAGAATTACACCAAATTTGGCAGGAAGCAATACCCTGCTCAAGAAAAGCATGCTCCTCTTTCAGGAGATATTCATCAATAGTCAGAAGCACTGAATAATCCCCGCCCACATGGGGGATCCTGGAGCATACATAAAAATACATATATATGTGTATATTTAGACAAACAAGTACAGAGTACTTCCAAATCATACATATATACATACATAAATATGCAGCCTAATGTACGTCAAATAGGCTAATATGCCAAAATGACATGGTTTTTTTAGAAAGAGAAAATAATCTCTCATATAGACACTGCAACAGAAAACATACACTGTAATAGTGTTCCAACACAGCCCTTTATTTTCAGAAAAAAGGCAAGTAATAGCAGGCAATTAGCCCATAGGCTGCATAGAATAAAAAATGTCACTGTATCAAAAAAAACTGGCACCCTGCCTTTAGTTAAGGATTCCATGAACCTGGACACCGTGCCTTTAAGTCCTCCAGGAGCCCCCTGCTGCCATCATGCACCACAGGTGACAGTTAGGTCAGTTCTTTTTTCCGGCTGCTTCTGTGAGGATCCTGGAGCTTGAGCTAGTCTTTTTTGGCTATTTCTAGTCAGAATTTGTTTTTTTCTCCCTACATTTGACATTCTTGACTGCTGGTAGCTGTTCTCAGTGATTTTCTGACTAACAACTTTTTTTGGTCAGAAATGCCAACTTTATTCAATAAATATCCTTCCTATTTGAAGAATATTGCAAAATCGGACCCACACTCCGTGCGCATCGTGTGTTTACCAGCTTCACACAATCCTGAGAAATAATATTGCTGCCAGCATTTCTCCAAGAGAACTCTCCGTGACAGAGAGAAGATAAAACTTCATGACTTGCTGGAGAGAGAAAAGTGTCATTCCAAAAGTGGCCTTGGGAGTACTCCTGCTCTCAAAGAGCCCTCCTCTCAAGAAGAACGCAGAAAACTGCGTCAATGTGCTTCTCCAGCGTCAAATAAGAAGCAGATCCCTGAATGTTCGCCGTTGGCATCGAGATCGACATCGAGAAAGCAGGCAAGGCACCGTCGAGGGACAGATCGCTGTCGAGGCGGCAAGAGCCTCCGTCGCCGAGTAATAAGTCGACGTTGAGGCATGCTAGTTCGGGCTCGAAGTATGCTGGTCACGAGAGACCTAGGACTCTGTATGTCAAATGGCAAACCGAGAGCTGAGGCACAAGCGAACAACCGCACCTGACAAACTACAAGTCTGGGGAATTAGTACTGGGGCAGGAAGACCAGGGAGTACACCCCTCTCTAATCCCTATTAGGGATACCCAAGAACAAGATCAATAACAAAAGGAATTCTGCACACACAAAGAACTTGTTTTAAACTTCTACTAAAAATCAATCAAATGTCAGTCATTCTTGATGATTTGAAGAAACTCTCAGTCGTTGCATTGACTTTCTTCCAAATATTGTTCTTTATTGAAAAAATGGTGATACATCAAACTGATAAAATCCAATAGCCGATGCGTTTCGTCCCAACCGGGACTTCTTCATGGCTCAAATATAACTTCTGAGTGTATGTCCACTTTTCAACATATAGTGTCACCAGTATGTCTTGGAACACACATTTTTGTGTATAATGTGCATTTACTAATAGTGCGGCATGGTGGCCTAAGAAATCAAACACGGCCTCTGCTTCAATGCGTTGAAAAGACCTAGGACTCTGTTGATGGCGAAGCATCTGTCGACGTTGAGGCACCTGTCGTCGTCTAGATCTCAGCCTCCTTCGCAAAGGTTGGCGCCGAGAGGTTCGTCGGCAAAGACTCTGCCGCGTGCCTATAGACTGACAGCATCTAAATCGCCATCGAGAAGCTCGCCGTCTAAGAAGTCGGCGTCGAAGAAAGACCATAGACGGTCGACGTCAAAGATGCACTCCCGTCGTCGAGGACTTCTTCGCGGAGGCAAGAGTCCTCCAGCATCTCGCCACAGGGACGGTCGCCGTCGAAGGCGGCACAGTCGGTGTCATCGGTGAGACATCGTTCGACATCGAGCGACAAAGATTCTGCGGTAGCTTCAGAAGAAGTGCCAGAAAGACCCAGATCGACGTCGAGGATGCATTCAACGTCAAGAGAAGCCTCATCATCCCTTGGCATTAATATCACCCAGGATACACCAGAGGGATCTCCTGTTCAGGGTGAAAAAACTCCTCCTGTCAATCTTTCTCCAAGATGGCTAGAAAGCATAGGCCACTGGAAGGTTCCCGGTGCTCAAACTGGTCTCAGAAGTCCGAGCTCGGATTTCTCCAGAGCATACAGTCCCTCCAGAGTCTCTGGTGGACCTCCTCCTACTGCATCCACGAGAAGTAGGACCCTGAGAAGTGCTAGGTCTCCATCAGTCCGACGCTCACGATCTGGGGAGCGATCACGATCTAGTCATTCTCCTACCCCGAAAAGGAAGATACAAAGGTCACCATCTTGTTCCACTTCCACAAGGTCTTCTATAAGAGACTATTCTCTGACTCGGTCTGCAACGCCACCAACCAGGTTTTCCCCAATTCACGACATAGGGACTTTTTTTTTTTTTTTTTGAAACCGTTTATTGCAATCTCAAGAATATACAAGTATGGGCCTACAACCTTCCGGCCGGCCGCTAGAATGACAGGAGCATATGACATACGTACAAAAAACACTTGGCGTTGCAGAGAAGCAAAATCAGGAGGTATCAGCGTCGTGGGCCACATCACTCTGACCCCACAATACGGTTTCATTTTATACAAACAACACAAAAACCACACCCGCAAGGCAACCCGCAATCGAAAGTAACAGCACGTGCTCCCCGACATAGGGACTTTTAATGAGGTCCTATGCAGAGGTGCCACCAAGCTGAACATTGGTATGTCCACTCTGACAGTCTCTACATCTGTAATTTTTGAAACATTGAATCATAGATCCTCAGCGAGACCTTTGTTACCCTTAGTCCTAGGTCTTTTGGAACTAACAATGCAGACTTTTCTTACTCCTGCAACAGTGGGCTCAGTGCCCTTCCGTATTTCCAAGAAATACAAAGCACCGGATCAGGATCCACTTTTCCTACGATCGGACCCTCTTCCGGATCCTGTCATTGTGGCAGCGGCCAGGAAGGCACATTCTGCTACCATCTCTTCTTTAGTTCCCCCAGAGAAGAACAGTAAGAACATGGATTCCCTGGGCAAGAGAATATGCAACACTTGTGCTGCAGTGATGAAGGTGGCCAGCACTTCCGCTCTCTTGGGGAGGTATGACAGATTGCTCTGGGACTCCCTGTCACAATTCACTGATAAGCTGCCAAAGGAAGATCAACAAGACTTCCAGGAGATCCTGCAGGAAGGTGGCTGGGTAGCAAACCAGGTCATTAGTGCAGCAGCAGACTCATCCGATCTGGCGGCACACAGCTATTCCCACAGCATCTGTTTGAGACGCTCAGCCTGGTTGCGTCTCACAGGCCTTAAACCGGACGCACAACGGAGGATTGTGAATCTTCTGTTTGATGGCTCCTCGCTGTTCGGATCTCACGCAGACGACGAGATGTTCAAAATGAAGATGGAACAGGACACGGTGAAGGCCGCTGGGTTGGAGAAGCGGAAGGAATTCCGAAGAAGGTTCAGTCCCTACGACAGGCAGTCTTTCCAGCAGAGGGTTCAAACCCCTCAGCGGTCCACCCAACAGCAACATCAGCCCAGGTCACACTACCACCAGAGAGGACCGGGTAGAGGAAGGGGACCTACAAGACGTCCGGCGTCCACATCAAAGCCACCAGCAAAACAATGAGCGATGGCTTCCTCCATGCCCATTAGCCACTCTGTGGAAGGAAGTACCTCGTCTCACCTGGCAGAGTGGAAGACAATCACAAACGATGAGTGGGTTCTGAATATTGTACAGAATGGTTATTTGCTCAGATCCCCACTTCCACCAGTCCCTCCACGAGGCAAATTCCTTCAATATCACCTCTTTTTGCAGGAGGAGGTGAACAGTCTTCTGCAATAAAATGCCATGGAAACTGTTCCGGTTCAACATCGAGGACAACGGATATATTCCCGGTATTTTCTGGTACAGAAAAGAGGTTCTACCAGAGAATACAGACCAATACTCGACCTGAGGTTATTGAGCAAATTCATCCGCAAAGAGAAATTTTGGATGTTAGCTCTGCACCAAATCTTCCGTCATCTACATCAAGGGCACTGGATGTGTGCTATAGACCTGCAGGACGCCTACTTCCATACTCCGGTGTCCAAGAAACATCAAAAGTTTCTGCGATTTCAAGTGGCTCACCAGCATTTCCAATTCAGGGTTCTCCCGTTTGGGCTCAAATCATCCCCCTGGACTTTTTCTAAATGCATGACAGTGGTGGCAGCTTTTCTTCGCAAACAAAGGATTTTCATTTACCCTTATCTGGACGACTGGCTCCTGAAGAGCTCGTCACCCTCTCTGCTTCAGAGTCATCTATCATACTGTCTCCAACTACTGGGCAAATTGGGCCTACAGGTCAACATCAAAAAGTCGGTCTTCAATCCGACCCAGAAGATCCACTATCTGGGTGCTTCATTGGATACCGTAAAAGCAAGTGTGTGTCCTTAGGAGGAGAGGTTATCCTCAATCAGAGAGAAATGTCGCAATCTTCTCATCTCTCAACATCCCACAGCCAGACAAGTTTCATCGCTTCTGGGTTCAATGGCGTCATGTATCTTTATCGTACCAAACGCCAGATTGAACATGCGTCCTCTGCTGCAATTTCTGGAGGACCAGTGGATGCAGACATTGGGTCTCTGGGAAGACAGTATGTCTCACCCAGTCGACCAAGGATTCCATCAGATGGTGGATGAAGCGTTCCCACCTCCTGAAAGGAGTTCCATTTCACCAGGACCCTCCTGCTCAGACAATCGTCACGGATGCTTCCCTTCAGGGCTTGGAGGCTCATATGGGTCCTCTCCAAGTGCATGGCCTTTGGTCAGAGGTAGAGCGAGGATATCACATCAACCTTTTGGAGCTGAGAGGTGTGCATCTAGCTCTCAAGTCACTGTTCCCTTCTATCCAGTTCAGCTCCCTGTTGGTTCAGAAAGACAACACCCCAATATGTATTATTTGAACAAACAGGGGGGCACCAGGTCGAGACCTCTCTCTCTGGAAGCGCAGACCATCTGCAAATGCCTTCTCACAAGAAATCCAAGCTTAGGGACCTTTCAGGAACTCTAAACGTCCAAGCAGATGCCCTAAGTCAAGACTTCGTCGAAGATCACGACTGGGTGCTCAACAACGAGGTCATGCAGGACATCTTCCAGCAATGGGGAGTGCCAGACATCGATCTGTTTGCAGACGCGGCAAACACCAAATGCCCCGCCTTCGCATCCAGGTTTCACTAACCAGGTTCACGGGGCAATGCCCTTTTGATAAAATGGTCTCAGACTTTGCTATACGCCTTTCCACCAATTCCGTTGATTCCTGCAGTGATCAACAAATTCTACAGGACCAACACCAGAATGATCCTGATAGCACCGGAGTGGCCTCGTCAGTGGTGGTACCCAGACCTTCTTCAGCTTTCAGAGGTTCCCCGCAGGAGGTTACCATGCCGCCCAGACTTAATGTCCAAGAACGAGGGTAAGGTGTTTTAACCCAAACTCATCCCTGAGATTGATGGCATGGCTCCTGAAGTCCTTCAGTACAGACATTTAGACTTGCCTTCGGAATGTATGAACATTTTCAAGGAAGCCAAGAGACCTTCCACCAGGAAATGGTACGCTTTCAAGTGGAAGCGATTTTACTTATGGTGCATGAACAATGGTCATGAGCCAGTTCGGGGGCAAGAGCAGGTGATCTTGCCGTATTTGCTACATTTGGCTAATTCTGGCGTGCAGTTCTCCTCCATAAAGGTTCATTTAGCAGCTATCACTGCTTACAGAATTTCTCCGACACAGGTTTCCTTTTTCCAAATCCCTGTAGTTAAAGATTTTCTTGAGAGGATAAAAAAGGTTTACCCATGGATTAAGTCTCCATCTCCACCTTGGGAGCTTAACATTGTTCTGGCTAAATTGATGGGTGCTTCTTTTGAGCCTATTCACAAGACTTCTCTGCAGCAATTGTCATGGAAAGCTGTTTTCCTAGTTGCCATCACCTCAGCACGCAGGGTTAGCGAGATCCAGGCTTTGTGTTGTAAAGAACCTTATACTGTTTTTCATGCAAACAGAGTGGTGTTAAGAACCCATCCGGGTTTTCTGCCTAAGGTGGTTTCGGATTTCCATATCAATCTTGTCATCACTCTAACCACATTTGTCCCCAATCCCTCGACTCCTCCTGAGAGGTCCCTTTATTCTCTAGACCTTAAGAGGGTTCTGAAGTTCTACTTGGGCAAAACAAAGGGCTTGAGATTATCGGACCGACTGTTTATAAACTATGGTTCCATAAATACTGGTTCTGCGGCTTCCAAAAGATCTATCTCTAGGTTGATTGTGTCTTTCTGCTACCAACTGGCCAACAAAGTCCTCCCAGGCAAACCTAAGGCCCATTCTACCAGAGGAAAAGCCTCTACCAGGGCTCTCCTCAGGAACGTACCTATTGCAGAATTTGTAAACACACAGACGGATGCTTAGTTTGGGCAAGCCGCTTTAAGAAATCTGGGTAATTTCATCCTTAAAATGTTGTATTCGCTGTACTTACACTGCTACTCGTCCGCAGGGAAATGGGTATGGGCTCGCTATTCTATTCAGCGCTTGACTATTGATGAGTATCCGCTGTAAGAGAAGGATAAGGTACTTACCTGTAATCCTAGTTCTCTTCTAGGAGTATGTTCATCAAAGTCATAAGCAACCCTCCCTCCTCCCCGGACAGGTATTGACAGTATAGTATTTTTCCTGCTTTTCTTCCATGATGCCTTTGTTTGTACACCTAACTGTCACCTGTGGTGCATGATGGGAGCAGGGGGCTCCTGGAGGTCTTAAAAGGTTCTTGGAAACCTTAAAGGCAGGGTGCCAGTTTTTTTTTTTGTTGATACTGTGACTTTTTCCTTCTATGCAGCCTATGAGCTAATTGCCTGCTATTACTTGCCTTTTTTTCTGAAAATAAAGGGCTGTGTTGGAACACTATTACAGTGTATGTTCTCTGTTGCAATGTTTATATGAAAGATTATTTTCTCTATCTAAAAAACCCATGTAATTTTGGCATATTAGCCTATTTAACGTACATTAGGCTGCATATTTATGTATGTATACATGTATATATGTATGTTTTGTACTTGTTTGTCTAAACATTCACATATATGTGTATTTCTATGTATGCCCTGGGATACCGTACGTGGGAGGGGATTATTCAGTGCTTATGACTTTGATGTGTATACCCCTAGAAGAGAACTAGGATTACAGGTAAGTAACTTATCCTTTATGAATTTGTTGTAAAGCTGTTCAGCAGTTTTTGAGAAATTAAGGTTCAATATTTACAGATATCTGGATCATTGGTCCAAAATTTTAAAAATCAAGCTAATTGATTGGATTAGGAAGCTTTCTTAGAGCGAGGCTCCAATTGGCTTATAGCAGCATGAAAAGAAATGTTGGGGCAGCCATTACAGTACTTGGGGATTTTGTCCCCTGCCTTGGAAAAGTTTTTAAAAACAATATAAGTGGGCAGGGTTGGGATATCCTTCCCCTAACCTTTTGGGGGGAGGGAAGGGGGGGCCTGGGGTCAACATAAAGAAATACGTTTTTTGCCATGATCACGTGCTTGTCATGCAGGATCGTGGTTTAAAAAAAGAAGTAAAATGGCAACAGCCATTCATTTTTTAGGTAAAATATCTCCCATGGTGAAATAAAATACATTTTGGGGAGAGCGGCGTGAGTGGCCCCCCTGGGCTGATTACAACCCTGTGGTCCCCATTCCGGGGCCATGCATTATTATTATTATTAAAGAAGACCCTCTTCAAGCTTGGGAAACCCCGGGGACCTCATCTCTTGGGGCCGCTTCTTTGAAGGAGAAGGGGGGCATGTGATCCCTCCTCCCCAAGCCTCTTAAGGCCCTAGTGACTCCGTCCCCCAGGGTTGGCTCCTATTTATGTGTCCCACGGAGCCCAATGAGATTGAGGTTGCTTCCTCCTGGTGGGGCAGAAAAAATAATGCTCCCGCCAGGCGATGGCTAAGCCGGTTCCAGCTATACCCAGGATGAGTGCATGCAGGAGGGCCATGAAGGACCTGGTGCACCCCCCTCCACTTAATGTTGTGTGTTGTGGAAGCCCCAGGTGGGCACAGGAATGCCCACATTAGGCCCTGGGTGAAGGGGTGCCTGGGGCCTGTAAAGCCTGGTTTTGGGTCCAGTGCGCCCCTCTACCCTGTAAATTCTCAAGAGGGCAGTTTCAAACCACCTCACCTTTTAATTAATTTTGGCCCTTGGGAATGGGGTCATATGAGTGCCTGTAAAGGCTTGGGGATGGGGGCATTGCACCCCCTTTTTTTTTAAGGCCCGGGCCTGTAAATGTTCCGGGTAGAGGGGCCATGTGCCTCCTCCTCTTAAAAAATAATACAGCTCTGGGGGATGGGATCCCTGGGGCCACCTATGGTTTGGGAAAGAAAGGCCCCTCCCCTCCGCTGTAAATGAGATTGAGACCCAGGGCATGGGGGCCCCTAGGGCCAGTGTTAGTTGAGGGGAAGGGGACCGGACACCCTCTTCCCCATTAAATGAAGTCTGGCTAAGGGGCCAGTATTAGCTCAAAGAGGGAGGCCACACTACACCCTCCCCAACCATGCAGGGTTAGCTGCCAGTGGGGAGTTGGATGCACGGCCTGGCCCCAGGCTAGGCCTTGTGCCCAATCCTGTGCTACATTCAGCCAAAGGCGGGGTTGGCTGGCAATATGATGTTCAATGCCTGCCTGAGGCAGAAGGCCGTGAACATTGTTGAGTTGGGTTTCTGTATGGTACAAAAATATTTCTTTGGTAACGAAACCCTAGAAATTGATTGGGAAAAAAACAAATGTTAAAGTTACTTTATAGTATGGAATTCTAATTATATCTTACTAAAAACTTCGAATGCCCTCAAAAAAACAAAGGTTAAAATGACTTCATAGTTAGTTCAAAATATTAGTTAAAACATACCGTTTTAGACTAACCAAAGCAATGAAATTCACCAGTTATAGTTATCTCAATTAACCCCAGGGTAACTATTACGTACCCTGTCCCCATGTACTGCTGGTTACCTAGCAATGTTACATCCCTCTTTACATGTTCTATGGCATCACTGATAACATCAATGGAACATCTGAAATGGCGGCGCGCAAGTTATAGTTACTTGAGAATACTATAACTCGTAAATTTCTGTGGTTTTGTTAATTTAAAATGATATGTTTTAACTGACATTTTCACTTAATTTTAACGTCCCTTAAAGGTTGAAGTCATGTTATAGTTAGGACTGATAAAAAGACCTGTTTTGGTTTAAAAAAGAAATCTTTGGAAATGCACTGAAATACAACAAAGATTAAAGTAATGTTATAGTTAGGTAAATAACATTAATGTTTTATACAAAAAAAAACACAAAAACGCAGTTCTAACTATAACTTGCAACCCTGCTATGCACTGCTTATAACCTAACTTATTACATTACTCATGACATGTTCTATGGCATCATTTGTGACCTCACTAATGACATTACAAATTGTCATTCATGCCATCATTCAATGAGTGTGTTACTTTTTAGGTCTCGCCTAGGCAGCGCTTGCGCTGTCTCTTTGAGACATGCTGTATCTCCTTTGTGGGTTTTGATCACGTCCCTTGTTTCATTCGTTCCTTTGTGTGCTTTTTGAAATTCCATTCCTGTGTGTGGCTAATTTTCACATTAGTCCATCTTTTCGGTGGGCGGTTCCTGTCCCTGGCCACTGACCCTATTACATACATATTGCTCTTCTGTCTATTTGGTTACTTATTGTTGCACTTCTTTTTCACTTTCCTTTGGTTCGTGTATTCTACTTGTTTTGGTAGGCATGGGAAAAGCAGAGGCTGGGACTCAAACCCAGTTCTCCAGTTCCTAAGTCGGCAGCTCTACATGTTAAGCCACATCATCTCTACAAAAATTTCTGGTTTCCCATGTGCTTTTGTTTGATCAGCATGGCTTCTGTTTCAGCAGCACAGCCCCACCAGACGGAATTTGCCCAGTGAGGGGGGACAGACAAAATTAAATGATTTTGCATCGCGTGGAGAGGCCCATTCGGAATGTGTTGTTGTCGTTTTGGAGGTGAGAGGGTAATGGAGGTTGCTGGTGCAGTGAGGGCGGAGGCTTAATGTGGTTTGATATGGTGGACGGAGGTTTCTGCCAGTGTTGCCAGTGCCACAAAGACGCATGCAATTCTCCCCCAAACCGTCTCAATACCGATGTGGGCAGCACTACTCGGTCACCAGGAATTAAATGCAATAAAATGCCCATACCACATATTGCCCGCTCCTCCACCAAGCTGCAGTTCCCACCATCGTAGAGATGTCGGGGGCTTTAGTGTTAGCTGTACGTATGCGTATCTCAAGCATATTTGCTGGTTAGGCTCCCATAACAGAGGAAATGCGGGGCCTTTCATGTTGTCTGGTTGTTGGCGTCCCGGCTGGGTGGGCTCCCATACTCAATGGAGGACATGCTGTTCTCACATGTTCCCCCTCACACCCAGTGTTCAATATTCTGCCGCCGGGTGTCCACTGCCATCTGAGGGCAGTAGTGGGGGATGGTGCAGCCTCGCCAATTTCCTTACTTTCAATAGTAATTGTATTTATATATTCATAAATCTTTGGCTGTTGCCAACTACACTACTCAATCTCCCCAATGGCTGCCAAGAGGCAGCATGTTGCCTCACATTCACTGGTGAGAACGCCTACACACCTCACATTAGTAGAAGAGACGTCTGTAGTGATACAAATGTTATATTCCCTGAACAGCTCAATAAAACCATCTGAGCGTTTATTTGTTAGACATGTAATACCACCACCGTTTTCATATAGTGCTTACTAAAAGAGGTCCGTACTCTGAATGTTCAACAAATGAGAAGACATGTTACATTTCATCAAAACGGCTCCTATGTTCCCATCCTTTGAAAGATAAAAGGCTGAGCGCTATAGATTGATAAGGATGTACCGCAGAAAGGTTGCAATGGTAGAGGAAAGGTTTACATTTTAAAAGTAGCATATGTTTGGTTAAGGAAGTGCGCTGTCTAGCTGCTGGCGAAAGCAGGAAGGATCAGGAGAGGACGCGATGCAGTGAGGGAAGTGGATCTGGTGCTGCGGCAAGGTTTTGGGGGTTAGTTTGTATAGTCTGGGGGGGGGAGTTGTTATAGTTTTGAGGGCTGGGGAGTCGGGGTAGTTTTCAGGTTGGGGGGTCGGGGTCGTTTTCAGGGCAAAGATTCTGAGGCTGTTATAGCTCTGTTTTTTTTTTTAACAGAATGGCAAGCATCTCTGTAAATATTACTTCAGCTAAGCTTTTGTCTGGGATTGAAGGCTGAAGCATCCGGTTAACCATGACACGTATTAAGTTGATGTATCTGAAGAGTGTCATCTGGGTAAACAGATGACACTTGCTGTTCAAACCACAAACACAGATTCCTTGCACTAGAATAGCTTGGCACACCACAGTTTTAGAGTAAATGCTTTAGCTGCCCATCTTTGACCCGGTTCTAATTCAAACTTCCGCACTTGTCCAAAGTGTGTGATCCTAGACTAATCACTTTATCCCCTAAGATCCCAAATTCCTTATCTGCAAACACTGAGAGAGCTGGTTACTGGCAGGACTAGAGATGGCCAAACCAACTGCATTAAGCACAATATAAAGTCAGCCTGAAATTTCAAAATACATCTGGCACCTTTATTTTTCTGAAATGGTAGCCTGAATCCCGAGAAAACACATATTGGACACTGCTGTGACTGGCCACAAAAAAGACAGAAAAATGAGACTTGGTAAATGGAGTTCATCAGGGCAGTCAGTAAGACATACCAGTACTGGGAATTACAATGATATGCCTTTTGTTTTTCAAGTATTGCGATACTTTTGCGTTCTGGCATCAGGCTGGATCTGGAAACGTATGCTGAGCAATACTCCTTGCATGTGCCGTCAGGTAGGTCCGTTAGGCTCCGCGTGACATTGGTAGCGCTGGTTATGACGCCGCAGTCACCTATATAGGCGCCACTCAGGCACGCGGATGTCCGTTCTTTTCTTTCCGCGGCAGTTATGTGCGATCCGGGAAGAACTACCCCTCTGTCGCTTTTTGAAAGGTTTTTTCTCAACTTTTTGTCGTATACAGAATTTTTCTATCTTCATGAGCAAGGGATGCCTTTGAGGAAGACAGGTTTCAAGCCGTGCCTCTCACCGCATGATGTCGGTCACAGACCCCCACTTCATCTGTCTCTGGTGTCTCGAGCGAACCACAACATGAAGTTAAAGCTCGAACTGTCGGTCCATTGCTCCAAAGACCTTGAGGGAGCGGGCGATGAAGCTCCTTGTGGCCTGGCAGTCAACCTCATCTAGCGAGACTCCGCAGAGGTTCTGGTCCTGATCAAAGGAGAGGAGGTCGCAGGACGGCTGTCTGAGCCCTAAGTCCTCTTTGTCCCACTCAAGGTCCTCGGGACACTCTGGTAATAGGCATAAAAAGAAGAAGAAGTCCACGCGTACTTCATCTTCACCTCAGCTGTCGTCCGCCGACGAGAGAAGTAAGGAGCACCTACGCTCTAGACACGGTTCCACGGAGCCAGAGTCTGGGTCGACTTCAAACCTCCTTCCCTTTCTGGGAGCTGGAGCAACCCCCACTCAAGTAAAAGAGTTTTATGAGGGCATGCACCGTGTATTTGAGCGGACCAACCCTGCTGGTGAGCCCTCGGGCTCTGCGGGGTCGGAAGAGGCTCATGGGGTTTGTCACCATAAGCGCCTGTGGAGCCTCATGGATCCGATCCCAGATCCGGGTCGACTCCGGTCGTGCCAACTCGACCTCCGACGACGTCAGACCCGATGTGGGTGCCTACTGCACCAACTGTGCCTTCCCCATCCTCATCCACAAAACACAGTGCTGGAACGATGTAGCTCATTGCCGATTTTGACGTTGACTGAAAAAAAGGGATTCTTTGTTGTCACCTGAGCACTTTGAGGATGTGCTAGGCTCGGGAAAGGAATGGGAGGGGTCAATGGACCCTCTGGAACACCAGGAAGACTCTGCATGGCAGTTGGACTGGTATGGGGAACTTCTGGAAGGCAGTGGACTGGATACTTCTCCATTCCAACAGTGGCTACGGAGAAGAAGGCATCCTATGCCATGGTGGTAATCAGGGCAGCTGGAGTCTTTGGACTAGAATACCCTAAGTGCAGGTCAGGACTAATCTTCTGACCTAAGTTCTTCAACCTGGCGCTTCCACTTCCAAAACCCCTTTGCTCTTTAATGAGTCACTTACAGACATCCTTCTAGGCACGTGGTCCAAGCCTAGCACATGGGCTCCTGTGAAAAGGATGGTTGCACGCTGCCATTGCCCATCATCTGGTGATCCGAAGTTTCTCAGCCATTACCCATCCCTGAAAGTTTGGTGGTGCAAACCTCTGCTTCCCAGGGCACGTTCCCTTCTATTCCTCCGGATAGGGAATCCAAGAGGTTGGATGCATTCGGGAAGAAATAGTTTTCTTCCTGAAGCCTGGCATTGTTATCAGTGAATACCGCATGCTTATTGGGCAGTTTCTCCCACTCCCTTTGTTAGGTGGTTACAAGTGCTGCCACAAGTCCTGGAGGAGGACCGGGCTGTGCTCTCCCAAGCCGTCAATGATGGGAGAGGTGCAGCAAAATTGACCATAAGGTGTGGCCTAGATATGACAGATTTGCGGGGCAGATCGATTTCAATGGCAGTGGCCTTAGGGGGCCTTGCCTGGCTTAGGACAGCGGGCTTCTCTGGCTATGTCCAGGCCAATCTGATGGACATGTTCTTTGATTGAACCTGTCTTGGGGAAAAGGCAGATTCGGCTCTGGCCAGGTTCAAGGACTCTTGAGCTACGGCCAGATCCTTGGGCCTCTCTACTCCTCGTGGCCAGTCTATATTTCGCTCCTTTCATGGCAACGAAAGGGGTTTCCAGCCGCGTCAACCCTATCCCACCCACTGTCTTGCACAGATTTCACAAGACGTGCGGGGATGTGGAGGCTGTGCATTCCGATCCAGGAATGGAGGCCAGAAGTTGTCAGACACCCGACCCCCAGCACCCGCAGCCTCCAAGCATTTCTAGGCTGACTTTGCAAGACCACACTACCCCAGTTGGTGAGAGGATTTGTCATCATCTCGCCCACTGGAAATCCATAACATTGGGCAAGTGAGTCTTGCAGATCGTCCAGGAGGGCTATTCTCTGCTTTTCCTTTCTTTCCCACCTCCAATTCTGCCAAATCCGTTACGGCTGACGGAGGATCATCTGAAATCGCTCCAAGAGGAAGTTACAGCTCTTCTGGCCAAGGGAGCAATAGAAAGAGTCCCGGGTTCAGAAGTATGCCGTGGCTGTTATTCCCGCTACTTTCTGATTCCGAAGAAGAACAAAGGGTTGCGGCCCATTGTAGATCTTCGGACCATCAATCTCTTCCGCAAGAAGTTCAAGATGCTAACTCTAGCTCAGGTCTTGTCTGCCCTCGACCAGGAAGACTGGATGGTAGCGTTGAACCTGCAAGATCCGAATTTTCACATCCCCATCCTGCCGGGCCACATGAGTTACTTGCAGTTCAAGGTGACAAGCACTTTCAAGGTGATGGCGGTGGTCGCAGCTCATCTGCGCAGGTTAGCAGTGTCAATCTGTGATCTCCCACCTTCAGACTACGGCGGACCTCCTGCATTCATTGGGGTTCTCTATAAACATGCCAAAGTTACACCTGACTCCTTCTCAGACGCTCCCTTTCATCAGAGCAGTTCTGGAGACAGTGTATTTCGGGACTTTTCTCCCAAGCAGCAAGTTCAGGATGTTCAGGTTATGATTCTGATGTTTTAGCCTCTATCCTGGATTTCAGTGAGTCTCTGAGGCTGATAAGCCTTATGGACTCTTGCATCCTGTTGGTAAAGCATGCCAGGTGGCATATGCGGGCTCTGCAGTGGGACTTGAAGTTCCAGTGGGCACAGCATTGTGGAAATCTCACCGACATGGTCCAGATTTGCATGGTTGTTGACGAACCACGTTTGAGTCAACGGCAGACCCGCTCCCTTCCCCAACCAGAGATCACAGTTGTGACAGATACGTCACTTCTGGGATGGGGCAGCCATCTGGGAGAGGTGGAGATCAGGGGGCACTAGTCAGGACTCCACATATATTTGTTGGAACTCCGAGTGATTCGATTGGCATTGAAGGCATTTCTTTCCTCTGTCAAGGGGAAACTAGTGCAGGTGTTCATGGAAAACACCACCACCATGTGGTACTGCAACACGCAGGGTGTGATGGGGTCGTGGACCCTTTGTCGAGAAGCCCTGTGTCTTTGGACATGGCTTGAACAGCAGAGCATAACCCCAATGGTTCAACACGTGGCAGGTTCTCGGAATGCCAGGGTGGACAAACTCAGTCGTTGATGCCTAGCAGATCACAAGGTAAGGTAAGGTAAGTTTATTATGCATAGTTAATTAAAACCAGTGCAAACATTTTACAAAAGTTTAAAATAACATAAAAGTTTGTTCATTATAATCATCATTTTTAAAAGCGTACAGTAAAAGACCCAGAGTAATTGTCCAGCAGCATTTTTTCCCTGATGCAGGGCAGCATGTTCCTTGGCGTCCTAATGACCTCCTACTTGTTATCTGTGTAGTTGAACGACGGTTTTAATGAGTTTAACAGTCTGTGCTCGGTCATCGCAAGGAACTTAACATATATGCAGTTCAGTTTCGTATTTGCAGGGTTCATGCAGGCAAGCACTGCTTGCCTTCTAGTGCTAGTCCCTAACTGCTTAAACTGGTCCTTTAGGAGGTGTTGGCGGGCTAGCCGAAGCTCTTCACAGAGGCAAGTCAGGTGGAGAATATCGCCCTTTTCTTGATTACAGAGCGGACAGGCTTCTTGGCCTTTGTTCCTGAGACATGGTGGAAGATGCTCTCTACTCGGCAAGACCCCTAATCTGAGTTTCAAAAACCGCAGTTTTATGGCCTTGGAATAGCCCTGACTGAAATATGATTGTGGTGTCAGGTTTTTGTATGAGTTTAAGGTCATCCATGCGTGGTTTCTTTTTGTGAATGCGGCCTTGTCCTCTAATAAGGAAAGAGATTTTACGTTTTTCCAAAACAGTTTTCTAAACGTGTTATGCCCAAGTTGCATATCCCAAGTCGCAAATTGGTTGGTGACCCCCAGGGCTGCCTTCAAGTAAGATCTTGCTTGAGATTCATCCCTGCTTTGGATGTCTTGCCATAGCAGCGAATTTAGGGTGTTAGCCGTGGCCGAGCGGAGTTTGTGGCAGCAGATGATGTAGGCTCCCTGTCTGGCAAGGTCTTGTTTTAGCAAACCAAACTCCAGCCTTATTTGGGCAGGCGAAGTGTAGTGCGGGAGCGAAAATATTATTCTGTAGGCTTTTGTTTGGGTTGTGTCCAGGTTCTTAGAGTCTCTTCCTCGTAGTGCCTCACTGCCATAGCAGATGGAAGGGAGTAGTTTAGCCTGAATAACCTTCAAGTAAGGAGTCAAAATTGGCCCCGTCAGATGGTTGGCTAAGTTGTTCAATGAGACGGCAATGCAAATCCCTCTCCTTTTTGTTTCTTATTTATGCTGAGCAAATGTACCATCTCTGTCGAAGATGACTCCAAGGTATTTATACTCAGACGCTGGCTCTATTTTTTGGCCACCTAGGGCCCATTGCTTCTGATGTTTGTTCTTGGTGTTGATTGACATGGTTCGGGTCTTACTCAGGTTTATTTTTAGATTGTTTTCCGTTGCGTAGCTATGCATTTGGATCAGAAGCTGCTGGAGGCCGATGTAGGTGTGGCTGAGTAGTACGACGTCATCCGCGTACAGAAGATTACTCAGAGATTTTCCTCCCAGCCTCGGGAATGGGAGTTGCATGTTTTGAGTAGACTTGGTAGGTCCGCCATGTACAGATTAAACAATATTGGGGCAAGCACACACGCTTGCTTAAGGCCTTTGGTGGTAAAAACCTTAGATGACAAGTGTATGCCGCCTCCTAGCTTCACTTGCACCCAAGTGTCAGAGTGGAGAAGCTTCAGCATGTTGAGCGTCGGCTGTGGTATGCCCCATTGCGCCAATTTCCCCCAAAGTCTGCCTCTCTCGATGTTGTCAAATGCTGCACTGAAGTCGATGTAGCACAGGTGCAGCGGAAGTTTTTTAGTTTTTGCAGCATCTATAATTAGGGAGATAGCCAGAATGTTGGTTGATGTTCCTGTGTTTTTCCGGAAACCGGTCTTGTTCAGTGGAATGATCTGGTTTGCTTCCGCCCATTGCACAATTTCTTCTAGGATAGTTCCCGCAAAGTATTTTGCCTCATTATCAAGGAGGGCTACTAGGCGATAGTTGTTGGGGTCCATTTTGTTGCCTTTTTTGTATATAGGGACGATCGTCGACCCTCTGCAAGATTCTGGGATTCTATTTAGGAGTCTGACTTCCGAGTATATCGGTTGCAGAATGGTTGCCCATTCTGTGTTTTTTTCCTTAAATAGGGATGGCGGGATACCATTGGGTCCTGGCGCGCCTTCTTTCCTGCCCTTACAAATCTGCTTTTTTATTACAGCTATTTGCTGAGCGGCTGATAGCTCCAAGTAGTTTTTAGTTTGGCCTTGCTCTCTCTTGATCAGAGATCCCGGCGTTGGCGTAGTGGAGTCTGCCTCTATGTTGTTACCTCTTTGTACTCCTGTGTGTTCCGGATGGTCATTAAAGTGGCTGTAGAGGTAGTTATGGTCCATTTTATACGATTGAGCTCAGCCCTTTGTTTTCTCCGCTCTGCTCGAAGATGTACATTGTTAGGGACTGATCTTAGCTTCCGTAAGGTCAAGATGACTGTTCTTTTGTGTGACCTTACTTGAGCTCTCGGACCTTTTTTTAAGTTGCTTTTGCTATTTTCTTTATGGAGGTTGCTTTTTGGGGCGTTCTTAGTTGCCAGTTCTTTTAGCAAAAATCCTGTGTATTGCTCCCAGTGGGAGATGTGCCCAGCTGCATCTGGTTTGTGTGTGTTATATATGAGAAGGGCAGTTTCAGCCAAGGTGGTTGAGTTAGTTGGCGTGCATTTGATCCTTTTCAGGTTGATCGAATAGATCTCCCCTAGCATATTGTCTTGCTCAATTGCAGTATGCGTCTTAGATGTCAGATGGCATTCCTGGGGACGATGGTCACTTACACCCTTGTCCCCATTCTGAACCCCCGGATATGTGGAAAAAATGCCAGACTGGCAAAAGTGTAATCCAGAATAGAGCTAGCAGTTTGTGAGTAGAAGGTTTCTACTGGAGGAGAGTCAGTCGGAAATCTTCCTTTTAAGGCCCGAAGATTTTGATGTTCCAGGTCTTTAAGTAAGGCGTTATTTTGATATTTTCTCCTATGTAGCGGGGAGCTTTGTGGTGGTATGGTGTAGATTTTATTGAGGGCTAAAGCCTCTTCTTCTGCTGATGAACCAAGTAAGTTTTTGTTAAAGTCCCCTGTCAAGAGGATGAGAGGCTTTTCCATCTGAGTGACATACTCCGTCAATTGGTTGTAAATTGTGTTAGTGTCTTTGGCTCTGTGTTTGGGGTGAACGTATGCGTTGACAAGGCATATCTGTTCTTCTTTGTTGCATAACTGTATTTTTATCTTCACTGTTAACGTTGTGGATGTGGATGAGTCCATGAGGACTGCCGAAGGTATTGTTGTGGTGGATATGTATGTAGCCAAGCCTTGGTGACCGAATCTGTTAGTTCTGACCGCTGCCGTAGAATAGCATGTGAAGCCCGTGATATGTTGTGTGGTTGTAAGCCAGGTTTCTTGCAGCATTATTATGTCGAATAAAGAGATGTATTTTTGAAAATCCGGGTCGTCCATTTTTTAGTTTAGGCCATTTATGTTCCAAGAACAAATGCCTATAGTTGGTAACCTTCCCTTTATCTCGTCGCTAATTTGTTGGTAGCGTCAGGCCTCTTCAGGACATGTAAAGATAGTGCGAGATAATATTTCTCTTGTTAGTGCTCGATTTTGATGTGGTACTCCCCTTGCACAAGCTACTATGCGTCCCCGGGGGCTGTGTGTGTGTTTATTTGGCGGACTTCCTCGCGGGGACTTAGTGGCGGTGAGAGTCCGAGACTGATAGTCCTTTAATGCTGTACCCCGCCGGCTCGTTGTAAGTGCTGGCTCGAATCCGGCTATCTCCTTCGGCCTGTCGATTGGTCGCTGCCAGGGGCTGATCTCTCTTGTTTTGGGCGAGCTTCCCAAGGCGCCTCTAAGGACGCTAAGGGTATTTACCTGTTGTGTCTCTGATTCCGGTCTTGTCCTCCTCTGAAGTGGTGAGGGGTAGGCTGGTCTTTGTGAAAGGACGAGCTTGATGCCCCATATCTTAAATTGCGCTGCTTCTGCTGCAATTAAGTCAACGACATTGCTAGAGCACCAGGTAGTGTTGGTCGCCTCTGGGGAGTTTGAGTTTGTAGCGGGTAGGAATTCGACCGAGATCAAGTCCTTAGTGCTTATCCCCCCTGGGTTGGGGATGCATTCCATAAGTTTAAGAATGTTGCCACGATTTAGCGTGTCATGCTGCCCTTGTGACATATATTCTGGATAGAAAACCAAGGTCTCTGTTGATTGTTTTTTGTTTCCTTCCTCCTGGCGAGCTAGTGAACCTTGACCTGGGTGCGCTTCGTGAAGTGCCAGGTTAGTGCCTTTGCCTGGCATATTGGCCATGAATGTTATTACTTTGGTTGGGATTGTTTGCTTTGGTATTGTTCCTGTTTCAGATGGCCAATTTGCCTGTGAGTGCTCTGATTGAATTGGAGCAGAGTGGATGGTCATGATTGGTGTGGCTCTCCTTTGGACTTCATGGTTTGAGCTTAGCGTTGAGCCAGTTGGTCTTTCTCTGGCCCCCTCTTCAGAGTTTAGCCTGAGTGGATGCTTGCTTGCCGTTATTATTGATGTATGTTGATGGATTGTTGCCACGGGTATTTCCCTCTGGAGAGGAGGTTCCTTGTTTGGCGATGTTAGTTCTCCCGCTTGATCGTCGGAGGGCCTCGTTTCGTTGTTCTTGGCGCCGCTTGGCTGTGTGAGCTGTTTGGTCATTACTGCCATATCTCTATGTGCATCTGTTTGTTCCGTTTGATCTCTTGCCGATGGACCTTGTGCATCTGTTTGTTCCGTTTGATCACTTGCCATTGAACCTTGGGGCCTTTGCCCCTGTTGCTTAGGCCGGCTATCGTTTGCTTTTTTCTGCTGTTGAGTTGAGTCAGTGGGTGCGTGGGCTACCCCTTCTGTGGTAAGGGCATTGTTTATGCTAGCCAAAGATTTTTCCTCTGTGGCAAAGAAGATGGGAAAGTAATTTGTCGTATATAATTTGGATGTTTGCTTGCGCCCTTTTCTTTTTTGTTGACGCCTTTGTTTTGCGTTAAGTTTTGGGGGTTGGGCCGGTCCCCTCTGAGATATCTCCTCGTTTGCGGGAGCGGGATGTTCAGTTGGCTCTGATCCGGATACTTTGCACCTAGAGACTCCCTCTTCAGATTTAGTTGGGCCCGATTCCTGTATTGCGTTCCCTCTGTGTAGATTCCTCAGATCTCCTATTAGATCGGTTAGCATTGAGGGTAGTGTGGCTAGTTTATCAACAGCTTGGCTGCAATTACAGCTCAGGTAGGTACTAGTTTGTGCTCTCCTGATCTGGTTGTTCAAATTGCCCAGCTTGTCATCGATGCCGTCTGTAAAAACTGCCAGTGTATTGAGAAGGGTGAGTTGTAGCTCCATTTTCTCTGATTGGTATTGCAGGGCATCTACAGCTAGCTGGATTGTATTTAGCAATGAGTCCCAAGTTCCAGTGTTCTGTTCTTTTACCCGCTCCATCTCCTTGGGGGTGTTACCGAGATTATTGGTGTTTTTAACTGCCGGAGATGGATCGAGGGATTGGGGCTCTTTATGGTCTCTTGTGTAGGTTGCTAGTATCTCTTCCCATTCTTGTGTGTTGAGATAAGGCCATGTTGCCTTGCCTTCCGCATCCTGGCTAGAGTTATGGGGACTTGCTGCCTCCATGCCAGAGGAGCTTGTTGCAAGACCGTAGGTTTCCCGATCTGTGTGTGGAGGAGCACATCCGGCCCTTAGGTGCGACTTGATGGTTGTGCTTTGACTGTAGCTCATAGTTTGTGTGCCCAGCGCCAAGCTGGGAACTCTTTCCTCGGGTGCAGCCAATGACGATGTCTGTGTGGCAGCCTCTGAATCCCTTACTATTGGGCACCTGTCTGAACCGTCAGCTGGTTTTAGTACTGAAGTAGGTTTCACATTGGCTTTGTGCTCATCTAGGGGGGGTAGCGTGTCACCTCCCTGACTGCGTTTAACCTGGTCCTCTGGGTCCTCTGGGTGAACGGGTTGGAGTTCCTGCTTAGAGATTGAGTCGTGTGACTTTCCTCTTGCTTTTGAGGTCTCCAGAGGAGTGCAGTGGTTCGTGTGCTTTGAGATACTGCACTGGTGAGGGTCTGTCGTCAAATTTCCTGGAAACAAGAGGCTTGCCGCCTCAAGCTTTGGTGGTGACGAACACGTTGGTTTTAGGACAGAGGGGAGCAGCGGGGTTTGCAAACCGTGCAGGTGTCTGTTGCTGGAGAAGATGGCAGAGCCGGCGTCTTTTAGAAATTCGAACTTCGTGTATATTTTAGGTTGGTAAAGCTTTTTTGCAGTTTGTGGCTCATTTGTAAAGGCATCTGGGAGCAAGGTCATTGGTAATTCCTGCTCTGTTATAGTGGTGTTCCCCCCCGGTGTCTGCTCCGCCTGCTCTTTTAAAGAGAGATTCGACTCTGTGCAGGTGGATGAGTTTGGGCTCGTTTTATTGTATCCCTTCCCTTTCCGTGTCCTTGCCTTTGGTTTTACACTTGGCTTGGGCTTGGGCTTAGACTCAGGAGGCCCCCTGGCCTTCCTCGACCTCATAGTGCTGGTAAGCGTAGAGCATAGAGCTTTTTCTCCGCCCCCCCCCGGCTCTCCCACTATTTGATTCACTGGTTCTCTGGCTGGTGTTGGAGGCCTGGGGCGGGCGTCGCCTTACTCCCTCGCTCCAGGGGGAGTGGGCTGACTCACAGGAGCAGGCAAGCTGCGTTGGTCTAGGCTGAGCTTGCAGATCCGTGAGCCCGATGCCGGAGAGGGTGAGGTGAGGTGAAGTAAGGTGAGGGATGCCAGAGGAGGTGAGGGTGATAGGAGCAGTTTAAGGGACCTGCCCCCCCCCTGCTCCAGAGCCTCTGCAGCAGCTGTGGCTGTCGGTATCTTGAATGTCAGTGTGCGGGTGGTGGCTGAAGGTATTGCATGCGCGAGGAGCGTGCAGAGACTGCTGCGAGCGGAGCACACAGCGGGGGCCGTAGGTCAGTCGGACCTAGTCGGACTGCCTGTCAGACAACCCACCGGGCTCTTACTTCGCGGCTGCCTCTATCGGCAACCGCGCTCGCGTCGCGTCTCCCGCGTCCTCCCCCAGGAGGCTTGCGCCTTACCGATAGCTGGGGGCCCGGGGCTACCAGGGTGCGTGATCTCACCTCCCTATCGTTGGCAGACTGACGATGGTGAAGTGGTGTTGTGCTGGCAGAGCTGGAGGTCCGGGATCACGGAGAGAGAGCTCAGGAGAACACCGCCGGCAAAAAACGGCAGTAAGCGGCACCTCCTCGCTCCTCTCACTCCTCTCGCTCCTCGCTGCTCGCCTGCTTGCTTTGCTCCTCCTTCCTCAGTTGGGGGTGGGGAAGACCAAAGGTGAGCAGATCAAAAGTGGCGTCTCCAGTCCGAAGTGGCGCAAGGTCTTTTACAGCAATGGGGAGAACCTTGGTTTGATCTGTTCACCTCCGGATAGAACGCGCAGTGTCAGCAATAATGCACGCTTGAGTTTCCAAGGCTGCTATCGCTTGGCAATGCTTTTCATCGCCTGCTGTACACCTTTCCGCCCATACCACTCCTGCCCAGGGTTCTGAAGAAGATCAGGAGTGACCAGGACCAAGTCATTTTTGTGGCTCCGGACTAGGCAAGGAGAGTCTGTTATCCAGAGCTTTTGAAAATGAGCATCAATCCTCTGATCAGGCTGTCCCTTTGGTAGGATTTTCTGTTGTAGCAGCAGGGTAGGGTTCAACACCCGAACCGGTCAACTCTGTGCCTCCATGCGTGGAGATTGAGTGGCTGCAGCTGATAGCTTTTGACCTTCCTCCCGAAGTCTGTAATTTTATTCTAGCGGCCAGGAGCCCCTCCAATAAGAAGGTATACATCTGCCATTGGCAGACATTTGTACTATACTGAACAGAAAGGTCTATTGACCCTCTTTCTGCTTCTCTTTCTACTGTCCTTCTATGCATTTTAACCCTTTCCCAACAGGGCTCTGCTTTGGGAACACACAAGGGTTATCTCTCTGCTGTGTCCGCCTTTTTGCGGCAGCCAGACCAGCCTTCTCTCTTTAAATCTCCTATTGTACATAAATTTCTGAAAGGGCTGCCTCACTTGTTTCCAACCACGCCCTTTGTTATGCCACAGTGGGACCTTAATTTGGTCCTCACATACCTGATGTGTGCTCCCTTTGAGCCTTCACGTAATTGTCCCCTCGGCGGTTGACCATCAAAACGGCCTTCTTAGTGGCGATTACATCAGCCCGTAGGGTGAGTGAGTTGCAGGCGTTCTCTTTCTTGTCTCCTTATTTAATACCCTTTCCAGACAAAGTGGTGCTTTGCACCCGGACTTCCTTTTTGCCAAAAGTCGTGACCCCATTTCATCTGGGTCATCACATTGCCCACCTTCTTTGCTCCTCCGCATCCCTCTAAGGAAGAGGCGCCCTACCAACTGGACCCAAACAGAGTGTTGTCATTCTACCTTGACTCCCCCTTCCCACCCCCCCACCCCCATGGGGCCTAGAGGGGCAGGCTATACCTATCCTGTCCCTAATTTGTTTTATTTAATTCTTCAGGGGACTATGTCCCGGAGTCCTGCAATGGCTGCCAGCAAAATTATTTTATGGTGCTGGCAGCCAGTCAGGGTGCTTGCTCCTGCAGGAGTCTAATCCCGTAAAGGCAAATTGGCCCAAGGGGAAAACATCTCCCTGGGCCAATCAGAATGCTCCATTTTAAATTGATGCTCCCGCCAGAGTCTCTCTGGCCTCTTCAGACCCCAACCGTCCAGTTATCTATAATTTTTTAACCTTAATTTCTCAAAACTACTGAACAGATTTACACAGAATCACAAAAAAGCACAATCTGCATATCTAGCTTCCTGCCAAATAAAGTGTATGGAAAATGCATGGGGATTTTGGGTTTTGCCCCACCGCCCCCTTTTTCTTGGCCCCCTTGATGTATCAGCCCTAAACATTCTATGCACGGACTAGTGATGGGTGCTAAAGTTATTAGCAAAACAAAAAATATTTTTACTATGGAACAGCTGTCCTAACTATAACTACTCAGTGGCAACCACCACTGGGTAAAATATATATATATTGTATGTATTGGTTTATTTATTCATTATTTCTCATTACTTGAGGCTGGCGAGATATCTAGATGTATCCAGGCCAGACCTATGAATGTAATAGCTAACTCATTGAAAATGTGTCTGTGTTGTACTTTTAGTGAAATATTTATGCATAAATAATAGGTCATAAAACATTAGTGGTATTTATGGTGCATGCCTTGGCTAGGAGAATGGTGCTGTGACAGCCATTTCTTATCCTGAATCTTACCTATTCTGTGTTTTCTCATTGGTATTCGCAAAATACTACACAGTGATTGGTTAAGGCTGAGCAATGTGTTCTTCTTGCAGATGTGTATATTTTTATTAAACCACATTTAATTGAAATTGTAAGTATTTGACCAAGTTTTCTGATCACTCCTGCTGGGTGTAGCAGTAAGGGTATGTTTACTCATTGCAGCAAGGTACCCTTTAGCATCGCTTTTAAAAGGCAAGATTTGTAATGATTCAGTTAGCAATTTAAAATTTGTAGCGAAAGATACATATTTGGAGAGAACTGTTACATACCTTTAAAAAATGTAAACTATCATGAAACTAATGGCCTGATGTACAAAGCCCCTTTGAATCCACAAGTCCTGTGACTTTCAAACTCACAAAGTTGTGACCTCAAAAAGGCGTTTTACAAGTGTCTAACCTCCTTTTGCAAGAAAGATATTTTTTTTTGACTTGCAAAAGATTTTTTGCCACTCATTCGAAATTTCTATTAGGGGGTGTGAAAGCAGCATCCCCACCTAATTATAATTACAATGGAATCACAATGACATGTATTAATGATTTATGGCCTCAATTGCTTTCGATATTTATTCATCAGACACTGAATCCCAACTTTGGGAATCATGTGGAGAGGCCTCACAGGAAACGAGTAGTGATCCAGGGGGCCACTACATTTATCCTGTGATGCCTTCCTGTTAGAACTGGCATCTTTTGCTTTGTGGAGGTTTTATAAATAGAATAAACACATCTGTTGACAAGACCCCAAAAACCTATTTAGGTATTTTACATTGCAGTGTAAGAATTTGGAAATACCTACACATATGACATGTAAATCAGCAGATGCACCTCTTTTAATTGGTTTTTACCTCCTCATTGCTAAAACAGAAATTGCCATTCTGTCCTCAAACCAGGAACGAGGCAGCCTTAACAGTATAAGCCAAAGCTCAACAAGGAGTTGAAAAATGTATATTGCATCTCAGTGTAAGCATAGGAGTTATTTGAATGCCATCCCTTGAAAATCATTAAAATCTATTGGCATGAAAAAGAATAGTAAACAGCCTAAGTAAGTTACGTAGGCTGCTTTGTTTGTATTCAGCACAGTCCTATATTCTGTTCCCTGCTTCTCTGATGTTAAACTGCTGTTAGTCCATCATGTAATTAAGTCCAAAAATATAATCCCTATCATTTCACGTTACCATAAAAATACTGACTGACTTATTTTAGATTTCCAGTTTCTAAAGAATTGCATTTGTGCCACAAGTATAGCGTAATGTAAATAATCCTGTTTATACCTAAGGAAACTCTTCTTTCTCTAGCCCAAATATAACTAAGGGGATGCTTACCTTGATTCTTCAGTCTAACATTCGACTTAAAGACTGAAAGAAATTGGGTTCCTGGTTGAGGGGTTGGAAACGTACCCAAGCAGCGACCACAATCCTTTTCAGGGGTTTGAACAGCTCCGTGGTCATCCGAAGAGCCAGGTCTTGAGATCCTTGATGAATAGATGCTGTGTCCGGCTTCGTCTGATGCGGAGGGGAGTTCGTTCCAGGTCTTGGCCATGATGAAGGAGAAGGATCAGCCACATGCTCTGGCCCTGTGGATGTGGGGGGCCGTTGCTAGGGCTAGGTCGCCAGAGGGGAGGTTTCTCTTGGGAGCTTGGAAGGAGATTATTTCATTGAAGTATTGGGGTCCAGTGTTGTGGAAGGCTTTGTAGGCATGTGTGAGCAATGTTTCAGTTATTCTTTTTTCAACGGGGAGCCAGTGGAGGTCCCAGAGGTGTTGGGTGATGTAGTCATGTCATGGGATGTCGAGGACGAGTCTGGCTGCGGCATTCTGGATGGTCTGGAGTTTGCGGAGAAGTGTTTTGTTGATTCTGGCGTGGAGCGTGTTTCCGTAGTCCAGTCTGCTGGTGATGAGTGCATGGATGACGGTCTTACTGGAGTCGGGGGGGATCCATTTGAAGGTCTTGCTGAGTATGCGGAGGGTGTCGAAGCATGTGGAGGACACAGCGTTGATCTGGCAGTTCATGGTGAGTGAAGAGTCAAGTATGATGCCGAGGTTGCGAGCGTGGTCGGTAGGGGTGGCTGGGTTTCTGAGGGCAGGGGGCCACCAGGTGTTGTCCCATGCGGAGGAGGTGGATCTGAGGATAAGGACTTCTGTTTTCTCCGAGTTGAGCTTAAGGCAGCTGCTGCTCATCCAGGATGCGACGTCCTTCATCCCTTCTTGGAAACTGGGCCTGGTGATGTTGAGTTCCTTGGTGAGGAAGAGGATGAGCTGGGTGTCGTCAGCGTATGATACTATGTTGAGTCCGTGTTTTCTGACGACGGTTGGAAGAGGGACCATGTGGTCGTTGAAGAGCTTGGGGCTGAGGGAGGATCCTTGGGGTACACCACATCTGATCTCTGTAGGTTCGGAGAGGAAGGGCGGGAGTCTTATTCTTTGTGTTCTGCCTGAGAGGAAAGATCGAATCCAGTCTAAGGCAGTTCCCTGGATGCCGGCATCATAGAGTCTGGTGGCCATTGCGGTGGGAGACAGTGTCGAAGGCTGCTGAGTGGTCTAGGAGGATGAGGGCTGCTATGTGACCTTGGTCGAGGAGAAAGTGGATGTTGCCCGTGGCAGCTATGAGGGTGGTCTCGGTGCTGTGGTTGATACGGAATCCGGATTGAGAGGTGTCTAAGATGTTGTTGGTTTCTATGAAGTGCGTTAGCTGGGTGTTGACGACTTTCTCGATGACTTTGGCGGTGACGGGGAGAAGAGGGATGGGCCTGAAGTTTTTGAGATCTGTCGGATCTGCAGAGGGCTTCTTGAGGAGGGGTTTGACTACGGCGCGTTTCCAGTCATCTAGGAATGTGGCGGTCTCGAGGAAGCATTTGATCGTTCGTCGTAGTTCGGTGCGATTGCGGGCACGGCCCTGTGGAAGATGTGCAGCGGGCAGGGGTCATTGGGTGCTCCAGAGTGGATGCATTTCATAGTCTTTGCTGTAGGACAATGATCCAACAAAAATTATAAAGAAGTGAATTTAGCATCGACGTTTTGGTCTCCAATGTCAGCTGTACGTGAGACCATCTTCAGGACCATGATGATTAAATGAGATCTTCAGTACACCAAAATAGAGCAATTGATCTAGTAGCAAAATATACAAATGAAGGTTAACAAAAATGAAGAAATACTCCTGTCTATAAAAAGATGCCTGCGTAACTTCAAATTGGTGACTGCATATGAGTCACTGTAAACATGTGGACTTGTGTGGGACACAGTTAAGACTCAATAGGGATTCTGTATTTCATGATAAGCGACTCTTATGTCACCAAAGGGATCGCCATTAATCACTTAGTGTTAAACCAAAAACGTTCAGAGAAAACAATCATACTTTCATGTAGTAGCCAAGAGTGAGTACTGAATAATGAGGTTAGATCGATCTAAGAAATAATTAGGCATACTAACTATACTTAGATGCCAAAAGTTCAGTAATTAGGAGTTTATAACTCACCTACCTCAGTGAATCTATTTGGCCTCAAGTAATTTCAGACAATAATGACACAAAATGGTAGCAGTTAGTTACCCAGCTAAAAGAAATACCAACCAAACAATTAACAAATAAGGTTTGTATTTGGCATTTTGCGCAAGTGAGGTTCAGACTCCCCTACTGCAACTTAATCTTGGGATATGATCGGCTAACCAGAACAATGTTGGTTGCTTGAATGCTGGACCTGAGACAAAGTCACAAGTTCAGGCTGACAGTGATGGAACACTATATGACTACAAAGACCCTATTAGACCCCCTGAACAAGGGTACCTTAAATCCTGGATGCGAAGTCCCACATCAAGGATTTGTCACACAGCAGCGATTCCTAGGAGCTGCAATACAAGATTCTGCATCTTTGTCAATGTCGTTGATGAGGAGCTTGCATCGAGAAATCCTGTGTGAGATGCATGGCGCATCAGCGTAGCACCTGGTATTTTCTGTAGCCTTCTAGCTGCAGATTACTTACCTTTTGAATTTCCCTAGACTTCAGACTGGATTCGGAAGATTTTTCATGAGCAGTACCCTGCGCACCAGTAAATGGTGTAGATCGGCTCCATGCCCATCGTTGGCATCGTTTGTAGGAAAGTAGGATCTTTCTTGCATAGATACTTCCACTTTTTGCCTGGTGTCAGTGTGTTTTGACTGCAGTTCACTGGGACCCTGCTAGCCAGGACCCCAGTGACAGTGCTGTTTCCTCTAAATCTACTGGTAAGTACTTTTTTACACCCCACAATTGGCATTCTTGGGTTCCATTATAAGTCCATAGTATATGGTATTGAGGTACCCAGGGCTTTGGTACACCAGGGGTCTCATATGGGATGCAGCATGCATTGTGCCATCCATAGGAGCCCATGCAAACTGTGTCTACAGAGCTTCCCTTGCAGTCTGCGTGACACTTCAGATGTAAGGTTTCCCTTGTATCCTGGTCACTGCGCTTAAACCCTATAAGTCTCCCCTAAGGTAGGCCCTTCAGTCCAAGGGCAAGGTGCATGGTCCTAAGTGTGTGGGTACACCTGCACAAGTAGAGGTGCCCCTACACACCCTGGACTTCATTTTCTGGGCTTTGTAAGTGTGGGACAGCCCTTAGAAGGTATGTAGTGTACACTGGCAAGTCGAGATGTCTAACTACATGATAGATGCCCCGAACCTGATCATGTTTGGTATCAAACATGCTGCAATCATGCAACTACACAGATTCCAGTGTTATTTGCATGATACCATGTACTGGGAAGGTCCTAAGAGGACCCCACAATACCTACCTGTGTAGACTTCTAGGGTCTGACTGCCAACCCGTGCTGCTGCCTGCTGACCCTAGTGTTTTGACCCCCCTGCTAATGAGCTTCACTCAGGCAGGGGAAGCGGGACAAAGGATTTCCTGTAAAGGAAAGGTGTGACCATTTCTCCTTTAGAAGAAGTTAGGATTAGGGTGGGGACACTTCCGAGTGCCACCAGACTGCATTGAGGGGCACATTTTGTTGATGACTCGTCAACCAATCTCGGTACAAAAGGGGGTGGTGATGGACGGAGTATCAGAATCAATCAAACACTCACACCCAGTCAACAGATCTGGGTTTGATCCATCACCGTTCTTTAGCCCACTCTGCCACCCCAGTTCAGACATGGCCATATGCAAATCAGTCTGACCCTGTGCCTCATGGGAACAGTCCAGCCCGAACTGCCAAGCCATGCCTTCCCTGGACCGGAAACAAGCTTCCTCGGACCGGTTTCTGGCATTTCAGCCGTCTTCAGCCAGGCTTGCTTGACTCCAGTGGCAAAGGGAGCAAGGGACTCACGTCTGAGCATACCCTGCCAACTTATGGCGAACAAAGCGGTACAAATGGGGGTGGTGATGGACGGAGTATCAGGACCAATCAAACACTCACACCCAGTCAACAGATCTGGGTTTGATCCATCACCGTTCTTTAGCCCACTCTGCCACCCCAGTTCAGACATGGCCATATGCAAATCAGTCTGACCCTGTGCCTCATGGGAACAGTCCAGCCCGAACTGCCAAGCCATGCCTTCCCTGGACCGGAAACAAGCTTCCTCGGACCGGTTTCTGGCATTTCAGCCGTCTTCAGCCAGGCTTGCTTGACTCCAGTGGCAAAGGGAGCAAGGGACTCACGTCTGAGCATACCCTGCCAACTTATGGCGAACAAAGCGGTACAAATGGGGGTGGTGATGGACGGAGTATCAGGACCAATCAAACACTCACACCCAGTCAACAGATCTGGGTTTGATCCATCACCGTTCTTTAGCCCACTCTGCCACCCCAGTTCAGACATGGCCATATGCAAATCAGTCTGACCCTGTGCCTCATGGGAACAGTCCAGCCCGAACTGCCAAGCCATGCCTTCCCTGGACCGGAAACAAGCTTCCTCGGACCGGTTTCTGGCATTTCAGCCGTCTTCAGCCAGGCTTGCTTGACTCCAGTGGCAAAGGGAGCAAGGGACTCACGTCTGAGCATACCCTGCCAACTTATGGCGAACAAAGCGGTACAAATGGGGGTGGTGATGGACGGAGTATCAGGACCAATCAAACACTCACACCCAGTCAACAGATCTGGGTTTGATCCATCACCGTTCTTTAGCCCACTCTGCCACCCCAGTTCAGACATGGCCAAATGCAAATCAGTCTGACCCTGTGCCTCATGGGAACAGTCCAGCCCGAACTGCCAAGCCATGCCTTCCCTGGACCAGAAACAAGCTTCCTAGGACCGGTTTCTGGCATTTCAGCCGTCTTCAGCCAGGCTTGCGCTGCCAGGAGTCTTGAGAAAGAAACAGCTGTAAGTATACAGTTGGTATCTTGGGGTCTATTTTATTCTCAGGCCCTCATCACGCCCAATTTAGTGAGAAGACAAAAATACATCTTATTTGGTAGAATCTCAATTCCTGCAGAACAAGAACCAATTTTACTTTGCTGAGGTTCCCATTCCTTAATGAAAACTTCTCTGGCAACTCAGGAATCCTTTCCCTATTTCTCATGCGAAGCGCTATTAGGATTCTCTAGGGCTCTGATGATTTAATCAAGGATTCTCAGGCAGTCTGTGTTTCCCAATACTGTTTGCATTGCAGTGAACTGGTTTACTCCCACCCAGTTGTTGTCACTTAGATTGAGTAAGCAGTCTTTTTTTTAAGCGGCCCTTCACTTAGTGCCTGATACATTAATCTCATGCAGCGCTGTGTAGTAGATTTGTTTGAAACTGTCATTTTAGGTTTCATGGTTTCAGGTTGATGATTATGCAGTCGGGAAATGAGTCACCCAGACTGGACCTGATGATTATTAAATCAGGAAATAAGTCACTCACAACACATCATGGTATGAACCTGGTGATTAGACAACCAGGAAATTAGTCACTCGCTCAGCAGCCATTTTAATTGGACCGAGACTATGGAGGCACCCGCCTGGTTGCATAGCAATCCGGAATCTGTGTGTCCACTGTCACATCTTCAGAGCAGCTCCGGTCATCGTTGAACTTCATGATAAAGTCATCTACTGAATCCTAAGTCACGAGCCTGCAGAGGACATCCGGGCATCATTCTGTGTCATGAGTCTGCAGTGGGCGTCTTCATATGTGTCACTAGTCTGAAATGGACGTCAGCATGTTCACATCCTCCTGTGTCATGGAACTGGAGTGGACATCGACATGTCTGAAACTGTACAGTAAATCGCACCGTCTGTCGTGCACCCTCAGGTTGCTTCTTGTACACCTTACAATAGAATGTCACCACAGCAGCTCTTGGAAAAGGTAACAAGCCAGTACAACAGGACTACAAATGCTAGCACATATGACACTGCCCTCAGCATCTCATGCCCAACCTGCTGCAATGTTCAGGGATAGCGGCCAGGGTTAGTTGGAAAGTGAAGTAACTCAAAGGTTCGCCTGGTTCAGGTCTGGACTATTCATTACTGTGGGGCCCATGTGCAAGGTGCCTTACAGCACTTTAGGATTAGAGAATGCTTACGTTCCTTCAGGCTATTATTCAGTGACTTAACTGAAGGCAACAGTCTGCCATTCTCCTAAGCCAAGATCATAGGTTACCTGCTGATATGGTTGCGTGAAAAGTAATACAAATACTGAAGTGAGTGTGGTGGGATGTGCAGGGAAGCGTTTGCATTAGGTGTGATGGTCTGTGGCTAATTCTGATTATGTCTATAATGTAGTGTGCACCATATTCTCAATGCCCAGCTGGTATTACGTCAAGGGCGAGGCCTACCTGGCAACAAAAGACAAAGGTGTTCAGTGAGCTAACGGGTCAGATCTTGTTTCTTTCTTATGTTGTCCCATTCCCCTATTCCATTCATTGCGACACGGGCCGGCAATAATGCGGTCTGCATCTCAGTGAGGGGGTGGTAGGACAAGCAAGAACATCGCTCCCGCTAGGTGAAAGCTATCTCAGGTTAGTGCATCTGACACAGGGGTCTTCCTTACGGAAAGTACGGGGGCTCCAGGGGCTCATCCTCACAACAAATGTGTGTGCGACCTTAGAACATGACAATCCTGATCCCCCAAGGAAATCATGGTAACAGATCTAGAACCTTTTCGTTTGGACTCTCATGCATATCCAAAGTAATAGACAAGAAATACTCAGCAAGACATTTCAATATCTACTGAAGGATTGTGATTCTTGTATAAAAAGCGGTGTTGTGATATCAATAGAATAAAACAAAGTAGCATGATTAGTTTTCTGAGAATAGTGAAAAAGATGAGCACTTCTACCGTTGTGCTAAGACAGTGAATATATGCAGGCATATGAATACTGTTATAGTATACTTTTACCTAGAGCTCTCAGCTGCCTAACCTCGTCTTGCTTAGAATGAGTGATCTTCCAAATCCATGCCGGGTGGCTCAACTCCCCATTACCTGCAGGTAAGTGCCATCAGTCTGTCCATCTTGGTGTAGAGCTGAACATCCCTTGTGTTGGTAAACAAGAATCAGCTGAGCGGAGATTCCGGCATGCAGTGACCTCGGTGTCCCTTGTGTGCTCATCTGCTTAAACAAGGAAGTTGTTTTATATGTATTAAATAGAACCCATGTGGCCATGTCGAAACCCCAATCAGGCCGCAATTGTTTATTCTTGTTTCATAGCTTCATTGCCTACCAGACAATAACAATGACATTTGCTCAGTTAACTTTATTCCTTGTACTGAATGTTCAAGGTGTCGTGATTGTGTTCCTAAGAAGTGGAAATGTAAGCAATGTCGATTCAGAGAATGTTATCCTGCATTGCATGCAAATGTATGCCAAAAGTCAACACGTGTAAACAAGAGGACAACTTAAGGAACTTGAGCATGTAAATGTTAGTGTTCCATACCAGGCCTATCCTGACCATGTGACCGGGTATAAGAACTGGACTTCTGACCCTACCAACTGAATACACTACTCGACCTGTGCATACTTTGACAATAATTAGGACTTCTGTGCTGCTGAAGGACTGCCACTCTGCTGGACTGCTGTTCTAGAAGAACTGCATTTCTGCTGTGCTGAACCACCTGCTGTCCTCCTTGTCTGGTTAAGAAGGACTGGATCTACATCACTTGAACCTGGAGTGACTGCAAGGGCTTGTCTGCTTGCCTCCTGTTTGAAGTCTCAGGGACGCATAAGACTTCCAACTACTCAACAACCAGCACCAGGACTCTGCCATCTGAGAGTCTTGCACTGCCAAGTGGTGCCAGTCCAGACCTGGGCCCTTGGAAGTGGGTATAACAGTAATAAACCATACTAAATCCACACATCGCGACGTGGCCAAACATCATGGCCGCGCGGACATGACTCCGTTCGGCTCTGCTCCTGGCCCCGAGAATCCAACACTATTGGCACATGAAACGCCGGGCGCAGCTAATGTAAGTTGTGCTGACTATAGAGGATGCTGAGGCAACCCGAACCACCTCCGGGAAACATTTTGAGCGGGCAAGGATCCGGTGGCCCTGTTCCACCACACAGAATCCAAGATGGCGGCAAATGGGTGTATTTAAATCATGTCATTCTTACTAGTAAAATCTCAGCTACAAATTACATAACTTGTTTGGGACTCGATGAATATTCCATTACAAATTCAATGTGACCATTTGGGACAAACAATCACATATTGCAACATATTACAAAGGAATTAGGTGAATAGATATTACAGATGCAAATGGCTGACAAAAAGTTCTAAAATATACAATATACTTCGGACACAAAAGGAATGATTCACCCCATGTTACAAGTTATTTCAAAGAATTACGGTGAACATTCGGTACTGAAAAGAAAAAATGGCAGAGATTGACAATCATATATAATAGAGTGTTGCATGGACTGAAGTGAACACTTGCTTGGCACCTTAATCAAAGGAACTCAAACTTATCTTTATCAATGTTTATGCCGTGTTCTCCATCCCTAAGTTTAATAATCCTTTCCCTTTCTGTTTTCGGAAGCTTAGAAATTCTATTCCCATCCCTTGCTCCCAGGCGTATCGCATCAATGCCATGGAAACCCAACTTGAGCAATTCATTGGATTTATGGTCTGTGTTGAAATGAGTGGCCAAAGGATATTTTTCATTGTTGTTACGTATGGCTCTTATATGTTCCTGGATTCTTTCTTATAACGGTCTCAAAGTGCTTCCAATGTAAATTTTTCCCCAAATGCATTTGATACAATAGATGACAAATTTTGTATTACTGTTATTAAAACAGCAAACTGTGTGTATTCTCTCTGTATTGTACCTAAATGTCATGGTTGTATGCATGGCAAAGTAACAGGTGTTGCATGATCCACATTTATAAAAACCATTGGGAGGAGATGGTAACCATGTTGTGTTGACCGTTGGTGGTATAAAACTTGGACACAAGTGTTGTCTGAGGGTTCTACCCTTTTCATGGGAGACTATTGGTTTCGAGCCAACCACCTCTTGTAAGGTGGCATCATGTACTAATAGATGCCAATGTTTTCTTAAGATTTTATATACATCAGTACTTAGGATAGTGTAAGGGGTAATAAATGAAGTTTTTTCCTGTTTTGTGCCTTTCTTTTAGTGGTGCCAACCAAGAGACTTGTTCTTTTTACCCTATTGACCTTATATCGAGCCTCTTTGATGACATCTTGTGCTTATCCTTATACGAAAAGACGTTTTGTTCTAACCTGAGATGCAGGGATTCTGGTTACATGCCCAGTATTGACAGATTAAATCTTAGCAATATGGCTGCCGTCTTTTCAATACTTTACGGCATCCATAGTGAATGGTCCGTTTTCAATGGCTGCGATCCTTCTTAGAGGGAAGAACCTTTCAGATTTTTGAGGAGAATGTCCTATCTGAACTGGCCCCCTTAACAAGCGGGTTCCCGCAGGGTTCCTCGCTCAGCCTGACCCTTTTTAACATGTACATGGCCCCCCTGGCAGACATTGTAGCCCCCTCAGGAGTCCGCATAGTGACCTATACGGACGATACGCAATTGGTGATTGCACTCAACCAGGCGGACCATAAAACCAACAGTCTCCATACCTGCCTAGAAGACATTTCGCAGTGGATGGACGCATCACAGCTCAAGCTCAACAGTGGAAAAACGGAGATTATGGTGTTGGGTAACTCCTGCAGTTTCAACCCCAATCTGATGTGGCCGCTGAGCATGGGTACTCCACCTACCCCTAAGACTGAGATTAAGAGTCTGGGCCTATGGCTGGACCAGGATTTGAATTTCAGGACACAGGCCAGGAAGACAGCAGCTACCTGTTTCGGCCTGCTTAGAACGGCACGAAAATCCTCCCTCTTCTTCCCCCACCAGCAAAAAAGGTATTGATACAATCCCTTATACTCTCTGGGCTGGATTATGGGAATGCATTATACCTGGGCTCCCCTTCCTCAGTAATTTCCAAACTCCAGCTAGTCCAGAACAGTGCAGCCAGATTATTGACGGGGTCACCCAATAGGCAATCAGCTAAACCGTCAATACGATCCCTCCACTGGCTCCCTCTGCAAGAACGCATCAGATTTAAAACCTTGTGTATTGCTTATAAAACACTATCAGGGAAAGGCCCTTCCATTAACTCAGCCTTGATTCTCCCCTACAAAGCAAATAGAAACCTTCGGTCGGACGAATTGTATCTGGCCAAGGTACCCAGAATAAGAAGGGCCAGAAGTGGTGGACGGCTCTTCTCCTACAATGCTTCCAAGCTCTGGAATTCCTTGCCACTCCACCTACGCTTGATTTCAAATCACCTGACCTTCCGCAAACAACTCAAGACTCTGCTGTTTCCCTAGTCCGTCACCGCCCGTGTTAGACCTTAGCGCTGGGAGACTCCCGGGTAGCCATGCGCTTTACAAATGCCCATTCATTCATGGAGACACTTTTTCCATGTGCTACAAAATGGAGCGGAGTTCCATACCACTTCTACGAAGCAGTTCAGGAATGCTCTTCTCCAGGGAACTAAATGTGGTAAGACGCTATGCAGCGATACCTGGAGTCATTGCTAGTCTGCCTTGTGTAGAGATACGTTTTTTCTTTATTAACTTAGTTTAGACGTGATTTTAATTGGCATCCTTTACATTATTGTTTCCCTCGATGCATAGCTTACTCAATATGGTTTAAGCGCCTCAACGACATCACAACATCGCATTCTTGGTATTTAAAGAAACCACTCGGAACTGACTATCTGGGACTATATAATTGCCTAATTTGCTTTGCCCTGACTCCAAGAATGTTACTAATGGCCGTAAGCACTTTCAAGCATTAGTATACTTTGGTACTGTTTACCAGTACAGTTTATAACAAAGTAATCGTGAAAGAGCTGTACCACACCTTTTTTTTTTTTTTTAAATATAGTGCTCTTCTTCTTTCTCCTTTTACCTGCAGTGGTTACACTAACTTCAGGTTGGCAGATACACAACTATTTTAAAAGGAAAAAGAATTCATGTTTCCTTCATGTTTGAAATTTTGATTTATAATAGACCAGAAAGGACTACTTACTTCTTGCAAATCTTGAGATAAGGTGAGACACATTTTGTTTGTGGCAACACCTTTATTAGAATAGTTTTTAACTCATTGGACTTTTCACACTTCCCTTATCATCGCCTTTGTAACTCTCTGCTCAGTCTTTATACTAATGACATGGAGCACAGTAACAGCTTTTTAATCACCTTTCACAATGGTCAACGTGCATTTGCATGTGTCATAGAGCACTGAATATCACTGTAGGTGCCTTTCTCCTCGTTCTCCCTTCTTTTCCTTGTAGCATGTTCTTTGTCTTTTTCACTGTTTCTTTTTAAGTATGGTTTCTGCAACTGCAGTAATTGTGACTGGGACTGTACACTCAGTTTTCACTATAAACAGGGCACAAGTTTTTTTTATCTTGTATACACTATTGTTAATAAATCAATTTTGATACATATTCTTTGTATATGCAATTTGCAGCCTTGAGAAAGTCCAGGAGGACGAAACGCGTCGGCTGCCTTTGTTTTGTCTACCATGGAATAAACTATATTGATCTGATACGTCTACAACTATGAATCACTTCTTTGAAAGTTGCAAATAGAAGTCTATGAACTGGATGTGTTCTTTTTTTGTTTTCATGACTGTCTGAGGATAAAAGTAACAGTGATTTGGTGTGCTTCGGTGCATTTGTCTTGTATTGTGGTCTAGACTGAGGATGCAGATCTAGCAGATTTTTACACAAGGTGGGTGGGTAATATGGCGACATGAGAGCACCCTTCTACTTTGACATGCTATAAATTGAATGTTCAAATACAATATAAACTGACTTATAGATGTACAGATCTGAAAGCATATCCACCTAATGTATACATGTATCAAAGAAATGTTCCTACAGAAAGCAAGAAACCATAAGGTCACCTTCCAGGGTGCGACGTGCTCCCTATTCCAAGACGTGACCCAAGGCACCCTGACCCGCAGACAACAATTCCATCCAATCACTGAGGCGCTGAGGGAACGCCAACTCAAATACAGGTGGACTTACCCCTTTGGCATAGCCTTTCTCCTCGCCAACAAACGGTACCATTTTACAGAGCTAGAGGAAGCAGCAGCGCTGCTTGGTCTCGGGGTCAACCCACTGCTTCAGGCAGCAACCTCAGGAGAGAATCGCTCAAATTCATCACCAGCACGTCACTCACCCATACCTTGGCAGACCCCCAGGAGAGAGGGCAAGAAGACGAAGGGATGACCTACACAGGGGCCTGTTCTCCTTAATTAGGGAAGACTCAGTCACCCTCAGGTGGATATAAAGCCCACAAGGAAGAGTCTGAATCACTGCACTCCTAAGGGTGCAGGACTAGAGACTAAACCCTACATTATCAGAAACCATACCGCCCACAAGGGCCAGTGAAAACTTGGTCAATCTCATTAGGGACCCGTCTATAGATACGACCCACCCCCATAGGTCTGCAGGAGGAGTTTTTAGTAAATCCCATAAAGCCTCCCATCAACGTCTAGGCCTAATAGACACTTGGAGGACTCTTAATCCTTCAACGTGGGACTACACGTTTTTCTCACACACTCACAGAACCTACTTTAGGACTTTTACTAGTCAGACCCTCCTCCAATCACTTTCTGGAGCCCATTTACATCCGATATGCCTATCAGACCACACACCTATAGCTCTACTACTCAATTGGCCTGCGCCATGTTCTAAAACAACTAGATGGTACTTTCCCAACTTTCTCAGTAGGGATCTGCTCCTCCCAGATGACATATGGAGGGCAATTAAAGAGTTCTTCGCCACTAATGACCCCACAGACACCTCTCACGTGAAGAACTAGGATGCAAAGGCAGTCAACAGGGGTAAGTTTATAGCTCTGGCCACCACCCTTAAAAAGCAACAGGCAGGGGAACGACTTTTACTAGAGGCGGGGCTGTGGGTCGCAGAACCGGAACACAAAGACACCCCATCCATTAAAACCCTGAGGAGGGTATCTGCACTTAAAGGGAATGTTAGGTTTGAAAAACCCCATTCTTATTATATACTTATTCCGTGCCATAGTACGTTAGCAGTGTGCGGCTAAATGACGTTCCATTTGCATTCACGCTATGCAACCCACTGAGTTATCCTTGTAATGCGCAAGCCTCAGTTAGCAAGTGTGACTCCATTTTGTATTTCGCAATCCCCATTAGGTTGTGTCTGAACTAGGCCTCATTATTCGTATTGCTTGCCTCAGCAGAACACTGTATTCAGCTATTATTTCCTTCCCTGCTCAAGGTTGAATTCTGACTTACTAATGAAAAGACCATTCTGCCCTCGCATTCCTACCATTGTGTGTAACTTTGCTCCCACGTTAGGCGACAGTGAGACTCAGCGCAGTAACCTTGAGTTGCAGATAGCATGTACCCATCTGGCAGGTGGTAGCCCATCCTTCTGTGCCTCCTTTGTTCATGTTTGGCCCAGGCCGGTAACTTTCCACTGTGGGCGTGGTTGGAGGCTTCTGGGAGGAATGATTGTGTTGTGGGCTGTTGGGGGCTCAGTCCCTCGGCAGACATATTAGGGTGCAGGTCAGATTGGACTCCTCTGCAGAGTATTGCTAATAAATGCTTGTTTGTATTCTCTACTGTCTGACCGACTCTTCATTCTGGGGAAGGCATAGCAGGTGGTTGTAAGCAACCAGAGTGGCGCCTTAGGGCCACTTCCTTCAGGAAGCTGCAGGCTATATACACCAACAGAGAGGAAAAAACTATCCTACGACTACAGGCCTGAGGATATGAAGGGGGGGGACAAAATTGGAACACTACTAGCACAACAACTAAGAGCACGTCAAGTAAAGGAGTACATCAAGCACATAATCGACGGCAAGGGCACGTCGCATTTTAGCGAAGGCGGAAAGACAACGCTTTCTGGGATTTCTATTGTTCACTATATGCAGCGGATGCCATGATAGCCCAGGACCAAGCTCGATACCTGAAGTCAGTAGAGCTCCAGCAGGTCTCCCCTGCGACCAACTCTGAACTTAGCCAGCCTATCTCAAAAGAAGAGGTCTAGAAGGCGATCGATGCTCTCAAACTTCGGAAAGCCCCAGGTCCCCACGGGTTGACTGCCCAATTCTACCAAAACTTTGCTCCTGAATTAACCCCGCACCTGACAGACCTCTTTAATTTAATAGCGGCTACGTAACAGGTCTCCTCGTCCATGGGGGATGCGTTAATTACCCTGATCCCGAAAGCGGGGAAGGATCCCCAACAATGCTCATAGTACCGACCCATAACGCTCCTCAACTTTGACGCTAAGCTCTACTCTAAGATTCTTGCAAGTCGAATAGAAAATATCCTTCCCTCGTTAATACACCCCAACCAATCAGGCTTTATAAAGGGTAGACAAACCCATGATAATTTACGGAGGATACTTCATCTAATAGAGAAGGTGCAAAAGAAACATATCCCAACGGCCCTGCTCTCTTTAGAGGCGGGGATGGCCTTCAACCGGATCGATTTGGCCTTCCTACTTGCTACCCTATGCCGCTTTGGGTTCAGCAAACGCTTTATAGGTATGATTCGGGCCAACTATCACTCCCCCAAGTCCGAGTGTCCGTAAATGGGGAAAACTCAGAATCCGTCCCACTCTCGCGGGGCATGAGGCAGGGATGTCCCCTCTCCCCTATGCTCTTAGCCCTTTGCTTCGAACCATTTACGGTACGAGTAATATCCAACCCAGACATCAGAGGAGTTAAGTTTGGCTCAGACGAACACAAAATCTCCCTCTTGGCGGATGATGACCTCCTTCCTATTACAGACCATTCGATCTCGCTGCCTAACATACGGGCAGAACTTAGCCACTTTGAAAAGATAGCGGGTTTCAGAGTAAATGGGCCCGATTCACAGAAGTAATCTGAGACAAAATCCTAAACTTACTACTTTTGGTATTCACAGAAGGCATTTAGTAGTAGTAAAGTTAGAAATGTGTCTTAAGTCTGTCCTAAGTTTGTCTTAAGTCTGTCTTAAGTCAAACTTAAGACAAAATCCTAACTTTACTACTACTAAATGCCTTCTGTGAATACCAAAAGTAGTAAGTTTAGGATTTTGTCTCAGATTAGTTCTGTGAATCGGCCCCAAACTATCTAAGTAATTTCTACTCAATCTGACCTTGCCCGAGAAGCAATGGCATTGATTGAAGGGACTTCTCCCTTCTGTTGCATATGTAACGAAATCTCCTACCTGCATATTTAAATGACCCCAAAACTCACAGACTTATACAAGGCTAGCTATCCCCCACTGCTGAGGCAACTCAAATCTGATTTTGAAAAATGGGGATCTGCATTTATTTCTTGGATAGACGGAATCAACGCGGTCAAGATGAATGCCCTGCCCCATCTCCTTTACCTCTTTCAAAGTCTGCCGATTGCAGCGGATAAGGAACTGTTTACTGAGCTAAAGACGATGGTCACCAGTGAAGGAGGAGTGAAGTTCCCGATTATCCTACCATCCACTGATGAAACCCCCGGCTAGAGGGGGGGGATATCCCTTCCCAATTTTCATGCATACTACATTGCCGCTCAGCGTAGGGTCCTTGCTGAATGGTCTCTTGTAACCTCCGATAAACACTGGCTCCATATGGACAGACAGTTTGCAGGTAGGACCATAGGGGACCTGCCATGGAGACAAAAACAACATAGGCCACCTAATGTGCATCCCCCTAAGGCTACCATTCTCCACACATGGGACAAAGTCATCAGGGAGTTACCTCTAACTACCTGTCCTTCACCATATACACCCATCCACTTCAATGCATTCTTTCCTCTGGTACTACTGGGGGACCCTTTTGACAAATAGAGGGAGGGTGGTTGCCTCATGTTATCTGATTTGTTTAAGGGGGGAGAGCTGCGAATTTTGGCAGATTGAGCAGCCCTCTTCCAGCTACCACCCACAGAAGAATATCACTACACTCAACTTAGACATTGGGCGATGCAGCCCCAGGAGCGTTTGGCCGCAAAAAGCTCCCAGTTGAGAAATTTGTGCAGTCTGGCACTACTGGCAGGGGCTGCTTACATTCCTGTATTCCCTGCTTTTAACGATGGGCCCCTGGCCGACTCTACGACACAGAAAGTTCTGGGATGCCATGATGCCCTCGCCCATAGGGAAAAGCAATAAGGTTCCTTGTACAAAGATAGCACTAAGTTTAACCGCTCCATGCATCTCACAGAAGCTCACTACAAGATCATGTATGAGTGGTACCTACACCCCCAAAAATTGCATTCCATATTCCCTAACTCCTCAGACAAATGTTGGCTGGGCTGTGAGCTTCTGGGGGGCTTCAGTCATAGTTGGTGGGATTGCCCCTCCATTTGACCCTTCTGGAAGGAAATCCTGGCACACATCAAGCAGATCTTGGGTTACCCAGTCCCTGAAACCATAGAGCACACTCTTCTGGGGACCCGGGACCCTAGTCTGAAGCATCAAACCCAGGGGGACCGCTCCATTATGTGGCTTTGTCTAGGGGTGGCCAAAATGGCAATTGCTGCAGCATGGAAAAAACCGGGGGCCCCCTCCCTCACTTAATGGCATGCCCGGCTGTGGAGGGCCCTGGCCCTTGAACAAATGACGGATGTGATCGAGGATACATGTAAGGGTTTTGATTACATCTTGAGTCCCTTGGTAGAATACTTGTCAGAGGGGTTGCCCCTATTTGCCTGCGGTCCCAGATTACGTGTGCTCCATCTCTTTCAGATATAATAGGCTGGGAACCTCAGAGACCCAACAGGCTGGAGGAGACCCATGGGGCCAACACCATGCCCCTCAAGGTGGACCCTTCACCCCCTCCTCAGACTGAAACGGAAGACCCTAAGGACCCGCGGGCCCCTGAATGGCTCCTGATCTGCATAAACTCCCAGTATCAGTAGGGATAATAGGGCAAGACTGCACAGAAATGTTTTTATGGTGTTTGCATTATGGAGATGTCCTTACCGTATCTGATTTATGACTATAGATGCACTGTATGCTGAGAACTCGTGGAAATGCTATGTTGTTCAATTTTAGCACCTGCACTTTGCTTGTTTGAGCTACATGGGTTTTGTATTGTTGTAAAAGACCAATAAAAAGATTTTGACACAAAAGCCACACATCCATAATGTTGTGCCGCTCGGAACCTGCGCATCTTCGACAGAGAAATATTGCATGGATCCAGTACATCACTCTTCCAACTGTGTGGTGCATTGTCTCTATCCCTGATGCATCATCGACTTGCGCGGCTCGACAATGATGCATCGCGTACAGCCTGCGGCTCGACGATGAGACATCACCTCTTTGCTTCACGCATTGCAGCCCAGTTGACAACGCAATTACGGTACTTTGAAGTGGTTCAAACCTGGACCCTATAGCCGGCTTGCGCTCCATCGTGGTTGGCCTGAACCTTTGACTTTGTCCCGGTCAAGTGTGACTAGACAGCCCCCGTTGGCGATTTATGCTTTTAAACACTATTTTTCAAGATATTCTTTAAAAAATCATAACTCAGGTTCTACTTATTGGATGTTTGTTATTTTGGTCTTCCTTTGTTCAATATATTAAGCTCTGCTTTTCTAACTAGGTGTGGTATGGTATCTTTTTGTAGTGATTTCACTGTGTTACTGTTTGAAGTTTTGCACAAATACTTTACACATTGCCTCTTAAATTAAGCCTGCCTGCTCTATGCACAGAGTGAGCACAGGTTAGATTATGGCGCATATCTGAATTACCCTGACTAGGATTGTAGTTCCTGCTTAGACCGGGCGCATAACTCTACCAACCAGAAACCACATTTCTAACATTGGTGATCAGCAGTGAGGATAGAACTTGTGTCATACCGCGACTTGGTGTGCATTACTGTTCCACATATAAAGACCATTTCGATTTTTTTTTATTATTCTTTAGTTCCTTTTTGGCTGTTTTTCCTCTTTTCCAAATGTAACCTATTCTAAACCTTTACTTGTTGCACCATGGATGCCTCCAATTTAATAACGTCAGAAGCCCTGAGCTGCTGAAGTTTTGCACCCTTGGCGCTGAAGGTCGACAAGAAGGGTACCAAGTTGGATCTGCAGGTAGCCCTAAGGGATTTTGGAGAAGTAAAAACATGGCAGGCCACCTTAGGAGAGGATGAGGTGGATGGCAATGAGGAAGGAGAAGCACTGTTTGAGGATGAGGAGAGGGCCAACCCAGACCGGGGTCTGGGAATCCAAGGAGAGTCCCATTCTCCCTCCGGCACATACCATGCCTGCTCTTTGCTTACAGAGAGGTGCCACAGAAGGGAGTTAGCTTTAGCCCCTTTAAGCTTCTAGAAACTTATCATAAGCAGTGTAGGCCATCTGGCCTCACACTAGTGTCTCTTTCAATCTTTATCTATAAACACTGTTATGCTCAACGTTTAATGTCTCCACTGCGTAGCAACCCTATTTCATCAAAACATTTGTACAACAACTTAAAAAGGAGTGCAAATAATCAGAATTAGTATAACTCAATTAGAGCAATGAAAGTTCAAAGTATGATACTTTGTCATAAAAAAAGTCACACATAACATCTATTCAATCGAATTCAGTCCATCAGGAGTCGTGTATTTTATGTTCAGATCCAATTTGATTGATTCCTTTACCAAAAAGTCGATCAGCCCAGCCAACACGTTTCGTCTAATAGGGTTCATCAGAGTTGATATATCAATGTGTTAAATATGTCAGTATGGTCCAAAATTGATCCCATTTGAGATTCGGAAGGCCAATTGTCTTAGTTTCAGATGGTATAGTATCCCTCAATGGAATGGCTGTTTTCCCGTGTTTGGTACCGTGATACAAACGATGAAGATTGCATAGGGGGTACTATACAATCATTTGCCGGTTTCCTCTTATTTTGCTGATCTGTTTTTGTTGATTTTAGGACTCTAGGCACTTTACCACTGCTAACCAGTGCTAAAATGCATGTGCTCTCCCTTAAACATGGTTTGATTGACTCAGTTGGCATATTTAATTTACTTATGAGTCCCTAGTAAAGTGCACTATATGTGCCCAGGGCCTGTAGATTAAATGCTACTAGTGGGCCTGCAGCACTGATTGTTCCTCCAACTTAAGTAGCCCTTTACAACATGTCTCAGGCCTGCCATGTCGACTTGGCATTTAACATTTCTTGCCAAGCCTTAAACTCTCTTTTTATTACATACAAGTCACCCCTAAGGTAGACCCTAGATAGCTTATATCGAAAGGTAGGGCATGTACTTTTAAGTTTTATATGTCCTGGTAGTAAAAATACCCCACATTCAATTGTCACTACTGTAAGCCCTACCCCTCTCATAGGTTAACAATTGGGATTCCTTGCTACATCTAATATGTGTAATTCCCCCTTTGGAAGGAGGTAGAGTAGTCATGTTTAGCCCCTATGAATTTGTAACAATGCTCTTTAATGGTAAAGTCGAAATTATCAATACAATTTTAAAAAGGCTACTTTTAGAAAGATGGCATTTTTCTGCTCTTAGCCCTGTGTGCCTCTTGTCTATCTCTAACACATGTCTGAGGTGGGTGACCGCTGGGGCTTGTGCATTCCCTCTAGACAGCCACACACAAAGGGAATGCATTTGTGACTGATGGGCCTTCAACATCCTGATGGGCCATCCTAGGGAGAAAGGAGCTGGGCACAGCCTCACACTTAAACCTGAAGTGGCTTAGTCCTGTCCCCAAACAAAGGACTTCTTAACCCCCAGTAGTGAGTGTGGAGCCAGGGCATAAAGGGAGGATCTCTATGCATTCAAAGCCCCTCTTTAAAGTCTCCCCTACTTCAAAGGCACCACTGGGTATAAGAACTGGACTTTTGACCTTACCAACTCAGTACACTTCCGGACTTGTGCATTCTCTGCTAGGAAAAATGACGGCTGTGCTGCTGAAGGCATGCCACTCTGCTGGACTGCTGCTCTGGAAGAACTACTCTTCTGCTGTGCTGACCTGCTTGATGTCTGCTTCCCTCCTTTTGTAGGTGAGAAGGCCTGGACCTACACCACTTGAACCCAGAGTGACACTAAGGGCTTGTCTGCTTGTCTCCTGTTTGAAGTCCCAGGGACAGAAAAGACTTCCAACTAGTCAACAACCAGCAATTGGAGAGTTTTGCCTTACCAAATGGTGACAATCCAGTCCTGGGCCCTTGCAAGCGGTTATGACGTGCTGAACCATACAAAATCAACACATCAATGACTTTGCGCAGCTTTGAACGGGCACATCTTCTTCAACAGTGACAAGTGATTTATTTGATTTCTTGTCTTGGAGCATAAGAGTACCATCAGATGTAACAAACAAGCCACAGAACTGACTGTGCACTTCATAGAGAAGAGTCATCAGGCAGACGATCTGTCATGGACTGTACTTAATAAACCTAACATTCCAAAATCTGTCCCCAATGTGACACAGTACCTGTTTAGGAGAAAACAGAGATGGGTCTTTCGACTACAGAGTGATAAACTGGGTTTGAACAATGAAATTCCTTGGATGCCATCTCATTGATACACACAATGAGGTACTACATAGGAGTTAATAGAGTTCCACTATCTGCCACAGCTTGTCATCTCATAAATATTTACAGCAGATAACAAGGAGACCTAGGATACAATACCAACACCTTACAATCTACTATTTGACTTAACAACTGATGAAATATTTTTTGGCCTCTACATTAGAGGATATCTGTTTGGGAATGATTTGGTTCACCTGTCATATTAGTTGAAATATGCTTTTGGCAATATAACACAGGTCTTTTGGCCCAATGGATAGGTGTGATTTGTTGTTTCTGGCTCAACGCAAATGACTGACAGTGTGTGGGACTATATTTCCCAGCATTGGTTTCAGCGTATTGCTCGCGTGATGCACCAACATGTAAGTTGAGGGACTACATTTATCATCCTTTTTGTAGTCCAGTATGAAGTCTCTGGTTGGTCATGAGGGTAGGCGTCAACGTGGCTTGACAAACGAGGCTCTTTATGGACTCGGTCGCCCGCCATGGGCAATGCCTTTCCGTGATGCGACAAGTGGCCACGTCCTCACTCCTCTAAAGATATTTGACTCCGGTTAAGATCACCTCTGATGTGGGATGGTGCCATTGGTTTGTCGCTTTATCTAACCACTCAGAAGATGTTAAGGCTGAATATCTCTGTCCTCTGCTACAGTGTCCTGTATTGTAGTTCAGATTGGCTGTTTTCTCAATCCACTTCACATTTTGGTAATTGATCAAATATACTTGGGGCTGCAGCATTCACGACACACTGTAGGGGCTGCAAGACATTTTTTTTCATTTTGAACACCGAGTGGGACATCCATCCAGGATTGGATGATTCTGTTGTGTAGTTCCTAGGAATCCCCAGGACCAGTGTGCTTTGGATGACCTAAACTGAGGGCTTGGTGTCCAACGGATTCCCGACACGCCCACAGGATACGTCAGCCGTTAGACCAGCTAGCTCTACAGTGTACTAACACCCCCCTGTATCTTACAGTGGTGTAGGTAGTTTCTAGCACCACTGAACATGACAACCTGGATTTCTCAGGTATCGTGGAAAACAGTACAGTACTTTTCGCTCAGTCACTTGTGCTTGCTTATTCTCAGAAAATACACAGGATGGCGGTTAGAACGTTTTAATAAGTATTTATTGGTCCAGCATCAGTATTATGTAAAACATTTGCTGGGACAATCAGTAGACAGAAGCAGACAAAAGAAATCCCAAGTAATAATATGGTAAACAGTAGATACATATCTACCATAGTGCTAAGAAGATGAACATGTACAGTTCATATAAGACAGTAGCACTTGCATACTCCTGTAATGTGGGCCCTACGTAATCTGCCTAAATGTACGCAGCCTAGATATATAGTTGTAGCATGTATATGTGTATAGATATATAGATGTATATAGCCAAGAATCCCCCAGGGAAGAACCAACCCCCTCACCTGATGGTAGAGAATAAAGGACCCCGTCTCTGCTTCAAGGGTGACACCCTGCAAGTGATGTCAGACCGCTGCGTGTCGAAGATTCAACATGCAGGACTCCCTGTCAGCATGGAAGGACTTCTCCTCTAATTTGCAGGGTGGAATAAGAGTCTTATATACTAGAGTGGTCACTCCAGGGTTTCTTCTGGAATCGAAATGTTTTGAAAACAATCATAAATGTTTTGAAAACAGTCATAAATGTTTTCCTAAACAATGCAATCATGCACTGCGGGCCAGTTGGCCAAGGATGAAAAAAGTGGGGACCCTTGTACAGAATAATTATGCACTGCATGAGGACATGTTTACGTAGATCAGGGACAGGAATTATGATAAAATACTAAGAGCCTGGTGTCGAAAAGACAGGAGCAAACTACTGGGTAAAAGTTCACCTATTCAGAACTGTTACTGTTGTGTGGATGGGACAATCTATGTAAAAAGGGGCATACATAACAGGACTAGCCTAAAGGACATGACACCCACCCCTCATCAAAGGATCCACAGGGTCAGCTAGGTAATAATAAAGCTAAGGCCATAAAATCATTTATAATTAAAATACTTAAGGCACTTTAAAAGCAATTAAAAATTGTTCTCAAACTTTTCCCCTAAAAGCGTTCAAAAGGTCCTTTAAACATGTATATGCAGTTAATATTACACTAAGCACCTTGAAAGCCATTATGCTCAGTTAGAAGAGAGAATTAGAAAAATAAAACAGTCAGTTTCGACCTTCAATTTGGTAAATGTTCAAAAAAATTGCAGAATAGTTCCCAGCACAGGGAAGGCCAGATTTTATGAATCCTGTACTGAGTACTCATCATCACTGAACATTGCATCCGCAGGTGGCAATTCCTCAAGCACTTCCAATATCTTGTCGATTGAGCAAAGATGGTCATCTCTGGTTCCCACAGCAGCTGTCGGGGAAGAATTAGATGCATGCACACCTGGAACCAATGCCTGTACCTCTGGAGCAGAGGCGTTTTCCCTTCCAACAGGAGCGGAAGCATCCCTTGGAGGCTCTAAAAATGCCATCATTAACATGGGAATACGCTGTGGACAACTGTACACGTGGGCCTGCAAGGGCTCCAGGAGCACATCTATGTCTGGCAGCGCAACCTATAGTGTCAGACACAGGTCTAACACGCATCCAAATCCACAGAAGAGGCAGCGGAACACAGGCAGGACACAATCTAGCCGGACAGGTATAAAAGACAGGAATCAATGCTTACTCAGCTCTCGAAGCCAAGGCGCACCCATGTAGAACACCATACACTCACTACAACGTCGTTCCAGCATCTCCATGTCTAGAGGGACTGAGCCATGAATTGTGAATCAATAGGATTAAAATCAGGATGCCAGCCACTGATAGCAGGACCAAAGGAAGCCCTCCAAAAACACTTCCAAGTAGGGAGTGTATGAAAGCTGGAATTACTCCGAAGATGGTCTGAAAGGGAGTTTACAGACCTGATCCAATACGCTTAAATAAGTGTACTATCCCCCTCTTATCAGAAGTGTTAAAGATATGATTAACTATTTCTCCTAAATGGAGCAGGATGTTCGTACGGACCAGTGCCTGTATCGCTGCCGAAGACCTTGCAACCTGGATATCAAAAATCTCTCGGGCTGAAGTTAAGGCCACATTTTGTTGAAACAACATGGCTTTTAGTGTGCTCAGAGAATCAAACCTTATACTGGAAATATTCAATGAAGGCCACAGTGGTGCCTCTCTAACTATGTGAGCTGGGCGAAACAATACTTGCTTCAACAAACAACCCTGAAGTTTACTGTGACTAGATACATGATGCCTGATGCCATCCTGCAACAGCCTTGATCATTCAGCATTAAATAACTCCCATTCGAGAGTAACTAAAAAACTGAATGAATCACGGCAGCTGAAGAGCCTTACATGTAGCAAGATAAGTTTGCCATTGAAGCATTACACGCTCCATGAAGGGAGACCCCCTTGCACACTAAAGACCCACTTAAAACTGTCTCACAGGTCTGTACCACTTAAGAAAACTTCAGTGTCCTTATTTCTACACCTATATCTGTACGGCAACTCCAAGGTTTCCTGTTTGTATCCTTCACCCAACGCTTCATACCTGCCTACCTGGTGCTATCTGAGACAGTATTGGAACTGGAATGTCGTGATTGGCAGCTTGATATATCCATGAATTAACCATTCCGTAGATGGTGACTCTGCTACTGTAACAGGTAACATCTCAAGTTTTTCAATGAGCAACATGGTGTACTTTGCATCTCTGCGTGCCATGGTTAATTGTCTGTCGGGTAGATTATAAGCCAAATACAGAATTGTGCCGTTAATGTACCACCATGGCCAGAAAGCAATAATTGTAGTGTTCAGCTTAAAAGCATAATGGAGTGCAGCTGAAACTGCCCATGTTGTAGAATAGACAAATCTTCTTCCGTTATGTCAATTGGTGAGGACACTATGATGCCCAGTGAATAAATGTGTGAAGAAAGCATGGTCATTCCATTGTCTACCACAGCTAAGGCCTTTTCTATGTTAATTCTATCAACCTCACGTAATCTCTCAGCAGCTTCCTGTTGGGAGACTTTCCACAGTTCATTGGAGATGGCATATAAGCAGCGTTTTTTACATGGTTTCTTGGGACCTAGCAAGAAATCTCTAAGATCCATGTTATCAGACAGAAGGGATACATGTTGTTTCACCTGTAATAGTGTTGAGGTTTTTAGCCATTCTAGGCATAACTTCCCAACACTATAAGAATTCACTACCCCTAGGTCGTCTGTGTATACATAGCCTGGGGCAGGCCTATGGATACTAAATCCTTCGGTGGTATCTTTTTTTTTTTTTATAACACACTTTATTAATGACTTCGACAGTTATATAATGCAATGTTTATCCTACAGAGGCAGTCTTTTGTTTTTGAAGGAAATTACACTATACATATTACATGCAGCTTCTGTATGTGGCGTTCCCTGAGAGATAAAAAAATCAAGGACAATGATCTCCAGTAACATCGTGAATATCAATACATTAGAGTCCCAGTATATAAAATGACAATATAAAGCCGTTATAGTCCAATTAACAAGAAAAAACAATTTAACCATGCCCCCCTCCCTCCCTAGCCCACCCAATCCCTACTCCTGGTTAGTCTTATTTCGGCTTCCATAACAATCCATCACTGACGCTAAGGTATAAAACTCGAAGGGCTGAAGTGTCCTTGGGTTACAAAGCATGTGTCTGGGTCTGGAGACCTATACCTAAGAAGTCACATGATAACCTTGTGTGCTAAAGGGTTGGGGTATTCTGTGGGGGTAATAAGACAAGTGATTCTAGTTTAAGCAGCATAGCCTACCAGTCCATCGAGATGGGCTGCTTCCTGAGTCACCTCTCCACGCAGAGCTGCACTCTCTGCCTTCCCCCATTGAAGCATGTCAGCCTGCCACGCTGACGCCGCGGGACCCCTAGGGGACTTCCACCGCATGGTAAAGGCTCTCACTGCCAAGATAAGGGCCAGGTCTAAAAACTTTAACTGTACCTTCTGTACCTTCATGCGTCTGCGGAGGCCTGTGAGACAATGTAGTGCATCGTCCGGGACAGGGATTTGTGTGACTTCGCTCAGAGCGCAGCGGACTCCCACCCAGTAGTCACTAAGGCAGGGACAAGACCACAGCATATGGAGGAAGTCTGTTTCATCTCCCTTACAGCGGGGACAATAATGAGGGGATTCTGGGAACATGCGATGAATCCTCCCAGGGGTAAGTTATGCTCTATGGAGGACCATCATCTGAATAAACTTCAGTCTCGCGTTACGTGATACTTTTTTGCGGTGTTCAATCATACATTCCCAGGCCTTATCAGTAAGTTCAATATTGGAGTCTTCGGACCAGCGCGCCCTATGGGCCGTGAGTGTGATTGCTGCATGTGTCCGGATACCGGTATATAACCATCGGACCAAGTGTCCCCCATTTCCCATATAATACACGAGGTGTACTAGATTATGTTGTGGGGGTTCACTCCTCTGTGGGGCCCAGGCGCGTCTAATATAGTGGCACACAGTAGCGTGTATTAAGTATAAGCGTGGTGGTGCACCTGTAGACTGCCAGAAGGAATCATGGTCTAGCATGGTACCATTGCCGAAGAATGCACCAATGTCTTCTACCCCAGCGTCTGCCCATTCCCGCAGCCTAGTCCTCGTGAGTCTACCTTGTGGTGTGGGAATCCCCAAGAGGGGAATGTTCGTTGCGTAAGGGGTCTCTGGGGAGGTACATGATAATGCCTTTCTCCAGCATTGTAGAGCTGCCGTCAATAGGGGAGGGCTATCCACAGGGATCTTGGCCCTAGGCAATAGTAAGGAGTGTAGCTCGCCCCGGTCTAATCTATGGGGTGTAAATCCAATCTCCTGCAGATTTTTCCCCGCAGTCCAATACGATAGCCACTGGAGCTGACTAGCGTAGTAGTAGGCTCTGAAGTCGGGCACACCCAGACCGCCACTTCGGGTATTCAGTTGAAGCTTCCTCAGGCTCATTTGTCTGCGGCCTGTGCCCCAGATGAGATTCACCATTATAGTGTTCAATGTGTTAAAAATGGACAGTGGGAGAACGACAGGCAAATTTACGAAGTAATATAATAGGCGAGGTAACAGCACCATCTTCGAGATGGCGACTCTGCCCATCACCAATAGAGGTAACGATGACCAGAAGACCACACTGGCACGCAAGGCCGTTATTGCTCGCCCAATGTTGCCGTCAATTTGATCTGTCTGCGTTCTGTATATATGAATGCCCAAATATTTAAAGGTGGTGGGGGCCACTGGTAGTATGTAGTCGCCAAACTGCATGGTATTTGGGTATGGTGTTTCCCAGAAGAAATAGGCGGTAGATTTCCCAGGGTTTATAGCCAGACCCGAAAGGCGTTCAAAGTTGGCAAACACCTTGGGAAGAGGGGTATTTTCCGCTGTCAGATCTCGTAAATACAGGAGTATGTCATCTGCATAAATGGATAGTAAGTGGTCTGTACCATCAATGGGGATGCCGAGTTGGTCCGCCGAACCTCTGAGTGCTATAGCCAGGGTCTCCAGCGCGAGTACAAACAGTAGGGGAGACAGTAGGCTCCCTTGTCTGGTACCCCTTTAGATAGAATATTGATCTGAGATGTAACGGCCTGTACGTGCTCTGGCTGTGGGGGATGTATATAATAAGCGAACCCATTTGAGGTATGTGTCCGGGAACCCAAAACATTGCAAGGTCGCAAACATAAAGTCCCAAGAAAGGGAATCAAAAGCCTGCCTGAGGTCTAATGCTATGCAGCCCGCATACTGGTACGCACGCGGAGCAGCCGTCATTATGTAGTGTAGCCGTCTGTTATTTAGGGATGTGCTACGGTTCGGTAGAAACCCACATTGGTCACTGTGTATGAGTTTATTAAGATGTGGCTGTATGCGATTAGCGAGGGCCTTACTTAAGATTTTATATTCCGTAGCTAGCAGGGAGAGGGGTCTATAATTAGACAGCTCTAAGCTGTCCCGTCCCGGTTTGGGTATTGATGTGACCAGTGCTTGCATGGTGGAATGTGGAAGGTGACCAGTCTCGAAGGCAAGTTTATATACTGATTCCAGTGTGGGTACCATGGTCTCTTGGAATGTATGGTAAAATTCTACTGGTAATCCATCCATCCCAGGCGCTTTATTACGACGCGGATCCTTAATTGCATCTCGGATTTCTTGTTGGGTTATGGGGCCATCTATGGTTTTTTTGTACGTTTTCGGGGATTTTCGGAAAGGGGAGATCTTGTAGGAACTCCGTTATAGAGGAGCCCTCCACAGGGGTGGGTGGTGCTTAAAGTGCTCTAAGATGGGCATAAAAGGCTTTGTTTATTTCTCTTTGTGTATTGACTATATGTCCAGTGGGTGTACGGATTCTAGTTATGATTGGTGTATCTGATCTATCCCGAACTATGTGGCCGAGTAGAGCACTCGACCTATCCGCCTCCGCGTGTTTCCGTTGTAGGAATGCTCTGTGGTCTATTGTCCGAAATGTCTCTAGTGTGTCCGCATGGTCTATATGGGCAGATTGCAGGGCTCCTTTTTTATCGGGGTCTGTCACCGCCTCGTGCTCAAGTGTATTCAGTCGCTGTTCGATGCTCAATAGTCTTTGGTGTATCTCCTGTCTGGCTCCTACCAACCGTCCTATTGACGCCCCTCGCACCACTACCTTCAGGGCATCCCATTCGATCAGATTAGAGGAGGCTGTGTTCCAGTTTTCAGCTAGATATTGCGATATGGTGTCGTAAAGGGCTGAACGGAATGGAGCATCGTCCAATAACTGTGGGTGCAATTTCCAAGTAGGGACTGGGGTAGGTACATTGCCCCAGTTGAGTGTGAGCTCCAACGGTTTATGGTCGGAGAAGGTTTTTGCTAAGTATGTAGACTGACAGACCTTTGTAGTGATGGATCTAGAGTAGAGGAATCTATCAATTCGGGTGTGGAGACTGTGTACTGGAGAGTGAAAGGAGTATTCTTTGTGGGTGGGGTGAAGGCATTGCCATGTGTCTGAGAGCGCCCAACCGCTAGCCTACGTCGCAAACTGTTCGGCCAATTTACTAGCATTGGTACCATGTAGGGGTGGGTGTGATCTATTTAAGGTAGTGTCCAGTACAGCATTCCAATCTCCCCCCAGTACCCAGGGGATACCCTCCCAATCCACCAATGCCACTTCTAGTTTATGCAGGAAGCGGTCCTGGTCAAAGTTAGGGGCATAAACGCTGCCGATGACCACGGGTAGCCATCTAGCGTGCCTTTCAGCAAAATATATCTCCCTTGGTCATCAACTCGGCGTTCCAGTTCAAGAAAAGGGACCCCGTGGCGCACCCAGACGGTCGAACCTTAGTTAGTAGAGTAAATCTGACCTCTCCATTTTTTGCGCATTTTTTGTGTTTCAGATTCAGTGAGATGGAATTCCTGGAGGAACGCCACATGAGTCTTACGCCTGAGGAGATATGCATGCACTCGATGACGTTTCTGCATCGCCCCTAGCCCACGTACGTTCCATGTGATTAGGTTATAGGACCCTAAAGTGAGAACTGTCCCGGGCATATTACCTTGCATAGTGTGGAGCTCCAGCATTCGCGGAGCCAGTAGACCAAGCTCGACCAGGAGTCCCCTTTCCCCGGAACATCAACAAAACTCGGCTCAGCGCATAAACTACTCTGGGCCCAACTATAATGTGCAAACAATACATAACAAATAACGGTGCATACGCTAGTAAGGAGGTGGCTGCCCTTAGTCATGGCCATGGTCCTGGTAAGGTCCGCAACCTGGTGGCTCTACGAAACCCTGCCCTGGGGGGTATCGGAAGTAGATGTGTCTAAGACAATATTCCAGTCTTTACCGATCATTTGTAGGAGAAAGTTCCAGAGTCCCCACAAACTTAGGGGTCTATTCCCATTGACATAGGAAATCTAACTGTGTCATTGCATCAAACAATTCAATCAGACAATTGCATATTTGAGGTGTGCTTTATGTAGTTTTTTCTTCAGATGGTATAGTCTGGGTATAAAGATATACGGTGATTTTCAAATTGGATTAGAGCTTTGTTTCTTGCCTTCTGCAGTAGGACGTCGCGGTCTCTATAGTTTAGGATTTTAACTATCAGAGGGTGGGGTGGTACGCCAGGTCTGGGTGGCCCAGTTGGTATTCTGTGGGCACGTTCGACGCAGAAGTATAGTGAGAGTCCCTCGGGCGCCACGTGGTCCCTGAACCATGTTTCCATAAATTCTGCCGCCTTGACCCCCTCACTGCGCTCCGGCAGGCCAATAACGCGTATATTATTACGCCTGTTATTTTATTTTCATTTTATTTATTTAATGCGTTTTTATATAGCGCGGACTTTACCCGAAGGTGTCAGAGCGCTTCACAATAGGAGCAGTAATGATACATAAGGAGAAAAATTACAAGTGAGCATGTTACAAAATCGATCTAGAAGGCTTGTCATCTGTTGTTGCATTTGTTGTAATGCGGACGAGTTTGCTGTAACTCGAGGGTCTAGGTCCGAGAGGGATTGTCTGTGATCCTTGACCGTATCGGCCAGTTTACCATGGTCCGCTCTGAGCAGCGTCAAGCTTGTAGCAAGTGTACCCATCTACAACTCAAGTGCCGCTCTAGTGTCTCATATCTCCTTAAGAATGAGGTCTAATTTATCGGGTGGTCCATCAGCGGGCTCAGAAGGTGCAGCCGCGGGCTGGGGAGGACGGCTAGAGTGTTCAGACATGTTGGAGGGTTGGCTATTTCCTCGTTGGCCCTCCAGCGTCTTCCCCCGGACTCTGTCCATCATGGGCCCTCCACTAATCGCAGTGCAGGCACGTCTCAGCAGGCGAGCGAGAGGGGGGCCGGACACTCCCTGTGCAGCGACAGGAGTACGGCTCGTCGTGACCTCGGTAGGCGGTGAACGTGTGTTATTGTGAAAGGTCCTGCCGGCTGAAAGGGAGGTCCAGCACCTAGAATGGGGGTCCGCCTTTTACGGCAGAGACGAAGGGGGGGGCCTCTACCCGTACAGCACCCAGCAGGATGAGCTGCTAGCTGACCTGGGTGGCATGGTGGCGAGATGGGAAGGCCAGTGCGATTCAGTGGGCCCAGTGTCAATGGCAGGTATGCTCCGCGGAGGCAGATAGGCGGTGTCACAGGTCAGGCTCAGCTGGTCTCCCCCTGTCCAATCTATGTACCACGTCGCACAGCACCTTGCAGCAGGACCGTATTACTGCTCCCCAGTCAGTGAACCGTCCCAAGGTAGCAGCGCAGTTTCCATTTGGATGAGACACTTCCACACTGTCGCCACTCCGCGACGGTTAGCCCAGCAGAGTCTACTGGGGGAGGTCCGCTGTATATACCCGGTAAAATTTACAGTAGACCAGTCCAATGTCTACCGGGGGCTCTCAGCTTGCATCTACAGCGCCCCAGCCCAATCGACCTCTTGTCTCTGAGGGATATGTCCACCGTAGGCCTCAGTCATCTGCTAGGCTTAGGAGCAATATGTGCCGGTTTGTATGAGACCGCGCGGCGCCATCACTCACCGCACCATCCCGTGATGGGTCGTCCCGGCCCTCCGTCGCTCCACAAACTTCGGGCGCCTCCTGGGGCGGGACCACCATTAGGCCACACGGCCGTCCTCAGCCAGCTCCCAGGAAGCGCCCTCTTGCGTTTCGGTCCCTCACCAGTGCAGATGGGGCAGGTAGGGTGCTGTCGCAAGGGAGTCCGAGTGCTCTGCCGCCTCCGAGCCCGGAGCAGGTCTCACACTACATTCCCCAGGGCCATCCGCGTCGCGCGCGGTCCTCGCCGCACGCCAGGTCCCGGCTTCTCCACAGGCTCCGCCGCGAGTAGGCCCGATCTAGGGCTCCGGCGCAATGCGGCCCCGGGGGGTTTCTTCAGCGCTCCTCGATACCTGGGGCTCCAGTGCTTTGGTGACTGCGTCCCCGGCCAGGTAGAGCCCGGTATCGACGGTACAGGAGGAGTTAGGCCCCCCGAGGGTCCGGAGCTCTACCAGGTTCCAACCGCCATCGCAGGCTGATAGCCACGCCCCCTCCGGTGGTACCCTTGAATCTTGATTGACACCTTTCTGTGTTGATGGGCCAAACCAACCATCCCTTCCAATTGGGAGCTGAGGAATTGTATGTACCATTCTATATCATTGTTCCCAGTACCTCCTCACTTATCGGTGTATCATTCGATATATCTTCAATAGGTGTGGGCGAGGGAATGCGTGGTGTTTTTAGGTCTTTTATTTTTGCATACCCTTAGCAGGTAGTCTGTTGCCCTGTTCTGTTCAGGAACATTATCTGTAATGGTATGAGGAAGGCTCTAAATAAAGCTTCTGTTCACTTAACCTGCCAATCTTTCGGCCCCAGATGGATTTTGTGTCTATTGTGTCCCTTCAATAGTCGAAACCTTGTATAGACAGTTGGGAGATAGAGGGTACTGAATATATAAGCTTGGTGTTTGTCAGCATCATTTTCTTCGCAGTTGCATTCGTTTGCGCAAGCTTATAGTAGTATGACGTTGGGTCGCCAGGGGGAGGCAGAGTTCGCCATCACCTGCTCCACTGGCGTACCATCACTTCGGACAGGTGGGTGCTGCAAGTCGTCCAAAGGGGCTACTCCACCCCCCTTCGAGGCGACCCCTCCAGCCATGCCACCGCAGTACCACCGCATGTCAGGGGATCACTTGCAACTTCTGCAGGAGGAAGTTATGGCCCTCTTGGACAAGGGGGCCATCAAGCGCATTCCTGGCCCAGAAGTAGGATGGGGTTGTTGCTCCCACTACTTTCTGGTTCCTAAGAAGGGCAAAGGGGGCCTTCACCCTATCTTGGACCTCAGGAGCGTCAACGCCTTCCTCCCGAAGGAGAGGTTCAAGATGCTGACTTTAGCTCAGGTTCTAGCTGCCCAAGACCCTGGAGACTGGATGGTAGCGTTGGACTTGTAGGACGCTTATTTCCACATCCCCGTCCTTCCGGCCCACCGGCGTTACCTGCGGTTCAGGGTAGGCCACAAGCACTTTCAGTTTACTGTGCTCCCCTTCGGCCTCACCAGTGCCCCTCGGGTGTTCACGAAAGTGATTAGGGGTTCCAGTCTTCCCCTATCTCGACGACTGGTTGTTGAAGGCGGGCTCGCCCCGAACTAGTTGTCTCCCACCTCCAGACTACGGCCGACCTCCTTCATTCGCTGGGGTTCTCCAGCAACGTGCCGAAGTCATATCTGAGTCCCTCCCAGAAGCTCCTCTTCATCGGAGCGGTTCTGGACTCGGCGCAGTTTCGGGTCTATCCTCCCGAACAGTGGGTTTGGGATATTCAGGCTCTGATTCCAATCTTTCAGCCTTTATCCCGAGTTTCGGTCAGGATGGCCCTACGGTTGCTGGGTCTGATGGCCTCCTGCATCCTGCTGGTACATCACGCCAGGTGGCGGATGCGGGCTCTGCAGTGGGTCCTAAAGTTCCTGTTGGCTCAACATCAGGGCAACCTGTCCAACCACGTCCTGATCTCGGAGGGCACTGCAAGACTGTTGCAGTGGTGGCTCACGGACCGCAATTGGGTCAGTGGCAGATCCCTCACCCTACCCCAACCAGAGCATGTAGTGGTGACGGATGCGTCCCTCCTGGGATGGGGGGCCACATGGGAGAGGCGGAGATCAGAGGCCTCTGGTCGCCGGCAGAGTCCCAGCTCCATATCAACCTATTGGAGCTGCGGGCGATCCGACTTGCACTGAAGGCATTCCTTCCCTCTGTCCGGGGAAGAGTAGTGCAGGTGTTCACAGATAACACCACCGCCATGTGGTATTGCAACAAACAGGGCGGGGTGGGGTTGTAGACCCTTTGTCAGGAGGCTCTGCGCCTCTGGACATGGCTGGAACATCAGGGCATCACCCTGGTGGTTCAACACCTGGCGGGCTCTCTAAACGCCAGTGCGGACGAACTCAGCTGCCGGTGCATGATGGATCACGACTGGCGTCTGAACTCAGACGTGGCGCAAGGTCTCTTTCGGCAGTGGGGAGAGCCTTGGATAGATCTATTCGCCACCGAAGAGAACGTGCAATGTCATTCGTTCTGCGTGTTGGAATTTCCAAAGCGGCACTCGCTCGGAGACGCTTTTCATTGCGAGTGGAGTTGCAGTCTGTTATATGCCTTTCTGCCTATACCACTTCTGCCCAGGGTGCTGAAGAAGATCAGGCGCGACTGGGCCCAAGTCATCCTTGTGGCTCCGGATTGGGCACGAAGGTACTGGTATACCGAGCTATTCAGTCTGTCAATCGATCCCCCGATTCGACTGCCTCTTCAGGAGGACCTTCTGTCGCAGCAGCAGGGGACGGTCCTCCACCCGAACGTATCCAGCTTCCACCTCCATGCATGGAGATTGAGCGGCGGCAGTTGATGCCATTTGACTTGCCTCCTGAAGTCTGTGATGTCATTCTGGCAGGTAGGCGTCCCTCCACTAAAACGGTATACGCCTGCAGGTGGAACAAATTTGTGGCATGGTGCACAGCAAAGGCTGTGGATCCCCTTTCTGCCCCTCTTTCGGAGGTTCTCCTCTTTCTTCTCTCCCTGGCCCAGCAGAGCTCTGCTCTGGGCACCATCAAGGGATATCTTTCAGCTGTTTCAGCATTCTTGAGGCTTCCTGATCAGCCTTCTCTTTTTAAGTCTCCTGTTGTAAATAGATTCTTGAAAGGCATTACTCACATGTTTCCTCCTCTTCCCTTTGTAATGCCTCAGTGGGACTTGAATCTGGTATTAACTTATCTGATGTGTGCTCCCTTTGAGCCACTTCATAACTGTCCTCTTCGTCTTCTGACCCTCAAGACTGCTTTCCTGGTTGCCATCACCTCTGCCAGAAAAATGAGTTAACTCCAGGCTATTTCTTCTAAACCTCCTTTCCTCTCTGTACATCAGGACAAGGTTGTTCTGAGGACTCGCCCTTCTTTTCTTCCTAAGGTGGTTACTGCCTTTCAAATCGGGCAGTCCGTTACCTTACCCACCTTCTTTCTGCCTCCGCAACCCTCGAAAGAGGAAGAGAGGCTCCACTGTCTGGACCCAAAACGTGCGCTCTCCTTTTATCTGGATCGCACAAAACAGTTCCGGGTGGACGACCAACTCTTCGTTGGCTACCTGGGTGCTAAGAAGGGGCGGGCAGTGCCCAAGCGAACCATCTCTCGGTGGGTTGTTTTGTGCATTAAGGTCTGTTATTCCTTGGCTAAGAAGGATCCTCCTGTGGGGCTGAGGGCCCATTCCACTCAGGCCACAGCGGCTACTACTGCCTTGGGACGGGGAGTCCCTCTGCAGGACATTTGTCAAGCAGCTACGTGGGCCTCGCTGCACACGTTTGCCAAGCATTACTGCCTGGACAGCCAAGTCCGGAGAGACGGCTTCATTGGCGGTTCCGTTCTCCAGGGCTTCCTGGTGTGATCTTGGTTCGCAATCTAACTAACGTGTTTCTTTCAGATGCACAAGTTACTTACCTTCAGTAACGATATATTTGTAAGAAACATTAGTTAGTTAGATTCCTTACCGCCCCACCCATCCTCCCCGTCCTATGAACCGATATCTAGGGTTAAGGTCATCCCTTTCAGGGTCCTAGTTTCATGGCACCAGTGTTGATTTCTTGTATGGCTCTGCATTCCTGGCGCGAAAAGCTATGTACAGAACTGACGTCAGCGGGCGAGGGCGGCGTCTAAGTACTCCGACGACGTCATTCCGGCGATCAGGACGCCGACGACGGACACGGAGCCGCAGACGACGCCTACCGACGCGCAGGGGTACTGCTGACGAAAAATCTTTCCGGATCCAGCCTGACGCCTGGGGATATTCTAAGGTAAGGAATCTAACCAACTAATGTTTCTTACAGATATATCGTTACCGAAGGTAAGTAACTTGTGCAACAGTTCGGGTGTCAGCCAAGGGTTGAGGTCAAACCCATAGGAATCTAGAGCATAAATTCACAGCCACCAAGATGTACTTGTAGGCCCCATCTAAATTTAAGGGGCTGCGGTGGTCCAAATAGACACAAGCGAGAGGTCTGTCTGAAATGAGTAATGGTATTTGTGGTGGCCATGCTACAGTGGAACCTTTCATCTGCTGGCCGATGTTGCGCTTTAGGACATAACCCTTGGTCTGTTTAGACAGACCTGGCCACCAGTATTGCTGCTTCACTAATACAATTGTAGCAGTGACTCCTGTGTGTGCTGAGCCCAGACCCTCGTGTGCAACTAGAATCAAACCTAATCTGCGAGCCAAGTTTGGTTTACCTCTATACCCCACTCCTGGAATTTGAGCATATAGTGTATTTTGCGCATCTAATTTATAAGTACCTTAGTGGGAATCCCTTTTGCACGGCAGAGCCATTTTGTTTTTCTAGGCATTGACACTAGCTCTCAGGATGTCTCTGTCTATCCTTGTGCTGGAACGAGTGATTACACCAACGGCAGCAGTTTGCACTGTCCCCTTGGTGGCTTCATCAGCCAGTGAATTCCCTTCAACGTGTACGGCAACACGTTGATAACTCAAGGTCTGAAAAACTTGAGCCCGTGGCAGGCATTCCTTCCGCTTGGCACTTAGTCTGCAAATCGCATTTCAGCATTTGTGTATAAATGTAATTTGTATGCAATTGAGACTCTCACCTTCATTGAAATGTATGTATTTATATCCTGATAAACTCGGGACCACCCGCGTCACCAAGTTGGTAGAATTCACACGTGTGTGCAAAGTTTTGATGCTATCATGTCAGCCAGAACGGAATAGAGAATATCTGTATGTTTCTGTGTCCACCGATGTGCTGTGAAATCAGATCTGATTAAGTCATAGAAAGGTTTTACTCTTTCTGTGTAGTCCAGAATGTATGTTCTGTCAAAATTTAGAAATCCTAAGATGGATTGCAAACCCTTCAGAGTCTTTGGAGGTTGGAGCAGCGCGTACTTTTCTAAAAAGTTGGCTGCCAGGACCTTGCCTTCACTAGATAGATCATATCCCAAAAATAGACCATTGAGATGGGCAATTTTTGATTTCTTGAAATTAAATTTGTAGTCCAAGTTTGCGAACCCCACAATTATGTTGTTCACCCTGCACAAGTGTTCAGGTAATTCATCGTCCGTCAGATAGATGTCATCTACATAGCACATTGCCTCCTTGTCGCGTGTTTATAATAATTCTGTCAGCCGCAGTCCATGCAGGTAGCAGCGGTGGGGCAGCGGGACCAGGTAAGGGGGGGTTTCAAGGGTTGATGCAGAGGGAAAATTAAATAAAGAATTATTTTCCCTCAGCATCGTCCCTTGTAATCACCCTTTACCCGGCCCCACCACCCCATCACTGTTACCTGCACGGACCGCGGCTGCAGGCTGTTCCTATACCCCTGGGGTAAATTACAAAAGTGACGCTGAGTACCGAGGGCAGAAAATGCTGTCAAATATCTGCTTTCTGGAGCTATATTTTGGCAGAAGAATCCATTTGAGATATCTAATGTTGTTTCGTATTTCTTCCGCACAATGTTATTCATTAATGCGGCACTATGTGCGTTTTGAACTGCAAATGTTCATGTGCATGTGTTTAAATGTCGGTAATCCAAAACTAGACAATATGAGTTGTCAGGTTTCATTACGGGAAACAAAGGATTGTTCACTGGGAAGGTTCAAGTCTCAATCACACCTTGGTATTCAAGTTGGTCCAAGATTTCTTTGACCTGTCTTTTTACATCATTTTAATAAGGTACTGCCTCTGTGGATTTCGAGTAGATTTTAATGGTATTTCGTGGTGAGTTTATTCCACGTCCCACCCTGCAAGGTTGCGGTATAATGCCGTAGCTAGCGCCATCGCCCACTCTTGCACGTATGAATGTTTTAAAGATACTGGAACGAGGTTGGAGAAAGCAGGCAAAATTACGCTTTCCCCTTTTGTGCAATCCATCACAAATTCTGGCGGCCAATCTTTTTCTGCTAAAAGGATAACATATCCAAAGGTTAAGTTCTCCCAGAAGAGACCTTTAACTTTTCTCGATGTCCCCCTCTATTTGGAGTGTAATTTCATATAGTCGGTGGAGGACACTAACTCTTGTATCAGGTGTTTCCACCTTCACATGTTAATTCAATACTGCTGTCAGCAAAAATTCCTTCAGGTTCTGGAGAGCTATTGTTACCTCTGTCGCACTGTCTAGCAACATCAGGGCCCATTCGCCGTTCAGAAGCCGAGTCCTCAGTAATCTGGGTGTGTCTAATTTTCAAGTCAGCTACTTTCTTCTTTTTGAATTGAGCCTTTACTTAAAGTTGTCCATCCTGCTTGATAATGTATTCTGAATTACGATGTGCTTTCTTTTTTGTCTGTGGTCGATCTTCTGTCTTTTGTTCTAATCCCCCATCCCTCTCTGAGTTTTTAGATGAATCCTGAAAGGAACTAAAGTAACGTATATCAGTGCCCTGATACCTGTCAAGTTTCCTAATGTTATCACGATTCCTAAAGTTATACCTCTTTTTTCAGAGGACTCCCATTGGGGAGACCCACCCCTTGATAGTGAATTATTTTCTGTATTGTTAATTTTAGATTGTTTTTTATCCCATTTCTTTTTAGAAGAAGAGGGTGCTTGCTTCAAGTTGTCCTTGTCGGAACCACCCGCCATTAGTGGTTTCCCTGGTTTAGCTCCCAAACTATCTGTGCGGCATAGGATTCTTCATTAATTTTTGGTAACTCCCGCCCTTTATTTGTAGGAGCTATTTCCCTAAGGTGGTGGTATATAGCCACTGCTGCTGCCTCCCCTGTTACTTTCCCGCATGATTGCAGGGAGACTTGGGCAACCAAAATTACCTATCAGTTTCATAGCCAAGTCCAGGGCAGGTCCTGCCATGTACTCTTTCTGTATCTGTTTCAATACCTCTGGAATGACTGCTATGGATGGGGTACCATGTATTCTGATATAACCGGCAGCAAAGATTGTTCCCCAAGTGGTACAATCCTCAATCGAGGGAACCATACCCATTGGCAAGCAAATGGTTAGCATTCTGTATTTTCCTGCGGCCCCCTCTGGGGCCGTACTGCTTCCAGCTGTGAATTTTTCAGAACCAAATTTGCTTCCGTTTGGAGGGGATTGTCCCCATTACTGATTTTAGTGTCTGTTGGGCAAATTGTAGGTGTGGTCTGATGTGGATCAACTAGAGCATTTCTCGCAGGTTGGACTGTTGATGTTCGCATGACAAACTGAACAATGTGTCTGTATAGCCGGACTATGTCTTTGTATATTGTACGGACTTCATCCACTGGTGGTGTATCTATCTCAGGATGTGGAGTGTATGTCACTAAAACCGGCCAGGTCGCTCCTTCTATGCTGAGTGGATTTACGACAGATGTTGTGTGTGGGACGGCACCTTTAAACCAGTTTCTGTGTTGCTGGTAAGTTAATGGGACTTCAAGTCTTCGTATGGAATGTATTCTTCCGGTGGTTCAACTAAAATGTATGTGTGAAACAATTTAGTCTGTGGATCTGCAGGCGGAAACTGAACCCAAGAATAGAATACCTCTGATCCGAACACATTGTGTGCCTCAATCACGAAGGTAATCTAGCCACCTGTTGCGGATACGCCGTGTGCTAACAATTTTATAGTTACTGTATGTCTGCAGTTTTCTGTAATATTGGGAGCGTTTGCAAAGTCGTCTTCCCCCAAACCCGAACCACCACTTGCTTTGACAGACATTCGCAAAAGGAGAAGAATAAAAGTTTTAGTAATTAGGGGTTTTGCAAAATGTGGGAACCTTTTATCCTTACCAGCTTGTTTAAACCTTCAGCCAATACACAGAGTATATCTGCTCAGCTGAGGTGGATCTCCCTTCCCACTTCCTACGTCTCTGACAAGTGTGAGCAGAGCTTTCTGAAAAAGCATGACTGAACTATTCAGGTTTTAACTGTTAATATAATATAAAAACCAAACCAACGTTGGCGCCGCCATGTCGTGTAGTTCCTAGGAAACAATATGTTGAAGTAGGAGGTTTTAAATCAAAATGTTTTAGGTGCCCATGTGGGGTGCCCCAGGTCTCATCCTTAAGTCCCACCCTTTTCAACATTTATGTCTCTCTCCAGGCTCGTATGATCAAAACTCATGGTTTTGAACTGGTATCCTACGCAGACGACACGCAGATTAATATATCGACCTTGAGCAAAAATCATGATACAGCTTTGAATTTTAAGCAGTGCATGAGATGTGTCAGCGAATGGATGGCTGAAAACTGCCTTAAGTTGAACTGAAATAAAACAAAGGATCACATTTTTGGCAAAGACACAACATATTGGGCATTGGAATGGTGGCCATCTGAATTAGGGACTGTTCCCGTCCCAGTCACCAAGGCAAAAAACATCGGAGTCATTGTGGATTCCACCCTATCCTTTTTCCAGCATGTAAAAATGCTTACTGCATCTATTTATTACACTATGAAAATTCTGAGGACAGTACTCCCATTTATACCGACAAATCTACAGAAAACTGTGGTGTCAGCTTTAGTGTTATCGAAACTCGATTAATGTAATGGGCTACTGGTCGGAGTAAACAAATTGGTAGTGGCTAAACTGCAGGTACTTCAGAACTCCACTGCGAGATTGCTCTTTGGACCAGCCAAATACTCGTCACCTAAACATGCTGTCAACACTCTGCTTTGGCTATCAATGGAGAAGCGCATCAGGTTTAAAGCCTTATGTATTGCCTTTATGGCATTACAAAATGCAGGCCCTAGTTACCTGATAAAGCGCTTCAAATGGCATACCCCAGCACGTACACTTCGGTTGGCCGCACTGAAGTTGGTGACAGAGCCTACCTTCGTCTCCAGAGATGGGGTGGTAAAAGTTTAATTAGTATTACTACAAGATGGTGGAATAAGCTACCATTCTATTTAAAGAATGCTTCTGATCTATTGCCCTTTAGGAAGGGACTTAAGACTTGGGTCTTTACTCTGTAAATCCGCCCAAGGACTGGAAATCTAACATCTCAGTGTGTTCTGTGTGTCCATTCTGCAAGCGCCTAGATGCCCTGGGGTAGTAGATCACTATATAAATAAATATATCAATTACTCCCTTGGACCTGCATGTTTTGGATGACCTAAACTGAGGGCTTGGTGTCCAAACCAATTCCGGACATCCCCCACAGTACACGTCAGTCATTAGACCAGCTAGCTCTACAGTGCCATTACCACCCCCCCCCCTGTATCTTACAGTGGTGTAGGGGGTTTCTTGCAACCACTGAACATGACAACCCTGATTCCTCAGGGATCATGGGAAACTTTACAGTACTTTTCGCTCAGTCACTCATGCTGCAAAATTCTCAGAAAATACACAGGATGGCAGTTAGGACATTTCAATAAGTTTTTATTGGTCCAGTATCAGTCTTTTGTAAAAACATATTTGCTGTGACAATCAGGAGACAGAAACATACTAAAGAAATTGCAAGCACCAATATAGTAAAAAGTAGACACATTTCTACCATAGTGCAAAGAAGATGAACATGTGCTGTTCAGAAAAGGCAGTAGCACTAGCATACTCCTATAATGCATGCCCCACAAAATTTGCCTAAATGTACCTAGCTTAGATATGTAGGTGTAGCATGTATATGTGTATAGATATATGGATGATTATAGCCAAGAATCCAGAGAGAAGATCCAACCCCCTCACCCGATGTTAGAGAATGTAGGACCCCGTCTCTGCTTTGAGGATGACAACCCACAAGAGATGTCAGACCGCTGCGTGTTGAGGATTCAGCATGCAGACCCCGTGTCAGTGTGGAAGGAATGTGGAAGGAATACTCCTCTGATTTTCAGGGGGGAATAGAGGTGTTATATATTGAAGTGGTCACTCAAGGGTTTCTTCTAGAATCAATATGTTTTGATAACAATAATAAATGTTTTGAAAACAATCATAAATGTTTTCCTAAACAATGTGTTCATGCACAGCGTTGGCCAAGGATGACAAAAGTAGTGACCCTTACACAGAATAATCATGCAGTGCATGAGGACATGTTTACATAAATGTAAATGTAAATTGATACTTGTATAGCGCACTACTCACCCGCAAGGGTCTCAAGGCGCTTGTACGAATACCACTGTGGAACCCATCCTGGCTTTCCCTGTGAGGCGTCCACTCCTGGGCACCCCCAAGGTGGAGGCCAGGCATCCTTAGCGTTGTGGAGATTAAGCAAGCTATTGCCCAGAGTTGCAGAGTGGGACTCCATGATTGGAATAGGCACCGAGGCGAGAATTATCAGGTCCGTGGAATATTTGAGCCCAAGACCCGCCGAGGCAGGGAATTGAACCCTGGTCCCGGGCTAGACCTCTGCATCAGGGTCTGCCGCTCTAATCATTGAGCCACACTTCTCCACTCATCAGATGCAGGGTTTATGATAAAATACTAAGAGCCTGGTGTCAAAGAGTCAGGAGCAAGCTACTAGATGTATGTAAAAAGGGGCATCATGACAGGACTAGCCTGAAGGACACAACAATCCTACCAGTATGGCATGTATGACTTTGCAATGCTGATAAGTATTATTGCTATCTTTTGAGTAGCTTCATTGACCCTTTTGTCCCTTGAAAATTGTATATGTTTGTGTTGTTCCTTTGTAATACAGGACTTGATGAACCCTTGAGTTCTGCAGCAGGGTTAAAGTTGAGGCATCATACCTGACGTCTGTGGGTAAGCTCAAGCTACTTTTTTTAAAAGAACAATGCTGAGTTTCTAGGAGATACTCCACCACGTTAACACATGTGGTTGAGGGTCTGTGTTGCTGATAGTTTGGTAGCCTGAATTAAGTTCCAGGATTCAACACAGGTCCTGCAACTAAAATTCATTGAATGAGTGCTACAATGTGTCTTAATTTAAGTTGATGTTTTTTTTAAACACACATGTTTCTTTCAGGTAAACTGCTCTCCAAACCTATTTAATTCAATGTAATTAGTATACCTCTTTTTCCAAAACATCCCTAAGCTCCTCCCTCTCAGAAAGGGGGTTGTAGCTCGCATCATGACTAGGTTCATTATGCGAGTAGGTTACCCAATGATGAAGCATGCCAACTCCGGGAAACCATCCTTTAAAAGGGACACTCCACTAGCACTCTTTCTTGCTTATCCTCTTGCAGACCCAGGGGTTGCGTTTGTGGTTTTGGTTATTGAATAAGGGAGTCAACCCCTGTAATTCTTTAAATCTCCTCTGGGCCCTCTCCTGTGTTTTGACCTATTGATGCTCACACTTTAACCGCTTAAACCGCCTTCAAAACCTCAACTCCGTCAATCTTTAAGTTCAGGCTTTGGGCTTAAGGGAATGGGCATCTCCAAGCTAGGGTTAATTATTTCTGCTCCACTCTAATGACGTAAACCTTCACTCTGCTACCACTGCTGGAGAACAGGCTTTCACTGTCACGTAGTCCTCAATCATAAACCCTGATTACAGGTCGATGGATCTTTGATGTTGTCATTGATGTACGGAGCAGAAGCCAATATAAAGTGTTATCAATTATCATTTCTTTTTGTTCAGTCAATGTAGGGAGTTAGTGTGAGTTAGAGGGTTTTATTTTCAAATCTTTTAGTTATTCATTCTTTTATTAAGGTTTCATTAATGAAAAGTTAATATGATCAATCAATCGATAGTTGCTAGTAAAGTAAATCACTATATCAATCAATCGATAATTGGTGGTAAAGTAAATCACTAAATTAATCAATAAGGCACACAATGATGCGAGAAGGAAGAAAATATGTCAGTTCAGATGCCCATGAAGAGTCCTGATGAGAGACACAAGCATAAACATGAAGCTTCAGCATAATTAGCTGGAAAGTATTCTCAGCTCAAATAATAGCAGATCAAAAAATAAGCTAATACTTCCCTTAAAGAGATGTCCAGGAAAAACTCAGTAAAGACTCTCCACTCAGAGAGTCTGGGATAAGGGACACACACCTACTAATGCTCAGCCAACTAATGCTCTGCCTACTAAGCTAAGAGCATGGATTGCTATAAATGCACATTTTCAATTGTGCAACATTAATACTCTTTCATCTTCATACTGATCAAGAAGATTTCAGCACTTTCCTGGGAACAGGTTTACTTCCCATATTCTCAACAGAGTACGCTCGTCTTTTAACCATGTCGCCTTGAATGTTGCGGCACAACCTTTGTTTTCCCAAAAGCTTCTTTCCATGAAGCATCCTTCCTGTTGCCTGCATCTTGTGCAGTGAGAACCTTACTATTAGTTGTCTAATGTAAACAAGTATCTCTTTAGTAGCTAATAAAACAGTAACTTCTGAAACTGCAATATCTGCAGCAAAGGGAAGAAAACATCCTGCACACTGGTTGTTTTAAGTGAAAAACATGCCTTTTAGTATTAATGTGTCTTCTTATTCATTCAAGGTATCCTTGATTATGTCAAGTTAAGTACTCATGCTTCATTTCTATGTTCCAGGCCTATTTATTTTAAGTATGGTTGCCTACTACAAATGTTTGCATTTAACACATATCAAAAAGTACGAGGGAGGGAGAGGAAAAAAGCTAGGTCCACCCTCCTGAAACAATAGTGAACCTACAAATATGGTATGACCGGATAGGGACCTAGCCGGGATTTGGATTTTCACTCGGTGTGAGCTAGAAAATCTTAAGGAAGGAAAGCTTTCCTTTCTTGAGTCCCCTCACTCACCAGGGTTTCCCCACGGTGACATTCTTCATCATAGGGGCCATCTCAACCCGCTGCGGGTTGAGGTGTGCTACGACTTGAGATGAGACGTAGGAGCACTAGTCATGAGGAGCTATCAGTAGTGCAGTGGTGTGGTGAAGTGGAGTGTATTAAAAAGTACCTAACTAGTGGGCAGAAAAAACTTTATTTGGGCTCCTAGTTGGTCTATTAAAACCGGGGTGAGTCTTTAGTGGGCCTATCCAAATGTGTTAGGAGTCCCTAGCAGACGTCAACATGTTTCGAGCTTCCCCAGAGCTCTTCTTTAGGACTACACAGGGTCCCGCCCTGTGTGTACCACTCCAAAGTGACCTACAGTGAGCTGTGATAAAAACTAAACAAATACGCTGCGAAAATAACCAGGCGATAGTAGTCCATACGATACAAATTTGTCATGTTATATGGTACTTCTATAGTCACATGGTATCTGTAAAAGAAATGAGAACATAGTTTAAGGAACACAGCCCCCCTCTTAGGGGCCGGTAGAAATTCGACGTAATACCCAAATGCTCCTTTAGATGCGCGCTAGGACTCTGCCATCGTGTGTTTTCGCCATGCAGAGCTGCGAAAAAAACATGCTTGCCTAAAATCATAATGGAGCTTAGGCGCTGTAGTACGAGTGTTATTAGAGAAATTAAAATTTAAAAATGCACCTGGTGACTGTGCCGTGGACAAAACAGACAATAGACAAAACATGTAACATAAATGACATACTGTATTAGAAGCAACAATGTGCCTCATGGTCTTTTAAGGGGTGAGAGGGTTCCGACTGGAACTCTGAAAATCGGAAGAAAAACTAAGTTAGTTGCCGCTTTTCAATGGAGGTCCTTGTCGGGAAAGAGAAAGTAACTGTGAGCGCTGAGGGAAGGTTCCCGCAAAACGCTTGTGTGTTGCCTGCAATGGAAATTCACTTACTTGGATGTCTTTCCTCTCGGTCAGTAGACCTAGTATCCTTCTCTCGAGGCCGCATATTGGCGTTTCTCGTCTGGGAGCTGGGTTAAAAGGAAGTGTTTCCGCTCAATCATACTGTGATGACTGGAGCACGAACCTTCACAAGATGGCTGCCCGGTTACGTGCCAATGGCGTGGCCCTTTTGGATGTGGGAAATTAGATGCGATAATAACGTGTCTAACAGTTGGATACACAACAGATAATACACAATACAGATCCACAAGAGACAGTGAAAGAACTGTTGGTGGTGGTTAGTTATGATAGATGTGGTATTCATGATCGGAGTGGTATTCCTCAAGTAATGCGGTTGTCGAATGGCTATAAACAGATGTGGGGCGTTTTTGGCGCTCTCTATGTGATGCGGATTCCTACGCGATGTATTATCTATGTACAATGTATCTTTGTCCTTAAGGGATTACAGTGTTGGTATTAATCCTGCAAGTGCTGTTGAGACAAAAAGGATTCTTACACGATGCATTATCTGTGTACGATGTATCTTTATCCTTAAGGGGTCGATGGCATTGTCGGTATTGATCCTGCGAGTGCTGTTGAGATCAAAAGGGGTCAAACCCATCATGTTTATTCATGTAATGTAATGCGGTTATCGAATGACTATTATCAGGTATGGGGCGTATTGGCGCTCTGTATATAATGCGGATTCTTACACGATGCATTATCTGTGTACAATGTATCTTTATCCATAGGGGATTAATGACAGTGTTGGTATTGATCCTGCGAGTGCTGTTGAGGTCAAAAGGATTCTTATACGATGCATTATCTGTGTAAGATGTATCTTTATCCTTAAGGGATTGATGACAGTGTTGGTATTGAGATCAAAGAGGGGGTCTAACCCATCATGTTTAGTCATTTTGTAAATTGGCCCCACAGAATATTGTCATTCAAACCCTGGCTATCTGACCTTATTTTGAAAACCCTGTGTTGCTCTTTTTCATGTAGTCTGTGTTCTTGATTTTCACAGTACTTGATGTGTTCCAAAACGACCCACTTCATGTCATTCGGTGTGCTTTGTTTCTATGAAGTGTGATGTCATTTTTGTGGTAGCCCTCTGACACCTTATGTTGCTTCTGTGTTCAACTATCAGGGTGATGACTTTTCTGGTCGTCATCTCGACATAGTGGAGGTTGCAAATGCAGGTGATCAGGTATACGACTCCTGTGGTGTTACAATTCGTGAAGTTCCGTAGTTCCCAGGTCATTCTGTTGTTGAATTCTACTTTCTTGGTTGCTGTCGTCAAATGGCACACGCTGCAATTACTGCAAGGATAGAGTCCTCCTGGTAATGGTTGTAACACCCTTTGTGGTCCATCTGAGTTCCCATTGTCTTTAGGGTGTGTGTGGACAAAATGATTTCTCAGGTTTTTGCCTTTTTTGTGGATAAATATGGGTTTTGGTATGTCTAAATCACCACTATTAAGTGTACACCAATGTTTATTCACTATTTTGGTCACTTTGTTAGATGCAATGTTAAAAGTGGTTATGCATATCGGTCTTTTTCCTTTTTCTGTTGGTTGTTGTGGTTCTAGGAAAGCTTCTCTGTGGTTGTTCAAGGCTCTCTTTTTTGCTTTTGAAACTAGCTGCTTAGGGTAGTTTCTTGCTATTAGTTTCTCAGAAAGGTCCTTCGCTTGTGTATTGTAGTCTTCCCTTTCAGTACAATTACGTCTCAAACGCAAGAATTGTTTGAAGGGAAGATTCTCTTTCAGTTGTTTTGGGTGGAAGCTGTCGTAGATTAGGAGACAGTTTCTGACTGTAGGTTTGAAATGAGTGGTGGTTGTTAAAAGACCATTGTTGGCTGTGATATTCAGATCTAGGCAGACCAATTGGGATCTGCTCATAGTAAAGGTGAATTTTAGAAATGGGTCTTGAAGGTTCAGCCAGTTACCAATACTCACGGGAGTTTGCAACCCAAATTTTATTGGGGTCTAGATGCACAATAGACGCGTTTCGGCGACTGCCTTTTTCAGTGTGTGTGTGTGTGTGTGTGTGTGTATATATATTCACTTAAAAAACCATAGGTTTCACACATGTTATAGTTAGCTGGACATTTCACTTGTTAAAAACCAATGAAATTCCCCCGTTATAGTTAGTGCAGGCAACTATAACTCACGCGACCGCAATCCTCTGCTGATGATATTACATCACTGTATTTAGTCACTTATTCACCCATGTCTTCTTCCATTAATCTTTAGCTATACATATATTACAAATATTTATTTTTCAGAAAGACACATATGTCATCAGCAGAGGATTGCGGTCGCGTGAGTTATAGTTGCCTGCACTAACTATAACGGGGGAATTTCATTGGTTTTTCACGAGTGAAATGTCCAGCTAACTATAACATGTGTGAAACCTATGGTTTTTTAAGTGAATTTGCAAGGTTTTTAAAATGCTAATTCCTAACTATAACGTGTGTGAAACCTGTGGTTTTTTCAGTGATTTTGTAAGTTTTTTTAAATGCTAAGTTATTAATATATAAATATATATTTTTTTACATTTTACCGTGCGCGCACCGTGCGCTTCACGCACCGTGCGCGCGCGGTGGGCAGGCGGTGCGCTTCGCGCACAGCGCGCCCACTTTACGCAGTTCGGACCGTGCGCAACGTTCGCAGAATTTTTTCCGTTTCCACCGTGCGCACACGTTGCGCGCACTCGACGATTTTTCGCGAAAAAAATTAAAACTTTTTTTGGCCCATGGGGGTCCTTCTGGGACCCCCTGACAAATGCTAGGGGGTCAGGAACTGTCCAGCCTGCCCACTTTTCACGCTCTCAACCTTTGTTTTTCACCCCCTCAGAGTGCGAGAGACAAAATGGCGGCCAACACTTCCTGGTTTCGACCGATTCCAATGTTTACTAAGATCTAACAACCAATCAGAATTGCGCTCGCGCACGGCGGGATGCGCGCACCCAGCGCGCACGGTGCGCGCGTATAGATATATATATGCTTTTAAATGCTATTTTCTCAGGAAATACTGAACAGATTTACACCAGACCTGCAAAAGGCACTTCTTTGACCTTATGGCTACCTCTCTGCCAAATTTCACGTAATTCTGTTCAGCCGTTCAGGCTGTAGCTGCGACTAAAGTCCCTATGGAAAAATCCATGGGGAAAACGCGTTTTGGGACCCCCCCTTTTTCTCGGCCCCCGCTTGACGAATCCCCCCGAGACTTTCAGGGAAGGAGCGGAGCGCCCCATTAGTTTTGAAAATTTCGCGAGGATTCGTCAACCGGCGCCAAAGTTATTCAAAATAGAATTTTGAGATTTCCTATGGAAACTCGGTCCTAACTATAACTATCTACTGGCGACCGCCAGTAGATTATATATATATATATATATATATATATATATATATATATAAATATATATATATATTACCTACTGGCAGTCCCCAGTTATAGTTAGGACCTAGTTTCCATAGGAAAAGTGTTTTTTCTTTTGCCAATATCTTTGACGCCGTTTGGCGAATCCTTGCAAGATTTTCCCAACTAATGATCAGCTCAGGTCAGCTCCTGTCTTGAAAGTTTGGGGGTGATTTGTCACACTGGGGCGAGCGTTTTCCCCATGTTAATTTCATAGGAAACTTTAGACAAAGCTACAGCCCGAACTGCTGAATGGAATTACACCAAATTTGGCAGAAAGGTAAGTCTTGGTCTAGCAAGCGTGCTTTATTTAAATGGTGTAAATCGGTTCAGTAGTGGCTGAGAAATTTAAAAAAAAATATATTGATATCTGAGCACCGAGGAGGATTTGCGAATCCCCCCGAGCACGAGCTTCATATTGGCTGTCAACACTCCAAACCAGGAAGTGTTGGCAGCCATCTTGCGACCTGTTTTGCAAGGGGGGGTCACTTAGGTTTTTGGCCCCAGGCTCTGTGGACATTTTTGGGAAACCTACTACCAAACCCATACATTTCTGAAAACTAGATACCCAGGGGAGTCCAGGGAGGTATAGATTGTGTGGACCTGCCAACGTTTTTCCACCCAGAATCCCCTGCAAACCAAAAATTTAGCAGAAAATTCACTTTTTTCTCAAATGTCTGTGTGGGAAAGTTGTTGGATCACCGGGCTGAAGCAAATTTCCTACCACCCAGCGTTCCCCCAGGTCTCCCGATAAAAATGATACCTCACTCGTGTGAGTGGCCCAAGTACCTCCGACAGTCAAGGGCCCAAAACGTATTGAGCAGACTTCAAAATTACCTATCACAAAATGACCTGGTTTTGCAAGGGGGGCATCTGGGATTTTGCCCCCAGGCTCCTCGGCCATCTGGGGAAACCTACCAAACCCACACATTTCTGAAAAACTAGACACCTGGGGGAGTCCAGGGAGGTATGCCTTGCGTGGGTCCTCCAATGTTTTCCTACTCATCTTTTGGTTAGCTGTTTGAGGAACTCTCACGACTCCAGTGCCTCCGGGTTGTGGGTCCACTTTAGAGTCCCACTTGTTACCTTTGGGCTCCCCTGATTGCTCTGGCCTACACTGACTCCCCTGCCTTTGCTGACTCCCCTGGACCTTGCTGGCCCCGAAGTTCCTCCTTCTTTGATTCCTGCATGGCGTGCCTATGCCAAGGCTTGTTGGTGCTCCTACCAGACACCAACCCCTCAGCACTCTACATCCTTCGTGGGACAGCTCGTACCCAGGTCCTGGTCTTCCTCAGCGTCACCTGGTCCTCACAACTGCAGAGTCAAGGTCATTGTCATCTTTCCTGAAGCACCTGACATTGGAGGGCATTCGTCTTCCAAGTCTCCTGGTCACTCCTGAGTGACATAGACTCTGTCTCCTCTGCTTTCAGGTACTCCTCTTCAAGAACCCATGTTTGGATTCCCACGGACACTTTCTCCTCTTCCAGCAGCAGCACTTTCCTGAAGCCCTCCACTGGGTTCGACAGCTGTTTCCGACAAAACTTCACACGTATGCACCCGGTTTCCCTGGTGTAGGTAACGTAGGTACTAGGGTAGCCACAGGTAGGGTGGCTCTTCAACCTTCTGTCTTCCAAGGGGTTCCTCCACGGTCCACTGGGAAGGGTCCTTAATCTTTAAAAATCCAACCGCAACTTGCACATAGAGTTGTACAGAGCATGTGGTCGTGTTTCCACACTGCACATGCTGTCCGTGGGGCCCCTATCTGGTCACCTTGGGTGGTTCTTTGGGGTCCCAGAACTTCTACATCCTCTCGACACTGTCTTGACTCGAGTCGTAGTTCTTATACCACTTCCTTGGTATAAGGTTTGGTCCCTCCTGTGGCCACTGTGTATTTCGTGCTATTTACTGTGTTTCTTTGCTAAAGTATTGTGTGCATTGTGTTTATTTGCGTGTTGGAGATATTGGAACGTACTAGAGAGTATTATATAATAAATGCATATTTTTATAAATACTTTGTGTGGTTCTATTTCACTTAATATATATTATAAGATTACATTCTGATAAAACAAGCTGCTTTACACTCCCTCTGGACTAAGCCTAAAGGCTGCTCTCCACAGCTACCACTTAGAGAGCTATCTAAGGTTGTCTAAGACCTCTTAAATCACCATAAGTGTTGTCTGGACTGGTGCAAGGTGCCCACTTACATTAGTGGACATCATATACCAGGCCAGCTTCTCACACGCTGTGATAGTGATCATAGGTACTATTAAGTGGCAGGCTCTTTTCCTACCAGGCCTACGTACATTTAGTCAGTTGTTGGTTTTGACCAGCTGGTTTTCTTTGAGAACAGTTGTAAGATTAGTTCGCAGACCCTCCTCCAGAGAGTATAGCTATAGTATTTAATTCAAAAGTTAAGGAATCTGTGGTTAGATGTCTCAATTAGATGTACAAGTTACTTACCTTCAGTAATGTAATATCTGGTAGACACAGTCTAGATGCAGATTCCTTAATGCCAACCCCCGTCCTCCCTGCTTCACAAAAGAACTATGAGAGAAGGGGTTGTACCCTGTATCAATACTGGTTTGTATACCAGTGGTCACTATCTCAAGTAATGGTGACTCAATACATTTTTGTTGTTGTTTAATGGGTCTTATATTGGTATGGCAATACCTCTCACTTCCACTTGTGAGTGGTCTGTAGAGTGGAGGGTGTTCCCCTTTTAAGGATGGTTCTGCTTCAGGGTGCAGGGTTTCATGTAGCCTAAGCATTGCTAATTAGTGTGGGTTTTGTACCTTAAACCCTTTGGATGGTATTGGCATACCATTTCATGTTGTCAGTAATTGGTGTTTTTGTTGTTTTTGTTTTTAAAAGATTTTGTTTTTGAGCACACTGTTTCCACATCCAGTTTCTAGAGTGTCTCTGTGTTTTGCTGCAGAGGTTTTCACAGAAGAAACTGTCTTCCGCGCGCCGGAGCGGACTTCTACGGCTACACTGATGTTATCACGGAACAGTAAGACGCTGTCCCCGGCGCACAGAGGCACTGCAAAAAAAAATCCAGATCCAGACTGGCACCTGGGGAGAATTCAAAAGTTAAGGAATCTGCAGTTAGACTGTGCCTCTACCAGATATTACGTTACCGAAGGTAAGTAACTTGTACATTTGGGCTACAACACCTTGGATTCCATTCCCCTTTTCCTCCTCTCCCTACAATTTAGTTTTTACTTTGAGTATGTGTTAAGGCTCAGATGCCGATTACCTGTTAATTCAGTACAATGTGCACAGTTAATCATAAAATACCCTTTCAGTATAGGCTCACCACAGAGCAGGCATCAAAATCCTTTCCCTACAGAATGCATCTCTCTTTGCTCCTGATTCTGGGAGAAGACACACTGGATGGAGGTACAGCCTATGAGCTGGAGGAAGGCAGCATTAGAGCATCAGCCATGTCTGCCTTCCAGCTTCATCGCAAGAAAGGTGCAGACCTTGGATGATCCGTGTTCTCCTGCGGTCAATTCACCCATTTCTATAACTTAGGTGAGGTGCGGAACAATGGCAACGAAAGGTCTGGGGTCGCAGTGGCATGAGGGCAGGTGGGGAAAAAGCTTTGGTTGCACTGGCAGAATTCACCTTGGGCGCAGTTCTTGGTTGCAGCGTAGCAACCTACCTCGAACACAGTTCTTTATGGCTGTGACACGGTCTATCTTGGTCACAGTTTTTTGGTGGCAGACATTCTGCCTTGGGCACAACTCTTCTTTACAGTGGCACAATCCACCCCAGGGAAAGTTGTTTACAGAGCATTGACCAGTGTCTGAGAATCTCATCTTGGACAATTGGCATGTAGAGACTACGTCCACACTCTACAGGGCATCCAGATCACGCTCCACAATGTTAATTCTGCGGACAGACCCACACGCCATGGAAATTCAAGCACTTCTGGTACAACCTGGACAGTCACACCTTTGACAGAGTTGGCAGGTTGCCCCCTACTTCTAGCAGACAGGTTGGCTTCTAGGTACTTCAGCTCAGAGGATCAATTTCTTCCAGCAAGACTTCAGGTGATGTCCTCTCACCTTTGGGAAGCTGGCTGTCAGGTAGACACTCTGGTCTTAAAGAACATATAAGTGGAACAACAAGTGGGTTAGTGGTCTGCACGTTTATACAGTCAAGACGGACAGGAGATGTGGATTCCTTTTATGCTTGAGTAGAACCAGTTTGGGGTGGCTCTACTTTCCAAAGCCCTTTCCAGACTGCTCTACAAACACAGCCTTTGTATAGAGTGATGCTTCTGAAAGCAGGGTAGTCCCCAGACTGGAGATCTCATAATAGAAGATCAAAGAGTAGTGTGCTTCATGCACCGCTGTCAACAGCCACCCTCAACAGTGATCAGGAATGAGAGATAAGGCGGACCTCACCTAAAGGATCCTTCTCACTCTGAACAACAGAGACTACAGATCAACCCTTCAACCCGCATCCACTAAATCACTGTGTTGAGAAAGACTAATCAGTGCCCCCTCTCTACAATAGGATCTAAAAAAAATCCTAAAGGAGCCTTGTCTCCTCTTTCCCCTCTTCACTGTCTAGGACTCCTCACTCAAGCTTCAAGAATGCCATTGAACACCCCAACTGCTGGGAAGACTACTGCATCTCTAATTGGTGCACATAAATAGACCAGGGACTTCCAAAACATAATCCACATGCCTCCATTTCCTTGTAATGTACTGAGTATTACTAAAACGTGCTAGCACCATGAGGGTATCCTGGTGCTGAGCAGAGGTGTGTGTCTAGATCCACTAAAGGAAAGGTAGTTAACTGAAGCATGAGAATTCAAAAAGGGAGGAAGAGGCTCTGATGTGGAGTGGGAAGTAATTTCTTTCTTCCGGAGTGATGTACAAGAATGCCAGTCCTCCTTATCAGGTTTTATGTATGTGGGGAGTGTAGGAGATTAGGGGTCCTGTGGAGGGGGGGTGTCTGGGTGGCTAGTAGAAGGAGATGCAACTGTAGAGGTAGGCAGGGCCTAGGTCGTGTTGACCTTTGAATTTGTTTGTAATGGGCACATTTGTCTTTCTGGAGTCAGTGGAGCTCTCTTTGGTGTGATGTGATGTTATTTTTGTGTTGGAGGATGAGTTTGGCTGCCGAGTTGTAAATAGTTTGTAGTCTTCTGGTGAGTTGCTTGTTGACATGGGGCAGAATTTCAATTATGCCAAAGTAATTGGACTAATTTTGGTAGTTCTTTGTTAGTCTTTGATGTGGAATTACTAATAATTAAGCAATTACTCCTCTTCATGTAATTAAGAGTAATCTGGGGTGAAAAATCCTAACATGAGAGCACATTTATCAACAGTGAGCTGCTGCTCGCGCTTGCTATTTGTGTTCTGCTGCATTGGGCGCTGTTTGTTAGGTCAAAATGCATCCTCATGTTAATTTTGAAGCGCTAAATGCAGAATTACTCTTTTTGTGTAATTCAAATGTAATCTTACAGAATTTTTAGTTAGGTTTGTGTGACTACGCTGCACTGAATTACGCAAGTTAAACCCTCCCCTAGTTAATTGGCAGTACTGGCATAGAGGGTGTTCAAGTAGTCCAGTTTGCTGGTGACAAGGCCTTGGGCGACAGTCTCTCTGGTGTTGCTTAGGAGCCATTTGAAGTTCTTCCTCAGTATCTTCAGTGTGTGGAAGCAGGAGGCGGTGATGGCATTGAATTGTGTGGTCATGTCCAGTTTGTTGTCAATGATTATTTCGAGGTTCTTGGCATGGGTGCTGGGCTGAGGGTGCGAGTTCACTCTGCCGTCAGTAGGAGTTCCATGACGAGGTATTCTTCCTGAAGATCACTATCTCTGTCTTGTCTATGTTGAGCTTGAGGCAGTTGGCTTTCATCCAGTTTGAGTTTGTCCATATAGACAGAAAAACTGTTTCTTGTGCTGGCGTTGTTAAACTTGTCAGATTTAGATTGGTCTTCCCACAGATGTTTAAACTTTTTTCTCCATTTTTGCTGGTCTCGTTTTCGCTGGCCTAAGGTCTCTGTGCACTCTACCACTGCTAACCAGTGCTAAAGTGCATTTGCTCACTCCTTAAAACATTGTAACATTGGCTCATTCCCAATTGGCATATTTAATTTACTTATAAGTCCCTTGTAATGCAGTACTACATGTACCCAGGGCCTGTACATTAAATATGATTAGTGGGCCTGCAGCACTGATTATGCCACCCACTTAAGTAGCCCTTTAAACATGTCTCAGGCCTGCCATTGCAGTCTGTGTGTGTGCAGTTTAGAACTGACATTTCGATCTGTCAAAGTAAACATTTTACTAGGCCGAAACCTTCCTTTTTAATACATATAAATCAAATGGTAAGCCCAGAGGAGAGGGTGCAATGTATTTAAAAAGCAGAACATGTGTTTTTCAGTTTACGTATCCTGGTAATTAAAAACTCTTAAGTTAATTTTTCATACTGCAAGGCCTACCTCTCCCTTAGGATAACTTTGGAGTTACCTTATTATATTTGATAAGTGTAATTTTTAAATGGGAATAAGTGTAATTTCTAAATGGTAATAGGTAACCAGTTGTTGTTTGGTGTCCTAACTTATGGTGTAGTCAGATTTTAAATGACAATTTTCAAAATGCCACTTTTCCAAAGTTGCCGTTTTCCTGCCTTAGCCATTTATTGCCTGTAGCCAGCGCTTAATTTGTAAAATAAATAAATTAATGCCAGATCCCTAGTCAGGCGGCCACTGCATCCTCACTGGGACCCCGAAAACTCACCTCGCCCCCCCTCAGATCAGTACTAAACATGGCAGCCCAGCTCATAACAGACTTTGAACGGTATGAACACATCCCTAAACTGGCTTCCCATCGAAGGAAGATGCATCTACAAGACTGCCTGCATCACCCGCTAAGCACTTCACTCTCATTCCCCTGACTAATTTAGACAACAAACTCAGAAAATCAGGTAGAACCAGACTTATGAGAAGCTCTGCCGCTCTTTTTCTCTATCCTACCAAATTAAAAAGGAAAACTACCCAGACTCGCTCTTTTTCAGGTAATACTCGGAGCATTAAGATGCAACCCCTCCTTCCCGGGCTTTAAAAGTGACTTGAAACGCCATCTCCTCAATAAATACTGGAACTCAGGAACAAACTGAAACTCGGTTCTAATAGTGTTCAAACTCTGTTGATCAGTTGGCTGTTTTCCTTTATTGATGTTTGCATCTATTGTCTTGATGTCTTTCTCTCCATGGACTCTAATGTTGGAAAGGACCTCAATTTAGTAATCCCACCCTCATGGATAAATAATTTTATTTTTTCTGTTTATATATATTATATTGTGTATTCCTCCCGCTCCGCCTAACTATATTTTCCCTTGTATACATTTTTATGTATTTGTGAACCTATGATTACAGCACGTATTATGCTCAGTGACCGATTATTGCCTAGTTCTCGATTCTGTAAAGCGCTCTGATACCTCCGGGTCTAGCTAGGGCTTATACAACCTTAAAAATAAATAAATAAACTGCAGCTTGCACCACCCATTACTCCTGCCAGTGCTGACAAATGACAGTACCAACACACTCCTAACCAGTACACTCTCACATGTGCCACAATTCAGATTATTCCTGGCCCCACAGCTATAAGAATGACTTGTGCAACATGTATTAGTCATTTATAATGTAAATTGAACTAATAAACAACTTTAAGTTAGACAACCAGTGCCACCATGTGGCAAGCTGTCATATGTGCTGGTGGTGACAATTAGGTGCAGGTGCTGAGCACTGGAAACTACCAGCTCAAATTAAGCACTGCCTGTAGCCTGTCTCTGGTCACATAACATAACATAACAAAAGGTGGGCTTTGTGTATTCCTCCTAATCAGACACGCAGCTAAGGTGTGCCTGGATGGGCCATCACTGGCAGAATGGGAGGGAGGAGTTGGGCACAGCCCCACTTTCACCGGAGAAGGCTGTGTCGTGCCGCCACACAAACTGCTGCATACCCCCTGTAGTTAGTCTGGAGCAAGGACAGTTAAGACATGATGCTCGGGCACTTCAAAGGGGAATCACTAGAAGCTTCTCCTTCACTTCAAAGGCACAACTGGCTATAAATACTTGACCTCATACACCAACTCTTAAGTACACTTTTGGATCTGTGGATACTCTGCCAGAAAGACAGACTGCTGAGCTGCTGAAGGACTGTCACTCTGCCATATTGCTGCTCTGCTGGACTCCTGCCTTGCTGTGCTGCTGCCCTGCTGCCCCCAAAGTGACTCCAAGGGCTAGTTGGCTGGCCTCCTGACTTCAGCCTCAGGGGCAGAAGGCTCCAACAATCTTGCGCCAGCGTCTGGACTCTGCCATCTGAGAGTCTACCTTGCCAATTAGTGTCACCCCAGTTCTGGACCCTTGTAAGCGGGCCTTAGGTGCTCTGCCAGCCTCTGTGGATCCAGCAGTACCGATGCATCTCCTCTACTGCACGGCGCAACCCCGAGCTGAGCCGACACATCGCCGCTGCTGTGTGGATTGGAACTGGCGCTTCGCATCACAGCTCGTTGCTGCATAGAAACACTGCGGAGTGACGCATCCTCAGTGCAGACCCTCGCATCTCTCATCGACTGCAGCCTTGACTATGGCGCTGGACTCCGCATTGCCCTGGGCTTGTGACACATCCCCAATTCCAGACTTTGCAACGCAAACCCTTGGCGATGGGATCCTTGATGAATCAACAGTACCATGCACTGCAACTTGGCTGCATCTCGGAATCAACACATCACTTTGGCTACGCGAGACATCTTTGATGTGGATCCTTGCAACAATACGCAAACCAGGATTTAAGGTACTCTGTTCAGCCGGCATAACGGAGTCCCTGTAGCCGGCTACTTTTCCATAGCAGTCGACCTGAACTTGTGACTTTTTCCCAATTTGGCATGACCAGATGTCCACAGTTGGCGCTTAATGCCTTTTGGTGCTATTTTTTCTAAAAGCTTTAACATTTTATATTTCTGGTTGTACTGTTTGGATTTTTATTATTTTGGTTTTGTTCTATTGATTAAAAACTGCTCTATTTTATTCTGTCGGTTATGGGCTCCTTTTGTGGTGTGTTTCTCTGTGTTACTGTGCCAAGCTACCTGGGGGTTAAGCACAGGCTAATTTAGGGTTTAATTGTGATTTCACCTCAAGAAGAATTGCCATTGCTGCTTGATAAGGATTTCACTCCCTCAACCAGTAACTCAATTTCTTATAGCGGTTTTGTCTAAGATGGAGAGTATAAGTTGCGTGTCTTCAGCGTGGGACAGGATGCTGATGTTGTTTGTGCAAATGACATTGGTCAGAGAAATCAAGTATGCATTGAAAAGGTTGGTGCTGAAGGACGCACCTTGCAGTGCTCCACAGGTGAATTTACGGTATTCCAAGGAGCAGGGTGTCAGGCTGACAGCTTGTGTTCTGTCCATTAAGAAGGAGCTAACCCAGTTGAAGACGAGACCTTAGATGGGAATCATGTGCTATCGTCTACAGAGCATGGGTTTAGATACCATGTCAAGTGCTGCAGAGTTGTTCAGGAGAATGAAAACTGTTGTGTCTCCTCTGTCCATGATTTTGCATATGTAATCTGTAGCAGCGATAAGTATTGTTTCTATACTGAGATTTGGTTTGAATCTGGGCTGTGCTGATGATTAGTTTCTTCAAGTCTTTGGCTGGGTGTGGTAGGAGGTAGATGGGTCTGCAGGTGTCTTCTTAAGCAGAGTCATGACAATGTCATTTTTTCAGAAGTCCGAGAATGTGGTTAAGTTGATGGAGGCATTGAGGTTGGATGCTAGTGCTTCGCTGAATGGTAGGTGTTCATTAGTGAAGGCGTGGTGGGGGCAGGGGTCGAATGGGGCTCCCGAGTGGATGGTCTCCATGGTAGGGAGAGTAGTCCACTGTTTCCATGCTTAGAGTGTCCCTGTATGTCACAGGACATTTCCAAGACCTCACTCATGTTAAGGTACAGGCGTATGCCTTTGCACTCACACAAGATTAGTTTGATTCTAGTGACAAAATCAAAAATCTGAACAAACGATATTCACACTCAGGCAGGGGTACACCATGCACGGGGCAATTCTTTCCCAATAGGAATAGTGAATGCGAAGACACGGGTAAGAACAGATCTGCTTGTCCGAAAAAAGCTGGAGGTGTGATAGAACATGACAGTGGACTAGAGTGGAGAAGGGAGGGAGGTAAGAGAGAGATGTCTCCTTGCTTGCTCAGTGTTGGAGGGTAAGAAAAAAGACCAAGAGGCATGGCAAAGCAGGGCTGGACTCTAGGATCTGTGCTCTATGGTGGCATTGCAGAAGTGGTATATGGAGAGATAATCAAGTGAGAGGATGAGAGAGATAAAAAGAGACTCATCACTATTGAGAGTGATATCTAGTTATGGGAGGGGGCTAGAGAGAGATGCTGAGACAGGATGACCAGGTCATGGGGGAAAGAGAGTCCCACTTCACTAACACTCACCATGAATGTTGCTTTGTGTGATGACATTTGATAGAGTTTTGAGATGTACTGACCCATCATTCACTGGAATGCCTCTTGAAAGTATTGGTTACAAGTTGTAGCAAGACTGCAAAAACATGCAACACCTTCTCAGACAGTTTTTAACACTGTACTCCAATCTCTGTCTTAAACTCTCAACACCCTCCTCATCTTAATAGGCAGGGCTAAGCATACACACCTGCTTAGTGGTAGGATACCCCTTCCGGGTGATAGTGCAATTTACACATATACATACCATAACATGGTATAACGTAACCCCTACAGCTCCTTGCCTTTAAATTCCTGTCTCACCCTCCATTGATTTTCCAAAATGTGAGATATCTCTGGAAGTTAAGACAATGCCATTTTGATAGCCACCCGAATACTTTTAAGAACGTTTTTAAAACCAAGTTACATCTTGGAGATAGAATGTTGGAAATATCCCTCCTGCAAGATTCTGCTTCCTTACTCCATCAAACTATCAGTGACCACCTGTCAAACACCCAACATGTCCTAATTAGGAGGCACTGCTTGATGCCAAATTTCAAATGGCTTGGTGAGGCTGAATAATAGCAGGGGATGTAGGTTGGTTCTGCCAGGTTTGACTTGTCAGTAGTCCCTTATTTCATCCTTCCTTGGAAGAAGAAGATGTGGTACTGGTAAGTGAATCCTTGGGATCCCCTTTTTGTCAAGCTCCCAACAAAATGAAGCACAAGGATTACCATGGTTGGTTGGGTCATATATGTCTTAGATAATGTTCAGGATTAATCTGCAATGCCCTGAATGCACAGACGTATGTGGTGGAGCACAAATCCCTTGGATTCCCATGGGGAAAAAAACCTGTAATGCATGGGATCTGTCATCTGGCTGTGAGGAGGGGTGGAATCAGCCCTAAAACACGTACCTTATGAGAACGAGGAGGATCCCATGATGCAACAACCCACATGGTATCTAGAGAGAGAAAACAACACAGTTTGGAAGGGGCAGGAGACTTAGGAATGATGAAGAGTAGAGTGGAAAGTAAGAAAGGGCACAGACACACCAGGTGGGGGGCGGAGACAGAAAGAGCAAAGAAAAGTAATGAAGTACTCTGGTCAACAGGAAGGTGGCGGGGAAAAGGAGAAACGAGGAGTAGACAACGTTGAAGGAAGAGGAGGAGAGGTGTGGGAAGCGGAGCAAGAACACCACAATGTGGCGAAGTTTGGGGAGGAGAACATGGAGGAGACCACAGCCAGTGACGAGGAGGCCTAGTGAGAAGACCGACACTCCGGGATGCCAAGACAGCCGGACACAGCAAAATCTCCCTCCACAACTCAGGAGAGTTGTGGCATGTGAGTGCAAAAAGGGTGAAGGGTAAAAGATCAAAGAAGTGCACAAACTTTTTTTCCCTTCTCTATATGATGCTTATTTTTGTTTTGTTTGGAGAGGCCTTTAATCTAAGGTTATATCTTTATGTTCACCCTGTGGGCTCTATATTTGAATATAGCTGGTGACTGGGTCACAGGAGTCCACGAAACCCTTTCGAACTCCAGTACCTGAAACTGATGAGTGGAGCGGTGTGGTGCAGTGGCCAGGGCAACTGACTTCGGAGCACAGGGTTCACGGGTTGATCCCCGGCTCCGGCAGCAGCTCAGCTCAGCACCATGTGACTCTGGGCAATAGTTCACTTAATTTCCACGACGGCCCCCAGCGCCTTGAGACCCGTAAGGGTGAGTAGTTCGCGCTTTACAAATATGGATTTTTTTTTTTAACTGATGAGGGCATACCTTAAGATTAAGGGGCAAATACAAAAACAACAGTTGATTGATAGAATGCAGAACAATGTCATACATTCACCCCAGTACAGAGATCTGGGCCTAAATCCATCGTTTTTTTGCTCACCATGCCGTTCCAGTTTGAACCCAGCCATATGCAAATCAGTCTTGACCCTGTGCCTCATGGTTACAGTCCAGCCCGAACTGCCAAGCCAGGTCCTCCCTGGACTGGAAACAAGCATCCTAGGACCGATTTCGGGGTTTCACTCCTCTTCAGCCAGAATAGCTTGATTCCAGTGGCATGAGAGCATGGGACCCACGTCTGGGCATACCCTTCCCACTCTGGGTGACAAATGCAAAAACAACAGTTGATAGACAGAATGCAGAACAATATCATACATTCACCCCAGTACAGAGATCTGGGCCTAAATCCATTGTTTTTTTGCACACCATGCCGTTCCAGTTTGAACCCAGCCATATGCAAATCAGCCTTGACCCTGTGCCTCATGGGTACAGTCCAGCCCGAGCTGCCAAGCCAGGTCCTCCCTGGAATGGAAACAAGCATTCTAGGACCGGTTTCGGGGTTTCACCCCTCTTCAGTCAGGATAGCTTGATTCCAGTGGCATGGAGAGCATGGGACCCACGTCTGGACATACCCTTCCCACTCGGGGTGACAAATGCAAAAACAACAGTTGATGGACAGAATGCAGAACAATGTCATACATTCACCCCAGTACAGAGAACTGGGCCTAAATCCATCGTTTTTTTGCTCACCATGCCGTTCTAGTTTGAACCCAGCCAAATACCACATAACAAGCATTTGCAATGCAACCGGTCTCGGCTTTGGTACCTTATATGTATGTAGCTATGCAGCACATTAGCCTGGGTGCTGAAACATCTACTGTTCTTTAACATGGAGGGAAAGTAACCATCAAACTGCTTGACACGCCAGGTATGGGAATACATGGAGAGGAATATTGCCTTTCAGCGGGAAATGGTATAGTCCAAAGCTCTGTTTTTAATATAAAAGCAGTGCCTTCGGTGGTCTCTTATCACTGATAATACAAGATTTCTTGTCTACTGGTGCTTGTGGAAGACAATTTCTATGGACTGGAATCTAGAGAATGCTAAAGTGATTCTGGTATTTTACTGACCTCTGCTGGTCGTTTTCTATCAAGCAAGTTAAATAGAGGCAGTTGCCAGAAAAAGAAAGAAAAATAAAGTCCCTCAGCAGAAAGCAATTCTGGTATTTTACTGACCTCTGCTGGTCGTTTTGTATCAAGACAGTTAAATAGAGGCAGTTGAACCGAAAAAAAGTCCCTAAGCGGAAGCATACAAGTCCTAGGGCTGATCTCCAGAGCCCACAAAGTACATACACATATAAGTATATACTAAAGTATATATACTAAAGTATATACAAGAGGTCACGAATGCTCAACCTAAAAAGGGAATTAGGGGTTATTTCCACTTCTGCTCCCTGTTGCCTGGCACCCTTTACCCCATACACTAAGAAGCATGCTCACCAAGTATTAATGGGTAATAAAAAGTAAAAAGGGAAAAGGAAACACATTAACAGGAAAAAGTAAGAAGGATATTTAGAAAATATATAACGCAGAAGCACTTCCCTCGGTCTCCTTTTTTTCTCTGAGGGTGTTGTTGGGATGTGACCGGTGAACCTGGCACCAGAAGAAATAGATTTCACCTAGAGAAACATTGGGCCGTTCTACAAAGACACCATCCAAGTGATTTCCAGGGACAATAGCTTTTATCTACCATCTGTTTTTTTTTCCTTTCCTTTTTTAGGTCTCACCTACGCAGCGCGCATGTGCTGCAGTAGGCACCTTTAGCGATCGCTTCTGCTTTTCAGCCAAAAACGTGCACGCGTTCCATTGCCTTTGATGGCAACGCGTGCACGTCTGGAGATTCACTTGCGGGAGCGAGCGGCTGGCGCCATATGTTATCAATTATCATGGTGCCAGCTGCTCGCTCCCACAAGTGAATTGCGCAGGCCCCCTCCCCCTGCTGCCGCGCTTGTTTTCTGCAGGCTCCGGGTCACCGGTGTCACAGGCTCTGCTGGCGTGGATTGGTGAGGGACCTTCAAACGTGGCTCCATTGAATCCGAGCGCTGCGCCAATGGATTACAGCGGATCTGCCAGAAGGAAGCGCGTGTCTCCTGCTCCACGCTGTAAACCAGCAATTACCGACTTTGGTTAGCAGCAAGGAACTACTGTCTTCTTAACCAGGGTCGAGCTAAATTGTTAGCGTCTCTTTTGTGTCCTCCTGTGAAATCTAAAAAGTCTGTAAAGTGACTGCAGATGGAAAAAGATGTTTATTTTATCAAGCTTGTATTTCCTGAAACCTGTTTAAACATACCTGTCTAACAACTCCTACTTGGCCGGGCGTTAAGGGCGTGGCTTCGCAGTCTCTCCAGTGACGTAAAGTGTAGTCAAGGAACTGGCTTGAAGATCTATGTGGTTTTTTTTTTAAGTTGGCTGTTCCACAACATTATTAAAACTAGCTGCATGGTTGGTGAAGACACTCGTCATCAAACGCAAACACTCTGCGACTCACACTTTTCCATGCAGCCGCAATACGAGACAGTTCTAGCTTTCTTATTCCAGATGCCTGATTGTTTGAATAGTGTTGACATCCAGGGCGTATTTAAAAACGTGCCTAGAAGATACCGCAGTGAGGACAGTTTACTCTGTTTACAATTTGCCAGAACTGGAACGAGTTCCTTTTTATGACATTATCTTCTAAAAATTCCTTTTGGTATGGTAAACATATCTTGAAAAGAAATCCAATATTAGGTTTTTCTCCACACTAATTCAGGTATTAATTTGCTACTCTTTTAATCAAAGACTTAGAAAAGCACTGGCAAACCAATAGGGCTCAACAGTAAAAGGTCGAGCTACTGGCTGTGCCAATGCTTGTTTGCATTGGCGTGACATAGTGTCCAAAAGGCCACCAATGCACCACGACGGAAAAAGTGATTCAAAAATATCTGCCAGTGTGGAACAACACATGCCCCTCTTGCTGAATGCACACAAACGTGATTTCATAGGCAACCATCATTGTATAGCCATGTCTAATAATGAAAACCAATTCAAAATGTGTATCCATGGTGCGCATTGAAGTACCGGGGATTTTAGGACCCCAGCGGTGCCAGGGATAGCACCCTATGACTTCGGGTTATCCTGTTGCTGTAGTATTATAAAAGACGCTCTCATGGTAATGTAACAAAGAAACTGGCAGAAGAAGCTGAAATATGAAAAAGACATCTTTATTAAACATTAAATGAGTGAGACTACGTCGCACAGAAGCCTTAGCAACTGAATGAGGCAGTCTCCAGAACAGAAACCAGTCTCCTTTTTTATACAGAATCTGGGCAACACCGCCCTTCTCTTGCAGTTGGTCATTCACATATTTTACTTCAAAGAACAAGCAGAGTCATGATTGCAATCTCACATTTCAGTTCAGCCAGCCCGCAATTATTTACCCAGCAAGGCTCAGATCCCACATCAGATATCAACTGACCCCAATAAACATGAGCATCTCCTGTTTTGGGAAACAAGCCATAAAGCAGGAACAGTCAGGTGTGAAAGAGATTAGCCGTAGGCTGGTGTAGGATGAAAAGACTTTATGGTGTGTCAAGTCCTGATGCTAATCACAGGTGCCCAGGGGACGGGGAGCTCGTGAGACCGTACTGACCTGGTGCAGCGGAGCCAAGCTGCCCAGGTCACAGAGAGGTCAAAGGAAAGTACATGTGTTCTGGAGGCCTGTATTTGTTCTTAGAGTGTAGTCTATGTGAGGGCAACTATAAGATGGCCACCGCTCCAAGATGGAACCCACGGAGTCAATGTATAATAACGTATACATAGTGCATTTGGCAATGGGACGTTATGCAAAGCGCTTGTACATACCGCATTGACCAATCGCGGTTTGCTAATACATGAATAAACAGGGGTAGGGCCCTGTCTCCTACGTGGTCCCAAATATCAAAGTACGACAGACCCTCCTTTTGCCCTTACATAGGCAATCACTATACTCATACTGATCTTAGTCCAGGTCTATATTCACCAGATCATCAAGATGTTGCTGATGTTGCAAAATCCTAGTACCTGGACTCTCTCTCTGGACAGGTCTCCTTGAACACGAAGAAGCACAAAGGCCACATATGGCAGGACAAAATAAGGAATACCTCTATCTAGGTGGCATAAGATCACACCCCCAACAATTAGTGATGTTCACTACTAACTAGTGTCGATGCAGAAGCTGTATAGAAGAATTGCTTACGAATTCTGATCTTTTAACCTGCTCATGTTCAGGAAAAGGGTGAAAAGAATGCAAAGAAGCGGTAGTAGGAAAGGACATAGGTTGGGAAGCGGGTGCAGAAGTTAATTGGGTAGAGAAAAACAATCCCATCCATAAATGACAACGTCATGTTTAAAAAGACACTGGAAAACTCGTTATTAAAAACATATAGACAACGGGAGAAAGTAGTGACCACTATTGCAAATGAAATAATAATTTTTATGTTCAGGTGAAACAGTGGTGACCCTCATCAATGCTCTGAGGTGAAAAGGGGGTACTCTTTCCACAGAAAATGGACTTTATTCTGCTTATACTGAACAGAATAGTACTTTAAGACAATGCCAGCAAAACAATCAGTTTCTAACACCTAGTCTATACCATCACACGGAAACCTTTTGTGAAACCAACTAGGCCCAGAGTCCGTTCAAAAAGCCTCTCTGGCAGGCTTCTATTGTCCATCAAATCTTCTTCTGTTGTTTTCTTTTGCATGGGCCTCTTCATTCAAGCCTTTCATGAGAGAAGTACTATTTAGTTGGAGTGCCCTCCTGGCAAACACCCACAGCTCACACGAAAGTCTCAATTTCCCAAGGCAGTGCGCCAGTATCTTTCCTTTGCGGCAGGCACTACAGGTAGTGTGCTCTCCATTGATCAAGGGCACAGGTCATCTCGTGCAGATTCGGGACCATTCTCAGACTCCAACACTCGTCACTCAGTGTCAGAGGACGCTCAGGCTGCTCTTCCATGGGCACTGGAATTAGTGCCTTTTGTCAATCTTGGATCCGCCGGTGCACTGCATTTCCATTGGAGCAAAGGGAAAAGAGGGGGGTGTGTGGCCAAAAACTCAGGCCAAGGGGCTCAAGGGACTGCACACTGTCAGAGGTTACCAGCACATGACAGGCGCTCTTGTGCACTGAAATTCTGGTTCTGTGGCAAAACCAGCTCTTCCTTCTTTTCTGATGTTGAACGCCTTCTGATGAAGCAAGTGCGATGCTTTAAACAGTTCAGTGTATAACAAGGGGACTGTAAACAGACGGCCTGTGATCTTCAAAAGAGCGGCCACACGCCATGGGACAATTTTGGTCTAGAATACACTGTCAAAAAGCAATACAAATATAAAGGTAGTAGGCAAAACAGTGTCTCTAAGCCTTTCAATTGGGTTTCCGTGTGAGAGCCTCCATCATCTAAGGGTAGATAACTACACGAGAATTCTGTCTACATGGATGTCTTCACATATGGTGGCATTGTCTAATAGGGCAAACACATTTTTTTTTCAATGATTACATACAAGTGTTTCTAAATTCCTTATCCAGGACATCTCAATAGAGAAATCACGTGGTACAGATTATTATAGGCATGTAGAAACCTTTCACATCAGGTGCACTAGGCAATACACAGGCTAATAGTCAGATATGAAAACAAAAGACAAGAACTAGAGGGTCCTGATATTTGCATGATTAGAAACTTCTGATCCCACCGAAAATTAAAGCAGCAGGAACAAAAAGGGTAAAAACCAAATTAAAAATAGACATTGAAAATTTGTCATGTTCAAAAAGTAAACGTAAGATATCTCCTTTTGAGATGGAAAACTTGTCTTACTATAATATTGAGTCAGTTAGCCAGTCTATCGCTATCCTGACAGTCAGGCTGGAAAACATTGAAGCAGGCCTAAGGAAAATTCTTGGAAACCAGTCTGGTCATGCAAAAGGGAATTGTACATAATATGGGGGTTCCTGGTGCATCACTGCAGTCTGGAAGTATGTACCTGAACAATACACCTACAATAATAAATGGGCTGACTGGTGAAAGGAATACGGAAAAGGGAATTGGAACTAGGACACAACTAAAATCCCCAATCACTAAGCATAATGCGACATTGGGCAGGGAAGAAACAAAAGCAATAAAAAATAAAAATCTATAGGAAGGACAAGAATTTACTTGGGTGATAGTCAGGGATGTGACACTTCACCAAGAGTACGGGTGGTACACAAAAGGCCAAAGTTACATACATTTTAACTCTACCGCTGGCGACTACACCATATACGGCAATCTTAGCTAATGTTCCAGTTCCTTCTGCAGGGAAAAATGAAAACCTAGTTTCCTTTTAAGAAGCAAAGGCCATATGCTACTTAGGAGACAGGACACCATTACCTAATGTAATATAGAAATTAGGCCACCTTGAGTCACAGATCTATAATTTCATCCTTGGGTCCAATCAAGGATACATAAATGTAAGGCTGCCTGTTCCATTAAGGGAAAGGGCAGTAAGTGACACACTTTGATCCTGTAGATCTCTTTTAGTTTTCTGTAATACCATTATAGCCAATTTAGACATGCACTGGTAAAGTGCTGCCTCTCATGTTCACAGCATGAAATATCATTAGCTGTGGAATTTAGTAACCAGAACAAGTTCAACCAACTGTTGCGTAGCGATGGGCATCGTCATGACCATCCCCTTACTATTACAAGTTTACCTGTTTTGTATCAAAAAGCAGCAACAAAAACAACGAAAACATGCAAAAAATAATAAAAACGCACAAAACGTCAAGCCATCAGATATACCTGCTGTATATCAAGCACAAAAAAAGCATAGACAAAACAATAGCATATGTAATAAGCGGTGACACACAAACACCATGTCATGTACTTTATGCACTGTAAAACTGCAGCCCAAAACCCAATATTTGGGCCTGTTTAATTTGTCAGGTTTAAAATACTTACCCTCCTTTTTGACAGTAGATCACCAGGCAATGGAAATCTGCTGTCAAATATAACTTTACTGTTTCTCTTCTAACATACAGGACCAGCAAGAACAATTCATGAGAGAACCAAATACACAAAAATAAATTGCCATTATTAACTGTCAGGCATCATTCCATTTTTTTTGTAGAGCACCAATGTATCAGCAAAGCATTTAACATGATGTTTGGACTTTCAAAGAAAACCCCTTTGCTATATTTTCCCTTTGGAATTAAGTTCTTTAGTTTTAGTGATGCTATGGAGAAACCAGAAACCCCACCTTTAGAGGCCCGTGTAGCAAGGGCATTCTGCATTCCACAGAGGCAAGGCCCTAATTTAAAAGGTCATAAATGTCAACTCCATTGTTTACGAGAAAGATAGCATCTCAGCAGCGTGACCGAGCCAGCCTCTGCAGCTCTCCCAACCCCCAGCTTCTGACACTCTGAATTCGTCAAAGCCAGAAGGCCTTCCTAATTCCTCCTAACTTGCAATAATTCGCTCTATGTTGAAAAATAATTTCTCCTTTTTAGGCGCTAAAAAATTATCCCTATTCCCAGATTGTTAAACTACATGTACTGTGAATAATTCACAAAATTTAATAACACACATACCAGTTTTTAGAATAAATGCTTGTTGCAATCCTATGCAATGGTACACATTTCATCAACCTTAAATGAATGAACGTCTCAGTAGGCCCAGCTAAAGTTAGACTGAACTCCAGCAAGTGAGACCGCTTTCTGCCCCAGTCCACTGGCACTGTGAATTGTATTCGCAATGAGTTTTGATATTTTCTTCATCATTTAGTCACTTGCCTTTATTCAAGCTCTGTTTGTCGCTTTCATATTAGCATATGAAACTCAGTGCCTCCCGCCAGGTAATTACAATATTTTCACCCCTACTGCTAGAACCTGCAATCTCATCTTTCCCCTCCTACTTACTCAAACCGATACCACATTCCTTTTTATTCCCTTCGTCAATACAACCTTCCTCACGCTACTCTTCATGTCTTTATTACTCCCCTTCATCATCTCTCTTCCCTCCACGGCATTCTATTTTCCCAATTGTTCTTCTCCTTCCTACGTATTACCTAGTTCCTATAACCGTAATTCTACATTTCTCCACCCCTCTATCATTACTGACTTCATCACGTACCTGCTCACAAACATCCTCTTTTTCCCTCATCAAAAAAGAATTCTCCATTTCTCTTTCTCTATGTGGGTGCTAACTCCATTAAGGCCGTTTTTTATTAACATCAAATAGTTGCGGGTTGTGACACCATATTTTATTTAATTTCTCCAAGTTTTAAAAAGGTCCTGTTTTTCATAGCGTGTTCAGTAGTATTGTGACAGACACAGCTAAAGTTAGAACCTTCAACCCTGATATTAAAACAAGCCTTTGTACTGGCACATTGACTCATTGAATCATAAGAAGGCACAACCTGTAAATATATATATCAAAACCTAAACGTATGCATTTACTGAAGCCTGAGACACTTTAAACAGTACTCTGAATGAAAGAAAATGCAATTGAAACAGTCTTTTTACCCAAATTCGACTTTGATATTTTAAGCATTAAAAAATGAATATCCTACAATTTTCTTGCATAATATGCATTACCAGAATGTCTATTACATAACCCATGAGTCAGGCATTGGAAATAATAACTTATACTTTATAAAAATGAGCTTGTTTGCGCCTGCGCCAAGGGAAAATTGTACGTGCGAATGCTTGTCATTTTAGTGATGCAACACAACTTAAATCAAATTTTAATGCTAGGAGGTCATAGTATGAGTATTAAGCTTTATAAATATCAAAAAACGATTTTGAAAAGCACTTATTTTTTTAAAATAATTTTTCCCATGATTAATAATTTTCTTTTAAAAAATCCCAATTATTCGTTTTTGTGATAATTCCATGTATAAAAACAAGCATTTGCAATGCAATAGGTCTCGCATTATAAAAGTTTGAGCTGTTGGCATTGCTAATAATAATGCAACACTAGAAACTCCAAGATTCAGTAATGTGAGACCTGTTGCATTGCAATTGTTTTTTTTTTTTTTGGTTTTTTTTATATAGCACGAACTTGAGTGAAAGGTGTGCATTTATGTTGCATTGAGTACAATGTAATTATGTGGCACAGATTGGAATTGTGTGGAGAGTATTTATGTAGCATTAAGTAGAGAGTAATTACGTGGCGTGCAATTATGTAGTACTGAGTGGTATGTGGAGTGTATTTATGTTGTACTGAATACAGGGTAATTATGTGATGTGTAATTATGTGGTACTGAGTGGTATTATGTTGAGTGTAGTTATGTACTCTACTCAATGCAACATAAATATACACCTTTCACTCAAGTTCGTGCTATATAAAAATAAAACAACAACAAAAAAGAAACAATTGGCCCTGAGTTTGTCCTGAATCCGATGCTGCTGGTGTCCGTCTGGTTAAGCCACCACACGGGTCATCGCTCCCATCGTAGCTGGTAAATCACGAATAGAATAGTTAGGGGGTTGAGGGGTTATGCGGACTAGCACATAGTAGCACCATATCCACTTTACAACAGCAGGCACTGCCCTACTCCCATACCGGCCGCTGGTAGTGGTGCTACTATGATGAGTAACAATGGCAGGTGATTGCCCAGTGTACAGTAGGGGTGGGCGGAATTTGCGGAATTAACCTTCGCAAATTATCGCGAAAATGTTTAAAATTATCGCAAACAAGCAGAAATATCGCGAAGATGCGGAAGTTTTTTTCCGGCATGTTCGCGAGATTTTCTGCATGGTTGCGGGTCGCCAACTTACCCATGTCTTTGCTTGCGGGCGCGGCCATCTTGTTTTGAGTTGTTCTCGCGGTGCATGATCGCGAGAAGAAAGACGTGATCGCGCGACGCATGACGTCACTGCGGGCGCGAACTGTCGCGAGACAGCGCAAATGGCTAAAAACAATACAACATCTCATGGAGAACGCGACCAGATCAAGAAAACTTGTCGGCGAACGCAGGGATTCAGGTAAGGCGATCGCGCGCGCGCGAGAATGTATTATTTTACAGCGCGAGCAAGAAACAAATTATCGCCAAGCTGCGGAAACCGGAATTTTTGACATTTTCGCGCTCTCCGCGGAACGCGAAAATGTCAAATTATCGCAATTTCCGCGAACGGAACGAAATTTTTGCCCAGGCCTAGTGTACAGCAGAGTAAAGATGGCCTGCGCGGATGAAGATATGACGAGTGTTATGCCCAGCCTACAGTGCAGAATACAGAGGCTGCGCGTGGGGGCTGCAGCCGGGAGTGATGCAATGAGCAGTTACCCATGCAGAGTGGAGCAGAATCCCTACCAACCCGCCTCTCCTGTGTTTCTGGCTCAAATGCTGGTATTTGTTGTTTCACCCCCACTTCTAATCCGTGCAGTTCCTCACGTTCAGACCTTATACCAGATGTATCTGTGTGTGTGGTTTTCTTGTGTGTGTGACGTCCCTTGTGTGTCCTTGATAATAAAGGTAAAGTGAACCAGCTGCAATACTTCACTGGGATTCCCCTGACTGTGACCCAAATATGCTTGCAATACAAGGGTTCTTTAGTTTCAGGTTGGGAGGGGCAGTGCAGTACATGTTTTGCATCGCTGCTGAGTGGCGGTGTGTGTGTCGTGGGATATATTTTTAGCCAAGCCTCACTTGTTAGCCAGCAGTACCTTTCATAGTGTCATTTTGAGCAAATGTTTGCATTGTTGTCGAAAGTTAAGCGTGCAAGCTGTGTGCATCTGTGAGTGCACACAGCGAGTCCCTTTGGTGCGAGGGCCGTGATCTGTGCATTCTGTTCAACATCCTCTGATTCTGGGCAAATCACTTAATCTCCCTGCGTCTACCAAGTAATGAATGTGTCCTTGTGTAACGTAACTGGGGCTCATGTAAAGAGCTCCGACACCTTCGGGTCGAGTTCACGCTATATAAATCTGCACACCAAAAAAATAGATTGAGTTACCTGCGCACTAGCCGTGTTCTCTTGGGTCTTTATTTGCATTCGCTCCTGTGGTAGTTTACAACCCTCATAAATGCAGTGAGTGTTCTTTGTCTAGATGGCTGGGATAAAACGTACGCAGTTCGGCCAACTCCCGTAACACTGTAAAGACGTGCTGCCCAATATTCTTTCTCCACAACAGTCTGCCGTGAATAGGAGGGCTTGTTTACTTTAATGTATGGCTGGCTGACTGCCTTGTCATCACATAGCGGCTAGCCGCATCGCCCAGGAGAGTGTATGAGGTCATAACCGACACGTTTTCAGGGTGCATATGTGTGATATTTCTAGGTTTACAGTGTGCTGTTGGGTGGCATTGGCCTGCCTCCCGCGTGACGGTTTAAGTGACAATTTCTGCAAGCGATTCAACAAGAAATCGGGTTTAATGCCAACATTTTCAGAGTCTTTTTTTTCGCTTTGCCCGGTAGGCATTATGTAGATGCTATCCATAAAATGAAGGCTGGGAAGTCCATCAGTTATTACTGCACGTCATACTATCTGCAGTGGACTACCAGCTGTTCCCTGTACAATGCTAAAAGAAAGGCACAGCGTAGAGTGAAAAGGGCTCATCATACAAACTCTCAGATGTACTTTTTCAGTGTAAGAGTCTGCGTCCAACGGAGATTGCTTTCACTTTGTTTCCCGTCACCCCGTGGCATATTGGAACAAGCGCGCACTGAAGCTTACGAGGAGGAAGTGGGAGGGGGGAGTGGGGGCGGGCACAGTGGTGCGGCCGCAGTTGTAAAAGGCAGGGAGAGGGTGAGATTGAGAAAGGGCAAGATAGGGTTCAAAGGAAACAAGCGTCCAACGGAGATTGCTTTCACTTTGTTTCCCGTCACCCCGTGGCATATTGGAACAAGCGCGCACTGAAGCTGACGAGGAGGGAGTGGGAGGGGGGAGTGGGGGCGGGCACAGTGGTGCGGCCGCAGTTGTAAAAGGCAGGGAGAGGGTGAGATTGAGAAAGGGAAAGATAGGGATCAAAGGAAACAAGGACGAACAGGAAGGAGAAACAAAATAGATAGAAACCACACGAGGCAGCGCTTTAACACCTAGCTAGACAATAACAAGCAAGAAGGGGGTGGCAAATGGTGTGCACTTTGATGTCCTCAATGGCCGCGCGGCTCACTGAGGACATCAAAGCGGCCTTTAAAGTGATCAGGCAGTGCTTTTCAGGCTGCCAAATGGTGCGCGCGCCCGGCGCACATGCACTGTATTTGGCGGCCTGAAAAGCACTGTTTGCACTTCCAGATCCCCCTTTTACAAAAGCTCTCGTGAGTGCAGCGCTAAAGCGCTGGCTCAGGCGAGACCTAATGACAGTTCCCATGGAAGGACCTACATGACAGCTGCTAGAGAGGCGCTGTCACTTCTCTCAGACAGAGAAACACGCTCTAGACTAAACGACTAGACTACAGCAGTTTTCTAACAACACTGTTGGATTTAACAGTAAATTGTGAACACTGTTTTTCACTTTTCGTATATTCACGCAAGACAATGCTCGCCCTCGAATGCTGCCACAACAGATGAAACACTGACCTGGCACAAATTAGTAGGAATATAATCCGATCAGGCAGAGAGTCATCACCAAAGGCAAGAGCCCGATCACACCACTCCAGGCAGCCTCACCCTGGACCTGGACAGGAACTCCGGGCATCTTACACCCGAATGACCACTTATGCGGAGCTCTGACTTGCTGGTTGCGGGGATTGAAGCTGCGGGCTCTGTTCACTTCCTGATTACTTGCAGCTCCTGTCTGCTCTGAGGTTTTAGGGAAAGATCTGGTAAAACTGAACCCCGTTTCTACTCCTTTCCTAAACACTTTCTTCAATGCCGCCTCTTTCATGGAGCTCTGCCTGGCCATAGGTTCTCATTAGTCAGCAGGGCTATTATAATGCTGACCTTTTCACCAATTTCATGGTACGGTCATGGTCTTTACCTCGGCCTAAGTGACCCATGTTGTGTCTTGCTTTCCGTGTGTTCGGTGTCCCTGCTCCACCAGGTGTATGATGTTCCATGGAATGTTGCTAAGTTACTTGAAGTGTTGTGTGGCTCTTACACCAGCTGAGACCAGAGGCTGAGCAGGGAAGTCCTATGCTCCTAGTGGGCTATCCTATAGATGGATTCCTATAACTTGCAGCGGAACCGGATGTTTCCTGAACCTCTATTAATGTGTGAATAAGGAAGCCAACTGCTGCATTGTAGAGTCCAGGTTGGTTACTACGCTAACGGGATTTCATAACACTAGCGGCGAGATTAAAGAAATCATGCGTGTGAAAAGAGCACAAAGAAGAAGAAATAAAGAATTGGGTACCCCACCGGTGCCTTCAACATCAGAGTTACCTGGTAAAGCAACACGTTGCCTAAAATAAACAGGACTTCAGCTGTGCTTTGCCTCTAGTGTCTTAATCATCAGAGTTTACAGTGAGAGAAAATAACCCGATTTCTTACACCCGAGTACCCAGTCATTTTACAAGGTGCAAATTACCTACATCTGAGTACCAAGGGCTGAACGCCTTTCTTGGCTGTGCTAGTCCAGTTATTGCTCTGCCCTCAAATCTGCCAGGGGACGTTTGGGCTTCAGCATTCCTGCTGCTGGAGGGAGCTTGTGAAGGAAGGGACAGGAAAGACCGATTATAGGGACACTGGTAGAAAGGAAGCAGTGTTCTTTCTGCTGTGGTCGTGTACATTAAAGTGCATATCTTCAGGAGTCCTTTGGTGAAAATTACAGCCCTGTTGTGAACTACGAAGCAATCAACAGTGTTTGCAAGCTGTGTGCAGTGTTGTGACGTTCACAGCAGAGTAAACATAAGGGCTGTAGAAAGAAAATATCACACGGTGATGTTGCTAGCCAGTAGCTAGTAAAAAGCCGCAAGCAACAAAAGGAGGCGTTTGGAACACAGTCTTTGCCTGGAATCACAAGGGACACCCAGATGTTTGAAGCATAGAAGCGCTGGGACATGAATAGACTAAGAAAACAAGGCTACACGAGCAAAGTGCTTTGCTGGAGCAGTTCAACAGTCAATACAGCACAGCGAGGAAGAGAGTCACACGATTTTATTGGATATTCGGTATCTTTTTTCATTTATTTAAAACTGGTCTGCATACAGTATGATTCGGAGGTACTGCTTTTGAGACAGGTTTGCTCTTAAAAGACACAAATGTTTTATGTACATGCATCGAAAACGCTCTGTCAAGTAGTGTGTTTGCATTTGATTTACTGAAGCGCTTCACGCGCTCAACATTCCTAGCTTAGCAAGTTTATGGTAAGTAAGGACCCAGGCCGGGGAAGGCGAAGCCGGACCCGATAGAGGCCTAGGGTGGAACGCCGGCCGGCGGCGGGACCCCTCCACGCCACGCCCCCGCAATTAAGAAAACCCGGCTAGGCCGGGGAGGGCATGATAGGCCCACAAACAATGGAAGCTCCCCCCCCCAATCAGGGGGCGAGAGAGGTAGGCAAGGGGGAGGTCAAAAGGGGCCAACGGCCCAGGAAAATTCAATTTCAAGGCTCCCCCTCGCCGCACAAGAAGAAGAAGAAAAGAATCAGAAGCAGAGGAATCGGAGTTTTTTGGCGCCAAGCAGAACGGCGGAAAACCTCGCCGGGAGCCAGCGGCGACAGGGCCCACTCGGGGCAAGGAACATCGTCCCCAGGGGCGGCAGGGACGGCGAGCAGCGAAGCCCAGGGGGAGGTAGCAGCAGCAGATTACCTGCACGGCGCCGTCTTCACAGCGCGGCCCCCGCCATCTTGGGCACGAAAGGAGGGGAGCAACAGCCACCGGGAGGAACAGGTGGCGACGGGGACCGCGGGAAGGACACGAAGCCTGCGGCCCTTGCAAGTTGAGCGGACACCCTACGGAACGTGCCGCTGGTTGAGCCTTGCGTGGTGCGCTAAGGTTCACGTAGAAACCCACCCTTTCCGGACCGGGAGTCAGCAGGCGCGAGTACCACCAGGGGTCGTTCGGCGCACGCTCGGAGAACAGCGGGAACAGCCTCGAGCGTGAGCGCGCATCTTAGCCAGGCCATTGGAGGAAGCGAGAGACCTCTTAAAGAGACAGGATCCCCTTTTTCTCCGTGGTCCCTCTCTGGCCGGGTGTTCGACACAACGGATGGCTTGGGAGTCAACTTCCAGATGCCGGCGCTGCCTGCCAACATGCCAGGCAATTACTCGGAGGTCAAACCAGTACCGCAAAAGACGACCCAAGGACTTTGTGGGATCCCATGACCTACGAGTCCAGACTAGGAAAGTCACAATTGCTTTGAGCAAGCCAAGGAGGAAAGCCACTGCAGCAGGTCCCCACAATCGCCTTCGTAAAGGTAGAAGAATGATGGGAACAACGGCATCGGGGGTTTCGCGCCTTCGCAGGAAAGAAGGAAAGGAAGGCCGCGCCATCGCATGGAAGGCAGAATTTAAGGCCGGGGAAGCCAACCGGACCGGTGAGGAGGACGCAAGGACGCTACATGGCATTTCGCGCCTTTTTCGTCGGAAGGGAAAGAATGCGGCGATCACCCCCGCCCCAGCTGTCGTCGAGGGACGGGCAGGGTCCACAACAGAATCCAGACTCACGGGCACTTGGAGCCAATACGGCGGTGCCCGGATCAACAGGGGCAACGACCAGGGGTTGGCGAAGAGCTGGATCGAAGCTGGGCAACTGGCGACTTCGAGCGAGCAACCGGGGAAAATCACCGAGGGTCGGTGCGGGCGGCGGTGCCCCCGAAAGGCGGAAGACTGGTGCGGGCGGCGGTGCCCCCATGGCGAGCCCGGACGCGTAATTAAGTGAAAGAGGTAAGGAGCGGGGCTGCGCGAAGCTAGGGTACGGCCGAATCACGTTGGTAAGCCAGGGTTGCGGCCAGCCTACTCACAATCGCTAAGACCCCGCCCCCGGCGTTGAGCACAGTAACCCCGTTTTGGAACAATAAGGAAGGGTCTAATAAGGTATGTTCTGCGGTTTATAGGCAGTTCCGGGATGAAAGTTAAGAGCGCACTATTCTATAGTGGAAAGTTAAGTGGTAAATTCCAAGGAGCGAAGGATATCTCTTTTGAACGCAGTAGTCTGCGGTTCGGTTTACGTCATATGCAGGCGGTAACCTACTGGGTACAGGTTCTTGGCAGCAGGCATAGTAACCCTCTGCAGTAACTTCGCCTACGTAAATGCACTCACCGTGGTCTGGTGGGCGCAACTGACTATGAAAAAAAAAAAAAAAAAAAAAAAAAAATCATACTCAGCTGTCCGGTAGGTCTTGGTATTCGATCCCCAAATGGTTGCGTTACAGAAAAGGGATTCACTATAAAGATTGGGTGGGCACTCCTGCTTGAATTCAGGCAGTTTGAAGCAAAAAAAGGTTTATTCAGGAAAGTTTAGTCGCCTTAAGGAAGCCATCACCCGGTGCGGCAGCACCGGTCGCACCGCACCACCATACCGCGATAGGGGCCCGAGCACCTGCCATCGCACACGTCTCACAGCGGTTACGAGAGGTGGAGAGGGGTTCGAGCCCGGTAAAACAGACCCGAGCCTTCACGGAATGGGCCCGATTGCTGTAAAACGCCGGGGAGACAACAGGGCCGGTTTGTAGTGCTGGGGGCGCCCGGGGTGATAATGTTTGTGGGCGCCCCCCGCCCCTAGGACCACGCACTCGCTGGCACCCTGTAACAGTGACCAAGTCACCAGGTCCACACGCTCGCAGAGGCGCCGAATTTGTTATATAGCGCCTTCCGGCCAGTGTAGGGGGCCGAGCACTGGGCATCGCACATGCAGGCATCTAAACGCAACAGGTTTTACAGGCGTTGAATCACGCTATTAAAGCATCGAGAGGTGTCCTCTGCCTGTAATGTGTCAGGCTGTGGCAAGCATTTGTCGTCACCCCTTTTACTTTCTTGGCTATATATATAAATCTGATACATTTGGGAGCACAAAGGCTCCAATGAGAGGCAGTGTTTTTGCAGAATCTTTGCGGCATCTTACCCTCCAAGGCGGATTTTCTCCATGACCTAGTTTGACGCGGGCGATCTACCCGCCGAAGGATCGACCTTCATACCAAAGCCCCCGGGATGCTCTTAGGCTTGTAGAGGCTTCCAGGGCAAGCTGCAATAAGCTGATGCTGCGTAGGTGTGTGCGCAGGGGTCTGGCAGCAGCGATTGCATGACAGAATACTGACATAAATATCACGTTTTCTTTTCTTTTATATAGCGCGTTAAGTATCAGAGCGCTTTACACGAGCACTTTACATTCAGTGCACAGAGACAATCAAGCATAGGTCGAATACGGGTATAGGAAAGGATAAATAAGCCAAAGGACGGAAAGCGTAGGGAAGCGAGCACTCAGAGGCGGAAAAGAAACAGCGCAGTTGGGAGTTTTTCTTTGAGAATAGGAATCGTTCGATAGCCAAATTTACTCCTTTTGCAGCATGGTTGAAGTTTCTAATAATGTATAGGTTGAAAAAAAAAAAAAAAAAAAAAAAAAAAGTCACAGATTTCAAACATGCCTACTGGTTGTGCTTGCCTTTCCCACACGCGAGGGGCGGCTAGGGGTAGGCAAGCTCGGAAAGTCACAGACAGAACTATGCATTGGCTTTGCTTTTGGAGTCAAAAGCATGCAGATTGCAAGGCATGGAGTAGAGCTTAGGTACGTTAATCCCCGGACTTTCATTATTCTGATGTCGCAAATAGGTTCACCTGGGTTACAGGTAAAAATCAGGCGCTGAGTTACACACCTAGGAAAGTCGGTAGGCCCGGTTACAAGGCAATTGGGTGTTGAAAGCTAGTTGGGGCGGAATGGCTCCCACCGGTGTACGTTTAAGGGCTGTCAGACAAAACACTGGGTTTATTCACAATGCAGCAGTCACAGGCACAGCTTCATGATCCCTTCGTTCAGGCTACAAGAGCACGTTCGAGCCCAGTGCTTGGCAGTACTGGTAATAGGAGAGGTAGGGCAAGGTCCGAAAAAACAGTCTGTCTAAATACGGACGCCCCCCTTGTGCTTAGTTAAAGGTCAGGTCTAGAGGAGTCCAGTTTAGACACGGGGCAGAGAAGGGTGGTGTTACAGTTGGGTTAATATTTCAGGCAGCACCCAAGAAAAGGTTTCTTTGGGGTCGAAACAGGGCCCCAATGGTGATTAGTGGAGGGGAATCACCGAGAGTATTTACAGCAATAGTAGTGAACTGCTGCAGTGGTTCACCCCACAAGTCCCAATACCTTACAAAGTACCATTCAGAAAAGTCTCACCCTGCATCACCATATTACAGCGAGAAACTCAATTATGTGGAGTACACAGGGAGATTTAGCTATGGAGATACCTTCCCCAGCTAGAACAAACCAGAGGTATAGCATCCAGTGAGGTACAGCTGCACTTCCGATACGAAACGAAGACCGGTGAGTTGCAGGTCCCTAAAGTTAAAAGACATGTTGGAAAGAAAAAAAAAAAAAAAAAAAAAAAAAAAAAAAGACGCATAGCGGGCGGTGGTACCAGCAAGATTGGGGCATAAACGAAATGATAGATATGTGTCCCCGAGGGTGTAGGACAATCCAAGTGTTGTTGTCATGTGGCATATTATAATTTTCGGTAAGAGCACAACCCGGACAGGGCAGTGCAAAAGCCACCCGTGGTCAGGGCGTTGGTCAAGACAAGGCCCCGGGGAATCCGTGTTTTCGGCTAGGGGAGAGCCCCCCCCCCCCCCCCCAGTTTCCTCAATGTCAATTACGAAAATTTAGCCCAGTATACCTGCGCCACGCAGCAAGCGTAGTTAGAGGAGGCAAAGCAAAAAAAAAAAAAAAAAAAAAAAAAAATCCTGAAGAGAGCTGACCATCTCCGGGGACAAAGCTTACAAGGCCCAGGGGTGGATGTCAAGCAGCACGGGTGCATAAAACTGGTAGTAGTCAGGGCAGACCGCACGAGGACAGGAAGAGACAAGTTCAGGCGGCACATCGTGGGCATATTCGAGCTAGGAGGTGGCGAGTAGGTAGCGAGGGTAGGCCGAGCAAAGGGGGGAGCTCCCTCCGATCGAGAAACCGTAGGGAGCGTGGCGGAGCTGACACGAGGAACCTAGTAGAGAACGAAAGTACTAGGAGATAGATGAAAGGCTCACACAGTGTCCTTGGATGCCTCACGCCAGGGGCACTGGGGGAGCCGTTGGGCGGCGTGCCGCCAGAGAAAGAACAGAGATGACACTCCTGCAGGACCCCGGGGATGCCTTACGGCAGGGGTACAGACGGAGAAGATGACAAGGACCCAGCCGCAAGAAAATAGAGTAGATGCTCAAGTAAGGTCCTTGGGATGCCAAACGGCAGAGACCCCTGGGAGAAGGGAGGGCCCCGAAAAGATACAGGACGAGCGGGACGGCACTTGCAGCCCGGGCATGCCCAGAAAGGGACACCCTCCTAATCGGTAGCAAGTTGAAGCCTAGACCCGCGAATCGAAACACAGGGATTGGGGCCCCTCCCTCCTCTCCCAGGCAATTGGGGCGGCTGGGGTCCAGAATGGGAATAGAGAAAAGAAGGAACAATAGATAAAAGTGAAACATGGTCGTTGAAGGACTATAGTAAGACCATGAATGTTGAAATTTGAAATATGAAGATTTCAGGTTACAAAAATGTTTGTTGTAAAATAAAACTGCGACCTTTTCAGGCACCAAGAAGTGGTCACGTGGTACTTAAGGGAAAAGCGCGCAGAGATGGCAGCAAACAGGGGGGGAGCGGGGAGGGAGCGCTCGCCGCCTGGACGGGGTTAGGACCCAGGCCGGGGAAGGCGAAGCCGGACCCGATAGAGGCCTAGGGTGGAACGCCGGCCGGCGGCGGGACCCCTCCACGCCACGCCCCCGCAATTAAGAAAACCCGGCTAGGCCGGGGAGGGCATGATAGGCCCACAAACAATGGAAGCTCCCCCCCCCAATCAGGGGGCGAGAGAGGTAGGCAAGGGGGAGGTCAAAAGGGGCCAACGGCCCAGGAAAATTCAATTTCAAGGCTCCCCCTCGCCGCACAAGAAGAAGAAGAAAAGCCCACCCACCCACACCTATGGATACGGGCGTCGCAGCCGTAGGGGCGGAAGGGTAGCGGAGCTGACACGAGGAACCTAGTAGAGAACGAAAGTACTAGGAGATAGATGAAAGGCTCACACAGTGTCCTTGGATGCCTCACGCCAGGGGCACTGGGGGAGCCGTTGGGCGGCGTGCCGCCAGAGAAAGAACAGAGATGACACTCCTGCAGGACCCCGGGGATGCCTTACGGCAGGGGTACAGACGGAGAAGATGACAAGGACCCAGCCGCAAGAAAATAGAGTAGATGCTCAAGTAAGGTCCTTGGGATGCCAAACGGCAGAGACCCCTGGGAGAAGGGAGGGCCCCGAAAAGATACAGGACGAGCGGGACGGCACTTGCAGCCCGGGCATGCCCAGAAAGGGACACCCTCCTAATCGGTAGCAAGTTGAAGCCTAGACCCGCGAATCGAAACACAGGGATTGGGGCCCCTCCCTCCTCTCCCAGGCAATTGGGGCGGCTGGGGTCCAGAATGGGAATAGAGAAAAGAAGGAACAATAGATAAAAGTGAAACATGGTCGTTGAAGGACTATAGTAAGACCATGAATGTTGAAATTTGAAATATGAAGATTTCAGGTTACAAAAATGTTTGTTGTAAAATAAAACTGCGACCTTTTCAGGCACCAAGAAGTGGTCACGTGGTACTTAAGGGAAAAGCGCGCAGAGATGGCAGCAAACAGGGGGGGAGCGGGGAGGGAGCGCTCGCCGCCTGGACGGGGTTACGACTAGCACGGGCTCACCTCTGTCACAGGAAGAAAGCCTTTTAGTTCCGAGAATGGGGAAGCTTTCTAATGGATAGTAGATATAGAAAATGGACTTCCATGCAGGCAGCTGTCAGAAGGAAAACGGACTTCTGTTTTTCTATCGGAACAGACAATAGAAATCTATATTTGTAAAGGAGAGTTTGTTTTTGTGGCAACACGTTTTTGAGGATGTGCGGCTTCGGTTGTCAGACAAGGAAATAGAGGAGTTAGGTCCTTATTTATAGGTGGTTTACTTAACAAAAGAAAGTGAAAGTGATCGCGTTGGGGAGATGCAAGCAGAGCATCAAAGGGCTGGGTGAGAAGGGAGGGGGGAATGCAATGAGCAGAGGAGCAGCTGTTTTGAGGATGTGGTTTACTTAAAAAAAGAAAGTGAAAGTGATCGCGTTGGGGAGATGCAAGCAGAGCATCAAAGGGCTGGGTGAGAAGGGAGGGGGGAATGCAATGAGCAGAGGAGCAGCTGTGCACGTGCACGCCATCGTGCACTCAAGCTCTAGGCCACCAAACCATGTGGGTAGCACTTTTGAAAACCCACTTACAAAATATCTCAAAGAGACAGCTTTCGCTGTCTCAGCGAGACCTAACAAGCTGCATCCCTTGCCTATCATTTTGGACACATTTAACTCACAAGCCTAAGCGCATAAGCCCAATTTGAAACGCGTCACATTTTTGCGCCACTTTCATTTAAAAGGACGGTTCTGCCAAATTCCACCCGTGTTCAACTGGGAAGGTGCTGGCTGAATGAACATTTCTATCAAATATACTGCAGACGAAAAGTTTGCCTGTGAACATCTAATACAATGCATCTAAGGAAAATGCTGTAAATTTATTTACTTTTGTAAAAATAGATAATTTCATTTTTGGGGCCTGATTTATCGAATGTGTTTCTAATTTTATCCTTTAAGCATTTAACGGCAGTTTTGTATATGTGCACAATTGCTCATTCTATAAATTAAAGAGCAACACATAGCTATTGTAGCACATCACATTGTTCATTTCTGGATTTTTGTTTTAAGTTTCTACTTGATATTAATTAACCAGCAATCTACTTAACAGACTGGAAACATCAGAAGACCCACAAACACATATTGAGCTCATTTCAGACATAAACAGAAAGGGGTTAAACAGACAATACAGCGCGCTTTAGCCATTTTTCATAAATAGCGCCGTCGCAATTTACTTACGGAAGTTGCACTAATGAAAAAAACCACAGACATTTAAACACACAGTTGACTTACAAATCAATACGCATAACAGAAAGAAAGAACAGCTCACAGACTATACTTGAAACAAACCATTTGCAAATACTAGTTGTAGGTCATATTTACAAGCAACGCTTTTCAATAGTGTTCCAAAAGGCTGCATAAACAGCCCCACAGACAGATGCATGTCCAAGAAGTAGTGAATGCGCTCAATTCACTAGCTTTGCCTAGCAGAACACCACACAAAATCGTTCTGCATATCTTCATTCATGAAACTGCGCAGAACGAAGGATCCTTGTTTTGTATTATGTCATATTTTAATTCCCTGGGGATACAAAATCACCAAGGAAGAAATATGTTTTTAAATTTAACCTATTTAGATATTTCCTACACTATGGTACCTTTCAAAACAAAAAGCAACACATTTTTCCATGTGAGCTTACAAACAGGCATGCCAAAAATACTGCTGAAAACGCAAGTATTATAATCAAAACCAAATGGAGAAATATCTCCTCATTACCTGCCTACGTAAATTGCAATTCGCATATCCAAACCTATACAAACCAAAAGCTACATTTCCAAATTTGCTAAGATCAGGCATCTTATAGCTCACTAATCTAGCTTCAAACTTCAAGGGGTTATCTCTACCAATACACTCGCAAATATGCGAGACCCTCGGTTTTGGTAATTGCAATGACCAAATCAGAAACCAAGAAACCAACCCCTCGGCTTTGGTAATTGCGATAACCAAATCAAAGACCCAAAGAACGAAAGGAGTGGGAGCGACCCATTTATACTTAACTCTTACTTTTATTAATCAAAAGGTTATCCAAATTCTAACTGTCAAGTTCTTCATAACAAAACGTCTTTTATAATACTCACGCCAAAAAGGGTTCTAATCGGGAGTGACATCTTTTGGAGAGTCAAAGTCAGAAAGATCAGAGATATACTGGGCTGCAGAGACAAAGAATCCCCCAGAACCTCGGTACCTGCTTAGTGGATTTCTGTCCTGTTCTCCCCAGTAGATTTCTGTCCTCTGACAAGATCGCTCCTCCAGATAGTCACTTGTATTGATGCCACGCTGTCGGGCGCCAACTGAAGTACCGGGGATTTTAGGACCCCAGCGGTGCCAGGGATAGCACCCTATGACTTCGGGTTATCCTGTTGCTGTAGTATTATAAAAGACGCTATCATGGTAATGTAACAAAGAAACTGGCAGAAGAAGCTGAAATATTAAAAAGACATCTTTATTAAACATTAAATGAGTGAGACTACGTCGCACAGAAGCCTTAGCAACTGAATGAGGCAGTCTCCAGAACAGAAACCAGTCTCCTTTTTTATACAGAATCTGGGCAACACCGCCCTTCTCTTGCAGTTGGTCATTCACATATTTTACTTCAAAGAACAAGCAGAGTCATGATTGCAATCTCACATTTCAGTTCAGCCAGCCCGCAATTATTTACCCAGCAAGGCTTAGATCCCACATCAGATATCAACTGACCCCAATAAACATGAGCATCTCCTGTTTTGGGAAACAAGCCATAAAGCAGGAACAGTCAGGTGTGAAAGAGATTAGCCGGAGGCTGGTGTAGGATGAAAAGACTTTATGGTGTGTCAAGCCCTGATGCTAATCACAGGTGCCCAGGGGACGGGGAGCTCGTGAGACCGGACTGACCTGGTGCAGCGGAGCCAAGCTGCCCAGGTCACAGAGAGGTCAAAGGAAAGTACATGTGTTCTGGAGGCCTGTATTTGTTCTTAGAGTGTAGTCTATGTGAGGGCAACTATAAGATGGCCACCGCTCCAAGATGGAACCCACGGAGTCAATGTATAATAACGTATACATAGTGCATTTGGCAATGGGACGTTATGCAAAGCGCTTGTACATACCGCATTGACCATACATGAATAAACAGGGGTAGGGCCCTGTCTCCTCTTTTGTGTCCTCCTGTGAAATCTAAAAAGTCTGTAAAGTGAGTGCAGATGGAAAAAGATGTTGAGTTTATCAAGCTTGTATTTCCTGAAACCTGTTTAAACATACCTGTCTAACAACTCCTACTTGGCCGGGCGTTAAGGGCGTGGCTTCGCAGTCTCTCCAGTGACGTAGAGTGTAGTCCAGGAACTGGCTTGAAGATCTATGTGGTTTTTTTTTTAAGTTGGCTGTTCCTCAACATTATTAAAACTAGCTGCATGGTTGGTGAAGACACTCGTCATCAAACGCAAACACTCTGCGACTCACACTTCTCCATGCAGCCACAATACGAGACAGTTCTAGCTTTCTTATTCCATATGCCTGATTGTTTGAATAGTGTTGACATCCAGGGCGTATTTAAAAACGTGCCTAGAAGATACCGCAGTGAGGACAGTTTACTCTGTTTACAATTTGCCAGAACTGGAACGAGTTCCTTTTTATGACATTATCTTCTAAAAATTCCTTTTGGTATGGTAAACATATCTTGAAAAGAAATCCAATATTAGGTTTTTCTCCACACTAATTCAGGTATTAATTTGCTACTCTTTTAATCAAAGACTTAGAAAAGCACTGGCAAACCAATAGGGCTCAACAGTAAAAGGTCGAGCTACTGGCTGTGCCAATGCTTGTTTGCATTCGCGTGACATAGTGTCCAAAAGGCCACCAATGCACCACGACGGAAAAAGTGATTCAAAAATATCTGCCAGTGTGGAACAACACATGCCCCTCTTGCTGAATGCACACAAACGTGATTTCATAGGCAACCATCATTGTATAGCCATGTCTAATAATGAAAACCAATTCAAAATGTGTATCCATGGTGCGCATGTGTTGCTGTGCATGAGTGAGACCTTTTCTTTCTCTGCCGCAAGCACTCAGTAGATGATTTTGGGCTAGATGTATGAACAATAGTAACAGTGTTTACCAAATAGCAATTTTTTGCGAATCGCTATTTGGTATTCGCTATTACTAATGTACAAAGTAGTTATTTAGACCCTATTCCCTTAATAGTTATGTTTTGTTGTGACCCACTACGATTCGATTCCATCACAGGGATGGTGGCCTGCTGGGGTCAGCAGACCACCATATCTGTGATTTCTTTTAAATAAAGCAATCTTTATTTTTTAAAATGCAGTCTGTTTATTTAAAAGAAAATGGGCTGAGTTTAAAAAGAATACATTGAAACGTTTAAGTTTAATTTTTTAAGAGTAGTCAGTGGTCCCTTGGACAACTGCCTGCACTTGAAAAATACTTTTTCAACCTTTCTCAAAAGGGGAAGGGGTCCCTTGGGGACCCCTTCCGATTTCGAATCGGTTATCATACTCTGAGTTGATGGCAAAGTGCAAATGTTTTGCGAAAACATGTCAAACATTCACACACACCAATGTGAATCGGTATTTTGAAGAGACAACCTAAACACTCCCCTTCCAAATACCGATTCGCAAACCCAAATTGCAATTCGGTAACAGGTTATTGAATTGCATTTTGGGATTTGTGCGTTTGGAAGTGTCTCTTTAGGTCTCGCCAACGCAGCGCGCATGCGCTGCTTAGGAGGGCCTTTAGCCGTCGCTCTGGTCATTTTCAAGCACATACTCGTGCTTGTGGCGGCATCCACCTTGCGGGAGCGCGCAGGGGCGCGCCACAAGCACGAGTGCAGTGTTTGAAAATGAGCAGACTGCACGCGCATGCACGTAGCACTCCCGGGCTCTCTCTCTCTCTCTCTCGCTCTCTCTCTAAACACCTGCACGCGGTTGCGTTAATGGGCTTTACTCCCTCGTCATCGTCTGTGTTTTTGTCTAAAATAGAATGGGTTCACAACTGCACCCTAAAATAAAAGTACATTTCAGGCCGTAACTTTTCTTTAGTTGCCGAATGTGCTTGTTAAGCTGCTGCATGCTAGAAAAGCACTCCCTTGTTAAACAATGTGACCTATATCTGCCCTTACTATTTTGGCATTTAATGACCGATTCCAAAACGCATTTTTTCCGTTCACTCTAACTTTTTCATTTGCAGGGTTTTCAGTCTATGGGCCGTGTATTCCTAATTATTCGATATTGGGCGGTGAAGTACACAGCTTCCATACAAGAGTTATGGCCTCAGAATATGGAACAGCTCCTTCATCGTCCAAATCTATGGCAGCGCTGCCACCAGGTCGCCCAGACAGCAAGCTGCAACCCTTTTATGTAAAGAAAATCAACAAAGTACTCGTATTAATTTATATAAGGGCTAGTCTTTTGGGGGATATACTCATGCGGAAGTTTTGTTAGCCAGCTAACTCTTCATGGTTCAGGTAAAGGTAAGTGAAGTTTTCTTCTCGGGAGAAAACATCTGAGACTGTTGCGCTGTTTCCAGTATAAAACTGAACCAATGCAGTCCAGATTGAATATTGTGATGTGTATTTATGTAGCGCTTTCCACATCTGTATCAAGGCATAAGGTGATTTCAGATTATAGAGCAAGTGTGTTCTCCGTGTGTATTATATGTGTGGCGCTTGGTTTCCATGGTGGTCACCATACCCCTTCCATCCAATTCCTGGATGCCCTAGAACGGGTGTTGTTTCAGTTAGCTTTAGATGTGAAAAATAGGTGTATTGCATGCGTTGTCTAGTTGTGTAGAAATGTACACTGAGCTTAATGGCACATGAGCATACGTGTTACTGTGTGGAGTGTTAAGATAGAACAGCTGCACATGTGAGTACTTAACATTTCTTAATACTGATTGTAAGATGAATAATGCTGATTCTGGTGTTTGCGTGATCCATGGGTTGGACAATTGAACAAGACGTCCATTATTGTGAGTATGAGGCACATCCTGCAATGGTTAGCAAAATCTTTGTGACGGTAAAGCCTCAATTATTAGGATTGTAATTCATGTATTCTGTGGTGGCACAGCCAGACTTCCCCTTACTGTGTTTGTTGGTAGTTCATATAAAGTGTTTTTGGATCACTTTAATAAACGTGATTCATTTGAGAGCATGGAATCTTCATTCGGGAACAGCAATGGTTTTGCTGCTTTTCTGAATAAGACATGGTTCAATGTCCTTAGTTTCTTAGGTAACGTATTGTATAGTTTTCTTGTTGGTACTGCGAACGAGCTACCACCTATCGGGGATTTCTTGAAAGGTTGGATGGTTAGTAGTGGTGAATCTTTGTCTAAGGTTTCACTTTTGGCTAACGAGTATGATATTTTATTTTTTATATATAAATTGGGCCAAGTCTTAGCTTCCTTTTTGAATCTTGACAAGGAAGGTATTCTTCTGACGTTAGGTGGCAGCGAGTTCTAGTTTCTAGATTTACCCTGTCAGTATTCGAAGTACAGTAGCCTCTGTTGTTGGGTAGGCTCTGTTATAGGGTTCTCATGATGTTGAAGGTGCTTTTCGTCACATGCCTTTTGAGTAACTCTTTGGAGTCCATGATCATACCCAGGTTATTTAGTTAAGTTCAGCTGTGTAAAAGACATCCATAAGTAGGTTGTTGTCGGGTCTTAATTTTTCCATAATCAATAGCTGGCTCAGTTTTAAAGGGGTTTAGTTTTAGATGACTTTGTAGATTTCATGAGACTTCGAAATGTATTCAAAGGTAATCATAAAAGCGCATACAAAATGAAATGAAAAAACAGCGATGATAAAAATAGGTGCATTCTTAAGATTCAGTAGTCGTAAAAAAATACTACGGAATGAACCATGGTGTACAAACACTTTGATTGTTCATGTTAAAATAGAGTTCCAATACAGTTAGTATTACGGTGCCTTACATTAGACTCTCTGCTTACATCCTTCCCCAACAACTCGTCCCAGTGTCCAGGCCCACCGCTAAACTCGGAAGATAGCACCACACACAGACTCGCTGACTGTTCAGGCATGGCAGATTCAACTGGTTTCCAAATTTTTTCTTCACGTGGGCGCTCCTAGGTTTTGGTTTGCATTTTAACATAGCTCAAACTCGACCCTAAGGTAATTGGAGTTCTTTACATGAGCACCAGTTACATAAAATAAGGTAACATATATTTGGTAGGCACAGGGAGATTAAATGATTTGCCCACAATCACAGGATTTTGCGCCAACGCAGAGACTCTGAACTACTTAATTCACAGATATAATCGAATGTAGTAGGTGACACGCATCCATATTTTACAGAAGTACACTTTTCTGAATTTTCAAGTCATCCTATCTGCAATCAATCCTGGCGTCCCTGTATGCCCAAATTGTGTGATCCTAGGCAAATGCTGTATATCACCAGGCCTCCACTTTGTTTGTCATTGCATAGGTGAGGTCAACAGGGCTGGTGTACAGACAGTCAAGTATCAGGCACCCTTATGACTGGCTTTATCCCATAATCGCTAGCCTGATTACCTGTAGATGAACCAATGGCTCAAGAAGACATTACATGGAACTGTGGCCAAGGGGCATTAAAGGCTGTTGGAGCCTAAGCAATAACGCCTCTCTGCTACGTATGCCCTTCCCCTAACACCTCGTCCAACTGTCCGGGCCTACTACTACACGTGACAGATAATGTAAACACCGCAGTACACTGACTCGCTGACGGTTCTGTTAGATTCAACTGGTTTCAACTTCCTTCTTCCATGTGGGCGGTGGTGGGCACTGCACGCGCTCCTAGATTTTTTTCGTTTGCATTTTATATAGCCCAAACTCAACCCGAAAGTATTTGAATGCTTTTACATGAGCACCAGTTAAATAACCTACGGTCACATTCATTTTGTATTATCACAGCGGTTCATTTTGGAAAAATATATATGTATACTGAAATAAGCACAATTGCATAAATCAACAAGCATTGGCATAGCCAATAGGTCTCGCCTTTGGGACCTTATAAGTGTTTAGTTATCCAGCACAATATACTTGGTGCAACGACATCAAGTGTTGCATGGCTAAACACTTATAAGGTCCCAAAGGGGAGACCTATTGGCTATGCCAATACTTGTCCTGTTTGGCTTCTGAACGATTATTGTATTATCGACTCATTAAAGTAATTATTCACAAATCAGACAAGCCTCTGAAGCCCTATTTACGACTATCAATCCACACTGGCCCTACAGGGCTGTGATGAAAAATGAAGGACACAAGAATGACAGTGCTGGCCCCACTATGCAGTGCCCTTAGCCTCCTGCAATGATGCTTGCACCGCAGACTGACTAACACTATAAGTATGGTCAATTACCACATGTGACCATGAATGGAGAATGTTGTTGAAATGGTGGTAGGAATTAACCCTGGGCAAAAGTGGTATCACCACCTAGTTCTTTCTCCTATTTAGCAGCCAGTGCCTGGAAACTTCCCTCTATGATTTTACGCCTGATTGACAGTCATTTGCAATTTGCAAGTGTAGAAAAATGGGTTACTAGTTGAGGGGGGTGAAACTCTACTCAAGCAGCAACCACAATTCCTGTCAGAGGGAAGTCTCAAACAACCCCAAAGTAACCTGTGCTTAACCCTCTGGTATCTTGGTACAGAGCAGTCATGCTTCACTTAGAGGCACTGTGTATGTAAAGTATATATACAGCACTTCAAACAGTAATAATGTGAAAACACAAGGAAAATCTCACACCAATTTAGAAAAATAGAGTAGAATTTCATAAAGTATTTGACACCAAAACAGCAAAAATCCAATCCGTAGACCCGGACATATGTAATGTAAACCATTTAAGTGAAAATAGTGCCTAAAAGCTCAAATGCTAACTGTGGTCATCTGTTCACACCAGACTGGGACAAAAGTCACAAGTTCAGGCTGACCACAAAAGAGTATGGGCCAGATACAGGGCCACTTAACAAAGTACCTTAAATATTGAGTGCGAAGCTTTGCGAGTTCCCATGTTGAGCATGCATAGTGTAGTGGTGGTTCCAATGAGCTGCGGGCAGCGATGTGAGGTCCTGCATCGAGAACATGCTCTCAGTGGTGTTTCCAATGTTGCAGTCAATGAGGCGTGCGAGGCGATTTCCTACGTCATCGTTGGGGATCGCGTCGATGGAGGCTTGCAGTGCGAAGTCCTGCGTTGGGAATTGCAGCAGCGGTTCCGATGAGCTGTAGCTGCGATGCAACATCCTCTGTTGGTTTTGTGTCATACAGCGGTGGTTCCAATGCGAGGAGATGCAGCACTCTGCATCGATTCTGCCCAAGACATCACAGCTGGGTTGGCAGGGCACCTTCAGACCTACTTTCAAAGGTACAGGACTGGGGTAGCACCACTAGGGGAGCAGGACGTACAGCAGACAGAGTCCAGGTTGTGCGGTCAAGGTGGTTGGAGCCTTTTCTGTCCCTGAGGCTCTGATCGGGCTGTCACCCAACCAGTCCTAGGAGTCACTCCCCAGGTTCAAGATGCAAGTTCAGTCCGTCTCACTCAGGCAGCAGATTAGCAGTCCTTCTTGCAGCAGAGCACCACAGCAGTCCTTCTCAATATTCCACAGGTCCAGAGGTGTACTGAAGAGTTGGGTCTAAGGGTCCAAAATGTATACTTGTTGCCAGCTTCAGAGTTAGAGAAGGTTCTGGAGATTTCCACCCCAGAGGTGTTTGGAATTCCCTTACTCCATGCTCTGGCCCCAGAATGTTTGGTGGCACAAAAGACTAGTGTCAAACCATTTGTGAGTGTGCAGAGGCAGAGCTTTTGTGATATGCAAGTGTGGTAGATAAAAGCTCCGCCCCCCATCAAGTCAGAGATGAGCCATCCTGCCAACACCTATTCACACTTTGTCACTGTCTGAAAGCAATGCTCAAAGGCCAACTGCCAGCTACACCTAGTCATGTGGCCCAGGATACATGCTGAAGGCACCAAATCGTTGGGACAAAAGATTGCCAACTTTCTAAAAGTGGGATTTTCAGAATTATAAAAAAGTTAAAATCCAACGTTACCATAAAAGAGGGTTTTAAATTACAATTATTTAGACACCAAACCTATATTGCTACATGCTCCCAATGGAAAGTTATCACTGACTAAATCTAATTAGATAACCTAATGTTATCCTATCGGAGATGGAGGCCTTGCAGCAGTAAAAACAAATTTAAGAGTTTTTCACTACCGGGACATGTAAAAGTTAAAAACACATGTCTAACAATTTAAATATACTGCACCCTGCCCTACGGGCTGTTCAGAGGCTACCTTGTGGAGGATGAATATGTATTAAAAAGGAAAGTTTGAGCCTGGCAAAAGTATTATTTTGCTAGGCATAGATGGAAGTTTAAACTGCACACACAGTCTGCAGGGGCAGGCCAGAGACATGTTTAAAAGACCACTTAAGTGAGTGGCACAATTAGTGCTGCATGCCCACTAGTAACATTAAATTTACAGGCCCAGGGTACGTGTAGTATCACTTTAACAGGAACCTACAAGTACATTAAATGTGCCAATTGGGTGTATGCCAATGTTACAATGTTTTAGGGAGTGAGCACATGCGCTTTAGCACTGTTAAGATGCACAGAGTCCTAAGGCCATAAACAATTATATCTGCTAAAAGAATGGAAAAGTAAGGCAAACAATTTGGGCGCAGACCATCCTAAGGCTGATAAGTCTAAAAGCAAGGCATTAAAAACTCACTTCTTCACTGCTCCCTTGGAAAGCCTATGTTTCAGATGGTTCAGTTACCAGCTTTACAACTTCCAATTAGAATAAAATAGGCTTTAAATGATGCTCACGAATGTTGTAATCGCAGCTCTTGACTCAGCCAGTGCAACCTTCCACATTAATATTATATCTGCACTTTGACCAAACCCTGAATACTATCTTGAATGTTATTCTTACTCCTGTCCTCTCCTCACTTAAACAATACCATCTTACATCTCCCACCAAATAATTGTGCAATCCATTTCTTCCAAAAATTACCAACTTCATGGCCCACTTCAAGTTTCTTCCAACCGCTTCACCATCACTGTGCTGAATGTCCCCTTAACTCCTTCCACAATTGCCTGAACTGTTTTCTCTGACATTTCACATTCAGATAATTCAATTTCTGCATTCTGCAAAATCATCTTGGGCTTCATCTAACCCTTTCAACCCTCAAATCATCAAGACTTGGGCTGCTGTCCTCTAGGCCATGTTTTATCTCTTTTCTGTTTTCTAACGTACACTCTCACTGGTTGCCAATATCCAAACTGTTTCAAGTTTGGCTTTGTTATACAGCTACTAAAAATACCCAAGTCTTATGCCTCCACTCATCTAATTATCTACTGAAATTTTTTTCTTACATAAAACCTTGAGACACTTGGGACCGCATAATGAAAAGTGCTCTTGGAACACAACAGGTGTGGGCACCTGCACTTAGGTAAAGCAGAAGGTGCCCTGTAGCCTCAACTGCCTCTTCTTTAATATCCATCACACCGGGGCTAAATGTACGCTGGCACAATCTCTAATGGGCCTTACCTCATTTGCAGGGGGCGGGGGTGGCATGGTCCGAAATGAATGGGGTAATCCTCTGCCTTTGTACCTGTGCCATATTATAGTTATGAGCACATAGGCAAAGATGCCATCTGGAGACCATGAGCCACATAGAGGTAGCACCCCACGATGGAGCCCCTTTTAGAAGGGGTAAACAAATTCTTGGGACACTTCAGGTATCCCTTGGCATGATGCAGCCCCTCACTACATCCACTTGCCGGTGGATCTCTTACGTTTTCATCCTGAGGACAAGTCTTCTAGGTATATTGATGGCTTCAAAAAGCTGGCCTGCCTTTTACTGACGCTCTGACTCTAGGGCTGGTGTGAGTTCACAGCTACCGAGAGGGCAGCACATTAATGGTAAAAAGGTGCACTGAGAGTGTGGTGTAGTTCCTATTTCCCTAATAGGCTCTGCGTATTGGAATAATATACACTATAGTTGTGGCATAGGACTGAGGTCAGTATGCCTCTATTGAGTACATTAAACTTAACTACTTGTGTACCCGCTAGCTCAGAGGTCACTAGAAACGTCTTGAATAAACAAGAAGGGAGTAGTTTCTGACAACCGCATAAACATGACAACTTTGTTTCCCTTAGAATCGGACTGTGTCTCAGAATCACAACAAAAGTGTCCCGTGGAACAGACTAGGCCAATGGCCCCTGTATTTTGTAAAGGCTTTAAAGTGCCAACGCATCTAAACACAGCCATTGCTCTGTGCTAAATGTGCAACGGCGCGATCACAAATGGGATTTTCCTCATTTGCGATTCAAACAAATTCACAATTGTTCCATTGAATATTTGACTCCAAAAGCTGTCTTTCTGGTGAGAATAAATACAGCCTGTATAGTCTGACATTTGTAGGCCGTGGGCTCAGCTGCTATTCTACCCACAAACTTAGTTATGTTATGTGTATTGTAAAGCGCACTATCACCCGCAAGAGTATCGTGGTGCAGAGCTGGTGTGCATGCCTAGCCCTGCCTATAGTAGGTTGGCTAATTAAAAAGCCACGTCTTCAGCTTCTTGCAGAGTTCAAGAAGAGTGGAGAGGGCTCTGGGGTGGGAGGCCATTCCATGCTTTAGGAACTATGCAAGAGAATGTCCGTCGTCCTGGTCTGGTTCTGTGTATGCATGGGATATGTGTGAGTAGAAGTACCACGGAGCAGAAGTGTCTGGATGGTTGGTGGGAGGCGATGTGACTCTTCAGGCAGGTGGAGCCCGAGTAGCGTAGTGCCTTGAATATGTGTGTGTGGAATTTGAATGCGGCACGTTTGTGTATCAGGAGCCAGTGAAGCTCTCTGAGGTATGGTGTGATGTGAGTTCTATGTGGGAGCTTGAGGATGAGTCTGTCTTCCTAGTTCTGGATGGTTTGTACTCTTCTAGTGAGTTGCTTAGTGATCCTGGCATAGAGGGTGTTCCTAAAGTTGAACTTGCTGGTGGCTAGGGAATGAGTGGCAGTTTTTCTAGTGTTGCTTGGGAACTGTTTGAAGATCTCCCTCAGCATCTTCAGGGTGTGAAAGCAGGATGCATTGCTGGCGTTGACTTGTGCGGGCTTGTCCACTTTGCTGTTGATGATTATTCCGAGGTTCTTGTTGTGGGTTCTGGTTGTGGGTCCAAGTTTGGCCGGAAACCAGTGGGAGTCTTATGGTGAGGTCTCTTGCCAAAGATTACTAGTTCTGCATGCTTTCCCCTCTTTTCTACTAAATGTAGAGTCTGCCCCCTATGTCCTCTCTCACCTTTCTTTCCCCTCCTCATCCTTCCAAGGAGGAGAAACGCGTGTGCATGATGCTCCCTGAAACAAGCAGTTTCCTTACACGTAAATTGGATAAGGTCAGATCAGGTGAATGACTAACTGTTTGTTAGTTTTAGAGTACCAAGAATACTATTTGATATTGGGTCAGTAGAAGTGGACTGTGTTGTGTACCAGTAGAAGGACCAACCGGCGTGAAACATGCACCCAACATGAGTATTCCACAGCCGGCTGGACCTCTCTTAAGCAGAGACCCAAGGAACCTGTCACCCATATCCCTAAGACGGGCTGGAGACAGAATCCCCTCGTCAGTTGTTGCAATCTACATTGCACACTTTTTGCGTTGACTTTTTTTTGCATTTCTTCTGGGGAGCCTTTTTAGATGCCCGGTGCACTGTTTAATAAACCATATGTCTCCTTCTACAAGGCCTCAAACATTAGGCACTAATTTCGCAAAATGTTTAAAAACTTAGGGGCATATGTATCAAACGATTTTTTAATCGCAAACGCTGCGATTCGCAAAATAACAGCGTTTGCGATTAAAAAATCGGTAATCGGGATGTATGAGCCAAATCCCATCGCAAAATTAAGGAATTGCTAATTTAGCGATTTCTTAATTTTGCGTAAGCATTTAAGAAATCGCAAATTGCGATTTCTTAAATGATATGTAAAAAGCACCCAAGTTGTGCGAATTATCCTTAAGAAATCGCAAATTACCACCAACTTCCAGTTGGTGGTAATTTGCGATTTCCTTTCAAAATGCACTTTTGTGAATTTTGCAAGGTGCCACGTGGCGCTCATACATGCCCTTAGGGCATGTATGTGCGCCATATGCACACACATGCTCATTTCAGGGGTGCATCAGGGTGTCATCATGACACCCTTGCACCTTTGAAATTATTCTCAAATAGCGATTAGCAAATTGCGAATTCGCTATTTGAGAATTACTTCCCATTCATTCCTATGGGTCTCCTGGCCCATAGAAATGAATGGGCAGGTATTCCTTAATTGCGATTTCGCAATTTGCTAATCGCAATTAAGGAATTTTAAGAAATCGCAAAAAGTTTGCAATTTTTTAAATACATCCCGTTTTGCAATTCTCAAATAGCGATTCTTTAAAAATCGCTATTTGAGAATCGCAAATGGTGATGTTGATACATATGCCCCTTAGCCTTTTAAATAAAAGTCCCCAAGGGGTTCCCGCTGTTGAAAGGGACTATCATGGGACTGTATGAAGAGTCTGTCACCAAAACTTATAAACGGTTCCTTTTAAGGGCTGTGATTACGGTCATTTATGAGTTTCAGCTTAATGTTTTGTACAGTAACTCAATTCATGTGATAATCGAACTGTAAAAGATTACCTGATAAATAGATATTTAAGTAAATGTCTGTGCTAACAACGTGACGCAACAACAAAATTAAAGGCCGGGCGAGATATGCCAGTCCGACCCTTTTTTTGGAAAATAATTATTTCGTTTTGTTTGCAAGTTTTGGCTCGAACTTGCAGTTCCTCGGAATTATACCTAACTGACAAAACAAACACACAGGAAATGCTTGGCAGCTGACTTCACACCAGGGAATTTTGAAATGCTAGGAACAAACTGAACTCGAATGGACCCTTGAACCTGCCAAAGAATCCGACAAAATTCATAAGGAACATAAAAGAAGAAAGAGTGCCCAAGAAAATAGCAACATTAGTCTAGCTCAGACACTGACCCTGTGCGTTACTTCTACCATCAAAGTATCATTAATGAAACGTTTTGCGTATGTGCTGAATTTAGTTTAACATTTGTAAAAATAAAGTCAGACACTTGGTGGGAAAGTAAGGACCCGAGTCACAAAGATCTGGCTGCATCTTACTGTTGCAGTACTTCTGAAACTCACGAGTAAGCCAAGAGTATTGCAGGAGTAAATTACACCAACTCGCATGCTAATCGTTAATGGACGAATAGCTCAGTGAGCTGAATGTTCTACGTCTAACAACGCAGTGATCGACAAGTCAAAAGTTCCATTACAAAGACATTACGAGCAGCACCTGCTGGAGCAGAGTTTTCTGTTGAAAATTTATTGTGTTTTAAGCTCCAGTTTTGTTTATATGTTATGATTAAAAATATTAATTTGAAAATACTAATTAATAGTTTGTTTCGTTAAAGTCTGAATTAACCAACATTACTAATGAGAGGAAATAACTACACGTGGGATGCATATATGTTGCTTAATAATAATGTGCAGTTTTACTAAATGAGTGTTGTAAAAGAGCTATTTGTTTCATGTTTATGTTTTTAAATAATGTGTACTAATGCTTTATTACGTTGCAGAAGGCTAGATAATTACATACACATAAGGGTATTAGTGGGGATTAACACTGTTTAATCATTATGCTGTGGTAACGTTGTTTTGTGTTTCTTTTAATTAAGTTGGTCCGTTTTGGCCTAAAACAAGATGGCTGCCTTTTACAGCCTGCACTCGAGTGATTGAATTTTGACGAGAGGCCTTGCTGAACATGGTCGAGAGTCACCTGACCACAGCTTTTGCCTGGTTAGAAAGTTTTCCGTGAGGACAGCAGCTCTGGGAACGATTCCAGCGGCCCTTGGACAAGGATAAAGCCACAATGAACAATGACCAGTCTGCGGTGGCTCTGCTAAGATATCAAGGAAGAACATTTACGAAAGATACATTTGCAAACTCGAGTTTCCTTCTTCGTCTTTTTATTTTTGTGATTTTTCCTGAGCGGAGGTTTCCTAAATGTAACCGAGAGGCATCCTTTCCTGTTCGCTTTGCTCAGCGACTCAACGGATATTCAACATTTGTTTGTTACTTTTTATTTGATATTTGCTCTATAAATATGTTAGACTAGAGAGGGTCCTTGTTCCATTGCGCTCATTACTTTCATTGCGTTCCTTGCGGTTCATTGCGTTTTGGACTTTTCCCTGGACCTATGCTGAGGACGGCAGCTCGAGAGACTTTACCGAGAGACCTGTCCTGACCCATTTAGCTAGAATAGGTAACTATGAGAATAATGATTTTGCTAATGATTGACTTTCATTTGAACTAATTTAGATAAATAAGCATTTGTTTGAATTACAGTGTTGGGTGGTTATTTCTTTGTCATTTATTGAGTTTTCAAATGTATTTCCTATGTTTAAAATCATGACTCGGGACAATATCATTTATGGTCGCATTTACCTCATTTAGATGCAGATTGGTTTAGGTTTTCTCTCCTATATTCAGTGTGGATAGAGTAATAGTGTGAATTTTAGTGTGATGGGCCCTAGCGTATGATGTGTGTTTCTGCGTGTGACTGTAGGTTTACTCTGTCCGTGAAAGCAGGGAGAATTTATATGCGCCGATCTGCAGCAGTTTACTGTTGAGAGAGTTGATTCCTAGGTACGGGTTCCCAGTGACAATTGAGTCAGACAGAGGTGGACACTTCTACAATGAGCTCATGGGTTTAATTTGTGAAGCATTGAGCATACAGCAGAAGCTACATTGTGCATACAGACCAGAGGCTTCTGGTGTGGTTGAGCAGATGAACGGCACAATCAAAAACCGGATTGGTAAGATGTGTTTAGCCACTGGAATGAAATGGCCTGATGTCTTGCCTCTAGTGCTGATGACCATTAGGTCTACTCCAGATAGAACCACAGGTTTGAGTCCGCACGAAATCTTAATGGGACGTGCGATGAGACATGCTTTTGTGCCTGTCAACAAGTTAATGACAATAACTGATGACATGATTTTGGATTACTGTAAAGGCCTGGCTGACGCAGTTCATTCTGTGTTTCACCAGGTTGGAGAAGACGCTACAACACTTGAGAAGAAGCAAGCTCATGATCTGAGTCCAGGGGACTGGGTGAGGATTAAGGTACACAGAAGAAGAAATTGCTTGGTTCCAAGGTGGGGAAGGCCGAGACAAGTTATTCTGACTACGACAACTGCAGTAAAGTGTGCCGGTGTGAAAAACTGGGTGCATGCGAGTCATACTCTGAGAGTTCCAAATCCAAAGGATGGGACTGGTAAAGAGTATTTTGAAGAGTCAGATTGGAGTGATGATGAAGAAACTGAACCAGTAAGAAGGAGAAAGAATCCTGAAAGAGCTGAAGGAGAAAGAGAGTCAGGTGATTCTTTCTTTCCAAAAGAGGCTTCAGGAGAAACATTGAGAGTGTCAGGGGAAAGATCAGATTCTGTAAGAGTGCCTGAAGTTCCAACAAGCAGTGGAGAAAAAAGAAGAGAAAAGAGCAATTCCACAGAGACTACTCCGGAATCAGATGAGGAGGTTGAAAATCCACTTGAGATTACACCTGAAGAAGCAGGGTCAGAAGAAGACAGAGAGGGACAGATTGCGGAAGACCCCCGAGGAGGTGTAGGGAATATTTCTGATAAGCTAGGTGAAAGGACAAGTAGACAGCAAGAAGATTGCGTATCGGAGACGCGAGGAGGGACAGAAATAGGGAAGTCTCAATCGGTGGTGGTAAAGACTGTGGAGCGAAAGAAAACTGCTGAAGAACAAGAGGCAAATGAGACAGAGTCAGATGAGAGTGAAAATGAGAAATCAGAGGGTCGAGTTCTGAGAAAGAGAACTTGGATCGGAGAGAGAAATAATAAAGAAGTGAGACCGAAGAGGGTTGTAAGATGAGATTTTTGGTCTAACAGGATAAAGAGGCTGAGGTACAGACTGACACGAGCAAATTCATCAAAAGCTGAACAGGTGAACGAAGTGTCGAGTCAGAATCAAGCCAAAGGTGAAAAACAAAAGGTTACAAAAGAACCAGAGGAGATCAAGAGAATAAGAAAACCTAACCAGAAGTATAGGTCACCGGAATGGACGTATGTGGCACTGTCTGAAGGTGAAGAGGCAGAAAGTCAAGGAAATCCTGAGGGGACCATACGAGAAGTGGTTGAGGAGAAGACTGTTGGAATCCTGAAAGTAATCTTGAATGACATTGGAGAAGAGTTGGATGCACAGGATGTTGTTGATGATCTGATACAATTTGATGTTGCTGAAGAAGAAGTGAAAAGTGATGAAAATCCAAATTGAGTGAACTAAAAGAGTCACTTGGAGAAGTGAAAAAAGAAAATCTGAATTAACTGTGTGAAATAATCTAAGGTTCTAAAAATTCAGTAGTGGAGTAAAGAGGCTAAGTCAAAAGACACTGCCAAAGTAGTAAAATGGCTAACACAGGGAATAATCAAAGTAGATGTGCCTTCTTGAAAAGATGGTGTAGAATGTGCTGCTGCTGTACTGGATTAATAATGCTATTATGGGGTGTACTAGCTTTACTAGTTACTTTTAGAGTTACAATAGATCATTTTGGAATACATACTGAGAATGTGACCAATGTAGAGAAGAGTTCACAAAAAGTAGTTACAACTAGAATTAGTAATATTTACATACATAAAGATAGGTCAATTAATGATTTTTCTAGCAATGTATTTTCAAAGTTGTTGTACGAATACGTAAAGACAATGGAAGTTAGGGATTGCTACGTCTGCATGCAATTACCTGCATCCGTTTCAGAAGGTGTTACTTATCACCATTTACCAGCTACGTATGGAATTTCATGTAGTGTGTTAAGTAGTGTTTTTTATTTGTTAGGGAAAATAGATTATGAGATGTCTAACAAAGATAACATTTTTGGGCAATTGCCTATGAACCAAAAGCTGAATCCAGCTAAAGAAGCTAACATTTTTGGTGAGATTTTTATTGAGAAAGAAGAATTAACATTAGATTACATTTTTAGAAACAATTTAACTTGTAGTTTGAAAGAAGAGGAGAAGGCTTTCCTAAACATGGTAGAAGAAAGGAGAATGAGCATGCATGAGAAGGCAGGGAAATATAAAGTGAGTGAGACAATTTGGGACATTGAAATGGGAAAGGAGTTGAGGAATGGGGCTAGTCCAACTTTAGCTTTAGATGCACCACAGAAGGGTAAATTATGCATTACCAGAAAGAAGTCTCAATATGATACATATTTTGTTGGGACTAGTGAGTGTCATGATACATACTTCATTGCAACAGGATGGGGTTTTAAAGGTGGAGAAGATCCAGTTTTCCCAGGAGTGTATTATGTTTGTGGGAACTAGGCTTATTACAAGTTGCCTGACCATTGGTATGGCACGTGTTATGTGGGCCTGGTCTTTCCAAAGATTTTTCATATAGATAGGATAGAAGATGTAGAACACATTAATTTACTAACACGTTTCAAGAGAGAAACTTGGTCGGAGATAGTGGGTGATATTTTTGGTGCTTTAATTCCAGCAGTGGGAATTTCTTTAAATGCATATGGGATTCGAAAACTGTCAACAGTGGTGGATCGCTTATCGACAAGTACCGCTGGAGGGTTTCTTTTGGTAAATACGGAAATGATTGCCGTACGTGCCATGTCTATGCAAAATCGACTTGCCCTTGATATTCTATTGGCCAAGGAGGGTGGAGTCTGCGGAATGCTGAAAGTTCAACATTGTTGCACTTACATTCCTGACGAAAGCAAAGACTTGAAGGTCTATATCAAAAATATTACTGATTTGCATGAAGAATTAGTGCCCCTGGAAGCTGAAAGTGTCTGGACTAAAATAGCTAATAAGATAGTTGCTGTTAAGAGTTTTATTGCTAAGATAGGTAGTACCTTTATTGGTAAAATATTATTTCCTTTGACATGTGTAATTGTTGCTTTGTTGATTCTAAGATTGGGGTGTTTGTGTTGTAAAAACAGGGGAGGGAAAAAGAGAATAATTAGAGGGAATATTGACAAGAAACAAAAAAGATCAAGGAGAGATCAGCAAGAAATAGAATTAGAAGAATTGAGGGAGAGTGTTTATTTGGAGTCAAAGAGAGATGATGTGAGGGAGTCTGGTGTTTAATGTTGTGTTATAAAAGACATTTTCGATTTCTCCTAAAATTGGGACTAAAATTTTTTTATTTTTTTTGGGTTGGTTTTTGTGGTGATAAGATATCACCAAAGTGGGGATTGCTGGAGCAGAGTTTTCTGTTGAAAATTTATTGTGTTTTAAGCTCCAGTTTTGTTTATATGTTATGATTAAAAATATTAATTTGAAAATACTAATTAATAGTTTGTTTCGTTAAAGTCTGAATTAACCAACATTACTAATGAGAGGAAATAACTACACGTGGGATGCATATATGTTGCTTAATAATAATGTGCAGTTTTACTAAATGAGTGTTGTAAAAGAGCTATTTGTTTCATGTTTATGCTTTTAAATAACGTGTACTAATGCTTTATTACGTTGCAGAAGGCTAGATAATTACATACACATAAGGGTATTAGTGGGGATTAACACTGTTTAATCATTATGCTGTGGTAACGTTGTTTTGTGTTTCTTTTAATTAAGATGGTCCGTTTTGGCCTAAAACAAGATGGCTGCCTTTTACAGCCTGCACTCGAGTGATTGAATTTTGACGAGAGGCCTTGCTGAACATGGTCGAGAGTCACCTGACCACAGCTTTTGCCTGGTTAGAAAGTTTTCCGTGAGGACATCAGCTCTGGGAACGATTCCAGCGGCCCTTGGACAAGGATAAAGCCACAATGAACAATGACCAGTCTGCGGTGGCTCTGCTAAGATATCAAGGAAGAACATTTACGAAAGATACATTTGCAAACTCGAGTTTCCTTCTTCCGTCTTTTTATTTTTGTGATTTTTCCTGAGCGGAGGTTTCCTAAATGTAACCGAGAGGCATCCTTTCCTGTTCGCTTTGCTCAGCGGCTCAACGGATATTCAACATTTGTTTGTTACTTTTTATTTGATATTTTCTCTATAAATATGTTAGACTAGGGAGGGTCCGTGTTCCATTGCGCTCATTACTTTCATTGCGTTCCTTGCGGTTCATTGCGTTTTGGACTTTTCCCTGGACCTATGCTGAGGACGGCAGCTCGAGAGACTTTACCGAGAGACCTGTCCTGACCCATTTAGCTAGAATAGGTAACTATGAGAATAATGATTTTGCTAATGATTGACTTTCATTTGAACTAATTTAGATAAATAAGCATTTGTTTGAATTACAGTGTTGGGTGGTTATTTCTTTGTCATTTATTGAGTTTTCAAATGTATTTCCTATGTTTAAAATCATGACTCAGGACAATATCATTTATGGTCGCATTGACCTCGTTTAGATGCAGATTGGTTTAGGTTTTCTCTCCTATATTCAGTGTGGATACAGTAATAGTGTGAATTTTAGTGTGATGGGCCCTAGCGTATGATGTGTGTTTCTGCGTGTGACTGTAGGTTTACTCTGTCCGTGAAAGCAGGGAGAATTTATATGCGCCGATCTGCAGCACACTCACCCCTGCTTAACCTGTGGGCATGCTCACCATCTCTGGTGGCTCACAGCACTCCCGCAGCCAGGCTTCCATCAGACTGTAGACTGAGCAGTGCAAACAGCAACAAAACAAGGCAGCAGACCTTCTCCACTGATGAAGACTCTAGAACCACACCCCTGTATACATCAGTACTGCCCCAGTGCAGCTCCAGTTTAGGAGAGTTGAACAAGCACCTCTTGACAGAACTCTACATGACAATTCAGTAACAGCCCTCTTGTGCTCCCAGAACCCATCTACCTCTCCATCACTCTTTGACCGTATGCTTGCCATTGACCCGGTACAACACCCTCCTGCCTCCTGGCTAGGTTTGCGCTCTGTATATACTACATAGATATATACATACATAGATTCAAGTTCAAGTTCCGACAAAGCCGACCTAACTAAGCCTTTCATTATCCTGAAGGTAGGTGGAATGAGTACCATGTGTGGAAAGTAGCAAAATACGACCTGTTATAGTGCTTAGAATCCTGCAGAAATATGGAATGAAATGGTATATGAAAAACAAATTATTGTAATTATCTGACCTTAAGTGTTTGACCGCATCTTCCTGTGACTTTCCTTCAAAAGCAGTGTCCCTTTTTTTCCACCTCTCCTTGAGCCTCTCAGAAAGACTGGAACTCCATCCTTTATTTTAACGGTTTTATATTTGTCAGGGTGTACAGGGTATATTTCACATGATAGTGTTCATCATTATTTAAAGAGAAAACTTACATTTTCATTTCTTTCAGTACAATAATACTGAATGATTAGATCATTCAGTACAATAAATACACTTTACCATTAACAGATCAAACAGCGTAGCCATCTTCTCAGACTTGGTAGAACAGCAATAATTCCATACAAAGGAACCAGTGATTACAAAGCCTTACATTAGGAATGACCGTTCATTAAGCCTTCTCTCAGACGTGGTCAGTCCGCCCGATGCTGGTGGTACCAGCAGAGGAAGTCTCTACTCTGATGGTTTGTGCACACCACACCAAACAAATGGACCCAGGTTTTCACACAGCTCAGTATTAGATATAGCAAGTTTTAGTTGTGCGGCTGCACAAACATATTTTTGAAGAGTTTAATTGATAGCAATAGTTATAGAGGTAGGAACTGATTTCAATGTTGAAAAAGAAAGGTGGAAAATGCACTGTCCTCATGGCCATGAACCACTAATTAAAATGCGATGGCACAAGAGCGGGAGGGGTAACTGGACAGCAATACCCCCACCTCTGCCTGCCAAGGCATCATGCCATTCGGTTGCATCAATCTTGTCAAGCATTTCCAGGCTTGCAATTTAATTGTGCACCTTCTCCTTGTTTGTCATTTAATTGTTAGAGTAGACTGAATAAACATATACATATTGTATTGATAATAATTTTTGGATAGTGCAGGGTGTTCATGGTGAAGGGTTTAGGGGAAAAGTTGAAGGAGTAAGGGGTGAAGGACTGATAGCCCAATGAAGAGTATAGACTGAAAGGTGTAATTGTTAAGGGTGAAGGGAAATAGGTTTCAGGACAAATGATTTAGGGGTGATAGTTCAAGTGTTTAGGACTGAAGGATTAAGTGGTGAATAGTGAAGGGCTTAGGGGTGCATATCTTAGAGTTTAGGGGGGAAGGATCCATAGTGAATGCTTTGCAAGAAGAACATATCCGATGTGCCTCGTGCGCAAAGTGTTTTAGCCAGTGGGACAAGGTATTGTGTGTAAAATACCGATAATAACTGCCTATAATCAATATGAATGCTTTAGAGATTAATGGCCCTATTTAGAGTTTCGCATATGGGTACCCCGCACCCCTGTATGCCATAGTCTTGGTGAAGAAAGGATGGGCGTTATGTAATTCATACCTCTAGAAAGAATGGATGGGCTTGACAGAAAATGTTTTATGTATTGCTAAAACTGCTGAAGCTAGGATCAGTCAACTTAGGATGACGCATTCAGCCTCATTGTCTTCTTTATTAGAGTTGTCGAGTTATGGTAGTGAATGCTGATGACAGGTCCAGGAACATGAGTAGGCATGAATTTTCTTTATATTGCATGTGCAGTACATCATTGACAATTGTGATGCAGCCTGCCCTAAACATGATTGCAGGTTGTCAAGTAGGTTGTTTTGTTTTAATTCTAGAATTCTATTTAATTAACATTGCCAATGAGGATAAGTTGAGTTTTGACTGGTAGCTATATCGTCCATCTAGGCCTGCCACTTTATTTTCTAGTAAGAGGTAGATGTTAGAGCTGAAATCTTAATGTGGTTTTCCCCAACGTTTTGCCTCAATCCCCCTGTTTTTGCTGACTTCATTATTGCCAGCCTTAGGAATCTGCGCACCTTACGACTGCTAACAAGTGCTAAAGAGCTTGTGCTCCCTCCCCAAAACATGGTAACGTTGGCTTCAACCCCATGTCACATTTCATTTACTTGTACGTCCCTAATAAAGTAATTCTACTTGTACCCAGGGCCTGTAAACTAAATGCAAATAGTGGGCCTGCAATATTCATTATACCACCCACTTAAGTAGCCTTTTAAACAGATCTCTGGCCTGTCATTTTAGCCTGTGTGAGTAGTTTTAAACTGCCATTTTCGACTTGGCAAAATAAACCTTTTTACTAGGGCAAGGTAAGCCCTGCACAGCCCAAAGGGCAGGGTGCAGTGTATTTAAAAGGTTGGACATTTACTTTTAACTTTTACATGTCTAGGTAGTAAAAAACACTTAAATTCGTTTTTACTCCTGCAAGGGCCTCCGCGCTAACATTGGGTTACCTTATTAGATTTAATAAGTGATTACTTTCAACTGGAAGCAGGTAGGAACATCGAGTTTGGTTTCTAAAAAATTGTAAGTTAAAATCCCCTTCAATGGTAAGGTTGGATTTTAAATCATAATTCTGTGATTACCACTTTTAGAAGAAAGATGGCATTTTCTTGTCCTAACCATTTGGTACCTGGGGCCTGTATCCTGGGTCACATGACTAGGTATAGCTGGCAGTTGGTCTTTATGCAGTACTCCCAGACCAGATACTGAGACAAAGGTGAAAGGGTGTTGTCAGGATGGGCCATTTCTGTCAGGATAAGGGAGAGGGGCTGTCACCTTCCACACTTTCACATCACAAAGACTCTGCTTCATCAAGCTCACAATGGGTTTCACATCAGTCTTTTGTGCTTGCAGACAAGCTTAGGGCCTGGACTGAGATGCAGGGAATTCAAGACATCTTTGTAGGGGAAAGACTCTAGAAGTTTCTCCCACTTCAAAGAGGGCACCAGGTATAAATACTGGACCCTCAAACCCAATTCTTCAGATCCCTTCTGACTGTGAAGTCTGCCTTGTTGACCTGCTTGCTGACCAAGGAATGGTTCATTGCCAAGTCTTGGGTTGCTGCACCAGGAATCTTCTGCTGTTGTGAACTGCCCTACTGAATGCAGCGTGCATGTGTGGACCCAGAACTCCAGGAAATCTCCAAGGGTCAGTTGGCTGGACCCCTATTCAAGCCACAGGTACATAACAGAAGTCAGGGCGAGCCACTCCGCTGAACTCCAGGATATTCCGATAGGGCGATGCAACAGCTCCTATCCTCTCTAGGATCGCGCTCAGTGACAGTGGGTGGAACACTGCACTACCGTTGATCCTTGAAGGGAAGGGGGGTTGGCAGTGAAAAGGGAGAGAGACACTTGATCTGGATTCTTCTCCTGCCGCTGTGCAGTGTGCCACAAGAATGTAGGTTCCTGGTTGCAGAATAGACTGCTACTTCTGGTGTTAGGAGTATCTGCTAATGACACACCTACACAATTAGTGCACACAGAATACTGGACATGGACTACTTGTCAATGCAACTAACATGAGGGGATTTAGTAAACATAGCTAACATATGTATACATTAACATAGTGCTCTACATTCAGTGCACATTTGTGGTTCACACAGCCTCTCAACTGATGTCCAATGAGTCTCTGGATTAATCAAAGTCTCTCACATGGGATTCACCTTTCTTGGTTACTCACAAGATGTTAAGCAAATGATACATCGCAGTTCTTGGTCAATCAAAAAAATAAGGGAAAGCAATAAAAGGATCATAATATAGGAATAATACGAGGGGTTAGTAACAACAATACCCCAATTGTGTGCACCAGTCTTCCACACAAGTATGAAAGTCTTTCACACAAGTCTGAAAGGTAGTCAACAGGGAGGACTCTTTTATTGAAAAGTCGCTATAATTTTTAGGTCAGAGAATAAAGGCATATGCCTCTTTTCATATGGGCAAGTACGCTGCCTTAAGTCTGTGTGCAGAGAAGCAGCGGATACAGAGGCTAGTTGCATGCCTACCTGTTGCTACGACTAATTTTAATTGATTGGCTTCGCTTTTTATTGACATTGGGCGTATGTGTCTGGGTACAGGTTGATCTGTAGGAGTACAGTGTAATAAACCTCACGCGCAGCTTTACTCTAATGTTCTTCTTTTTAATGGTGTTATTAAATTGTATGCCTTTCAACTGCACCTTTCTTTAGCTCAGTTGCTTCTTCGCTCGCACTCCGGTCCACTGCTGGTTCATTCCCGATTGAGTGGAACGTGAGAGCAGTCTAGTTTTTAGGTCTCGCGAGCCAAAGGCTCGAAGAGACATTTTATTACTGGGCTTTTCAAAGTGCTGCCGTGGCCTAAAGCTACAGTGCACGTGAACGTGCACGCACGCGGCGCCATGTGTCTTTCCTCCGTAGCACGTGATCGTAATCTCGTTCACTTTCACTTGTGTATGTTAATGCTTTCGTTATCGCGGCCGCGTCTGCTTCACTTTCGCGGCTGCGTGGCCAATGCTTGTTTGCATTGTGATGTTTTCCCAGTCCTTTCCGTGTGCTCATCACTTCTAGTGATGCTCTGAAATGGCCAATGGGCAGCCTGTAGCGCTCAAAATCAGAAAATATAAAATAAATACAACTAAATAAACTGTCTTAGAGAACGTGATTGCAAATGCACAGGTACTACCAAATTAGCCCACTCACATGTTCTGTGTTCACAATCTACAGAGAACATTTCGACGTAATTACTTTTGCTGATATCACATATGACTTAAATTGTAAAATGTGATTCTGTAAACTTTCTTATTTCAATATTCCTGTACTTTCACTTAGCTACTTTCACTAACTAAAACGTAATAGATATTTCCCTAGCGTATCGTGCTTAACTTAAAAAAATGAAGCGGTAGCAGAGGTTTTTCTGCGAAACGTGTTTTGTACGATACGCACGAGGTCGACTTTTGTTGCTAGGCGACACAGCATGTTGTCTCCATATTGCATGCTTCCTCTTCTGAATGCTAGAACAGCATTTGCAGTATGTGTGTGAAGGGAATATATTAATTTTGCTCTGCAGCCAATACAAATTACAAAAAAACACCATATTTCTACAAAACAGCCACGAAAGTTAAAGACTCTTTCATGAGCATTATGATAAAAACTGCTTTTAAAAACACAACTGGCATCCTGGCTAAGAACTGTCGTCAGCACTCAGCAATAACTAAAGCCTCCTTTCGCTCACCTGCCCACAATTTGAACCCCGATCCTTAGAGAGGCTGGTGTTCTGTCGTGGAAAGAAGTAATCTAATATGGCTAACATCCCATCTGTGGGTTTCCCTGACCACAGATTTATGTGCAGTGTGGCAGCTGTATGGTAATAAAAGTTCTTCCCCAAAGCCCGGTAAAAGAAACAGTCTTGAAAACAGACTACTGCTCTCGAGCAAGGAAAGAGGACAGTGTAACATCACGAAACTCATGTTAAGCACGTATTTCTCTCTTGCTCACGAGAGACTGTCCTAGAAGATCTTAAAATAATGTATTGCTCTGCAAGTTCATCTACAGGGCGTCTGTTAAGGGTGTTACACAGGAAGCCACGCACAATTTTTTAAAATTTTTTTTTTAAAAGCTTCCTAAAAGAGACAAGCATCGAGCACTTTTTTTTCCCAAATGCAGTTAATTGATAGCCAATAGGTCTCGCTTTTTTTTAGTATTGTAAGCATTCATATATTTGTTCTTTCCTTATTGATTTCCTCTGGGACATTATTGTTTGGTACAAAGATTACCAAGGTCCCTGTTGGGTGTATGGGTTACTCCTGTCTTATCCACTATCACCAAACAGGTAGTATACCAACCAGACATGTGCTGTCTTCCTCAAAAAGAAGACAGCATTGAGTAAGTACATTGCAAAAATGTAACATCCCCTAAGAAAAGAAGAACTCCTTTCCACCATATGTAGCATTCCTAGTGCATTGAGGCCTAGTTGTAACAGTGTTCAGGCATCTGCCTAACCAGTTTGGACAGACATTCAAATGCTAAGTGTGATTTGTGCAATGTAACTGTAGGAGACATTGAAGCCTGCCTGTGTAGGAAACTGAAAACAAGGTCACTCAGCTTAACCGGGCTGCGCAGGGCTATTGGAATACTAGGCACACAACTGTGGCTTATTGAATTAGGCTGCTGGCAGGCTGCTCAAATTAAATATAATTCAGCTACCCATCATGTCTTCCCCATAACTGCACTTCTTTCAGCTGGGATGTACATTTTCGTGAACAATACCATCACTTCCCATGAGTGTTGCTACACTTGTGCCATTACTGACAGTTCCTAGCAGCACTGCCAGACAAGTATTGGGGCAGGACAAACATTTGTCACCAGGTGTGCAACAGGCATTCTCTGACTAAAACCTCCTCCTTATAAAAGATCATAACAAATATGAAAACCCGGTATTCAATAATTTCTCAGCAAGTCAGTTACAATTTCATATTCAGGACAAACACTTTTCAGTAAGGCTAAGCCTCCCATAAGTTTTTTGGAGAGTACTGACATGTCTCAGAAGTGCTGCTGCGCTTTTAATGGACAATACCTGCACTTCTAGCCAGAGCTGTAATAGCTGTAATGCCACAGCTTAAACATTTTTAGTGGGGCTGCTGATTTTCCGTTGCACATTACCAAGACTATTTATTTAATGGGAAAACAACCTCCAAAACCTTTTACCTGCAGGGTTTTTATACGTTATTATGGAACACACCAATAGTTCTTTGCTTTTAATAAACCAGACACCAATTAAAAAGGGTTAGGAATAATTGTAAGTTATGTTACATTAGATCGTATTTGTAAAGCAAATGGCTCCCATTTTAATGTCTTTCTGATTTCGTGGTTCCCACTGTTCCCTTTTCTCCATATCCCTTTTCACATGTCACTGTCCACTTTCTAGACCTTCCCTGGTCTTCATGTGTTTGTGTCTTGGCTGTTCATGGAGCTGTAAATTAGTGTATGCTTATGTCAGGCACTTCCTGTACCTACCAGATCTATGTTTTATCTTGTAATTACCCCCCATCTTCGTGTCTCCTCTCATGTCCCCTGTGTTGGTGTATGTGTGTGTCTTCCCACATTTGCCTATTTCCATGACTTCCTATGTCAGCCTCTCCCATCTCATGTCTGTTATTTCCCCTGTCCATGATGCTTCTGTTCTTCTCTTCTGTGGCTGAATGCTACCCATCCGCAAAATCAAGTTACATTGCCAGATAATTAGTGTTTAATTAAGTGCAGATCTATGACGTGCAGGAACAGCTGGACTCTGCGCAGAGAACACTTTTATTTTAAAGCAGCGACTTCTCAAACAAAATTATGTGTCAAAGACTGCATTAGAAAAACAAGCATTTGCAATGCAATAGGTCTCGCATTTACGTGAGTTTAAGTTATTGGCATTGTAAATAACAATGCCTTTTTTTTTTTTTTAAACGGAAACAAAAATAAAAGGCATTGTCATTTGCAATGTCAATAGCTCAAACTCATGTAAATGCGAGACCTATTGCATTGCAAATGCTTGTTTTTTCTGTTTTCTCCCCTACTTCCGGTTACGCCATCACCGGTCACGGAGCTCCAGGGCTGGCGGGATAATCGTTCCCAGCTTGTCTATTTAATGACCAGGATCCCGCAGCCATGCCGAAGGCACATCAAAGGAAAGCCCATCTGAGCCCGTCCGCGCGATGCCGTCTCCAGGACCCAGGACCCAGGACCCAGGACCCAGGACCCAGGACCCAGGACCCAGGACCCAGGACCCAGGACCCAGGACCCATTCTCCTGGTAACAGCAATTCCCTATTGAGTTACACCAGAGGCGCAACTAGAGCCAAATTTCGGGGGGGGGGATTAAGAAAAAATTTCGGGGGGCTGAATCTTTTAAGCCATAGGCAGAGTGGAGCTGCAGGGGCTCTTAGAAGGGGTGAAACAACAGCGAGGCCTCATTAACATGCAAATGGTCTTTTAAAGACCTGTGAAGTGCTGGGTGCGGCTGTGTGTGCGCCGGGAAGCTGTCTCATCCCGGGCTGCCACACACGACGGGGGGTGCTGAAGCCCTGTGAGTCCAATGGGTGTTGCGCGCCTGAGTTACACCTATGCTAGGGCAGAGCTCAACTGCATCAGCCAGCTGACTAACTTGTCTGGTGAGTTAAGGGGGTGTCATGCAAATTTTCTTTAATCCAACCTGCTTGGGCCATTTTCTTGTAAACACTGCCACTTCCAGTGTATTATAGCAAGAACAACGGGGGGTGTACAACACTCCCTCCAAGACTAGGTTGATGATTCATTGCTGGTATTAAGCACTTCTGTGAATTTAGGCAGGAAGGCTTCTATTTGTCCTACATATAGTTGGAGAGCCTTTCTAATAAACGTAAGATCTTTGCCCAAACACTGCACGGAAATATGGGATTGATTGAATTCCCAGGCCCCCGATGTAGGACTTCTAACAGATACATGGCTCAAGCCCTTTTCCATTCCGGCCATTACACTAGCCCTCCCAGATCAGTACTGAATTTTGAATATTAATAGGGATAGTAAAGTAGGTGGAGGTGTTGCTATTGTCTTTAAATCATCCCTGAATATTACTATAACAGATACTTCCTTAGACAATTCGATAGAGATCTATCTTTTTAAGATTGAAATCACACCCCAGGATTGCTGGAAAGATGCCTTAGTATATCGCCCCCAGGGCCTCTTAAGGACTTCTCTTTAAAATTAGTGGAAAGTCCTCGCTCCCACGTCATCTCTTCTAAACAATTTCTTCCACTTGGGGACTTTAACATACATAGTAGTGAGAATGCGGACGCAGCTCTCTTCCTGACAGACATGGCCTCCCTGGGGCTGGAAAAAATTAACTCAGGACCTACCCATGCAGCAGGGCATACATTAGATCTTAATCTTACCAATTCTCCTCACATGCATACCGACCCCCCCCGTGCCAGTTATTTGGTCTGACCACTCACTGATCATCTTCCAGATTAATAGCACTCATCTGATTGATGCCCCTGTCCCTCCCATAGGGAAGACTACGAGACAGTGGCATAACATTTCAGAAGAGGCTTTCTCAAAGGAGTTCATATCGCCTACTTTTGTCAGGCCAAGGGATATTAATATTAAACTTAATGAGCTCCATCAAGCTATAGTGGCAGCCATAGACATTTTGGCACCACTCAAGTAACAACAGCCCAAATCTCAAAGAAAGCATGCAGTCTGGTTTACTCCAGAACTACGTAGGGAGAAATGTAAGTGTAAGAAAAGTAGGAAAAAATCTGGCGTAAAACTCAATCACTGGCAGAGAAAGAAATATTTAAATCGGCTGTAACTTCCTACCATAAAAACATTAAGTTAACCCGGAAAGGACATATATATGCACAATTAAGCATAGCAGGCGATTCTACGAAGGAACTCTATAAGATTCTTAAATCACTTACGTCTCCAACTGCCTGCGCTAATCCTATTCCTGTCTGTCAGATCTTATGTGATAATATCTCCAATTCTTTTCATGAAAAAATTAACAAAATCTATTACAAATTTCCCAGGACTCCAGTATCTTAGACACCCCCATTCCTTCTTCTACAGCTTCCAGAAAGATAGCTGTCGTCTTAGCAGGCTTTCAACTCCTGCAGGTTTCTAAAGTAAGAGATGCTAAAAACGGCTAAATCAGGTTCCCCTACTGACATCATGCCAGCCAATCTATTCCCCCTACTAGCAAAGCAATTTCGCCCCTTCAATATGCACTTTATTTAACCACTCCCTGTGCGAGGGGAAAGTGCCCCTGGTTTGGAAATCTGCTTCAATCCTACCGATTTGCAAAAATGTTAACATGCCTTCTACAGAGCTATCTAACCACCGCCCTATTTCACTGCTTCCGCTCATGAGGAAACGTTTGGAGGGATATTTCAATTTGCAGCTTATGGAACATATTAAATCCCAAGTATGTCTTGACAGTCTGGTTTTAGACCAAGACACTCTACGGAATCCACCCTGATAGGTGTGACAGACTTCACTAAACTTTCTCCAGATAATAACAAGGCAGTATTAGTACTTATGGACTTGTCCACAGCCTTCTATTTTGTAGCACTTCATAGGCTACTGCAAAGACTGATGGAAATTGGAATGGTGGGGCCGGCTCTTCAATGGCTTTCCAGCTTTTTAGAGTAGTGCATACAAAAAGCCAATGTGGGTCCGTTTTGCTCTGGTGCTAAATCCCTTACGAAGGGGGTTCCTCAGGGCTCGTGCCTCAGTCCTACATTATTTAATATATATGTGGCCCCACTTGCAAATATCATCAGAGATCATGGCTTTATTCCCTTTTCATATGCGGACGATACACAACTTCTTTCGTTTGATAATAGTAAGGTGGTGACAATACAGCTCTTTGCCGATGGTATGAGAGCTATCTCTGACTGGATGACAAAGATTTTTCTCCAGTTGAATGCAGATAACACGGAAGTTCTTCTGTTCGGCAAAGCACAAATTCTATGGTCCCCCGATTGGTGGCCGTCAGAATTAGGCCCAGTCCCCACCCCTACAACCAAGGCAAAAAATCTGGGATTATATTTGAACCTCTCTTTATCTATGAAAGACCAATTGGCAGGCGTGCAACGCCCATTGGGCTCAAAGGGCTTCAGCCCTCCCCGTCGTGTGTGTCAGCCTCAGCCTGGGCTTAGACAGCTTCCTGGGCCAGCAAACAACTGCAACCAAGTACTTCACAGGTCTTTAAACAACCATTTGCTTGTTAATGAGGCTTTTTTTTTTCCACCCCTTCTTACAGCCCCTGCATCTCCACTCTGCCTATTGCTGGAAGAATTAGCCCCCTCTGAAATTTTTTCTTAGCCCCCCTGAAATTTGGCTCTAGTTGTGCGTCTGCCAAGTGGCAACCACTTCTGGCACCTGTTTTCACATGCTGAAGCTCCTTCGGAGTGTGTTCCACCTTCGCCCTCTAAATGTTCTCAAGACCTTGTCCAAGCTCTGGTAGGCAGTCGACTTGACTACTGCAATGCACTTTTGGGAGCTGCAAACGATGCTGTGTTAAACAGGTTGCCAGTGGTCCAGAACACGGCAGCGTGGCTGGCTCTTAATATGCCTCCTAGATCGGCATCTTTGCCGTTATTGAGACACCTCTACTGGCTCCCAATCCGTGACAGAATCAAGTTTAAAATTTGCTGCTTGGTCCATAAATCAATCAATGATAGGAGGCCCAGATACCTGGCGGAAAAACTCGTCCACTACCTTCCTAGTAGATCTCTGCGCTCTGGAGAGAAGGCTCTGCTAGTTGACCCTCAGTTTAATAAATTACGAGCCAGTGGCAAATAGTTTGCCTACCTTTCCCCCGCATTGTTGGAACTCAATTCCCGTCACATTACGCAAGTGCCCTAATCTTCTTAAGTTCAGGAAACTACTGAACGTGGAAATCTTCAATAACTGAGTGCTCCCTCCTTTGTTCCTTCCGCTGGTAGCGTGGAGATACCCCTTCGGGGGGAATTTCAGCACTTTGCAAATTCTTCATTCATTCAAGCAAATACACATTTGGTGCGCTGCACGTGCAAGTGCAATATACCTTACATTAATGGTCTTTCCTTTTCTTTGTTTTGTCTTTACAGGTTCAATGGTTCGAGGAGTGCAAGGGCTGGGAAGTGGGTCCTCTGGTGAGCCGAGAAGAGGAGGGAAGCTGAAGACGCCACCAGGAGACGATGCCTACAGAGACTGGAATCCAAGTGAGTTCTCTTTAAGATGCAACAAGGCTAAGCGCTGCCTTGTGCTCAGGCATGGTTTAAATACCCCAAGGAACAAAGATGGCCCCCGCAGCACGTGTCTTCTTGAGCTCTCGCGGAATCTCGGCATTTCGGAGCTGCTGCAATTTCCTCCACTTCCACCAGGATTTTTAAAGGCACAGTTCCTCCATTGCCGCCAGGAAATTGAAGCACAGCAAATCATGAGTTGTGAACACAATATAATGTGACATAGTGACTTAAGTTCACATATCATGGACCACCACTTGAACCACTTGAGATAAATGCATGATAACCAGGATCCCTACATGAGTCCTAAATGCCAGATATGAGTTAGTTAAAACATAAGTGGGAATGTTACAACTTTTACATGCGTGATGTCAGGTGAAGGCCCTGAGTATCATGAGGTCACACTGTGGATGGAACAGTACAAACATGCTTCTGCGAAGTTGACGCACCTCCCTGCATCTCTACGCTTGTTCATCGCGATGCAGTTCATCCTCATCCCCTACGCTGACGCATTGCAGTTCAAGTCTCCTCAATGACAGTGCACGACCTCACATTGCAGCTCTTCATCGACGGTCATCACCTCTGTTACTGTGCAATCATCCCAATGCTGGACCATGTATCACAGCTCCTCATCAATGGCTTCTCTGCGACGGCACATGCAGCTTGATGCAAGGACTTTTGCATCTTGATGCCCAGACCACAAGGTACTTTTCAGCAGACTGAAACCAGTCCAGTATCAGCTCCATTGCAACTTGGACCTAGTGTACTGCGACCAGAGAACAACGATTGGCACTTGATTTTCACAAAACCTTTAAAATTGCATATCTCTCTAGTTCTAATAATTGAATTTTTGTTGTTTTCGTGTCCAATAATTTATTAAAATGTATTCTATTTTTATAAATTGGTGTGAGATTCTTCAAACTACCAGAGGGTTAAGCACATGTTAAACTGGGGTTTGCTTGTGCTACACACAGTCAAGAATTGTAGCTGCTGCTTGAGTAGGGTCCCTCCCCTCTTCAACTAGTAGCACAATTTCCTACAATAGACAATTTGATATTTAGCCCTTTGACAAAGAGGAGTTGATCATTTCCTTCAGGAAGGGAGTAATAGTGGAGATAATCACCGTGAGAAGTGGAAAGGGAATGGGTTCTAGGAAGTAAGAAGAGGATCTGGTCTTGGCAATAGTGTTTAGTATTTCCATGCATATGACTAGTCCAAAGGAATACAATTAAGCTTTGTATTTTTGGATGTCCATAGGTAATTCTTGGGTTGTCTTGTGATTATTGCAGGAGATTTCAATATGTTTCCCTGTTATTATCAGTGAATGTGGAGAACTATTCATATGTTTGACGGATCTCGAACTGGAATGGCTGTAGAGTCATGAATCAGTGGAGGACTCGGTCGTTGCAACCTTTGTTCCGCTGGAGCCACGTCAAAGGGGCATGGTCAGTGTACAACAAAAAGGGCCTCCCCTCGAGATAAAATCTTAGTTTCTCGATCCCCCATTTCACCGCCAGGCATTCTTTCTCGATCGTGGGGTAGACCCTCTCCCTGGGAAATAGCTTCCTGCTAATGTACAGTACAGGCCATTCAACACCATTGTCATCATGTTGCGATAAAACTGCCCCTATGCCCACCCCAGAAGCGTCCGTTTGGAGTATGAATGTTTTTTTTAAATCAAGAGTAACCAACACAGGGGACGTGGTTAGGGAAGTTTTGAGCTTCTGGAAGGCCATGTTCTCAATGGTTGAGGGGGACTGGAGTTTGGCCGGGGAGGTTGTTTTCTTTAACAGGTCTGTGAGGGGGGCGGCTTTGTCAGAAAATTGCGGGATGAAACGACGATAATAACCTACTAGTCACAGGAAGGCCCTCAGTTCACGCTTAGTAGTGGGAAATGGTGTGTCCTGTATAGCCCTTACCTTTTTGGTCTGTGGCTCCATCAGACCCTTGCCCAACATATCTCCTAAATACTTCACTTTTTGAAAAGCGAATCTGGATTTTCTTGCATTGATGCAAGTTAGCCTTCCTGAGCTCAGAAAGGATAGCGTTGAGATGGTCTAGGTGTCTTTCCCAAGTCTTGCTATACACGACAATGTCGTCAAAGTAGGCTGAGGAGTAAGTCAAGTGAGGTGATAGCAACGCATCCATCAGCCTCTGGAAACTGGCTGGGGCCCCATGCAGCCCAAAGGGCAGTATTGTGAAGTGATATAGTCCCTCTGGTGGGGAAAATGCTGCCTTTTCTTGATCATCTGGGTTCAGGTGGATTTGCCAATAGCCCTTGGGGAGGTCGATGGTGGAGATATAACAGGCCTCACCTAGGCGTCTTATTAATTCATCAACCCTGGGGAGGGGGTAGCCGTCCTGTTTTGATATCCGGTTGACTGCCCTAAAATCAATGCAGAACCGGGTACTTCCGTCCGGTTTTGGCACTAGCACCACGGGAGCACACTAGTTGCTATGGGAGGGTACAATAACCCCTAACTCCAACATCTGGGCTACCTCTTTTTGGAGGGCGACACGGCGTGCTTCAGGGACCCTGTACGGTTTTTGTTTCATAATCTTCCCCTCCTGGGTTGGGATGGAATGCATGGTCAAAGGCGTCCTTCCTGGCCTGTCTGAAAATATATCTTTAAATGAAGGGAGGAGAGTGTGGACTTCCTCCTTCTTGTTGTCCGTCGATTTTAATGACGGTGGCATCAACAGTGTGTGGCAAGGATTCTACAGTAGAAACAGTATGGGTACCTTGGGGTGGAGGGCCTAACCATTTTTTTTAAAAGGTTTATATGGTACATTTGGGTCTTGGTGGCAGATAATGACAGGATGTACATGGTTTTTCCTATTTTACTTTGAACTTGAAAGGGTCCTTGCCATTCCTTTCTCAGTTTATGTGTGGATGAGGGAAGCAAAACTAGGGCCCAGTCACCTACGCTTAATTCTCTCCATTTTTTTCCTTTGTCATAAAAACGTTTCTGGTTTACTTGGGCTCTCTCTAAGGTTTCATGGGCCAGAGTTCTCAACTTATGTAGTTGACCCTTCATTTGGTTGGTGTAGTTTAACAAGGATTGGGCTTCTTGGGCCCCATCCTTCTCCCAACTTTCCTTGGTTATCTCCAGAACCGTATGTGGTTTACGCCCAAAGAGGAGTTCAAAAGGGGAGACTCAAAGGCTGCTTTGTACCTGGCTTCTGAGGACAAACAGGGCCAAAGGGAGAAGTTGGTCCCAATATTTTCCGTCTCCGGTCAACATCTTTTTGAGTGTGAGCTTGAGATTACCGTTGTAGCGTTCCACAAGGCCGTCATTCTGGGGGTGGTAGACTGATGTCTTGATGTCTTACATTTATGATCTCCCGGGGAAAACCTCTATTAGCCGTTGGGCTATAATTAAGGAAGTGGCAGAACGTAAGAGAATGGCCTCCGGATACCGGGTAGAGTAGTCCACTATAACAAGTATGTACTGTTAACCCCTGGTGGACTTAGGAAGAGGACCAATGAGATCCATCCCCACGCGGTCAAAAGGTTTGCCAATGATGGGAAGAGGGTTTAAGGGTACTTTGGGAGGGGTGTAGGTATTCCTTTTTTGGCAAATATGGCACTCTTGAAAATATTTTTTTACCTGGGCATTGACACCTGAAGAAATTCTGGAGTATGGATTGTGCTGTTTTTTCAGCCACACGATGAGCAGCCAGGAGATGGGCATGGGCAAAGAAAAGGACTTGGTCTCGGAACCCCATAGGTACCAATAACTGAGGCCCCTCACCTTACAGGAGGCCGTTTTGTTCTCTGAAGCAAGGATATGTCGGTCGTGTGGAGTTCTGGGTCTCTCTAGCGCTCTGCCAAGCATTACTAAGACTACTGTCATTTAGTCGGGCGGTCCGGAAATGTGTGTCTATGTCCCAGGGTTCGGAAGTCAACAGGCTGTCACGGGGGCTTTCGGGGTCCGATACAGTCTTCAAGTTTCTCAACCTAAAGCTAGAAAAGCACGGGTTGTCTATGCCTATTATGAGGGATTCAGGCAGGTAAGACTGGACTCCTACTTCTATCCGTGTTTCTATGCCCAGCTCGTTTTGGAGACTGATTCTAGCTACTGGGTAGTCTTTTATATCGCGATGGACACATCTGATACTGACAGACCTTCCAGGAAGCAAACATGATTGGGGAATAAGCTCCTTTCTTGCTACTGAATGCCGACATCCTGAGTCTAATAGGGATTTTACAGGATGGCCGTTGATACTCAGACTTGCATAGAAGATGGGTCCTGTTTCTTGTGCGTACAATATTGATCGGGGCAAGTAGCTGACGTCCATCGGTTCTTCCTCGTTTTTCTCTTTTCTTTTTCTGCAGAATTTGGCGATGTGCCCCCACTCGCCGCATTCATAGCACTGGGGACCAGAAGAAGAGAGATCTTTCGATTTCCCATACTGCGATCTCATGAGCTCCACTGCAACCTTGGTGGGTTTCTTTTCGGCCTTCCCGGCTTGTGGCGGTCTTAGGGTTTTCTCAGGTTCTCGGAACGGGTTGCGACTTAGTGCCGTAACATAAGAAGTGGCCATTTTCACAGCCTGTTCCAAAGACAGGCCGGCGTGTTGGAGTAGCCATCTTTGTACTCCATATGGTACTGCCTCAAGGAACTGCTCTAGGTATATCTTATTCATAATTTCTTCCCGAGTGGATTCCAAGGGCTTGTGCCACCGGTCAGCAGCGTCATTTAGTTTTTAAGAAAAAGTGTTTTTGGGGTGCCCCCGGCGCACCCCTTTCTTGACGGAACTTGAGGCGGTGAGCCTCCTCGTCGACCCCTAAACGGTCTAATATAAACTGCTTCACATGTCCATAGACTGCAGTGCCGTCTCGAATGGCTATCTGATAGGCTGTCTGGGCTTCGCCCGTGAGCAGGGGTGCCAGATAGAATGGCCACTGGTCCGCAGGCCAAACACTGGCCCTAGCCGCTTGCTCAAAATTGAGAAAAAAAGAAACTGGATCGTCCCCTGGGACATACTTCTGGAGAGGGATTACAGTTCCTTGTAGAGTAGCCCCTTTTCCCTGTCCCAATGCTATGAGCAGCTGTGTCTGTCCTTCGGCCAATTTGGTCAGGTTCTCTGCCTGGGTTTGGATGGCGGACGGGAAGACAGCTCTGTCTGTTTACACCTGGCTGGCGTTTTTCTCCACTGCCCTCTCTAACTTACTTTGTTCCTTCTTTCATCTGGGCTATTAAGCGCTCCATCCTTTATCGGAGGACATTTGCCTGCATTCTCCACCAAAAGTTGTTGGGATCCCCTAGGGAGGGTGTGTTTATATGAGCTCTTCGCTCCCTTTTATTCAACGTGGGACACCGGGATTGTCTTTTGATATGCTTTTATTCAGCGATTGTTGAAAAAAAAAAAAAAGAAAAGTCCCACAGGCGTCTCCTGTTTCGAATCTTCTTGGTAGGCGGTGACCAGGCTGGGTTGCTCATGGATTCAGGTTCTCACAGCAGACGCTGGAGATATGGGAAGAAAATAAAACAACCACAGATCAGTGGAGAAGTCCAGTGGACTCTAAGCAACAGGGAAGGGTTAGTGAGGGACCACCGAATGGCGTCACTACGTGAAAAAAAAAGAAAGCGAAGGTGTCCACCCACAAAGCACTACCCGTTCCCACCCAGTGAAGTAGAGAACCCCCGTAAGTGGCAACGTACCTGCTCTAGCCACGCTCCTCCTGGAGAGTGGCAGGGCAGCTCTTAAGTGCGTTGACATCCTGGCTTACTCCTACTGCTCGGCTCCTCCAGTTGGGTTGCAGGACCCTCGACGAGGTCGCAGCCTCTCTGGTTTTCCTCTGGAGTCCTCTCCACTCGTTCGGCTCTCCTTTCCGACTTCCCAACATGCGCTCCCTGGCACCTGCCTCTTTCCGTCTTCTCCTCGGCGTTTCTCGCTGATAGGACGACCAGTGCCGACGTCACTCCCTCAGACTCCGCCTCCGTCACCATCCAAGGAGAATTAAAGGGGCCGCTTGCGTCCTGTGTCCGGAGTTGTACATGGTCAGTTTCCTGATAGCTCAGCGCCTCCTGGACCACAGGGGCTCTGTCACAATGCTTCTTTTGATTGTATAGTATTGTTCTTTGGTAGCAAGTGAGTTGAGCTCTTCACTATTTAAAAAGGTATTTTAGGATGGTGTCTATTTAGGTCTACCTCTGATGAGAGAAATGAAGATTCAGGTTCAAAATTATAATCTGCATTTTGTAATTTTTCATTTAATATCTTAGATGAGTATGGATCAGTGTTGATGGACTTTGTCAGTAGAACTTTTGAGTGCCATTGCGACAACATTTTAGGCTGTGGTCACTTACGTTTTTTTTAGGGCACACACATTTAGTACCTGGTCCTAGTCTCTGTGCTTTTGCGGACAGGCTCATTCCTTTTTTTTCTTAAGTATGAAAGTATTTATTGGTATGTGTAGAAAGCACAACAATGAAGAAGAAAACAATAATCAAGACATCATCAGGATGTTTAATTCATGTCAAATATAGTGAAGTTAGGTTTGCACAAATTGGATGAATGGGTATTACAAGCATTTCTTCGTGAAAAAAGTAAGATTAAAGGGTATGATTATTACTGAGAGTCTTGAACACAGAAAGGTTTAAACGTAGGTAAAATTGTTCATCCAGGGATCCCACATCCTACTGTGTTTACAAGGACATGTCCTAGAAGCCTATATTTATTTATGTCCTGAACACACCCACGTACAGGAGGTGAACTGACATCTCTCTTTTGTTGAGCAATATCCCATTTAGCTAACACCAGACATAAGAGTTGTAAGCTTTTGCATGGTGATTAGTGTTTGTGTCATCATAGACATGGAGAAGTGTTAATTTTGGAGTTATCAGGATTGACTAGCCCAATAACTGTGTTGGTATGTTGAGTAACACTTGGCAGAAAACTTGGATGATTGCGCATTCTCAGGTGTTGTGTAGAAAAGTAAATAGTGCCATGTGACAACTTAGACATGTCTAGTACAACTCCTTTCCCATCTTATAGAGCTTATTTGTTTTTAATACATTCTATGAAGTTTCTAGGAGAGCTAGAAATGAGCCAGTGAAATTAATAAGCAGTGATTTCTAGATGCATAGAATGTTCTTGTCCTTCAAAGATCCAAATGTGCGTTTAGCGTCCAGTCAGTTGAGATCTACAATATTTTCTGCCTCTCTTAGCTAGGGAGTGATAATATGATGTATCAGGAGGTGGAAGAAAAACGGGTTTGTGGAGAGCAAAGTCAATTTGCAAGTCCAATAACAAGCAAAGGCATTCTTGCTTGTATCATCCTAGAGAGAAATACCAATGAATTCCCATTCTGAAAGACCTTGAAGAGAGGTCACTTAGCCCAGCCATGACCCTATCAACAAAGGAGTATTTGTCACCTTACCGTCCCACAGAATCGCACAGATCATGTATGTCAGATCTTTAGTACCTCTGCAGGGATATCCTGGAGATAGGTGATACTTCATCTGGCTCACTGAAATCTCTTGGTGCTTTATGTAACAACTGTTACAGCCCCCTCTTGAATCTTCTGTGTAGTGGTCTAGTGTGCAGGGATCCCTATGGCTCCCTATGCATGCTATGACGTCATGACTGAAGTTTTCACAGCATTCCTCATAACTTATGTGCCCCCAACTCCCTCATGATTGATGTTTTCCCACCATACCTCATAACTGATGTTTCCCCAGCACCCTCATGTCTGATACTCCCCCAGCACCCCCATGACCAATGCTTCCCCAGCACTCTTGTGATTCCATTGCATTTGCACCTCTGCGCTCGTCCCCTCAAAACCCTGCGATTCATGGGCACTTGATCCCCCACCCCAAGACAGTGAACCCATAGAGCTTCTTGCGTCTGTTGTGTTCTAGGGCCTTGGTGTGAATCCCTTTGAGTCTTTGCAAGCATCCCCCAGTATCCTGTGAGCCAATAGAATGCCCTGCATTCACTGCTTCTAGAACCTGTGTTATTTTCCAACATGCATGTTAAGCAAGAACAATACATATGTTTCCTGTTGTTGGTTCCAATCTTAACATTACACATACCCTTCCTGTAAGGTCAGAGCGAGTGTACTAACACATATTTTTCTCCAAGGTCCTAGAACCATCCATAAGACCAAGTGCCCCATATGTCCCACTTGCCACATGTGACCTAGCTGCTTCCTTTGAGCCTTCAAGAGAGTATATAAACCCCTGCCCAACCCTGGGTCTTTGCTTGGCCTACACTCTCTGCAGAACAAGCTTTACCCTTCCCACTCACCTGAAGAATACTGCCGGAACCACAAAGCGCTCCAGGCTCCTTCAAGTTCATAGTTGGTTCAGTGGCTCCAGCTCCATCAATGTCTCCCTCCTGCACAGCTATTCAGGATCCCCTGCAACTCCGTGGGTCAAGGCTCCGTGTGTTCTCCTTGGAGCATCAGTCAAGAGTAAGAAGTAGGCTTAGTACTTGAAATCAGTATAGTCTACACTAATCCTCCTATAGTAGTTAGCAGGACTGAGGAACAGCATCGTAAGAGACTATAGACCTTTTCTCCACGCCCTTATTGAGATTTCTGCCAGCGCTTCTTGTGTATTCCTACTCTGTTCCCCTCCGTTCAAAATTGGCACTTGAACTGATCGCTCAGAGACTAGCAACTTAATTCTGTGTTTATCAGATTGAACAGTATTTTCAAGAGAAAGCATTTGTGAGTATTTGATATTTGCATGAACCTTGTACCTGAACCTGGGTTTGGGAGTGCAAATAACTTCAACCTATTCACTGAGTTTACCTTTGGGAGGGCTAATAAGTCCAACCTATGCACCAAGTTTCCCTTTAGAGTCCCATTAACTCCAACCTGTGTTCCAAGTTTGCGTTGAGAGTGCCATTAACTCTAACCTGTGTTTTGGTCATCCTGCTCCCATGCTGTGCTACTGGCGAAACCTGTAAGTGCATGTAACTGAAGTCAGCACGTGGTCATTGTATGTTGAGGCCTGTTAGTGTACTGATGGCAAGTGCCTCCTCCTGTTATGTCTTGTTTATTGCGTCATCGCAGACCCAGAGGCTCAGCTCCAGTGTGTATCTACCTCACAGACACAGGTCTCTGAAGTGACAAAACCCTGTTACGCAGTATTGCCCAGCTGCCGAGCAAATCCAGTACTGCAATTCTCTCTATTCTTATTTTACCCCATCCCTCCATCCCCTAGAGGACAGCTTGTGCTAGAAAGTTCTTGCTTCCTTTGGCATGTCCTGTCTTCAGGAGAGATACGAGGTCCAGCATCAGCTCCAGTGTCCTCTCCACGGTTGGGACCAGGTAAGTGCATGACAACAACAAACTCAAGAGAAATCTGGGGGAAATGGGAAGAGAACAACTGCCAAGTAGTACCCTCATTCATCAGGGATCATCCCCTTACCAGTTGTCATGTGTTTGAATAGTGAGATGGATCCCCTTAATAGGGATGTGTTATCTTAGGTTACAGATTCTGCAGGACATGGGGTTCTGTAACCTGGTGATATTATGTACCTGGTGATGTTCTGTTACCTGGTGAGGTTCTATTACCATGTGATAATGTGCTGCTCTGTAACCTGCAAATCATCACTCCGAATCCATAAAAACGGTCACCCATGCTCTAATCACAAGCAGACTGTACTACAGCAACGCTCTCTAAACCGGATTCAACAAAATAAACCTCCGCAAACTCCACACCATCAAGTACGCTGCAGCCAGAATAATCCTCGACATCCCCCGGCACAACTACATCACCCAACATCCCCACGATCTACACTGGCTCCCCTTCAAATGAAGAATAACATTCAAGCTGCTCATGCACGCATACAAGGCCCTCCACAACGGCGGACCAGAATACCTCAACAACAGTCTCTACTTCCAGGCCCCTAAGAGGAACCTCCGATCAGCCGTCCTCTCCATGGCCACCGTCCCACGCTTCTACAGGACCAGAGCAGATGAAAGGTCCTTCTCCTACCTCTCAGCCAAGACATGGATGAACCCCCTACACTGCTCCAGTTCAGGAAAGACCTCAAGACCTGGCTCTTCAGATGACCCAAATGGAGCAGCAACTCCCCCCCCCCCCCCCCTGCCCCTTGAGACCTTAACGGGTGAGTAGTGCACTTTACAAACCCCTGATTGATTGATTTATTGATTGAGTGGAATGTAAGGTGAAGGTTCTGAGAAGGCAGTTGGTTAGACTAGTTTGGAGCTGCTTGACTCTCCGTCTGTGGATGGTTTATCTGTTCCCGGAGACTTGAATAAAGGCGTTTATTCTTTTCCCAGAAGTTGTTGAGGCTGGTTTATGCAACTTAATATGGGCAATGAGGCCTACATGCTTACAACTGACAGGAACTGACAGACATCTTCACCTCAGATACTGAAAATGTATTTAAAGAAGGAAAAGAACAGGAGACCCTTACACAGTGATTGCGAGATGTGGGGATGCTGATGTAACGGAGTTCGCTGTGGAGAGATACATGGTAGTAAGGTACACTTTAATTACCTTCTCAGCAACCGTTACAATAGCTCCCTACTCGAGCGTGTCCCCGTGCCCCGAGCGGTTGCTTGGGAAGAAGTGCGTGCGTTCTGACCACATTAATTGGGAGGTGGTGACACAAGCTGTGACACGAACTCCAACGTGGACTCTGTGATGGCATTCCTCCACTGATCTTTGACTTGGACGACGGATCTGTGGCTGGGCTTCGTTCAGCAATCCTGTGTCAACACGCTCATCCTGCGCACCTATCATGCATCGACATCAGGAGGACATTTTGGATCGGGCGAAGGGTTCGGTCAACGCTGCTTTCAACTCCTCACAACTTGTTCACGGAGGTGTCACGTTAGCGCAGAGGTTATCGAGTGACACACACAGCATTTCATCACATAGCTCTGAGATATAGATAATGGTCACAAACACGCAAGGTGACTTTGTTTTCCCATTTTGCCAGATTGTCTATGCCACCATTTTTTTACAACTAAAAGGGGCAGTGAGTCAATTTCTGGGAAGTTTTTAGATATCTCGTTCTTGGCACAATTGCAAACATAGCCATTGAACTTACAGAACTTCATGTGTAGAGCCATTTTGCAAACAAAGATATTACTGTTTTGTTGCAGACATTAAGCTTACAGAGCCTTCATAGTGCATATGTACAGTCACTTTGGAACATGTTATTGCTGTATTATTGCTATATTCTTATGAATGTATTGGTGTAATTATGCAAGAGGAATCTTTTTGTTTAGAAATTATAGAAGGACCATTTACCCATACCACTATTACGGTCACCTCCATTAGGCAGTTGTCCTTGTTAGTCACTTACGTTAAGAGTTTGGTGGTCATGCTGAATGTCACTGTCCCACCCTTATTTTTGGCATCACCTGGGGAACCACCTACACAGCTCCCCGAACCCAGAAAGGAGGACCTCATTATTGGTACACTGGGTCTGGAAGGGCAAGATGTATTTGTGCATCTTGCTGTGCTGTCTGGTGATGAAGTAGCTGATCAGAATGAATACGATATATGTCTCAGTAAACTTGACTCTCGTTATCTTCCCAAATTAAGGTGGCTCCAATGAGGAGCGATTAAGTGACCAGTTCATGCTAGGGTATATGTTGGAAAAAGCCAAAGAAACCATGTGGCAAAAAGATAATCCCTCTCTGCATGATCACTTGACCATAGCTAAGACTCAAACATTCAACGGCTTGTGTTGAAATCATTCATAGGGATTAGTCACATGCTAACAAGGAAGATAATATTTATGTTAAGATTGTACGTGAGAAATCTGTAGTTGAGAGGTCTAATGTGGGAAAAGCAACTCAAGACTAAGTGGATGCATGTAGCAAAACTGTTGAAACATTTTCTGGCAAATGATTTTGCTGTGGTAATGGGGGTCACATGGCAAACAAGAAGGACTGCCCTGGGTGTAAGGCTACATGCAAAAATTGTGGACGGAAGGGGCACTTCACAAAATGCTATTAATCTAATCTGAAGAAAGTAAGAGAAGTTGATTGCGATAATGGTGATGTTGTAATTCTTCAAACTAAGGTAGATGGGTCAGAAGGCTCACTGGAGGTTGTGCAAGCAAATGTGGAACTGGTCAAACTGCTATTTGACTCAGGAGACAAAGGGTAGAGTAAAACGTGTGGAATCCGAAATCAACATCCGACATCAAGCCCAAAGGATATGCTGGTGAACCAATCAAGCTATCATGGTACTTTAGGGGTACAATAGAGTTAAAAAAATAGGATTATCCCAGGATTATCCCAGGGAAGCTTTATGTATCGGTAAAAAGAGATTCCCTGATAAGTTGGTTACATCATCGAGACCTTAATATGTACCTTGACCCCAATTAGAATCCTGCAGTTAGAGTGAAAGATATACCGGCTGTCAGGAGAGTTTCAGATGAGTGTGGTGAGTTGTTGAATAAGTTCCCAGATGTTTTAAAAAAAGAGTTGGGGTGTCTTAGAAATTATGTGCATATAATTAAACCTAAAGCCAATACGCAACCAAACATTGTAAAGGTTAGGAGTGTTCCTTTGACAGTCAAAGAAAGCATGAAGTAAGAAGTGGATAAGTTAATTGATAACAGCATAATTCAAGAGGTAGAGGCCTCAGAATGTCTTGTGCCAGTGGTGATGGCACCCACAGCCAATGGGAAGGCTAGGCTATGTGTGGACTTGAGGGAGCTCAATAAGACTGTGGTTGTAGACAAGTATCCCCTACCCATCGTAATTCTGAGTTCTCTCAATGGGGTTCAGCACTTTTGGCCACTGGGCCTAAGTTCGGCATATCACCAGAAAAATTTAGATGCGAGATCAAAGGATCTGAGTACCTTCGCCACTCCCTTTGAAACGTATACATTTTTTAGGATGCCGTTTTGGCTCATCCCAGCCGCATCTTTATTTCGGAGAGAGATGAAAAGGCTATTGCAGGGTGTGGAAGGTATGAAAGTGTATCAGGACAATGTGTTGGTGGTTGGATCGAATGTAGCTGAGCATAATGAAAGGTTACATGAGGTGGTGGAGAGGCTGCAGAAAAGAGAGTTGATGCTTAAACAGGAGAAGTGAAGATTTAATGTTTCAGAAATAGCATACTTGGGACATTTGATCACTGGGTCAAGTATTCGGCCAAAGAGTGAGTTGGTAAATACCATTAAGAATCTACCATCTCGCAAGTGTAAAGAGGGAGTGATGACATTTTTTAGGCACGGCAGAGTTCTATAATAAGTTTTTTCCCAAGTTTGCTGAAGGACTGTTTGTAAGAGGGTGCTTCTGAAAAAGGGCAAGGAATTTGTGTGGTATGATAGATGTGAAAAGGAATTTAATGATGTGTAATCTGGTTTAGAGACTGCCTCGGACCTTGTGAATTTAGATACAAATGATGACACCGTTATCATGGCTGATGCCAGTTCTAAAGGGTTAGGGGCTGTTTTGCTGCAGAAGTCTGGTGGTAAGTGTCGAACCATTTTTTTCATATCACGTGGATTAAGGAGAGCTGAAATCAATTATTCAGTTATCGAAAATTAAGCTCTAGAAGCCTTCTGGGTAGTAAGAAGGCTTAAGAAGTTTCTTTGGGGATGCACATTTAAAGTAAAAATAGATCATAAGGCACTTAAGGAGGTTTTCATAAAAAAAGGGATTGATTAAATCTCGAGCCGCATTCACCGATAGGTAGTGGAGCTTCATGAGTTTGACTTTCAGTTATCTCATGTGCCTGGCACTTGTAATTTGCAAGCAGACTGTCTGTCAGGGTTGTGTTCTGAATCTGAAACTGATGATTCCATTCAGGAGGGAAAGAGTTTGATGATGAGGTGAACGTCTGTGTAGTCACAGAAGGAGTGGTACAGGAAGAAGAGTGGAGTAAGTAACTCCAAGAGGATGAGAGCTTTCAGAAAGTTGTCAGGATGGTTTTGGGTGGTTAGGTGAGCATAAGCAAGTGTGATGAAAATACTCTAGCATATTGGCAGTTACGAAATAAATTGACAGTTATAGATTAATTGTTTCTGAGGGGAAGCAAATTGGTGCCTCCTCTGAAGTTGAGTAAAATTTGTATGAAGTGCCCATGCCAGCCACATGGGTATCTCTAAGACCAAAGAAAGCGTCAGAGAATGTTACTGGTGGCCGGAGATGGATCTAATGGTAGAGAGAGTAGTAAGGGATTGTGTTGAATGCATGCAGAGTGTTAACATTTTGAAATGCAGGACCTAGCCCATGGTGATAAGGGAACAAGCTTCAGGACCATGGGCTGATATTGCATTGAACATTCTAGGGCTGATTATAGGTAAGGTTTGTGGTGTTTTCATTGTGTTACTGTGTGTGTATGTTGCACAAATACTCACACATTGCCTCTAAAGTTAAGCCAACCTGCTCTGTGCCAAGCTTTCGGAAGGTGAGTGTGAGAAGTTGGCCTGATATATGATGTCACTAGTTCTAGTGTACACCTTGTATCAGTCCAAACAACCCTTATGGTGATTGGTTGTAAAGTCAACCTTATAGATCAGATATCCTAGTGGTAGCATGGACAAGAGCAGTCTTAGGCTAAACTCTGTATGGCATGTGAAGCCAGCTGTTATACCATTTGCAACCCCTTGAATACCAAATGAAAGGACACCACAACAGATATTATAAAAATAGAATGTATTTATTCTAGTCAGAACACCCTCAGCACTCTTTATGAGATTCGAGGTAAGTACAACACAGTCTTAATCAAGCATACATAAGTCAGACAGGTAAGTTATACAGTTAGGCCCTAGGGGCCACGCAAACCATATACTAAGTAAGTGGTATAAGAACCACTGTCATGAACCCAGGATAGGCCTAGGCCTAGGGAATCGCTGGGGCTACACTATCCTATCAGTTGCTAGGCAGTGGGAGGCCCACGGGATTCAGGTGCAGAGTGGAAACACTCGCGCGTAATGCGTAAAAGTCGATAGAAATGAAGTATTTAGAATTAAAGAGTTTTAGGACACTTCGGAAGGAGCTAGGAGTTAGAGACTTGAAAACTAGACACTTGGATAGTCAATACCCTTGTGAGCACCAGAGTACTCAAGTTACCTTGCCCACGGGCTGCGGGTGCATAGGTGTGAACTTGCGTCGGGTTTCGTCGTCAACTCCTATGGATGCCTGAAGAAAGTTGCTGACAGGCAGTCAGTGAAGAGTGTCCGGTGGATTCCAAGGATGGAATCAGGAAGGAGGATACCTGCAAGCAGAGGGGACAGAGTCTAGGTCACCAGCCAGGAGCCGGGAAGGAACCAGGCGATGTCGTGAAGATGCAGGTGAAGAGGTGAAGCTTGTCGCAGCAGCCACGGGTACCAGGAGGCGTCGTGGACGACCAGAACCAGGAGGCGAGCTGTCCCACGAAGGCTCTTGCTGTCGGCGGCGTCGATGTCGAGTTAGGACCCAACAAGCCTTGGCAAGCATAACCCACGCAGGATGGAGGACTTGCTTCTGTCGCAGACCAGGAAGGTCTGGGGTGCTTCCCTTTCACAGGGGAGCGAGTGCCAGTCTGGAGGTACCGGACCAGCAAAGCAAAGTTGAAGGTTCGTCGTCACAGAGGTCGCTAGCCAACGGGCCAACAACCGGACAACACGTCGAGCAACTCAGGTGCAGAAGGGCCCCACGCAGAACACGTGAAGTGTGGGGAGCTGATCTTCTTTGCAGATGGTGCTCGGGATTGGGGCTTCTCAATTCCCCAAGCACAGCCTCGAGGACGCCTCAGAAGTCGCGCTAGTCAGTTACTAGCCACTTTTCCCAAGTCGCCGGTCCCACGTCCCTCGTCGCCTCCACGGGTCTCAGCTTGGCTGTAGATGTGGATCTGGTTCAAAGGTGTCTGGAAGTCACGGCGCTAGTCAGTCTCTGCAGTCGTCCCTCGTAGGATCAGTCACAAAGCAAGCAGCGGTCGCTGGATGGTGCCTGGTTGCCCAGGCTGGTCACTGCTTGGCCACAAGGGAGATTCTTCAGTCTTCTTCCGTAGTCGAATGTCCGGAGTTTCTGTTCAAGATGCAGGTTCAAGATAATCTAAAGTTCTAGGGACTCAGCTCCCACTCTTATACTAATCTGGGGGGCTGGGTTACCTGCTAGGTCCCTCCTATGGGTGGGACCAGGGAGGGGGGTGGTTACACCCCCTTCCCTTTGTCCAGTTTCGCGCCAGGACTGGGGCTGGAGTGCCCCAGCACCGGTTTGAACTGGACTATGCATGGGACACCTTGTGTGCCCCAGGCAGTGTCTCGTTTCATTCATCCCTCCCTGACCCAATACACTAAGGCCTGTCTAGGGTGGTGCTAGCACCTCCCAAGGCAGGAAACCTATTGTCCAAGCCTCCCTCGCTGGAAGGTCTCCCAGCAGCAGGAGGTCAGACTCATGTCTGTGGCAGCAGCGTCCATTTTGTGACGCTGGGGGTCTGGTTAACTTTAGGCGGGTAGTATGTCCTCAACATGTCTTCTCCCTCTAGAAGGGAGGAATACTATCCTCACCGCCAGAAGTGGTGTGGGGGTAGTATTCCAAAGTGTTAGACACCTTACACAACATGTTTTGATAAAGCCAAACCATAGTTACCATAACCGTGAGGATTATAAGGCACTTTAAGAGTATATGGTAGGCGATCTCATAAAACAGCTATAAGGACATGGTTCCGAAAGCTGCAGACAGGCTCAGCTCATGCTAGAGCACCATCTCACACGTTACCAAGCACTCTGCCTTCAGGATTGTTAAGGCCTGCCATAGGAGTGACTGATAGGTTACCCATGTGTCTATATATAAGGTAGGTATAGGAATACTATACCTAAGCAAGGGGTGATTCCACGACCTTGCCCCAGCTAAGTGATCAGCCAGTTGTGTCATAATGGAAGGCCAGCCAGGGGTGGCATAATACATGCTGCAGCTCCTGGTAGGCCTAGGGTACACCTATGCCCTGGGTACCTAAGGTACACTGTACAGGGTCCAAAAAGGTGATCATTACCAATTGGGTTATGCACCTAAAGTGCATAGTGAATTTAGAGAGAGAACAGCTGGGCTGTGGGTCTGATTAGCAGGCCCACAGCCACATCTAAGTCGAAAACCAGTGAAGCAAAAGCAAAAAGTGGGGGTGAACATAGAAAGCAGACGCTACTCTCCTACACCCCCCCCCCCCAACTTAGGGACATTAAACTGACCTTGACCAGTTGAGTCTTCATGTTCTAAGTGGAAATATCTGGAGAGTCCATCTGCATTGGCATGGTCAGTCCCAGGTCTATGTTCCACTGTGAAGTCCATCCCCTGTAGGGAAATGGACCACCTAAGAAGTTTGGGATTTTCACCCTTCATCTGATTTAGCCACAAGAGGGGCTTATGGTCTGTCTGAATCTTCCAGTGAGTGCCAAACAGGTATGACCTCAGCTTCTTCAGGGCCCAAACCACAGCAAACGCCTCCCTCTCAATAGCTGACCAACGTTTCTCTATAGGGGTCAGCCTTCTACTAATAAAAGCAATGGGCTGGTCTTGACCATCTACATTCAGTTGTGAAAGAACAGCTCCCACACCCAACTCAGAAGCATCTGTCTGGACAATTAACTCTTTGGAGTAGTCTGGACTTTTCAGAATAGGTGCAGTGCACACGGCCTGCTTCAGGTCATCAAATGCTTTCTGACCGCTTACTGTCCACTGAACTTTCTTTGGCATTTTCTTAGAGGTCAAGTCAATCAATCAATCGATAGTTCTTTATTCGGTGGTTAAAAACCATCATAAAAGAGTACATATATATACAAGTTAAAAAAATATTAAATCATTATACAAGAACAATGACTGTGACTATATACATGAGGTAATTCCTTGTTCGCTGTACGAAAAACATAATCTCAATAACAGGTGGGGAGCCTATGAGGTTCGTACATAAAACTAGCCTCTGGTTACCCTAAGTCTTAATGCAAACTTCAGGAAACTAATAACAGAGCACAAAGTTAACGGATCACTGGCCCTCTGTAAAAAGATCAATGCATCTTTAGTGCGAGTGAACTTGGCCTTTTTTAAAATTTCCTTTAAAAATCTACGTCTCGGGGTAGCGTACAAAGGACATAGAAGTACAAAATGAAGGGTGTCCTGCGGAGACTTATTGTCGCAGCCGCAGGCACCCTTCTGCTCAATTGAGTGGTTAAAACCCGCTGGTTCAGCTAACAAAAATGGTAAAAAATTGAGCCTAAAACGTGACATTAAAAACCTTTCTTGGGCATTATACAGAACACAAAGGTAAGGTTCAATCCCATCGTTGGTTTCAAGTCTGCTATAGGTGCTCATTGACGGTTTGGCCCCTTCCACTGTGGATCTAGCAAGAGATCTTTGGTCCCAAAAATTCCTCTTGAGGGTCTGCTTATCCTGTGGAGTGATCCCTGCAGGGTTTAAATATAGATCCTTACGACCCATGCTATCCAGACTGGATTTAACGTAATTCAGCCATGGTATATTCAAGCTTTCGTCCCTCCCTAAACAATCTGTTAGGATCTGCCTGCTTAGTGCAGCTTCCGGGTTAAGCCAAATTTTCAGCCACGCCAGGATTGGTCTAAATTTGATCAGGTCCTCTATATAGGGTCGTCCTAATTCTCTATGGGCTATGAATGCAGGTGTGCAGTTGGGAACTTTCAGGATTGAGCGAAGGATTTTATTTTCTTCCCTTTGCAGTAAATCAAGATTTATGAAACCCCATACTTCTGAACCATACATTGCTTTAGGGCAACACATAGAGCCATAAAAGTTCATTGATTGTTCCGGGGACCAATGCCCAACTCTCCTCCCATAGCCTGCTATTGCCCCAGTTGATGCCACCAATTTGCCACACCTTTCCTGTGCCAGTGGGGCAAATTTCAGGGACTCGTCAAACAACACGCCTAAATATGAAAAGGATTGGACCCTATCTAACGTGTAATTCCCGATTCTGTAGGCAAAGCTGTTCCGTGGTTTATGACCTACTGTCATCACATAGGACTTTTTTAAGTTGACAGACAGGTCTAGCGCACCCATAAATTCCACAAATCCGTCAATTAAAATCTGTAGGCTTTTAGGGGTGCGCGCCAAGAGAACCGCGTCATCGGCGTACAGCAGCACCGGGATATTGCGTGTTCCTACCTTCGGGCAATCTGTTTTTAGATTGATTAGGTCAAGTCATTAAGCGGTGTCACAATGGACCCATAGTTCTTAACAAACTTTCTGTAGTACCCAGTCAGGCCCAAGAAACCTCTGACCTGAGTCTGGGTAATTGGAGGAGTCCAGTTCTTTATGGTCTGGATCTTGCTCTCCAGTGGTTGAACCTGACCCCCACCTACTAGGTGGCCCAGGTACACAACCTTGCTCTGCCCTCTCTGACACTTAGTGGCCTTGATAGTGAGGCCTGCCTTTTGCAGGGCCTCTTAAACATTCCTCAGGTTGACCAGGTGATCCTCCCAGGTGGAGCTAAAGACAGCAATATCATCAAGATAAGCTGCACAGTAGTCATCCAGACCTGTAAGGACTTGATTCACCAACCTTTGGAAAGTGGCAGGTGCATTCTTCAAACCAAAGGGCATTACCACAAATTGATAATGTCCTCCTGGGGTCAAGAAAGCAGTTTGGGCCTTTGCATTCTCAGCTAGTCTGATTTGCCAGTAGCCTGCTGTCAGGTCAAATGTGCTCAAAAACGTGGCAGCTGCCTATCTGTCAATGAGCACATCTGCCCTAGGTATTGGGTGGGCATCTGTCCTAGTGACAGCATTGAGACCTCTGTAATCCACACAAAACCTCATCTCTCTCTTACCATCTTGGGTGTGAGGTTTAGGCACAAGAACTACAGGACTAGCCCAAGGGCTCTCTGAAGGTTCAATGACTCCCAGCTCCAACATCTTTTGTACCTCAATCTTTATGCAGTCCCTGACTTGGTCAGGTTGCCTGTAGATTTTACTCTTCACAGGCAGACTGTCACCAGTGTCCACCTCATGGGTGCACCAGTTTGTCTGACTTGGGGTCAGAGAGAACATATGTCTGTAGGCCTGCAGAACTTGCCTGCAGTCCTGTTGCTGATGGTCAGTGAGGCTGTCAGAAAAGACCACACCATCAACTGAACCATCATGAGGGTTCTGAGTCAGCAGGTCTGGGAGAGGGTCACTCTCTTCCTCCTGCCCCTCATCTGTAGCCATGAGTAAGCCCATGTCTGCCCTGTCAACATATGCCTTTAACCTGTTCACATGAAGCACCCTGTGGGGGCTTCTGGGAGTCCCAAGGTCCACCAAGTAGGTGACGTCTCCCTTCTATTCAACAATAGTGTGGGGTCCAGACCATTTGTCCTGGCGTGCTGCTGGGGCCACTGGCTCCAACACCCACACTTTCTGTCCTGGCTGGTACACAGTCAGCACAGCCTTTTGGTCATGCCAAGTTTTTTGGAGTTCTTGGCTTGCCTCAAGGTTTTTAGAAGCCTTCTTCATATACTCTGCCATCCTGGAGCGGAGGCCCAGTACATAATCCACTATGTCCAGTTTGGGTTGTCTGAGAGGTCTCTCCCATCCTTCCCTTACTAAACACAGGGGTCCCCTTACAGGATGCCCAAACAAATGCTCAAAAGGGCTGTAGCCAACCCCCTTTTGTGGGACCTCTCTGTAAGCAAACAGAAGGCAGGGTAAAAGGATGTCCCATCTTCGCCTAAGCTTGTCTGGTAAACCTTTTATCATCCCTTTTAGGGTCTTGTTGAATCTCTCCACAAGCCCATTGCACTGTGGGTGATAGGGTGTAGTGAATTTGTAGTTCACACCACACTCCTTCCACATTGCAGTCAAATATCCTGACATGAAGTTGGCACCTCTGTCAGAAATAACCTCCTTTGGAAAGCCCGCTCTAGAGAATACTCCAAGTAGGGCCCTTGCCACAACAGAAGCTGTTGTGGTCCCTAGGGGTATAGCTTCTGGATACCTGGTGGCATGGTCCGCTATAACCAGTATGAATCTGTGCCCAGATGCTGTTTGGTGGTCCATTGGTCCTACAATGTCTATCCCCACTCTCTCAAAGGGGACCCCCACCACAGGTAGGGGTATGAGGGGGGCCTTTGTGGTACCACCTGATTTGCCACTGGCTTGGCAGGTGACACAGGAGCGACAAAACTCCTTGGTATCTTCTGACATGTGAGGCCAGTGAAAGTGAGGGACAAGTCTGTCCCAGGTCTTATTCTGGCCTAAGTGTCCTGCAGGGGGAATATCATGGGCCAAGGTAAGAAGGAAGCCTCTGAAACTCAAGGGTATGACCAACCTCCTGGATGCACCAGGCTTGGGGTCTCTAGCCTCTGAGTACAGTAGCCCTTCATCCCAATACACTCTATGGGTACCTTGAGCATTCCCTGCAGCCTCAGCAGCAGCCTGCTGTCTGAGGGGTCAAGAGAAGGACAGTCTAATTGTGCCTGCCTCAGATCTGCCCTTGAAGGTCCCCCTGTCCCAAGAAACTCAACCTGGTCAGGTTCCAGTTCTTCTAGGACAGTTCCTTCAGGGCTCTCAGAATCATCCTCCTGTGAGGGCTGACTCTCTACCTGAGGCAGGGGGGAAGGCACAGCCTTAACCCTACCGCTCTTTCTCTTGGGTTGTGTCTGGTCCATTGACCCAGGATCCAGCACTTGTTCAGTGTTGCACTTTTTGGCCTGTGACCTGGTCACAGCAAGGACATGTGCATCTATTCCCAGCATTTCTGCATGGTCCTATACTCCACTTCAGCCCACACTGAAGTTTCAAGGTAATTTCCCAACAGACATTCTACAGGGAGATCTGAACTCACCACAACTTTCTTGAGGCCAGTTACCCCTCCCCAGGAGAAGTTAACAATTGCCACACTATGGGAGGTAGTGGCATTGCTAGCGTTGGTCACTAGGTAGTTCTCACCTAGCATGATCTGTCCAGGGTCCACAAAGGCAGGTGTCACCATTGTGACACTAGCACCTGTGTCCCTGTAGGCCTGAGCCATTCTTTGGTTGATCAAAGGAGTCTGTCTGTACTTGCCCAGGTTACTGGGGCCCAAAGTAGAGGACAAAGCTATGTCCCCATCACAGATCAGAACAGCCTGAGTGGGTATTCTGACTAGGCCAGAATCCACTTCAGTTCCCAGGGTTAACCCTATTACACCCTTTTGCTGGGAACCACCACTTACAGCTGGACTAGAGGGTACAGTTGCCTTAGGGGCAATGGTGGTTTGGAGCTTGTCCTTTTTGGTGCACTCACTAAATCAATGTGAATTAGACTTACAATAGTTACACCAAGGTTTCTTTTGGCCATCTTTCTTTTTATCCTTTTTGGGACCACCCTCCCCCTGAGCCTACTTTGTGGGCCTGGTGAAGACTTCTGGTCTTTTGATTTCTGCTCATTACCCTTCTGGTCTGCCTTTTTCTGATCACCACCCTGGTTCTGGTTTTTCTGCTTAACTCTAGTCCTGACCCACCTATCTGCCTTCTTTCCCAATTCCTGGGGAGAAGTTAGGTCAGAGTCAATCAAGTGTTGATGCAGCAGCTGGTTTTGACAGTTGTTAAGTATTTGTTCTCTCATGATCAAATTTTACAATCCTGTATAGTCCTTAACCTTACTACCCAATAACCACCCTTCCAAAGCCTTAGTGGCACAATCTACAAAGTCAGTCCAGTCTTGAGTCTGTGTCTTCTGGGTATCCCTGAACAACAACCTGTATGTGGTTAGGCCAAACCCATCAATCAGAGCACTCTTCAGGACAGTGTAATTGTCAGCATCCTCATCACTAACTGTGAGGAGCTTGTCTCTACCTGTCTCCGAGAAGGAGAGCCACAAGATAGCTGCCCACTGACTTTGGGGTACTTGCTGTACTTCGCAAGCTCTCTCCAAAGCAGTTATACATTTGTGGATGTCATCCCCACACTTGTAGGGAGGGACAATCTTGCTCAGGTTTCTGTTATCATAGGCCCTGTCTTTATCCTTAGGGATATTGCTGCCACCAGTGGGTCCTAGCCCACTTAACTTTTGCTCCCTGGCCAGAGCAAGTCTCTCTTTGGCAAGGGCAAGTTCTTCCCTTTCAATCCTCAGATTGACTTCCCTCATTTTGGCCTGATGCTCTTTTCTCTGTGGAGAAGTCATTCCCCTGTGAGAAGAGGCATTGGAGCTATTAGAGACATGGGAGTGAATAGATTCCCTTGAAGGGGATCTTCCTCTCCTGCTTCTCTGGTTAAGTCCACTTGAGGGTCTGAATGGTGGGACCCCAGTCAGACTCCCATGTAGGCTTACGTTAGCCTGGCTAAGTCTCCCAACTTTGACCTGGCTGTCTACCTCATCTTCTGAAGTCCCTTCTGACTCATCTGTAGAGGGTAGACCCTCACCTGTACCTAGGGTACTATCCTGGGAGGCTTTCTGAGCATCATACTCTTCTAAGATCTCCACTAGTTGGATGAGGGTAGGGTTTGAACCTTGTTTTAACTTTCTGGAGGTACACAATTGTCTCATCTCCTGAAAAGTTAGGGTATCATATCTAGAGGGTATCTTTTTAGGATCTACCCCTCCTGAGAGAGAATCAACTTGATCTACTCTCAGAGATATGATCTAGTGAGGGTGTGGTGTGTGCACCTACCTACACTAGTTGTACCTACTAAACCTCTTTAGTAGTTGTAGTCAGGGTGTGCTAGGCCCTTCAACCTACAACAACTAAGTTCAGTAGAACTTAAGTATTTATAAGCTATGTTATATGTGCCTTACAAATATCTTTGTGATCTTTCAATTTGATATCTCAAGATTGCAATGGTATTACAACAGCAAGCTCAGATCCCAACCGCTGCTCACCAATGTGAGAAGTTGGCCTGATATATGATGTCACTAGTTCTAGTGTACACCTTGTATCAGTTCAAACAACCCTTATGGTGATTGGTTGTAAAGTCAACCTTATAGACCAGCTATCCCAGTGGTAGCATGGACAAGAGCAGTCTTAGGCTAAACTCTGTATGGCATGTGAAGCCAGCTGTTATACCATTTTCAACCCCTTGAATACCAAATGAAAGGACACCACAACAGATATTATAAAAATAGAATGTATTTATTCTAGTCAGAACACCCTCAGCACTCTTTATGAGATTCGAGGTAAGTACAACACAGTCTTAATCAAGCATACATAAGTCACACAGGTAAGTAATACAGTTAGGCCCTAGGGGCCACGCAAACCATATACTAAGTAAGTGGCATAAGAACCACTGTCATGAACACAGGATAGGCCTAGGGAATCGCTGGGGCTACACTATCCTATCAGTTGCTAGGCAGTGGGAGGCCCACGGGATTCAGGTGCAGAGTGGAAACACTCACGCGTAATGCGTAAAAGTCGATAGAAATGAAGTATTTAGAATTAAAGAGTTTTAGGACACTTCGGAAGGAGCTAGGAGTTAGAGACTTGAAAACTAGACACTAGGATAGTCAATACCCTTGTGAGCACCGGAGTACTCAAGTTACCTAGCCCATGGTCTGCGGGTGCATAGGTGTGAACTTGCGTCGGGTTTCGTCGTCGGCTCCTATGGATGCCTGAAGAAAGTTGCTGACAGGCAGTCAGTGAAGAGTGTCCGGTGGATTCCAAGGATGGAATCAGGGAAGGAGGATACCTGCAAGCAGAGGGGACAGAGTCTAGGTCACCAGCCAGGAGCCGGGAAGGAACCAGGAAGGAACCAGGCGATGTCGTGAAGATGCAGGTGAAGAGGTGAAGCTTGTCGCAGCAGCCACTGGTACCAGGAGGCGTCTAGGACGACCAGAACCAGGAGGCGAGCTGTCCCACGAAGGCTCTTGCTGTCGGCGGCGTCGATGTCGAGTTAGGACCCAACAAGCCTTGGCAAGCGTAACCCACGCAGGATGGAGGACTTGCTTCTGTCGCAGACCAGGAAGGTCTGGGGTGCTTCCCTTTCACAGGGGAGCAAGTGCCAGTCTGCAGGTGCCGGACCAGCAAAGCAAAGTTGAAGGTTCGTCGTCACAGAGGTCGCTAGCCAACGGGCCAACAACCGGACAACACGTCGAGCAACTCAGGTGCGGAAGGGCCCCATGCAGAACACGTGAAGTGTGGGGAGCTGATCTTCTTTGCAGATGGTGCTCGGGATTGGGGCTTCTCAATTCCCCAAGCACAGCCTCGAGGAAGCCTCAGAAGTCGCGCTAGTCAGTTACTAGCCACTTTTCCCAAGTCGCCGGTCCCACGTCCCTCGTCGCCTCCACGGGTCTCAGCTTGGCTGTACATGTGGATCTGGTTCAGAGGTGTCTGGAAGTCACGGCGCTGGTCAGTCTCTGCAGTAGTCCCTCGTAGGATCAGTCGCAAAGCAAGCAGAGGTCGCTGGATGGTGCCTGGTTGCCCAGGGTGGTCACTCCTTGGCCACAAGGGAGATTCTTCAGTCTTCTTCCGTAGTCGAATGTTGAAGGTCCAGAGTTTCTGTTCAAGATGCAGGTTCAGGATAATCTAAAGTCCTAGGGACTCAGCTCCCACTCTTATACTAATCTGGGGGGCTGGGTTACCTGCTAAGTCCCTCCTATGGATGGGACCAGGGAGGGGGGTGGTTACACCCCCTTCCCTTTGTCCAGTTTTGCGCCAGGACTGGGGCTGGAGTGCCCCAGCACCGGTTTGAACTGGACTATGCATGGGACACCTTGTGTGCCCCAGGCAGTGTCTCGTTTCATTCATCCCTCCCTGCCCCAATACACTAAGGCCTGTCTAGGGTGGTGCTAGCACCTCCCAAGGCAGGAAACCTATTGTCCAAGCCTCCCTCGCTGGAAGGTCTCCCAGCAGCAGGAGGTCAGACTCGTGTCTGTGGCAGCAGCGTCCATTTTGTGACGCTGGGGCTCTGGTTAACTTTAACCGGGTAGTAGGTCCTCAACATGTCTTCTCCCTCTAGAAGGGAGGAATACTATCCTCACTGCCAGAAGTGGTGTGGGGGTAGTATTCCACAGTGTTAGACACCTTACACGACATGTTTTGATAAAGCCAAACCATAGTTACCATAACCGCGAGGATTATAAGGCACTTTAAGAGTATATGGTAGGCGATATCATAGAACAGCTATAAGGACATGGTTCTGAAAGCTGCAGACAGGCTCAGCTCATGCTAGAGCACCATCTCACACGTTACCAAGCACTCTGCCTTCAGGATTGTTAAGGCCTGCCATAGGAGTGACTGATAGGTTACCCATGTGTCTATATATAAGGTAGGTATAGGAATACTATACCTAAGCAAGGGGTGATTACACAACCTTGCCCCAGCTGAGTGATCAGCCAGTTGTGTCATAATGGAAGGCCAGCCAGGGGTGGCATAATACATGCTGCAGCCCCTGGTAGGCCTAGGGTACACCTATGCCCTGGGTACCTAAGGTACACTGTACAGGGTCCAAAAAGGTGATCCTTACCAATTGGGATATGCACCTAAAGTGCATAGTGAATTTAGAGAGAGAACAGCTGGGCTGTGGGTCTGATTAGCAGGCCCACAGCCACATCTAAGTCGAAAACCAGTGAAGCAAAAGCAAAAAGTGGGGGTGAACATAGAAAGCAGACCCTACTCTCCTACATTGAGCACAGTTCAATCCAAAGTGTGTATTTAGCTTACCCAGACTAGAATTGTGGTCTCTACTTGGTTAGGGTGGAAACCTCTGCCAACTAGAGACCCAATTTCTAACCGGTACGGATAGGTTCTAGTAGGTAATTGATAAGAATAGTAAGACAATTCCCTATAGTTAATAACATAAACCTATTCATAGGCTCGCCACAGCTTCAGCTAGAATTCTCAGAGTAGTTGTATACATATGTGACTCATGTATCTAGAAAAAAACACAATATCCTTTACTCAATTGGCAGAAATACATGACCGGATATTGATACTTTAGCATATTCATACCATGCCAAAACAGTCAAAGAGCTAAAGGGTGGCAGCTCTTTCCTCAAAACAACTCAGAAATAGTGGAATGCTACAGACTTGCATAGGATATGTTTTAGCTAATTTCTAAAGAACTTAAAGCCATGTTAGAATGAAGTCTTTCTGTAGATTGTTACAGCACACTCCACTGATTAATAATCTTTTTGCTTGAAGTAACAAGTTCTCATAACATCCAACAAAAAACTGAAGACAAGGCATACCCGGAGACAGGGTTTTTCAGGCAATGGGATAACAAATTCAGTGAAAATCCAATGAAGACAAGGATTCTTTCAGAGTGACTTGGAAGCACTGGCCAGATGCTGAGCATTTCATTCTTTGCTTACGGTTGAACATGGCTGCCACACAGGAAGTCTCATAAAAATATGCTAGACTACCAAAACTCTTAAAACGATGGCCGACATTTTGGGGATTAATAATAAGGCCTCTTAATGCCATAAACTATATCAAAAAGCATCCTCCAAATTGGTACATGGAATACTGTTGAGTTTATAGGTCTTCCATGGTCTCTGGTGATGATACAGGTTATCAATAGGTAGACGTGAAGGATAACAGGTACTGTACAACAACTCATAATGCCATCTGCTCAATTTAGAGCCTAGAACCTGTTGTCTTCTTTGTGTAGTAAAAGTGGTTAAAGTCTTTACAGACAGGGTTTCTCCATAGATCAAAAACTAGTTTGATGTCAAGGGAAGAACTGAGGGGGATTTTCCTCCATACAGTTAGCGCAAAGGTGAACAGTTAGGCTTGGTTCAATTGAGAGCTGAAATGCCAGTCGTTAGCGACATGGAAGTGTGAAGCATGATAATAAGAGAATAAGTTTCTCATGCCAAGGCCACCATCGTATTGAGACCTAAAATGTGTAGCCATAGAGCCTCTTGGGATTCTCCGTCCCAAAGGAAATTTCTAACAAGCATTTGCAATGCAATAGGTCTCGCATTTACGCGAGTTTAAGCTATTGGCATTGTAAATGACGATGCCTTTTATTTATGTTTGAAAAACGAAAACACAAATAAAAGGCATTGTTATTTGCAATGTGAATAGCTCAAACTCGCGTAAATGTGAGACCTATTGCATTGTAAATGCTTGTTTCATTTAGGAGGTGAGAGAGTATTAAATTGCGTCCCAAGTTAACATGAACGTACCACGTTTTATTTCATACAGTCTGCTGTGCAAATATTAAAGTCGAAATAGGCTCATACCGAGAGAAAGGAATGGCACAGCACATCTCAAAGGGCATTCCCGGCGAATAAATTGTTAATGGACTGCTGACGTGCGCGCGCCTCCACGTCGTATGTCAGCATTCGAAAGTTCTTAGCTGCTGCAGGAATTTGAGCCTTTGAAATAGTTTAGCGCCAAATGCGTTTCTGAAGTGAGACTTTGGGGACTGGGCTGCGAAGGCAGAGAGAACAGGAAGATAGTTTTTAAATGGGCAGCGGCTCTAATGTCACATTGCAGAACAGGCTGTTCAGTGATTGCCGCTTCCAGGCCAAGAACACAATAAAGCTATGAACGTTATTTATTGCCACTTACATAACACAGCTCAGTTGTTGAAGCTGTACTTCTAAGAGGGGTAAGAGGGCATTCAATACCCATTAAATACATTTACAGACTGCATAATAAATCGACAAAATGTGTTGCATTACCAGGGGCGGGGGTTGGTTTGGAAATTCAGCTGGGAGCAGATTCGAATATACCTACTGCTTGATTTGTTTGCAGAGAGTATGAGGTTAAAAAGGTGACTCGTTCTCCTAAGGATTAAGACTACCGGAGTTCGGTTGAGTGAAAGAGTTTAAATATGCTTGGTCCTAGTTTGTAATAGCTCAGGCGAGGTCAAAACGATGGAATGGAATGCGCGCAGCGTCGTTGTCAGTGGTTCAGGCTGGCTAGGGCATTTCTAGCCATTGCCTTTGTGCTAAATGAGTTGCCCTGAGTCACGGAGTTATTCCCAAACATGGGTCTTGATATCATTGTGCCCTAGAGATTCAAGCTGCGCATCACTGATTAGGATCAAGAAGACCACAAAGTGCCTGGTGTTGTAGCATTCTTAATCGAAGTGGTGGCATAGAAACACATTAACACTGATTTTCTATGCAGCTCAGTGGGTTGGGTCATTGCTGCTGCAATATGTAGTCATCATCAGTTTGCGAGTTGAAACCCTGACTCCTACTCAGAGCTCCATATCTTGAAGTTCAATAAATTATAGCGCTTAGAAAAAGAAAAAAGGCCTGTTATGTAACTCGTTATAAAAACAAGTTATTTGTATTGTTTCTATCTGATTGGTCTGTATGTCATGGCACAGTCATGCTAAACATTTCACGGAAGGGACTATACACTAACTGGGTTCAGACTTATTTCAGCATCTCTTCGCTCCATCAAAAACAGGCACAGTAAGCACCACAACAACTGAATAATACATACATTGCTTGTAAATTTCATCTGCATACAGGCACTAGCACATAGATATCAATGTGTAGTGTCAGATGCACACAGATCAGGTACTTACATCCAGTCTTAACAGAGTCATAGAGACATGCCTTTGACAGCAATCGTCCACGACCTATATGACTGTTGTTTAGGAAATGGGCCATGATTCAATGTCAAAGGAGAAATTACAAGCCAATGATTTTATGACAGGTTAAAATTAAGAAACCAACAGGCTAAAACACATGTTCTTTTGCCAGAACAATGCGAGTAGCTTTAGCTGGGCGTGTGTTAAGAGAAACTGAGAAAGGGAAAAAAACAGTCCACTGCCCACCCTTCTTCCGGAGGAAGTTTGTTGTGACTTAAATGAAGCGCCAGAAGTGCCCCGGTGATGCCCTGCCTTGAGTATTGTAGTTTTTTGTGTGGGCATGGGGATCCGCTTAGAAATAAGTCAAGTACCCTCGGATAGAGAAGGGTTCGGTTGAAACTGGAGATTCTGTGGAAGAAAAGAGCCTTCGCGGGATTTACACTTTGTAAAGCAAAAGGGACATTTGAAACTCAGTGAAGTACAAACTGTGTAAAGTGATACTGAGTAAAGTGGCCAACTCCACAATAGCGTGCATTCACTGTTGTTTATCTGACGCACAAATATGTGAGTTTGAAAACCGGGAATTTAATCTGCTGATATTCTGTAATAATGAACGCGCATTCCGTTCTTTTCCGCCCGGTGTTGTTTTTCACGGGTCACCTTGAGTACTCCGGTTTCCAGGGTAACTGAACCCGCGGTGTGTATTCCAATGTGTGATATGTTTCTGAAACACACGGAATCGCTTTCACGTCTTTCAGTAAGAGATGGACGGAAATCCTATACCGCATGCTGAGATGAAACAAGCTTTGGCAACGCGGCCGCGAAGTGACACGAAAGTGAAAGTGATCGCGATGACACATGGCGCTGCGCGCGTGCACGTTCACGTGCACTGACGCTTTAGGCCACGGCAGCACTTTAAAAAGCCTGTATACAAAATATCTCGGCCAGATCAGCGCAAGCGCTGGATCAGGCGAGACCTAAAAAGGGCATTGAGAGTTACATGGAAGGAGAAAATGATGTGGTATGGATAATTAGATAGAGCACAAAGCATTTTTGCCAGGTAAACCATTTTTAATGGCACCCCAAACCATCAAGGAAAGTGGGAATCGGGACCAGTAATCTAATTCCCTTTTCATTATCACTCCCAGTCCAGAATTGAGCTGCTGTGGCAGTAATATGTTTGGCCAGGTATGTGAAGCCATTAGCTTTCAACTTGAATTCAGAGTCCCAGAGCACATCATTCACAACACAACAACAGACTGGAAAGAGGAATGACTTATCCCACCTGAACTGCTGGCCAGGCATCTCAGCGAAGTGGTTCAGGAACTTCATCAAACGGGGACTGGATGTCTTATGGAATAGCTCAAATGTACGATGTGTTACTCAAGGTAAAGTGAAACCACTGATAGTGAGGACAATCTGATATTCTTAAGAGAACCCGATACCAAGTAGTGAATGTGACCTTGATGCAGACTGTTTGTTAAAGATGGTCCTTCTGGAATGTTTAAGTTCCTCTCTCCAGGAACGCTCTCACACAGGCTTTATGTAGTATCTTTCTTTATTATTTTGAGACAAACTAAACAGGGGATCTGTGATGTATGGGGTAAATACAGATGTGTGATTTTCCCTTGCATATTTATTTAAATCTAGTGTGCTATTCCTTAAATGTCAAGATTTATGATTATATAAACAAGCATTTGCAATGCAATAGGTCTCGTGTTTACGCGAGTTTGAGCTATTGACATTGCAAATGACAATGCCTTTTATTTTTGTTTCCGTTTTTAAAACATAAATAAAAGGCATTGTAATTTACAATGCCAATAGCTTAAACTCGCGCAAATGCGAGACCTTTTGCATTGTAAATGCTTGTTAAAGACAACGCCCACACCAAAATCAGTGCATGCACCTCCTTAAAGCCGGCCCTGCCCCAGTACCTGGGGGGGGGAGGGGACTAGAGCTTGGTACCTTTAATTTGACAATACAGCAGTTCAAAGCTCGCTCGCTATACTTCCATGGCACACGTCTTTTAGCGGGTGATACGTTACTTTTAATGTAACGGCTGGCACTTTTTAGCACAGTTATTATGGTTTAAACGGGACAGCACTAGCACTTCAAAAGCAGTGCTGGATTAAGTCACATTTGAAATAACAATTTCTAGATGACAGATGCTGAGAACTCATAATGTGGCTAGTAACAATTGCCAACTCCAATAACTTTGTTGATATCTGATTTCCGCTAGGGAAGGTTGTTGACAATGTCCAGACCCTACACAAGCACACAAGTACCTGTTTTTTCAGCTTATCGCTCTAAGCCATTTGATGCACTTGATTAATGTGTTGCCAAAATCCAAGATCTGCTGCGTCTCTTGTCCTGGAGGCATGCTGCTGTCGCACGTCCCGATGGGGTAGGGGGACGACGACGATGGAAGAAGGACAACACAGCCTTCATCTTTCTTAGGCTGGTAGTGTATTTATTAGCGCTTCGAAGCCCTGGTGAGGCGCTGCGGCGCTTCTGAGCACGTCAGAATGGTACTTCACGGCTGTGTGTGGTTGGGAGAGTGGGGGCACAGAGTGCATCGTGTGGGAGTGTTTTATTGCGGTGTGTGATGACCAGAGATGCTCTTTTTATGGCTGCGGTGTGTACCTGTGCTTCAGCGCGGGGAGGGCCCGGAGGGAGGACCCAGGGAGCCTTTCCGGGTCATGCCTATAACTTTGGTGTGGGTGGTAAGGTCAGAATTGTGTTTCTTTTCGGTCCGGTGTAATCTGTTAGGGTGAGACAAATATTTAAATTTACAACAAACGTCTGTTATTCAGCTCCAAGACATCCTTCTGGGTGAACGCGTTCTTTACAAATACACATTATGGTGTGTTGTGTTATACTCCTGCTGAGTACCGGGTTTTCTCTGGTGTTTGTATGGGGGTGGGAATTTTAAGGAGGTTCACAATGTGTGTGTAGTGGTTGTGTGTGGTTGGGAGAGTGTGGGCTCACAGAGTGCGTCGTGTGGGAATTGTCTTGGTGTCCTGTGTGATGACCAGAAAGATGCTCTGTGTCCGGCTGCTTGAATGTTTGAAGCTGCACTTGAAAGATAAACATATTGGCATCCTAGGTGGTCGTGTGGGCAGTGCAGAGAGCCCGGTGCAGGCGCGTCTGGCTAGGGGTAGCCAGTGGGAGCCTAGATGGCTGGGTGATGTGGTCACTTAGTCCAGGGTGTAGTAGTCACCTGGCCACTGCTTTCTGTGGCGTTTGAAGCCTTCAGAGTCGGTGGGCTAGTGGCCCCAGGTACAGCCCATCCGGGACTGGATAGGGTGGGGGTAGGCCTGACCCTCTGTAGGAAACCCATGTGCGGGAAGACGTGAGGAGGGGCGAGTGATAAAAGCGCTTCTAGTGACGTCATTCACTTGGGGTCAAGGACAGGCTGGGCTCACTCCCAGATTTTTTACCTCAGTGGATTTCCCAGTAGGGGCTACAACGTCATTAAACGCAACGCCCTTGGTGAAGATGAGACCCCACACCCGCTCGCGACTAAAGCATCTATGAGGATGTTTGACCAGTGTATTCTTTGTGCACCCGCCATTTGCTGCCCGCTTTCATTTGTTCTCCTTAAATATTTACATGTGTGCCAGGCAGGTGGCCTCTCCTTGAGTCCCTGCTGCTGGGGGTGGACAGGTGTGTGACTGCCATGCGAGTAAATTCCTCGGGTAAATGCTTTGTGTCCCCAAAGCCAATGATGGTGTCATATTTACTTACAACCAACTTCTACCTGAGCCTAAATGTGAATGTCACAGCGCTTAGAGACGGCTGAACGGCGCTATGGAGCTCTCCTTAGAGGACCTTGCTACTGCCTCAGTGTGAAGCCAACGCATGCACGCTCGGTTTCCAAAGAGCGCCTGTTCCGAGTTTAGATTAGTTTGTAGATTTATATAGCCTGTGAGGGTATCCAGGCGCTGTGCATGGACATGTGGAGAGTAAGTGATTTGCTCAGAATCACAGGATGCTGTGCGACGCCGAGACTCGATCCTGGAACCCCAACTCCCGAGTCAGCAGCTCTGGCCGCTGGATTATAGTTTGAATGTAAAGGAAACTGCCACAGATCACAAGGAGCACTTTCTGGCGCGAGGCTGTCTTGACTAATTAACCTAACACAATGTAACACATATTTGTAGACGAATGTGCCTTATATCCCAGCCGTATTCGGAGTCACCTTGGACCGGATATACCCCCTGAAGTGTTAAGAGCCGAACGCGACCGCCATTGATAGATATAAAGCTTGACATTTAAAAAAAAAAGCGCTATGTTCTTTGACAAAGAGTGCACAACGGAGGGCTTCTCTGCAGGGCGTTGTCATTGTGGTAATACAAGAAACAAGCAGTGGCTGCTTCTTCTGCTCGGCGCTCAGCTCATCCGCTATGAAGCTGGGTAAATTAAACGTTAAAGCGCTTGATTGTTGCCAGCAGTGAGCAGAAGCCATTTTAGTCAGCTTGCTCTGTTTTAGCTGCGGGCGCCATGCTGGAAAAAAATAAAGGCTTGCGACCTTCACAAGCAGCTGGTATGCTGTGATGAAATGCGGCTGTAAATTAGAAGTGAAAGTGATTGTGTGTTGCCGGCGGAAGCCATTGAAGACAGCCTGCTCGACGTTTAGCTGCAGGTGCCGTTCAGAAAAGAACGAAAGGTGCACAGCCTCCCGAAGCGGCCTCTATACTGTGATGAAGGGCGGCTGAAATTAAAAGTGAAAGCAGTGAAAGCAGCAGATGGAAGCCATTTTAGACAGCCTGCTCTGTGTTTGGCGCGGACGCAGTGCAAAAACAAGTAAAGCGATCGCGAAACTGAAATAAATTGCTTTTGGAAATAGAGAAAGCTGCGAGGGGTGCTCGCGCGCGCCACAGCGAGCCATATGGTTTCAATTATCGCGCCCGTGTCTGGGCACGATAATTGAAACCATATGGCAGCAATGCGCGTAATAAACACCAATTGGCCATGGGCGGAGCAATGCGCCCGCCTTTGGCCTATTGCGTGCTATCTTAAAAACAAACACGCAGGCAAAAGCCAATAGCACGACACGTAACTAAAAACACACGCACGAGCATGTACAATTCCAGGGTCCGTTTTGGAACCCCGGACAAAAGGACTCTCGCTGCGCAAGCAGTGCTACGCATTGCATCGCTAGGCGCGAGACCTAAAAATGAGCTATTGATACACTATCAACACTATCAAACTGTATGAAAAAATAGTTATGTGTCTGCATGTAAATAACACAGCAACCATACATTAAAATGTATATATGAATACATAAATTAGCATGTTGAGCACACAAATAAATTATGCACTTCTAACTATATACTTCTAAATAAATAAATACATATACTTCTAACCCTGAATTATCGGTTGCCCATATCTATGAGTGAGTGCCCTGTGAGCTGCAAAAAAGGGGGGGACGCTGAACTCTATTCCACTCAACAAACAGTCATGTTACCTATTAAGGCCTTAATTCCTGGAGCATGAGGCCCTTTGTGTCACTAGAGTCCTGTAAAAGGAACGGTTTAGTGGCTGCAGTTGAAAAATAATTGCATAAGGTGATCCTCCGGCCCTTCCATCTGGACTGAAAAAACAGATTGCTGCTTCCCAGTCTCACAACACCCTCATGACCCACTAGTCTCTTAAAGGCAGGGCTGACTTTACACCTGCCACCACCTCCACAGCAGTAGTTAATTTGGATGATAAAAGCATTTATCTTTAGAAGGCAGGTCTGGATCAAAACCTAGTCTCTGGCAACAAACTAACATCTGATTTGATGGAAGCTGAGGATGAGGTTTGCTGTGGTGTGCCCTCTCTCTGTAGTCTTCGTACCCCAGTCTTGAGCGGTGTCTCTTTCTGGCACTTTGCTGCTCTTCCCACAACTGATGTTGGGTAACTTTGGGAAACAGCATTTACATTGCTGTCGGTACACTGCGGTGCCATTGCAACATCAGTATAATGATCGGATTGTTACCACGCATACCATTACAACGCAAGTCATTACAACGACTTCCTGTAAGGGGCTTAAGGTGTTGGATTTTAAATCCAACACCTTCCCTACTGTTGCACAGTCTGGAGTTGGAATAGTAAATTATCCTATTCCAAACACCAGCGCCCTCTACAGCATGTCATTGTAATGACTTGCGTTGTAATGGTACGCGTGGTAACAACGCGGTCATTGAACTGACCGTGTTGTAAAGGCATGCATTGTAAATGCATGCAAAGTAACGTCACATATTCAGTAACTTTCGTCAACTGTTGAAATTCTGACAAGAGTGATGGCTTTTGTCTCATCGTTGTCTTTTTTAGCCCACCCCCACGCTGCCTCGGTGATCTCGAAGACGAAAGACTTAGATTAACATTTCTATTTAAGCTTTTTTGGAAGTAGAAGGATACACCAAAGAACTATTGCCCGAAATTTGTGTTTCACTAACTTGAACATTTTCTTTGCCTCTGCAGTTGTAGAGTGCAGTCTGAAAAGACCAGGATCCTACAGTCTCCAATAGAGGCCTTATATCACCCTTCGGATCTCATCACCGTCTTCAGTATTTAGGTGATAGTTGGTTGGGGTGTGGCTGCTGGAGGTGTTTCTGTGTAATTGACCAATGTGCCTTCTCTCTGCAAAGCAAGATAGAGTATTTCAGTGAGAATGAGAGTTTCTAACCAGTGTTCAATAAATAGCTCAGGCTGGTTTCTCCTGCTCTCTCTGGAAACCCTATAAATCTTAGTCAGGCCCTCCACTTTTCATTCTCCACCTGCTGTTCTGGGCCTTGGATATCCTTGAAAAGTGAACCACAGCCACCTATATGGTCCCTACTAAATCCCCAAATTCATAGATTTGGCCCTCTGCCCCAGTGACCTTATTTACAGCATTTCCAAGATCCTGATGGAACTGTGACTACACCCCTAGAGGACCTGGTGGAGTCAACCCTTCAACCTGAATCAGTCGTTGGAGTGACGCAGATTGACACCTCAGCAGAGCCCAGTACTTCCGGAGGTAAGGTGCACGCAAATGAACATTGAATGCTAAATATTTAAAAATACTTAAGTTAGATCAGGTTTAGTGACACAAATACTACTCTAGTCCACAATTTACTTGCTAGCCACAAATGAATTATGTGATTAGCAGTCAGCAACACCAATAGGATAGGCAAGGATGGAGCCAAACAGCATAGGTGCATTCAAGTACAACAAGCAAGTGAAATATCTACACACCGTGTGTTGCTAAATAACTTTATTCAATAAAATCACGTGTTATGTGACATACATGTACAAACATAAAAACTGAAATTGCACTGTTTAACATCACAGATGCAGCTGCACATAAGTCTGATGAAGGTGAAGACTCAGGCCCAGCAGGAGATGAGAATAGAGTGGCCCCATCACCCCCAATAGCTGCACCCATAAGAAGCAGGGCCACAGTGGCACCATTACCTGCATTTGATATAGAAGAGGAGAACCAACCCGACCCTCAGACAACAGAGGCTGGGCATACCCCCCCACTAAGACCCCAAGTCCAAATGTGGAACAGAAACATCCTCATCAGTAGGCGCAGGGCAAGGGCTCAAATGGGAGCTGAAGAAGGCGATGGTTCAACTGGCTTTGGGGGGCTGGAGAACACATTTTGAAGGTGCAGCTCCTGCAATGCAAACACATACGTTTAATGCAGGCACAACTTGGAACATTTGCAGCAAACATGGCAGAGATTAGGGACAGCATGAAGGAGCTCACAACAGCAGTAGTGGAAGGATGCAGGGAAACAAATGAAAACTTTAGGAATGTGACCCAAGCCCCCCAGGATTTATGCAAGGCGATGCAGGAAGACCATGTGTCCCACCGCACGAGGCACCATCAGCTGCTTGGGCGCTTAAATGGCTACACTAGGGCCATCAACCGCCTGAGCACCACAACAGCTCTGCTATCTCGTTGTGCTGTGGGCATGCAGGTCTAAATTACCCATTGCTGTGGTGAAGTGGCCAGGGGACTCAGAAGATAGTGAGGAGGCCTCCAGACTAAGTAATATTTTGGCACCGTCTGACCACATGCAGGAGGCACAGTACACGGAATACTTCTGCATCTGGAGGCTCCACAAGGGATGTAACAGAGCCAACAGGAAGACTCACGGGAATGCGTGGCCGCAGAAAATAGTGTGGCATTGAGAAAAGGAATGTAATTTGGTGAGGTATCCAGTATTTTCCATTTGTCAGGGCTGACGTTCAAGTTCCATGGCAATGTTGAACTTTTGCATTCTGACTGTCACACTGCAGGTTTTCAACTGGTATGTGTGCATTAACACTACCTGAGTTTTATTGGGAATTAATAACATAAGGAATGAAACCATGTAGTGTCTTGTGTCATCATTACCCACCTTGAAAATAATTCTGTGATATTTCTGCACGTCTCTGATTCCCCTCTGATGCACTCGGTCCGCGTCCTGCTTGTGGTAGTTGTCTTGGCTGCTTTTCTTCCTCAGGCTCCCTGTCTGATAGTTCCAGGGGTATGCCTCTTGAAGTTGCAATGTTGTGCAACATGGCACAAGTGTCCACAATTTTGCAGCAGGTATCTGGCCTTTACTGCAGTGCACCACCAGTTTTGTGTAGGCAGCTGAACCTACTTTTCAGTGAGCAAAAGGTCCTCTCTATCACATTGCGGGTAGAAATGTGCACTGCATTGTATCGCTGCTTACTTGGTGTACTTGGATTAGGTATTGCGTCAGTATGAAGGAACGCACAGCATATGCGCTGTCACCTACAGGGTAGAAGGCAACAGATAACTCACTGTTATGTTTCACAATGACCAGAGAGTCAGCAAGACAGTGTTACATATATTTACCAAGTAGGTATCCTTCGCCAAATTCATCCCCAAGGAGACGAGTACTGTGTTGGAAGATGTGGGAATTATGCGTACTACCTGGAAGTACTGTGATTATATTTTGGGAATTACATATGACTTGTATATTCAGTGAATGGTATGACCTCCTGTTCCTTTAAATGTACTCATTCACTGAGGGGGGACATATAGCTACATGCATCCCATCAATGCAACCAATTACATGGGGAAATTGGGCTATTTGATAGAAATCAAATTTGGTTTTCTGCAACTCCTGTGGTGTTGTAGGGAACCTTATGTGGTGGTGTATCTTCTGCAACATGGCGTCCAGAAACGAGTTAAAAAAGTATACATAGTGCACTTTGTGAAACCCCTCTAGCTGCAGCTATTACACCCTGGAAGCTACCTGACGCTAGGAGGTGCAGTGAACATAGGACCAGCACTTGAGTGGGGATAGCATGTGTCCTGCGAGTCTGACGCTGCAGTAGGGGATCTAATGCAGCTATCAGATCATTGCTCATGTCTGCATTCAACCAATATTTGTCATAAGTCTCTTCCTCTGTCTGCCCCAACAATGTAACACGCACTCTAAAAATGTGTTGCTGTATCCTCCTTCTTCCCCGAGCTGCTGTTTGTAGCCTCACCCTCCTAGCCATGACGTACAGCGCTGCCATTGTGAAACATTCTGAGGCCTTCTGGGCCTGTTTAAATAGTTTGTAAATGGTTCCCACCTGATTGCATGGTTTTCACCTGGTTACCACCTGTTTTGAATTGGTGCCATTTTGCATATGCAAAATTGCGAATCCCGGTTCATTCGCAATTTGCGAATGTTACATGCATAGGTTTGTGATTACCAAATAGCAAATTTGCTAATACAGATTCGCTAATTGTAAATTGCAAAATAGGTAATCGCAAATTTAGCGATTACCAGAGATATTCTGTGAATTGACATGATGCTTTGCTTAGGGCTATTTTGCGATCGCAAACGGCTGATGTTTGCGATCACAAAATAGCTTGATGCATGTGTCCTTAAATTTCTTCCTTCTGCCTTTGTTTCTTTTTTCATTCATTCTTTCTTTCTATCCTTTTTTCTTTCATTCTTTCATTCTTTAATTTTCTGTTTTTCTTTCATCCCTTACTCCCTTTTTCTTTCATTACTTTCTTCTTTCTTTCGTGCTCTCCTTTTTTCCTTTCTTTCATTCCTTCTTTATTTACTTTTTTCGTTTATTATTTTATTTCCTCTTTCCTTCTTTGGTGATTTCCCTTTTTCTTTCTTTCATTCCTTCTATCTTGCTTTGCTTTTTCTTTCACTCTTTCTTTCCCCCTTTCATTTTTCTTTCATCCCTTCATTCCTTCTTTCCTGATTTCTTTCTTGCCTTATTTCTTTCCCTCTTTCCTTCTTTCTTGCTTTCATTCCTTCTTTCGTTTTTCTTGCTTTCATGCCTTCTCTCCTGCTTTTTTTCTTTCTTTCTCCCTCTTTCTTTCTTCCTTTCTTTCTTTCTTTCTTTCTTTCTTTCCTCTTCTCTTCTCATCTCGCTTTCTTTCATTTATTCTTTAACTTTTTAATTCTTTCCTTCTTTCTTGATTTCTTTTTTCTCAGTCTTTAATTCCTCCTTTCCTTATTTCTTGCTTTCCTTTGCCTTTATTCCTTTTTTTCTTGTTTTCTTTCTCTCTTGCCTTCTTTCTTTCACTCTTTAATTCTTTCTTCCTTTCCCTCTTTTTTCATTTTTCTTACTTTCCTTCTTTCTTTCATGCTTTTATTCCTTCAACTTTGCTTTCTTTCCTTCTTTCTTTACGTCTTTCCTTCTTTTCTTCCTTCTTTCTTTCGTCTCTTCCTTACTTTCCTTCTTTCCTGCTTTCCCTTTTCTTTCAATCTTTCATTCCCACTTTCCTTCTTTCTTTTTCTTTCATACCTTTTTAGGTCTCGCCTAGCGTTGCAGCGCGAATGCGCTGCCGTCGCTTTGCGAGGCATGCAGTATATACTGTAGTGTGGAAGCTTCATGGAAGCTCCGCCCACTCTCTGCCCATTGGCTTTTGTCTTAAATGCTGCCTTCCGATTGGTTTAAGGCTTGTTAGTCCCTCCTCATTCATCATTTGTATCCTTCCACGGCTATTGGCCCCTTTTCTCCTGGCACTATTTTCTTTTAGGTCTTGCCTAGCGTTGCAGCGCAAATGCGCTGCCATCGCTTTGTGAGACATGCAGTACATACTGTAGAATGAAAGTTTAGTGGAAGCTCCGCCCACTCTCTGCCTATTGGCTCTTGTCTTAAATGCTGCCTTCCTATTGGTTTGAGGCTTGGAAGTCCCTCCTCATTCATCAGTTGTATTCTTCCACGGCCATTGGCCCCTTTACTCCTAACACTATTTTCTTCCCTGTCTCCCCACCGCCCCCTCCCTCAGTCTGTGACTTCTCACCCTCCCCTGAACCCCATCCCCTCCACTCCCTTTCGTGTTTTCTTGCCTGCCGGCACTTATGTTTTCATATTTGTTATTGCCACCTTGAAATATGCGGGTTCAAGATGCGTGCTGTACAAAAACTTCTTGTGTTTAATTAACTAGATTTTAATGTTACTCTAAATATATTAAGACTCGAGGCAACATTCGGGGTATGCATGGCAACTGACGCCTCTTAGTTCACAAATGGCATTGTTGTCGGGCGGGAGGAGCGGCAGTGTTTTAACTCATGCTAAAAAAACGAGCACCTTTAATAACTTCCTCTCAATTCAGTGCTATAATCTTGTGTACTGAGGTGACGCACTAAAGAAATGCACTTTTTTGAATTCTGAAGAGACATTATCGCACATTTACATCATGTTTACTGTATGATTAACATGCCGATAATTTTCACGGCTCGCCCACTTGCTTGTATACGCTTGGCTCGTAACCGGCTGGCTCTACCTGTTAGTTAATATATTGGCTCGCGCACCTCTAGCAAAGAGAGATTAATGGATACATGACAGTGAGCCTGGTAGATAGTAGAGAAATAGACTGGTGCAGACAAACAGACAAAGTCAGTCGCCATTGCCTCACGTCACAATCATCACTTTCAATAACCTGGAAATCTGCCGGCAACTCCCGCATGCCCCAACCTCATACCCCTCACCTATTCTTAGCAGAAGCAGCATATTCTGAGCTGTGCCCTTCTGGTGCAGAGGAGCACGACAGAGTCTGTAGAAGCGCTGGGATCCCTAGCCTCTCTGGACCGGCACCTAAGCCTTCGGGGTGCCTTCACACTCAGGATATATGAATACATTTTGTTCTGTGCTTTAGTCGCCCCTCTGTGAGCACTGTGTGGTAGATGAAGCTCTGTGTTAATAAACACATTCAGAGAGGTGGTTGTGTACAAACAAACAACAGCCACAATACCATACGTTTTGAACGTGTAGTTAAATACCTGCTCATCGAGTACCTCATTGGCTGATCATTCCATGGCACTACCAAAATTACATTTGGACACATTTGCTCAACTGTAAAGCACTCCCTTCTATGGGTCATATAACAACTCAGGGCTTTGGGGTTAGGTAACCTACTTTGGATGCTGTGTAAAAGAGTAAATACAAAAATGAATGCAATGAAACTAAGCAACCAGTACTGTCTAAAACACTGTTAAAACTGACACGTATTCTGACATTTTGTTTAGTTAATTTTCTCATAGATGCGAGTAAAGTACTCTTAATATCTTAATGAAATCTGCACACTTTTAACTAATAGCACCGGGCGACCTTTGACAACTAGGCAATGAATACATTTTCATGTAACCCCAAAGCCCCCCTCCCCCCGCCCCCTTGGAAAACTTCATTGCCTCCCAGTGTTTGGGGGATAACCAAGACGCAGGAGAGTGAGTCAAATAGTCTAGAAAATGAAAGAGAAGCCGGGATTCGGATTCACATGCTCTGATCCCGATCGTGTTGGTCTGTAAGCACTTCTTTTATTAAAGAGTTTCGCATTAGTAAAGCACCGCGGTGTGCATGTGTGGCGACACTTCACACATGAGGTGCATGCCAAACAGTTGTTGATACAATCCACACTTTGCGTCTTTTTCAATACATTTATTACGAAGTGCAGGACCTTTCCAAGGGATTTTGCACACTACATACATTCACTCCAAAAATAAAACGTATAGGTAAAAAACATTGCCATTTACAATGTCAATAGCTCTAACTCACAAATGCGAGACCTATTTGCATGCTTGTTTCTTGATGTCATTCTCTCTTGCCTTCTTTCTTTCCCTCAACTTTTCTTGCTTTCATTCCTTCGTTCATTTTTCTTGCTTTCATTTCTTCTTTTCTTTTATGTTTGATTTCTTCTACATTGGTTTCATTCCTTCTTTCTTCTTTCTTGCTTTGATTCATTCTCTCTGGTTTTCATTCCTTCTTTTCAATTGTCCTTTTTTTCTTCCTTACTTTTTCTCTCTTTTTTGTTCATTCTTTCTTTCATTCCTTGTTTACTTCTTTCTTGTTTTCTGTTTTTCCATCTTTCTTTTCTTTTTCCTTTGTATCTGTCTTTCTAGCCTGCATTCATTATTTTCTTCTTTCTTGCCTTACTTATTGCTTGCATTCTTTCTGGCCTTCTTTTTTTTCTTCTTTCTCTCATTCTCTCCTTCTCACCTTGTTTCTTTCCTTCTTTCTGACTTTCTCCTTTCTATCTCTTTTGCCGTCCTTTCTTTATTTGTTGGTTTCTTTCCTGCTTTCTTTCCATCCTACTTTCTTTAATTCCTGTGTTTTTTCCTTCTTTCTTTCATTCCTGCTCTCTTTCCTTCTTGCTTTTTTTCTCAAAGGCAAGGGGCTGTCTGTCAATGGCACACCTATTTGGCTTTTTTTAGGTCTGTGTTCGCCCTTTTGATTGTACTAAACATATGTGTGTGACATAATTACTTATAGGGTTTTTTAGCCATACTTCATCCATTTGTCTGTTGTCATTTCATTCACATTTTTCTCCAACCCATTCTAGCATGCATCAAGGGGCAATACATCACCCCACTTAAGCAATTGGCTGACTTCACTATGAGTTATGGCCTGTTACCCTTTTACAAGGAGCCCGTCCACAAAAAAGTAGTTTCTTCAGTGCCAAAAGGGACTATGGTAATGTGAGCTTTTTGAAGCCCAAAAACATTTGCCTTTCACCAATGTTTTTTTTCAAGATTCCCAATTGGCCAGCAGCATCCCAAATGTTAACGTTTTGCAAAAGCCATGAGAAAAACAAGACAGAAAATGCCAAAAGGCTCACGAACAACACCAGACCGATTGGCTTTGCCAATGCTTGTTTCATATTGCAGTCACATTTTTTTGGTTTGCTTTATTTCCCTGCCATTGAGGTCTTTTGGAGGGTGCTCACAATGCACCTGTATGTACCTTGCATAAAACGTCATGGGCTGAACCATGATGGACCCCAGTGGTTCAGTGAAGAGCCAAGGGCTTGTTTTTATGCACCTGCGGTATGTAAAGTGGTCTCATTTAACCCGATACTTCTTAGTGTTAGAGCTTTATGTTTAGAAAGCACAACTTGGGATCAGTGATCGAGGTTTGCCTTTTGCTGTTTCTGAGCTGCACTGTGTAAAAAAATAACTTTGAGAAATATTGGGTTCAATAAATTCACATTTTACACTAGAGGGTAGAAAAACGTTGTGGGATCCAGGAGTCACACCAACCTGGACTCCCCTGGGTTAACTAGTCTTCATAAAGCCCTCGCAGTCAATTGGTTACTGAGGAGGCCTTCCCAGGATGTTAAAGTGCACAGTTCTGGCACTCACGTAGTCTTCCTGAGCTTCCTCATTTCCACTTTGCTTAGTCTGCTCCTCTGTGTTGCTTCTATGTTTTGAATCTAACCAGGCCAGTGGAGTCATCCTCTTGCTCACCGAAGACCACTTCACCACCAGGATCAGCTTCTGTGACGCCGTGGCCAACGTAGCCAACTGGATGGAAGACAACTGCCTGAAACTCAACACAGACTAGACAGAATTACTAATCTTTGGGATAACACAACAGTATGGGGCCGCAAATGATGGCCTGCAAAACTCGGACAAACACTCACACCTACAGACCATGCACGCAACCCAGGTATCATCCTAACAGTGAACTGACCATGAAATGGCATGTCAACGCAATCGCCTCCTCCTACTTCCACACCCTTTGCAAGCTCTGGAGAATCATTAGATGGATCTCAGTCAATACCAGAAAGACCATCACTCAGGCCCTCATCACCAGCTGCCTCGACTATGGCAATGCTCTCTACACCGGCATCTCCACCCAATTCCTCAAAAGACTCCAGACCATAGAAATGCTGCAGCCAGACTCATCCTGGACCTCTCCGAATGGACCCACATCACCCCATCTCAGAAACCTCCACTGGCTCCCCATACAGAATAGATGCCAGTTCAAGATCCTCACACATGCCTACAAAGCTCTGCGCGGTCAAGGACAGGCCTTCATCAACCAACGACTGAACTTCCATCCACCTGCAAGACATCTGCGCTCCTCCTTACTAGCCTGTGCGCAACCCCGCATCCGTTACAGTGGGCCTCTCCTTCTGCTACATCGCGCTTTGAACAGCACACTCCCTGGCTGACTTCAGGAAGAAACTTAAGACCTGCCTCTTTGACGGTGACGTCGCACCCACAGCGCCCAGATACCCCTAGGTGTGACAGTGCTATAGAAATGTTGATTGATTGATATTAGCATGAGCTATGGGTGGGCAAAATAAAAGTGATGCGTATTGTGGTGGTGTTGGTGCTCAGGGATTTTATTCAGCAGCCAGCTCTTTACACAGTCCCTTCAGTGAGGAAATGTACACTGTAGGAAAGTCATTCTTTTTGACCTTATCACCCCCATTGTTTTGACTGATGCTGGTGGTTACTGACTGAAAGTGTCTGAGCCTTTATCCTCTTCCTCTAAAGGAATATGGCAATTGGTATAATTATATTTGGCCAAGACAATGTACCTGTAAGTTCCTAGTATACAGTCGGACATATAGGTTTAGAGAGCCCAGTGGACTTAATGGACTTACGTTTGCACTGATTTGGTGTCTGGTGTCTTTTTAAATCCAGGCCTGCCTTGCAGGCTGGTTTTAAAATAAAACTATGTCAATATTCGACTTTAGAATTAAAAGTACTTCCAAAGCCAAAAACTGCCTTTTTATAACTTCTAAGTCACCCCTAAGGTCTGCACCAGGTGACCCATGGATAGGGTGAATTGTCATAAAACAATAAAGCTACAGTGGTTCTGTAGGGTGTGAGACCGATTTCTTCACAGAATTATATTATTTTCAACAGTAACCAATAGGAACACATGCGAAACCACTTCGTGTATACCGAGTTCAATCAGAATATTTATTAAAACTAAATTTCTCAGGCTGTCAACAAAAACAGTGACAAATAGTGCAGTGAAATAAGTGCTCAGTGACTGTTGTGAAGGGGATGCAATATATACAAATGATAAAATATGTACAGATATTCACAAAAGAGATTCCAATTTGTTTGCAAAGGGGGTCAGTACATGTATAATCAATGGTAGTGAGCCAGAATGCATTATATTCAAAATCCAGAGACACGATATTACTGAGCCAAAAACTTAGTAACGCCGTAGTTTCGACCCTGACGACAGGTTATTTCATGGGTGTCATGGCGGGTCTTCCTCAAGGCTATAGAGTAGGTGTGGACAACCTGAAAGTAAGGAAATTGTGTCAGGGCATGTGTTCCAAGTACAATTATATGGTGTAAAATGATTGTGTCACCATAGGTGAAACACTCACCAAAAACTGAGGTCTGAAATTCTCAGATGCCCTCTTCTTCCCGAATCCGAAGAGTATCTAGAATCAGTGGCGAAGGATTTATCACCCCATATAAAACATCATATGGTCATGGATGTAAAAGTGTATGAAGCACAATCAGGTCTTACCTGATGTGAATCGAATGCCAGTATGGTCTTGAATTGATTTGCGATTGAAGACTGGACAGTAGATTAGCCCTTTTCTTTATTTTAAAGGCGAGCGATTTATGAAATTAAAGAGCAATGAATGAAGAAGTATTCATCCGCGATGGCGGTGTTTACATATATTAAGAGGCATGCGATTGGTTTAAAGAAGAGCCCCCACTATTCAAAGGTGCATCACTGATTACACCCTAGGCATGGACAGGAATGTAACAGTGCTCGCGATATCCGCGTGCAGCCTGGGTTAATAGACACACGATTCCTAAGTTAAAAGTACACAATACGTGAATATTTCAAATACAGGAGGGCTAGCCGACCGTCTTGTTCACTGTTCAGATATGAAATGCCGCTATGTTTGTAATCTACTTTGAAATTTAACGTACTGTCATGAAGCGCCTTATTCTTAATAGGCTCCGCAATGCTTCGTTCTTAGTTAACGGATACAATGACTAATTTACTGAATTTTGCTTCTCTTTATATTTGTATAAGTGTATTGCAGGAAGCACATATACACACTGTAATGTCGAATTTCTTCTGGTATGAGATGCCGCTATGTTTGTAAATCAATCTTAATCCAGAACCCACTTTCACGCACTGTTATGAAGCGCCTTAACTCCGATAGGCTCCTCATTGCTTCGTCAGCGGCGGCTCCGTCACACACGCGAGCACGTCATGCGCTGATTCACGCTAATCGGTGGCACTGCTTTAAATAACCCGCAAATGACAGTCTCGCTCAAGACTGTCCTCACAAAGGATGTGCCGTTAGGTGAGTCGACTGGGAAATGAATTGGTTCAAGCTTGCAAACTTAGTTACGCGCTCTGTACAGATAGATTGATATTTCCGCCATTTCAGACCACGCTTTCAAATGGATGAGCGCCTTACATACTATTGAATGTCCTTTTGCTTAGCCAATTGATATTGTTGAACCTCGTGTTTACTCAGGCGATACGCGATGGTTCCTAGCACCGTCATATTTCTTTCCCCGTGAACAAGACTGTCGGCTAACCCTCCTGTATTTGAAATAGTCACGTATTGTGTACTTTTAGCTTAGGAATCGTGTGTCTCTTAACCCAGGCTGCACGCGGATATCGCGAGCACTGTTACATTCCTGTCCACGACTAGGGTGTAATCAGTGATGCACCTTTGAATAGTGGGGGCTCTTCTTTAAACCAATCGCATGCCTCTTAATATATGTAAACACCGTCATCGCGGATGAATACTTCTTCATTCATTGTTCTTTAATTTCAGAAATCGCACGCCTTTAAAATAAAGAAAAGGGCTAATCTACTGTCCAGTCTTAAATCGCAAATCAATTCAAGACCATACTGGCATTCGATTCACATCAGGTAAGACCTGATTGTGCTTCATACACTTTTGCATCCATGACCATATGATGTTTTATATGGGGTGATAAATCCTTCGCCACTGATTCTAGATACTCTTCGGATTCGGGAAGAAGAGGGCATCTGAGAATTTCAGACCTCAGTTTTTGGTGAGTGTTTCACCTATGGTGACACACTCATTTTACACCATATACTTGTACTTGGAACACATGCCCTGACACAATTTCCTTACTTTCAGGCTGTCCACACCCACTCTATAGTCTTGAGGAAGACCTGCCATGACACCCATGAATTAACCTGTCGTCATGGTCAAAACGTCGGCGTTACTAACTTTTTGGCTCAGTAATATCGAGTCTCTGGATTTTGAATATAATGCATTCTGGTGCACTACCAGAGACATTGAATATACATGTACCCCTTTGCAAACAAATTGGAATCTCTTTTGTGAATATCTGTACATATTTTATCTGAATTTGTATATATTGCATCCACTTCACAACAGTCACTGAGCACTTATTTCACTGCACTATTTGTCAGTTTTTGTTGACAGCCTGAGAAATTTAGTTTAAATAAATATTCTGATTGAACTCGGTATACACGAAGTGGTTTTTCATGTGTTCCTATTGGTTACTGTTGAAAATAATATAATTCTGTGAAGAAATCGGTCTCACACCCTACAGAACCACTGTAGCTTTATTGTTTCATACCCAGGTTCTGAGGGACACAGGGTTTCCCCATTGTTTTTGCATTGTCATAAAAAGCAGAGACAATTTAAATATGTTTTTTATGCCCTAGTAAGGAAAACCAGTAAAAGTACCTTTTACCTATTGTATTGCAGCAAGCCCCATAGGCTAACATGGAAATGCGCTATTAAACTTAATAAAGGTTATCTTTTGATTGGAGCTAGCTAGCAATGTTATTCAAAGAATAAATTAATGATCACATTAAATCCAACAACTTGCAAAAGCTGTATTTAATTTAACAATTACAGGAAAGTAGTTTTAGGACTTGCTATCCTGGAGTTACCTAAAGCAGCCCTCTAGCAGCCTCTTCTGATTGGTCAGTGTTTTATAGCCTCAGCCAAGCTTCTTCCTTAGTAGTTGTGAAGAGGCCTGGGGCTGAAACAATTCAGCCATTTGGTGGGAGAAGATTTGCTTTCTGCAGAGCCAGGAAGAGGAAGGGGGCTGTGCAGATAAGCCGGACTTCAAAGGTAGGATACCAGAGCGCACAAGACCCCACTTCCTTGATCCCCAGCCAGGTGGGAGCCCCCCTAATTAAATTACAAGAGCGGCCAGAAGGGGAGTGAAGTCAGTTGCCAGCCACACATTTGGGTTGGGTTACACAGACACACACACCAAGGAGCGTTTTTCTCCATTCTGATTTTTTGCAAAACAGTACATTCTGGGTAAAACAAATATGCTGGGGGAGGTATGTTTATCCATAATCGTCGGGGCACCCTCCCCCCCCCTTGCCAGCCCAGAATGCAGATGAAACATAGGAAAGCTTTAGGAGCGTTTCCGCACACTGCATGGAACAAAAAAAGATGAATGACTGCATCACAGAATGCTTGCACTCAGAAGGACTGCACCTGCTGCACTCACAGTTTCCACAAAAGAAAGGACTGACTCAAAGAAAAAGGAGTAGACTCCCTGATCAGCATCAGGTACAATGAAGCTGGAAAAAGTCACCTGCAAAGTCAAAGAGAGAATCATAACAGCTGACCAGTTGCAACTGGATTTTTCCTGGAGCATGCAGGTGTAATGTGGGAAACTGAGTCCTAGCCACTGAGAGGCAATCCAGAGTCTCGGCTGGGGGTATTGAACTCAGAAACAACCAGATCTCAAAGTTAGGAAACGTTCTGATAAGTTTTGCAGAAAAGCTCCAGGAGGAGACCGGCTCGACATTGAGAACCAAGCCATCATCGTCAAATCGCGATTCGGACAGACTGTGCTGATCTGTCCAGCTGAAAGCTCTGGAGCTCCTTGCTGTCAATGTCGAGGACAAAAACCTCCAGAGGCTCACAGAGTCATCGCTCTGCAGCAGGCTACCGATGTCTAATTGAGCTAGGGATCCAAGAAACCTGCGGATCCGCAACAAGCCCAATGACGAGAGAAAAGCCCTAAGGTAAACTTTTGACCCGGATCTAGCCCTCATGCTATCTGACCCAAACTCCATCGCAGTTTACCAAATACTTTGACTCAGTTTCAGTCTGCGTGACCAGAAAGCTGCGAGTGGCACTTTGAGCTTTTTGGCTCTACAATGCGCAATGTTTGATTTAATCTTTAAAAAACATATATATCTGGTTCCCTACATTGGATTTGGGTCATTCTGGTTGTGTTTTAAAGCAAAACATTATTCTCTATTTCTATAAATTGGTGTTGGATTTTTATTGTGTTGTGCCTTTTTCTTATTTACTGTTTTGGTGATATTAAATGATTTACACATACCTGTGTTCTAAGTTAAACCTGACTAATTGTTTGCTTAGCTACCAAGCCAAGAATTACATTTTTGAGACTAGACTGATTAGTGATTGTAGTATTATTACCAGCTGAAGGTGAATAACTCCACCTGCTAATAATCCACTTTCCTAACTTTCGACAACCCTCCAGACAAAAGATGATTGGCAACTAACCTACTCCCTGATAGTCCTCATCTTCTAAGTTGAAAAACCTGGAAAGTCCATCTGCATTGGCATGGGCAGTCTCAGGTCTGTGTTCCACTGTGAAGCCCATGCCCTGTAGGGAAATTGACCACCTCAGCAATTTTGGGTTCTCCACCATCATATGCATGAGCCATCTGAGAGACCTGTGGTCAATTTGAGTGTGGAAGTGAGTACCAAACAGGTATGACATCAACTTCTTCAGGGACCAGACCACATTAAAGCTTCCCTCTCAATGGCACTCATTATTTGCTCTCTGGCAAGTAGTCGCCTGCGAATGAAGGAAATTGGTTAAAATTGGCCCTCTTCATTTACTTGTCCCAGTACTGACCCAATCCCTTGCTCTGAAGCATCTGTCTGTACCAAAAACTCCTTATTGTGGTCAGTGGCCAGTAGGACTGGTGCTGAACACATAGCATGTTTCACAGCGTCAAAAGCCTTCTGACACTCTGGTGTCCAAATTACCTTTGTTTGACTGCTTCTTTGAGGTACATTCTGTCAGGGAAGCTACAATGGTCACATAGTTCCTCACAAATCTCCTGTAGTACCCTTTCAGGCCAAGAACGATCCTGACTTGTGTCTGGGTTGTAGGAGCTTCCCAATCCAGGATGGTATGGTTCTTGGTTTGAAGAGGTGGTACATGGCCTCCACCTACAAGGTAGCCCAAGTACACCACTGAACCTTGCCCTATCTGGCATTTGCTTGCCTTGACAGGTGGGCCTGCCTGCTGCAGGGCCTGAAGCACTCCCCTCAGGTGGAACAGGTGCTCCTCCCAGGTGGAACCAAATAGATCTACATCATCCAAATAAGCTGCACTGAAAATTTCCAACCGGACAGTACTCTGTTCAATGCCATTTGGAAGGTGTTAGTAGAATTCTTCAGCCAAAGGGCATCAACTTGAACTGAAAGTGACCCTATTGGTTGGAAAATGCTGACCTCTTCTGTACTCCTGGACTTAGGGCAATTTTCCAGTAAACTGAGGTCAAATCAAATGTACTCTTTGACCTGCTCAGACAACCTGTACAATTTGTGTTTGACATGCAGGCTGGCCCTAGTATCAATATCATGGACACACCAAGTGGTGAGTCCAGGGGTCAGTAAGAACAGGCCAGAAAACTGACCCTACACATGTGTACAGTGCTACTGATGCTGGTATGTCAATTTGGGGGAGAGTACTACTCCCTCCACAGACCAATCTTGTTCATTGGTGGAGAGGAGGTCTGGCAGAGCGACCCTCTCCTCCTAACCACCTTCATCTGTGACTATCAGCATGGTTATGTCTGCCCTGTCTTGTTGTGGTTTCAATTTGTTGACATGGAGTACCCTGTGGGGACTCCTGTGAGTGCCAAGGTCCCCTAAGTAGAAAACCCCACCCTTTTTCTCCAGAATGGGATCGGGCCCAGACCACTTGGATGGGAGAGTCTCAGGAGCCACAGGCTTCAACATTCACACCAATTGGCCTGGATAGTACCCAGGCATAGTAGTCTTCTGGTAATACAAGAGCTCAATAAGCTCTAGACTGGCCTCCAGTTACCTGCTTGTTCTTTTCATGTACTCTACCATGGGGGACCGCAGGCCTAGTACATAATCTAACACATTTTGTTTGGACTCTTTGAGAGGCTGCTCCCAAGCTTCTCTAACCAAACTGAATGGCCTGCTTACGGAATGGCCAAACAGTAACTCAAATGGGCTAAAACCAACCCCTATCTGTGGCACCACCTTGTAAGCAAACAGCACACATGAGAGGAGAACATGTCATCTTGCCCATAGCTTGTTAAGCCCATGATCCTGCTTTTCAGGGTCTTATTAAAACTTTACACCAAACCATTTGTCTGGAGATGATATGGGGTGGTGAACTTGTAGGTACCACCACATTCATCGCCTTTAGGTAGTCAAACATAAAATTAGTTCCCCTATCTGAGACTACCTCCTTTGGAAAACTCACTCCGGTGAAGATGCCAAGCAGAGCTCTGGCCACTGTGGAAGCAGTGACCGTCTCGAGGGGTATTGCTTCTGGGCATTTTGTATTAGAATACACTACCACCAATAACTACCTGTTCCCAGAGGCAGTTCGTGGGTCTAGGCAACCAACAATGTCAATCCTTACCCTCTCAAATGGAATCCCAACAAACAACTGGGTATCAAGGGAACCTTTTGCTTGCCACCTGTCTTGGTAGATGACAAGGAGCGCAAAACTCCTTTACCTTTTCAGAAATTGCGGGCCAATAGTAGAAATGGTTGACCAGCCTCTTCCAGGTCTTGATTTATCCCAAATGTCCACCTAAGAGGTTGTTATGAGCCAATGTGAGGAGGAACTCTTCATTCCTGTGGGGGACCACCACTCTCCTGGTTGACCCTGGTTTGGGTCCCTGGCCCCAGTATAGAGGACTCCATCCTCCAAATAGACTATGTGGAAACAACTGACATTACCCTTCTCTTACCGGGAGGCAGTATGCCTCTAGCCCTCAAGAGTGGGGCAATCCATTTGTCCCTGGCACAGCTGCTCTACAGAGGCTCTACCGGCTCCCTGCAACTCTGCCAAGTCAGACAGATCTTGGAGGGGTAGAATCTTCCCTTCTGGTACCATATCCTCCTCAGGGTTGAATTCCTACTGGACCTCTTGAGCTACTTGGGCTGGCCCACCAGACTCTTTGCTCTTCCTCTTGGAGACTAGGCCCATTGGTGCAGGGTCCAAGTTTCCATTACTCTCCTGATATGCAGCCTGTGCCCTCATCACAGCGCAAACCCATGCGGGGATGTCCAACATCTGAGCATAGACCTGCCTTTCCACCCCTGACCTCTCAGAAGCTTCAAGATTATTTCCAATTAGACACTCTACCGGGAGGGTAGGAGGCACAACTACCCTCTTTGGGCCAGTCACGCCTTCCAATCCAAGCTCACAATTGTCATAAAATGGAGTGTGGCTTTGTTGTCTGCAAAGGTAATCTGGTGAAATATACCCTACTTCACAGTCAATGCCACGCAGGAACTTTTTTTAGCATTCCCATTGCGGGGCTTATTTTCTGAGGCACTGCCGTGGGACCGCCAAAAAAGCCCACCAGACACAAGGAAACTTGTAATCTGGAGGGCGGTGGCACACATGTTTGGTGGTGCAGGAACGGGCCCCCAGCGTGGCTGCCAAACTCGTAATTAGGCCCTTAGTCTCCTTCTTGCAGCTTATCTCTCATTGATGGGCTTGTTGGCAGGTCCTCGGGTTCCTCAGATCCAAAGTTCGATTCGGCAACAGCAGCCTGCTACAGCGTGATGCCTCTGTGTGCCTCTGGTAGTCTTTGTCCTTGATGTTGAGGAGCTCCAGAGCTTTTAGCGGGATAAACCAACACGGTCATCAGGGTTCAAGCGTGTTTGTGATGCAGGGAATTATTGTTTATGTGCAGGAAGGAACACCTTCCTGCACATAAACAATCTTTAAAGATGACTTGCTCTTCCTATGTGTGCAGCACACATAGAAAGAGCAAAACCGAGGAGAAAGAAAAGTATTTCTCCTCGTTGTGCCAATCTAATGCCTGCTTTTTCATAGCATTCGTTTTTGGTGCTGCCTCAGATTACAAATCCTTGTAAATCTGGGGCAGCGTCATAAAGCAATGAGTGTTGTGGTGGAATGCTCACCGCAACACCCATTGCATGCCCCTTTCACGCAGATACCTGTGAGAAAAGGTGTCATATTTACAGAGTGGCCTTAAGCCATGCAAAGTGGCTTAACGCCAGTTTGTAGATATGGTGCAGGGCATTGTGCCAGAGTTGTCACATTTTGTTAGCAGTGACAAAATACTCAACAGGCCTTAAGAGTTGTAGGTACCAGAAATTCTGTGCCTGTACCTATCCTATCTATAACATGTTTCCGTTACATCAATATCTTCTGGCAGCCCCATATCATATGTACAGGGCTAGACTAGGGAATCAAAAGCAGCCCTAGCAAAAATGCTCAAACCACCCCCAATTCATTTGTCTCCTTGCGTTATTTTTACTTTCCATCCATCCATCCATCCATCCATCCATCATCCATCCATCCATCCATCCATCCATCCATTCTCTCTCTCTCTCTCTCTCCTTCCCTCTGATCTTTCTCTCTACATCCCCCTTCATTTTCATCTCTCGAAGCATTCTGTATGTGTTGAAATTAACCTTAGGGGCCTAGGGATAGTGAAAAAGGCCAAGAGCCGCCCTGGGCTTTCAAAATCAGCCTCCAATGGCTTAAGCCCACAGGGGAAATGCGTGGATGAATAAAAGGACAGTATATGTACAAACATGGCTATGTGGGATTCACCCAGCAGGCAGCTGCCAGTGTATGTTTAGCTTATCTTATCTACAGTATGTGGGGTCATGTATGTGTGGTGCAGGAAGCTTCATTGCAGTAGCTTTAACCTGGCCTTTCTGAATGCTATAGTTTTATGTGTGCAAGCCTTAGACCATTCTGGACACCTAGTAAGGAGAGAAAATGGTTCTCTTTACCCACTCCTGTACACTACAGACACCAACAGTAAACATTGTTTGGTGTCTGTTTTGACCATATTGTGACATTCGCTGGATGGCCCCTTGAAGTCTAATCTGCAGTCCGCATATTCTGAGTGTTAGAGGTGCCTTGCAAGGACAATTTTGTATGCATCTGTGCAATACATCTCCTTTCACTTAACACTGGAATGAGTATGGCTAAAACAGCTCCGAAGGGGTCTCACTGAACCACCAACATCATTGGGGTGCCAATATGTGGTGATGGCGGCAGGTACATTTAAGGCGGTCACCTGTTTGTATAGGTGTATTACGAGGTAAGCCTTGTACCCCCTATCGGAATTGCACCTAAAATGGGAGGTAGACTTGGGAGAAGATATCCCAGAGAAAACCTGAGGAGAGCTGGTGGAGAGGGCTTGGAAAAGCACCATAAATGTGAGATTTCAAATGGTACACTTTTACATACCGGTACAAAAGGGGATGGTGATGGACGGAGCATCAGAACCAATCAAACACTCACACCCAGTCAACAGATCTGGGTTTGATCCATCACCGTTCTTTAGCCCACTCTGCCACCCCAGTTCAGACATGGCCATATGCAAATCAGTCTGACCCTGTGCCTCATGGGAACAGTCCAGCCCGAACTGCCAAGCCATGCCTTCCCTGGACCGTAAACAAGCTTCCTAGGACCGGTTTCTGGCATTTCAGCTGTCTTCAGCCAGGCTTGCTTGAATCCAGTGGCAAAGTGAGCAAGGGACTCCCGTCTGAGCATACCCTGCCAACTTATGGCAAACAAAGCGGTACAAAAGGGGATGGTGATGGACGGAGCATAAGAACCAAACAAACACTCACACCCAGTCAACAGATCTGGGTTTGATCCATCACCGTTCTTTAGCTCACTCTGCCACCCCAGTTCAGACATGGCCATATGCAAATCAGTCTGACCCTGTGCCTCATGGGAACAGTCCAGCCCGAACTGCCAAGCCATGCCTTCACTGGACCGGAAACAAGCTTCCTACGACCGGTTTCTGGCATTTAAGCCGTCTTCAGCCAGGCTTGCTTGAATCCAGTGGCAAAGTGAGCAAGGGACTCACGTCTGAGCATACCCTGCCAACTTATGGCGAACAAAGCAGTACAAAAGGGGATGGTGATGGACGGAGCATCAGAACCAATCAAACACTCCCACCCAGTCAACAGATCTGGGTTTGATCCATCACCGTTCACCCACTTTTACATACTACATAGGGCATACCTCACTCAGGAGAAAATTAAAGGGGTATATTCTCAATAACGTGTGATAACCATCGCAAAAGTTACTTAACGCAACCCTCAATATGGCAGTCCATTGCGGTACATTTACACTGTGTTAGCCAGGTATTCACAACACAGCAGTACCATGCGATAGTCCCCAGATAACGCGTCAACTGACCGCGATTAAATCAACGCCACACCGCAAAAATACGAAACGCAAACGCCCAAAAAACTGCAACGAGGCCAATCGCGATACAAAAATCAGCAAAAACTAGCTACAGGCCTGCAATTCACACGCATCGGGTGGGAACAATCACCATAAAAGTAGAAAAAAACTTACAAACAAATGCCAAACAACAGCCAAGCACAATGAATGTTGCCGGAGCAAGTACGGTGGAGAACCAGAACCCCACAAGCCCCCCGGAGGACCTGCCTGAGACTTCGGGGTCAGGGAAGGGCAAGGAGAAGAAGAGTAGGAAGAAGCGCTTCAGTCCACAGGAAAACAGGATCCTGATAACAGAGGTGGTCGACCACCATCAACTACTGTTTGTCACCTCCACTTTGTCATTGGGAACCAAAAATAGACTATGGCAGTCCATCGTGGACAAGGTGAATGCAGTTGGAGTGCTGAAGAGGACAATGGAAGAGGCCAAGAGGCGCTGGAATTATGTCAAGCGCAAAACAAAGCTGAAACTCGCCAACAACCGGAAGGCAGCATTGCAGACTGGAGGTGAGAGTCCTGCGCCACAGGAGGAGCTGGACAACATGGAGGAAATGGTGTCCACAGTCATCAGTGGGGAGACGGTGGCAGGTGTTGGGGGACCAGGCACTGCTCAACAGGACCGGACACAACAGCACCAGGGTGAGTAACGACCACGGACTGGGGGGACGTGGGGAGATGGGCACAATGGCACACATGCACAATTGAGCTGAGCTCATCTGCGTACAAACCATGCCCCAGACCCCAACTCCCACCAAGCGAACAATGTACCCAAGTATGCTACATGTCAGCACTCTACACGCACAAAAGTTAAAGGCACACCGCATGAAAGGGATAAGGGGCAGCAAAACAGAGCAGCAGGAGCCACCCCCCAATGCAGCACATACACATAACATGCAGAGCACATCAACACTGACAACAAAGTGGCACAAACCCCAACACGTCCACAACGGAACACAGGACACACCTGGCGCCCACTGGGTGTAGACACTGGCCAATCACAAGTGGCATTGCAGAATAATTTGAGTAGACAATGCACAAGTTCAAACACACATCCGTGATGTTGTCGAAATGTCCACTGTCCCGCAGCAAATAGGCAGCCCCTCGAAAAGACCCACAATGTACACAGTCATTCAGTCTGTATGTGAGCATGTACAATCCAACAACACAAATGTGAACACATTGTCAAACTGCATGTCCCCTTCACATTGCAGGGGGACAGTCAACACCTCCTGCAGAGCAGCCTGAACCTCTCTTCTCTGATGATGAAGAGGGCCACCACAGCTTGACTCCGACGGCCTCTGAGAGGTCATTGACAGTCTCTGCAGCCCACCTCCAGGAGTAGGGCAGCTCAGTTGCAACTGGGACACCCCACCCTCTGCACAGACCACACAGCAGGCAGCACCCACCACCACGGCTGCCTCCCAGGACCCCCACGAAGAACACATGGCCTTCCAATGCTGTGTGTTTGGATGCCGGGAGCAGCTGGCTGAACAGGTGCGGGTGGGCTTCGACCGCATGGCAGACAAAGTAGATGCCATACGTGGGTGTCTAAGTCCCATCAGGGACCACTCACAGTCCCTAACAGACACCCACAGTCCGCTTCATGCACTCCAACGAACCATGGCTGACATCGCCAGAGTCCTGACTCTGAGACAAGAATGACTGTCTAGTCAGAGTGGCTCCAGCAAACTCGGCTGGGAGTTGGGACTTATGCGGATGCTCCTGGAGAACATGGAGTGGGCCAATGTGGAAAGAATGGCTGCCATGGCTGCACACCAGCGAGAGGTAGCTGGGTTCCACAATGACCTCAAAACCATCCTCATGGCGTTGCTGCCACAAGGCCTGGCGCCGATGCTTGCTGCTGCTACCACTATATCCACATCTCCGCCCCCTGAAGTGTCAGTGCCACACAGAGCGGCAGACATTCCACCTCTGGCCCCTGAGGTGTCACTCCCACACAGTGCTGGAGAAAGGCCAGCACCACCCACACATGAGGCACATGACACAGCAGAGGACGAAGATGCGGATGAAACCGCCTTACTGGTACGGAGAAAACTGTAACATTCATCTCCACCACATAGCCGGTTTCAGCTTGATTCTGCCCTTTGCATCATCAGCTTCCACTGTCCCCTGATACACTCTGCGACACTCAACTTGGACCTCGCAATCGATTGCCATTTTCTGTATGATCGCCGATGACACAGCTATCAGACTGCGGACTGAACTCTTCCTCTTCCTTTGGACTTGTCATTCCCTGAAGGACTCTGGCTGGCCCTCCACGTGCCAACATTTTAAATTGGGGTTTGCATGGCCCTGTACTGCTCCAGATGCAACACTCCACTGAATGTGCATTAAACATTCCGAATCACACAGATGTGTCATGTCTATGGTCCTTCAAGTGTGGTAGTATGGATGAATGTAGGGTCAGTGAATTCCTCTTACGTCCATGTGGCTCATGTCGTTAGACTTGGGTACAGGGTGACACATTGCCGAATGTTGTCTGGGTGGTGCCGATGCAACCACAGCGACACACACATTTGTTACTTTCTTGTCCTGCCCCGTACGAAACAACGCCCAGAGCCCCGGGGTTATTGTTCAAACCCTTACGCTGGACTGGCATACGCCAGGTCAGCCCACTCCGCTTACGCTCATGGGGGGGGGGACAACGCTACATGTCCCAGGTCTTCCCTGTAGGGATCTGCTTCTCACAGGTCTAGTTGTCAGCATGCCACAGCCACTCCCACATGGCTGGTGTACACCCACACCACACCCATCCAGCACACGCGTCACAGCACATGTGACCCTGCCAATAAAAAGGGCCGGGCGCACTTGCTCGACGCCCTTTCCAACCTCTCTCTGGGTGTATACGTGTGGTGTGCATGTAGGCATGGGGGCCCAGGAGCTTGTGACATCACATTCCGCAGGCCTGGAGGTGACATGATGGCGTCCGCATCATGTGACCCAATCATAGAGGGTCCATGACTTGCGGGGCACAGACTTGGTGGCACCTGATGCACTGTGGCCGGCACAGGCACACCGCCAAGGAATGGTGACTTTCGGTGCACGGAGGTAGGGGCACCTTAAGTGCTGAGTGGATGATGCCCCGTCCTGGCGGTCCGGACTGCTAAGGTTTTGTGTGCCCTGCTGGACCGCAGTGTAGGCCTGAGCCAGCGGACAGAGTTAGTGGCACCTCAAGGGCTGAGCGGGTGTGCAGCCTGCAATGAGGCCGGGTGCACTGGTATGTCCTCTGCCATGGTGAAATCAAGACCCAGCACCAAAAGTAAGACCCAGTGGCCTGCAGAGCGGGGTTGCATGATGTGGAGGGTGCCATGTCTGCGAGCCCCGGGCTTGTGGCTTGCAGCGGCACGTGGTGGGCCCTCTTTGCTACATGCCAAGGGCGGAAGGTGAGCAGTGAGGCCTGAGGCCGCTGGGGTGGGCATGTACCACTGGGCGGCAGGAGGGGCTGGGGTGCAGCTGCCTGGGTGTGCAGGGGTGGGCATGCACCACTGGGTGGCGGGGGCTCGGGTGCAGATGCTTGGGTGCGCAGGGGCGGACAGGCGATGATGTTGTGTGCACTTTTATGTACTGTGCCATTCATGTATCTGGACTCTGTTACAGATGACGGGTCTGTCTCAGATGTGGGACATGGTAAACTGCACTACATACCGGCACGTGGTTGGAGACACACCAGTGGCAGCAGGTGAGCAATGTGGCCTGGGTTCACAGTGTCGGCACTCTCGCTCCCTGTCCTTCTCTTCTTTTCTCTATCTCTCTTCCCCCTCTCTGTCCGTCTATCTCTCTCTCCCCCTCTCTGTCCGTGTTTCTCTCTCTCCCCCTCTCTGTCCGTCTATCTCTCTCTCCCCCTCTCTGTCCATCTCTCTCTCTCTCTCCATCTCTTTCTCTCTCTCTCCTTCGCTCTCTCTCTGTCCCCTGATGTGCGCAGGATACACCTTGTCATCATGATTTTTGTCTTGCAGGCTGTGACCTATGGAATGTCCTGAGGGGAGCCGCCATGTGTCTTCATTTCTGTTCTGTGTTTATTTTAACACATTTTTATTTGTTGCTTCGAAGGTGAATGTGTGATGCTAATTTTTGTGACAACACATGCATGTCACCAGATGTGATTGTATGACATCAGGCGGATTATTTGGTACATGATTCTGTGTAGTTGATGTGGCACGTCTTTGACTGGGGGAGGAGTTGCCGGGGAGGGGGGATTCCTGGGGGTGGTGGCAGTGGGTGTTGTGGCCTTCTTGGGTGTCCGGCACGCATGTTCAGTGGCTCCATGGCATCTGTCGTTCTGGGCTGGGCTCCCTTTTCTGTTGCAGGTTGCCGTCCGACTTTGCACCAGGTCAGAGCAGGTGTTAGTTATATGCTGCTAACGCGCTTTATCGCATGTTTCGTGGTCTTTTCGCCGATGTTGCTGGTCGTTGAGACTGTTGTAGAGTGGTGTTGTCGCGGCTTTTTGCACGAGAACGCCTACTCTGCATCTCATTAGCGATAGTTGCCGGGGTCATCTGTGGTGATATTTTTTCCGGCTGCTATTGCAGGTAAACTATGGGCTGTTAGCACCAGCTTGTGAATGGGGTGATACAATTATAGCGAGTTTGGCTGCGCTAAAGTGCCGTTAACTCGGCAATAGCACCTTTAGAATATGGCCCAATAAGTATTTTGCGGCCCACTCTGCAGCCTGTCATCGCTGTAATAAAGAAAAAGCGGACTTCAAACACATGTTCTGGGATTACCCAATTTTGGGTCATTTCTGGGAGGAGGTGATTACAGTACTGGCCGACATCAGTGACAGGGAAACTGAGGCATCCTTCAAATACTGCTTGTTGCACTGGTTCCCGCACACATCCAAAAATAAAGTCACTGGCTAATGTTTAGATATGGCCTTACTACTAGCCAAAAGGGACAATATCATGCACTCGAAAGCAAAACGGGGTCCAAGTGCAGCCAGATGGAAGAAGGAACTCATTAAGTGGGCGGAATGCGAGGGAATAATCAGGTTGCAAATAGCTAAATGGACGGGGAGCGAGAAGGTTTTAGATACATCAAGGGCATGGGAAGTTTTAGTTGTGGCACTTAAGACCCCAGATGCCGATGGGGAGGAGGAACCAATAGAAGAGCCCCCAGCAGGAATAGGTTAGAATGCAGCCATGTGAGTTATATGACAGGGTCCCAGGGGGGAGGTCTCTAGAAATAGCACGTTGCCGTCTTCACTGGTTGAGGGACCTGTAGCATTACCCCAGACCTACTGTGCAACCTAAACTGGAGTTGTATGGGATTACAAGCCGGAGTTCTGTATACCAGTGACACGCTCGAGGGGAGAGCAAGGGGGCTGTTCTGGGTAGGGGGGTTTAAATCCAGAATAAGGACAACTACAGGAGATCCAAAATCGAACACTAATAGACGTATGGTTCGGGGAATGTTCAGGGAGGGGGGGACTATGAGAATTGTAGCGATCACTATTCCCTTTTTACCTACTACTGTAACAGGTGTATAACAAATTGGTGAATAACGATCCTGAACAAGGAAGCACACGATGTAGCAATGTCATCCTGAATTTTATGTCAAACGAAATAAAGTTTGTTTTAAAAAAAATCAAGGAATGTTAAGCTTGTCTTGGTTTTAGTGAGACTGAATTGGATGTCAGGGTGTCTGCAATTTAACCAGCCATGGAACCTTTCTATATCTTCTTCTGAACCACTCCATAGACACCAAATGTCATCAATGTAATGGTACCACTGTGTCAGATGTTGTGAATAAGGGTTATTATTGAAAATTAATTTATCTTCAAACCTAACCATATACAGTTTTGCCATCACTGGAGCAAAGGGACATCCCATCGCTGTTCCCTTTGTTTGAAAATAGAATGTATCTTCGAACTTAAAATAGCTCATTCTTTTTGAGATGCATGTACCATTTTTGCTATTTCCTTAATTGCGAATGCAGTTAGGGAATCGCAAATTGCGATCCCCTAAATACAATGCATTATGCAATCGCAAATTGCGTTTTCTAAATTTAGAATTGCAAATTACCATCAACTCTAAATTGATGGTAATTTGCAATTCCTTTGAAAAATGCAAATAAATACATTTTTCAAAGTGCATTGTGGTGCACACACATGCCCTTAGGGCATGTGTGTGCACCGCAAGTGCATACCAAATTTTTTTTGGGGGTGCATCAGGGTGGCCTTTTGCCCCTTGCACCGTTCAAATTGCACACGCAATTTGCGAGTACCTATTTGGTACTCGCAAATTGCTCATGCAATGCCATTCATTCCTAAGGGCCTTTATGCCCATAGAAATTAATAGGAATCCATTCCTTAACTGCGAATTGCAATTTGCGAGTCGCAATTAAGGAATGTGTAGGAATCACAATTTTTTTTGCGATTCCTACATGCATAAGGAAATGTGATTCCTAAACTGCGATTCCTTAAAAATCGCAATTTAGGAATCGCAATTCATTACTTTGATGCATGTGGCCCTGAGTTTCTACATGACAACCTGAAATGGACGCAGAAAGATTTTTCAAATTGCAAAACAAATAACATGGTGTACGCCATAATATGCCCATGCCAAAAACTATACATTGAGAAGACAAATCAAGAAATAAAACAACGTATTGTGCAATATCGGTCAAGAATTAAAACAAAGGTGGTCTCTGCCCCGATGGTCAGCCATTTCATGGAAAAGAATCATAGTGAAAAAGATCTTAAACGGACTGTTTTATACGTAAATTAAACCGAATTCAAGAGGAGGAGATACTGAAGCAGGACTGTTGCGAAAAGAAGCCTATGTAATATTGAACTTCAATAGCACTGTCAGTGGCTTTGAAGAAATGTCCGTAATAGGCAGAACTTAATGGAGTAGTCCGCAAATGAGCCCTAAAAGATGGACAGTATTAAAAGGCTACAGCTTGAAGCTTGAAATTTAGACCTTGTATTACAATTGGAGCCTACAAATAAACAGTGGAAATCGGTCTTGTGAATGACGCACTACAAATCCCATAATGCAGCATTTGAAGCAGCAAGAATAGCCAAGTATAAATGAACAGAAAACCGGAAGTCAAAGATTCAACCGTCTTGAGGAAATGCACAAGGAACACAAAAGAAAGAAGAATTGGTAGTAAGTGTATGAAATGTTACTGCAAGCATAATATACATACTGGAACTGATAATGGATTATGGAACATTCATGTCACGTGTCATAGTCACATTATAATGAATGCAGAAGTGATATGGATTGGAATCAGAACATAAGCTCGTATCTATAGAGTAAAACGAGGAACCCCAGTAAATCAGACCGTCTTTTGAACGACTGCAATAAAGTTCTGTTCATGCTCACTTGGATACAAAGTGTTAAGTCGCATAAATCAAGTCGATACAAACTAACATTGTTACATTCTCACATTTCATACTGAATGATCGAAGTAACAAATGCGCTCTTTCAAGTAAAGACACAGGCGTCAAGATAAAAGAGAAAGAAACAGCAGGTACTATGAACGAGCTAGTTAAAATAATAAACTTTAGGGAAATACTAAAACTAGTGTAAAAGGGAATAGAAATTAATCATAAATATTTACGATTTTTTAAATTATAGATTGTACCCAGTCACAGCCCTGAAGAGAATCCCAAGAATTTCATTGGGGCTCGAAACGCATCAGCATTATTCACCACCAGGGGGACATATGCAATTCATTAAGATCCACTCTTCGGGAATGGTTAAAAACTTCTATCCTTAAGAGCCTAAATAATGTTCCCAGTGGTTAGCAGCACTGAAAGAGAATAACCAATTGAGAAGCAAATTAGGATTATGGTTGCTTCTTTTTGAAAATGATGACTGGTTCAAGAATGTAATTTATTTCTCACCAATGTATTGTGCATTTGTATTGTTTGTAGTTCGTAATGTTTTTCTTGTAAGATTATGATTTAAATGTATGTTTATTGTGGGAATAATCAGGTTTTTCCCTTGTTCTGACACAAAAGATAAAAAGCAAATGACTTACATCAAAAATAGAGAGTGATGAGTAAATAAATACCACAGACCAATGAAATCAGTGACTGGTCTTAGTCTGTTTAAGTAAAAAACAGTGGTTAATGTGACGTCTAGATAAAATGTTTCTTTCATTCATTAAAGGCATCTGCATATAGGACTAACATAAATCTGACAGCAATATGGCGGGCATGATAGTCACACAAACAACACGTATGCGTAAAGCACATTACGCACATAGAGGGATGAGTGTTGAAGACGTGTTTCTTCTCGAAAACCAAGGTGAGAGGATGGGTATACTGTATTATATTTACCACAAAACCTCTGCATTAGAGCTGCGGATTATAATAAAGGGAAGATTACACAATAAAAATGATACACAATGGAAATATACTAGACAATTTTGGTAAATTTGTCGGAACAACCTGATTCGGCCGGATACCAGAAGGGACTTTAAATATTTATATGATTGACTCAATAGGATTAGTAGGGTGACAATGCTGTCTTGTAATTTTTAACAGAACATGAGGAAGTATGCAATTCAAGATCCCCTTTGACTATACACAACACAGATTTTTGAACAACAAAGGAAGTGTGGCCCTCTTGACCAGGAGCAACAAGGGTATAATAGAGGTGACCTCATCTATTTATAACATCTTATCATGAAACAGGCATGACGGGGTAAGTGTGACAGGTGTCAATAAAAACAAAATAGATTTATGAACAGAAATATATTAATTGAAAAACAAATATATGTATCTTTGTATTTTCCCTCTAGAGTGATAACCCGATGATAAGCAGGTATTGAATATTGAAGTGAGCCTAACACCAAAACACATCCCAAAACACATCTACGCATCCCAAAAAATTATAGCAAAAGCTATCCCTTATACAATAATAACAGACACAAGAATTAGTGAGTTTGCAAATTGTTCATTCTGTATCACAAAAGGGATTTGAACAAACACAATTTTATGTAACACAGAGAGGACTGATACAGAGTAATAGGCTGCCATAAATGAAGCAAAATAAAAAGGGTTATTAAGTCTGAAAGCAAATCAAATTTGAATACAAAACCCGACAAAACTCGGATCAATTCCAGCAGTCCATATGAGATAAGTAAAGGTCGACGTTTCAGCCCAAAATTAAACTTGACAAGGGCCATCATCAGGACAAAGTGTTGCAAAAAAGAACAGTCATAGAATTGAATTATAACCCAAAAAGGAAAAGGGAAAAAGAAAACCAAATAAAATGACTCCCACTATCAAGAGAAGTGTGGGTAAAAAGAAGGCAGATGGTGAAAAAAGAGAGAGTATTAAAATACACCATACACAATAGACCGACAGCCGATCTGTGTCAGAGATGTTGATTCGGGAAGGCTGTCCGAATCGGACATTGTAATGAGTCGGTCGGAAACATGGTCCGTAGAGACATACGAGTCAGTTCTGACCGACGCGAGTCCGAACCGAGTCGAACAGTCCGAACCGTTTCCAACCATCGTAATTGGTCGGTTAGAAATGTTTCTGAGTCGGTTGGAAACAAGGCTTCCTAAATCGATTCGGACTAACCGAATGCCGTTCGGAGCTTTTCTGACTAAATTGTAATTTGCCCCTAAGTGTCAATCACCTACCAATACCTTGAACACATAGACACAGCACACCTGCACTTCTATTACATGTTATGTAATATTTGCAGTACACGATGAGCCCCTTGGGATAAATGCAGATATAAACTGTAGGGCTCATAAATCACAGTACTTAAAAAGATACGAGCATTCCCCTTTGGGGAATCCACACCCTTGGACTGGGAAAGCACTTGTGTACGGCCTAATTACGGACCTGCAGGACCGAGAAGGCAATGTAGCAATTGCGGAGCTAAGGATTTGACCCATTTGGACTGAGCAGGCGATGTGACCCATCAGACCACGGGCAGCCCAAAACTACACCACGTGTCCTCGCCAGGGGAACACCAACATTGAGGTTTAGCAGTACGCTCCCTCACTTACATGTTCTCCTCAGTGTCAGGCAGCCCAGATCTACAATGCAGGGGAAAACATCTTATGGTGAGGCAGCAATCTTCCTGGCTGGGACCTATGTGGTGTTTGAAGCTGCACTGGATTGGATTGGCTCCCTTGTCCTGGAGGGCGTACGACCTGCGCTGAATGGACTTTGGCAGGTAGCTTCGAGGGGAGGAAAAACTGCTGATCACAGGAAGCTGCGATTGGCAATGGAGGCACAGTAGTACTTCATCATCACATGCTGTATGGTGTGTGTTTCTGAAAGAACAGAGCTGCAAGTGCCTGGTATTAGCCCCCAAGGCGACTGGTAATAAAATGCAGCAATTGGTTGGGCAGGGGGGGGGGAGTCCTTTATGTCCCTGAGACTTCCAGAAACAGGGGGCAAACCAACAAGCCCTTGGAGAACATAAGTAGAATTAAGCTTAGCTGTAGGTAGCAGGCCAGCACAGCAAAGCAGTTAGCAAAGTGGCAGTCCCCTCCTGGTAGCACAGCAATTCCTTTTGGCAATGTGCAGTTGTAGAGCCAGCAGCGGCTGTTCACAAACCTCACTTAGTTTCTAAAATCATGGGGTCAGAGCCCCTGTACTTAGCTCAAAATGTCTTTGATCGAGGGCTGACTTTGGAAGAACCCTCTCAAGTGCACAACAAATCCCTTTCAACTCAGTCCTGGCTCCAGAGATCAGTAGAGGGTAAATCAGCACTTTATGTTAGGGCAGGACACAGCTTATGCAAATGTAAGCAAGCCCGCCTCCCTGTCTCCCAGCCCAGGAAGACTATCAGTATGCAGATGAATGCATATGTAACCCTGTCACACCCAACCCTTCCTGTGTGATGGCTGTCTGGAAAGTATGCACAAAGTGTAGATGTCATCAAGTCCCAGATGTGGATTGGAGTCAGAGAAAGGCCCACTTTCTAAAAGTGGCATTTCTAAAATAGTAATGTAAAATCCAACTACACCAGTAAGTAGGATTTTTCACTACCATTCTAAACATGCAAAACATGGCAATGCTATTCCTCTCAGATCAGAAAGGATCACTTAAACATATATAAGGGGATTCCCAAATCTAGCCTATTAGAGCAGTAGGCCTCACTGCAGTGAGAAATCAAATAGGCTGTTTGTCACTAACAGGACATGTCACACAATAAAGGCACATGTCCTACCTTTTACTTACACAGCACCCTGCTCACAGGGCTATTTAGGGCCTACCTTAAGGGTGACCTATGTGTAATAAATGTGGATTTCAAGATTTGGCAAATAGTTTTAAATTCCAAGTTAAAGTGGCAGTAAACTGTACACACAGGCCCTGCAGTGGCAAGCCTGAGACAGGTTTGGAAGGCTACATCTGTGGGTGGCACAAGCAGTGCTGGAATCTCAATTGTAGCATTTAATTTACAGGCCCTGGACATATGGTATACAACTTTACAAGGGAGTTGCAAGTAAATGAAATATGCCAAACAGGTGTAAACCAATTATACCATGTTCAGAGGAGACAGCACATGCACTTTAGCACTGATTAGCAGTGGTAAAGTGCCCAGAGTCCTAAGGTCAACCAAAGGACGCCAGACAAATAGGAGGGGGAAGGCAAAATGTTTGGGGATCACCCTGCAAAAGGGCCATGTCCAACATTTTTGCATTGCGATACTCAATAGGTCAATTATGAATTCTGTAGGGACCGACATCGTAGAAGAACAAGTGTCAAGGGGGTTCCTCATTACATCCAATGCCTCTTGTTGGGGGATATTTGTATATAAGGATTTGATTTCCAATGTAACCAAAATATGTTGTCTCTCATCAAAAGGAATGTTTTAAAACAAAATAATGAAATGTGTCAAATCCCTAATATAAGTTGATGTTTGAGGAATAAATGGTTTAATGAAGTAATCAACATATTGACAGTGGAGTTCCAATTAAGAACCACACCCTAAAATGATAGGTCTCCCAGAAGGGAAACTGGATCTTTATGGATCTTGGGCAGAGTGTAGATCATTGGCATCTTTGGAGAGGAAATACTCAAAAAATGATATTCATAATCACTAATGCAGCCCATTTCTATAGCTTGCATAGTAATATTCCGGATCAACAGGACAATCTCATTAGTAGATCACAAGTAACTTTTTATAATGGCGAACCCCCATATATAATTATAATAGATTTATTATTATTCAGGTGCTTCCAAGTCAGATTGCTTTCTTGATTCACATCCTTCTGTGAGATTTATTGCAGACTTAATTTCTAAATTGACCTCACCTTGTACTTTGTGTCTTTGATCTCCCTGGTTGTTTTGCACTGGGTGTACTCTATGGTCCTTGGCATACTACCCTTGGACTACTTTGCGGGCCTGCAAACTTTGCTTGATTTGTTTTGTTTATTTTATTAAAAAAAATATTTTAGGTAAGCCTTTACACTGAGACAAGGATTTTTTTATACTCTCTCTTTTTTTTGTACTCTCTATTTTTTCACCATCTGCCTTCTTTTTTACCCAGACTTTTATTCTTTCTATTTTAAATTGTTTTAATTAATTGTTTCCCTTTTCTTGTTTAGGTTATTTTGTCAATTCTATTTCATTCCTTTGTTTGCAACACTTTATCCTGATGATGGCCTAGGTCAAGTTTACCTTTGGCTTGAAACTTCAACCTTTACGTATGTAATATGAATTGCTGGATTTGATCCCATTTTGGTTGTTCTTTGTATTCAAATTTGATTTGCTTTCAGACTTAATAACTCATTGTTTTTTACTTAATTAATGGCAGTCTATTACTCTGTATAGTTTATTGCAGGCCTCTTTGTGTTGCATTTAATCATGCTTGTTTAAATTCCTTTTGTGATATAGAATGAACAATTTGCAAACTCACTAACTGTCTGTTAATATTGTATAAGGGACTACATTTGTTTTAATTTTTTATTTTTTTTATGTGTTATGGGGTGTGTTTTGATGTTAGGCTTACTTCAATATTCAATATTATGTATTTTTTTTTATCCACATAGCATCACTCTTTGAGTTTGATGCTTTCCAAGATGAACCATAGTCATTTGATTGCATATAACTACAGTGGTTCTCAGGGTTACTGGGTTGACTCCGTAAGTTGACATTATTTGCCAGTGATAAGGCAGGCATTTTCAAAAGTTGGGGAGAAAAAGGGTGCAGTCCTTGGGCTTCCCTTTGAGCCTAGGATGGGCTGAGTACAATCCTCCAGGCTGTCGTCTTCAGGAGAGGAACACCCTTTCCCACACCCAATGCACTTTTTTCCAGTCTGGAAGGAATATATATCACAACACAGGAGAGCAATTAACAGTCATGCGACCCTGGACACTGGCAGAAAGACACTTTTGGTATATGCAGAAACATGAAACTTTCTAAAAGTAGCATTTTCAGAATAGTAATTTAAAATCTGACTTCATCATTAAAAAGGATTTAAATTACAATTCAAATCAGTGAAGAAAGTACCAGAGTCCTAAAGCCAACAAATGAAGGCCAGAAAAATAGGAGGGGAAGTTATCACTTATTAAATGTAATCTACATCGCTTCCTGTAGCATGATTACACCATCAGAGCACCATGAAGGGGCACCAATGTACAGTCCTCTTCACTGACTGAAACATCTGGGGGAAGCCTCCTTGTAAATACCATGCCTCTTGGTATTGTTTATTGTGGGTGTGGTATTTCCACACTCGTTTCCCACAAAACAGACAGCTCTATATCCTCTTACTAATGTACATATTAACCATTGATAAGACATTAATTTAAATGTACCATTGTGCTCACATGTTAAGTGACAATCTTAAACTACAGAAAGCATTATTTTTTTTTGTTACTCAGCCACATTGCGTGACACAACATGATGGCGCAACGTCGGGCCATTGTATTCAATACTTTCAAGATGATCACTGAGTTGCATTTCTACTTTCTGTCCTGTAATGTGGCAGCCTTCTTGATACTGTTTTCTACAGTTTTACGATGGCTGGTCATCACTATTAGCTGTTGATAGACCTGACAGCCTTTGGTGGGCTCTTCCTCCAAACCTTTTGTCTTCTCCCCTCCTGTTTGCTCAACGTCGTTTTAGTTGGTCTTAGTACTGTATGCACTTTGCCACTGCTAACCAGTGCTAATGTGCTTGTGCTCAATCCTTTAAACTTGGTAACATTGTCTTTCACCCAATTGGCACATTTAATTTACTTTAAAGTCTCTAGTAAAGTGGCACTGCATATACCCAAGGCCTGTAAATTACATGCTACTAGTGAGTATTCAGTTTATTGTGCCATTTACTTAAGAAATCCTTTAAAACAAGTCTCAGGTCTGCCATTGCAGCCGTTGTACAATTATAAACTGTGAATTCGACCTGGCAATATAAACCTTTTGCCAGACCTAAACATCCCTTTTTAGTACACATAAACATGTACGTCATCTCTGTGGTAGACCCTAAATAGCCCATATGCCAGGGTGTATTGTATTTAAAAGTAGGACATGTCTTTTCAAGTTTGATATGTCCTAGTAGTGAAAAACTCCTAAATTCGTTTTTCACAGCTGTGAGGATACCTCTCCCCTATGATAACATCTGATGACCTTATTAAATTTTATAAGTGCTGATTTTTGATTGGGAACCGGAATAAATATAATGGTTGGTCGCAAAGGAATTGTGATTTAAAATCCTTTTTAATAGTAAAGTGGAATTATAAGTCTGAGTTCTGAAAATGACACTTTTTGAAAGTTGACATTGTTCTAAGCATTTGGTACCTGCAACCTATGTCCTAGGTAACATGAAATGAAATAAAAATGAAATGAAATAGAGTATTTGATATAACGTACAGCTACTTAAACTAGAGTGTCCTGGCGCGTGACAGCGGGAGAAAAGTGTGCGTAAAAGGACCCATTAGTTATTTAAAAGCCAGGTTTTTAGGTTCTTCCTGAAGGAGAGTAGGTCTGCGGTTAGTCTCAGAGACTCAGGGAGACTATTCCAAAGTTTTGCACCTTAAAAGCTGAAGGATCTACCTCCAATGCGGGTGCGGCATATTTTAGGCACAATGGCCAAATTGGCATTAGAAGATCTTAGGGGTCTGGATGTTATGTAACTATTTATGTGCTTGTTCAGGTAGCCAGCACCTAAGCTGTAGAAAGCTTTAAAAAAGATGGTCATAGCTTTAAAATTAATCAGTTCCTTTATGCAAAGCCAGTGTAGAGACTCAAGAATAGGGGTGATACTAGATCTGGGTTTGGATCTCAGGATGGCTGTGGCTGCAGCGTTCTGTACCACTTGTAGGTGCTGGAGAAGTGACTTGGGAAGACCGAGGTATAATCTGTTGGCGTAGTCAAGCTTAGATGTGAACCAAAACCTGCACCACGATCTTTCTGCTCTCAAGCGGTAGCAGTGGCAAGAATTTCTTCAACATGCAGAGTATGCCAAAGCAAGTGCCAGTAAGATTTTGGATCTGAGAGCACATGGAAAGTGTCTTCTCTATGACAATTCCCAAGTTGTTGACTTTCTCCTTTTCCGCGGGTGGGGGTTGCAGATCTTTCATTTAATTTAATTTCCGTGAGTGTGAGGCTCTCCTGGCTGCTCAGATCTCGCTAACTGCCCATCAATTGTCGCCTGGTTCTCATCGAATATTAGACACACACATTCCATGAGTGTCATGCACCATCAAGGGCGTGAACTCGCAATAAAAAATGTGTTATAAATATGTCATGTTATAAAATATCTCCTTTCTTTTTTCACAAAGAAACTATAATAGAAAATAAAAAATATAATCCGATATGGAGGAATAACAACATACTATTAGGAAAATAAGACTACATTCCAAAACATTAAAACAAAAGCAACCATAAATTCACCCATAAGGTACAGCCAATTATTTAAAAAAACTTTATAATCATAAAGTGAGCACATCATGCTCAATAAACATCTATTTCATTACATAATCGGATAATTTGATTGGCATACGATGTTGTTTTGCAGAAGATCTTAAATAATGTTAATTTTCTCCTGTTCCCTCACCAACTTCATCTTGCCCAACAGAATTCCTCATTCTTCTCAATTCGCTATTTTTAACTTCTTTACCACAATTGGTCCCCAACGTCCATTACCATGAACTCCTTCCAATCTTGCACTTCTGCATGCTTATCTTCCTGATTACACTTTATCACTTGCCTCTTCTTACAATATAAAGCTACTCTTCTTTTGTTCCATTTTTGTTGATTCTTCAAAACAATATTCCACACATGTACTTCCTTCACTTATATAAGGCCTAAACACTTGTTTGCACCATCTTCTCTCCTTTCACATTTGATCTTAACTAAGTCTCTGACTTCTATCTTTCTCACACTCTCATTGGTTCCTAATTCCTTGTTCAACTTACTTTCAGTTAACCATTGAGGTGTTAATTTGGTTTTTGCTTCTCTCCCTCTAGTCCTTTTGAAGGGAGTTTCACCTGTAACTCCATTCACAGCAATATTGTACCCCCAGACTACATTTGCCACACTCTTCTTAACATACTGTTTTCCGTGTATTGCCATTTCTATAGTATTTTTTTCCACCCGATTCATATGCTCCACCATCCTGTTTCTCTGTGGATTATAAAGTAAAGTTTGTATATGTCTTATTGCATTCCACCTAAAGAAGTCTTGCATGGTGTGGGTCGTTAGTTGCATACCATTGTCTGTTATTAATATCCCCAGACAACATTCTGACATTAATATTTGTCTTAGATTCAATATGACATTCCTAGTTGGGCTGTTTCTCAAAAGGTCTACTACTACCCACATAGAATAGACGTCGTCCAAACCTTTTATTCTCACTAAGTAGTTCATAGGACCTATTAAGTCCAAATATACGTTTTCCCATGCACTACCACTATCACTTCCACTCAATGACCCCATGCTTTGTGTTCCAATCTTTTTTTGCTCTCTCTACATAACAAACACTTCTCCATCCAATCTTTCACATCTCCATCCATTCCAGGCCACCTAGACTTGTCCTTAAGATGTTTTTTTCATGAGGGTTTGTACTATATGGTCTTCATGCACCAACAAAAACAATTTCTTCCTCACTCCTTTCAAAATGAATTATCCATAGCTCCGATTCCAAGTTCCTCTTGTAACTTAACGTAACTCCTTAACAGGGGCCTTACATCACTCTCTCGCATCCAACCCTCATGAATACTGTTTACTTAGTCTTTAATCCCTTCCATGCCATGGACGTAATTGTTACATCCTCTGCAGCTGTACTGGTGTGCCAAGATTGTAATCATTACGTCCTGGCACCAGCTCATGGGGGAAGTGCTGGCATTCCCCCCATAGGCCACTCACCTACATGCCCCCACTCCCAACCCCCGACATCATCATACTCTCCTGGGGGTGCGTTGGAAACCAATTGCTTCCAGGGCGTCCAGAGAGCGGAAGCTTGTAGGGTAAGTCCTTCTCTGGGTGGGTTTTTTGGGGGGGATTAACAGACACAGGGGAAAGGAAAGAGTTCTACCTTTCCACCTGTACCTGTTTTGAATGGATTCCTGCTCCATGATCACGGATGAGGCCTGTGATCATGGAGCAGGAATCCATCCACTGTACCACCAGGGATGTTTTTTCTTTGCTGTTGGGGGAGAGACCCCTTAGGCAAGGGTCACTCCCCCGGGGGCATGTTTAGTTGTGGATCGCCCCCCTGGGGGGGCTGAAACGCAGTAGGCACCAGACATTTAATTGTTGCACATTTTAGGAGCAACCCCTTGGGCAAGCTTCTCTACCAGAGGCCAATATGTTTTAGTTCATATTTTGGCCACCCCTGTGCCTAGCTCGGCCATTTTTTCAGCCGATTTAACCCCTGGGGGGAGTCAAAACCCACTAGAGATCAGGGATTTATTGTGTATAATTATTATGGAGAGCGATCCCTTTGGCAAGGGTCGCTCCTCTTTTGGGCGTGAATGTTTTGGCCATTTCTGGCCCCCTTGGGGGCAGATCAGACTTATATTTTTAGGCCCTTCTGCCCCCAAGGTGGGCAGAAGCCACTAGACCACCAGAGATTTTATTATATAAGATGCAAAATGTTTTGGCGAGTGGCCCCGTGGGCAAGGGTGGCTTCCCTTTTGGGGGTGAATGTTTTGGTCATTTCTGCCCCCTTTGGGGTAGATTGGTCATATATTTTTAGGCCCTTCTGCCTCCCAGGTGGGCAGAATTCACTAGACCACCAGGGAAAGAGTGTGTGCGAAATGTATTTCGGCTGATGGTCTGCGTATTTTGTCATCATTTGTGACCATAATTCTTTTTTCTCCTTTTTATTATAGTGCAAATCTTTTGTTCTACTTTGGTGTAACTTGTGCTTGTGGTTTCGGCACTGGCATAGCTGCAGTTTGTGTAGTTGCAAGTGTTTGGTAAGGAAAAGTTTTTTGTACTGTTTACTCTAAATGAGTATCAATAACCAGCACAAATGTGTTTTTTTGGAAATGCCGTAATAATAGCCTATTTAGCTTCTGTTTGAGTGTGTGAAATTTTTCTTGTATTTGTGCACAATGTGTATTGTGTTGCGTTGTGTGTAATTCTCTTTTGTTTTCTTTTTTAGTGGGATATCATTGGTGCTTCGTGTGTCTCTGCAGAGTAGGTGCTGGTGAGCCTAGCGGTCTCTGGCAAGTGAGTGGTATTGTTTTGCAGTATATAGGTCTTTATGTGCTTTATATTGATTGACTTTACCTTGCAACTGCTATATGCCAGTAGTTTTTCTTTTATCTGCACTTTGTTTATTACTTTTCTGTTTTTACACAGTGTTGGGTATTGTTTACTTGTTTGTCAAGTTACTTTTCTAACTAAGGATTATGGCTAGCTACAGGATGACCAGTCAGAAGGTTGCTGGTATGCTTTTTGTGTCTTCTTCTGACCATGATTATGAGGCTGACTTTGCAGCTGAGGCAGAGGAGGAAGGCCTGGATTCTAGCAGTGAATTTTCAGTCCAAGGGGAATCATCTGATGATGAAGTCACTCTTAGTGTGAATGAAATGCTGCTTTTAGAGGAAGAGACTGGTGGGTCAATAGTGCAGCAAGAGGCATCTGGATTGCAGCCTGGGGCTGCAAGGCTTCCCATTGGAAGTGCTGGACTCTGGGTTGACCCAAACATGGGGCAGCTGGTGTTACCTACCTTTAGTGGTGTTGCAAGATGTAGAGTGAATTGTGAAAAGTTTTGCCTGTGCATTTTTTTTCAGTTCTTTATGGGCGATGTATTTTTAGATGAGATTGTTGAGCAGACTGATTTGTATGCTGAACAGTATTTGAGGGACAACAGTGCCAGACTTTAGCCTCACTCTAGAGCTACCAGGTGGACTCCCACAAATCTGGATGTGTTGAAGAAGTTCTCAGGTTTTATTTTTTATGGGCCTGGTCAGGAAGCCATTGCTGTCTTCTTATTGGTCTATCACTTGATGACAACGGCTATATTTCCTGCAACCATGAGTTGTCATTGGTATTTGATTCTTCTTCGGATGTTGCATTTTGTTGATAATGATTTAGCATTGCAACAAGATCAACCAGATTGAGACAATCTTTTTAAGGTTCTGCCTGTCCTTGATCACTTGGTAGATCGATTTTCAGAGATCTGTGTCTAGGGAAAGAAATAGCTGTGGATGAGTCTTTGGTCCTGTTCAAGGGCCGATTGGTTTTTAGGCAGCCCATTCCTCGCAAGAAGGCACGTTTTGAAATTAAGATGCAAATGTTGTCTGAGAGTAGTACTAGATATGTCTGTAATTTCAGTGTCAACACCGGTAGGGATTTCTGTTTAGACCCCCCCAATTGTCCGTCCACATTTGGAGTTACAAAGAAAATTGTGTGGGAAATTGGTAGAGGACTTTTTAACAAAGGTCGCCATTTATACATAGATACATTTTGCACTGGTGTGCCATTGTTATGGGAATTGTTCAAAGTGGACACTGTTGCTTGTGGCACAATTCCTTCTAACCGTAAAGGTTACCCAAAAGAGCTTGATTGTGAAAAAACTTGAGAAGGGACAGTGCAGTCCCTTGCGTAGCGATGAACTTCTAGCTCTGAAATTTTCTGACGGGTGAGATGTCTATATGCTGACTACCATCCATGATGTAAGTACTTTACCAGTGACTGTTTGGGGTCAGGTTGCTAAAGTGCGCAAACCTGTGTGCATCTTAGACTACAAGGAGCACATGGATGGTGTAGATCGAGGAGATCAGAGGTTGTAACATGACACTGCTGTTTGTACGGCATACATTTGGTATGAGAAGTTGGATATCAATTTATTTCATTTAGCAACCTTCAATGCTTTTGTTGTATTTAAGGATTATTCTCCAGGGTCAAAAATTACATTTGTTCGGTTTCAGCAGTCTTTGATAGGCAGCCTTATTGTAGTGAAACAGGCAAGAGTTCCTTGAGAAGAAGTGGTGGAGATTGTGGCTAGATTGAAAGACTTTCCTGAACATATTCCTCCCACAGTCAAAAAAAAGTCCAGCTAAAAAATGTGGAGTCTGTGCTCGAAGAGGTAACCAGAAGGAGAGTTGTATGTACTTCCCTGATTGTCTTTCTAATCCTGGGTTGTGTGCCCCCACATGTTTTAAATTGTACCACATGGAACAGCATTTTTGTTTGCAACCATGAGAGTAAAAGTAAACTGACTGGTCTGTATTGTTTTAGATTTTTTGTTCAGATTTCATGGTTAGCATTAGTTTGATGTATTTAGTTAGAGCTGTTGTGTTTGTAATTATAGTTTTGTAGCTATTGCCAATTCGTTTGCATTTTTTTTGTATAAAAAATGTGATGGTGGTGTGCGAGGACTGGTGCTTGGCTGTCAGTGTGTGTGGACTGGCATTTGGTAAACAGTGTGTGTGGACTGGCATTTGGTTGGAGGTGTGCGTGGACTGGCGCTTGGCTGGCTGTGTGCATTGACTGGCACTTGGCTGGCCTTGTGCGTGGCCTGGCGTTTGGCTGTCAGTGTGCATAGACTGGTACTTGGCTGGTGGTGTGTGTGAACTGGTGCTTGGCTGGTGGTGTGTGTGGACTGGTGCTTGGCTGCCGGTGTGTGGACTGGAGCTTGGCTGTCAGTGTGGGTGGACTGGAGTTTGGCTGGAGTTGTTTGAGTAGTAACTTGCTGCTGGTCACTGCACACCCTGCTAGACATACGCCAAGGCACACACTCCTTCAACCGCCAGCCGGTGTGATTACTGTTTCAGTCATGTGGAAGTATGAAAGTGATGGCCCCTTGAAAGGCGGTGTCTGTTGATGCAAGTGAGGTAATGTGCTGGGCCCACGGCTGGCAGTGCGAATGGTCTTGTTTGTGTCACGTATGAAAGGTGTGTGAATGGCTCTAAAGAGGTTTGTGCCTTGTTGCGTGTTTACAGCTCACAAGCTGTGAGTCATTGGTTCAGGTTTTTGATCTTTCAATTATTAACAGCGCATTTCATTTTTGTGAAATCTTTTGTTAACAAAATGTTGTGCTCTGAACCTTTACTCATGTCAAATCCAACCAGTATGTGTGTGTACTTGAGGAATAGAGGAGTGTGAAGTAATATTTGCCTTTTCGGTATTTCTCTGTCAGGGTGCACATTGTCTCAACATTGTATGTTGATGCAAGTGTTGTCATGTGCTGGTTTCGCTACTGGCGGTGTGAATAGTCTTGTGTGTGTCACTTATGAAAGGTGTGTGAATGTCCTGTAGAGCGGTTGGTGCCTTGACGCGTCTTTACAGCTCATGAGCTAAGAGTCATTGATTCAAATTTTGGAACGTTAAGTTATTAACAGTGTATTTCACTTTTGTGAAATCTCTTCTTTTTTTTTTAATATTCATTTTGAACTTTTGACTCACCTTCATGCCAAATACAACCAGTATGTGTCTGTACTTGAGGAATAGATGGATGGGAAGTAATATTTGTCTTTTTTGTCTCTCTCTGCCAAGATGTACATTGTCACTAGGTACAATCTACTAATTCGAGTTATTTTCATAAATTAAAAACCCAGGGGAGTACAGGGTGGTGTGCCTTTCATGGATCCCAAGTTTTCTTACCCTCAATGTCCTGCAGGCCTCAAAATGTGACTAAAGTCACACATTTTCCTTGCATTACTGTGCCGTATTCTTCCAGATTCAGTAAGAAACCACAAATTTCCTGCCACCCAGTGTTCCCCAGGTCTTTTGATAAAAATGCTACCTAACTTGTGTTATGGGCCAAGTACCTGCTACAGGAACGGGCCCAAAATGTATTCTGGAGACATCGAAATTATCTATCACAAAATGACCTCGTTTTTCAAGGAGGACATCTGCGCTTTTGGTCCCAGGCTCGGCGGCCATCTAGGGAAACCTGCAAAACTCATACAGTTCTGACAACTTGAAAAATGGGGGAGTCCAAGGATGTGTGGCCTGCATGGATCCCCTGACGTCTTCTTACCCAGAATCTCCTGCTAACCACAGATTTAGCTAAAAAATAAAAACATTCTCACATTTCAGTGTGGGATCAGCATGCTGGCACAAATTTTCTACCACCCAGTGTTCCTCTTGGTCTCCCGAGTAAAATGATACCTCACTTGTGTGGGTGGGCGCAGGGCCTGTGACAGTGAAAGGCCAAAAACATAGTGATTGAGAAGATAGCACAGTGAGCTCTTAGTGCTATATATTGTTTATATACGTTTTTAGGCTGACTCTGCATTGGACACCCACACAAGTGAGGTATCATTTTTTGGGGGAGACCAAGCAGAATGCTGGGTGGTAGGAAATTTGTGCTGGCGCAGTGATCCTAGGCAGAAATGTAAGGAAAATATGGTTTTTGGGCTAAATCTGAAGTTTGCAGGGGATTCTGGGTAGGAAAACGTGGGAGATCACCACCAACATTGAAGACAAATGGTCCTCACACTTAAATCACCTCCTGACTAACAACTCCCTATTCTTCAACTGCCACTCTGACCATATGCCTGCCTACACAGGGATCTCCCACTCTTGCTGGAGATCCACACCCAACCGTAACCACTCCTCCTGACCCAACAGGTTAGTCAGACAGCTATCAAATGACAACATTCTCTCCCTCACAGACTCCTACAGCCTGCTCCTACCAATCCTACTTTACCCACTACAAAATTTGAGACTGTTATCAGTCACCCCATCTGGACATCCCACCCCAGCACTATGTTTATTAATAAAACAAACCTCACATAGGTGCCCATCTCACATACATCCATAACTACCTCTAATACAACCCTAAAATGTGCATTTTTAAATTGCCGCTTAGTCATGAAACACGCCGCTAACATAGCCTGTCTTACACTTCACCAGGACCTACACATCCTCATGCTCACTGAAACGTGGTTGAATGATTTCTGTGCTCCTATTCTGGACACTCTATTCCAACCCCCTTCATGGCATCATTAGACTAGACTGTTCAGGAAGCTCAGGGGGTGGCCTAGTCTGTATATTCTGATTTTAACTCTCTATGAAACAATCTCACACACCATAGCTCGGCCCTCTTGCGAATACCTCAGGATCAACATCAACAACACTAACAACTTAGGGTGCTCCCTCCACACGTTTTATCACCCGCCTGGAGAAACCCAACATTCATGGAGCATATCATGGAGATTATCTCGACTAGCAATGATGAAAATAACAACCAGATTTTCCTTGGAGATTTCAACTTTCACCTGATCAATCCCAATGACCCGCTTGTGAACAGTTTCAAATTCTTCCTCCAGGACCTCAACCTTGTCCAAGCCTGCAAAAGCCCGACCCATCATAAAGGAGCTACCCTAGATCTAATCATTGCAAAAGAGAACACCCTACAAATTGATTCTATTCTCCCTTGCGATTGGACTGACCACCACTGCATCACCTTCACCCTAAAAAAAAAAGTCAATCACCTATAAGGGCCAACCAATCAAAGCCAAACACTGGATTCGAGACACCACAACATTAACTCACCCACTATATCGACTATTATTAATCGCATCCTGCTCCTGCCCCCCTCCATGAACGATACCTAAGAAGACCTTACTGACCACTACATTAACTCCATGTCCAAAATCATGGACACCCTTGCCTCCAAACAACTAAAATTAATCCTGTCCAAAAGATCCAACCCCTGGTTCAACTGTAGCCTTAATGAAGAACGACGTCACCTCAGACTTGCAGAAAGAGCATGGAGATATATCCCCTTTCTGGCTTACCTGAAACTCCTCCGCCAAAGACGCAGTGCCTACAAGAGGCACATTAGGAACTCCAAAGCAGTTTTATTCTAAAATCAACTAGACACTGCAACTAATCGACCTAAAAAACTGTTCGGAATTATTAAAAACCAATCGACCAACAGAAGCAATCTCTCTCACACTGACATCAAAACACTACCGAACTGCGAAACCTTTGCCTACTTTTTTGGTGAGAAAACCACACTTATCACTAACAATATCCAGAACACTATTAGACTTCTTCCACATTAACCCCCCTTCACCCTCCCCAGTTCATCATCAAACATGCCCAAAAAATAGCTCCTTCTCACCGAAAAATAAAGCCATCTGGTCTAGCTTCAAAACCCTTGATGAAAATTGCATCCTAAATCTACTGACTTCCTTAAAATACTCTAACCACTTCAATGATCCCCAGCCCTCCTAAATAAATCCATTCTCCTCTTAATCCCATTATGGACTATGATAGTCAATGCCTCACTCACCCAAGGCTTCTTACCTGAATGCCTCATAAGTAGCCAGGTTACCCCTATCCTAAAAATATCCAACTCCGACCAATCTGACCCCAATAATTATTGCCATACCTGCGGCATCCCTACTTTGGCCAAACTCATAGAAAAATGTGTGCACCTAGAGCTTTCCAATCACATCAAGCAATTCCAACTTCTTGACCACTATCAATCTGGCTTCCGATCGGGTCCTAGCACAGAGACTGCCATGATCCACATTGTCAACGATGCCCTAAGCTCACTCGACCAGAATGAATCTTGCCTCCCTATCCTAGTGGACCTGTCAGCAACATTTGACACCATCAACCATGCTATATTTCCCAACCTTCTAGAACACAGGATGGGCATCTCTGGCACCGTGCTGAAATGGTTCTCCTCTTTTCTACGCAACAGATCTTAATGCATCCTAATATATCACTCTTTCTCTGATCAGTCTCCACTGTCACTGGGCATACCGCAAGGCTCTATTTTCTTCCCGTCTTTGTTTAAACTTTATATGGAGCCCCTAACTGAAATGCTCAAATTCTCCCACATCTCCTACCATATGCATGCTGACAACACCCAACTCTAAATGAAAATCACCTCCCCTGAGGATATCCATGCCCTCTACAACACCTTGACAAAGACTCAACAGTGGCTGACCCGCAACCACCTCAAACTCAAGGCCCTTAAAACTGAATTATTTCTGATCACACTGCCTTCCACCACCGTCAACGTCAAAGACTGGCTCCCTTTTCTCATTGCCTTGAGTTGCACCCCACACATCATCGACTCTGCCAAATCCGTGGGTATAGCCTTAGACAAAGACATCTCCATGCAAAAACATATTAGTGCAATCACCAGAGAAGCTAACCATCAATTGCATATTCATAGGAAACTGAAACCTTTCCTCCCAGTGGCAGACCTTACAACTACAGTGTATGCACTTGTGCCATCTAAATTAGACTATGGAAGCACTACCCTTGTGGGCCTTCCGAAAACCTCACCTGTACCACTAAAGGCCACATTGAATGCAGCAGATAGGTTCATTACTGGATCAAAAAAGAGGGTTCATATCACCCCTGACCTTCAGTCATTGAAATTGATTACCTACAAGGCCAGGATCCATCTTAAAAATGCCTGTATGATCCACAAAGCGTTGTTCCACAATACCCCCTCTTATTTGACCCATGAACTGACCCTATCGGCTGGAAACAGATCTTCCAGAAGCACCAACTCCTTGCTTCTTAAGCCACAAGAATTCAAGAAAAAGAAAAGCTACAGCCGATCCTTCTCCAGAATTGCCCCAAAAAACTGGAACTCCCTCCCTACAGAGATTAGCTACAAGCCATCCCCATCCATCTTCAAGAATGGAGTTTACTATCCAACAAATTCCTCTCACACAGAGAACGCTCCTTTTGCTCCCCTTGATCGACTCTCCCAACCTATCTGTTTGATGCCTCTTGTCATGCTGGAATATGCTTAGGCCTGGATTTATGCTACAATATGTGCTCCTACCTTTCATTTACAATTGGTGCAGTATATATATCTGCATACATTGTATTTTTATTTAGTGTTTCCTTATTTCCTCTCCTCCTATCTCATGTTTTTGTACACTATCTGGAAAGCGCTCTGTCACCTGAATGGGTCTTGTTCGTGCTATATAAAACTCCAAATAAATAAATAAATACATGACGCAGAGGAAGGACAAGCACATGCCCTTCCAGAAAGTGCTATATAAGAATTGAAATGAAGAATGAAAAAAAATGGAAAAAAAGTAGTTCCATGACGTCAGATGTGGAAGGCTATAGTTTATCCAGTGAAAAGAAAAGGGTAAACAAACTATGCTTCAGGAGCTGGACAGATGTAGAATATAGAGGAAAATCAGCTGATAAGAAAGCCATATGATAAGAAAGTAATTAATTCATGAGCAAGTGGCCGATCCAATACTTAATTTGAGCTGGTGGGGTTTCCGGTGCTCAGCACTGGCACTAAGTTCTCAACACCAGTATGAATGACAGTCCGCCACAGCTTGGCGCTGTTGGTCTAGTTTTGGGATGAGCACAGCCGCAGTGTTTAATAATTCCATATACATTAAAAATGAATAATACCTGCCACCATGCCAATGATATAGGTTTAGGTGGCCTGCAATAGTTTAAATTGTCGCACTTGTAGGAGTGTGATGGTTAGTAGTTGTGGTGGTATTGCCATTGGCAAGTCTGGCTGGGGCAATGGGTGGTGCCACTTGCAGTGGCCTCTCGTGAAGTGCCCTGGGACTGAGTTTTTCACAACTTGAGCTCTGGCCTGACCCAACTCCTACTCTATATAGCATTGTATACAATGCTGTAAGCGACAGGTAGCTAAAGATATCTGTGGCAAGACCACAAATGCTGCATTAAAGACACCTAACTAGTAAAGATGTTTTTTTTTTGTTTTTTTTGCAGTCTATATAGCGCGAAATCGATCCGAAGGTATCGGAGCACTTTCCATGAGAACCAGTAGCTTTCAGCCGAGGAATGGTCAAGTATGCACCTACAGACAGAACCAAACATCAAAGTTCTTTGGCGCCCACCCATATAGATAATGTTCACTACACATAATAGGATTGTGCTGGCCACTATCGGACACATATCATTACTAGTAGTGTATTTTAACCTTACCTGCCAGTACCCAATATGATTCACTTCTAATTTTCATAACATAACACACTTTTCATGGGCCACTTTAACTGCGGTCAATAATTAGACTGCGAAGGCACTGAATTTTAATACCATAGGTATGATAATGTAGTTATTCACTTCTAGGATGTAATCACTTATTCTAAGCCGCGTCCTGTGTATTTGGATTCTCCTTGTCTCGGATCAGCAGATCTGTGTCTCCAACATAATCGGAACCATTATAGTGGTTGAATGCAGGAGTCTGTCTGAGGACCTTGCCCCCGAGGCGCCACTGATGTTTGTCATTTTTCCGTGGAACTCGTCTGTATTTGTTTTGTGTTATTCATTGCCTTGTTTGTTTTTTTGGCTGTTGATGCTCATTTCCACCGCAGTGCTCCGTTTTTCAACCATGCTGCATGATCATGTAATGTTCTATGATCGCATTCTGACCTTGACGTTTGCCTTTTGTGCTTTCCGCAGTGTTTCAAAAGTGCAACATGTCCAAGGCAAATCTAACATTAGTAAATGCCAATTTCCGTACGTTTGTCTCGATTTAAAAAGAATTATGATAGAGTTGTTACTTCAATAATTCAATTGACGACTTCTTGTCTTTAACTTTGTTTTTTACTTATGGGGAGAAGTGACTCTTTTAATGAACCTTAAACACATCTTACTAACCTGCATTTTGCTGCACACTGGTCTGTTCGTGCTTCACAGTGAATGCATGTGGCCTCTTAGAGGACATTTGCTCTTTATTTCAAAACGCAGGATTGTGCTGTAAGGACAGAGTTAACCCTGCTGCCAGCAGCCACGGGCCCCTGTTACTTGTCATATCTAGTTCCCCAGCTTGTAACCTCTGCTGTACTTTGGGCGCGCTGCTGCCTGCATTTCTCTTGCCCATAGCATGACTGTGGATTGATCCCACTTGTCAGTTTTCTGATTCCCCATCTCCAGTGTTCCTGAAGGGCCAGCCTGCCCCTCGGAGCCGTCCTGCGCAGTCGTTATGCAGAAAACGACAAAAACCGGGAACTCTTCCACCTGCCAGTATTCGGGCAGCGTTCCCAAGTGACTGCGCCGTGGGCATTGCGGTTGATGGTTTCATTTATGGGAGGAGTTTTCGCATGGACATAAATAACCATGGAAGTATGGAGGTTCCTCAAAGTCTATGGGACATTCACATGGACTAAACCAATCACGAGAGCCCCTCTGCTCGGATTATTAATACATTGTTTTTGTAAATCATAATTTATTTACCCAATTCAACAGTATTACATTTACTGACCTCAGATTGAGTTGCCTTTGCTCGGATTTGAGCCCATGACCAGAAGAGCACAGAAAGGTCGGCCTTGGCTCTCTGACCACCTGCTGGTTAGTGGAACATCTAGAACCATTAATATTGCAATATTCAGATATACAGTCAGTGGTTTTCATCTGTGTCTGTGGTTGCAGGTGGTGGGCAGCAGGACTCATTTTTGGGGATCGGGACTTACTTTTCATAATCAAACCTTGTCCCAGAGCAGGAGAGAAGAAGGCGCAACAAGGAGGAAGAGAAAGAAAGAAAGTCAGTTAACAGAGGAAGCAGGGGTGAAAAGAAATTCACGAGTGAGATAAAGAGGGTGGTGGAAGAAGGAGGCATGAGTTAGACTAAGGTCTGGAGTGATGCTATTTTTCAAATTAGGCACTCTATGTAGCATATGGGGATGGCTCTATGAACACTGTTTCTGACTTATATGTGAACAAAATTGATGAGCAAGCAGTTAGTATCAAATCGTTCTTTTTCGGTTCATCAAGGATCTCTTGTACAGATATATTCTGATTTTAGGGTTATTTAGAGTCCCACGCTAAATCAACCGGTGGTACCTTGCCTTCCATGGATTGTTGGGTTAGTGCCTGAAACTCGCATGAGAAAATACGCTCCGCAAAAGTACTGTAATGTACATGAAACAGAGGAGCAGCTGCAGGTCGGTCATTAAAGGGACAGGCAACTTTGAACATCCAGAACATGATTAATCAATCTAGATTCCTGCAAAGCTCACGTGTTGCTCGTCAACAACTAGCAAAATTGCTCAGGCTGTTTATGTACCTACTGCAAAGAATTGTCTTCAAATTGCAGATCATAACGCTCATGTCTTTGATGACTGATCAGGCCGTTTATACGTTTAAGGCGAGTAAAGCATATTTATTCAAAACAATGGCCTTTATTTCTTAAATAAATAAGTAAACTGCACCCAAAGTATTACTTCCTGGCATAGGCATAGATTTAGTGACTTCAGGAATTCACAACACTTTTCTAGGCTATGCCTGGAAACTTTTGCCAGTTGTAACTCTCCGTGGACAGGTTTTGCGTTCATTTCGGCATGCGGAAATATACACATATATTGGGATATGCAAACAAAATAAGAATTGCCCAAGTCAATAGGTGTGGCTCTAAGGTGCCATACATGCTGACAGCATTTGTACATGCCTGTGATTGCATGTTTTAGCACAGTGAAGCCACCTGTTGCATATGTAAATGTGTGAGAATGAAGCTTGAACATGCTTTCGCCATGCAGTTCTGCACAGTTCTGTACATGCCAAGCCACCTGAATCGAGCCGGATGTTCTTGAACGTGATCCTTACTTTACAACTGAAGATATAAAAATTCGATTGCCTCTGCTTTGCCTCAGACTGCAACCAACTTTTTGTGATTGCTGTTTATTGAAAGACGTGCATATACCAGGGAGAGAAAAGAGAAGAATTACTCATCTGGTCACCATGTACAGCATACAGAACGTGTCAACAAAAAAGCATGGTCATCGGTTCCAACCAGGGCCGGCTTTAGGGGGTGCGACTGGTGCGGCCCACTGGGTGCTGACCTAGAGGGTAGACGCAGACCTCAGGGGGGGCGCTGGATTTAGCAAAAATGTACGATTTAAAAGCACCTGCTGCAGAGTTCCTTCTGCGTCCAGCTTTCAGAAAACCATAAAAATGTCAAGATAACTCTTGTGATTAATGTTCCTGCCAGAGAGAGAGAGAGATCAGAGTTTGTCCAGTGGCAGTTTTGACTGGTAATAAAATTGCACAGTCGTAATCTGTCTGCTGCAAAGAACAGATCTGCATTTTTCCGGGGATAGCTGAGTGAATTAGAATAGCCAGCCTTTACCAGCGCTTTAAAACAAATTAAATGCATGTTATAGAGGGGCTGTGGACAGAAAAGGGGCACTTTTGCCGGGTGGTAGTGAGGGAATCTGAGGAGAACGTCATGTTGTGGGGCAAAAAAGATTGTGGCACCAGGCACCACCAGCTTTAAAGCCGTCCCTACTTCCAACAGTGCTGTGGTCAGATCAGGCCCATATAAGCGATGCCTTGAAATTCTGGTTTGGGAGGCGAAGTAAGAATATACAAAAAATCCATGAAGGGAGAAGCACTCCAGTGCTTCCATGAGGCGGGCGTGTGTTACTGGCAGCTGGCGGGGGATGGCATGGGGGTGGTGAGGGGACAGAGATGAGAGGGAAGCCATCATGGTGGGGATCATAGGGGAGAATCTGCAAATCTGGCGTGAGAATATGTGCAGGTTTGGAAACAGTATTGGAAACAAGCATTGGAAATCTAATAGGTCTCACATTCGCTTGAGTTAGAGCAAATGGTGTTGTAAATGACAATGTCTTTTACCCATATGTTATGGAGTGTATGTATGTGGTGTGTAGTGGAATTATGTGGGTTGAATTGGCATTGTTAGCTGTGGAAGTTTGTGTCATGAAATTGTGTGGTGTTGAATAGATTTGTGTAGTGGAATTGTGGGGCATGGTGTGCAGTGGAAATATGTGGATAGTAATTATGTGTTATTGAGTATACTGGAATTATGTTTAGTGGGATTGTGTGTTATGGAGTATAATTACATGGAAGGGTATTTTGTGTTGTGGAGTGGCATGTAGTGTATCTTAATTTTGTGGTGTGCTTTTGAATTTTGTGGCATGATGTTGACTTCTGTGGTGTGGATTGGATGTATGTGGTGTGTTGTGTAATTGTGTTGTTGAGTTGAATTATGAAGTTTGGTGTTGAATTATGTGGTGTGGATTGAAAATGTGTTGGAGTTGAATTGTATAGCTTGGAACTATTTGTATAGCTTTGCCTTTTTGGTGATGAAAACAACAAATAGTTAGGAGCAAAGCTCCAGATCTGTGTCTTTGGGTGTTAAAAGAAAAATGAAAAACTGATGTCAGGGCACATAACTGGAGCTTTTCTGGGTCTCCTTGTAAATGTAAATGTAAATGTGCAGATATTTATATAGCGCAAATCACCAACCGGTCTCTAAGCGCTTGCTTAGGGAACCCGTCCTGGTATTCCCCTGTCAGATAACCCAGCAGGGCATCCACAAGGTGAAAGCCAGGCATCCCGCCGCGAGGGGCCATTGTGGAGATTAAGCAAGCTATTGCCCAGAGTCACAGAGTGTGAACCCATGAATCGAGTATGCACTGGAGCGAGAATTAACGAGTCCATGGACAATTTATGGACTCAAGACCCAGCCGAGCCGGGAATTGAACCCTGGTCCCGGGCTGATCTCTGCTTCCAGGTCTGCCAACTCTAACCAGTGAGCCACACTTCTCCACTTGTCATTTTGTTCATGGGCAGGAAGGAGTAGCGACCGAGGTGAAAGGTGCCCCCTACCACAGGAGAGAAGGTATTGCAAGAGTTACCGCAGATGGAAAGCGCAGATGGTCCCACCTACCAGAAGAGAGAAGCTATTGCACGAAGGCTGATGCAGAAAGGCTGATGCACAAGCAAAATCACTAAAAGCCACAATTAAAGACTGCAGCAAAATGGTATCACATTCAAATCAAACAACATCTACGTGGCAGCCCTCTGCATACCAAATTACACACTTAAGTCTCCTGGGGGGTGGGGTGCTGCGATACAACATGTATCAAAAGGGGTAGAAACAAGGAACCTCTGCTACCAGTGTTGAAAAATAACAGTACATTAAATGGACTAGTTCCGTGGCAGCAAACTGGTGATCAGGGACAGCAGGAAAAGGCACTAGTAGATACCACTGCAACCACTAAACAAGAACTTGTTAGGATGCCCCGTCATTGAGTTATTAAGGGTAGATATTGGGGAGAGGATGTAGCCTTACGGATAGAGCGGTCGACCTCGAAGCTGGGGAACCGGGTTCAAGTCTCGGCAACAACGCTCAACATCCTGTGATTCTGGGAAAATCACTTAATCTCCCAGTGCCTAACAAAATGAATGTGTCCTTGTGTAATACAACTGGTGCTCATGTAAAGCGCTCTGATACCTGCTGTCTTCGGGTCTAGTTTGCGCTATATAAAGCTAAAAAAAAAAGAAAGGTGAAGAGCACCCAAGAACTGAAACTAAAGTCAGGTGGGCAGGACAATAGAAACATAATAACAAGCACATTCATTGACACTATTATTGAAAACTGGGCTGATGCAATAAGTACTACTGAAGTAGGGAATTATAGCACCTATTACTATCTAAACATCCATAAAGAATTAAAACTCTAGTGTACAATGTCGAAATAATTATTATACTAAAGTTTTATGTTCCTATTGGACGGGAGGGTTCAATTTTTTGTACAGATTGCCTAATATATATGTGACAATTTATTTATGTTTACTTATATTTTGCTTAACCTCTTCTATGCCCATGACGAGATATTCTCGTCATGGAGCGCGGTTGCGCTGTGCCCATGACGAGACTATCTCGTCATGGACCCTGCCCGCTAATACAATGCCCGGCACAGGAGGGGGAAAGGGCGGGGCACTCAAGGGGTTAATGCTTTTGTGTAGCCATTTTAAATGCACTACTACTTAGCATGAAATGAACCAATATGCCGGAAAGTGAATTTGCTTGCGGAGGATCACACAATTTGTGCAAGCTGGGCAGCCAAGAAATGTTTGTTTTTATTTGCTATGTGCAATAAGTCAGTTGTCTGTCTCACACCTAGTGTTTTTATATTGAAGTTATTATGTCTTTTGCACAATCCACATTTGACAATTCCTGTTCACTCTTCAAAGTAAAAGGTGCTACTAACGCAACCACATGACCGCATCACCTTCCTCACTGGTTAATTCTGCTCTCTTGTGTGAACTGTTACGTCCAGAGACAAGTGCCATTTTTGTGTAGGTAGGATGCTGTTAACAACGGTACTGCTATGAAGTACTCCATAGTTGTGAAACATGGTGCCTCAATGATCACATGTCAACTTGAGGGCCGCACTCATGTGTAACCTATGTCAAGTCAATGGGTGCCACTTTGTGCAACATAAAATAGCCTATGACAAGGCTTAATTGATAAGTAAAATCTCTGCAGCCCATCAGCGCATTACCCAATAGTAACACTCGTTTTAGATGCCACTGCAAACCAAGTAAAAAAACACAGATCAAACGTTTGTTTTACAGTTAAGAATTCTGTGTTTCTGAAACCTACAGTAAAGGAAGGCACTGTGTTTCCTCGCCCACCACATATCGACCCGAGTTTCACTTTACCCTGTAGAAAGAAGCAGGACATCAGTCAAAGCAGACAGGAGTGGTGCATTGTACGAGCTTTTAGACAACCTGTGGCAGTGTATAGCTATGGTCATTTCATGGTAGAGGGGTGAACTGCACTGATGTATTTTTTCATTAAAAATGTGTAACAAGACATTGCTATGTGCCATTTGAAGAAAGTGGCCCAGTGATAATGTTTTTAAACAAGTTTACCAATAAACAGGCTTTCCTCCATTTATTGGTAGTGCAAAAGTAATTTCCTGTGTTATCATCATACCATATTTAAAGTAATGCAATAAAAGTTACTGCTTGAGGCCTCAAACAACCTGCAACATCATGTGAGCTGATGACACAGCTCACAGTTAAATTCTGAAGGCTCTGAGAGGCGACGGCCTGCTTTGTACATCTCTTGGGCTTTCCCCTTACCAGCTCGTCCCACCACCTCCTTGGTGCCGTAGTTACTTTTCAGGTCAAGCCTAGAGGCAACGCGCATTCTGTAATCCTTCTGTGGGATTAGACCATGTCCACCACTTTCTATTTGTTGCTTCGTGCGCTATCTAAATTGCTTTCTTTTTATTGGTGATATGCTGCTCTTTGTCTCACCTTTGGGTAAGTTTTGACTTTCGTGGCGACTGCCCCTGTAACATGTGCCCTTACTCTTTGATTTATTTATCATTTGTTCAGCGCACTCTTTTTTTTTGGCATTGAATGGTGTCGCGATGTTTCTTGTTTGCCTGCAGCCGCTCTTGTTCCCTTTACGCATATCTATGATCTGCTCCTATCTTCAAATGCAAGCGATACTCATTGTCCTTGTTACCTTTGCTCCCGCCCCCTCCCGTTGTCCATGTTCACCACCTCTCTCATCCCTTCTTCTCTCCCTTTTATGGGCACTTATTTTTTGTTTGTTCATTAAATGATTTTTTTATTGGATAAACAATAGGAGATGAACCAACATCCACACTGATCTTCTATCTCCACAATGTGAGGACAGCAGCTGCCGGAGCTCTCATTCATTCCTCCTCTCAACACACTGTTGCAACCTTATTTCCTCCGGCAGGTTCACTCAGCTCCTGTTTACTCACTGCAGGGGCCTCTCCCCGCCCCACCTTCCTCCTATCAAACACATGCGAAGCCCACTTCTCCCTGTGCTCATTTCATCTACCTGCTCAGCCCACCTTCCCCCAGACTCCCTGTCTCTCCTTCCCCACGTCCTCACCCCATACCACCCTGTTTCAAGGGCACAGCAGGCAGGCCCGTCCTGCCAACAGGGTGTGGCCAACCTGCCACTCAGCCCTGGAATTCTCTGCAGACTGCGCCCGGGTCAGAGTAAAGCTTTAATTAAGTCCCTCTAAAACTCTTTTTTTTTGTGCAACCCTTTCCCTTCTTCCACAGGTTTGGCACGGGCGGCAGCGGTGGGACAGCCCTGGCTTCCGGCACAGGGACGAGACTCTGCTTGCTTCATGTTTTGCACGCTGCTTTTAGGTTTTGGGGGCCCAGCGTCCCTAAGAAGCTCTCCAGGATGCAGTGGATGTTTTTTGTTATGCACATTGGGCTCTGTCAATTCCTCCACATGCCAATTTGTGATTCAATGACAGGACACTTTCCCCTCTTTGTACACGTCAGTTTCTCTGCTTGTATATCTCTTCTTACTCATCATTTCCATTTATATCTCTCTGCATTGAAGTTTTTTCCTTTTGTCTACATGCCATTTTGTTTTCTCTTCTCTCTGCTGTTGACATGACATGCTTTGTCACAACTGTGTATTTCACCACCAAATAAGGGTTTCACAAGTAAATAGGTCCATCCAGTATCATTATTAATACATTTCTTTATTCTTCTTATGTCATAAAAAACAGCCAAGCAGCCAACGCGTTTCGTCCAGCTTCAGTGGACTTCATCAGGACTCATTTGTGACATTTTGTTCCTTATCACTGTAGGGAATTTCACACACGTTATGCTTTCCAGTTGGTTTTTCCACTTTACAACTATTCCCTCCTGTATCCAGAGTAGTTCATTGATAATTGGCTCTTGTGCCGTGACCGTTCTCCAGAGAGCAGTCTCCAGAGTCCGCGTCTTCCCGTGTATTACCTCTTTGCCTGTCAGTTTCACGCTCGTTGCGTGTCCCTTTTCTCTCTGCATATCACCTCTTGAATTAAAACTTGTATTTGGTGCCACAAGTGAGCTTTTGGTCACTGTTTGTCTACATGACATATTCTGTTTAATCGAATGGGGCCAATCACAGTAAACTTGAAAGGTCGTTTAGCTCACACATGTCCGACTCTGCTCTATAGTTATCTGCTGGTCTTTTGCACCCAGTCTGTCTTTATGTTGCCCGTATCTGTGGAGGCCTCATTTGCCCTGGGCTTGTCTCTGCTGCCCTTATCTCTGGGGGTCTCTGTTCCCTCAGGTGTGTCTGTGTTCTGCTTCTGCCTTTTTCTATAGGAGTCTGTCTTTTTCTAAAGAAGCCTCTGTTCCCTTGACTGTGTCAGGACTCTGTCCTCTTCTCCAGGGGCCTCTGGTCCCCTGGTTGTGTCTGTGTTCTACCCTTTTTTATGCGTAGCCTCTGTTCTCTATGGTACATCTGGGTTCTGTCCTCTTCTGGGGGCCACTGTTCCCTAGGTTGCATCTGGGTTCCACTCTTTTCTCTGGGGGGGGGGGGGCGCTATGTTCCCTAGTGTGCGTCTGGGTCCTACCCTTTTCTCTAGGGGCCTTTGTTACCTAAGGTTTATCTGGGTTCTGCCAACTTCTCTAGGGGCCTCTGTTCCCTAAGGTGTGTCTGGGTTCTGCCCTCTTCTCTATTGATCTCTGTTCCTTAAGGTGCTTCTGGGTTCTGCCCTCTTCTCTAAGGGCCTCTGTTCCCTAAAGTGCGTCTGGGTTCTGCCCTCTTCTCCAGGGGTCTCTGTTCCCTAAGGTGCATCTGGGTTCTGTCCTCTTCTCTTGGGGCCTCTGTTCCCTGTGTTTTGTCTCTAGGCAGTTGTCTTCTGATCATTTAGATCTGTTTCAATGCGAACCTCTCCTATGTGTGTTGTTATATTGCGTGATCTCTCATGTGGTGCAGATGCTGAGACCAGCCCCTGCAGCAATGCGTGGTTGGGGCTGGGGTGATCTGTTGCCGTACTGTGACTAGGTATGACACTGCAGATCTGAGGAACTGGGTAGTTCGAAATCATTCAGATTTGACACCATGTACAGAATAACACATCCATTCCATCTGAGTGTTACCATGCACTGCGGCCTTTCTGCACCCAGGACATACCAAGTGCATTTGAATCTTTCTATATTCTGCTTGTAAATGTACACCTGAGTTTCTCTCTTGCTGCCTTGATCTGTAAGTGTGTTATTGCCCACAGGTCTGTTTTGACTTTGTTAGTTCTTTGTGTTCCTTGGTCTATCCATATGCGTTCACTCTATGCCTCTCCACTCTAATGTGCACCACTCTAATTTAGGCCATTGCACTCTATCCTACTCTGCACTCCTGCACTAAATACCACTCCAGACCAGGCCACTCCTCTCCACTCTACTCTGAGTCACTCCAATCTACACTACTCTACTCTGTACCACCCACTCTACGCCACTCAATGACACACTACTGTGCACTCTATGACACTGAACTCTGCTAGTACACTCTACTTTGTACCACTGCACTCGATGCCACTCCACTATACACTACTCTAATCTACTCTGCATCACTGCTCTCTATGCCTCTGCACTTAACCCTGCACCACTTCACTCTACCCTGCACCACTTCACACCACTTTACTCTACTGTGCACCACTTTCCTCTATACCACTGCACTCTGTCACTGCACTCCATGCCAATCTACTCTGCACCACTGCACTCTATGCCACTGAACTCCATGCCACTCTACTCTGCACCACTGCACTCTATGCTACTGCACTGTACTCTGCACCCCTCTACTTTACACCACTACATTCTATGCCACTCTACTTTGCATCACTCAACACCACTGAACTCTGTAGCACTCCACTCTACTCCAATGCACTCTATTGCACTCTACTCTGCACCACTGCACTCTTTCCACTCCACTGTGCACCAATCTAATCTATGCCACTGCATTCTACTACACTGCAACATTCTACTCTATGACACTTCACTATGACTCTCCACTCTGTGCCACCATATGCCACTCTACACTGCTCCATGCCACAAACATTTAGCCATGGTGAACAGCTGCCACGCTGGTGTACAACATGGCTAAAACACATTGGCAAAGCCAGTAGCTCTTGCGCTGGCGAGACCTATTGGCTTTGCCAATGCTTGTTAGCTTTGTTTTTTATGAGATAATGAATACCCAGATTGAGACCTGTGTTTCTTCTCTGCTGGAAGGCCGGCAGCAATGATCTGTACAATCTCACTCTGCAAATCTTTTATGGCGCTATACTGCAGTGTGTATTAAAACTCGCTGCTTTCTGCACTGTTATTTTTTAACCACTTGTGACAAGAAATATCTTGTTGTCCTTGTGTGTAATGGGTATTTTTCCTGAAATAAATGTAGTTGCCAAGCAATAAACTGGGATCAAGATATTGCTGCCTCCTTGTTATATTTTCCTGGCTTGCAACTGGCTCAAAGAACCAGAGACAAATCTTGGCTTGGCTTTGGCTTGGACCTCCCTGTTAATTCATGTAGATCGGTGAATAGTTTTGATGGTTGCTGTGTTAAGCATTTTCTTTAGTTTTCATTGTGAAGCAATTTTAAACACAGAAACATGTGTTTGTTCAGATTACTTTCTGTTTAGAACAATTAGTAGTGACTTAGGAGGAGACACAGTGGGAGAGCTGAGGAGTGCTTTTTGTACTGTAAATCACCCTTCAAGTGTGTTCTTTACCTGCGGCCTTAGGGCAAGTTAAAAACGTTCAGGTGGAAATTACTGCTAGAGGGCTTGCACAGCATCAATATCATGCTTTGACCCCCAGATTGCCCCTTTATTGTCCACAGAACACAAGGTGGACTAAAGCAGCAGAGGCTTTATTTTGTGTGGAAAAGAGGGTGGATGACAAATTGCCAGTGCTAGCAGGGTGTCAGATAGCCGGAGAAGAAAGGGAGCGGAGGCACTTAAAAGTGCTTGGCCGAGTCTAGGGAGACAGTATGTAGGAAAAAGCAACACTGAGGGTGGGAGGGGAAGAAGCAACAGGCTAGTTTGCGGTTGAAAAGAGCCCCAAACTTCAGGATTTCTTCCTTTCTTCAAGGATGAGCTCCACTAACTCCAAACGCGGATCAGGAACTCACTCCAGCAGAGAGCAGTGGGGCTCAAGCAGTTGCAGGTCAACTGGACAGAGGCAGTAAGGCCTCAGGAGCATATGTCCTATTAGCTCAAAATAAGAGGTCAGCCAGTTGCACATTTGACTCACTTCAGCCTGGAATGAAGTGTGCAAGTCCATTCTTTCTTCTCAGCAAGCAGGGCAGGCATCAAGGAGCAGAGCAGCACAGCACCCTTCTTCTTTAGTATCCACAAGTCCAAGAGTGTACTGAAGAGTAGGATATGAGCATCCAGAATTTATACCTTGTGCCCACTTTGAAGTGGGAGAAGCTTGTGGAGTTTCCTCCATGAGAGGTTTCTGGAATTTCCTGCCTCCTTGCCCTGGTCTGTCTGGTGGCACAATAGGCTAATGTGAAGTCCTTTGTATATGAGCTGGGCTAGTGCCTTTGAAGTACAAGTGTGGTAGGTGAAAGCTCCATGCCCCAATCCTGCAAGAGATGGCCCACCCTGCCAACACCTAGACCCACTATTGCTATTTTGTCTCTTTGGAATACACAAAGGCCAACTGCCAACTACACCTAGTCATGTGACCCAAGAAACAGGCTGCAGGCACCAAATGGTTAGGAAAAGAAAAAGCCAACTTTCTAAAAGTTGCATTTTCAGAATTGTGACTTCAAATCCAAAATTTCCATAAAAGAGAGTTTTAAATTACAATTCCTCAAACACCAAACATGACCTTCCCATCTGCTCCCAATCAAAAGTTATCACTTATTAAATGTAATAAGGTACTCAATTGTTGTCTTATGGGAGAAGTAGGCCTCACAGTAGTGAAAAACGACCAGGACATGTAACATTTAAAAATACATGCTACTTATGGCATACCCTAGGGGTGACATATGTATTCAAAAGGAAAGTTTAGCCTGACAAAATGTTTATTTTACCAGGTCCAAATGGCAGTTTAAAACTGCGCACACAGGCTGCACATAGGCTGCAATGGCAGGCTTGAGACAGGTTTTCAAGGACTACCTAAGTGGGTAACTCAATATGTGCTCGAGGCTCACTAGTAGCATTTAATTTATAGGCCAAGGTACCTGTAATTCCACTTTACCAGAGGCTAGGTGTAAGTCACTTTTAACATGTTTAAAGGAGAGAGCACCAGCACTTTAGCACTGGTTACCAGTAATAAAGTGTGAAGAGCCCTAGAACCAACAAAAACAAATTCAGCAAAATAGGAGTAGAGAAGGCAAAACGTTTGAGGATGACCCTGCAGAGAATATGCCAAAGTTAACAACCACTATCTGCAGTCCATGTCATGAGTGATGTCAGTGACCATGTCATGAGTGATGTAATATGTGACGTCATCAGTATTGCATTGCGGGCGCGCGAGTTATAGTTAGCTGAACTAACTATAACGGGGGAAATTCAATGGTTTTTTACGAGTGAAATGTCCAGCTAACTATAACATGTGTGAAACCTTTGGTTTTTTCATTGAATTTCTAAGGTTTTTTAAATGCTAATTCCTAACTATAACGTGTGTGAAACCCATGGTTTTTTCAGTGAATTTGCAAGGTTTTTTAAATGCTAATTCTTATATTTACCTTTTCTTTTTTTTTTTTTGTTTTCAATTTTTTTTACATATTTTTATTTTAATTTTCTATCCTTTTTTAAAGACTATGGTTAAATTTTAAAAATTCTACAGTATATTTTTTATTTTTACCATTTTTTTAAACTAAACAGGTAAGATTTATTAATATAACATATTGTTTTTTTTTTTCCCTTTTTTTAGTATTTTTTTAACGTGCGCGTACGGTAAGCGCACGTCTTGCGTTTATAACGTTAGATTTCTACGCTGTTTGCGTTAATTTACGCAATTTGCATAGATGTACGTCACGCGTGCGCAGCGCGTAACGCGTACGCTGCACGCGCATGTTACGCGGAAGTGAAGGGGCGTGCCTGTTTTGCGCATGCGCGTGTCTTTTTTACGCGCATGCGTACTTTTGCCGTAAGCGCTCTGTAAGCGCACCGTAAGCGTAACGTACGCGCACGGTAGGTCATGTGATCAAGAAACAAAACTTTTGATTGGTTTAAAGTACTTTCAGTTCTAGAACTCTCCTACACCACACCCATTCCCCTCATTTCTGCTTGTGATCCCTTAGGAGAAGGAGCTGAGTTGTCTTTGTGATACGATGGCAGAACAGCAGACCTCTTCTGAGAGTGAGGCTAGCAGCACTACCTTGAGGCAGAGAAGGAGGAAACAAAAGAGCTCTTTCATATGGGAGTATTTTTCTTTTCCAGAGGGCAAGAAAAAGGTAAATGCACCCTTAGTGACTTGTAAGCTTTGTGACCGTGTACTTTCAAGAGGGAATCCCAACAAGAAGTATTCCTTCGGGAATCACACCATGTTGAGACACCTTCATGATGTACACGGTAGGACATATGCTCGACATACTGAAGGTAACCCTTCAGTAAGTCAACCAAGCACATCCACAGCAGCTCAGCCTGGTCCATCATCTGCAGGGCCGAGTCCATCTTCGGCAGGTCAGCTGAGCCCTTCATCTGTGGGGGGAGCATCTCCTTTTTCTGGTCCTCTGGAAACCAACCATCGGTTTGCGAGGGTTTTAATTCGGTGCGCCACTTGTCATGATCTAATTTGTCATAGGGAGACCAGTTTTGCCCTAGTGAACAATTTAATAGATCAGCACATTTGTCGAACCGACTAATATTCCCATTCTTTCTTTCCTCTGTCCCTGCATGAACACAACGGCTCTTTTAAGAGCCAACCTTACCTTTCAACTTTTTTTTATATATTTTTTAAAACTTTTTTTTATTTTATTTTTTACCGTACGCGTTAAAAAACACTAAAAATCAATTATCACATTACAAGGTCCTTGAGAGACTACAATGAAAAACTGAAAATGTGATTGTGGAGAAGTGGAAAAAAGGGACCATGAAATTTTTGACTTACCATACCCACTCAAAAAATTATTTATTAATTAAAATTTAATTTTAATTGCTTTAAAAATGGTTCAAGTTTTCGAAAATTTTCTATCTCAATCTGAAAAAAAAGAAAAAAGTATTAATATTTAATAAAACATTTTATAATACAGTACACATATTTACATATTTTCCCAAAAAATGTTTTGCCTTTTTTTTGCTGTTTTCAGAATATATTGCATTTCACTATAAATTGTGAAAGCAATTGCATTCATCATTTAACAGCGGGCAAAAAAAAAATAACAATCTCAAAGATTGTTTTAAAAAAGCCCAGAATCTCTTTTTACTTAAACATAACATTATAGAAATGCATAATATTCTAAAAAAATATCATCTAATATCAATACTTATTTCTTTAAAATACCGTCTGACATTTTTGTTTCAGAAGTATAATCACAAAAATATATCTCAAATAACTCCACAATACATCTGGTTCCATTTCCTTTAGGCCAAATAGTAATTTTAAAATTCTTTTTTGATTAAATTTCCAATGTTAATCCAATAAAATTCTAAAGTTTAAATTGTACAGATCTCACCGATTCTCTGTAACATTTTGGTTTCCAAAAGATTAATTAATAATTAAATAAGTCCACAATACAATTGTTTACCTTTCCTCATGGCCAAATAGTAATTTTAAAAATCTTTTTTGAATAAATTTCCAATGGCAATCCAATAACATTCCAAAATTTAAATTGTGCAGATGTTACCGATTTTGTCAAAATTTTTGGTTTTCCAAAGTTTCATTAAAAATTTAAAAAGTCCACATTACAATTGGTTACCTTTCCATTAGGCCAAATGATAATTTGTAAAATCATTTTTTTTGAAAATTCCAATGGTAATCCAATAAAATGGTAAAATTGTTTTGTACAGATCTTGCCAAATCTCTCTAAAATTTAGGTTTCAGGAAGATTAGATAGGAATTTGCTAAATCAAAAGGCAAACGTTGCTTGAAAATCAATTGGGAATCATTACACAGTGTCCAGCCTTTTTCACATTTAAGATAAACTGTGTAATGTCCAGAAGTAACAGTAGGTCCTTCATGGAACATTATTGCAACTGTTACAAAAGTTTTTCCTGAAATTGATAATTGCTGTCCTGTAAACTTCTTTATTAAAGTATCCAATTTTGAACCATCAGCTTTACATCGTTGCATCATTAAAATGACATATTTTCTGTATTCCTTTAAAATTAACGTTGAAAACATTTCAGATTGACACTCACTGCATTCCATGCTATGATTAGCATCTTTAACTAATTTAGCAAAAGTGACTGTTTTACTTTCTGGCAATGTTAAATAAATAAACCTTTCAGAATCAACATTAGAGCCACATGTATTGTAACAGTTTTCACAACTATGTTCCCATTTATAAGAGACACCAAACATATTTTCAATGGGAACCCCTTCTTCTTCCAGTACCTGAAGAAAAAACATCAAGAATTCCTGTGCGTCTTGCTGTACATTTTGAGAAAACTGTGTTCGTCCTGAACATACATCTAAAAGTTTTCTAATTTCAGTAGCACTTTCTATTTGAGTTTTATCATTACTCAGCTTTTGAAAAAGGAGACTCAACTCAGAACAGAATCTTTTTCTCTGATTTACTATTATCTGCTCTTGCACACTTTCCAGATAAAATGCAACATTCAGCACTACATTAGCGTAGCAGTTGACACCAGAGCTATTTTCAAAATGACATCCTACAACCTCTTCTTCATTTTCCTTTTTCTTTTTGCTTGCAATTACATCACTCCTCTTTTTTTTCCTCCTCTCTACATCCTCATTACAGATATTCTCATTTCTCCTTTTACGAGAAACTACACGTTTCTCAAACACAGGATACTGACCTAAATGAGGAGCATAGGTTCTTCTTAATCTATTATACTCCTTTACACAATTTGTATCAGCACTAACTTTTGAGTCATCAAAGTCTATCATGAATAAACCAGATAATGTTTTCACTCGTGACAAAGCTACAAAAGCCATACCTTCTTTGAACACAGTTGAACCAATGTTCACAAAAGCACAATCTACAGTCAATCCTTGAGACTTGTGAATAGTTACAGCATATGCTAGAGAAAACGGAAACTGCTTCCTACGTACATATAAGTCTTTCACAAGCATGAAACGAACTGAACAACGACAAATGTCTTTAACTTCTTCTATCTGATCAAATTTTATTTTTAAACATTCAATTCCATCTTTTTTCTGATAATTAATAAAACCCACAACTCTTCCCATAGCTCCATTAACTAAACCTTTTTCAACATCCAAATTTCTCCTTAAAAATACTCTACAGTTCATGCAAACATATAGATTTTTTTCTAATCCAGCTGTTTTGGAAATGTTCTTCTCTAGTGAATCCAATTTATTTTTCAGTGTGCCTGTTAATGTGATAGTAATTCTTCCATCCTCAATTTTGTCCACTGCTTCCAATTTCCTGATATCTTCCTTTTCCAATTTTAAAAGCTCCTCATTGAATATTGAGCATTCACGTAGAGTTGGCATTAAGCAGATGACACTTTTCTTTTCTGCAATGTTCTTGTATATCTTCTCTGCAACTATTTCTTCCTTTGGAAATAAATTATGTAGCAGCCGACTCTGTAATGCTTTTTTGCCAACTTCTGTGAGTAGTCCAATTCTGATATCTTTCAGAATACTTCCATATTCTTCATCGTTTGCTTGCCTCATATTAGTAGTAAGTTCCTTGTACTCAAAGAAGGACCAAATATTTGCATTACCGATGCTTCCCAATGACTTCTTTGTGTCTTCATGTGTCATAGTATTAAACACTGGTTGTCCTTTAACTGGAGTAAGTTGTAGAAGATCCCCAAAAACTATGACATGTTTTCCACCAAATAACACGTCATAGTCTGTCCTTAGAATTTGCTGCATTCTTAAATGCACAAAGGCAAGCATTAAGTTTGATACCATGCTCACCTCATCAATAATGAGAACTTGCATCTTCTCCAATACTCTTGAAACTTCCAAGCATGCTTCTCCAGTTAGCTTGTTGTATTGTATTTTGTTCTCATGCTCCACTGGTAACATTAGCAAACAATGTAAGGTGATTCCTTTTATGTTATATGCTGCTAACCCAGTTGGAGCAGTAACCACACAAGACAAAGTAGAATCCGTTTTTTGATGTAGGTAGCTTCTGATGACTTTTATTAAGAAACTTTTTCCAGTTCCAGCTTGTCCGCTTACATACATCCTGATTGGATGAAATGATGTGCATGAGCACTCTTTTTTTTCATGTAGAAATCCGTGATCAATTTTGCTTCTGATCTCTTCATAAATTTGTTGCTGCTCTTCATTCAGTTCTCTTTCCAAATTTTGTAAGTCTATAAATTCTTCTTGAGCTTGATTCATAGCCGTTTCCACTTCATTCATGGCTATTGATGCTTCATTTTCAACGATTGGTTGTCCTAGGGGATCTTGACTGAGTGTTCCTGAACTTTGGCTGTCTTGAGAACTGTCTCTAGCTACTTCAGCTGCAATTGTAGTTTCCTGTTCAATTTCTTCATTTAACATTTGCAGATAAGTTGAGAATGTACTGCATTGTATGCTGTCTTTGCAAGCATTAAAAGAATCTTCATAGCTTTGAAATTCTCCCAGTAGTTCATCCTCTGTACGCCATGGTTTAAACAGCTGTAAAAGAGCCAAGTAGTAAAATTCCTTTTTGTCAGTAGTGTCGCAACTCAGCTTCCTGTGATTTATCAAACTTCCTTTTGTTTGCTTCACCAAACATCCTTCCTCACCAATGACTTTACATTTTCCATTGTTGATGTCTTCTGCGGCTTTCCGTGAATAAATGTAGTTCTGCAGCACTTCATAGAGACACATGTTCTCCAGATGATGACTTCTTTTTGGATAATATGTGTCCAACATGTTTTATTTCAAAATATCTGTACTTTCTGGGCCATTCTCGGCCAAATATTCAATTTCTCCAACAGATTTCAGTACCCGATTTCTCATTGCTGCAAGGCCTAAACTTGCCCAAATTATTCTTCTTGATTTCGAGTAGAGACTTGCAGAAGATAACCTATCTGAACATTCGTAGGATCCAATTTCTCGATGCGATAACATCTTTAAACTGAAACTGTACAGCTTCTTACTGACAGTCTTCTCGTGAGAAATCTCTTCCTACATTTCTTTCAATTCAGTTTTTTCAGATTTAGTAATGTAAGACGTTACATATCGAGCAACAGCAATGGAATTGTCAGCTACATGCTGTATATCCATGTTAGCATTCCACATGGATAAAATGACTGGGTTGTAGTCATTTATATTTTTTGATTCTTCTTTTCTTTTTAGGTTGTAGGTATTCTTAGGTGATTTTCTTGTGATAGTATGTCTCACAGATGACATAAAACTGTTTACTCTTCCATTTGAAAGAACAGGTCTAGGAAATCCAAATCGACATTTAGTGTAGTATTTATCTTTGCTCTTGTATTTCCGTCGACAGTATTTTCCACACCCATGACTTTGGAAACGTAAAACTTGCTCCTTTAACTTTTTCTCTTCTGTGCTTTTTGGTATAGCACATGTTGCATATTCTTCAATGTAAGATAACACTGCTTCATCAGTATCTGTTCCAAACTTTGGGGCATCCTTGATCCACAACAGCATATGAATATGAGGAGCACCTCTTGCCTGGTACTCTTTTCTCCAAAAGAAATCCACTACTTCTCCAAGGGGTGGATTTTTTTTATTGCAGATGAAGGACATCATAGCCTCAAATCTATGATTGAAATATCTGCAAACATTAACCGGATCCAATGAGCACAGTTCTCCTGCTGTCTTGTATTCAATGTTTTTAATGTTTGAATTTGCCTCTCGTAGAAAATCCAGTAAATCATCCCAAGCGTACGCACAGCTTAGGGTAAGGAACCATGTTGGTGTTCCTAAATTCCGTAACATGCATTTTAATTCACCATGGCGTCGGTACCAATATTCATTTGTCCCACGCTGACAAGCCATCAGATTGATCAGTTGTGTTTCCAAATGATCATCTCGGTGCTGCACTTTCTCCATAAAATCTTTAGCAGACACATTTTGTAAATGTACTCCACTTTTTAAAATGTGATTTACTGCATCAGATAGTGCAGACAAGTCGCTTTCAAATAAAAGATGGAACAAATAAGGAATACTTTGTCGAAATCTGGGATCTTCTGCATATAGTCTTGTAGTCCGATACTCAGAAGCTGGAATCTGTTCTGGACGTTCATCGTATCGTCCTCCTTTTCCTTTAGGAAACAGCTGGGGAAAACATCGAGCTTCCAAGCTCTCCTCCCATACACTCACGGGAGTTCCTTTTGCTTTCTTCATCTGAAACAGATCAATATCGTCTCCCATAGCTTCTTTTGAATGTAGAGGATGTATGCTAAAATGTTCATAAATTTCTTCTTCCTTTGACTTGTCCACTTTTTCAATTTGTCCAGTTGGTGTTTCTGTGTCTTCTTGTAAATCTTCTTCTTCTTCTTCTATATAAATTGATTCATACCATTTGTTATTCCTTTTCTTTTTTTTTTTTTGGAAAAAACCTTTATTAGCATTTCAACCAATAACAAGTATGGGCCTACAACCCCCCGGGGCCGGCCGCTAAGCAATCAAAGCAACAGAGATCCAATGTTGACACAGGCAGAACCTCGGGGAGCAGAATCTCCATGCTAATATATTCTCGGCCCGTGAATGGCGCAAGTAGGACCCCAGGATTAAGAAGGCTTTCATTTTATAATAGGGAAAGACGAAAGGATCAGGTGCCAAACAATTTCCCAGCAGCGATAAATGGCAGGCAGAATAACAAACATAAACAATAAACGGCAATCTATCGAGGCAATGGCGCTAAAACAGGAAGTGCAGGATGTAGAGAAGTATCATGACCAGTTGCGCCTGCAGTCCCATGCCCTAAAGCCCAGAAAACACCCCGGAAATTGTGGCACACATGAAAAAGCAGTAATTCACAACAAAGGAGTTGTACCACGCTGATCCCAGAAAAGAAAAACAAAGAAGAATCAGAAAAGAAAAAGGAGGCCATGGAAAAAAGAGTAAAGACTAAAGAATCCCCTTCCCCAACCCCCCACCCTGCACCTCTGCAGATGAGTACGGCCCCCCCCCCCAGCAGTGTGCCTGTCGCCCTGGAACCAGACCCGAAATATAGAAGAACAGAGAAAAGGGAGTAAGAAAAGAACCCCACCAGACGGGGGGGTAGAGAGAGTATTAATAAACTGGAGGAGGGCCTTCAAAACATGCCCCCGGCTTCTCCCTCCCGCACGGTAAGTTTTCCCCAAGGCAATCAGTAAGCAGCACAAAATCGACCATGCCTAAGAAAAATGGGGAGCATTATGCACCAATTATACTAATAGCTATGCCATGAGAGCACGCAACCCCTGAGACCGCCCGTCTACTAGATGACCACCCCTGAAGGATCAGCCTTATCCTTGACCGCTCTTTGCAAATCTGCCCATGCATACCCCTCGACCCAGCGCCATGTCCCACGTTACAAGGTAAAGGAGTGTCCAAAAACGACTGGGAAGCGACGCACACAGGTGGGGTGGAAGTCTCTGAGTACCAACACAGTCCGCATCATGGAGGGACGTCTTTCCCAGTGTTGCCCCAGGATCTGCACTGCACACAAGGTCCAGGAAGTCGGAATCAGCCAAAGTAGACAACTGTTGCTTGAATTTTCCCTGGGTCGCCAGAGGCCGTGCACGGGACGAGGCCACCACCTCCCACTCAGGTCCAATACCTCCGGAACAGATCAGACTCACAGCCAGCCGGTCACACGGAAGCATACTGTCCGGAGTTTCCAGCTGTTCACTAATCTCAGGGGTGGCCGCGGCATTGTCCTCCTGTGTGCAGTGTGGGAAGTCCCTGTGTACCTGAGGACAGGCAGGCCGCAACTGTCCAGACGCTGATGCCACACCATCGAGCTTACTCCCCAAGACCCCGATGCCATGAACCAAGGTGGAATGAAGGGCACCGAGGGCCTCGAGGAGGTCGCCGTACCCCAGCACAGCTCTCTGCGATCGCTCCGCCACACTCCCAAAAGTCACACACTCCCAATCCTGCTGTGACCCGGTGGACAGGATGGTAGGCTTCATCATAACAAGATGGCCGCCGGGTAGGCCCGACCCGTATTGGGACCGGGACCCAGGGACAAGCGCCTCAAGGTCCACGTCGCTGGAAACAGGGTTCCGGGGGCAGGCAAAAATTATCCGTTGTGTGGTCACGGGCAACAGTCGTCCCCACCACGGACCAGCGCCCGCGAAGATCCGGGAGCAGCCCGCAAGAATCAGGGCGAGTTACGGGCGGCGTCCGGGCAGCTCACCGTCAAAGGCAGGGGCAATCACCGGAGAATCTCAGAATTGCCACCCCGGGCATGCACTCGGTCCGCTACGCTTAGCGGTAGGAACGACCACGGCGAAATGTAGGCCGAGGTGTACACCGCTCCGGTGGTCCGACTCCACCCAGTCACCACAGGCCGCTGTTGTTGAACTGCCACCCGGCCAAAGCGTCCACTCGAGGTCCTGGCTCCAGGGCTGCACGGGCCGTAAACTTCAAAGGCACATTTCTCCGGCGGTACAGCCGCCAGAAACTTCGGAGTCACACGGTCGGTTGCCACTCTCATTCACAAATACGAGCGCGTAGCGCAGGCTGAGGATCTCATGCAGGATATCCGTGCGGGATGCGGAGGTTCACGGAGCCGGGAGTCTACGCTGCCGTCCCGGTCGCCATCTTGGCTCCTCCCCCCTGTTATTCCTTTTCAAATACAAATTTGCTCTTTGTACTTTCCGTACATCTACCAGCTCCTGCCAAATCTTCTTATTCTTTGTAGGTACACCATTAACCAGAATAACTAATGGTTCAGTTTCCAAAGTATCTGCATCAATAGTTTCCATATTTTTTTTCAAATCCAAGGGCAAATACACCACTCTACCTTTTAAACCTCTCAGTAAATCTGAAGGAGGTAATTTACCAGTTTTGGGCTCCATACGTACTATGGTCTGGAAGGGATGAACACATTGAATAAGTATAGACTCATATGTATTTAATTCAGAAAGTTCGGCAGGAATAGCATCCAATTCTAAATTATTATGTACAGCTCTGGTCGGCATTCTATTTTCCTCTAACTTGTTGTAACAGTATTTACAAATACGCTGATCTTCACCCAATTCAAAACAATTTTCAAGAAATATATATGTGGCAAAATCCTTCCACTTATAATTATCTTCATTTTCACTCTTTCTGTAGAGATCAACATTCCTAGTTTGTTTTCTATAATGAGTTCTGCGGCAACAAATACAAGTTATATTTGGTCTTTCATTAGAGATTATTGCAAATTTTGTTATGTGATCATTAAATGTTTTACTTACAGAGGGTTCTACATTCTCTTCCACTTCTTCCTCATTTACTGTGTCCTTTTCTGCACTGTCTTGTTCAGGACCAAAGTAACAAAACTGAATTTCATCAACAACCTTCTCTACATCTGATACCGATCCACGGAACAGAGCCCTATTCAATTCATCTAACTTTATTGCTGGACTTTTAGCAAAATACAACCGTCTCACAAACTTTCTCATTTCAGTATGATGAACAGCCAGCATCCTAAAATGATGGAAAACACTATTACACACTTTTCTAGATAGACAAGCCAGAGAATGACCCTGCAAACCAGTATTCTCTCTCACTCTGCATGGATCTAGACTTTGAAGCACCTTAATCTTCTGTTTTACACTTTTTTTTACTATATTCTCTTAGAAACTCACGAAATTTATCAATAGATTCCTGACGCACAGTGCAAATACTACTACAATTCCAAGTGTACACTGGGGCTTTAGGACGTCTCCCCATAGCCTCATCCGCCATCACTTGTACCTCATCTCTTGGAACCATTTTCTCCTTCTCCATTATACAACCATTTTTCACTTCGTAAGCACGACCTCTGGTGTCAACTGCATGCAGCAAACTATTACTTTGAAAATAACTCTCTTCATTAAAAAAAGGTTCACTACTTGAACTATGCATCCATTCTCCTAAAAACACTTTACAAAAGTTTGTTCTTTTCACTACTCTTTTCCTTTTGCTTTGTGATTTCAGTACATTGACCATTTTATCTAATGTACGCATCCTATTCAAAATTAAAATGAATAGTTTCCTTTTTAATTCTAATGCCTTTGCTGCAATGGCTTCAATTTCTTTTTTTCTCTTGTAATATTTTGCCTTTTTCTTATATTTCTTTACATCCTTTATCAAATTGGACATAAACACAACTTCAACAAAAGGAATTCCAATTCTATTATTCATTTCTTAATTTACCATATACATCCCCTCTCAAACTCTAAACTCACCTTTAAAATTAGTTAGTTGTGAAAGAAATGTGGCACTCAAACAGCAGATTATCAGAGCCAGGATCTCTGTTCTGTACACCTCTCTCCTCTCAGCAGAACCAGATAATGGCAAATTTTCCCTCTCTTTTTCCACACATATACATGTAAGTTTCACATCTCAGTGCTTCCCCCTTTTTTTCAAATGTAATCACACATTTCTATTGGTTGAAAACCAACCCTTTTCCAAAAGTACCCTTCCCCCAACTTGACTTCTGCCTAGTACCCTTGCCCCAACTTGACTTCTGCCTGCTACCATAGCAACAGCTCTTGAAACACTGCTGTGCAGAGTTAGGTCAGAAGTTCACCAAACAATGTTTCATTTCCAAAGAGCAGGAGTGCTTGACTTTTCAAACCTAACAGCAAATCCATAGTACTGTTCTTTGGTAACACATTTTTCTGTACCAATACAAAACATGCTTCTATAAATTTACACATACAGCCTAGTTTTTATTGTAGAATGGTATGAAACAGCCAATCATTTTAAATAAAAAAAAAAAAAAATATGTATGCCTCCATTTCCAAACTGTCTTTCATTTCTTTTTACCATTCTACTGAATTACACCTCCTGGGTGCATCCAGTTCTCCTTTGAAGATGTTCACAGTGTGGATTGTAGGGCACAGCTATGTCTTCTGGAGTGAAAAGTATGCAGAGAAAACAGGTATGGTGAGAGACCTTGCTTTGCCAAATGTAGACATTAAATGGATTGGTCAGAGAGGGTTAAAGTGGCACCAATTGATGCCATTGGTGAAATCCTTCATGCAAATCCAACACCCTGACCTCATAATAGTGCACTGTGGTGGCAATGACCTAGGCACTTTGACTGGGGTAGGTCTGGAAATGCTTATGAAGGAGACCTTTGCACAACTGTTTTCACTTTTCCCTAAAACTGCCTTTGTGTTTTCTAACATATGCCAAAGGCAAAAATGGAACTGGTCCAATCATTTCTGTCCACAGATTGACAAAGCAAGAAAGCACGTCAACAAATCTGTTTCTGCTTTCCTCCGAGACTATGGTATGGGTTCCATTTACCACAACAACTTGCGTTACGACATGCAAGACATTTATAGAGGAGATGGTGTGCACTTCAATGATGAAGGGAACAGAGTCTTCCTCTTGAACCTTAGACTCTGCATCGGTACTTACTTGTAGGTACCACTAAAAAATAACTTCATAAACACAACGGCTCTTTTTAGAGCCCCCTAATATCTAAACACTTAAATCTGCATTTCATTTCATTTTTAATTTTTTTTTCTACCGTACGCGTACGGTTAGCTTACCGTACGCGTACCCCGCGATTTTTTTAAAAATTAATAAATGTTTTTTTTGTACTTTTTTGTCCTTCTTTGTCCCCCTTTCAAATGTTAGGGGGTCTGTAACTCTCTTCCTTGCCCCCTTTTCAAGTTATCTCCCTTTTTTTTTCTGACTGAAACACACGAAATGGCGGCTGCCGCTTCCTGGTTTCCACCGATTCGAATGTTTACTAAGATCTATCAGCCAATCAGAATCGCGCTCGCGCACGTCACCGTACGCGTACGGTAAGCGCACCGTAAGCGCACCGTAAGCTGGCTCAGATATATATATTGATTTAAAGGCTATTTTCTCAGAATCTACTGAACAGATTTACACCAAACCTACAAAAGGCACTTCCTTGACCTGAGGACTACCTCTCTGCCAAATTTCATTTAACTCTGTTCAGCCGTTCGGGCTGTAGCTGTGTCTAAAGGTCCTATGGAAAAATGCATGGGAAAAATGCGTTTTGGGACCCCCCTTTTATCTCAGCCCCTGCTTGACGAATCCCCCCGAGACTTTCAGGGTAGGAGCGGAGCGCAGCGCCCCACCTATTTTGAAAATTTGGCGAGGATTCGTCGACCGGCGCCAAAGTTATTCAAAATAGAATGTTGCGGATTTCCTATGGTAAGAGGGTCCTAACTATAACTACCTACTGGCGACCGCCAGTAGGTAACATATACACATATATATATATATATATATATATATTAACTCCAAACGCTGTCTCCCACTTCCAAACGGCGAGGAAGGAAGCACACGGACACCAGCTCGTGCTTCAAGGATTTTAATAAGCTTTCGCACCCACACAGCACGCCATTACGCGTTTCGGCCACAAGATGGCCTTGATCACACAAGGGGACTGCCGCTTATATTGTCATTATGTATTAAGCACTCTATGGTCATGTGATGCTAGTGATACTAGACATAAAATAAATAAATACATAGTAAATAGACTTGATGCAAAGTATACAAATATATTTTTCAATCAGTGTGTCCTGGGCTTATATAAAAACAAGGAACCACTATGTTGTCTATGACTGCTATCTGGTTAATGCCATTGTAATATTGCGAGCATGTTTGAGACATATCTAATGAACCTTTAAACACTTTAGTTCTAAAGTGCAATTGTAGATTGTGCAAATACGCAGAATTTTATAGTGCAATTCGTAGCATTTAAAGTGCAATATTTACAATTATAATGTTAATGTGCAAAATACGCAATACAGGTGTCAACTATATAGTATGTGCAGATAGTAACTACGTAAAGTTCATATATATATATATATCACTGAAAAAACCATAGGTTTCACACATGTTATAGTTAGCGGAAATTTTACTGATAAAAAACCAGTGAAATTCCCCCGTTATAGTTAGCGCAGGCAACTATAACTCACGCGACCGCAATCCTCTGCTGATGCTAATACTGTATTTAGACACTTATTTGCCCATGTCTTCTTCCATACATTTTTAGCTATACATATATTACAAATATTTTTTTTTCATAAAGACACATATGTCATCAGCAGAAGATTGCAGTCGCGTGAGTTATAGTTGCCTGCGCTAACTATAACGGGGGAATTTCACTGGTTTTTTATCAGTAAAATTTCCGCTAACTATAACATGTGTGAAACCTATGGTTTTTTCAGTGAATTAGCAAGGTTTTTTAAATGCTAATTCCTAACTATAACGTGTGTGAAACCTATGGTTTTTTCAGTGAATTAGTACGGTTTTTTAAATGCTAAGTTTTTTTCCCTTATAATAAGCCCTGTACATTTGGTGGCCTTCGGCCACCAAAAGCACAGGGGGTGGGGTAAGTGTGGATAGTGTTTTTTGCCCTTAACATAAGCCCTGTGCTTTTGGTGGCCTTCGGCCACCAAAAGCACAGGGGGTGGGGTAAGTGTGGATAGTGTTTTTTTTATTTTTATTTTTTTACCGTACGCTTACGGTAAGCGTACGGTAAGCGTACCCCGCGAAATTGCCGAAAAAAAAATAAAACCGTTTTTGCACTTGGGGGATGTTTGGGGACTCCCTCAACATGACTATGTGGGAGGGAGTTGTCAAAACAGCCCCTTTACATGTTTTTGGGCTTGTTATTTTAAAAATCACTCTCAGTGCGAGAGACAAAATGGCGGCCGCCGCTTCCTGGTTTCGGCCGATTCGAATGTTTACTAAGATCTAAGAGCCAATCAGAATCGCGCTCGCGCACGCCACCGTACGCTTACCGTAAGCGTACGGTAAGCGTACCGTAAGCTGGCTCAGATATATATATTGATTTAAAGGCTATTTTCTCAGAATCTACTGAACAGATTTACACCAAACCTACAAAAGGCACTTCCTTGACCTAGGGACTACCTCTCTGCCAAATTTTGAGTAATTCTGTTCAGCCGTTCGGGCTGTAGCTCGTTCTAAAGGTCCTATGGAAAAATGCATGGGAAAAACGCGTTTTGGGACCCCCCTTTTATCTCAGCCCCCGCTTGACGGATCCCCCCGAGACTTTCAGGGTAGGAGCGGAGCGTAGCGCCCCACCTATTTTGAAAAATTTGCGAGGATTCGTCGACCGGCGCCAAAGTTATTCAAAATAGAATGTTGAGGTTTTCCTATGGAAACGTGGTCCTAACTATAACTACCTACTGGCTATCGCCAGTAGGTAATATATATATATGTCACAGCTCTGAGTATTCCTGTCCGGTCCGGCCGCATGTACCTGGGTTCACAGAGAGAACCTTGAGCCACGATAGCATCTCACCGTCCAATATTTAAGCGCTGCAAATAAGTATGACCAGGAAAGGCTATCAAAGACTTTCACAATATCGATGGAGAGCACTACAACTCGGAATTGTTGGGCTGTCAGTCGGTCCAGCACATGAAACATGCACCTGATTTTATAGGACATGCTTTGGTCTGGCACAAAGCTGCTCTGATTGGGCTGGACCAAGGATGACATTTGTGGTTGACTATGCTTTGCTAGTGCTTTCCCCAGGATTGTGCAATTCAAGATATGGATGGACAATTGGCATTATGGGTGCCTGTTCAAGGGGTCATCCATATTTTTGGGGAGCATGACAATGAGGGTCTCCCGTGATGACTGAGGCAGTGTACCTGCCTCTCAGACCGCTTTATACAGTGATGCCAGTTGTTTGATGAGATCCGCTTGAGAGCATTTGAAAACCGCTAGCGGAAGTCGATCAAGTTGATTGCAAGGGGCCCTCCATTGCAAGTCTATGTCCTAGGGCCAGTGCTCGCAAGGGGGTGTCAGTCATAATTTTTTTTTTAAATTGTTCTCATCCACATCCAGAGGGGATATCACTGTATATCACTCAAATATCTGTTTTAAGTATAATCTGAAAATACACAAATGTTTGTCTCAAATACAAGCTGTTCGAAATTCAGTGAGATCGATCTGAGATTTCCTGTTTGTGCGCTTGTCTGCTAGCTACGTGCCACCCTACCTGTAATCTGTCAATCAGTGACCTTGGGCCTGTTACTCGGGATTTGCCTAACTACATATTTATGAGTCAGTGTTGACTTGGAGTTCATAACGGGTGTATTTGTCAATAAAGATGCCATTTCATCTTCATACATGAACGTATCGTTATTCATATTGACATCAACTTTTTCAATGTTAACATTTCCCCCTCTAGTGAACGGCAACAATAGCTTACTGGGTGCGACTTTATCTGTTGAACGATTACAGACACCAGGGAGCCGACTTATCAGGGTTGGGCTGCCCAGTGGGAGCTCTTACTGGAGGACAGGACCGTTTTACATAATTCCTTGCAAGATACAGCACACATTTGACACTCGACTCGTTTGTGGCATACTATTTCCGTGACTATTGATGGACCAAAGATATTATCGGTTACTGCCCACGGACTTACACGCCTATTCTTAAGACTTTCATCTTGTTAATGAACTCCATTTTTGTCGGTTCCTACTTGATAGTGTTCCTTTATTCTTTTTTATATGGACATCTGAGAGTTGACCACCAGATGACCACTGTGACCTGGTTTGATCCGTGTAATTGCCTTGAAAAAGTCTGAATACGCATTATAGTACAGACGAAACACGTGTTGGCTTGATCCCTATTTTTTGCTGGGAAATTTACTATAAAGAAATAAAGAAGACGAATATACATCAAGAGTGAAAAATGTATTGGAAGATGACAAGAGTACAACAATTTAGATCTGTTCAGGTTGGGCCATTAAGACATCTGCATCTATTAATTTCTTGTATTTTGGGCGAATAGCGCCAAATGTAACTGCATTAGGGGAGTGCTATTACCGAGTAATCTCTATTTGTATCGTTTTTCATATTGACATCAACTTTTTCAATGTTAACATTTCCCCCTCTAGTTGAATTTTCAACTACACTATCTAACACATACTTCATGACAGTTACTTTAATGGGTGACTGTTGTTCTTCCGTTTTGCGGATTATTTCTTTCTAAGTTACTTGCATTTTACCTAACTTGAGGTCTACGTTTTTACAGCAGGACATCCCCAATTGCATGGAGCTACACACAAACAAGAACACAATGAAAACAGGTAGCATATAGTGCACAATCTGGAAAGCTACCGGGAAAGTCAGGAGAGCCAATTGATCAACCACTCCTACTCAGGGGCACCTCCCTCCTAACGTATGTCTCTTTGTAAACAGTGCAGTGCTTGGATGGCGAGTCAATGTCCCATAATCCAGGTCATTCTCTGGGCTTTTGTCGCATTGGTGAAGAAGGGTATAGACCCTCCTGCCGATACTTGTGAGACCAAAAACTGTCTAAATTTTTCTGTAATGTCCTTGTACTGAGCCCAGCCAAAATAATCTATCTGCAGTTCTTTTTTCATGAGCTTGATGCAGCAAGGTTGTCTTCTTCCTTACCGGATGCTGGTATAAGTCCAATAGTTTTTCTCCTGGAATGACCAGGGTAGGGGTGTGTATGGTGACGAGAGAGCAAAGTCTTCATCGTCTGGGGACGAGACGAGGGTAGGCAAACTTGCCGTTCAGCCAGTACAAATCCATTAGCATGAAGGTGCCCCATTGCATATTCCGAATGTGCAGGACTGTGCCACAGTTTTCATTTGTGCCCAGGGGAATCCTTCCTTTACCTCTGAAACATAAGGAATACAGTGTAAATTTCTGTACCATTAGGGGTTGTCCCTTCTCTTCTAGCCAAGTGTATCCACCCACCCCGTCTCCCAGATTTCCTGACATGGGGTGTCTGTGCTTTCATTCAACTCTCCCCTATGTTTCAATTTGAATCATTGAGCTGGATGGCCTTACACAGGAACTACATGTCAGGGGTTCACTTGTTGTTAAAGAAGAGTGCCCCAGATACACTAAGGGCGACCCTTGGACCACAAATGGAGGCAGGAGTTGATGAGTTTGTGCATTGAGTTGGGGGTTTTGCTACCTCCAAGATCTCTTCTCTGGGAAGTCTCAGAGTCAAACAGTATCCTCCACTATGATGCCCTTCCTGCGCATCCTGTCTGGCTCAGTTTACCTATTGCTAGGCTCAGTGAAAAGGTATAGAGGCGTTGGGTTGGTCTCCCATCAGGTCAGATTCACAACCGCTCTGTGGGGTTCTATCTTGTTTTTTTTTTTTTTTTATTGGCATTTGTAATTGTGTACAAACAAAAAACAGCCATAACATTGCGGTCACAGCACAACAGCATCCTTCATCCAAGTTTGTCTGTTCGTTTCCTAATCAGAGGTCTCCTATACCCACCACCCTTCCACTTATGTGCTAATCGCTTATTGATTCTGTTGATGCATTTTGCAAATATTGGGTTAGGTACGCCCAGTAGTCTCTGGGTCTTGACCCGGCAGGGAGTTCTTCTTCATAAGTCCTCAGGGTATCTCTACAGTACGTTAAGTCCGTAAGCCAGTCCTTCGGCTTCGGGATCCGCCTGCCACTCCAACAGAGCGAAACCCTCCTTTTGGCCATTAGCAACGCAATCACACAGAATCTACGCTTTAGGGCCCGAAACTCAGGCAGTAGCCCCAGCAAACAGGTTTTGGCCTCGCAGCGCACCTCGCCACCCACCATAGCCCCCAGCAGTTGCGTCACCTGCACCCAGTATTCCCCAATTGCCTCGCACGACCATGCCAGATGAATGAAATCCGCACCGTCAGCCCCACAACGTTCGCATCTAGAATCCCCACGCAGCCCATAACGGTGCAGCCTGGCCGGTGTGTAGTACGTCTGGTGTAGGTATTTGAAGTGTAGAATGCGGAGGTTACCATTAGGTGTCAGCATGCCCGTCAAAGTACAGGCAGTAGCCCATTCCTCCTCCGTTAGCGGAGTGTCCAGACAACTGTTCCACTTCTCCATGGAAGCGTTTGTGTTTGCCGCTATGTCCACCTGCATTTTCGTATACAGTGTAGATACCAGGTGTTTGCTCGCAGGTGTGGTGATCAGCCATTGCAACGCGGTCAACCCTGGCGGCTCCAACGGGTACGTTGGGTACAGTCGCTTCACAGCCCTTTGCAACCTATGATAATTGAAGCGAAATAATGCAGACATGTTACTAATGAATGTTAGTTGCTCTAGCGTTTTAAAAGTCCCATCTTCGTACAAGTCCCCCATGGTGTCGATGCCCACTTGGTGCAGCAAGTCCAACCCCACTTTTTCTTGCGTTACCAATATATCCGGATGCCATTGGTGCCGGAGCGCCGGGGCATACAGCGGCAGTTTATTAGCTATTCTGCCCATGGTATGCCATGCTTTGTTCGTAGCATCTATGGTGTTAATGTCTTGCATGTGCAAGGGGGGCCTACGATGGGTGATAATCGCCTCAAGTGGAACTGGCATAGCATCCCCCTCCTCAATCGCAGTGTGGGTGAGAAATGGGACTTTGTGGTATAGATAGAGGTCCGGGACCCCGAACCCTCCTCGACTGTACGGTAGTGTGAGTGTCCGCATCTCCACCCTGGCCGTCTTTCCCGCCCAGATAAGCCGGAGGACCATCGAGGTAATCCTGCGGAACACCTCCGCTGGGGGGTGGATAGGGATGTTAGTGAACAGATAGAGTAGCTTCGGCAAGATCACCATTTTGACGATAGGAATACGATCAGCCAGCGATAGTGGCAGTTGGATCCACCTCCCCACCTTCTCCTCTAGTGCGTCAATCACCGTCCCATAGTTAGTCCTGATCACAATTTCTGGGTCCCTGTGATACCACACACCCAGATATTTTATCGGGTCCATCTTCCACTCCAAAGGATAGTCCATGGAGTGTGGGTGCGTGTTGTCAGTCAAGGGAATAATCAGGGACTTGGCCCAGTTTATAGTGACACCGGATTGACGTGCGAACTTTATGTATTCCCTCAACAGTGGATTCAAATTGGCCTGTGGGTCCCTCACATAGAGCAGCATATCGTCGGCGTACAGTGATATGTGCAACGGCCGCTGCGGAAACTGCAGGGCCGAATAGTGATGCCCCTGTCTTATTTTGCATGCAAGGGGTTCCAATGCTATTGCAAACAAGAGAGGGGACAGTGGGCATCCCTGCCTCGTCCCCCTCCGAATGTCAATGGTGTCTGAGATATATTTATTCACCCGAATCCGCGCCACAGGTGCATCATATAATAAGTGGATCCATTGGAGGAACATGGGTGGGAAGCCCATCTTCCGCAGCACCGTAGTCATATAGGTCCACTCCAGAGAATCAAAGGCCTTGGCTGCGTCCAAAAAGACCGCCGCCGCCTTCGTCTCAGGCGTTAGATAGTGTGAAAGCGCAAACAATGTTCGCGTATTGTGCGCAGTGGAGCGCTCTGGTATGAATCCAGATTGGTCGGGCAAGATCAATCTGGGCATCAGCGGATTAAGTCGGGCAGCAAGCAGTTTGGCCAATATCCTGTTGTCCACGTTTATAAGGGACAGTGGTCTATAGGAGTCGCAGAGCTCCGGGTCCTTCTGTGGTTTGGGAAGCGCTAGTAGTATTGCTTCCCGTAAGGTTGGCGGCAGGTGTTGCTGCTCGTGAGCATTACCATACATCTCCACCAGGTATGGGGCCAGCTGGTCAACAAACGTCTTATAAAATTCACACGTAAAGCCATCGGGGCCCGGAGCCTTACCATTCGGCAGCGACTTAATTACTTCTGTGACCTCCTCTACCGTGATGGGCTGGGATAAGTATTCGCGGTGTGTGTCCGATAGCCACGCTATCGCCACGTCCTCGAGGTAATCTACGATTTCAGCCTCAGTGGCCGTCGGCCTGGAAGCGTACAGCTCTCCGTACGCGGCCATAAATTCCCCCAGTATTTCTTGTTCACCATACTTCCGCTCCCCTTGGTGTCCGCGAATCACCTGTATGTTCTGCGGGGCACGTCCCTCGCATATATTAGCCGCCAAGCGCCTGCCCGGTCTGCCGCCCTCCCCATATGCCCTCGCCACCTGCCTTTTCATGGTATATTTAATTTCATCATCCGCGAGGCTCTGAAACTCGGACAGTGTTTTCCGAATGTCCCCTAGTAGCCGAACATTTTGTGTGCTCTCATAGTCCCGTTCTAAAATTCGGAGCTTGTCTTCCCTGGCTCGGAGCTGCTGTTGGATGTCTTTAAGGATACCTGCGTTAGTGCTTATGCAGACGCCTCGTATGGTGGCCTTGCAGGCCTCCCATAGCACTCCCGGGTCGGTCGCAGAAGGTGCATTATTGTCAAAATATTCCCGTATCGCCTGCCCAATAGTATCAGCATAAATGGGGTCTATGAGTGCTTTAGCATTGAATCTCCAACTGAATGGAGGCGGCGTGTAGTTCGGGAGCTCCAGGGAGAGGAGCACCGGGCTGTGATCGGATAGTGTTCTGGGTAAGTGTCTAACCTCCCGTGTCCATAATGCAATGTCCCCAGTCACCAACCAGTAATCAATGCGGGACCAGCTGCCGCGCGACGTAGTTACATGGGTGGCCTCCAGCTCAGCCGGGTGCCTACTCCTCCAGATATCAGTGAGTGCCCTGTCCACCATTAGGTCCTGGGGGACATGTAGTGCGCGCCTGTGTGGTTCCGTTGTCACTCCAGATCGATCTACGTCATCGCAGAGCGCAAGATTAAAGTCTCCACCCCATATCACGTGAGGGGCCTGTAATTCACGCAATTTACTCCACAGTGAGTGGTAGAACTGCGGGTCATCAACATTAGGCCCATATACATTCACCACAGCTAGCCTCTGTCCTCGCAGGAGACCAGTTAGAATAACAAACCGCCCCATGTCATCTGTCTCAACCTCATCTATCATATACTTTAGCCCTTTTCTAATCAGCACCAGCACCCCCCGTGCATATGAGGAGTAGGAGGAGTAGTGTACCGATTCGGCCCATCTCCGTCCCACGCTTATTCGGCGTGTCGGCGCACAGTGAGTCTCCTGTATGAGTGCAATGTCTATGCGCTGCCTGTCTAGATACGCCAGTGTTTGCCTAATTTTCTTGGGGTTACCAAGCCCCCGGACATTCCACGTTAGCAATCGGAGATACCCCGCCCCTAACCTGTTCTCAGCCATCTCCCAGTAACAGCATGTATGCACCAGTCACCCCCACATTTAGTGAGCGCGCCCCTATAGCTGTCGCAGCGGGTAAGGGCCCCCTTATTTCTCGGCAATGGTACTTGGAGTTCAGCAATGCGTCTCATGCGCAGTGACCAACATTTCAACTTCCCAACCGTAACCCACTTCCCCCCACCCACTTCAGCACCCCAACTATGCCAAAGACATACCCCATAACTAAGGTCAAACATTAGAGTAACTGAATTCGGGGATCTCCCTCTTTGGGGGACCGCCTAGAACACACCACTCCATCCAACTCAATGGATGTGGACGGGGACAGATTACTATTCAGAACCCAATAGGCCCCATATCAGTGCAGGCATCTTAGCGACCCTCCCCAGGGCCCAACGCAGCCGCAGCATTGTCCATTCCATCCAAATTACAGCACTATTTCCCTGCTATTTGACGGGCAGCGACCAGCCACTCGCTCACCATTCCTCCCGTAACTGCCCTTTATGCCCATGATCCAGCCCTGGCGGTCAGGGTCCATTGTTCCTGCTATTCATCTATCTAGATCTCCCTCAGTTCCGTGAATTACACGCCATCCCAGCATAGAGCGACTGTTTCCATCATTAGGTGGGCTCTGTCCTGTTATGGCATCTTCCCTCCATAAGCCCATAGTCAGGAGCCATCGCTGTACCATCAGAACTGAAATAGCAGTAAAGTTACCAGTCACCAGCCCGTCAGAGGTCTGGGTATCCTCGTTCGCGGCGATTGCACGCGCCGTCTTTGACATGTCTGAAGTCTCATTGTCGTCCATGCCGACCTCCACAGTCCTCCTTGTCAGGGCCGCAGGAACGGCACCCGGTGTGTAGTGCCTTCGCCGTTCTTCCTGTATCTCTTTTTACAATCCACTAGTCAGTGTCCGCAGTTTGATCAGCCCTCCGCCTCTCTTTGCGCTTAGCTCCGATTTTTTGATGAGTTCATGTGCCTCCCGGGGTGAATGACACAGCGTCGCTGTTAGACCTGGCACCTTGGCGTGAGTTTCCCTTCCACTTTTTGATGGTGTGCCTCGATTGTTTTGCTGGTGTTGTCCGCTCAGGGCACTGCGCCACGGCTAATCCGTGCCGCAGTGCAAGTGCTCCCTAGGTAAAGTGTACCTGTAATTGATGTCCATGATTGGGTTATTGGATTCACTGTCAGTCCCCAGTAAAGGGCACCAGGGGTGCCAGGGCTTGTGAATGCCAATGCTGCTGGTGGGCTTGCAGCGCTGGTTGCGCCACCCACGGAAGCGGCCTTGTAAAATGTGTCTAGGGTCTGCCACCGCAGACCCTGTGCGCGGTCCGGGACCGTCGCGCTGACTGCGCAAGTGCCCCCACTTGCCAGTCCCTAAACCTTCCCTTACCTACATATTAGCCACCCCTCTGGTAGGCCCAAGGGCAGGGTGCATTGTAGGCATAAGGTAAGACATGCCCTGGTGTGTGTGGCATGTTTTAGTAGTGAATTACAGCCCTTGTCGTTTTTCACTATTGAAGGCTACCTGCTCTCCATAGGCCAGAATGGGCTGCTGGGATCACGCCAACGCTGTGACCCCAGTGGACTCAGAGAGCATGGTAGAAGTGTCAAGTTTAGGATGCCTGAACTCAGGATGATAAAATACTTCTTGTAGTCAAGTTTATTTTAATATCCTGGGTTTGTAAATACTACTTTTAGAAAGTTAGTATTTACTGACCTGACCATCTCAGTCCGCCTCTGCTGTATGTGTGTGTGTTCTGCCCAGCAACAGTAAGGAGCAGGGTTGGGGAATCCCCAGAGACAGGTTGGCTGCCAGGTGGTGGGTAGAGAGATTACACCTGGATGGGTGGGAGGAGTACACCTTGACTCTTGAATAGACCTGTGCTCTGCCACCACAAAGCCGGCGCCACCCCCTGTGGGGCGGCTGATGTCTCTGCCCTGCTGCTGAAAGGAAAGAGCAGAGTCACCATAACAAAGTGCTCCAGAACTGGACTGAGCCAGGCCTAGGCCCCCTGGCGCTAAAGAACAAAAGAATCATGGTATAAAAGTAGGAGCCTGGCTCCTAAGAAATCAGAATCCTGTTTACCACAAAGAACCTCTGCCCGACTAGAAGGAGAAGGAGACGCTGGAGGAGCTGGCCTGCTGCCTGCCTTGCTGAGAAAGGAGAGGAAGAGACTTACTGAAAAGACTTTGCTACTTTGTGCTTGAACATTCTCCAAGGGCTTGATCTGAGCTTGCCCCCTGAACTGAACCCCAGGAACAGTGGGTTCTCTGTGCTTCTTGCTCGTCCTCCAATTCGAGCCGTGTGTGCATCCCGCTGGAAAAGAGACTGCGCCCCTCATCGCCCCTCCTAGGGCCGTGACACTCAGAAGCTCGCCTGCCTCCAACCCGTGAGAGCCCCGCTCCGTCCCGAGCCGCTCTCTGTTCCCGGGCCAGGCCGCCTGCATCCCTGTCACCGCCTGCCATTGGAGTGCGCTGAACGCGCTATCACCCCTCCTGCCGGAAGCCGTCCGACGACTGTGATCTACGCCGGGTCACCCAGCTGCACTGACTGTGCCCTGTGACCCCGCTTCGCTATCCTCGGACATCTCAGGCCGCGCCGCCCCCGCTGTGGAGACCCTCCTGCACCGCCGTGCTAAAGGGTCGCGGGCCGCGCCTGCCTACTTGCCCACACCTGCTGATTGAGGACCCAAGAACACTTCCCAAGCTGAGAGTCGCACCGACCGGTGCCGACTCTCCTAATCACGAAAGAAGTCCAGTATCGGGCTCGGGGCCCGCAACGCCTTATTTCCCCGTTCGCAGGAACCGATCTCTGTGAGTACTGGAACTACAAGTAAAGACACTACGAACCAAGAACATTTGCCTGCTGTATAACCTGGAGGCCTAGCGAAAACGTTATTGGTCTTGTGATAAGTCTGCTGAGATATATATACCTTATTTTTACATAAAGAATCGTATTTTTATATATATCCAAGCCTGGTGTCCGTTTCTGGGGGGATTAATGTATTTACTGTGTGTATGATTGTAAGTGCTTAACCAACAACGCCTGAGGAATCGCCTTGGCTGCTCACGCCACGCACCTAGAGGGTGAGCAAGGGTCATTCGCGAGGGGTTATCCTGCGCCCTGACGTGGAGGAGAGGGTTCCTGCTTGACACAAGGGCAACCTTGCGCCAACCAGAGATCCCCGACTCTAACATTGTTGGCAGCGGTTGGGATTTCGGATTTGCACTTGTAATTTGCATACAGTGAATTATTAATCACCAGATAGTGAGAGCAGACCAAATAACGCAGCCACAGGTTTGTAATTGTGGAACTTTGTTGAGACATCTGCCATTACTGCAACCATGCCTGGCTCGCACTCCGCTGGAAGAGCACTCTCTGTGATTTCTGGAATAGATGAGGTGGATTGGGAGAGACTGGAAGGCTACACGATGGAGCAATTGAAAGGCTACAGTGTACAATTCAGAGTCCCCCATGCTGGATGCAAGAGGAAGCCCCAGTACACCAAGGCGTTGAGAGCCTGGAAGGAGTCACGAGACCTACGGAATGCGGGGGACATCGTTCCACCAGACAACCTTGAGGAGCCCAGCAGAGTCCGGTCGCCAGAGGAGCTGGCAGACAGGGCAGCCGACAGGGCGCATGCAATGGAGATGGCAAAGTTGGCAGGACAAATGGAAATGGAAAAGCAGAAGTTGGCCCTGGAGGCACAACAACGCCAAATGGATCATGATATCAGATTGAAGGAGTTGGAGCTGAAGGCGAAAAGTTTGGACACCGCTCCTTCTGGTGGCAGCACTCCACCAGCGCAGGTAGAGTCCAAGGTGTACATCCCCAAAGATGTAGTAAAGGAGTATTTCAGAAAGGATGACATAGGGCAGTGGTTTAGGGCCTACGAGGTGGCCATGTCCTCACACCGAGTCCCTGAGAAAGACTGGGGAGCGGGGTTGTGGGGAAGGTTCCTTGCTGAAGGGCGTGACACACTGTTAGATTTACCCTTAGATCTCCAAACCTCATACCCCCATATGAAGGAAGCTTTAATGACCAGGTATGGGTTAACTCCGGAGCTATATAGACAGCGGTTCAGGGAGACGAAGAAGATCCCTGAGAGTACGTATGTGGAATATGTGACCTTTTTCTGCAGAGCGCTGGATGGTTGGGTGAAGGGTAGCAAAGCGAATGATTATCAAGGGCTGCTTGATTTAATTGCATGGGAGCACTTGTCCAGTCAATGTTTTCCTGAGCTACGCCAGCACCTGATTGATAGCAAGCTGTCCAACCCGAGGAAGCTTGCTGAGGAGGCGGACCGCTGGCTCAGCACCAGGGTCCACAAGGGTCAAGTGGGAGACTCCGCCAAAGGTGGGCAGGGTCCCCAGCAGAAGAGTGGGGGGGACAAGGGTAAACAGAAGGGGTTCCAAAAAGGCCCCCAAAGTAATTCCCAAGGGAACCAGCAGAAGGGTTCTCAGCCTCCCCCACCCCCGCAGCAGAACGGGGCCCCGACAGGTAGACCTGTTCCAAAGGGGCCCTTCAATTGTTATAGGTGTGGTGACCCGGGTCACATTGCCTCTGATCCTAAGTGTCGCCTGTTTGGTAAGACCGCACCCACTGGTGCTCCACCCCGGCAAGTAGCTAGTGTTAACTTTGGGGAGGAAGTAGCAGTCCAGGAGGGTGGGGGTCCCGGGCAGATGACCCTAGTCTCGCTAGGAGACAGTGAGATGGTCCCTGTAACCTACCTGCCCTCTAACACTAAGAAATATGGGCAAGTGGTGACCATCAATGGAAGGAAGGTGGAGGCTCTTAGAGATACAGGAGCCAGCGTGACCTCGGTGAGGCAACACCTGGTGTCTCAAGAGCAGATTGTACCCAATGCCTACTGTAGGGTTGTCAATGCTGACAACGTAGAGAGTCGTTGTCCAATGGCTCAAGTTCCCTTTGAGTGGGGGGAGGTCTCTGGTACTCTACAAGTCGCTGTGAGAACTGACATGCCTGTAGACTGTCTGCTAGGGAACGACCTGGAGAGTTCCCCTTGGGAAAAGGTGGAGAAGACCACGCATCTGAGGATGGTGGGTCTACCCGACTGGGCGTGCGTGACCACCCGGTCCATGGCAGCCAGTAGGGGTGTTGAGAGGGTCCTGGAGCCTGAGGGAGAGGTCCAGGAACCGGCCTTAGGGAGAAGGCGCAGGAGGCGCGGGAAACCGGCCCCCGAAGTTCCCACGGCCCAGGAGGAAGTAGACCCTGAGGGGGATGCTCTGGAGCCTACCGGGGAACAGATTGCCGAACTGGGAGACTTGCCTGAGCTGACCCATTGGCAGCAAGAAGGAGGTCCCTCCAGGGAGGAATTCTGCAGGGAGCAGAAAGAATGCCCTTCTCTCGTGGGTATGCGGCAACAGGCTGCAGACCAGGCCAATGGTGTTCAGGCCAAAACACATTACGTGTACTGGGAGAGTGACCTCCTGTATTCCGAGCCTAAGGCTGCTGAACCTGGGTCAGCCCGTGTGCTGGTGGTACCCCAGAAGTTCAGAACCTTCCTACTGGGGCTGGCTCACGATGTGCCGTTAGCAGGACATTTGGGGATGGACAAGACCTATGACAGGCTTGTCACCCACTTTTACTGGCCCCAAATGCACAAGAATTCAGATTCCTACTGCCGAACCTGTCAGACTTGCCAGGCAAGTGGTGAGAGCGGAGGGAAGCACAAGGCTCCTCTGCAACCTTTCCCTGTGGTCGGTACGCCATTCCAACGAGTGGGTATTGATATTGTGGGGCCTCTGGACCCCAAGACAGCCCTGGGCAACAGGTTCATCCTGGTCTTGGTGGACCATGCCACCCGGTACCCTGAAGCCATCCCTCTGAGGACAGTGACGGCCCCCGTGGTGGGACGGGCACTGATGGGAATTTTCTCCCGAGTGGGATTCCCTCTAGAGGTGGTGAGCGACAGGGGGACCAATTTCATATCCACATATATGAAATCCCTGTGGAAGGAGTGTGGGGTAACGTACAAGTTCACCACTCCTTACCATCCCCAAGGAAATGGGTTGGTTGAGAGATTCAACCGAACCCTCAAAGGCATGATCATGGGCCTGGACGGTCCAATGAGGCGTAAGTGGGACGTCCTCTTGCCATGCCTGCTCTTCGCTTACCGAGAGGTGCCACAGAAGTCTCTAGGATTCAGCCCCTTTGAGCTTCTGTATGGTCACCCGGTAAGAGGACCTCTGAGTTTGGTGAAGGAAGGCTGGGAGCAATCTCCCAGGAAACCTCCCCAGAATGTATATAGTTACATGCTGGCCTTCCGAAACCAGACTCGGCGTTTCAGGCAACTTGCTGAGGCAAATCTGGAAGCCAGCCAGGAGGAGATGAAGCGGTGGTACGACCGGAATGCCACTCTGGTAGAGCTTCAACCTGGACAAAAGGTGTGGGTCTTGGCCCCAGTGGAGCCGTGTGCACTTCAGGATAAGTGGACAGGTCCATTTGAGGTTGTGGAGCGCAAAAGTCCTATCACCTACTTGGTGGACATGCAGACTCCCAGGAACCCTTTGAGGGTCCTACATGTTAACCGCCTTAAGCCCCACTTAGAGAGGACCGAAGTGGGCATGCTGCTGGCCACTGATGATGGAATGGAAGAGGAGACCGAGCCTCTTCCTGACCTCTTAGTGGCCTCTGAGAAAGATGGGTCAGTGGATGGAGTTAACCTCTCACCCACCCTGACGCCCGAACAACAGGAAGATTGCCGCCACTTGCTGGGACAATTTTCCGACCGATTCTCCCTGGTTCCTGGTGTCACAGATTGGTGCGTCCATGAGGTGGACACAGGAGACAGCTTACCTGTGAAGCACAAGGCTTACAGGGTAACTGACAGGGTCAGAGCTTGCATTAAGGAGGAGGTCTCCAAAATGCTTGCGCTAGGGGTGGTTGAGTCCTCCAGCAGTCCTTGGTCCAGCCCCGTGGTCTTGGTCCCCAAAGCTGCTGAGCCGGGAGCCACACCTGAACTCCGGTTCTGTGTGGACTACAGAGGACTCAATTCAGTCACGAAGACTGACGCGCACCCCATCCCCAGAGCTGATGAGCTCATTGATCGGCTGGGGGCTGCCCGGTTCCTCAGTACGTTTGATTTAACGTCTGGGTACTGGCAGATCGCCTTGACCGATGGGGCCAAAGAGAGGTCAGCATTCTCTACACCAGATGGGCACTTCCAGTTCCGAGTCATGCCATTTGGGATGAAGAATGCCCCTGCCACCTTTCAGAGGTTGGTCAACCAGGTACTGGTTGGGCTGGATGCGTTCAGTGCCGCCTACCTGGATGACATCGCAGTGTTCAGTGCCACCTGGCCTGAACACCTGCGCCACCTCTGGGAAGTGTTGATGGCGCTGCGCCGAGCAGGCCTCACGATCAAGGCAAGCAAGTGCCAGATCGGGCAGGGTTCCGTGGTGTACTTGGGACACCAAGTGGGGAGTGACAAGGTGGCACCCTTGCAACCCAAAATCGAGACCATCCTGGCTTGGGAACCCCCCAAGACGCAGACCGCAGTGAGGGCCTTCCTGGGGCTCACTGGGTACTACAGGAGGTTTGTCAAGGGCTATGGAACGATCGTTGCCCCCTTGACAGAGCTGACTTCGAAGAAGCAGCCCAGGAACGTGATTTGGACTGACACCTGTCAGAAAGCTTTCGACACCCTGAAGACTGCCATGTGCACGGCGCCCGTGCTCTTGGCCCCTGACTTCTCCAAGGAATTCCTAGTCCAGACAGACGCTTCAGAGCATGGTGTGGGGGCTGTTCTCTCACAGATGACTGAGGAGGGCTGGGACCAACCCGTAGCCTTCATCAGTAGGAGGTTACTTCCACGGGAAAGTAGGTGGAGTGCAATTGAGCGAGAAGCATTTGCTGTGGTCTGGGCGCTGAAGAAGCTAAGACCCTACTTGTTTGGGTCTCACTTCCGGGTTCAGACGGACCACAGGCCCCTCAGATGGTTGATGCAAATGAGGGGTGAAAACCCGAAGCTGTTGAGGTGGTCCATCTCCCTACAGGGTATGGACTTTACGGTGGAACACCGTCCTGGTACAGATCACGCCAACGCTGACGGTCTGTCCAGGTATTTCCGCCTTAGTGACGAGGAACCCCCTGGGCAAGGGTAGTTCTCCCCACATTTCAGCTGGAGGGGACACGTGTTAGACCTGGCACCTTGGCGTGAGTTTCCCTTCCACTTTTTGATGGTGTGCCTCGATTGTTTTGCTGGTGTTGTCCGCTCAGGGCACTGCGCCACGGCTAATCCGTGCCGCAGTGCAAGTGCTCCCTAGGTAAAGTGTACCTGTAATTGATGTCCATGATTGGGTTATTGGATTCACTGTCAGTCCCCAGTAAAGGGCACCAGGGGTGCCAGGGCTTGTGAATGCCAATGCTGCTGGTGGGCTTGCAGCGCTGGTTGCGCCACCCAGGGAAGCGGCCTTGTAAAATGTGTCTAGGGTCTGCCACCGCAGACCCTGTGCGCGGTCCGGGACCGTCGCGCTGACTGCGCAAGTGCCCCCACTTGCCAGTCCCTAAACCTTCCCTTACCTACATATTAGCCACCCCTCTGGTAGGCCCAAGGGCAGGGTGCATTGCAGGCATAAGGTAAGACATGCCCTGGTGTGTGTGGCATGTCTTAGTAGTGAATTACAGCCCTTGTCGTTTTTCACTATTGAAGGCTACCTGCTCTCCATAGGCCAGAATGGGCTGCTGGGATCACGCCAACGCTGTGACCCCAGTGGACTCAGAGAGCATGGTAGAAGTGTCAAGTTTAGGATGCCTGAACTCAGGATGATAAAATACTTCTTGTAGTCAAGTTTATTTTAATATCCTGGGTTTGTAAATACTACTTTTAGAAAGTTAGTATTTACTGACCTGACCATCTCAGTCCGCCTCTGCTGTATGTGTGTGTGTTCTGCCCAGCAACAGTAAGGAGCAGGGTTGGGGAATCCCCAGAGACAGGTTGGCTGCCAGGTGGTGGGTAGAGAGATTACACCTGGATGGGTGGGAGGAGTACACCTTGACTCTTGAATAGACCTGTGCTCTGCCACCACAAAGCCGGCGCCACCCCCTGTGGGGCGGCTGATGTCTCTGCCCTGCTGCTGAAAGGAAAGAGCAGAGTCACCATAACAAAGTGCTCCAGAACTGGACTGAGCCAGGCCTAGGCCCCCTGGCGCTAAAGAACAAAAGAATCATGGTATAAAAGTAGGAGCCTGGCTCCTAAGAAATCAGAATCCTGTTTACCACAAAGAACCTCTGCCCGACTAGAAGGAGAAGGAGACGCTGGAGGAGCTGGCCTGCTGCCTGCCTTGCTGAGAAAGGAGAGGAAGAGACTTACTGAAAAGACTTTGCTACTTTGTGCTTGAACATTCTCCAAGGGCTTGATCTGAGCTTGCCCCCTGAACTGAACCCCAGGAACAGTGGGTTCTCTGTGCTTCTTGCTCGTCCTCCAATTCGAGCCGTGTGTGCATCCCGCTGGAAAAGAGACTGCGCCCCTCATCGCCCCTCCTAGGGCCGTGACACTCAGAAGCTCGCCTGCCTCCAACCCGTGAGAGCCCCGCTCCGTCCCGAGCCGCTCTCTGTTTCCGGGCCAGGCCGCCTGCATCCCTGTCACCGCCTGCCATTGGAGTGCGCTGAACGCGCTATCACCCCTCCTGCCGGAAGCCGTCCGACGACTGTGATCTACGCCGGGTCACCCAGCTGCACTGACTGTGCCCTGTGACCCCGCTTCGCTATCCTCGGACATCTCAGGCCGCGCCGCCCCCGCTGTGGAGACCCTCCTGCACCGCCGTGCTAAAGGGTCGCGGGCCGCGCCTGCCTACTTGCCCACACCTGCTGATTGAGGACCCAAGAACACTTCCCAAGCTGAGAGTCGCACCGACCGGTGCCGACTCTCCTAATCACGAAAGAAGTCCAGTATCGGGCTCGGGGCCCGCAACGCCTTGTTTCCCCGTTCGCAGGAACCGATCTCTGTGAGTACTGGAACTACAAGTAAAGACACTACGAACCAAGAACATTTGCCTGCTGTATAACCTGGAGGCCTAGCGAAAACGTTATTGGTCTTGTGATAAGTCTGCTGAGATATATATACCTTATTTTTACATAAAGAATCGTATTTTTATATATATCCAAGCCTGGTGTCCGTTTCTGGGGGGATTAATGTATTTACTGTGTGTATGATTGTAGTGCTTAACCAACAACGCCTGAGGAATCGCCTTGGCTGCTCACGCCACGCACCTAGAGGGTGAGCAAGGGTCATTCGCGAGGGGTTATCCTGCGCCCTGACGTGGAGGAGAGGGTTCCTGCTTGACACAAGGGCAACCTTGCGCCAACCAGAGATCCCCGACTCTAACAGTCGCATGTCCGTCATGCGTTATGCGAAGCCGGGCGGGATAGAGCATGGCGTAATCAACCCCCAGATCACGTAGTTTCTTTTTGACCGGGCTGAACTCCTTCCGCGCCTGTTGGACTGTGAGGGTGAAGTCCGGGTAGAATGCCAGAGCGTTTCCTTGGTGCGTGATCTGTTGTTTTTCCCGCGCTATGCGGAGGATAGCATCGTGGTCTCTGTAGTTGAGGACTCTGGCGACTATAGGCCGCGGGGGCGCCCCAGGCTTCGGTCTCGGGGCCAGCGACCTATGTGCTCATTCAATCAGGAACATTGGGGACAGGTGCTCCGCGCCCACAATGTCCTTAAGCAGCTCCTCAACATATGTTTCCATCCGGCCAGTGTTGGTGGACTCCGGAACCCCCGTGATTCTCACGTTATTGCGCCTCGACCGCGCCTCCAAATCCTCCGTCTTGCTTTTCAACACCTCCAGCATTCTCTCGGCCTCAGCACATTTTTGGGTCGTGGTTTGCGAGACATCTTCCATCGCCCCAATTCGGGTCTCTGCCTCCGTCAGCCGCTCACCGTGTCCCTCCAGTTTTGCCGCCATGTTGTCAACTCGCAGCGTGATGGTATCAAGTTTACCATGGATGTCCTGTAGGCTTTGCTGGATGGCCCTCAGCGCCTCCGCCATGCCCTGGGGTGGCGACTCTCCAGCATCCGTTACTTCGTCTGGTGGCGCTGCGGCCCCCCTGGTCTGGCGCTTGGTTTCAAATGGTTTCAGCGCCAGTAGGATCCTTATGTTGTTCAGTTCTCACCGCCCGGTCGGCAGGCTCGTGCGGCCTGCGCCACACACGGAGCGCGTCGTGCAGTGTCCGCAGTCCCAGCGCTGTATTAGCGGCACAGGAATCCGGCCAGCGTCAGACCATTGTGCGCCGATGGGGGCAGCCAGCACCTCGCACCCAGGACGCCGCAAACGTCCGCTTGCAGTGGCAGCCGATCTGTTCAACGAGCCGGAGCCGGCGTCCCCATCAGTCGCAGCGCCTCACTGGTCTCACATCCGCCGCCGCAGCACAGCGCTAAGCGCCTCCAGCCACGCAGTTGCACCGCGGCCAAATTGTCAGCACTCACCCCCGCAGCGGTCGGGCAGGTAGGCGGGCATCACGCAGCTCCCCCCGGTGAGGCGCCAGCAGCAGTCCGACCGCAGTGCTGTCGTGTCCGAACGTGGCCGCTGTCGTGCCTCGCAGTCTTCGCCTGTGTCTCCAGGTCTTCCGCGACAGTTCAGTATAGGAGACCTGAAGGCAGCGCCGTGATCGCATCCCCCGCATGCATCCATCTTTGAGGGCAGAGCGGTCGCCAGCAGTATCGCGTCTTCGTACTCCCGGGCGCCGCCATCTTGGAAGCCGTTGGCCACTCTCACCGCGGATTGTAGAAGTCCGTGATTCTAAGGGTAGCAAGTCGCTTGAGCAGTTCTCGCACTCCCCATCTGTGGCGGCCAGTTTCCGATCAGCTCAGCGACATTTTCAGGCTGCGGCGCGCCTCCGGTCATGCCTATTTCGCCATGTATTTTCCCCGTCCGGCGGAGCTGTCTCAAGAGGCAGCCATTCCGCTGTGCGCTCTCTAGCGCCCCCCGGGGTTCTATCTTGTTGGGCTGGATTTTGGCCCTGATTCTGCATAGGTATAACTGGAGAAGCCATTTTGCTTTTTTGGGGCTCCCTCCGTGGAGTCATCGAGCTTAGACCTCCGGTACAGCGTTACACTGCTGGTGGCTGCTTTTTTACTCTATGGGGAAAAGTTGTTAACCCCCCTAGTGAGTTGCTGGTAGGAGTCCACTTGGCAACCACGTGATCTTTTTAGAAGCATCAGTGAGGCGGAGATGCGTCCCTGAGGCCTGACGAAATTGCTATAAAATGTGCGAGGCAATAAAACTTGTCGGCCGTTCTAATTAAAATGGTCTAAACATGCTGTTCTTTTTAATCTGAGTGTGGACTCTGTTGAAAATAAAGTATGTATGAAATAAGTGGGCCACAACTTATTTGGGGTTTTCAAAATTCCCGGGCGTCCTGGAACCCTGGATCCCACCACTTAAGGACAGCTTTGTTTTAAAACTGAAAGGGGGTCTTCATCTGGCCAGAGGCTTCTAGTTTTTGAGGGTGCTTTTGGTACTACATGCCATACAGGAAACATGGATCCCAGGCTGACTTGCAATGAATAGGGTCCTTTTGACCTGGATATTGGAACCCATCCTATTTGACTTTGGATGCGAGAACCTGGGTGCCTGAATTTTAAGTACTTGGTCTGGGAACTGCCCAGCTCCCTCATCAGACTGCCCTCCCCCTGGGGCATGGCCAGCCAACCCCACCCTGGCGATCAGTAGCAGAGTGGGGCCTTGTCTGCCTTAATGGCAAACTCTAGTGAGGATACCCAACCAGCAGAAAACATGTCGCAGCCCTGAATCCCCAGGTGCAATTAAATGTTTGTATTCCCAATACTGTCTCAAGGGTCCTTCTTTGATTTTGGAACAGTTAATTCTTGGAATGTGGGAGTATGGGTGGTATATTACTCTGGAGGTTTATCTTATTGCATATTTGTAGTCTGTGTTTATGTGAAAACATTACCTCGTAAGGTACCCTTCCCTAATGAGGCTGTGGCCCCTGTCCCTGTTAGGCTGAGTTCCCTGTCTGTTGTTGCTACGTGTTTGTCCAACTACCTGATCCCTGTTGCGTGGTGTGGTAGCTGACTGGCCTCTCTGCGGCTGAATGTAAGGTGTGCTCAGATTTCAAGGGGCTTGGTTTTGTGGATTAGATTTAGTGGTGGCTGACCATGGCCCATCGATCTCTGTTCATGGTATGCTTTAAACTGACATCGGTCTGCCAGGTGGCCCATCCTGTGACCATAATAACATGCCCTAAGTTCTGGCTGCTGCCAACCTCCCTGGCCTCTGCTGCTATAGCTAGGTTGAAACACTCTGGGGTTTTGCGGTGGAGCACAATTTAAGACTGGTGCAATTTGCACGTTTGTGGGCAATGCGACCCCCTCAAGGGCAGTCTTTTTCAATTTGTGTTGGACCAATTTAGCAGTGCCTCTTTTCTAGATTTCTCCTGTTTTTCTCTATCCTGCTCTTGTTTCTTTTTGTGGTAATCCAATATATGGGCTTGTATCTCCCACCAGGGCTTGGTGTTTAGCCTAACCACACTGTCCAATCCGCTTTGTATCTCTGTGGGCAGACCCTTTTTGAGAATATTGTAAAGTAATGCGACTTATGGGCCTGTGCCACTCCACAGCTGTCCTCTCTCTTGTCCCTATTGTTCCCTCATCCTATCAGGAAAATTGGTTATTGTCTCCCCTGGCATCACAGTCCCCGCCATTAACCCTCCTATGTCAGGGTGGTCAGGGAACATCTCCCTCATGACCATCCATATTTGGTGCCTGTATGATTTAAATGTGGACCATCATTCTCAGTGTTTGTCAGTGTAATTGCTGGGATGTAAGCTCAGGCGAACACAGTGTTAGTCTACTCCTCGATAAAACTACTTAGCAGACTTTTGATATCACCTATCGCTAGGTTTATTCCCACGGTGTTCTTCTCAAATCATGAGATCCATATCCCTGCTCCATCCAGCATTGGCAGAAACTTTGTCCTTAGCCCTTCCTTGTCCATTTGAGCCCACGGCATATAGATGGTTCCTGATGTGCCCTTCTGTAGCAGCGGGTGCATCTTTGTTTTTGGTAACTCGACTAGTTTTCCCTCAACATTTCATTCCCATCTTTTAATACATTCCTGCATGTAGGGGAAGTTCCGCTAGGTTTCTCCTCCTCCGTGCCGGATGCAGTCTTCTGCTGCCGCCATGTCCTCTAGTTGGAAGAATCTCTCCTTCGGCCAGGGTCTACCGTAAAGGAATATATGAGGTTACAACGCATACCATTAAAACACATGCTTGTACATCACAGTTTTTACATTACAAATACAATTACATCGCATGTTTTTACAATGCGTACCATTACAACACACGAACATGGAGATACATTAAAACTACTTTTACAACGCATTGCATTACAATGCATACTATTACTACGCATACCATTAAAACACATTCGATTTTTTTTCAAATATAATTTAGTATTTTTTTCTAACAATCCCCTGGGACACGATGCAAGAGAAATAGGGGATTTGTGTGGGGGAGATTATTAATACCCAGGTATTCATTTTAATACTCAAGTATTTTTTAAAGTTCCTTTCCATTAAAATACCTGAGTATTAATAAAATATCTACAAAAATATTCAAAAAGATGGAGGAAATAAAGCATACATTTTAAACATTTTACAAAAAAAAATACTACCCTTAGAGTCAAAATGAAATTACACATACAATCTTCTTCGAAAGAACATAAAACGTAAGTCCTTCAACTATTTGCATGACACTCCCTGTGCCAGCAACTACCTAAAATGGCTGACATTCCGAGAGGAACTTATAAACAAACAAATTTACACATGACAAAATAAATATACCTTCTGTCAGGTTGTGAATTGCACGAAAATACTGTTTCCACTACATATTTTCTTTTAAATTGTTGTTTATCCTCAAAAAACGTATAAAAGAAGCCAACCACCATTTTGTGCTCAGTGGTAAACTGACTTCTGAGGTGACCACACACAGCATGAGAAGCTGGAGAATATTGCCGTTTGTAAAATTGCACACTGCCATCTACAGACTGAAGTAAGTGTGCATTTACAATACAACAGCATCAAAATATTAACACATAAATCAGAAAAACTCACAATATAATTTTACATTAATTTACAGGATTTACACATTTTGAAAGGCAGCCAGCAATCTAAAGCAGATATTCGACAAAATATTTTAACTTTAAAAAAGTAAGTGATTAAATGAAAAAAAAAAATGTAAATTTAAAAAGCCCATAACGTAGATAAAAAATGTAATTGCAGATTACTTTTGAAATTAACAGATTTAGGACATAAATCAACACCAAATACCAAGCAGGAAGAAACAAACATTTGTAGAATCAAATGTGAGTAAACTGTTAACAATAATCTAAACAATCAAACAAAAAATGATAATTATTGATCCCGGAAATAAAACATTAGCAGACATAGATCACAAGTATATTTAAAATGTTACTAATTTAACTACTTCATGTTTTTAACTCAGGAAACAGGCTGAGGGAAAGAGTTGGATAATGGTGGGGCAAATTTACTATTTATACTCCAACAGGTACTTGCCTCAGGAAAAGTGTTAGATGGCGGTGGTGGCAAATTTACTATTCTTACTCTGACCTGTGCTTGCCTCAGGGAAAGTGTTGGATGGTGGTCGGGGCAAATTTACTATTCCTATTCTGACCTGTGCTTGCCTCAGGGAAAGGGCTGGATGGTGTTTGGGGAAAATTTACTATTCCTACTCTGGCCTGTGCTTGCCACAGGAAAAGTGTTGGATGCTGGTGGGGGGTACATTTACTATTCCTACACTGACAGGTGCTTGCATCAGTGAAAGTTCTGGATGGTGTTTGGGGCAAATTTACTATTCTTACTCCGACAGGTGCTTGCCTCAGGGAAAGTGTTGGATGGTGGTGGGGGGAAATTTGCTATTCCTGTTCAAACAGGTGCTTGCCTCAGGGAAAGTGTTGGATGGTGGTGGGGGCCACATTTAGTATTCCTACTCCAACAGGTGTTTGCCTCAGGGAAAGTGCTGGATGGTGGTAGGGGCAAATTTACTATTCCTACTCCGACCTGTGCTTACCTCAGGGAAAGTGCTGGATGGTGATGGGGCCAAATGTACTATTCCTACTCCGACAGGTGCTTGCCTCAGGGAAAGTGGTGGATGTTGATGGGAGCAAATTTAGTATTTCTACTCAGACAGGTGCTTGCCTCAGGGAAAGTGCTGGATGGTGGTAGGGGGTAATTTACTATTCCTACTCTGACCTGTGCTTGCCTCAGGGAATGTGCTGGATGGTGGTGGGGGCAAATTTACTATTCCTTCTACGACCTGTGTTGGCCTCATGGTAAGTGTTGGATGGTGGTGGGGGCAAATTTACTATTCCTACTCCGACCTGTGCTTGCCTCAGGGAAAGTGCTGGATGGTGTTGTGAGAAAATTGATTCTACTTAAGGTAAAAAAATTACATTTTTAACAGTAACTTTCCTATTTTCTTTTCAGTTATTTGTCAAGCATACAGGCAAACATTTTTATTTTATTTTAATTTCTGAACAGATCCAACCATAAAAACCAGCAAGAATTTAGGAACACATTCCTCTATCAAAGTAAATTCAAAAGCCCATCACCACTGGAGAAGCCAAAGAATACAAGCTAAAAATATTTAAAGTACAACATTATGCTTGTTTTTGCAGGTTTCAAGTACAGATTCAATTTATTTTTAAAAGTATCATTGCAGTAAAAATGTCAGCCTCATACACAACATCAAAATGACTTTTTTTCAACATCAAAGGCACTAATCAATTTCTTTGCAGGCTAATTGCAAAACAAAAAAAAACAAGTAACAAACTATAACCATTACTCCACTTTTTACAGAACCAAAGAACCCAAACCACCAAACAAAACATAGTGAAGAACTGCAACAAAAACCCCAAGTGTTAGAAATGGGGGTCTCTAGTTGGCTGAGGTAGGTACCTTAGGCCAAATAGAGACCCTTGCTTCTAAGTCAGGGAAAAGATGGACACCTTCTCAGATAGCCCCTGCTCACCCCCTCGGTAGCTTGGCACGAGCAGCCAGGCTCACCTCCAAGGCAAATGTGTAAAGTATTTTCAACCAAGCTCTCAGTAACCCAATGGTGACAACACAAATGGACTCCACACGAGTTTCATAAGAAAACAATTATATTTTTATATAAAAAGATGTACGATGAGACCACACGATAAAAATCCAACATATGCGTATTTGTAATATTTCACCTGCCCGGTTATTAGGCCAGCAAGCCCTTGTAGGTTCTTGCAGTAGTAATGAGCACTTCTCAATGATCCAATGCAGTCCTAATGTAATGCTATGCAGTTTGTAATGCAAGAATCAGGCACTTCGTAATGTAAAAGTTATGTAGTTCATTATGCAACAATCAGGTAGTTCGTAATGCCAAAATAATGAAATTCATAATGCAAAAATCAGGCAGTTCGTAATGCAAAAATAATGCAATGCGTAATGCAACAATCAGGCAGTTCGTAATGCCAAAATAATGCAATGCATAATTCAACAATCAGGCAGTTCCTAATGCCAAAATAATGCAATGCGTATTTCAAGAATCAGGCAGTTTGTAATGCAAAAATAATGTACTCTGGCGCCGGCCGCAGTGCTCTGGACGGTCTCTAGGCCACTCTTACTGACTCGCGGTCAGCTACTGCCAAAATATGCTCCCAACATGGTTTCTGATGGAAAACAAAGTGTAGCTCCACACTCTGGCCCCGGTATTGCCACTCCTCGGCAAGTACAGGCCGCAAGACGGACTTCAGCGGAGGCTCGCGCTGCAAAGTGAGGAAAGGGCGAGAGCGTTTCTTTTGTAGCCCACACCCCGCCCCATGCGTGACACACGCACTCTCGCTGAGCGTTACCTGGCTGGTACGATCCCACACTCCTCTCCTCGCAACTAGGGCCTCCGATGCAACTTCGTTGATCTTGGGCAGTGGAACAGGGCCACCCCTCCCCCACGGGGATGGTTCGAGGTCCCTCCTTTAGAAAGACAGGCTCGGGCCGGTGGCACAGCTTCTCTGGCGATGCCGGTCCGGGCTGATGGCAATGACGAAGGTCTCAGGCTGCAACAGGGCACACGCACACAGCGTCACTGAGAGTCACTTAAGCTCCGGGTGCACACGACCACAGGGCAATCCTCATGAAGGTCTCAGGCTGCACGAAGCACATGCACACAGCGTCGCTGAGACTCACTTGAGCTTTGGGTGTACACGATCACAAGGCTATACTCACGAAGGTCTCAGGCTGCACGAAGAACACGCACACAGCGTCACTGAAACTCACTTGGATTCTGGGTGCCCACGATCACAGGGCATTCCTAACGTTGGTCTCAGGCTGCAAGAAGCACACGCCCACAGCGTCGCTGAGACTCACTTGGACTCCGGGTGCACACGATCACAGGACAATCCTCAGGAAGGTCTCAGGCTGCAAGAAGCACACGCACACAGTGTTGCTGAGACTCACTTGGATTCCGGGTGCATACGATCACGGGGCAGTTCTTACGAAGGTCTCAGGCTGCAAAAAGCACATGCACACAGCGTCACTGAGACACACCTAGAAACATTTATGTTCCTGAGTTTCCACAACAGGGAGCCAGCTCTCCTCGGGCCCTTGGGGACAAGTTACTTCAGGACACAGCACACAGCAAAGTCCTTTCAAGCAGGGGGACACAGCACACAGCAAAGTCCATTAGCCTCTCTTTGGTTAAATCAGCAATCTGCAGGCCAGCCCCAGAACACACAGCAAGGGTCAGTCCTTTCCTTCAGTCTCTTCAGCTGTTTCTTCCTTGGCAGAGGTTCCTCTTGACCACGAAGTACTTTCAATCCTTTTCAGTCTTGATCAGTCCAACGTTCTTGATTTTCAACTCTCAGGTGCCGATTCCGATCCTGTAAAACCCGGGTACGAATGGTCGCACGGAGCGTATTCTCCATACGACTCGTACCCGGGAAATCCTCCTTACAAAGCAACAAGTACGATTCGTACAGAAATACAATTTCCGTATGAATCGTAAAAAACTACGTGCGGCGAAAAAATACCCACAATTCCGATCCGGGACATCGCGTACGTAGTCGTGATGTAGGGGTACGCGTGGTACGGACCGTACCCACGCCCTCAGAGCGTGGGTACGGTCCGTACCACCATTGCAGTGTTGATGTAGGGGTACGCGTGGTATGGACCGTACCCAACCGATGAATGCGAGGGTACGGACCGCATCACCCGTACCCCTAGGGCACCAGTACATTTGTGAGACAAGGCGTACACACGCCACGAATGTTGGTTTAGGGACTGGTGCAGCATATTACCAGTACATTGGGGGGGGTGTATGGCCAGGACAGCAGTGTACTGCACCAAGGGTGCGGGTGGGTGGGTGGGTGGCTGCCTAGGATTCCCAGCAGTGGACAAAGAGAAGTGAGGGGTGGGTGCAGAGGAATACCAGCAGTGGACAGAGACATGTGAGGGGTGGGTGCAGAGGAATACCAGCAGTGGACAGAGACATGGGGGTGGATGCAGAGGACTCCCAGCAGTGGACTGAGACATGGCGGTGGGTGCAGAGGACTCCCAGCAGTGGACAGAGACATGGGGGTGGATGCAGAGTACTACCATCAGTGGACAGAGACATGTGAGGGGTGGGTGCCTATCACTCCCAGCAGTGGACAGAGACATGGGGGTGGGTGCAGAGGACTCCCAGCAGTGGACAGACACATGTGAGGGGTGGGTGCCTATCACTCCCAGCAGTGGACAGAGGCATGCGAGGGGTGGGTGCCTATCACTCCCAGCAGTGGACAGAGACATGTGAGGGGTGGGTGCCTATCACTCCCATCAGTGGACAGAGACATGTGAGGGGCGGGTGCAGAGGAATACCAGCAGTTGACAGAGACATGTGAGTGGTGGGTGCCTATCACTCCCATCAGTGGACAGAGACATGTGAGGGGTGGGTGCAGAGTACTCCCAGCAGTGGACAGAGACATGGGGGTGGATGCAGAGGACTCCCAGCAGTGGACAGAGACATGTGAGGGGTGGGTGCAGAGGAATACCAGCAGTGGACACAGACATGTGAGGGGTGGGTGCAGAGGAATACCAGCAGTGGGCAGAGACATGGGGGTGGATGCAGAGGACTCCCAGCAGTGGACAGAGACATGGGGGTGGGTGCAGAGGACTCCCAGCAGTGGAAAGAGACATTGGGGGTGGATGCAGAGTACTCCCAGCAGTGGACAGAGACATGTGAGGGGTGGGTGCCCAGCACTCCCAGTAGTGGACAGATACATGTGAGGGGTGGGTGCCTATCACTCCCAGCAGTGGACAGAGACATGGGGGTGGGTGCAGAGGACTCCCAGCAGTGGACAGAGACATGTGAGGTGTGGGTGCAGACGAATACCAGCAGTGGACAGAGACATGTGAGGGGCAGGTGCCTATCACTCCCAGCAGTGGACAGAGACATGTGAGGGGTGGCTGCAGAGTACTCCAAGCAGTGGACAGAGACATGGGGGTGGATGCAGAGGACTCCCAGCAGTGGACAGAGACATGTGAGGTGTGGGTGCAGAGGACTCCCAGCAGTGGACAGAGACATGTGAGGGGTGGGTGCCTATCACTCCCAGCAGTGGACAGAGACATGTGAGGGGTGGGTGCAGAGGACTCCCAGCAGTGGACAGGGACATGTGAGGGTGGGTGCCTATCAATCCCATCTGTGGACAGAGACATGTGAGGGGTGGGTGCAGAGAAATACCAGCAGTGGACAGAGACATGTGAGTGGTGGGTGCCTATCACTCCCATCAGTGGACAGAGACATGTGAGGGGTGGGTGCAGAGTACTCCCAGCAGTGGACAGAGACATGGGGGTGGATGCAGAGGACTCCCAGCAGTGGACAGAGACATGTGAGGTGTGGGTGCAGAGGAATACCAGCAGTGGACAGAGACATGTGAGGGGTGGGTGCAGAGGAATACCAGCAGTGGACAGAGACATGGGGGTGGATGCAGAGGACTCCCAGCAGTGGACAGAGACATGGGGGTGGATGCAGAGGACTCCCAGCAGTGGACAGAGACATGGGGGGTGGATGCAGAGTACTCCCATCAGTGGACAGAGACATGTGAGGGGTGGGTGCCTATCACTCCCAGCAGTGGACAGAGACATGTGAGGGGTGGGTGCCTATCACTGCCAACAGTGGACAGAGACATGGGGGTGGGTGCAGAGGACTCCCAGCAGTGGACAGAGACATGTGAGGTGTGGGTGCAGAGGAATACCAGCAGTGGACAGAGACATGTGAGGGGTGGGTGCCTATCACTCCCAGCAGAGGACAGAGACATGTGAGGGGTGGGTGCAGAGTACTCCCAGCAGTGGACAGAGACATGGGGGTGGATGCAGAGGACTCCCAGCAGTGGACAGAGACATGTGAGGTGTGGGTGCAGAGGACTCCCAGCAGTGGACAGAGACATGTGAGGGGTGGGTGCCTATCACTCCCAGCAGTGGACAGAGACATGTGAGGGGTGGGTGCCTATCACTCCCAGCAGTGGACAGAGACATGTGAGGGGTGGGTGCAGAGTACTCCCAGCAGTGGACAGAGACATGGGGGTGGATGCAGAGGATTCCCATCAGTGGACAGAGACATGTGAGGTGTGGGTGCAGAGGACTCCCAGCAGTGGACAGAGACATGGGGGTGGATGCAGAGGACTCCCAGCAGTGGACAGAGACATGTGAGGGGTGGGTGCAGAGGAATGCCAGCAGTGGACACAGACATGTGAGGGGTGGGTGCAGAGGAATACCAGCAGTGGATAGAGACATGGGGGTGGATGCAGAGGACTCCCAGCAGTGGACAGAGACATAGGGGTGGGTGCAGAGGACTCCCAGCAGTGGAAAGAGACATTGGGGGTGGATGCAGAGTACTCCCAGCAGTGGACAGAGACATGTGAGGGGTGGGTGCCTATCACTCCCAGCAGTGGACAGATACATGTGAGGGGTGGGTGCCTATCACTCCCAGCAGTGGACAGAGACATGGGGGTGGGTGCAGAGGACTCCCAGCAGTGGACAGAGACATGTGAGGTGTGGGTGCAGACGAATACCAGCAGTGGACAGAGACATGTGAGGGGCGGGTGCCTATCACTCCCAGCAGTGGACAGAGACATGTGAGGGGTGGCTGCAGAGTACTCCCAGCAGTGGACAGAGACATGGGGGTGGATGCAGAGGACTCCCAGCAGTGGACAGAGACATGTGAGGTGTGGGTGCAGAGGACTCCCAGCAGTGGACAGAGACATGTGAGGGGTGGGTGCCTATCACTCCCAGCAGTGGACAGAGACATGTGAGGGGTGGGTGCAGAGGACTCCCAGCAGTGGACAGAGACATGTGAGGGTGGGTGCCTATCAATCCCATCTGTGGACAGAGACATGTCAGGGGTGGGTGCAGAGAAATACCAGCAGTGGACAGAGACATGTGAGTGGTGGGTGCCTATCACTCCCATCAGTGGACAGAGACATGTGAGGGGTGGGTGCAGAGTACTCCCAGCAGTGGACAGAGACATGGGAGTGGATGGAGAGGACTCCCAGCAGTGGACAGAGACATGTGAGGTGTGGGTGCAGAGGAATACCAGCAGTGGACAGAGACATGTGAGGGGTGGGTGCAGAGGAATACCAGCAGTGGACAGAGACATGGGGGTGGATGCAGAGGACTCCCAGCAGTGGACAGAGACATGGGGGTGGATGCAGAGTACTCCCATCAGTGGACAGAGACATGTGAGGGGTGGGTGCCTATCACTCCCAGCAGTGGACAGAGACATGTGAGGGGTGGGGGCCTATCACTCCCAGCAGTGGACAGAGACATGGGGGTGGGTGCAGAGGACTCCCAGCAGTGGACAGAGACATGTGAGGTGTGGGTGCAGAGGAATACCAGCAGTGGACAGAGACATGTGAGGGGTGGGTGCCTATCACTCCCAGCGGTGGACAGAGACATGTGAGGGGTGGGTGCAGAGTACACCCAGCAGTGGACAGAGACATGGGGGTGGATGCAGAGGACTCCCAGCAGTGGACAGAGACATGTGAGGTGTGGGTGCAGAGGACTCCCAGCAGTGGACAGAGACATGTGAGGGGTGGGTGCCTATCACTCCCAGCAGTGGACAGAGACATGTGAGGGGTGGGTGCCTATCACTCCCAGCAGTGGACAGAGACATGGGGGTGGGTGCAGAGGACTCCCAGCAGTGGACAGAGACCTGTGAGGTGTGGGTGCAGAGGAATACCAGCAGTGGACAGAGACATGTGAGGGGTGGGTGCCTATCACTCCCAGCAGTGGACAGAGACATGTGAGGGGTGGGTGCAGAGTACTCCCAGCAGTGGACAGAGACATGGGTGTGGATGCAGAGGACTCCCAGCTATGGACAGAGACATGTGAGGTGTGGGTGCAGAGGACTCCCAGCAGTGGACAGAGACATGTGAGGGGTGGGTGCCTATCACTCCCAGCAGTGGACAGAGACATGTGAGGGGTGGGTGCCTATCACTCCCAGCAGTGGACAGAGACATGTGAGGGGTGGGTGCAGAGTACTCCCAGCAGTGGACAGAGACATGGGGGTGGATGCAGAGGATTCCCAGCAGTGGACAGAGACATGTGAGGTGTGGGTGCAGAGGACTCCCAGCAGTGGACAGAGACATGGGGTGGATGCAGAGTACTCCCATCAGTGGACAGAGACATGTGAGGGGTGGGTGCCTATCACTCCCAGCAGTGGACAGAGACATGTGAGGGGTGGGTGCCGATCACTCCCAGCAGTGGACAGAGACATGGGGGTGGATGCAGAGGACTCCCAGCAGTGGACAGAGACATGAGGGTGGGTGCAGAGGACTCCCAGCAGTGGAAAGAGACATTGGGGGTGGATGCAGAGTACTCCCAGCAGTGGACAGAGACATGTGAGGGGTGGGTGCCTATCACTCCCATCAGTGGACAGAGACATGTGAGGGGTGGGTGCCTATCACTCCCAGCAGTGGACAGGGACATGGGGGTGGATGCAGAGGAATACCAGCAGTGGACAGAGACATGTGAGGGGTGGGTGCAGAGGAATACCAGCAGTGGACAGAGACATGGGGTGTGTACATCATTATCAGATGACCACAACTCCATGGGTGAATGTACGCATCCCTAATTTTCGACTATGTCGAAAGTGCCATAACAACACATCACTGACAGCAGTGTCCCACTCCCATGAGGATGGATGTCTTTCCCCCTCTGCATGACACACCACATGTGGGTGTGTGGACAGAGACATGTGAGGTGTGGGTGCAGAGGAATACCAGCAGTGGACAGAGACATGTGAGGGGTGGGTGCAGAGGAATACCAGCAGTGGACAGAGACATGGGGGTGGATGCAGAGGACTCCCAGCAGTGGACAGAGACATGGGGGTGGATGCAGAGTACTCCCATCAGTGGACAGAGACATGTGAGGGGTGGGTGCCTATCACTCCCAGCAGTGGACAGAGACATGTGAGGGGTGGGGGCCTATCACTCCCAGCAGTGGACAGAGACATGGGGGTGGGTGCAGAGGACTCCCAGCAGTGGACAGAGACATGTGAGGTGTGGGTGCAGAGGAATACCAGCAGTGGACAGAGACATGTGAGGGGTGGGTGCCTATCACTCCCAGCAGTGGACAGAGACATGTGAGGGGTGGGTGCAGAGTACTCCCAGCAGTGGACAGAGACATGGGGGTGGATGCAGAGGATTCCCAGCAGTGGACAGAGACATGTGAGGTGTGGGTGCCGATCACTCCCAGCAGTGGACAGAGACATGTGAGGGGTGGGTGCCTATCACTCCCATCAGTGGACAGAGACATGTGAGGGGTGGGTGCCTATCACTCCCAGCAGTGGACAGGGACATGGGGGTGGATGCAGAGGAATACCAGCAGTGGACAGAGACATGTGAGGGGTGGGTGCAGAGGAATACCAGCAGTGGACAGAGACATGGGGTGTGTACATCATTATCAGATGACCACAACTCCATGGGTGAATGTACGCATCCCTAATTTTCGACTATGTCGAAAGTGCCATAACAACACATCACTGACAGCAGTGTCCCACTCCCATGAGGATGGATGTCTTTCCCCCTCTGCATGACACACCACATGTGGGTGTGAGGACAAATGACACATGCATACCCACCCCTGGCGGATGCAGCACAAAACACACACAGAGATCATGCCACAAGACTGTATAGTCATGTCAATGCCTACTAAACTAAGAGAGCCAAAGGGAACACACACTGTCACGCACATCCCAGGACTGATAGGAATGTACAGGTGCTGGCACAGCCACCAAGATGTTGTCTCTCATGGAAGGAATAGGGTAGAGTTCCCACAGATACAGTGGCCACAATTGTCAGTCAGGTGCCCAAATACCCTGCAGAACAAGTACCATATGTGTGCTAGGCTGGGATTACACACATTGTTAGAAGGCGACCTCAGGGGAGCCCGGAGGGGGCCCTGACTGTCCTGAGACCCACCCTCAAGGTATCGTAGCCGGGCACTGGTGGGAGATTCCGCAGGGGAGGAATCTCGTACCTAGGATCGTACACTTGGCACCACACGACAAAGAGACACCACACCGAGGGTTCTTAGGATTTAAGCTTTATCAAATCGAAGTGGTAGGATCTTTATGATCAGCAAGGCAGATATTTACAAGCAGAGCGTGGGTTCACAGAGTCTTGGCGGGGGTAGGAGGTAGCGGGACAGTCTTTGGGGGGAATCGGATCAAATGCAGGAGCGTACCCGGCGCACAGCTCACAATCCTCGAGCTGGGGGATACGCTTGTCGTCGTGGGGTCCGGCGGGACCAAAGAGAGTCAGGGGGAGCCGCGAGTCACTCAGCAGGCTCAAGCACAAGTTCGGAGGTCTTACGATCTTCAGGGAGCCGCGAGTCACTCAGCAAGGCTCAAGCACAAGTTCGGAGGTCTTACGTTCTTCGGGGAGCCACGAGTCCCTCAGCAGGGCTCAAGCACAAGTTCGGAGGTCTTACGATCTTCAGGGAGCCGCGAGTCACTCAGCAGGGCTCAAGCACAAGTTCGGAGGTCTTACGATCTTCAGGGAGCCGCGAGTCACTCAGCAGGGCTCAAGCACAAGTTCGGAGGTCTTACGTTCTTCGGGGAGCCGCGAGTCACTCAGCAGGGCTCAGATGTTCCAAGGCGAATCTGCCGGACAGTCCCAGAGCACCCCTTGTTATAGGTCGACCCCTCTTTGATGTCCGGAGTCTGTGCAGGCAGGGGTCTTGTCACCTGGGGGTTGCTTGTCGAGGTTTCCTGCTATTGTCTTTTGATCCTTTCAGGGCCGGGTCGGGAGGAGTCCCAGACACCCAGCAGGTGTGGAGCCAGCCCTCAGGGAGGCCGGAGGGCCGATCGAAACCCATCGTCCCAGGGGAGTTCAGAGGTGCGATAGAAACTGCTCCTCCCTCTCTCATCCCCTGGAAGCGTGATGTCCTCCAGCCGGAGTGGCGCCTCTAGGCCCTGAGTTGTGCTGGGGCCGGGCGGCCATCTTGGTGCACGAAGCGGGCACGCGTGCCCGGGGTGGCCGAAAGGAGAGAGGCCCTGGACGGGGAGGCCCGGGCTGCGTGTGTGTGTTCTGGTGGGAAGGATCGGCTGGGCCGTGTGCTTGGGGTCCCTGGTACCAGGTTAGGTAGTGCGAGGACAGGAAGAGCCATGCTACGAGGCCGGGTCTAACACGCGTCCCCCCCAGCTGAAAGCCGGAGAGAACTACCCATCATCTTGGGGGGTTCTCTTCGCTGAGGCGGAAGAACCGGGAGAGGCCGTCCGCGTTGGCGTGGTCCGTACCAGGGCGATGTTCTACAGTGAAATCCATCCCCTGGAGGGAGATTGACCACCGCAGTAGCTTGGGGTTTTCTCCTCGCATCTGCATGAGCCATCGCAAGGGCCGATGGTCGGTTTGTACTTTGAAATGGGTGCCAAACAGGTAAGGGCGCAGCTTTTTGAGGGCCCAGACTACGGCAAATGCTTCGCGCTCAATGGTGCTCCACCTCTGTTCTCTGGGCAACAGCCGCCGGCTGAGGAAGGCGATGGGCTGGTCTAGGCCTTGGTCATTCACCTGGGACAGGATGGCTCCAATGCCATGCTCGGAGGCATCGGTCTGGACTACAAACTCCTTGGAGTAGTCGGGAGCCTGGAGGACGGGGGCCGTGCACATGGCCTTTTTTAGGGCATCGAACGCTTCCTGGCAGGCAGTCGTCCACTGCACCCTCTTGGGCTGTTTTTTTGATGTGAGTTCGGTGAGGGGGCCAACCAGGCTGCCATACCCCCGGATGAATCTTCGGTAGTAGCCAGTGAGGCCCAGGAAGGCTCGGACCTCCGTTTGGGTGGTGGGTGGTTCCCAGGCTAGGATGGCGTCGATCTTTGGCTGCAGAGGGGCGACCTGACCGCTCCCGACCTGGTGCCCCAGGTAGACTACTGATCCTTGCCCAATCTGGCACTTGCTGGCTTTTACTGTGAGGCCTGCCTGGCGCAGGGCGGTTAGCACTCTCCGGAGGTGCTGGAGGTGCTCACTCCATCCGGAACTGAAAACAGCGATGTCGTCTAGATAGGCCGCACTGAACTGTTCCATCCCGGCCAGGACCCTATTCACCAGTCGCTGGAAGGTGGCCGGGGCATTTTTCAGTCCGAAGGGCATTACGCGGAAGCGATAATGCCCATCTGGGGTGGAGAAGGCGGACCGCTCCTTGGCTTCCTCTGTGAGCGCAATCTGCCAGTATCCGCAGGTGAGGTCGAATGTGCTGAGGAACCGGGCCGCCCGAGTCGGTCAATGAGCTCGTCGGCTCGGGGGATGGGGTGGGCATCGGCCCGGGTGACGTCATTGAGCCCCCGGTAGTCCACGCAGAATCGGAGCTCGGGGGCGACACCGGGGGCCGCTGCCTTCGGAACTAGGACCACGGGACTGGCCCAGGGACTATCGGATAGCTCAATCACCCCCAGGGTCAACATCTTCGAGACTTCAGCTTGAATGCAGGACCGGACTCGGTAGGCTCGGTGTCTTACTGGCGGGCTGTCCCCGGTGTCCACGTCATGGACACACCAGTCGGTGACTCGGGGGATCAGGGAGAAGAGGTCGGAGAATTGTCCTAGGAGCTGGCGACAGTCCGCTTGTTGCTGGTCAGTGAGGGATGGGGAGAGGTTCACTCCCTCTACAGAGCCATCCTTCTCCTTGACACACAGGAGGTCCGGGAGGGGATCGGACTCATCTTCGGCCCCGTCATCGGTGGCCAGCAGGAGGCTCAGTTCTGTCCGTACGAAGTGAGGCTTGAGGCGGTTCACGTGTAGGACCCGCAGGGGATCCCGGGGCGACTGGACGTCCACCAAGTACATGACTGGACTCTTCTGCTCAATCACCTTGAAGGGCCCGGTCCACTTGTCCTGGAGGGCACCAGGCTTCACGGGGGCCATGACCCATACCTGCTGGCCCGGCTGGAACTCGACCAAAGTGGCATTCTGGTCGTACCAGCGCTTCATCTCTTCTTGGCTTGCCTCCAGGTTGGCCTCGGCCAGCTTTCGGAACTTCCTGGTCTGGTTCCGGAGGGCCAGAACGTATTGGAACACATCTCGTGGGGGGGTCTGGGGTGCTGCCTCCCACCCTTCCTTAACCAAACTGAGGGGACTTCGGACGGGGTGCCCATATAGTAATTCAAACGGGCAGAACCCCAAGGACTTCTGTGGGACTTCCCGGTAAGCGAACAGGAGGCAGGGGAGCAGGACGTCCCACTTACGCCGGAGGGGTTCTTCTAGGCCGTTGATCATCCCCTTCAGAGTCAGATTAAACCTTTCTACTAGGCCGTTCCCTTGGGGATGGTACGGGGTGGTGAACTTATAGGACACCCCACATTGTTGCCACAGGGACGTCATGTATTTTGAGATAAAATTAGTGCCGCGATCGCTCACGGCCTCGCGGGGGAAACCCACCCGGGAAAAGATCCCCATCAGGGCTCGGCCCACCACGGGAGCCGTGACGGTGCGTAGGGGGATCGCCTCAGGGTATCGGGTGGCGTGATCCACTGGGACCAGAATGAAACGGTGACCTTGGGAGGTGGGGGGATCCAAGGGCCCCACGATGTCGATTCCGACTCTTTCGAATGGGGTACTGACGACCGGGAAGGGCTGGAGGGGAGCCTTGCGCTTCCCCCCACTCTTCCCACTAGCCTGGCACGTGGGACAGGACTTGCAGTGGGCTTCTACAGCTACTCTCATCCTAGGCCAGTAAAAGTGAGTCACGAGACGGCTGTAGGTTTTGTCTTGACCCAGGTGGCCGGCGAGGGGGACGTCGTGGGCCAAGCCCAGGAGGAAGTCTCGGAAGCGTAGGGGTACCACCAGCACCCGGCCGGATCCTAGCTCCACCGACTTCTGCTCACTGTACAAGAGGTTATTCTCCCAATAAACTCGGTGTGTTCCGGTCTGGTCGCCTGTGGCTTGGCCCTCGGCCTGGTGCCGTAGTCCGACCAGGGAAGGACAGGTGGCTTGCTCCCGGCAGAACTCCTCCCGGGTGGGCCCGCCCTCGTGGCGCCATGGGGCCAATTCGGTCAGATCGCCTAACTCGGGGACCGGGGTGGTGTCGGACGGTGAGGGTTCGTCGCTGGCGACTGACCCTCCCGATGGGGGGACGGGAGGACCCTCGGCGGGGACTGCTCTGACTCCCTCGGTCAGGGGGTCCTCGACTTCCCCCAGGGGGGTGAGTCGGGTGGACATAGATCGGGTGGTGGCGCACACCCACTCGGGGAGTCCCATCATCTCTAGGTGGGCCTTGCGCTCGACGTACTTCCAGGGAGAACTCTCCAGGTGGTTCCCTAAGAGGCAGTCGACCGGCTGGGAGGTTCTTACGGCAACCCTCAGTTTACCTATCACCCCTCCCCACTCAAACGGCACCAGGGCTACCTGACACATACTCTCTCTATTATCTGCGGAAATTACGGGGCAAAAGACGTTGGGTAGGATCTGCTCCTCGGGGATTAAGTGCCTGAGGACACCGGTGATGCTGGCCCCGGTGTCTCGCAGGGCTTCTATCTGGTGGCCATTGATCTTGACGAGCTACCCGTACTTCTTCGTGTTGGAGGGCAGGAGGCTACCAGGGACCATCTCTCTGTCTCCCAGGGACACTAGGGCCATAGCTGCGGGTTCCCATCCCCGGTGTCCTCAACCTCCTCCCCCAGGGCTACGTTGGCTATCTGTCTAGCAGGGGTTGCAGCAGGAGGGACCTGGGGGGCCATGGGGCACTCCGGGTCATTGGCGTAGTGCCCGGGCCTTTGACAACGGAAACAAGTGATGGTTACCCGGTGCCCCCGTCTCCCGGGGGGTCCGGAGACTGGTGGGGGGGCGCCGGGAAAGGTGGAGGTTGGGCCTTCGGGGGACTCGACTGGGACTCTCTCTGCCCTCCCTGGTTCCCTCCCCCTCTCTGGCGGGGTGGTCCCTGACTGGCTCGGGGGTATTCTCCTACACTGCTCCGGGGGACCCGGGTGTTGGTCCAGCGGTCTGCTTCCACATCCAGCTTCCGGGGATCGGTGAGTTTGCTGTCGAGCAGATGCTGGCGTAGTTCCACAAAGCAGTTCGCCGCCAGGTGTTCCCACAACATGAGGTCGGTGAGTTCCTCGAGGGTGGTGACCTTGCTGCCCTTGATCCACCCATCGAAGGCCCGACTGAAAAAGTTTACATACTCCACCCAGGTGGTGCCCGGGATCTTCCTGCAGTCCCGGAATCGCTGACGGTACATCTCTGGGGTGAGGCCGTACCTAGTGAGGAGAGCCTCTTTCATGTGGCTGTAGGAGGTCTGCAGGGAGAGGGGTAGGTCGAGCAGGGTGTCCCTTCCTTCGCTCAGAAACCGTCCCCACAGCCCTGCCCCCCAGTCCTTTTGCGGGACCCGATGGGAGGTCATGGCGACCTCGTAGGCCCTGAACCATTGTTGAATGTCATCATTTTTATAATATTCTTTGACCACGTCCTTGGGGATGTGGACCTTCTGTTCCGCCGGGGAGGTCGCCTCTCGGTTCCCCGGGGGCCTCCCTTCCTCGTTTCTGGCTTTGAGCTCGATCTCCTTCAAGCTGCGTTCGTGCTCTAGTTGGATTTTCCTTCCTTCGTGCTCCCGTTGGAGCTTCTTCTCCTCCAATTCGCCTTGTACGCGCATTTGTTCTACTGCTCGCTTTTTTTCTGCTAATTTCAATTCGCCTTCGATTTTGAGTTTGGCTAACTCGAGTTCGTGATTGCGACTTCTCTCTCTGTCTGCGAGCTCTTCCGGGGAAAGGCCCCCGTCTGGCACGAAGCCTCGCACCTGATTGCTGCTGCTTTCACTTGGGTGGGTTCTGCTTCGTCGTGTCGCTCCCCCATGCCTTCTGGGCGGGAGGCCCCGGCATCCACCCAAGCTTTCAGTGCTTTCTGCAAATCTTCTTTGGTGTTGAGACCGGTGGTAGCGATTTTAAGTTCTTTGCAGAATTGCTTCAGTTCTTTGTGCGTGTATTCTTCTAGTTGTTCCACCTGGAACACCCTGTTGGTGTTGGTTTCTGCGGGGCTCATGGCGCTTCCTTCTGCCATCTTTGTCGGTAGGGTGTCAGTCGTTCACGGTACGATCTCTAGGTTATGGGCCCGAATCCCGTCGCTTGCCACCAATGTTAGAAGGCGACCTCAGGGGAGCCCGGAGGGGGCCCTGACTGTCCTGAGACCCACCCTCAAGGTATCGTAGTCGGGCACTGGCGGGAGATTCCGCAGGGGAGGAATCTCGTACCTAGGATCGTACACTTGGCACCACACGACAAAGAGACACCACACCGAGGGTTCTTAGGATTCAAGCTTTATCAAATCGAAGTGGTAGGATCTTTATGATCAGCAAGGCAGATATTTACAAGCAGAGCGTGGGTTCACAGAGTCTTGGCGGGGGTAGGAGGTAGCGGGACAGTCTTTGGGGGGAATCGGATCAAATGCAGGAGCGTACCCGGCGCACAGCTCACAATCCTCGAGCTGGGGGATACGCTTGTCGTCGTGGGGTCCGGCGGGACCAAAGAGAGTCAGGGGGAGCCGCGAGTCACTCAGCAGGCTCAAGCACAAGTTCGGAGGTCTTACGATCTTCAGGGAGCCGCGAGTCACTCAGCAAGGCTCAAGCACAAGTTCGGAGGTCTTACGTTCTTCGGGGAGCCGCGAGTCACTCAGCAGGGCTCAAGCACAAGTTCGGAGGTCTTACGATCTTCAAGGAGCCGCGAGTCACTCAGCAGGGCTCAAGCACAGGTTCGGAGGTCTTACGATCTTCAGGGAGCCGCGAGTCACTCAGCAGGGCTCAAGCACAAGTTCGGAGGTCTTACGTTCTTCGGGGAGCCGCGAGTCACTCAGCAGGGCTCAGATGTTCCAAGGCGAATCTGCCGGACAGTCCCAGAGCACCCCTTGTTATAGGTCGACCCCTCTTTGATGTCCGGAGTCTGTGCAGGCAGGGGTCTTGTCACCTGGGGGTTGCTTGTCAAGGTTTCCTGCTATTGTCTTTTGATCCTTTCAGGGCCGGGTCGGGAGGAGTCCCAGACACCCAGCAGGCGTGGAGCCAGCCCTCAGGGAGGCCGGAGGGCCGATCAAAACCCATCGTCCCAGGGGAGTTCAGAGGTGCGATAGAAACTGCTCCTCCCTCTCTCATCCCCTGGAAGCGTGATGTCCTCCAGCCGGAGTGGCGCCTCTAGGCCCTGAGTTGTGCTGGGGCCGGGCGGCCATCTTGGTGCACGAAGCGGGCACGCGTGCCCGGGGTGGCCGAAAGGAGAGAGGCCATGGACGGGGAGGCCCGGGCTGCGTGTGTGTGTTCTGGTGGGAAGGATCGGCTGGGCCGTGTGCTTGGGGTCCCTGGTACCAGGTTAGGTAGTGCGAGGACAGGAAGAGCCATGCTACGAGGCCGGGTCTAACACACATGCATAGTGTGGAAAAGGGAGAATTACTCCCTGAAGGCATGGCAACATACTCAATACACAAGTACAGTGACTAGCAAGGATGGCACAGACGATGCAGCCGGAGACATTGCTGAGCAGGCATGGCCATAGTTGAAGGGATCTGTCACCAACAAAGGGAATGTACACACACGTCAGCACAACAATTGTGCAACTCTCTGCAGGGAAGATGTCAGGTGCCACGGAGGAAGGGACACACCTTGGTACAATGTCTCAAAAAACAAATAACACACACAACCAAAGATCCTTTGCAGAGACCTTGTGATGGCACGCAGATCCCATGGGCCACCTCCTGACCATCAGACTCGAACCTTTTCCCAAAACATAACACATTACCACAACCCCAACTCCTGGAGCATCAGCACCAACTTCAATATCTGAAATGCAATAGTGTGCAAAGTCAAAAGAAAATGCTTTAATCAGCATAAGATAAAAATTGTATCAACAACACTATATACAAAGGCCAATGGCCAGTCCAGAATAGAAGTCCTTGGGGGGACACATGGGCACGTGTCTCCCCTAGCTTTCCTGCACATTAGAACCCTCATGTTCGTCGACTGGGGGAGGGCATCATGTGGGGAAGGACCAGGCACCGCAGGGAAAGGAGGTGGAATGGTAGGTGTGGTGGGTGCAGGGCTGGACACAGGTGGAGGTGAGCTCGGCGCTGCACACTTCTGCCAGGTCGTCCAGAGTATCCCCTGCACCGGAAGAAACCACAGGCACAAAGGAGGGGGTGGGGTCAGAGGGATGGGGTGCAGCACTACTGGGGGAGGGGGTGGACAGAGGGGGATCAACTGCCCTAACCGGGGAGCACCTTGCCCGTTTGCGGGCTGGTGAGCCAGTGGGGCTGAGGCTTCAAGCAAGCCTGGTTGAAGACGGCTGAAATGCCAGAAACCGGTCCTAGGAAGCTTGTTTCCGGTCCAGGGAAGACATGGCTTGGCAGTTCGGGCTGGAATTTTCCCATGAGGCACAGGGTCAGACTGATTTGCATATGGCCATGTCTGAACTGGGGTGGCAGAGTGGGCTAAAGAACGGTGATGGATTAAACCCAGATCAGTTGACTGGGGGTGAGTGCTTGCAATGTTCAACACTCCGTCCATCATTTCCTTTGGTTTTTGCTTTGTTCGCCATAAGTTGGCAGGGTATGCCCAGACATGAGTCCCTTGCTCACTTTGCCACTGGATTCAAGCAAGCCTGTCTGAAGACGGCTGAAATGCCAGAAACCGTTCCTAGGAAGCTTTTTTCTGGTCCAGGGAAGACATGGCTTGGCAGTTCGGGCTGGACTGTTCCCTTGAGGCACAGGGTCAGACTGATTTGCATATGGCCATGTCTGAACTGAGGTGGCAGAGTGGGCTAAAGAACGGTGATGGATTAAACCCAGATCAGTTGACTGGGGGTGAGTGCTTGCAATGTTCAACACTCCGTCCATCATTTCCTTTGGTTTTTGCTTTGTTCGCCATAAGTTGGCAGGGTATGCTCAGACGTGAGTCCCTTGCTCACTTTGCCACTGGATTCAAGCAAGCCGGTCTGAAGACGGCTGAAATGCCAGAAACCGGTCCTAGGAAGCTTGTTTCCGGTCCAGGGAAGACATGGCTTGGCAGTTCGGGCTGGACTGTTCCCATGAGGCACAGGGTCAGACTGATTTGCATATGGCCATGTCTGAACTGGGGTGGCAGAGTGGGCTAAAGAACGGTGATGGATTAAACCCAGATCAGTTGACTGGGAGAGAGTGCTTGCAATGTTCAACACTCCGTCCATCATTTCCTTTGGTTTTTGCTTTGTTCGCCATAGGTTGGCAGGGTATGCTCAGACGTGAGTCCCTTGCTCACTTTGCCACTGGATTCAAGCAAGCCTGTCTGAAGACGGCTGAAATGCCAGAAACCGGTCCTAGGAAGCTTGTTTCCGGTCCAGGGAAGACTTGGCTTGGCAGTTCGGGCTGGACTGTTCCCATGAGGCACAGGGTCAGACTGATTTGCATATGGCCATGTCTGAACTGGGGTGGCAGAGTGGGCTAAATAACGGTGATGGATTAAACCCAGATCAGTTGACTGGGGGTGAGTGTTTGCAATGTTCAACACTCCGTCCATCATTTCCTTTGGTTTTTCCTGAGGCCCAGCACAGCCAAGTAGCTCGCCTTGTCTGACTGTGTGGCAGGGGAGCCAAGGGGAGTGTCTTTGGAGGGACTGGGTAGTGAGGCATGCGGACTCAGACTGTGGCTGCGTGTATGCCTGTGTGCCCCAGACCCAGTGGGTGTGCCTTTATCCCCCTGAGTGTGCGTGCCAGGAGGTGTGTGCTTGCCCTTACGTGTTTGTGTGCTGCCTGTGTCTGGTGGGGTGCGTGCTTGGGAATGTCTGGGTGTGCATGGGACAGGCATGGGAGTGGGAAGTGTGGATGGTGCAGGGGTAGGGGGGGACGAAGCGCTGCAGGAGACTCACTGCTGCCGTCAGTGAAGAGTCCATGGACCTCAGCAACATACGTTGATCAGACATCGCTGCTGACATGCCCTCCATGAACGACACCATCTGTGTCAGCAGTCTGGTGTGGCCATGGAGGACATTCAGCATCGATGTCTGGACAACCTGCAACTGCCGCTGAATGTCCACAGACTCTGCAGTGAGGGCAGCAGGGGGGACAGGGGCAGGGGGTTCGGTGCCTGGCACGAAGGAGACACGGTGGTGCCCTGCACGGACAGAAGGGACCGAAGCAACAGGGAGGGCGGTGATGGGAATGGAGGAGGCGGTGACAGATGTTGTGCTGCTGCTAGGTGTTGTAGCAGCCTCTGCCCCCTCGAGGAGTTCAGCCTCAGACCCGTCAGCGTCGTAGTCGGTGTCGCCACCAGACAGGTCCTCCACCTGACTCCCCTCGCCCTCCGTGCCACTTGCTCTCGCAGACTCGCCAGCAGTGGTGGCACCGGTGCTGGATCCCTCCTCAAGGTCCATGCAGGTGTCTTCCTTGTGGTCCTCCGATGATGTTGTGGGCAAGGTGAAGATACAGAAAATAATCAGTCACCTGTATACATCTGACACATGAGTCCAAACAAAATAGGTCACAGTGCATATCAGGAAAAGCATCATGAGTAACATCTACATTACTCCGCACATATGTAAGCCCTGCACTCCCCAGTTGGTTGACCCACCATGCCACTTGGTAACAAGGAAAATTAGGACACAACAGCAAATGACTTGATATCGAATTATACTGAGAAGCTAGTGTCTGGGAACAGTTGAGCACAGCAATACTATGAAGGCATGCCACCTCTTGTTTACTGTGAACGAACCTGTATTGGTGCACCCAAGGCTAAATAACAGACCGCAATGCTGAAGGTGTCCCCACAATCAGAGACCTGTGAGTACTTTGGAAACCCAAACGAAATACATTGTGATCCCTTGGGTATCACAACGCTTTACACAATCTATATGTATAGAATGTGTGAATGTGCCACTTCGTGAACAGAAGACACATGTGCCTGTAAAAAAGAAGTCACACAAGGAGGTGCACACAAAACTACAGTTACACAGTCATTGTATGAGCTGCCAGCCTTATTCAAACAAGCCACTGTTAGAAAGAAATGGGGTTTCAGTAAGTACATATACATGGCCCCACGGCGGTCTGGATGACTTGACACTCGTAAGTTGGTATCAGCAACAACCAAGGACTTACCCAAATGCCATCACACTGTGGGAACATGGATATGTATTACCTTAAAAAAAGTGTTATTCGAACTGTGCCTTTCTTTAATATGTGCCAGCGTGTCCCCTGAAAGTGTAAATTTCGTTTCTTGTGCACTTCCGTGGGAGACATCTGTCATGCAGGCACATTATTGTCCTACACAAGAAAACATCAAAGTCAAGCATTGAAAACATGAAGACATGTTGACAAGTGTAGTGAGTGCCAGGGTACAAGACTTCTTGACTAACAACTTGAATCATGCCACCTGTCACATGGCCATCCGTACCATGATGACACAGTTGGCAACACATCTGACCCACCGTCTGTCATGTGGAGTGGCACACATGTCCAAACACAGGACAATGCATAAGATAATGGGCCTACAATTGTGTCGGAATAAGGAGCACCTGCACTGAGGAGACACACTCATGGCAAGCTAGAAGGTCCACACAGATGTAACCACACAAAGAACAAACTACGTAGCATCTGGACCACACACTGGTGCCAAAAATGGATGAGCAGGAATCATGTATTTAAACTTTTGACACATGCAGCAAAGCACTAAAATTAAACCCTGCACAACATGACTGGGTCACTGCATGTTGAGTGTCTGTCCAGACAATTATCACACACAGGTCAGACCTGGCAAGGAGCCATAAGGTTTGGACATGTAGGCCTTGCCCGCACAAACCCCCCATACCTGACACAATATGATTGAGACAGATCAAGAAGTTACACCTCTTAATCTGCGTTTACTAAAATGTGCATCAAAAAATCCCAAATGTACTCCACATCACCTCGTGAGGCTGCCAACACATTTTTGTGACAAACAACCATCAACAGATAGTTGTACATAGACACACAGGCACTGCCCAGTGTGAGGATGCACAAGCCAAATGGGGTCACCCTGTCCAGTGGACACATGTAGCACACTTTACATAAATACAAATGAGGCCAGGGAACAATGCCACAGAGGTCAACCTATGCTGAACACACAGAGAATGGGCACAGTGTTGGATGACACACATGATTCCGAGGCAAGGGTGTCTCAGGGGACTGTAGTGGGCACACTGCTCCATGGTCCTGGAATGATCTGACTGTAACAGTAGCAACCGTCCCGGCACTATGCATATCTCCCAATCATGCACATCATGTCTGAGGCCACAACATCGGTCATGCATGCTGCAAGTCTGTTAATTTGAAACCTCACACTCTTAGGTTGAGACTCAGCATCAGTGCCAACAAATATGGACCCCCAAATGACTGAACAGGACAGGGCACAGGCAAGGTACCAACACATGTCACAGACCACCCCTACACATGATGCAGAAAGCAATGTGCACTTGGATTAACTGGCAGCCTAGATGACCATGTGCAATAGTGTTTACACACAGACCAGGGAACACATGTCAAGGAGGGGAAGAGAGGAAGAACAGCACCGGTTGACTTGGGGGAAAAGGATATGCACTGCATATATAAACCATGTGTGTATCCAGGCGACTGAGCACTTCCAAAAGCTGGTGACACACAACAAACACACATGTACCTACCCCCTTCCTGCTGCTGCATCTCCAGTAACCGCCTATCCATGTCAGGGAAGACCACCGCCAGGACACGCTTCATCTGGTGGGTCAGGCGTCTGTGCCCGCCGTGGGGGCGTGGAGGTGAGTCCTTCAGCAGGACCCGGGCGATCCTCCGGGTCCAGCACCGAATGTCCTGCCACCGTTTTCTTAATAGGGCTAGGCGCCGACTGCGACCCTCCACCGATCTCACGGCCCTGACGGCCTGCTTCCAGATCTCCCTCTTCGTGTAGGCAGTTACCTGTGAGGATGAAAAAGTGAGAAAACATCACTACACCAGCTCCATGTCAGAGAGACACACATTTGAACATCTTTGATATGTTGAACAGGGCATAGGATGCTGCCAAGGAATAGCATCTTAGTCCTATGGACATTGGCCACTGTGGAAGCCCAATGCACTACATGGCATATAATGTACACAGGTGGCATGAGGGGTGCGACACACTCCATGAACATGGCACACACTGTGCATCACAAGCAACACCAGGCTGATGGACAGCACCTTCCAAGCAGTTACATGCCCCAGGCTACTGACGCAACCTCAGCAGAGTACACAGACACACACAGGCACAGATCAATCACATGCCATTGGCAACAGCGTATACAAACCTCTCTCTGCACATGTGCCACTTGCCTGTGGGGTGTCACAGGTGTGGGGGCTAGCTCAGCAAGTCAGACACACAGCACGGCTTACTTCTCACATCAGATGGGTAGAGCTGTTGCCTCCTCCATGCAGCTGTGGTGCAACACTTCACATAGACACTCACCCACATGACAAGGAACATTCACACACATCAATGTCCAGGGGGCGTACACATCACTTGGACACTCTCACCACAGCTCCACTCAACTCACACACATCTGTGGGTACAGTCACCTGTCACACCGGGGGGACCACTGAATCACCTCTGGACTATAGACAAAAAATGCCACAAAGGATTCGCCAGGCTGAATGTGTCATGCACTATGCAGTGAATGTCACAGTAAGCACAATGCAAGTGAGGAGTGCACACATGAAGTACATCATGCTCTGCATGGGAGACATAAGCCATTTCCCCCCTGGGACCCACTCTAAACAACATTGAATGTCTGTCACACCTGGACACAATGCCAGAAGTGACAGTCACAAAAAAGATGCACAGTCAAAGCTAGTGGAGTCAGCACTCACCTGCTCCCCTGGTCTCCCATACAGGCTGGGGTACTGTGGGAGGATGACATCCAGCAATGCCTCATTCTCCTCCTGGGTGAATGGCTGGGCCCTCTCCACAGACCTTGACATGGTGCCAGAGGAAGCACAGACAGCAGCAGTGTTGTCGACAGGAAACTTGTGCAGGCAAGTGCCCTCTCATGGGTTCTGGCTGACTTATATCTGTCTTGCTGAGGGGCATTCATTTGGAGGAGTACATAGTGATTGGTCTGATTCATCCGCATCTTACGTTTACTCCAATCCCTTTCCACATACAGCAGTGACAGCATTTGCATTGTTCAAAATTTCAGAATCATGTCAAGTCAACAACCACTTTGAAACAATGTATTTTGTGGCCAACTGACTTTTCCAGGTCACCTGATGGAAAATTTGAACAGAAAACTCTGTATCCATGACAACCAGCATGCATTTAGTGCCTAATACTTGTCCCTTATGTGTCCCCTATGTAATTTTCAAATCCACACACAGGTACGGTGAGTTTCCCACGTACCCCTAGGGCACCAGTTGTACAGTGCCTTTGACACGTATGTGTAAGCATTGGTAGTACACGTACGTGTCCGCAATGGTAGTACACGTACGGGTACGTGTACTACCAGTGCCTACACGTACGTGTACTCCCAGTGCCTACACGTACGTGTCCTCAATGGTAGTACACGTACGGGTATGTGTACTACCAGTGCCTACACGTACGTGTACTCCCAGTGCCTACATGTACGTGTCCGCAATGGTAGTACACGTACGGGTACATGTACTCCCAGTGCCCACATGTACGTGTCCGCAATGGTAGCACACGTACGGGTATGTGCATTCCCAGTGCCTACATGTACGTGTCCGCAATGGTAGTACACGTACCCGTACGTGTACTACCAGTGCCTACACGTACGTGTACTCCCAGTGCCTACACGTATGTGTCCACAATGGTAGTACACGTACCCGTACGTGTACTACCAGTGCCTACACGTACGTGTACTCCCAGTGCCTACACGTACGTGTCCACAATGGTAGTACACGTACCCGTACGTGTAATACCAGTGCCTACACATACGTGTACTCCCAGTGCCTACACGTACGTGTCCGCAATGGTAGTACACATACGGGTACGTGCATTCCCAGTGCCTACATGTATGTGTCCGCAATGGTAGTACACGTACCCGTACATGTACTACCAGTGCCTACACGTACATGTGCTCCCAGTGCCTACTCGTACGTGTCCGCAATGGTAGTACACGTACCCGTACGTGTACTACCAGTGCCTTCACGTACGTGTACTCCCAGTGCCTACACATACGTGTAGGCACTGGTAGTACATGTACGGGTACGTGTACTACCATTGCGGACACGTATGTGTAGGCACTGTGAGTACACGTACGTGTAGGCACTGGTAGTACACGTACGTGTGTACGGTCCGTACCACGAGTGCTCCTACGGGCACACAACTCTAGTGATACGGACCGTACACACGCCCTCAGAGCGTGTGTAGGGTGCGTTTCACACGCTTACACTGTTGATAGGATGCCCACACGAAAGGAATGGAGGTCTCAGACCCGCAGTAGGATGTAAGTCAAGTCATTGTCATTGCTGTCCTACATGTGCAGGGCCTAGGTGTGTCAGGCAGTGATATTGCACATGTCTCCTCATGTATTTGCACAATTGATGTGTGATGACCTGTGTACACATGTCATGTGTGATGGGGCACTATGTGGCAAACTTCCCCTTCACACTTTGCACATGTGTGCATGTAGTACAAACGTGTCACGCACAGCATCACTGGTATGGCACAGTCACCACCACCCGCAACTGTCCCCTGATGCCAGGGACAGGGACACTGACAACTTACATTTAACGACCAGCGTGCACCAATGTGACTATGTCATGTGTGTGTCATGTGTTCGCATGAGCTTGCTGTTGGTGTCCCATCCACTGCATCTGCTGTTCCTGCATCCAACATGTGTCTGTGTCTAGATGGGCATGGCACACATCTACGCACACCATGCCACATGTGGATTTCCACATAACGTGTGTCTGTATGCATCGAATTTGATATTTTGACATGAGGACATATCTGCGTCGTCTCAATGTCTGTGTTTTCTGTTTTCACGTGTACCCCTTCATTGCAATGTGTGTGATCTGTACATTTGACCTTCCATGTGATCTGTGCGTCTAGCTTGCTGTCAGCTGTCTGTATAAGATGACATCCTTAAAATGCTGAAATGTGGATGTATGTCACTCTTGTGATTTCTCTGGCTATTCACTGACACTGGACCACAGCTCGTTTCAGGGCATGTCATGTACACTTGCCAATCAACGGGTGTAGCTGGCTTTTTGTAGGAGTATCACCTGGCTGGCATATGTGTCCTGGATGTATTGCACAGACCAGACTCTGTATTTAGCATATGTGTATTAGCAGTTGAGCATGTGCTCATTTCATTGACATTAATGTTGTTATGTTCTCACTCTTCGTTATTTATTCCCAATTTCTGCAGGGCACCGCCTGTCCCCAGACCAATGCCAGACTTGGGTGCCATGAGGGAACGTGACTGCATACGCCGTTACAGATTCACCCAACAGTTGATTGAGGACCTGACAAACAGGCTGGCACCACACCTCCAACCACGACACAGTTATCCTACTGCGCTGACCCCCAAGATGAAGGTGATGGCAGCCCTACATTTTTTTGCCACAGGTACGTTTCAATTCACCAAAGCTGATGTTGGTGGCATGTCCCAGACGATGTTCAGCCGTGTCCTGCATGATGTTTTGGCAGCCATGTTGGAGCACCTGGATGAATTCATCCATTTTACGACTCCTGAGGAGTTGACAGGTGTCAAGGGTGATTTCTATGCCCTGGGAGGGATGCCCCATGTCATTGGGTCCATTGATGGGACACATGTGGCTTTTGTACCACCACAGGTACAGGAGGTCGCCTATCGCAACCGTAAACATTACCACTCTATAAATGCCCTTGTGGTGTGTCTTGCCAACATGCTGATTTCCAGGTCTGTGCACGTTTTCCAGGGTCAGCACACGATGCCTACATCATGAGGCGTAGCAGGGTGCCAGAAATGATGCTGCGGCTGCACAACGAGCGAGCATGTCTTGTTGGTGGGTATACTCTGTTTGTCCTGTGTTTTGCGGTATCTTTGTATCTTACGGCATCTCCTGACCCACTTTTTTACATGATGTTTCCATGTAGGTGACTCTGGCTATCCCAACATGCCATGGCTGATGACGCCTCTCTGCAACCCCAGATCAGCTGCAGATCACCGTTACAACGATGCACACGGGCAGACCAGGCGAGTGATTGAGAGGACGTTTGGCCTCCTGAAGAGCCGATTCCATTGCCTTCACAAGACAGGCGGGTCCCTACCATATGCACCGGTGAAGGTCTGCAAAATCTTCCTCGTGAGCTGCATGCTGCACAACATGGCAGTGGAGAAGGCAGTGCCACTCATCCTGGAGCAGCATGAGCAGGAACATCCACCCGTGGAGGATGAAGGTCTTGGTCACGAGGCAAGTGAGGAGGAGGAAGAGGAGGAGGAGGAGGAGGAGGATATCCGGAGTCAGCTCATACGCAACTTCTTCTCATAATGGTGAGTCACTGGGTCTGAGTGTGCACGTTTGGAGCCTTGTGTGGCATGTGTTGCAATATGTGTGTCCAGCTGACTGTATGCTAAGTGACTTAGATGTGTGTTCTGATGTGTCACTCGAGTGATGATGTCATTCCAATAATTTTAGCTGTGACCCTAATTTTTATAATCGCATGGTGACAACATTATTCCTGTAGAGTAAATGACCATGTATGCGGATAACAATATTTTAGCTGACTGCTTGTGTGTCTGTCATCCACAGGTTCTTGCGCATGTTGTCTGGTCGTGTCATCATTGGCCTCCTGCTATTCCTCATGAGTATTGCAACGTGTGCAGAATCAGCGTTCCATGCACGGACATGTGGAAAAGTCATTTTGGCATTGCAGCAAGGCATTTTGGGGTTGTTAGGTGTTTGGAATGTGTGGGGACTGCTCCTGTGCATGTTGGGTTACCATGCATACATGTCGACTCACCATGGGGCACATGACATGTGGCATGACTCCCATGAATTGATAGTCTACCTTTGTGACAGTCATCTCTAATGGTTAGTGGATTCTGATGAAGGCATCAATGTGTGTATAACTTCCCTCTGAAACATACGGGATGCTACGGGTGGACATGGTGTGGGACATCCCCATAACAGGCTCAATGGGGAATTGCAGCCTCTCCGTGTGCAGAAGGGGGTGTTTGGCTCATCCCCTTAACTTGTGTGCCAGGCCATTAGGATTTACTACATTTGTGTTGTGACTGGGGTGTCCAGTGTAGGTCCCACATGTTCAGCCAAATGACCTGTGTGTCTGTTCATATTGATGCTTTTCCCTTAGTGAGAGCCTGAGTAATAAAGGGGTTTCCTCACCCTCCAAGGTGCCTCATCTCTGTCAATGCAGGTCTCTTGCCACTTTGCATGCGGCATCTCTGGCATAGTTGTCAAAGATTGTGCATATGAGTCTATGTGTAGTTTGGCTACATGCATGCAGGTCTTCATGGGTCAGAATCTCTATTGTGCATGAAGTCCATGGTTGTGTATGTATTTGGGCATGTTGGTCCCCACGACGGGCCGTCAACGCCTGCTGAGGGTGTGTCTCCTGTGCGCGGCTCGGTCTTCTGTTTCCTGATCCTGTGTCAGTCATCTTTGGTGATTGTGCATCCATTTTCTCTGGGTGTTCCATGGGTAACCGGACACTCCTTCCTTTACTTACGCCTGTTGCATTTGTCCTTTCTGACATCCTTGTTTTTGTGTGCTACTTTTGGCATAGTTTCAAGGACATGCCACCTGCTGCTGCGGCCCCTGCAGCAAGGGCCCACAAAGTGGTGGGATTCGGCAACACACATGCCTCAAAGATGCTCCTCCCTGCCTACCTCCAGCCATTCATTTGGCTGTCATCACCTTGTCTGTGCCACTGTTGGGTACAAGCGGTGCCAAAGGCAGGACCGTCAGCACATGCAACGTGCACATTGCACGACCCTCATGTCCTTGCATGACCCACATCACACTACTGTCTGAGGTTGTAGCCACCCTCCAAGCAATGTCTATCCAAAACTCAAACGCCTGCTCTCACCCATACCCTAAGCGCACACATGACACCTTTGCATGCTGAGTGTGCAACTCCAACTGCCTACACAGCGCTGCCTCTCCTTCCAGGCCCTGTCACACCAACCAGATCATGTCCCTCCTGCTCCACACAGGCTACGTACACCAGCAAGGCCATGTGAGTGGGACTCAGGCCTTCAGCATGTGGTATAGTGGCGTCATCTGGCACATGGCCCAGGGCTCTTCTCTCAGCGTGTCAATCTTCAATGTGTCCAGGACCCCCCTCTCCACCATCACATGCGCACACAACCTCATCATCATGTCATATGCCATTGACACCCAGGTGCTCCTCACCCTCACCAAAGACCCAGCCATTGCCAGTTCCAACATTCAAGAAGGCATGAGGTCCGTGGATAAATAGCTGAACATCAGCCACCTGAGGCTGAACTTGTACAGGACTGAGGTAAGCATCGGACGATTGTCCCCTTACAGCTGGCTCAACTCCTTGTGTCCCACCCGCAGGGGCCCTACACAAGCACCCAGTGGCCACGCACACAAGATGTTGTGCATCATGGATTTGTCACTCACATTTGCCATGCAAATCACCAGCATCTGTACCTCATGCTGCAGCACCCTCTGCATGATGCACATGATCCTCTGATAGATCCACTCCAAGGAAAGACAGACCATCCCCCAGGTCCACGACACCAGCCGTGTTAACTACTGCCCCGTCGTCTATGGAGCAAGTACATCCTAACTCACGGGAAAATTGTCCACATCCAGGGTGCATCTGCACAACTCAGCTTCAACATCCCGCACCCCATCAACATCACCGTCCACCTGAGATAGCTGCAAGGGATCACTGTGTGCTGCAGGATGACCTTCACACCCCTCACACACACTCAGGAGGCAGTCAACAACCCCAGAGCCCAATACCAACCTTGTACGTCTGTCATCCAAGACCACGTTGGCCCAACTCAATGCATCCGAACTTGGCCTGGCCACCATTCTTCACATCCACAACACTCCAGCATGAAGGAGATGGTTCTCCCACCTGGCCAAACATACCTGGGACTCACTCCCCGGGAACCTCCACATGAGCCATGACCTGTAGGCCTTCATCATCCTCTTCCTGATTGGTGTGTGCGCACAGTACTTCAAGCCCCCCCTCAGCAGCTTGAGGCCATCACGGGTGAGTATTGGCCTCCCAGGCTGTATTGGATGATACATTGTGACCCATGTGTGTCCTGTACCGGACTCAGATCCCAGGGTATGGATGGCTGGAGTTGGTTCAACACTAAGGCATAGTTTGACATTAACACACACGTATGTTGTGGACTAATGCAAAATGACGGCAACATCTCATGACAAAAAAATAGTTTTATTCTCGGTGGGGTGCGTGTTTTGGTAGATGACATAAGGTGCTCTAACGGGTGCATAGAATCCAAAGTTCACAGGGGGAGATGCTATCCTTGGCATTTGAAGGCATCAGAGTCCAGACCACAGTGTTGGTCATCATTGGTCAGACTGTGACCAGCAAGTCCATGTGGCAGAGAATGTCAGTGAATGATGTGCTGCTGTTGTGCATGAAGGCCAGTTGCCAAGCCAGGTGACCTGGGAGATGTGGATGGTCCGCTGCCTCTCACGGTCTTTTCCGTGGACGACCCACCTTCCTCCGGGGACCCTCAGATGCAGGCCTTGACGATGTTTGGGACGCTCCGTCGGACGAATCCTCCTCCTCCTCCTCCTCCTCCCTCCCTGTGGCTGGTGCTAGTCTGCGCCTGGTGTCACAGGGAGGGTTGCCCATGTTGTCGGCGATCCGACGGAGTGAATGGCTTATGTCGCTTTGCACCACCACGAGCTCAGCCAGTCTTGCCTCCATCCGTCCTTGGTGTTGTTGTTGAGATGGCGTGTTGCTCGGCCTGCTGATATTTAATGTCCGTGAGGGTCGGCACTACCTGACTGATGGCCCTGGTGTCACGCCGGTATGCCTCCATGATGTTGCGGACGTGTGACATACCGGTCCCTTCAGCTGGCTGGTCAGGTTCTCGCCTCCGCCTGCCTCCACTCCCACCACCCCTGCCCACACTGGCCTGGCCTGCCATTGTGGGCACATCGGGTCTACGGGACCCCTGAGGGATGGCAGTGTCGGTGTTGTCTGCCTCCTCCTGGGTGCCTGGCGAACCTTGTCCCTCCAGGTCAGACTGACTCAGTTGTTCAGTGTGGGCAGGGCTCCTGGGTGTCTCCTGGGATGTGGCAGGAATGGTGGTGGTGGTTGCCACAGATGTACCTGAAGCAGGTGCTGCAGGGGCTTGGACACCAAAGGGGCCAGGTGGGTTGGGGTCATCCGCTGAGTGTTGTGAGGTGTCGCTGCCGGTGGGATCAGGTTCCTCCCGAGCCTGGGACTGTGGTTCTTCTCCCCCATTGATGTTAATGTTGTTTAATGCGACATCCATGTTTCACACATATTCTATTTGCCACAGTTCCTCAAGGTAGTTGTATGTGCCTAGCATTCACATCAATGTTCACTTGTGGATGGGTATGTTGCAGGGGACTGATTGAAATTTTCTCCACGGTGTTTGACATGTCGAATTTGGCCTTGGATGCTTCTTTGGCTGTGGCTTGATCTCGTTGTGTCACATGTCACATGTCCATTGTGAGAGTGGGTAACTCCATTGGCTGCCCCGGGGGTGTGTGCTTGTGTAAGGGGTGAGTGATCATACCTCTGCCCGACGCTGTTCAACAGCCACATGACCCCCCTCACACAAGTGGCCCGCCCCCACCACCTCAAAACCATCTCCTACGCCAACGACACCCAGCTCATCCTCTCCCTCAGCAAGGACCCTCACACTGCCCAAAAAAACATCCACAAGGGCTGAGGTCCATCGCCAACTGGATGCGGAGCGGCCATCTGAAACCGAACTCGGACAAGACGGAGGTCCTCATCCTGGGACACACACCCCCAGCCTGGGACGACTCCTGGTGGCCGATCGCTCTGGGGACAGCACCGACACCCACCCACCACGCACGCAACCTAGGATTGATCCTCGCATCCTCCATCTCCATGTCCAAGCATGTCAACGCCGTCTCCTCCTCCTGCTACGACACCCTACGCACGCTCCGCTGGATCTACTGGTGGATCCCGACCGAAACAAGTAGAACAGTGACACAGGCCCTTGTCAGCAGCTGACTGGACTACGGCAATGCACTCTACGCAGGACTCCCATCCAAACACCAACGCCCCCCACCACAGCCACATCACCCCCCTCCTGAGTGACCTGCACTGGCTCCACATCGACAAGAGTATCACCTTCAAGCTCCTCACCCACTCACACAAGGCACTCCACAATGCCGGACAAGCCTACCTGAACATCAGACTCAGCTTCTACAACCCCACCCGCCAGCTCCGCTCCGGCAGCCTCGCCCTCGCAGCTATCCCCCGCATCCAACGTACGACCGCCTGCGGGAGATCCTTCTCCTACCTCGCCACCAAGACCTGGAACACCCTCCCAACCCATCTATGACTGACCCAAGACCTACTTGCTTTCAGATGACTCCTCAAGACCTGGATCTTCGAGCAGTAGTGGAACCCCCCCCCCCTCAGCACCTTGAGACCCTCACAGGTAAGTAGCCCGCCTTACAAGTACCCTGATTGATTGTTGATTGATTGACGGTGCCTGCTGGTGGGTGTAGTGTGATTTGGCAGTGGGTCTCCCAGGTGATGTATCTGTCCCCCCATGGAGCATGCTGCCATGTCAGTGAGTGTGAGTTCCTGTCCTAGATATCTGAGCTGGTTGTGTTTGATTTTGCAGTTGTCACAGGAGGGCCTTGTGCTGCCTACAGCAGGGCCAAGTGTCAGCTACCTTGTCAGTACTTTGCCAGTCCCTGTGCATTGCGCATGGTGCATGGGTATGTACCTGGGCCATATGGGCTGAGGGCAATGGTGTCTGTTTCTGAGTTGTACAATATGTTTAGTGATCCCCACCCTCCCAGCATCCCAGACATCCAGTCTTGGGTTTGTGGTTTGTGTAGGCTGGGACATGGCATGGCCTTGCTTTGTGAATGGGGCATACACATGTTAGTGGCATGAGCGTTGTTTTGGAGTGTGGTTGTGTCCGGTGAGGGCTTGGGGGTAGGTGTGTGCATTTGTTGTAGTTGGGGTGTGGATGCCATTACCCCCATGTTACGTAAGTTGTTTGTGTACTCACCAGGCTCGACAACTCCTTCGACTCCGTGTACTCCCACCGGCGGAAGCAGGGCCATCACCTTCTCCTCCCAGGGATGGTAATGTACCGGTCTGCGGGGCAGCCAACTCCTGTGTTGTTACTCTGGGCGTAGTCCTCGTTCATTTTGCGCTTGACTGCCCTGCGCAGATCGTATCACCTGGCTTGGCATTCATTCCTGGTCCTTCTGATGGGCGCAACAGCATTCACCTGATCGACGATCCTCTGCCACAGGCGTGATTTTTCAGCTATGCTGGTCTGTCTGACCAATGTTCCAAAGAGCTGTGGCTCGACTCTGATGACTTCGTTGACAAGGATGTCCAGCTCCTCCCTTGTGAACTTTGGATTCTTGTCTGTGGGCATGGTGTGGGGTGTGGGTGTGGATGGTTGTGGGTGTGTGGGTGTGAATGTGTAGGTGTGTGTGTGAATGTGTAGAGGGGGTATGTTTTTTATTGGTCTATTTGTGGGTGTGGCTGGGTTTGAAATTTTGGTGGGTGTGTTATAAGAGGTGGTTGTGAGTTTGGGCCTCTGTTTGCCTGTTTGGATGTGCCAGGTCAGTCTTTTAGATGTTTTTAGAACTGTAGATGTGTTTTGTGGTGTTGTGCGATTCGAATTGACCCTCCTTGTGCTGTTTTGCAGTGTCCTGGTTCTGTACGAGTCGTTTTATCGTATGTAGCGTGGGTACATACGCGATGTTGTTGTACAGTGCTCACATATGCAATGTTGTTGTACGGTTCGTATATACGGGATGCTGGGGTACAGTGGTGGGGTACGGTGCGTCCAAGTACACGGCTGGGGTACGGTGGTGGGGTATGGTGCATCCAAGTACACGGCTGGGGTACGGTGGTGGGGTACGGTGCGTACAAGTAAGAGGCTGGGGTAGGATGGTAGGGTACGGTGAGTACATGTATGCGGCTGGGGTACGGTGGTGGGGTACGGTGTGTACAAGTATTGGGCTGGGGACGGTGTTGGGGTACGGTGCGTACAAGTAAGGGGCTGGGGTAGGGTGGTGGGGTACGGTGCGTACATGTACGGGGCTGGGGTACGGTGGTGGGGTACGGTGCGTCCAAGTACGCGGCTGGGGTATGGTGGCGGGGTACAGTGCGTACAAGTATGGGACTGGGGGATGGTGTTTGGGTACGGTGCGTACAAGTAAGGGGCTGGGGTAGGGTGGTGGGGTATGGTGCGTACATGTACGGGGCTGGGGTACAGTGGTGGGGTACGGTGGTGGGGTACAGTGCATCCAAGTACGCGGCTGGGGTACGGTGGCAGGGTACGGTGCATACAAGTAAGGGGCTGGGGGACGGTGGTGGGGTACGGTGCATACAAGTTAGGGGCTGGGGTAGGGTGGTGGGGTACGGTGCGTACATGTACAGGGCTAGGGTATGGGGCTGGGGTACAGTGGTGGGGTACAGTGGTGGGGTATGGTGCATACACGTACGGAGCTGGGGTACAGTGCGGACATGGGGGGTACGAGGCAGACATGTGGGGGGGAGGAGGGGGCTGTATGACTCGTATCCCGGGCACAAGTTTACCCGGATACAAGTGGTACGACGTTCGAACCGTACAGAGCCTTTCCCATGCGCATGTGTTTTCGGACGGCCGGTACGGATCGTACTTGCGCGCTCGGACTTCACTTTTACAATTTGTATGTAAAAATGTCCAGGGACGTCTCGTAGACTGTTCCCGAAGTCATTCGTATGGATTTTTCACATACGAATCGTACTTCGCCGTTTGTACGGGACTTGTACGATTCGTACGTAAAAAAATACGGATGCGAGTCTTTGAAGTCTTTGTGTTCAGGGGGGCACTGACCCCCGTCCAAACCAGTTCTGGGTGTCTCCCTGCCAGTGACACCTTTTTCCTTTGATAGTGGGGGTCTGGATCCTCAATCACTCAGCAGTAGATGGAGCCATTGTTTTATGGCAGCAGCCCAGGCCTCTTCACCTCCAGGGGCTACTCCTCCCCCCTACACTCCAGATGCAGGTCAGCCTGTTGCTGTCTCACCTCCTCCCCTGAGTAAAGACATTCCCCAGATCCTATCACTTTCAAATCCAGACAGTCAATCCACAACCAGGCAGACACACACAGAATTGTTAGAATACAAAAAACCAGCCACTTCTAAAAGTGTGGTTTCTAAACACACAATGCAAAAACCACCTTCACAAAAAAAATTGTTATTAAATTGTGAGTTCAGGCACACTTAACTTCACCTCTCCATCTTAAGCCTATGGGAAGATAGGCTGGAAACATATTACACAGCCTCCCCATTCTGTCCTATGGGCAAGATGGCCTTTCCACAGTGAAAAGCAAAATGGATAGAATTTCACTGTAAGGCAATGGTACACACCTTAGTACATGTCCTGCCTTTCACAGACACTGCACCCTGCCCAGGGGGTATCTGATGTGCATAGAAAGGGAAGGGTAAGGCCTGGCAAGTGGGTGCACTTGTCAGGACACAAGGCAGTTTAACAAACTGCGTGCAGGCACTGCAGTGGCAGGTCTGAGTTCTCTCTTTAGGGCTACCTGTGTGGGTGGCACCATTAGTGCTGCAGGCCCACTAGTAGAATTTGCATTACCAGCCCTGGCACACATGGTGCACTTTACTAGGAACTTTACTAGTAAGGTAAACATACCAATCATGGACAACCAATTACCCTTACACTTTACACAGGGAGCACTTGCACTTTGACACTGACCAGCAGTGGCAAGGTGCCCAAAGCATCTAAATTGGCAACAACATGTCAGAAAAAAGGTCTAGGGGGAAGGCAAAAAGTTTAGGGAACTTTAGCCAAAAAGGGCCAAGTCCAACACCAAGTAAACCAGCAAATACATCAGGCCATTGGTTTTGGGGGAACATGGCTGCGGGTTGACTCAGCCGCGAGCTCCGTCATGTCCTGTCCGGATGTAGCTGTACTGTTTAGCCTTTCCTGGGCCAAACGCTCCCATATTTTCTCCCTACCTCTCCTTCTGCCACACTTTTATTATCAAGCACTTGCACTCCCGTAACCCAGGTTTACTTACTTTTGGCCTCCTGAGCTCCCGCTTTCTTGGCCGGTGGTGTGCTGCTGCTGCTTGCGGCTTCGCCATGGTGTCCTGCGGGTATGTTGCTCGGTCATGTCAATGTTTTCCTGGCCCACCAGGCTTCAGACTTCAGGCTCGGAAAACATGGCAGTGCTGGCCGGAGGACACGGTATGGCCCTCGGGTCCGTCGGGGGGCGGTTGCTGGACGCAGCAGATGGCATTTGTCTGGACAGGCGCTCCTCTTTCAGGATCTCCTTCTGGGGCATGCCAGGCAGAGTTAGTCCCTGCCGGTTGCCCAGTTTTTTGAGCTTTACTATAGGAGGCGCTGTGGAGACTGACTACAGGGAAACTCAGACATTGCATTGTTGCAACAGCCCCCTGCAGAACACGTCCACTTACCCAGCTCCTTCTTTGCCATCAGTTCTCCTTCTGCCCATGAGCTTTAGACGGACTAAGCGCTTGGGTAGTGGGGAAACCAGCATCGTTCCTAGTGATAAACAAACCTTGAAGAAGAGGAAAAGTGAAAAGTGAAACTGAAGGAGGAGCAGGAGGAGCAAGTAAGGCAGGGGGAGGCATTGAATGTGAGTGACTGCTCAGCATCTGCTAATTACTTCACCCTAGCTTCTCAAACAGAGGGGTCAGTTGGTAAACATGGAGTAGCGCTTCCTAGTAGGTACGCTTTATGTAATAAAAACTTTAGTGTACTGGATGCCTCTGTAAACTCCTCCACGATCCCTCCTGCCCCCATTTTTGGGAAAACACTTTCTAAAAAATCGAGTAGGAAAACAGGGGAAGTCCTCCTTATATTCCTCAGAACTTCTCCTCAATATCCTCGGTGAAACAACGAAAAGAAGCTCGCCCAGTCAGAATTACTCTATCTCTTAGATCCTTTTTTAAGGTGCATAATAAAGTCGCACCAGAATATGGAGCCATCTACTGAGGCAGCTGGTGTAGGCATAGACAGCATAGATTCTATCAATGCAAATCCCATAGTGGAGGGAGCAGTGTAGTTAAATGTCACCACTTCTAATACGTGTCAGGTTCTGGGCAGCTGTGAGGGCAGCTGCGAGGGCGATCCTCTCATCTGTTCTGCTGTAATGTCCTGATCGCCCACTTCTCTGGCCGCTGGGGTCCCTTTGTCATCAATCAGTCCTAAACAACTGGATTTGGCAGCCATGTTAGAGGCACTCTGATCAGATATCAGAAATGAGTTTGCCGTCTCGGAAAGGAATCAGGCTAAAATTCAAGACTCCTGTGAGCCTTTAGAAGCTCAGATGTCTGCAATTACAAAGAGAATCTGTGCTATGGAAGCTACAGTGGTGGTCCTCAATAAGGAAGTAGAGATTCATCTGACTGACATTCAAACTTTGAAAAATGGCGAAAAAGGTATGCTAGACAAAATTGAGGCATTAGAAAATAATGCGAGGTGGAACAATATTAAGGTTCTTAAAGTCCTAGAAGGCCTGGAGGGGGATAACATCAAAATCTTTCTTATAAACTTATTAAAGGAGTTTATTTCCACTATTGATTCCAATGACCTAGAGGCTGATATCCAGAGAATTCATAGAGGTCCTTTCTACAAAAACTCAAATAGGAAAACCCCCAGTAGAATCTTGGTTAATTTTAAAACCTATACTTTAAAAGAGCGAGTCCAGTCCGAGGCTTTAAAAGCTGGGAGTTTCTCTAAAGGGAAGAGGACATTTCGGATTAGATCGGATCTCTCAAGAATCACGCAGGATAGGCAGTGGGAGCGGGGAAAATGTATACCGACTCTACAGTCTTTAGGAGCAACAGTCCAGCTGAGGTTCCCAGCCCTCCTTAAAGTTATGTGGAACAATAAGATGTTCAGTTTTATGGATCCCAAGGAGGTAGGGATGTTTATGGACCAAATAAAGGCACAGGGTTGATTTGCTATTTTGTTTGTTGTATTTGTTGTATTTGCTACATTCCGGAGGGTGATGCGAGCTCCAATGGGTAGTTCTTCATCTTACCCAGGATATTTTTGGGGAGGGTTCCCTTGGGTGGTGGGGTCACAAGAGAAACAATTTGATTATGTATTTCACTGGGTGGGGAGCATATTAGGGAAAAAAGAAAAAACAGTCCTCACTTCTTAGCAAAATGAGATGAGAATTAAGAGAGGGGTAGGTCTCGGGCTGGTTGGCCAAGCCTCGCGAGCTGAGAGATCTAACCTGACAAAACCCATACACTTATGCCTGTCCCAATCAAAATATTAACTTGGAATGTTGATGGCCTTAGAGTAGCGAGTAGACATAGGAAGATCCTGCAATATCTGAGTAAATCTGTCTGTGATATTATTATCTTGCAAGAAACTCACTTAACCATTGATGAATGGGAGACTGTTCATGCTAAACAAAAGTGGATTGAAAATTCACTTCAAACTACCCAAACACGCTGCACGAAAGGAGTAGCCCTTTTTTTTTTTTAAATTGGCAAAGGCTACCCTAGGTACCTACAAGGTGGATGTTAAGGGGCGTTGGATCATTGCTGAGGTTAAGATTCAGAACAAATGGGTCGTTATAGTGGGCTACTATGGTACAAACATAGATAACAAGGCCCCCCTAAATTCCATCTACAACCATCTACTACATTCCATGTTCCCTATTATTATGGGAGGGGACTTTACAGTTCTTCTGAATCTGATCCTTGATAGATCCAAGGGGGCGGGAGCAGTAGCATCTAAAATGGGCTGTGTTATCAGAGCCCTCATAGAAGGTCTAGGTTTGGCAGATATATGGAGAGTAAAAAATAAGGCAATAACTGGCTCCTCACCTTTTACATATCACAACAAAAAACATGGCCACTCGTCCAGAATTGACTGTTTTTTTGTAGATAACAGACTGATTAACTGTGTTAAAACGGTAGCACACATTCCAGAGCATCTCTCTGATCATTCGGCAGTCTTGATGGATCTACAAATAGAGAGAACTCTGTCTATTAGAAGATGGACTTTTGATAGATCTTTACTCTCCGACACATCAGTGATAACACAACTTAAAAATGATACCCTGTCATTCTTTGATATTAATGATTCTCTTGCCCCTTCACATGTAGTATGGGATGGCTACAAGGCATTCATAAGAGGGAGAGTTATTAGTTTGGCTGCTAAAAGCATAAGGAGACCAAAGCTAGTATAGGACAACTGGAAGAAGACATCTCAGTCGCTCTGAGTAACTTTACTCAACAAGGTGATGGGAAGCAGTGTGACCAGACTAACGCGGTCTTAGCTAAAAGACAGGCACTGGTTGATTACTTTGATAGCATCATAAGGAAAAGATGGGAGCCGAGTAAACTAGCTATTTATGAATATGGAGGAGGATGTGGGAAGCTCCTGGTTTAGAAATCCTGCATTAATCAAACCAGGAATTTAATCAAGGCAATTGTTGACATTGAATTAGGGGAGGTCTGGACAGAGAACTTCAAAATAGAACCAGCCTTTGACTCCTTCTTCCAAGATCTATACAGAGGACCAGGTAGTGTTTGACTCTCAGAGAAAAGAGTATACTCACAGGATAACAATACCATAGCTGACGGATGAGCAAGCTTTAGGGCTTAATCAAGACATCACATTAGAAGAATTGGAGGCCACCATGAAACGCCTAAAAAGAGGTAGTGCAGCAGGTTTAGACAGTATTCTGAACGAGCTTTACATCTTGCTTGTTGAGGAAATTGCTATGGTTTTGGGGAGACTGTTTAACGATATTTTTTCCGATGGCCTCCAAATTTCTAAGTCCTGGGATGAGGCTGCTAGCAGCTCAATCTTGAAGCCCAGTAAAGATCCTAAAAAATGTGAGTCTTATAGGCCAATCTCCTTGCTGAATTGAGACTATAAAATCTACACGCAAATTTTAGCTGGGAGATTAATCAGGTAATGGGCTCCCTGATTTAACCTGATCAGAAGGGGTTTATTAAGTGTCGTCAATTTCACGGATTTAACTCACGAGTTGATCAATGCAATTGATATTGCATCCTCTTACCATCTTTGCGTTTGACACAGCTAAAGCCTTTGACAGGGTGCACTGGCCTTTCCTTCACCATATGATTCACATTTATGGACTAAGGGATAAATTTGCTAGGGCTGTTCGTAACATTTATAAAACCCTCACAGCGAGGATAGTAGCTAATGGGAATTTAACCAGTTCAATCAAGTTGGAGCGGGGTACTAGACAAGGTTGTCCACTCTCCCCGTTACTTTTTGACTTGTATACCGAGCCCTTTGCATGTAGTATTAGACCTGTCAGATCTTTGCTCCGTTTTAATGGAATGGGTGGGTAAAAAAACTAGCCCTTTATGCTGATGATTTGATGATTTTTACGAGGGAGAGTCCCAGTATCCTACCAAGTTTAGAGCTATTGTTGACGGAGTTTGGGAAGGTCTCCGGTTATATAATTAACCCCCAAAAAAACAAAATTATGTCTTGGAATTCGCAGTCAAATGTCCTACTGGTCAAACAACAAATTAGATACCTGGGTGTACAGATAACATAGGCATCACCAGGTTAGCTCAGGTAAATCGTGAATTAAAAATAAAAGTAGCAGGAGTACTATTAAGATCTTGGGTTAGCCTTCCACTTTCCATCTTGGGCCGTTACAATTTGGTTAAAATGTCAATCCTGCCTATGTTCACTTTTATCTTTGATGCGATCCCTTTATTCTTTAACTATAAAACTTTAAAATCCCTGCAGAGTGACTTATCCAGCTTTCTTTGGGCTAATAAAGGGGTGAGAATCTCTTGGAGGAAATTGTGGAGAACTAAGTTGATGGGGGATAGCAAGCTCTGATTGCCGCCTCTATTGCTGGGATTTTCAATTTAAAGAAATAAGATCCTCCTGTGTGAATCCACCTGCTTCTCTGCTCTCCTTCAGGCTATGTCCAGAAATATCCCCTTGGGTGGAGATGGGTTTCGTTTTAAGTTCGGCCATTCCAATTATTTAAATTGAAGGTAATGAGATCAGCCTGTCAGCTCTGGTATCAGATCAGGAAAATTCTTAAGATCCCGCACTACAGTGCTGGCGCCCCTATTTGGAACTCTCGCGGTACACCTCTATGTCTTAAGGATAGTTTGTCAACCCCATTACTGGAAGAAGGCATTAAGAAATGGGGCCAATTGTTGCAAAATAACAAACTATGCTCTTGGGACTACTTAAATAACATCTCGAACCAGAGGTTGTCCAGATTCAAATTTTACCTACTGTCTAGCTGGGCTGCAAAAATCTGGATGGAAGGAGATGGAGATGATGAACATGAAAACATCCTCTTAGGTCCGCTCCACCAACGTAAAGAAGTTTCCAAATGGTACTGGTTGCTTGTTAAAGGGGAGCTCCCTCTAACACCGATGAAGGAGCACTGGAGAAGAGACCTACCTTCGATCGACATAGCATCCCTATGGCAAGTCTCGATGCACACTTTATGGAGTGTTGTCAAAGCTGCTCCCCTTAGAAGAAATCATTTATTTATACTCCACAGGGCCTACTGGACCCCCAAGACGTTGGCAAAGCTGGGAGGTGAAGGCGTGAAGCCCTGTTTGAAGTGTAGTCTGGGAAATGTGGATGATCTGCATAAGTTTCGGCAGTGTTCTTGGATTTAGGGCTTCTGGCACGATGTTGGTAAGACCTTGTCAGACATTCTGGGGTAAGAAATTGAGGTAAGCCCAGTTTTGGTTATTTTTGGAGTCCTCTTAGACGAGAGTACAAGTTGTAAGCTTTCTAAACTCCAAGCTTCGCTGTTATTTATTTTAATCCTCAGCCTCTAGTATTTCTGGATTGGGTTGCTTCAGTTAAAAGGGTATATAAGTTGGATCATTGCTGTTTCTTGAGAAAAAGAACGAGATTTTGGGTGGCCTGAAATGAATGACTTAGCAAGTTTGACAATGCATCATCTCAATAAAGTCCAATGATTATTCAATAAGCGAGATTATGGGAAGAAGGTCGAATTGGGGTAAGTGGATTTAAACTCAATCCTCCTCTAACTAATAGTCTTGCGGTTGGCCATTCTAGCAACCCTGGAGGTGGCAAAGATACAGGTGAGCCTGTGGCCTCCCTCTGAGGGAACCAGGAAGTAGCCTATATCCGTTTAAGGACAATCTGCTTATTTATAAATGAGGACAAAAGAAGGAAAAAAAAGCAAATACACCAAGGTGCCGATCACGATCCGGTAAAAAATTCCCCCGTGCGACTCGTATCCGGTCTTTTTACCCTACGAATTGTACAAGTGCCGTACGAACTGGCAATCACGATTCGCATGGTAAAAAGTCCATATGAACCGCATTGGGAATATTTCCCCACACGTCCTCGGGTCGGAAAATGTGTCCGATACGTCCTCGGACGATTTACCGTACAAACGTGAAAAGTCAAGTCCGACCGAGGAATCACGATCCATCCCGTGCGTCCGAACTCACAACCGTATGGAAAAAACACCGTCCGCACCGAACTCCTACAGCAACCATGGAGACCTTTGCCCGCATACGCGCCCAACACTCCCCCCAGCCCCCGTACGTCCGACACGTACCCCCCGTGTATGTACACCCCCACCCGTCTAGGTACACCCCAGTACGTCCGAGTCCTACCCCCACACCTGTACGTGTCATACCCCCGTGTACCCACACCCCAGTACGTGTCGTCCCACCGTCTATGTACACCCCAGTACGTTCCAGTCGTACCCCCACCCCAGTACGTGTCGTACCCCCGTGTACCCCCACCCCAGTACGTGTCGTACCACCGTCTATGTACACCCCAGTACGTTCCAGTCCTACCCCCACCCCAGTACGTGTCGTACCATCGTCAATGTACACCCCAGTACGTTCCAGTCCTACCCCCACCCCAGTACCTGTCGTCCCACCGTCTATGTACACCCCAGTACGTTCCAGTCGTACCCCCACCCCAGTACGTGTCGTACCCCCGTGTACCCCCACCCCAGTACGTGTCGTACCACCGTCAATGTACACCCCAGTACGTTCCAGTCGTACCCCCACCCCAGTACGTGTCGTACCACCGTCAATGTACACCCCAGTACGTTCCAGACCTACCCCCACCCCAGTACGTGTCGTACCATCGTCAATGTACACCCCAGTACGTTCCAGTCCTACCCCCACCCCAGTACGTGTCGTACCACCGTCTATGTACACCCCAGTACGTTCCAGTCCTACCCCCACCCCAGTACGTGTCGTACCACCGTCAATGTACACCCCAGTACGTTCCAGTCCTACCCCCACCCCAGTACGTGTCGTACCACCGTCTATGTACACCCCAGTACGTTCCAGTCCTACCCCCACCCCAGTACGTGTCGTACCATCGTCAATGTACACCCCAGTACGTTCCAGTCCTACCCCCACCCCAGTACGTGTCGTCCCACTGTCTATGTACACCCCAGTACATTCCAGTCGTACCCCCACCCCAGTACGTGTCGTACCCCCGTGTACCCCCACCCCAGTACGTGTCGTACCACCGTCAATGTACACACCAGTACGTTCCAGTCGTACCCCCACCCCAGTACGTGTCGTACCACCGTCAATGTACACCCCAGTACGTTCCAGTCCTACCCCCAACCCAGTACGTGTCATACCATCGTCAATGTACACCCCAGTACGTTCCAGTCGTACCCCCACCCCAGTACGTGTCGTACCACCGTCAATGTACACCCCAGTACGTTCCAGACCTACCCCCACCCCAGTACGTGTCGTACCAACGTCAATGTACACCCCAGTACGTTCCAGTCCTACCCCCACCCCAGTACGTGTCGTACCACCGTCTATGTACACCCCAGTACGTTCCAGTCCTACCCCCACCCCAGTACGTGTCGTACCATCGTCAATGTACACCCCAGTACGTTCCAGTCCTACCCCCACCCCAGTACGTGTCGTCCCACCGTCTATGTACACCCCAGTACGTTCCAGTCGTACCCCCACCCCAGTACGTGTCGTACCCCCGTGTACCCCCACCCCAGTACGTGTCGTACCACCGTCAATGTACACACCAGTACGTTCCAGTCGTACCCCCACCCCAGTACGTGTCGTACCACCGTCAATGTACACCCCAGTACGTTCCAGTCCTACCCCCACCCCAGTACGTGTCGTACCATCGTCAATGTACACCCCAGTACGTTCCAGTCGTACCCCCACCCCAGTACGTGTCGTACCACCGTCAATGTACACCCCAGTACGTTCCAGACCTTCCCCCACCCCAGTACGTGTCGTACCATCGTCAATGTACACCCCAGTACGTTCCAGTCCTACCCCCACCCCAGTACGTGTCGTCCCACCGTCTATGTACACCCCAGTACGTTCCAGTCCTACCCCCACCCCAGTACGTGTCGTCCCACCGTCTATGTACACCCCAGTACGTTCCAGTCGTACCCCCACCCCAGTACGTTCCGGTCCTACCCCCAACACAACCTCCTAAGTACGGAGCGCACCCCAGGCCCCAACATCACCACCGCATGTACGAGTCGTACCAACCCACACACAAGGACAGCACCGTACAACCAAATGGCCCATGTACACACCGTACACACGCTCAAAACGCACGTACACAACCAGGACAAAACAAAACAACACAAGAATACACCATTCGAATGGCACAAAGCCACTAAACATGTCCAACAACCACTAAAACAACACATTCACTGACCTGCAACTGCCAAAAACAAACAGAGGCCAAATACACCACCACTCCTTATAACCAACCCACCCAAGATTCAAACACAGCCACACCCACCAATGGACCAATAAAAAGGGCCCACACACACAAACCATGAGCCTTTGCAACAGACTCACTGCTGCCAGACACCACAGAACCACACTACAAGCTACACCACATCTTACACTTGCACACCTTCACACAACCACCCTCACAAACACCCCCTCATCACATTCACACACACACACACACAACCATCCACACACCCCCCAACATCCACACACCCCCCCCCACCATCCCCACCCACACCCCTCACCATGCCCACCACCAAGAATCCAAAGTTCAGTAACCGAGAATTGGAGGTCCTTGTTGATCAAATCCTCAGAGTCGAGCCACAGATCTTTGGAACATTGGTCAGAAGCACCAGCCTGGCAGCAAAAACTGCCATGTGGCAGACCATCGTCGATGCTGTGAATGCTGTTGCGGACACCAGACGGACCAAGCAGGAATGCCAGAACAGGTGGTACGATCTGCGGAGGAGGGTCCGAGCCAAGAGGCAGGATGAACACGACCAGGCCAACGCCACCGGAGGAGGGCCCTCCCGCAGACCCGTACAGTACCATCCCTGGGAGGAGAGGGTGATGGCCATACTGCCGGTGGAGGCAGTCGAAGGATTAGAAGGACTCCGAGACCTGGGTGAGTACACAAACAACGCACCTCACAAGGGGGGAACGGCATCCACAACCAAAATCACCAACAGGCACGCAACCACCACAAGCCATCGCATGACTCAACCACACTCCATGAGCACGCACATGCCACTGCTGCCACCATGCCCCATGCACCCAGCTGGACAATGTCAAGTCACAGGCCACAGAAGACAACAACACATGACACGGTAACCCGGATGGCGGGAGGCTGGGCCCAAAAAAGCACATAGTGCAACTCAGAAGCAGACAACAATTCACTCTACCCATATGGCCTAGGTCACAGCCAGACAAACAGTGTGTCCCAACACAGGAATGACTTGCCAGCAAATGGCGGACGCCTTGCATCAACACATGGGGGTGAAGGCACTGTTTTGCACATGACAGCAGCTAATGAACAGCCAACATTGTGAAAGAGTGGCAGCACACACCACCACAGCAGCAGCGCACAGACACAGACACTACACCCAATGGGTGCCTGGAGATCAGAAACAAACTCACATCAACAATCCAAGGGCCACTCAAAGATCTGCTAACAGTGTGTGCCCAGGAAGCTGGGCCGAGGTGACAGAGGGTGACACACGGAGGGAGGGTGAGGGGGACAGAGAGGGAGGGAGACGGACAGAGGGAGGAGGCTGACACACGGAGGGAGGGAGAGGGGGACTGAGAGGGAGGGAGAGGGGGACAGAGATGGAGGGAGAGGGGGACAGAGATGGAGGGAGAGGGGGACAGAGAGGGAGGGAGACAGACAGAGGGAGGAGGCTGACACACGGAGGGAGGGAGAGGGGGACTGAGAGGGAGGGAGAGGGGGACAGAGAGGGAGGGAGAGGGGGACAGAGATGGAGGGAGAGGGGGACAGAGATGGAGGGAGAGGGGGACAGAGAGGGAGGGAGACGGACAGAGGTAGGAGGCTGACACACGGAGGGAGGGAGAGGGGGACTGAGAGGGAGGGAGAGGGGGACAGAGATGGAGGGAGAGGGGGACAGAGATGGAGGGAGAGGGGGACAGAGAGGGAGGGAGAGGGGGACACAGAGGGAGCGAGACACAGGGAGAGCCAATCAGCCGTGTTGCGTGTGTGAATGTCTGCTCGTCAGCAGGTAGACTGCGTGCATGTAGACAAGGGTGGCCAGTGCCAGAAGCCCCCCTCTTCACCATGGCAAAACACATGGCCATGTCACAACCTGTTCACGAGCACAAGGACAGCTACCTGGATCATATGAGTGTGTGGATCCACTCCATGTGCACATGTACAGTGCATGGCTCGCCACACCTGCCCACTCCACTGCTGACTGCAGTCACACTTGACGCAGCAAGTAAGACTGTGCCACACATAGTTAAAGGGGCCAAAGTGGTGCCCAAGGGACACACCCATGCACAAGTGCACTGTGAGTGGAATGCAAGACCAATCCTAATTCCAAGAGGAAATGTGCCAACTTTGAAAATGATGAAACATGGATGTTGCATGGACAAAAATTAACATTGTCTCTCTCACACACAGGTCAACGTCGTGGTGCACCCCCCAACACTGGGGGGGAACACTCACAGGACCTGGATCTGCAGGAGCCCGATCCCACCGGCAGCGACCACTCTCACCACTCTGTGGACGACCCCGACCAACCTGGCCCCTCTGGTGTCCAACCACCTGCAGCACCTGCGTCAGGTACAACTGTGCCAACCACCACCCCCACTCCTGCCACATCCCAGGAGACACCCAGGATCCCTGCCCCAACACCACAATGCAGCCAGGCTCGCCAGGAGGGACACGGTGTCCCGGGCACCCAGGAGGAGGCAGGCGACAACGCCAATGCCACCCCTCAGGGGTCCCGGAGACCCCATGTGCCCACAAGTGCAGGCCAGGTGCAAGTGGGCAGGGGTGGTGGGAGTGGAGGACGGCGGAGGCGCGAGCCTGACCAGTTGGCTGGGGATCCGGTATTTTCCCATGTCCGTAACATCCTGGACTCATACCGGCAGGACACCACGGGCATGGCCCAGGTTGTGTCCGTCCTCGAGGGGATCAAGGCCCAGCAGGCCCAGCAACATGCGGAGCTAATTGCCTGTCTACTGGTACACCAACGGAGGATGGAGGACAGACAGGCTGAGCAAGTGACGGCATTCCAGGGGATTCACGCTACACTCCGTCGGATGGCCGACACCATGGCCGACCCTCCCTGTGCCAGAAGGCGGAGAACATCACCACCCACAGGGAGGGATCAGGAGGAGGAGGAGGAAACATCCGACGGAGCATCCCAGACGTCGTCACGGCCTGCTGGTGAGGTTCCCCGCAGGAGGCCGGGTCGTCCACGGAAAGGACCGTGAGGGTGGCTGCTACATCACCATCTCCCAGGACACCTGGCCTGGCACCTGGCCCACTGGAGCAACAGCATCACAGCATCAAGAGACATTCTCTGCCACATGGCCCTGCTGGTCACTGGCTGACCAATGTTGACAAAGACTGTGGCATGGACTCTGAGGATTTCCAATGGCAAGGACCCCAACTCCCCTACTGAACTTTGGATTCAAACATCCCGGAAAGACCCTTACTTTGCCCCCCCCCCCCCACTAATAAATCACACTATGATGAGTAGATGCCTGCTGGTAGCATTATTAACTAACATGTGTCTTGCAAAGTCAAAACATGCCTGAGTCATCTTTTGTCTTCAACCATCCACACCCTGGGGCCTGAGTCTGGCACAGGACACATGGGTCACAGTGTATTAGGCAAGACAGACATGGAGCACCATACACACCCGTGATGGGCCCAACCAGCTGAGGGGGTTGCCGAACAACCGTGCTGACACACACATTGAGTACAGCAACTGTCATGCGCAGTGGTCAGGGATCCAGTCCAGTGTCCTGGGGGGCACCCAGGCATGTGTACACAGGTGGCAGAACCATGTCCTGCAAGCCGGAGTCCGGTGGATGTCGAGAATGGGGGCCTGGCCAACGTTGGATGCATGGGGATGGCACATGTCACAATACCAACACAGTCATGGACATCATGCCCAATACACAGTCTCAGCCCACACACACAGCTTGCATCTTGCAACTCGACACATTGACACATAGCCACAATCAGGGAATACCATGCCAGACATGCAGGATGCACCGTGGCAACACACCAGCATTGACTGAGAAGAGGCACATTGGAGGCATAGGGACACCTTTATTAGACATGTATTCGGGATTGCAGAGGCCACTCGAAGTACACATGAACACATCATGTGGAGTAACATGTGGGTCCAACACTGGCACCCCCCTTCTGCAGCACACATGCGTGTTTGCCATGGAAGTGGCGCACAAGCGTCGGCTAACAGCTAAATACCCACAGCTGCACACGGAGAGCCTGCCATACACCATAGATCCGCTGATGTCGAAGTCCCACACCATGTCCAGCCAATGCTAACCGTATGTGGCCGAGGGCAGTGTCACACACATTGATGCCATCATCACAATCCCCTATCCCATCACTGATTCCTGTCAACCAGGCAGACCATCTATTCAGGTGTACACAGCTGCATGTCGTGTCCCATGGGGATGCGACATGGCTGCAGAGGAACAACACATCGACAGGGGCAGTGTGCATACATCGTGAACAACTGCCACACCCAATACACCCCAGATGCATCCCTTACCCCATGGAGACTTCCAAACGTGTCCGTGCCTGTAACGCTGAGTCAGCCCACGATGTCATGTCCATGATGAATAGCAGTGCCACAACAATGCAACCAGCAGACGGCATGTGCAGGTACCTGGGGAAGAGAGACACACAAGAAGTCAGCCACAAAAATGCACAGCCACTTGCATGTGCATTTACTCGACACATGTATGGATGACAACATGCTAGGTCATTATAATGACTGGGGAAATACTACCATCACTGGCACCATCACTCCAGTGACACACCCACACACACCTCTGAGTCACGTGCCATACATGCAGGTGGAGACACACATCACAACGCATGCCACACGGGGACCAATGCGTGCACACTCAGACACTGGTACTCACCACTAAGCAAAGAAGTCGCGTATGAGCCGAGTCCGGATGTCCTCTTGCGGCTCCACATCCTCCACATCACTAGCCCCATTGCCAAGCCCTTCGTCCTCCACGGGTGGATGGTCCTCGTCATGTTGATTCAGGATGAGTGGCACAGCTCTTTCAACTGCCATGTTGTGCAGCATGCAGCAGACCATGAAGATCTTGCAGACCTTTGCCGGGGCATAAGGGAGTGCGCCGCCGGTCTTGTGGAGGCACCGGAATCGGCTCTTCAGCATGCCAAACGTCCTCTCTATCACTCGCCTTGTCCGGCCATGGGCGGTGTTGTAGCGGAGCTGTGCCGGCGTGATGGGGTTGCGGAGAGGTGTGATCAGCCATGGCATGTTGGGATAGCCAGCGTCCCCTACATGGGAAGCACATGGTCATCGTTAGAAGTGGTGAAGCGGTCGTGCTGGTAGGCGATACAGAATAGAAGACAGACAGACTGTACCCACCTACAACACATGCCCGTTCGTTGCGCAGCTGCATCATCATATCAGGCATCCCGCTACGCCTCATGATGTAGGCATCGTGTGCTGATCCTGGAAAACGAGCACAGACATGTGAAATCACCATGTTGGAGAGACACACCACAAGGGCATTGATGGAGTGGTAGTGCTTCCGATTGCGGTACGCCACCTCCCGTGCGTGTGGTGGTACCAAAGCTACATGTGTCCCATCTATGGACCCAATGACATGGGGCATCCCTCCCAGGGCATAGAATCCACGCTTGACCTCAGTCATCTGTTCAGGGGTTGGGAACTTGATGAAGTCATCCAGGTGAATCAACATGGCCTCCAAGAAATCATGCAGCACACCGCTGAACATGCTCTGGGACATGCCACCAACATGAGCTATGGTATTTTGAAAGGTACCCGTGGCAAGAAAATGTAGGGCAGCCATTACCTTCAGCTGGGGTGTCAGTGCCGTAGGATACCTGTGCAGCGGTTGCAGGTGTGGTGCCAGTCTCGCCGTCAACTCCAGAATCAACGGTTGGGTGAAGCGGTAGAGCCGGATGCTGTCATTCTCCTGCATGGCAGCCAAGTCTGGAATTATTCGGGCAAGAGGCGGCGCTCTGCAGTAATTTGGAAGTGACAAGGAAGAGTGAGTGCACCACGACAACAACTCATGTCTACTGAGCACATGTTAATCTGGCAATACACACATGCTACATAGGGAGTCAGGTATGTGCTACATGGCCAGCACACGTATGGATGCAAGGTGGCACTCCTTCCAAGACCCAGCTACACACGGAGATTGAGAACCTCCCCATGCCACGCCATGGGAATAGCTGTGTCCCAGTGCAAGTGAACAGCCAGACGCAAGACAGGAGTGACATACACCAACACATCAGCAGAAGTAGGATGCCGATTGCAGAGACTGGTCGCGGAACACTGGAGCCACAGGTCACATGACATTACACTAGGACAGCCCACACACCTTGCCATGAAGGTGCACATGTCATGACTCACCACACATTCCTTGTGAGGATGCAGACATGGCCTTGTCACGCTACTCCGTGTCCCATGCATACATGTGCACCTCACATCCGATACCACATGTGGCATGGTGTGCGGAACAGTGTGCAATGACAATCTACACACAGACACATGTTGGTTGCTGCTACGGCTGCAGCTTATGAGGGTGCTACAACATCAACCTGATGTAAATCCCCCACACATAAATGACATAGTCACATTGTGCACTGTGGGTAGTGACAAGTCAGGTGTCATAACCCCTGTACCGGGCATCATGGGACACTTCCGTGTGTTGGTGTCCGTGCCATGCCAGTGACGCTTACCCCAAGTGTGCAGTCCGACATGCACACATGTCAAAGGAGTCAAGGGCATGGCTGGCACACATTGGACCGTCACACAGTACACCGATACACATCTCATCATACATCTGGTGCCTTCTCCACTCAGGAGTCATGTTCCACATCACAGCCTGTCACACCTGTGCCCCACACATGTAGTAATGCACAGACGATGCCTTGATGTCCATTCCTGGACAAGTATGTCCATCCATGGACAAGTATGTCCATCCATGGACAAGTATGTCCGCCCTATTCCTACCTGTGTGTCGCCTATCACCACTGTGATGTGTAAAAACCGCCGTACTGCTGCTAAGAGGGCCTGTGTACGTTCCCAAATCACTGTGGGAGTGCTGCCGTATGTGTACCCATCGTGATGGCGAGCGTACAGGCATTTGTACGGTCCGTACCACTACGAGTACGCATACGCGTGCAGACCCATAGTGATAGTGAGCGTAGATGCGTGTGTACGGCCCTGTCACAATGTGTGTCCTCGCGTATGCGTACTCGTAGTGGTACGGGCCGTACACACGCATCTACGCTCACTATCACTATGGGTCTGCACGCGTATGCGTACTCGTAGTGGTACGGGCCGTACACACGCATCTACGCTCACTATCACTATGGGTCTGCACGCGTATGCGTACTCGTAGTGGTACGGACCGTACACACGCATCTGCGCTCACTATCACTATGGGTCTGCACGCGTATGCGTACTCGTAGTGGTACGGACCGTACACACGCATCTACGCTCACTATCACTATGGGTCTGCACGCGTATGCGTACTCGTAGTGATAGTGAGCGTACATGCGTGTGTACGGGCCGTACCACTACGAATACGCATACGCGAGGACACCCATACTGATAGTGAACGTAGGCATGCGTGTACGGGCCGTTGCAACGCATTTGGGGTGCCCTAGGGCCCCAAAACGCACCGTACCTGTGTGTGATGCTCCCAATTACATAGGGGACAAGTATTGAGGCCTACATGCATGCTGGTTGTCATGGAGACCAAGTTCAAATTCCGAAATTGTTCTGGAAGGTGCACAGCAGAAGTCAGTTGGAATTCTTCTACATTGTTGCAATGTGTTTGTGGGTCTGACATCATGCAGGAGAATGAAACCGATAGAGAACCCACAGACTTCTAGGTTTGAAGGGATTGGTGGAAACATAGGATGCAAATGTGAGTGACCAATCACTCTGTACTCCTGTGCATGAGACAGGGCAGAAAGGCAGATATAAGGCAGCCAGGTCCCATGAGGGAGTACTTGCCTGCACATCTTTGCATTCGTCGACCCAGCTGCTGCTACTGATTCCCTGGAACCATGTCAAGGGCTGTGGAGAGGACACAGCCATTCACCCTGGAGGAGAACATGGCTCTGCTGGATGTGATCCTCCCACAGTACTCCATGCTGTATGGGCGACCAGGGTATCAGGTGAGTGCATAGGCCACTGGCACAGACTGTCCCTATGTTGTGACTGTGACTTCTGGCATTGTGTCCTGGTGTGACACACATGCCATGTACTGTAGGGGGGGTCCCAGGGGGGGGGAGCCTGATGTCTCCCAGCAGTGCCCTGAGACAGGAGGGGTGGGTGTGGAGTCCTCCCAGCAGTGCCCTGAGACAGGAGGGGTGGGTGTGGAGTCCTCCCAGCAGTGCCCTGAGACAGGAGGGGTGTGTGCCTATCACTCCCAGCAGTGCCCTGAGACAGGAGGGGTGTGTGCCTATCACTCCCAGCAGTGCCCTGAGACAGGAGGGGTGGGTGTGGAGTCCTCCCAGCAGTGCCCTGAGACAGGAGGGGTGGATGTGGAGTCCTCCCAGCAGTGCCCTGAGACAGGAGGGGTGGGTGTGGAGTCCTCCCAGCAGTGCCCTGAGACAGGAGGGGTGTGTGCCTATCACTCCCAGCAGTGCCCTGAGACAGGAGGGGTGGGTGCCTATCACTCCCAGCAGTGCCCTGAGACAGGAGGGGTGGGTGTGATGCACAGTGTGAGCCTTGATCACTGATTGTGACATTGCCATCATTCCACCTGTGTACCCACTATGGCACGTACAGCTTTTTCCCTCACCAGGGGATGATGTCCCTATGACAAAGGTGCAATGCGTTGGCTGCATGACATGCCTTGTTGTAAACAGCTAATTTGTTCTCATATGTCTCTCTGTGACATGTGGCTGGTGTATTGATGTGGTGTCACTTGTTCTTCCTCACAGGTAGGCGCCACTGCCAAGGAGCAGATCTGGCTGACCGCCGTCTGTGCCGTGAGGGGTGTGGATGGTCGGAGGCGGAGCCTGCCCCAGGTGAGGAAACGCTGGCAGGATATCCGGTGCTGGACGCGGAGGATTGCACGGCTCCTGCTGGGGGACTCACCTGAGAGCCACAAGAACCGCGGCCGCCGCCGTCTGAGCCACCTCCACAGGCGTGTGCTGCCGGTGGTCTTTCCAGACCTGGAGAGGCGCTTACAGGCGATGCAGCAGCCGGAAGGGGGTAGGTACATGTGCGTTTGTTGTGTGTCACCGGCATTTGTAAGGGCACGGTAGCATTAATTCACTGGCAGGGTTTAAAGGTGCTGTGCAGATCCTGTTTGCCCCAGTATAGCGCTGCGCCCCTGCCACCCTTCCCCTCCTTGCAATGTGTTCCCTGGTCTGTGTGTGGTCACTCCTTCACAAGGTAATGTAGGCTGGTGCTTTGTCCACGAGAACAATGCCTGTAGCATCATGTGTGGGGGTGGTGTGTAACAGCTTTTTGGACCTTGGCTGTGCCCAGTCAAGTGCACTGCATGTGGGTTCCATGTCAGTTGGCACTGATGCTGACTCCAGACATGGGAGTTGGTCTCTCATGTGTCATGCCTTACAGCGCGCATGTCCTATGTAGTGGCCTGTGACATGATGTGCATGAGTGTGCGATACGCATAGTGCAGGGATGGTGGCGTGTGTTGCAGTCATTACCATTCAGTAGCATGTGGTTGCGTGCCCACTACTGTCCCCTGGAGCACCTTTTCCTCAGTGGTGTGTGTCATCATAAACGTGGACACTCTCAGTGTCTACAGCGTAGGTTGTGCTCTGTGCCATTGTCCCCTGGCACCATGTATATAGACGTGCTATTTTGTACAGGTGTCCACTGTGCAGCCTGACCTGATTGTCCTTCTTCATACTCACAGTTGGCAGTGCCTGTGTGTCTTGTTATACTCATCTGAGGATGGGCACTGGTACCTCATTATTTGTACAGGTGCACCTTGGCTGTTTGGCGTCCAATCTTGCATTTTGCCTGCCCCTGTGTTTATCACCCAGACTATGAGATGTTGGTGCCACCTGTGTCTCAACAATTTGCCTCGTGTAGGGGTTGGTTGGGGCGGGCAATGCCTATATGTAAAATCCTGAATTCTACTTGCTGGGTCTGGGCAGTGTGTGATGTTTGTCTGGACACACACGCAAGGTGCAGTGACCGAGTCATGTTGGGCATGTTTCCAGCATTACCTATGCAGCATGTGTCTCAAGTTCGTGGATATGGTCCCTGGTCATCGGTATTTTCACCGACGCTGTGTGGTGCAGATGCAGTGCTGGATTGTCCCCAGGGCCTGGGTGCTATGTCAGACTACGTTTCCTGTCTTGAGCTATTGTCTCATGCTCTCCATGGTGTTTCAGTGGCATGGTGGCTCAACCAACTGTGTGCTTCATGCCCAACATCGGTACCTTGTTTAGTAGATGTCAGGGATCTTCCTTTTCAGGCTATGCAATGTTACCTATGTAGATTGGACTCATGTGACTGATGTGTACAGCTGTCTGATTAATTTCTGTCTCTCCACCCTGCCCACAGCATCGTCGGGGGACACATAGGGAGACATGGACACAGGCAAGGCGGAGGGACCGAGCACCAGTGCCAGCCGTGACATCGGGGCTGGCACATCGAGTGGGACAGAGGTGGAGGATAGTGCGGCCGAGGACCTGTCGACTGGCACGTCAGAATACGAAGCTGACAGGTCCGAGGAGGAGGTCTCCGAGTGGGCGGTGGCTGCACCAGCAGCTGACAGCGGAACAACACCTTGCACCGCCCCCTCAGTTCCCATCAGCCGCCTCCCACTTGCTCGTGTCCCTTCCCAGCGTGCCCGGTCACAGCATGTCTCCTTCCTGCCAGGCACCGCACCCCCTGCCCCTGTCTCCACTGCTGCCGCCAATGCAGAGTCTGTGGACATCCAGCGGCAACTGCAGGTTGGTCAGGCTGCGATCCTTAATGTCCTCCATGCCCACGGCAAAACCCTCACCAACATCGAGGCATTCTTGGAGGGCATTCATTCATCGCAGGCTGACCAACGCAACTTGCTGAGGTCCATAGACTCCACACTGACTGCAGCAGTGGGTCTCCTGCAGCGCGACCTCCCCCCACCTACCCCTGCCCCATCCACACTTCCCACTCCCATGCCTGTCCCACGTACACCCAGACGTCGGCATGCACCCACATCAACAGACACGGGCACCACACCAGCAGGGAAGGTCCACCGCACTCCTCCTGACACGCACACACAGGGTGAGGTAGGCACACCCACTGGGTCGGGGGGCAAACGTGTGACACGCAGCCATAGTGGGAGTCCGCATTCCACCCAGTCCACTCCCTCCAAATCCCCTCCCCTCAGCTCTCCTGGCCACATCTCCCCCAAGGACTCCTTCATGGCCGCTCTGTCCCTGAGCCCCACAGTTACACCACCACGCAAGCGGTCAAGGAAGTCCTCGGTCAGGGTGGTTGAGTCTCCCCCCCTGTCTCCACCCTCCCCCGGTGGCGCTGCGACCCATCCCTCTGACCCCCCCCCTCCTTGGGGCCTGAGGTCCCTTCGGGTGCAGGGGACTCCCTGGAGGACCTTGCAAAGGTGTGTAGTGCCATCCTGGCCTCCGCCTTTGGCACTGACCCACCCCCTGTGGTGGAGTCCTCCATCCCTGCACCCACAACGCCGCCCCTTTGCCCTGATGTCCCTGCGGTGCCTGTTGCTTCCCCCCCCCTGATGCCCTCACCAGTGTGGAAGACGATGCCATTTGACTGTGCAGGCAAGGTAGGGGACACGCATCCCACTGTGTCCCCCATCCAGCTGGGAATCATTGACTGCCCTATGGGCTTTGTGAATATTGAACTGCCTGCGATCCACGGACATTGTGCTCATGCTGAATAAAGCTTAATTTTGTTTTCATTATCACACTACTGCTATGCTGGTATTGTTATGTTATGTTATGTTACAATAATTTATAAAGCGCACGTATACCCGGGGGTGTCTTGGCGCTGGACATAACAGTGATACAAGAATACTTTGGCCCTAGTGCTGGAAGAGCCAAGTTTTCAATTGCTTCCTGAAAATCGTCAGGGAGCTAGCATTCCTGAGGGAGAACGGAAGGGTGTTCCACAATTTAGATGCTCCGTAAAAAAAACTGCGTCCACCCCAGTGAGTTTTAAAAATTCTGGGTACAGCGAGTAATCGAGCTCCAGTGGACCGCAGCTGTCTGGTGGGACAGTACCAAGAAAGATGATCCTGCAAGAAACTCGGACCAATACCATGCAAGGCCTTAAAGACGATGCACAGGGCTTTGAAATCAACACGCTGGGGTATGGGAAGCCAGTGGAGATGGCGGATTCCGTTGGAGACGGAGTGATATTTGGGAATATCCAGTATGAGGCGAGCTGCTGCATTCTGGATCATCTGTAATTTGTGCAAAAGTTGCTTCTGTGCATTCAAAAAAAGGCCATTACAGTAGTCGAGCCTAGATGAAATAAGGCAAGAGACTACTGTTCTCCTAGTGTGGTTAGGGATATAAGGAAAAATTTTCCTGATTTTCTTGATGAGAAAATGCGATGCCGACATTACCGCGTTTGTGTGATGATGGAAAGTGAGCTTGGCATCCATAAGCACGCCCAGGTTCTTTGCCTTAATCACCGGAGTGGGAGGGGAACCCAGCTCAACGGGCCACCACAGGTCATTCCACGGGGGCTGAATGCTCCCGAAAATTAAGACTTCTGTCTTACTAGAGTTGAGCCTCAGGCAGTGTGCTGTCATCCACTTATTGAGGGCACTCATGCAGTTCCTGAACTGCGGAGCCGGAGAATGTTGGGATTTGGAGGCCGCCACCACAATCTGAGTATCATCAGCATAGGTGGTCAAACTGAAACCAAAATTCCGGATAAGGGGTGCTAATTCGGAGACATATATGTTAAATAGTGTGGGGCTTAGAGAGCTCCCTTGTGGGACACCGCAGGGAAGTGTGTAAGAGTCTGAATTAAAACCATCCATGGATACGGTGGATGTTCGATCGGCAAGAAAGGAGGCTATAAGTGCGCGTGCTGAGTCTCCTAGTCCTAGCTTCTCCAAGCGTCTCTGCAGAAGGCCATGATCCACCGTATCAAAAGCCGCAGAGAGGTCGAGGAGCACCAAAGCTGCTGCGCCTCCACCATCCATAACTGCCCTAATCTCCTCGGAGGCTTTGATCAATGCCAACTCTGTGCTGTGGTCCTTACGGAAGCCAAATTGGGTGTGGTCCAAAAGGCCGTTGGCATTAATAAATAGGGACAATTGGTTATTCATTATTTTGTCCATTATCTTAGCTGGCAACGGCAGTCTGGCAATGGGCCGATAGTTGGTAGGGTTAGTTGCATCAAGAGTCGTTTTTTTTAGTAAAGGTAAAACGGACGTCTGCTTCCAGCTAGTCGGGAAAACACCAGAAGAGAACATCAGGTTGTAAATATCGGTGAGTGGGGAACTCACCGACTGTGCCAGTTCTTGATAGACCCTTGGGGGGCAGGGGTCTAAAGGTGAACCCGACTTAGCTTGAAGGATAAGGTCTCTCACTGTGTCTATCGAGATTGCCGAGAACACAAATGGTGGAAGCTTGTTAATGCTAGGGCTGTTAGGGTATGAAACTGGGCTGGGGTCGGAAGCCACCCTAAAAGCATTAAAAATATCTAAAACCTTAGATTTAAAAACCTCGGCCACCTCGTTGCAGAATTCCTGGTTAACCCTCCTGCCTGAGTTAGTGGGTGTCGAGAGCTTATTGATCACTGTAAACAGTTCTTTAGAGGAGTTGGCGGCGGACTCGATCTGAGAAGTGAAGTATCTTTTTTTTCCGATATGAGGAGTTTTTTTGGTGTTGGTGGGGCTGCTACATGGTTTTGGGTGGTGTTTAAGGGTTTGGGTGTGTGGGATATGTAGTAGTGTGCTGCTCATTGGTGGGACCCTGGGATCTGTGTGCCATCACAAGGTGTTGGCTAACTTTCTTTGTTCATGTAAGCAGTTACTGCATGGTGCACTTGTCCCAGGGTGTATTCCTTCCTCTGTGTACCCAGCTTTCTTCCCTGCAGGGTGTTCCCAATGTTTAGCGCAGAGCTGTGTCTACATGAGCTGTGTGTGTGACGGAGCCCTTCTACTTTGGCCATGCATGCAGGGCCATGTCTCCACCTGCAACAATCGTGGCATCCTTGGTGATCACTGTACTTGTGTGTGGAGTCTGTTGACATGAGTTCATGGGGACATGTTCCCTTGTAGGCAGTATGCATGTGGATAATTCTGGCCTCACACACATGTGTTACACCCCTCCTGTCTCAGGGCACTGCTGGGAGAACTCCACACCCACCCCTCCTGTCTCAGGGCACTGCTGTTAGTGATAGGCACCCACCCCTCCTGTCTCAGGGCACTGCTGGGAGGACTCCACACCCACCCCTCCTGTCTCAGGGCACTGCTGGGAGGACTCCACACCCACCCCTCCTGTCTCAGGGCACTGCTGGGAGGACTCCACACCCACCCCTCCTGGCTCAGGGCACTGCTGGGAGTGATAGGCACCCACCCCTCCTGTCTCTGGGCACTGCTGGGAGGACTCTGCACACACCCCTCCTGTCTCAGGGCACTGCTGGGAGTGATAGGCACCCACCCCTCCTGTCTCAGGACACTGCTGGGAGTGATAGGCACCCACCCCTCCTGTCTCAGGGCACTGCTGGGAGGACTCCACACCCACCCCTCCTGTCTCAGGGCACTGCTGGGAGGACTCCACACCCACCCCTCCTGTCTCAGGGCACTGCTGGGAGGACTCCACACCCACCCCTCCTGGCTCAGGGCACTGCTGGGAGTGATAGGCACCCACCCCTCCTGTCTCAGGGCACTGCTGGGAGTGATAGGCACCCACCCCTCCTGTCTCAGGGCACTGCTGGGAGGACTCCACACCCACCCCTCCTGTCTCAGGGCACTGCTGGGAGGACTCCACACCCACCCCTCCTGTCTCAGGGCACTGCTGGGAGGACTCTGCACACACCCCTCCTGTCTCAGGGCACTGCTGGGAGTGATAGGCACCCACCCCTCCTGTCTCAGGGCACTGCTGGGAGGACTACACACCCTCCCCTCCTGTCTCAGGGCACTGCTGGGAGGACTCTGCACACACCCCTCCTGGCTCAGGGCACTGCTGGGAGTGATAGGCACCCACCCCTCCTGTCTCTGGGCACTGCTGGGAGGACTCTGCACACACCCCTCCTGTCTCTGGGCACTGCTGGGAGTGATAGGCACACACCCCTCCTGTCTCAGGGCACTGCTGGGAGGACTCCACACCCTCCCCTCCTGTCTCAGGGCACTGCTGGGAAGACTCGGCACACACCCCTCCTGGCTCAGGGCACTGCTGGGAGTGATAGGCACCCACCCCTCCTGTCTCTGGGCACTGCTGGGAGGACTCTGCACACACCCCTCCTGTCTCTGGGCACTGCTGGGAGTGATAGGCACACACCCCTCCTGTCTCAGGGCACTGCTGGGAGGACTCCACACCCACCCCTCCTGTCTCAGGGCACTGCTGGGAGGACTCTGCACACACCCCTCCTGGCTCAGGGCACTGCTGGGAGTGATAGGCACCCACCCCTCCTGTCTCTGGGCACTGCTGGGAGGACTCTGCACACACCCCTCCTGTCTCTGGGCACTGCTGGGAGTGATAGGCACACACCCCTCCTGTCTCAGGGCACTGCTGGGAGGACTCCACACCCACCCCTCCTGTCTCAGGGCACTGCTGGGTGGACTCTGCACACACACCTCCTATTTCAGGATATGTACGCTTGGAACATACACGGTGGGGGTACGCTCCATGCATTCGAGGTGAGGGTACGAGTCTACTTACACTGGTGTGGTGGGGGTACGCTCCATGCATACGCGGGTGAGGGTACGGGTCGTACTTACACTGTTGGGGTGTGGGGTACCCTCCTTGCATACGCGGGTGAGGGTACGGGTCGTACTTACACTGTTGGGGTGGGGGGTACGCTCCTTGCATACGCGGGTGAGGGTACGGGTCGTACTTACACTGGTGTGGTGGGGGTACGCTCCATGCATACGCGGGTGAGGGTACGGGTCGTACTTACACTGTTGGCATGGGGGGTACGCTCCATGCATACGCGGGTGGGGGTACGGGTCGTACTTACACTGTTGGGGTGGGGGGTACGCTCCATGCATACGCGGGTGGGGGTACGGGTCGTACTTACACTGTTGGGGTGGGGGGTACGCTCCTTGCATACGCGGGTGAGGGTACGGGTCGTACTTACACTGTTGGGGTGTGGGGTACGCTCCTTGCATACGCGGGTGAGGGTACGGGTCGTACTTACACTGTTGGGGTGGGGGTACGGTCCGTGAGTCCGCGGGTGGGGGTAGGAGTCGTACTTACACTGGTGGGGGTGGGGGTACGGTCCGTACGTCCGCGGGTGAGGGTTCGAGTCGTACTTACACTGTTGGCATGGGGGGTACGCTCCATGCATACGCGGGTGGGGGTACAGGTCGTACTTACACTGTTGGCATGGGGGTACGCTCCATGCATACGCGGGTGGGGGTACGGGTCGTACTTACACTGTTGGGGTGGGGGGTACGCTCATGCATACGCGGGTGGGGGTACGGGTCGTACTTACACTGTTGGGGTGGGGGGTACGCTCCTTGCATACGCGGGTGAGGGTACGGGTCGTACTTACACTGTTGGGGTGGGGGTACGCTCCATGCATACGCGGGTGGGGGTACGGGTCGTACTTTCACTGTTGGGGTGGGGGGTACGCTCCTTGCATACGGGGTGGGGGTAGGGTCCGTACATATACGTCCCCACGCTATGTGATGCTTGTGTGGGCGTGACGTGTGTGTGGGCGTGGTACGACTCGTACCCACGCTCTTCAGGCGTGGGTACGGGACGTACCTGTCTGGTTGTGTTGCCGGTTCGCGTGGTGACGGACTTCCGTTGTGGCGGTCGCTGGCTTATCAGGACACGCCCCCACCCCCTCGTGGTGACCAGGGCATGGGAGTCAGGTATGTCCAGGCCATGTGTGGTGTGTGACTTATGTGGTTGTTTTGTGGCCTGCCCTGGTCCTGCCACCCCCACCCCACCCCACTTTCCCCCCTCCCTTAGTTATTCTGACCTTCTGCGGCGTCTGCGTCGTAACCTGTAGAGGAGGTGGACTGCTATGAGGGCAGGGATGACTCGTAGGTTCGGGTCCATGTCTGTCCGTCGCGTACTGGTACTCCTTGATCGCGTTGTCCTGTCGCGTACGGGTCCTCCTTGGTCGCGTCGTCCTGTGTGTCCGTCGCGTACTGGTCCTCCTTGTTCGCGTCGTCCTGTCTGTCCGTCGCGTACTGGTGGTCCTTGTTCGCGTCGTCCTGATTTCCCGGCAGTTTTTGGGTGCCGGAAAATATTCACCGTGCGGGATGACGTCGGTGCGAATCGTAATTCCTGGGTCGTGAATGGCTGGCTGCGAGCGTCCCGACGTCAGGTCGGCGCTTTCCCGGATGGCATTGGTAGGGTTTTTTTGTTCGGTCGGGCTTTTTTACGAATCGTACGGTGATGGTGTACCCGTGCGAATCGTAATTCCTTGTTTGTATGAATTGACGACCGGGTACGCGTCGGACGGAGATTATGCTCCGTCCGACGGTTCGTACCCGGTTTTTACCGGATCGTGATCGGCACCCAAGTCTTTTCAGGAAGACAACAGAAAAACCTTAAAAAATGTAACCTTTACCACTCTGTAAAATCTAACCAAAATTAACCTTTTTTTCATCCAAGGAACAAAAGTAGGCAACAATTCCAACAAAACATTAGCAAAGCATTGCAATTAAAACCTGGTACAATTTTGCAAAAAAGTTAAAGCTGTAAAATAAACAATGTGAACTAACTTTCACATACAGGCAAATTCGTTTTTAAAACAACCACACTTAAAATCACTAAAACAATCCTTTTCTTGTTTCTACAGAGAATGGCAGCAAGAAAAGAAGCCAAGTATATATAATCAAGCTGTGGGAATAGACTGTTAAGTCACAGTGGGTACGTTTATTGTAAGGAGAGATTAACTGAGCCCAGGTGTCAATGGAGGTGTGTGCATTGTTACTCATCCCATTGCACAGGCAGAGCGGTAACTCTTGGTGACACTGTTGAAAGGACCACCAAGCATAACCACTCTGCTTCTGCAATGGAGATAGAAGTATGAGAGAATATAAATGAAATTAAAGCTGTGGCATCCACCTCCAATGAACCCTGTGGCTCAGTTTTGAGGGAGGTGTCTCAAAACATCCCAACACATGTTGCAAGTTGTATGCCCACAATCCCCAACCTACGCAGAATTATTCAGCGTAAAAAACAGGCAAGTAACCCCCTACATGTAACACCCCAAACCTTTTCTGACATTAACATTCCACCTCAACTTTCTGTAACCGTTACTAATGAACCCTTTCTTTTGATTGACAACAAAAACCCTCTTAAAAGAATACTAATCTTTAGCACACCCCATAATCTTTTTAAATTGGAGAGTAGTGATATTTGGATGATGGATGGGACGTTTAAATCCACACCCCATCCATTCACCCAAATATACACTATTCATGCCTACATTAATCAAACAGTAGTGCCCTTAGTGTACAGTTTACTCCCAGATAAACTATCCTCAACATACACTGAATTTTTATCTGTGATAAATGCTAAAACCATGAACAAAAGTCCTAGAAAAGTGTTAATTGACTTCAAATTACCTATGATTAACACAATTACCAAAATGTACACAGATACACAAATTCAAGGATATTTTTTTGACTTTTTACAGGCATATTGGTGAAAAATTTAAAAAACATCCTTAGTTGAGATCAGACAGCAAACTACAATTTGAAATAAACAAACTGCACTTTGCTTTGTTCCTCCTGACAGTGTAGATGAATATTACACATCTATTACTGAATCTGACTACTGCAAACGAGGAGAAATTGGCACCCCTTCTAAATAACTTTGAAGATACATGGATTGGCCATCTAAGCAGGTCAGGCCACAGGATTAAACCACGTTTCCATCTGAAGTTGTGGAACTGCTACTCGACCTGCTTAGAGGGAGGAGCAAAAAACAATAATGCCGTAGAGGAATGGCACAACTCCTTCAACAAATCTATCAGTAAACCACATCCTAACTTCTATCATTTCTTGGAAATTTTGAAGAAGGAGAAAAGTTTCCAAGAAATGAGAATTGTGCAATCAATAACTGGTAGTCTGAAACCACGAACCGCTAAAATAACAAAAGAAATGTCTGAGAGACTATTGGGTGCAATTCAATAATTTACGTTGATGGTGGCTTCAGACTACCTAGATAATATTGCACACATCCTACATTTCTAATCTACACTAACTGTTAAACCACCTTACTTGCCTGTTTTGACAAAGAATCTCCCTAATTAAATTGACATTTTTCAAGAATTTTTTTTAATTATTTATTAAAAGTCAGGTTTCTTACCTTCAGTTGTCTTCTATTTTCAACTCTTGGATTTACATACTATCCAGCCTTTCACCAAGAGTCTTGAGCAGTCCTTTGATCAATTGCAAATAATCCACAATCTGTGAAATAATCCATGACCCAAATTAAACTAACCAAAAAGGGCACAGTTCGGCAAAGCCATATTTTAACAGCAAAAAATTGAGCTGTAAACTATACTGTGGTAGGTACAAAAAACGCACCCAAAAATAAAATCCCGAAAAATAATTCTTGTTTGGCAAAAAACGCAACAAGATTCCATCGATGCAATCCTCTCTCGCTCTAAATCAAGTTAAAAAAACTGAAAAAGTAATAAAGTTTCTAAACAAATCACAACCCAAAAATCCAGCATTGAAATCCTCTCTCGACCCCAACGCACCCCCCAAAAAAAACCTGAATAAGAATTCTAGTTTGGCAAAAAACGCAACAAGATTCCATTGATGCAATCCTCTCTCGCTCGAATTCAAGATAAAAAAAACATGAAAAAGTAAGAAAGTTCTGAAAAAATCACAACCCAAAAATCCGTCGTTGAAATCCTCTCTCGACCAAAGTCCAGCAGAAGTTCACAAATCGATATAGCAATGTTTAAAAATGGCCCAAAAAGTTTTTTTCCAACCCACGAAGTCTTATTCCATGTTCCTTCATCCTATCCGGAAAACCGCGACAATGTAATTACTAAATTACTAAAAACCCGTCACAAGAAACAAATTAACCAAATAAGACTACTTTCATAACACTATTGTTTAATAGAAAAAATAATCAAACTTTTTAAAGTAATCCTATTAAACAAAAAGTGTTACGAAAGCAATCAACTCGATGTGGGCTTAAGACTGCTACCTTGCTTTGGAATTTTTTTTTACGTTAAAACACAAAATAACGTCAAAATACAACTTTCCTAGTTCTTACTACCTCCCTCCTCTCTCCTTACAATCAACTATACCACCCTTAATCTAGTTTTAAATATTTACATTTGCCTTACCTGGATGCAGCTCTCCTATGCTTCTGACCCGGACCGCGATGAACCTCGCAATGATAAAACTTACGTACAAGCGGCAACGTCATCTCTTTCCATAAAAAGGACAATTTCACCTATTGACTTCAATGGGAAACCGTGGGAAAAACTACAAAGAAATTAAAAAATATATTTTCATACATACAAAAATCTATGTTTATTTGTAAAAAATAATATGACAAAATATTTTTACAACATTTTTTGCTTATTTATTTATTCTGCTTAATATTTTTTAATAAATACAATAACAATATTTACAATACTATTAATGTGTCTGTTTTATTAAATATTATTTTTTAATTCATTTTTTACTTCTACAGATTTGATTTTACATGTCTATTTATGCATGCTTATGTTGCACATGTATGCTCTATTAACTTTCATAAATATCCTAATTAACTTTTAAAAGATTTTTATTTTTAAAAATTTAAGTTAAAATTAATAAAGAATTTTTAACTTATAAATTATATTTTTTCTTTACATCAAATCACCCCCTACCCAAAATCTCCCTGAATTGATAAAATGTATAATTAATTTAAAAGTTCAACAACTAAAAAACATATACATTAAGTAATAAATAATACTCAAGTATTACAATTAATTCCTGAGTATTAATACCCACCCCCACCCAATACCCCTGTTTCCCTTGCATCCGGTCCCAAAGGATAGGCACAAATGCCTTTTTAAATATTACTACTTTAAAAAAATATATAATTAACTAACAGTAAATCTAAATATCAATTAATACACTCAAATTCGAAAAAATTACGTGAGTATTAATACACTCCTCCACCCAAAACACCTGTTTCCCAGATTTTTTAATCAAAAGACTTTTTCATTACATTACTTTTACATTACTTTTAAAATTATCTAGCAGTAAAACTAAATTTCTATTAATTCTAAATACCCGAGTATTAATCCATTCTCCCACCCAAAACCCATTTTTAACATGCATCTATCCCCAAATTATAGTTTACAATTTTATAAAATAAAATAATATAAAATATTTCTATCAATATAAATTAAAATAAATGTTATATAAATGTAAAGAAATATTACCCGAGTATTAAAACACTACCCCACCCAAATTCCCTACTTCCCATACATCCCATCCCAGAGAATATGTGCCAAACCTTTTTTTAATAATTAAAAAAAATGAATTAAAAAAAATTAATATGACCAAAACTAAATATCATTAAATTCTCAAGTGTTACATTTTTTTTTAATCTGAGTATTAATACACCCCCCCACCCAAAATTCCTATTTCCCATACATCCCATCCCAGGGAAAAAATGCAGAGCACATTTCATATATTTGAATGTATTAAAATAAATGATAGATTTTCATGATTTTTTAAAATTAATTACCTACTAAAATATTTTTTTATAAAACTCATTTTTTTTAAAAACCTGAGTATTAATACACTACTCTAACCAAACCTATACAATTTAGATAGATAATATGATACATATTTTTAAATATTTTTTAAAACTATTTAAAAATTTGTAAAATAATACCGTTACTATTAACTATTTCCTATAAAACATATACAAAATAATAAAAAATAAAAACTTACCTCAATTACAACTATTACTTACCTTACAATTCGTTGTAATGGCATGCGTTGTAATGGCTCATGCGTTGTAATGGCATGCAATGTAATGTCACCTGCATTCTAAAAGTTGAGTTGTAAAGGCATTACGATGAAATGCCTGCCTTGTAATGGATGTCTCCCATTGTAAAGGTCTTTTCCCTCGGTGCAGCCGGCTAGCAGGTGGCAGATTGGCTGTGCACAGGTCTAGCCTTCCTTTCTGGCCACTATCTCCCTTAGGGTCAGTCTATCTATATTGTGCGTACGGGTGGAGCAGCGTACGTCTTCGTCGCTGCTCTCCTTATGAGCGTGCAAAGGTGCCATCCTGTTTTTACAATGTCTTGGTTGGGTCAGCACCAGGCTACTTTGGTCCCTGATTTCCTGTCCTGCCCCTCTTCTTTGTTGTAAATCTGATGAGGCTCTGATCCCAGCCAAAACTCTCTGATCTAATTCTACCTCAGACTTGTCCCCGATCGGTGTCCTGTGCCTACCCCCATTCATCTTGAGTAGGGGGCGCACTGCTCTGTGTTCTTAATGTGCTTTCTGCATGTGTGCTTGATCTCTTTCCCTCCTTAGCTTGTGCCTTTCTTCTACATCCCGTCTAGGTTACCTTCTCCGTTCTGAGCTATGAGCTGTTTCTTTTCGGTCAAGCTTTGCCCTCAAATTCACTCTCTTCTGTTTCCTCTAGTACCTGGGCAAGTCCTTTAGCTCCACCCTTATCATCGGATCCCGGGGGACTGGGGCCCTTTTCCTCACTCCCGCTAGCTGTATCATTGTCTAGAACTGCTACAAACCTCCCTGACACTCTTGTGTGCTTTCCTAAATCAGTGAGGGTGCGTGTTCTCTGCGCCGCTGGGGTTCTTCTATGTTTCGGGCACAGCGTACAGTGGTTGAACTTCAAGGAGCTCTTGCACCAGACTGAGGTTGCTCTGTGACTGCTTGTGCCTGCTGGCCTGTTAGTCTCTCATGTCTGGGCTCAACTGTTCATAGTTTGGTGGAGGGGGGGGCGCCAACTTCTTCAAATGGCGGATTAGAGTATCCTAAGGCAGGGAGAGCAGGCAAGAGCACCTTCATACCTGCAGACAGTGGGGGCGGTGCTGACACCTTGTTGGCTAGCTGTAGCACAGTACTGTCAATCTGGACCTCCTCGAGGATGGCCAGTAGTTCTGATAATGCCTCTCTCTTATATTTCTTTTGACCTGTGTATTTGGTTTGTATGTATGTTCTCATGTGTTCAAGTATGTTAGTGTCGAAAGTTCCCTCCTTTGGCCAGGGAAATGTATGTGCCTTTGTGTGTGTGTGCCATTCTTGGCAAACCTTATTACGCTTTTTAGCCTGTGTGGGGAACATGGTTTGCATGTGTTTTAATGGTGTCTTCATGATGAGTTTTGGTAGTCTTAGATGATAAGATACCTTAGCTTCTTTGTCTTAGGGAATCTCTGGTTTCGATCTGAATTTTGGGGAAAATATACATGGGGTTTAGCTTGTAATTATGTAACTACGAGTTCAGTGCTATGTACAGATGAGTCAACAATTCAACATGGACATTTCATAAACACAAATAACAGTGCATATGAAGGGTTGCAACCAAGAAAAAGTGCAATTTGTCAATGAAAACTGTATGTGAACAGTAATGGCTTCTGGCATCAATTACAGTTGGTGAGAAATAGCAGCATCTTTATATAAAACATTGCCTTCATCAACACAAACAGGATTCTTATGACAAGACACAGATCGCAGTAATTTAACAGCACCACAACATCACACATATACCTCATATCAACAATGGCACCTTGTAACACACCCAGGGACTAAGCGCACCATCTGTATCACGCCCATCAATCAAAGTGAAAGCAACTAAAAAACTGACAGAGATAAAATTATGACTTTGTCAGAAAAAGTCCTTAGCCCGCTCCTTGAGCATACTATCCTGTGACCAGGGGAAACTCTGCACAGTACACAGGACTAAGTGAGCATGTTAGCCTGTCAGGATAGGCTAAGGGACAAAGATAATAACAATAGTTTGTCAAAAGAAGGAATAACTAGAGAACCACAGGGCCCTCTTGGCCGAACACACGTTACACCTGATCTCTCAGGTCCAAATCTTGTCCCCTAAATGTCTCAATCGCACCCTGTATCACACCCAGGGGCTAAGCGTACCATCTGTGTCACGCCCTTCAGTCCAAGCATACTGACTGTGTCACGCCCAGCGGAAAAAGAGTACAATCTGTGTTATGTCTAGCAGTCCAAGCGACTAACACCTCTCACTTCTTTCAGATACCAATGATGTTGGAAAACAGTGGCACTGAGAAACCCTTTCAGACTAAAAAATAAGAATGAGGTGTCAACTCTGACAATAAATGCTGTAAATATTCACCTTTTATAGCATGCTGACTATCAAAAAAAGGTGACTTCCGCAAGAGCACCTCCAAGGCAACATTGTGACTACTCAGCTAGGACATCTAAAATAGGTAATATGCCATATTTTCTGTCTGTGGCAGGACTCTCAGGTTATCTTTGTACGCTTCTCCCTAGTTTGCCATATGCCACATGCTTTACTAAGGTTCTGATGTAGTCTTTTACCCTCTGTGGCGGCTGCTTCAGGACGAACCTCCACCTTGCGGATTCAGCAGAACTTCCAATCAATTGCAGTGTCCGTTCACCTTCCTTGTTGCGCAAATGAGAATCTGTCAGGACGGAGTCCCCTTCCTTTGGCTGCAGTCGGGTTTATGGTAACAATCATTTTCCAATGGTGTCTCACCAAAATGTTGCTTGAACATGAAATACATTGAAAAAAAAGTGACAAGAAGTGTTTGGCAAAACAGGAACAGTTTGTTTAATTAAACACTATGGCCAGGAGCACAGTCACAGGCATAGGGTCCGAGGACTGTCTCAATTTACAATAGGTCTAACATAGACTTTTATACAGTCCATTGAGTGTAATAAAATGTTTCCGGCAATCCCTTTTTTGGTAAGGAAAAAATTAATTAAGGTATTGGATGAGGATACTACGTGGGCCTCAACCTCGCATGGACACAATGAGAATAGTGGGTACCATAAGAAGATGTCCGGCATGGGGAACACGTGATCACTGCGTGTACTGTGTGTGCTGTGTCTTGATTGGCTAAGTGTTCCTAACTTCATATGACATCTGATGTTTTGGGAACGCGCGCCCTGTTTACGTGATTGTCTGCTGACTACGTGCCACCCTACCTATGATCTGTCAATCAGTGACCTCAGGCCTGGGCCTCAGGGCCTGCCTATCTACGTATTTCTGAGTCGGGTTGACGTGGAGTTCACAACGGGCACATTTGTCGGTAAAGATGCAATTTCATTTTTATACGTGAATGTATATATTGACATTGCTTTTTTCAATATTAACACAATCAAAAGCTTCTAATTTAGTCGGGTGGGCTGTGCACAGGAGACCTACTTATAGGTAGCTGGGGAGCTACCAGTAGCTCACAACCTACTCATTGGAGATTCATACTTTAAAAACACCATTTAATCAAAGGAGTAGATGCTGCGCCTGCATTGGTTTCAAATTAATGTTGAATTTCGAGCCCAACGCTATTCAGTGCTGAGCACTGGAAGTACCAAGTGGGGATCATTGCCCTTGAAGGACCCCGGAGGTGTGACAGCATGAGTGGCCAGTGGTCCGAGTGGGTCACTCAGCGTTATGCAAAGATCAGGCCAGGTGTTGAGAAGTGAGAAACATGTCTGGCCTTGTGTGCAGGGCATGGATATGGGAAAAATGGGAGCATTTCCTATTCAACAGGTGCGCCTCATGCAATGCATCTAACAGATTCCTGTTACAGACGCAGTGCCCATACCTGTTGATACCTTGTATACCTGTGCACCCTGCAGAGGTGGATGCGACCAATTAACATCTCCTCCCATCAACAGGAGTTCCAACACTGACCTTTTCATGAACTCAGCCAAGGTATGTAAGTGTGAGGTTTGTCTCGTTTGAGAGGGGTACAATCCGAGAATGTGAACAGAACAACCATCCAATCTTTTAGACATGAACATATATTGCCCATTTTGGTTAATCCATTGACTCTCCAACTGAAAGAGGATGCTTGGCCTGACCCAGATCATATCCCCATGGAGTATGCAAAGAATGTGGTGTAGAAGAGCTGTCTCCTCCAATGAGAGTGCAGGTGCTGCTCTTCTGCTTCAGTGAGATGTGTTTCCTACAGTATTGCAATAGGAATGTTGCTCATGGACAAATGAGTGTATGCAGTGGCATTTGGCCGGGTGGCCCGTCCCCTTGACATTCCACATAATGAGGCTGTGGGTCTTAACGTTAGCCATGGCTTGTTCTATCATGGTCGATACACCTTCCACAGCCAGCCATGAGTTCCAGACCCTATGTCATCTATCCGATCTGGCTAAGAGTCCCACCCGGGGTTGAGTTTTGGCAAATGTTTGACATATTATAGAGACCATTTGTGTATTTGCTGGCAACATATCTTTAAAAAACAGAACCAAGAAACAATTCAGCATACCCATCAACAACTCCCCAGCCAAGGCTGGGTTAAGACCAATACCCTGTTCCCAATCTGAAAAAAACCACACTGTAAGAACAAATCCGAGATGACGGTAAATTATTGGAGAAACAATAAGTAAAATAGCAAGGTAGAAGAAGAGAAATAGAGGAGAGAAGAGGAGAGAAGAGAAGAAGCGACTGATGTCTCTGGGGGTCGATGGGGGTGGAGCATAGGGACACTGCTCCATACAGCTTGCAGTTCCAGTGAGGCCATTTGCTCATCAGTGCATCATAGCATCTAAAATGTTAGTGGAGCTCTAATCATCCTTCTGTTGAGGGTAGCCGTTGGGGGGAAGACGCACACCCAACCCACATCCGCTGGTGGCCCAAACAGCCCCTAGCTCCACAGGAACAGGCTTAGGGTGTGCTACCCTGGGCTGCACTGTATTAAAGGGTCAGATCAAATCCTCAGCGGTCTGCTCTTCAGAGGGGGCTGCTGTGGTGCTATGTTGTTTGCGTCCCTCAGTAACCTTCACCCGCTCCTCACGGATGCAAAGGCGATCCATGAGCTCCTGCTCCCTGTGAGGGGATTCTCTACCCATGGCAGGAGCTGTTGTATCGAGGATTCCGTCAGGATCGCCATCTCTCAGTATCCTCTGGTCCTCGTGGTGAAGGCCCATCTCCGCCGGCACTGCATCTCTCATTGCCTCCACCGAGGCTCTGGAGGAGTTTAACCACTTTCAGGGTTTGCACAATTCCATCTGGGCAAGGCTCTGCAGGTGCCAGGGCTGCTGGCACCCTGACAAGTGCACCCGAGGTTGTCGGCGTCTGAGTTTAACAAAAAGCTTTTTTCTTGCAAGACTTCGGAATGTGCATTTCTGAGTAAATGCAAAAAGCAACTATACGCCCATGTTTAAAATCATGCTTTCTTTCCAGCCTGACAAATAGATTAAATAGCCTTCATTTCATGTGTTGCAGAGAGACAAAAAGAATTGCTCTGTGTTTAGAATCAATATGTGCCATAAAAGACTGACAGCCTCATGCATCAAGCCAAAATCCAGTCGGTAAAATACCGAATCGTTATTAGCTCCCGGTAGCGAGTCCCAAATACCCAATCCCAATGCATCAACCCAAAACGTGAGCAAATAACGAATCGCAAAATAAATATCCGCTAACATACCGAATCGCTAATACCCAAAATGCTAAATTACCGAATCGCTATATACCGAATTAGCAGTTACCGAAATCACTATTAGCTCCCGGAAAGTGCCAATAGCAAATAACGAATCGCACCCCAATGCAACAAAACTCGCTAATAACGAAAATCCCCAAAATCGCTATTTTGCAAGAGCTAAATAAGGGGAATCAAAACCTAGGGGTAAAGTTAAAAAAAAAAAAAAAGATAATGCTAAAAAAAATTCTACATGTGCAAATGATTGAGGCAATCACTAAACCCTTAAATGTGGCCCAGGAGACCCTGTTGGCTCCCACAAAATGGCTGCCCTCTACGTGCTTGCAAGGAGGATGCGGATCAATGCAGCAGGACAGCGCAGGAGAAGGGTCCAGGAGCGAGTTTTCAGACTGCGCATAACCTTGCTCGGGCAGAATGAGGACGAGGTGTACCAGAAGTATCGCCTCAATCGTGCTATGATCATGCGCCTGATTGCAGACCTGGAACCATTACTGCAGCACCAGACACACCGGACAAATGCAATCCCTGCGCACGTTCAGGTCCTATGCAGCCTGCACCTACTGGCCTCAGGGAGTTTCCAGGGGGTAATTGCGGTGGCCGGAGGTGTTTCGCAAAGCGCACTGTCACGCTTCTTCAAGAAATTCCTAGATGCCATGCTGACAATGCTCCACACACACATCAGCTTCCCCACAACCCCACAGCAGTTGGACGGCACCAAACAGGCTTTCTACCAGGTGGCACAATTCCCACATGTGATTGGATGCATCGACTGCACGCATATCCCCATATGTCCTCCCGCAGCAAATGAGTACATATTCCGGAACCGCAAGTCATACCACTCGATCAACGTGCAGGTTGTGTGCGATGCCAATAACATCATAACGGACCTAGTGGCACAATTCCCAGGGAGCACACACGACTCCTACATCTTCCGCCACAGTGGAATGCACAGGCGACTAATCAACGGAGAATTAGGAGAGGGACTCCTGCTAGGTACGTAGAAATACGCTTCCCCACACCAACACCACACATGTATGTACATCACCAATGCTAAGTCTATGCTTCTATCTTCTAGGTGACAGTGCCTACGCCCTGCGTGAATACATACTCAACCCATACTTAAATCCAGCAACCCCGCAGGAACATCGCTACAACGCTGCACACATCAGCACTAGGAATGTGATAGAGAGGACTTTTGGGATTCTCAAGAGCCGCTTCCGAATCCTCCACAAGACTGGCGGCGCCATGCTATACCAACCTGAAACATGCTGTCGGATAATTGCTGTATGTGCAATGCTGCACAACATTGCCACCAGAAGGGGGATACCCATAGAGGTGGACAGGGATGACGACCACCGGGATGACCAACCACCCGCCCAACAACGACAGGCACACATCCCAAACACAGCAGAGGGCCATAGGAGGCGGACATACATAATGCAAAATCATTTTTGAAACATGGGAAAATGAGACATTACAAGTTAGTTTGGGGTGCAACTGTTTAATGCACAGTAGCACTGAGGATTGTGCAACAAAACTAGCAATGTAAATCATGCTCCAATTGCATTAATGTAAATAAAAGGTGCCTTAAAGTCACGCCTGTGCATACACAGTAATTGGATGGCCATGGTTGCCCCACCATGGTCCTGCATGCATGTCCAACTGTCTAGTGGCGCTTCCCACGTACCCCAAGCCTCCGCTCAGGTGTATCCAATGCCTCACCACGGCCTGGCCCCGTGGAGGCACGCGAACTGCGGCGCCTGGTGCTGGCCTCTGCCAGTGACACGCTGCTGACACTGGAGGCAGCCTCACTTGTGTCATCCCCTCCCAATGCAGCAGCACTGCATGTGCTGCTCTGAAGGTGTTCCACAGCAGTGGTGATGTGTCCTAGTGACTTCGCGACATCCCCGCAGAAGTGCCCAAGGTCCACCTGCAGGGAGACTGAGTGGCGTGCCAACACTGCGGTGCTGTTGCTGTGCCGTGTTATGGCCTTGGTAGCGGCGGCAGGAACGCAACATTTGCTGCCGGTGACTCCTCTTATGGCACTCATGGCCCTCCCTCATGGCACGGGTGAGCTCATGTACCTCCTCCCTGAGCTGAGTATTGCCCTCTGCAACCGCAGTGGTCATGTCCCTGACCGCCGTGCTCATGTCCGTGACTGCTGCAGTCATGGCGCGCATCTCCCTAGCAAGGCGCACGATATTGCAGCTAATGTTAGCCACATGTCGTCCCTGCAGACGCTGTGTACGCAGCATCCTCTCCTCGATTGCAGAGGTTGTTGGGACATCCTGTTCGGCTGAGGAGACGGAACTGCGACGAGCCCTGTGCCGCCGTGCGTGTCTTGCGCCTCCAGGTGGTGCATCAGGTGGTGTGTATGTGCGCTGCCTGGGTGCCAATTGCGAGGTGGGTGTTTCCATCTCCTGCAAGGGCGCAACTTGGGACTTGCGCCTCTGCGCTATTGTGGCTGTAGTAGCTGCAGCCTGTTTGGCTGGTGCCGTTGCTTGTGGCGCTGGTGCCGTAGCTTGTGACGCTGGTGGAGGTGGTGCTGTTGGGGTGGCAGGTGTTGGCGATGCATGCGCGTCCTGCGCTGTCTCCTGGTCTGACTCGACGGGTGTTTCCGAGATGATCAGCCGGCCGCTGTCGTCCGAATCCCCAGGTGATGCATCTGTGTGTGAAACAGTGCATGGTTAGTGGGATAATTACAACTACATAGTGTTGTACACATAAATGTCCCTCTGTGGTCCACTAAATGAACAGTCTCCATCCATGTTCAACTGATGTGGTGTATGGTCATTGGATTTACGCCTGTACATGCACACTGGGCTGACTAGACTACAACTCCCAAGATGCACTAGTGTCATGTGTAAAGCTGTCTGTGCCAGAGCTGCAGACACACGGAGATCGGGCTGGGGGCATGGAAATGGATTTACGCTATGCTGGGTGTGGGCACAGGCATGCATCTTACCTTGGGCACTTGTGGCTGCGCCGGACGTGTCCATCTGGGTCACCCCCACGACGGCTTCCCGCTCTATCGTCCCTTCCACAAGGTCCTCCAGGGCTGTGTTGGTTGGTGCTGTAGATGGTCCGCCTCCAGTCCTGCTCGCCTCCCGGAGCCTCTCCGCAATACTCTCTTTGGCACGCTTCCGCAGGTCGTACCACCTTTTTTTGAGGTCATCGATGCTGCGGGTCGTGACGCCAACTGCATTCACCCTCTCACGGATGCGCAGCCATATGCGCCGCTTCTCCTGCTCAGGCACCTTGAGGGACAGCTTGCCAAAGAGGCGGTCGTGTTTGCTGGAGACTCCCTCGATAAGGTACTCGAGCTCCCTGTCAGAAAATTTCCGCTTTCGCTTGCGTGCTGACTCAGCGCTGGATGGCACTTCCTGCGCCATGATGTGTGTATCTTTGGATTTGCAGAGTCGGTGTGGCCTCACTCTGCACAGGCAGTCTTCCTTCCCAGCTCCTGTCTGCTCCTCTGTCGAGGCTATGTGGGTGGGGCTGCAGTATTTCCTGGTTGGTGATGTCATCTGCACGTTCCCGGAGCGACGCGGCAAATTGCGATTTCGCTATTACCGATTCGGTAATAGCTAACTCGGTATTACCGAACTCGCTATTAGCTAATTCGGTATTACTGAACTCGCAATATGCTAATGGGAGTTTGCATGCCCCGCTATAGAGAAATCGGTAAATTTAGCGATTTTTAAGGAATCGCTAAATTTTACCGAATCTGTTGATGCATGCCATATACCAATTCCTTAATGGCGATTCCTTATTTTTTGCTATTAAGGAATCGGTATTCGTTTGGTTGATGCATATGCCCCTGAGGGCCTCATGTAGGAAGCCAAATACCGGTCGGTAACGCTCGAAATTCGGTAAATATCCCGTTACCGACCGGTATTTAGGCATTTGCTATGTAGGGGGCTGATTTCTGGATTCGGTATTTACCGAATCGGAAATTAAGAAATCGGTAAAATACCGATTCGGTAAATACCGAATCCAGAAATGCAATGTAGGGAGCACTCTAAAGAGTGAAAATCAGTATTAAGAATTTGTTATTTACCACCAAATACAGGTTGGTGATAAATAACGAATACCTTGCAAAAAGCAATATTTTGCTGATTTAAGAGTGCCATGTGGCAGACATACATGCCCTTAGAGCATGTATGTGCGCCACATGTGCACACATGCAAGATTCAAGGGTGCAACAGGGTGTCAATGTGACACCCTGCCACCCTTGTATATGCTCCCCCCATTACCGAATCGGTATTTACCGAATCGGTAATGAGGCATACCTTCCCATTGATTCCTATGGGCCTCCAGGCCCATAGGAATCAATGGGAAGGTATGCCTCATTACCGAATCGGTAAATACCGATTCATGATTTCCGAATTTTTCCGATTCGGTAAACTTTACCAAATCATTACCTACATCACATTTACCGATTCATAAATACCGAATCGGTAAAATTCGGTATTTATGAATCGGTAAATGTGAGGCTACCTACATATGGCCCTGAATGTGCTCAGTGCTTAATGTGTAAAAAAATATGTGCTGGCGCCAATAGTTTTACTCAAAAGCCCTCATCCAGCGTAATGGATTGCCAGATACCAAGGCGGAGTGGATATTAGGGGCACAATATGCTTGTAGTATTGTTGTGACAAACTAGAGACGCCATCTTGGTTGGCGCTCTTGTAGCCATACCTGGTCATGACATGAAATGAACATCCCTCTGCGTCCAGCCACGGCCAGCGGCCAAAGCCCCTGGTCGTGCTCCATCAAGTTGTCTAACCTGCTCTTCGAAACAGCTTCATCTGTTAAATGTGAGTTCTTATATGAGATGCCACCATTCCATCGAGAGTATCTTTGCTTTGTGATACATGTAATTGCGACTTTGGTCTGGAATATATATGTACCTTCCCAACAGAGGGGTAGATTCCGATCCGGGTCGGACAGCTCTCCGAGAGCTGTCCGTAGCCTTACCGTGCGACCGACACGTACCCGTAGCCGGTCCGTCCTGTAGATGAAGTACGATGCGCATAACTGTCAAAAACCCGACCGAAACGTAGGCTGTGATTCACGCTTCATTCTCCGTCCGAGCTGTAACTCCGAACGCCGAACCGAGTCTCCCGGAAGCAGTATCCATAGCAGTTTCCGCCCTGACAAGTACGATGCGTGCTTTCTACGTGCCGGACGGCTCACCACGTACGTCACGTCACAGCATCCGGAAAAGAAGCCTATCAGCTACGATTCGCGCCACAACTCAATCCACGGCTACGAGACGGACCAGCTTGCAACGGGTACGAGACGGAGCAACAAGCAGCGTGTAGAGACGAACACATCATGAATCCCATCGCGCAGGTCATACCAGTATGACCGGATCAGGAACCGTCGCCGACAGCGCAGACGGTAAGTCAGACACCTACCACACAAACGAACGACACGTACCCACAAAATGGCACACACACACAGGAGATCCACATCCTGGCCACTAACAACAGGCCACCATAGGGGTTGTATGGCCAGCACCACTACCACCCCCACTCATAGGGGACCTGTTGCCCAGCACTACTGCCACCCCCACCCATAGGGCTCATGTTGCCCATCACTACTGCCACCCCCACACATAGGGGACATGTTGCCCATCACTACTGCCACCCCCACTCATAAGGGACCTGTTGCCCATCACTACTGCCACCCCCACTCATAGGGGACCTTTTGCCCAGCACTACTGCCACCTCCACCCATAGGGGACCAGTTGCCCATCACCCCTGCCACCCCCACTCATAGGGCTTATGTTGCCCATCACCCCTGCCACCCCCACTCATAGGGCTTATGTTGCACATCACACCTGCCACCCCCACTCATAGGGCTTATGTTGCCCAGCACTACTGCCATCCCATCCATAGGGCTCATGTTGCCCATCACTACTGCCACCCTCACACATAGGGGACCTGTTGCCCATCACTACTGCCCCCCCACTCATAGGGGACCTGTTGCCCAGCACTACTGCCACCCCCACCCATAGGGCCCATGTTGCCCATCACCCCCGCCACCCCCACTCATAGGGCTTATGTTGCACATCACCCCTGCCACCCCCACTGATATGGCTTATGTTGCCCAGCACCACTGCCACCCCCTCCAATAGGGCTCATGTTGCCCATCACCCGTGCCACCCCCACTCATAGGGCTTATGTTGCCCAGCACTACTGCCACCCTCACCCATAGGGCTCATGTTGCCCATCACTACTGCCACCCCCACATATAGGGGACCTGTTGCCCTTCACTACTGCCACCCCCACTCATAGGGGACCTGTTGCCCAGCACTACTGCCATCCCCACTCATAGTGGACCTGTTGCCAAGCACTACTGCCACCCCCACCCATAGGGGACCTGTTGCCCAGCACTACTGCCACCCCCACCCATAGCGGACCTGTTGCCCATCACCCCTGCCACCCCCACTCATAGGGATTATGTTGCACATCACCCCTGCCACCCCCACTCATAGGGCTTATGTTGCCCAGCACTACTGCCACCTCCACCCATAGGGCTCATGTTGCCCATCATTACTGCCACCCCCACACATAGGGGACCTGTTGCCCAGTACTACTGCCACCCCCACTCATAGGGGACCTATTGCCCAGCACTACTGCCACCCCCACCCATAGGGGACCTGTTGCCCGTCACCCCTGCCACCCCCATTCATAGGGCTTATGTTGCACATCACCCCTGCCCCCCCCACCCATCGGATGGGATGATGCACCACGCATCCATCATACTCCAACATTAGGTATGTCAGCAAAATACATCCCACCTAACATCATGACAATAGTGTGTAGTCTGTGACAAATGCCCACAACAGTGATTATGACTTCTAACATACAATGTAACTAACAGCACATGTCTGACCAACAAATAAGTGTGCCCTACACAGGGCAAGCATCACTATAGCACTGTGTCAATGTAAAACTAACACCCCCTCACTGTGTAGAACAAAAGTTAAGTGTGGGGTTCCAAACTGCAGCAAATGTCGAGCATTATTGTGATGGGGTCTAAAGCCCCCCTCATCACAGTGATCAAAAGGTAAGTGTCATCATGGTCAAAGCTGCAAATGCCAAACAGCATGTATGATCCCTGCTCCCAACACATTAAACACTTCTGGGGCAAACTAGTGGTTGTGTCCCATACCCACAGAATTGTGGTGAGGCTAACAGTGCAGTGAAAACAAAACATACTCTCGGCCATGTGCAGACAAGCACCACACATGGGGGCTGACAATGCATACAGTGTACAGTGACACAAGAGCAGAAGTGACCATCAAAAAGCATACACACATCTCGAAAATAGACATACTAATCAAAACAACCTGTGTAGACTGTCGGTGTCAGCTCACAAACTCCAATTCCATGCCAGCAATGGCACCTAACAATCAATGTGCAGAATGATGTGATTTGACTCACAGGGACAGCAGGGAAAATAACAGAAACAGCATCCAAACAATGGCCCACAACAGCAATACCAATGCACTGATGCAGATGCACAAACACAAACAGGCAATCTCACACTGCACATCTGACATAACATGTCTGTGTGTGTGTCTCAGTATCACCAGGCAACTACACAACACATGAGGGGGGCTGAACCACAGTGACACAGATGTGGACACAGTGCCATACAGAAGTAAACCATCATTGGGACACCCTTAGTGGGCAATTAGGCATTGTGAGATGAGAGGGAGCACAACAGACACATGTGACACAAGCTGGAATGAGCACCAACTAACACATCAAGAGACTGACACACAACAGCACTACCCCCAGGGACCAGACTTTGGGGTGACACAAGCATGCATGACACCTCCACTGTGATGACAAAGGTAGATGTCGTACAAACTGGGAAACCCAGACATGTGTCCTGTGCCACAAACATACATCACACCTACACAAACACAAATCACTCAGCATGGCCCATCATCCATGGACAATCCATGCAAACATTTACATCAGTCCACCCTCAACACCACACACCCTGAACTGCAACAATGTGCATCTGTGAAGCCCACATGGACAGGTGACATTGCACATGCACCCATGACAAACACAGGAATGTTGGGAGGAACTAAGGTGCACAGACTCATCACACAAGGACAGTTTACAACCCTGGTGAATGACAGACATACTGTACAGTATGCAGTACCTTGCCATGACGTCAAAGCTCACGTAACCTTCCGAATACCTGCCACAGTCCCAGGGCAATGCAGAACCCAAGGAGAACCACAAGGCACACATTCTGACACCTGCAAACATTGCAACCCTGAACCGGCCAAGTGGGAGCAGTCACACACACATACACGTCTCAATCACTGAAAGCTACCACCTAGGGACAACTACATGATATTGTGAACAAACAAGTGCCTTGGGGACCCCTGACTGTGTCCCATCTGCGTCTGACCACATCATCACCACTCAGAACAGACAAATCCCAATGATGGACCACCAACTAACAGTAGTGTGTCATGCACCCACACATCTGGTAGCCCATGGCAAAGTTGTGGGATGAACACAGTACCACTCAGCAAGCATCAACAACAGGAACATATCAAGGGAACACTGCCTGTGTATGAAAAGGGATGTGAACACACACACATGCTCACACAACACACACCAAGGGCCCAGGCTATGTTATGGGACAACACATCCGTGACATAGCCTGAGGGGACCCAACTCCTGTGTAAGTCCAGCTGTGCCAAACATAGTCACACACATAATGAAGGCTCTGGTCACAACAGCCTGGGTATGTGAGTCTCCCATAAGTCATCTGCACAAACTCAACACATATGTACAGCAAGTTGCACAGAGGACACAGTTGCTCCTATACCAATGATGCCCACACCTGTAGGTTCAGTGGAGATGCGCCCAAAGTCAGGGAAATAAACAAATTGGACAATGGGAAGCACATCATATGTGCATGGGTGCAAGCCACAGATGTGACCATGCAAATGAAATGTTCACAGAGATGTCCACAAATTGTTGATCATGACACACCCAGTTAGCTGCAGAGGATGACATGGATACCAACCAGAATGGGATACATATCTCATGGACCACATGGAGTACCTCACATCAACACCTCAGTATTCAACATTGGAAAGCAAGCATTACAGGTGCAAGGGCATGCTAAACATCATCAACCTAATGTACAGCTAAATCAAGTTCACAAGGATAAAGAAAAAAACTTTATTCAGCATATGAAAATTGAAACGTCCATTCAAACAAAAGGCCAATGGCCAGTCCATTATCAAATTACAAGGAGTGAAATTGAGTGACAGCCGTCACACGTTGCTTGCCTGCACTGGAAGGACAGGGGACATCACCTCAGAGGGGCATACATGGGAGCAGGCCAGGCACCGCAGGGACAGGATCAGGGAGCAGCAGAAGAAGGTAGTGAAGGGGTGGTGGATGCAGGAGAGTCACTTGCAACTGCAGTGGAGCTGACTGAAGTGGTGGGTGCAGTCACAACTGTGGGGCACAAGTCAGTTGGGGTGGTCGTGGACTTCACTGCAGTGCCTAAATCCATGTGAGCGGAATGGGGTGCAGGTGAGGTCGGCAGGACCGAGGCGGGGACACAGTCCCCACATCAGTGGCACTAACCGTCTGACCGCGTGTGGAGGAGCAAGTGGTAGGGGGGATTTTGGGGATGGTGTATCTGTGGGTGGGGGAACCCGAGGCAGGGTGTGGCGGGGGAACCTCTGGAGTGGTGGCCTGGGGGATGGAGGGCGGAGACTTTGCCTTGGAGCTGCATGGTGGCGATGGGGTCTTGCTCTTCCGGCGGGAGCCTCAGTCTGACTGCACCTAGGGGAGGGTGTCCGGGTGTGAGGGGACCTCCCCTCTGTGTGTGGGGACTTCCTCTTCCCCTTGTAATCTGGATCTGCTGGGTCGGTGGGGAAGAGGCCAAGGTCACAGAGGAAAAGCTTCTGTGGAGATGGGGTTGCAGGTGAGGCAAAAGAAGGGGGCTGTGAGGGAGAGGTTTCGGAGGACTGCGGAGTGGTTGTGGATGACTGTGTGTGTGTCTGCAAACCATCCCCTGTGAGTGTGGTAGCAGTCCCCTGCGCTTGCTTGTGTGCACGTCTAGCCCTTGGTTTGGGTGTTTGTGTGCTGCCCGTGTCTGTGGCTTTGTGAGAATGTGCAGGTGTGTGTGTACTTGGGACAGGTAGGCTGCTAGGAATCGTGGGCGGTGCAGGGGTAGGAGGGGTGCGGGACTGTTGGAGAAGGGACACTACTGCCGTCAGGGAGGAGGCCTCGGACTGATTGGTCCTCTGTAGGGCAGACATGCCCGATGAAATGCCCTCCATGAACGACACCAGTTGCGTCAACAGAGTGGTGTGTGCATGGAGGACACTCAGCATCAATGTCTGCCCTACATGGATCTGTCTAAGTAAGTCCACCGACTTCTCACTCAGGGCAGCAGGGGACACAGGGGCAGGGGGTGCAGTGCCTGGCACAAAGGAGACATGCTCCCGAACACGGGAGCCTCCACGGACCTCTGGGATGGGAGCCGATGGGAGGGTGGTGATGGTGGTGGTGGGGGCGGTGGCGGGGACAGCCTCACTAGCTGGGGTTTGGTGGCTGCTGACACCCGCCTCCACAAGGGTGTCATCCTCAGAGCTGCTGTGGCCCTCAGCTGGGGGGATGGTGCTGACGACTCCTCGGTGTGGCTACACTCGCCCTCCATGCCACTGGGTCCCCCCGACTCCTCTCCTTCTGTCCCTGTCAGGCTCTGTGGCTCATCCTGGTCCGTGGAGCTGTCCCCTCCTGTGGCCGTGGATGGATCTGGATAGGAATAGGAAGAAAAAGAACAACATCAGTCACCTGCACTGACTGCACACACCACAGTGAGTACATCACATCACAGGGCAAGGCCTGGCATCATCAGCTGAACACTGCTCAAAGTGTCAACACTGTTTATAATAAGCCAATTGTCATTCTCAACATCAACCATGGCACACATTTCTCCTTGACTTGCTCCCATATGTCTGTTTCATGTTGGATGCTAGTACCCCATTGTCCCGACATGCACCACCCACACATCAGTTGGACATGCAAGTGAACGTGTAGGAGTATGTCACTATACACACAGCACATCTCTTGCCACTGACTCAGTACAGGTGTCTGGATGAAGGGATGGGCAGAGACTCATTTCACATGCTTGAGATGCATGCCAGCAACACACACTATGATGTTCTCATGTCCTGATAGTCAATGCCACAATGGGGTGCATGGTGCACACTTGAACACAATGCAGGATCACTCATAGCAAATTAAATGCCATGGCACTGGCATGCCTGGAAAGTCATTCAACACTGTCTCCTGTCACAGGGGCAGGGCATCCAGACAACAACAGTATGCACTGTGTCACAATCATAGCTCGGGGGTAAAGCTAACTCTGCAGATGACAAGTGCACTTGCCCATCCCCTGCAAACAACATATCCAGGACCCAGAAGACCACACATCATGCAAATCAGACATATGAGTCTCTGCAAACAAAACTCCATGTACATTAGCACATCACAGTCTGCTGTGCATGTAACCATTGTACGCTGTCAGATGATCACACACCTATACGTCACACAGGTCCTGTCTCTCACAGTCACATCTCCGATGACCTGCTGACCCTCAAAATCATGGACACCCAGTTGTACGTAACAGGAAGCCGCACCATAATGACACAGAGGCAGACACCTGAAGGCACATGTCACTAAGCACAACCTGTAAGTTGATACACAGGAGTGGGATTACAGAGTGTTTCTAAATGCCCTTGAGGAGGCATGACTGCCCAGGTCTACGTGAAACAGTGTTTGGCCCTGGACAGTAGTCAGGTGGCTAAGCAAGTGTGACATACTTGATATACATACTCCTGAGGCCCACAAATTGGAGTCCCCTGCTGCATGGGTTTGTTTGAAATACCCCAGCCACATGTGGCGAGTCAGACCAGCAATTGGAACAGATATCAAGGGCACACACAGATCACATGTCAGATCCCAGGCATTGGGCAAACAATTGAACCACCCATGAAACACACAACAGAGTCACGGGAACAGATGCTGTCCGGTAGCTGAAGCATAGCTGACTGCAGTGACACAGTGCCCTAGTGACACAAGCAACAGACTGTAGGGGCCACGACTGTGGAACAGATGAGGAGGGTGCATCACACAATTGAGGGACCTGAGTATTGGACTACAAGACCTACGTAATGTGGAAGTGTGATCAGGCCAAAAGACTGTAATTAGCATGTCAGACATAGTACACAGATTAGGCATGGACTTACCCCCTTCTTGCTGCTGTATGGATTTCAGCTGCCTATCCAGGTCCGGGAAGACCACTGCCAGGATCCGGAGCATGTGGGGGGTCAGGGTCTGGTGTCCGCCCCTCCTGCGTGGAGGTGACAGCTTCAGCTGGACTCTAGCTATCCTCCGGGTCCAGCCCCGAAGGTCCTGCCACCTCTTCTGGCAGTTGCGGATTTGGCGCTTGTAGACCCCCACCGAACGAACTGCCCGGGCGATGGTCAGCCATATCTCCTGCTTCTGGTGGGCATCAACCTGTGAGGATGACAAAGTTAAAAGTCCATTAACACACATGCCCCATATTTGTGCTGCACACATTTGGATATACATGTCATCATCACAAAGGGAAATAAGTTACACAGGTAGTGCAACCATGGGGAAGGACAAATCACCTGCATGTCTGACATGTTAACAATGCCTGGGAAGTTTAAGCTGGCACTAATGCACTTTAGCAGCAGAACACCTGTGCATTACATGTACCTACACACTTTGGGTGATGAAAGTAGTCAGTGAGAATGCTTGCCACTGGTGTACACACTGCTAGTACTGCTAGTCAGACAACATGCACAATTAGGAAGGCAGTGGACTGCACACTCACCTGCTCCCCTGGTTTGTGGAAGGAGCCCATCCAGCAGGGCCTGGTTCTCCTCCTCAGTGAAGGCTGGGGCCCTCTCCAGAGTACGTGCCATAGCAGGAGCCAGAGGATGCAGAGACAGCAGCATTGGTAGCAGGGATGTGGTCCAAGAGCATGTAGTGCAGGCAAGTGAGCTCCCTGGGACCCAGCCAGCCTTATATCTGTGCTGCAGAGGCAGAATCAGTGCCATGTGTCCCAAGTTATAGGTCCAATACGGTTGCATTCTATGAATCTGCCAATCCATGGAAATGTACAACTCGTACACGCCTTCCGCATCGTTCAAATCTTCACCTTCATGAAACATTAGGAATTGCAACATTGTTGTAGGCATCCAACTGAATTTCCAGCGCACAACTCGTACAAGTTTTGAATCCGCATCCGTCTCTATGACAGTCCAGAGCCAATGGGTGCATCCGGCTCGGTCAACTGACTGTACAACGCGTATTTTGAAAATACACATGCACCCGTCTCCATACGATTCAATGGCCAAGGTGTACGCCTGTCTCGGACCATGCCTGCCTGACGCGCATGCATGATAGTCACCCGCGTCGGACCTCATTGCAGTCAATGGCAAAGCGTACGCACGGCTCTGTCATGAACCGTGCAATGCATACGCATTGTCACCCGGGTTGGACCTCATTGCAGTCAATGGCAAAGCGTACGCACGGCTCGATCATGAACCGTGCAATGCATACGCATTGTCACCCGCGTCGGACCTCATTGGTGTGACCATTCGACGGATTCAACACACAATTACTTGCCAGGGACACCTGTGCACACCTCCCACACGACAGCATTGGCCACACAGTGTCCCATGGCATGTAAGGCTGCATTCCCTGTGTGTTTGGGGGGGGGCACATTTGGTTTGTTGGGTGTCACTTTTGTTCAGCCACTCCCAGGCTGTGCATGTGTACATGGGGGCAGAATCATTTGTGTGTTGTGCACATTACCACTGTGATGTGCAAATGTACAGTAATGGGCACAGTTTCATGTTGGATATGTTTAGGACATGTCACATACACCCTGAGTCCTGGGGGTGATGGCATGTTCGTCACAGTGAGACCTGTAGCCACAATTCTGATGTGCACCCACAGTCTGTGTGCATGTTGTGTCTCAGATGTGTGTGATCAAATGTGCACAATGGGAGACAGTCTCCACATCCATGTGGTATATGCATCAACCTTGATGGTGTGTGCGTGTCTAAGAGACGTACATGTAGGGCCTGCAAGGACAACAGTGGCCACTACCTGTGGGACTCACGCTTGCCTTGTAGTGTGTACGTGATATGCCATGTCCATGCCAGTGTCGATGTGGCAATACAGGGACCCTGGGTATCTGCATGGCAAAGATCTGTGATGCCTGGGAGACATCAGGCCTCACTTGTCACTGTGGTGTGTGTTTGTAACGTCACAGCAGTACATAGGTCGGGTGACACAGCCAAATGATTGGCCATTGCACTACATGGGACTCATGTGGGCATGTGGAATTGAGATGTGAGATGATGGTCATGTAGGTGACATATGTGTCCATGCCCAACAGCACACACCTCAGTACATTGTGTAATGTCATGATGTATCATGTGATATTGAGTCTGGTCATGGCCACATGGGTGGATGAACCGACAATCTTCCTTTGTTCATCTCTGTTCTGCAGGGCACCAGCTGTCCATCGACCGTTCCCAGACCTTGCAACCATGCAGGACTGCATCCGACGGTACTACTTCACCAGGCCACTGATTGAGGAGTTGACAGAGCAGCTGGCGCCACATCTGCTACCTGGCCGGACATACCCTACAGCACTGACCCCAGAGGTGAAGGTGATGGCAGCCCTGCACTTCTTTGTTACTGGTACCTTCCAGTACACTGTGGCTACAGCAGGTGGGATGTCGCAAACTATGTTTAGTCGTGTGCTACGCGATGTCTTGGAGGGGCTGTTGCATTTTCGTGACCTGTACATCAATTTCCCTAGCCCAGCGGAACTCCCTGAAATAAAGGATGCCTTTTATACACTGGGGAGGATACCGAACATCATCGGATCTATTGATGGGACACATGTGGCCCTGATACCACCACAGGCACATGAGCAGGCATACCGTAACAGGAAACATTTCCACTCGATCAATGCTCTGGTGGTATGTCTTGCAGACATGTGTATCACATGTGTGTGCATGGTTCCCCGGTTCTGCGCACGATGTCTACATAATGAGGAGTAGTCGCATTGCAACGCTAATGTCACAGATGCCAGCTCAGCATGCCTGGCTTGTCGGTGTGTACTGACTGTTTATCATTGTGTGTGTTTGTCAATGTTGTATTCCGCACTCCTACAAAACACAGCTACTTGTTCATGTTTGTGTGTGTAGGTGACTCCGGATACCCCAACATGCCGTGGTTGCTGACACCCCTCAGGAACCCTGTGACCCCAGCCGAGATGCGCTACAATGAGGCACATGGTCAGAGCAGGAGGGTGATTGAGTGGACATTCGGCCTCCTGAAAAGCTGCTTTCGCTGCCTGGACAAGACCGGAGGGGCCCTCCCATATGAACCTGCAAAAGTGTGCAAAATAAACCTTGTATGCTGCATGCTACACAACATGGCAGTGCGGAAGAAGGTGCCTCTCATCCAGGATGACGATGACCAACCTCCGGCACCTGTGGAGGATCCCGGCCTGGGCCAAGATGCCAGTGATGATGAGGATGAGGGTGACGTCCGCTCACAGCTCATCAACAACTTCTTCACCTGAATGTGAGTTTCCAGGGTTGTTAAGTCAATGTATGGAGTTTGCCTGGAATGTGTTGTGGCTGCTCTGTTGCTGTCTGAGTGTGTCTGTGTGCCACTTGACTGGATGCGTGCAGTGATGTGTCCATTCGGGTGGTGTGTACTCCACAATAGGGTAGTACTGCTAACTTGTTTTTTTGTGTAGATTTATTGTGACATGTTTTGTGCATGTGTATTGCATTTCTCTCCTGTCTGCTGTGCTTTTGACTGTGTCTTGTGTCTGTCCTTCACAGGGTAATGTGCCTGTTGTTTGTTCAACACTGACCCCCAACACCTAGAATCCGACACCAGTGTGGGAGTAGTCAATTGACATCAAGTGATGTGCCACACACCCCTGGACTACAATTCTCAGACACTCTGTGACCGTGTGTCCACCGTAACGTACAATTGCCTTGCAACTATTTTTGAATAAACATGTTGCTGATGTGTAATGAACCTGTGCTATGCTTTGTTAGGTGTGTTGTCTGTCTTCCCACATCTGACTGACATTTGCTTTCCTCACCTGTGGACTTGTTACCACTGACTGTGGGATAGGTGTTGTGTTTGTGCATACCTATGTGTTTCATGAACCCTCCATGTCATGTGGGCAAGTTGTGTGTGATTGAACAAGGTGAACGGGTTGCACACAAAGAACATTGTCCAGAACAGGTTTAGAGGCCCTGGGGGATGTGCTGGGACATCTGCCTCTCACATGTCCTTCTTCCGACGACCCCTCTTCTTCCTGGGGGGGATCCTCAGGTGCAGGCCTCTGCGGTGCAGGGGACTCTCTGCCAGAGTCCTCCTCCCTCCCTGTGGCACTGACATATGGTGTTGCAACAGATGTTGTGGCCACACAGGTAGGTGTGGACAGGTTTGTGTTGATCTGGCAGAGGCATTGGAGTATGTCCTGATGCACCGCAGTAAGGGCATCCCACTTTGCCTCCATGCGGGCATGGTGGGCAGCCTGCTCCTGTTGCATGTCCTTGAGGATCCCCACTACCTGGCCAAATCCTCCGGTGCTATCCTGGTACGCATCTATGATGCGTGCGAGTTGGAGGTCATCATGCAGTCCAGACCCCTCTGTAAGGCGCACCCTCTGCCTCCCACCCCCCCAGCACCCATATCTACACGGGCAGGACCAGCAGCGGGACGCACAGGTGACACTGGGACTCCTTGGGTTGTGTTGCTGGTGGTGTTTGCTGTAGCTTCCGGGGGGTCCTGTGTCCCTGTGCTGTGGGTGTTCAGTGGCCTTGGTCTGTCCGTGTCGGCGGGGGTGCCTTGTCGGTTTCCAGATGCTGGAGGCATGGGTACAGGGGGTGCAGATGTTGATGCTGCTGGTGCTACATGATGACTCACACCGGAGGGGCCAGGTTGGTCGTCGTCATCCCAAGAGGACAGAGACAGAGTCAAACCAGAGAGCTCAGCGTCCACCAGAGTCTGGGACTGGGAATCCTCTTCATTTGGTGCTGGGTCCCCAGCACCACCTGTGTTTGGAAGAGACACACAATGTGAGTTATGTTTCTACAGGCATCAATGGTTCACAAACATGATATTTTCTAGTGTACGAACAGATGCCTGCCTGTACTCTGCTTTTTTTGCAGCTTGTCACGGACAGAGTTTGATATTGTTGTTGCCCATTTCCCAGGAGGGCCTTGTGCTCCCCACAACAGAGCCCAGTGTCAGACATCTTGTCAGTCCCTTCCCTCTCCCTGTGAGGCGAGCATGGTTCAGTGTATGCTTGCTGGGCCATGTGGGTGGGTGTAGATTGTCTGTGACTGCGATTCCCATCATACTCTTGGCTACACCCCCCTTCCCAGCATGCCCATACTTCCTCCCGCTTGACTCTACTTCCCTATGAGGGGGTGTGACAGCAATGGCAAGATGGCTGACTGTGAAGTCCTGGTGTTTGTTGTTGCCCAGTTCCCAGCAGGGCTTTGTGCTCCCCACAACAGAGCCCAGTGTCAGACATCTTGTCAGTCCCTTCCCACTGCCTGTGAGGCGAGCATGGTTCAGTGTATGCTTGCTGGGCCATATGGGTGGGTGTAGATTATCTGTGACTACGACTCCCATCATACTCTTGGCTACACCCCCCTTCCCAGCATGCCCATACTTCCTCCCTCTTGACTCTGCTTGCCTGTGAGGGGGTGTGACAGCAATGGCAAGATGGCTGACTGTGAAATCCTGGTGTTTGTTTGGCTACAAGTCCAAAGAGAGCCCATGTGCTTCACACAGCAGCACCCAGTACGGGGTATCTTTTGATGATATTTCACAGAGGTGTGGGTCAATGCATTCTACCCGGTGAGTTGTGTGGAGTTTGTGTTGAGGGGGGGTGTCTCCACATGCTGGCAAGCATGGTCAGAGCTGTCAGTCCTCCTTCCCACCCGGCCAAACATCCCACCATTACACGTGCTTCCATTGGAGGGCGTGCAAGTTGTCTTTCAGGATGTCAGTCAGTGGTGTCCTGCTTCTGATTTGCGCACATGCCCTACCAGGGCCTTGTGCTCCCACAGCAGGACCCAGTGTCAGCCATCTTGTCAGTCATTTTCTACTCCCTGTGATGTGGGCATGTTTAAGAGAGGTCTTGATGGGCCAATCAGGAGGGGGAGCATTATTTGTGACTACAAACCCCATCACGCTTTTGGATACACTCACTTCACCTGCATCCCCATTATTCCTTCCTGTCAGTCAGCTGCACTGTGAGGTAGTGTGTTTGTGGTGGCAAACTGTCTGGCAGTGTCTACTTAGCTTTGTGCCACTGCCTTGCTCTATTTGTTTGTATGTTGGTGCATGTCATGACCCAGTTCCAAGTCACTATGAGATGGCAGGTATTGTGTTTGTCTGACCGGCATACACATCTTGGGATGATTATCTATTGGTTACTGTGGCTTTGCTTGCAGTGCACGGTTTCACTGTCCCCTTGCCACACAATATTGGGTATGTTTTTTGTGTACTCACCAGGCTCTGGTATGTCTGTTAGACCATGGGCGCTCTCTGGTGGTAGGATGTCCCGCACCTTCTCCTCCCAGGTCCTGAAGTAGACTGGTTTGGCAGGAGGGCCACCGCCGGTGCACTGACTCAGGGCGTGATCTTTTTCGATGAGTTTCTTGACCCTACTGCGCACGTCATACCACCTGTTCTGGATATCGTCCTTTGTACGCCTTGCCGGTGCTTGAGCGTTCACCTTGTCCACAATCCTCGCCAACAGCTTGGTTTTGACATGTGACATGGGGGTCCTTTGGACCAATGTACCAAACAAATGTGGCTCTACTCTGATGATCTCGTCTACCAGCACTTCTAACTCACTATCTGTGAACTTTGGATTCTTCTTTGGGGGCATGGTGATGGCTGGTGGTGGGGAGGGATGTGTGTGTGAGGGTGCAAGTGAGGGTGGGTTGGTGTTGGTTTTGCTGGCTGTATGTGTGTGTGATTTTGTATGAGGTGCTGATGGTGTGTGAGTTGTGTGATGGGTGATTTGTGAGTGTGTCTGTGGTTGCTGTGTAATGGTGTTTGCTGCTGGCTGTGTCTCCTGTTTGCAAGGGATCATGGTAGTGATTGTAGTCCTTTATATAGTTGGAGTTGTGGGTGTGTCTTTGTCCCAGGTTTTTTTAATTTGATATTTATTGGCTTTGTCATTGCTGTTTGGTCCTTTTTTTGTCTTTTTTCCTTTGGGTTTTGTAGGCATGAAGGAGACTTTCATCTGACGGAAACGGACACTGATGTTGGCTCGTGCGGGCTTCTCCACATCGTTCACGCTGCCTATCTTCTGTGTTTCATACGCGTCGGTCGCGGAGATCTCTATTACTTGTGGGCCCGGTTTTCTGTGCGTGTCGGTCGTGCGGCTTGGTCTCTGTGCGAGTCGGTCTGGGTTTACTGTATTGCATCGTACTGCGCGGATCGGACATTGCGGGTACGGGTCGGTCGGGTTTAATCCGGGTTTGTGTCGGTCGGTGAAAATCGCGTCGGTTTTCCGGCCGGTTCACTATTTTCCCTACGGCTCATATTCCGTACGTGTCGGTTGTAATTCACATGCGTTGCATCGTACTGCACGGGTCGTACGGTGCTGGTCCGTGTCGGTCGGTATCCGGTCCGGGTCCGTGCCGGTCGGTACGATTTGAGATCGGAATCGGCCCCCGAGTGTACATAAATTCACTCCTGATAAGAATGAGTCATGGCAGATGTACTTGATTAACCTACATCATTTCTGAGACACAAATTAGACTTGTATGCTCTCCGTGGGGAGGGTCAGCCAGAGGCCCTGTTTTTTACCGAAACTTGGCCTAGTGAAGAGTCTATGCCAGACTGCCAGCGCTTCCAACGGGATATACTAGCTACATGTGATGGGCCAGACAAAATGGGTGGCAGGATTGCTATAATTTATAAAGAAACTCTGAGCGGTGTGTTTTCTCCTCTCACTATTCCAGGGTGTGAGATTCTTACCTTTTCAATGTACTTTTACCTACGTTCACCTTCTTAGAGGTATTGGCTTATCATCCTCCTTGACTGGTCACTCATCTTCAAAAATTTTACCTGACATTCTGGCTGATCTGGGTCTACATGAGGCCAATTTCACATTTTTAGGAGACTTAAACATGCATGTTGAAAACCTTAGTGTTGAGAGCTCAAGGAACGTACTTGAAGACTTATCAGCTATCCAACTTGTGCTGTTGGTGGAGGAACCAACACATAAAAAGGGACATATTCTCGACCCAGTTTTTACTAATCTATCAAATATGCGAGCAAGAATTCCCATTCCGGTTTAGTGGTCGGACCACTCTATTGTTCCTTTTTCCTTGCTGGCCTTGGGAGGAGTAATTCCCTTTCCATACCTCAGAGATGAGGCTGCTTTTGGTCAAAGTTGCTCAAAGCTGGATAATGCCAATTAGGAAAACACCCTTTTAAATTTTACACCTGAATTAAAAGGTGAAATATTAAAGGTAATTCCAATTTTTAATGATTGGATCAAGTCTTTGTTAGACAAGCTTATATCTATCAGGATTCATAAAAAGGGCCGTTCTGGGGGACAACCCCTCTGGTTCAATACCCACATTGTGAAGCTTAAAAAAGGAAGTAAAAGGATGGAAAGAAAGTGGAGAAAAACATGATGCAAATAGAAAAATACATTATAAGAATGAAGTTAAAATAGACCATTATGCTATTAGGGAAGCACTCTCCACATATTATGCTACACAGATTGATAACACATCCGATTCAGCTAAGAAGCTAATCAAATAGTCAAATTCTTTGCAAATCCCAAAAAAATGTGCACTTTAACCCCACCACCCAATTCTCGTTGCAATAAGTTGGTCAAGTTCTTCTTTGATAAAGTTAATAGTATCTATGCGACTTGGGCAGATAAAGCAGAACATTATAAGATCTCTCATCAGTCTTACTTTGGCAGTTCATCAAATTACACTTAATCAGCCTTTCCTCCTGTCAAGAAGGAAGATGTGGAAAGTTTGATGAAGATAGTTAAAACTGGTTCCACTTTGGACCCGGCCCCACTTTTTGCACTCACACAAAGGTAAAATGTAATCTACCCTGTCCTGAAAGATATACCAAATCTATTGCTTCAGAGCAGCATGGTGCTGCCTTCATGGAAAGTCAGTAGCACGCATGCTGTATGCTGGGTGCTAGAATCGCTTGAGAAGCTTTTAAATCGGTGAAATCTTTTTAAAGTTTGATTATTGCGGTACTTGATATTAGCTTTTAAATAATATTTGTTTATCTTGCACATTGCCTACTTTGCAAATACCTTGTCTGTGCTCAGCCCGTCCCCGATCCGCCACGGCTGTTGTGCCTATTGATGCGGAGGGACGTGGTTCCTCCCCCTCCCTCGTGCATTTCCGGGGGCTGGATTCAGCACATAAGCAGCAAACAGAGGACTCGCGCGCAGCAGTCAGAAGCACGCATGCTGTATGCTGGGTGCTAGAATCGCTTGAGAAGCTTTTAAATCGGTGAAATCTTTTTAAAGTTTGATAATTGCGGTACTTGATATTAGCTTTTAAATAATATTTGTTTATCTTGCACATTGCCTACTTTGCACATACCTTGTCTTTGCTCAGCCCGTCCCCGGTCCGCCACGGCTGTTGTGCCGATTGATGCAGAGGGACGTGGCTCCTCCCCCCTCCCTCACGCATTTCCGGGGGCTGGACTCAACACATAAGCACCATGCCTAATCGAGCGCGCAGCACACGCGCGCAGCGGGCGCGCCGATTGCGCGCTAAAGACAAGCCCGTCTGCGCCCGTCCGCGCTCGTATCGCGACTAGCACTAGCCACGCTGCCCAAAAGAATTCTTCAGCTAGAATTGTCTGGCTGAGAGAGGAACTACTCAGTTTTGCCCGAGCAGGCTGTACAAACCCTTCTTGCATAGATGTCTCCACGTGGGGTGGGAGGAAGGACCGCTCGAAAGCATGCTGTGATGCCTGTCCCTTCCGCATGGAGAAGCAACCAGGGAAATGGGACAGGAGTTTGGGTGGTGCTGTGGCACTATCATTAACAGCATACTCACGACCACCAGAGGTATTGCAGGCCTGCATGATCAACTGCAGGTCTCTACCAAAACATACAGATGACGTATGGCTCAACTTCGAAGTTAACTCCTGGGATATTATGTTTCTAACTGAAACGTGGCTAAAAGATAGCTCTAATCCAGACCTAGGCCTGGCTATTCCCGAGGGCTATAGGATGGCCATAGCTAATCGGCCGAATGATAGATGTGGGGGTGGATTGGCAGTAATCTTAAGGAAGGAATGGGAAATCTCCACAAGAAAAATCAATTTGGTAGGGTCTATAGAGGCAATGTCTTTCTGTATCAGATTGTCCACGACTTTTTCGTATGCAGGTCTACTGGTCTATCGACCCCCTGATTCCCTGCCCTCGCATTGGCAGGAGCTGTTTGACATTATTGCAGACTTATCCTTAAAATATTCTAACTTTCTAGTTCTTGGGGACTTCAATGTCCATATGGACAAAGTGAACTGCCCTTCGGCCTTACAACTGGCCGATACTCTTTTAGGATTAAACTTGACTCAGAGGGTGTCTGCCCCTACTCATGTAGCAGGTCACATACTAGATTTGATCTTTTCGAATGATCTCTCCCTCAAGGCAATGGACCCTCTACCATTGACCTGGACGGACCACCTACTGGTCCCCTTTACTCTAACAGGTCTGATAAAGACCAGTCAGCCCAGTTTAGAGTCTGGAGCCAGAAGAATTTGGAGGAAGGTTCTACCTGAGTCCATGGGTTTAGAACTACAGAAAACGCTCCCTCTACCCACGGGAGATCCCGATCAAGTTGTATTGGCCTTTGATAATTGGATTACCACAGCTCTAGATAAAGTAGCCCCCTTGAACACCGTGAAATCGGCTAGAAAGAAACCTACAGCTCCCTGGTTTTCGTTAGAACTCCGTCAGGAGAAAAGCCTCTACAAACGTCTAGAGCGGCTATGGCGGAAAAAGTATGACGCCGAGGCTAAAGGCACATACAGAACGGCACTAAAAATATTCCACAAATTAAAACGTAATGCCCTGAAGGAATACTTTGCATATCAAATAAAGGCTTCTGACAATTCGTCAAGAGAAGTTTTCAAGATTGTGAAGGGCTTTTTAAAACCACAAGTCTTAAAAAGTACGATTGCTCCTTCAGTGAGCTTATGTGAAGATCTTGCTACTTTTTTTCAGACAAAAATTCAAACCATTTATGCTACTTTCCCTAAAACAACTACTCCGCGGCCATCGGTTGAGACCTCTTCGACAGTTCAGCATGTGGAGTGCTGGTCGGAGTTCCGTCCTTTGAGCCCAGGTATCTCTCTGTTGGAGCTGTGCAAAGTTAAGTCGGGTTCCCCAGCCGACCCTTGTCCTCCTAAGTTTTTTAAAATCCTTGCCTGAACCCCTTACTTAACTCTATTTGGAATTCCTCTTTGAAAATAGGCACTTATCCTACTAAGTGGAAAACTGCGTTTGTCCAGCCAATCCTGAAGAAAGAAGATGCAGACCCAGCAGATTTAAAGAATTTCAGGCCGATCTCACTTCTTCCAGTGCCAGCTAAAGTACTGGAGAATGAAGTTCAAATACAGCTGGCCGAATTCTTGGAGTCCCATAAACTTCTTCACGATTCACAATCAGGTTTCAGATCGGGCTACAGTACCGAGACGGACTTGCTAGAAGTGGCAGAGACAGTAAGGAAGACGGTGGACCAAGGTAACTGTGCGATGCTAGTGCTGCTGGATTTATCCGCAGCATTTAATACGGTGTTGCACCAGATCCTTTTAGAAAGACTCGCCTCACTGGGAGTGATCGGAACCACCTTGAAATGGTTCCACTCCTGTTTGGAGAGACGATCCCAGAGAGTGCTCCTCCGCCCGTATGTGTCCTCTTCTAGCCCTTTGATCTCTGGAGTTCCACAAGGTTCAGCCCTGAGTCCCTTCCCTTTTTAATGTTTATTTTAATGTTTATTTGTCCCCTCTGGCCCCAACAACTAGGGGTAAAGGTTATCTCCTACGCTGATGATACTCAGCTTGTGTTTTCCTTTAGGGAACACTCAGAGGTGGCATTCATTAACTTCAAGAGATGTCTACTAAAAGTGGCTTCTTGGAAGACTGATAACTGTATGAAGTTAAATGCAGATAAAACGGAGATACTCTTTTTTAACCAACCATCCCCCCCCAGGTCAGAACTTTGGTGGCCTTCTGAACTGAACCCTCCCCCGGTGCCGGCAACTTCAGCCATAAATCTGGGATTTAAATTCGATGCCAACCTGTCACGCAAATCACAGATAGGCCAGGTCTCCTCCGCGTGTTTTTGGAAGCTAAAAGCCCTGAGAAGATTTTTGAAGCTAATGCCGATTAACTGTAGAAAGTCAGTAGTCCATGCATTGGTCATCTCTCAGCTGGACTATGCAAACAGTCTGTATCTTGGTCTGCCAGAGTATCTTATCAGAAAGTTGCAGACCATGCAAAATGCGGCAGCAAGACTTATTAGGAATGTCCCTTTTCGCCATCACATTACTCCGCATCTCCGGAGCCTACATTGGCTACCGGTAAAAAGGCGGATAGAGTTTAAGGCACTAACCCTGGCCTATAGAGCATCTCGAGGCTCGGGTCCAATATACCTTAAGAAAAGACTCCAGAAATACCACCAAACTAGGGCACTTCGTTCAAATCATCAGGAGCTACTGGTAATTCCACACTTTAAGAAATCTAGGATTGGTGGCAGGGCCTTCTCGGTAAGAACAACCATGTTATGGAACTCTATACCGGAACATCTGCGGAAGTCCTCATCAGAACGTGTTTTCAGGAAAACCCTGAAAATATGGCTGTTCGACCGGACTTAGCACTTTCTAGCGCCCTAACTACACCTATGCTCATGCTGCTAGCGCCGGGACACCTCCGTTGGAGGTAGCTGTGCGCTCTACAAATAACAGTAATAATAATAATAATAATAATAATGGAAACACACAGTAGTGAGACCATGATTGAAGAAACCATCATTGGACCCTGCATTAGCAGAAAGTTATAGGCCTATATTGTTGATGTTGGTTACAAGTAAAGTGCTTGAAAAATGTGTCCGTCAACAGTTATCCTTATTCCTGGAAAAGCACAATATATTTCCCTGTTCCCAAACAGGCATTCCGCAGGATGCGTTATGGAGACAGCGCTTTTAGCTGTTATGGAGACATTGAGAAATATTGTAGATCAAGTTGGGCCATTTGCAGTGATATTAGATTGTAGTGCAGCTTTCAATACCATATCACATCCTTTTTCATTACACAGGCTAGAGTGGTTAGCCTAGCCTTAAAATGGCTTGCCTCTTTTTTAGATGGAAAGAGCTCCCAGGTCTACAAGGAGGCTTTCTATTCAAAATCCTATCCCCTAAAGTGTGGAGTACTCCAGGGCTCCTTACTAAGGTCCACTCGATCCAATTTGTACATCCCGCCTACGGCTCCGATTGTGCAATCACATGGTTTCTCGATGGTGTCATATGCGGATGACACACAGATTGTTATCTCTCTTACCCCTGATACGGTTGCAGACTCTAGTCAGTTAAATTCACGCTTGACTGATGTAGCAGAATGGATGTCAGCCAGTTGTCTGAAGTTGAATGGAGACAAAACTGAGGTTATAGTTGTTGGCATTGATTTTAATTATTGGTCTGCACTGCACTGGCCAGAATTACTAAGTGGCCCTCCTTCCCCCATATCAGCTGTGAAGCTTGGGGTATGGATTGACAAAAAGCTCACTTTGGCAGTACAAGCAAGCAAGCTGGCAACCAACTGCTTTGGTTTGCTGAGGACACTTAGAACATTTTTAAAATTGTCACCTCTGCCTATGTAGAGACCCCAGTTTTGTAAAAAGACTTCAATTGGTGTGAAATGCTGTGGTTCATGTTTTTCTGAAAATACCTAAACATAACTCTGCTTCAGCAGCGCTGGCCTCCTTACGCTTGCCCGCTGTTCATAAGAGACTACAGTTAAAGGCCCAATACATAGCTCTACAAGTTCTGCACAGTAAGGGCCCACGGATATTACAACATCTGGTCCGTCCCTACATTGCCAATAGAACATTATGTTGTACTGCTTTTGCCTACTGACAATTCCTAAGGTCAATAAATCAAGTAGTGGTGGGAGATCTTCTGCCTACCTGGGACCGCATTTCGCATGTTCCGCATTTTCCTTCATTGTGCTGGGCACACCTTTTAAAAGGTGTGCCCAGCGCATTGAAGGCAAATGTGCCATTTTATGGTGAATGAGCTGCCCTCAGGGCAGCCGCGAACCTGCGCTGCCCTCAGGGCAGCGCATTCCTGTGAAAAACGAAGCGGCAGCTTTGAAGTCGCTCCCTGATTTCATGGTGCAGGCGGCACCGCCTGCACTTTCAAAGGGGATTAGAGATCCCCTTGAAGGCGGGTGCAGTCAATAACTGCACCCGCCTGCAGAGGGATGTCTGGGGGATCAATGGGACCCTCTTGCTCCCCTTCAGAGGGCTGCCATTAGGGGGCGCACTGACTGTCAGTGTGCCTCCTGAGAGCTTCTTTGCCGCTGCACCGTGTCTGTAATACGGCAGTGTGTATGTATGTATGTGTGTATGTATGTGATATATATATATACCCCAAATCTAGCCAATAGCCAGCGGAGTGCAGTACAGGATCAAATGCAAGCATACAGTCAACGAGTGATTCGAGATGTTGCTAGTTCTAGTCGCAGAAGCGTTCTTAATCTGCATTCTGATATAGCTCAGTGAGCAAGTGAGATTGCTCCAAATCTTTGCCGAAACACTTGTCCCCTTGACTTAAGTTTAAGGTTATCTAACTTTGTTGAAAGAAGTTCCTTCACTACTGACAACTGGAATGTCATCAGCAGTTAGGCTGGTAGATGTTTTGATGAGGATTTTTTACAAGTACCTCGGGTCTGTCAACCAGATGGCCCTCTGTGAGATTGTCAGCACCTCAATTGGACCACTTAAAGAGCTGGCTCCCAATGGTGTAGTTGGACTACTTCTGTGGTGATATCGTTTCTAGGTTTCAGGCTGCATTCTTGATCATAAATAGCTGGATATGAGTGATGAGGGAGTTCAGTTAAAGCAAGTTACCCAAAGTTTAGCCTCCCTTTTACTTCTAGCCTGCTAGTAACTTCTTTATACAGGGCCTCTGTAAGGTTAAAGGGTTTTTACTCCTTTCATGATTACGGCCACGGCAAAATTAGAGCAAATATTTAAAGTAAACATGTAGCTTTGAGCTATTTCATTCCTTTATGTGTGTTCAGTTTCCTTTCACTTGTACATGTCCTTTATATCTACATGAACCGGACATTATCTTAGAATATCCACAATATGGCGTTTTGCGCTATTCAAATATATATTTGCTACTTTCAGTCTCAGTGTATCGTTACTTAATGGGGTATTTGTGCACTTCTGACATTTAACTATAGCCATACATAAAATGCCATAACACCTAGGGTCTCATTAGTATCCGCCCGCCATAGGCCCGGGAAATGGGACCGCCCGATATTTATGCGGCGGTCCCGCATTAGGCATTAGGATGCCCCCGCCATATTGGCGGGCGCATCCCGCATTCCTGACATTGAGGCGAGCGGTGCTTTCAGTAGCACCCTCCGCAATGTCAGAAATGCATGTTGTGCATTTGTATGCACAAGGTGGCAGGCACCGTGCGGTGCAGGGAAATGCAGGGGGTACCATAGGTACCCCCCATGTGCACCCTGGGGGCCCGCAACAGGCCCCCAAATAAAAAACCGCATGCCTTTCCATGGCGGAGTCTCTGCCATGGAAAGGCACATCTCCACCATTATAGTAATATGGATGCACCGCCACCATATTGCTGTGCTTTTCCACCCGGTAGGCAATCGGGCGGATTGCCTACCGGGTTGAGTGAAAGCTGCACTTAGTAAGCGCTGCTGCAATAGTGCGCATGCTCGATTTTGGGCTGTGACCAGCCCGATCATGCGCACTACAGCCACCCTACTACCATACTTGAGCCAGGAGAGCGGGGGGGGGTCGGAACCGAGAGGCAGAGGGTTGCTTGAATGCAGCAGCTCCCGGTCTCTTAATGGGTGAGGCGTCACCGTGCTCTAGCCAATCCTGGCGCTGGTAATGGAGCGTCTGGATTGGCAGAGACACCGCGCAGCCTGAGGGCAGGCATTTGCTGCATTGGGTGCTGCGCTTGGGTGGGTGGCACTGGGCTCTGTGCCGCACTGTGATTGGATTTGGCCATCGTGATTTGTGACGTGACCGCGCAGGCTCCATCACCGCGCCAGTGCCGGAGCCCGCCTGAGCCTGCAGTGCTGGGAAAGCCGCTCTCTTGCAGTACTTTGCAGAGCTGAGCCACCGGAACAAGTACCGCAAGCTGCAGAACTACCTATGCAACGTGTTGGATAGACCCCGCGCCTGGGCCTTCATCTACCACGTCTTCGTGTGAGTACCGGTCCTCTAGGCGTTATGTGGTAGAACTTTGCTGAACTGCGGTGGGACTTCTGTACTTCAGAGAGGCGCACAAGTTCCCAGCGCGGTGTTTATGCTTACAATGTCTGCCTTTACTGTGCTGTGCGTCTCCTTAGTCCTTTCACAGTAGGACCTGAGTGTTTTTATCTCCAAGTTCAGCTCTTGCAATGCTTTAATTTTACAATATGGTGTTTGCGGTGTTACACTCTACCTGCTTGTCTTTGATGTATCTTACTTGGGAATATGGTGCCTTTTCCTCGGCCGTTAGGTGTGACTCAGTTCGGCTTACTATGAAATGTACCGCTGTATGCTTGCTTTTAGCAGTGGGTGCTGCCTTGGTGTACTTGGGAGATATCAATGCTTAAAGTATCCTCCCTGACCGTATAACGCCTCTTCATTTTCCGTTTACCGCGCAGTAGTTGTGCAGAATATGAGAAGCCAACTTTAACTATATAGTGCTTGTCTTTAACCGTTATGTGTGACTGCGTACAACTCACCGTACAACCCCAGACACTTTGAAATGTATATGTTTGCAGTGCAGTGGTTGCCATTTCCACTTTGTCTCTACTTTGTCTAATATAGTTATAGACATTTTGTCTAAAATTCAACTCGGGTGCCCGTTCATGCACTGACGATTAAATTATTCATGCTCGCAGGCTCCCCCTTAAAATCGAGTATATTTTATTTTTGCAATCACGAAACTTTCCCATTAATAAAGCACGGCTCGAAAAGGGACCATGCGTTCATTCCCTGACTCCCTGGCCTACCAGACTCAGTGATTTTCTCCTCCTCAAAAAAGACAAGCTCCTGCAGTTTCTGGGAAGGAAGAACGGGGTGGCTCAAGTGTGGGACTGAAGGAGTTGAAGTGGGTGATGTAATGATCATGTCTGATGTGGTACCTTCTGTAACAGTTATTACATTTCCTAGTATTGCGAGATAATTTTCGTTGATAAAAAGTAGCCCTCATTGCAGAAGAGATTGGAGATCCCTCTACTACGATATCTCCCTTTCACAGCGAAGTGGCGGGAATCATTTCATTTTATTCTACGGACGTGCAGCATGTTGTGAAACAGGCATGTGGAGCAGGCGTGCCTGATTATTAACCCCTGCTGCAGAAGACTTTTCATTTTAGTGAGAAAAACAAATCTCGCATCAGTTTTTCGGAAAAGAAAAACAGGCGCTTGGGTTTAATTCTCAGTCAGAGCACGGCACGGCACATGGGCTTGAGATATATTGAGTGTTAAATGCCAGTATCGATGCAATAAAGATGGTACACAGTAAGTAATAAGCACTTTCCAGATGAAGAGCTACTTTCAACAAAATGTCAACCTGCCTGGGATTATGAATTATTACAAATAAGAAATGCATCTTTAATTTCCAGATTACTAAATCTTTAGTTTCCAGGTAACAGAACTGGTCTGCTTTAGATATACGACTGAGGGACATTGCAATTTTTGTTTGAATACTTGACACGTAAAACAAAGATAAAGTTTCAGGACAATGGCTAAATCTGACCAGTTTGATCTGGAGTTACCTTCTGTAATCCCAGTAAGTAACTGACATGTGGTCGTCCCAGGCGGGCAACTAGAGCCAAATTTCGAGGGGGTGGAGGGGGGCTGAAAAAGATTCCGGCGGGGGCTAAGTCTTCCAGCCATAGGCAGAGTGGCTGTAAGAAGGGGTGAAAACACAACAAAGCCTCATTAACGAGTAAATGGTCTTTTAAAGACCTGTGAAGTACTCGGGTCCGGCTGCAATTAGACAGACGCCAGCCCGCGAGGCTGTCTCAGCTGGGCTGACACACATGACGGGGGGGGGGGGCTGAAGCCTGGTGAGCCCAATGGCTGTTGCGCGCCTGGGTCGTCCTTAAACCGTATTAAATAACACATCCATTTAAACCCCACCTGTGTCTACTCTACCTGACATCTCGTCTTCACTTGCAGCAGAAGTCCCCAGTTCTGTCCATTTGTCACTTACAAAGAAGTCATATTGGCCAAGCCAGGGGGTTGGCAAAAATTCTACTACACATGGTGCACTGGGAAGCGCCTGCACCCACCGCACCCCCCTTCCTATGCCACTGCGTGAACTACCCCATTAGAAAGGCCACCTGCCATCCCCCATCTACCCACCACGGGCAAACACCTATGTGAAGTGTGTGTACAAAGCTCAGCTCAACCAGAATCACGGTAACAGCGCATTGCGCTGCCTCTTTTATATTCAGTATATTGTAACACTGTTTTTCTTCCCCCGCCTTTCCTTGTTTTGTTTCCCTGTTTTCCCCTTGCTTGCCATTCGTTACTCTAGAGTCTAATATTCAGTATGTTGTAAGACTGTTTTTCTTCCCCCGCCTTTCCTTGTTTTGTTTCCCTGTTTTCCCCTTGCGTGCCATTCGTTACTCTAGAGTCTAATAGAGTCGGAAGGCCGTAGGGGAAGACTGTGGACTTTTCTTCAAGTTCCTGACGCTCCTGCGGAACGAGCCTGGCAACCATTACACTGCTGTGCAACTTCTTCTACTCTTAGAGCTGAGATTTCCATTAGTCTTATAGTCTGAATTCAGCACCTGAGCTAAATAGGACAGAATGTATGAAGCTCTGTGGTAATACTGAATAAGCAGCTACCTATGTTTTGCCATCTATTAATGTAATAACTGCACTTTTGTTTTTAGGTTTTCGGACTTGCGCTTCATTTCCCCCTCACTTGCACTGTAATTCGTGCCCCTCACCGCCGTTTGGCGGGCTGGTTCCGGGGTGGCAGACATCTTGGGTTGGGGTGTGAGGATCAGGCTCACAGCGCTTACTGCGCATGCGCCAGCGGGGAACGGGCATTTAATGCTCCTCCCCTAGCGCAGCGGGATCGCGCAGCGGGCGTGTCCTCGCGTGGCCGGAGTCGTGCCAGAGTCCTGCCCGTCTGCGCCCGTCCGCGCTAAGGCCGTGCGGGTCGTGGCGGACTCTGGCTCGGGTGCGTGAGAGTTGAACATCGTGTCCGTCGTCATGCTGACATATACCAGGGAAAGCCTGATGTTCATCAATCAGGTGAGTCGCTGCTGTGCGCACCCGCCTATCCATCCTCTCCGTGGCCCATACCATTGCCCATGTAACGGCCTGATTCTTGGCCCCCCAAAGCCACTTCTTCGGAAATCTCACTCGGCTGTCCAACGTAGCAGGGTGTCTTCTTCCGCTTTGCGGATTATGAACTTGAATGTGAGGTCGATCCTGAAACATCAACAGAATCTGTATGATCTCATTGAGGATGAAGTTCCGGACATTATGGCCATAACTGAAACATGGCTTCAGGAAGCTGATACTGCCATTCTCAATCTGGCATGCCCCTCTGGCTATTCGATATACACCTTGAATAGAGCTTCCAGAGGAGGGGGAATAGCGCTGATAGTTAAGTCTTGTTTTCCCTGTGTGTGGAATAGTATTAAGATCGCTGGCTGTGAAAGCGCCTCGTTCAAAGTCTCTGTCAACCCTGAGTTTACACTGTCTGGGATGGTGGTATATCGTCCACCTGGCAGTGATGTGTCGTTTAGAAATGCTTTTGTGGATACTGTCGGCACTTTGACCACCGACTGCGCCAATTTCTCTATACTGGGCGACTTAAATCTGCATTTCGACACATTGTCCAGTTTGACAGCTCGTGCCATCTCTTTGGATTTAGAGGCTTTTCAACTATTCCAGCTGGTCTCACAGCCTACGCATATTGGGGGACACACTTTGGACCCTTTCTTTACCAACTTAACTGAGGCCAAAGTTAATGCAGTTACACCAGTAGAATGGTCTGACCATTTCCTGGTGTCTATTCAGTGTCCCGTATCAGTGACCTTTCCCATTTCTTCAGCCAGACGGGTACTTAGGAGATCTTGGAACAAACTCAGGCTGGAAGACTTCCACCATTTTTTGTTGGTGGAACCCTTGGGCATATCGGACAATGTGGAGGAAGGGTATGATATCTTTTGCTCTTGGCTTACTAGGGCGCTGGACGCTCTGATACCTATGGTATCAATTAAAATCAACCCCCGGGAGTCTAGTCCCTGGTATGGCGGGGCCTTACGCGCTTTGAAGGGGGCCTGTAGACGGGCGGAGAGGGCATGGCGGAAGACCTATGGGGCTGACTTAAAAGCCGCTTATGCTGCTTCGGTTAAGCTCTATCACCGGGCCATATGTCGGGCTCGTGCGGCCTTCTATGCTGAAGAATTTCGGAACAGCACCAACCCGTCGAAGGCCATCTTCAAAGCGGTTAAAGATCTTATGGCCAAACGGACTATCCCTTTAGCCGAGAGCTCGGTCTCCCATTGTGAAGCCCTAGCCTCTTATTTTCTGGGAAAGGTCCAAGCGATCTATCGGACCTTCCCTAGTATTGGGGCTCCGCTGGAAAGTTCCATCGAGACACTACGTCAGTTTACCCTGCCTTCATTCCCCCCCCTCACCCCTGATGGGTTTGACAAACTTGCTTTGCAAGTTAAATCAGGATCTCCATCTGATCCGGTAAAGCCTGCTCTCTTCCGAGACCAGACCTTTTTGGGACGCCCTGTGGTGCGCTCCCTTGTCAACCTCTCCTTGGAGTCGGGGGTAGTTCCAACTAAATGGAAGCAGGCGGTAGTGTCTCCGATTATTAAAAAACCCTCCCTAGACCCGTCTAAGCCTGAAAGTTTTCGCCCTATCTCGCTGCTACCGTGGCCGGCAAAGTTGACAGAGGCCCATGTCAATCTGGCCCTGTCGGAACATCTTGCCCGGACCAATGCCCTTGATCCCACACAGAACAGTTTTCGTGCTGGTCACAGCACGGAGACCGCTCTCCTCGCAATGGTGGAACATCTGCGTGCTAGGTTGGATGCGGGTCAGACGGCGGCGATGATATTGTTAGATCTCAGCGCCGCCTTCGACACTGTATCTCATGGCATCCTCCTGCATCGGCTAGAGGAGATTGGTGTTCGGGGTCTGGCGTTGCAGTGGTTCCGCTCCTTCCTGGACAATCGCTCCTTCTGTGTGGCCATTCCTCCCTTCTCGTCCAGTTCTCAACCTCTGGCCATGGGGGTTCCGCAAGGGTCTTCGCTAAGTCCCACGTTGTTCAACCTTTACGTGAGACCGCTGGCTGATGTCGCGAGGCAGTGGGGCCTTACTTTGGTCTCATATGCCGACGACACTCAGCTGGCGGTTACTCTTAGCGGAGATGTCCAGCTGGACGCCCCTAGGTTTCGGTCTGGACTGAAGGCGGTGGCTTGCTGGTTGACAGAAAACTGTCTCCAGCTTAATGCCACAAAAACAGAGGTGATGGTTGTTGGGAAGGGAGTGGAGCTCTGGGGTGATCAGTGGTGGCCTTCTGAGCTGGGCCCCACTCCGACCCCTGTGTCGGAGGTGAAAAATCTGGGGGTCTGGTTGGACGCCGGCCTTACTTTCACAGGACATACTAAAAAAAACGGCAGCCTGTTGCTTCGGCCTACTAAGAGGTCTTAGACCAGTCCTCAAATACTTCGATGCCCCTACCAGACAGCTTGTAGTCCAGGCTACTATTATTTCTCGCCTGGATTACGCTAGCTCTCTTCTGGTTGGGGCGAATCAGGCTGAGTTAACCCGCTTACAGCGGGTTCAAAACGCTGCGGCTAGAGCCATTGTTGGCCTGCCCAGATTTTGCCCGGTGGCGAATGTCCTGCGTTCCTTGCATTGGCTCCCTGTAAGGAAGCGTATTCTTTTCAAGGTCCTCTGCTTGGTTTTTAAGATACTAAGAGGTATTGGCCCTGAAATCTTGTCCAATCTTATCTCCTCCTATGTTCCCATCCGTAGCCTCCGATCTCAGGGCCAGGCCCTTGCTGTGGTCCCCAGATTTAGACTCTGTCGGATGGGGGGTCGTTCCTTCAGCGTGAAAGCTGCTCTAATCTGGAACACCCTCCCAGTGGAAATCCGACAGTTAGACGATCTGCTTTCCTTCCGTAGAGCGATTAAGACTTTTCTGTTTTAGCTGTCTATCTTGGGCGTTTTTGTTTTGCTATGTTGTGTTCCTCCTTGTCTTTGCGCCGGGATGCTCCTTCGCTGGAGTAGCTGTGCGCATAATAAATTAATTTAACATAACATAACATAACATAACTTTCACAATTGCTTTATTAACCTTCCTGCTTTCTCAAATTTGCTTGAAAATGCACGATTTTTCTTCTTTTTTTTCAAAATTTTCAAGGGGGGGGGTAACCCCCCTTTTGGGGTTCGGGCTCGCTCGCTCGCTACGGTGCTGTATGCTATTTCGTTTGCGCCCCACCACTTTAAAATCTCACCCACCGCCCCTGTTGCCACATCTTTTGAAACTATCCTTCTAAAATAGGCATACAGTGCTTTAGAGAATGATGACTGTCTCATTACATGTGTTGGACCTGGCCCTTTCTGTAGGGTCACCCCCAAACTGTTTGCCTTCCTCCTCCCCTTTTTGCTGAATTTGTTTTTGTTGACTTTAGGATTCTGGGCACTTACCACTGCTAACCAGTGCTGAAGTGCATATGTTCAGTACGCAAAATGGGGTGACATTGGCTTATACACAATTGGCACATTTAATTTCTGATAAGTCCTTAATACAGTGCACTATATGTGCCCAGGGCCTGTACATTAAATGCTACTAGTGGGCCTGCAGCACTGATAGTGCCACTCACTTCTGCAGCCCGTTCAACCAAGGGGCTGCCCATTTCAGCCATTGGTTGACTTCATTATGAGTTACGGCATGCTGTTGTTTTTCAGAGAGCACATCTGGCGAAAAAACGTTTTTTCATTGAGGAGGGCCCGGCAGCTTTCTGAGCAATAAAGTTTTGCAAAAAATGTGCCAAAACTAAACAAGAATTGCTAAAAGGCTGGCGCGCAACGCCCGACCGATTGGCTTGCCAATGCTTGGTCTAATTCTGAAGTGTGTTGAAAACAAAGATTTTAATAGTATCAAAACAATCAAGATACTTTACTTGGTGATGCGCAAATGACTCACTAAAATCCAATTTAAACACACACAATCGTTTGTGCGCTATAAAGATTTATCTGTAAAACTATAAGTCTTTGTGGTCATTTCAATGGACAATGTGCTGTCTGTAAGTAAAAGTGTGCCACCACACCATGAGTTAGTAATATATTTGTGACTGTGCTCCTAAATGCAACATCAGCCACACACTACAACCTTACCACTCTCCTGATGAATGAACGCGGCTCATTTGTGACACTTGTTCCTTGAGTGATGGTTGTATTTTTCAGAATCCCTGAGTTCAGCAATGGAACTTTGATGGCAGCCCCCCCCCCCCGCCCCCCTTCCCCTACCCTTATGAATTGTTCCATCATTACATCTGTGAGCCACATGCGTATCCCTGACGTGACCGGGAGCGAGGCATATTCTTCAACAAAATGTCCCTGATGTACAGTTCACAAGAAACAGAGATCCGCGGTGTTCCTCGAAACCACGCCTTATGCGTCTCCCGTAAAAAAAAATATATTCAGAAGTAGCTACACTGCTCCCTCCCTCATTCCGCAGAGGAATCGGAGCCGTGGTTGTGTTTGGTAAGTGAAACATCCGTAGAAAGAAATTGAAGGAAGCGTGTAGACAAAGGTGCTTTAGATATTAGGTGGCTTCGCCGGGATGTTTTCTACGAAACTCTTTGGAAAACGCATGCTTGCTGTTTCCAACGCCCGGAAGGGGCTGCTGCAGAACGGCTGCCGGCAGGCTTTGCTTTCTGGAATGAATTGTACTTGGTTGGTCGTGCGTCTGCTTGCAAGGAATGCTTGTCCTGGTTTGATTTGTACAACTGTTATTGAGTTTGGGTGCCTTTATTAACTGAAGAGTTTCCCATTGCAATACATCGATGCATAACAACAGATACGGATTTTGGTGATTAGACATAAACATGTGTAGAGAATCATGGGTGTGGGATAGTTGGAGGACAGATGTTGAAAAGATGTGCTTCAGAGACAAACTGGATGCAACATTAGAAACTAGAGAAGGCTGCGACGAGGGACAGCATCTTTTCATTTCACAACAGTGTTATTGGTTTAAGGGAATGGCAGCAGAGAAGCAATCAGATGTGGAGTATTGGTTTAATGCGAGTTCCACATGTCAGTGGTCTTGGCCAAATAGTATTTGCGATGTCCGCGTCTTAATATGCATAGATGGAAATCTGCGCTTGCAATGTTTTTTTTTTTTTTTTTTTCATGTTCTCCGTGAGAAACTGAGTTTTGCAAATGTTTGTGTGAAACCTGACTCATTATATGTGAACAGTGTTTCATCAAGTTGGCAATGATTTAATTCATCATCTTCTCTGACCTGTGCATGAATAGTTTCATCAGAGCATTGCAGAATTACCCCCAATGCCGATGAAAAAAAACCTTCAGCTATTTTTCACCCTCAGATGTCCTAAGATTTTTATTGCCAGGCTCGTTCTTATCTTGCACACTAAGTAGGCTCTACAGGAGACAGTACCTCCTTTATACAGTCAGCATTTATCTGAGAAAAGCTAATAATTCCTGAGATCATTGGACTTTAGGAAAGGCCTCGACGATGTAGCTTTCTCACGCTCAGTACCTCTAACTCATACCTACACTGGGTTGCTATAGATTTGCCCTGGTGCCAAAATGTCATCCCATTCCTTTATATCACCTGGCATGAAAAAGAACGGAACAGAAAATAGCAGAACAGAACGTAACTTTGCAGACGTTAGCACTCATGGTAGAGAAAAGAGAGTAAAAAACAAAAATCTATAGAAAGTAACAGTAAAAGTTAAAGACACAGCACACAAGCAAAGGTAGATGCGTTATATGAAGATAGTAGACACGAAGGTGCAAGCTGCAGCAGCAGTCAGCATCGTTGTGCTTAACTTTGTTCAGTTTTTACAAACCAGGAACCAATTGCTAACACGACAGTCAGATTGCACCTTTGATCGGGCAGTGCTTAATTTGTAAAACAAATAAGTGCCGGGGCCCTCATCAGGAGGCCACTGCTGCTTGTACCACCCCTTCCTTTACATAGTTACTACTAGGGCTTTTTAGCCGCAGTTCATCCATCTGTGGTAGTGCCATTCACCTTTTTCTCCAACCAACTCAAGCCTGCATCATGAGGCAATGCATCAGCCCACATCTGCCGTTGGCTGACGTCACTGTGAGCTACAGTATACTTCTCTTTCCTAGTTAGTACATCCACACACAAAGTAGTTCCTTTCAGTGCCAGGGTGTACTATGGTAATGTGTACTTTTTGAAAGCAAAATACATTTTTGTCTTTAGTCAAAGTTTTTTATTGGATTGACAAACACCTGACAGCTTCCCGAACAAAAACGTTTTAAAAAAACAGTGACAAAACAAGAATTGACAAAAAGGCTGGTGGATAATGCCAGATCTATTAGCTTTGCAAATGCTTGTTGGTAATAAGCATGAAAAACATCAGGGAATGAGGAGCAAATTAGCTGTTGTCTGGTATTGCTCTATGTGGAAGGTGGGAGTGGGTCATTGCAAAACGCTGGGGACTTTTTCCTACTGAGTGAGGAGAGAGCTTAGTGTGGTAAAGGAGGAGGTAGATTTCTTTCAGTTGCTGTTGGAGGAGTATATTGAAAGGTAAGATAGCATGACAACTACACACATTATGCAAAAGTGTCATCCTTTCATAATCTGTAGAATGGAGAGTCTATAGGGAGGTCAGACATTATAAATTAGAGTGTGGTAGCGGGTGGTAAAGGTATGTTAGGATACCAGCAAATTTTCCTTAAGTAGGCGGTGGAGCTGTATATCTTTAGAGATGTCTCAATGTTTGAAAAGACACCAATGAGGCTATTTAGACTTTGGCAGGATGCTGCATGGTCAGTGGACTCTCAATGCCTTCGGGGCTTCTAAAGGAGTGCATATGCTCTTAAGTTGAAGTAGTATTTTGAGTGGGTGCCACTTTTTGGCCCCATTCAAGATACCTTTTCATTTCAATGAAACAAACTCCTAAAGCAGGAAGTTAAAGGAAAAAGCAATTACACTGAGGTACATGGATTCTTCTACATTTGTGAGGGGTGTGTTGCATGGCAGACCTGGTCAGGGAAACGAGCGACTGTCATCCAACCATACATAGGGTGGGGTGCCCATCACTATGACCAGGTGGCCCAGTGGTAGATGGGTTGGCAGGTCAAGGCTTTCCAAAGATGGAGCCAGGCGAGATTCTGTTGTACGAAACCTTGCAGTTTCTGCACCTATAAATGCAGCAGAGGAGCCATGAGTTTGATGGCGTGAGAATGCATGCTCCCGTTCTGCCAAATTCTAAACCAAACATCACATATTGTAGCTTGTATGTAGGCTACTGGGCCATAGCAATTGCTGATAGGGAAGGAAAATAAAGTGGCAAAAATAGAAACATAAATGTATGAATGGCTTCAACATCACAGCTACTTGTTTTCCATTATGGGGGTCTAAACATGTCAGAGACAACATTTATCTAAGTAATATCTGGAGCCACCATAGAGGCAGCATAAATCTATCACACCCTCCATGCCCAGCTTCTATAAAGGTAGATCTAGGACAGAAATATTGGGGGTTAATTTGTAGATCTTGCTATGGACAGCTTCATATGTCTGGCACACCTCATGCTTAGAATTCTTCTAAAAAGTGCTACAAATGGGAGTTCAGAGAGAGTGAACTATTAATCTACTCCCTTCATCCATTAGCTTTCATATCTTTTTCATAATTTGCTTGAATGGTCTGTCCGTCAAGGTCATAGCGGATGATGATATTGTCCTATTTGTATTACTAGTAGGCTTTGGTGTTTATACATGAAATAGTATTTTTTGAGACTCCAGATAACAACATGTAGTTTGAGGTCTTTGATATATTTACTTTGCTGACATGACATTTTAATTGCTGTTGTATGGCTTTTTTAGTTCTCGCCTAGCGTTGCAGCGCGCATGGGCTGCTCGCTTTGCAAGGCATGCAGTATACACTATAGCGGGGAAGCTTTGTTTAAGCTCTGCCCACTCTCCGCCCATCTTTTTAATTGGCTTTCATCCTAAATGCTGCATTCTGATTTGTTTTCGGCTTCTTAGTCCCTTCTCCTCACGGCCATGTTGTCATTTGTGTGCTTCCTTGGCTATTGACCCCTTTACTTTAAAAATATTTTGTTCCCCTGCCTCCCCCCTGTTCCCTCCCGCAGTCTGTGACTTCTTGGTGCACCCCCCCCACACTCCCATTCGTGCCTTTTTGGATGCCTGCACTTCCGTTACAAATACAATAGGTCTCGCGTAAATACGAGTCCTATTGCATTTTAAATGCTTGTTTGTCCTGTGATTTGCTGGCTGAATTCGCACTCCTTTTTACATCTCGCATAGCGTTGCATGCGAGCGCATGCGCTGTTCGCTTTGTCTTGCGTGCTAAGCCAGAGAGCAGCACGAATCACTGGCGGAGCCGGCCGCGGCGCAGGGGGCCATAGAACACAGCTTGCCCAATCTCCCCCATATCCTGCTTGAAGACTATCTTAATCTGCTTAATGCAACCTCTGTGTGAATTCATGTCTTCCGTTACAAAAACAGATGGGTAATAACGTAATGCTGAAATCATGCTCTACATAATATGGGCACAGTGATTGCAGACCCGATAGCTTGCCATATGGCTGCCAAAGGGTTGATAAAAAAAAAGGATTACTAGGCAAAGCCTTCGAAGCGACAACGTTTTCACGCCACGGCCATTTTTATTAAAACCGAAATTGCAAATAACACAGGGTACAGGCGCTGGATACTAATGCCGAAATAATGAAGCAATAAGAGACAAGGCGCCGTATATGCAAAGTAGCAGCGTGGCTCACTTTTTGTCAGCTTGCTAAGTGTTATCAGCATTAAGTGGTAAGTCCATCGGATATCGTGGTGCCTTAAGGGGAGAAATATATTGGAGCATCGAAACATCTTCTTTGTCAGACAGAAATAATCACTTGTCCCTGAGGAGCCAAGTGTCATCTAAATCCTTCCTAAAAAAAAAAATTCTGCATAAATTATTTGCATCCCCCCCAAGAGGGACAGAATTTAGCCCATTTGAAGCTAAATAGAACAATACAGAATTGCTAAAGCCTGTTCACGATTGCGCTTTTAAACCTGTCAGATTTGCTAAAGTGTGTTTACACATTTCGTTAACGTAAAGGCCGCCTCCCCTTTGGCAGACTACTGTTGCTTTGTGATTGTATTTTAGTTCCTGTGAGATATAAACTTCCCAGTGCATGCTGTTTCATTTGTCCAGAGCATGTAATGTCTTTATTACACGCAAAATAAAGCAATTCCCAAACCAGGAGTTTATTCCTTAAAAATAAAAAAAGTGTTCTTATCATTTGCAATAGGTCTCCAAATTAATCAAGTTTGAGCTATTGGCATTGTAAATAACAATGCCTTTTATTTATGTTTTCATTTTTAAAAACATAAATAAAATGCAAAAAATGCAAGACCTATTTGCATTGCAAATGCTTGTTTAAGAAATGAGTGCCGTTTGGATGCCTCACTCTACGGTAAAGACAAAATACTGTACACTAATCACCCTTTCTTATTAAATTTATTTCAATTTGCCGTCATGATGACATTTTAGATTTACAGCTTTTGTGGTCCACAAAGTAAATATATTGGAGCACATTGGCTTTTTTAAAGATGTATTGAAAATACTGTCCTTTGTCATAAGTTTCTACTGTGCAATAATTTGCTCTGTGTGCCTTTTAAAATGCCATTTATAATCCAAACATCATCTTCTGTGTTTTCTTTGATGTATTTACTTTGCTGACATAATTACATTTTATTGCTGATTTACGGTATGCAGTTTGGATGCCTTAACCCCTTCAAAATGGCATAGTACTTTCACTAATTGCCTTTCCTAATTCGTATATTTTACTTTGCTGTCATGAACATACTCAAGCATGCATTGAAAATACTGGCCTTCATGGAAAGTATCTGCTATGCAATATTTTACCATGTATGCCTTTTAAGATGCCACTTACAGTGCAAACTTCATCTTCAGACTCCTTTTCATGACATTCTTCAGAGTGGTCATAGCATAACTTTGCTACTGTAGTCTGTTCAGCAAGGGAACCCTTCTTCAAGCTTCCATATTGTTGTAACACATGACAGCTAACACACAAAAAGTCACCCAAGCTTTATCAAATTCTTTCCCGTAATGAGAAGACTATGCATGTCTAACATGTCTTCTACTATGTCCACCACTTCTGAATCATATGGATATCTACTGTCACAACCAAGCACATGGGGAGCCTTTAGACAGATACTTATGCCAACAAGGCGATTTATATATGAGGGTACAGCTACCTCCCCCTGATACTTTTTTACCAACTTTATGCAAGAATTTCTGACCATATTTCGATCCTGCTCAAAGACTTTCTTGCAAAGCCACATTATTAACAATTCACAAATTAATTTAATAATTTATTGGTTTTCATTATGGCCAACAGTTGTTCCTAGGGGCACTCCTCCATTCTTCTTGCCGGCTTCAACGTCTACATCTTCTTCGCATCTCCCTCCTCCTCGGCGTTTCCCACGATGCCGTCCTTGCTTTTCTCTTCCCTGTTGTCATGAAGGGGTGTGGCCATCTACACACCCTCTTCTCCCGGGCGTCTAGAACGCTCTCTTCTTCGTTACTGTGTCCCACGATGTCGGCCAAAGCGGGGTCTCGCCCCTTTTTACTTAGGAATGGCCGTTGTGGCCATTCAGTCATTGGATGTCTGGAGAGGTAGTCAGCGCCAGTGTGTGACTTTCCTGGTACGTGTATAGTCTGAAAAGCAAATGATTGCAGGGCTAAGATCCATCGTAGAACACGGGGGTTCGAGTCCTTATTCTGTGCTAACCAGGTGAGAGGTGCATGGTCAGTGAGGACTAGGAATCTACACCCCATTGAGGTAGTTTCGGAGAGCCTCTATGGCACACTTTATCGCCAAACACTCCTTCTCTATTGTCGAGTAGTGCTTCTCCCTAGGAAACAGCTCCCTGCCTATGTACAAGAGGGGTTTCAATGCTCCCTGTGGGTCTGACTGACACAGAACAGCCCTCAAGCCATGTCCGGATGCATCTGTTTGGAGCACAAAGGTCTTAGAAAAGTCGGGACAATGTAAGACGGGTGTTAGACCTGGCATCTTTGGCGTGGTTTCCCCTGACTTTTTGCCTCTACCTCCTGTATTTTTGACGCTGTGCTGGATTTCGTTTTTGCTGGTTTAGATGCTTTGGGCACTTTGCCACTGCTGATCGGTGTCAAAGTGCAAGTGCTCCAGGGCTGTGCTTTCTCTCCACAATGCTGGCTCCACCTACTGTGGGGCGTCTGATGTTTCTGCCCTGCACTGTGAAAGGAAAGAAGGAGTCATGTAAACAGAGTGCTCCAGAACTGGTTTGGACTGGGCAAAGGCCCCTCTGCCCTCAGAGGACAAAGGATTTTGGGGTATAAATATTGGGACCCTGATCCCAAGAAATTAGATCATCCTGGAATCAAGAAGGAACCTCTGCCGAGGAGAAAGCTGGAAGACTGAAGAAGAAGGACTGACCTGCTGTAAGGCTGACCTGCAGTTGCTTTGCTGCCAAAGAGAGGGGAAGGACTTTGCTGTGTGCTGTGTCCCCTTGCTTGAAGGAATCTCCAAGGGCCCGAGTAGAGCTGGCCTCCTGTTAAGAAGTCCCAGGAACAAAAGGACTTCACCCCCAGCTTCCCCCTGAACTCTGCTGTGTGAGTTCTGCCCTTCCTAGAATGCTCGATCCAATTGTGGAGCCTCTGGAAGTTGTGGCTGCTGTTGGGAAGCTGACCAAGAGAAAAGAAGTAAAAGATCTGCAACTTTTTCACGCACCGCCGGCGGGAAGATTCCCCTCGCTGCGAGTATCGTCGCAGAGCCTGCCGCTTCTGAGTGAGATTGTCGCACCGCTCGTTAGCGTGCTGCATTTCGTCGCTGCGAACATCGTTGCAGAGCCATCGAAGATCATCGCACCGCTTGTTAGCGGGGCGTATTTCATCACTGCGAACATCATCGCAGAAACATCGAAGATCGTCGCATCGTGCCTTTGCGAGTAAATTTCTACAGGAGAAGCTACGCCTTGGAATCCATACAAGTATCACCTCACTCCCCATACAGGCCGGATTCGTCGCACACGCCAGCTGCGTGCAGCGGGGTTGTCGCATCGCCTCCCCAGGGTCTCAGGACTGACGCTGTTGCTTGTTTTTCAACGCCTGAGTGCCGCTAGGAACTTTTATCGCATCACCAGGTACTGTTGGCTAAAATCGACGCTAATGTGGATTATTTTGTCGCTAAGCTAAGATCTCTTTTGAAACCATATTCTTGAACTGTGTGGGCCCGATTCACAGAACAAACTTAAGACAAAATCCTAAACTTAGTACCATTTTGGTATTCACAGAATGCACTTACTACTTCTGGTATTCACAGAATGAACTTACTACTTTTGCGATTCACAGAATAAACGTACTACTTTTGCTATTCACAGAATGGATTTACGACTCCTAACTTTACGTCCGCACTCGGGCCGGAAATTCCGGCCCGGAGGCGGAGCTTCCGGGCCGGAGGCAGGGCTTCCGGGCCGGAGGTGGGGATTCTGGCCACTGGCCGGAATCCCCACCTCCGGGCCGGAAGCTCCGCCTCCGGCCCGGAAGCCCCACCTCCGGGCCGGAAGCTCCGCCTCCGGGCCGGAATTTCCGGCCCGAGTGCGGACGTAAAGTTAGGAGTCGTAAATCCATTCTGTGAATAGCAAAAGTAGTAAGTTTATTCTGTGAATCGCAAAAGTAGTAAGTTCATTCTGTGAATACCAGAAGTAGTAAGTGCATTCTGTGAATACCAAAATGGTACTAAGTTTAGAATTTTGTCTTAAGTTTGTTCTGTATATCGGGCCCTGTATGTTTGATTTTTGTCATTTTGGTCTTGTGTAGTTTATATCAAAGTACTTTATTTATCTACACTGGTGTGGAGTCCATATGTGGTGTTTTCACTGTGTTACTGTGAGTGTTGGTACAAATACTTTACACATTGCCTTTGATAAGCCTGTCTACTCGTGCCAAGCTACCAAGGGGGTGAGCAGGGGTTATCTAAAGAGTGTATCCCCCTTACCCTGACTAGAAGTAAGGGTCCCTATTTGGACAGTGGTACCCACCTCTGCCAACTAGAGACCCCCAGATCTAACAACGGGTATCTTGCACAGATAGCTTTTCAGGGTATTGATCCTTAGTCCATATGGATATGCTTGATATGTGTTTGTTTGTGAGGAAGTCTGTAAGGGGACTGGCTATTGTGGTGAAGTGGGGGATGAATCAACAGTAGTATTTGGCCTTCCCTAGTTGCTCGATTAGCTCGTCGACACGTGGCATGGGCTATGTGTCGAATTTGATGATTCTATTCACCTGAAGAAAGTCAATACAAAACCATAGGCTACCATCGAGTTTCAGTATGATTACGATAGGGGAACACCACTTACTTTGGGACGGTTCTATTATGTTGAATTGCAACATGGTGGTTATTTTATTTTCAACAGCTTCTCGTCGGGCAGCTGGTATGCGTTATGGCTTTAGTTTCACAACCTGGTCTTGTACGGAGACTATATCGAGGTGTACAGGAGAGGTTAGGCCAGGGTTATTGGAAAAAAGGCCGAGGTATCTATCTAGTAAGGTAAGAAGCTGCTGCTTTTGATCTATTGTTAACTGTTTCCCCAGATTGACCTTGTCATCCATCTCCCCTTGGGGAGAGAGTAAAGGGGTGTCTATTGGGGATTGTGGTGCTAACATGTAGAATGGGCATCGTTTTTTCTACGGGGGAGGATGATTCTGCCCACTTCTGTAGAAGGTTAACATGGTATATCTGCCTTCCTCCCGATCGAAGAGGCAGGAGCACACTATAAGTAATGGAAGTCACCCTTTTTTCTATAACATAGGGCCCTTGCCACTGTGTAAGGAGTTTTTTTATCGGAGGACGGTAATAATATGAGCACTTTGTCCCCTGTGTAAATTCTCTCAAGCGACTGCCTTGATCATAGTATTTTTTTGGTTTATTTGTGCCTTTTACATATGGTTATGTACCAAACCCCATAAACGTGATAAAGATTCTTTCAGGTTTACTACATATGTGAATATGGGCTTTCCTTCCTCCTCCTCGTTCTCCCACTGTTCCACTGTTATCTCAAGGAAGGACTGTGGTTTTCCCCCGAACACCCGTTCAAAAGGGGAGAAACCAGTAGACTGTTGCTCATGTGAACTTATAGCAAAAAGCACTATGGGCAAACGCCTGTCCCAGTCCTTTCCCGTCTCGGAAACAACCTTACGTAACATGTTCTTAATGATTTGGTTGTAGCTTTCTAATAGACCATCAGTCTGGGGGTGGTAGACTGAAGTTCTAATCTGTTTGATCCCCAGGACTTTGCATATGTGAGACATAAGGCGGGACATAAAAGGGGTTCCCTGATCTGTTGGTATTTCTTCCGGAATCCCCACTCTTAAAAAAAAAAGAAATCATGGCTTGAGCTACGTTAGTGGTAGTTGTGCTGGATAAAGGGTAGGCCTCTGGGTATTGGCTGGCGAAATCAACTAGAACCAGTATGTAACGGTGGCTCGTGGCAGAGTGGGAAAGAGGACCTACTAGACCCAACCCTACCCTTTTGAAAGGGACATTGATGATGTGGAGTGGAATCAGGGGTGCCTTCTTCACGTTAGCGAGGTTTTTATATTGGCTCGACACGCAGGAGGCGCAGTGTTTGGTGACATCTTGATACACCCCTTGCCAATAAAACCTCTCTGTTAGGCACTTAAGGGTATTGTCTTGTCCTTAATGGCCTCCCCTCATCTGATTGTGGGCGAGATGTAACACCTGCTGTCTAAAAGCAGTGGGGACTAATAATTGACTATGACCTGTCCCCCCTTTCATGGCCCTGTAGAGAAACCCTTCATGATAACAAAATAGGGTCCTACTTGCTCTGGTTCCTCTTCCTGAGCCCTTTCTCAGGCATACCGTAGGGTACCGTCATTGCATTGGGCAGCTCGAAAACGTACCTGGCTGGTCTCGCTTCTTTCTTTCTGGGTTTGACATAACAAAAGCAGATTGTAACGTCTGTATATCCTTGTATGCTCTTTTTATCTGTCTTTTCTCTTGTTTGGAAGTCTTTCTCCTAACGTTTTTCCTGTCTCTTCTATATCGTCTTGCTAAAGGGAGCCTCTTGTAACCAAGCCAAGGTAGTGCTTTTCGTGCTTTCTAGGTATTGTTTAAATCGGGGGTGGTCGGTGCCTATTATGATTGACTCGGGTAGAATGGGTACCACTCCTACCTTACGTAGGTGAGGGTCATCCTCTACATCAAGAAGGACCTCTGCTACAGGATAATCCTTTATATCACCATATACGCAGATAACACACACCTGTTCGTTTGCTCGTATTTGGGCCGCAGGTATCAGGCTCCTATTAACAACAGTAAAACAACATCTTGTATCCAAAACAGCCAATTGGGTCTTCCTATCTACATAAACCTTCTTCCTATATTGGCCTAGGGGTTTCCCTGTAACATATACATGACCTTTGGTCTATCCTACTTCCATGGACTCAACCGCAGACATCTTATGTGGACATTGCCTGGCTATATGGCCCCACTCTGCGCAGTTATAACATTGTGGACCTTGATTCCCAGGGGTAGTCACAGGCTTGGAGGGGGATGAGAAACTCCCTGGAACTTGCTCTCAGTTAGGGTCATACCCCTGGAAAGGCTAAGGGAAGGATGTGTAGGGTTTGCCTTTAATTCGGGCACTCTCTGGGAAGCACAAGCAAGGTCAACTGTGGTTGCCGAGGTAAGACTGGGATGTTGTTGTGTGTACTGATAGGTAAGGCTTCAAGGAATTGTTCTAAGTACACCTTCTCTGTTACCTCCTCCATACTAGAGGTGTGAGGTACGAACCACTTGTTGCCTAGGTCTCTAATTCAGTAATATAGGACTCTTGGATTATCCCCGGTGACCCACTTCTCCTTCCTGAATTTAAGTCTGTAATACTCTGTATCACACCCAAGCTGTTCTAGGATCGCCTTTTTGATATCATCATACGCTGTGGTGCCTGCTGGGTTGGCTGCCTGATAGGCAGCTTGCAATTTCCCTGACACCAGGGGGGTTATATACTGTCCCCACCTCTCGGGAGGCCATGCGGCTGTGGTAGCCACCCGCTCAAAAGTTATGAAAAATTAGTCTCGGTGGTCCCCTTCTCAGTATTTCTGCAAGACTGTTCCTGGGACATTGGGTTCGACCCTTGTGTTAACGATAGCGTTTGTTAGTCTCAGGATGGATGTGTCCTGTACCTGTTGCTTATTGGTAAGGAGTTCAGCCTGGGCCTTTAGGGCCTCCTGTAAAGCCTCACGGTCTCTTTAGGCTATCTGAGCGTGTTGCTCCAATACTAGCTGTAGATGACTCTGTCCTTCTGATCGTTGGGATATGATCCCTTCCACCGTCCCCCTGGTCCGGCAGGTGCCTTTCTTAAGTCTTGTGGGGACGCGGTGGCTGAGCGAGCTCTGCGTTTTTCCCATTACTTGGTTCTGGGAGATGTGAATCTTCACCTCAATCAGCTTGAGGCTGGTGACTCTGCTGATTTCCTTGACTCCCTTCAATCGGCTCAACTTTCTCAATGGGTTACTCATCACATCCATCAAGGGGGCCACACGTTAGACCCCATCTGTTCTAATTTCCCTATTCAGGTGGTCAGGCCCTCGCCTGTTTCTTGGTCGGATCACTTCCTTATTTGTTTTTCCTGGGAAGTCACCCAGCCCGCCCAGCTGGTCAGCTGCCATCGCCCTCCGACTTTTAGTAAAATTGACCCTCTCCAGTTCATCAGTACTTTGGCTGCCTCTTGGCCTTCTTTTCAGCAAGACCTGGAGGGGAATGTGACCAGGTTCACTGATTGAATCTCTGACTCGGTGTCCGCCCTATCTGCACCTTGTCGGCCTAAGCTGACAAGAGATTCCCCCTTCAAACCGTGGTTTTCTCTAGAGTTGAAAGCCCTGAAACATGAATGTAAAATATTGGAGAGGGCATGACGTTCTAGTGGCTATTACCCTATGGCGAAACTCTCACTTAGATCCAAATAAAAGAGATATTACGCCGCTATAACGGTTGCAAAAAGCCGTTACTTTACTTCCCGTATCGACCAGGCCAACAATAATTCAAATGAAATTTTCTCCATTGTGCAAAGTTTTATGTCTCCCAGTGCTCAGGCTCGTGTTGCGCCAGTCTCGGAGTCCTGGTGTAATACTTTTGTAAAGTTTTTTCTGGACAAAATTTGCACTATACAAGCTACTTTCACCTCCTGTACCACGGCGCTTACGGATTCCCCATCTGGCCAGCTTGCTGCTGGTCCTGCTAATACGCTGTCAACCTTTGCACCAATGGATCTGGCTTGCTCTCTTAAAATTCTTAAGGCCTTGAAGCTCTCCAACTGATCCCTGTGCTGCAAGACTTCTGGCCATGGATGCGGACATCATTAATCCCGAAGTTAATCAAATTGTTAACATGTCATTACGGGAGGCTTTTGTCCCGGCATCCTGGAAGCAGGCACAAATTCTCCCTCTCCTCAAGAAGCCATCACTTGACCCGTTGATACCTGGAAATTACCACCCAATCTCGCTTTTGCCAAGTCTGGCTAAGGTCTGTGAGAAGGTGGTTACAAATCAACTTACCAATTTTGTCAAGGTATCGGGTTTGTTACACCCGGCACAATCTGGCTTCCGGGCCTCGTATAGCATGGAATCGGCATTGCTTGAGGTGTCAGAGGCAATCCGTGAGTGTCTGGATGCCGGCGGGAGAGCCGCATTGGTCATGTTAGACCTCTCGGCGGCATTCGACACTGTGCCCCACTCCCTGCTTCTTGATCGCCTCTCGTAGATTGGCATATCTGGGTCTGTCTGGGGCTGGATCAGGTCCTTCTTGGAAGGCCGCACGCAGCAGATCTGGCTTCCACCGTGTGCCTCTGTGCCCCAGCGGGTGGCCACAGGTGTCCCGCACGGGTCATCCCTTAGTCCCCTTCTTTTAAACATCTATGTCATCCGCTGGTTTATTTAGCAGAGATATTAGGGGCTCAGGTGATGGCCTACGCTGATGACACCCAGCTTCTGTTCTCTAGGGGTAGGGGCGATGATTCAGTCCTCTCTGCTCAACACTGCCTGTCTTCTGTTTATCGCTGGCTCGCTCAAGTGCAGTTGAAGTGTAATGAAGAGAAGTCAGAGGTCCTCTTGTATTGCGTATTTCCTGCCAATTTCAGAGAGAGGCTGTGGCCCCCAGGCTTCCCCTTGCCTAGTGCAATGGGAAACGCTGCAAAAAATCTGGGGGTTTGGTTCAATGAGAACATGACCTTTTCAAACCAGCTCAAGAAGCTGGTTGGGACCTGCTTTGGAACTCTGAAAGCTCTGAGGAAGTTTCTTCCTCTCCTCACCAGACCGGCTAAAGAAACTATTGTCCGCGCCCTGATCTTGTCCCGCTTGGACTATGCCAATGCACTTTATATGGGCATCCCTGGCTACCTCTTGAATAAATTGCAGATTGTTCAAAACTCGGCTGCCAGACTCCTGCTGGGTCTATCTAGCAGGTGTAGTGTGCGCGTTCATTTACGCTCTTTGCAATGGACCCCAGTGGAGTCGCGAATGAAATTCAAAATTTTGGCTATTGCCCATAAGGCTCTTCATGGCCTGGGCCCTACCTACCTACAGAAGAGATTAGCTTTCTACAATCCAGTGAGGCAGTTGCGTTCTTCTTCTCAACTCCTGGTGTAGACCCCTAGGTCCAAACGCCAAAGGCTTGGTTTGTGCTCCTTTGTGTGGAAAGCTGCTCTGGCATGGAATGCCCCGCACCTGGTGCTGCGAGGCATACAGGACCCTGTGATCTTTCAAGAAAAAGTTAAAAACCCTTCTCTTCTAGCTGTTGCTCTGGTTTGCGTTTCCTTTTCCCAAGTACGTGCCAGGACACTCTGCCGAGTATCTGCACGCGGTATAGATATATATAACATAACATAACAATAGGGAAGCGTTGTGTCATTTCGCGACACAGGGGGAATATCCCACTTCTGACACCACTGTGGTATGTGAGTAAGGCTGGTACACATTGAGTCAGGATCTTGGAGAGTATAACAGTTCTTTTATTTCGTTTAAGGAAAACACAAAGGTTCAATGATACTTGAAGCAAGGTCGAAGAAGCATGTATGCTCTCCAGTTCCCAGGGGTCATTGGGAGTGGCTCCTGTTTCCTTCAGGAAGAACACAGTCCTCGCATGTTGGGATCAGCCCAAAAAAGAAAAGAAAAAAACAGATACCCAAGGAAATAATTAGATAGGGGCAACTTATGAAGGAGTACGTTACTTTTGTGCCACCATCACCAGGCAGGGTTGTGAGTGCACAGAAAGGGATTTGTGGTGTATGGTTTAAACTGGTTGCCTTGTCCTTCATGCACCAGTCTAGCCCCACCAAGAGCACCATTTGTACTGCAGTACTTGCCTTAGACCACAACCCGTCTCCTGGGTCATGGTTGTGGGGACCAGAGCCTTGGTACTGTTGTAGCTGTAGTTCACATCACAGGCCGCCTCTTCCTGGGGATCCTCTGCTCCGGTTTTCTCCAGGGCCTCGGAGTCTCCCGCGGGGGTGCTTTCCTCTTAGAACCGGTCTTCGGGACACTCCTCCATTCTTCTTGCTGCCTTCACTGTTGCCATCTTCTTTGCGTCTCCACCCTCCTCGGTGTCTCCCTCGATGCCGTCCTTGCCTTCCTCTTCCCTGTCGTCACGAAGTGGGTGTGGCCATCTACATGCCCTCTTCTCCCGGGCGTCTAGAACGCTCTCTCCTTTGTTACTGCATCCCACGATGTCGGCCATAGCGGGGTCCCGCCCCTTCTCACATGGAGGTTGTTGCATGGCCTGGCCACATGCAAGACCCTGAACATTTAGCCTGCTGGGGATAGCTGAAGGCCATGCAGAGATGGTTAATTGGCAGAGGAATTGGGGCAGGCTCTGCAGCCTGTATCTGCCACACATGCCCAAGGTCCATGCACATTGAGCTAGGAGCCACAAGATGTGGCAGTGGAACAGTCTGCAGGCCATGCTTTGTAATCATTGCCCACTGCTCATGGACAAAGGGTAAGTGCAGTAAATGTTATACAGTACATAAAAAACTAAACTTCACTGAATACAATGTTTGCCAGAGATAAGCTATGGTTAATGTTGCTAATAAGACATGAATATTTGTTTAGAAAACAGAGAAATGCACTGAGAGACACAGTTAAAGTCAAGTTAAGAAAATCACTAAAATCCACCATTTATTGAAAAACGTGACCATAAATGCACAACTCCTGACTTCAAACATGATGTATTAAATAGCATTATAAATTGTATCATTGATACTGAGAAAGTGCTTTTATTATTTAAAGTAATATTTATTTCCATGTGTTTAAGTTAGTAAACCAGGCCTCGAGCAGACTGTGTGAGAGTGAGAAAAAGAAGGTGAGAGCAGGCCACATACACATTAAGAGGGATGACCTGTGTACACAGAAGAAACCCTAAGAAGAGGAGGAGAGCCTGGGGTTGAGGGATAGAAACTTTGAAAAGGCACAGGACAGAAACTATGCTTGAAGACCTGAAGTGAAGTGTGAGAGAGTGAGAGAAAGGGTTCAGAGAGAGAACGAGAGAGATAGAGGCACGGGTGGAAAGGGCACCCGGGGTGTTGGGAGGGAGAGGCAAGAGGTAGACCAGTGCACAGCGTGAGGAGGTATAGGGAGGTAGCGTAAGTGAGCAGGCAGTATAGAGAGGAGATGGAGTGTGAGGGAGGGATGAGAGGGGGCAGTGGTATTTAGAGGTGTGTGGGTAGTAGCAGTGTGAGGGATAGATGAGAATGGAAGTGGGTGTATAGGGGAGTGTTGACAGGGTTGGTACAAGTGCAAGGGAGAGATGTGTTGGATTAGAATTGTTTTTGTTGTGGAATTGTGCTGTGTGGAATTGTGTGGTGTGCTGTGAAGGTTTGTAGTGGAAATATGTGGCAGTGTGCTGTGGAATTATGTAGATAGTAATCAAATGGTATTAAGTGTACTGGAATCATGTAGAGTTTGAATGTATGTTATGGAGTTAATTATGTGGAATGGTATTGTGTCTTGTGGAGTGGCATGTTGTGGAGTTGATTTATGTGGTGTGCTGTTAAATGTTGTGGCATGATGTGGAAATGTGTGGTGTGTATTGCAGGTATGTGGTGTTTTGTGGCGATTTTGTTCTGTATCTGAAATATGTGGTTTGGTGTAGAATTATGTGGTGTGTACTAGAAATGTGTGGAGTTGAATTGTGTGGCATGGAACTGTGTGGTGTTAAGCAAAATTATGCTTATTGAAATGATGTGCCATGGTGTAGTTATGGGTGCACTATGCATACAATTCAGTATCAAAGTATTTATTTAGCCAAGCAATTGACACCGAGGTGAAACATAATTCAAATTATTAAGACACATCAACATCCCGTCAATGTTCTACAAAAATTAGCCATCCTACAGAAGTTATCTTTAAAATATTGCATGCGCGCACACACCCACCCACACACATAAACAAACCCACACTTTAAACATAAACACTTGAGCTAAGCAATGGACCACTGTTCACTAAAGCAGTACGAAATAAAAGGTAATATTATTCTGCAAATGCATAAATTCACTTAGTGCTCTACACAAGGCCACAACAGGATCAAGCTGTACACTTTCAGTATAATTCATAAGGAAAGAATACATTAATCTATCCTGGTCTTGCCACCCACTGTCCACTAGACTTTAGCAATACCAGTACAAAATGCAACCAACCCTAATCTCAACAGCCCACTGTAACTTCGGTCAATGAGAATGCCAGAAACAAAGGATTATGCCAACCACTGCACAAATGTGCTCTCAAACATACAACTTGGGACTTGATAAAAGAGAGTGCAGCCCATAGAGAAGCTGTGTCTAAGGAGTACTACGAAACAATGCAGCCACGAGTAGACTACACACTCATAGAGGGCCCGATTCATAAAAGTAAACTGAGACAAAATCCTAACCTTATGACTTTCGGTATTCACAAAAGGCATTTAGGAGTAGTAAAGTTAGGATTTTGTCTCAAGCTTGTCTTAAGTGTTGGTCTTAAGACAAAATCCTAACCTAAATTAAATTTAAGTTAAACTTAAGTTAGGATTTTGTTTGAAGACCAAAACTTAAGACAAATTTAAGTCAAAATCCTAACTTTACTACTCCTAAATGCCTTTTGTAAATACCAAAAGTCGTAAAGTTAGGATTTTGTCTCAGATTACTTTTGTGAATCGGGCCCAGAGTTAAGCAGAGGCAATTTAGAGAACAGTTGTCGCCAAGAGAGTCTATTTTCAACCAGCTTCTGAATGAGCCAGCTACAGGAGGACTTTAATGAGTTCATTAAAAAAAGAATTAATGTTAAAAAATCTCAGTAAATCTATATTTTCCTGCTTTTGACCTCAAACACCTGGTCATTTCAGATTTTGATACAACCGCAATTGTGCATACCTGAGCTGCATATTAGCTCTCTCTCTCGTCAGTACCTGAAACACTACTATCAGCCTCTGTAACACTGGCACAATACACAGAAGTAAATGTGCTAGAGTAACTTTACAACATATACAACAAAAGCAGTCGACATCCTGAGCAATCATGAAACCGCTTTGGCAGGGAGCATGTGAAGTACTTATGTAGAGCCATTCTCCTTCAACAGAGGAAGGTCAAAACGACGATGGGGCGTCCTGGACCGTACATGATGCAGGCATATTTCAATAGAAGAGTTCTATTTTGTTGGAGTTATAATTAAAATCCAGGTGGGGCACATTTTGGAAAGGAGAAAGGAACTTACGTTGAATGCTAACTTCAGCACAGCTGTCATTCATTTCTCGCTTGAAATTTCCCTCACTACCATGTGAAGCTTATCCTATTTAAAGCATTTGGCTCCCATAAACTAGATTGGAAGAGATGCTATTGGTTCCAGGGAAGTGAGGGAGGACTCTGTAGCACGGCAGGGCCTGGGCCTGTGCAGAGCTGAAGTAAAAGCACACCACACAGTCTTTTAGGTGCTGGCGGGAAGACCTGAGCGGTCTCTTGCTGTTTATTATATCTCCTCGGGTCTAGCCCACCCGAAGGAGTGCATGCTTGAAACATTGTTGGAGAGAGCCCGGGTGGCTCTCTACATCTCCCTTTTTCTTGAGTTACTGTCCACCATAGTCTGCATGCTTAGGGGGATTTGCACATGAAGTCTTTAAGCTTCTGGCTTGGTGCAGGGTTTGGCCGGAGACCATACCTCTAGCTCTGGGAGTTGGAACTGAAACTGCATCTGCCTGGGTGTTCGGGAGTATCTGAGTCACAATGTCTTGGCTAGGCCGTTGAGCGGCAGACACCGCATCTCGGTTTCCTGCCTGCTGGTGTCTTGTTGGCAGGTCACAGGCTGACGGGCACGTGATACAAAGTTTCACCCAGATCTTCTGTCTCCCCTGAGCTAGTGTCTGGCCTGCAGGCCCACTTGAAGCAGGATACATTCCGGGTGACCACTTGCTGTCCCCTCTGCGTGGTGACCATGGTCCCTTGCACCTTGACAACAGTCCATTCTTCCAGTTCATACAAAGTTCTGAATTTCCACCCTGGGTGTCTGTCTTTGACCACAACGCTGTCTCCTACTTTCAGCTGTGGTTCTTTTGCTTCTCTGACCACACTGGCCTTCTGATTGGTCACGGTCCTCCTAGCCTGTGTGGCTACATTGTCTCTTTGCGGAGGTTTCCATGCTGAATCTGTCGGGATGCTGTCCAGCGGGGCTCTTTTGAAAAGTAGGTGAGCGGGAGCACACCTGGTGGTACTGTGGGGCGTTTGCCAGTATGCGTTTAGAAACTGGTGAGTGCCAACTTGACATCTTTCCCCTGATCCACTGCGATTCGCATAACGTGGTTGAGGGTTCACATGAAGCGTTCTACCTCCCTGTTGGCTTGAGGCCACAGAGAGGTGATCTTCCTGTGGTGGATCGATTTGTTCTCCCAGGTACTTTTGGAACTCGTGGCCTTTGAATGGGGGCCCATTGTCTGAACTGATTTCATCCGGCAGGTCTAGGGGGGGTGAAGGTCTTGTCCAGGATTCCTGATGTGCGTGAACGCCGTTGACCCTACCACCTCCACCACTGGGAACTTTGAGAATGAGTCGACGATAACCAGCATGTGGCTGCCATCGGGGAAACTCCCGAAGTCTATACTGACCTTGGACCATGGGAGCTCGTATGGCTCATGGGTGGTGACTGGGGCAGGTGCCGGGTCACCGCCGAGTGATGGTGCACGAGTGACATTGCCGCACCATGTCCTCCACTTGGGTATCCATCGCTGGGAACCAGACTTTGTTTCGTAACCGAGCTTTGGTTTTCGACATCCCTTGATTGCCAACATGCGCCAGCTGGATGATGCGATGCCTTGGGGATCACGATGATGTGCCCTCTCAGGACAACTCCCTGTTCCCCTTCGCTCAGCTCGTGTCGGATCTGCCAGAGCTGTTGCCGATCATGGCTATCTTCTGCCCGGAGTGACTGGGCCCCATCCAGGAAATGGGTCCACCTGTTGTTCAGTAAGGCGTTCTTCACCCTGGCAAACGTCTCGTCTGTGGCTGTTGCTTGGCCAATCTCCTCCAACATCAAGGCTTTCGGGCATGCCTCGTATGAGAACATTTTCACAAATGCCTCCGAGTATGCTACGTCCATAGGCGGGGCTCGAGCGAAAGACGGCTCGGGGTGCCGTGAGAGGTAGGCTGCCGGGTTATGAGCCCCTGGCCTGAATACAACATTGAAGGTGTACGCCTGCAACTGAACGGCACACCTTTCGCTCCTGGAGGGCGCTAATCTTGATGACCCTGCAAAGAGTGGGAGCAGCGGTTTGTGGTCCGTCACTACCTGGAATTCCTGGCCATACAGATGGAGGTGAAAATGCTGACATGCCCATTTTATGGCCAAAGCTTCTCTCTCTCGATCTGGGCGTATCTGGTCTTGGTGTCTGAGAGCGCCTGACTTGCGTAGGCGACTGGTTTCCATGTTTCTCGGTCATGCTCCTGCAGGAGGACTGCTCCTAGGCCTACTGAGCTGCTAAAGATGTAGCCGAAGAAGTCGACTGACTCCTGGTAAAAGGAACCTTTGGCCCTGTGAAGGGTCAGCCCGCAGTCTTCCAGTCGCTGGAGGGTGTCGTCGCTCAGATTGATGACACCTTGCAGTCCAAACAGTGCTTCCTGGATGGCATTCCGGAAGACCTCAGCTGCAGACGACACACCGAAACTCAGCCTCTTGTACCTCCTGAGCCCGACCTGGGTAGAGAACGTGCTGCTGTACCAGCTCTGAGGCTCAAATTCCAGTTGGTGGTACCCTGCGTTCAGGTCTAACTTGGAGAACCACTTGGCTCCGTTCATGTCTGTCATGATGTCATCCATGGTGGGGGTGAGATGACGTTCCCTGTTGACTGCCACATTTGGGAGCCTCATGTCCACACAAAGCCGTATGGCTCCCGGCTGCTTTGGCTTGGGAGCCATGACCAACGGGGACACCCACGGGGTGGGGCCCGACACCTTCTCAATGACATTGAGGTCCTCGAGTCTTTTCAGTTCCGCCTCTACGTGTGGGCAGAGGTTGAACGGCACCCTCCGGTGTCTCAGGGCCGTAGGCCTCACGGTGGGGTCAATTTGGAGCTTGAACTACTTCCCCTTCAGCTTGCCGAGCCCTGTGAACAGTGCCGGTAATTCGTGCAAGATGGCATCAGCGTGGGAGTCATGGATCTTACGAGCAAAGAAGACTAGACCGAGGTCTTCAGCATTGTGGCCACTGAGAAGGATGCCTTTTCTCCCTTCTGTGATCTGGAACCAGGCCCTCGTGACGTGTTCGTCGCTAACAACTTCTGCCTCGATAACCCCTCTGAGGGGCAGGGGCTGCGTACCTCCATAGGTGTAGATCCGGGCTTTAGTAGGGGCAAGAGGGGGTCGTGGCGACAGCCGTTCATACTGCTCTGAGTCCATGACATTGACTGATGCACCCTTATCGATGAGCGCTTAGACTGCGGACGCTCCTACCAGGATGGGGCACGTCAGCGGCGGCCTTCGGTGTTTGTCCGACCTGCTGACGAAGGATATGACAAACACTTAATCGTCATTTTCTTCGAGCGCAAGGCAGTGCCCTCACATTGAGTTGTCATTCTGCAACTGTGTGTTGTCGAGCGACATCTGGCGTAGATGTTGCATCATTCCTCGAGGCCTGGTGTAGGTCTGTTGAGACCAGCTGCTTCTACACACTTTGGCGAAATGATTCACCTTTCCGCACCGAGAGCACGTCTTCCATTTCGCTCCGCACACTGCCGTTGACGGATGTTTCATACCACAGTTGCCGCATGCCCCACTCGTAGACAGCTGTGGCGTAGGGCGGGCCGTGCTTGGGCGCCGTTGTATGGCCTCCACTCTTTCTTCTTTAATGGGCACATACTTCAGTGTCTGTGGCACTGCTGCGGTTCTCTGCAGGGAGGCTTCCATCTCGCCTGCCCGTGCATCTGAGAGTTTGGGAGACCTAGCCAAGATGAGGATCTTGTCAAGAGAGACCCCCGGTTGTCAAAGGATCAGTTTCCTTAGCAGCGTTGAGTGGCATCCCTGGATAACTTGGCAGCGTATTTCTTCCCTTTGTTCCGTGAAAGCGCACGTGCCTGCCAGCCTGCGCAGCCGCGCATAAAACATGTCCACAGATTCTGTGTCTGACTGTGGCACTTGTCTGAATTTAAAACGCTCAAAGTCAGGGTTGAGCTGAGGGTCGAAATGCCTGTTAAGAGCGGCGACCGCTGCTTCATAGTCATCATCATTCCCTGTGTTGGGCAATGTTTCAAACAGATCATAGATCTCAGTGCTGCTGTAGTAGATGAGCGCAACCTTTTCACAGCAGCGTCTGTCTCCCTAGTACCCCTAAAATAGTGGTTCAATCGTCCGATCCATGCTTTCCATCGTGGGGCCGCCATGGTCAGCTGTCTCGTTGAAAGGTGGCAAAGGTGAAACACCCATGTGGCTGTGACCTGGTGGTTGTCCATCATCCCCTCTGCGTGGCCTGCTCGCTCCGGCCTGCTGGCCATCTCCGCCTATTGTGGACGGCGAGCTCATGGCACCAGTGTGCTCGAGCGCAGTTGCGGTGGTGCGGCGTCTCCACTAGGGACCCTGGGCACGTGGCGTAAGGTGGTGGCTGGCCACTTGACTGGCTGGCCTGAGGAAGGATGATGCCCTTGGCCTTCTTTACTTTGGTGAGGTGGCACTGTGGCTCGGTAGGCTGTGTGGCAGAAGGGGGGAGAAATCCCCTTGCGTGGTCTTCTCCTGTGCTGTGGCAGTGTGCAGCCTGTCCTCTGGGCTGTGGCAGTGGCAGTCTATGTGTTGATGTGGGGCCTTTTGGGCCTGGAAAGATTCCTCCTGGAGTGGGCTGAAAACGTGATGAATAAAGCCTGCTGGGCCTGCCTGGCTTTCTGATGCGCTTGGCTGTCCTCTGCTGCACAGAGCGGGAGGCGCTGGTCACGTAGGGCGACTTCCCCAAAGTCAAAAGACGCATGAGGCCTGCCACGCAGCAGGGCGTCACCACAGTGGTTCCCCCGTGGCTGGGCTGACTCACCGGAACGTGCGTCTTCGCCCACCGGGGACGCTCCCCGTCGCCTTTGGGAAGCATACCGGCAGGGTGCTGGACGTGTCTGCAGACGCCGCTCAGGGCAGGGCGCGGAGCCGCGGCCAGATGAGCGGCGATGCTGGGCGAGAAGACACTGCGGCCAGGGCAGGTCCACACGGTGTGCCGGAGGCAAAGAGAGGTGAGGTGAGGCACGGCAGGTTGGGAGCGCAGCGCAGGGCACTGGAAGTGCAGCCCAGGCTGCCGACAGCAGGTACAAGAGGGGGGCGATGCTCCACCGTTTCTCAGATGAAGGAGTGTTTTGCGGGTGGGCTCCGCACACTCGGCAGCTGGCACCGGGATCCGACCGGCCTCGTCGCCAATGTAGCGCAGCGGGGCCTAGGGGTGATAGGGCCTGCACAGCGCTGAAGTAAAGGCACGCCACACAGTCTGTTAGGTGCTGGTGGGAAGACCCTGAGCGGTCTCTCGCCATCTATTATTTCTCCTCGGGTCGAGCCCGCCCGAGGAGTGAATGTTTGATACATTGTTGGAGAGAGCCAGGGTGGCTCTCTACAGACTCCAGCTGGTAGAGATGCCATCATGGTCAGAAAACAGGAGGTTTGAGTCAGAGTTGAAGAAATGTTCTTGTGCTCAGTGAAATCAGAGGATGGCTTTAGGTCATAGAGATGCTTTGCGTCCAGGGAGGTGGGTGATCCAGTGAAGTCGGGTGAATGCCCTAGTTGATAGAAAGGATGTCACGCCTAGGGAGGTAGGGATTATGTTTAGAGCGAGAGAGTTCCTTTTGTGAAATGGGTGGGCATACAAACACGGCAAACGTCCCCTAAACCTGTCAAAGCCTCGTTTCAAAATGAAATCACGCGTATATTTGGTAATATTCCCTCCGTCTTCTCTTTTAAATATGTATTTTCTCCCTTTTATCTTTTAATTTAGACAAACTTGAAAAGTAATTAGAGGTAGAGCAATCTCTCAAAACGCTGTGACAGAATATCAGTGACTTCTCCAGTTGGAGATCGAAGAGCGATTCTGTTAATTATTTGTTTGCTGTCCAAAAAAGAATCAGCTGGGAACATGAATATAGGCCAAGTACAAGTGTGCATTGATTGGCTGCCGGAGACAAGCTTAATTAGTTTCCTCATTTTCTTGCAGCTTTATTTATGCCCCTGTGAAAAGTACAATCTGGACGTTACCAGGCAGTGCATTTCCAAGGCAGGTAGAAGGAAAGTCGGGGAGTGCAGAGGGTTCTGCACCCCGGGCCCGAACACCGAGGAGAGAGTCTGCATGTTTATCTCAAGCCTTCAAAGGGCAAACTCAAAAGTGACCAGGCAAGACCCGGATATGTGACACCAGAAGCTGTTGCTGCAGCATGTCATGGGCGTGGTCTAACTGAACGGATGACAATGAGACAGCCATATATAATTCCAAAGCAAAACTTGTTAGCTCGTGAATATTTTTGTTCCAGTATGATGAAATGAGTAGTTAGGCAAGGTTAGCAAAGCTGTGTCTAAAGGGTAAAAAAAAGATATTGAACATAAATAGGAAATCAGGAGGCTCTACCAGCGCAGGAAGTGAGAGCACCACCTTTGCAGAAGCTCCGATCAGAGCACAACAGATGGTCATATCCGCTACGGCTGGACAAAATTAAAAGAGCGTGACAAATGCATGAGGATTGTTAAAGGGGCAGTCTGTCCATTAACAGCAACTGTGACAAAATAATAAACACAGTTACCAAAAAAACAAACAAAAGCAAAAATGGGCAGGAAAGGAAGATTGAAAAAGTCCCCCAAAACACAGATGAAGCAGCAAGGGGTAAAGATACAGTAGTTAGGCAGTGCTGTGTGGGAGGAAACGAATGACAAAAGGGATGGGCAAGAGGAATGACTGACCACTAGCAACAGAGGACTTTTAAAGGACACAGAAACAAACAAATGAGAAGCAGTGTGTGGATTTTACCTCCAAAAGAAGATACAACAGGTTTTGAAAGCTCTTTTAAAAAAAAAAAATTTTCATTGAGCAGAGCAAGAAGGTACCAAAATACACGTTTTCAATCAAAACATTTAGATCACGACAACTGGAGAAACCATTGATATAAGTATGTTGATAGATTACTTGCTAAACAGCATACAGGGTATTATGTATTCTTGTGTTTTATATACTATATCATACCATTCCGTTGTATAGTAACAAACTGATGAATAAGGTGTAAATGCAAAATGAGACTACGCGATCACATGTGTCTCAAATATAATATAAAATTCATCTTAAATCACTTAAGAGACAAATTAAGTTCTTGATTAAAGTGCAAATGCAATAGCAGCCGGTAATTTACTTTAGCAAAATACAGTACTATTAACATCAAATACAAGTATTATCACCATATAAAGTGCAAATATGATAGCAGCAAAACTTCACTTAGAAGACAACCACAGTATTTTAATCATAAAATACGGTATATAAGGTTAACAAGATAAAGTGCAAATACAAATAGCAGCCAATAAATAGCATACTAAAAATCACCTTAAACATAAATCAACATTTTCATGATTGAGCCCCAGAAATTGTACGTTGCTAATCATATAAAACTTGTATAAGTAAAAAATCATTGCCCCAATCCAGTTGGGGATCAGTAGTGATTTATGATTTAAGCTGGCACATTTAACACCAATAGAAAAAAATATATAATACTCTTCGAAAATTAAAAAAGCCCGCGACAACTCTACGACCTATCCTTGAGTAGGAGTAATTCTTCAAATCTTTTCCAATTTTTCTCATATTTCCTTATGCCGCCTACTCGCTTGGCATATGCCTCTTCAAATTTCCAAATCCTTTTCATTTTATTAAACCAATTTAAATGATTTGGAATCTCCTTAGATTTCTAATTTTGAAGTATCAAGGAACGGGCCACCATACAAGATATAGCTAAAAAAACCTTATCAGAGCCAGATAAGTTGGCCTCGTCCCTTGAATACCCGAATAATGCAGTTTCCGCCTGGGGAGAAACACTCATGCCTATAACTACTCCCATATCATTAAAAATCTCCCCCCAGAACTGCTCCAATTGCGGACAGGAAAATAAACTATGTAACCATCCTCCTTCCTCCTCCTGATGGCAACGAAAACACTTATTAAGATGATCGGGATATCGTTTATGAATCATAGCCGGGGTCCAATAAGCGAGCCATCTTGAAAGAAAGGACATCCTTTTAAAATTAGCGGCGCGTAGGGATCTGTGCCCTAAAAGACATATTTTTTCCCATTCCTTAGGAGTAAATCTACATCCAGTATCCCTAGCTATTTTTTCAATGTGGCAGACTGTCCCCTTTGCCTGTTCATCCTTCCGCAATACAGAATACCATTTCACAAGTCCCGAAAGCTTGGAATCATAAAGGTCTACCATGGTATTATTTGGAGTATTCAAAATGCCCTCAATACTGGAAATAAAATGAACTATCCGCATATATTAGAGGAATGTGGGCTTTCTACAGCCTTGTGCCCTAACCATAATTTCTTGCCAAGATACTATTTTATTATGGATAATAAAACATTTAAGTTGAGAGAACCCACACTCTCCCCATATCGCAATATGTCTTAGTTGCAGGTGAAGGCCAAGGCTGTTACACTCACCCAGACCCAAATATTGAAAGCCTGAGGAGCTATTTTTTTAAAAAACTGCTTGAAGCCTAAACTGAACTTCTCGTAGAGACTTGTAGCGGGTTTTCTTTGGTAATTTAGCTGTTTTTAAAAAAGCGGGCATTTACGTTCCCCCTTCTACTACCATTTTATCAACAAAAAAAACTATCATAGATGCACTTATAATATAATAGGTCCACCACTAAATTCAATAAATCTGCCTGATAATATGTCCGTATTTGCGGGAATGCTAGACCCCCTTGATTTATGGGCAACTGAACTGTAGCTAATTTTACTCTGGGAACCTTTTTTGCCCAAATAAACTCCCTAAACAATATATCTAACTCATTGAAATAAGATTGATTAAGACGAATAGGGACATTTAAGAATAAGAAAATCAGTAGGGGAAGAATGGACATTTTAACCAAAGAAACTCTCCCTATAATGGTAAGGGGGAGTGCAGACCATTGTTCAAGGGAGCTTTTTATCTTCTGCTTAGTTCTAAGATAATTTAGTTCAAATAATTTCTGATACTGGTTAGTAACATAAATACCCAAATATCTTATCGGGTCAGTTTTCATGGCCTGGACCCTCAAATTGTTAGGAAAGACGTTGGGATCAATATTAAGAGCCAGTATCTCAGTCTTTTTTTCATTTATTTTGTATCCGCCAATTTGTTGAAACAGAAAAAACTCTTTAAAGGCTAGCTCTAAATTCTCTTTCGTCGGGGTTAAATATAGAATGATGTCGTCAGCGAACAACTTAACTTTTGACATCCCTGGTATAGGAGAAAAAATAGCAGCATTATTACGAATTTTTAAAACCAAGGGTTCAATAAAAAAGGTAAAAAGTAGCGGGGAAAGCGGGCAACCATGCCTGGTTCCACGTTTTATTGTAATTTCCCCTATTTGTTCCTGATTAATAACCACCTTTGCGCTAGCACTATGATAAATATTCTTTAACATATTAATAATCTGTTGTGGAAGACCAATGCGACTTAAGGTTAAAAACAATGTTTGCCAGTTCACAAGATCAAAGGCTTTTTCAGCGTCAACCATAATTATTGCGGCAGGAATTTGGTTGGTATTAAAAAAATCTAAGGCATGAATTAAAAATTGGGTATTAGTAGCCATAGATCGACCTGCTATAAAACCTGTCTGGTCCTTATGGATTATTTCTTGAGCAGCAGGAAGGAAGCGCTGAGCCCAGACTTTCATCAAAATCTTGTAATCGGAATTAAGTAGACTGATTGGCCTAAAAGAGTTAACATCTAATGGGTTCTTATCTTTTTTCACAAAGGATATTATTATAGACTCCTTAAATTCAGTTGATACAGTTCCACCCTTTCTAATATCATTAAAAAGTTTCTTTAAGGGAGATACCAGTTCTTTAATAAAAACCTTATAAAATTCGATGGGATATCCATCCTGTCCACATGCCTTACCCCCTGCCATAGAGTTAATTGCACTTTTAATTTCTTCTTCCATTATTTCATTGTCTAATTCTTTAATTCTGGCCTCTGAAAGTCTGGGAAGATCAACATCCATCAAGTACTTCCGAATTTGTTCGTTGTTAACCGGATACTCTGTTGAGTAGAGCTGTCCGTAGTGATGGAGGAAAACCCGTGAGACGTTATCCCTATCTGATACAACTAGTTCTGTGACCGGGTCCCTGATGGAGGTGATTAGGGAGGATTCCATTTTTTCCTGGTAGAGTTGGCTAGCAGCTTCCCCATTAACTGACTCTCTTCATACATTTTCTGCTGGTAAATTTTAGAATTGCATACTTCCTCAAGGATGAAAAAATCTCTTAGTTCCCTACTAGCTCTATTGAAGGAGTTGGGGGAATGTTGTAGCATTAAGGCGTATTCTTGCTCCACCTTATTCTGAAGGTTCTCAATTTGCAACCTCCGGGTTTTGGACTGCCCGGCCATGATAGCTATTATTTGGGCCCGGGCCGCGGCCTTAAAACCTCCCCAGACAGCGAAGGGGGTGGCGGTATTATTGTTAACCTCAAAATATTGTACAATCCACTCCCTAAATCCAGTAATCCAATCTGCATTTTGAAGGAGGAGGCGATCCATCTGCCACCTTGATCGTTCCTTATCTCTCCCCCCCAATAGCAAGGAAACCCCAACAAGCGCATGGTCAGAAAAGGAATTACTACTAATCCATGCATTTGTCACCTGTATAGACCTTGATGTTAATAGATAATCTAGTCGAGAGGCCAAAGAAAAACGATGGGAGTAGAAAGTAAAGGATTCCATTTCTTGATGGAGATCCCGCCAAGAGTCTACAAGCCCAAACTGTTCCATAATTGCCACCATCATTTTTTTGGTATTAGGCTTCGACTGTCTTTTGTTTTTATTAGTGGAATCCTTTCTAATATCCATAATATAGTTAAAATTCCCCCCTAGAACAATTTGCCCAGGAGAACTAATCAGCTTTTCGTGGATCTGGGTCAGAGGTAAGACATCATCAGATATTGGGCCATAATAATTGATAAAATTTATTATCCGTCCCCTAATTTTTGTTGTTACCCAGATCCATCTCCCTAAAATATCTCTATATACTTGAAGAAACTCCCAATCCATTCTATTAGAGAAATAGATTGCTACCCCCCTCATTGCTGCCCCTGAAGAGGCGAAAAAAGCCTTTGAGAATTTTTTAGGGATAAACAAATTGGGGGAATTAGATTTAAGATGGGTTTCCTGAAGAAAGAGAACGTGAGGGTCCAAAAAAGCGGCCCATCTTATAAGTGCACCATATTTCTTTTTATTTAATATCCCATTGGTGTTAAACGACAGAATCTTACAACTAGCCGTTGCCATACTTCTGTGCTCTATAAATCAATCCTGGCCTTCTTACTACTGCTCTTTTTCCTGCTAACACCCAACCACCCACCACCCTGAAAAGCCCTCACCCGGAAATGTGGAAAAGCCCCCCCCTGCACCACGCAGGCCACATCTCCCACCTCCCACAATTGTTCCTGAGTGTCATGTTGTTACACCCGATTGGGCGATCGTGGTCGCACCTCCCTACCCCCCCTCCTGTCCCCTGATTAGAACAAACCAAGCATTACAGAAAAAAAAGAGAAAAAAAAAAGATAGAGAAAAGAAAAGGGAAGAAAAAAATTTAGAATACATTTCTTATCAGGGAAAACCAACACCGGCTTAGATAAATCTAGGATCACGCTTCATACGAGGGACCAGATATCCCCTTTAAACAAATCTGGGCCTCCTCAATATCCGAAAACATAAAAAATCTCCCCTTCACCAACACCTTTAATTTAGATTGCTGAGCATGAGCTTTAAAGAGATGTAACATCTTGACGAACTCTTTTCTTCTTCAAACTGCAACGCCTGTCATATCGGAAAAGATTCTACATTTCTGTGTCTCGTTAATGGGAAATTGACACTGTTGGATAGCTTTTGCCAACACCTTCTCTTTAATTCTATAGTCAGCAAAGTTGAGAAGAATTGTTCTCGGATAAGGAGAGTTTGGAAAAGGTTGGGCTGGAATACGATGTGCCCTAGTGATAGACAGATCTCCTTCATAGTCTGGCAACACTTGCTGCTTGATAAACGTGTTTACCCAGAGGAGAGTCTGGGATCCCTCAATCCCTTCAGGCACCCCCACTAGGCGCAAATTAGATCTCCTAGAATGACTTTCCAGTTCCTCGACCTTATTCTCAAGATATTTTTTCTTCTTGTCCGCTTCCTTTGACTCAGCCATCACAGTCACCAGTTGATCTTCAATGGTGGAGATTCTGGCCTCTGCTTCAGAGACTCTAGAGGGGAGGCCCGTAATAGCCTCTTCAATTTTATCTAGCCTCTGATTAAGGGTGTTGATCTCGATTTGCTGAAGCTTTTTCATTTCCCTTATCTCCTCTAAAATTAAATTCAGCATATCTCGGATATCAATTTGAACATTTTCGGATTTCTCCGTGCCAAATTTCGCAAACGGTAAAGTATCAACGCTAGATGATGGCAGAGTTAAGAATGATTCTTGTGATTTCGGAAAGCGATCCAATAATAGCGGCGCAGAAGCCTGTGGGTTATCCAGAGTTCGTCCTAATTCTGGGAGATCTGGCGGATCTGGTAAGTCATTAATCGGCACTGGAGTATCTACCTGTCCACCTGACCCAATCCTCCCTATGGGACAAGGTTCAAAACTTTTTGATTTTGACAAATTTGGGAGCTCAAGGCCAGATGTGACTACCCCCCTGCCTTTGGGATCCACTCCAGCCGCTGGTGAGGACACGCCGGGATCGATAGATTGTTGAAGTGTAGGGGAGTGAGACGGTATTAAAGTTTGTTTTTTGGTAAATAAAGGAAATTTTTTCACCTCCTTTAAGACATTCCCCCCAGTGCAGAGGTCTTGGTTATTCTGACCTGGCAGGATAGCCCCTTCCAGGCTAATATTCAATTGTTCTGCTTGCGTCTCCTGTTGCAAGGTTTGACTATCGACAACCGCAGTAAAGGATATATCCTCATCTGAGGTGACAGGCGAACTGCAGCTGTCCGGTGAAGAAGGCACAGCTCCCCTATCGCTTTTCCTGACTGCTTGGCACGCAATCTTGGTGAGAGCGCGACGGGTTTTCTTCACTTTCTGTGATTCAGATCTGGCCGCTTTGAATCTTGCAGCACCCTCCCTCTGAGGTCTCACCATTTTCCTCTAAAAGCCAAGTAAATGTTCATCTGCCAGTACAGTCCAGCTCTCTAGCCAGCAACCCCCTTTTATTTCTCTCCTTACGTCTCAAACAGGGCCTGAGCGCGCTCAGGGTATGCTCAGCTGCTCACCTATACAGAGTCCATCGAGGCCCCTGGCAGCTGAGAGTTCCAATGCGGTCGAGAGCAGGACCAAAGAAGCAGCTGGTTCATACTCCTGTCAAGCAGCGTCCTCCCCGGTTCATTTTCATTCAATTTGTCCGTTCTTTTTCTTCCCTTAATCCTCCCTAGGCGATAGGAGCAAAGAAAACGCCAATCTCCCGCTCACATCGTCACATCGACTCGAGATTCATAGAACGTTGTGAAGCGTTCTCGGCAGGCAGCAGGCATCCGCCATCGGCCGCGGCGTCCAGCGAGGGGGAGAGGGAGGGACCACGAACGCGGCTAGCAGCGTGGAGGCGTGGCTCCCCGACGCTGCATCGTTTCTCAGGTTTTGAAAGCTCGACCTACAAATGGTATGGCTGTTAACCATTGGATGGATGTGAGATTTGCATTTACAGAAGAAGGCATGAAGGCAGAAAGCATTTTCCATGTGATTTCTGACAAATCAGACAACAGAAAACAAATGAGTGCAGATCACTGAAAAACTAAATGCAGTGTGTTCTAGTTCCACTCAATGCAAATTTACTGGTGAAGGAGTGGAGTGGATTTCACCTGCCATTGATAAAATGACTGAGCAGGGTATTGTTAAAGAAGTGTTAGAGAACCCGATAACTCTCCGACCATTACAATGAGATAGTCTAGTGGGAAATGGAGGACAGTAAAGGACTTGAGCAATATTAATGGTATATTACTTCCTTGCTGTCAAGTGATACAGAATCCTGCTGTAATATTGTTATGCAGTCTCTCAGAAGCCCAGTGGTTTACAGTGATATGTGTCAATAATTTTGTTCAAATTCCTCCCAATAATACTGCCACTGGTAACATCAAATATTGCATCCTTATTGATATCTATGAGCTGAGAAGGCACTATCTACGAACAAAAAAGAACTTTGATGCAAAGCATCTCTAGGCATTGAAATAAAATTGATCAGGCTCTACAGTGAAAGTGACATCTTTATAAAATCACAAATTCTCTATTGAATTGTCTATTTATGCAAAGTCTGCTATTCATCCTGATGCTGGACTGGGAGAAAAGGGATGCGATATTAGAGCCTAGTTTGGTCAGTGGGAATGTCACCTGGATCCACTTGGGGGCAGGGTGCAGAGCATGATGCCAGGACCTGCACTGAACCCATGATGCACATTGGGAGTATATCCTCACTGGGGTTAGCCTCATGGCCTGGCTCAAGGTTGGGATTGTGTGCATACTGGGGTTAGAACAGGCCCTGCATTTAGAACCCAGAGTTAACAGCCAAATGCCTGTACTTGGTCTTGATATAGGGCGTAATCTTCAGGCAGACCTAGCAATCAGCCACCGCTGCGCACACTTGTAGTCCATGCACATAAATCTAACCACTACAGTGCTGTGGACTCATCTTCAACATTTCAGAGAATGCACCAAGCAGAAGTCCAGTCCATCCTTCCACCTATGTCTCAGAAATTCTCTGAAGCACACACCAGAGGGCTACCCCTTTCAAGACCTTATTACTGGCTTTTGGAAAAGATTCACCTGCAGCCCAAGATTTTTTGTGAATGGCAATCAGGACACATGATGCACTGTCATCACAAGTGTAATTGAACGCAAAATGAGCCATTAGGCTGCAGCTTCATTCAGTGTGTGTTTGCTCAGAGCCCCACTGAGCACCAATTTCGCCATTTCTTTGGTACCTTTCCTGAGTGAACATCTGCTTGGAGATCACCATAGGAGGGTGTTTCCTCTGCATAATCAATTCACAAGATCACCTGGTCTGGTTCATTAGTTGGAGAGTGTAAAAGTTTGGACTCTGACTGTAGCTCACTCTCCCATTACTTGGGGTTCAAACTGCCTTTTTGGGAGCTCACCACATCCTCCCACTAGCAGTGGCATCAAGCCTACTGGACTCAAGGAAATGAATGTGTTAGGGGCAGCCTGTCCTGGGATTGGTCTGCACCTCCCCATCCGCATGGGCCTAGACAGTCCCCCCCCTCCCCCCAGGCAGGAGGATTGTGCGCTCCCAAACGCCACCTCCGATCTGCCAGCCACGCCCTCGCCGCCGTCCCCCGCATCCGAAGAGCGACTACAGGAGGAAGGTCCTTCTCCTACCTGGCCGCCAAGACCTGGAACTCCCTCCCGACCGACCTGCGCCTGACCCAAGACCACCTCTCCTTCAGGAAGAAGCTGAAGACCTGGCTGTTCGAGCAGTAGCGGCACCCCCCCCCCCCAGCGCCTTGAGACCCTACGGGTATGTAGCGCGCTCTAGAAATGTCTTTGATTGATTGATTGATTGATTGATTGTGTGTTTATCTCCAAGCGTACACCCCAGTAAGGCAAAGAACTTACTAGACACCTGGATTTATTGATAAAAAAAATGAATGTTGTGGGGGAGTAAGTAAGTAAGGTTATTTTATTTAGACAATTGTCCATAAAATATTCTAAAACACAAAGGTAAATAAGATCATACAAAATGTCCTATCCTAACTACCAAACACCCCAACCCACTACAGTTCATCATTAAAACTCTGTTTAACAGACTGTAAAAAATGAGTAATTCCAACAGCCACATTTAAGTAACGCATTTCTGTCAACAGCTCCACAGCTTTCCTCCTATGGATAACACCATATTTAAAAAACAGAGGTCTTAAAAACTTAATTCGATTTACAAGATAAAAGACACAGTCCATCAGTATATGCAGTAGGGAACATTTAACTTTCAGGGGGAAGGCAGAGACCACAGTTATCCTGGACTCTGGTCCAGTATAGGCGGGATGAAAAAATAGGATTGCAACCCACCCTGACCATGATGTAATTGTACCACTGTCTAAATGGAGGTTCCTAAGGGTAATGAATCTATTTCTTACAGCCTTTGCCCAAATTCTTTCGCTGCATTGAATCTCTCTCCAACACAATTTAGAGACTTTAGACACCTTATTGTCCTCCACAAATGTATTGAAATATCCTAGAGCCAGAGTAAAGGCTGGCAGGCTCCAAGAGACCAGATTGCACTCTCTCCTTATGGCCTGAACCATAGTTGAAATGAAATGAAAAGAAGAATTTAGTAAAGCGCACTGCCGCCAAAGCGGCTTCCTGGCGCTGGGGGCTCATACATACTCACAGAAAAAACCCAGAAGGACTAGCCAGGAAAAGCCTGAGAAAAAAGAAAAGTTTTGAGGGCCTTGCGGAAGTGAAGGTAGATGGGGATGGAGCGGATAGCAAGAGGGAGGCTGTTCCAAAACCGAGGGGCCAGAACCGAGAAGCGGGTGCCCCCGGTACGAGATTTACAAAAGCGGGGGATGCGAAGCAAAGACAGTGATGAGGAACGAAGAGTGCGAGCAGGGGCGTGAGAAGTGATAAGGGAATTAATGAACTGTGGGGCGGAACGATGGTGAGCCAGGAAGGCCAGGCAGGCGAGTTTAAAAAAAGATCTGAAATGTACAGGGAGCCAGTGAAGAGACCTGAGAGCAGGAGTGATGTGAGAACATTTGGGTAAACGAAGAATAAGTTGGGCCGCCTGATTTTGGATGGCCTGAAGACGGCGGGTTTCATAGGCAGTGATGCCAACATACAGGCCATTCCCATAGTCAAGGCGGGAGATGATTAAAGCGATGACTATAGTTTTAAGCGCATCAACCGAGAAAAACCGAGAGATCTTGCGAATGATACGAAGGTAAAGGAAACACGAAGAAACAACAGAACTGATTTGTGAGTGCATGGACAGGTCATGGCTGATCTTAATGCCCAAGGTCCGGACAGAAGAGACCGGTACCGGGGGGGGGACCAAAGGAAAGAGGCCAATGAACAGGGGACCAGGGGTTGGAAGGGCCACCGGTGAGGACAAGCTCCGTTTTATCCGGATTGAGCTTCAAATGATTGGAGCTCATCCACTGCGAGATGAAAACTAGAGTAGAGCAAAATTTAGGAAGGGAGAGAAGAGGGGATGAAAGATCGAAGACAAGCTGGAGGTCATCAGCGTAGTTATACACGGAAACCCCCAGCTCGAGAAGAGAGGAAACAAGAGGGCGGATATAAAGATTAAAAAGAAGAGGGGAAAGAGAAGAGCCCTGCAGCACCCCACAGGTGACCGAGCGAGGGGGAGCGGAAAATCCGGAGAGATGAACCGCTTGCGTCCTGCCTAGAAGGAAGGACGCGATCCAAGAAAGGGCAGTGCCCTGAATGCCCGCTGCGCTGACACGGTCGAGAAGAATGGCATGATCGACCGTGTCAAACGCAGCGGACAGATCGAGGAGAACCAGAGCCTGGGGGAGACTGATATCAGCTTTCCCCTTAAGTTCATCCATGACCGCCAGCACCACGCCCTCAGTAGAGTGGCCAGGGCGGAAGCCCGCCTGGTGGGAGGCTAAAAGACGATTCTCCTCGAGATAGGTGGACAAGCAAGAAGTGACATAGCTTTCAAGGATCTTCCCGAGGTAGGGAAGCAGAGAAATGGGCCTGAAATTAGATAGCAAAGAGGGGTCAAGACTAGGTTTTTTGAGAATAGGAAGAACGATAGCAGATTTAAATGAAGAAGGGACAGTAGCCAAAGTAAGAGAAGCATTAAGAAGAGCAAGAGGGGGAGCAGGGCAGCTGGAATAGAGTGTTCTAAGGATGCGAGCAGGAGCACAGTACGCGGGGGAGCCGGACTTGACTTTAGCAAGCAAATCCGAGAAAAGCTGAGAGGAAATAGGTTGAAAATAATTAAAAGAAGAAGAGGGTGAAGAAGAAAAAGCAGAGAGTTCAGGTTGGGGCACGGGAGGAATGTTAGCCTCAATAGTAAGGATCTTATCAATAAAGTAATCATTGAGTGAGGGACATAAAGATTGGGAAGGAACCAAGGATGTGCAAGTGCGGTCAGAAGTGGCAAGATTATGATTAATGATTAAGATTAATGAAAAGATTTCACGCGATTTGTTGGCAGAGGAGGTAACTCTCTCAGTGAAGTATTTGGTCTTGGCCGCTAAAATAGCACTTTTGTACTCGTTCAAGAGGGTTTTGTATTTAAGCCGGAGAGTGGGACAGTAGTTCCGTCTCCACTGACGTTCAGAGCGCCTGAGACCCAGTTTAAGAGTTTTTAGTTCACAAGTAAACCATTTGTGGGCATCATAAGGTCGGACAAGCTTAACCCTCTTGAGCGGGGCAGCCTGATCACAAGAGGAGGAGAGCCAGACACTAATGGCGTCAGCCTGATCTTCCAAGGGCAAATCAGTGAGGTCAGGAGCAGATAGGGCCAGAGAGGATGAGAGAGAATTAAGATCAATCTGGTTCCAGCTGCGTGCCAGGATGGTTTTAGAGAGAGGAGCTTTCTCGGCAGAACCCAGATGGATAGAAAAAGAGATCATAGAGTGATCCGACCAGACACAGGGAAGAATAGAAGTGGATGAAATGTTACAACGTGAAGACCAGATTTGATCCAGGGTATGACCCTGTATATGAGTGGGGGCCGAAACATGAGAGGAAAAATTGAGGCACTTGAGAGTGGCAGTGAAATCTTTGGATGATGAGTCCTCCCTGGGGAAGGGATAGAAGCATTCTAGGCACTATCCCTTATAATCTGTCCCATTCATATGTCGGGTCAAGCGAAAAAACCTCTCCTCCGTATAGACCCAGTGGAGGTATCTTCCCCTCATAGGCCCTTAGTAATGGAAGATGAGAGCTTCCCCCAAATCTGCTATTAAAACTTGATAAATAGCTGGCCTGCAATAAGGCCTTCTGCTTGATGGCATCCCAATGCATACCCCAGTTCAAGTTCCTTTTGTAGGTTAAGCTCAAATATTTATATTGGTCAACTTTCTACCCCTCCTGTAAATCTAAATACCAATTAATAAAAAATTTCTCCCAAAAAACAAAATCTTGGTCTTTTCCAAATTAATGTGAAGTTGGTTCTGCCTTCTATAAGTTTGCGGAGCATTTAATTTCCTCTGCAGACCAATAGGGGTATGATCCAATGACACCAGATCATCTGCATAAAGCAGACAGGCAATGCTCTGTTTCCCGATTTTGGTGCAAAAGGAGTTAGATTGAGAAATAAAGGTGAGGAGGTCGGCTAAAAATAGACTAAAGAGCGGGGGTGCTAAAACACACCCCTGCCGAAGGCCATTGTCATTGGAGATTCTTTGAGATAAGCAACCCGACCCATCTATCTCTACCTGGGCCCAATTACCAGAGTGCAAAGATTGGGGTACACTAAGGAGGTTTAACAGGAGCCCCCAGACAGCAAGTTTCCGCATATCCGTGCAATCCTATTTTTTCATCCCGCCTATATTGGGAAAAGGAGGCGGCCTAGCGGTCCTCTATAAGGACTGTTATAAGTGCCGCAGCTCCCCCAACCCAACACCTGACTGTGAAAGTCTCTCCTTTGCCATAGACTTCTCCCCCACCAGCACCTTTTCCGGAATACTTATATACCGCCCACCCGGAATGTTAGGACAATTCAACAATACCCTCCCCCCAATCATAGCCAGTCTAGTATGTAGCCCATCTAATTTCACACTATTAGGGGATCTCAACATCCATTTCGACAACATCTTGGATCATACCGCCTCAGAAATGACTGCAAATCTCTCCGCACTACAACTGAAACAACTTGTACTTAAACCAACCCACGTCAAGGGCCATCTACTTGACCCTGTCTTTAGCAACAGTGCAGATCTCATAGTGGGAACCCCTTCTCCTCTTCCGTGGTCGGACCACTTCCTGATCCCCCTCTCCTGGGTCACTCCTGACCCTCACCCTCCCACCAATACTGGCACACGTAGGGAACGAAACTGGTCAAAACTCCCCCTAGAGAATTGGCAGGCAGCCCTGGAAACCTCCAGACCTCCCTATAACTCAGACCCTACTATAGCTAATGAGGACTACAACAGATGGATCTCAGGATCACTAGACTCTGTACTCCCCATGAAATGCACCAAAATGAAGTGCAGCATAAAAACCGCCCTTTGGTATTCCTCCGGACTACGGGAATTGAAACGCCAATGTAAAAAAATTAGAAAGGAAATGGCGACTGGACTATTCTCCCTCCAGAAAAATTGCTTACAGACAAGCGATTAGGACCTATAAAAACGAGATTAAAATCACACAATCAGCCTTCTTTGAAGAAAAAATTAATGCAGCGGCTTCTAGACCCAAAGTAATTTATCGCATTGCGAAAACCCTGCTTAAACTCCCAGAAAAACCATCAAACGCCATCAATGCACAAACTCGTTGCAATGACCTGGCAGAGTTCTTCCACCAAAAAATTCAAACCATCTATACCTCCTTTTCCCCCACTCAGATCTACCCAACTACGACCAAACCTCCTGAACTAGGTACCCAGCCCCAGCCCACACTCGAATCCTTTCCCCCTCTTAATTCCACCATGCTAGAACCTATTTTGCACCAGGTGAAATCCGGCTCCCCCAATAATCCTGCACCTCCGCGTACCCTGCTGACAGTTGCCGGCTATACTTAACCTGCTCAATGCTTCCTTATCCACAGGCTTCGTCCCACTTCCTTGGAAGCGTGCTATGGTCAAGGCCCTCCTTAAAAAACCCAGTTTAGATCAAGACAACCCCAGTAATTATCGCCCGATATCCCTGCTGCCATGGCTGAGCAAAATCTTGGAAAAACATGCCAACACAGTACTGGCTGAGTTCCTCGAGACCAACCACCTACTCGACCCCTCCCAGACGGTATTCCGGCCCATGCATGAGACCGAAACCGCTCTGGTTGCAGTAACGGAGGAAGCCAGGAAGATTCTGGACCGGGGAGGATCGGCGGCAATGATCCTTCTCGACTTAAGTGCCGCCTTCGACACTGTAAACCATAACATCTTACTACATCGACTCACCAGTATAGGAGTCTCAGGAAAAGTAATTGCTTGGCTCGAATCCTTTCTCTCAGACCGCTCCTTCCAAGTCTTCAAGGGCGATATCACCTCCCCTGGCAAACCCCTTAGCTGCGGTGTGCCACAGGGCTCTTCCTTGAGCCCTACACTGTTGAATATATACATGAGCCCCCTAGCTGAGACCGTTCACCCGTTTGGGATAAAAATCATCACCTACGCTGACGACACTCAGCTAGTGGGGGCTCTCAATCAGCCTTAGACTGCACACAACAGCCTGAGGGACTGCTTAGAGGAGGTGACCAAATGGATGACTTCATCGTGTCTCAAACTTAACGGGGACAAAACCGAGCTGATGCTCTTAGGCAACTCCCCCACGCTCCTGATCAATCCATAATGGCCTACCTGTCTTGGTCCTGCTCCTACACCTAAGGATACAATTAAGAGCTTGGGCATCTGGCTGGATAAGTCCCTCAATATTAACTACCAAGCAGCCAAACTATCAGCCACCTGCTTTGGCCTACTCAGGCTCCTGCGGAAGATTCTCCCCTTATTACCTTTCCAAGCAAGACAGATTATGGTCCAGGGTCTCATTCTGTCTTGTCTAGATTTTGGGAACGCCCTCTATTTAGGGGCTCCTCAACTACACTGCGCAAGCTTCAGATCATACGAAACTGCGCTGCCCGAACACTGCTTCAAATCCCCCGTAGACTCTCAGCCAAACCCGGTTTAAAGAACCTTCATTGGCTCCCAGTCAGGGAAAGAATCAAATTTAAGGCCCTATGCATCGCCCATCGAGTCTTCTGGAGAACGGGTGCTGTCATCAATCACCCACTGATCACCCCCTATAACCCGACCAGGCAGCTCAGATCAGCATCCTCTTTCCTTGCTACAGTACCCAGGATTAAGAGAGCCAGGTGTGGGGGTCGGTCTTTCTCTTATAATTCAGCCATACTGTGGAATTCCCTCCCCCTTTCCCCTGCTTTCATAACCCAACCTACTTCTGTTTCGTAAACAACTAAAAACCCTGCTTTTTAATAGGTCTGAATAATCTCCAATTCTTCTACCTGCACGTATTGTCCGTAGCGCTAGGACGCCTCAGGGTAGCTATCGCGCTCAATAAATGGTCTTTTCATTTCATTTCATACATTTCATTCATATGTCCTTGGGTCTCAGGCTTCTTCCAATTATCCACATTCCAGGATACACTGCTGCAGCTCTCCTCCATACCTAACTCCTAAAACAAAAAGGAGTCAGTCTAACTAACGAAGACGGTGTCCTTGCACCTGCAACAGAAGCATGAGAACAGAATATACTTGCACCCACACAATTTCGTTGACTACCTCCAAATGAGAGCTTTGCCAGGGAAAGTACACTTCAGGCCTACAAATTCAGCTAACATAAGAAATACAAATAGGCCTTTCATAGCAAAACGTGAACATTCATTTAAGCCTTTACACATCAAGAATTACACACATTAATAAATGTTGCATTTGCAAGCACTATATATTTCATCACGTTAAAACACAATCACGCCTACATATGCAGACTTAAATTTGTTGCACGTTTAAATCTAATGCATTATTTAACACAAGTTAATTCGTTAAGCATTTGCAATGAACAGCAAAGGTTACATAATCACATTTAAAAGCCATTTTACTTTCTACAACGGCACAAACTAATTCTCTATCACTACCCTTACACATTTCATTATTACTTTCACATTTCTAATGATCAGTTTTTAGTACAACACAAGAATATATGCGGGCGCGGACTATCCATGATTATGATGCACCCCTAAAAATTTTCAGAATAACATCACATTGTAACCCATGGATATTCCAATTCAGGATTCTCACGTTTGGAGAGGACCCCTCTTTCTAGGGGGAGCTAGAAGTTTCGGTCGCCATCCTCCAAAAGCTACTGTAAGAGAAAAAGACCTATTACTCTGTGCTCATGCTGGCTGCTTATGCTGCACAAGTAGTCTATCATTTACTATAACCACTCTTAGGTCATTAGGTGGCTGGTTACTTTGCCATATATATTCAGGCCTTATGGGTGGATTGTACAGTATAAACCGCTCCCATTTGGTGGCGGATAATCTGCTGTGCATACTTAGGATAGCGGGAGAAATCAGACCCGACTGGGGGGCTAATGAGGTCAGTCTCTTTTTTAAGAGGCACAAGGCTTGTAGTCCTGCCTTAGCTAAGTCCTCTTTGGCCTTTATCACTAGCTGCGCAATACAGGGTGAAATAAAGGAGATTCTGGAAACTTCTCTACCTTGTTGTTCACCATGTTGAAACCCAACCGAGGTTAAGTCCTGTGAAGAGATCCCTGAAAGGGAGGGAATTTGATGGAATATATAGAGAATTCTTGAGCGATTCAAAGATCGGAGTTTCTTTGCTTTTTTCCTTCTATGGGTAATATCCAACAGAAGCTCTGACATCACCAGCTGCAAACTGAAGGAGGATTCAGGAAGAGGTGGTAGTTCTTTATCAGATTTATTCAAAGTCTGGGACTTAACCACCTTACTGCAAGCTACTTTTGAGACTTTATTATTTACGGTGAAACGTTTTACCCGGGGTAAGGGAATAGGGTCCGGACTACTTTTGGAATCAGGTTTTACATTTGATTTAACTTTTTTGTATGAGAATGTGTCAACAAATCTACCAGCCAGAGGCCTTAAATATGTACCTTGGGGGCAAACACTATTGCTGGCCTTCCCTTTTGCACTTGGGCCTTCTTTTTGTCTACACAAGCCCGGATAACCCATTCCGAGTACTGGCCCACTGTGCACGGCAGAACCTTGAGGAAAATTTAAAAGGAATTTAATGATGGTGCTTTTTCCTTACAATCATAGGGCATTTGGAAATATAAACAGATCCTTCCAAATTTAATTGACCTTCAATTTCTCCTGGCATAGCACTATGAGCCCCCCCGCCCTGGTTCTGTGACCATTAATGCAGCTGGTGCCTTACTGGCCATAGTTTCGCAAACATTATTTTTAAAATGCTGTATTTCATGCCAAACGTCTTTCAAACATTTTGACTGGTCCACTTGATGCCACCTTGTTGACACCAGCGTTTCAAGGATCCCATGTAGAGTGGTCTGCATAAACAGCATTATATCCAGCAAAGATTACGTCTTAGTAGACTGAATCATGAAGGACCTTCCCTGGGATCCGAAAGTAGAGTTTGATTCCCCGATCAGGGGAGCCTTGTATGGTGAAGAAATAGCTGGATTTGGTTGATCTTCACTGCCATTCAGCTGGGAAAGTTCAGAATCATCAGAATGGGAAGGTGATAAAGAAATGTCTAAGAGGGGTGTAGAGGACAGTTGTGGACCCCTACTAACAGTTGCACTTATAGCCTGCGAAGAAGACACAGAAAGGTTTGCTTTTTGCACTTCATACATTGCTGCACACAGAACATCTGCTGCTAAGTCCTCAACATTTTGCAGCTCGTGAGGAGTCTTGAGCCCTCCTCCCACAGAGGTTGGACTCCATTATTAAAATGTTTAAGGGCAAAGTTCCTCATTGAAGTAACAAGTGGTGAGCGTGGACCTTCCTCGGTTGATAAGACACTTTGATCAGGATGACCAGATACCTTCTTCCCTCCTGTTTTCCTCCTTTTACAGACTCTCCCCTGCAATTCACTTTTTGGAGCGCTGGGGAGGGCTCTCTTACAGTGAAGCACTAGAGGAGATGAACGAGAGGAGGTATTCATTGATGAACCAACAATAAAAAAATAAAAAGATAATTATACTTACCTCGTTCTTGAATTCACCCCTGACTGCCGCGGCTTTGCCCACTTTCTACAAGGATTCTTTGCGCTCCTTTGGAGACTGTTTTAGACACCCTTCCTAGTCACATGGATAAAAGGATAGTCATCTGCGTCCATAATCCGGGAGAAAGTACCAAAAATAGATTATCAGGTCAGCTCAATGTGTCTCTATGGGCTCTAGTTAGCAAGAAGATTGACAGTTAGGCAGCCAAAACCGCAGTGCAACCTCACACACACATCGCACCGCTAAACTACCGGGGGGATAAGACACAGCGGGGAGTGGAGGCCATGGTGGCTGTCCGACAACACATGCCCCAACCACAAATCACCACAAATCACATGGCCTGAGACACTGAGCCATGGGTTTGAGTTTGGGCTACACAGGATAAGGGCAGGATTGGGACAAAAGAAAATCTCTTCAGTAATCCAAGTTTTGAGAGCAGGAAAAAATCACCCAGACGTGCGGTGTGTTCACTCACGGTAGGGTCTCCACCGGCTTAAGACGCTGTCATACTGCACCGTGCGGCCGTGTTGCACCAGTGTCGTCCACTCAGGGCGCCATACACCATCAAGCGAGGTGACTTCTCAACCGCCGCCGTCAGCGCCCCGTGACCGTGCATGCAAGCATCAATGTCCTACTCAAGTACTCGAGTACTTCCACTTGGAGCACTACCGGGCCGGGTGAGACCTCCGCCGGGGACGCTGTTTCAACGCCGTCTGGCTGTGCCACCAGACACCACTGAGGGAGCGACCTGGCCCGGAAGCGGAAGCAGCGGGACAGCAGAGGAGAAGTACGGACAAGCGGGCAGCAGTGGGCAAGAAGGAGGTGTGTTGGAAATGTGGGGGAGGGGGAAGTTGGGGTGTCCAAGACGAAAGTCCAATCTTTCAAACCTCAGGGATGATTAGGTCTTTTTACCCCCTTAGGTAACCTATAATTAATGTGTTTGGGGACCACCTGCTCCTGACATTGAGGAGCACCCACTCATACCCCAATGGCATTACCAGTTGTTCTTCCATACTAGTGCAGAAGCGCAAGAAGGTTATCCCCAATCTATCTGTCTTAAATAGGTGATTGGTTTGGGGAGGCTAGCCTCTCCTCGCATTGAGTTGCACCCTCTTAACATACAGGGCCTCATTTACAATATTTTGCCATAGGACAGCGCTGCATGCCTTCCTACTGCACTGCCTTACGGCGAAAAAAAAGAGCACGAATGTGCCGTATCTATCAAATATGCCGCATTCCGGTCCTCTTTCCCTGTGCTGGTGCTCAACTGGATGCCACACGCCAACACAGGCCCCCTTGCACCACGGTGCAAGGGTGTCTGCATTGTAGAGATGATAGTTTTTGTACCGAAGGGACACCTTCCTGCATAAAAAAAATCAATGAAGGCAATTTCTCTTTCTATGTGTGCTACAGCATGAGGAAACAATGAGGAGAAATGATGCTGCTTCTCCTCGTTGTGCCTCCCCTACAACTCACCTGGTAGGCTTTTGACGCAGTCCCAGTTTTACAATTTGTTTTAAATCTGGAAATGTGTCAAATACCATGGGTGTTAAATGGGAGCATCCACCATGACACTCATGGCACGCCTCCCCATCGTAATATGAGGCAATGAGCGACTTGTCCTGTGTTGACTCACTCCATATCTACAAGGCCCTGAAAAGCATTGAAAGGTGGCGTTACGTAGTCTTGTAGACATGGCTAAGCCCTGTGCGCCACCGAAAAGTCACAAAAAGTGATGTTCTGGCAGAGCACCAGGCTTGTAAATGAGCCCCACAATATGTTTGTCCCTGATTGGAGGGGTTTTAATCCAATTGGGTTAATGAATTTGTACACTGGCACCTCCTAGCATCGGGTCACACCCCTCACCCTAATTGGCACTAACAGTCTTTCTGCCCCCCTCCCCGGGGGGGACTAGTTGTGCAGAAGACTAGGAAGCAGAAGTAATTGGGTAATTGGACTGGATTGCGTGATGGGGCCAGTAAATTCCTTTGTGAGCTGTGATTGGTTGATATGGTGGCAGTAAAGAAAAATGTATGTTTGTGTCATTGGAGTTGCACAACCTTGCATATGTTTCTGGTTGATTGCACATGACTGTCATCTGAATGCACTCCCACTGTATTCTGCTCTGGCGTAGCCGTCCTTTATTATGTGCCTAGACATTGTGCTATCCATGGAATATTGTAGCACACCATGGCTTCTGATGGACATCTCGGTAGAAGATGGACTTCCATTACACTTGGTGACTATCCTTTGGTGGGCATCTGTGCCATATGATTTATGAAACAGATGCAAGTGAGTCAGAATGTGACCATGCAGGACAGACAGAAAAAAAAGAATGTGATCTCCTGATGAAATTGTCAAGAGAGCAATACAGTTGAAAACTGGTATGTGTAGGGGTTATGTTTTGAAAATGGCAATTGTTTTGGGGGTGGTGAGGGAAGGTGCTTGTGGGAGAAACGTGTTGTAGTTAGAAATCAAATATTAATATTTTAGAAGCAAATGTGTGAATTTTTTATCAGTGTAATGTGTTGGCACAAAACTGTCATTTTCCTTCAAATTTTATGATGATTAAGTCGGGTAGTTATTGCTAATATTTCCTTGGAATCAAAAGGCACTTGCTGCTATGTCTGCTGCGAAGCTTGCAGTGGATATTTTAGACTTAAATTGTAAAGGTTAATAGAGGAATGGTAGGTCAGACAACCACCTTTCAGCCCCTATGTGGGGTGGGATGTTGACAGGTATGGAGCACATTATACCCTGGCCTGCCATGTCGAAGAACTAAAAGAACATTAGAATTGTTGCCACTGGAAAGCAAGGGATGTCCCTGTCTGACTTCCCCACAATGTTAGCATTTCTGATTCCTTGCGGGAGCAGATCAAGGGTGTAGCCTCCAGATTTAGGGACCACTTAAGTCCCTGCATACCATGTTTTGACATTTTTGTCAAAGAAAAATTGATAAAATGGAAAGGAATGTGGAACCTTGCTTTCTTTTACAAGGCATGCCTATATCTGGCAATGGTCTGCTAAGACAGGTGGACTTACCCTGATCCTCTTGGATATCCTGAAATGCATGCACCATGGCGTCCAAGGGATCATTTTTGTCAAGCAAAAGCAAAATTAAGTGGTGAGCAGGTAGTTCTGGCACAAGCCTCTCTCTGATGTCTACCCATCAGCTGCATTTAAGCAGACCTGGGGGAAATGTTCAGGATGTTGTCCTTGAGCAGTGTGTAGGGAGCTGCTGGACTCTCGTAAAAGAGAAATAGAAGTAAAAATAAAAATTGAAAATGAAAAAAATAAATCCATCAGTACAGGTGGTGAGGGCCTTATTAAGTTTTGGTTGCACATCGCTTGTGAAATCTCTTGTATTTAATATGTATTAAAAGGGGCTCTTGTCAGTTACCATTTTCATATTACTGTGTTCATTTTCTTTTGTGTAGAACTTATTTTGTTAATTTCCCCTGGCTGCACCCATTTAGGATACTTTTACTAAAGGTGTTCACAGAGTTAAAGCCCCATTCACTGTCAAGATAAGATTTCTTCCAGCTGTTCACACTGTTTAAGCTCCATTCACTGTCAAGCTAAGATCTCTTCCCATGGAAAAGGCAGACAGCTTCAAACAGTATGCTGGAATGCTTGCCTTTTATTACTTAGTTGTGTAAAGCAGATGCTTTAGCCTTGTAGCATTTATGGCGTTTCCTATTCATGCCTCAGAACCTTTCTTTGCACTTTGTAGGCATTATCAAATTAATTTTTTTCAACTTAATCCATTTGGTCATTATAATCAAATTCTAAATGTTGTAATAAACAGGCAGCTAAAAGTACAGTTACTTTGTAGACAACAGGGTCATGATTTGAATGGTGCAGTAGCATCGGACCCAGAAGTTGCCAGCACTCCTCTAAATATGTATTATTGTTATATTTGACTACTAAACAGGCAGTCACATTTGCAGTTACCTTCCAGTTAAAAGTAACTTGATTTGAATGGTGCAGCATGTGCAGTGGCACTAGGGCAAAAGTTGACATAACTCCACTAAACACCAAATACTGCTGTATTTTACTACTAAACAGACAGTCACAAGTGCAGTTATCTTGCAGGTATCAGGCTTAGTATTTAAATGGTGCTGCAGGTGCAGTGGCACCAGTCCCAAATGTTGTCAGAACTCCTTTAAGCACCTAAAATTGCTATATTTTACAACTAAACAAGCAGTCAAAAGTGCAGTTATTTAGTAAGCACTAGTGTCATGATTTCAATAGTGCAGCAGGTGCAGTGGCACCAGGACCAAACTAAACACCTAATATTGCTATATTTTATTCCTAAGCAGGCAACCACACGTGTGGTTACCTTGATTACAATGGTGCAGTAGCACCAGTTCAAACAGTTGTCAGAACTCCTCTAAACACATAATTTTGCTATATTTGATTACTAAACAGGCAGTCACAATTGCAATTATTTAAAAAGGGACTTCATTTGAATGGTGCAGCAGGTGCAGTGGCACTGGGGCCAAAAGCTATAGGGACACCACGAAACCCAGATTATTGCTAAATGTTATTACTAAACAAGACAGTCACAAGTGCATTTATTTAGCAGGCAATAGGGGCATGATTTGAATGGTGCAGCAGGTTCAATGGCTCCGGGCCCAAAAGTGTCAGAACTCCTCTAAACACATAAAATTGCTATTACATCATTGAATTCTATTATTTCCCTCTTTCATTTCATTTTTCAAAATGTTGCTAATACTTACCTGCACTATAACACTAGTAACAGCACAATATATTGCCTTGTTGTACATAAACAAGTCAATACACGTTAACAGACTTTCTGTAACTTATATTGTACAACTATGCAGCGAGTTTTAACTTACAACAAAAACAGCTTATTATTAATCGCATAGGCGAAACCTAATGCATTTACCAGATGCTTGTTTTTAGGTCTCGCCTAGGCAGCACATGCGCTGTCTCGTTGAGAGATGCTGTATACCAGAGCTTTCCAAAGTATGTGTCGCGACACGGTACTGTGTCGCCTGACATTCGTGGGTGTGTTGCGCGACGGTGCTCTCTAATCAAGCATGTACGTCCGTCTTAAATCTTTAAGACAAACGTACATGCTAGATAGGACGTACGTACATTCTCGTGCGTCATTACGTCTGCGCTGCATACTTTGGAAAGCTCTGGCCGGGTCTCCCTTCTGCGGGTATCTTTGCTGCGGGTCCTGAGCTCTGGGCCCGTGTCCGGCAGGAAGCTGTGGGGGCCAAGGCGCAGGATGGGCTGCACAGTGAGCGCCGAAGATAAAGCCGTGGCAGAGCGGTCGAAGATGATTGACATGAATCTGCGGGAGGACGCGGTGCGGGAGGTCAAGCTGCTGTGTAAGGGGCCGGGGGGTGGAGGGGGCGAGCCGGGCGGTTTTAAAAAGACCTACTTTCAGTGCTGCAGGAGTGGTATTACCGGGGGTTGACGAGGGGTCGATGACCAGGCTCAGGCCCGGTTCTAGCGGGTGGGCCAGGCCCACCCAAACATGAGCCTGGCCCATCCAAACAGGAGCCTTGGCCCTCGCAGTGAGGGCTTGAAGGCAGGGGCGCAACGGAATTGGGCTCAAAGAGCTGTCTGTGTGTGTGTGCGCGCCCGGGCTGAGACAGCTTCCCACACAGACAGACAGCTTTGAGATTATCGCAGCCGCACCCGGGTACTTCACAGGTCTTTACAAGACCATTTACTTGTTAACAAGGCTTTGTTTATTTTTTCACCCCTCCATCTCCACATGGCGAAAGGGACAAATCCTTTCTTTGGCACTGGTAACCTTTACCGACTGTCCTGCTGCGTGGATATTTCCTTTTCTATGCAGTGCAGGAGAAAAGAAGTTTGTTTATTCCTGTCACCTTTCCTGACCCCTGCAGCAGTTTATCACATCAGGCTGTGACACAGTTTGACTAATGGAGTAGGTAAGAGAATTTGTCACTATTTGTTTTTCGGTTTAAAATGTGCACAGGACCAGCAGGACACATACTTTGTGCGTGCTTCATTTAAACAGTTTTTATCATTATCATGGCCGATGCAGGATAAAATAAGACAACACAACATGCCCAGATAACACTGGTGATTAATGATCCTGCTGGAGAGCAATCGTTTGTCTGTCCGTAGTTTTTAAATGCAGATGAACTGTATTTTATGTGGAAGCTCAGTGGGTTACTGCCTTTGACACAGAGATCCTTGTGTTACTTGCAGTTCAGAAGTTACAATCCTAACATAGGACAGTGACCAATGAACTGTCAAAGAGCTGCATACAAACATGAATGGTGTAGTTAGAACTTCGCTTATTTTTGTTTTGTGATACAGTTAGAACTTCCTCAGTCTTTCATTATTCTAATGTTGCTAAAATGAGTATGTTTGGGCAGACATACATTTTTATCAGTAAAGCTGACCCCCATGGAATACTCTTTAAATCCTAAAGTTGTGTTTCCCCACACCAAACCCTATTAAAATATATTGTCCACCAGTATGGATGACGTGATTCATTCACCTTGTAATCCTCATTGGCTTATGTGACATTCCCTGTAGACTGATTTACATACTTGTATGACTCATTGTCTCTGTATAATGTGTGCGTGGTGTAAAGTACTGACACACACTACACTGACATGAGTCGCGCTGCACAACAAATGAAATGCATATGAGAGAGGGGCTACGTAAAGATGAGGGGCACTGTTGGAGTGTGGCAGTGAGGGAATCTGAGGAGCAGGTAGTGGGAGGGGCTATGGAGCGATGAGGGGCACTGTTGGAGGGCGGCAGTGAGGGAATCCGAGGAAGAGGTCATGGGGTGGAGGGGGGAGCTAGGGAGAGACGAGGAGCACTGGTGGAGGGTGGTAGAGAGGGAGTCTGAGGAAGAGGTCATGAGGGGGAGGGGCTACAGAGAGATGAGGGGCACTGGTGGAGGGTGACAGTGAGGGAATCCGAGGAGGAGGTCACGAGAAGGAACGGCTATGGGGAGATCAGGGGCACTTGTGGAGTGTGGCAGTGAGGGAATATGAGGAAGAGGTCAATAGGGGGGGCCATGGAGGGATGAGGGGCACTGTTGGAAGGTGGTAGTAAAGGTATTTACGGAGAAAGAGGTTATTGGTGTGGCGCCAAAAAAGACTTTTGCATCAGCGCTAAACCCGGCCCTGTCATGGCCTTTCTGTTTTTGTTTAATTAGCAGTCTGGTCATACAGGCTACTGTGGAACATACTTTAAAGTGCGTGCTAATTATATTTACTGCTTTATTCAATGTTTTAAGTTTGAAGGTGATTTTACTATTGTTTTTACCGGGAAAAATGAAAGTGGAGCCCGATGGTGCCTGATATAGGGCTGGGGCCCAAGGTCAGCTGTGAGATAAGGTGCACTGGAGAGGAGTAGTGGATAATCAAGCCTGCAAGGGAGTGCTTTGTAGAGTCCGGGGTCAGGTGGAGGTAGTAATGAAGAGGGATTCTCCCTGAAGGCTCGCTCAGAGGGAGCCCGAGTAGTGTCAGTTGCCTGATACTACCACCTCAGGAACCTCCTTTTCCCATCAAAGGAACATTACATAGAAAAAACACTTTTTGAGAGTGATAATATTTAGAAAGAATTTTGGAAAAGAATGCGTTTTACTGGGCTTTGTAAGACTAAGAATAGATAAAGGAGGGCCCTGAAGCAGGCCTGCCTAGACATATATGCGACAAATCGAACCCGCAGTGGCCCACCCAAATGCACCCTTGGACCACCCAAATAAAAATTCCTGGAGCCGGGACTGATCAGGATACTTTGATAAGAGGTCGCAGGCCATGGGGCCATTTTTACCAGCCCTTTTCTACCTTATTCCAAGTCCCTCTTTCACTTACACACACCCAACACCCCAACCCTTTTGGTTAAGAAATGTCATTAAACAATCCCTAACGCACGGCTAATGCAACATGTTCACTGCTCTTTAGCAGTCACTGCTGCAAGCTGTTTCAGGCAATACTCTCACCCCTGCACCCTGCTGTATACAAAAAGCTGAACTAAAACCACAGGCTTTTCCCACTGAACGATGAGTTGAACAACTGTATTACTTTTACCAGGTAATAACCCGACAAAGCAAAATGACAACTATCAATTATTTAACAAATCCTCTCAATTATCTCACAGCTTTAATGACTGCCGCTAAAAACAAAAACTAAAAATCAATACTAGTCACTGCCAGTAGCACAAGAAACCAACCATCAAAGTTATATGTTTGTTTAGCAGGTCTATCGTAAGTACATTCGAGTTCATTACAATATTTAACAAATTAGATTTTGCTTCGGGGTTGTGCAAAATTATTAGGCAACCCCGAAGCAAAATCAGGGCCTTAACATGTAATTATTTTTTTAAATCCTGCCACAAAGAAACTGGAAACAAGGAGAAATGCGGCAGAGAATCTGTTCTACTCAACTGGTTGCAAAGTCTGTATTTTAAAATATCATGGGGTTAAGGCTCCTGTGGCAGAGATCTTTGTGTGCTCAGTAAAGCTCAGGGAATAATAATAATGGTAAAATAACTATTTGCTGGAGAGGTTTGTGTTTTGTCTAGTCCCAGTTTTGGATCAAAGTAGCATTGAGGGTTAATAGGTCTCCTGGAAAGCACATTATGTACCGCGCAGATGACAGATTTTTATTGTATGTAAATGGGCAAGTGAGTTAGCGCTTTGAACACAGAGATCCTTTTGTTACTTGCAGTTCATAAATTGTAATTCTTCTAATATAGCACAGTGAGCCAAGAAGGACATGTGGCTCTTACACCTTGTAACTCTCCCCGTCTTATGTAACACTCCCTTGATTTACACACATCATTTATTGTCAATGTATAATGTGTATGTATAAAGCACTCTGACATTCTACAATAGGATTAGTAGCACTATAGCGCTGTAAAAGAAACAAAAGAAAATAGTGGCATTTAAATTGTGTAAATACTGGGACAGACTAACAAATCTGACATTCCTACACACATGCATATCTCTTATATAAAAGGACTGAACAAAGTCAAAAGCATGCCTGACTCTTGTGTGATGTGATGTGATAAGCTGTGTGCCTTTCGTTTCTCCTCCATTTAATTTAGATGTGAGGCTCCTGATAGCTCCCAGCCAGGATACTCCAACAAAAGAAAGCCTGATGGCCCCTTAACTTCGACCTTTGTTATAGGCCCAGCTGGAATCTGATAAGCCCCTTCCCCGCCTGTACATTGCTGCTTGGAACAAAAGCAAACAATGTGCAGGCACTGTTGAATGTGTCCCGGTGTCTAAAAATTGCACCAAGACAAGGTTACCATATTTCTGTGGGGCCCAATCTGAAAATAGTGGATAGACGCAGTCTACCCTCAACTTGTGCCCGGTCTACTACATAGTGCCAAGAGATGCATGAGCGTCTCTTGACGCTATGTAGCAGCTATTGCTCATTTTAGTAATGATGAAGTTCACCTGTGTGCCCTAATACTGAAAAGCGAGGGCAAGAGATCTTTGCAGTGTAAGTTAGTAGATAGGTACATAGTACATTTCCTTTACAACGAACCATGAAGCGGTGTTTAGGAAATTAATAATATGCTAGTTAAAACAGGTGCATTTAGAAAACTGAGGCCCAAGCTCCTAACTAGCAGGAAACCCATTTATTTTCTTGATCTGTGCGTAAGTGGATGAGCTCAAAGGGGTAAGTACACATCACTTATCATGTTGCTGGCTCGGTGAGTGAGGTGAATAATGAAGCCGATCTACAAAGAAAACGAATCAACAGGGTTGGGGCGGGCGGGAGGAGATGAAGTGAGTGAAAACACCAGCACTCGTGTGGAGTGCTCAAAGACAAAGAAAATAGTAGCTCCTATAACGGGAGCAGTGGATGGACCCAAGCACTTGGTCCATGTTCAGGGGGAGGGTCAAACACAGGAAGAAGCATGACGCTTTTATGCTATGGACTAACGGGAACGACGGATATGAGAGCGCGATGGAGCAAACAAGTGGTAAGCCTATGGGCGGGCTGAAGCCCACAGATTGAAAACATGCTGTTCGAGACAGCACATGCGCAGCCTAGACGGGACCTAAAAAAAAAGGACAGAATGTGACAAACAAGGCCAACATGCTTAAAGTTGATTATTATATAATAGCTCACCAGCAACTTAATATTTGGCCTAATACAGGAAATAGGTTTTCTTTTGATAATGTGGTGAAACAAAAACTCCACAACCCAACCGACAGTTGATCTAATGTACTGCCTTGTTTTTTATAACTGCGAATTATTCTAATTTGATTCACATGTTTCTTTTTAGTACTTAAGAAGGAAGAAACGTTTTCCAAAACCAACACTCCATATGCTGTGGGGTGCCCTTTTTGTGCTGTAAATCACTGGGGCATGTGTCGATGTGTGCATGATTATATTCGTGTTTCAGGCACAAACCTAACCTTACTCCCTGTTTTGCCAGTCACTGTCTTTGTTAAGAACAGATTCACAATTGCTTTATTAAACCTTCTTGCTTTCTCCAATTTGATTGAAAATGCACCATTTGCCCACTATTTTTTAAACCCCCCGAACACCTCTGTGGTGATTCCGGCTCACTCGCTACGCTCGCTCGCATTACCGTGTCACTAAAGCAGGAATGTCAAAAAAGTGTGTCACCAACATGAAAAGTTTGGAAACCTGTGCTGTATACAGTATAGAGGGGGAAGCCCCGCCCACTTTCGGCCTATGTTTTTGATTAGCCGAAATCCTAAATGCTGCATTCTGATTGGTTTTTGGCAACTGAATCCTACCTCCTGAACGCCATGTTGCCATTTTTCTCCTTCCATGACTATTGGCCCCTTTTAAAAACGCTTTTGTTCCCCTGCCTCCCCCGTTCCCTCCCGCAGTCTGTGACTTCTCTGACCACCCCCCCCCCAGTCCCATTCGTGCCTTCTTGGACACACGTACTTTTGTTTACAATGCAATACTTCTCGCGTAAATACGAGTCCTATTGCATTTATAAATGTTTGTTTTTTCCACCTGGGATTGGCTGGGTGAATTCACACTCTATTTTGCCTGACCTGTCCAGAACACATGCGCAATACAGATGGCTATCTTATGCATGCGTGGGGGATGTCTATTGCAAACACCGCAGCGCAGTAACCAAGGCGTGGGCCATGCCACACATATTACTCACTTCAAATCACTTACAGGGTCCAGCACCCTCTAAATGAAGTATTCATACATCTGCACGTTCGTGTACAGTAACAAAGGCGAAACACCAAGCGCTGAACATGAAGCGCTATTGTTTCTTATCTGCTTGTGACCTGAAGAGCCGTAAAGTTACCAAGAGTCTAGCGCCAGTCAAATGGTCACACTGCACGGAGTGGTTCTCGTGAAACGTGAGTACTTTAACACGCCCACCGCTTAGCGGGGCACCACTGGGCCTTCTCTTGAAGCACTAGACTTGAGAGGTGAAATGAACTAGGAGGCACAAAGCACGCTCTGCAAACTTGTTGCCTTTAAATAATTACTCGTATTTTTATCAAGTGCTCTCCCAAATTATACAGCAACCACTAATCGGCAGTTAATATAATAGGTCAAACCGGAAACTTTCAAAACAACAGATTAGGGACATTATATTATAGTGGCTATAAATCATATAACACATTAACATCAAACGTATGTATCTGAAACTACCCGCCAAAATAAATCGGACGCATCAACCCGATATATAATGTTAAAAAAAGGTTGTGTGTGAAATATGTCTCTAAACTATTACCAGATAAACCTGTTGCTCGCGGAAGTCAGGCTAGTCCGGCTACACAGCAGTATTTTGTAATAATCTTCTGTATATAAATATTAGGTTTCCGACATTTGATGCAAAACACATATTTTACCACAAAAATGTACTGTGGAAAACTGCGAATGTCCTTGTTGGTTTTAAACCTAACGGGGCTCGTGGGCTTTCTCGCTTGTTACATAACACCCACAGCGAGCAACGAGCAGTAAAGCAGTGGCATGCTGTTCTGCCAATTGTAATGGATGCAGATGTGAAAAAGATGCACGCATGACGCATCCACACAGATTATTTTTTACTTCGGTTGCAGTGATAACATACCAGCAAAAACACATCTATATAAATTCAGCGTTTTTTCTCACTATGTCTCTTAGCTCAACCACTCTGCCGTCCCTTTTACGCTCTCTCTGAGTTGACTACACTTGTGCATTAGCAGAGCAAATAGCTCTGGCTAAACACTTACAAGGTCCCAAAGGTCCCATAAGCCTCATTTTCATTCTGGAGCCACCTTTCCTTTTTTTAGGTCTGGTTTGACAGCACAGCTGACTGTCACTGGACATTATAAGATTAACCTGGAAAGTTTTTTAAAGCGCTATCAGCAGAGGAGCTTTGTCTCTGCCCCCTAAGTTGGTAGCTTAGATCTGGCTTGACAGCACATCTGTTTTCAGAAGTTATGCGGTCAACCCTTAAAAAAGGCTGGTGCCTTGATAAATCCAGAACATGAACATCTCCGCTTACGCCTCAAATGCTTTTGGGAAGTACAATGCAATCAGTCTTGCCTTTGGGATCTTATATGCATTTAGCTATGCAGGACATTAGCCTGGCTGCTGAAACATCTACTGTTCTTTAACATGGAGGGAAAGGAAGCACCAAACTGCATGACACGCCAGGTATGGGAACACATGGAGAGAAATATTGCCTTTCAGTGGTGATAGAGCGTCATGCGATTCTGAAATTTGTAGGGGTGCATCATATTCAATGTTAGTCAGCACCCGCATATTAATCAATGTGTGTTAAGAAGTGTCATAGAAATGTATTGCTGAAATCGTTTAACATAAAGGTGATTAGGAATGTAATAATGCTTTTCGTGAGTAGTAATGTTGCAAGCTATTGTGAATGTATGTAGTAGATGCATAAGATTAGTTTTCGCGCAATGCAGTGTATTAGGTTAAACGTGTGCCATGTTGAAGTTACTAATGCTTAGGGTGTGATTTAATAGTGCGTTTAAATTGTAAAGGCCTGATCGCATATACGTTTAAAAAGAGAAAGGCCTGTTAATTTTCTTATGTTAGCTAACGTTGTAGGCCGAAAATGATTTCCCTTGGTAAAGGCTTTGGGTTGCAGGGAGATGTAAAATCTTGGAGCGTGAAATGTTTTTCGTTCCCATGTTTCTGTTGCAGGTGCAAGGACATTTAGCTCGTCAGTGAGGCTAGGTCTTTGTTTTAGGAGTTAGGATGCTGCGAGAAGCCAACAGGGGAGTGCATTGGAATGTGGAGATGATACTTTCAGCAGAGAAGGTGCCTGGGACCCAAGGTCAAGCTAACCGTTATTGGATGCCAGACAAGCTTGTAGGAAAACTACTAGGAGAAGACCTGGCTGAAGAGGTGTGCCGAAGGGTGTGTTCTATGATTTGGGGGTTTTGTATTAGGGACAGTGCCCCATGGGTTGAGCAGTTGAGGTTTAGACGGGAAGCTAGAAAGAGCATCTTAGATCGCGCTCTGACTAAGTGGATGTACTTCTTAGGAAGTCTTCACTTCTGACACCTTTTTATTCTCTTGCCTGGGATGGGGAATGCTAAGTAGGGATGTCACCTTAGAGTTAGTGTAGGGATAGACTAACGCTTTTCCTTTTTAGACTAATGATTCCTAATTTGGATATTGGCTTAACCATTGCTTTCTTGATGATTTTGGAGTCAGTGATTCTTTTTGTCTTGAGTCGGATGAGAATCCTCCGTAGACTTGCTTTTGTATTAGTGCCCATTTACCTTCTACACCTTGTATTGAGGTGTCTGTATGTTCAGTTAATTTTGGTTGTAATAAAATCCTATAAATTTTAGATTCGGAATCCGTAGTCCTTTCCAAATGAAATCTAATTTTGGTGATTATGTTCTGATAATTGTATTTCCTCCCCTCTACACTATTTAGCAGATAAAAAGATCCTGGCGACCTGAGAGGATTCTTGGAGATAACCAGATAGGCAAGAATCCGGCCCCATCAGTTGGTAGCAGAGTAGGATGGTTATCTCTGATAGTGAGGGGAGATCTAGATCAGGATAAGAGATTCTTGAGGCCCATAGAAGTCAAGTGATGGTGACTCATTGGATGGCAAGCAGGGGATGACGGCGGTTGATGGAGAGTAGCAGTGCGGCGGAAAGCAACAGTTCGTGGAGGAGCCAGTATGAATAGGGTGAGATGTTTGTAGATTGCGGTGTTGATTTGTTGCGGATGTCTTGTGGAGTTGGAGTAAGTGTTGAGTGATTGTGAGATCAGGCTGTGAGCGCGCGCAGCCCGAGAAAGTCTTAGGCTCGACGAGTAGCTTAAGCGATTGTGGTATAGAAGACACCCAAGGTAGATTTCGTTGACCACCGAAAGGGGATCGTGAGACGTCATCGATTGCCTGGACCGATATGGGGGAGCGAATGTGTGAGTGCGTGAGGAACCGACGCTGGTCTTGGGTTGGTGTATGTGGAATTGAGTATTTGTAACCTATCAGAGGTGATTGCCTGGTCGTTCGTGGACAGACGGTTGCCAGCCGCAGTCGACAATTTCGAGAGTCTGGGGACGGACAGTCAGAGAAGTAACTTTTTGGGACAAACGGTTATTTCAGCGTGTGAATGGGACGAATGCAAGGGTGAGACGTGAATTGTGAAGGAGGGGAACTGCTCTGAGCGGAGGAAGAGTGACGTCAGAAGGTGCCGTGCTGCGATAGGTCGGTTGGTGTGAGTCGCGCTGTTATTGGTGGGTTTGACATCAGGAAGTAAACGAAAACATTGTGTGTGATCGAAAATTGCTCATCATGAAATGTTTTAAAGTTTTCCGATAATTATGTAGAGGTGACAAACATGTGGTTACTCGTGGGGGAGAAGAAGCCCCTCCCGAGGATACTCCGGCGCATTACATGGCAAGAAATGTGGGGTTGCATACCATAATTTGGCTTGAAAATTGGCATAAAATGACTCAGGGTGAGGGAGAATTTGTTTTCCCACGGTATGGCTCCTTCAGGTTGGAAGTGTTGTATCAGTTGAAATCTGTGATGGCGGCTCTACGACCTTTGCTGAGACCTACACAATTTGAGGCGTTGCATGCATGGATTAGAGCAGCGCATGACAGGAAAAGAGATTGAAGTCAGGAAAGGGTGAAGAAGTCAATTAAGGCATTTCAGGATGCGAAGTGGAATGCAGAAGAGAAAAGGTGGAGAGTGCAAACAATAGAGGGAGATAGGTTGTATCCATTACTGGTAAAGACTGATGGTTCGAAGGTAAAGAGTGTGGATGATGACGACAGTGATACAGATGATAGCCTACTAGAGAGGTTGTTGTCCGAGAGACCACCTCCATTCAATCCAGATTCCTATGAAGGAAAGCCAGCTCTAGGAGAAGGGACTAGTGGATTACAGACTCAGTCAGAAGTGAGAGTAGAAGGGAAAATTTCGACGGGAATTGAGGGTACTGGAAACCAGCCTGTAGCCAGCACAGAGGTTGGGAGAGGTGTGCGGTTACCGGATGCTCTAAAGGTACCGGTTACCATTGGACCCATTGTTTCTGTTTACGACCCAGATCAGGAGAAGGTTGGGAGTTCAGCACAGTCATCTGTAAGAGCGAGGAGTGTGATCGAGGGAAATGGATCAGAGAGTGGAATGGAGCAGACTTCAAAGCCTATAGAATGGAGTGCGCCATTGCCAGCTACAGCAGACTCCTCTAGGGGACAGGCAGAAGCGAGACCAGTGAGGCCGAGGTCTTTGGCCGAGTCAAGATCAGATTTACGGATGTGGGCACCACCAGTGAGAAATCAGAATCAGAGTGAGAGGACGATAGAAAGTGAACGAGGCACGATAGTAAATCGTTCTGTTCCTATGAGCATGTCAGAAGAAAGTAGGTCTCAGGAACGGGAATGTGATTATGATGCGCGAGATGGAGCAGCTTGTCGAGAAATATTGAAGGGAGCTTTGAAAGGAAGAATGTTAGATGTTGTAAGGTTGAAAGAGGAAGTAGATGAGATAATAAATGGAAATTTGCCTCTTGAGAGAACGTACATGTACGAACAAGATGAGTTACTCTTTGTAGCGAAGGATGTGACTCGCAAGGCAAGAACTGCACATGAGAAGTTGTCAGATTTGGCCAAGAAGTATGATGTGGACTTGTCTAAAACGAAATCATTGCAGGGAAGTCATAGGTTGCAGTATAGTGATCAAGAATTGGAAGAGGAAAGGGTCATGGGATTGAGAACCCATATCAAGGATTTGATTATAGCAATGCGTGCATGGCTCATGCTTGATAAATGGGAAGAAAGGTGGTCCAAGAAGAAGAGTTCTAGGAGAACGATAGGAGAGATGCCACCTCCCGGTGGAGGGATGACGGAGGTAGGGAATTTCCCTTTACGAGATGTACAGAATGGAGGAAACGTGCATGTGCCTTGGAGTACGGGTGATTTGGCTGCATTTACGAATTACTTTCCCCGTCTAAGGGAAAAGCCTGTGGAGAGGTATAAGCAGGTCGACCGGTTTGTTAAGATTTTGAAGGTGTTGTGGGTCGATTTAAATACGTTATTTGACAATGTGGTTCCGAGTGATTTATGGTCGGCATGTAAAATTGCTGTTGAGTGGCCAACCTCAGAGCCTGACAGGGATCCAGTCTCAAATGGTCCATCACCCATAGTCATGAAGAAGTTCGAACAGGTGATCACATGGTTGAAGTCGAAAATCTCACCTCAGGACATTGATTGGGTGAAGATAGATCGGACAGTACAAGAGCCAAAGGAGACAGTGCACGAGTTTTATGAGAGACTTTTGCAGGCTTTTAAGCAGTACAGTGGATTAGATGTGCTAGATGCAAAAGACATGGGACAGTTTGTTTTGAAGTTTGTGTTGGGATTGAGGCCAGAGGTTACTCTCATGATACAGCAGCATATGATTTGTTGGCAGAACAAGCCTGTGGATGAGATCTTACGGTATGCCAGGTACTCTAGTGATGAGATAGAATCAAAGCACAGGAAGTTGAAAGACAAATTGATGCTTGTTCAGATGCAAACGGCTCAGGGACAGCCTAATGGAGGAACGTTAGGAAGGAAGCAGGGAAATAACCAAGGAGGATACCAGAATGTCCAAGGTCAGGGAAGACCAAAGTCAATTGATCCTAAAATAGGGATGGATGTGGCGACATTGAAGAAGACCACTGCGTGTCATCTTTGTCACCAGATCGGACACTGGAAATGCGAGTGTCCTTTGAACCCGATGAATCAGGTGCAGCAGGAAGGAGAGATAGTTCAAGTACCTGTATCTGAAATGGTTCCCACTGTGACTAGACTTAGGATGGTGAAAGGGGGGACCAATAGCCCGCAAGTGCAAGTCCCTCAACCACCTAGGGTTCAGAACATGCAACAAGGAGTTCGAACTTACATGCAGATGCCCATGTTCGAGGGAAGTGAGGAGTATGGTTCGGATCCGTTGGCATGACGGTGCCTGAGAGGGGAGGAAGACTGCACACTTAGAGCAGTCTTAGCGGTAGACCAGAGGGGACCATTTGTGGAGGCTGACATTGATGGTCACCCTACCACCTTTTTGGTTGACACTGGTGCTACCCAGTCTACTGTAAGATCAGCAGTAGTCCTCATCCTACCCCTCTCGGGACAATCGATCCAAGTTGTTGGTGTAGCGAATAAGAAACTGACTGGTCTATTGACAGAGCCAATTCCAGTGAGAATAGGAACTTTCAAAGATCGACACCAGTTCGTGGTGTGCGACTCGAGTCCAGTTTGCCTGTTAGGAAGAGATCTGTTGTGCAAGTTGAATTGCACCATCTATTGCACACCAAAGGGAGTTGAAGTACAGACGAAGGATGATGATGCGACCTTTAAGGTTGCGAATCAGCGTGTGTGTATGGAAATGTACCCAGCGCTGACAGTGGAGGAGCTTCCACTTGATTTGAGGGATTCTGTGTCAATCGATGTGTGGGACCTCAGTGGGGAAGAGATCGGTTTGGTCAAAGGTGTAGACCCAGTGAAAATCCAGGTCAAGCCGAATGTAGAATTCCCAAGGACGCCCCAGTACAATTTGTCACCTGAGACAATTGCAGGGATTAAGCCTGTAATTGAGTCTATGATTAAGCAGGGAATTCTGAAAGAGATCATGGGTAGCCCATGCAATTCACCTATCATGGGACTACAGAAACCGAGTGGGAAATTCAGGATTGTACAAGACTTGCGAAAAATCAATGAGATAGTTGTTCCATGTTTTCCGGTGGTACCGAATCCATCTGTAATCCTGTTTCAGATCCCGTGTGAAGCTGAGTGGTTTACAGTGATTGACTTGTGCCAAGCATTCATCTCGATTCCACTACATGAGGAAAGCCAATTTCTTTTTGCTTTCCGGCTGGAGAACCGTGTGTTAACGTGGTGTCGTATCCCACAGGGGTATACAGAGGGCACATCGATCTTTAATCAGATCTTGAAGAAGAATCTTGAAGGCCTTGTGTTGCCGCAGAACTCCGTTCTGGTGCAATACATTGATGATTTGCTCGTTGCGTCAGAAACTGAAGATGCTTGCAGGATCGATACCATTGCCTTACTGAATCATTTGGCAGAGAACGGACACAAGGTGTCTCCGAGCAAATTGCAGTACTGTATGAGCGAAGTGCAGTATTTGGGTCACTGAATTGAGAAAGGCAAGACAAAGGTGTCACCAGACCGTATTGAGGCTATTATGAATATGTCTGTGCCTACCACTCAGAGAGAAGTCAGAATGTTCTTGGGGATGGTTGGCTATTGTCGCCAATGGATTCCCAATTTCTCCTTTGAAGTGAAGCCCTTACAACGGCTGACGCACAAGGATGTGAGTGATCCGGTACCATGGGATGAAGACTGCTTGAGGTAATTTTTGAGGCTGAGGGAAGCCCTGTGTTGCGCTCCAGCTTTGGGGATGCCTGATTACAACAAGTCATTTGCATTGTTCTGTTGTGAGAGAGAAGGTTGCGCATTGGCAGTTTTGACTTAGAGTCATGGAGGTGTCCGTAGACCAGTTGCCTACTTTTCAGCTACTCTAGATCCAGTAGCTTCTGCGTTGCCCGGATGTCCGTTGCTGCAAGATGTGAGACCATTGTAATGGGACATCCACTTCCAGTCTATGTGCCACACTCTGTTGAACTGTGGATGACGAGAACTAAAACACAGCACCTCACAAACAATCGATTGACACGTTATGAGCAAGTTATACTTGCTGCAGAGAATGTGACGTTGAAGAGGTGTTCTCTTTTAAATCCTGCAACATTGATGCCTATTCCAAATGTAGATGACGGAGATTGTGAGGATCACGACTGTCTCGATGTGACTGAACTGTGCACCAAACCGAGACCAGACATTGTTGATGAACCGCTCCCTGACTCTGACGAATTTTCTTTGTGGACGGTTCGTGTTTAAGGGACAATGTCGGTTGATTGAGAGCAGCGTTCGCTGTATGCACCATCACAGGGGTGGTTGAAGCTGCTTGTTTAGAGGGAGTACACTCTGCACAGGTAGCTGAAATCATTGCCTTGACCCGTGCCTGCTTGGCTGCTGATCAGATTCGGATAACGATTTATACCGATAGTCAGTACGGGTTTGGTGTCGTTCACGACTTCGGACAGTTATGGTCACAGAGAGGGTTCATGACATCTTCTGGTTCACCCATTAGAAATGGGGAATATGTGAGACAGTTGTTGGAAGCATTGCAATGTCCGAAAGAGATTGTTCAGCCCACTCCAAGGGAAGTGACTTTGTATCTATGGGGAATAGCTACGCTGACCAAGTTGCCCGGTTTTGTGCAGAACAAGGATGTATATTTACTGGAGGGTATACTGGAGAAAGCCAAGAAAGAACCGATCTCAGCATGATGTTAGCCATGGTCGATACATGGGAGGAGCTAAAGCGACTGCAGGATGAGGTTACCGACCAGGAACGAGATAGCTGGATACGAGCAGGATGTGAGAAGGGAGATGTGAATGTGTGGGTTTCGAGTGATGGACGAGCTGTGCTACCAGAATGTCTGTTGAGTCCAATGGCAAGGCTAATTCATGGTGCAGTACATCTTGGCAGAGATGCGATGGTGCGAGTGTTCAGACAGACATGGTACAATCAGAAGTTTCGTGCAGTAGCTGAAGCTGTGTGTCAAAGGTGTGTTACATGTCAGCAGATGAATGCAGGAAAGAGGACTGCTGTGACTTTATGCCACATTGGGAGGTCAGGGGGGCCTTTCAAATAGGATGCAGTTGGACTTTATTGAGATGCCGAAGTGCAATGGGTTGAGGTACATCTTAGTCGTGGTATGTGTCTTTTCAAGATGGGTGGAGGCTTACCCAACTCGTAGATGTGACACACTCACTGTAGCAAAGCTGTTGCTGAGAGAGCTTATCCCGAGGTTCGGTTTTCCGACCTCTTTGGAGTCAGATAGAGGGACACATTTCCATACCAAAATCATGAAATTGCTTTGTACTGCCTTGAATGTGGATCAGAGATTATATTGCAGTTACCGAACAGAGGCTTCTGGGATTGTGGAACAAGTTAATGGGACTTTGAAAGCACGGATGGCAAAAGTGTGTTCTTCGACATCCCTGAAATGGCCCGACGCACTGTCCTTGGTTCTTATGAGCCTTCGTAGTGTTCCTGATAGGAGGACTGGGTTGTCACTGTACGAGATACTGATGGGGAGAGCAATGCGAGTGCCAGCGATACCTGCCACTGCTTTGATTAACATCACTGATGACTTGATTCTCGATTACTGTAAGGGACTGGCTGACGTAGTCCGTTCTGTGTCCCAGAAGGTGCAAGCAGCAACTGTTCCAGCTGCAAGTGACCTGTGCCACGACTTGTGCCCAGGAGATTGGGTGCTTGTGTGTAAACACGTGAGGAAGAGTTGCCTGGATGTTCGTTGGCGTGGTCCGTACCAGGTAATACTGGTCACGAACACGGCAGTGAAGTGTGGGGGACTGCCGAACTGGGTGCATGCCTCCCATACCCGCAGAGTTCCAACACCCTTGGAAGATACAGCCCCTCTCGTGAATGAAAATCCAGCTGAGGTGGCAGAGCCATCTGAGAGGGCAAGCCAAGCTGTGCTGGTTGCTGATGCAGTTGGTTGTGCACTAGATCGAGCTGAAAGGGGTTGTGCAAATCGAAGCCCCGAATTTGACTCAGACGGAGAAAGTGTTGCTGTGGGTGGAGTAGAGTCAAATTCTGCTGAAGGAGGAAGTAGTGCACAGAGTATCAGAAGGGAGAGCAGAAGTGCCACAGAAGCAGAGAGAGTTTGGCCCGTGAGTCAGAGGCGGCTGAACTTGAGATTGGCACCTGAAAGAGACCTTGCCCCAGTTTATGAAATGACTGAATCTGAGCAAAGTGATGAACAGCAAGCTCGAATCAATTTGAGAGATCCAGGAGAACAAGAGTGCCGTGTCAAAGGTATGCCTCACGAGAGTGGACTTACGTTGTGACTGATGCCAGGCGTATTGATCACGGGGAGGCTGAGGTCTTTGACGCTGATCAGCAATTCCCCGAACCTGAAAATAGACGTGTTGTTACTGGTTCCAGGGGTGAAAATCGAAGGAATACTGACTCTCAATATTCCGAATCCACCACTTCTGAGTAAGGTTCGTGAATTGATCTTGGAGACGCTGGTTTTTCCAACTTTTGGTATTGTACCACCGCATCAGGAGTTAGTGGTACTTCGTCTTGAAAGTCTGCAAGTTGTCTTAGAGATTTTGGGAGCTGATCTTGTTCTGGACTGAAGGTAAAACCTTTGTTGTACATAAAAGTCCAAAGAAGGAGATAACCTAGGCCCGAGTGGAAGAAGAATAAAGTTAGGGACTTTACGTCGAGACGATGAAGGAGGGCAAAGGAAGTCTTTTGTGGACTGTGTAAATAAGGAACTGAAAATTGCAAGGGGATTCCCAACTTTGAGGTGTTGTTCGAACTGGCTGATAAGCAATACCCAGAGGAAAAATAGACTCTTACTTGTTGCTGTCGAGCCAAGAACTTTGAGAACTTTGCAAACATGGCAGATGCTGGAAATACTCACCGTCGAGCTAAATTAGTGATAGGTACACTCTTAGGGGTAGTGATAGTCACTATAGTTGCGATAGTTGTAGCCTCATATATCGTTTCACATGAGCAGGAGGGGGAGGTACAGGGGACACCTACACCTACCACCTCTAGCCAGAAAGAGGTTACTATAGGAGCTCAAAGAGCTTTGTTACTTGAAGAGAGTCGTAGGTTTCACATAGATCTGTCTAGAAGTGACTTTAAGCTTAATGCTTATGCAAAGCTGTTGTATGAGCATGTGGATGCAATGGATGCGAAAGACTGCTATGTGTGTATGCAGCTACCTTCTTCAGTAGATGAGGGTATTAGATAGCATCACCTTCAACTAACATATAGAATTTCTTGTAGTTTGTTGCTTAGTATCTTTTATGAGAGAAGACAATTTGAGTATTTCCTTTCCAATTATGATGCAGTACTTCCTGAAGTTCCAGCTTATAAGCATTTGAATAAATACGATTATTACAAGTCAGATGATCGACTTCGGAAGTATTTCATACCGACATTGGAATTGGATACGGCTTATGCTCACCGACATAATTTGACATGTTCATTGTCAGACACAGAGAAGAAGTTCATAGGTCAAGTAGAAGATAGATATAGACAATTAAAATAGACACAAAATACAGGAGAGAGTCCGGTGGATTGGACAGATGAGGAGAGATTGCACAGATCCAAGGGGAGTTATGGACCCATAGCGTTAGATCAGTTGCAAAAGGGTAAGTTGTGTGTGAGACGTCCTCAGACCTATTATGAAAAGGTTTTGGTAGGACAAAGTACGTGTGACCATATCTTTACCATGGAGGACTCTGCTAAGAACTTTTTTCAAGGTCAGGTGCAAGTGATTCCAACTGTGCATTATGTGTGCGGAAGGAATGCCTATGTGAGGTTGCCTGCGAATTGGTGTGGTACATGTTACTTGGCTACTATCTTTCCGAAAATCTATCATGCAGAAGATTTGAATCTTTTGGAGACTGGATATCATTTTAAAGTACGGAGAGCTGCAAGTGCAGGTACAATGATTGGTGATATCTTTGGAGCGATGATACCAAGCCTGGGTGTGATTATGAATGATGTGAAGATTAGAAGGTTGGCGACTGTGGTTGATGAGTTGTCGATGAATACTGCGAGGTCTTTGCTATTGGTCGATGGAGAGATGTTGTCGATAAGGACGATGGTCTTGCAGAATCGTCTTGCTTTAGACGTATTATTGGCAAAAGAGGGTGGAGTCTGTAAATTGTTGAAAGTTCAGGAATGTTGTACATATATTCCAGATAATAGCAAGGATCTGGAGAAATATATAGATAACATCACCACGATTCATCAAGAGATTGGGGATTTGACTGAAGAGGGTGTGTGGGAAAAGATTGGTAAAGGATTTGGTCATGTAGGAAATTGTTTTGCGAATTTGGGAAAGGGGTTCCTTGGATTCATGCTGAAGCCTCTCATTATTGCTGTGGTTTGTGTGATCTGTCTGTAGGGTCTCATCAGAGCCTATAAGTGGTACAGAGGAAACAGAATTGAAAGAGCTCTCAGAGCGAGTGAGAGGCGAATGGCTAGACTGCAGGACAGTCAATATCAGAATCTCAAGACTATGGAGAAGTTCAGACGGGGGAGGATGGCAATTGGTACTGTTTAGGTCAGTTCTTTCTCCAAGGGAAGTAATTGTGTGATGGTGTGATGACATTTGTCATCAAAGGGGGGAACTGATAGAGTGTCATGCGATTCTGAAATTTGTAGGGGTGCATCATATTCACTGTTAGTCAGCACCCGCATATTAATCGATGTGTGTTAAGAAGTGTCATAGAAATGTATTGCTGAAATTGTTTAACATAAAGGTGATTAGGAATGTAATAATGCTTTTCGTGAATAGTAATGTTGCAAGCTATTGTGAATGTATGTAGTAGATGCATAATGATTAGTTTTCGCACAATGCAATGTATTAGGTTAAACGTGTGCCATGTTGAAGTTACAAGTGCAAGTTGCTTACTCACGCATATGAGAATAATTAACTAATGGTTAGGGTGTGATTTAATAGTGTGTTTAACTTGTAAAGGCCTGATCGCATATACGTTTAAAGAGAAAGGCCTGTTCATTTTCTTATGTTAGCTAACGTTGTAGGCCGAAAATGATTTCCCTTGGTAAAGGCTTTGGGTTGCAGGGAGATGTAACATCTTGGAGACGTGAAATGTTTTTCGTTCCCATGTTTCTGTTGCAGGTGCAAGGACATTTAGCTCGTTAGTGAGACTAGGTCTTTGTTTTAGGAGTTAGGATGCTGCGAGAAGCCAACAGGGGAGTGCATTGGAATGTGGAGATGATACTTTCAGCGGAGAAGGTGCCTGGGACCCAAGATCAAGCTAACCGTCGTTGGATGCCAGAAAAGCTTGTAGGAAAACTACTGGGAGAAGACCTGGCTGAAGAGGTGTGCCGAAGGGCGTGTTCTATGATTTGGGGGTTTTGTATTAGGGACAGTGCCCCGTGGGTTGAGCAGTTGAGGTTTAGATGGGAAGCTAGAAGAGCATCTTAGATCGAGCTCTGACTAAGTGGATGTACTTCTTAGGAAGTCTTCACTTCTGACACCTTTTTATTCTCTTGCCTGGGATGGGGAATGCTAAGTAGGGATGTCACCTTAGAGTTAGTGTAGGGATAGACTAACGCTTTTCCTTTTTAGACTAATGATTCCTAATTTGGATATTGGCTTAACCATTGCTTTCTTGATGATTTTGGAGTCAGTGATTCTTTTTGTCTTGAGTCGGATGAGAATCCTCCGTAGACTTGCTTTTGTATTAGTGCCCATTTATCTTCTACACCTTGTATTGAGGTGTCTGTATGTTCAGTTATTTTTGGTTGTAATAAAATCCTATAAATTTTAGATTCGGAGTCCATGGTCCTTTCCAAATGAAATCTAATTTTGGTGATTATGTTCTGATAATTGTATTTCCTCTCCTCTACACTATTTAGCAGATAAAAAGATCCTGGCTACCTGAGAGGATTCTTGGAGATAACCAGGTAGGCAAGAATCCAGCCCCATCAGTGGGAAATGGTATAGTCCAAAGCTCTGTTTTTAATATAAAATCAGGGCCTTCAGTGGTCATATCACTGAAAATACAAGATTTGAAAAAAAATATTATTGTCTACGGGTGCTTGTGGAAGACAATTTCTATGGACTGGAATCTAGAGTATACTAAAGTGATTCTGGTATTTTACTGACCTCTGCTGGTCGTTGTCTATCAAGAAAGTTAAATAGAGGCAGTTGCCAGAAAAAATAAAAAAAGAAAGTACCTCAGCAGAAAGCAATTCTGGTATTTTACTGACCTCTACTGGTCGTTTTTTGTCAAGACAGTTAAATAGAGCGAGTTTAACAAGCAGAAAGCAATTCTGGTATTTTACTTACCTCTACTGGTCAATTTCTATCAAGACAGTTAAATAGAGGCAGTTGAGCAGAAAATAAAAGTCCCTAAGCGGAAGCAGACAAGTCCTAGGGCTGATCTCCAGTGCCCACAAAGTAAATACACATATAAGTATATACTAAATTATATATAAGAGGTCTTGAATGCTCGACCTAAAAAATGATTGTTCAACGTTTGCATTCCACGCAACACTCGATGCAATATCTTCAAAAGTATCTGGTGTATTTTGCTGCTTTCAGTCACTAAATGCTATACAGACAAGTCAGGACTGGCTGTTTCTCTGCCTATTGTGAGAGTTGCATTAGAGCTCTTGGGAGTCCAAAAATAAAAATATAGGGCAAACTGCCCCATAACCATCAACGCATATATAGAACACATCTGTCCAGATCCATGTATGTGATATCACGGGTCGTGAACCTGCGTCTGCAGCAGCAGTCTTTACTATGAATGCAGGAATCATCTCTTAGAGGTACACAGAAATATAGCTGAGACCCATGACATACCGCAGAGAAACTAGCTAATTAGTTTAAAAGTTCGCCCAAATATTTACAATATTCAACGAACCTCTGACAACTTTGCATTCTGTGTCGTTTTGTGATAAGGTAGACATTGTCTGCAGACTATCAATGAACGGCGTTTACAAAAGCTGCTTTGTGTCTCTTAGTGAGAAGGAAAAATAAATTATTAATCCGCATCACGTTTTTCCGTGGAATGGCGTTAGTTCCCTCTCCTGTTATAAAGGATCAGTGATAACGAGGCCCCTAGCGGCCTCTCTCCTGCGCTCCAGCTTTTTGAAGCCAAACAACCAATACGGGCGTACGGGGCCCGTGTGTGCGCCAAGAACAACAGCACCGACAACGTGAGTTTACTGCAGCATCTCACGTGCTTCAGATTGTTCAAATTTCATTTGGAGATTGCTATATTTTTAGTATTACAGAGAATCGAAGATAGCGTGGAGTCAGAAGGGAATCCCAGGGCCAATGAAAGTGAGGATGCGTGAGTACAGCTGTCCCTTTAGCACGGGGACTAGGCATTGTGGCTCACAGGCGCTATGAACCGGTGCATCCGCTGCAGGCATCCCTGGACTCTCAGCCTCCCCTTCAGTCTTCCGACTCCGAGGGCTGTTCTGTAACAATAACCACCTGTTCTCTGCCAATAGCGCCGAGAGGCTTTGTTTAGGGGAACGTAAGCTCTAGAATACCCCTGTAATGTTAGTAGTGTGCCAACATTATTCTTCTGAATTTCACGATGGGTGTAAGGCGACTTTTAAACTCACATGCCATTTAAAGAGAATGTAACATACTTATTGCTGTTGTTTATTTCCTAGGTTTTCAAATATATTTGGAGAAAAAAAACCTTGCCTTATATTTTCAGCCCGCTTGACTGAAGTTCAGAATTGTTGCCTTAAGATGAAGTGGGGCGGGATTTATACATGCTCCCTATTGACCATAGTGCCCTTTGTGTGCTCTTCATCCATACTCACCTCTGGTAAGGATAAATATTGTATTTTCGCATTAATGAAGATACATATTATCGTATAATGATGTGCATGTCTGTATTCTCGACTTTATCACTACCTTATGAGGGTTCAATACAGACCTGAGGTGTTTCCAAGAGTACATTAAGAATGAGTCTTACTTTGCAAGCATGATCATTTCATGGACAGCTCCCCCACATCCATCCTACCAGTTTTGTCTGGGCCGAAGAAGTTCCCTCTGCTAAGTACTGTGCTGCTTACCAAGTAGCCTCTTGATTACACATCGACACTAGTTAAACAGGCTGCTCTTCCCTTTACTTCATTTAAAGCAATGATCTACGTGGGAATGGATAACAGCACTGAACAGAAATACCTTTATGGAGACCTTCTAGAACGAAGACCTAAAGTAACATTGCAGTTAAGATACACAAATATTTTCCTAAGGGTCTATCGGCTATATGTAGAGGCATTTTACCGGGCCCGCTTGTGACCGGAAAAATGCTTTATGGAATGTACAAAGCCCAAATTGCGATTCATATTTTGCGATTAGTATTTGGAAGTGTCGTGTTTAGGTTGTCCCTTCCAAATACCGAATCACATTGGTATGTAGGAATATTTTGTGACCGAATTGAGGGCGCGAAACAGTCTCACTTTACCATCAACTCAAAGTTGGTGGTAATGCATCCGCCTTTGTGAATGTTGGGAATACATTATTTTAGAGCAGGCAGTGGTCGCACAGACAAAACGTTTCATTTTTTATTATTGAAACTCATCCGTAAAGGAAAATGGGTTGCATTTCAACAAACAAAAGCCTTTACCCTCAGCAGGTCACCATCCCTGTGATGAAGGTGATTCCTAATGGGTTGCAAACTGCGACCTACCTCATTAATATTCATGAGGTATGTCGACTTGCCACCTACTAGGAATCGCATGTATGAAACAAAAAGTTTCATACAAAAAGAATGGTGATTTCCAAATAGCGATTGCTATTCCTATTCTTTGTAAATACGGCCGTATGGGCCAGATGTACAAAGACTTCCGTTTACGATTTCATAATAACGAAGTTTTACGATCCATTATTAGGAAATCGCAAACAGCTATGTACAACAGTGTATTTTACACGGTTTGGGATTCCCAATGTGTCTCAAGAAACCTGCCTCATTAATATTCATGAGGCAGGTTGCAATTTGCGACCCGTTGGGAATGGCTAGCACTTTCCAATCCAATCCAACAAACTTTATTTGGCTTATTGATATAGAACCATAAAAGTTTACAATGTACATCATAATCACAAAATAGATTATATACAATTCATTTAACACGCACTTAAAAGAACATTCCCTTTGATAGCATCATAAATCCTGCTTATGTTAACCGGGAAAAGAGACTTCGGTAAGCGTTTTAATAACCAATGCTATTCGGATTACTCCAGCCCATCCCGGTTTCCGAGCAAAGAGTCATTGGGGTCATATTATTAAATCAATATCTTAGAGATATCGGGTTGTTTTGGATACTCATAAGTTAAAGCCTCGAGATGTGCCAAGTTTTTCCTTCTTCCTATAGCCATTGTGATATAAGTTATAACAGACAGCAGATCTCACTTTTTCCCAAAGAGCATAAATAATTAAAAGCATCACAGAGATGGTGGCCTGCTGGGGTCAGGAGACTACCATGTCTGTGACTGCTTTGTAAATAAAGCAGTTTTTTATTTTGAAATGCAGTCCGTTTTCCTTAAAGGAAAACGGGATGCATTTAAAAAAGAAAAATGAAAAATTTCCTTTTCATTTTTTAAGAGTAGGCAGTGGTCCCTTGGTGACCCTATCCCGTTTGCGAATGAGTTACCACCTCCTTCAGAGAGACTGTAAAAAAGGAATGTTTTGCGACTACATGCCGATTGCAAAACATTCATACATGTACCTATGATTTGCTGTTAGGAAGGGACGCCCTTGGCATGCCTCTTCCAAATAGGGACTCGCAAACCTAATTTGCTATTCGGTAATAGCTTACCGAATCGCAAATAGTACGAGCTGAAAAAAGTTTTGTACATCTGGCCCTACATGTCTTACTCCTTTCTTAGATGTGAATTACTTCTGAATGTCCAGGCCTAATTTTCAGAACATTTCCTGTTAGTAGTTATGTCCTACTCCATACTTAAATTTAGCTTGCACACAATTTTGGCATATCTAAAACATGCTTACTCATTTTGTGGTTCACAAAGTTAGTAAGCATGTAGTAAACAATGGAACACATAAGCAAGCCAAACTTATACCTGGTGTAAGACACCATTACTCACAGAAAATGCTTTATGAGTTAGGCGTTGAAACTAAGATGTAATTTACAATAAAGAGAGTTTCTTTATTCATACCGTTTTTGTTAAGTTTTTCATAAAATACCTGACAGGCAACACAGAGGGCACCGATAAGCATTAACTAAGGAATATGTCCATCGATCCAGTGCTACCTCTTAGAAATTAAAACTAGAAGTTACCAAACAACCGCCACCACCCCAAACCCCCAGAAAATGTTTTTTCTCCTTTTTTGGTTCACTGGTTAAACATACCTTGCATGTAATGGAGACTATGTACTGTTGCATCTATCACAAAGTATAATCAAGCTGTGCCCCAGTACTGTCTCCTCTTTATTCTTCCCCTGTTACCTATTAAGACAATACGCATAGATTCTTGAGCCTAGGGCGGAGCCATGTGGTGCTAGTAGTCCAGCTGATCAGTAGTGCAATAGAGGTCTTTAGACTGAGCTGTGTTAGCTCTGTTTAGTGCCCAGGTAGGGGTCTCTATGGCCAAAGTATTCAGCAAAATGTGGTGCCATTGAATTTCAAAAGGTGTTTTCTTGTATTTTCCATTAAAGACTTGTGTTTAAATCACCCAACATAGCACAGCCTCTCCAGTCCCCTGGGGACCACTTCCCGTTTGTGAGTGCTTCACCACCCTTCTTAGAAGGGTGGTAAACTGCGAGTGTTTTGCGACCGCAATTGCGGTCGCAAAACATTCTTACATAGCTTAAGGAGTCGCTAATAGGAAGGGACGCCCTTGGAACTCCCCTTCCTAATAGCGAGCTGCTAATCCTATTTTGCGAGTCCTAAATTGATTTGCTACTTGCAAAATAGGATTAGTATTTGGGCCACAGGTTGTTTGCAGCGCAAACGGGTCTAAAGCCATTTGCGCCCGCAAAAACCTTTTTACATCTGGCCCCAGGTTTCTTAATTGTCTGTACTGATACATTTCCCGAACATTGAGTTAGAGTTCATCCTTGCAGGATTCAAATAATTTGAAGCATGTCTAAACATGTCACCAAAGGTGTCCCCATCTCGTTTGCATTTGAAGGTAAACAACCTTTACAACGCAACTTTTACAACGCACTACCATTACAACAAAACTTTTACAACGCAAGTGGATTTACAACGCATGCCATTACAACGCAAGTCTTTACATCGACTTGCGCTAGATGGCGTGCTAACATTACAAATAGTGTAGTTTACTATCCCAACACCTTCCCTACTGTTAAGTGGACTGGAGTTGGAATAGTAAATTACGCTTTTCTAATGTTAGCACGCCATCTAGCGCAAGTCGATGTAAAGACTTGCGTTGTAATGGCATAGCGTAGTAACATCGCAGTCGTTGTAACGACCGCGATGTAACTGCACGCGTTGTAATGACTCGCGTTGTTACGTCATACATCCCTTGCTTCAAAGCCATGGCCCAGATTTTGAGGGCTGCCGTCATTGGGGTGCTAAGGCATACATTGAAACCCAGGTCGCCTCTTTGATTTCCATGGGGGGTCACAGAGCAGACAACCTGTTAAAGCTCGATCGATATGAGGCTAGATTTTGTCAACTGCCCTAAGGAACCAGTCTACAAGTCACTCAATTGGGAAGCTTTTTAATATGATACACTGCCCAGTTCAACAGGCCTCTAAAGTGTTCTGTATAAACATTGAGAACACCATAACGTTTGAAAAAATACAGTGATGAACTTCAACCTGGAGCATCTGGAATAGATGTTGGAAGAGGGGTAGTACATTCATTTTTATACATTGAACCAACCCAACCAGGAGAGGTAGAGTGGTGACCATTTCCTCAAATCAATCTGAAGGGCTGCTAGGAGCCTCAGGTAACTAATAATGTATAAATCGGCTACTTTCTGGGTTATTTTAATGCTTAAGTATTGTATTGACTTGCTGACCCACCTGAATGGGGTGTGCCCTTTAAGCTTGTACATCATGGTCTGGTCTAAAGTCAGATTAAAGGTTTCAGATTTAGTTAGGTTGACTTTAATGCTGGCCAATTTCTCAAATAACTGCTGTTAGGTCATCAAAGGGCCAAGTGAAAGTGATGGTGAATCGAGAGGATGTCATCCACGAAAAACATCATCTTTTGTGTATCTATACCGAATGGGATCCCTTCAATTCCCACCTCTTCTCCTATAAAATCACTATTGGTTCTATGCAAAGTACAAACAGGAGTGGTGAAAGAGGGCATCACTGTCTTGTGCCACTGTGAAGGGAAATGAGTGTAATAAATGTTAGTTGAGTTTTACCTTGCAAGAAGGGTTAGAGTAGCTTGCAACGACCATCAATAGCAAAGTTTGTCCTAGCCCTATTTGCATGCAACACTTTGGAGAGAAAGCTTTTCTCCACTCAGTAGAACACCTTCTCTGTGTCAATGGATATCAAAAAATCTATGATCTATTTCCTTTGAAACATCTATACCAGGTAGATCACCCTTCTCATATTGTCATTTGTCTGTCTTCCGACAATACAACTTGATTGGTCAGGGTGGACCAGTTCAGGGATTTTTGATTTCTTTCTATTTGCTGATATTTTAGTGAGTTATTGGTCCATCCCGGTTTGAGTATAAGGGGAATGCCTGTTTCTCCCATAATGCCTCTCTCCACCAGATCATTTAATACGGGAGCCAGTCTACAGGCCAGGCTATGTGAAAAGGTCTTATTGAAGCAACCCATGAGGCCATTAGGAACAGGAACCTTACTAGCCTATAAAGATGTTGGGTGGAACGTTCTTATCAAGATAATTCTCTTGGAAGCTATTGAGGGAGGCATAGAATATGGAATAAAAGACACAGAACATTTCTAACTTTGCATTTTCTTTTGCTAGTGAATGACCATCAGAGAAAATTATCTCTGGCACACACCCATTTTCAGTCTAGCTGAGTATACATCCTGTGCTGTTTACCTGGTGAAAGGTTTTCTTCCTCAGCTAGAGAAGTGTCACCTCAGCTTTATTGGAAGTGAGAGTGTTAGACCTAGTACCATTGGCATGAGTCTCCCTTCCAATTTATTTTTGCTGTTGTCTCCTCTGTTTGTGATATGTTTTGCTGGTTGTAGGTGCTTTGGGCACTGTGCCACTGCAATTCAGTGCCACAGTACAAGTGCTCCCTATTGTAAAGTGTTGTAATGGATTAGTGACTCCATGATTGGCTTAATTGATTTACTTGTCAGACCCTAGTACAGTGCACCATGTGTGCCCAGGGCCTGTAGATCAAATGCTGCTAGTGGGCTTGCAACACTGATTGTGCCATCCACAGAAGCAGTTGGTAAAGTGTGTCTCAGGCCTGCCATTGCAAAGCCTGTGTGCAGTCTAGTACTGGCCACCTTGGTTTTACACACCCTGTCCCTTTTTCATTTCCGGATCAATCCACAGTCCTATTTTTATCTTTATCCACACCGCGTCGATACTAACATCATGTGAAACGTTCATATAGCAACCAAAGATTGGTTAAGCGGCACACCAACCGATTGCAACCGGGAGAGGCACGAGCACTGATTTTATCCACACCGCGCTGATATTAACATCACTTGAAACGCTGGTACAGCAACTAAAATACCGGCCAAGCGGTACATCAAACGATCGTAACCAAGAAAGGTACGAGCAATAATATCGTTTTATCTTTGTTCACCTTTGTAATCACTTTAGACTAAATCTTGTCACAACACGTTTCACCCCGCTTTTCTCAATTTTTTCCACTGTCACACGAGCACAACCACTTATTCCGAACTTCACTTACGAATGCTCAAACGAGTCTTTTCAATAACGATCACAAAAATTCGTCATTTTCACGTTACTAAATACCTTCAATCACTTGAAATTTTACTTTAAATTTTGTTTCCAGGCACTATTCACCCCGTTCTAATTCAGTCCGACTTTTGCTATACAACCACGAACTTCAGTCACGAATGCTCAAATACGTATCTTTTCAATACCGATCACTAACGTTTATTACTGTTACGTTCAACCAGAAAGCTTCACTTTAAACCTAGCATAGAGCTTCACCACTAAAAATGACCACATGGGACAACGGTTTGAACAATTTAAACTTTATTTTGCATGCATGCATGACGCTAAGACTTAGTTTTAGTTGAAACAGAATAAATTACCATTCCTCATGATATTATTTAACATTTATCCTAGGACTAATCCCTGATGAAGGGTTTTTGAATAACCCGAAATGCATTGGATAAACAATAGTCCTTATACTACGAATCAATAATCAAAAGAAGGACAAATAACAGTGTATGAAGAATAAAATACAAACAATTGACATTGTAGCTTGTTTATTTCAAGAAAGAAATCGATAAAAACATTGCATAACGGTAGTGCCCAAGGGGGACACAACCCATATGGGAAGTGCTTCACATTAATTGGTCATATCGACGTCTGAATGAAGACGCCACCCCTGGAGCACACATAAAGACCAACAGATTGAAAGCAACATTTATGAACTAAGGTTGTAGCGCGTATCTCAACCCTATTGCAGTCTAGTACTGCCATGTCGACTTGGTAAGTGCACCCACTTACCAGCCCCTAAACCTTCAATTTTCTATATGTTAGCCACCCCTAAGCTAGGCCCAAGGGCAGGGTGCATTGTAAGTAAAAGGTAGTACATGCCCTGGTGTGTTTAGCATGTCCTGATAGTGAATTACAGCCAATTTTGTTTTTCACTATTGCAAGGCTACCTGTCCCCATAGGCCAGAATGGGAAGTTTGATTATAACATCTTATAATACTAGCTGACCCAGGGAACATGGTAGAAAAACAAATGTAGTATGCCTGAACTCAGAATGATAAAATACATCATTTAGTGAAGTTGGTTTTAACATTCTATGTTTGAAAATACCACTTTTAGACAGTGGGTATTTTCTTGCCTAACCATCCAGGCTGCCTCTGATAGGTTGTGTATTAAATGTCAGGTTTGTGAGTGACAGGAGGGCTTGGGCTCCAGCAGTCTGATGAGTCAGGGCTGGGCTGAATAGGACCTTGGCTGCATGCTGCATAGAGAGTGGGGGGGGGGGGGCGAGATTTCCTTTCACTACCCTGAGCCCTCGTAGAATAGAGAGTAGTGGGAGGAGATTTCCTATCAGCTACCTGGGCCAGGTCTGCTTTTTTTTTTTTTTTAAATCTGTTTTATTAAAATTGTAAAGGTTACAGATACTTGTAAGTCATCATAAACAAATTACACTCCATGCATGGTGTCACCCCATCATTATAGGTACCAGTTCCCATCTCACATATCCTTAGCCTCATACCCATCCCCGACACAACTGTCGCACCAGGGTGGATACAGGAATAACATTCGGTGCTTGCTCTGCGTGGGATGTACCCCTACACGACTATCGCATTGTTTCGAGAGTCCCATGTATAAGTCCTTCTGGTATTTCCTCCTGAACTGGCTAAGAGACGTAGTAGTGTAAAAACAGTTATTACCCAACAATCCCAACTCAGATCGGCGCTAATGACAATGTCCCCATCCCACCCTCCTTCTTGTCTTCCCCGGCAGCCTTGCCCAGCAGTACAAACAGGCTATTATCCCCCCACAATGGCGCTTATCATTTTTCTCGCATTGTGAGGCTGTAAATTGACATGTATATGAAACATGACACATGAAACATGGAGCAACGCATACACACCCCACTTTTGATTCTGGAGTCTACCCTGGGCCTGCGTCGCTCCCCTCAGGTTGTCCCCTCACATGTTCCTCTTCAACCCTCTGGAGTGCCTGGAGTAGCCCTTCCCACTGAGCTGCTATTGGCTCCTTCCTTAATCCCAACGTTTCCTCCCTCCTGTTGGCTGTCCCCTCTACCCTAGCCCATGCATAAAACGAGTGTCTCCATGCCTGCACGTGGGGTGGATCCCATGCGTCCATCGTCTGGTGAGTAATCGTTTGGCAACCGCTATTCCCAGATCCAGGAACCTAGATGACACCTTCGTAGCTGGAGTTTTGCGAAACTGGTGCAGCAGATACACCGCCCATTCAAAGGACAAGGTACGGTTGGTACTGATATGGAGCAGTTCACTGATCGCGCTCCAGTAAGCGTATATTCTCTGGCAGCTCAATAGCATGTGGACCAGACCCACCCCAGGCTCCATACACCTGGGGCTCACCGCGTCCACCCGATGGAAATACCTGTTGACAGCCTCCGGCGTGAGGTATGCTCTGTGTACTATAAACAGCTGAATCTGCCGGAGCCTCATATTCCTGGGGATGCATACTGGCCCTTTCAATACCCACTCCCACTCCCTGTCAGCTAATGGCCTCCCCAGATCATTTTCCCACTTGCATCGCAGGGGCTCCAGTGTAATCGCTGCGTGTATGCGTAGAGATGCTGCGAACCAGCGGACCAGGTGTCTACCGCGCCCCATAACGTGAAGGTATTGTATGGTAAGGTGCTGTTTTGGCTCCGTTGACATGTCCCCCCACTTAGCAGTCAGAGTTGCGACTAGTGAGCGGTGCGTGAGAAATTGGCCTGGCGGGAGTCCATCTTCCTCCACCAACGAGCCGCCTCGGTATAGGTCTCCTAGAGTCTGTATATCTGCCTCTTTCCTACTCGCCAGAGCTAGAGGGGTAAGTGTCTGTATCCTGCTGGGAGAACCCTCTAATGGCAGCGCCGGCGCATAGGGGATCAGATTTTTTGGGAGAAATAGGCTTCTGCGATAACATTTATACGCCACCTTCAGGAGGATCGGTGTTGGCGTTGCGCTCTTGACAGCTGAGTGGAAAAGCGCAAGAAGCCGTTCCAGAGAATACGGGGGTAGCACAGTCGCCGTGTTATCCCTACCCCTATCCGCAAACCAGCGGGCGATCCATTGCAGTTGTGCTGCTAAGTAGTAGTGATTTAGGCAGGGCGGCGCCAGCCCCCCCTGATCTGTCGGCAGATATAATTTCGCTAGGGACAACCTATGGCGGCTACTCCCCCATATGAAATCCCGAAGCAGCTTAGAGAACGTGGCAAAGAAGGCCACCGGTATGTATAATGGCAGGTTGGCAAAATAGTACAATAGTCTGGGAAGGATCACCATTTTGGACAATGCCACCCTGCCCGTAACTGTCAGTGGCAACGTGCCCCAAAAACGCATTTGCGACTTAATAGCCGCAACAGCTCTACCCACATTCCCGTCAAACAGGTCCAGCGGTTGACGGTATATGTGTATCCCCAAGTATAGGAAGGTGTCCTCCTTCCACACCACTCTCGTACCGTTAAGTGTGTACCCAGGATTCTGCCTGCCCCCTCCGAACGCATATATACAGGATTTGCTGGCGTTTACCTGTAGTCCCGAGATAGCAGCAAAATCCCGCAGAATAAGAGCCAGCTGGGCCGGGATATGCTCAATGTCTCTCACGTAAACCAGCAGGTCATCCTCGTATAGTGACACCGATGTGTTGCGTCTCCCAGCGGAATACCCTCCCCCACCAAGCCACGAATAGCCGCCGCTAGAGGTTCGATCGCCAATGCGAACAGGAGCAGCGACAGCGGGCACCCCTGCCTAGTGCCCCTGCACACCGACACTGCTTCAGAGATGTACGGGCCTAACCTTACCCGCACTGTGGGGTTTCTATATAAGAGGCCTACCATCTGTAAAAATTCTGCCCCTAGGTCATAGTGTCGCCAAGTACCTCCATTCTAAACAATCAAAGGCCTTCTCTAAGTCCAGCATTAGGCAACCCGCTCTGGGCCATTCTCTCACCCCATCTGTCGCAACTCGAAAGAATCTCCTCAGGTTTAGGGACGTACTCCGCTGAGGCACTAACCCGTTTTGGTCGCTATGGATTAGGGCTGAGACCAATGGCGCGAGACGCTCCGCCAGAACTTTGGCGAGTATTTTATAGTTGGCATTCAGGAGCACCAGCGGCCTATAAGATCCCAAGGCCGTCGAGTCTCGGTCAGGCTTCAGCAGGGACACCAAGTATGCTTCGCGCATCAAAGGGGGAAGCGTGCCTTCCTCCAATGCCTTGGAGTAGAGCACGTGTAATTGCGGCACCAAGGACTCCCGATAGGCTTTATAAAATTCGGCCGGTATGCCATCTGGTCCTGGTGTTTTCCCGGATGCCAGGGATGCAACAGCCTCTCCTATCTCTTCCAGAGTTAAGGGGCTATTAAGCGCCTCCTGATGCTCGGCCGTGGCTGTGGGCAACTGGATCCCTTCCAGGAATGCACTCAGCTCAAAGTCCGAACAGTGAAATAGTGACTGGTACAGCTGTGCATAGTGGTCCACCAGGACCTTGTGGATCTCCCTTTGCGTATACACCAGTTCTCCCACCCTTGTGCGTATCGCCGCAATTGGAGCACGAGTATTATCCTGCTGCAACAGCCAAGCGAGTAAGCGGCCCGCCCTGTCTGCTGTAGCATGCGTGCGGGCTGTATGGGCTGCATAGTTACGGCACCGCAGCCGTTCTAGGAGCTTCGCTAATTGCGTCCGAAGGTCCTTCAGGTGGCTCGACTGTCTACCTCCCCCCTCCCCCTCACGCTCGTACGGCAGTAATTGCGATTCGATACGTGCGATGGCCATCGACAGCTGTTTCCGTACATTCCAGGTGGCACCTAAGCAGTGACCTCTGATTGCCGTTTTGAAGGCATCCCACTCCACTAGCGCGCTGCTGGGCGTGCCCTCATTTTGTTCAAAGTATGTCAGAATGGCCATTCCCAATGACAAGCGGAACTCAGGGTCTTCCAACGCCCTGGGATGGAGTCGCCATGTGGGGATAGGGGGCCGATCGGCCGCCCAACTGATGTGAATCTGTAAGGGGTTATGATCGGAGTGTGGCCGGCCTAAATATTCCGAGACCTCGATTAACGGCAATGGAGACTGGGACCCCACCACCCTATCCAGCCGGACATGTAGGTCGTGTGTCGCGGAATAGTAGGAGTAAACCCGATCTGCTGGGTGGTGGACCCCGCCATACATCCAGTAACGCCCAGTGTGAGAGCCAGTCCGTGAGCGCCTGTGCATTGGATCTCGCAGTCGTAACCCAAAGAGGGGGGAAGGATCTGTCCATATGTATGTCGAGTACTGAGTTGAAGTCGCCGCCTAGCAGCCAGGGGAGACCAGCGTATGGTGTGAGCACCTGCGAAAGCTGTGTCAGAAATGGTTCTTGGCGAGCATTTGGTGCATATATCGATGCCAGCAATATGTGTTGACCATTAAGTATTCCACGCACCAGGGTGTATCTGCCTCCCGGATCTACTACCGTGTCTGTGCTAACAAATGGGACACCTGCCCTGACCCGAACAAGCGTGCCCGAGCATGCGCAGAGTACACGGTGCCATACACTTGGTCCCTCCAACGCCGACGCAGCCTATCAAGCTCCGGCTGTGTTAGGTGTGTCTCCTGTAATAGGGCGATGCCTACTGAGTGTCGTTGAAGATAAGCGAATATGGAATATCTGTGCGAGGGTGTGTGCATACCGCGTATGTTCCATGCGATCATATTAACTCTTGCCATTGTTAGGAAATGTTATCCGCCGGGGGACAAGAGGTGGGATGTAGTTGTGTGAGCTCCAAGCGCGCCCAGTTGAATGCGAACCGATCTGCGATAACCATAACAGTTTAGGAACTAACAAGAACATAACATGTGGGGCGGACATCTCGAAGCTGTTCGTCCAAACTATGTGACCATGCATGGGGAAAAGGGACTGAGCCAATGTACGGCTCAACGGGGTGTGTGTGCGGTAAGCACCCTGTCATGACCGTCCCCCTCATGTCCCACGCATGCGGTGCGCCATTCGGGAACCATTGATCCCATCTCGCTTAGCTAGCAACCCTCAAGCTTCGGCGCCAAGGAGCTACGTGTGCGTAAGGGCCCCCCCTCTAGGACCCACCAGGTGGCTTGACGTAACCGAGGCAGAGCCCTGGCAGCTGCCCGCCAGGTTGTGCACCCGGTGCCCTGCCAGTCCCCCCCCACCCTTCCCACATTACACGCAAACCAATACAGTTCCGCAATGTAGTACTTGCTTGCACATCCATCTGCAGTGTTCGTGGCATCAGCCTCCACATCATATTATATCCTCTGCCGTTTGCGGGGTGACCACCGGCATACATAGCTCATCGGAGAGTTCGGCCGAGGGCGTCGATGCTCCACTTGACACCACCGTCGTTTGCCTGCAGGGCTCCCTGCAGGCCGGAGAGCTCGGTGCGCCAAGAGTCGTGACCGCTTCCAGGACATTTTGACGCTCCCTTCTCATCCTCTCTGGACTAGGGGCCACCGTGCTGGCCGCCGCTCCTCGGCGCGCCCTGCGGAGTGGTCGTCTTTTGCTTCTCCTGCCGACAGTATCCCCATCTTTCGGTTCTAGTGGCCTCTTCCCCTTCCAAAGACCCGATTCCTCCAGCCAGTACCACGTCCCCGCAGGTGTGTCAAAGAGGTGTGCTTTACCCTTCGCTAGTACTCGCAGCCTGGCGGGGAACAACACGGAGTACGGAAGTTCTAGCTCCCGGAGTTGTCGCTTTACCGCCATATAGTTGCTCCTACGGCGCTGCACTAGGGTGGTGTAATCAGAGAAAAGCATCACGAGGTTGCTGCCCACTATCAGTTCGTCCAATTTCCGTGTCTCCCGCAGGATCGCAACTCTATCCCTGTAATTAAGAAGTTTAAACAGGAACGGTCGCGGTCTGGCTCCTGGTTGAGGCTTCTGGGCTGGCACTCGGTGGGCCCTTTCCACCACAAATTGCTTCGATAGCGTTCCCTGCAGAAGTAGGTCCTGCAGCCAGGTCTCTGTGTACTGTTCAGGGTGTCTGCCTTCCTCCCCCTCCGGCAACCCCACCACTCGAATGTTACTTCGCCGCGAGCGCCCTCCTGCGGCCTCTGCCCTGTCTTCTAGGGCATGTATCCGCTCCAGCATACCTTGCAATGCAGCTGCATGACTGCGAGTAACCAGCTGGAGATCTTGAAATACTTGGTCTTGAGCAGCAACCCTGTCAGTCAGTTTGCGGTGGTCCGCATGTAGAAGTGTAAAGTCAGATGTGACCTTATCGATCCGCGTTTCCAATGACGTCCTGGTTTGCTCTAGTGCAGTCCCTATTCTCTCCACAGCCGCGAGGACGGAATCCATTTTTGTTGCCAGTGCTGTGGTCGCCAGCTCCATTTCGTTCCCCTCCCTCGTACGCTGTGAGTCCAGGGTGCCAGCTCACGGCGGTCCATGCTGCATTTTGGCTCTCATGCGCCCCATCACGTATTGTTGCGCTGAGGTCATTCGCCGCTGCCGCTGGGCAAGTTTCACTGTGAACTACGTGAACGCGCCAGGGGCTCCAGTGGGGGAACCGACGGGAACGGGCTCATGTGCCACTGCTAGTGCTTGTCCCATGAATGCCTCCTATCCCAGCCTCAACTGGCAAGCTCCCAGTCACCTTCTCTCCTTGAGCGCTATGTGTTCCGCACTCCCGAGTTGCAGTGATCGGGGCTCTCTCCTTGCACCCGGACCTTCTGCGAGTCCGACTACCACCGCATCTGACATTCGTGTGGTGTATGCTACCTCAGAAGCAATGCGGGCCAGCAAAGGCAGCCCCAACAATGCTTATAGGCACCCAGCGTTCCGCTCGCTACATCGGATACAACCGTCACCTGTCGGGGCCAAAGGTGAGTGCCATTTTTTTCCTTTCATCTCCATCCTATCGCTGGACAGGTTTGCATCTCTAATGCCGGAGCCCGTGGTGGGCAGGGGTGAGGCTAGGCTTAGTCTGTGGGGGTGGCAGTTAGCTCCAACTCACAGGGTATGCGCGCATTCACTGCACTGAGGGCAATGCTTGTGCTTAGCGCGCCCAGTGGTCACCCCAGTTCCCGCTGCTCACAGGCCTGGGTCCACCAGTGCGTCTCCAAGTCTCCTCGGGATCCCCTCTAGGTGACAAACACAGCCAGGTCTTGCCACTCTTCAGTAGATGGACGTCCTTCAACCGTCCCTTCTGGCAGTAGGTCAGCGTATATCTCCCGCGTCCTGCAGGGCCCAAGGTGCTAGCTGTGGTTTCTCTGGTGATCTCCTTCCCTTCCCCACTACATGGCCGGCCTCTGTCGTAGTCCGTTGCCAGGAGTATGCGGCCCACGCATGCAGCCAATCCGTGCGGTCCCACAGGACTCAGTTGAGCCCGAAGTCTCCTTTCCTTTTGCGCCCGCCGCCTCCACGTTGTCGCAATCCCTGGGAGGCCTCCCCCGACAGGGTTCAAGCCTATCCTGGCAAGCCTCACTGTGCTTTGGCGGATCAGGCACCCCCTTCCTACTTCGTGCGCCTCACCCGGCTGGTCAGTGTGCCTCCCGGGGGCCTTCCACTCCCCGCACCTGCTGGAGCGTCCACAGTGTACGCTTCGTCTTCCCTTCACCCGGGGCTTCCATCTGCTTCCACCTCGGCGTTCTGCCTCCGGGGCACCGCCATCCCCGGTGTGCCTCCCACCAGGCTTTCTCTAGTCCGAGTGAGCCTCGTGACTCGTCGGCTGGTCTAACTCTCCTCTTCCGCCGCGTGCTTCACCCCGGGCGAGTCCGTGCGTCCTCTGGAAGCCTCCCGCTCCCTTCGCCGACTGGGATAGCCCGGATGTCCTTTTTCCCCAATGCACATGCGTCGCACTCAGCCTCCCCCCGGTATGGGGGCCACACTGCCAGGCTCCTCAGCTCCCACGCCACTCTTGTTCCACGATACAGGCACCCAACAGGACATGGCTTCAAAATGGCGCCCTCTGGGAACGTCCGTTGTTGCCGGGCTCTAACAACTCTCAGCAACCACTAGGCCCCCTGTGTGGTCCCCGGCGCGGGCCGCCTTGAGACTTCCCTGGTGTCCCAGCGCTTTGGTGCTCCGTTAATTCCTGCAGCCGTCGTCGGAGCACCCAGTACACATCTCCCGCCAAGGTATGTCCTTCGTCGGGGCCTGCTCTTCTCTTCAGACGACAGGGCACTTCGGTATCCACCAGCCTCTGCCCGGGCCCAGGCCTCCCCTTCCGGATCTCTGTTGCGGGAGCACGCACACCTCTCCGCGACACAGGCCTCCGAATGCTTGCGGCTTCCCCCGGGTGACATCCGCTTACCGGCTTTCAGCTTCAGGGATCTGCCTGCCGCTTCCGCACTATAGCGAGTGCCGCCCCGCTCAGTATGCCCACACCGGTGCGGGTGTCCCCGGCTAGTGTCCTCCGCTGCGGGCGCCGCCGGGAGCCTCAGCCTCGGCCCCAGTCAAGCTCCACGCGTTTTTTTCCATTCACCCTGGGCCGCACTCCTTCTCAGGTCCGCTGCTGCAGGCCCGGTCGAAGAACCGGTGCGGCTTTCGGCTTCACAAGCGCCTCCACTCAATGTCGCGTCTGCCCACCGGTTACCGGCAGAGAAGGCAGCACTACAGGATCGTTTTGGCGGATAAATGGGGGATATCATTCAGAGCTCTACAGACTTGCGTCCGCTATGATGGCTGGCTAGCCACGCCCCCCTGGGCCAGGTCTGCTTTCAACAATGCTGTCTCCACCTCCTGCCAGGAAGCTGCACAGAACTGGTTTTGGCTAGGTAAAGGCCCCCTCTGTCTTCAGAGGACAAAAGAATTTACTAGTATAAATATTGGGGCCCAGACCCCAAGACTTTAGATCACTTCTGGGAATTAAGATGGACCTTTGCCAAGGAGAAGAACCAGTGAAGCTGAAGGAGTTGACTGCCCCTGTGCCAGTGTGCTATTTTCTGGGGTTGGCCTGCAGTGGTTTCTTTATTCCCAAGAAAAGGGTAAGGAACTTTTATTGAACTTTCATCATCTTGAAGAAGAATCTCCAAGGGCTTGAACTGTGCTTACCCCCTGCTGAAGTCTCGGGGATAGAAGCCTCCACCCCCAGCTGCCCCCCTGAATTTCCTTGCCAGGAATTCTGTCTGCGGAAGCCTGCGTATTGTTGGGAGCTGGAAGCGCGACTCAACGAGAAGAAGCGTGTTGTATCCGCAGCTGTTGTCGTCGCATCAGCGGAGGAGCGCTTCGCCACCGCAAGGGTCGCCGTCGCATCACCGGAGAAGTGTTTCGCAATACCTGTAGTGGCTCAGAAGTTCCAGAGTCGCCACTAGGCCGCCGGGCGTGCATGCATCACCTTCATGTCGTCACATCGCATTAAATACGCCATCTTATTGCATCACACCAGATCGCATTGAGGTGCCATCTTGTCGCATCGCAACTGGAACGCAACACGAGATCGACGCATCACCTCCTCTCCGGTAATGAACAGACACATAGCCTACTTTGTGCAAGCATGGAGGAACATACGCATTGCCTCCCCCAAAGCAAGGAACTGACGCATCGTTCTCCCTGCGAACCTTTTGTTTGTTTTGCGTTACACATTTAAATATAAGGTACTTTGTGAGAAACGTGTCACATTAACATCATCTTTGAACTAAGCTATTTCTACCATCTAAAAGTCATTTTCCTTAATACTGTATTGTGGATTTTTGTCGTTTGAGTCCTGTGTTAAGTCTATATGAAGAATACTTGGGGCATATTATCAAGCACGGCGTTACAATTATCGCCGCTTTAGCGGCAGAAAACTGCTGCTAAAGCGGCGATAATGGGCTTGATAATATGCCCTGGAGAATTCCAATAGTAGCCCATGTTGACACCAGAACATGGGCTTCTATTGGAATTCTCCAGGGCATATTATCAAGCCCATTATCGCCGCTTTAGCGGCCGTTTTCTGCTGCTAAAGCGGCGATAATTGTAGAGCTGTTTCTTGACAATATGCACCACTTATTTTTATAAAACCTGTGTGGTGTCCACCTGTAGGGTTATCACTGTATTACTGTATGTGTTCACAAATGCTTTACACACTGCCTCTGAGATGAGCCTTCCTGCTCGTGCCAAGCTACCACAGGGTTGAGCAGTGGTTATTTTAGGAGTGTAGCCCCCTTACCCTGACTAGAATCAAGGGTACCTATTTGGACAAAGGGGCAAACTGTTGCCAACTACTAGAGACCCCCAGTTCTAACATTGGTGGTCAGCGGTGGGGATCTGGACTTGCATTTGTGACTCATATACAGTGATTGGTGTACACTACTAGTGAGTGCAGACCAAACGCAACCACATACATTTTTGGTAGAATTTATTTTCCTTGCAACTAGTATTTTTTGCTAAAGACTGCCAGTTCTTATTGCCATGAACAAACCAGCATCTATTGCACCCATGGATCTAGAGTTTGAGGAAGAGAAGGTGGATGTATACACTGTTAAAAAGCTGAAGCACTTCTGTAGAAAATCTAAAGTTGCTACTACAGGCCTCACCAAAAAGGAGGAATGCCAAAAGGCGCTGAGGGCCTGGATGGAAGCAAGAAATGCCTCTGAGCATGTGGAAGAGTCTGCAGAGGAGGTTGAGGATGCAGAAGGGCAGCTAGATGGGCCATAGGGTCCAGCCAGGGAGAGAGTGTCTTCTTCCAAGGGCCTGTCCCCAGGAGAGCTGGAGGAGAGCTGGAGGACAGGGAGAGAAATAGATTGCACAAAATGGAGCTAGCCAAGTTCAACATGAAGGGTCAAAGGGACCTAGAGAGTAAGAAGCTGGAGCTTGAGAATAACAGGATAGCTTTTGAAAGGGAAAAAGAGAGATTAGCACATGAGAGATTTTTGAGGGAATTGGAGCTTGAAGCTAAAAGCTTAGAAATTAGTCCCTCTGGTGGCAGCGAACCATTTGTGCCTGCAGAAGGCAGGGGATATTTCCCCAAGGATGTCATCAAGGATTTTCATAAGCATGAGGATATTGGGCAGTGGTTTGCAGCCTACAAAATGGCAATCTTAGCCCACAGGGTCACTGAGAAGACTTGGGAAGCAGGGTTGTGGGGCTGCTTTGTTAGTGATGGGAGGGATACTTTGTGAGACCTGTCCAGTGAGACTAGGATGCTTTATGCCCTCATGAAGGAAGCCCTGATGACCAGGTATGGGTTGACCCCAGACCTCTATCGACAGAGATTCAGGAATTGTAAGAAACTGGAGGCAACTACCTGGGTGGAGTATGTATCTTTCTTTTGCAGAGCTATGGATGGTTGGGCGAAGGGTAACAAAGTGAGTATGTTTGAGGAGCTCTATGATTTGTTTGCATGGGAGCACTTGTCTGGTAATTGTTTTCCAGAGCTACGCCGGCACCTTATTGATAGTAAGCTAATTAACCTTAGGAAGCTTGCTGAGGAGGCAGACCGCTGGGTCAGTACCCGGGTCCACAAGGGTCATGTGGGAGACTCTGCCAAAGGTGGGCAGGGTCCCCAGCAGAAGAGTGGGTGGACAAGGGTAAACAGAGGGAGTTCCAGAAAGGGCCCCAAATTAATTCCCAAGGGAACCAAGGGAAGGCTTCCCAGCCTCCCCCTAAGAAGAAGTCAGAGGCCTGACAGGTAAACCTGTTCACAGGGGCCCCTCTAAATGCTTTCAGTGTAAGCAAGTGGGCCTTCGCTGGTATGATGCCCAGTGTCCCCAGAAGGATCACAACGCACCACCCCGTCAGATGGCGAGTGTAGCCCTGGGAGGGAAGGAGATGGGTGCCCAAGGTGGGTGGGGTCCTGAAGAAATGTCCCTTGTCTCTTTAGGAGATTGTGAGATGGTCCCTAGGACCCAGCTGCCTGATAACACTAAAAAATACAGGCAGTGGGTGACCATCAATGGCCAGTGTGACAGCTGTCAGTTGTCGGCTGGTGTCTAAGGAGCAGGTGATCTCCCATGCGTTCTTCCCTGTAGATGCCGCGGACAACTCAGAGAGACAGTGTGAGGTGGCTCAGGTTCCCTTTGAGTGGGGGGGTCTCAGGTACTCTCCAAGTAGCTGTGAGGCCAGCCATGCCTGTGGATTGTCTGTTGGGCAATGATTTAGAGAGCTCTCCTTGGGCTAAGGTGGAGAGAAGGTCTCATTTAGAGATGTTGGGTCTGCCTGAGTGGGCATGTGTGACCATTCGGTCTATGGCAGCCAGTAAGGGTGTTCAAGAGGTCCTGGAGCCTGAAAGTATGGCCCAGGTACCTGCCCTAAAGAGAAGAGGTAGGGGGCACGGGAAACCAGCCCCCATAGTTCCCATGGTCAAGGAGGAGGCAGACCTTGATGGGGATGCCCTGGATCCTACAGGGGAGCAAGTGGCCGAACTGGGGGACCGGCCTGAGCTGACCCATTGGCAGCAAGAAGAAGGACCCTCCAGGGAGGAGTTCTGTGAAGAACAGAACAAGTGCCCTTCTCTTGTGGATTTGCGGCAGCAGGCTGCAAACCAGGCAGCAGGTGATCAGTCTGGATCACATTGGATCTACTGGGGGATGGTCTCCTGTATAGTGAGTCTATGGTTGCTGAGCCTGGGTCAGCCCTTGTGCTGGTGGTACCCCAGCACTTCAGAGCCTTCCTACTGGGGCTGGCTCATGATGTGCCATTAGCAGGACATTTGGGGCAGGACAAGACCTTTGAGAGGCTTGTCACCCACTTTTATTGTCCCGAAATGCCCAAGAGTTCAGACACTCATTGCAGGACATGTCAGACTTGCCAGGCAAGTGGAAAGAGTGGGAGGAAGCAGAAGGCTCCTCTCCAGACATTCCCTGTGGTCAGCACCCCCTTTGAGCGGGTGGGTATTGACATTGTGGGGCCACTGGACCCCAAGACAGCCATGGGAAACAGGTTCCTCCAGGTCTTGGTGGACCATGCCACCCGGTACCCGGAAGCCATTCCTCTGAGGACAGTGACGGCCCCCGTGGTGAGACGGGCACTGATGGGAATTTTCTCCAGAGTGGGATTCCCTAGAGAGGTAGTGTCTGACCGAGATACAAACTTCATTTCCAAGTATATGAAGTCCCTGTGGCAGGAGTGTGGGGTAACCGATAAGTTTACCACTCCTTATCACCTCCAAGGAAATGGGTTGGTTAAGAGATTCAACCGAACCCTAAAAGGCATGATTATGGGTCTTGAGGAACCTATGAGGCGTGGAACATCCTCTTACCATGCTTGCTGTTTGCATACTGTGAGGTGCCACAGAAATCTCTAGGGTTCAGTCCCTTTGAGCTTCTCTATGGTCACCCAGTGAGAGGACCTCTGAGTTTGGTCAAGGAAGGCTGGGAGCAATCTTCCAGGAAACCTCCCCAAGATGTATATAGCTACATGCTGGCCTTCAGCAACCAGACTAGACGTTTCAGGCAACTCGCTGAGGCGAATCTGGAAGCCAGCCGGGAGGAGATGAAGCTGTGGTATGACCAGAATTCCACTGTGGTGGAGCTTCAGCCTGGTTAGAAAGTGTGGGGCATGGCCCCAGTGGAGCCTTGTGCGCTCCAGGATAAGTGGATCGGACCATTTGAGGTGGTGGAGCGCAAAAGTCCTGTTACCTACTTGGTGGACTTGCGGTCTCCCAGGAACTTCTTGCGGGTCCTGCATGTCAACCGCCTGAAGCCCCACTTGGAGAGGTTCGAAGTGGGCATGCTCTTAGTGACAGATGATGGAATGAAGGAGGAGACTGAGCCTCTTCCTGACCTCTTGCCGGCGACAGAGTGAGATGGGTCAGTGGATGGTGTAAGCCTCTCTGCCACACTGACCCCTGAGCAGCAGAATGATTGTCGCCAACTGTTGGGCTAATTCTCTGATTTATACTCCCTGGTTCCTGGTGTCACGGAGTGGTGCATCCATGATGTAGACACTGGGGACAGTCCTCCTGTTAAGCACAAGGCTTACAGAGTGACTGACAGGGTCAGAGCTTACGTCAAGGAGGAGGTTTCCAAGAAGTTTTCCTTGGGGTGATTGAGTCCTCTAACAGCCCTTGGGCCAGCCCAGTGGTCTTGGTCCCAAAGGCTGCTGCGCCCAGTGCCACACCCAAACTCAGGTTCTGTGTGGACTACCGAGGACTCAATTCAGTCACCAAGACTGACGCGCACCCAGTGCTGATGAGCTCATTGATCGGCTACGGGCTGCACGGTACCTCAGTATGTTTGATTTGATGTCTGGGTACTGACAGATCGCCCTAACTGATGGGGCCAAAAAGAAGTCGGCATTCTCCACACCAGATGGGCACTACCAATTCCAGGTTATGCCCTTTGGGATGAAGAATGCCCCTGCCACCTTTTAGAGGTTGGTCAACCAGGTGTTGGCTGGACTGGAAGATTTCAGTGCCGCCTACCTGGATGACATTGCAGTGTTCAGCGCCAGTTGGGAAGAACATCTGCGTCACCTCTGGGGAGTGTTGATGATGCTGCAGAAAGCAGACCTCACGATCAAGGCGAGTAAGTGCCAGATCGGGCAGGGTTCCGTGATGTACTTGGAGCATCAGGTAGGTAGCGGCCAGGTGGCGCCCCTACAACCCAAGATTGATACCATCCTGGCATGGGAACCCCCCAAAACCCAGACACAGGTGAGAGACTTTTTAGTACTCACATGGTTATACAGGAGGTTTGTCAAGTGGTATGGCAACATTGTTGCACCCTTGACTGAGTTGACTTCCAGGAAGCAGCCCAAGAAAATGAACTGGACTGACACCTGTCAGAAAGCTTTTGATGCCCTGAAGACTGCCATGTGCAGAGCACCCGTGCTTCAGGCACCCAACTTCTCAAAACCATTTATTGTTCAGACAGACGTTTCAGAGCATGGTGTGGGGGCTGTTCTTTCACAGATGATTGAGGAGGGCATAGACCAACCTGTAGCCTTCATCAGTAGGAGGTTACTTCCACGAGAATAGAGGTGGAGTGCGATTGAGCGTGAGGCATTTGCTGTGGTATGGGTGCTGAAGAAGTTGAGACCATACCTGTTTGGGACTCACTTCCGGGTTCAGACAGACCACAGGCCCCTCAGATGGTTGATGCAGATGAGGGGTGAGAATCCAAAGCTGTTGCAGTGGTCCATTTCCCTACAGGGGATGGATTTCACTGTGTAACACCGCCCTGGTACAGAACACGCCAATGCTGATGGTCTGTCTCCCAGGAGGTAGGGTAGTTCTCCCCACATTTCAGCTGGAGGGGACACGTGTTAGACCTGGCACCTTGGCATAGGTCTCCCTTCCATTTTTTGCTGTTTGCCTCATGTGTGTTTGCTGGTATAGATGCTTTGGGCACTGTGCCACTGCTTTCTTGTGCCACAGTGCAAGTGCTTCCTATGGTAAATTGATGTATGGATTAGTGATTCCATGATTGGCTGATTTGGTTTACTTATCAGACCCTAGTACTGTGCGCTGAGTGTGCCCAGGGCTTGTAAACCAAATACTGCTGGTGGGCTTGCGGCACTGGTTGTGCCACCCACAGAAGCAGCCTGTAAAAGTGTGTCTCAGGTCTGCTTTTGCAGAGCCTATGCGCAGTCTGGTACTGCCATGTTGACTGGGCAAGTGCACCCACTTGCCAGTCCCTAAACCTTGCCTTTTCTGAAAATTAGTCACCCCTATGGTAGGCTCAAGGACAGGGTGTATTGTAGGTAAAAGGTAGGACTAGCCCTGATGTGTGTGGCATGTCCTAATAGTGAATTACAGACATTTTTTTTTCACTATTGCAAGGCTACCAGTTCCCCATAGGCCAGAATGGGCAGTTTGATTATTACATCTTATAATCCTAACTGACTCAGGGAACTAGATAGAAATTCGAGTTTAGTATGCCTGATAAAATACATCTTTTAGTGAAGTTGGTTTTAACATCCTGTGTATGAAAATACCACTTTTAGAAAGTTGGTATTTTCTTGCCTAACTATCCAAGCCTGCCTCTGCTAGGGTGTGTATTCCTTGTCTGGAGTTTGAGTGACAGGGGCTGGGGGATTCCAGGAGACAGGGTGAGTCAGCACAAGGCTGAATAGAGAGATCTGAATGTATATGGGTGGGAGGAGTTGCACCTGGGCACCGAAAAGGGCTGTTCCTTCCCTCCACAATGCTGGCCCCACCTCCTGTGGTGCGTCTGATGTCCCTGCCCTGCACTGTGAAAGGAAAGAATGAGTCATGTAAACAGAGTGCTCCAGGACTGACCAGAACTGGTTTGCACTAGGCAAAGGCCTCTCTGCCTTCAGAGAACAAAGAGAAAGTGTGTATAAAAAGGGGGACCAAGACCCCAGAACTTTAGATCACTTTTGGGAAACAAGAAGAAACCTTTGCTGAGGAGAGGAACCAGAGAGACTGAGGAGCTACTATCCCTAAGCGTGAGGGTTTGGCCTGCAGTGGTTGCCTGACTGCCAAAGAGAGGAGAAAGGACTTTGTGCTACTTTCATTCAACTTGTGAAGTATCTCCAAGGGCTTGAGATAGAGCTTGCCTCCTGCTGAAGTCTCAGGGACAACAGACTTCACCCACCAGCTCCCCAAGAGTTCTTTGGAAGTGCCTGCAGTTGTGTTGGGCTTTCTGAGGGACTGCGTGTCGCAAGGAGCTGGAAGCGCGACGCACGAAGAAGCAGCGTGTTGCCGAACTGTCGCTGACCCTTTACAACGCGGAAGCGCCTCGCAATGCCAGAGAAGAGAATCGACGTCGCACCAGACGTTGCCGTATCATCGGAGAAGCGCGTCGCTGCTGCAGCCGCTGTCGTCGCATCGCTGGGAAAGTGTGTCACCGCTGCAGTTGTTGCATCATTGCTGAAGCGCCTCGCTTCGCTGGAGAAAAGGATCGACGTCGCATCAGACGCCACCGCATCACCGGGAAGCGTGTCGCAGGTCCTGTCGCGCCTCAGAAGAATCGTTGAGTTGCCGCATGGCCATCGGGTGTGCACGCATCGTGTCGCATCAAGAAGAAGATGACATTTTTGTTTCATTGCACCGAATCTTCATCACATCACGGCATTGCGGGCGGCATCGCTACTGAAGCGCAGTAAGAAACCGACGCATCGCCTCCCCATGCAGAGAAGAACCGACGCTTCCCCTACGCATCAGTAGGGCCCCGACGCATCACCGTTCTTGCGTGTAAGGAACCGACGCATCACCTTCCCTGTAACACTTTCGTTGTATAGCGTTACGCATCCAAAGGTACATTGAACTTAAAGTGTCGCATTTACCATCTTAAGAGAACTAAGCTAGTTCTACCATTCTTAAAGTACAGTATTGTGGATTTTTGTCGTTTGTGTTCTTGTGTTAAGTCTATATAAAAATACTTATTTTTATACTACAACTTATGTGGTGTCCATCTGTAGTGTTGTCAATAGGTTACTGTATGTGCTCACAAATGCTTTTCACACTGCCTCTGAGATAAGCCTGTCTGCTTGTGCCAAGCTACCAAGGGGGTGAGCAGGGGTTATTTTAGGAGTGTACCCCCTTACCCTGACTAGAAGCAAGGGTCTCTATTAGGTCAAAGGTACCTACCTCTGCCACCTAGAGACTCCCAGTTCTAACAGCCCTCATAGAATAGAGAGTAGGGGGAAGAGATTTCCTTTCAGCTACCTGGGCCAGGTCTGCTTTCAACAATGCTGTCTCCACCGCCTGCCAGGAAGCTGCACAGAACTGGTTTTGGCTAGGTACAGGCACCCTCTGCCTTCGAAGGACAAAGGATTTACTAGTATAAATATTGGAGCCCAGACCCCAAGTCTTTAGATCACTTCTGGGAATCAAGACGGACCTTTGCCAAAGAGAAGAACCAGAGAAGCTGAAGGAGTTGACTGCCCCTGTGCCAGTGTGCTATTTTCTGGGGTTGGCCTGCAGTGGTTTCTTTATTGCCAAGGAAAGGAGAAGGAACTTTTATTGAACTTTCATCATCTTGAAGAAGAATCTTCAAGGGCTTGAACTGTGCTTGCCTCCTGCTGAAGTCTCAGGTATACAAGACTTCACCCCCAGCTCCCCCTCTGAATTTCCTTGTTGGAAATTAAGTCTGATGAAGCCTGTGTATTGTTGGGAGCTGGAAGCGCGACTCAATGAGAAGAGGCATGTCGCATCTGCAGCTGTTGCCTTCGCATCATCAGAGAAGCGTGTCACCACCGAAAGGGTCACCGTCGCATCACCGGAGAAGCGTGTCTCCATCGCAGCTGTTGTTGTCACATCACCAGAGAAGGGTGTCGCCACCGCAAGGGTCACCGTCGCATCACCAGATAAGCATGTCGCAGGACCTGTCATGGCTCAGAAGTTCCAGAGTCGCTGCATGGCCGCCGGGCGTGCACGCATCACCTTCATGTCGTCGCATCGCATCAAAGACGACATCTTGTTGCATCGCACTGGATGGTCGCATGGCATCGAGACGCCATCTTGTCTCATCTCAACCGGAACGCAACACGAGATCGACGCATCACCTCCTCTCCGGTAAGGAACAGATGCATCACCTACTTTGCGCAGGCACGGAGGAACAGACGCATCGACTCCCCTGAAGCAAGGAACCGATGCATCGTTCTCCCTGTGAACCTTTTGTTTGTTTTGCGTTACGCATTTAAGGTACTCCGTGAGAAACGTGTCGCATTTACCATCATCTTTGAACTAAGCTATTTCTACCATCTAAAAGTCATTTTTCTTAATACAATATTGTGGGTTTTTGTCGTTTGGGTCTTGTGTTAAGTCCATAAAAAGAATACTTATTTTTATAAAACCTGTGTGGCGTTCATCTGTAGTGTTTTCACTGTATTCCTGTATGTGTTTACAAATGCTTTACACACTGCCTCTGAGATAAGCCTTCGTTCTCGTGCCAAGCTACCACAGGGTTGAGCATGGGTTATTTTAGGAGTGTAGCCCCCTTACCCTGATTAGAAGCAGTGGTCCCTATTTGGACAAAGGTGCAAACCGTTGCCAACTAGAGACCCCTAGTTCTAACAGAGAGTATTCAGTGTGGCTCACATGGCCATGATCTAATTAAGAAGTGCCATGGAGGACTTCTTCTTGTGCTCTCCCTGTCTCGTCTACATATCCCCCTAAAGCTTCATTATCCTGGCCTTTAGCATTCTTAAGGGATGCTATAGCACCTGTACACTACCCTTGAGAGACACCTTAAAGGCGTTGCAGAGAGCATCAATTCCCACCTCTCCTGTGTCATTGAAAGAAGAGTAGTTCAATAGGAGTGCCAGCAAATCAGACCTTATGGCTGGGTCCCATGTCATCACCAGGTGATTTCTCCATTTTTTGTAATCTGACTCAGTCAGTGCTCTAGCCAATAAAAGTGTTACCGATGTATGGTCTGAGAGTGTGCCTAATTGAAATAAGACAACTCTAGTTGTTCCAACCAAACTATGACTCAATATAATTGATCCTAGAGTAAGATCTATCAGCATGGGAAAAAAATGTATTGTCTTTGATCCCTTGTGAAGCTCTCTCCATATGTCTTTGAGGCCAAGGTCCCTTATATCATACTTCTACCCTTTTGAGAACATGCAAGTATAAGGGCCTTTCTCCCCTTACCTGTTCAATTTTGCATCTTTCACAGAGTTAAAGTCTCCTTTAACAATTACAGCTTATTCTGCAAAGCCCACCAGTGTTTTCAAAATGTTTCATAGGAATCTATTCTGAATCATATTGGATGCATAAATCATCTTGAAAACGGTTTTACTACCTCACATCCATCACCTTGCCATCATGTACCTTTCCTCTCTGTCATTCATATAATGTGCAATCCCATTATTTTTAGACTGAGCTGTTGAATAAAAGACCATTAGCTATAACCTGTGTTGGACCTGCGTATGGTCCACACTATTAAGAGGTGAGTCTCTTGTAATGTTATATTATCATAGTTCCTCATAAAGCTCCGGGGTTTCATTCTTTTTGCAGAGGCACTAAGACCCTTGACGTTCAAGGAAATGATCGAAATCATTACTAGTTGGGAGTAATACAGCTTATGATACCACTGCAGGTTATTGAGTGAATGTATACTTTGTCATGTGGCAGCTGGAAGCTGTAGCTCAATGGGGTATGAACTAGGGGAGGGTGGAACTCGCAGAGTTTCACTCTGTGGAATTCCACAGAGTTACAGAAAAACTCAGCGAGATTCTGAGGAATTCCACCAATTGGCAGAAAATATGCTGTTCGCGATGCACTTGCTGAAATTTACTACATGAACTACACCATGCATTGCGCAAAGGTGCACAGCATTTTGAATTGATTTTGCTGCTGCTCGAGTAGACAATCTACTTGAGCTGCAGCAAATCTACTCGAACGGCAGCCCTCAGTTCGTCAATACAGGCGAGCTCTGAGTTCGAAAATCATGCTAGTGGATGCCAAATCCCCTTCGCCGGCTCACATATTCTGGAGGCTTGCAGGAGAAGAATTCCACCACATGGCGACTGGTGGTATTTGGCCTGAGCTCTGTGTTTAAGAGTAATTCTGCGAGTTCCGGCCACCCCTAGTTCAAACCCCATTAGGCTACAGCTTCCAGATGCCACACGACATAGTATACATTTTCACCACCACATCTTGTAATTTTTACTGCTGCCCTACTATCAGTGACCCCAACTGGTGGAACCTATGATACAGGACTTCAGGAGAACTTCTCCCACCAGTGTTGAGATTACTCCAACAAAAAGGCCTACAGCTCTGATCCATCTATCACCTACTGTAAACCCCTGATACTGAGATTATCTCTCCTTGTACGATTTTCCATGTCCTCACACTATAAGATAACAGACTGCGCTTGACCTTGCAGGACTGTCAGTACTGCTTAATAAGTTGTGCTTGTCTCTTCCAGGGATTCCACCCGTCCCCTTACCTTAAGAGTTTTCCCGTGAAGCATGTCAATTTCAGAACCCGACTCTAATTTCAGGAACTGGAGACTTTCTGCCATATTGGTCTTCAGTTCCTTCTATATATCCATTGTAAAGGTTGCTAAACTAAAGGGCATGCAATCCCTCGGTGGAATATTGTGCAATGCTGATGAGCCGGCGCTCCTTCAGTTGTTCTCAGAGTTTGCGAGAATTGCCTATTTTGTGGACTACCAGAGTAAAGTAGTGTGACACTCCTTTCTGTGGATTAGCACTTTTCTTTGGTGGCATCCATACCTCTATCCTGAGTTGATCAGGCCATCCAGTGCACCTCCAGGCAGGGGCAGTGATGTTGAAAGCCTCTCCAGGGATGTGGGTGCTATTCATGGGGATAATCTCTCACCCCCCTGATTGCCCCATGGCTCACAAGCCTTTTGAATCCTCAGTCCACTGGCAAGGGGAACTTGCTTGTTCCGGATTCTCCTCAACAATGACAGTTATCTGAATCAGGATCCAGTGGACTGCCATTTGGAATGGCCCTGGTCCGAAACGGCTCTACCAGATCTTCGTCCTTACTCCTCTGGTACTGAATGCCTCTGTGGTCCTCTTGTGGCTGGTGTATGCAAGTATTCCTTGTGGGAGAGGACAGCACCTCCAGTAATGTCCTGGCTGGCTCAGCACCTGCCTTCCATGGGTTCAGGTAATGAGCTGCAACCAGACCCTTCATTTTTCCGATCAGAGCACCACAGATCAGATGCCGTGGGCTCTTCCCAACTCCCCAGATGGCCCCTGCAAGAGTCATAAGGTGGATGTTTTAAGGGCCAGAATTGCAACTGCCAATTTGATAACCTTACTTCATAGTTTCCGGATGGAACCCGGGTGGTCTGGGTTGCTAGTGCTCCTCTTGCCCTTCTAGGGCATCTTAATTGTCCTACAGTAGAAGGTCATCTCTTTCCTCGAGTGGACGTAAGCTGTTGATGTGCTAGCCAGAGCACCCGCCATGCATCTGAGCTGATTACAAACTCCTAATATGGCAGCAAGGCCTTCATCAACCTAAGTTGACCACATGTATTAGGCACAAAGCTGGGGACTTGACAAGAGTTCCCCCAGTGAGCTACTTTTAATTTGGTGTAATCTTTAACTCTAAAAGACATTCTCATCAGTATTCTGAGGATATACAGAGTTACTTTAAAGTTTCCAGTCCCAATGATATCCTGAAAAAGGCTCAATACTTGATAACTGCACACCATCTGATACTCAATCTGTTAAAAGATTCTTCTTATTGTGTCTTCTCATTCATCATTAAAGGTCCAAACCTGGTGTTTGAGATGTCCTAGACAGTACACCTGCTGTAATTGTAATGTCCTAGACAGTACACCTGCTGTAATTGTAAAGGTTAGGGCCCTAGGTTTCAGTAACATTTACTTGTATTACTGTGGGTGGGATATCCATCATATATGTGATGGCCAAGAGTGCATGTTTTCGGCTGAGACTTTTTGGGGTAATCCTCTGTTTAATCCTGTGCAGAGTTTCAAGACTGCAATTCAATCCTTGGCAGTACTAAGGACTGACTACCATAATTCAGTATTGACAGGAGTTCTTAAAGTAGCCCATGCCCCGTGAATACAGTACTACAAGCATCGACAGAATTTGTTACTGGTTTAGAAAAAATATTCATATCACTCCAGTGCTTTTATTATTACAAGGCTCCCAAGTGAAACAAGAGCACCCTTCAAGACTGCGTCTGTAACTCATAAGTTCTACATACATGCATACTTCAGTATTTGGTCTTGAAGCTGAAACTATTGGGTGTTATCAGAGCTCTTCATAGTAGGGAAATGCTTCTCCTAGAACCAGAAAAAGGATTCTTTACTGGCTGTGTGACAAGAGTTCGGATTTACCTCAAAATCTACGCACCACCTCTTCACTGGTAGGATGGAATGAATTGAAACATCTTCTCTTTCAAAGAAACTATTACAAACTAAACTCGTCTGTCTGATGCAGGAAACCTCTTCTGGTATTAGTTCATCTACCTCCCTATTTTTCCGTGGCCTATAGTTCCTTGTCAAGGAGTACCTTAGGTACAGCTAAAAACAAACAGCATTCCATTAGAATTTAATGGAACATTACATTAATGTATTGTTTTAGAATTTTCTAATGGAGTGCTGTTTCTGTGAAGGTAGGAATTTCCTTCTGACAGCTCTTCACTTCATACTTACTTAAATTAGTGTAAGGAGTAGAGATAGAGATCCCCCTTAGCTCTGACAAAAATCCCAGACTGAGATTGGCATGGTAGTGGGAAGAAACATATTGTCTTAGTATGGATGGGTGGGTCAATATACCTACTCACCATTCCCCTGTTTATTTTTAGCTGTACCTAAGGTAACCATGATTAAAGGTATTGTCATGAGTTTACTCTAGAGTATTTTTAGACTTTCTGGATGCCATCTTGTCTAGTTTTCTTGTATCAAGAACTCCCTCCCAACGAGGTTGAATCCTCCCTGGGAGTCCCATTTTACCAGGGTGTGATGAAGTCACCAAGGACGCAGCATGCAACAAATAGTGGCTGACTCTCCTCCCAAATCTTAAAGTATACACCCTTTGTGATTGATAAGAAGGCTATATTTGATTAATTATTTGTTAGGGGACTAATCTGGCTTTGTATTGTTTGCCATTGCACTCCTTTCTGTTTGTTGTGGGGTGTGGTTATCTTGGAGAATGTACTGTGGTGTACCTCCTCCTCTTCCCTCGTGTTGTGCGTTCATCATAACAAACACCATCCCAGTAAATCTTAAGTACCGTTTGATAATCACCTGAGCAGTCTTATTGAGTGCCTCAATCTCAATTTCTGATAATTTCAGTTCCCATTTTCTTCTCAATCAGTTAGATTCTTGTTCCTCATGTTGCACTTTCCTTTAGTAATTTCTTACACTGTAGGATAAAGTACTATTCTTTATGTGTAATAGTTCCCATATTTGTTTTTGTTAAAGATACAGGTGGAACAAATGGTAACATTGGTATATCAATTTCCATCCAAATAGCAGTGATAGCAATGGCACCACAATAAGACACCTATCTTTATCATTTTCAACACTCCTGTTGCTCCGCCATTCCCCATGCCTCTCCATTGCATGTTCCATACCTCACACATGAACACATTCAAACAATCACACTGTTTGCTGCTGCACGCACACATTATAACACAGTTTCCTCAAACTACACATGAGCTGAGTTCTTATTATTTTAATTGATCCACTCTAATTCTTGTGTGCTCTATTCAAATTGTAATGCCATAGCTCCTCTTTTTCAGCAATCCCTCCATATCATTTTATTATGTTTTCTGGGTTTCTCTTTAATTTTCTACTTGTTTTATGGAACACACTGTTCTACTCTTCAGTTTCCAAGCTGCTTGTCCTAATTGCTCTGTTAGTTCATCCTCTCCTGTTTAGTGCTGACTCATAAAAGTATAATATATTTCTCACTGATCTAATGCATTTACAAAACCTTAGAAGGGCAGTGCTCTGCTGGGTGGTAAATCATATGTATCTTCTTACATGTTTATACAATCTAGCAGCTTCAGCGTTCATGGAACTTCACTAGACTTAAATCGTTAGATATATTAAAAGAAATGTATGTGATGGTAGACAGGTATTCCCAAAGGCATTTTTTGTTCGTTAGAGTTCTACATTTTTTTTTTAATTTCAATATTTTTATTGAAGCTTTTCCATAATTAGCAAGACACATCAATTTCACATTTGGTACAGATATGATCAACAGACAATACACATTTCTCATGTATTTACAGAAAATACTCTTTTCCTGTCGCCTTGAAATACTACTACTTATGGACATGGCATTTGACTTCCACTGGGTCCCACTCCCGTACCCCCAAGGGCGACTGTTCGGTAGGGCCTCTCTTCTCCCAGGGCGTTGCTACGTTTTATGGCCCTGCCGTGTGCCTTGAAGCTCGAGGCCGTAATGCCTAATCCAGGGGCGCCAGATCTTAAAGAATTTCTGTGGACAGCCTCTCATTTTGTATGTCACTTGCTACGCTCCCATGTACATGTCCATCCCAGTTTTCCACTCTCTTAGGGTCGGAATCGCTGGCGCTCCCCATTTTTTGGCTATATCTCTTTTTGCCACTATCATGCCTATATTACACAAGCTAAGACTCCGTCTGGGTAAGTCTATGTCTATAGGTATACCTAGCAATGCATATTTAGCATCCTTTGGTAGCTGAGCCCCTAGAATTTCACTTAATTCCCTCACTATTCTGGTCCAGTATCTTCATATACATGCACACTCTCATAAGGCGTGTATGAACGTGCCTCTCTCTCTGTCTGGAGGCACATCGGGTACTCTGCCATTCCCATTTTGTGAAGACGGGACCTGGTTATATATGTTCTAAGAAGTATTTTAAGCTGAATTAACCGCAACCTCAGTTTGATTGCCACCTCTCTTGGGTACATCAGGGTCGCCTCCCAATCTATGTCTTCCAGTTCTCCCAGGGCATCTTCCCTTTTCCCCCTCAAGGCCACTAGGTTATCCGGGACATTCTTAATTAGGGTCTTGTAGGTCCAGGATATGGCCTTCTCTGGTATCTTGTCCTGCAGGAGTCTGCCCTCTAGCGGCACAATTTCAGGGATTCCGGACGCTTCTAGTCCCTCAGCCGCCCACGCATGTTTAATTTGTATATATTTGCACCTTTGTCTATCCCCCATCTGATATTCGTGCTGCAAGGCTGCGAACAAGATCAAGGAGCCTTCCTTTATTAGGTCCCCGATCGTGGAGATTCCTATCAAATTCCAGTCCTTGAACCCCTTCAGTTTCCCTAATTCTGAAACCGCCTGCCTTCCTATAGTGGGATTTGCCTCTTAACTTTCTTGTGCCAACCCATTTGTTTCTCGGCTCCCTTCCAAGCCTCCAGGGCCCTCTGGGTCCCCCCATTTATATAGTTGATGGGAGTGTACTTCAAATTTGTCGTGTTCTAGTGCGTAAGTCGGCATGTGTCCCCACTCATTTACTGCTATCAAGTGTGCTACCCTATAGTATGATCTGAAAGCCGTGAGGGCAATCCCTCCATTGTACTGATTGCATTGCAGCGTGTTGAGTGCAATCCTTGGTTGCCCTCCAGCCCACAAAAGCGTGCGCACCTCACTATCTATTTTCCTAAAAGTATCTTTCAGAATGTTATGAAACGTGTTTTGCAGGATATACAGAAGCTTAGGAAGAGTAATTATCTTGTACATTGCATCTCTGCCCAGCAGTGTGAGGGGCAAGCTTCTCCATCTCTCCACAACAGCGTGGAATTCTGTCACTACCCTACGAATGCTACGTGTGTGGCTGCATGAAGTGTCTGTAGATATGTATATCCCCATTTATATGAAAACCTCCGTGGTTACTTGTAGTTCCTTGGGGAGATCCTGTGCATCAGGGGGGCCTCCCACTGGGTAGAGGATTGATTTACCCCAATTAATTTTTTAACCTGCGTGTTTCCCAAATGTTCCCAACTCTTGAAAAAGGGTCAGAATTTTGAATGGGGGATCGGTGACATACAAGAGGACATCGTCCGCATAAAGCAGAATGCGTTCCTCCCTCCCACCCACCCTGAACCCTTTTATCTTTGGGTGTGTTCTTGCAAGGCAAGCTAGTGGTTCCAGGGTCAATGGGAAGAGCATCAAAGACAACGGGCACCCCTGCCTGGTACCTCTTTCTATCGCAAATTCCTCTGACATCGCCCCGTTTACCCTCACTCTTGCTGTTGGAGACCTGTAGAGCAGCTTAATCCATTCCATAAATTTGGGGCCAAACCCAAATTTCCTTAACATCTGCCACATGAAAGGCCAGTGGGCCGTGTCGAAGGCCTTTTCTGCATCCAACAAGAGCAGCATATGGGGATCTGTTCTATCTTGGATCGTGCTCAGCCAGTTCGCTAGGCGTCTCAGATTGAACCCTGTCGCCCTCCCTGGCATAAACCCCAATTGGTCGGCATGTATGAGGGAAGTGACCACCCCGGCCAATCTATTTGCCAGGATAGAAGCTAGCACCTTCACCTCCACCTTTAGGAGAGAGATTGTTCGATATGACCCACAATCAGTTATAGGCTTCCCAGGCTTGTAGATCACCACTACTGTAGCTTTCCGCAAATCAGGCGTAGTGCGCCCTCTTCCCTGGCCGCCCCAAACATATCCAAGAGGTGCGGTCCCAGTAATGTGGAGTTTGCCTTAAAAAACTCCGCCGGCAGACCATTAGGCCTTGAGGTCTTCCATGATTTTTGTTTGTGTATGGCATCAGTCACCTCATCCAGCGTAATCTCTTCTTCTAAAGCGTCCCGATCTTCCAGGGACAGAGCCGGGAGGTCTATTCCCCCAAGATATTCCCAGATCTGCGCATCCCTTACCTTTTTCTGTTCTTTGTATAAGTCAGCGTAGTAATCCGCAAAGGCATTAGCAATGTCTTGTGCCTTAGTAAGTTCCCTCCTCTCTCTGTGAATGGCTCCCACCCATCTGGACTCCATCTCCTTCCTGCCTAGCCACTCTAAGAGCTTCCCCGCCCTATCCCCAGTTTCATATAGGCGATGCCTAAGGGCGAGTTATTGCTATTTCGTGTCCCTTCGTGCAAGTGATTGATATTCCGCACGGGTGAGTGCTATCTGTCTGAGGATGGACGGACTGGGCTCTCACCCACGTTTTGCTCTAGGTCCAGGAGTTTACCCTCAAGCATCACTATGTCTTGTGTCACTTTCCTATTCTTGTGTGCGATAGCATCCTGGGCTCTGCCGCGCAGCACAGGCTTAAAGACTTCCCATAGGACCATGGCTGAGGTCACTGTCTCTTTGTTGTTCTGAAATTACAGCTCTGTTTCCACCCTTGGCTCCTTCGCTATCCTGGGGTCCATAAGATCCCAAGCGTTTAGCCTCCAGCCTCCTGCTCCACCACGGGTCTCCCCACCTACCGTGAGCCATAGGGGGGGAGTGAACCTACAACCCTCTTGCTAGGTAGTCCACCCCTGTTACCGTGCCTAGTTCTCCTGCCAGAGCAAAGAAGTGGTCTTTTCTAGAGAACACCCGGTGAGTCCCGAGAAATATGAATATGTCCGGTCAGTGGGTTGATGCCGGCGCCAAACATCCTGCAGACCCAGGGTGTGGGCAAAGTCAGCCAATTTTGTGTTTCCCCTCACTACCTGTCTACGCAGACCGGTCGATGGCAGGATCAACCACATCATTAAAGTCCCCACCCACCAAGTGCTATGGGGAGTCTGCAGCCAGTAGGATCTCCGCTACCTTCTCAAGAGTCTGCCGCTGTAATTGAGGGGGTGCTTAAACGCTAACTAATGTGATCTCCCTGTGTCCCCAATTTCCCTGTACCGCCACATATGTGCCACTGGGGTTGGACCAGGTGTTGGAGACGTGAAAGTGTATGGTCTTCTGGACAAGTATCGCTACCAACCGGGAGCCGAAGGTAAATCCCGCGTGGGCTAGAGTGGTATTCATGCCTATTACCAGAAAGTTACAGCGCGTCCCTCTAAGGTGCATCTCCAGGAGGAGCACTATATCGGGTTTCAGTCTTTTAAGATATTTAGTTACCAGGCCCCTTTTAATCTGGTGTCCCAGCCCGTTTACGTTCCAGGTCATTACCGTGTAGCCCTTGTCAGCCTTATCCCATGGGGTTGTCTCTGTCTTGTCTACCCAGGATGTGGAGTTTTAGCGTGCTCCCTGTATCTTGATGTTTAAGCATATTTTCACCAAAGCTGTTCAAGTTATTCTGAATGCCCCACTTCATGCCCCCCTCTGAACCTTCTCCTCCCAACTCCCCCACCCTACTCTCTCCCACTTCCCCACACTTGCCCCAATGTGTCAACATGACAACTGTGTAGTAGGTATAGTCTGAGAGGTCTGTGTCCCCCCTCCCTATCCCAACATTGAGAATAACTACCTAATGAGAGCAGAAGGCCCGTAGTGTACCAGGCCCGGGTTCCAATAGCACCCATCCTAGGCTAAATCGGCCTCAGTTAGCACCTAGCGCTCTCTTACTGTTCTTTCGGCATCCGGCATGCCCTAGATCTTCACCCTTCCTCACTTCCAGCTGGTGCATTGGTCGCGGTGTTTCTTCCATTTCCCTCTTGCCACTGTCTCTTCTAGTCGCTTAATGTTCTGTCAGATGGTCACTGTCTGATCCCTCTAGGTGTTCCGTTTTTGGAGGGTACGGTGTAGCTTGTCTCCTGGGCCTGCCTCCAGAGTGTGGCCGGTCCTTTGACCTTCGGTTTTAGTCCTCTTCCGAGTCATTTTCTCGCCCTGCTCTCTCCGCCATCACTCTGCGCCTTCTGGGTGTGCTACTATGAGACCCAGACCCTTGCCCCAGGAGCCGTTTGATTTTGGCTCTCATGGTTTTGGGTCTTACCACTGTCTCCGGCGTCCGCCACTGTGAGTCTCTTTGTTCTGTGCTTCGCACTCTGATGGGTCTCTCCTCTACCCATGACCATGCCTCTTCAGGGGTGCCTCCGTCCCTTCAATGCAGCTTAATTAGCAGTCCTCTAAACCGTTCCCCAGAGGGGGGCTGTCCGCATTTCAGAACCTCCAGCCCCTTACAACTATGTTTACTGCCCTTCGCATCCAGCCCTTCTCCTCTGGGTATGTTGTGGTTTGCGACGCGGAGACCACGGTTAGGCTTAGCCGCCTCTGCACTTTACTGGGACGTAGTTAACTGCTCCTGGAGGAGAGAGACTGCTTTCCTTGTTAACTCCGTGGGGACAGGGATCCCCCTCTCCCGGAGTCTCAGTCTTTCACTCCTGGTGGCATTTCCCCGGGATGAGGGGTGCTCTCTGCCTCACCACTCAGGCATCTTCAGCTGGGCCCAAGACGTGTGCTCTACTTTTTAACCCCTGTCAATCAGGATATCCCCCGGGGCTCTCTCTGCCCACGTGCCCACGCCACCGGTTCATCGCGCTGGACTCTGCTTCCCCTCCCTCCAGCAGGACGGTGCTGTCTCTGTTGCTCCGTTAGTTCACTGCCGGGGTCTAGGCTCGTATGTCCCCGCCTACCCTCAGCTTCACTCGAGTCGGATCTCTGGGGGAGGACTGTACTGATCTGCTCTACCCTAGCTCACCAGTCTGTTCGCAGCTGGCTCGCGGCCACCAGAATCCGACCCCTGAGCTGTGCAAGCCGCTCCGGGGACTGCCACGCCCGCGCTTTCGCCTCGCAGGGAGTTTGCAAGGGGCGCCGTCTATTCGGGCCTGTACCAGCGTGCCTGCAGCCCCCCTGCTAACATGGGCCTCCTCCGCCCACCACGTGTTGCCGGAGTGTCCTCTTCTACGATCTGCTCGAACTCACCGCAGAATCAGAGCATCTCTCCTTCTCGGACTCCTGTGCCAGACTTGGAATCAGGCGCCATCTTTGTCCACCTCGCTTTCTAATTACAATAGAGCACTTTATGTAATTCTCTGCCGCAATACAAATTTAAGCTGTAGCCAATGTGTGCAGGAAATTATAACCATCAATATATGAACAAGGGCGGATATTCCTTAATAATGGAAGCAAAAATCTCGATCTCCCTGATTTATAGTAAGTGCAAAATAATACAAAGTGCAGCGTGCTTTGGCTTGAATAATTATCGCATGGGCAAGGCGTAAGCTTGTCCGACCACCCTTCTTGGCGAGGGAATGCCAACAGAAAGTGCACAGTGGGTAAACAGAATCTTGTTAGATAACATCTGAACTGAGAATTAGTAGAAAAGATTAAAAAAAATTCAGTGGGACAGGAAACAGGTGGAACACTCCCCTATCGCCCGAGTGATGATCGTGCCTATTACCCCTAAAGCGGTGCGCCTCTTTGATAATAGCCTTAGCTTTAGGGGGGATGCTTACAGGGTTTTCAAAAAGATACACTAAACCTATTTCATGGAATCTTTCCTTTCGATAATGGAGCCAAGGCATCTTTAGGATATTGTCCAAGTTTAGACAATCTTTGATGACTGCTCTAGAAAACATTAGGTCATCTGAGAGCCAAATCAGAGGGGCGCTGCCTATGCGATCTTCTATGAACTCTAGACCCGTTTCCTGATGACAAAATTGGGTGGAAATACTAATCAGAGTCATCAGCAATCTATTGGTAAATGTATTCTCAATTACTTGGAGCTGTTGGCTCTTGTATCCACAAACCCTGGACCCATAAGTGGCGAGGGAGGGACATTTAGCTCTATATAGAGTGATTAATTCCTTTTCAGGTTTTTGTCCCAATTTACAAGTGAATCTAAATAGAGCATCCACTACCCTACTCGTCTGTTGTACTCTAATGGTTAAAAGTGGTCCCCAACTCAGTTGATTATTAACTAAATTACCCAAATACAAAAAATGTTTACTTTTTCTATCCTCTTACCCTGTAGAGTAAAGGTTTCAGTTTTTGTTGTTTTAAGGCCATGTACCATTATGTATAACTTGATGAAATTGACTTTTAGATCTAGGGAACACATAAAATCAGTAAAAGCGTCAAGGGATTTCTGTAAGCTTACGGCTGTCCTTGTCAGTAAAACTGTATCGTCTGCATACATTATTAAGGAAACTGGTTTATTGCCAATTTTGAGGAAGTTAAACTCCCTTCTTAATACAAAAGCCTCCAGGCCCATTTGTGTAAATGAAAAACAGGAATGGGGCAAGGATACATCCTTGCACGACACCCTCTGTCGAGATAATTGGATGAGTTTTTTCCCCTTTATTGCCATGTCTTATGGTAACTGTAGTATTGGTGTGAAGCCTACGGAGGAGTATTACTAATGCCTTTTCGACTCCCATGGCTTCCATCATGACCCACAATTTATCCCAAATTACAGGTCGAAGGCACTAGATAAGTCCATGAAAGTCAGGTGGATGGAGCCCTTCCTGGCCTTCACGTGCTTACTAACAAGTAGAGACAAATTAAGACATTGCTCAGTCGTGCCCATCCCCCTCCTAAAACCATATTGTGTGTTAGATATAATTCCTGTAGTGGAGGCCCAGTCTTCTAGGTGGGTGAGAAAGACACTACCCAGTACTTTAGCTGTGGCATCACTCAATGAAATATGCCCTTAGCATGTTGGATCGTTCCTATTGCCTTTTTCAAAAACAGGGACCACTATTGCCTCCTTCCATGACTCAGGCAAAGTGCCAATAATGGCTGCTTTAAAAACATTCGTAAGTAAAGGTGCCCATAGACTTGGATTTCTTTTAAAAAGGTCAATGGGGACCCCGTTTGGGCCAGGGGCTTTCAAGCAAATACCCTGCACAAAGGCCTCCTCCACCTTGGTGACTGTGATAGATGAACTAAGTTGGATGGCTATGATTATATCAGTGGGTATGTCCATTTGGTTCACCTCTATTACCTTGTGTAGGAGCTTAAAAATACCACAGAAGCGATCTTCCCATGAGTCACCCAAGATGAACGAGTCCATTTGCCTCACATCTTCGGAGATAAACGGACGATTAATGGTTTCCCAAAATATTTTGGATTTTTTTTTACAGTTAATATTAGTTTATTAGTCAATTAAAACCATAAACAAAATCACACGTTAAAAAATACATAACAAATAAAAAGTAAAATAGATAAAAAGCGGGTATGTTATACAACTAGTACAACCTCGACTCTTCACACTACATAACCTTTGCTTTCTTTTTTTTTTTTAAATATGTTTTATTGTCCAGGATAGCATCCTCCCCAGCCGCCTTTCCCAACTGGATCCCCCCTATTGCTTTCATGATTTCCTCCACGGTAATTTCCTGCTCTAATAAGAGTGAGTCTTCTTCCGTCAAAGCCAGGAGGTTATTCCCTTCCAGATAACTCTGCATACCAGTCAGATCTTGTGCTGGGTCTGGAGAAAATAATTGCTGGTAGAAAATAGCAAATTGATCCGCAATCTCCTGGGGGCGTCTATATAATATACCCCCCTCACCCTTAATAGCTTTAATTATCGTCTTAAGATGGTTGTCCATAAGCTGATGGGCTAGTACCTTCCCTATTCGATCATGTACTCATATTGTAGTGTCTTGTGCTTTAATGAACCTAGCCGCTACCTTCTCTTTTAAAACCCTATTTATCGCTACCCTGTCCTCCACTAGGGAGGCATACAAAGAGTCCTGATCTACCGCTCCCTGTCGGACAGCCTCAACATGCTGGAGCTCACTAGTTGTAAGCCTTTGATATGCTTCCTTAGCTAGCTTTTCTCGTTCTCTATTTTGTTGCCAAACAAACTGCTGGGTAACTCCCCGAATATATGCTTTCATTGCATCCCATACCACACAGGGAGAAGCGGATCCCAGATTGTCTTTGAAATATTCTGATAATGTTTTTGAAATAAAAGCCAGATATTCAGAGTCTGTAACCAGATAGCGTGGAAAAGAAAAAGAGCGAGCTATTTTAGGCATAGGGTTGACCAAGAAAGATAGTAATATGGGATTATAGTGGGATGTAATCCTAGGACACACCTCCATGTCTTAACCCAGCAAAATGCTATCTGAAATCCCAGCAATGTCAATCCTACAGTACTGCACATGTGGTATGGAATAGTATATGTAACCAGGTATTGTTGAAAATAAAGAGCAGCAAGCATCTTGTAGCGAATGCAATCGCCCTAGTTCTAAAATGGAAGCTCTAACCTTCGTCATCCTAGAAGTAAGCGACCGGCTAGTAGAGTCTATACCATAATTAATGATGCAATTACAATCCCCCATTACCACAAGTGCTCCCTGCCATCCCACTAATTCCAAGCAAATATAGTCAAATTAAGTCGGATCATCAACGTTAGGACCATACAATACACAAAACACATATTTCACACTATTAATCTCAATTTGAGCCAGGGCCCACCTCCCTCTTTGATCCACTAATACCTTATGAACTTGACAATCCAGTGTCTTAAAAACCAAGATAGCAGTGCCCCTTATTGACACATTCTGTGAAGGGTATATTATATTCTGAAAGCCCAATTGATTAAGAAGGCCACGATCTTTATACCCTAAATGCGTTTCCGATAGAAGTACTATATGAGGTTTATATGCCCTAGGCTCTTCCGGTACTAGTTGTCTTTTAGATCCTCTATTGAATCCTGACACATTCCAAGACAAGCACCTAATCATTGCCATATCCTTTTGTGTAAACGTCCTACCTCAAATCAGAGAAGTAAAAATCCCCCATTCCCCACCACCAAATCAAGAAACTATAGACATTCTTTTTGACTTATTCTTTTTTTGTATCCCCACACCCTCAGGTGCACCCATCCCCAAACCCCACAGAAGCGACCCCCGCCAACCCTCCCGGTTTCCTAAAGAAGGAATCGCCCTCCCCCAAAAGCTGCCGCTGAATATCGCAGCTAACTTCTCATCGCACCATGAAGACAACTCCAGCCAGCCCCCGTAAACCGCAAAAAAAGCTAAACTTGTATATTGCAGAAAGGGCAAAAGTATAAACCTTCCTAGATCAGGAAAGAAGAGAAAGGAAGGGAGATGCACACAAAGCAGTCACAAGAGAGAAAAAAAGGGACATATTGACCTTTAACAACCTCAGGGACCTCCCAAACCCTATCTCCAAACCATTATAAACCACAAATCTCTACTCCCTTTGTCTTTTTACAGAATACTTAACGCTGTCAGTTCTATCAGCTCTATCAGTTCTATCAGTCCTGCCAGATGTTCTTGCCGTCTGCCACTTGCTCAGTGCTTGTTTAGCCTCTATTTCCGAAAAAAAAAATGTGAATGTCCATCTTTGATGACTTTCAATCGAGCAGGTTCGTGCAAAAAAACTTGAGCCCCTTCGGCTTTAATCGGATCAATAAGTTGTCTCATTTTCCATTGTAGTTTGGCTTAAATCAGATCTAAAAAACACAGAGAAGGAGTCAACAGCTATTGGAGAACTAGGCCGAAGCTTTAAAGATAATGCCTGCCTTAACAAGAATTTCCCCCAAAAAATCAAGATAGGTCGGAGCTGGGTCTCTGGAACCGTTAAGGGCAAGCTATGTGCTCTCTGAACCTGACAGTCCCAATGCCAGTCTGACAGGTCTGGGAAGGCCTTTTGGAGAAGTTGAACTACATAGGTACGAGGATATGCTCCCTCCTTGCCTTCCGGAACCCCAAATAATCTTAGATTATTCCGGCGTTGCCCTTTTTCCAAGTCTTCAATTTTTGCTTCACAGGCCAAAAGCTGCACATCGTGAGACTGCACTGTCTTAGCTGTAGTCGTAACAGTCTCTTCTGTCTCTATGACCCTTATTTGTAATTCAGCCATGTCCCTTGTTATTCCAGCCACTGTGCCCGTCACTTCACTCAATGTTTGTTGAATACTAAGGTAATCAGCTCTGATCCGGGCATGATAGTCATGTGCTTCTCGTTGTTGCTCTTGTAATACCTGCAGTATTACCGTGAGAGATGGCTCCTTAGCAGATGGCTGGTCTTCTGTCCTGTCTGTTAAATCCAAAGTAGTTGCCTTGGTCATATCCCCCAGCTCCAGCGCTGATACCCCATTAGGCAGTTCTCATTAGGATGATCCACTATAGTTAGATCCTCAGAGCTGGCATCTTGTCCTGTTAAGTGTATCTCTTGATCCCTAGTATTTTCCATACATTGCCCGTTTTACAAGCCGGGGCTGGAGCCAGACAGGCGGGAGATCAATGACTTAACCTCTCCCTTTGCTTGAACCCATTTTCCTAAAGGGCGACTCTCCAGACCACCTCTCCGACGAACGCTAGAACTGTTATGCCAACTAGGTCCTTGCAAATCTGTCGCCTTCTTGCGAGGTTTGGCTACCTTAGGTTCCATTTTATTATTTTAATTCCCAATGGGTGAGTTGGGAGTATGTTGCAGGCCCCGCCTGTTCTTCCCAGTGATCGTAATATCTGGCGTAATGTCAGGTGTAATTGTGTTCCTCTTGTTTGGTTGGGCACCCTGATCCATATATGTAGGAGGAGTCCCTTGGCGCCTCAACAAGTTTTTGGATCTGTTCCCATCCACCTTAGGGCTAGACGTATTAGAATCCTGGGACATACTAATCGGGCTCTCGCCATTGGCATCCGCCACCTTATCGCCCCCTGCAACCACATCAACCTCTTCCGATATTAAGTCATCTATAATAGCCAGAGTCTCCCCCAACACTGGGCCCTCCTCAGAATCCGAGGCAGACACATTCGCTGGTCCAGCAACATCATCCGAATCTATCTCCAATTCTGCTGACCCTGCAGAGTATAACAAAGTCCTCGGCCTGTGCTGAACTCGGTTGTAAAGAGAAGCTATTATTTTTGTTCGCCTTCAGTGCAACATTCTTACCAGCACTTTGCAAAATCGTTTCAATAGCGATTGCGTCAGCTGTTTGAACCACCACCTCCCCCTCAGAAATTAATTTGGCAGCTTTACCCGCTTGCAGGAGACGAAGTGCGGGTGTGCCAACCCATGTCAAACCTCCTTTTGTCCCGTTTTTCACATTCCCAGCTATCTGAGCCTCTTCGTCCCTGAGGGGCCCCTTGCAAGCCGGCAGTCTTCATAGCCCGGGCTGATTTCGCTGTATTCTTCGGTGGCGCCATTCCTCTTGCCAATGCTGATTCCGAAACAAGGTCGGGAAGTCACGACCAATAGAGCCCCAAACCGCAGGAGCCGCAGATGCCGGCCAGCCAACACACCTGCCGAGAAGACAGCCAGAGCCGGCGGAAACTCCTTGCGGGCCCGAGCATCCGTGTAAGCAAGATCCGTCCGAGCCGTGGAGTACAGCAAGAACTTCCATAAGCGTATTAAGTTCTCACACAGGCACAGCAGTTCATGGGCATTCTTCTCACTTCGTGGTGCAGCTGAGACGGGGCGGGACTAGTCCGCCATCTTCCTTCCCCCACCCGGGCGCTACATCTCAACACATGTGATTCACCGAAACCCCCACCCTTTGCTTTCTACAACTTTCCTTCCTAGAGATTTTAGTTAGGATACCAAACACTAATCTATATTAGATAATAAGTGACTAAACAGGAATTGATCGTTACCCTGATGTCTAAAAAAGCAAGCTTTCCACACAGACAACTAAAATGTCCCTTAAGTAAATTAATATATGTAGTTAAAATACCTATAAGCGGGACTAAGGGAAGTAGGAATACGGTGCCAGATGGACTGTGAGACCCACTATTAAAAGCAATTATGCAAACATTCACATCATTAAAAATACAGAAATAGATAAAGTAGGGATAGGGAACTACTAGATTCAGTCCCTAGCAGCCCGTCCTTCACAGTTTCTGTGCGTGCTAAGTTAACATCAAAGGTTTCTGAGTTATTACAATTTAGAATTACATTCAGGAACCCCCTCCAGATTACACATCGCGTATCCTATTAGCTGATCATTTTCTTAAAACAGATCAATAACTGAGTCAGTCTCATATTCAGCATGGTGATGTTTGGGTCCATGGACTCCACCAGTGCATGCCTGCAGAACCTAATTCCCCGTTCAAAGAACTCCCGCCTAAATAGAACTCTTTGTTGAACCAGCAAAGCAGGACAAACACAAACAATGTGAAGCAGAGATTCATCCCCTGGTGGCAAAGACGGCAGGACCGGTCTTCACTTTGACCGGACATCCTCCATTTTGGCATGAGGAATAGCGTGGGTATTTCTCAAAATCTTAGGGCCAAAAACAACTGTTTGAGCTTCCGGTGGTAAGGTGCAGCTAGCAGGGCTGATTCTCTTAGAATCGTTTAGAGCTCCTGCTCTTTCAAGATCCTCCCATACCCCCTCCTCGATTCCGCCTTTCTTTCTCCAATCACATTTTTATATTTGTGCCACATGAGTTTAATTAGATCTCTTTCACGAGCAATGACACGAAGGGCGCTTTTTAGCTCCTTATGGCCCTGGAACATTCCATGTTAAACCATCCTGCCTCCAAGGGTTACTTTTGGGGGCATTTCTGGTCAGCTTTATGGCTATTTCTGAGCAAAGTAACTCGAAATCTAGGATGATTGCAACCGGGGAGGAGTCTGGTTGCAAACATTCATCTATTAGATTAATATTACTTTTGATGATGTCTTCCTCTAATTTAGAAGGGTTTACCTGTCCCCATTTCCCTAATTCCCTAATTCCTGTATTGGGATGATATTGAATCGGATAGTCACCACTTTTCCCCATATTTGGCTTTACATTGAGGGAAGCAATAAGAGGATAGTGATCACTTGCACAATTTGGGTTAACCGTAAATTCCTGAATGAGTATACTAAAGTTCCTAGTTATTAACATAAAATCGATGGAACTGGCCCTCCTACCACAAACATAGGTCGGGCATTGCACAGAAGAGTTACAAGCGTAATTGTTTAAAAAACATAAGTAATTTGCTACAAGAATGGAATATAAAGCTTCACCCTGGGGAGAGTGATTAAAATGGGCCAGAGGCTGGCCCTCGTGCCTCATGATTCGGTGTACTTTTGAGATGTAAAATAGTTCCAGTGCAAGCACCCAAAAGGAGGAGGAATGATACACCAAGCAGTCAATAGACAGTACTACTCTTCTGGGTGGAGCCAAAGCTCACTCTGTGTATTTTAAAGAATTGGTAACAACAGGCCTTTAGACAGCTCGAATGCACTAGATTCCAATGGCAATCTCCAGGCCATCGTGGAAACTCTTCCTCTCCCACTGGCACATCTTTACTCCCTTCATTCACATTGCTCACTGCCGATCAGGTGCTGAGCCTATGTAAATCCATAAAACCTGGATCCCTAGACCCCTGTAATTCTAAGATAATATAATTAGCCCCTTAGATTATATCTAGACATCTGGTTAACATTTTCAATGAAATGTTTAGCCTGGGATACTACCCAAAAGCCTCGGAAAAAAGCCTCCATTCTGCCTTTACTGAAGAAATCCAATCTCAGCCTATTGGATCCTAGCAATTTCCGGCCAAAATCACGTCTCCCCTTTCTGGCCAAAATTGCTGAAAAGGCTTTAAATAAAGAACTGACTTTGTTTATCAATTCTAGTCATCTCCGTGACTCATCTCAATTTGGGTTCAGGAGTGAACACAGCACTGAACCAGCCCTGATTATTGCTTCTAAATATTTAAGAGCTAGTCTGGACAAAGAAGGCAATGCTGCCCTGATCTTGCTTGATCTCTCGGCCACATTTGATACGGTGAATCACAATTTGTTAATTGACCGTCTCCACTCTATCGGAATCAGGGTAGCAGCGCTTGCCCTACTGAAATCCTTTCTGTCAGAGAGAGAATCATTCATTGCTGTAGATGGTTCCACATCGAATTCCTTCTCAATACCATGCAGGGTGCCTCAGGGCTCTCCCTGAGTCCCACCCTTTTAAATCTTTACATCACGCCCCTGGCTAGCCTCATCAAAACTTTCGCTTCTTGGTAGGGTCCTGTGTGGATGATACACAGATTGTGGTCTCAGTGTCTGGTAACTCGGAGGACACTGCGGTCAGATTTCGCAGCTGCATGACACAAATAGACAAATGGATGTCGACTAACTGCATTAAACTGACCTCTGGAAAAAACGAGGTTCTTTTATTGGGTAATAACAACTCTTTTTGGTCTTCAAGTTAGTGGCCACACAAATTGGGTACCCTGCCTATCCCTGTCTCTAAAGTGAGAAGCTTCGGGATTCTTTTCAGTGACAAATTGTCATTAGAATAGCAAATATATGCAGTGACTTCATTTTTCTTTTTCACCTTGAAAATTCAGAGAAAAGTGTTACCTTTTAACCCACAGGATTTGCAGAAGACTGTTGTTATCGTTCTTGTGCTTTCCAACTGGAATATTGGAATGCCCTGGCCTCTATACCAACATGCCGCAAAAACTTTTAAACTGCAAGTTTTGCAGAATGCGTCAGCTCGCCTGCTGCTTGGGATTCCTAAGCATCAGTCTATATCACATGCCCTTCTCCGGCTAGGCTGGCTACCAGTTAGGAAGCACATAGACTTCAAGGCTTTGGATGGCCTTTAAGGCTCCCCATGATTCAGGCCTCGACTATCTGAAACGACATTACTCATGGTACATCCCATCCAGGTCTCTGCATTGTTCGTAAGATGTGGTAATTCCCAAATTCAGAAGGTCCCTTTAGGGCGGTAGAAGCTTTGTAGTTTGTACCACTAAATTGTGGAATACTCTAATGCTTCACTTAAAGAAAAGCACACGCCTTCTTTCCTTTAGGAAGACGTTAAAAACACGGCTTTTTAATCAATAGGTTTGTGTCTTTACGTGTTTCTGTAAAATCTTGCTCTTTTATTTTTTCCCTTCTGTGGCTGGCAGCGCCTAGACGCCTCCGGGCAAACGCGTGCTTTATAGATTTTCATTTAATTTAAAATGGGTAGGATATATTATTATTAGCCTCATTTTCAAATGTCACAGGGACTTGGCCCTATTTGCCTGAAGGAGAAACCGCATATACTGCCTTATAAGTCAGCCTGTGAGGCGTAACTGTTAGCCACTCGGACCAGGTGGAAAAGTTGCAGCAAGCCTAGAATTTCTGTGCCAATGAGGGTGCGCCCCCTTCTGACACTATTACAGTTCAAGGCGCTGAAAGCCCGTCTGTTTTATTGATCCGCCTTATTGTTCACATCTGTTTTCAGCTAGCATTTTTATGACCTCGTTGTGTTAGGATGTGACTTGTTTCTGTGAACGATTTATACATATAAAATCAGAATGACACAGAGTGACCACACCTCATGGTTACCCTGGAACACTGAGGCGGGTGTGGCAACCTGATTTAAATAGCCTTGGGAACTGGTGTTATCGCTATCACTAGCACTGCAGGGTGCATGTTGTGCAGCATAATATAAAACATTTGGGACCTTTTATTAAACATGAGGAAATTGTTATATCACATAATAGGATCTTCTGGAAGAGGGAGTTAAAATCAGCATTCTATCAATCCTCTTCTACATAGAGGGGTTCTTTTTGATGGGTAAAGCTTGAAGCCAACCATATAGTTAGCTTAAAAAGTATCATATTATTTTATTAAAATATTTCATGCATAGCCTATTAGTGAAAATGGATGGCCAATATTTAGATCTGAGCAGTCAATCGAGAGGTAAATCCATGTAGCACAATTATAGATTGCACCATGGTTGATCTCACAAATTATTTTCCAATACAGAAAATGGGGAATAATGCATGGTAACTCTGTGTACACCCACTGACAGATAGCACTTTTACCATAAACCTTGACTGAGAGCACGCACTATTTGACACAGAAATATGGATAGCAAATACAATGTATTCATGTGGTCACCTTCAGCTGATGCCCAGTATCTGAAAGCGTTGACACTAATGGTGTGGCATGTTCCAGTCTATGCTTCTAAGACCCTGTACCATAGAGGTAAAAACTGGAGTGAACTGATTGTGCCTTTTCATTTTATTTGGATGCCTTTCCTGTGGTAGTTGAACCACCCAGTGATTTCCAGTTTGTGGATCCTGGTTTCTTGGGATGGATGGTCATGCAGTGGCAGTCACCGAGAGATGTTCGCAATTTGAGCAATTGTGACGTGAAATATAAACTGCAATACTATAAGGATGACGAGGACAGGTGGAAGGTAGGACTCTTGCTTTATAACGCATAACACAATTGTGCTGTAATGTTGTTTCTGTACTCAAGTATTGCATATGCCCTTAAGTGACTTTATATCATGGAGCTGGGAGCCAGGCATAGGCCCTGCAGTGGTCAGATATCATGGCCTTTCATGCTAGATAAGTCTCTGCTGAACTGTAAATCTACCCACAAGAAGAAAGGAGTCTGCTTGGTAAAGGTAGTCAAGGCACACTGTAGTGTACAAAGTATATGGTTACAGGACAGTACCTGAAGTCTAACGTGGTTGTCTTCACACTGCAGCTAAGCCATGCATGTTTCAGAGTACAGGGAAATAAACAATCAATGCCAACATCTAATATGCCGTGGGCAGGTGAGAAATAATTCAGTATGCATACAGGTGTATGCCTTTTAAGGGATGGTGATGGGTTAAGTAATACATTGAGAATGGCTAACCATGTTAAAGAATTACTACTGCCGGTTATCTACCCTACTGCACCGTTTACCCTGAATGGTGACCTATTCCGTGTCTCCACTCTTTCACAATATATGGCCAAACACTAGAAACAAGATCACTGCTAGAGGCCTGGCTTCCAGGTGCATTTCCATCAGAAATGTGGTTACTAAAGTGTGTAGAGCCACAATGATTCCATTTAGCAGTGCATCTTGGCTATATTACTGGATATGTTATTCTTAATAACTCAATGTTTAATTCATTGTGTTTTTTTACAGTTTTCTTGAGAAATAGTTGGCACTAGAGACTAAACATTGAATGGTGCATTTTTAGCCTGAGTTGACACAGTGTTTGATGGTTTGGCGGAGTGCTTTGTGGTGTGTGGCCTTCACATGAAAGAGATGACTCAGTCACTGCACTTATAATAAAATATGAGTATTCCTTTCACTGGTCCACAACAAAAATGTATTGCCTCATATTTGTTCTGTGCATGCAGTCTGAGGCATATTCTGGATTCGGGATCTCCAATAAAGGTTCTTCTCCCATTCTTAAAGTGCTGATTCGTAGCTTGGTGACAGCCCAAAATAGGAACGCTGATCCTCTGTAGGAACTGCAAGCCCTGTACAGAAGAGAGGGTGCCAATTACTTGCGGGGACTGGCCTGTTGGAGGGCTCCCTCTTATTACCATAATTGGTTCCTTTTTATCCTGTGTGTCCCCCCCCCCCCCCACTTTCCAAATAGTATTTTAGATGGAGGAAATTGGAGTGTCTTGTTCCCCCACTCCCCTTTTAAGAAGGGTCTTTTTTTCCCTCTTGTTCTGCTTGGACATCTTCAGGGAAATTACGGCCCTGACTGCACTCTATCACTGCTCCCACGTGAGAAGACAGCAGCTGGCATCCTACACCCCCTGGTACCCTGCACCGTCCCGCCCTTGGGAGCCAGCACAGAACGCCGTTTGTGTCACATGTGAGAACATGCAGATCAATGGAGTTTTTGCCAAGTCCAGAAACATCAAGGGCCAGATTACGACTTTTGGCAGTGTAGGTGACCCTCCACTGCCACACCCTTACACCGCCAAGAGTTGTTACTGCCTGCCCACTAAATTAAAAGATTTTGTAGTGGGGCGGGCAGCATGGAGGTTTCCACTGCAGTGCCCCTTTCAAAGGCGTGTGCCTTTGAAAAATGCATCACAATGGAAATGCCTCACAAGGTTCCTGCATGGTATGAACTGTAACATCAATGCAGTGCAGGAACTTGTGTGCATGCACATGTGGGGGGTAGATGTTGTCCCCCCTGTGTGCATACACATGGTGCAGAGGCACAAGGGGGCCCTGTAGGGCCCCTTTGTTTCCTGTCCGCCAGGAAAACCCTGGCGTAGCGCAAACTCGTAATATGTTTGGCGGGACCACAGCGGTCCTGCCAAGCATATTGCGGCCTCTGAATGCTGCGCCACCACCAGAGTTCGGCAGTTTCCTGGTATTGGCGGCAGTGACCCAGGGCCCAGGTCGTAATGGGGTGGTAGGACCGCCGGTGTGGCAGTGGGTGGACCACCACTGCTGCGTCACCACGAGTCTGGCGGTCCTCGGACTGCCAGACTCGTATGTGGCCCGCTATGATCATGTAGTATTAGGTGTATGCCCTTCTCTTTCCACTAATCCTGACCTCCTGCGGCCCACTTCTCCACGATACCACATAACTAGGAGACCTCTCTAATCTTGTGAGGGGAAATGACTTTTCTAATTCAATCTCATCCAATTCCAAATATAGTGACAACATAGCGTGCCTCGGGGAGGTTTGAAATAGTGGGCTTTGCCCAGAAGCCCTTGTTGATTTTTCTCTGTAGTTTCATTCATGGGTTGCATTTTTTCCTCCATGTGTTTTCAAGTTTTCTAATTACACTCTTACTGGCATTCAGTTCAATGGTGTACGAAACATTAGAGGGTTTTTCTCTGACTGTGTGTAAGTGATGCCAGTTTGTTGGCAGTGTTTAGTATCTTTGAACATTTACGAGGGCATGAGGGATATCAACATCTGACACAATAGATCTGCCATGAGTACTTAATTGTTATTATTATATTCCACCCCTTTGCTTCTCCCGCACCCAGGGTATGTTCTGACTTTCGGTGTGGGCCTGGGTGGGTTATCACTGCTTTTCAGAAATAATCTATGCTATCAGCCAGTAGGGACTAGGATGTGAGGGATATGATTGACTGGTACAGGTTATGTAACTACATGAACATTACCTTGAATTGTGAAAGTATCGGCATACACAAGAAGCAATCATTTGAGATTAGCAGCTTTCTAAAATAGGCATAAGTAAGCAGCGGACGTGACACCAGGATACATGCTGCATCCAGTAAAAGTACAGCGCCATCATGTTGCTGACACAGAATGTGCTCACGTTCAGTTCGAGCTTTTAGATCCTCTGAATACGCACTCCTGAAAGTAATCTCATTGTCTTGGGCTATTAGGACTAAGTGTAAGATAGGTTGTATTTCGTAAGTCAAGCCGAATTCCCATCAAGTTGGCCTGTGGCAATTATATCGCCACCAAAACCTTGTGGCAATCATGGGTTGAGGGTAATTGCTATGCAAGTCTTAAAAGTGTCAGTGCTACTGTCAGTATCACAGAAACGGTGTCTTTAATACACATACCCTGTTAAATGTGTCAGGTGTCCTTAACATAGAGCCTTATGCTTATCCTTAATACAGACACGGCCACCTCTCCTTAATGCCTATACCTGGTTGAGTGTGTGACCTGTCCCCGATAGAAAGTGCCACTAGACCTTGATCTGACTGTTTTTCCAGCCCCAAATCAATAACCTGTGCCACATGTGCCACGTGCAGACATGGCCAGCTGGAACACCTGTACTTGATGCATACTGTGTCACCTTTCCCTAAAAAATGTGCTGCTTGTCCTTTCAACAGTGGTTGAGTAGTTTTTTTTCTTCAATATTTTATAATCCACAACTTATATTTATACATTTTCCTCTTTTTATCACCTTTATTTTCAATGTTGTATTTTACAGCACAAATACAGAAATGTTTACATAACCTATGGAGACGACTGTCCAGGTGTTTAGAGTCTGTGTGAATGCTGGTAATGTTTTGTTATGTTATTGATTTTGTAAAGCGCATGGCTGCCCAAGCAAAGGGGCGTCCCAGCGCTGATCTTAAACAGACAGAGGAGCAGGGAAAGTTGGCGGGAAGGGAAGCAGATTACTTAGGAAAGAGGTATGTTTTATAGCCAGGGATTAATCAGCAACAAACTGAGGAGTGCCGCCTCCTGTGGTATCAGGTTTAACCTATCAGCTCTGTGGATGGGATCCCAAGCTGCCCACATACCAACTCTTCATGGTGGCTGGTCGTTCTCTGCTTTATGGGGTGTGGATATGTTGCAAATATGGGACTACCTAAGGACTTCGGACACGACTGCTGGGTCAGGCCCCAGGACCTGAGATCTCTTCATGTGTGTTATAAGCCATACCCTATTACATGTGTAGGTCCTGTCGTGGACTATACAAAGAAATTTTCCATCGTGAAAATGGCGCTGACCTTGCTCTACCACGCGGTGAGTGGGGGAGCCACTGGCTGCATCCACATTTGAGCGATTGAGAGTCTTACCACAAGCAACAATTGGGAGATGAGTTTGCCTAGAGGTGTAGTTCTGGGGAAAACACTGTTCTTTCCTGGATCAGCTACTAAAAGTTACCAGAGTCTGGAGGGACAGGGTTGCCCCTGTTATGGACTTTATGAGGGATAAGACATCTCTCCAGAATGCCTTGATATGTATGCAACCCCTCCATACATGCCAAAATGTGCCCCTTTCTCCATAACCTCTCCAGCACATGCCTGACTCCTGGTAATCACTTTTGCCTGTTTGTTTGATTTCAGAGCTTGTTGTGTCCACCTGTCATAAGAACTGTGTTGTGCCTTCTATTCATAAAACAGTCTAAGTTTGTTAGAAATGGCCCTTTCTGCAGGGTCACCTTCAAATGTTTTGCCTTTTTCCCTTCACTTTTCGTTTATGTTGGCCATAGGTCTTTGTACACTTACCCGCTGCTAACCAGTGCTAAAGTGCTTGTCCTCTCACCCTTAAACAGGTTAATATTTGCTCATGGCAAAACCAATTGGCATATTTCATTTACTTATACATCTGTAGTATAGTGCACACTGATTGTAGCCCTTTAAACATGCCTCAGGCCTTCCATGCAGAGCCTGTATGTGCAGTTTAAAGTGCGATAAACCTTTTGCCAGGATCAAACCTTCCTTTTACATATAAGTTGCACCTAAAGTAGGCCCTGGACATCCTAGAGGGCAGGGTGCAATGTATTTAAAAAGCAGGACATGAACTTTTAAGTTTTACATGTCCTGGTAGTAAAAAACACTTTGATTTTTGCTACCGTAAGGCCTATATCTCCCATCGAATATCATTGGGATTACCTTATTACATCTTATATGTGTAAATTTGAAATGGGGAGATATAACTGGTTCCAGTTTGGTGTCTCAGGAATCCTGATTTAAAATCCAAATTGATGGTGAAGTTGGATTTTCAAATACAATTCTGAAAATGACACTTTTAGAAAGTTGATATTTTCTTGGCTTAGCCATTTGGTTCTTGGAGTATGTCTCTGGTCACATGACGGCGTAGTTGGCAGTTGGGCTTTGTGTATTCCTCCTAGACAGCCACACATAGTGGAAGCTTAGGTGTGACTGAGTGGGCTGTCACTGGCACGATGTGAAGGAAGAGCTGTCCTTCTGCTGAGCTGTCCTTCTGCCTGCTGGCGGATGCACTCTTGCCTGGGTGAGAAGGAATAGACATGCATCTCTTGAACCCAGAGTGACTATAAGTGCTAGTTGGCTGGCCTACTGATCTGAAGCCTCAGGGACATAATCACCTTGCACCTGGACACTGCAATCTGTGACTCTAACCTGCCAACTTGTGCCACCTGAGTCCTGGACCCTTGGAAGTGGGCCTAAGGTGCTTACAAGCAGAACCAATGCATCTTCTCTACTAAGCGACACATCCACGGTCAGAACTGACACATCTTCTCGGTTGAGGGGGGCACCCCCAAGCAGAACTGCCACATCACTGCTGCTGCATGGATTTGACCCATCGCAAAGACCCGTATCACCCACCACAGTCCTCAGTACAGACCTATCGCCCGGTGGTGCGGAGCATCAACAGACCAGGTCCTTGCATCTATTGTTGACGGCAGACTTGATACCGACACCTTATCCCGCATTGCAGCGTCTTGGAACCGACGTATCACCAGCTGTGTGCTGCATCCCCTGATACCGGACTTCGCATTGCAATCCCTGCTGATGGGATTCTGGACGATGCTGTAACAGGACCTCGCAGCACAGTCTCGCTGCTTCTCGGACTCGCTTCGGCTGCATGGTGCATCTTCGACACACATCCACGCCATGCTCTGCAACTAGAATTTAAGGTACTCTGTTCATAAGGCTTAACTGGGTCCCTGTAGCCAGCCCGTGCTCCAATCTCGGTCGGCCTGAACTTGGGACTTTGTCCAAGTCCGCGGTGACCAGATATCCCCCAATGGCACTTTGTGCTTTTTGGTACTATTTTCACTAAAAACTTTTAAAATTCAATATCACCAGTTCTATTAATTGCATTTTTGTCATGTTTTATTTAATAAAAGTTACTCCATTCTTCTAAATCTGTTGTGGGCTACTTTTGTGGTGTGTTTTCACTGTTTTACTGTTTGAAGTGATGCACAAATACTTTACACAATGCCTCTATGTTAACCCTGACTGCTCTGTGGCAAGCTACCAAGGGGGGGAGCATAGGTTAATTTGGGGTTTACTTGTGCCTTACCCTGAAAAGCATTGATGTTGCTGCTTGACCAGAGCTTACACCCTAGTCAACCAGCAACACAATTACTTACAATTTTGACTGTGTTACCTGTCCTACATCGGACTGTAGTGCTTGTTCCCAACAAAGAGACTATGCCTTGTGTCCTTAATTCATTCATAGACTGTGACATCTGACATTAATACACAGTTTGGGTACATTGGTCCAACGTACCTTGATAAAGAGACTCTTCAACATGTCCCTAGTAAAGAGACTGTGTCACCCATCCTAAATTGAAGGGCTCTGATCAGGTTTGCTAGTAAAGAGAATTTGCTATGTGTACAAAATAAGGAGATATTACCAGTTGTGCCACCTTCCCCATCCTCTCAATTCATTTCTTGTGGGAAACTGATTCACTTTTAATTTATTTTTATAAAATTTAACATTAAGGTTTGGTTTAATTCATAAGCAATGGAACAGATATTAATGGTGATAAAAGGAAGATAAAATATAAACAAATCAGAGACAGCAATCCTCAAATTGGCAGTCATGGTACACAAGTAGTAATATCAGCATTTGGTACACACTTTACACAAGCCTGGACAGTTCCCAACAATCTTCAATCGATCACATTTGCCATGAGATCAGTCTCACTTTCATCAGAGTCTCCTGCTCAAAGGATCCAAAAGTAATCCTTGCATAGGATTCTTAAAGCAACAGCACAAAAACATGCCTTAATTTCTGGCATCCAGAATCACAAAGCCAGTATATTTTTTCTGGAAATACCAGTCCATGCCTCCAACACATCTAGCGCTGGGTACATTTTCAGTCTACAAATCATAAAGACAGTTGATCCTTTAACTTACATTTTATTACTAAATAGGGTTTGATGTCTCTAAGCAGAAAGACAAAAGCCGAACATGATTTGCAAATGCTCCTAGGCACTACTGAATTAGCTTATTAAGCGCACCTTTTCACGGTCAGCAATGATACTTTGTGAACTATGGTCCCACCATGGACTGTATTAACAAGACGTTGCTCACCCAGTCTGATCCAGGCTCTCCAAGACCCAGAGCAATTTTAGAATACCCTCAGAGAAGAGTGGTAGAGAAGACACTGAGTTCCTTTCTCCATTAAAAGAGAGAGCTTTGTTCCAGATTGCTCTTGCAATATCTGGATGTCCACATGTTTAAGTGGTTGTAAGGACTGGTTTGATAAGTAATGTGACGAGAACACTCAATCTTAATATGAGCTGTGGCTGAGCTTCCTTAAGGTTAAGCAGTCTAATGCCTTTAAAGTAAAAACAGTTTTCTTTGAGAAATCCTAGGCTCGCAATTGGTAGCTTGGTGATGGGTTTCTCTTAGTGGAAAAGTGTGTATTGCATTTTAGTACTACCAAAGAAACATTAAAGTAAATAAACCTTAAACCAATTTGGCAAAAAAAGATTAAGATTTAGTTATAAGAGAATACCAAAACAGCAAGAATTTTTAAAGGTAATCAATAAATTAGAAAGTTTAAAGAAATGGGAAAATGTACATTTGGTAACAATCCAAAAACTGCAGCGTCAAGTAGGTGACTGAAAAACGCGAGTATAGCCACGCGTGCCGTTCCAACGCAATCGCAACCACGCTTGCCTTAACCATGCATATACCTTAATCACACATATGAATGGTTAAGTCAATGCGTTGTCTAGATGCTGAGATGGGCAGGCTCAGGCACAAGAAAGATTGGGTGAGGACGCGGTGAGGTAAGTGGGTCTGGGTTTTGGGGTGTGAGGGTCGTTTTAAGGGTTTGGGGGTAGTTTTTAGGGCTCAGTGTTTGGGCTGGGGGTGGGGTACTGTTTAGTGCTGGGTGGGTCAGGGTTGATTTTAGGGCTCATGGAGGGGTCGTGTAGTTTTTAGGGCTTGGGGGTCATGGTAGTTTTTAGGGCACAAAGGGGTCAGAAAGGTTTTTAGGGCTCAGGGTGGGGGTCTGGTTAGTTTTAAGGGCTCAGGGTTAGGTCAGGGTACTTTTAAGGGCTCGGGGGCTCGGGTAGTTGTTAGGGCTAAGGGCGGGTGGCATGGCGTGTGATCTTTACCACAAATCCCTATACCAGTCATGCCTTTATCATGAAATTGCATGGTAAAGGCATGCGTGATAAAGGCATGTGTGGTAAATGAATGTGTTGTTCAGACGCATTCGTAGTTTAGGCAGCCTAGTAGAGGCACGCATGGTTTAGCCATGCATGCCTCTGTCATTCAACCGACTGGGCTCTAGGTACATTTTCAGGCCAACTGTGATGCTGCAACATTCAGGTAAAGCAGCGCAGTTTGACCTGTTCAACAGTTTTATCTTTGGAGATTGTTGGAGCATAACATTCTTTAGTGGGAGAAGGCTGGATGCAGAACAGCGTTTCTAAAAGTCGAAAATCTTCTTTTTGTGGTACATTAGTAGCCTTAAATTTCTCAACTAAACCTGGCAACTGTGTCTTCCAAGGTCATCCCTTCTTCTGGCAGGCTTGAAAGCTTGCCCTCGTCCTCAGAAAGTGTACAATCTCTGTGTTCAAACTCTATTAAAAGTTGATATCTTCTTTATTGGCATGCAAATTCTTTCCAGACTTTCAGCAGCCCTTCAATGGATTCTAGTGGGAGACCAGATTATCAACACCTTTCTTCAGAACCACATTAAAAAAAATCTAATTCCAATGCACCATGCATGTTTTCTCCAAGGGAGTACAGCACACTGGACCCTCTTTCTTCTTAGCAGTGGGAAATATTAAATCAGGGCACCCTTAACGTAGTCCTGAGCCCTCCTCTCCTTTGTACTTCTAGCATGTTAGGGACCCCCTCACCAGACTTGAAACACTGGAGGTTCCACAATCAGTAGTTTTTCTAAAGTGTTTCCAGAAGTGACAAGAATGATGCAGTCTTCTCTGGTCTTCTACAGATTTCAGCAACATTCTGAGTACAAAGTTGTGGGTGTCCAGATTTGTAGGGCAACCCAGAAGTGAGTGGTGTCAACCACTGCAGAATTCCCTTGGTGTTTCATTCCATTTTTTTCAGCACTTCCTGTATTTTGTGATAGAAGCAGAATCATAATTCTTGAGTGTTTCCCATTTTTCGGAAGGGACTCAGGTCACTTTAGATGTACGACCTCACCCCTAGTTCTGCCTATTCACATTAGATGCTTCCTTTCCAAGTGAAAGCAATGCAGACTGCTCACTTAAAAACTGTACTTCTCATAGTGTCTACTAATGTAATTAAATATATGTACCTGTCTTGCCGATAGTGTTACAGCAGGGGCCTTTCACTTACATGTTCCATTGTCTCCAGGCAAATCACAATTTATTTATCAATTAGAGTGACTACAGGAGTTTGAGAAATTGGGTTGTTGGTGAACCCCAAAATGTCACCAAGTTAGCATGTGTTTAATCCTCAGGTAGCAGTATGACTTAACTTAAAGCAATGTGTAAAGTTATGCAGCACACAAACAGTAACAAAGTGAAAATGCAACACAAGAAAAATCCCACACCTATTTAGAAAAATAGGGTAAAATGTAATAATTGTTTGACACCAAATTCCAATCAGTATAACCAGAGATATGCAATTTCTAAGTTTCCGGGTAAGTATAGCGCCTACAAGACCCTTCTTAGTTCGTGTTCCGTGCCTAGCATAGCACAAAACTTGCTTTAATTACAGCGACTGAAGAACTGAGGCAGACACTTGATCATGGAGGAAATACGGCCTTGATCCTATTGGATCTGTCGGCCGCATTTGATAAGGTCAACCACCAATTGTTGATTGACCGTATTGCATCTCTTGGTATCAAGGATAGAGCTGTTGCTGGCCATGGGAGAATTTCTATCACCGTCCTTCTCTCTGCCATGTGGCATACCACAGGGGTCTTCTTTAAGCCCCACCCTTTTAAATCTGTATGTCACCCTACTGACTAGCCTTGTCAGATCTGATAGATTTTCTCTGGTATCAAACGCTGACAACACTCAAATCATTGTCGGTAGCAGGTAAGCTAGTTCCACAACTGTATGCTCCACATAGGTTCCGGGAAGAGTGACAATTGTTTAAAATAGAACTCATCAAAGACAGAGATTCTACTCTTCTGCAACAATCCATCCTTTTGGTCTTCTAAGTGGTGGCCACCTGAACTTCGACCACTTCCAACCCCCAGTGTCAAAGCTAAAACCTTGGGTGTGATTTTCTTTATCCTAAAGGTTCTCAGGAAGGTTCTTCCCTATATCCCATCGTCTTTGCAGAAAACTGTAGTTGCAGCACTTATGCCATCAAGCCTCGATTATTACAATGCCTTTTTCACAAGCTCCAAAAAAGAGGCTTAAATAAGCTACAGATTCTTCAGGACGGGCCTGCTCATCTTCTCCTAGGTATTCCAAGACATAAATCTGTGTCTCAAGATTTAGTCCAGCTCCATTGTGCTCAAAAAGTGGATTAAGTTTAGGGCCTCCTTGTGTATTGTCTTCAAGTCAATACATGGCCTTGGCCCAGCTCAATAAACACAGTTTTTTCTACACTATGCCCCGTCCAGATCTCTCTGCTTTTCATTGAATGGCAATCTTGTCGTCCCCAAATCCAAAACTATCAGATGGGACGAGAAGCGTTTTGTCTCCAGCACCAACAGGTTGTGGAACTCTTCAACCCCTATGATTAAGAACAAGCAACACCTGAGGGAATTCAGAAAAAATATAAAAACCTGGTTACTTAACCAGTGATTGTTAGGGTCATTCATTTCTATTGGCACCTCAGTAGTCAGCGCCTAGACTACTCCGGGTAGTAGCCGCTGTTTACAAATACTATTTTAAATTAATTTCATTTAATTTCACAGTTGAGCTATAGTGTTGCAGGATAGGGGGAGGTAGCTATTGAGGCAGTCTGGCGGTTTGTAGATGTGAGGGTTATTTTATTGCAAAAAATAAGGTCCTCAAGTTTCCTGATTTGGCCCGCAACAGATGAGAAGTCCTCAAGTTATCCCTGAGTACAATGGCGACCTTGCCTCCCACCTTATTGCCACCCCAGTTAGTAAACAGGATCTGGTAACCTGGAGGAATGCAAAAACAACAGTTGATGGACAGAATGCAGAACAATGTCATACATTCCCCCCAGTACAGAGAACTGGGCCTACATCCATCGTTCTTTTGCTCACCATGCAATTCCAGTTTAAATACAGCCATGTGCAAATCAGTCTTGACCCTGTGCCTCATGGGAACAGTCCAGCCCGAATTGCCAAGCCAGGTCCTCCCTGGACTGGAAACAAGCATCCTAAAACCAGTTTCGGGGTATCACCCCTCTTCAACCAGGAAAGCTTGATTCCAGTGGCATTGAGAGCACGGGACCCACGTCTGGGCATACCCGTCCCACTCGGGGTGACAAATGCAAAAACAACAGTTAATGGACAGAATGCAGAACAATGTCATACATTCACCCCAGTACAGAGATCTGGGCCTACATCCATTGTTCTTTTGCTCACCATGTCATTCCAGTTTTTTTTGATAATCAAATTTTATTAGCATTTTATATGAGAAACAGAACAAAAACCAGCGTATATCAGCATGAATATACAATAGCCATGTCCAACAAACAGAATAATCCGGCTCTAGGGAATGATTGGATAGCTCCTTATGGCCATACACAGGGTAACATGTACTTTGACATTTGGAGGGCAACATGAATGCTAGGAAGGCAGCAAAGTCAACCACTTGCCCCATACCTTCTGGAAGTTCCTTGGACATCCCCTGGCCTCGAATAGGAGTTCTTCTTGGGTGGCACACCAATCCACCCCTCGTCGCCATTTTCGCAGGGTCACGTTTGGCAACTGCGAGGGCTGTGCCCAAAAAGAGCTTGTCGGCTCTAGAGCTGTCCAAGCCGTCAAAAACGCCAAGGAGCAGGCGCATGGGGTCGTGGGGGACCTCCTGGACCAAAACGAGGCGAGGGCCGGGCAGGTCCACACCATATGGAAGAAGTCAGCAGGGGCTTGATCACAGCGAGGACAGTCAGGGGAGGGGCGCAATCGCGCCCTGTGTAGACGCACCGGGGTGAGGTAGGCTGTGTGGAAGTAATAAAGTTGGATGAGGCGAAGCTTGGAGGAGGTCGTAAGGGTTTTGGGAGCCAGAAGGGAGTCATGCCAGTCCACCTCCTCCATGGGGCCAATTCATCCCTCCCAGCGGGCTCGGAGTGTGTCCAGGTTGGTAGGGGTGTTGTTAACTAGAGATTGATAGATCCTCGAGACCCCTCCACGCCCCAGGTTTCCCATCAGTACCCGCGCTTCTAGTGGGCTGAATTTGGGTATCGATGTACCGGGGAGATATGTGCCGTGAGTGCGTGGCAGAGTTGGAGGTATCGATAGAATTGAGAGGTGTGGAGGGAGTGGCGCTTCTGTAGCTCAGCAAAGGTCTGAATGTGGTCACCCACCCAAATGTCCCCAAGGAGAGAGCTCCCAATGTGGTCCCAGGACTGGAAGCCCATGAGGGAGGACGTCTCTCGGAGCCATGTGCCCTGCCATAGGGGTGTGTGTTGAGTAAGTTTCCTATCCCAGCGGGTGTGCCGGAAGGCGGAGCGCCAAGCCACCAAGACTGATCTAGTGATCGGGGGGAATATGAGCGGTATAGGAACGCCGTAGAGATAGGCATGCAGCTGTGGGAAGTCCATGTACCTGAGCTCAATGCAATAAGCCGGGTCAGACCAGCCTTCCGTATACCAATCATGGACTACGAGGAGTCTGGTTGCAAGGTAATAAAGGTGTAGGTTCATCACACCCATACCGCCGTCAAAGGGCGGGTTGCGGCAGTGAACCAGGGCCATGCGCGATCTCCGGTGCCCCCATAGGAATCTAGTAAGGGCTCTGTCGAAGTCTCGAAACCAACTCCCCGGAAGGTGAAGGGTAATGTTCTGGAGAATATAAAGGAATATAAAGGAAGCGGGGGAGAATCATCATTTTAAAAAGGGCGCTACGGCCAAGGGGATTAAGCGGCAGAGCCTACCAGCGTTTAAGATCGGCTTTGCCTTTGGTGATCAGGGGGGTGATATTCAGAGCCCATTCCAGCTTTGGTAGGAGGGCTATCCAAATCCCTAGATATTTAAAGGACTGCCTCCTGATAGGAATGGTGGATTTCCACTCGAAGCAGGCTCTATGTGGAGAGGGACAAGGGTGGATTTGGCGGGGTTAAGTCAGAGTCCAGAAACGCTCTCAAAACTTCGAAGTATCTCTAAGCAGCGGGGACCAGAATGCTCTGGATTGGCTCTGGATTGGCCATGAAAAGAAGGACATCATCCGCATATCCACGTGATGGGGTTCCAGGACCAGCCTTGGACCACCACATCAGAGCGGATAAGACAGGCCAGAGGCTCCATTGCCAATGCGAATAGCAAGGGTGAGAGAGGACACCCTTGATGCGTGCCTCTCCGGATCGGGAACACGTCAGAGAGGGTCCCATTGATAAGGACCCTAGACCGCGGATTAGAGTAAAGGATGCGAACCGCGCATAGGAATAGGGGACCGATGCCCATCAGTTGGAGAACCTCCGCCAAGTATGACCAGTCAACCGTGTCGAAGGCTTTTTCAAAGTCAAGGAGCAATAGTGCAAGGTACGGGGGCAGGTGTTGGCGGTGGGCCAGAGCAAGGTGCAGACGCCGAGTGCCTCGCAAAGGCATAAAGCCGCATTGGTCCGAGTGAACTAATTTGTGATGGGGGGGGGGGTGGAGACGCTGGGCCAATACCGTTGCAAAGAGTTTCATTTCGGTATTTATGAGGGAGATTGGGCGGTAGTCCCTGCAGGAGGGAGAGGGCGGCTGGGTCTTCGGGATGACGACAATGGTGGCTAAGTCGGTCTTGGGGAAGGAAGGAGCCCTTCTCGGCCACATATTGGAAGAGCTCAGTTAGATGAGGTTCTAAGGAGTCTCTAAAGGCTGCATAATATTCCAGGGGGAAACCGTCAGGCCCAGGCGTCTTCCCAGAGTTCAGTCGTGAGATGGCGCTGTGTATCTCCTCTGGGGTGAGGGGAAGGTCAAGTTCCAATGACTCCACCTGGGTAAGGCAGGGGAGGCGGACGTCCGCTCTCTCTAGCACCGCCGACAGGGAGGCTTCGGGGATCTGAGCGGAATGAAGGCGGGAATAGTAGTTAGCAAATGTTTAGGTGATGGCTCGTGACGTGCGGTGAAGGGTCCTGAATTTCAGGGATGATTCTGTGGGCTCTGGGGTAGGAGACCAAGTTGTGGAGCAGCTTTCCATTTTTGTCCACCCAACCATAGACACGTGCCACGGAAGAGCGCCACAACATTTTGGCTGACTCCAAAGAGATGTGACGGATCTCGTCTCTGAGGGCCTCCAGCTGCCTAGATGAGCGAGCGTTCGATGTATCCGCAGAAGCCATTTCCAGCCGCAAGGCTTGCGCTTCCAGCTGAGCCAAGCGGGCCATCTGCTTGGCCCGCTTCGAGTGCACCAATCCCCTAGCCACCCCACGGAGAGTTGCCTTGCCGGCTTCCCATAACGTGTCTGGGAAGGGGACCGACCCATGATTGACCCGGAAGTATTGTTGGAGCTCCAACCCAAGCGCCTCTCTGAACTGCTGGTCCCAGAGAAACCAGGAATTTAATCGTCATATTGGTCGCACGTCTTTCCGTGGTTCCCCAACACATAAGGAGAGGGGCGAGTGATCCGACAGTCCATGAGGGAGAATCGAGATATGAGAGACAAAGTGGCAGTCAAGTGCAGGAAGGAGAAGCAGGTCGATGCTGGAGTGAGTGTGGTGGGCCGCGGAAGTGTGGGTGAATTGTCTTTCCCAGGGGTGCCAGATCCACCAAGCATCGCAGAGTCCGAGGGCTCCGGTCCAGTCCCAGAGTTTGGTAGCATGGGACAGTCGCGCCGTGGATGGGGCACCAGTTGAGTCAAGTCGCGGTTGTAAGTCTGCATTAAAGTCACCTCCAATGATGGTCTGTCCCTAGGGTAAGGCTGAAATAATCTCAGTGAGGCAGTGCAGGGTAGCGGAAAGGGTGGCGGGGGGACGTAGACTGAGGAAAAATTTATGGTGTGGCCCTCATGAGTTCCGGAGACGGTCATGTACCGTCCCTGGGAGTCAGTTCTGATCTGTGTGGGAGTAAAAGGAAGACCTCTCAGAGCTATTATGGCCACGCCCCGGGCGCCCGACTAAAGACGGCATGCCACACCCTATCACACCCGTATCGGGCTAGGAAGGGGCATTGGCTACCTAGGAGATGGGTCTCTTGGAGTAAGAGGATATCAGACGCATGGCGCTGGGCGTATTTGAGAACGGCTGTACGTTTGATATGATCTAGCATGCCGTTTACGTTCCAAGACAGAACGTGTAGCGACCTGTTGATGTTAGACATCTAGATCATATGTGGAGCATGGGGGAGTGGACTAAGGAAGGTGTGTGCCCTCCAATGGGCCGTGTTTCCATGCCAGGTCAGGGGTTGGACCCGTGCTGGACGTTGTTTAGGCTGTTGCTGGTGGATGCGTAGAGCTTTGATAAGACGCTGTGTAAGAACATAGAACTGTAGCTCACGTGGAACTATGAGCTGAACCGGTTGTGGTGCGGTAGCTCCCTCTCCCTTCCAACTCCTTCCAACTCCCCTCACCCTACACTTCAGAAACTGAAGCATCTGTCGCCCTGAGGAAGGAACAAGAAAAACAAAACAACTCAAAATAGACTGTAACAGCGGCTAAGCTAAAACGTTTAGCAGGGGAATGCATGGCATGGGCGGACCCTTCTGTTTCGGCGGATAATCTAATGTCATCAGTGCTTTAGGAGATTAGGAGTCCGGGACATAGTCCAAGGCGGCAGGGGCTCCGTCAGAGCTCACAAGTCCCGTTCCAGCCCTCCGTCCCGAGCTCAGCATCCGGGGGCTTCTGGAGAGGTCTGAGTCTGATCCAAGAGGGCGGGAGGAGGCGGGCGAAGTGGGCTGCCGGTCCAGCAGTTCCAGTGAGCTGGACCGGGTGCATGTCCCCGGGGGCAGGGAAGATCCAGTGGGTTATTCATGTGTAGGCCCGAGGTTAGGCGATTGCGAGAGCTCTCCTTGGCGATTATGCCTCCTGCGGGTTCTGGTGCGCCGCCACTGCGGCCTGGGGGAGGAGGATGTACCAGAGGGGAGGACAGCTGAGTCGAGGAGGAGGCGGGTCGTGCCCTCAAGGGCCATTCCTCCATAAGCCACGCCCAGGCTGCTTGGGGAGACTCAAAGAAAATTGCCTTGTCCTGAAAGATAACTCGGAGGTGGGCTGGAAAGAGGAGGCCATACCGTAGCCCGAGATTGCGGAGTTTTTGTTTGACCTCCGAGTATGTAAGTCGTTGCGCTTGGACTTCTTTTGTATAATCGGGGAAGAGCATGATGGTCTGATTCTGAAAATTCAAGGGGCTGTGGAGCCGCGCTTCCTTAAGGGTGGTGTGTCTGTCCCTGAAGTTAAGAATTCTGATAATAATGGGACGAGGTGAAGCACCGAGAGGGGGCTTCGGGCCAGGGAGCGGTGAGCTCGTTTGATCGAGATCCAGGCGGAGAGGGCATCAGGGGGTATCCATGATTTGAGCCATGTTTCAACAAAGGCCTCCGTCTTCCCCTGCTCAATCCCTTCGGGAAAGCCTACAATGCAGAGGTTGTTTCGCCACGAGCGATTCTCCGCGTCCTCAGCGCGTCGATGCAGTTCTAAGGTGCGGCTTTGTAGAGTGGCCAGCTGAGTTTTCAATTGTCCTAGCTCATCTTCCACTGTAGAGATATGCGAATTGCCAAGCCAGGTCCTCCCTGGACTGAAAAAAAGCATTCTAGGACTTGTTTCGGGGTATCACTCCTCTTCAGCCAGGATAGCTTGATTCCAGTGGCATGGAGAGCACGGGACCCAGGTCTGGGCATACCTGTCCCACTTGGGGTGACAAATGCAAAAACAACATGTATGGACAGAATGCTGAACAATGTCATACATTCACCCCAGTACAGAGATCTGGGCCTATATCCATCGTTCTTTTGCTCACCATGCCATTCCAGTTTAAACCCAGCCATATGCAAATCAGTCTTGACCCTGTGCCTCATGGAAACAGTCCAGCCCGAATTGCCAAGCCAGGTCCTCCCTGGACAGGAAACAAGCATCCTAGGACCGGGGTATCACCCCTCTTTAGCCAGGATAGCTTGATTCCAGTGGCATGGAGAGCACGGGACCCACGTCTGGGCATACCCGTCCCACTCGGGGTGACAAATGCAAAAACAACAGTTGATGGACAGAATGCAGAACAATGTCATACATTCACCCCAGTACAGAGGTCTGGGCCTACATCCATTGTTCTTTTGCTCACCATGCCATTCCAGTTTAAACCCAGCCATATGCAAATTAGTCTTGAACCTGTGCCTCATGGGAACAGTCCAGCCTGAATTGCCAAGCCAGGTCCTCCCTGGACTGGAAACAAGCATCCTAGGACCGGTTTCGGGGTATCACCCCTCTTCAGCCAGGATAGCTTGAGTCCAGTGGCATGGAGAGCACGGGACCCACGTCTGGGCAAACCTGTCCCACTCGGGGTGACAAATGCAAAAACAATAGTTGATGGACAGAATGCAGAACAACGTCAAACATTCACCCCAGTACAGAGATCCGGGCCTACATCCATTGTTCTTTTGCTCACCATGCCATTCCAATTTAAACCCAGCCATATGCAAATAAGTCTTGACCCTGTGCCTCATGGGAACAGTCCAGCCCGAATTGCCAAGCCAGGTCCTCCCTGGACTGGAAACAAGCATCCTAGGACCGGTTTCGGGGTATCACCACTCTTCAGCCAGGATAGCTTAATTCCAGTGGCATGGAGAGCATGGGACTAATGTTTGGGCATACCCGCCCCACTCTGGGTGACAAATGCAAAAACAACAGTTGATGGACAGAATGCAGAACAGTGTCATACATTCACTCCAGTACAGAGATCTGGGTCTACATCGATTGTTCTTTTGCTCACCATGCCATTCCAGTTTACACCCAGCCATATGCTAATTAGTCTTGACCCTGTGCCTCATGGGAACAGTCCAGCCCGAATTGCCAAGCCAGGTCCTTCCTGGACTGGAAACAAGTAGGAGGAATGGCCATGGCAAGCTCAGGGTTGGAGCCTTCCTTTAGCCAGGTTTCAGTGAGAAATGTGAAATCTCAGGTCTTATCTGATAGCATAAGCAATATGTCAGAAGAGTGCTGGGAGAGGACCTGCAATTAATAGGGCAGGCCTTATAACCAACTGATCCATGTGACACCTCAGGGAGCGAGGGTACGCAGTCTTGAGTCGACCCAGCATTCTGTGTTAGATTTAGATTGAAACTGCAAGACTTGTACACAAAATCTAAGGAACCCTCAGCGTAGAGATCATATGGCTTAGCTAAATGACAACAACCATCGTTGAAAGATGGTAGCACTTCCCTTGAGAGGGAACAACCCTGTGTAATGGGAGAACAATAAGCATGGCTGGTGCTGGACATGATCCGGGTGCAGATTGGCGCAGACGGGCTTGCCTTTGATATGCCAGCCGCGTGCCCACTGTGTGCATCCGTGGCATGGGTCTCCTTCAATCGCCAGTTCTGAGCTAATCTACTAGCACTAGAACGTTTACCAATCAAAATGGCATCAGATAATGGCCCAGGAAATCGGGGTAAAAATGGCGCTCTGCTCCAAGCGAAAGCTAAGGAGATGTCCTCAAAAGTAGTCAGGAATTATGCCCCTGAATAAAGTGCAATATGCCAAGTGCCAGATCCCTAATGTAGCAGCAGTTCTCAAAAGTTAGCAGCAGTTCCTCACACAATTCTCTCAAACGTTTTTAAACAACACACTTAACATCTGTTTTCAACAAAATAATAAAGACTTTAAAATCAGCAAAACTTATTTAAAATAACAAGAATTAAAATGAAACCGTCTGTTCTCAGAGCCCATGGCTGCCTGGGAGGAATACACAAAGGGCAACTGCCAACTATACCTAGTGATGTGACCCTGTAAGCATGCCACAGGTACCAAGTGCTAAGACAAGGAAATGCAACTTCCTAAAAGTAGCATTTCAGAATTGTGACCTAACCTTGGCGAGAAGATGTGGCGCAGCTGCCAGAGGTGCTGACTTGGGAGCTGGGGATCTGGTTTCGAGTTTCGGCATCGGCGCAACATCCTGTGATTGTGGGAAAATTGCTTAATCTCTCTGTGCCCATTGACAGCACCTGGATACTCTCATGGGTAATAAGCAGTGCTTAATAAATCTACAAAACAATCGAAAACAAAGAATATCTGACTTTAACATTAAAGAGGGTTTTAAATTACAATTCCTCAGTCATCAGACATGACATTCTTACCTGCTCCCAAACAAAAGTTATCGCCTATTAAATGTAATAAGTTATTCCAGTGTTATCCCATTGGAGAGGTAGGCCTTGTAATAGTGAAAAAATAATTGGAGTGTTTTTCACTATCAAGACATGACTGAAGAACCAGAACCTTTTGGGCCTGGTGGCGCAGGGTACGCCTTAATCTCCTGGGTTTCTCCTGCTCAGCTACACAGAGACACGGGACACTCTGTAGGCGTTAGAAGATCAGATTTATTAGCTGCAGCTAGTACAGTTGTCCCAGAAGTACACAAGGTAGGTTCTCAGGAGACTGCCACTTCACTCTGTGGCGCACAATCTTTTATAGCATGTAAAAATATACATTAACCAACTACACACCCAGAGTACATAAGAAAGAGCCAGTAAGAAAAGTTCGAAAACAGGACAGAACCAATAGGAAAGGTTTGAAAACAAAAGTGTCAGATGACTCGAAGAAACCTCTCCTCCAACTGTGTTTGTCACCCCTCCCTCAAACTAATTCATTAACGGATTTGTAACTAACTTGCAAGTGGCGAGATACGTTTGTGTGTGTTGGAGGACAGTTGTGAAACGAGAGAATGCTAGCAGAGGACAGTGAAGGCCAGACGATAAGATTAAGTCGGAAAAGAATAGTGTGAACCAACAGATAGTTGAGACGGAGATTAGGAAAACCAGACAGGGATTAGTGTACTCGGCCAGACCTAACACAGCTTCGCAAATAGAGGCAAAAGGACAATTTTTGACAAGAAGAGCAGAAAAAGCAGAATAGACTTTGTTTGCCGTGCTGCCTGAGTGAGGGCAACATAAAATGGTGGCGGAGCACAAAATGGCGGGTCGATTCGATCGCGATCAGAAATCGAAGTTCCTCAGACCCTCCCTTTGCCAGAACTCAGGCAAGAAGGGGAAGTTTGAACACGGAGCCCTGCTGAATGCGCGAGACCTGCTGCCTGGTCGGGGGTCGTTACTGGTGCTCTCCTTACCTTTCCGCAATCCTGCTGTTCCTCTCCGGGGCCGCTACGCTGCCATCGCCGCAACACCACCTCGCGGCCTGGAAAGCGGCGCACACTACAGCTCCCAGCTGCCTTAGCGACCCGTGACGCTACCTGCGCGCCCGGAGGCGCTCAAAAGGACGCTGTTCTTTCGGAGGAGCGGGAAGTTTGAACACGGAGCCCTGCTGAATGCGCGAGACCTGCTGCCTGGTCGGGGGTCGTTACTGGTGCTCTCCTTACCTTTCCGCAATCCTGCTGTTCCTCTCCTGGGCCGCTACGCTGCCATCGCCGCAACACCACCTCACGGCCTGGAAAGCGGAGCACACTACAGCTCCCAGCTGCCCTAGCGACCCGTGACGCTACCTGCGCGCCCGGAGGCGCTCAAAAGGACGCTGTTCTTTCGGGGGAACGGGAAGTTTGAACACGGAGCCCTGCTGAATGCGCGAGACCTGCTGCCTGGTCGGGGGTCGTTACTGGTGCTCTCCTTACCTTTCCACAATCCTGCTGTTCCTCTCCTGGGCCGCTACGCTGCCATCGCCGCAACACCACCTCGCGGCCTGGAAAGCGGAGCACACTACAGCTCCCAGCTGCCCTAGCGACCCGTGACGCTACCTGCGCGCCCGGAGGCGCTCAAAAGGACGCTGTTCTTTCGGTGGAGCGGGAAGTTTGAACACGGAGCCCTGCTGAATGCGCGAGACCTGCTGCCTGGTCGGGGGTCGTTACTGGTGCTCTCCTTACCTTTCCGCAATCCTGCTGTTCCTCTCCTGGGCCGCTACGCTGCCATCGCCGCAACACCACCTCGCGGCCTGGAAAGCGGAGCACACTACAGCTCCCAGCTGCCCTAGCGACCCGTGACGCTACCTGCGCACCCGGAGGCGCTCAAAAGGACGCTGTTCTTCCCGCGTTGCGGGACGCGCGCGGATGGCGCCGGGCTAAGCCCGGGCAAAGGGCGAGCCCTCTGATGCCCTCTGAGGCACAAAGAGGCCGGGACGGGCCAGAGAGTAAGGCCCAGGAACACATTGTGTGCTATATTATTGTGTCCTAATATCACGGGTTGTATTGGGGGATTTTGGTGATTTATTTCTTTCATGATTATTTTTCACATTCAATATATAACTATACATAGCCTATCGTGATCCTGATTTATTGGCTCTGGGTACCTTGAGCATTGTATCTATTATTAGCCATGTTAGCCTTATTTTACATACAGCCTACACAACATGACTATGCGGGAAACCAGAAGTAAAATTGTGACTGGGGGGAATAAGCTGACGGGAACATTAGATGATTTCATTGTACGTACTAATACCCCGATAGACCAAGGGATAGTACTAATGGAGAGAAGGGTATCTCAAGATCTAGCCCTTGCTAGGAGATCATTGATGGGTAACATAGCTATGGCACGTAGCCCTGAAAATACTCTGTCAGAATTCCCAGTACTACAAGTACACGCGCAGTTACATAACAGTGCTGCTACTGATTTGGTCTCTCAGAACCCTATTATTATGGGTCATGAACCATCAAACCCTATGGGAGAAACTTTACTAGTGACACATTTAGACACTTTGATTGGGACCGTAAACCCAAATTCGACAGGAAAAAAGCAGGGAGCAATCCCAAAAAAGTGTACTAAAAATAATAAATCAACCTCCAAGAAAGCTAAAGCGAGAGTAAAACTTACTAAGAAGGGTGGCATGAAAGACCCTGTGGTAAATGAAATTGGGAATGATTTTGAAAATAAAGTAGCTAGTCGTAAGAAAGTGTCACTGCCCATGATAGATGTTACTCCACCAGATGAATCATTGGCTGACATTCTTGATGAGAGTATGATAATTAATGATATAGAAGGTCATGTAGATAGGGAGGACTCTATGATACATACCTTGTCAATATTAATTAAATCTCTACTTACCCCTATACAAGATAGACTATATGGTATAGAGAAGTTACTTCAAACACTGCAGAAGGACATAAAGACACAGTCGTGTATCTTGGAAAAAAGGCTAAATAATGAAACCATATCAGTGGATAAACCCCCGATCTTAAAAGATACCCGGTTGGAAGGGAAGAAAATATCCCCTATAATCCCTCCGTCTCAACCTATGCTAAATATAAATGGCCCAGCAGTGAGTATAAATACTCCCGAACTAATCCCTGTTCCTGAAATAACTACACTTACTACAGCTCTGACTTCTGTACCTACTCCTAATTTAGATAAAATACAACAGGAGAAAATTGAAAAGCGCAGAAGTATAAATTTGCCCCCAGATGCATGCCCTTACGTGGTAGTATTAACTGGGGTCCCTGAATTGGCTCCCCATATTATGGAACCCTTTGAAGCACTCAGAAATAAGGTGATTCACTGGTTAAATTCTAACTACCCCATACCTTCAACTTTAGCCAGTAGAATCTTAATGATACAAAGGGTTCCATGGGTGGGCTATAACAGAAAGAAATTACAGGGCGATTGTGTGGTTATAACTTTTGAAGACCCGCAAACAGTAGACTATATTTGCCAGGGGACTCCTAGGAACCAGGATCTGTCGATTACAGCTAGGCCTTTATTTTACTTCTACACTCCATTTGAACAACTAGATGATAGATGGAGCTGGATTAGGAATAAAAATTATGTTAGGGAAGAGAGGAGACATATTCTGCACGGGGATCTAAATTATAATAGACAGGGATGGAGGGAAGATGATCACTGGACTTTAGTACAACGAAAAGCCGCGAGTAATCAAAAGGGAGGTTTCCAACACTGGGGAAATTGGCCAAACATACAGCCTGCTCCTTTCTCCCTCCCATGCTATAACAGATTCAGCCAACTGGATATGGTTGACTGACGCCTAGGGCCTGAAGAACTTCCCGACTTGCTTGTCATCTGCAATTATTACCCAAGTCTATCAGCGCTCAGTCTTCCCAAAGAAAATTCTGACCCAACTAATGGTAATGAGTGTAATAATATTATACCAGTAAGCCAAGAATCAAATAATCTGGTTACACTCTTGGCGCAAGAGCATGTAAAAGGTAAAAAGGGATTACCCTATTATAGTAGACAAAATCTGACCGATGAGTCAAAAGAATTTATGGGGGAACCCATAGTCGAAATAGCTAACATTGCCAGAGGTCATGTCGTCACAGATGAGGCAATAATACTTAGCCAAAACAAAAACTGTTTTGTGATGTTTTGGAACGTGGCAGGTTTAAAGAACAAAATTTCTAATCCTTCATGGAAAATCGCCACGGATCGTATGGACATCATGGCCTTGCAAGAAACTTGGACTATAGATCCAATACATCTAACTGGCTACAAAACTTATTGTACTCCTGCAATAGGAGGATCACATGGGAGACCCAAAGGTGGTATAATTACCTACCTTTCAAATTCCTTATTATATGAGAGGGTCCGTTTCTACCAAAACTGCAGTTACTACCATAAAGTAGTTATAGATACTAAATCTGGGCTCAGTCTGGTTATTATTAATTTTTATAATAATATTCCATGCACTGAAATCCAGAGATCATGAAAAGGCTAAACGAGGATCTACAAGGGGAGATAGTCAGTAATACAAGGGAAGTAATGGTTTTATGGGGGGGGGGGATTTTAATTGTCATCTTTGCAAAATGGGTCAAAAAGGAATTTGTGGTTTAATGTTAGAGCAAGACATTGATCTCACGCATTTTGACCATACTCTAACAGGGGATTTGATGAATGAGATATTGTTTAATTGTAATTTGGGATATGCAAACGAACTGGCCACATGTCCAACACCCTTTGCTCCGACCTTTATTGGGAGGGGTCCATCGACTACCATTGACTTTATTATCTGCTCAAACACCTTTGGATTCAGGTCCTCTAATTATAAGATCTCTGAATTGCCACTGAGTGATCATTACCCACAAGTACTCGAAATTGATAGCCCATTTTCAGCATCTCAACAAGATAGCTTGCAGATACAGGCAGCCCCGGATGTGCTGATGGGGAGACAAAATGGGTATTCTCTCAAGTGGAGTAAAGTGGTCCCGAACGAATTCTTAGCTAAACTAGTTAACATCTGTACAGATAGCCTTAGAGTTTGTTTAGATGAAAATTCAAAGAGTGATAATATAATTGCACATTTTAATATCATAGCAGCCACCATTAAAGAGAGCTTGAGGGTGGCTTCTAGAAATAGGTCCAAAAATGGTAGAAGATGGTTCGATAACGCATGTACTAGAGCCCTGACTGAGCTTAAACACGCTATACACCAGGAACCCCGGAACCCTACCCAAATAAGAGCTTTAAGGAATCGTTATAATCATGCATTGCAAGAAAGAAAGAAAAAGATAAAGAGGTTGGCCTGGGAACAACTATGCAATGCCTCACAGGCTAAAGATATACCGGCATTTTGGAGGGTGGTTAATGCGCCCCTCTTTTTTGATAACACCAAGGCGCGCATAGAAATTGCAATTAATGAGGATCATTGGGTTACACATTTCTCCACCCTCTATATGTGTTTAGAACAGTCCATACAAAAGGTTTCTGCCTCTTTATATGAGAACGAGATGGACATACAAAATGTATTGGTTACACCATTGGAGGATTCATGGGAGAAAGGGGGGTCCCGTGAAAAAATAGTGGTCACGCTCTCTGAGGTTTTATTAAGTTTAAAAGCAACAAAGGGCGGAAAAGCACCAGGCCCGGATGGGATCCCAGCCGACCTCTACAAAGCTAATAGTGACTTCTGGGGCCCCATTCTGGTACAGCTTTTTAATGCAGCATTGGCAAAGGGCCTAAGCCCGTCATGGTTCACATCCATTATCGTTCCCATTTATAACAAGCATTTACAATGCAATGGTCTCGGCATTGGTAAAGTTAGAGCTATTGGCATTGCTCATGACATTATTTTTGTTTATGTTTTTGTTTTTAAAACATTTAAAGAAACGGCATTGTTATGAGCAATGCCAATAGCTCTAACTTTAACAATACCGAGACCGTTGCATTGTAAATGCTTGTTTAATGTCCTTGCGAAGCTTGCTCCGTGTCACTTACATTTGCATACAGGTGAAGTGACTGCAGGCTCGTTCCTCTCCGGCCGCACATCGGTACAGTCAGTCTAAGAACACTGACATCACCCTCTGCTAGTGCCCACCCGCTCCACCTGTGCTTCATGGACAGAGAAAGTTGTGGGTGTAAGTGCTGTGGTGGTATTACTTTTAACCACGCTTGTGGTGGTGATGTGGGAGTATGTAGGTAAAACACATCACGCCGTCATTGCATGGTATGATGACATCAGCGGTGGCCTTCAGACTTTACCACTTCTACTTGTGCACACGTTTATTTTTATTCAGTTTTCTATAGCGCGGACACTATAGCAAGGACAGGTAGTTAAGTGTTTGTCTCTTCTGCTGCACCGGAAGAAACAAAACTGCTCCGCCTCCGGATGAGGTTACCCAGCCTCACATGAGCCACAAACAGGACGGTCCCACGCCCACAACAAGCGCCCCTCTCAGCTCTTACGAAGGAGCTTGACATTTTTCAGTTGGGTGAGCTACTCACACCTGACATCGAACACTTTAGAATCTCAACACGGTGCCCCCATTTCCTGTTGCCCGGAATAATCCTGTTGTTTCCGAGTCTTCGTCATTTCTGTTACTGGGCCCATCTTAATTAACGTGCCTGAGTGTGCTACTGTAAGCTTTCAAATGCGCAATGAGCAATGATGGTGAGAGATGGGGACAGTGAGAAAGGTCTGGGGCAAAATGGATTCTTTTATACATCTCACCACCGACCTTTGATATCTTGAGTTGTCTGAGCACCTCTGGACTCTCAAGCCCACACACCCCCCCCCCCCCCTCCCCTTGTTTACAAGCAGCCGGTTCCTTCCCTGCGCCTCAGCGTGAACTCAAGGCCTGACAGTTTTTACTTTGGGATGTAGAGAACTGTGGCGTCGGAGGAGTGAGTGAGGGCACAAAGCACATTGTTTAATACTGAGTTTTTGCTGACTCTGCAAACAGCAGGCGCCATGAGATATAAAGTATTTTTCTTGAAAAGACAATTGGGCAAGGGCCCTTTGGCGTACCTAGATGTTTGTTTTAAGCAAACAAGGCCCGTGAAATGTTGTTATTGACGTCCTCAATAGTTTGACGAAATGTTTTTCATCTGGAAAGTGCGACAGCTCTTATTAATGCACCCCCTCGCCTCCTGTTCCCATTTCCGCCTACAACACATGTCTGAGATCCTTGGACCTGGCGTAAGAAGATCCTGGCGGGGCTTCCTTTTCTTCCTTGAGGACCGGCCGCAACCTATGGGGGGCGGAGGATGAAGCCAGATTAAAAGCAGTAAAGTCCCTAGGTCCGGGGGCTGCTGTGGTGGTTAGTAAAGGGGTGGGTGTCCCGGCGCTTAACACTTCTAGGCTGCTCCTCCTCGGCAGAAACTGGCACATGTGTACCTAGACAGCAGGACACTCCGACCACCCAGCACAGAGGGGCAAGGGAGGGAGTCCGGAATGGAGTCCGATGTCCACTTGAGAAGCTGGCCGAGCATGGAGGGAAAATGAAACATCGGTGTGTGTCAGAAGGGCGAATACGAATTAGATCCATGCCCCACAGCCACGCCGTGAACTAAAGAAGGACACATAAGCACCAGTCATGTATAGAAATAAAACGTAACGTGGGAGCGCGCGCAGCTAATGAAGAGGATCATGCATGATGAACTCTTAGCAGCCGCTGTGAACAAAAGAAAAGAAGTGAAACACTGTCCCAGTGCCGCTGAGTATTTAAAAAGTATAGTTAGGACGCGGTAATGAAGAGGAACATATGCGAAGATTACACACCTTTCTCCTCCAATTTTGAGTTAAAATATGGGGAGTGCTTACCTTAACCGCGTCCTGGGTAAGTTTACAGATTCTTCCACTCCCCCTCATCTATGGCTGGCTGCGCGCCTGAAAGTGACGAAGGCGGATGTTGAGTAGGTGCTCAGTGTTGTGAAGGGGGTCGGGTAAACTGTTTTGGGTGGGTGGGGGCACTGCAAATGGAATAGGTATGCGGCCTAGGAAAGCTACTCACAACTGGGTCAACATGAGACCACTGGACTGGGTGACCCGCTCGCACAAGAGACTCCATTTTGATATCTGTGCACTGAGAAAGATGGCAGCCCCTCTCAGGCCGACAGTCAGAAGGCCGAATTTGGCCTCGATGTGGGTTAGACCTCAGCATCCCGGGACTACGAGTCCCAGAATGCAAAGAAAAATCCTGTACTGGAGCAGCGAGTTATACGTGGACTTTGGAAACCAGGACAGCACCTGTAATGTTAATAGGTCTAGATTATATGTTAACTTTTTGTTGTGGGGGTAAAAGTCCCAGCATGCTTGAATGCCCACTGAAAATACAATAGCGCCGATAGAAGCGCCCTCACGAAGTGGGATCTTTTGATGGCAGTATTCGCGGGTTCATGTTACTTATCAGAGGCGGGGCCAATGATTTGCACGCTTCTGTGGACTGCCCCCCCTCCCCCACCCCCACCCGATGTGTCCACAGAAGACACCAGTCTGATCGAAGACCTGCAATGCAGTCTAGACTTTAACATACCATAGCAATTGCGGAAGGTTGTGATGTGTCCCGCTAGTGGAACAAAAGCAGACCCCACGATCACACCAGTCCCCACTAGCCACAGCTCCCACTACAATATTCAGATTTTCAATCCATTTCTCTCACTCTCTCCTCGAACACTAAAAACCCAGGCACAACTAAAGCATGCAACTGGTCGAACAGTAAACTACATGCGAAATCGAGACAAAAAAATAAAACCACCACAAGACAAAAATAACCGATTTGCTGTACTAATGTACCGAACGCCAATTGCAGGTGTGTTATATCTTCCACGAGGAGACGTATTTTGAGAACTGAAAAAAACTGTAAACGAGCGTTTTGGATGTTTGTATTCCACTTACGCATATATACTAGAAGCGTTTTGAGTTGAGAAGCTGCGCAAAATGTAAATATCTCATACTATGCCTGTGTTCACGCCACTGTGCCCCTCAGCCAAAACCCTTTCGAACGCTAATTTCCTAACACCAGGAAGGGTCACACATTAGGAAACAATACGTATCTGACTGTAAACAAGCTAGCCGCTAGGTGGCGCCAGAACGCAATCTATTTCCCACAAACTACCATACTAGTCAATCAGATACAGCAACGAGTAGAAAAAAAAAACAACTGATAACGTATTAATAAAGGGGAATCGATGAGTTATAAAATAAATATACCAGGTTTGAACCGAAAATACTTTTAATAAGCAGACTGGTAAAGTTTCAGGCCAGACCGTCTTGAAATAGTGTTTTTTGAGAGCGAGTGTTACTTATAGAGCGCAATTTAAAATGAAGATGCTTAAAATAAGCGAGTTTCCGTCGCACTCACTTTAGACGTGAATAAAGTAGTGTATTCAGGTCTGCCTGGGGGGGCTTCAGAGTGAAAAACAAACTAGTAAAGAGGGCACCGGAAGACACCACCGCCTTTCTCCGAGGCACAGCAGAAATGCCTAGGAGAAAGGCAGCGTCCTTTTCGGATTCGGGGCGTGTTTTGCTGTTGTCTCCTCCCTGAGACTTTTCGCAAAAAACACGCCCCCCGATCCGAAAAGGACGGGGCATGATTGGAGTGACGGGACCTCTTCTCCAATGGCTGGCCAGCATTTACTAGGCCAGCCAATGGAGAACAGGGGAGAAGAGGGGCGGGTTCAAGCCCCTCTTCTCCCAAGTCATTATCTCTCGCGAGCGAGACTGCGCAAGCGCAGCCATCGCTAGCCGAGACCTAAAAAGGGAGACAGACAAAATTGTGCTTGCTATAGGCCGATATCCCTACTTGACTCATCCATAAAAATCCTGGGTAGAGTTATTTTAGCTAAACTACAAAACTGGGCGGAGGACAACGGGATAATAAGTGACCTCCAGTTCGGTTTTCAAAGGGGCTTAGGAACTATAGAGCAGTGCCTAAATCTATTTTTTGTCCAGCAGAAGTATATAACGATAAAAAAAGAGCGTTTATATTTTGTTTTTGTCGATCTTACCTCTGCTTTTGATTGTGTGTCCCATAATAAATTATGGAAATTGATGCAAAGGTTGGGCGTGGACGATTCGATTCTTTGTTTCTTGAAGGAGCTATATTCTGGGGCTACAGCAACTGTCCGATATGGTAGAGAGGGGGAATGTAGTAGATCTTTTGGGATAGGGCGTGGAGTACGCCAAGGATGTGTCCTGGCTCCCTTCCTATTCCTGATCTACATAAATGGGCTGGAAGAACGTCTTCTGCAGGAGGGCAGGGATGTGCCTGTTGTTGGTAATAGGCGTATCCCTGCGCTCCTGTATGCGGACGATGCTGTTTTAATGGCGCGAACACCAAATGCCCTTCAAAACTTATTAACATCCTTCAATGAATTCATGTACAGTTTGGATTTAAAAATCAACTGTAGTAAAACTTTTACCATGAATTGCGGAACACGAACCAAGAACAAGATGAAAACCATTTTAATAAATAATGTTAGTCTAGAAAACACGCCCGCCTTCTCTTATTTAGGCATCTTATTTCATGAGACTGGCGCATGGACAAATGCGATCAGGGCAAGAACTCTTTTGTTCTCAAAGACAATAATGGCCTTAAAGAGTTTCATACAGAAACTGGGAAAAAAGCCCTTTAGGGAAATTTTAACTGTTTATAATGCAACATGTATATCAGTGGCTGTCTATGGAGCAGGACTCTGGGGGTATGCTAATATTGATGCTATCCAAATAATTGAAAATAAGTTTATGCGATACATGTTGTCCGTACCCGATAGCATTGCAACCGTTAACTGCCATGAGGAGTTGGGGCAGCCATATATTTCAGATATAATAAGAATACAGCCCCTTTTACTATGGCACAGGGTATGGACTGTCAACGAGTGTGTTGTAAATCGTGCCATACTCCAGGATGTGTTACAACTTGAAACTGTAAATGTTTTCAAATGGATAAATTATGTAAAGACCTCCATGACAGAAATGTGTCTTCAACAATATTTTGAAGATCCACTATCCATGGTACACATCTCTTGAAAATCATTGAAAAAATCCTGCATGGAACATCTCAGGGAAAAAGACTGTGTGAGGAAAAAACGAAAAAGACAGTGTGTTCCCAGCAGTTGATATTGAGTGGTGCTAGTCTACAACCATACCTATGCCTTTCCATGGTATCCTATGACAGATTCTGCCTTACACGTTTTAGGTTTAATATCGTTTTTAGATTATTAACCTTCCCAGTAATGAACTCTTGGTCTAATGAATTGTGTTTATGCCCATGTGATGAATTATCCACACAATCTGACATTCATGTACTGTTCTTTTGTAGATTTTATACCTTGCCCCGTAGGAAATTCATTGTCCCAATTCTTAAAGAGATGAAGATAAACAGATGTCGCCCAGCGTTTTTAGAATTGCAAAGAATGGACACTGTATTTATTGTTGCTTCTTTGGCAGAATTTTTTAAAAATGCTTTTAAATTACGTAAATCAATGGACAGATAGTTTTTAAAATTGTTCATAAAGAAATTTTCTGACACCTCTCCCTTGTATTAATAACTATATACTGAATTATTTTTAATTGTATTTGTATTTTCTGCTGCTTTTATGGTTATTGTCTTTTAACCGAATAAAGTATTTTTGACTTGATAGACTCATGTTAATCTGAGTCAACGTCGATAGCCATAAGGTCATCGAGCTGTTGCTGTAACATCATTCTTATGTTTTCTGTTCTTGGTGATTTGGGTTTAGGGATGCACATAGTAGCACATAGGTCACAGATGGCGGGACCACAGTGCATACAAAGGCAGCAGGAGAAAATAATGGTCAAAATTATTCCCAGAAATGTCAATGCTTTCCAACCCCATTTGGACAGTAATCCCCAAAACCACTCCGAAAAGGACCAATCTCCTTCGTCCTGATGGATCGACTCAGAGATTATATGCAATTTGGAGATAGCTTGGTATACTGTTGGAGCGTCATTAGGTATGAAAATACAGCAACTTGACCCGATCAATTTGCACACTCCACCACGATCTGCAAGAACAAAATCTAGGGCAACTCGATTTTGTAAGGTCATAAGACGATCCGCCTGTAGTTCTGCCGTGATATTACTTAAGGCTCCTACAGTGATGTCTATTGTGGTCTCTATGACACGGACTAGTTGCCTTATATTTCTGCTGTTGGCCATTGGACCCCAAAAAGGAAGAAATCCTTTGAGGAAATCTCCTCCCTCTTGTCCTGCTGTGTCTTTTGAATCAATAATCCCTCTGCCATATCTGTTTCGATGATAGTTTGCGGAAGTGGTGTACGTAGGGGGAAGAAGAAAAGCTATATAACAGGTACCAGAAAAATCTGTGGGTAACCATGTGTAAGCCCTATTGTGGCAGATAAAATATGTGCCCTGAGATGGCACTAGAGGAGGCGAGTTCTCGAGGAATAAACGTACGTGTGAGAACAGTTATTTCTTTGTATGGTGTCAGAGGAGCGATCATTAATTTGCAGACAGAAATTTCCCTGATGAGGAATCGTCCAGATTTTCTTTGTTTGACTTTATCATTAAGACTAGTGATATAATGGGTGACGTTCCAATTTGTATATGCTTTTCTTTCATCAATGGAAATCTTACTATTCTCCATAATTTTAGCCATAGCTACCATTCCCTTAATTAATGAGCTATGACTAAAGTCTAGACCACCAATATATGAATTAATGGAGCGTTTGAACTTACTTTGGTAGGCATTAGAAAAAATGACAAAACAAGCCCAAGCAGAACCTTCATAAGAGAACGGGAGAACTAAATATGGCATTCTTTTCTCTGTGGTATGTGGCATAAGTTCACACACCCAACAATTAGTTGTATTGACCACTAACTGGTGCTGATGTAATAGCTGGATAAAGGAATTGTTATAATATTCAGTTCTTCTAATGAGTTCATGTTGGGGAAGAGTATGAAAGAGATGTGGAGAGACAGTAGAAGAAGACAAAGAGAAAGTAGGAGAGACAACTTTTTGCTGCAGTGCAAAAACAATCCAACCGATAAACGCCAAAACAATACACAATAATATAATAACACATAAAGTTATGCTGAAACGATTGTACATTATTTTACAGGATGCTTTTTTCATTTCATCTTTTCTCTCTCTATTACCTAGTGTAGTTTCCATCTTTCTAATGGATGCTCACGGCAATCTTCCTCGATCGCTAAATCACGATTGTCTGCCGTCCTAGGACACTACAGGTCCTGCAGGCCTATTGCCACTACTCAGGTCGTGATCCAGACTCCTACCGTGACCCTGCAACCGGGACAGAATACTACACAAGAGAGAAATTTTAAGTGTTCTCTGGTCTAGGTCTCAAGTCGTATCGTTCCTTCCCCGGAACACTCTGGTCTTGGAACAATGTTCGTGGATTAGTCGTATCCAAGCGACGATGTGATGGAATAGCTTCCTGCAAAATGTCGTCGTCCTCTTTCTCAGACAGTGTCCCATTCAGGTGTGCATCGCTGAAGGGTACAAATCGTGGAACTTTTTCACTTTCACAGTCACCAATACCCCTGCGTACCCATTGATCGTAGGGCAAAGGCAAAGGCACTTTCTTACAATGCACACCGTGAATCCAATTTTTCTTACCTTCGACTTTAACTGCTGTTCTCGTAGTGAGAAGGACCATTCGGGGCTCTCGCAACCTGGGTTCCAAATTCCTTGTCCTCTGGAAAATTTTTACGCAAATCCAGTCACCTGGTCGGATGGAGTGACCAGGGTCTGTGGAAGCCTTCGGCAGAGCACTCTGAACCTGTTGATGGAGAACACGCAATTTAGTCTTAAGATCATGCAGATAGTCAATCAACATTGGATATGGCCAGTCTGAGTATTTCTTAGGGCGAGGGACTCCCCATACGTTAACCGGATGACCAAAAACCACTTTGTAAGGGCTAAGTCCCAAACAAGAGTGTACTGCAGTTCTGGTGGATAACAGAGCTAACGGCAAAGCATCGGGCCAATTTAGTCCTGTGCTTGCTTGAACCTTTGCTAATTTTAACTTCAAGGTTCCGTTGTAACATTCTACTAAACCCGCTGACTGTGGATGATTTTCCGCATGGAACTTTTGCTTGATACCAAGACCTGCACAAACTTTCTGCATCACTTGGCCAACAAATTCGCTCCCATTGTCACTCCAGACAATGCGCGGCAAACCAAACCGAGGGAAAAATTATTTCAGTAGAATTTTAGCTGTGGATAAAGCGGTGTTGTCTTTTAAAGGGTATGCTTCAATCCATCTTGAAAAGGCACATACTACCACTAGAACATATTTGAGGTTGTTGCATCGTTCCATATGAATATAATCGATCTGCAACACTTCAAATGGGTATGTTGGAGGAGCAAAATGACCTGCTGGAGTTGGGGTTCCCTTTCCTGGGTTGTACAGCAGACAAACAATACAATGTTTCACTACATTGTCTGCACATTTTGGGATTTTGTCATTTTGCCACACTGGAGCCAGAAGCTTGCATATACCTTTCGCACTTAAGTGGGCTGGACCATGCGCCATAGTAACCACTGGGAGAACATAGGCATCTGGTAACAGCCAACGTTGATGTTCAGATAATTCCACCCAACAACCCATCTCATCTAACATTCCTGTACTTTCTTTCCACTTGCTTATCTCCCTCGCTGAAGTCTCTTTCTGAATCGCTTTTACACTTTCCACTGTATTCTCATACATTCCTCTCTCTCCGACCCAATTTGCAGGACCCGCCACATACATTCGACATGTTGCATCTTTCGCTGTCTTTTTCGCTACCTCGTCTGCGAATGCATTTCCTCGACCAATGTCATCTGTAATCTTTTTGTGTGCACTACACTTCACAATTGCTATTTGGATGGGTAAGGCAAGTGATTCGAGGAGATCAGTCACCAACTGACCATGTTGTATTTTGGTGCCATGTGAAGTGCGAAATCCCCTTTCCTTCCAGAGACGCCCAAAGTTGAATGCTATACCAAAAGCGTATTGGCTGTCAGTGTATACGTTCACTCTTTTCTCTTTTGACAATACACCTGCTCTTGTTAAAGCTATCAATTCTGCTGCTTGAGCTGAATTATGCCTAATATGTGCAGCTTCCACCACTGTGTGCAAAGTAGTCACAGCATAGGCTGAAACTGTATCTCCATTAGGCATTTTAAAACAAGAACCATCTACCCATAGAGTTCCATCCGGATTCTCTAACGGTGTGTCTCTCAGGTCAATTCTTCCTTTTGTCTCTTCCTCAGTACGAAAGAAACAATCATGTTGCTCCTCAACACTTTTCTCATCTGGAAGGGGCATCAGAGTGGCTGGATTTAGGGTATTACATCGTTTGATGTGCACGTGACTAGCCAACAGCTTCAGCTCGTATCCAGTTAGACGAGCGCTCGTAAGATGCTGCGTTTTCGTTCTATTTAGTAAGGTATCCACTGCATGTGGTACCATGACAATGAGAGTGTTATCCAACACTACTCCAGCAGATTGTCGGATAGAAATTGCTGCTGCTGCTGTCGCTTTGGGGCAACTGGGCAATGCTTTAGCTACTGGGTCTAGCGTAGCCGAAAAATAGGCACATGGCCGCTGCTTGTCTCCAAATCGCTGCGTTAAAACTGACAACGCACAACCTTCTCTTTCGTGAACATAGAGCGTAAAAGGCTTACTGTAATCAGGAGTACCCAATACAGGAGCGGAACACAGAGCAGTACGTAAATCGGTAAAACTCTTTTGGCACTCATCAGTCCATGGAAGGGGCTGAGGAGTATCTTTTAAAGTGAGGGCCAACAAAGGTTTGGCTATCAGAGAGAAGTTAGGGATCCATTGCCTACAATAAGAGGTGATACCCAAAAAGGCACGTACCTCCCTTTGTGTGGATGGCACAGACATTTGCGTAATCGCCTGAATTCGTTCTGGCGTTAGTCGTCGTCCCTCCTTTGATAGGAGATGACCCAAGTAGGTAACCTCTCTATGAACATATTGTAGTTTGGAGGGTGAAACCTTATGATTCAGATCAAACAAATGGCGTAACAATGCAACAGTGACATTTTTGCAAAAGTCTTCTGAATCAGCAGCTATTAACAAGTCATCCATATACTGGATAAGAGCAGCACCAGACGGCAAATGAAAAATATCTAGATGACTCTTTAAAGCTTGGCTATAAATAGAGGGACTTTCACAATAGCCTTGAGGTGCGCGCTGTGAGAAGTTGGCCTGATGTATGATGACACTAGTTCTAGTGTACACCTTATATCAGTCCAAACAACCCTTATGGTGATTGGTTGTAAAGTCAACCTTATAGACCAGCTATCCTAGTGGTAGCATGGACAAGAGCAGTCTTAGGCTAAACTCTGAATGGCATGTGAAGCCAGCTGTGATACCATATATAATCCCTTGAATACCAAATGAAAGGACACCACAACAGATATATATATAAAATAAAGTGTATTTATTCTAGTCAAACCCTCAGCACTCTTTATGAGATTAGAGGTAAGTACAACACAGTCTTATTTAAGCATACATTAAGTCACACAGGTAAGTAATACAGTTAGGCCCTAGGGGCCACGCAAACCATATACTAAAGAAGTGGTATAAGGACCACTGTCACGGAAATAGGATAGGCCTAGGCCTAGGGAATCGCTCGTCGCCAATAATAAATCCAAGTAAAAGTGATAGTTCACAAGAAGCTTTAATGTCTTCAACCACCGACAGGTTCCTTTAACAGGTCATCTCTCGAGTGTCTCCTTTGCCAGAATGCCGATCTCATCCAGAACCATGAGATCCACATTCTGTCGCCAGGACAACTACAAAGTTCTAAGTCATAACATACTAATCAAACAAGCAAATTACAACAGCTACACTACACTAGCAACAGTTAGGAAGTGGGAGGCCCACGGGATTCAGGTGCAGAGTGGAAACACTCATGCGTAATGCGTAAAAGTCGATAGAATTACTAGCAGTTAGAAATTAACAGTTTAAGGACACTTCTGAAGCAGCTAGAGAGTCGAGACTCGGAAACTAGACCCTAGGATAGTCACTACCCTTGTGAGCACCGAAGTACCCAAGTTACCTAGCCCACAGGCTGCGGGTGCATAGGTGTGAACTTGCGTCGGGTTTCGTCGTGGACTTCTATGGATGCCTGAAGGAAAGTTGCTGGCAGGCAGTCAGTGAAGAGTGTCCGGTGGATCCCAAGGCTGGGATCAAGAAGAAAGGATACCTGCAAGCAGAAGGGACAGAGTCAAGGTCACTAGCCAGTGACCACGTGGAACCAGGAAGGAACCAGGCGATGTCGTGAAGATTGCAGGTGAAGGGTGAAGCTTGTCGCTGCAGCCACGGGTACCAGGAGACGTCGAGGATGACCAGGACCAGGAGGCGAGCTGTCCCACAAAGGCTCTTGCTGTTGGCGGCGTCGAAGTCGAACTAGGACTCACCAAGCCTTGGCAAGCGGAACCCACGAAGAACGGAGGACTTGCTTCTGGTGCAGACCAGGAAGGTCTGGGGTGCTTCTCTTTTTCAAAGAAGCGGGAGCCAGTCAGGAGGAGCCAAACCAGCGGTGAAGATTTCAAGGTGTGTCGTCACAAAGGCCGCTAGCCAACGGGCAAGCAACCGGACAGACGTGGCAAGCAGGAAAATGCAGAAGGGCCCCACGCAGGACTCATGGAGTGTGGGGGGCTGATCTTCGGTGCAGATGGTGCTTGGGGTTGGGGCTTCTCAATCCCCGGTGCACAACTTCGAGGGTGCCTCAGAAGCTGCGCTGGAAGATACTCGCCACTTTTCCCAGGTAGCCGTTCCCACGTCTCTCGCCACCTCCACGGATCTCAGCTCGGCTGTGGATGTGGATCAGGGTCGGAGAAGTCTGGAAGTCAAGGCTCTGGTCGGGCTCTGCAGTCGGTCCCTCATAGAACTTTAGCAAAGCAAAGGGTAGTCTCTTGATGGTGCCTGTTTGCACAGGGTAGCCACTCCTTGGCCACAAGGGAGATTCTTCAGTCTTCTTCTTTCGTCGAATGTCGAAGGTCCAGAGTTTCTGTTCAAGTTGCAGGTTCAGGATAATCTAATCTCCTGGGGCCCAGCTACCACTCTTATACTAATCTGGGGGGCTGGGTTGCCTGCTAGGTCACGCCTTATGGGTGGGACCTGGGAGGGGGGTGGTTACACCCCCTTCCCTTTGTCCAGTTTCGCGCCAGGACTGGGGCTGGAGTGCCCCAGCACCGGTTTGAACTGGACTATGCATGGAGCATCTTGTGTGCCCCAGGCAGTGTCTCATTTCATTCATCCCTCCCTGCCCCAATACACTAAGGCCTGTCTGGGGTGGTGTTCGCACCTCCCAAGGCAGGAAACCTATTGTCCAAGCCTCCCTTGCCGGGATCACTCCCAGCAGCAGGAGGTCAGACTTGTGTCGTGGCAGCAGCATCCATTTTGTGATGCTGGGGCTCTGGTTAACTTTAACCGGGTAAGTAGGTTACAACATGTCTTCTCCCTCTAGAAGGGAGGGATAATATCCTCATCCCCAGAAATGGGATGGGGGTATTATTCCAAAGTATTAGACACCTTACACAACATGTTTTGATAAAGCCAAACCATAGTTACCATAACCGTTTAAGATTATAAGGCACTTTAAGAGTATATGGTAGGCTATATCATAGAACAGCTATAAGGACATGGTTCCGAAAGCTGCAGACAGGCTCTGCTCATGCTAGAGCACCATCTCACATGTTACCAAGCACTCTGCCTCCAGGATTGTTAAGGCCTGCCATAGGAGTGGCTGATAGGTACACATGTGTCTATATGTAAGTTAGTTATAGGAATACTACACCTAAGCAAGGAGTGATTACACGACCTTGCCCCAGCTGAGTGATCAGCCAGTTGTGTCAGAATGGAAGGCCAGGCCAGGGGTGGCACACTACATGCTGCAGCCCCTGGTAGGCCTAGGATACACCTATGCCCTGGGTACCTAAGGTACACTGTACAGGGGCCAATAAGGCGATCCTATCCAAATGGGTTATGCACCTAAAGTACATAGTATAAATTTAGAGAGAGAACAGCAGGGCTGTGGGTCTGATTAGCAGGCCCACAGCCACATCTAAGTCGAAAACCAGTAAAGCAAAAGCAAAAAGTGGGGGTGAACATAGAAAGCAGACCCTACTCTCCTACACAACCCCCCCCCCCAACTTAGGGACATTAAACTAACCTTGACCAGTTGAGTCTTCATGTTCTAAGTGGAAATATCTGGAGAGTCCATCTGCATTGGCATGGTCAGTCCCAGGTCTATGTTCTACTGTGAAGTCCATCCCCTGTAGGGAAATGGACCACCTAAGAAGTTTGCGATTTTCACCCTTCATCTGATTTAGCCACAAGAGGGGCTTATGGTCTGTCTGAATCTTGAAGTGAGTGCCAAACAAGTATGGCCTCAGCTTCTTCAGGGCCCAAACCACAGCAAAGGCCTCCCTCTCAATAGCTGACCAACGTTTCTCTCTAGGGGTCAGCCTTCTACTTATAAAAGCAATGGGCTGGTCTTGACCATCTATATTAAGTTGTGAAAGAACAGCTCCCACACCTAACTCAGAAGCATCTGTCTGGACAATGAACTCTTTGGAGTAGTCTGGACTTTTCAGAATAGGTGCACTGCACATGGCCTGCTTCAGGTCATCAAATGCTTTTTGACAGCTTACTGTCCACTGAACTTTCTTTGGCATTTCCTTGGAGGTCAAGTCATTAAATGGTGTCACAATGGACCCATAGTTCTTAACAAACTTTCTGTAGTACCCAGTCAGGCCCAAGAAAGCTCTGACCTGAGTCTGGGTAGTTGGAGGAGTCCAGTCCTTTATGGTCTGGATCTTGCTCTCCAGTGGTTGAACCTGACCCCCACTAACTAGGTGGCCCAGGTATACAACCTTGCTCTGCCCTATCTGGCACTTAGTGGCCTTGATAGTGAGACCTGTCTTTTGCAGGGCCTCTAAAACATTCCTCAGGTGGACCAGGTGATCCTCCCAGGTGGAGCTAAAGACAGCAATATCATCAAGATAAGCTGCACAGTAATCATCCAACCCAGTAAGGACTTGATTCACCAACCTTTGGAAAGTGGCAGGTGCATTCTTCAAACCAAAGGGCATTACCACAAATTGATAATGTCCTCCTGGGGTCGAGAAAGCAGTTTTGGCCTTTGCATTCTCAGCTAGTCTGATTTGCCAGTAGCCTGCTGTCAGGTCAAATGTGCTCAAAAACTTAGCAGCTGCCAGTCTGTCAATGAGCTCATCTGCCCTAGGTATTGGGTGGGCATCTGTCCTAGTGACAGCATTGAGACCTCTGTAATCCACGCAAAACCTCATCTCTCTCTTACCATCTTGGGTGTGAGGTTTTGGCACAAGAACTACAGGACTAGCCCAAGGGCTCTCTGAAGGTTCAATGACTCCCAGCTCCAACATCTTTTGTACCTCAACTTTTATGCAGTCCCTGACATGATCAGGCTGCCTGTAGATTTTACTCTTCACAGGCAGACTGTCACCAGTGTCCACCTCATGGGTGCACCAGTTTGTCTGACTTGGGGTCAGAGAGAACATATGTCTGTAGGATTGCAGAACCTGTCTGCAGTCCTGTTGCTGATGGACAGTGAGGCTGTCAGAAAAGACCACACCATCAACTGAGCCATCATCAGGGTTCTGAGTCAACAGGTCTGGGAGAGGGTCACTCTCTTCCTCCTGCCCCTCATCTGTAGCCATGAGTAAGCCCATGTCTGCCCTGTCAACATATGCCTTCAATCTGTTGACATGAAGCACCCTGTGGGGGCTTCTGGGAGTCCCAAGGTCCACCAAGTAGGTGACTTCTCCCTTTTTCTCAACAATAGTGTGGGGTCCAGACCATTTGTCTTGGAGTGCTGCTGGGGCCACTGGCTCCAACACCCACACTTTCTGCCCTGGCTGGTAAACAGTCAGCACAGCCTTTTGGTCATGCCAAGCTTTTTGGAGTTCTTGGCTTGCCTCAAGGTGTTTAGAAGCCTTCTTCATATACTCTGCCATCCTGGAGCGGAGACCAAGTACATAATCCACTATATCAAGTTTGGGTTGTCTGAGAGGTGTCTCCCATCCTTCCCTTACTAAACATAGGGGTCCTCTTACAGGATGCCCAAACAAAAGCTCAAAAGGGCTGTAGCCAACCCCCTTTTGTGGGACCTCTCTGTAAGCAAACAGAAGGCAGGGTAAAAGGATGTCCCATCTTCGCCTAAGCTTGTCTGGTAAACCTTTTATCATTCCCTTTAGGGTCTTGTTGAATCTCTCAACAAGCCCATTGCACTGTGGGTGATAGGGTGTGGTGAACTTGTAGTTCACACCACACTCCTTCCACATTGCAGTCAAGTATCCTGACATGAAGTTGGCACCTCTGTCAGAAATGACCTCCTTTGGAAAGCCCACTCTGGAGAATACTCAAGCAGGGCCCTTGCCACAACAGGAGCTGTTGTGGTCCTCAGGGGAATAGCTTCTGGATACCTGGTGGCATGGTCCACTATCACCAGTATAAATCTGTGCCCAGATGCTGTTTGTGGGTCCATTGGTCCTACAATATCTATGCCCACTCTTTCAAAGGGAACCCCCACCACAGGTAGTGGTATGAGGGGGGCCTTTGTGGTGCCACCTGATTTGCCACTGGCTTGGCAGGTAACACAGGAGCGACAAAACTCCTTGGTATCTTCTGACATATGGGGCCAGTGAAAGTGAGGGACAAGCCTGTCCCAAGTCTTGTTCTGGCCTAAGTGTCCTGCAAGGGGAATATCATGGGCCAAGGTAAGAAGGAAGCCTCTGAACTTCAGTGATATGACCAACCTCCTGGATGCACCAGGCTTGGGGTCTCTAGCCTCTGAATACAGCAGCCCTTCATCCCAATACACTCTATGGGTACCTTGAGCATTCCCTGCAGCCTCAGCAGCAGCCTGCTGTCTGAGGGGTTCAAGAGAGGGGCAGTCTAATTGAGCCTGCCTCAGATCTGCCCTTGAAGGTCCCCCTGTCCCAAGAAACTCAACCTGATCAGGTTCAAGTTCTTCTAGGACAGTTCCTTCAGGGCTCTCAGAATCATCCTCCTGTGAGGGCTGATCCAGTGCCTGAGGCAGGGGGGAAGGCACAGCCTTTACCCTACTGCTCTTTCTCTTGGGTTGTGACTGGTCCATAGTTTCAGGATCCAGCACTTGTTCAGTGGTGCACTTTTTGCCCTGTGACCTGGTCACAGCAAGGACATGTGCATCTCTCCCCAGCATTTCTGCATGGGTCCTATACTCCACTTCAGACCAAACTGAAGTTTCAAGATCATTGCCCAGTAAACACTCTACAGGAAGGTCTGAACTAACAACAACTTTCTTGAGGCCAGTTACCCCTCCCCAGGAGAAGTTAACAATAGCCACACTATTGGAGGTAGTGGCATTGCTAGCGTTGGTCACTAGGTAATTCTCACCTAGTATGATCTGTCCAGGGTCCACAAAGGCAGGTGTCACCATTGTGACACTAGCCCCAGTGTCCCTGTAGGCCTGAGCCATTCTTTGGTTAATAAAAGGAGTCTGTCTGTACTTGCCCAGGTTACTGGGGCCTACAGTAGAGGACAAAGCTAAGTCCCCATCACAGATCAGAACAGCCTGAGTAGGTATCCTGACTAGGCCAGAATCCTCCTCAGTTCCCAGGGTTAACCCTACTACACCCTTTTGCTGGGAACCGCCACTTACAGCTGAACTAGGGGGTACAGTTGCCTTAGGGGCAATGGTGGCTGGGGGCTTATCCTTTTTGGTGCACTCACTAAACCAATGTGAGTTGGACTTACAATAGTTGCACCATGGTTTCTTTTGGCCATCTTTCTTTTTATCCTTTTTGGGACCACCCTCCCCCTGAGCCTTTTGGGGGCCTGGTGAAGACTTCTGGTCTTTTTTTCTGATCATTACCCTTCTGGTCTGCCTTTTTCTGATCACCACCCTGGTTCTGGTTTTTCTGCTTAACTCTAGTCCTGACCCATCTATCTGCCTTCTTTCCCAATTCTTGGGGAGAAGTCAGATCAGAATCAATCAGGTGTTGATGCAGTAGCTGGTTTTGACAGTTGTTAAGGATTTGTTCTCTCATGATCAAATTATACAATCCTGTATAGTCCTTAACCTTACTTCCCACTAGCCAGCCTTCCAGAGCCTTAGTGGCACAATCTACAAAGTCAGTCCAGTCCTGAGTCTGTGTCTTCTGGGTATCCCTGAACAACAACCTGTATTGTTCAGTGGTTAGGCCAAACCCATCAATTAGAGCACTCTTCAGGACAGTGTAATTGTCTGCATCCTCATCACTAACTGTGAGGAGCTTGTCTCTACCTTTCTCAGAGAAGGAGAGCCACAAGATAGTTGCCCACTGACTTTGGGGTACCTGCTGTACTTTGCAAGCTCTCTCCAAAGCAGTTATCCATTTGTGGATGTCATCCCCACACTTGTAGGGAGGGACAATCTTGCTCAGGTTTCTATTATCATAGTGCCTGTCTCTATCCTTAGGGATATTGCTGCCACCAGTGGGTTCCAACCCACTTAACTTTTGCTCTCTAGCCAGAGCAAGCTTCTCCTTGGCAAGGGCAAGTTCTTCCCTCTCAATCCTCAGATTAGCTTCCCTCATTCTGGCTTCATGCTCCTTTCTCATGGGGGAAGTCATTCCCCTGTGAGAAGAGGCATTAGAGATGCTAGAGACATGGGAGTGGATGGGTTCCCTTGAAGGGGATCTGTCCCTCCTGCTTCTCTGGTTAAGCCCACTTGGGGGTCTGTATGGGGGGACCCCATGCAAACTCCCATGTAAGCTTAGGTTAGCCTGGCTAACTCTTCCTACATGGCCCTGGCTGTCTACCTCTTCATCTGAAGTACCATCTGACTCATCTGTGGTGGGTAGACCCTCCTTTGTACCTAGGGTACTGGCCTGTGAGGCCCTAAGAGTGTCATACTCCTCTAGGAGTTGCACTAGCTGAAGGAGGGTAGGGTTTGCCCCCTGTTTTAACTTTCTGGAGGTACACAATTGTCTCATCTCCTGAAAAGTTAGGGTATCATATCTAGAGTTTTTTTTTTTCAGACCTGCCCCTCCTGAGAGAGCATCTACTTGATCTCCTCCCAGAGACATGATCTAGTGAGGGTGTGGTGTGTGCACCTACCTGCACTAGTTGTTTCTACTAATCCTCTCTGGTAGTTGTAGTCAGGGTGTGTTACTCCCTTCAACCTACAACCACTAAGTCCAGTAGGACTTAAGTATTATAATCTATGTTATATGTACCTAAACAATATCTGTGTGATCTTTCAATTTAGTATCTCAAGATTACAACGGTATTACAACAGCAAGCTCAGATCCCAACTGCTGCTCACCAATGTGAGAAGTTGGCCTGATGTATGATGACACTAGTTCTAGTGTACACCTTATATCAGTCCAAACAACCCTTATGGTGATTGGTTGTAAAGTCAACCTTATAGACCAGCTATCCTAGTGGTAGCATGGACAAGAGCAGTCTTAGGCTAAACTCTGAATGGCATGTGAAGCCAGCTGTGATACCATATATAATCCCTTGAATACCAAATGAAAGGACACCACAACAGATATATATATAAAATAAAGTGTATTTATTCTAGTCAAACCCTCAGCACTCTTTATGAGATTAGAGGTAAGTACAACACAGTCTTATTTAAGCATACATTAAGTCACACAGGTAAGTAATACAGTTAGGCCCTAGGGGCCACGCAAACCATATACTAAAGAAGTGGTATAAGGACCACTGTCACGGAAATAGGATAGGCCTAGGCCTAGGGAATCGCTCGTCGCCAATAATAAATCCAAGTAAAAGTGATAGTTCACAAGAAGCTTTAATGTCTTCAACCACCGACAGGTTCCTTTAACAGGTCATCTCTCCAGTGTCTCCTTTGCCAGAATGCCGATCTCATCCAGAACCATGAGATCCACATTCTGTCGCCAGGACAACTACAAAGTTCTAAGTCATAACATACTAATCAAACAAGCAAATTACAACAGCTACACTACACTAGCAACAGTTAGGAAGTGGGAGGCCCACGGGATTCAGGTGCAGAGTGGAAACACTCACGCGTAATGCGTAAAAGTCGATAGAATTACTAGCAGTTAGAAATTAACAGTTTAAGGACACTTCTGAAGCAGCTAGAGAGTCAAGACTCGGAAACTAGACCCTAGGATAGTCACTACCCTTGTGAGCACCGAAGTACCCAAGTTACCTAGCCCATAGGCTGCGGGTGCATAGGTGTGAACTTGCGTCGGGTTTCGTCGTGGACTTCTATGGATGCCTGAAGGAAAGTTGCTGACAGGCAGTCAGTGAAGAGTGTCCGGTGGATCCCAAGGCTGGGATCAAGAAGAAAGGATACCTGCAAGCAGAAGGGACAGAGTCAAGGTCACTAGCCAGTGACCACGTGGAACCAGGAAGGAACCAGGCGATGTCGTGAAGATTGCAGGTGAAGGGTGAAGCTTGTCGCTGCAGCCACGGGTACCAGGAGACGTCGAGGACGACCAGGATCAGGAGGCGAGCTGTCCCACGAAGGCTCTTGCTGTCGGCGGCGTCGAAGTCGAACTAGGACTCACCAAGCCTTGGCAAGCAGAACCCACGAAGAACGGATGACTTGCATCTGGTGCAGACCAGGAAGGTCTGGGGTGCTTCTCTTTTTCAAAGAAGCGGGATCCAGTCTGGAGGAGACAAACCAGCGGTGAAGATTTCAAGGTGTGTCGTCACAAAGGCCGCTAGCCAACGGGCAAGCAACCGGACAGACGCGGCAAGCAGGAAAATGCAGAAGGGCCCCACGCAGGACTCATGGAGTGTGGGGGGCTGATCTTCGGTGCAGATGGTGCTTGGGGTTGGGGCTTCTCAATCCCCGGTGCACAACTTCGAGGGTGCCTCAGAAGCTGCGCTGGAAGATACTCACCACTTTTCCCAGGTAGCCGGTCCCACGTCTCTCGCCACCTCCACGGATCTCAGCTCGGCTGTGGATGTGGATCAGGGTCGGAGAAGTCTGGAAGTCAAGGCTCTGGTCAGGCTCTGCAGTCGGTCTCTCGTAGAACTTTAGCAAAGCAAAGGGTAGTCTCTTGATGGTGCCTGTTTGCACAGGGTAGCCACTCCTTGGCCACAAGGGAGATTCTTCAGTCTTCTTCTTTCGTCGAATGTCGAAGGTCCAGAGTTTCTGTTCAAGTTGCAGGTTCAGGATAATCTAATCTCCTGGGGCCCAGCTACCACTCTTATACTAATCTGGGGGGGCTGGGTTGCCTGCTAGGTCACGCCTTATGGGTGGGACCTGGGAGGGGGGTGGTTACACCCCCTTCCCTTTGTCCAGTTTCGCGCCAGGACTAGGGCTGGAGTGCCCCAGCACCGGTTTGAACTGGACTATGCATGGAGCACCTTGTGTGCCCCAGGCAGTGTCTCATTTCATTCATCCCTCCCTGCCCCAGTACACTAAGGCCTGTCTGGGGTGGTGTTCGCACCTCCCAAGGCAGGAAACCTATTGTCCAAGCCTCCCTTGCCGGGATCACCACCAGCAGCAGGAGGTCAGACTTGTGTCGTGGCAGCAGCATCCATTTTGTGATGCTGGGGCTCTGGTTAACGTTAACCGGGTAAGTAGGTTACAACATGTCTTCTCCCTCTAGAAGGGAGGGATAATATCCTCATCCCCAGAAATGGGATGGGGGTATTATTCCAAAGTGTTAGACACCTTACACGACATGTTTTGATAAAGCCAAACCATAGTTACCATAACCGTTTAAGATTATAAGGCACTTTAAGAGTATATGGTAGGCTGTATCATAGAACAGCTATAAGGACATGGTTCCGAAAGCTGCAGACAGGCTCAGCTCATGCTGTAGCACCATCTCACATGTTACCAAGCACTCTGCCTCCAGGATTGTTAAGGCCTGCCATAGGAGTGGCTGATAGGTACACATGTGTCTATATGTAAGTTAGGTATAGGAATACTACACCTAAGCAAGGAGTGATTACACGACCTTGCCCCAGCTGAGTGATCAGCCAGTTGTGTCACAATGGTAGGCCAGGCCAGGGGTGGCACACTACATGCTGCAGCCCCTGGTAGGCCTAGGATACACCTATGCCCTGGGTAGCTAAGGTACACTGTACAGGGGCCAATAAGGTGATCCTATCCAAATGGGTTATGCACCTAAAGTACATAGTATCAATTTAGAGAGAGAACAGCAGGGCTGTGGGTCTGATTAGCAGGCCCACAGCCACATCTAAGTCGAAAACCAGTAAAGCAAAAGCAAAAAGTGGGGGTGAACATAGAAAGCAGACCCTACTCTCCTACACGCGCTTAAACCGGAAGCTTCGGCCTCCAAGAGAGAAGCCAAAAATATCCCTACTCTCTTCTGCAATGGGAATACTAAAGAAGGCATTCTTTAGATCGATAACAGAGAACCAAGTCGCTGTGGAAGGTATAATCGTCAATAAAGCAGTGATATCTGATACTACGGGAAACTGCGGCACAACAATTTTGTTTACCTCCCGAAGATCAATCACAAAACGATATACAGGTGGCTGAGAAGGATCAGTGTGTTTAAGAACAGGCAGAATAGGACTATTGCATGTGTTACCTCTTGTTTCTTCAACCACATCTTTCTGAATCAAGTCATGAATGATTTCCAAAAGCGCTTTTTCACCTTCAGTAGAAATCCTGTACTGTGGGATACGTGGCAATTTAACAGTAGGCTTAAGAGTGACAACATAAGGCGGAATCTCAAGACAACCCACATCGTTCGGACCCATGGCCCAAAGTGTTGCTGGAAGAGAACGCAATTCAGGTGGAAACTGATCTTTGGACAAATACATTGGAGAAGTCAGTTTCTGTCCTAAAGTAAGATGTACACCAGAAGGGGAACAATATATCGTTGCATGCATTCTTTTCAATAGATCTAGACCCAACAGATTCTCACCGCAACCATTCGTCAAAAGAAGTGGAGCTTCTAAATCATAGGGGCTAATTGTAATAGGTGAAGGGCAAGAAACTGGGTTACGAACAGGGGCGCCAGAGAAACCTACAGAAACATTCGTTAAGCCAGACAAAGGTGCCCCAAGGAGTTTAGAATGAATGATAGAACTTCTCATCACCCCAGTATCTAGAAGAAATGGCTCTGAAACACCCATCGTAGTGACGTTAACATAAGGTCCATTCTGATCTTTTGGAATCGACACAACTCCTTTACTTTGTCCATGGCTGTCCTAGTTAGCATGAAGACTCTCATTTCCGTTTTCAACATAATAATCTTCATTATAATATTGCATAGACCTAACATTTTGCTGATCAAAACAGTTCACAGAATTGGGAGAAGGAAGGGTACGCTGTTCTTGAGTCAACACACTTCGACCTCTACCTCTGTTTACTGACTGGAGGCCAGCACGACCTCGTGGAGAAGATAATGCTCCATTGCGTTGCAATAAAACCGGACAACTACTCTTAAAATGACCTTCTTCTCTACAATAAGCACATTGATTAGGTCCTAACAAAGGTCGCGGAATGTATGATTCAGGTTTTTGATACAACCTTTGAAACTGTGGAGTCTGTTGAAACTGAGGCTGAACATAGCGAGGAGGATAGGCTTGTTGCAAGAGAATCTTCGTTTTTAATTCTTTCGTCTTTTTCTCTTGCTCTTCCTTCTCTTCTTTATCTCGGTTTTCGTAATATTGTGCAGTAGCCAATATCTGGGCAGAAGAAGAAACAGCCCATGAACTTTCAGAATCTTTTAATTTGTGTGACAGCTCGGGAAGTAAATTAAGTATGAATTTGTCCACAAATAATCTCTGTCCACCTTCTGTAGCCATATATTGGCCACTGTGATCGATAAATGTCTCCTCGAAACGAGTGAAGAAGTCAGAGACACTCTCATCTTTCTTTTACTTGCATGCTGCTAATTTATCCCAGTTAACTCTCAAGGCAGGCATCATAGTTTTCATTAATGTAATGATCCTACCAGGGAGTTCCGTAATCAAAGCTTCAGGTTTTGCACCACCCACTTGGACTCTATCTGTGGTAGTTATAACGTCCCAAGTGGCACCTAATTCCTGTACGTGATCCTCTTTACGAATCTTAGCCCATATTGTCTGTGGAACTACATTTCCCATCAACATGTCGATATCAGCTAAATTCATGATGCAAGCATCAACTGTCTGTGATAATTCTTTGTAATAACCTGCAGGGTTCTTACGAGGATCTGGTAGAGTCTGCTTAAGAGCCAAGACTTCAGATGGTTTCCATGGAAAATGTACCCATATACGCTGAAAATGAGCAGGAATAAGTGGATTAGCACCTACTGCTGCAACCTCTTCCTTCCATACTGGAGGAACCTCTCTCATGGGATAGTTTTTCAATGTCAGTCTAACCGACGGATCAGAATCAAGGAAAGCCTGAGAGAACAATAAGGATCTATAAGAAATAAGTGTCCCTACAGCTTTCTCAATCTTGGAACCCACAATAAGACCTTTATCGAAATCAGCCTGAACATCTAACAGATCTTGTGGGATCGAACTTGAATCCACATCTTCCCATTCTTTAATGAGAGTATCACACATTGCATTAAAAACATATCTTTGCGTAGGCGCATTCCATTGTGAGAAGGTAGGCATAATATCAGACACACTATATTGAGGACCCTTCTTGATCCATTTACGTGCGAGAGAGTCTAACCTTTCTCGTTCGTCAAAATCAGGGAATTGACTTCGAGACTGTCTTCGAACAAAAGCCGGAGACACACTTAAAGCTCCAAAGAAAGGAGATAGAATACCAGTGACAGTGTCTGTGAGACGCTTACGCACAGACGGAGAATTAGACATAAGAATTGGAGACAGAGTATTAGGAGAACTGACAGGAGAAGAATCGATAATTACAGGAGGAGCAGAAGGCAAAGGAGATCTAAGATCAGGAGATGAGGGCAAAGAAGTTGAGGCTAACGGTAAAACCGGCAGGGGCGGTAATACTGGAGGAGGTAAATGCGGAAGAGCCGGAACAGGCGGAGGTACCCCTGGCGGCTGGACAGGCCGTAATAATTGGGGTGCATTAGCACTTTGTATATAGGGCGGAGGCAACCTCAATAAATGGGACATTAGGGGATCTTCTTCTATAACTTTCTTATTTTCAGAGGGGGAAACAGGCAACACCGGATAGCATTTATCTATCGCCATGCGATGCTGTCTCTCTGAGATTTCAGTTACTTTATCAATTTCATCATCTTTGAACTGTTGAGCAGCTTGTATAATCGTCATACCTTGTGCTTTTCTATCTCGTTTTGCTTGCTTAATTTCTTTCTGTTTGGCTTCCTTACGCCAAAGGCGAAGATAGTCAAACATTGCCGGCGGGACCTTTCTTTTGAATAGGGCTGCTTCCAAATTATCTAGCACATCAGAATCAAAGCTACCATTTTCTGGCCATTTTAGAACACCATCTTTCTTCGTGTATCGGGTCCATGCCTCGTTAAAGGAAATGGGGCCAATACCATGTTTCGAATAGAGCTCATATGTGGGAGTTCCAACCGAAGGAATCGGACAAGAGTCCTCAAGTCTGGAATCCCTATTACAACCAAAGCAACCAAATTTTCCAAACTTAGTCAGACCAGGCATCTCGTGATTTTTCCTGTCTGTTCACATACTTCAAGGGAGTAAAACTCAGTTTACGCAGCACAAATGCACTTACCCTCCGTTTCGATTATTGCAATATTCGAAGACTAAGAACTACAAATACTAAGGAAACAAAGGACAAAAAATTGTGGGCGCGACCCACGAAGATACTTAACTAAGGACGTCTTCTTACACCAGCAGAGGCCCGTCTATCGTCTCGCCTTACCATACATCATCAAAGAAATGGCCAAGGCAGGGCGGCAGAAAGAGCCAGTAAGAAAAGTTCGAAAACAGGACAGAACCAATAGGAAAGGTTTGAAAACAAAAGTGTCAGATGACTCGAAGAAACCTCTCCTCCAACTGTGTTTGTCACCCCTCCCTCAAACTAATTCATTAACGGATTTGTAACTAACTTGCAAGTGGCGAGATACGTATGTGTGTGTTGGAGGACAGTTGTGAAACGAGAGAATGCTAGCAGAGGACAGTGAAGGCCAGACGATAAGATAAAGTCGGAAAAGAATAGTGTGAACCAACAGATAGTTGAGACGGGGATTAGGAAAACCAGACAGGGATTAATGTACTCGGCCAGACCTAACACAGCTTCGCAAATAGAGGCAAAACGACAATTTTTGACACGAAGAGCAGAAAAAGCAGAATAGACTTTGTTCGCCGTGCTGCCTGAGTGAGGGCAACATAAAATGGTGGCGGAGCACAAAATGGCGGGTCGATTCGATCGCGATCAGAAATCGAAGTTCCTCATGACAATCTTATAAATAAGTGTTCGGCTATTTAAATACAACACACCCTGCCTTGTGGGCTGTTTAGGGCCTACCCTAAGAGTGACTTATATGTATTAAAAAGGAAGGCTTATGCTTGGCAAAAGATTTATTTTGCCAGGTCAAAATGACAGTTTAAAACTGTGCGAACAGGTTGCAATGGCAGGCCTAAGACATGTTTCTAAATGGCTACTTAAGTAGGTGGCACAATAAATTCTACAGGTCACTAGTAGCATTTAATTTACGAGCGATGGGTATATGAAATACAATCAATCAATCAATCAGGGGGTTTAGAAAGCACGTTACTAACCCGTGAGGGTCTCAAGGCGCTAAATACCACTTTACTATGAACTTCAAAGTAAAAAAAATATGCCAATTGGGTGTAATACAATTTTACCATGTTTACAGGAGTGAGCGCTGGTTTGCAGTGGTAAAGTGTGCAGAGTCCTATAGCCAACAATAGCAAATTCAGCACAACAGGAGGAGAGAAGCTAAAAGGTTTAGGGAATCCCATGTAATGTAATGTAATGTAAAATAGCATTTGTACCGCGCTGCAGTCACTCCAGGGAGCATCAAGGCGCCAGATACTGATTTAGTGATGAAGGAAACAGGTAGGGAGTGGATGGAACTCACCCAACTGTTACACTAGTGCTCTAACGCGGGAGTCCTGTAGCTTGAAAATCCAGGTTTTCAGTCCCTTTCTGAAATCTTTTTCCTTGTCTAGGGCACGAAGGTCGGGGGGAAGAGTGTTCCATGCTTTTGCCCCAAGTACTGGAAGGGATTTGCCACCTCTTGTGCTGAGCTTGAACCTAGGTACTGACAGGAGATTAGAGCTAGATGAACGGAGATTGCGAGAGGGATGGTATCTGGCGAATCTCTGCTGTAGGTATTTTGGTCCCAGAGCATGGGTGGCTCTAAAGGTGATAATCAGTATTTTGAAGAGGACTCTCTTGTTAATTGGGAGCCAATGTAAAGTATTTAGTGCAGATGATGCAGAAGATTTCTTCGGCCACTTAAGGACTAACCTAGCTGCGGCATTCTGCACCATTTGAAGTTTATGTGTGGTGGTTTTTGTAGTACCTGCATATAGGCTATTACAATAGTCTATCCGCGACGTCACCAAAGCAACTGTTACCGTCTTCCTAGCCTCAAGAGGAAGGAGGTCGAAAAACTTCCTGAGTCCTTTAATAATGGCAAAGCAGTTACCTGCCACTTTCAAGGCTTGCTGCTTGAACGAGAGATTGCTGTCAAATGTAATCCCTAGGTTTCGTGCCGATTGGGTTGTGTTCGGTGGGATTTCTGCCTTTTCTGGCCACCAGGTTTTGGGCGTGAAGTTGTTATTTGGGCCCATTGGCACGATTTCTGTCTTGCCTGTATTGCATTTTAGATGATTGACTTTCATCCAATCAAAAGTTGCCGTAAGGCAGTTTTTAAGTTTTTCTTCCCATTCCTGTGTATCTTTGTCCAGAACCAATATCAATTGAGTATCGTCAGCATAGGCGACTACATCAATTCCAAATGACGATATTAGTTTAATTAAAGGGGCGGTGTAGACATTAAACAGCGTTGGGCTGAGGCTTGAGCCCTGTGGAACGCCCATCTTTATCAGTTTTTCCTTGGAGCGAAATTCTCCGAGAGTAACTACTTGTCTCCTGTCACTCAGGAAGTTTTTGATCCATTCCAACACTGTGCCGGAAATGCCAGAGGTTTCAAGTCTGTTAATCAGAATGGCGTGTGACACAGTGTCGAAGGCCGCCGACAGGTCCAATAAAATCAGGACAGCCTTCTTACCCTCGTCCAGGGCCATGCGGATGGTATCTGAGGTGAGCAGGAGGGCAGTTTCCGTGGAGTGTTGAGCCCTGAAACCCGATTGATTGGGATGCCAGGCTTCATTTCCTTCCAGGAATTTGGTAATCTGTTTATTTACACAGGCTTCAGTGATTTTACACAGTATAGGGAGAAGGGAAATTGGTCTTAAGTTGGATAAGGTGGTAGGATCAGGGAGTGGCTTTTTTTGCAATGGTTTGACTGCCGCTAGCTTCCATTCAGCTGGGACTGTTGCTGTGGTCAAAGAGGAGTTCACAATGCTGTTAATCACAGGGTTAGCTACCTCCACCATCATATGTAGCAGTGCGGGAGGACATGGGTCAAACGGGGAACCTGACTTGGCCGCTATGATAGCCTTATGGGTCTCGTCCAGGCTAATGGGCAGGAAAGGATGCCAAGGATGTCAAGTCTTACAAGGAGGTTTCTACATTCCGGAAAAATTTGAAATTAACATCACTTCTAGAAAATATTTTTGTGACATTTGTACTAAAATTATATTTTTACCACTACATTGAATTACATTTTTTGTTGATTAGTAAAGTATGACATTAATTACATTTCTAGTGCAAGATATAGAAATTTTTGTTTTTAGCCACATGTTACACTGAAAGTCACCATGGGATTAGATTACATGGGCCACTTTACCAACTATAGACAGGAAGCCTAGTATGTTGTAACCCACAACCACCTGTGTAGTATATGAGGAATGTGTTTTAAAACGTTATTAAAATCAACATCCTAATCTAGTGCAGGTAATGTGTGAAAATCTGAAAATAAATAAAATAGTGTCAATAAATCCAATAAATACACAAAATATTAAAAAGAAGTAGAAGATTGTGATGGTATTTCATAGGTTCATTGAATTAAATGGGAATAGGTCTCGGTTTTCCCAGTCCCTCCCTTCTAGCCCCTGTCTAAGCTGTTTTAGCTCAGAAAGTGCCTTTTTTGAGTTTATTAAGGTGGACTTCAGCCACATACCATAGCTGAACAACAGACTGTTGTAATGTACTTTGAGAATGTTGCTCTCTATTTTTGTGTTTTTAGCTGTAGCGTTCCTAGAAAAGACAATAAAACCAGGCTGGCTCTGAGAAGCCTATGCCCTTCGCTGAAGATGCTATATAACTTGCTGAAAATAAATAAAATAGTGTCAATAAATCCAATTAATACACAAAATATTAAAAAGAAGTAGAAGATTGTGATGGTATTTCATAGGTTCATTGAATTAAATGGGAATAGGTCTCGGTTTTCCCAGTCCCTCCCTTCTAGCCCCTGTCTAAGCTGTTTTAGCTCAGAAAGTGCCTTTTTTGAGTTTATTAAGGTGGACTTCAGCCACATACCATAGCTGAACAACAGACTGTTGTAATGTACTTTGAGAATGTTGCTCTCTATTTTTGTGTTTTTAGCTGTAGCGTTCCTAGAAAAGACAATAAAACCAGGCTGGCTCTGAGAAGCCTATGCCCTTCGCTGAAGATGCTATATAACTTGCATGACTCAAGTCTCACAGGAAGTCGAAGATTATATGCTCCCTAATACATGTTTGTACCGAAATTAAATTCACTTTTCTGGCTACTATGAAAAGGACAGGCCTCTTTCAGAATGGTGTAAAATGCAAATAATTAACATTTTAATCTGGTTGCACCTGTACTGAATTCTATCACGTATTATAAATCACTTGAAGTCATATATGAGAATAAGCAATGCACTATCAAATTATGATAAAGGCGATATTATATGTTATACATGTGCAAACAGATACTAAATGCAAAACACATGTAAATGAAAATATGTGCTCTCACATAATAGAATCTATGGATATATGAAATACAATGGGGGGTACATAAGCAGAAAACCACGAAGATTACGTCAATACCCCTAACATAGTGTGTCCTAAGATGTGAAAGGAGATGGAAGAATACAGACCTTAATATACTAAGGCCTGTAGTTTTAAAGGGTGAAAGGCAGGCAATCTTCCATCGGCACTGGGTGAATGGCAAACAGTCTTTCACAGAAATGGGATACACACCAGAGAGCATTGCGCAAGGATTGAATGAGCGGGCGAGAGACTCACACAAGGATAGGATGGGAAATACCCGTTTAAGGCGGAAATAATGGACAGCCGATGGCTTTCTAAGGAAGTAGGATGCAGATTCAAATAGAAATAGAGATTTTTTTAAAGAAGCCAAAAAGGTGATGTCATGGGTCTCCAGGGGTAATTAAGACAGGGTGAATGGAGAGCATCTATAAAGGAGAAAGAAATTCAGGAAATGCCAGAACGAAAGTGCCAATGGGTTTATGAAGTTCAAATAGTTCAGAAACTGCCAAGCAAGACAAAAAAACAGAGAAGCACGGCACAAAAAGGAAAGGTAGATCGGAAAGAATAGCCAGGAAAGAGATACAAGCAACTCAAAGTATAAAGAGTTTTAAAGAACTATGTTCTGTCATTCATTCTCTTTAATTTAGCCCCCACACAAGATGCTGGGTACTACTTTCCCAATTCAAGCTGGGCAGTGGCGGACGGTGATATTTGAAAGTGGTGAGGCGTAAAATGATTTTCATACTTCACACAGTAGCGAGCGAACGTAGCGAGCGAGCCCGAACAACCTAAAGGGAGGTTCGGGGGGGTTTTCCCCGTAAGAAAATGTTAAAAAAGAGTGGAAAAATGGTGCATTTTCAAGCAAATTGGAGAAAGCAGGAAGGTTAATAAAGCAATTGTGAAAGTGCAGTTATTACATTAATAAAGAGATGTCATATAACATAGGTAGCTGCTTATTCAGTATAACCACAAAGCTTCATAACAGACTTTGAGAAATAATGCATTTCTGAGTACCTCACAGGTTTTTTTTTATTTAACAAACAACTAAACAGGTCGCAAACTAGCAGCATTCAACATATGTTTACTTTTTGTATCTAAAATCAGCACGTCTGTCTTTAAGAGCAGCAAACTTTTCAATAACTTGAACGTTAAAGTCTGAGATATTTTGAACTAACTTGCTCTCTATAGAGAGTATTGCCAAAGCATTTAGTCTTTCCTCAAGCATGGTGTTCCTTAGGAATGTCTTAATCCTCTTTAAGGCGGAAAATACATAAAATGAAGAATGGGATTGGATATTCTGGCTGAACAAAAACCACATGTAATTACTAATGCCCTTGGGCTTTAATGAATGCGGCTACTTCCTGCTCTAAGGAGGTGGCAAATTAATGCTACGGCGGCGGCCTCTCTCTGTCTGGGGTGGGGTGGATGGAGTGTGGTGCGGGGGAACATGAGAAGCAAAGGGAAAATTACGTTCTGGTGAGGGGAGCATTGTATGCTTCCTCCTGGAGAAAAAAAAACAGGAAAAAGGCTTTGCTGCTACTGCAGCCAAATCTTCGTGTGATCTTTCCTGGCAGAATTACCAGATGCAGTGCTCCAATACCCCTAACAACAGGGTGCATGAACAGTGGCCAACTCAGAATCTGGTGGGGTAAAATTCTATATGGTAATTAATTCTGCTCCACTTGGCGCTAATCAGGGACAAACTGTTCGATTTTACATTGTAAGAATTCCATTGTTTACTTGTTGGTAGTGCTTCAAATTAAAATTACATTCATATATATGCCTGAATTTCTTTACGGCAACTCTGGAGCTGCAGGCAGCTTTGAGCATCTTTGGTTTGTAAAACCAGCATCATTCTCACCACGTGACGTGCTAATCACAATTCGGGCACAAAATCCTGTCAAGAAAAATGTCGAATAAATCTGGAAAGAAAACTGAGTAAGTTACACATTTTGGCATCTCATAATATGGGAAAACTCGCAATATTGCAGAGTTAACTCCCATCCTGAGGCCTACAACTCGAAATTATGTTTTAAGTGCCCACTGGGTAAATTCCGGACCGTGTGGTATTGTGCTGGGGTGAGCAAGTACCACCAGGGATCGCGTGAGTGTCAGACTGAGGCCGCGGCGCATACTGCGAAGGAGCCAACTTTTCATTTTAGCAGAGTAGTTTTGCAAAGCATGAAACACTCTTTACGAACCCGGCTAATGTCCATTTAAAATTTTACATTTAAGTTGCACTTGCAAATGCTTGCATTCTGTTTGCTACTGGCAACTCTGCCCTCCAGGATAATTGAAGCAGTGCCATGAAGGTTTATGAAAGTTACACCATATCAAACCAGCCAGTGGTTACCGATGATTCTCAGCAGAAATGTAACGGGTCAACACGTCGGTGTAAAAGCACTTCCTTATTGCTTGCCACTTCACCAGCTAATCTGAGTCATGTCCACCTCCCCCGAGCCCTTAGATTCTATAATCCCCTTGCCACTCTGGCCTGAGGTTAGAGACCACACACCACAGACATGCACATATGTAGATTGCAAATGCAATTTAATTAATAATATCCAAATGGTCAAACGGTCGGAGGAGGCTTATACGCGGTAACGCGGACAATTTTCCTTGCTTGCGCCCTGGGCCCTGACACTCTCACATTGCAAGCCAGACTAGATAATAATACATTCACTGTAATTCAAAACTTACATTATGGGAAGTTGGGAACGAAGACTGACTGACTGAGTAGTGTAGTAGCTGACTCACTCGACTGACTGACTGTGTAGACTAGACACACACCGGCGGCACGAGGTCTCTACCGTCGACGATTCCGACTCGTGACTCTGACTCGTGTCGTGTGGCACTGGCGCGGTGACGTGCGCCGACAGCGTAGAGAGTAGAGGAAATGGCCAATCACTACTGCATGGCTTCACATAGCCGCAGTGTGATTGGCCATACAAGTGCAGCACTGGGCATGCCACCACCCACGCATGGCACCATACTACTGCAGGCTGCGGCGCTGCACGGTGTTAGACTCTCAGCCAATCCCGGCGCTGCATTAGCAGCGCCAGGATTGGCTTAAGAGCAGGGTTACTCCCTGCCCATAATGAGACCCAGGGGCTGCGTTATGAAGAAGCACCCTCGGGTCCCAGTCGCCACCGTCTGAGTCGTAGTACTACACACGTGTGCGCATGTTCGGGCCAGTCATCAAAATGACTAGCCCAAAACTTGACATGCGCACTGCTGCGCTATTTCCACGTCATCGCTCACTAACTGCCGCAGCCCCGCCCCCACACACCCTCACCAATCCAGAGCTAGAGAGTACTTGAACAGACTGCAACTGAGTGCGCGCTCACCTAGTCAGTGCGCTGCCGCTGGCAAATATAAAATTTGGCTGGAAATGTATAATTGAATTTTATTTAAAATTGAATGTTAGCGTGATTGATCATGATGTTGTGACAGTCGTCCAGCTTAGTGGGGCAACGCCCCAACGCCCCCAATGGATGCACCGCCACTGAAGCTGGGGCTATACATTTGAATAATGAGACGCTAAGTCGCAGGCACGTCCTTGTACAGCAAGAATCGGTAGCACCATCCTAACACTTCACCCCATCCCTCATTGACACCTATAAAGAAAGATGAGCCCTGGCGTTCTGATCCCTGCAGGAGGCAAAACAAATAGAATGCCAAACGGCAAGTGCAAAAGATGGAGTGTTACCTGTCTGGCTATACCCCAGAAAAAAAAGGGTACCGACACATACACCCCTGTAAATATAAAGTACTCTCTATACGTGGCGTGGTAGATACAAGGGGCGATCCAACCCAGAATTTTGCACACGATGAGTATGGGGACAGATTAAAACAGGCGGTTATAGAGTTAAATATGGACATGGTATGCCAAGATACCCCAGGGACTGGAAGCACCGTGAAATCATTTAGGAGGAACAGAGTGGAGACAACGCTTGATTGTATTCTGCTAACCTCTCCACTAAGTCACAGGGTATGTAAGGTTATCCATCTCTTTAGCATCTATAGCGATCACGCCATATTCTCATATGAGCTGAAGTCTGCCCACCAAGTGAGACAGTTTATTAGAAATGTTGGTAACCCCGTAGTAGGAAGAAGAAACGGGGTCCAGCTAAAATGGGGAAAGATAGGCAATATCAAGGTTACCCAGGAGGTAGTCTCTAACTCACAGGAAGAAATTAAGATGTGCCTGAACTCGGAAGCGATCCTTTCGGATGTAGTACAGGCTTTTGGTGGAATCTTGAGAAATATCAAAGGAGCGCTATTCGTAAGACCAAAAGAAAGTGCCATAGACATAAAGAAAGGCTGGTTTGATGCTGCTTGTATAAAGGCAAGGGCTACCCTGTATAGAGAGCTTAAGACTAAACCTAGAAACCCGGCCCATATAAATAGTCTCTGAGCCTTGTATAAAGCAGCTAGGAAAACCAGAGAGCGGGAGATTAGGGCAGAACTATGGGCAGACCTAGATAGAGCTGCCCAACTCGGAAATAGCTCTGAGTTTTGGAGACTGATAAATGCCCCGTATTTTAAAACCGAAATTGACCCGTCCCTAGACATAAATGTGGGAGAGGAAGCTTGGGTCTGTCACTTTGAACAAATCTTTTGTGGTACATATAACCAACTGGGCCTTAAAAGGCCAGAAACGGAGTTTCAAAGTCAAACTCTAATGTCTACTTGCAATGAGGTCAAGAATGGGCTGGAGGCCTGTAGCTTGGGGAAAGCTCCCGGGCCCAACGGCGTTCCAATAGATAGTTTCTGTGAAAATGTAGATCTATGGACGCTGTTACTGACAAATGTTATGAACAGCATCACCCGGGTTGGTCCCCTTCCATCATGGTCCTCCGGAGTGATTGTCCCGATTTACAAAAAGGGAGCTAGGTCTAATCCGAATAATTATAGACCCATCTCCCTGTTGGACACAACTTCAAAGTTAATGGGCCAACTCTTATTGTCAAGGTTAGAGAAATGGGGAAGGGAAAATAACATCCTTATCCAAGCCCAATACGGATTCCAGCAGGGGAGAGGCACAATAGATCAAGCCCTAAACTTAGCCTTGACGATAGACAAGTACACTAGCATAAAGGAAGGAAAAGTATATATGGCGTTCATGGACCTGAGCGCAGCCTTTGACTGCATGGTCCATGATAAGCTGTGGAGTATAATGCAGTCGATGGGGGTCGACCTGGCTATATTGAATTTCATAAGGCAGTTATACGCCAATTCAACTGCTTCAGTCCGTTACACGAAAAATTGAGACTGCGCGCGCCTATTTAAAATTGGTAGGGGGGTGCAGCAGGGATGCGTGCTGGCTCCTTACCTCTTCTCTCTGTACACCAATGGAGTAGAGCAAGCACTTTTAATGGCAACCGAGGATGTCCCTAGTTTTGGAACTCACAGAATTCCCATACTGGCGTACGCAGATGACGCTGTTTTAATAGCAAGGACGGGGCTGGGGTTACAGAGATTGATTACGGAATATGTCTCTTTTATGGGTGCCCTCCGGATGAGAGTTAACCATACAAAGTCGTTTGTAATCGTAGCAGGGGCAGGAAAAAGAGATAAAATCCCAAGTTTTTATGTGGAAGAGAACAAAATCGAAGTGGTAGATTCTTTCCCATACTTGGGTATCCTCTTCGATAAAGATCTCTCTTGGAAAAAACTAGTGGAAGGCAGAAAGAGGGTCATGGAGAGGGGTATAACCGCACTGAAATCTTTTGCTAAAAAACTGGGGGCCCAACCCCTCCCTACCATTAAGAATATTTAGCAGGCCCGGGTAAAAGCATCTGTATCTTATGGTGCAGGAGTGTGGGGGGTGGCCAACTCTACTGCACTGCAGATAGTTGAGAATAAATATTTTAAATCTGTAGTAGGTCTCCCTCCATCCTTCGTAAATCATATACTACATATGGAGTTAGATATTCCATATATTGCTGATCAAATTAAAGTGTCCCCATTACTCTTGTGGTACTCAATCTGGAGGAGCGATTCAGTTCCGCTTACGTAGCTAATTATTAAGAGCTGCCTAGACATGGATCACTGGAAGAGATCCGGGTGGCTGAGTTATGTGGAGCACACTTTTAAAGAAATAGGGCTTCCGGAATTTTTTAACGATCGGTTTGTATGTAAAGGGATATCCAAACAAAAGGTTATCGATGGGTTTTCTCGAATGGCGGAATATAAGAGTTTGAAAATTGATGTGGGGAAACATGCTCTCCGGTTATACCATGGAAGCACACCTGTGATAGAGGGAGGGTTCTCATACCTAGCAATAGTAAATATCCCACAGCATAGATACATTTTGTTAAGGTTTAAAACTAACCTGATAGTGTGTATGCTAGGTTATCCTGAAAACTCGTATAGCATTAATGATTTAAATGAATGAAGAAAAAATCTTTTCAAGTAATCCAATTTTTGTTCTTTTATTCTTTGTCAACTTTTTAGAGATTTCAGACTCAGCCAACGCGTTTCGTTCTTTACGAACTTCGTCAGGGCTGAAAATGAGTATAAATACAGACATATATATAAAACATTATATGTACAACATAAAACACAACATACCACAATACTCATAATACATAAAAAATAATATGATACTATACATTAATATACAAATGAGAAGAAAAACATATAACACAAACTATACGTATAAATACACCACAAACAATATTCAGTGTTTTAAGATATTAGCCGGTTAAGTATAAGAAACAAGAGTTAAACAATTAGAACCACTACTTGTATGTCTGACCTAAGTATGTATACAGCCTGACACATTAGGTAGAACATTCAATTTGGGGGTAATATGACCGTAATCCCTACCTAAGCAAAATAAATTCAAGACTTTAGAGATTTTAAATTAATGGCCCCATATATAAAGGGACCTAAAGGATTATAGAGGTGGGTGAAGTATCTATCATAAGTGCTTCGAAGATAGTATTAGAAATTAATGTTAATACCGCCCACATTCAAAAAGTTTGTATGCCAATTCTTACCATAGATAATTGTTTAGAAGCAACCTCCAGAACTTTCAATGGGTAGTCAACTTCCAATTGGCGTGATTTGTAATTGTTCAAAAAATTGTGTAGCCTAATAAAAATGGATTACAGAAATATTTTGACCAATTATGGACCCGATGGGTTAAGGTAGAAGAAAACACGAAGAACAAGAAATTCCGAGAGGAAAGCAAGAATAATCTTACCTCTTAAATAGTCAAGTGGTGCATATACAGTTAAATCCTATGTATATCACCAATTAAGTCGATTATAAACAGGACTCCCAGTTAATCCATAGAAAACGGTATCAATAATGAGTCAACATTGTAGCTGCATATTTAGTACCAATGTGTGGGCTCCATTTTCTAAAGGAAGAAAGGATGAAGCCCCCTCTTCTAAAGGGACATCTGGTAGTACATGACTTGATATAGAGCTACCAAGTGAAGACAGAGACAGATTGCTGTTGGAACCTGTTTCCTCACTTTCATCTCTGTTTTCCCTTGTTCTCTTCTTTGTTACCTCCTCAGTTCCCTGTAACCCATCAAATTTCTTAGCAAATGTGTATATCCTGCCATTTTGATAATCCTTATCATCCCTTCTGATTTTACTTAATTTTTTATTTTTTAAGTACAATTGGTGATCATCCATCACTTGTTTCAAAATCAAATAATTTTTCTCAATCAGGTCTTTCTCAGGCATACTATTAATCTCCTTTTCCAAAATCTCAATCTCTGCCTGTAACTTCTCCCCTTTTTCCGCAGCATGTCTCACCAATATCTTCATCATCACTGTAGATGCACCCTCCAGATTATCTTCCCATTCCTTCAATAGATCCCCACTTAAATCCTCAAAAGTCGGGAAAATGGCACAATAGATGGATTTCTGTAACAGTATCATTCCGAAGGGATGCCCCTTTTTATCAAGTATATTGTGTACTGCGGATAAACTCATAGCAGTTGACTTTCAACGTCATAGATAGCAGCCCCCATGACCCTTACGAATGTGTAGCAATGGACTGTGGATGCGTGGTTAATTCTGCGGTAATGGGTTGGAGAATGATGTTGTGGTGTGAGATTAGGAGTAGGTGCTCATGGCATTCTCCATTTCTTCCTTTAGAAAATGGAGCCCACACATTGGTACTAAATATGCAACTACAATGTTGACTCCTTATTGATACCGTTTTCTATGGATTAACTGGGAGTCCTGTTTATAATCGACTTAATTGGTGATATACATAGGATTTAACTGTATATGCACTACTTGACTATTTAAGAGGTAAGATTATTCTTGCTTTCCTCTCGGAATTTCTTGTTCTTCGTGTTTTCTTCTACCTTAACCCATCGGGTCCATAATTGGTAAAAATATTTCTGTAATCCATTTTTATTAGGCTACACAATTTTTTGAACAATTACAAATCACGCCAATTGGAAGTTGACTACCCATTGAAAGTTCTGGAGGTTGCTTCTAAACAATTATCTATGGTAAGAATTGGCATACAAACTTTTTGAATGTGGGCAGTATTCACATTAATTTCTAATACTATCTTCGAAGCACTTATGATAGATACTTCACCCACCTCTATAATCCTTTAGGTCCCTTTATATATGGGGCCATTAATTTAAAATCTCTAAAGTCTTGAATTTATTTTGCTTATGTAGGGATTCCGGTCATATTACCCCCAAATTGAATGTTCTACCTAATGTGTCAAGCCGTATACATACTTAGGTCAGACATACAAGTAGTGGTTCTAATTGTTTAACTCTTGTTTCTTATACTTAACCGGCTAATATCTTAAAACACTGAATATTGTTTGTGGTGTATTTATACGTATAGTTTGTGTTATATGTTTTTCTTCTCATTTGTATATTAATGTATAGTATCATAATATTTTCTATGTATTATGAGTATTGTGGTATGTTGTGTTTTATGTTGTACATATAATGTTTTATATATATGTCTGTATTTATACTCATTTTCAGCCCTGACGAAGTTCGTAAAGAACGAAACGCGTTGGCTGAGTCTGAAATCTCTAAAAAGTTGACAAAGAATAAAAGAACAAAAATTGGATTACTTGAAAATACTTTTTCTTGGTGCACCGTCCTTTTGCAAAAAAGTTTGTATATCTGGTTTCCAGTAGAGCACAAGTACGGCCTGCTCTGGACGTGTTTTTGCACCTATCAAAAATGTGAACATTGACTTTGAAATTGATGTGCTCAACATTGGTCAGCCGTACTGTCTTTCTGTCCACATTTCAATGATTTAAATGTATGTCCGTGTGACAATGCATCGACTCAATCGGAGATACATTTAGTCCTTTTCTGTACTTTATATAAAAAGGAAAGAAAAGCCTACCTGATGCTGATTTTAAATAAGATGAGATTTACACAATGTCGGGTGGCCTTATACTTTTTAAAATCATTACCTGACCCGTTTGTCTGTTTCTCAATGGCCTCTTTTTTATGGGCTTGTTTGAAGAAGAGAAAGGGGTTGGTTACGAGATCTGTGAGAGGTACCTAGAACAGTAATTGAGCCTTTTTATGATTTGTTGTAACATGATTGGTTTTTAATGATGCCATTTTATGAATTTGGGATGTGTATGTATTTATTCATTTATGATCATTTTAAATTTTGATCGAATAAAGAGTTTTGATACTGAGTGTTACCTGTCTGGCTATACCCCAGAAAAAAGGGTACCGACACCAGTGCCTCTAGAACTTGGAGGGCATGTATACCATGATACATTGAAAACAACTTTGCACCAGGATCAAGCACGGAAAGAAGGTGATAGATCTTGGGGTTATCTCTACCTCCCTTCTTGTAGCTCTCAGTGTTTATACAGTCTCCCTGCCACACCCGCCTGTGACTGTGGATTGATTGATTTGTCCCAAATTTGAGAATAAATAGCATTGTTTACAGGTGCTTTGTGTATAGGCAGACCTATCCAAGTAGCCATATCTGACTCTCAGTGCAACATTGCCCGGCAGCCCATGCCTCATCCCCAATGCAACATCAGGCTCATGTAGCCCTCTGACAGCATGACAAAATCATGTCCTAGAATTAGTCTTCATTGCTCCACCAGGCTGCAGGCTCTTAGATATAGTGTGGCAAATAAGTTACAGACACTCACAAACTTACCTCTATCAGCCACAGCCCAACAGCAGTGTTTTGAACTGGAAGAGAAGTAAACAAATAAAGGTGGCACTAACTTCTCTTAATATTCACCCTGCAGATGTCCTGCGATGGGCGCTCTAGTCTCTGAAATCCATTCCCAATTCACTTTTGGCATATAGGGGACTGCTACCTGACTGCTGCTGAAGAAAGGCACTTCTGTGAACATAGAGAGAGAAGACACATTGAACTTGAATAACTGAATCTCATATCATATGTTTTGTACAGCAAGCTTTGGCAAAACCATTAGTATTATTTTAATGTGCTAATGCAGACAAGCAGCATGTGTTCTGTTTGCACAATAAAGTTAGTCTACTGGCTGTGTTTGTTTAATGTAGAATCCTGGCAGCACGTCTGAGTCCACACTGTAGATAAGTAAGAGCTTTATTGGTACGAACTGGCACAAATGCACAGGTAACCCTCCCTGCCCCTCACCATGCCAAAGCCTCTTTCCAACTGCCAAGATTAGGAATCTTCCCCCTGAAGGTTCTATGCTGACATCATAAACCAGGCATGGAGGCAGACTGGACGTTCACATACAACCCCAGTAAATAACTACTAACACACACCATATCCATGTTGTTTTCGCACTTGTTGGCACATTAAAGTTAGACGACTGGCTTTGCTTGCGCTTGTTTAATGCAATCCTGGCACGTCACTTTGATGTTACAAGAACACCCTCTATAAATAAAATTGTTTTCTTTAAACATTGCCCGTGGTACATTAACAGTCTGGCTTCAATTATCTTCTAGAAATTACTTTCCAGTGACTGAGAATGCCATGCCATTTGCTTTCTGGAACGTGCTGTAATGTCTTCAGCATGGTTTTAACAAAACAAATACTAAAACCTTATTGGAAAACTTCAGAAATTCATTTTGAAACAACATTTCCCGCGAGAAGGAACTTTTTCACGCTGATAGTCATCAAGTGACCCTCCTTATACCGAAAAAAACCGAGCTAAACCAAACTGTAATGTGACAACGGGTTTAAACATGGATGAAAGTCATTTTACATTAGAAGTCTGAAGAGTCTATAAAGGCGCGGGCGGGTCTGTGCTAATTCTCACCTCGCCCCTTTTTACATTAGCCTAATACCTTTGTTAGTGTCAGATTTCCAGTATCTATTTTTGACATGAACAGAGTCCTGGTTTGCCAAGCAGAGTGTGAGACATGCCCCAAGTGTTTGGCATGAGAGAGCTTCATTCTGCCACACTGCAGGATCCACGCAGCGCCACTGCCAGCTGCAGCGAAGCTCAGGCAATACTTGTGCATTGTGGCATGCCAATAAACGAGCACTGGCATACATTATGCGCAGTCTGTACAAAGCCCGTCAGTATCCGCAGTATCTTCTTCAATGGCGCTGTACAACATACGTTGTATGTCCCTTGTTGTTTCGTTTGTGTTTTACAGTGCGTTCATAAGCCAAGAATAAACTTTTTAATGATAAAAATACAAAATACAATATTATTCTCATGGCACCAAATAGATCTATTTCTTCTCTTGTTGCTTCTTTTTAATGGTAACACTGATTTAGAAAGTGTGCTCGTAGTGAGTTTGTTTGTTGTTATATTGTTTTTTTTTTTTTTTTTTTTTTCTCCAAAACCTTTATTCAGCATGACTACACATTACACAGCCCCATGCCTACAACCATCAAGTGGCCGGCGGCCTGGTATGAAGGAGGAGTTTAATGTTGAACACAGCTGCCTGCCTACAACCCTCCAGGGGCCGGCTGCGGCATATGAGACAGTGATAATAGGAGGCAAACTCGAAGAACAGGTCATATCTATCGTGGAAGACTTTGCAGTCAGTAATCGTTTCATAGCAGTATGCACCGGGTGTGTAGAGGCGACTTTCAGTACTGTGTGATGTCATTCCCTCCTCCCCTCCCCAATACACAGCGCAACATAGCAGTACCATGAGATCCATCCATGTCGGAGAACAAGAGAGGTGGAGGGGAACTCAGGTCTCGTTGCTTGGTGACATCCTACCAATTCCCACCCCCTCAATTGGGATGCGGCCGTTGAATTAATTGCGTGAAAATCTAATGTTGATGGGATTGGAAAAGTGCGTTATATCTGCGGGTGTGACAACAGGTACGTCTGTAGGGGACCCCAAATGTCAATCGGCCGGGATGCAGAAGGGAGGAGTTCTGCGTATCGAAGTACAGTGTCCTGACAGTGAACCATGTCTTTGATCCAATCCTTAAATTTAGGAGCTCTACCCCTCCCCCATCTACATGCTATGAGTCTCTTTGCCATGAGAAGGGCGACTGTGGCAAATCTACGAACCGGCTTCTTAATAGTTTTGGTGTAGCCCAGTAGTGCCTGCGTCGGAGAGGGTACAAGAGGGACATCAATCATTTCCGAAATGCCGGAATATACATGTTGCCAATAAGTGGCTAATTCACGGCATCCCCATGCCATATGAAGGAAGTCTGCCGCGGGAGCATGGCATCGCCAACAGAGATCTTCCTCTCGAAGGCCCACCCTGTGCATGTGCGCTTGAGTACAATTCAGCCGATGTAGGAATTTATAGTGAATCACCCGAAACCTACTGCTGGAAGAGATTTGTTCGGTTTGCAAGCAGCAATAGCTCCAAAGTTCGTCATCTATGGGCTGACCTAGTTCCTCCTCCCATTTGGCCCGTGCCCTACAAGGCAGGGAATCTGGTGAAGTGCGTAATGAGTGGTATAGGGTGGAGACCGCGTGCGAAGGAGTGACAGCCTTGAGGAGCTGATGGAGGGGCTCTAAAGTGGGAGGTTCGCTAGGGAATTCCCCCGTCAATGCTCGGATACCACTACGAAGCCTGATATAAAGGAATGTGTCCATGGAGGTTGGGGCAATGTCACCGAATAAATGTGTCTGGGAGCGGAAGAGGCCATCACGATAGAGATCCCCCCATGTCGTTATATGGAATTTGGCCATAAAGTTTTTAAACAGTTGTTCTTGTAAGAGGGGCAGCAGGGGGTGGTATGCCAGAGGAAGCAGTGGAGAATGGAGCAGTGTCGTGTGGGTGAGTTTCGCTATGTATCGCCACGCTAGAATGGAACTTGAAATAGTGGTGCGGTATGTCGTTCGTGTCTCTGGCGCACTAAATATCGCTCCTGCCAGTGGGATAGGATCCGCCAACCAATGTTCCACAGCTATCTGTGGTAGGAAGGGAGTGGGGTGGATCCAGTGATGAACGAAGTGGGCTTGCGCACTATAATAGTACATCTCAAAGTTCGGCAGGTCTAACCCCCCCTGTACGAAAGGACGAGTCAATGTCTCCCAAGTGAGACGCAGCCTCTTTCCTCCCCAGACCAGTCGAATAAGCTCAGAGCGCAGGAGTTGTAAAAAGGACCGGCCTGGGTAATATGGGATATTTAGGAAGAGGTAGAGGAGCTTAGGAAGAACCACCATCTTGATGAGGGAGGCTCGGCCGGCGAGGGAGAGAGGCAGCGTGATCCACCTGGCCACGCAGGTCTGAATGTGATCAAAGGTGCGACCATAGTTCAGCCGCATCAACTCCTCACGATCTCGAGAGAGAAGTATGCCCAGGTATCTAACTTCATCCTCCTCCCAGCGTAAGGGGTATTCCAGCTGGAACGGCTGAGCAGCCGCGGTCAGCGGAAAGACAGTGGACTTACCCCAGTTAATATGAACACCAGACATGCCCGCGAAGCGAATAAACTCCCGAAGGATGGGGTTTAGGTTAGTGGCGGGATCACGGATGTATAGTGTGATGTCATCCGCATATAAGGAGATTAGCACCTCTCTCTGGAGACAACGCAACGCCTTGTCTCGGTGATGTTGTTGTAGCCGGGCAGCCAGCGGCTCCATCGCCACCGCGAACAATAACGGGGATAGGGGGCACCCCTGATGGGTGCCCCGCGATACCGCGAAGGCCTCAGATATCCGTCCATTTATCCCCACCCTAGCGACCGGCCGGTCATATAGGATATCGATCCAGCGTGTGAAACCTAGTGGCAATCCCATATTACGCAGGATGCAGTGCAGATAGTCCCATTCCAGGGAGTCAAAGGCCTTGGTGGCGTCCAAAAAGACCGCCACCAGTGGTAAATCAGGGTCTACATTGTGCATAATGGAGAAAAGAGTCCGAAGATTATTGGAAGTGGCTCTGCCAGGAACGAACCCCGCCTGATCCCACAGCACCAGACCACCCAGTAGCAGCTGTAAACGGTTGGCTAGGACCTTGGCCAAATTTTTTGCGTCACAGTTAATTAAAGAAAGAGGGCGGTAAGAGTCACAAGAATGAGGCGGTTTACCCGGTTTCAGTCGGGAAGTAATCAGCGCTTCCTGCATTGACGGAGGGAGCGCACCAGATTCATGCGTTTCCAGAAAAACTTCTCGGAGTACCAGGGCTAGGATATCTATATAGGCCTTATAAAAATCCATCGGCAAACCGTCCAGACCGGGGGCCTTTCCTGGTGCCATCTGATTGATCGCATCTCTAATCTCGTCCAGGCCTATGGGTTCCGCCAAAAACTCACGCTGACGATCCGAGAGCCAGCCCAGGGTGAGCTCTCTCAGGTAGTCGTCCATGTCCAGGGCGCCAACCCTGGTGGTAGAGTAAAGTGTAGAATAGTGCATGGTGAAAGCCGCCAGGAGCGACTGTGTGTCGCGTATAGGAACCCCCTCTTCCCTCTTAAGTTCTAACACAAAATTGGAGCCACGCTCGCAAGGGATCTACCGGGACGCTCACCCTCCCCGTATGCCCGAGCTCTGAAGTATTTGCCCCGGAAGTGTACCTCTCTGTCAGCAGTGGAAGTGTATTCTGACATCGCCGCACGGTACTGTGCTTGCGCATCTGTGTTGACGGCAAAGTCTGGACTAGTTTCCAGAGTATGTAGCGTGGATTCCAAATTATGTAGTGTAGCGCGTAAGGCTTTCAACACCCCGGAGCTCTTAGAGATGCAGACTCCACGAATCGTGACCTTCAGTGCTTCCTATAGGGTGGCCACGTGGTCTACCGATCCCTTGTTACGGGAAATGAAGTCTTCTAGTTCCTGACATAGTTCGGATCGGAACAGTTCATCGAGTAAGATGTTGGGCTGGAGTCGCCATGTCGGGGATCTACCCATTATGTCCGGTAAGCGGAACTTGGCGAGCACCGGAGAATGGTCAGAGAATGTGCGGCCTACGTGTTGCACAGTGACCAGGGCGGGGGCCAATGCTCTATTTACCATAATGTAATCCAGTCTGGCCCATGTGGCATAGGCAGTATTCCAGTGCGTGCCCTCCATGGAGGTCGGGTGTAAGTGGCGCCAGGTATCCACGACATCTTGAGTGTCGCATATGTCCCTCAGGTATTTGTGTGTGTTATCATAGTGGCAAGCAGAGGGGTTGGATCTATCCATGGCAGGGTCTAAAACAGCGTTGAAGTCACCTCCCCAGATGAGGTGCGTGGAGCCTACCTCACGGATCTTGTTCCAAAGAGCAATGAAGCTGCGTGGGTCATCGCAATTAGGACCGTACTAGCAGGCCAGAGTAATAGTCTCGATGCCTATCCTGCCCCACGCTATACAATATCGGCCTTCTGTATCCGTGGCTGTACCCAGGGGAACATAAGGAACCCCTCGTTTTAAGAGAATAGCAGTGCCTCTTGCATAGGATGAGTACGACGCGAGAATCGAGTGTGCAGCCCATCTAGCAGCAAAGGATCCCCTACGGAGAGGGTCCAAATGTGTCTCCTGCAGGAAGACCACCTGAACATGCAGTCTATCCAAAGCACCCAAGATTCGCCGCCTCTTCCTTGGGTCTCCCAATCCCCTGACATTCCAAGAAATAGCGGTGAGCAGCCCCCCCCCCCACCTGGCTCAGTGTGTGTGGCGTGCGCTAGGGCCTCGGACATGGGAACCAGGTCAATAAACCCACCCGGCGGCTGTCCCAAACGTGTAGCTGTCTATTAAGGGTGGCATACTGTGCTACATCAACAAGTATACGTGTAATGCTCATGCTGAAAAAAACAACAAGCCTAAAACATATCCCTGAGAACCCACCCACCCACCCACTCCGACATCCCAATCATGCCGGGCATCTCCCCCGCCCCTTACAAACCTACAATGTCTTGTCATCCACTCATTAGGGAACACCCAATTGGGGGACACCAGGGGTCCAGACCCGCCATCCCACTCCCCCGATAACTCACCCGCTATCCCCTGGAGCCAAGATCCAGCGGAAAAACACGGGAGGGGGAGGTTGGTGCCAGGGCGCAATCAAGTTGAAACATCGTCAAGGAACCATCAAAAAAGGGGGAAAGGCAAAGCCTAATAGGTGGTAGCTCCACCATAACGGGCGAGAGCACAAAGTCACATATTGAACAGCAATTTAACTGCACAGAAAGAAGGCAGAGGCAAAACAAGTTCACAGCAAAAGGGTATCATCAACGGAGCTTAACGGCAGCTGGAGATCCCTAGTCAGTCAAGGGCAGAAGTGGGCGATCGGGATCTCGCACTCCCCGAAGGGGAGCGGGCCAGTTCAATAGATCTTTTGTGGTCTTTCAGAAACAGTTCAACTTGGGCTGGATCCTGAAATATATGGGGCTTGCCATGATGGACAACCCGTAGCCGGGCCGGGTACAACATGGAGTATTGAAGTCCATGTTGAAGCAGTCGTTTCTTGACCTGTCCAAATTTGCGACGCGCATCTTGCACAGATTGTGTAAAGTCTGGAAAGAAGGAGAGCGTGGTATTTTCGAAGAGGACTGGTTGTTTTTCTCTGGCAAGTCGTAGAAGGGTGTCCCGATCCCTGTAATTCAAAAAACGGATGACTATAGGCCTAGGGGGTGCTCCGGGCACGGGGCGAGGGCCCAAAGTGCGGTGAGCCCGTTCCACCACCAGCTGAGGAGAGAAGGCGTCCGCGCCGAATAGGTCAGAGATAAGTTTCTCGATGAAAAGTTCCATCTTGCCCACAGAGGTAGTCTCCGCCAGACCAATAAGGCGTACGTTGTTCCGGCGCAATCTCGCCTCTAAATCCTCATTTTTATCAGCGATTACCTTCAGCAATCGCTCCATCTGCGATACCTTGGACGTGGTGGCCGTTGCACCATCTTCCAGCCCGTTGACCCGCTGTTCCGCCTCCTTAAACCCCTCCTCGTGCCGGTCCAGTCTATGTACCACGGAGTCCAGGCGGCGCGACACACCATCTATCTTGGAGTCAATGGAGGTGAGGCTGGTCTGCATGTTTAGGAGGAGCGCTTTCCAATCCACCTCTTCTGCGCCACCTCCCTCAGAATCGCCGTCTCCCGGCGGTTGGGCGTGGGATTTTTTGGTTGGAGCTTCGAATGGGAGCCGGGATTGTTTGGCGTGTTTGGCATCCGTTTTCCCCATTATGTCGGTCGGCCCCCTAGTCTCGGAGCCTGATCACCAACACGGATCAGCCCCACCAATATAGTTAGTGCCTGGACGTGTATGTCAGGAAGAGAACCGGGCTGTACCCTGGTCACCACTGACTGTGACCCGCTCACGAAGCTGGTAAAAAGCGGAGGGCCCACAGACATCCACCATGCGCCAGAAGCAGTGGTTCTTACCAGGAGAAGGGCCACGAGCCCTGGGGGCAATCCCAATCAGGCGCCTCCCGCACGGACAGTATCATTCAGAGCCAGGACAAGTGGCGGAGTCCTCGTGTCGAGCCCTGTGGGGGGGGCACCAACAGCAGAGATAACGCACCCCCCACCGCACCCAGGGCCGTCCGGAGCTAGAGGGGGTACTCCTCGCCAGCCCTGCAAGTCACTTTCAGTTCCACGATGGCAGCTCTGCAACCTCACGCCCCCAGCCGAGCCTCAGCTCGCCCCCGCCTTACCGGTGTGTCTGGAGGTCGGCGATGGGTAGGGGAAGCCACCGCAGGAGCGTCAGACGTCGGTATCTGCCCTCAGCCTCGGCCGCGCTCTGTGGCCTAGCGTGCACGTCAGATCCCCGCTGCAGCGTGCGCACGGCAGCCGGCCTCCTCGCACCAGCCGAGCAGCCACAGCGGCCGCGGGGGATTCCGGCGATCGTTGCTGGCGAACCACCGGCCAGAATGGTCTCAAATTCGGCGTACTGGTTCTTCGTCAGCTGCCCGTCAAGTAGAGCTGGTCAGGGTCGTGTCCCTCAGACGTAGGATGGACTAATGGAGAATCGAGGCGCCCGGCTGGCGAGAGCCTCACGGATGTGCGGCCATGTCGGTCTGGCGCCCTCTAGCGCCCTTGTTGTTATATTGTTTGTGGACGAAATAATCCGAAAATACCTGCTCAGCTCAGTTTCTCATGACATGCCTGTACGTCAGTGCAACTTTTACTAGACGGACTATTTGCTGAGACAATGATGGAAGGAGGGAGAGTTAACCTGAGGTGGAGGCAACACACACTTCTTACAATCAAAATATAAACGCACCAACATTTATAAGAATATTATTTTTCTTGTCATCACTTTTTATTCTTTCCAATAACACAAGTCAAGGTACATGAATAAGAGTGCGTAGCTATGCGGCCGACATATGTTGAGTTTTGGCAACTTTATCAAGGCAATAATTATTCAGTACAGGAGAATGGTACGTTACATCCGCTTGAGTGCCCATCTGAGGTGGTGAATGTTAAGATGATAGTTGGCTTCTTACACATTCGGAGAGTACGTCTGAACTGAGAGCAGTCCTTGGTCTCTCAGGTCTCCCAGGTCTAAGAGAACCGCTCCCATTCTGCCTTCGAACTCCCTCCAACTCTGGCCTCTGCCGTCCTGCGTTAATCGGCTGAGCCCCCGGTACAAGCTGCTGTCAGGACCTTGCCTGCCGTAATTTAGTTTCTCTCTGGGAAACAACCTTTACAACGCAGTCATTATATCGCTCTACCTTTACATCGCATGTCATTACAACGCGGCCATTTCATTGCATGTCACTACAACGCTTGTCATTACAACGCATGTCACTGCAACGCAGGCATTATATCGCAAGTCATTACAATACACACCATTACAATGCATAGTACCCTTACACTATCCAACACTTACCCTACTGTTGCACTCCCTGGAGTTAGAATAGTCATTTTTACCCCTACACTATCCAACACTTACCCTACTGTTGCATTCACTGGAGTTAGAATAGTAATTACTACCCCTATACTATCCAACACTTACCTTAAATGCAATGCAATGGTATGCATTGTAATGGTATGCGATGTAAAGGTATAATGTGATGTAATGGAATGCGTTGTAAAGGTAGTTTCTGAAAATGTGATGTAATGGCATGCAATGGAAAAGAAAGCGTTGTAAAGGATGTTGCGATGTAAAAACTGTGTTGTAAAGGCATGCGATGTAAATGTATGCGTTGTAACGTCATACATTCTTTCTCTCTGGGTGATATGTCCTTTGTAGTGCCTTTTGGTTTTGTTTACTTTGTTTTTGCCTGTTTTCCAGTTCAGACCGTCTGAGCAGCCGTTCCGATTGCCAATTCCTGACACTTCTACTGCTCCAACCCTCCCGCCACCCTGCCGGCCCCTCCCACCTGCCGGGACTACATATGAAGGCCGTTGTGCAGCTGCACTGCTGGCCCACCAAAGACGCACCAAAGGCAAACCCATCTGTGTCTGTCCGCGCATGGACTGCGCCTAGCGCCAGGACCTCTGGTCCTCTATCCATTTGCCGCTACACCAACAAGTAGCTCATGCCCTGGACTACAGACCCCGCAACAGAAGCTGTTTCATGTCCTCTTAACGATCAACCAAAGGACCCTTCATCTGCCGCCACTGCAGCTTCTCCTGCAACACAGGACCCCCTGCCATCACTGGATCCTGCACCGCTCCTGCTCAGAAGACCACTAACAACCAGGAACTGCTACAATGCATCCTACTCAATGTCCGCTCCCTCTGCAAACATGCAACAGAAATCTGGGACACCATCACCACCCTCTCTCCTGACATTGCCTTCATTGCAGAAACGGGGCTCAAACCCTCCTCGAACCCCTACATCAGCACCGCCACAAGATGATACACTGAGACTGCATTAGCAAACACGGTGGGGGCATCGTCATCATCTTCATAGAAACCATCCGATGCACCATCACCAATTACAACCCAATGCCTTTCATGGAACACCTCAACTTCCATCTACAGATCATGCTAAGACCATGATAAGAGGTACCCTCACCTAGTAACTACCAGGACCATGACCAGCTCTCTGTGACGCCATCCCCAACCTCATCGCCCCCCTCAAAGCCATTGAATCCAATCACTACATCCTACTCGGTGACCTCAGTTTCCACTTCGACAACCCCAACGACACCAACTCCATCACCCTCCTGGAGGACCTGAACAACAGTAGCCTCACCCAATTTGTCACCGAACCCACGCAAAAAGCTGTACACACACTCAACTCCATCTTCACCTCCAGCGATAGAGTCAAATTCACCCATGGTATAGAACTCACCTGGACCGACCATGCCATTGTTCACTTCACCATCTCTGGGTAAGGTACCTGAGAGTCAGCGGACGCAGGCCCTTACCACCATCCAATCTGAAACGTCAGCAGACCTCAACCAGGCCATCCACAACTTCCCTTTCTGGATCACCAAATGAGCCAACAGAGTTGCTCTGCTGAAACTAGAAAAAGCCAACAAAACCTCAACACAAACCTGCTGGCACATCCCAGAGCTCAGAACCATAGTCAAGGAATTATCTAACCTGACAGCCCCAAAGAACCCCATCCACCTCTCACAAGAACTCTGCGATACCCTCTCGGACTACTTCCACAGCAAAACGGCCACCATCTATAACAACATTGACCCCCCAACCCACCTTGCACAGCCTCGACAACCTCATCCACACAGCGAACACCAGCCGAATGATCACCACTTGGTTTCCACTTACCACTCAGACCACCACAGCCATCATGTCGTCCATCCAATCTGGGGCGCCCACCGACCTCTGCCCCCCCCATCTTTTTAACCTTATTGTTGTGCTTACTTATGCTTGTTTAAGGTTCCATATAGAACCTTTATGTACTGTCATGGTTCTCTGTGGTGCAAGTTCTAAGAAGAGTCAGTTGGTGCCTCTCTGCTGTGCTGAGAGGAGCGGTGGCTCGTTGTGCCCACGAATAAAGGCCTGTGACCTTTCTTCTGTGTCCTGTGGTCAAGAGTCTTCTTTTAGGACATAACACTATTTTTGGCGACGACTGGGCGAGTCACTGCAACATTAAGCTGCCTAATTGTATATACCGTGGAGAGATATGAAGGAGTATCCACAGAGTAACTCAAGATGAAAATGGAAAAAGAAGTTGGAAGCGGAGAACTTCATCATCATTAACAACCAATCACCTACCTCCTCCAGCGGCTGGTTGAATTCAATGAGAAGATTTCGTAGATACTTCTCCGGCGGCTGAGTGAGAGTCTTCGTGCAGTCTGCACTTATGAAGCGGTGAGGAGGAAAAACGGGAAGGGTTGGTGTATGTCGTGTTCTCTTCGCTGGCAGAATTACTCCTTAGTGACTGTGTGCTAGTTCCAGGTGTATGAAGCCGTTGAGGACGTCCGTTAGCGGAGGGCAGTTCTCGCTTCAACTACAAGCGAGAAATGATGACGCAATAGAATCCTATGGAGGATTCAGTAATTGCACAGCGTCATCAGCCTCACTCGGCAAGGCTTCAACGATCGCGATAAAGAACTTCCGTAAAGACAAAGATCATCAGTCTTGTGCGTGTGTAAGCGTCATTCATGCTGCGCATGCTCAAAGCAAGGTTTCAACGATCGCGTTCAGGAATTTCAGTAAAGACAAGGGTTTTCATTATTGAGCGTGCGTAAGAGTCATTCATGCTGCGCATGCTCAAGGTCAATAACGCCTTGTTTTATTCAGATTCAATAGGTATTATCTAACTTTCAAGCGACAGCTATTTTCACGAAGCAGCGACGATTCCAGGGGAAAAAAAGGAGGCATAACTAAATGGTATTGTGGATACATTTATTTTGTCATCATAGAAACATTTATTTTACAAAGGAGCAGCATTTTTACATTTTAACATTTAAAAGGGGCTGCGCTTCAAAATTTTGTTGTTTGACAAATGTGTTACTGATGCCTTCACGAAGACAATTGTTTTTGTTTTCTCTCCTTTTCTTCTTCATTATACTATTTTGAGACTCTGTGTAGTGCTTTGTTTGGTGTTTAGCAGTATACTGCCATCTAGTGATTTTTTTTTTTTTGCCACATTAATATTGATTTTTTTTTTTTCTTGGTGGAATACCTGAGTAGATTTGAATATTTGAAATTTGTTTGCCAAGGGAAAAATGGTGCTACATAATCAGAGGCACAGTTAGATTTGCTTTGTGATTGTTGCTTGTGTTACGTGTTATATATTGCAAATTTAATTATTTCAAGATGCAATCTGTTAATCCTCCACCCCCATTTCTTGAGAGCCCTGGCACACCTCAGATTCAATGGAGGCCATGGTTTGATGCATTTGAAACGTATATAGGTGCAATTGGCGCCTCTAGTTATAAGGCTGAAAGGAAAAAGTTTCTTCTTTTAAACTCTTTAGGGTTTGAAGGTAGAGAAGTATTCAAACACCTTCCTGACATTGTGTTGGCAGAGGGAGAAGTGGTTGATGAATACCAAGAAGCAGTCAAGAAAATAGCAATCAAATTCAATGTGCAACCTAGTTTAGTAGTTTTGAGGCACAAATTTTTTAAACGTGCGCAACTTCAGAGTGAGAATGTTGATACTTACTTGAGTGCATTACGGAAATTGTGTGCGGAGTGTCAGTTAGGTGAATACCGTGATCAGTTGGTAAGAGACCAGTTCATCGCACACTGTCATGACAAACAAATTCAACAAAAGTTGCTCACAATGGGTAACCCCAGTCTTGAAGAGACCATTAAAGTCGCGAAAAGAGTTGAATTGGCACAAAACTGCATTAAGGATTTGAGTGTGAGTTCTAGTTCTAGGGAAATGGTCAATGCTGTTGCCTCTAGCAATGCTACTAACGGCACTTTACGAAAGAGCAAATCTATTGAGAAAGCCATGTTTCAGTAGAGAAATATTTGTTACAGGTGTGGCTACCCTCCACATGGCTCTGACAACAGATTCTGTCCTGGTAGGAATGCCAAATGTCACAAATGTGGGAGGATTGGACAATTGGCAAAAGTCTGTCAATATGGTCTAAACAAGGTTGAGAAAGTCAATTGTGTAGTCAAAGAAGGACAATTGAGTGACAGTGACATTGTACAAGATTTTCAAGACATGATAGTCACCGTCACATATGATGATATCGTCACGGGAGACCCCTCTGAATGTGTGGATCCTTCTGTGGATGTGTTAGTAGACGATGTATGTTTAAAGTTGTTAGTGGACTCGGGAGCACGCAAACCTATGATCACATACGAACTGTTCAAGAAATCTTGGTGCAACAGAACACTTTTTCCCCCTGACAGAGCACCAGTATCTCATGAGGGGCGCAAAATAGAATTGGAAGGCTATATTGAGGATGTTTTAGAATTTAAAGGTCGAAGAATTCAGGGTAAAATATATGTTGCTGCCCCCCCATCTTTTCAACCTTATAACCAACCCAATCAGCATGGAGCTCACAAGAATCCATAACACCTCCATCTCCATGGCAACCTTCCTGAAAGGATGGAAACATGCAGAGATCAGACCCCCTCCTAAAGAAATCCTCTGCTGAACCCAGCAACCTCAAAAACTACTGACCGATCTCCCTGCGCCCCTACCCGGCTAAAGCACTCGAGAAAGCCATCAACCAACAGCTCACTGAATACCTCGAACACAACCACCTCCTTGACACCTCACAATCAGGATTCTGGACCAACCAGTGCGCTGAGACCGTGCTGATAGCTGTCACAGATGACATCAGAACTCCCCTCGACTGGGAAGAAACGGTGTCCCTGGTCCTCTTCAACCTCACTGCTGTGCTCTAGACTGTCTCCCACCACATCCTCATCAACAGACTCTACAACATCAGCATACATCAAAACACCCTCAAGTGGATCACGTTCTTCATTACAGGATGCACACAGAGCATCTGACTGCCTCCCTTCACTCCCAAGGACATCACGTGCGGCGTACCACAAGGTTCATCACTCAGCCCCACCCTGTTCAACATCTAGATGACCCCCTCATCAGATGCAACGGACTCAACATAATCTTCTATACAGACGACACTCAACTAATACTCTCACTCACAGAGGACCCCTCCAAAGTCAAAACCAACTTCTGCAACACTATTTCCAGCGTAGTCAAATGGATGAGAGACAACTGCCTCAAACTCAATGCCGACAAAACATAAGTACTGATCTTTGGGAAGAACAGCTCTGTATGCGACCACAGCTGGTAGCCAGAAGAACTCAGACCTACAGCAACACCTACCGACCATGCTCACAACCTCTGCATTATCCTCGACAGCCAACTAGCCATGAAACGACAAATTAACGCAGTCTCCTCCATCTGCTTCCACACCCATCACATGCTCCACAGAATCTTCGGATGGGTCCCAATCAACACCATAAAGACCATCACTCAGGCCCTTGTCACAAGCCGCCTCGACTACCGCAACGCCCTCTACACCGGAATCTCCTCCCAGCTCCTCAGAAGGCTCTGGACCATACAGAACACTACAACTAGACTCATCCTGGACCTCCGAAAATGAACCCACATCACTCCACACCTCAGAAACCTCCACTGGCTGCTCACCTAGAAGGGATGCCAGTTCAGAATCCTCACACACACACCTACAAACCTCTTCACAACCAAGGACCATCCTACATCAATGACCGACTGAACTTCCATCTGCCCGCTTGAGATCTGCCCTTTGCCTCACTCTCCTTAGCACACACCCCTACATACGATGCACCCTCAGCAGGGGGCGCTGCTTTTCCTACATTGTCACCAAGACCTGGAACGACCTGCCCCCAACCTTCAAACAGCGCATTCCCTGGCGGACTTCAGAAAGTAGCTCAAGTTCAGGCTTTTCTATGGAGATATGGCACCCTCTGTGCCAAGATACCCTTAGGGGTGTCAGTACTGCTCTTTACAAATGCCAATGGATTGATTGATTGATTGATTGAGATCGGCTGGATATCCTTGCTCTCTGGACTGTGCTGGGGTTTTCAGTCACCGAGAGGGGTGCTTCATAACTTGCATGAAACTAAAGTGGGAAAGGGTGGCAGTTGGACTGGAATGTGCCACATTAAAAGATGGATGTCAAATTTGGGTTCCTTCTTTTCATGCTTTGTTGAAGCCATATGATGGCTTGGCCAAGGCTTATGATATGCCCTGTCCACCATGGTGGTCTGTATAGGGTTGCTGCCAGAGGTCAACAATTCAAGATGGAATTCAGTATTTTCCTGTGATGTCAATTTCTGTTTGAATCATATATAAATGAGACATTAACAAATGATTTATGAATTCCAAAGCACCAACTCCTTTTTATGTCATGTTCATCACCCAAATGCTTCTATATTTGTTCACTTTAGTCAGAATTGCCTTTGGATTTTTTCTGGAAATACCTTGTTTTACCTTCCGTGATTCCATGCAGAGTTTGCTGCCTTGCTTATTTTATTCTGCATAAATCTCAGTCTTTAGTAATTGCCAAGGCGTTATTTTCCCTTTACGGCTTTTCCCCCTTGACACCTTTCATATGTCCTATTATGAGCAGAGTGTCACAGAGGCTACTGGGAGGAGTCAACCAGGCACTGAATAAGGAAACTTGACAAACCTTTACAGTGCCCAGTTCTTGACAGGTATAAAATCTGGTATTGTTGATAATACTATATAATGTACTGATGAGTCAAGACAGGTTGACAGCATGTTTGCCATTGCTGCTTTGTGTGGAGCTTCATGTGGTGCATGGATCTCACGGTTATGCTACCATTAGAATTTAAGGAGAACTGTTGCTAGAACGGCTGATATTCCTTGTACAAACATGACCATCCTTTCTTGACATTAATTCTGTTAGCTGCACCCAAAAACAGTTTTTGAAATGTATTCCTTGAATACGGGTATGCTCAGACGTGGGTCCCGTGCTCTCCATGCCAGTGGAATCAAGCTATCCTGGCTGAAGAGGGGTGAAACCCCGAAACCGGTACTAGGATGCTTGTTTCTAGTCCAGGGAGGACCTGCCCTGGCAGTTTGGGCTGGACTGTTCCCATTGGGTGCAGGGTCAAGACTGATTTGCACATGGCTGGGTCCAAACTGGAATGGCATGGTGAGCAAAAAAACAATGGATTTAGGCCCAGATCTCTGTACTGGGGTGAATGTATGACATTGTTCTGCATTCAGTCCATCAATAGTTCTTTTTCCATTTCCTTGAATAAGGGCCACATTTACAAGAAATTAAGGCAGCGCTGTGCCGCCGGCCATTTGGCTGTGCTGTACTGCGTTAATTCCGAAGCACAGGGATTAGTCATATCTACAACGATATGACAGATCCCTTTGCTCTCCCCAGCGCTGGTGCACAATTTGCTGCCTTGGGCCGACGCAGGCACCCTTGCACCATAGTGCAAGTTTGGCTGCGTTGAGGAAAAGGTTTGTGTATGTGCAGGAAGGTGTCTCTTTCTGTACATAAACAATCTGAAATGTCTGTTTTTAAACTTCTTTGTGTACTGCTTAACGCAGAACACATAGAAATTGAAATCTGTATTTTTTTCAATGATTGTTTTTGTGCAGGAAGGGACACCTTCCTGCACAAAAACAATCAAAAGAGGTGATTTCCTTTTCCTATGTGTGCTGCAGAATGCAGTACGCATAGAAAGAGAAAAAAAACGAGGAGAAATGAAAACAAAAGTGACATACCACCGGCGCAAGGGCTTAATAAGCCCCTCAGAACTTGGGACAGCTTGCACTAAAAATGCCTCTTTAGTGTTGTGTTAAATACTATGCTATGCAGTGGCGTAGCTAGGGTGTCATTGGCATAATGAAAGAAAGGAAAACAGGCTTCCCATGCCTAGCTTGAGCAGTAAAAAAACACAGCTATCATTGGGGTACATGGGCCCAGCAGATCTCTGGGCACTAGCGTGACTGCACCTGCTGCACTATTGATGGCCACGCCCCTGGTGCCACGGTGAAATCATTAATACAATTGATGTAAGCCCCAAAACTGAGAGGGCCCACTGGCAATGGCCAGATCACAAAGATGTGGTTGTTAGAATGATAAAAAAGAATATGTGCACTAAACTAGGAAGCCAATGGATTTTCCATATGTGATAACTTATATATATGCTTTTGCGCGTTCTGACAAATTAGGAAAACAGTTAAATATACACCCACACAAGAAAAGAGTTTAATATGTATGTTGGACACTTATAAATGTTGTACATGTTTAGTAATCGTTGTGCACTTTAAAATTCTCAATTGCTTGCGAGTTATGTCACTTGAATGGATGTCGAGTAATGTGAAGCATTTTCTAAATTGTGTATGATTTATGTCATTTATATGTATGAAGAGTCTTGTGTATTTCTGTAGTAATATAATATTTGAGTACAAAGTAATTGATAGAGAAAGAAGTATCCTTTGCAGTCCAAATTGAAAATGTTTTATTTTATTTTCTAGGCACATATTTAGTGAGCCACTAGTAATAAAGCGAGGCACAATAGTGAAAGTCATTTAGTAAAAGTGAAAATAAAGTAATATTTCTCCAACAAAAGTTGGTAGTGAGAGTTTCGGAAGCATAACGTAACCTACTTGAGTATATGAAAGTATCTATGGTATGAGGGGTTTGTTATGTCGGCCACAGCGTGCGGTACATGGGCCGACCACATGGTGTGCAGCGTGTAGGGCCTACGGCCGGCACAGTAATCAAATCAGACACAGAGCCGGGATAAGTGGTTTACATGGGTTCGCGTGTACATGCGCCTCTGGCGTCACGCCCGGGCAGGCCTGTACTTTATTGACTCCCTGTCACATGACCTGGGAAAACACAATTTATCAGCCCAACCCCGGGGTTTACAGTAAACTCCCCCGTGCCTGGGCCCTCAATGGGACTACCTGCGTAGCACCCATTACGTCATGGGTGCGACACTACATTCCTCCCCAAACAAAATCAGAACAACATCTCAACCAAAAACACTCCCTGGTCACTATGCATGTTAAGCAAATTATAAGAACAGTCTTACATGAAATGATCTTTCAGCTTGCAGGAGGGCTCAGGAGTCTTCCGAAGGCAGTACCTGGAGCCTCCACGACTTCGTAGTTCTCCATTAGGAGGCTCTTCTCGAGATTGTTCAGGAATCTCTGGGCTGCCCCCCAGCGCCCCAGGTTCCAAGTTTTCCACTGCAGGATACTCAGCGTGGGACTCTTCCCAGTCGTCAGGGTCTGGTCTCTCAGCTTCCCCACGCACCGACACTCTTGCCTCCAGGGTGCCCTCCGGGGAACGATAGAAAGTCTTGAAAAATGACACATTCCGGGTGACAGACTCAGCGCCTCGCCGGGCCGTGACCCGAGTGCCCTTCAGGTGAGTAACAACCCATGGTTCCTTTTTGTAGGGCAGCCTGAACTTGCTATGTGAGAAACAATTCTGCAGTAGGACCAGATCACCTACTTTCAGCTTAGGGGGCTGGGCTCTTTGCCGCCGACTGGCCTTGTCATTTTGCCGTTGTCTTCGAACCTGTATTTGAACTTCCTTCAGAGGATGGTGTGGGATAGAATCTGCAACCACGCGTCCCATGGAGAGATGTCCCAGAGCCACTCCAGTTGTGGAATGGGGCGTTTGTCGATAACCTCGGAGAACAAGAAGATGGCCAGTTCCACCGGCTGCTGATGACTTTATTCAGAGTACGCATGAAACCTCCCTGCTTCGCCATTCGCTTGAGGCCATTGGGGCATTGTTTTCTTTTGGGTGATGCCAAGGGATGACAGATAGTTAGGCAGTTCTTGCCCCTGGAACGGGGGCCCATTGTCAGTCCTCAGTTCTTGAATGTGTCCATGAGTTGCCATTACATTTTCCAGCTTGGGAATGACTTCAATCGCACTCAACGAGGTGAGTATTTCTACTTCTGGGTACTTTGAGTGGTCATCAATCAGTATTAAAGTGTGCCTTCCATCCATAAGGCTTCCAAAGTCCAGACTCACACAGGTCCAGGGGCGACGTGGTCAAGGTTCAGTGATTATCGGCACTGAAGAGGTGTTTTCTTCCATTGTTTGACACCACGGGCAGGATCTCACAGCCTCTTCTACCCTCTCGTCCATCAAGGGAAACCACACTTTGGTCGTCAACCGAGTTTTTGTCTTCACCATAACCTTGGTGCCCTGGGGGGCGTGGCCTGAGGTGTCAAGATGGCGGTCGCACTCTCAGAGTGCTCCGGACCCCCTCAGTCATCCGCCTTGCATCTGCCGCTGACAGCTGCCATCCAACCTGGACTTTCACTACCAGAGACCCTCTGCCGCCTTCGTTGCACTCTGGGCCGGTTTTGGGGCAGATTGGAGCCTTTGCCAGCCTGTTTCTGCCCCCTTGCCCGTGGCCGTGCACAGAAAATGGCGGCCCCCCGGCGGCCTGCCCTGGAGCGGCGGGACCTGGGCGCCACTGATCTCCCCCTTCGGGACCTCTGCTGCGGTGCCGGGAGTAGCTGTACCCACCTGCAGGCCGGTGCTGCCAGAGAATAGAGAGGGGTGAAGGAGCGCTGCGGATCGGGGCTGCGGAGCAGGACCTGCCATCTGTACTGGATACCGGGGGGCAGAGATCTCATCGGACGGCTGACTCCGGGCACTGCTCTCCGGAGGGGAACCGGCTCATCTGGATTGTCCTGCGGTGAGTCGCGGCTACCGGGGGCACAACTGGGCTTGGGTGGCGCTGCTGGGCAGCGGTGTGGAGCGGAATATCGGGACGTACCCGCCTTAAAGCCTGTGGCCTGCTGCGCCCTGAGGGCCCTTAGGGCGCTACTGCTGCGGACCCTTGAGCTGGCCGGTGAATGGGCCCGATGGCCTTGGTTTAGCGTGTTGAGACCCTGCTCGGCTGACCCGGCTGCCGAGGTTGGGCGGCGGCGAATCGAGGTGGAGTGGTCCCAGGGGTTTCTTAGGCTCCCATTGGGTGTCTAGACCGCCCGCGGCCTGGACTTCCCTGCTGCCCCTGTGAGTGATTGGGCCTGCGGGGAGTGTGGCCTGCTGTCTCCAGGTCGGGCCTACAGGGGTCTACTGACGTCGCTCTGAGCGGCTTGGCCCTACTTGCTGTTGCACGAGTGGAGACGGACATCTGGGCCGGCTGGGGCTTGTGTGAGTGGGCGAGATGCCCTTCTTTGGACCGGCTTTACTTCACTCGGCACCCCCTCGCCTACCTGCTGCTGGGGCGGCCCAGCGACCTGGTGGAGTGCTGATCCCGGCTACCGGATTGGGTAGTGGTGAGTGAGCCCGGGGCTCATCTGGAGGCCCTGGTCGCGCCCCTGGGGGCATTGACTGGTGTGGAGAGGGTCCGGACTCCTGCTGGTGGTGTGCTCGTGGGGGTGACCCCCCTACTCTCCCCATTACTGGTGAGTGGGCTTGGGGTTGGGGACCGGCCGCCATGTCGGGTGTAGGGGCGATGGGGTGACCTGGTGCCCCGCCCCCCCTTCTTCCACTGCTCCCCCGAACTCTCCCCACCGGTAATCCTGGGCCTGCTCCTTCGCATTGCTGCCGGCCACGGGCCTGTCTCCTGAGCTGCCCGGTGTCCCGTGTGGAGCCTCCCCTGGCACAGTCGACTGGGCTGCCCAGGGCCCGATCCCGCACGCCGCTGCGACTCCACGTGAGAGCAGTGGCCCAACTGCCATTGCCAGGACATTTGGGCCCAGGGACGTGCGTGACTCCCTCGTCGCCCCATCAGTAACTACTCCAGTGAGTGGGGTCCGGGGGTGGGTATCACGTCGGGTGGCAGCGCGGAGGAGTAACTTTGGCGCCTCCACCCCCCCTTCTTCCTCCTTGGTTGCCTTGGATCCACGCCCTTCTGTGCCGCGCTCCCTGCCGGGGGGTGCTTTCCTGGGTTCGACGGGAGGATCAATATGGGCCCCATCTGCTCCAGCCGGCCCGTGATGGCGGCGGAGCCCATCGCAGACCTCGGCTCCTCCTTGACCCCCCCCCCGTCTGCTCCAAGCTACTCTCTCGGAGGAGAGGCCGTCTCAGCCGGACTTGGGGTCTGAGCTGGGGGACTGTCACTGTAGCTGATGCCTGGATTGGCCTGGCTGCCCTCCGCTGGAGCGCTCCATCCGGCCCTGAGGTTGAGCCAGGGGCATCAAACTAGTCTTGCTTCTATTGGGGCCCTGTGGGGGTGGACTTGGGTGCCCAGTCCTGAGCATTGACGGTCTGGGTGTCGGGGGACCCACCTCCCCCCTCCTCTGCGAGACCGCTGCTCGCCCCTGCCTTTGACGGACCGGATTATACCCCTGGCGGCGATGAGCAGAAATCCCACCCTACAGAGCCCTGCACCTCCAACCCAAACCAAAATGGATCAATTTACCAAGTCGGACTGGGATTCTGGCGGTGGGACACCTAACGCACCTGGCGCCACCGGGGGTGATCTCCACCATCCTTCAGGCGATAAGCACTTCGCAGGCCTCTGTGGAGAACAAGATTGGCGAGGTGAGGGTGGATGTGACTCTCATTCGCCAAGACCTGCGCAATGCTACGGCGCACATCACGGAGGCGGAATCCCGTATCTCCACGGCAGAAGACGACATTGGCCAACTTAAGACCCAAGTGGCCCGCCTCCAGACCCAGACCTCGGAGCTCCACCGACGGACTGAGGACGCCGAAAACAGGTCGAGGAGAAACAACCTACACCTTCTAGGATTTCCAGAGGAAGTGGAGCAAGGTCATGCCGACACGTTTGTGGAAACTTGGATGCGATCCTGGATGCCCAGGAAGCCCTATTGCCCTGGTTTGCTGTTGAGCGGGCTCACCGCTCCTTGGCCCCTAAACCTCTGCCTGGGGCTCCTGTCCAACCCATAATCCTGAGGGTCCTTAAGTTCCGAGACAGAGATGCCATCCTCGGGGCGGCCAGGGCACACGGTCCATTGCAGTTTCAGAACAACAGAATCATGGTCTTCCCGGACCACACCAGGGAGGTGCAGGCCCAGCGGCGAACCTACGATGAGGTCAAACAAAAGCTCTGCAACATGGGCCTCCGCTATGGTCTTCTTTTCCCGGCCCGGCTCAAAGTTATCTTCCAAGACAAGACATTCTTCTTTGACAGCCCCCAGGCATCGTGGACCTGGCTCACGGAGGAACGGCCCCTTCTGAATCGGCCGCTTCCTTCCCACACCCGGGGGGTCTCCCCGCAGCCACACCCAGCCTTGCCTAAGCCCCAGAGATGCCGGACTAGGTCCAGCAAGAAAAACCCCTCCGAAACCTTGCGGCACGCCGTGTCCGATTCTGACCTGTCTAGGAGCCCTGCGCTCTGTGGATCTGGAGAGGAAGAGGGTACTTGAACAGTGACACACAGCTGGAACTCTTCATCTCACTTCCCAGAAGACTTCCCAGAAGACTGTTTTCGAAATCCCCACGATGGGGGCGATTCGACTTTAATACTACCATGAGTTGAGTGAACTACTTCCTATTTCAATCACTGGATTTACTTACAGTCCATGTTGCATAGCTGTCCTTAATGTAATTGCAGCTGTTGACGAATCTTGTATCCGGCTACATGGAGGGGGGTCCATCTCTGCCATGTTCATGTTCCAATAACCGTTTTAGCTTAGCACTTAGCCTCATTGTGGGGTTGTTGTTTTGAGTTGTTTTTCTCTTTCAGGGCAACAGATGCTTCATCTTCAGAAGTGTAGGGTGGGGGGAGTTGGGGGGGTGAGGGGGGAAGACCGTTGTCTCCCGATAGTTTGTTATTTTTAGCCGCCTACGGGCCGCTGTTCCCTGTTTTTATCGGTAGCTACACATACATGTATGCCTTTGACGGCGACACGAGACTCACCAGATCACACACCTTCTACCCAGACACCCCGGCCAAGGAACGCTGTTTCCCCTGGGACCCGGGCCTCTTTGCGCTTGCATCCCCCCTCCACACACTACCCATCTCGATGGCATCCACTTTAAATAGGACCCTCCACATCCTCTCCTGGAATGTCAACGGCCTACTTGACTGCATAAAACGTACTGCCGTTCTTCGTAGCGCACAACGACATGCGCCTGATATCCTGTTCATACAAGAAACACACCTACTGGGCTCACAATGCAACTTCCACGCCCGGTATGGGTTTGACAGGGTCTGGCACTCTAGTTTTACACAGGGCTCCCGGGGGGTGGCCATACTACTTCGGAGAGGGCTTCCCTTTACCCTGGCACAGGCTGAGACAGACACACAAGGCCGCTATGTGGCCCTGAGGGACACCCCCTTAATCTCCTGTGTACATACATTCCCCCCGCCACCATGGCCTCTGCCCTCTGCTGCCTCAAGCGAGTACTCTCCTCCTTTCCACAGGGCCTGACGGTTGTTGGTGGCAACTTCAACACCGTCCTGCAACCTTCGCGTGACACGACAGGTATTCCATCGGCTTCCTGCCTTACCTCTGCAAAACGCCTATCTGATTGGTCCTCTGCCTTGGGTCTCTGCGATGCATGGAGGGCGTGGAATCCCCGCAAGGAACAGTACACCCACACTTCGGCGGCCAACCACACCCACTCCCGTATCGACTTGTTCCTGCTGCCTGCCATGGACTGTCAATTGTTGTCCGGGGCCACTGTATTGCCCACGAGTATCTCAGATCACTCCCTCATCTCCTTCCATCTCAGGAACTCCCCTAACGGCATGGCGGTTGAATGCTTGGTTCCTGCAAGATGCAGAATTTGTTGAATCCCTCGGGCAGGAACTGAGGCTTGACTTCTCAACTAATACGGGTTCGGTCTCCTCGCCAGGAACACTGTGGGAGGCAGGCAAGGCAGTGATACGAGGGGTGGCTAGAGGCTTGGTCCACGCGAAACGCATGGAACAGTATGCCCGACTCGTGCAGCTGGAGGCCCAGGTGGCGCAGCTGGAAGGAGCCAAGGCTACCAATGAGAGCGATAACTCGGCTCGGCAGCTTACACTGATCTGCGAAGAGATCAGTGTTCACCACGTCACTTCCCAAACCATCGCCTAAACTTTCGCCGGATACTACGCGGCCCTCTATGCGGCCCGACCTCCTCGGATCTCCTTGGCGGATTTGTTGGCCGAGACCAGGACTCAGTTGCCTTGCCTTTTCCAGACGGCCTCGGAGACTCTGGATCTTCCTTTCACCCTGGAAGAAATCCATGGGGCGATTTCACTGTTGCACTCCGGCAAGATGTCCAGGCCCGACGGTTACCCCCAAGAATATTACGCGACCTACCGGGACACATTGGTCCCACATTTAGCGTTTCTGTTCATGCATGTGGTGAACAAGGGGTCCTTCCCGCCAGAGACTGTTGTGCCCACTATTGTAGTCCTCCCAAAGACACAGCCTCCCTCCCTTGCCTGTGCGGATTACCGCCCCATCTACCTTATCAATACAGAGGTCAAAATCTTCGCAACTGCGGTGGCCCAACGACTCCGCCCCGATTTGCAAGACTTAGTTCACCCAGATCAATGCGGCTTCATGTCAGTCCGGGGCACCCGGCATTGCATACGCCGCCTCCACCTTGCCCTTGCACACCGCCATCACCTCACCCCGTATCTGGACTTGCTTTTCATAGATTTTGAAAAATCATTTGATACAGTGGATTGGAGCTACCTTGAGGATGTGTTGGAGAGGATGGGTTTCGGCCTCCCGTTCCGACGCCTTATCTGGGTCCTCTACTCTAATTCCAAGGCAAGGGTCCTCATTAATAGCGTGCTTTCAGAGATATTTCCCATCCAGAGGGGCACTCGCCAGGGCTGCCCTCTCTCGCCGCCTCTATTTGCATTGGTGATGGAACCCCTGGCCTCCCTTATCCGTCAAGATCCCCTCATCCGCGATTGGGCCTGGGATCTGAATCAGATCGACAAGATTGCCCTGTTTGCCAATGACGTCCTCCTTTTCCTTGCGGACCCAGAGAGCTCCAGCCCAAGATGCTTAGAAGCCCTCTCTGCCTTTGAACGGGTCTCCGGCCTCAGGCTCAACCCGGCGAAATCCACACTGGTCCCCCTACACTCTTCCCAGGCGTGCTTTGACTGGCAAACGAGTATTCCCCAGCGCAGGCAGTCATTCAAGTACTTGGGAATGTGGGTCGCCCTCCTCCCGGAACACGAGTGGGCCCTGAACATCACGCCCTTGGCCACCAGGGCGGACCTCAGGAAATGGCAATCCCTCCCTCTCAACCCCCTTGGCAGGAGTGCCCTTTTTAAAATAATGGTCCTCCCCCGTTTCCTATACATTTTACATAATATTACCACTCATCTCCCAGGCATTTGGTTTCGGGAATTGGATGGTGCCTTCACCCGGTTTCTTTTGGGAGGCGGGAGGCCTTGAATGTCCCTAGCCCTTTGCTGCATACCTCCTTACGACAGGGGCATGGGGGTGACTAATCTTCACCTCTACTACCTGGCCACGAGGCTCATCGTGATCCACGACTGGTTCCCGGGTGGCGGGTCCGACCCGACGTACCAGGTGGAACTCAGGTCAATGGACTTTACACAGATCAAAGCCTACCTGTATGGGAGCCCTGTGTCACAGACTCTTCCCCCCCTTCACCAGGACGGCGCTTATGGTCTGGCGAGCAGCCTTACGCCACGTCAAGTGGGACCAGAAACTCACCAGACTGACGCCTCTGTGGAGTGAGGCCTGGCTGGAGGAGGTCTCATCTCTCCACGACTTCCGTAGATGGGATCACGTCGGGAGACGTCTGGGCGGGGGACAATATCAGATCATTTGCAGACTTACAACAACGTTACTCCCTCCATTCATCCCAATTTTACCATTACCTACAGCTAAGGCATGCCCTCCATGCACACATTCCGGGCCCGATTCACAGAACTAACTTAAGACAAAATCCTAAACTTACTACCATTTTGGTATTCACAAAAGGCACTTACTCATTTTGGTATTCACAGAAGGCACTTACTCATTTCGGTATTCACAGAAGTTAGGAGTCCTAACTTTAGGACTCCTAAATGCCTTCTGTGAATACCGAAAGTCTTAAAATTAGGATTTTTCTCAGTTTAGTAGTAGTATAGTTAGGACTCCTAACTTTAGGACTCCTAAATGCCTTCTGTGAATACCGAAAGTCTTAAAATTAGGATTTTTCTCAATTTAGTAGTAGTAAAGTTAGGACTCCTAACTTTAGGACTCCTAAATGCCTTCTGTGAATACCGAAAACCTTAAAATTAGGATTTTTCTCAGTTTAGTAGTAGTATAGTTAGGACTCCTAACTTTAGGACTCCTAAATGCCTTCTGTGAATACCGAAAGTCTTAAAATTAGGATTTTTCTCAATTTAGTAGTAGTAAAGTTAGGACTCCTAACTTTAGGACTCCTAAATGCCTTCTGTGAATACAGAAAGCCTTAAAATTAGGATTTTTCTCAGTTTAGTAGTAGTAAAGTTAGGACTCCTAACTTTAGGACTCCTAAACTGAGAAAAATACTAATTTTAAGACTTTCGGTATTCACAGAAGGCATTTAGGAGTCCTAAAGTTAGGACTCCTAACTTCTGTGAATACCGAAGTGAGTAAGTGTCTTCTGTGAATACCAAAATGAGTAAGTGCCTTCTGTGAATACGAAAATGGTAGTAAGTTTAGGATTTTGTCTTAAGTTAGTTCTGTGAATCGGGCCCTCCGTCTCCCACCTCCTTCCCGGAATTTAGTCCCTTGGAGGCCCAGGTGATGATGGAGAACCTGGAAAGAGGGGGGGTGTCGCGGATTTATCGCTCCTTGGTGAACAATGCCCCACATCCCTAGACCTGCTCCGTGCCCTCTGGGAAGAGTGTCTGGGTCCCCTAAAGGACGCGGATTGGAGAGACGCCCTTATGGCCCCTAAGACATTGACAACCTCCTCCAAGTTGCGTCTAGTCCAACTCTATTACCTCCATATGGCATACCTCACCCCAGCACGCCTGTACAGCGCCAGCATGTGGCTCTCCCCATCCTGCATGCGCAGCAGCCACGCTCCAGCAAATTTTTACCACATGATTTGGCAGTGTCCCGTCCTTGTGCCGTTCTGGTGGGGTGGGGGTGTAACTTGAACTTACACACACCCTAGGGTGGGAGGTTCCCCACAACCCACTACGCTTGATCCTGGGGGTGTTTGATGGCCTTGATGGATCCCGGGCCGATAAGCGCTTCCTGGGAACGGCGGTGGCGGTGGCGAAGCTCGATATAGCGGCACTCTGGTCCCAAGCCAAGCCACCTACTATGCGGAAATGGAGACGGGGAGTGGACTGGTGTGGAACCCAGGAGGAGCACCTCTTCGAGGCCCGGGGTTGCCTCAAACTTTTTGGCAAAATATGGGGCAAATGGTTCAACTTAATGCCCGTTTGAGGGGTTCGAGTGTGTCGTGTATGCGAATGTTTATAAGCAAGCGTTGTACTCATTCCACAAGTGCCTTATGAGTCTCTGCCGTCTTCTCTCAATCGTACTTTATCTCAATGATGTGTCTGATTTGATACCGATGTATTTTTGTTCTCAAAATCCAATAAACTTGATTATCAAAAAAAAAACTTGGTGCCCCACATGTGCTGAGGGGATGACTAGGCGGTGTCCTCAAAGGAGACACATCGTGGAATCTTCATTTAGTTCCTCCCTGACGTGGTATAGACTCTCCATGATACATCGGGCATCAGTGGTGAGTATCTTCCACTCGCTCCTGGCCTTTTGCCATCGACCATGTTTCAGAATCTGTAGGGCTCGTTGGAGACACTCGTCTTTTCGGATTTCCTCTCCCAAACACCTCCATGGACAGAGGAATGGGGCATGACCTGACCACAATGCATCGAACGTATTCTTCAGTGTCCTCTGCATCCTTCCCTTCCCTTATTCTGGGGTGGCTGCCCGTGAGTGACGTGACAAATAATCTGCTGGATTCTGAGCAGCAGGATGGTATTCTACACAGCAGTTGTATTCCTGCAACTGCAGCATCCATTTCTCTATTCTCTGAGGTGGTTTGTATGTTGTGCCCGAAAACAAAGACAGAAGTGGCTTGTGGTCCATTGCTACAACAAATGGATGTCCATATACACCCCCTGGGCACCCCCAGTGAATGGCTACAGCCTCCTTCTCTATTTGGGATTACCGCTGTTCGGTGTCCGTCAAGGACCGGCTGGCGAACGCTACTGAGGCCCAATCTTCTTCAGCACAATTTTGTTGCAGGAGGACCGCTCCGAGCCCCATTAGGCCCGCATCAACAGCAACCATGGTTAGTTTCCGTGGATCAAAGAATGCCAGAGTGGTGTTGTCTGACAATGCATCCTTGATATCTTGGAAGGCTTTGTCGCCAGTTTGATTTCATGTCCAGCAGACAGATCCCTTTGTTAGTTCTTGGAGTGACTGGGTGAGGGTGGTGAGATCTCAGATCAACCAGCCACAATAATTGAACATTCCGAGAAAGCTTTGGACTTCTGTAACATTGGTGGGAGCAGGTGCTGTCTTGATGTCCCGCACCTTGTCCGGATCAGGGTTTACACCTGATGCTGAGAACACATAGCCGAAGAATTGGAGTTGCATCTTGAGGAATTCGCATTTGTTTCCATGTAGTGTGAGACCGGACTCCTGGATCTTCTGAAGTACTTGGGTTAGCCTGGCATTGTGCTCAGCGACGGTTTTGGCGTAGACCAGAATATCATCACTCACATGCACCAACCCGGGCATGTCCATCAGGAGCTCGTGAATCACGTTCTGGAACACCTCCGCCGCACTCGATACCCCAAAGCTCAGGCAGGTGTACCTCCTCAGGCCCATGTGTGTGGAGATGGTGGTGACGTAACGGGATTCTTCACCTAGCACCAGTTGATGATAGCCCAAGCGAAGGTCCAGTTTGGAGAACCAGCACGCTCCCGCTAACTCCCCAATGAGATCGTCAATTGTGGGGGTGAGGTGTCTTTCTCTCTTTATTGCCACATTGGGCAGCCTCATATCAACACATATCTGCACCTCGCTGGGTTGTTTTGGCTTCCACTTGACCACGATGGGAGACACCCATGCCACGGGCTAGCCCCGGTCACCTTTTCAATTATTCTGGCGGCTTCCAACTTTGCTAGCTCTTTCTTCACCAGTAGGTGAAAAGCTGCACACCTGTGTCGTAGCGCCACTGGCAGTTTGGTGGAGTCTATGTGCAGGTGAATTTCTTTTCCTTTCAGTTTCCCAATACCATCGAAGATGGCCGGAAATCTCGCTAAGATGTGTCGAATGGACTCCTGATGGATTTCAAAAGCGAAAGTCACGACTCCCAAGTCTTCTGCTGCTCGACACCCCAGCAGCATGCCCTGTCCGTCCTCCGCTACGTATATTTGTGAGGTGACGGAGTTGGATCCGTATGAGATGGTGGTTTTAAATTTTCCTCGCATCACAAGAGGCTGGTCTTGTCCAGAGGCGAAAACCTGGATGGTCGTGGCACCCAGAGCTGGAGATGGCTTCAGTGTTTTAAAAAGTTCTGCCGACATGAAATTGATGGTTGCCCCTGTGTCTATGACAGCAGTGATGTCATGCGGGCCTATTCACACCGTGCACTGCGGAAGCCTGCGTGACATTTGGGTGGCAGCTCCTATCATGTACTCTGTGTGTACCATTTGTTCTTCCCCCTTCATCATCATCCATGTCGCTTGTTTCGCCTCTCGCTTCTGGGATTAGGTTGACTGCCGGTCTGGGTCCTCGGTTTCTTTGTGAGCGGCACACTCTTTCGAACTGGTTAATTTTTCCACAACCACCGCACCGTTTGCCTCGTGCTGGACAGTCTGCGGGGTCATGGGGGCTTCCCCCACAGTACCCACAACTCCGGTTACTTGCAGGTTCCTTCCTAATGAACTTGGCTGATGGCCAGGTCACGACCCCATTGACCGGTTCCACCTTGACCGCATTCTCCGGTTCCACCTTGACGGGTGCCTGCAGGTCCGCCTCCATGCGGGCCGCCCGAGCTCGCGACTGTTCTTTGGTTCGCCCCAGAGTTAAGATGTCAGCCTGAGATTTCCCTGACTCTTCTAGGATTCTCTCCCAGGACTTGGCGGATGCACAGCCCTTGTGGTACTTTGAAATTTGGGACCGCGTGGGAGACAGGGCCCTACCCCTGTCTATTCCGGTATTAGCGAACCGCGAATGGTCAATGCGGTATGTACAAGTGCTTTGTATAACGTTTTAGCGATAAATGCACTGTGTATCTGATATTATACGGTAACTTCGTGGGTTCCATCTTAGAGCAGTGGCCATCTTATGGTTGCCCTCACATAGGCTACATATTATGAGCAAATACGGGCCTTTAGAACACTTGTGCCTTCCTTTGACTTCTCTGTGACCTGGGCAGCTTGGCTCCGCTGCCCCAGGTCAGTCCGGTCCCACGAGCTCCCCGTCCTACGGCCACCTGTGATTAGCATCAGGGTTTGATACACCATAAAGCCTTTTCATCCCACACGAGCCTCCGGCTAATCTCTTTCACACCTGACTCTTCCTGCTTTATGGCTTGTTTTCCAAACAGGAGATGCTCGTGTTTATTGGGGCCTGTTGATATCTGATGTGGGATCTGAGCCTTGCTGGGTAAATAATTGTGGGCTGGCTTAACTGGAATGTGGGATGGTCATAATGACTCTGCCTTTTCGTTTGTAATGGATACATGTAGATGACCATATCATAAAACAAGGAATGTGTGCCTGAAGCATGATATTTTGTATTTAAGGAGAAGCCCGTTTCTGTAACTTTAAGCAGTCTCCTGAGAACATACATTGTGTTGTACTTCTCGGATACCTGTAATTGGTCTGCAGCCAATAAATCGATCTTTGACTTCACCCAGAAGACTCTGTGTTTCTGTAGGTCTGAAACAGGAAGAACCCGAAGTCTTAGGGTGTGTTCCCCTGCACCGCTGGGCTTTAAATTCCCGGTACTTCAGTTGGCGCCCAACTCGGGACGATTTCAGCGGTACCAGTCCAAGCCAGAGGTTCGTGAGTTCCGGAGGAAGGCCGACACTTCATCGACCCCTGCATGTCGACGTGGTCCGAAAGTCTTTTCTGAGAGGTTCTCCGCATCCCGACAGCTACGAAGGACTGCTGCCCTGATTAATCGCCCTGTTTTGGACCCTTGACGATTTTGGTAGAGCGAAACAATCAAGAGAGTCTTCTGGTGACGCCATCGATCATCGATATTCAGTTAAGTATAAGTGGAGCGTCTCCCAGTTTGTTTGGTATCCTTCGGGATTTTTGGTATCCTTCGGGATCATTTCGATTTGGAGCTTGCAAGCGCCAAAGCCAGAGGACTCGTGTATTCACGAGACTATCGTAATCGATAATCCTTTGAAGTTTGAAACTAGACTAGTGAGCGAAGATGCCTGGTGCTAGTGTATTTGGAAGATTGTTTTGTTTGGGTTGTAGAAGGGATTCCCAGTTGGAGGATTCATGTCCGGTTCCTCCAATTTGAACTCCTACTTATGAGCTTTATGTAAAACATGGTGTGGGCCCCATTGCATATAATGAAGTATGGATCCGATACACCAGATAGGACGGTGTTTTAAAATGGCCCCAAAATGGAAGTTTCGATACAGATATCTTAGATAATTTGGAAGTTAAATTGTTTAAAAAGAAAGCCCGGCCGGCGATGTTTGATTCTTTCCGCCTATGGCGAAAGGAAGCCAAACAGTAGGAAATTAAGCTAGCGAAAAGGAATAAGAGAGAAAGAGGTACGTCAATGATGCAAGCAGCTGTGCAATTTAAAGATAATGAGGAGGAACAAATGAATGAACAGTTACATAGACAGCGCAAACTAGGGATCGATAAATGTTACCCTGTTTTGTCACCCCTTGTACAAGATGAAACAAAAGAGAAAGAGAAAGATTCCCTAATGTCCCATTTGCTAAGTTCACCACCCCCGTATGCGAAAAATGCCACAGCGCCTCCACAGCTCGTAAATGTGCAGCCTCCAGTAAATATGCCGCAAGTCTTCCCACAACCGCCAGCTCCTCCTCAGCTAGCTCCTATCCCTACAGTACAGCCCTCTCAAGGGCCGCCAGTTTTGTTACCTGTTGCCCCCGCGCTTCCTGCGACTTTGCCTAGCACATCAGCTGCCTCCCCTGGCACTCCTTCTTACACTACCCAGGTACCTGTATCTGAATCCGCTTTTCTTCCCTCTGTCTATCCCCCTGTTTTCGCCTCAACTTCTCCTTCAGCACGACAACGACTAGCTAATGTAGTTACTAGTTTAATGTCGCCTCTCTTTGGGTCATCTAGTGTGACCCCTGGTTTACAATGTAAGCAATTGCGTAGTCAGCTGCCTGCTCCTGACGAGAAAGAGGTGTTAGATCATCTGGCGCGTAGGTGGATTGGTTTCCCTTCACTTTATAATGTGGAATCTGTTGTTAAAGTTTTCCACCAATGAGATGCCCCAAAACAGAGGTATGTCTTTGAAAAATGTGTGAATTCCTCTGCGAGGAATTGGAGGATAATGGTTCAAACCCAAACCCACAGGAATTGTGTCGAGTGCGATTTGATTTTGGAACAGGTACAATTGTGGGTCCCGATGTAGATAGAGCAGTTGCGACTTTACTGTCCTTCAGGAATGGCGATTGTCAACAATCATTGTTCGAACAAGAATTCCCTGTGGGGAAAAAGGGAAAAGTGCGACAATACCCTATGAGAGAAGTCCCTCCGGTATGGAAGGAAGCAGTTGCGGCTGATGCCGCTCGAGGTATTGCTGCTGCTCCAGCTCATTTTCAGCGTGTTTGGGTACATGTCCCATGGAAACGTTCTGAGGTGTTAGCGCTTAAACAGACATTGCCTGACCCCCGTAAAAACCCTGCAGGATATTATAAGGAGTTATCACAAACTGCAGAATCGTGTGTCATGAATCTGGCTGACATAGATATGTTGTTTGGGAATGTGGTTCCACAGCCTTTATGGGGATCCATTCGTAATATAGATCACACTGCAGAATTGGGTAACACATGGGCTAATATTATTGCTGCAGACGCTGGCCAAGTTGGTGGCGCGAAGCCTGACCCTTTGGTAGCAGAACTCCCTGGTAGAATTATTACCTACATGAAAACTATAATGCCCGCGATGCGCGTGAATTGGGATAAACTATCCGCATATAAGCAGAAGAAAGATGAGACAGTGTCCGATTTCTTTACAAGGTTTGAAGAAACGTTTATCGACCACAGTGGTCAAGACATGAGTACTGAAGGTGGCCAACGGTTATTTGTGGATAAATTTGTGCAGAATCTACTTCCCGAGTTGTGTAAGAAATTAAAAGATTCAGAAAGTTCTTGGGCTGTTTCCTCTTCAGCGCAAATACTGGCTACTGCACAGTATTATGAAAATAGAGATAAAGACGAGAAAGATAGAACAGATAAGAAAACGAAAGAACTAAAAACGAAGGTCCTTTTACAGCAGGCTTATCCGCCACGTGGAGGACAGAATAATTATAGGCAAACCCAAGGTATCTATCAGCAACCCCAACAGTTTCAGAATAACCAGCAAATGAATGGGTATTATCAACCACGTATCCCTCTAGGCCCCAATCAATGTTCATACTGCAGAGAGGATGGTCATTTCAAGTATAGTTGCCCCGAATTAATGCAGCGTACTGGTAATGCGTATGGCGCAAGAGGTAGAGGTGGTCAGCAAGCTCCTAGAGGTAGAGGGCGTGGAAATGTTCCCCAGAACGCGCGTCCTCTTCCGCCTCAAAATATGATAAATAGCTTTGATCAGCAAGCCAATGCAACTGGTAATACAGCTCAGTACTATAATAATGATTATTATGCAGAAGACGACAATGTGGAAGGTAATGATTACTAGGACAGCCATAGACAGAGAGAGGGAGTTGTTTCATACCAGTGGATCAAAGTGGACCGTATGTTAAAGTGACTACAGCGGGTGTAACAGAGCCCTTTCTGCTGGACACTGGTGCTGCAAAGAGTTCAATTATGCATTCAAAACTCCCTGGCGCGCCTTTGTCTTGCGAAATAAATGTTTCAGTAGGTTTTTCTGGCGCCCCAGTTAGGAACCCGATTTCTAGTCCTATGTCACTTTCTGTTGGAACTTGTGAGCTAAAAGCACCCCTCATCCTAACGACAGGTTGTGGTGAGAATTTGCTGGGATTAGATTTGTTAAAAAGATTGCATGCAACACTGTATTGTTCCCCCTCAGGAGTACAACTTACATTAGGTAAAGAAGTGATTTCCCCTATGTATTTGTCTAAGAATGCAATGCCACCTGAATTGTCATCCCTTCCGGATGTCCTTTGGGCTACTGGTCCCAATGATGTGGGCCTCTTGGAAATACCGCCATATGTGGTCACTCTAAAGGCCAATGTCAGATTGCCACGCATTCCCCAGTACAAGATCTCCAATGAAGGTCAGAAAGCGTTGTTAGCAATTGTCAGTGATTTGATTAAAAAGGGTGTAATTGAAGAGACAAGAGGCAACGTTTGCAATAGTCCTGTTTTACTTGTCTTAAAACGAACGGACCCTTCACAGCCACCTGTTTACAGATTTGTGATTGATCTTAGAGAGGTAAATAAGATTGTTGTGCCACAGTTTCCAGTTGTCCCTGATATAACTGCCTTGTTAACTATGATTCCAGCCTCCGCTGCATGGTTTTCAGTGATAGATTTGAAGAATGCTTTCTTTAGCATCCCAATTGCAGAGGAGAGCAGAGACTTTTTTGGCTTCAGTTTAGGAGGTCGAAGCTTCCGCTTTAAACACGCTCCCCAGGGCTACTGTGAAAGTCCATCAATATACAGTCAAGCTTTGAAAGCGCAGCTTGATGCACTGGTTTTACCTAGTGGCGCTATCCTCATTCAGTACGTTGACGATTTACTAATCGCCGCGGATACTGAAAAGATTTGCAAAGAAGCTACAGTGTCACTGTTGCGTCATTTGTCTGCCTTTCATCACAAAGTGTCTCTCTCAAAACTGCAATATTGTCGACAAGAAGTGACCTACTTAGGTCATCTCTTATCGAAGGAGGGAAGGAAACTGACCCCAGAAAGAATTCAAGCCATTTCACAATTGAGTGTGCCAAGAACACAGAGAGAAGTGCGTGCTTTCTTGGGCATTACTTCATACTGTAGGCACTGGATACCAAATTTTTCTTTGCTGGCAAAGCCTTTGCTAGCACTAACATGTAAAGACACACCGAATCCTATCCCATGGTCTGAGGAGTGTCAGAAAAGTTTTTGGGAATTGTGTAATGCATTATGTTCAGCTCCTGTGTTGGGTACCCCTGACTACAGCAAGCCTTTTACATTGTATGTTCATGAAAAAGATGGTTGCGCGTTATCAGTGTTAACACAGCCTTTTGGCGACAGACCGCGTCCATGCGCATATTTTTCGTCAACCTTGGACCCGGTAGCGAGGGCATTGCCAAATTGTTTGAGAGCTACAGCCGCCACAGCTATGTATATTCGACAGTCTGCTGGACTAGTAATGGATAATACATTGACTGTTATGGTTCCACATGCTGTGGACACATTGCTAAACAGGACCAAGACTCAGCACTTAACTAGTGCGCGATTGTCAGGATATGAATTGACACTGTTAGCAAATCATATACACATAAAGAGATGCAACACGTTGAATCCAGCTAAATTATTGCCGATTCCAGCAGACCTAGATGAGCTTGAGCAACATGATTGTCTGTACAGAAGAAGAGACGAAAGGGAGAATAGATCTTAAAGATACTCCCCTGATTGAGTGTGATGGTACCTTATGGGTGGATGGTTCGTGCTTCAAACTTCCGAATGGTGATACAACTGCTGCATATGCTATCACGACTTTGCACACGATTGTGGAAACTGCGCGTGTGCCACAGAATTCGGCTCAAGCAGCAGAATGAATTGCCCTTACAAGAGCATGCATGTTGTCTGAAGGAATGAAAGTGAACATATATACGGATAGCCAGTACGCCTTTGGCGTGGCGCATAGTTTTGGGCGATTGTGGAAAGAACGTGGGTTCCTGACTTCGCATGGAGCTAAGATTCAGAATGGCAAGTTGGTGAATGATCTCCTTGAGTCACTGACCCTACCGTTACAAGTTGCGATCATGAAATGCAGTGCGCACAAGAAAGTCACTGATGATGTTGGTCGTGGTAATGCGTTTGCTGATGAAATCGCGAAAGAAACAGCAAAAGATGTGAAGACTCGAATGTATGTTGCAGGCCCTGCAAGATGGGTTAATGATGTTGGAATGTGTGAAAACACGATAGAGAGTGTAAAGTCCCTTCAAGCTGAAGCCACAGAGAAAGAGTTGAGCAAGTGGAGAGAAAGTACGGGTAAATTGGATGAGAATGGTTGTTGGGTTGATTTGTCTGAACATCGGCGATGGTTGTTACCTGATGCATATGTGCTTCTAGTGGTTACTATGGCACATGGAATGGCACATATCAGTATGAAAGGAATCTGTAAGTTGTTGGCTCCAGTATGGCAGAATGCTGGAATTCCCAAGTGTGCAGAGAATGTGGTCAAGTATTGTATGGTATGTTTGAATTATAACCCTGGTAGAGGAACCCCAACTCCAGCTGGTCATTTTGCGCCTCCATCATATCCATTTGAAGTTTTGCAGCTAGACTTTATCCACATGGAAAGGTGCAACAACTTGAAATATGTACTGGTTGTTGTTTGCGCTTTTTCAAAATGGATAGAAGCATATCCCCTAAAAGACAACACTGCTTTATCCACAGCCAAAGCCCTTGTGAAAGAATTTTTCCCTAGGTTTGGAATGCCAAGAATGGTGTGGAGTGATAATGGGAGTGAGTTTGTGGGTCGAGTGATGAAGAATGTGTGTGAGGGGTTAGGGATAAAGCAGAAGTTTCACGCTGCAAATCACCCCCAATCAGCTGGATTAGTAGAGTGCTACAATGGCACTCTGAAGCTGAAACTAGCCAAAATCCAGTCGAGCTCCGGTCTTAAATGGCCTGACGCTCTGCCTCTAGCACTCCTATCCACCAGAATGACTGTGCATTCACGAGTGGGACTTAGTCCACACGAAGTTGTTTTTGGCCAATATATGGGGTGTGCCAAGACCGACAAAATTCAGCGAAATCGAACATCCAGTACTGCTTGATTATTTGTATGAATTGACGGCTAAATTGCGTGTTTTACACCAACAGGTGCATGATACTCTTCCCCAGGCCTCTGAAGCTCCAGGACACCCTATCGACCCTGGCACGTGGGTCCTCGTGAAGAATTTCCAGCGGAAGAGCAATGATGAGCCCCGTTGGATCGGCCCTCACCTCGTACTTCTGTCAACAAGGTCAGCGGTTCGAGTAAAAGGGAAGAAGAATTGGATTCACGGCGCCCACTGTAAGAGGATCCCTTTGCCTCTACCATATGACCGGTGGGTCCAGGAGGGTATCGCCGATTCTGAAACAGACACTGTACCTCGTTTTGTACCATTCAGTGATGCACGCGTAAGAGGCACAACTTCAGCACAAGAAAGTGATGATATTTTGCAAGAAGCTGTGCCACCGTCAATTCGATTGGACACCACAGAGCCTGAACTCTTGTTTCAAGACCAGACAGTACCTGGCCGTTTCCGCTACAACTTGAGACCAAGGCCTATGGACAAATAAAAAATTCCTTTCCCTTACTATTTTTTTTGATATCATAGCTCTCCCATCTGAAGAACTTTATTGATTTTTGTTTTTTGAACCACCATCCGGGTTCAGCCGCAGGGTCGCGGTGCCAAGACTTTGGGGTACAGGCCGAAGACGTTAGGTCAACGGTTCTGGTTGGTCTAGGGCGTTCCCTGGACTGACAGGCGTACTCCTTAGCAGAAGATACTCACCCGCCGCGAGCGGCACGATTAGAGGATGGAGTTTTTCAAGATGGAGAGACCCGCTGAGGAAATGAACTTAAAAATGAGAAGATGTAGAATAATGAAGAGCAAACGTTTTGTATTATTATGTGTGTTTGTACTATGTAGTATGATGGTGTTTACTGTAGGATTTGTATTCTTCTCCTCTCAAGAGCCCTTTGCACCCACTGTACAGCGTATACCTCCTCCTACTGTCTCCTCACACTCTTTCCACCCTTTGCCTGAACACGAACAAGCTAGACGATCAGAGTTTGTAAACAGCTCGTTTATTCAGCTCCTGCACCAGCACCAACTAGTCATGAATACAACCAATTGCTGGGTGTGTGGTTTAATGCCACATACCATTAATAAGGGTATTCCTTATCTAGTGCTGCCGTTTAGCTACAATGGATCGTCATGGGCATTCCAGACCATGTTTCTCTTTGCACTAGATGCCTACTCCCCGCGACAACCGCGTTCCATCAGACCTAGCACAGATAATAAAGCCTTAATGAAAGGAGTTGCCGATATGAGTAGAGATATCGACGCATACTCATCTATTCCCAAGGAGGAATTGAGAGCTTATGTAGGGTGGAACGCGACGGGGTATAGTATTAGTCTGGGTGAAAGGCAGCGAAAAATCTCATCCCCAATTTGGGTCGTACCCCACATAGGTCGGTTCTGTTTACAAGGTAATGGTCAGAATACAAGAGCTCAACTGGGAAAAAGTGACTGTACTGAAACGTACACATTTCCATCGCAGTTTTCCCCTGCGTTTTTGGCTGCCAAGGGTACATATTTTGTCTGCAGTGCCCGAGCATATACATGGTTGCCCCCTGATTTCTCGGGCACATGTTATATTGCGAATCTGCTACCGCCAACATTTACTGCTGCCTCTGACTATCACAAGACCAGAGTTGTAAGAGGCGTGATTAGTAAGGAGGATACTGCCAGTCAGGAAGCGGGAGACTTCTTTTTGGGTTTCCTGCCGTTTTGGGGACCTATGGTCAATAGTAGGAACCTGAGACAACTGACTCGTGTGGTTGAATCCACTGTTAATGTTACGGCTGGTGCCCTTGGTAATTTGACAGCTGAGCTCCAAGCGGATCGCCTCATGACTTTGCAGAACCGCATGGTTCTAGACGTCATACTTGCAGACCGCGGTGGGGTATGTAAGGTTATCCAATCTAGTTGTTGCATTTTCATACCAGATAACGCTCCAACAGTTTATCAAGCCATCTCCAAACTGCATAAAATATCTGAATCCATACACGTGGATAAAGGAGATTGGTCACTGGTGGGGTGGTTCTGGGAACTGATATCTGCCTGGGGTTGGAAGATTCTGATGGTCATTGGAATGATCTTAGCCATCCTTTTCCTGTTCTGTCTGTGCATAGTGTGCTCCTGCGATATGTGGCCTCTGTGCTACATTATGTGTAAGGAAACCTGTATCGAGGGATGAGCTAAGTAATAGGATGATGCTACAGCAACATCTCCATGACTTCGTGAATATTGACCTAGACTCGGATTGATGTGAGCATGGTTATTACCTATGTAAGGGCAAAAGGAGGGTCTGTGGTACTTTGAAATTTGGGACCGCGTGGGAGACAGGGCCCTACCCCTGTCTATTCCGGTATTAGCGAACAGCGAATGGTCAATGCGGTATGTACAAGTGCTTTGTATAACGTTTTAGCGATAAATGCACTGTGTATACGATATTATACGGTAACTTCGTGGGTTCCATCTTAGAGCGGTGGCCATCTTATGGTTGCCCTCACATAGGCTACATATTATGAGCAAATACGGGCCTTTAGAACACTTGTGCCTTCCTTTGACTTCTCTGTGACCTGGGCAGCTTGGCTCCACTGCCCCAGGTTAGTCCGGTCCCACGAGCTCCCCGTCCTACGGCCACCTGTGATTAGCATCAGGGTTTGACACACCATAAAGCCTTTTCATCCCACACGAGCCTCCGGCTAATCTCTTTCACACCTGACTCTTCCTGCTTTATGGCTTGTTTTCCAAACAGGAGATGCTCGTGTTTATTGGGGCCTGTTGATATCTGATGTGGGATCTGAGCCTTGATGGGTAAATAATTGTGGGCTGGCTTAGCTGGAATGTGGGATGGTCATAATGACTCTGCCTTTTCGTTTGTAATGGATACATGTAGATGACCATATCATAAAACAAGGAATGTGTGCCTGAAGCATGATATTTTGTATTTAAGGAGAAGCCCGTTTCTGTAACTTTAAGCAGTCTCCTGAGAACATACATTGTGTTGTACTTCTCGGATACCTGTAATTGGTCTGCAGCCAATAAATCGATCTTTGACTTCACCCAGAAGACTCTGTGTTTCTGTAGGTCTGAAACAGGAAGAACCCGAAGTCTTAGGGTGTGTTCCCCTGCATCGCTGGGCTTTAAATTCCCGGTACTTCACCCTGTATGATCTGACCCCTGATTTCCTCCTTCTCATCTTGAAAACCACATGTGCTTGCCAGATCCTTGAGGCGTGCGTGGAAGGTGTCAATCGACTCGTCTGAATTTTGGCGCGCCTGGTGGAGGACAAAGCGTTCATAGTCTTGATTCGCAATCGGTTCAAAATGCTCAGTTAGGGCGTTGATTAGCGTTAGATGTGTTTTTGGGGTTGCTTCCAGTAATGACTTTGCAATTTTGTATATGTCCTTTCCCCCTAAGTGTAGGAGCATTGCCCGCTTCTGGTCGTTGTGCATTTTCGTGGCCTCGAAAAACAGTGTAAAGCGCTTGACCCATTCTTTCCATTTGGGTGCCTGGGCCGATGGTGGCCCCTGTACTAGGAATGGCTCAATAGGGGGAATCGTGGCCATGGCGTGTACCGGCTACCAGTGGCTGGTGATGCTTCTAGGTGCTGCAGCGTCCTGAGCGCGTGCTTGTCCTGGTAGGTCTCTGCTCACTCGGCCCACTAATGGCTCCTGGTAGGGTGGTGCCGCCCCTCTGCAAAGTGGTGGGGATGGGGCAGTGGTGAGGCCCTCTCGCCACGTTTAGGGTACAGGCAGTGCTGCCGTGATCCTCTCGTCGTGTCCTGACGCAACTGTTACTTCCCAGATGCCTGCGCCATATGCCCTAGCTCACCTCCAGCAAGGAGTCCCACCTCGCTCTTGGCCACACTGCCACCACACGCTGTCCACAGCCCTCAGGGGGTCAACGATGTGGAGCTGTGTGCTACAATGCACTGTGCTTGAGCACAGTGCATTGTAGCACATGCCCGCGGCCGCCACGGAGCTGGTTGCGGGGCTCGCCCGCCCTCGTCGCCAATGTTATGTCGGCCACAGTGTGCAGTACGTGGGTTGACCACGTGGTGTGCAGCATGTGGGGCCTGTGCCAGCGCAGTAATCAAATCAGACACGGAGCCGGGATAAGTGGTTTACATGGGCTTGCGTGTACGTGCACCTCTGGTGTCACGCCCGCGCAGGACCGTACTTTATTGACTCCCGGTCACATGACCTGGGACAAGACCATTTATCAGCCAGACCCCGGGGTTTACAGTAAACCCCACCGTGCTTGGGCGCGCCAATGGGACCACCTGCGTAACACCCATTACGTCATGGGTGTGCCACTACAGGGTTCTCCTTTGATTTGCATGGCGCACATGGCAATAGGGGTGTCATGCATGCGATCTGTACATGAGGCATTCCCCACTTTACACATTTCTATGCGTAGATAGCCCTCCAATTGTGTCACGTAAAGTGTGTCATTTCTTGGAACTTACGCCTTAGGCGTAGATATATTATGAGACATTCCACCTGCCTATTGTTTACTCCTGATTTCTTTTGGCGCTTGGATTTCATGCAAAGCCAGAGTGGCTTTTCGTGAAATCCTAGGGGCGTTTGCCCGGTTCTCACCCTATTATGCCCCTTTTTTATGAAATACCAGGGGTTTGGATCTACACAATGCAAAAACATTTGGTACTGCACGTGCGTCAGTTTGCAGGAGAAATAAAGAGGCTTATTTACAAGCCCCAAGTTTCGCCGCCGGTGCGTCGCTTTTTATCACATAAATCGTGACGCCCCAGTGGCACAAGGGGCTTGTAAATAAGCCCTGACGGTTGCACACAAAAAGTGATGGCTGCTGCGGTTTGCACTTTTTCATCAAGAAGCGCCCTTCAGCGTAGTGCGTGGCTCCTTGCTAACCAATCATCAACGTAATCAGCCTCCTAGTAGAAAATGACACAGGAGAAATGACCATCTATAAAATATGCACACAGTATAGCACCAAAAGAAAGTAAAAGGCAAATCACGAAGAAGAGCAAAGAATCTGTTGTTAATCCTGCCAAATTGTGCGATTTAACTTTCCGTGTGTCTGATTACAGTGTGAGTACCTTCAAAAGTGGTGCCAAATTAAGTCTGTCAAGTTAATAAAAAACAAAATTCCTACAGATAAGCAAAGCTTACCTCTGATAGTGCAATTGAAAAGAACCAGATTCAGCACAACTTTAGAGGCTCGTTAAATCCAAATTTAACGACAACAAAATGAGCTTTCTTTTCATGAATTCTTTCGCTTCATGAACATAAAGGCTAAATGGGGAACATTTAGACCCAGTCAAGGTTCTGATTTGCTGAATACCCATCATTTGCAAGAATCATGGCAAATAGGGATTTTTATTCACACGGAACCAGTTGTGTGAATTGATGCAATCAAAGTCGATTTTTCTTTAAGTGTTGGAATTCATTGTGACGCCACATCATTTTTATAGCTTGTTTTAATGTTAACATTGGAAGCACACATTTTTCAGAAGGTTACAAAATTCGTCCGTGGTAGAAAAAAAATCCCTTTAGGTTTCCAATTTGAAACCTGTTCTGGACCATAAAATTGTGTTAAAATTGCTTTCCTCACACGAGTTGAAACGAGTTTTTCTCTTCCTGGAAATATAGGTTCTCCATTTCCCTTTTTTTTTGTTATTTTAGGCAATTGACTTCAACCGGCGTGAAATAAGTAGGCGTTCTGTACCTTGTGAACTATGTGCCTGCCTTCAGAGATGCACCTTCTATTTGCGACCATCTCAGACCTCTCGAGCCTGGTCCCTGCAAATACGGCTGTGGCGGTCTTTGCTCAATGAAATATGCATTAGAGATTAGACAGTGCAAACTTCATGATTAAAGATACACACGCCTGGCATGTAGCATATGCAGACTCGTTTGCAGCATAGAAAAGTAACGACAGGGATTAACGCAAAAAGTCAGTCAGATAGATGAAGGTTAAAGCAAAAGCAGGGCAAGAAAATGTCGAGTGCCACCAACTCTGCAATCCGCTACTTTGACTTGCTTTGCCACACAGGAATCCTCAATTATGCTCTCTGGAGAAGTTTTATTTCTGAATGATGGACTTGGCACTCTCGGTGGGGTCACCCCCACACCTTTTGCCTTCACTCCTGTTTTCTGAACCCGATTGTTGGCTTTTAGGACTTTACTAATATGCTAGTACTCCATCCTCTAAATATGGTGACATTGGTTTAAACAATATTTGCTATTTACTTGTAGGTCCCTAGCAAAAGGGTACTTCATGTACACAGGGCCTGTAAATTAAATACTACTAGTGGGCCTGCAGCACTTATTGTGCCCTGCTGCAGTGTAAACCCCTGCTTTAGCAGCTACAGTAGGGGTGGAGTTCTTGATGGGTATCTTCTGTCTGCAACTCGGCAGACAAAGGCTCATAAGTAACATAAAAGGGCGGGTCGGTAACTGCATCAGTGAGTGAAAGTTTGAATGGATGGGTGTATGAGTGAAAGGGTGGATGGGTAGATGAATAGATGAATGAGTGAAAGGGTGATGTAAGGATGGATGAGTAAAAGAATGGATGGATGAGTGAGTGAAATAGAGGCTGAATAGATAGATGGATGGATAAAAGGTAGGATGGAAGGGTTAATGAAAGAATGGCTGGATGAATACAAGGAAAGGTGAATGGATGGATAAAAGGGTGGATGGATGGATGAGTGAAAAGGTTAATGGATGATGAGAGAATGTGTAGATGCATGAGTGAGTGAAAGTATGGATGGGTGAGTGAAAGGATGGATGGATGGGTGGAGGCAGGGGTGGCTCCTCCAATAGGGCATAGGAGCATCGCCTCACTGCTTTCTCGCAGTACGAAAAGCAGAAACATAAAATGGTATTTTAAATACCATTTTATGTTTCTGCTTCTCGCGCTGCGAGAAAGCAGAATGTTATGCCTGGTTGGGGGTGGGCAGGTAGGGAAGGAGTGGCTTGCCCAATGCTGTGGGCCCTGACTGTTTGGTCGGCCTCCCAAAACAGTCATGCACACTCGCCTACATAGAGAAAATGGCCTCCCTACAGGCGCCCGGCTGGGCGCCGTCCGCACCATTGCAGCATGTGATTGGCTTAGGGGAGGGGAGGGAGGATGCCTGCTTCCTCTTCCAGGAAAATGCGGCACAGGACCCGGCCAGGAGCTGAGGCGGCTCGGGACCAGGTAAGGTAAGTTTTTTTTTTCTTAACCCCCTGCACGAAACCCGACGCGACCCCCCCCCCACCCGCGAGTCACGACTGGGTGGAGGAACATGGTGGATGGATGGTCGAAGTGAAAGGGTGGGTGCTGGGGCATTATGAATGCCCCCAACATTAGCAGCTACAGTGGGGCAGCCGCGGTCCATGCAGGTAACAGCAGTGGGGTGGTGGGGCCGGGTGAGGGGGTTTTTTGAGGGAAAATACATTTTTTATTTAATTTTCCCTCTGCATCGTCCCTCGAAATATCCCCCACCCGGCCCCACTGCTGTTACCTGCGCAGACCGCGGCTGCAGTGGGGGTGAAGTTCTTGATGGGCCTCTTCTGTCTGCAACTTTGAAGGCAAAGGTGAGTGGTTATAAGGATCAATGGATGTGAGTGAAAAGGTGAATGGATGGGTGAGTAAGTGAAAGGATGGATGGGTAGATGGATAAATGAATGAAAGAATATGCATGAATGGATGAGTGAAAGAATGGATGGATCAGTGAAAGGGAGCATAGATGGATGAATGGATGGATGGGCTGGATGGATGAGAGAAAGGATGGATGGATGATAAAATGCTGGATGGATAGTTGAATGGAGTGAAAGAATGGAAGAATGACTTAAAGGGAGGGTTGATGAATGGGCAGATGAGTGAAAGCGTGGATGGATGAGTGGAAGGGTGAATGGATTAGTGAAAGGATGGATGACTGAGTGTAAGGGTGAATAGATGGATGGATGAGTAAAAACGAGGATGGATGAAGTGAAAGGATAGATGGATGGATAGAGTCAAAGGGTAGATGGATAGCTGAGTGAATGGATGGATACCTGAAAGGATGAATGAGTGAAAGGGTGGATGAAAAGATAGATAGGTGAAATTGTGGATGGACAGATAGATGGATGGGTGATGTGAAAGGGTAGATGGATAGATGAGCGAAAACATGGATGACTAAATGAATGGATGGGTGAATGGATGGATGAGTGAAAGGGTGGATGGAGAGATGGCTAGGTGAAATCGTGGATGAATAGATTTTGATATGGATGGACAGATGAAGGGAATGGTGAAAGACTGGTTGATGGATGAAAGAATGAATGGATGACAGACTATAAAGGTGACATGGTAAATATCAGCAGGTGAATGGAAGGATGAAAAGATGGATGGATAGATACTTGGATGAAAGAGACAAGAGAGATTTTCTGGGGAGGGTGGTGATGATTTGCTTTGTTTGCTTGGTGCAATAACAGCTTTGGTTCAAATGGGGGGTATTTTAATTTTCTGGCTACTCACTTGATTGTGCCACCCACTTAGTAGCCCTCTATAACATGCCTCAGGCCTACCATTGCAGCCTGTAAGTGCAGTTTTAAACTGCTATTTCGACATGCAAAATAAATCTTTTGCCAGGCCAAAACCTCCCTTTTTAATACATATAAGTCATCCCGAGGGTGTGTCCTAAACAGCCCACAAGGCAGAGTGCAGTGTATTTCAAAAGTTGGACATATACTTTTAAGTTTTACATGTCCTGGTAGTGAAAAACTCACAAATTCGTTTTTTCATTACTGTGAGCCCTACCTCTTCCATAGGATAACATTGGGTTACCTTACGACACTTAATAAGTGATGACTTTTGTTTAGGAGCGGGTAGGAATGCCATGGTTGAGGAATTGTAATTTAAAACACTCTTTAATGGTAAAAGTCGAATTTTAAGTCACAATTCTGAAAATACAATTTTTGGAAAGTCTGTATTTTATTGTGCTAACCATTTGGTTCCCGCATCCTGTTCCTGGGTCACATGACTAGGTAAAATTGGCACTTGGTCTTTGTTTATTCCTGCCAGACAGCCACAGCATAGAGGGCCTGGGTGTTGGCAGGATGGGCCATCCTGATTTATTGGAAGGGGCGGGGATGTTACCGACCACACTTGCACTTCAAAGGGGCTGCCTAAGCTAACAAACAAAAACTTCACACTAGCCTTGTGTGACCCCAGACCCAGTGGGTCCAAGTCGGGGAGCAGGATTTTAACAAAAACCTCTGTAGGGGGAAAATTCAAGAAGCTTCTCCCATTTGAAAGCTAGCACTAGGTATAAAAATGGGACCTTTAGACCCACTCTTAAGTACACTCCTGGACCTGTGGACACTACAAAAGAAGGACTGCTCTGATGCCCAAAGGCTGTCCTGCTGTCTGAGAAGGAAGACAGCACCTGCTCCTTTCATCCCAGGTTACCCGAGTGCCTCCAAGGGTCAGCTGTCTGACCTCCTTTTCTGAGCTACAAGGTCACAACAAGCTCCAGACGCCTCCCTGCAACTGTATGATAGACTTTGAGAAGATAATTTCTTCAGCGTGACCTGATACTAAGAGTTAGCACTTTCTGCTTCTTGGCGCTATTTTTACTTAAACATTTCAAATTGCATATCTCCAGTTCTACTGATAGGATTTTTGTCATTTTGGTGCTGCAGAAATACTTTACACATTGCCCCTAAATTAAGCCACAAAACCACAAATTAATCTGTGCTTAACCCACTGGTAGCTTGGCACAAAAACAGTCCCCAGGCTTAACTTATAGGCACTGTGTAAAGTATTTATGCAACACTGAAACAGTAATACAGTGAAATATCAACACAAGAAAACTCCCACACCAGATTTGAAAAATAGAGTAAAATTTAATAAACAAAATGACACCAAAACAAATTAAATCCAATAAGTAGAATAGTAGTTATGAATCTTTAAAATTTTAGTGAAATACTAGCACCTAAAAGTTGTAAGTACCAACCGTGGGCATCTAGTCATGTTACACGAGGCTAAGTCAAAAGTTATGACTGACTGCAATGGAGAATGGCCCGTATACACAAGGTGGATTGGGCCCAGTCTCGGCTGACTTTTGGATTTAAAAGAAATGTTTAAGAAAATTTCCTGAGAAGGTAAAGCTCAGCGGGGCAAGGCAGAAGGTGGTATCCGAGGAGTAGGCGTCATCATGGGGGAGCCGCCGGATGTAGTCACAATGCAGATTTCTGCATTCAGACTTAGTCAGTGTTTTGAAGCTGAAAAACTCCAGCGGAATGAAGCTGCAATATGTAGCCAATGAGGGCTCCATGAGGCCAGATAACCCTTCCGAGAGCAGCCGCTGAACAAGATTTGCTGTTGAGGAGAAGAACTTAGCAGCAGCTACTGCAAAGTCAGTCTGACTGGCGATGCACCTCAAGAAGATCAAAAAGCAGGTAGGCCATGGTTTCCTGTCAGATATCAGGCCACTTTATGGTGGAAAACCTTCTAAATCCCAGGTTGTGGCTGGAGAAGCACGTTTAACACCACTTCAAAAGAGTCCAGGACTGGTTGGGCACCACTATGGGAGTCAGGATTTACTCTAGGCAGAGGCCAGGTGCAGGGTTGAAGTTCTCTGGAGCTTGTTACGTCCTTGTAGCTCACAGCAGGACAGTCCTCTGAGGGTACAAGGCAGGCTTCAAGCAGCAGAGCAGTCCTCTGGTAACATGTGGGTGGTCTTCTGAGGAGCAAAGTAGTCCTCTAGCAGCATGGCAGTCCTCTGGAGTACAAGGCAGTCCTTCTGGGGGTCCTACACAGTATCAGGAGTGTACTGAAGAGTTGGCTCGAAGAGTTCAATATTTATACCTGGTACAACCCTTTGAAGTGTGAGAAACATCTAGGCTATCCCCCAAACAGGTTCTGGAAATGTCCTTCCTTTCAGGCTCCAAGAGGTCTAGGATAACAGTAGGCTGGTCTCAAGTTTCTTGTGAGTATGCTGGAGGCTGCCCTTTGAAATGTAAGTGGAGCAGGGAACAGCTCCGCCCCACCCATCTTGGGAGGATGACCCATCCTGCCAACAGCAAGTCCTGTTTTGTCTCCTTTCTAAAATTGGCCTTTTCAGAATTGTAACTTAAAATCTGACTTTACCATTAAAGAGGATTTTAAATTACAATTCTTTTGAGACTCAACATGAGATTTTTACCTGTTCCCAATCAAAAGCTACCCCTTAATACATGTAATAAGGTATCCCGATGTTATCATATGAGAGTGTTAGGCCTCACAGTGGTGAAAAACACATTAGGAGTTCTCTACCAGGAAATGTAAAAATAAAAAACACACGTCTTACCTTTTAAATGCAATGCACCCTGCCCTATGAGACATTTAGGGCCTACTATAGGGTTTACTATATGTATTAAAAAGGTAGGATTAGGCCTGCCAAAAGGTTGATATTGTCAGGGCGGGTTGTTTAAAACTGTACACAGGCTGCATAGGCAGGCTTGAGACATGTTTTGAAGTGCAACCTAAGTGTGTTGCATAATACGTGCTGTTTGCCTACTAGTAGAATTCAATTAACATTTAGTACCACTATACTAAGGACTTATAAGTAAATTAAATGTGCCAAATAGGTGTAAGCCAACATTGGTCATATTATTGCGCTCATTGCCTCAACATGGTGGCTTTAGTTTCTGAATTCACACTCCTACAGTTCAGATTTTTTGATTCAGAGAACCAGCAACATAGATATCTGCATCACTTCTTTACTTTAACTGTATTCTATATTTAGAGTTAAATCAGGGATCGCCGGACGTAGTCACAATGCAGATTTCTGCATTCAGGCTTAGTCAGTGTTTTGAAGCTGAAAAACTCCAGCGGAATGAAGCTGCAATCTGTAGCCAATGAGGGCTCCTCGAGGCCAGATACCCCTTCCGAGAGCAGCCGCTGAACAAGATTTGCTGTTGAGGAGAAGAACTTAGCAGCAGCAACTGCAAAGTCAGGCTGACTGGCGATGCACCTCAAGAAGATCAAAAAGCAGGTAGGCCATGGTTTCCTGTCAGATATCAGGCCACTTTATGTTGGAAAACCTTCTAAATCCCAGGTTGTGGCTGGAGAAGCACGTTTAGCACCACTTCAAAAGAGTCCAGGACTGGTTGGGCACCACTATGGGAGTCAGGATTTACTCTAGGCAGAGGCCAGGTGCAGGGTTGAAGTTCTCTGGAGCTTGTTACGTCCTTGTAGCTCACAGCAGGACAGTCCTCTGAGGGTACAAGGCAGGCTTCAAGCAGCAGAGCAGTCCTCTGGTAACATGTGGGCAGTCTTCTGAGGTGCAAAGTAGGCCTCTAGCAGCAGGGAAGTCCTCTGGAGTACAAGGCAGTCCTTCTTGGGGTCCTACACAGTATCAGGAGTGTACTGAAGAGTTGGTCTGAAGAGTTCAATATTTCTACCTGGTACAACCCTTTGAAGTGTGAGAAACATCTAGGCTATCCCCCAAACTGGTTCTGGAAATTTCCTTCCTTTCAGGCTCCAAGAGGTCTAGGATAACAGTAGGCTGGTCTCAAGTTTCTTGTGAGTTTGCTGGAGGCTGCCCTTTGAAATGTAAGTGGAGCAGGGAACAGCTCCGCCCCACCCGTCTTGGGAGGATGACCCATCCTGCCAACAGCTAGTCCTGTTTTGTCTCCTTTCTAAAAGTGGCCTTTTCAGAATTGTAACTTAAAATCTGACTTTACCATTAAAGAGGATTTTAAATTACAATTCTTTTGAGACTCAACATGAGATTTTTACCTGTTCCCAATCAAAAGTTACCACTTAATAAATGTAATAAGGTATCCCGATGTTATCATAAGAGAGTGTTAGGCCTCACAGTGGTGAATAACACATTAGGAGTTCTCTACCAGGAAATGTAAAAATAAAAAACACACGTCTTACCTTTTAATTGCAATGCACCCTGCCCTATGAGACATTTAGGGCCTACTATAGGGTTTACTATATGTATTAAAAAGGTAGGATTAGGCCTGCCAAAAGGTTGATATTGTCAGGTCGGGTTGTTTAAAACTGTACACAGGATGCATAGGCAGGCTTGAGACATGTTTTGAAGTGCAACCTAAGTGTGTTGCATAATACGTGCTGTTTGCCTACTAGTAGTATTCAATTAACAATTAGTACCACAATACTAAGGACTTATAAGTAAATTAAATGTGCCAAATAGGTGTAAGCCAACATTGGTCATATTATTGCGCTCATTGCCTCAACATGGTGGCTTTAGTTTCTGAATTCACACTCCTACAGTTCAGATTTTTTGATTCAGAGAACCAGCAACATAGATATCTGCATCACTTCTTTACTTTAACTGTATTCTATATTTAGAGTTATATCAGGGATCTCCCTTATCCCTGCCACTCTTTAACATCATTGTTAGTAATTATTTGCTCCGCTGAGAGCCAAATGACTGCATTTCTGTTCCAGTGCTGATGCAGCACAAATCTAGATTTGGATGAGCCAATCTACTGAGAGTTATTCCAATGTCCAAGAAGTACTCCTTAAAGTAGCAAGATGGATGGACTTGTCAGCTGTTTAAGATCACTGGCTGTTCTAGCTTCACACGCCATTTTTATATGAGCAGTCTTTCTCTTGGGAGGTCATTCTTGATCAAGGCCCAAATTTGAATATCCAAATTATTCCCACTGGCCAGTTTTCCTTCTTTTGAGCCTAACATATGTGATGTGCCCCTCAGTTTATTAACCCTGATCCGTACAAAGTATTGAAGGAGCCCTGAAAAATGTGAAGTTTTATTGTATGAATACCCCTTATGTAGTATTGCCTGCAGTTCAGAATGTTTGGCAATATTTTTAAAGTACATTCTCATGCCTGGCCTTGTGACTTGGTAAATTTTATTCCAACTTCCATGGCCTTTGTGGCTACACTGGTTATCTGATGAAAAGTGAATTTTCTTTAAAAGGCATTCTCTAATAATCAAGTGTCTTGATGTAGGTGGCCTTCTCACTTGACAGAATAAAGTCAACACATATTTTCTAGGCTAGCATGTTGGATCTGGCCAACATGCAGTCTGGCAATTCCTGGATCAATGTTCAAATGGAGTGAAGTTTATAGATCAGTCATCCCTTATCATGGGACAGCCTCTGAACTCCAGCTCAGGATATTGTCCAACAGATTAGAACAGATGTACTAACTGGCCTTCACACAATTCTGCAGTATTTTTGCATGGTGCAGCAGTGCTAGAAGGACAGACCATTATCCTTAGATCCTTGTACTAACTGGATGCGGTGAAAAGGAGTACTGCTCAATGAGGCACACACTGCCCACACACTGAAATGAATGAAACATTCAATATTCTGAAAAAGCATCTAATTGACTCTGAAGGCCTACCAGAGTGAGATACAATAAAACTGTATCATCTCCTTAGTACAGTGAAGTAATTGCCCCTGTACCAAGTTTCGTTGGAAAAGAACAAACCTGTCTTCCAACTGTGGGTGAGTCCGTGGTATAAATGGAAAAAAGAAGATGTGCTAATATACACCCTTGCTTTAAGCCATTTGGGTATGTATGTTGCTAGATAATGCTCCATTTCTTCCTATTTCTGTTCTGGTCCATGACCGATTATGAAGTTGGAATATCAATTTTAATAATCCAGACAGAATATTCAATTTGGGCATTTTTTCCCGGAGTAGAGCCCAAATAATGGTGTAAGATGCCATGTACAGGGCAATATATCAAACATAAATAGGCTGTTTAATTTTAAAGGCATAGTTCTCAGGCAACAGTTTCGGTATTAGACATCCATCCACTGTTGAGTGTCTACTATGGAAGCCCAATTGCACCTGCGGGAACACTGCCTCTCCCAGTCCAATTTTCCAATACTTGTAAAAGATGTTTAGCGTAAATTTCACTCGAAACGCCCAACAAGGTATTCATACGACTAACAAGACCATTTTTTCTACAGTGTAACCCTTTAATTTCCGTTCCAGAATTCTGGTATGTCTTCACTTCTCATTATAGCTGAAAACACAGGGCTCAAAACTTGGTCCCACAAGTTGGGATTGAGTTTTAATATATCAACAGATAAACCATCTGTTAATTGGGCCTGTGAACTTTTAAACTTTTTTTTATAATTTCCTCTATTCCACTTACGGTAGGAGTTAGTGAATGCTGCTCCACTGCCATAATATTGGTCTTTAGGTTTTTGAAACTCTCTATGTCATCCTTCTCGCCACTTTTTAGCTTGTATAACTCTGTTATGTACTCAACCCATTCTTCTTTAGCCACTGGAGCTGCCACTGCCTTACTCATCAGCCCCTAGGATATTGCCCACAGCATCCCAAAACCCCTTTGTTCTTCCTGTGAGAAGGGGCCATTATAACCTTCGTCCAAGCTGTATCTTCTCCTTCTAAATAATTTTCCTTATTTCTTTTCTAGATTCCTTCCTATGTTGTCTAATTAGGGCCTCCTTATTAGGACCACTCACTTTATAATCCTTCCATATTTCTTTGTTGAGCTGAATCTTTGTCTACTCCTTGGGAGATCTTTGCTTACCCATACAACCCTTTCCACATTTTAGATCTGCAGATGCGACCTCTCTTACAAAACATATAAAATGTTCATATTCTTTTAGAATAACTAGAGGTGTTTGATTGTGATGGTCACTCAAAAGTTTGTTAATCTTATTAACAGTATGAGATTTGAATTTGCCAGCCCATGCTATCCTACACCCATTGTTCCATCGTATTGAAGAGCTGTCCTACCAATGATCCCTTAAGCATGCAAAACTATGCAATGAGAGCAGAAGAGGCTTATGATTGGCTGACTTCCCATTATCAAATGTATTTTTCCCTGGCTGATCCCCTTTAACCCCTTCAGTGCCCGCCCCTTTCCCCGCCCTGTGCCGGCCGTTGAATTAGCGGGCGGGGTCTATGACGAGCTGGACTCGTCATGGGCACAGCGCCACCGCGGCCCATGACGAGTCCAGCTCGTCATGGGCACTGAAGGGGTTAAACCTTCCATTATTATTGTCATTTTCAAGCTATCCAATACTGTAACCAATCTCCTGCCTTTCCCGTCCACAAGATTTTTAGCGAGAACCTAACCTGGAATCCCCAAGGCATTATCCTTTTCCACCTGCAAATTATCCACTGTGAATTGGCTGCTGTAGGAAGCTGGCTCTGTATATACTATACCTAAGTAAGGTATAGTGTGTACAGAGTCCAGGGACTCCCCAGAGGTATAGCAGAGGCTTAATTAGGTAAGTACTAACAGCTCTCCTTGTGGTATTGTCGACGAGCAGTTAGGATTATCTAGAGGGTGTATTTAGCATTTATTGTATTCAGTCAATCAAGATGGATGGCACACACTCAGAGACAGAATCCAGACCAATTGGGTAAGCATAAAAAGGTATACTTGCATTTCATTTCCAGAACCACGCAGGTCTTGGTACAGGTAGGGAAAATATACTTTCAGTTGTGAACCTTTACACAGAAATGCCATTGAGGATAGATTTGAAATTGTTACAGGTTGGTATGACTTTAGAAAGCAGTTTGAGTTACACAGTAATTAATTTTAGAATACCTTTCAGTTACTTTTGGATTACTTTGAATACTGGGGGTGGTATGCCAAGATACCACACCTAAGGATCTCCCAATATAAGGCATGTAAGTCTTTTATTGGCTTGAATTATAGTTACTGTTTCCCCATACAAAACAACAGTTCAACACTTTAGGAACAAAATCTCATAACATGGGTGTAGAAAGCTGGCTCTGTATATACTATACCAAAGTGAGGTATAGTGTGCACAGAGTCCAATGGAACCCCCAAGGTAGGCAGAGGTAAAGTTAGATAGCACATCACTCTCTATTTGTGGTAGTGTGGTCGAGCAGTAAGGCAGTATCAGAGGACCGTGTTAAGCATTTGTTGTACACACTCAGTCAGCAAATAAATTCACACACTCAAACTTCAGACCAATTGTTTTTGTATAAAATATCCTTTTAGTTATTTCATTTCCTAGAACCAAGCAAGCCTGGCACAGGTAAATTATAAGTACTTTGCAGTAAATATACAGATTGTAACACAGTTTTGAATGCAATTGTAAATGTACTTTGATATGATTACAGTAGTGTTACTGATGATGCAATGCTTTTCAGAATATAGTACATATACTTTGAATGGGATTTTCAGTAAGATTACAGATTACTTTTGAGATTACTTTTCTTTTTGTTTGTTTTTTTAAACACTTTATTTTTCAAATAGCGCATGAGAGTTACATAGCATTGCAATGAAGTGCGAATAAGCATTCAAGTTTTTCCTGACAGTGGTAATACAAAAGTAGTTGTCTAAACAGCCAGTACATTGATCACATCTAGCGCAACAGCCAACCCCCCGGACTGCCCTCACCCACCCCCTCCCACCCTGCAATTAGGCGACCATGCCGGCGGTGCCCCCTAAACCGCACCAATCCTTTGCGTGATTCCCCCTATCTGTAAGTGCCTATAATTGAAGATTTAACCACAAGAGTCCTTGAAAGTGTTCCTTCAGCCCACTCCCTCACGTACTATTCCATTATCTGGCTGTGTGTTGGGGGCCTGCTTAGTCTTCTCCAGATAGGCCCTCAAGGGATCCCATATGTCTTTGGGCCGTGACGTCAGTGGCATCAAACTGGAATATACCTCCGAATTTGTATTGCAGTATACTAAACTCTTCAGCCAGTCTTGTAATTTAGGAACTGTTTTCCTGCCCCAGTGGATGGCGACTTCCCTTTTAGCCAGGAGGAGTCCCAATGCAGCAAATTTCCTGACCTTCGGGGGGATCTGGACTGTGTATCCCAAAAGTGAGATTTCAGGGAGTGGAACCAGTGGAAGACCAAGTATCATGTAGCATGTATCGCAGCCCAGTAGGGCTGCAGGTGGTAACAGGACCACGCCAAATGGAAAAAATCAGCGTGTGGAGTCGTGCACTTCAAACAACTATGCGGCCTGCTGATGTCTATCCTATGTGCCATGGCTGGTGTAAAGTACGCTCGCCGAAGAAATTTGAAATGCAGCAACTTATGGCGGCTGTTGAGTGAAATGTCCTTAGTAACCTCACAACATTTTTTCCATTGCTCGTCTGTTATAATGTGACCAGTGTCCACTTCCCAAGCCCTTCTCACTTTGGAATCGTCAACTTGCAGTATCTTAGCGCTAGCTTTATACATTTTGGAAATGAGGCATGCACCGTTTGGGGACTCCAACACCAAATCAAGCGGGGGAAAGGATTCGGGCTCGACCGGATATGTGGGGAGTGCAGCACACCGTGCCGACTTCAATCGGCTCAGTAGAAACCGTGTCATGAAATCGCAATCAGTGAACCTAACGTCTTCGTCTAACGAAAATATGTGACCCCCCAGAAAGAAATCCCCTACTTTTGCAATATCCAGCATGGCCAATGTGCGTTGCACCAGCTTTTCCCTGGTAATTGGGAGCCACCTAGCATTGGGCAATGGTAGCGAAGAAGAATACAAGAGCGCTGCACCCGTGGTTTCCTCAGTCTATGCCACGCCCAAGAGGTTGTAGACACTGTCTGTATGTCGCGTCTGTCCCGCGTGAAACCACACGGGAGGACTTCGCACAGCCGATCGGGGAGCACCAGATCTGCCTCCGGGCGCAAATACGGAATACGGGCATCCGGGTGAAACCATGCCGACGCGTATCGGCACTGTGCCACCAAGTAGTATAGCTGGAACTCCGGAACATTGAACCCGCCTCTATCATATGGCAGAGTCAGGTGTGGACCAATGGATGCATGGTCTCCTGCCACCCCAAACCAAGCGTGTCGTGAGTGTTCGTAACCTACGGAAAAAATAGTCCGCAAGGGGGATCGTAATGTTGTTGAAAAAATACAAAAATTTTGGCAGGACCACCATTTTCAGAATGGCCACCCGGCCCGCAAGGCAAAGGGGCAAATGCAGCCACCTGTTCACCTGCTCCTCCAGGTTAGTAATGGCCTGTCCATAATTCAGTCGAATGATTTGAGCGGTGTCCAAATGGATATGTCTGCCAAGGTATTTCACCGAATCGCTGCACCATTCAAGAGGAAATTCGCAGTCCCAGTTGACCGTACCTGCGGTAAGCGGAAATATGATCGATTTGTGCCAGTTGATACCTAAACCCGAGAAGTTACCGAAGCGGATGATTTCGCGGATAAGGGGCGACAGGTTGATGTGTGGTTCCCGTACGTAGAGAATAGTATCATCTGCATAGAGGGAGGCGAGGAGCGGGCCCGTGTTAAACTGTATCCCTCTCTGTAGATGGCGTTCCTGGAAATGTCTGACCAGCGGGTCCATGGCCAAGATAAATAGGAGCGGGGATAGGGTCCCCGGGTATAATTGAAAAGGGCTGGACAAGGTGCCATTTAATCGGAGTCTCGCCGATGGCTTGCTATATAGCAAAGAAACCGTGGCAATGAACCTGAAAGGCATCCCCATGCGTCTCATCACTTCCACGAGGAATGGCCACTCCAAAGAGTCAAACGCTTTTTCCGTGTCCAGTAAAACTGCAACTGCTGGAATGTCGGGCTGTATTCTGTGGATAACCGCAAAGAGCGTGCGGAGATTCAGTGATGTCGAACGATGGGGGACAAAGCCAGACTGCATTGGAGAGATAATGTACTCCATCAGTTGTGACAGCCTATTGGCTAGAACCTTGGCCAAAATTTTATAGTCTAAATTTAATAAAGACAGCATCCGATAGGAGCCGCATTGTGTGTGGTCTTTGCCCGGCTTGGGGAGCAATATAATGACGGCCTCTCGTAAAGTGGGGGGGAGGCATTGCTTCTCTAAGACCTCCACGTAAACCTCGATCAGCTGAGGCGCCAGAATGTCCTTGAATTCTTTATAAAAAACCCCGTGAAGCCATCAAGTCCCGGGGCGGAAGAGCCCCGTAGGGTGTCTATAGCAAGCTCGACTTCGATGACAGATATGGGATTCGCCATGAATTCTAGCATGTCTTTCTCCAAATATACCAGTGCGACCTCGTCGAGATATGCCGTCTGGGCCGAGCCGTCCGGCTCAGCCCTGGAGGAGTACAGCTTAGTGTAGTAGTCCAGAAATTCATCCCGAATGGCTGACGTCGAAGTGAGGTTGGAACCCGACGCTGAGTGCAGTTCCGTAATAAAAGTTTTGTTATACGGCGGTCGCAGCATTTGTGCCAGAACCGTGCCCGGGCGATCCCCTTCGACGTATCTGCGTGCTGTGTGATATTTACCCAGGTATAATATTTACCTAGCGGCAGTGTCTTTGTATTCAGCCAAGAGAGCCAGTCTCGCCGCCTGGAGCTCTGGGGTGGGGCCAGGTGCAAGTTGGGAGTCTAAATGGGAAATGTCGCGTTCAATGCGGGAAAGGGTTTGTCGGAGGTCTCTGAGCACCCCCGCCCACTTGGATATGCAAACCCCCCCCCGTATAGTGGCCTTGAAGCCCTCCCACAAAACCACCACGGAATCGACCGAACCTGTGTTGGTGTCAAAATAATCCTCTATCGCCGCACGGACCTCCGTTGCAGGAGAGTAGGGTCTGCTTTCTATGTTCACCCCCACTTTTTGCTTTTTCTGTACTGGTTTTCGACTTAGATGTGGCTGTGGGCCTGCTAATCAGATCCACAGCCCTGCTGTTCTCTCTCTAAATTAATACTATGTACTTTAGGTGCATAACCCATTTGGATAGGATCACCTTATTGGCCCCTGTATAGTGTACCTTAGGTACCCAGGGCATAGGTGTACCCTAGGCCTACCAGGGGCTGCAGCATGTATTATGCCACCCCTGGCCTTCCATTATGACACAACTGGCTGATCACTCAGCTGGGGCAAGGTCGTGTAATCACCCCTTGCTTAGGTGTAGTATTCCTATACCTACCTTATATATAGACACATGTGTACCTATCAGCCACTCCTATGGCAGGCCTTAACAATCCTGGAGGCAGAGTGCTTGGTAACATGTGAGATGGTGCTCTAGCATGAGCTGAGCCTGTCTACAGCGTTCGGAACCATGTCCTTATAGCTGTTCTATGATATAGCCTACCATATACTCTTAAAGTGCCTTATAATCTTAAATGGTTATGGTAACTATGGTTTGGCTTTATCAAAACATGTTGTGTAAGGTGTCTAACACTTTGGAATAATACCCCCATCCCATTTCTGGGGATGAGGATATTATCCCTCCCTTCTAGAGGGAGAAGACATGTTGAAACCTACTTACCCGGTTAAAGTTAACCAGAGCCCCAGCATCACAAAATGGATGCTGCTGCCACAACACAAGTCTGACCTCCTGCTGCTGGGAGTGATCCCAGCACGGGAGGCTTGGACAATAGGTTTCCTGCCTTGGGAGGTGCGAGCACCACCCCAGACAGGCCTTAGTGTTTTGGGGCAGGGAGGGATGAAAGAAACGAGACACTGCCTGGGGCACACAAGGTGTCCCATGCATAGTCCAGTTCAAACCGGTGCTGGGGCACTCCAGCCCCAGTCTTGGCACGAAACTGGACAAAGGGAAGGGGGTGTAACCACCCCCCTCCCAGGTCCCACCCATAAGGCGTGACCTAGCAGGCAACCCAGCCCCCCAGATTAGTATAAGTGTGGTAGCTGGGCCCCCGGAGATTAGATTATCCTGAACCTGCAACTTGAACAGAAACTCTGGACCTTCGACATTCGACGAAAGAAGAAGACTGAAGAATCTCCCTTGTGGCCAAGGAGTGGCTACCCTGTGCAAACAGGCACCATCAAGAGACTCACCCTTTGCTTTGCTGAAGTTCTACGAGGGACCGACTGCAGAGCCCGACCAGAGCCTTGACTTCCAGACTTCTCCGACCCTGATCCACATCCACAGCCGAGCTGAGATCCGTGGAGGCGACGAGAGACGTGGGACCAGCTATCTGGGAAAAGTGGCGAGCATCTTCCAGCGCAGCTTCTGAGGCACCCTCGAAGTTGTGCACCGGGGATTGAGAAGCCCCAACCACAAGCACCATCTGCACCGAAGATCAGCCCCCCACACTCCACGAGTCCTGCGTGGGGCCCTTCTGCGTTTTCCTGCTTGCCGTGTCTGTCCGGTTGCTTGCCCTTTGGCTAGCGGCCTTTGCGACGACACCCCTTTGAATCTTCACTGCTGGTTTGGCTCCTCCAGACTGGCTCCCACTCCTCTGCAAAAGAGAAGCACCCCGGACCTTCCTGGTCTGCACCAGAAGCAAGTCCTCCATTCTTCGTGGGTTCCGCTTGCCAAGGTGAGTCCTAGTTCGACTTCGACGCCGCCGACAGCAAGAGCCTTCGTGGGACAGCTCGCCTCCTGGTCCTGGTCATCCTCGACGTCTCCTGGTACCCGTGGCTGCTGCGACAAGCTTCACCTCTTCACCTGCAATCTTCACGACATCGCCTGGTTCCTTCCTGGTTCCACGTGGTCACTGGCTAGTGACCCAGACTCTGTCCCTTCTGCTTGCAGGTATCCTCTCTTCTTGATCCCAGCCTTGGGATCCACCGGACACTCTTCACTGACTGCCTGTCAGCAACTTTCCTTCAGGCATCCATAGAAGTCCACGACGAAACCCGACGCAAGTTCACACCTATGCACCCGCAGCCCGTGGGCTAGGTAACTTGGGTACTTCGGTGCTCACAAGGGTATTGACTATCCTAGGGTCTAGTTTCCGAGTCTCGACTTTCTAGCTATACCAGAAGTGTCCTAAAACTGCTTATTTCTAACTGCTAGTGATTCTATCGACTTTTACGCATTACGCGTGAGTGCTTCCACTCTGCACCTGAATCCCGTGGGCCTCCCACTTCCTAACTGTTGGTAGTGTAGTGTAGCCCCAGCAATTCCCTAGGCCTAGGCCTATTCTATTTCCGTGACAGTGGTCCTTATACCACTTCTTTAGTATATGGTTTGCGTGGCCCCTAGGGCCTAACTGTATTACTTACCTGTGTGACTTAATGTATGCTTGAATAAGACTGTGTTGTACTTACCTTGAATCTCATAAAGAGTGCTGAGGGTTTGACTAGAATAAATACACTTTATTTTATATATATATCTGTTGTGGTGTCCTTTCATTTGGTATTCAAGGGATTATATATGGTATCACAGCTGGCTTCACATGCCATTCAGAGTTTAGCCTAAGACTGCTCTTGTCCATGCTACCACTAGGATAGCTGGTCTATAAGGTTGACTTTACAACCAATCACCATAAGGGTTGTTTGGACTGATATAAGGTGTACACTAGAACTAGTGACATCACACATCAGGCCAACTTCTCACATCCGTCTTGAACACTTCATCCTGCAGGGCTCTGCTCGGAAACCGCCACTGCCTCTCATACCCCTCCGGACGTGGAATCATCAGCCGTAATGCTATAGGAGAGTGGTCAGAGTATGTGTTGGGGAACGTGGTGAGTGAATCGAACCAATCCACGATTCTGGGCGAGATTAACCAGTAGTCTAACCTGGACCAGGTACCGTGGGGACTCAAATAGTGAGTGTATTTGGTGAGGGTGGGGTTACGATGTCGCCAAATGTCTAACAGAGCGTATTGGGTGCAGAGATCCCTTAGGGCCCGCCTCGCCCGTGGCTTAGCGTCCGGGGCTCTAGAGGTGCTGTCCAACGTGGAGCACAGTATTCGATTGAGGTCCCCCCCCCAATAGTAGTGCCTGAGGGTCATGCTTAGCAATCCGGGCATTCAGATCATGAAAAAACTCCGGGGCGTCAACATTGGGGGCATACACATTAATCAAAGTGACCCTATAACCATGTAGAGTCCCCGTGACTATCAAATACCTCCCCATCGGATCCCGGGTCACGTCAATGAGAGTGAAGGAAACCCTCCTATCAATCAATATTGCTGTAGCTCTGGCGTAGTTAGCAAAGTATCTATGTGTGCCCCAGCTGGAGCCAAAGCGAACCGAATCTGTGGGAGGGAGGTGTGTTTCCTGCAAGAATGCTATGTCGACCGTGTGTCGGAGAAAATAGTGTATCACCTGCCGTCTCTTGCGTGTGTTATTAAGGCCCCTCACATTCCAAGATATTAGGGTGATGGCCGAAGGACCCAGTGTATTACCTAGCCGTGACATCTAAACCCAGCGTGTGAAGTGTCCTGTCAGGACTGCGTTGCGGCTGTAACTTCCAAAACAATGCCAACCCAAAACTTGAATAACAATATACGCAAAATGTGTACATTTCCCCAGCCCACCTCCCCCCACCCAGCCACCTGCAAACCCCAAGGTGGCCCTCCCCCTGAAAGCGAATCCGCCCAGTCATCATATTGATCACCAGACGTACACTTAAGGACCACTACCTGGGCCTCAACGTGGAGTGCACAAACTCAGTGGATACACCAAGGGGGGTGACAACCTGGAATCTAGCCGACCAATAGATACATCTTATGTAACAAAACCAAAAAAGAAATGTGTTTTTGAAACATTGTAATTTCCCCAATATGAACCATCATGGTGTACGATCAGGCACAAAAAATGCAACGTCATCCCGCACCAGTATTTGAAAATAGGTCCGCACTTGCATCAGAGCCGCTGTGGGGCGGGGAGGATGCCACACTCCCCACCGAGTTTTGTGTGGTTCGTGGCTTGTGCGATCGGCAGAACTCTTGAGCCTCCGTTGGCGAGTCAAATATGCATGATCTGCCGCCCACATCCACCCTGAGCCTAGCGAGATACAACTAAGGGTGGGCGTAGTGGGCGTAGTGGGGCTATGTGAAGCAGCACGTAGTGTGCCCAAATCTACGCACACTACGCGCTTCGCGTAGCCCCACTACGCGCCACCCGCCTCCCGCCCGCCCTCCTTTATAAAAGATAACATTAATTCATAATAAAGAAAATTAAACACCACTTACCTGAAACGCGGCGTCTCCGGGGCTCCCTCTTCCTGGTTTCCAACTTTTCTGACAAATGCGCATGCGCGGACGCCCGCGCATGCGCATTTCTTGTTATCCAAAGGGGGATCGGGGGCCTCCGGTTGGTGGCTACTGACGAGCAGGCCACTTGGTTGTGGGAGAAAAGCTCCTGGACTTTAGCTCAGGGCAAATGGGGAAACAAAATACCACCAAAGGTGCACCCTCAGCGGCACTAGGGCAGCCGGGTGCAGGGTGCTGTTTCGACGTTGGGCGCCCTGTTGTTTGCAATGGGGAACCTCCGGTTTGCAAAGGCACTGCAGGCTTGGGGACGAAGGTTTTCTGGGTTCCCCCACCACTTTGAGAGGTAAGTTGGGAAGCTATGGGTTGGTTAGGCGCCATCGGTTTGACCACCTAAGGCCGGGGGGTGTCGGGTGCAGGGGTGCCTTTTGGGGTTGGATGTTCTTACTAGCTCCTGGTCGCGGTTAGGGGGACCTTCTGGATTTAGGCTGCAGATGTCAGCTGGAGGCTTGAGGCAGGTCAGGGGTCACCGGATCTTGGGTCAGGATCATCGGGGGGACCTCCTCGTGGTGTTTGCCCACTCAAGAAGCTCGGGCCGTGGACGGTGGGTGCAGGGTGGGGCAGATTCACGGTGTCCGGCCGGAGCCAGAGGTTGCAGATGAACAAATCCGGTGTTCACGAGAGACAAAGTCTTTGTGGTTGAAGGCAGGCAGGTCTCCTGGGGTTTTCAAGGTTGCTGGCTGCAGGACACACTGGGATTTTGCCGGAGCAGGTTCGAGGTGGAGAGAGGCCGGTAGGACTGGGGCCAAGTCAGTGGGCGTCTTCCTCTTGGTAGCTTTGGCATGGCTGTTCGGTCCTTATTCTTCTTTTCTTGTTGCAGGTTCTTGTCTGAGGAAGCAAGGTTCAGGGGTGCCCCTAAATACTAGATTTAGGGGCGTTACAGGTAGGTAAAAGGTAGGGACCAATGGGTCCCTTCCCTGGGGTAGATACACCCCCTATTATGCCACCCTCCAGTGGGAGGGAGGGCATGAGCCTGTCCATGGTTGCCTGAGTCCCCCCATCTGCAAGATGGTGGGAACTGAGCGTTGTGCTTGACCTCGCATCCCCCACCTGAGGGGTGGAGTTGGCAGAGATGGGCACACCTCTCTTCCTCACTTGTTTTTCCCGCCGGTTCTCCCACCCAAAGTGGGGCTCAGAACCAGTGGGGATCAGTCGCGGCTTCTAGTGGGAGTACTGCGGGGGGGGGCAGTAAACTCCGGCATATGGCCGACCGGAGTTAAGTACATAAATAAATAAATAAAACAAATTACATTGCATGCGCTGCTACGCCATTTACGTTGCAACGCGCACAATGCAATTTGTTTTATTTATTTATTTATGTACTTAACTCCGGTCGGCCGAGTGCCGGAGTTTACTACCCCCCCCCCACCCCGCAGCACTCCCACTAGGAGCTGCGACTGGTGGGGACCAGTTTCTGAAAGCATCAAGTGGCCTGGGGAAGCTCACAAAGGGGGCAAGCCTTTGAAGCTTCCCCTTCATGAACCCTGCCCATCCTGGGGGAGGAGGCTTGGCACCTTGTCCCAGGATGTGCATTGTTTCAGGCCCCAGAGAGCAGCAGGCTCTCTACCCAGGGGTCCAGAAACATGTCTGGTGGTGGCAGCTGAAAGCAGCCACTCAGCCTGGACACTAGTGGTAGGTTAGTTTTCAGGGGGCATCTCTGAGATGCCCTCTGTGTGCATTTTTCATTAAATCCCACACTGGCATCAGTGTGGGTGTAATATGCTGAGAAGTTTGATACCAAACTTCTCAGTTTTCAGTGTAGCCATAACGGTGCTGTGGAGTTTGTAATGACAAACTCCCAGCACCATATACTCCGAATGGCAGCACTGCACTTACAATGTCTAAGAATGGCCTTAGACACTGTAGGGGTACAGGGCTCATATACTTGTACCCTCACCACCATTTTGGGTGGAGGGAGCGGACAGCGGTCTAGTCGCTCAATAGGCAGGGCGCATAACCTGAATGCCAGCGCAAGCGCGCAATCCCCGAAGCACTCCTGAGGCGGAAGCCGGGAGGTATTGTCTTTTAATTGCATTTATCTTAGTTACTGTGTATTTTACTTGCCTGACTCTTCGGCGTTCTCCTCATGCTTGCACCTTCAAACCTGACCTCACCCGACATCAGCCTTCCCACTCCACTGCCGTCCGGACCCTTACCGCTAATTCCAACGCGGTGAAGGAGGACTAGCAGGGAGATTTTTGGCTGACATTTTGGGTGGAGGGAGCGGACAGGGGTCTAGTCGCTCAAGAGGCAGGGCGCATAAATTGAATGCCAGCACGAGCGCGCAATCCCCGAAGCACTCCTGAGGCGGAAGCCGGGAGGTATTGTCTTTTAATTGCATTTATCTTAGTTACTGTGTATTTTACTTGCCTGACTCTTCGGCGTGCTCCTCACGCTTGCACCTTCAAACCTGACCTCACCCAACATCAGCCTTCCCACTCCACTGCCGTCCGGACCCTTACCGCTAATTCCAACGCGGTGAAGGAGGACTAGCAGGGAGATTTTTGGCTGACATTTTGGGTGAAGGGAGCGGACAGCGGTCTAGTCGCTCAATAGGCAGGGCGCATAAATTGAATACCAGCGCGAGCGTGCAGCGGGCGAGCGCAGCGGGTGCGCCGCCAGCGCGCCAAAGGCGCGCCAAAGGCAAGCCCGTCTGCGCCCGTCCGCGACTGTCCGGGACCAGGGGCCAAGACCCCTGTCCCTTTGCCCGGCCATACAAGGCATTACAGCTCTGATTACCTACTGAGCCTACGCTATATTGGGAAAACAGACTGTCTGCACTCCTTCCATGTATTGGACCTGCCTGCGGTTTGCCCTTCATGCAAACACAAGCTAAAAACTATCCAGCCTCCCGCCAATAAACAGGATTATAACCTACTACTTTTAACCCCTTCTGTGCCACGCCCTTTCCCCCTCCTGTGCCGGGCGTTTTATTAGTGGGTGGGGTTTATGACGAGATAGTCTCATCATGGGCACAGCGCGACCGTGCTCCATGACGAGACTATCTCGTCATGGGCACTGAAGAGGTTAAATTGTAGGTCCCTACCCAAACACAGGACAGAAATTGCCCTTATGTTGGAGGAATATAGACCTGATGTAGTTTTCCTTACAGAAACTTGGCTGACACCAGACTCTGACCCAGACATTGTTTCAGCCTTACCTCCAGGCTTTCAAATCTCACAGAGGCATCGGCCCGTCGGGAGAGGAGGTGGTCTGGCAATAGTACATAAAGAAGAATTTTCGTGCCGATGCATTGCTAACTCAATCCCTGATTGCGAAAGCCTCGCTTTCAGCATCAACTTTTCCCCTAATAACTGCTTTTCAGGCACCTTGATATATCGACCCCCAGGCCCCCCTAAGCAGTTCCACAAGACCCTCCCTCCGATCCTGGCCGAATCGGTCACAACACTCTCGAATTATACATTGCTAGGTGACCTCAACCTTCATTTTGATGCAGCCAGTGACCATATTGCCACCGAGCTGACAAATGACTTAGCGGCTTTACAACTGGAGCAGTTGGTAGATTCTGCCACTCACACTAAGGGCCATCTTTCGGACCCCGTGTTCAGTAACTGCCCTGAGCTTAGGGCGGGGCGACCTATTGGTCTTCCATGGACGGACCATTTTCTTGTCCCTCTCATATGGTCTATTTGTAGATCACCCTGCTTAACCCCCAGTGCTAAAAACTTTAGAAACTGGGCTAAACTCCCTGTGGAATCCTGGTCGAGCAGCCTTGTTGGCTCCTGTCCTCTCCCCAACACGGATCCCGATATCGCCAATCAAGACTACGAAGAGTGGATCCTGCACTCTCTTGAGGCCACACTCCCCCGTTACAAAATCACCACGAAGCGTCTACAAAAAACCGCCCCCTGGTTCTCCGAGGAACTTAGGGAAAAAAAAAACACTGCAGTAAATTGGAAAGACGGTGGCGTCTAGATTTCTCCTCGGAGGATAAGTCTCTTTACAGAAACGCGATCAGAGCTTACAAAAACGAGATCAAACTTGCTCAAGCAACCTATTTTTCCACCCAAATTCTATGCGCCAAATCAAAACCTAAAGAAATCTTTCAAATCATAAATAGCCTCACAAAACCCCCACCACCCTCTACACTACCCTGTAAATCGTTAGCTCATTGCAACGACTTGGCCGCCTTTTTCCACCAAAAAGTTCTTCGAATTTACTCCTCATTTTCTGACACTGATTCCCATCCAGTTCCCCAGTTACGGTCCTGTCAGGTGGAAACCCCCCACCAATCCATGGCCATCTTGGAACACTTCCCTCTGATAGAACAGGACTCCCTGGAAATCCTAGCACGTCAAGTGAAATCATGTTCACCCTGCGATCCTGCTTCCCCAGAGGCTATGATCTCCGTTAGCCAGGTCATTCTCCCCACCATCAAGAACCTCCTTAATTCCTCTATCACCTCCGGCAGAGTCCCACCTCCCTGGAAGCAGGCTATGGTCTGGGCTTTACTCAAAAAACCTAACCTGGATCCAGCCGACTTCAGCAACTACTGCCCCATTTCCTTGCTTCCCTGGGTGAGTAAGATTCTGGAGAAGCACATTAATACACATCTGACGTCTTTTTTGGAGACCAATCAGCTGTTGGATATCACCCAAACTGGTTTCCGACCAAAACATGGCACGGAGACTGCCTTATTAGCGGTCACCGAAGAAACTAGAAGGATCTTGGATCAAGGCGGATCAGTGGCAGTGATCCTCCTTGATCTGAGTGCAGCCTTCGACACCGTTAGCCATGATGTGCTTCTTTGCCGCATCTCGGAAGTGGGAATTTCAGGCAGGGCACTGTGCTGGATGAATTCTTTCTTGAGCAAGAGATCCTTTCAGATCTTCGAGGGCGATACTCTCTCCACTAGCAAACCCCTGAGCTGTGGGGTTCCGCAGGGCTCCTCGCTAAGCCCTGCGCTTTTTAACATCTATATGAAACCACTGGCTGAGGTTGTTCGTCCATTTGGAATTAAGATCATCTCCTATGCTGACGACACTCAGCTAGTGGTATCCCTGACACAAGAGGATAGACGATCCACGCATATGGGACTAAGGCAAAGCTTGGAAGATGTGAAAGGCTGGATGACGAAATCCTCCCTTAAACTTAATGGGGATAAAACTGAGCTGATGCTCCTGGGCCCTGTCACTCCAACGACCCTCGACCCCCTCTGGCCCCCTTGCTTAGGCACCCCGCCCGCACCTAAGGACAACATAAAAAGCCTGGGGGTTTGGCTGGATAAAGCCTTAACTTTCGACACCCAGGCTACCAAGCTGTCGGCGACTTGTTTTGGGCTCCTTAGGATACTCAGGAAAGTGCTCCCACTTCTCCCCATGGAGGCCAAGCAAGTTGCTGTTCAGTCCCGACTGGATTTTAGCAATTCCCTGTACCTCGTCGCTCCTGACTATACTCTTCGTAAGTTGCAGATCGTTCAAAACTGCGCTGCTCGTACTTTATTACTGCTGCCACGGAGATTATCAGCCAAACCTGCATTGGCTACCGATCCGACAAAGAATAACCTTCAAGGCAATGTGTATTGCCCATCAAGCTTTTTGGGACAAAGGACCGGCAATTTGCCACACTCTCATCTCACAATACCATCCTAGGAAACAACTTCGCTCCGGCCAGGCCTTCCTAACAATAGTGCCCAGAATCAGGAGAGCGAGAGCTGGAGGCAGGATGTTCTCTTACAACGCCGCCAAGTTGTGGAACCTCCTTCCCCTTGAGCTGAGATCTAGTCTTCCGGAAACAATTAAAGACTTTTCTTTTTACCTCTCCAAACTAACTCCGGCCTTTCACCTCTGATAACTCATCACACTCTTCGGGTAGCGCTTGGACGCCCCAGGGCAGCACTTAGCGCTTTACAAATCTACGTTTCATTTCATTTCATTTCATTTCATAGTGCACCCAGCTAGAGGGGTGACAGATCTATGCCAGGGGAGTGGGTTGTAGGCATGGCACACAGAGATGTGTGCCATGTTGACTCTTCACTTTGTTCTGCACCAAAACATGCAGCCTGCAAAGGCAGTGTATGAGTGTAAGGGTACAGGACCTCTAAGGGTGGCACAATAAGTGCTGCAACCCTTAGAGGCCTTCTCTTGTCACAGTGCCCTGGGTACCTGTGGTACCATTTACCAGGGGCTGACCTGTGGCCAGAGATGCCAATTGGGTTTATGCTTCATTGCAGTTTTAGGGAGAGAACATAGGCCCTGGGTACCTGATTAGCAGGAGCCCAAGGCACACTCAGTCAAAGCACATCAGCAATTCAGCAAAAAGTAGGGAAAACCATGCAGAAAGAGGGCACTTACTCACAATGGGTTCCAATGGGGAAAATGGTTATCGGCTTTACAGGTACATAAACGTCTTACAAGTGACAGTTTTGGGGGTTAGGACCAAGGTTCCCCAAGGTCTAGGTAGGCACTTGAATTGCACCACCAGCGACACTGGGGTGGCCGGGTGCAGAGTGCAGGGGCCCAGTGTTAGCCAAGGGGGCCAAGGGGGCCTTCGGTTAGGGCCTGTGTTCGAGCAGGCCACTTGGATGTCGGAGTAAAGCTCCTGGGGTTAAGGTCAGCACTGCAGGGGCCAATGATCAGCCCAGGAGCTGCTCCACCAGCGGCACTGGGGCAGCTGGGTGCAGGGTGCCAAGAAGAAGTCGGGGACCCTGTACCTTTCAATAGGGCCCTTCGGTTTAGTAAAGTTTCTGCAGGCTTGGGCAGGGAGACTTCCTGAATGCAACCCCCGGCTGTAGAGGTAAGTAGGGTTCTTGGGGGATGCCTGGACACCATCGGTTGGGACACCCAAGGCGGTGGAGCGTCAGGTGCAGGGGGGTCTTCTGGCATCAGGGTTTCATACCAATTTTGGTCACAGTCGGGGGGACTCTTCAGATTGAGGCTGCAAGCATCATCTTGGAGCTTGAGGGAGGTCAGGGATCACCAGATCCCAGGTCAGGATCACTGGGGAGAATTCCTTGTGGTGGTGGCCAGATTCTGGTTGTGGAGTCTTTGTTGAGCAAATCTGGTGCTCAGGAGAGGCAGAGTCTATAAGGTGAGTGCAGGGCAGGTTCTTCAGGCTCTGGGGGACTGCAGACTGCTGGACACGTAGGTAGACAGGTTGGAGTCAGCACAGGCTGGTAGGGATGGGGCCAAAGCAGTAGGTGTCCACCTCTTCCTGGGTCTGCATGGCTCTTCAATCCTTCTTTATTCCTCGAATCTCAGGAGGCAAGGTTTAGGGTTGCCCCCAAATACTAGATTTAGGGGTGTTTAAAAGGGTGTGCAGGTCGGGACCAATGGGTCCCTTTCTTGAGGTGGGTACACCCTCTATTATGCCACCCTCCAGTTGGAGGGTGCATGAGCCTCTCCCTAATTGGCTGAGCCCCTCATCTTCAAGCTTGAGGGGACTGAGATGTGTGCTTTATCTCGCCTCCCCTACCTGAGGGGTGGGCTTGGCAAAGGTGGGCACACTTCTCTTCCTAGCTTGGTTTTCCCGCCGAGTTTCCTGCCCAAAGTGGGGGGCAGAACCGGTGGGAGCCAGGTGCTGGAGAGAGCCAAAGGCAGGGATAGCTTCCAAAGCCGGCAGGCCTTTGAAGCTTCTCTTTCATGGACCCAGCCCATCCGGGGGGAGGAGGCATGACACCTCTTCCCATGATGGGCTTTGTTTCAGGACCCAGAGAGCAGATTCTCTCTACCCGGGGGTCCAGAAGCCTGTCTGGTGGTGGCAAATGGCTGACAGCCATTCAGGAACCACACCAGGGCTGATCGATTTTCAGGGGGCATCTCTAAGTTACCCTCTGAGTGCATTTTACATTAAATTCCATATGGGCATCAGTGTGGGTTTAATGTGCTGAGACGTTTGCTACTAAACTTCCCAGTTTTTAGTAGAGCCATTATGGAGCTGTGGAGTGTGTAATGACCAACTTCCAGACTATATACTCCTTATGGCTTTACCACACTTACAATGTCTAAGAATGGGCTTAGACACTGTAGGGGTACAGGGCTCATTCCACTGTACCCTCACCTGAGGACTAGTGCACCCTGCTAGAGTAGTGCCTCAGGCAGTGGGTTGCAGGCATGGCACACCAGGATGTGTGCCATGTCGACTCCTCACTTTTCTCTGCACCAAAACACGCAGCCTGCAATTGCAGTGTGTGGGTGTTAAGGTACAGGGCCCCTAAGTGTGGCACAACATGTGCTGCAGCCCTTAGAGGCCTTCCCTGGTCACAGTGCCCTTGGTTCCCATGGCAACTTTTACAAGGGACTTACCTGTGTCCAAAGAATGTGCCAATTGTGGATACAAAGGTACAGATTTGTGAAAGAACAGGCCCTGGGAACCTAATTGGAAGGGATGCAGGGCACATCAAGTCAGGCTGCATCAGATGTCAGGCAAAAAGTGGGGAGTAAACATGGAAAAAAGGCCACTTTCCTACAGCTGCATAGCTTTGCATTAAAATCTCTTATAAGTAGAATTTGAACTTTTGGGGATTTTTTCCATTAACATGACTTTTAACTCTCTGTCCTGGCTTTTTTAGTGGGAATGTACATATTTTCGGTTATGACATCTAGGCAAGAGCTCTGCACCATGTTCCCTTATTTATCTGCAAACATGATATCATAATGGTTAAAAAAAATTGAGAATTCACTAAATATTTCTTTTTACCCTTTATGCCATGTTTTACTGAAACCAAGAATGGTACCCCCTGCAGGGCAACCATATTTTCCTTTAACTCCATTCACACTATAACCATATGGTCGTTCATCACAACTTCTTCAGTTTCCTAAGTTTTTTTTAGGGCTTTATCAAAATATCTTTCTTTTCTAAAGTGGACAATAAAGGTTTCAAATTCTTCTTCATGCCAGCTGTATTCCATGACAGGAAGTAAACATGATTATCATCAGGACTTTCGAAATGATGGTCTTATGGCCACATTTTCCATATTGATTACCTCCTCTACCCAATTTCAGTTGTACTCACACTTTAGAGGAGTTCCTTCATATTTTTTTATAGATTTATCTTCTATTATATGTTTTAGTTATTAGAATCCTTTCTGCCCACAAATCATGTGGCTTAATTTATAGTTTAGCTGGACCCCCACTATATATATCTTGAGAACTAAGCTGAACAGTTTCAACCTTCCCCTGACTATCATATTGTGTGACATATGTGACAATAATGATGATTTTCCTTCTGTGGTTTGTACCAATAACATCTGTCAGAAACGTCACCTCTTCGGACACTCATCGACTATGCTGACTGTCTCTGCGCTGCACGTATTTGTATTATCTTGACTTCTATAATAAATGTACTCTACCACATGTGCTGATTGCTATTATTTCATTTAGGCTTCCACAATATGAATCAGCCAGATCACCGTAGCTCATCATTTGAATTGAGAACTTCCTCTACAAGAATCCTAGAATGAAAATGAACAATTACATATGGCCATGGTGATGCAACATCAATAGCTTTAGTGACTATTCTGCACAGCTTTGCTACTGTATCGAAAAGAAATCATATCCTGTATCTCAGCTAGCCTCAGAATCCTTAGGAAGATTAAAAAGATCTCTAGTTTCCTTACACAAGACGCACTAACCTCAGTGATAATGGCCTTGTTTTTTTTTCTTGGCATGACTATGCCAATGCATTATATGCTGGCTTACCTAAGTCCCAACTGTATAGACTTCAGATGGTGCAGAACCAGGCAGCTCAGTTGACTCTTAAACAGCCTAGAAGATGTCATATTACCCCCTTGTTACAGGATATTCATTGGCTCCCAATCAAACAACATGTCCTGTTCAAAAAATGTTATATTGTCTTTTATGCAGTCCATGGTGAGGGCCTGTAATTGATGAAAAACAGGATCAGACCTTACACTCCTGCACGTGCCCTACACTCCTCCTCATTAAAGCTTTTGGCCATTCCAAAATACAGTAAACAACATATAGCGGTCTGGGGGTTCTTTTTACAAGCTCCTGTGAGCTGGAATTCTCTTCCTCTTTTTTACGATTGCACACTGACTTTCCCACGTTCAAGAAAGATCTGAAGATGTTGCTTTTTAAGCAAGCCTTCAATCTACACAAAGGTTTGCCTTCAGTATTCCTGCATCTTTTATTTTTGATTTCCAGTGCCAAGAAACCTCTGGTGTATTTACAAATTTAATGCAAGGCAATGTAACATAACATAACATCTATTTAAGAAACATTTAGAGCCATGACGTGCAAAAAATCTGCCAGTTCAAGAACATATTCAACGGTATTGCAAAGGTTCACTAGCATTCGCATTCTCACAGAGTGAGACTCACATGGCTGAGGTGCTATTGACCCCTCCCAAGCATTTGATCCTACATTACCGTGGTTATCAATTACATTTTCAGGATTGCTATAAGAAAGCCTTTGGCCAGAGCAACTTAACTGTAAACCATTTTGATTCATTATATGGCATGCAAAACCTCAACTATCTTTGACTGGACCTGAAACTACCTGAACCTGCTATCATTGTAGCATCAATATGCTCCTTGAAAGCTACATCACTTGTCTACATGATCAGATTAATTCCTGATCTCACATGCTGTTTTGCAACCCTGTGCTCCTTTAATTCCTTTACTGATATAGTCTCAAGCTGCAGCACCCTTTTGTCTTTTTTGTGATTTTGTAGAATAGCAGGAACACTTTAAATGTTCTTTTTGTCTAATTCACACACTCTACCCCGGCCTCTTCATCTTCTACATCTTCTACAGGCCTGGAAGAATAATTTTCAGATGGATCTGTTTGTATACTAATTTCAAAGACCACATTTATGGGCTGCACTCCTTCCCTTAATATCACACTGGAATGCATTGCAACTGCAGAGTCTGTTTGTGTAGACTTAAGGCAGGTAATTTGAACCATCATCCTCTGACCGAACAAGTATCTTTATCAGAGGGACCGAGTTTTGCTTAAATCTATGATTATGATTATTTTTCTCAATTCTGATAAGAATTGCAGGATCAATAGATTAGTGTCCACACAATGCTCTGAATCTTTCACTAATTTAGGCAATAGATGGACAACAGACTCCAAAATACTATTCATTGATGCCAGCCAACTTGAATTGTTTGGGACATTACCCCACAGGGACTGACTTTTTGTGTGCTTGTGGAGCACTACCTAGGAATGGTTTATGGTTAACAGCTGTTTTATATCCTCTGACCTCAAATTACATGAAAGCATGAAGCATAAAGACATATCAGTCTCGTTGATCGGATCATCCCCCTTTTCTAAGTTATCTAAAATTGACTTATCGCATAGTTGATTTAGTTCGACAGCCAGATTATGTACTTCTCTAGGATTCATATTCCCTTGCTTCACTAAGGGGCCCTTATCATAACAAACAAGATTCTTCTGAGAAAGAGACTTTTAATAGGACTGGAGCCTATTGGTGATGAAACAATTCCTTCTTGAGCACACCCCTGCCCCAAAGACATGAATTGGATATATATAGTGGACCTGATTCGATAACCATGTTAGTAAGCACTTTGCATGCACTTTAATTTCACCCTTTTTCCTTGGAATAGCGGCTAGTAATAAGGTTCCGGACTTCTCCCCAAAGATACTGGTCAAAGCATGTGAGATCATTGGATCTGTGGAGAATAGATCCTTTATTGCCCTTGGGTGTGACCCATCGACAACCTCCTCAAGACTCTTGTTTGCTGGTAATGACCCCTATTTCAATATAGATTTCATGTAGGTCTTTATTGAATAGTTAGAAGACTTTGTAGCACATCGTCTTTTCATGAACTCACTTCTTCTCACAACTCTTGATCTCAAAACATGCAGTCGACTCAAGGTTGGATGAGCATTGAATACTCAGTAGGCTGAACATTGCTCTCTGACTCTTGGGAACATTTTCAAATGGTTGCTGCACAGCTGCCAAGTGATCTGCTTCAACTATGTCAGACTGATTAATATTATGCTTTACCATGAGCCTAATCCTGTTTAGGGCTATTAAGCAGAGTTTCCCAGAACGAGAGAATAGTGTGAGAGAAGATGGAATACGGAACCAAAAAAGAAGCCAGATACAGACTCCAAGAGAACTGCTAGATTCCAGTAAAATTTATATTTCAGATTTAAAATCAAATGCTGGATCTACTTCTGATCTCAAATGTGTCATAGCACAGTACCGCAATAGTTTGATTTGTGCAGATAACCCACATACAGGTTCCAGGGCAACTCTAGTTTCCAACAATGGTGTAGCTTGTTATATGAGAAATAGCTGATATTAAAACATGAGAAGAATCACCTGGAAATACCTATATAGGCCTGCAATACTGTCACAACCACATTTATTCTCAAAAGGGAAAGTCACCAGACGAAGAAAGCACCCTCGCCATCCGCTGCACACCTTCCCTTGCTCTCCTCTACCCCATTTGGGCACCCACCACTACCAGTCAGCCCCTGCATAGCTATTACCCCTCGCTACGAATTCCCGCATGCCCCGCATCTCATAAGCCCTTAGGCCGTACTCAGCAGCCGTCTCTGCTGCTGCTGATGCTGCCCTCCCAGCCGTGGCACTTTAGCTGCCTGACCTTAACCCGAATCCCAGGCAGAATCCTCCAAGCAGGCATCAACATAGAGCACTCAGGGACAACCTTCCCGTTGGCCAGTTCCTCCGGTATCGCAGGAACTGTTCTTCGACTGCAACATTTTTGGACCAGTCAGAAGAACTATGTGTCAAACTTGAGACGAGACAGTACCCTCGTAAAACCATCAGACAGGCCAGAAAAAGAGCAATGAACACCCCGCGGAGTGTTTTGCTCCAGAAGAATGAAAAAACGAAAGAAGACTGCTTACCGGTTGTCATGACGTACGACCCGTTAGCTACGAAGATCCGGCAGTCCATTCGTAAACACTGGGCTTTGTTGTCAACTGAGGATTTTAGTATGCCCCCCCCCCCCGGTTTGCTTTTAAAAGATCTATCAACCTGGGTGACAAACTCGTGCATACACGGGTCAAAGTGGAACAGAAGTTTACAGAGTCGTCCATTCCTCCTGGCCACTACCCGTGTGGTTCTTGTTCAGTGTGCGGATTAACGAAGAAAACCCAAAGTGTAGCCCTGAATTCAGGTAGAATTTGGCATTTGAAGTATTTTAGCAATTGTAATACTGCCAATGTGGTCTACAGACTAACGTGCCAATGTAACCTTCAATACATAGGACTAACAACGAGAAAGGTGAAAATTAGAATGCAAGAACATCTGAGCACTATTAGAGCAGGCAAGCTGACGACGAAATTGGTACAACACTGTCATAACACCAAGCACACATTTACGTGGGTGGTTTTGGAGAGAATAATGGGCTCACCCCAAAACATGGAAGACATTTTGGCTTCAAAAGAAGCCAGATGGATTTTCCAGGAGAAGTCTGACCGGGGGGGATTGAATGACCAAATCGAATGGGGGAAGGCGAGATACTGAACACTCAAAATATAGAATTCTCCACATCAGTGAAAAATGGTTGCCCCCTCAATCCCTGACCTTTTGATCAGTTCTGTGGGGTGGTTGGGTACTACTGGAAAACAGTGATACACAATTGGGTACCCTCTACATGAATACTCAGTAGACTACCAATAGACTCGAGTGGAGTTCTATCAATCGCCTTAGGTCGTTTTGGACACCCTGGGAATAACTAAATTGTTGCATCAGAGTTAGTGTTCAGAATTGGTCACCCTATAGCCTATTTACTGTACAGTCAAAGATGGCGCCGAAAATGCCCAAAGTAAGATATATATGTGTGCAATACCCTACTTAGAACCTCCGATATATACATCAGGTGATAACCCTCCAGATTAAGGTTTAAGATTGTATTATACAAGAAAGACACCACATTAAACTTAATTAAATTAATATCGATACATACGGCGCTTAAAACCCAATCCTGGATATATACGAACTTCCCCAATCTAAAATGGCGCCTAGACTAGCCCCGCGTTGAGGCGGATGCGTAGGGGGAGGGATTATAAACAGCCTCGGAAACACAACACTGTCGACCGGCGGAGAGAAGGAGCTCCGTGAGGCTTTGGGTGGTAAGGAGGTGTTGTATATAAGGAAAAGGGGCCACCTTGATGTAGTTGTGTCCGGTTTGGATGTCAGTTATCTGTCTCTATAATAACTCGAGATACCGATAACTTTTATTGATGCATATATAGAAAACAGCATTTTGCGTTGCCGATGATACATGGGTGATTGCATACTAGAGGGTATGAGAGTAGTCCAATATGGCGCTGATGATTGCGTAAAGATACATGAGCACTACAAGTCACGTGGGTGATTATGGGGCAGGGTGAATAAGAGCATCCGAAACATTGTAGTGATAAGTACGGAGAGAAAAACGATATTAGGAACAACAAGTGGCATGTTGTAGGATTATGGCATCTGTTTATGATTGTGGTATCCTAATTGACAAATAGAGTTTCCAAACAACAAGCTTTTGAGTGTTTTTATATTATCGACAGATTGGCATTACGGTTGAATGCTGCACAAACCACGAGGACTCACACAAGGAGCCTTAGGGTGACCTCATTGAATGAGCTGGTACGCGAGGCCATGGCTCCACAAGGGTAATTGTTATGGATCAAAAAGAGAGATATCATGTTGATCTATGAAGAAAGGGAGATTATAAGGGTTAAGTGATGTGTGTGTCTTTTCATTTTTACTTTTGGCAGTCCCCGAATGTGACTCTAAGAAGTGTCCCTACCGTGTGCCAAGCGACTGTTGTTGCCCTGATGAAATCGCCACAAAGATTCCTGGCGATGAAACATGTTGGCATATAGGAATGGTATGCATATTTAGCAACCTTTTTAAGCATTGAATTGGGTACACTCCTAAGGAGGAATAAAGTTTGAACCTATAGAGGGTGTACTTTTTTCACTTTTTACTCTTCACTATTCAGTCGCACTACTTACCTACGAATTTTCCGTTGGGTTTAATTTGTGGACACCTCGTTTATTACTTTCGAGCGTGATGGCTACCGATGATGATAAGAGTGGGCAGAGCTGACGAGTACCAGCCAGCAAGCTCGATTGGGGTTGCGCACGTGAGGTGCCATCACGTCTCTCTCACATTTTTTCACATTTACTTTTTACGTTTCTCTCATGAAGCAATTGATTTGAGAAACTCCTGGTGTACTATACATGAGTTTTGACACCGTTAGGATCATTGGGGAGACTGCTTGAAGTAAAATCTTTTATTAATTTAAAAAGTGAAGGTGGCTAACTTGTTGGTGACTACCCAAAAAATGTCAAATCAAGGGGAGTACAAAATACCTATAGGGTTTTGAACCAACTTTTATGGCCAATAGACCTTCGTAAACCTAGGTCTTCGTAGTAATAGATCAACATAGGCGGGCCTGGTGGCTTAGTGGACTAATGAGTCCAATGTATGAGCCTGTGATTGACCTCATGGTCACAAGTTAAAATCCTGGCAGTTCCACTCAGCCTTTCATCCTTCTGAGGTCGATAAAATGAGTACCATTAAGTTGGATAACAATAAACATCTGTTAGTCAGAGCTAATATACCCCTCGTGGTGAACGTGCGCTTTACAAATACACATGTTATGTTATGTAATGAGAAGTCCTGCAGGCAGGCGGTTCAGACCTGGCAAGCAGGAGAGAAACAGCCGCGGGGCACGAGCAAACCCAGCCACTTCTGCGGTCAGTCAATGACTGGCAATGTGTTTTTCGTCACATCGAAAGGGGAGAGGAGTCTGGTCAGGCTTCAGAGCAGTCAGAGTTTTTTCTTTGAAAATAAAAAAAAAATTCAAAGCACACACATTGAAATATACAACATTTCAAATATTTACAAGATGATTAATGCAAATTCCACCAGGCACCCTACCTAAATAGACTTCACAGAATAGTAAGGGTGCAAGTCACATACCCAAAGAAAGGCCACAGTGGGCAACTAGCCCGCTAAATCGTGTGTGTTCCCATTATCTGCAAGGTACCTAGTGAAACTGGGCCTACCAGCAAGCCTTACCACTGAAATTAGTAAAATCCATGTCTAGGACAAAACATAGGTCATTCACTTTTAAAAAGCCCAGGCCTACTGGCTTGTCAAAGGTATTCACAGTCATATTATGTGGCCCCGTTACCAATGCACATTGCAATACTAACCAGACTTTTGTTGGCTTTAACACAACAGCTATGTCTTTTGCCTTTCAACATAAATCTTCCGAGTCTATTGGCTTACACAGATGAAAAATAAGAGCTACAGCTTTTGACATAAACCAACTTCATTCCTCCCTTCAATCTTTCTTGCTTCTTACTGGCTAGGCTCCACTGGACCGATTCCTGCAAAGCATTTGTGTTGGGCTCGTCCTGGTGGCCTTTTTCTGCCATCAGGGTCTGTTTCCAGGGGCATCTTAGTCCTTTGAGTTTCTGTTGAGTATGTCTTTCTGCCTAGCACAGTCCTTCCCGCTGCTGGATTCTTCTCCATAGCAGCAGCTTAGCTTTAGAAGATTGGCCTTGCCCTACTGACCATGCGTTCGTAACCAACCCTGCTGGTCTCCAGACCTGGGAACATTCTGGTAGCAGCCCTCAAGATCCTCCACAGCAGGTCAGAGTCCTGCCTGGCACACTCCAGCCATCAAGGCCTTCCACTACTTGCAGGGTGACTGTGAGTCCAGCAAGAATCAATAGTGCTCACTCCTAGGGCACCCACATCAGGACTAGTCACAGAAGCCTGTAGGATGCTTTCCTTCAAGTCTATGATCTTCTGGCCCTGAGAGGTAGTCAGTGAGCTGGTGGTACCAGCCCTAGAGAAAGTCCACAAAATTCAGGGTAAAAGTCGGTAATCTCCAAATTCCTGACAGGCTGGTCCATCCTCTAAAGTCCTCCTTCCTTCTGAGAATGTGTGTGGGACTTAACAAGACAGGTAAAATTGTTGAGGCACCTATCCAACGTGCTTCCGCGTTATCCCTCAACCCCTTTGTATCGCTAGCATCAGCCAGCTAACCGCCTGTTCCACCACTTAATTACACTCTGATAAGAATTAAAGAAGCAGCTCTCTCCAAACTTGTGGTACATCTCCTCTCAGAGTCAAACTCGGCCCCCCAACCCCCAGCCCTGGTCTCTTCCACCTGTAACGTCAAAGAAACATCCTGTACTACCTCATTTAAAGTTGTTAATCAGGACCTTATTCTGGTGGATTTGCCACAGATGATCACCGCCTCCAAAAAGCAGACGGCAAACTCTTGACTTACTCACAGAAACCAATCCGACATTTCCAGATGACATACATGTACATGCTGCCAACAGAAAATGACACTGCATCTACTGATGTTCATGCTTACCCGGCAATTAGAATAATTTGCATTGTCTGGAAATGGAAAGGCACTGAACTGCTATTGGCCAGAATTATGGTCCACTGCAGAGTTCACTTACATTTCACTGAATGTCATTAAATATCACAGTACTTTCACCATTACCATTTTGGCATGCCATAGTTGTAGGTTGTCTGTGCACACTGCACTTGGCTTGTGCCACACTGTGTTCTAAGTATAATAATACGGGATGGATCTTGTTATGACCCATGAGGGAGGGACATGGTTACAGTGTTCATTAAAAAAGCTCCTCTCTAGAAATTAATAATGTTTAATTATTCACCTTCACAACACGTGGACTTTTTAAAATGTGTTATATCCAATTGTTTATCAGTGCGATTATTTTTTGCTTTTGATTTCACACATTCATATATGTGACTAATGAACATTTGATAGTAACATGACTATGCAAACACTGACTGAACACTAAACAATAACATTAAAACAAATGACATACATAATTCTGGTTCAACATTTACATTTAGTGAACATTTAAATAATAGTTACTGATGTTGCGCTTAAAATGTGCTTGCTAATGTCATAAACAAAACATATACTGTTCTGTGTAAAGGCGATCTCCTATTTAGTACACAAACAAAATAACTGTGATACCTGGTGGGAGCATAGAGACAGGAATTATTATATTCTTTTATTCGATTAATGTTGTTTCATAATTTAATTGCCCATTCCATGCCACTATGCCTCTCATCTTATAAGTGCCTATATGTTTTGACCCAAGTCACACAAGTCTTCTTCAGGGCCCAAATAGTGTTTCTTTGTCAGCAAACGAAATGAATAATCACAAAGTGAGTACATTACTGTAAGGATATTTCATACCAGTATCCAGCATAAATGGTAAATCACTGTTGAAAGAAAAGAAGAGAAGGCTGCGTCTTATTTACAGATTTGCAGGTCATTGGAATTCTCTCATCACACTACACAACGGGTGAGTCACCGGGTGAGCGCACATGGGAGCTGATTCCCCATTGTCTGTGGACCACCTGTACTGCATAGAGAAAAAGGTTTGTCACAATTATTTTTACCCTTATAAATGTTTGAATCTCTCAGTCAGTTGCCAAGAAATAGGTCAGTGTACTTTTCGAACATTGCATTAGCGTCACACTTGTGGTTATGAGACATCCACTTTTCATTGAGTTGCAGTTTCTAATTGAAATAACTTCCCACCCTGTCCCCTGAGAAACCCAACAAACCGCTACGACACTATAAATCACTAGTAAAATAAAAAATAAAACAAATCACTTAAAATAACAAACTACATTTCCAAAAATTGCTAAAAGTTATGGCAACAATTCTAACACTTAAAATAAATATATAAGCTAAAACATATTAAAATCATTAAAAAAAATATTTTTACAACTATGTTACTGAAAACGGTATTAAAAATAACCATATTCTTAAAAACTATATTACTTACCAAAGGAAACAATTTTTTTGACAACGATATACTATACCATGATATTTATGCATCAGGATATTTTTTCCCCCCATATTTATGTGTTCCAATATTTTGAACTAGATATTTTCTCCAAACATCCTTATGACTCCTGCACTGTCCCTGTGTATGGTCATGCACTGTGTGCGATTGTGCTCTCGTCCTATGGAAACTGTAATCCTGGCACTCAGATTGAAGCTCTTAGTCTGAGCTCACATGGAGTGCACGCAGCTTCATTGTTCCAGTGTTAAATCCTCTCACTGTACACATGGTCCCCTTCAGGTATCACAGGAGCTGTAGTTTTAGGATTCCAGCAATGTTCCTGGTGTTCAAGGTTTTAGAAAAGCAATGGCTGGCTTCTGATACATTTTGAAGGACTGAAGGATTGTTTCTTTCTGCTTGATATGCGACAAATGCAGTTTAATAACCTAAAACTGGTTGTATGTGGTGCTCTTATATTTGTAGGGGTGGATCATAATCACAAGTAGTACTCACCCGCATATATTCCTGTAACGTGTTATATTAGAACGTAAATGATTATAACGCAATTTGTGGTGTGTTAGGGATATTCTTTCCTGTCGATCTTGCTAGCACTCTCAAATTACTTAAGGGCCTCAAGTCCGGCTCGCCCTCGGATTGCTGCCCAGCTAGATTGCTGGCAGCAGTCGCAGAGACCATTAATTCGGAGGTCAATGCTATTATTAACCTCTCCCTTGGGGAGGGTTGGTTTCCACCGGAATGGAAACAGGCCAAAATTCTTCCTTTACTGAAGAAACCGTCCCTTGACCCCTCACTGCCCGGCAATTACCGTCCTATCTCCCTTCTCCCCAGCCTTGCTAAGGTTTGTGAGAAGGCAGTGACTAGACAACTCTCCAAATTTGTGGAAAGATCTGAGGCCTTGCACCCAGCCCAGTCTGGGTTTAGGGCATCTTATAGCACGGAGTCAGCGCTTGTTGAGATCTTGGAGGTTATTCGGGACTGTTTAGATGCTGGTGGCAGAGCAGCTTTGGTGATGCTTGATCTGTCAGCTGCATTTGACATGGTGCCGCATGCCAGACTGCTTTCCCGCCTCTCCGAGATTGGGGTCTCTGGCTTGGCTCTGGCCTGGCTGAGGTCCTTTCTGGAGGGTCGTACCCAACAGGTTTGGCTGCCTCCCACAGCCTCACCCCAGCAGGAGGTCTCTACAGGTGTCCCCAGGGCTCGTCCCTTAGCCCCCTCCTCTTTAACATCTATGTTACACCGTTGGTCTCTCTGGCCGAGAAGTTGGGGGCTAAGGTGATAGCCTATGCCGATGACACCCAGCTTCTTTTCACCTGGGGCAAGGGGGATGATTCCGTCCTGCCTGTGCAGAAGTGTTTGTCTTCGGTATTTGGTTGGCTTGCCAGGGCTCAACTCAAGTGCAATGAAGACAAATCGGAGATCCTTCTTTATGGTAACTTCCCCTCGGACTTTAGATGTAAGATTTGGCCCCCGGATTTTCCCCCTCCCTCTTCTAATGGGAGCTCCGCTAAAAACCTTGGAGTTTGGTTCGAGGACAATCTGTCATTTTCTGTCCAGGTGAAGAAGATCTTGGGCGGTTGTTTTGGCCTTCTTAAGGTTCTTAGGAGTTTTCTTCCTCTTCTCCCTAGATCGGCTAAGGAAACGGTTGTTCGGGCATTGGTTTTGTCCCGCCTGGACTATGCCAATGCCCTATATGTTGGCCTGCCCGGCTATTCCTTAAATAAACTACAAGTGAACCAGAATGCGGCCGCTAGGCTCCTTCTTGGTATCGCTAGAAGTTGTAGTGTTCACGTTAATCTTCATGCCCTGCATTGGCTGCCCCTGATTGAGAGGGTTAAGATCAAGGCTTTGGTCATCGCCCACAAGGCCCTACATAATTTGGGTCCCATCTATCTGCAGAGGCGGTTTGCCTTTTATGTTCTGACTAGAGCACTTCGCTCGTCAGCTCTTTTACTTGCTAGGGTTCCGCGCTTCTCCCGGTCTAGGATTGGGGGCAGGTCGCTTGCTGTCAAAGCTGCCGTTGCCTGGAATGCTCTCCCATTTTTCCTGCGTAATACTTAGGACCCAGTCTGTTTTAAGCGTCTCCTTAAAACCTATCTGTTTCCATAAGTTTCCTTTAGCTCTCTACTTTGGCTCTCCCCCCCCTTGGCTTCGCGCTGGGACACTCTTTGGAGTAACTATTGCGCGTTATAAAAATATTTAACATAACATAACATATTTTCATGTAAACGTACAAAGATAAATGTTGAAATCATGTGTTTAACCGAAGACATTAATGTGCATAAATCGTACATGCTGACAATTATCCACATATTTGATGTGCTTACGTAACGTGCTAATACAGAAATGCTTGTAAATAGTGTTCATATGTGTAATTTTGTGAGGCCTGTGTGCTTTTCTCTTATATTGGCCGATTTCTGTAGGCCTGAAATGTATTTTCCCCGGAAGCTCTCGCATTAGATTTAATAGTTGAATTTCATGTGCATGTTGGATTTGTTCTTCCTCACATTTCCTTTGCGGGTGGAAGATTCATTAGTTAGAATAATGTCTTTGTTTTAGGTAGACTTGGAGAGAAGAAAATACATTGAGCGCGGAGACTGATGATGGAGAACTGTTGTACTGTCTCATCGGAACAGGCCTGGGAATCAAGGTCATCTCATCAAAGCTTGGGAGCATCGCTGCCTAATTGAAAGATACCTACGAGGCGGTTGCCTGACTATATGGTGTGATGTTGCAAAGCATCATGGGAAACTACCTGTGATATTGATGTATCATGGCTAGGGAAAGTGTCCGGGGGACTTTTGCCTTGCTTTGAGAAAGAAAGCATCTTAGAACAAGCTCTGTAGCAATATGCTACTTGACCCAACTGTTGTGAAGAGACATCTTAGGAAGGCTTCACACGCTGACACATAATGAATCTTGCCTTAGGAAATGTGTGAAAATGAGATTTTGTCCATCCAATGAATGTTGAATATCTTTATTAAGATATATAAGTTACAGAGAGCCCATCCACAGACGGAGCACAAGTACAAGCAACTGCTCCCAGCCAAGCCTTCCGTTTCTCTCCACACCTTGATCTTGGGTGCCATCCTATGAATCACTCCTAGGTTACAGAACCAGCTGTCTAGGTGGTTCTATAACCTATGATACCACAAAATGCTATGTAGGGATGTCACACTAGTGATAGCGTAGGGACAGATAATTGCTTTATACCCACAAGCATCCAATGAAGGGGAATCTTGAAGTCTGCTTGATCATCTTTTGGACCCTGATTCTCAAACTAATCATCCTGTGCATGTTGCACCACCTTAACTTCATCCATAGATTTGGCTTTGTATTAGTTCCTATGAATTTCTACACCCTCACCTTGAGGTGCCAGTATGTCCAGTTGTTCTTGGCTTTGTAATAAACTAACTAAACCTAATTGTGAGTCTGTAGTTCTTATGAGTCATAATAAATTGGAACTAAAATGATTGATTGGCTAACGATTTCTCTCCCCTCCAAGCTTTCATGCTGATAAAAAGAACCATCGATCTGAGGTTCCAGAGCAGATCACAAACATGGAACCCGGCTCTTTCAAATTTAATTGGTTGAATCTTGATGGATGTCCAGTGGACTGCATATTCTCCAGAAGAAGTGTGGGTTGTTTAGAAGGATGTATCACACAATGTGATAAATGTCTGCCATCTCTTTAAGCCCTCTTTCAACCGTCCTCAATTTCATGATCATTCTGGCCTCTTGTTTGGTTAAATAGATTCCATTTCTCCTCTCATCTGGGTAAACTGTTTCAGAATGACCCACTTCAACTGTAGCCTGGTCTGTTGTTCGGTCATACGCAGTTGAACTATTGAAGTTTTGGTATATGTTTCACTACGTGTTGCCTTATTTTTAGCTCTGCTTTTGTAGTAATATTTTATATTAACGGGAGTGTTTGACCAGTCAGTAAGCATAAAATGAATGCTTATTTGGAGTATGTTACTAGGGGTCATCTTTGTAATGCTCAGGAGACGAGGGCAGTGTAGGAACCTAGACTAAATTAAACTATTGAGAGATGAGTTGTCTATTTTGTATTTGCAGTGTACAAACTGAGGGGCTTATTTATGAGCCCTTGCGTTACTTTTGCGCCGCCGGTGCGTCACTGTTTGTGACGCACCAGCAGCGTAAAAATTTAGCCTTGTTGCACCATATTTACAAAGTGACGCATCTAGGTAGATGCGTCACTTTGTAAACCCCTGCGCCACATTATACCTGCGCCAGGTATAATGTATGCAGGGGGGCATTCTGACGCAAGAAAGGGTCGCAGAAGTGACGCAGTGAAATCTATAAGATTTCACTGCACCACTTCTAGGGCGCAAATGCGTCAATATCGTACGCCTGCCTCATGGCAGGCGTAAGACTGACGCAGGTACCCATGTGTAATGATCCGTTGCTGGAGTTGCGGCACTTTTGTGACACACTCCAGCAAGGCGTCATTTTTGCGCCTACAGATACATCAGAAATACTGACGTATCTGTAACTCCTTGTGACATGATGCATTGCTGTTTTCTCGCAGCGATGCGTCACTTTTCATAAATGAGGCCCTATATATTTATTGTTTCATTGTCCACAAATGTCAGAGACAAAAACCGTAAGCCCTTCTTTGCCAGTTGCCCTGTATTTTCAGGTAGTAATAACAGATTCTGTATAACCAATATTTAGGTTATCGGTAATATCTCAACTCCATATTACCAAGGGATCACAATATGGTCCCTACCGTGCCCTACAGGATGGAGGATTGTATGCAGAAATAGGTGCTGCTGCACCAATCTCAGCATGTAAACCTCTAGTTCCCGGCATGTATTCCACCTGCTTTCAGAGAATGACGAGTTGACTGAAAATCCATGCGATTTTGCTGAACTTGGGAATACCAGGAGCAGTAATACTACGCCATGAGTAAACCTCATTGGGGTAGGTTTCTGAAGTTTTCAGTCGAATCAGGAATACCAGGTCACTCGCATTATGGGGCTAATTTTGGATTGAATGAATAAATCAATAACTTGTGATGATTTAAAAAAAAAATTAATCAGGTGCTGGACGGTGCAAATATGGGGAAAACGTATGGGAAAGATATGTGTTGTTTAAATGGCCAATAATCCTATTGCATTGTGCATATAATTACGTTTATATGGTTTTGGAAAACTGAATAAAATACTTGCTAAAAAACGCCAGTTCAAATGATCTGTCCCACAGCTAAAACATCACGCAGCCTGCAATGCATTGCGTACCGCCCAGCTGAATATGTTTCTTTACTTTTAATCCAGACTGTTCTTACCAGGAACTTTCAATACAGTGATGGATTTAATCTCAATAAAGAACTCATGGCACGGATACGGACTATGGCCCAAGGGCCTTGCACAAACGGCTCTGTGGTGTGGAGCGAATGGACTGAAGCTTACTTCAAGCCCACCTTTCAAGGTCAGGAAATATCCTATTTACGTTTTGATTAGTGCCTATACATATGGTCATAGTAACAATTTATATTATCCACATCAAATCTGTTAAATGTACATTTCTTTGTAAGAGGGCTAGCTAGGCCCTTGGTAAGGACTGTAACTTAGTCAGGTTCAGGGGATGTGAATCTCAAATTTCCCAACTAAAAAAACAGTGAGCCACAGGGTGTATGGGTGAGATGGCCCGGATTCGGGTGGACTGTTCCCATGAGGAACAGGGAGCAGGGTTAGTACTCATTTCCATTAGGTGGGCCTCTGAGGATGATTTAGAGTTTTACTGATGGGGTACTACATCACCGTGGCAACAGAATACCCTGTCTGCCAAATTCAAGGTCAGCCCACCTGATTTTTAATTGGGTGAATTGCACGTTTTACAAGTAAAATTGTTTAGGGGCCATCCAAGGTAAGTCATCTGACTGTCTGCCCTATTTAGAATGGACAATCAAATGGCTTGTTTTTAACTGTCTGTTAGTGAGAGGGACTGTAAACAAAACAAAAATGACCCTAAGACGTTGGGAGATAGCTCCCATGGTGTGGGATCATTGACAGGAATCATCACCTGCCAATGTATAGCGATGTCTGCAGGCTGGCGGACATCTCTAAATTGTATGGGTCGAATGATGGCAGGGTGGTTGACGTAAAGTCCTCCACCACCCTGTCTGCCTTTACTACGTCCAGGAAACCCTAAATTAGGCCCTCTGTCTAGAATGGCACAGTAAGTGAAAAACAATGATTTGTGATGCTACCCCAAGAGATTGCCAGTGGTTTGACTATTAGCAAACATTCATGCCATCACCTTTTAGGTGTTTGATTGCCTGGAAACCTGAGAATGGTGCAGCTTCCTAAGCCTACTTCTCCAAATGTTTGTGAATTCCAAAAAGTAGTAAATTTGCATCCAGTCAAGGAAATGCTTATATGGGCGCATATTTACTTCTATTTTGGTAAACTGGTCACAATATCCATTTAAGACCCTGTCCTGAAAAAAGGAACAGGTTAAAACCTCTCAGTGGAATCAGAACAAGAAGAAAAACCAACACAGACATAGCAGAGCCTAATCAGTATCCCAGATCCAACTGCCAAGACTAGAAGGCATTTATTGAAACTCACCCTCTACCCTTCTATTTGCTTACAACCAAATCTATAGTTTAAATACTGCCCTGCCTCATAGTGACACGCTCCTATGCTTGCTTCTTTGTAACGCCTTCTGTTTTTGCAAATGAATGTGCATACACAGAGTTTTGTTCGCATTTGTCCATGCCACTTGTTGCCACAGACATGACATTTTGTAGCAGAGTTAGTATAGCATATGGATAACAACATGTTCTGTGTGCATCCAGCAATTCTCAGGGTGTCATCATACACCTCAGTTTGCTAATACCCTTACTACTGATAACTGTTATTAGTTGTTTATAGGTTTAACTCATCATAAAAATGTTAGAAGGCGAATTTACCTTCAGCAGAGCCAGCTTATCTGCAGATCACATGTTCAAATCCTAATAAGAGTAATAAGAGATAACAGTGGGTTCCAGTGTTTTTATTCATTCATTCATTCATTTGATAATTTTATTTCGGTCGGAGACCATAAAAGTGCAGATAAAATACATACAGACATAGCACATCCAATAAAATGATAAATATAAGTATATTTCTTTTAAAAAAAAAGATTAAACAGTGGGTTATCAGAGCTATTTCGATAATTTAAAATGGTTTAAAACTTGTCCTACGGCGCCACATACCATAAAGGAAACGGGAGACAGCAAATACAATGGGCGGGGAAGTGTCATATTTAAGAACTCTACACGCCTGCACACAATGTCTAAAACCAAAGTTTCTACATATTGGAATAAGCCAGGTTTTGCGTATGTTGCTGTATGCTGGGCAAAAAAATAAAACATGGATAACATCTTTTCTGATGTGGTTACATGCTGGCAGTTTTCGTTTTCAGTTTTTGCCCATTTCGAGGTGAATGACCTATTGGGTAAAGAGCCATGCCTTAATTGGACATATAGTTTCCTCGCAAGAGGGGGTTGGACTACATCCAAAAATTTCTCCCACCCCACTTCGAATTTAAATGTGAGGAACTCAGTAGAAAGCCTACCATAGGGAGTTGAGCTTTGTAGTGCGCGTAGATTTTGCTGTCTCACCAGATTTAGCAACTGGGCCCTAGATATCCTCGGGCAGCTCAGCTCAGGGGTCCCCCATAACTGGGGCAAACCTATTTTTAAAGAGAGGGCCTTCATGTGGGAAAGCCAGAGTATATTTTTGTTTTTTAACTGTTCCCAAGCCTCCCGAAATTCGACTCTGAAGGATACCAGCTCAGGTACTGACCAGAGCCTCCTCCAGTAAAGCAAGGGCCGCACATCTGCCAAATTCTCAATGGACTCCAAACCCAAATCCATTCGCAAGGGGATGAGGGGTGTACTTGTCGGTAGGCCCACCAAATTTCTCATAAAGGCCTGTTCAACCATCAGGAGGCTTGATACATTCTTGTGGCCCCAAAGTTCAGCACCATAAAGAGATGCAGTCCGAGCCTGGAGGCCATAGATCTCGAGGGCGGACGCAACCGGTTAAGATATCGATGCTCTCTGGAGCTTGCCAATGCCCCCTGCTATTTGTGAAAGTCTAAGAGCAGATTTGGCAATCTGATGGCCCCAGCCAAAATCCTCCGTCAGTGTAATCCCAAGGTAGACGAAGGTTTTAACTCGTTCCAACGGAACACCATTCAAAAGAGGGTTCGGGCGCGTGCGCCTCGGGGGATTAAAGATCATGAACTTGGTTTTGTCCAAATTGATCTCCAAAACCCCTCGAGGCGCAAAAGCTCACAAAACCATCCAGGACACGCTGGATGCCCCAGGATGTTCGGGATAACAACAGGGTGTCATCCGCGAACATTAATGCAGGCACCCGGCCAGACGTCAACCAGGGGGCATCATTATCCTTTACTTCATTTAGGGTATCGACAAGACCATTAATGAATAGGCTAAAAAGGGTAGGGGCCAAACGTACCCCTGCCGAACGCCCCTAGAGACAGGGAAACGATCCGAAAGGACCCCATGTCTCCCACACCTGACCTGTGCATAATTTCCAACGTGCAAACGGGTCAGGATATTGAGCAGGTAGGGCGGAAGGGCAATACCACCCACAATTTTTCCCTAGGGACTAAGTCGAAAGCAGCCCGCAGGTCCACAAAAACAAGGTAGAGGCTGCCACCCTCGACCCTTGTGGTTTTCCAAAAAGGACCTGGAGCCAGAAAATTTGGTCCAAGGTTGAGATGCCGGATCTGAATCCAGCCTGGAGAGTGGACAATATTTCCCGTTCCTCCATCCAGGCTTGTATCCTGTCCAGTATAATTCTGCCCATTAGTTTTTGTGTTGTATCTAACAGACTGATGGGCCTGTAATTTTAAGGGTAAGTGGGCAGTCTTTTTTGTAAATGGGGACAATCTCAGCCCCCAGCCAAGTGTCCGGTGGATCAGACCCCATAAGCATCGCGTTAAATAGAATAACAAAGTAAGGAGCCCATATTTTAGGCTCGGATCGAAACAGGTCCCCCGGCAATTTGTCGAGGCCGGGAGCTGTGTTTGGGAGCAATCTGACTATGGCGGATTCTACCTCCTTCAGGATGATGCTCTCTGGGAGGTCAGAGGGATGCACACTCGATCCGACCCTCCACCCGAGGCCCCCGTCAGTCGATACTCATGACGGGGGTCTGGGGTAGGGGGTCGGGCGAGTGTTGCAGTTCCCTCCTGATTAAATCCAAGGGCTAGGTTTAAACCTGGCCGAGGTGGGTCATCATGCTCCAGACATGCATATAGAGCCCCAAAATGAGCTTCCCACACTGAGGTTGCAATATTTGGGATGGTAGCTTGCCCTCCTCCCTTAGAGCCTGTACTAACAATGGCCCAAAATGACTTTGCGTCCTTAGTCAGGAGCGCATTTCTCAGCTCTTCCCACCTAGCTTCCTCCCAGTCCCTCTTGGCTCCCTCGATTGCCTTTTTATAAAGCAAACGAGATGATCTAGTTTTTAAGCTATCCTTGACTTTAATTGCAGTAAGGAGATCCTTCTTAGCTTTCCTGCAGGTGACATTATACCAGGGGTGTATCTTAGCCCCACCTCGTCTAGGCCTGCTTAGTGGGCAAAGAGCTTCCCCCAACGCAATGGCCAACTGCCTATGGATTTTTACAGCATGGCCGTTTGATGGCAAGTCGGCCATCGCAGCTATCCATGGTATAGCGAGCTGGTATATTTCACCCAGCCTAGACGGGGAGTTCTGAAAGTGGGGCCAGTTAACCCTACGTCGGTTATTCGAGACCATGAGGGGCATGATCATATTAGTAGTAGGACCGGCTTCAGGGTTAGTCAGCCCAAAGCTCCCTGGCTGAAGTGTTAGAACAAGGGCGTTGTGGTCACTGTCATGTCTCGGATACACTCTAAATTCTAAGAGCCTGTCCCAATGTCTTACTTCCATCATGATGTAGTCAATGGTGGACGTTTGTGCTACCCTGTTAAATGTAGGAAATCCCGGACGGTCAGGGTCCAGTCTCCCATTATACGCCCGCAAGGACGTAGCAAATGAGAATGATTTTATTTGGAGGACCAGCCAAGTCCATGCCTTGACAGGAGGGATCTTTGGTTCCAGGATACACCAGAGCAGGTCTTCATCGTCCTGCTCATCCAAATCAGAGTTAACCAAGGGCTCAAATTGGCAATTAAAATCCCCACCAACGATTATTATAACTGAGGGGTTAAGTGTCTGGATAAAGAGATCTAATGCTTTAATCGTATCTGACTCCTGCCCACTCCTAACTGGCCTAGAATAGATATTTATTATGGCTATTTTTGGTGTGTTCAGGGGTGTCAATAACACGCATTGGACATCAGAGGAGTTAGTTGGTATTTGAGTAGCTTGGACGCCCAAATGGGTGCCTATCCAAATTGACAGGACACCAGATGGGCGGCCTCTGCCACTAGATACTGCATAACCTGGACTAACACTCTCCTCTAAAGCCCAAGTTTCCTGGATCAGGCAGATATCATGTGCTGCCATAAAGGAGCCCCAGTCAGGATTAGATAGTTTGTTTTTTAAACCAGCAACATCCACGAAAGGATTTTTATAGTACCATCGACTACCTTACCAGTGACTTTTGGAATTCCTATTGCCATAATGGAAGAACTATCGCAAATGGGGGACTCTAGATGAACTTTCCTCTCTGTTTTGTCTATACAAGATGCTTCCCCCCCTACAACAGAAACTCCCCGCGGGAGCCCCGCATCACCCGAGTCACACCCTCCCTCCCTGCCCGCACAACCAGAAGGTGTACCCACTGCAGAGATAGGGATTTTGGTATTTCCCTCCAGTGCAGTTAAAGGGGTAGATGTTTCACTAGTGTTATTCGGGACTAGCTCCTTATCGTGTGGGTGTCAATCAACCTGGTTCAGTACTCTAAACCTATTTACTATGCACAAAGGAAGACAGAGGGGGATTATAGGCATAGAAATCTACCCAGCTTGTTTGCCCCTGGTGCACTCCAGATGAACAACCATTTCGGCCCTCGTCATATTTAGCACTTTTACAATGAGCTGATCCCAGATGAAGCACAGGATAAAAGTATGACAAGTGGAGGGGGAGGATTTGAGTATTTAATCTGGAGGGGGACAAACCACAGATGTACTCAACGGCAGCAGTATCCCTAAAGTTTATTACCACACAATTCCCTGCAATAGTTTTGGGACCCTTCCCAATCCAGTCTATACGTCTTACAGAAATAATTTCCCCAGAAATATAGGAGGGGAGAGGTCTGTTTACATTAAGCCACTATGTACACTTGTTTTTTAACTCAGTATGGCTTTAATTTTTTCCCTGGGTTAAAAGTGGTACCCCCGTTAAAACTACAACGTACGGTAAAGACTCTGGGGGAAGGTTAATAGTTTGCAACTCCGATGGGGTAGCCATGGAAGATGGATTTGAATTTGTTGGAACCAGGACATCGGAGGACCCCCTTTCCAGTCTATATCTTTCATATCCTGTCTTCTCTTCACTGGGAGTGACTTTTGCATTTGCAGAAGCCGAGACCGGGATTGCAGCTACATGGGAACGGTCAGCGACTATAGATGTACTTAGAGAAGAGCTAACTGTTTCCAAAGCTGGCTCATTGTTAATGGGGGCCAATCGTGTACCTTTGTTCCCTGTAGCACTATCAACTACTAAGGCAGTCCCAACTTGAGGAGCACTGCCACCTGCTCCACTAGAGGCAGATTTCCCGTGTGGGACCGTTGGAGACGTTTTCCCCAAACCCCTATTATTGAGGGTAGAGACTAATCTATCGATCCTGGTTGCCAGGGATTTGATATGTTTACCAATAATCTGTTCTAAAAGAGATTGGAAGTCAGCTACTAAACTAGTAACCCACAGCGGAGCTACTGTATTCGCTGGGGAAGGGCCGGTGGTAGTTAGTACAGAATCGTACTTATGACCTATATTTTCAATTGGCTTCTTTACAAGTCTCCTTTTCTTACCTCTAGGGCCCGGTTTATTTATTGTAATAGTGTTTGGAGGAAGTGGAGATAGGCTTGGGGATGCGTTGCTAACTATAGTATTTGTAGGGACCTGGGCGCTGGGTAAGTCAGCAAATGATGGCGTAAGGAAGGAACTTACGTCTGGAGGGTTTGTTACAATTGTTGAATAGTCCCCAACCTGCTCTACCAAAGGTGCCACAGGGGTAATTGACAACCTTCGTTCTGTGTTTTCAATAGCATTTACCACTACCCCGATGGTTTTTTGGAGCATCTTATCGATAGCCGTAAGCGAAGGGAGGGGTAGTGCCGTGGCCGCCTGTTGTCTCGTCACGGGGCGGGAAAATACGATCTTTTGGTTTTTACCCATTATGGAGGTTGGCTACAAGGATAGTCCTGACCTGCAAATCCTTAGTTATGAAGCCCAAGGAAAAAGTAGTGATCAGAGATAACAGTACCTTTGAGCAAATAACCAGGCTATCAAGGGTAACCAATGGCGATGTTAGGGGGGTGACCCGTCCCGGCCTACTCTGGCCCCTGACGGGCAAGGACGGGCCCGCCCTTGGCCCGGGTTTCGCCCGCGTGCGTCCTGCGCGGCTGTGTCTGTAAGCGCTATTATAGCGCGTGCTCAGCAGCAGTTCCTCCCACCAGGGAGCAAGGGCTTGTGGGTCTTGTAGTCCCCAGCAATTTGGCAATTGTTGGCGCGTCCCGCGCGGCGGTGTCTGTAAGCGCTTTTATAGCGCGTGCTCAGCAGCAGTTCCTCCCACCAGGGAGCAAGGGCTTGTGGGTCTTGTAGTCCCCAGCAATGTGGCAATTGTTGGCGCGTCCCGCGCGGCGGTGTCTGTAAGCGCTTTTATAGCGCGTGCTCAGCAGCAGTTCCTCCCACCAGGGAGCAAGGGCTTGTGGGTCTTGTAGTCCCCAGCAATGTGGCAATTGTTGGCGTGTTTTTATATAACTGAGAGATCACAAGGTAAGAGCCTTCTAACTAGTCTTAAGGCGCGGGAGGGGTCAGCAGTTCTGTTTAGCTGAAGAGCCAGGCCTTGAGAGCCTTCCTGAAGGTGTTCAGGGACATGAAACGCCATGATGCAACAGATCTTGTAGAAAGACACTGCTACTGTCTTTCTATGTTGGTAGGTATGGCAGATTTTTTGGTGCTGCTTTACTTTTCCGCAAATTAACTTATTCACTCTTATCCTTACAAGAGACCAGATCACAAAACATTGTTTGATTGGTTCTATGATTTGTTCTTGGGGATAAGTTAAACAGTGCTTGGTGGCAACACCTTCTACTTTCATATCATAAAAGCAGAGTTGTGGAGGTGGTAATGTGTGTCAAGAATACTTATAGATATTGGCTGTGTTGCAATTTGTTCCGGTGAAATTGTGTTTCATTTTTTTGTGCTGTTGTGTTCTTGTACTGCTTCATTTCATTGTGCTAATGTTCCATTATGTTGTGTTGCATTCTGTTTTGACAGTGTTGTTGTATGCTGCCATGTTATATTAATGTTGTTGTATTTTGCTTTTGTTTTATTTTATTTAGTTGTGTTCTGTTTTGCAGTGTAAGTAATTTAAAGCTGTCAACAAATACTGTTAAATTTTCCATCTAAAAGCATCTTATTTCATTACTGTTCTAGTGACAAACAACCACTGCCTAAGGTGTAAAATACCTCTTTTCCAGAACTTTAACTATTTAAAACACCAATCAGCCCCAGGCTGTGAGTGAGACTGGTATTAAATTAGCACTCTCAGTGCTGACTTTACGTAGGACAGTCCATATACTTAAAATGTTCAGTGGGAAAAAATATGACACTTATGGTTTGCACCCGGCACTGTATGCGCCCCTAGGATGTTTTGATGTTTTAACCCCCGCAGTGTTGTACTGGCTCCAGTTTTTTTTTTCTTTTTTTTTAAACTGTCAAGCATCTTGGTATTTCTATGGGTTCACTTGACTGCCTGGCTTAAAATCCACTTGGCACCTTATGCGCCTTCTGGCATTTTGGGGCAAGCGCTAGTTGGCCGGTGCAGGGAGGCATTTTTGTCTTTTAAGAGTAGTAGGTGCCTGGGCCAACAACAACGGAGGCATCACGGATAAGGAGAGCTGGTTTTAAATCAAACGTTATTATTGCTGTGTGTTTATAATAGATTTTTATGGCTGTATGTTCATATATATTAATTAAAGTTTATGGTTTTAATAGACTAATAAAATAATTCCTGAGTTTTGACAGTGGGGAAAAAGGCATAAATACAGAGCCAGTGGGAGAACCCTGGCTGGCAAAACAAGCAAAGAGCCTGAGCCGCCCACTCGTCGCCAACCAGTGGTTCAGTCATACTGGAATAACTCACTAATAGATTTTATACTGTCCAATCAATTCTTCACACCATCAGGAGCTGTATCATGAACGACTGCGCTGGTGCAGGGCACACCTGTGAGCTTTGCTTATGTGATTATACTGCCTGCAGTGCAGTCAGTGAACTCCAAATCTTTCTGAGGTAGTGCATGACAACACACCTTGGAAAGAGAGGGAGGTTGTCTGCAGCTCTTGTACTAATTCAGAGAAAATCCGAGTTAAATGTGTGCAATCACAATAAAACAAATGCTCACCTCTGCCCTCGCAGGTGCACACCGGGACACGATCCCAGAGCTTCTCCTACAAGGGTTTGCAAGTTACCTCACCTGCTATGGTAACAGATAGTCTACCCACCAATGATTACGCCACCTAAAAGACTTATCCATAGCAAATGAGCAGTTGTGCCCGAAGGTACAATATAATGCTTGATTAAGATCTGTAGGCATCATTATTCCACCAGTGGCTCCTATCTTCAGCCACTTGATGAGCAATACCAAACCCCACATTTGAGAATGTCAAAGAAGATAAAGGCTTAATATTGCTGGCCCGCGTTTCCACAATGCAAAGCCTCCGGTGTTCTTAATAGATGCTGGCTGTTGAATCTCGGAAGCATGCTTGTTTTTCCTCTCGCTGATATAGTCAAGCCCAAGGTTTAACCATAAAAGAGGTGTTCTGGTATGCTGCAAAAAAATGCACTTAATAACAAAAACAATGCACAGTATCTATGGGGCAAAGAACCTAAGGGACAACAGCAACTTTATTCAACTAAGAAATAATATAGAAAATTAAATAGTGTTATTCCTGGAAGTAATTATTCCCCACACGTAAGGATGAAAGTCTACCAGCTGCTGCAGAGAACACCTCAAAATTTGATAAGATCACCCCAAACTAAGAGATAATGGCAACCTTCAGGCTCCATTAAAAACAAACTGTTACTCAATATCTATATTGGCAAAATGATTGACATCAAATTCAATACCATGCCCCCCTAATTTTTAGAAGCAGAATAATATGCTGCAAATTTAGACAAAAAAGCGTCCCCTGATTTTGTTGCTCAGTTGTGCTGCACAAGGGTGCCTTTTTAGGTCGAGCCTACAGCGTGCATCTGCTGTCTGCAAGAACGTTTGTAAACCTCAACACAACGTTATTCCTACCTGCTGCTTGCGATAGGTTCCTTCCAGTGCCCCTCTTAAATGGTGCATCCCCACTCGTTCTGTCAGCTGCTACTCACTTCCGTTTAAAGCAGAGGAGCAATTAAACAGCCAATTAGAGTCTCCTTACGGCTTCATTCTTTATATTTTTTGGGGAGAACTATTTTCTTATTCACTGCAGCCTTTATCAGCACTTTTATATCTCAGGTGCGTGCTGCTTCCACACACTGCTCCTAATCAGAAGCCCCCACAATTGGACAAGTCTATTTACTCATTCCCCCCTGTAACATCTGACGGTCTAGTAGTTCAACTAGACGTCATGCACATCATCCGCGGGCCAGGCGTGGCCTGCGGGGATTAATAAATGGAGCCGCCCACTCGGGGGTGCGGTCTCCGCTCTATGCACTGTGTGTGGGCTGGTTCGTGTACGCCGCGCGGAGCAGCGCGGCCTTTCATAATCATTCCAGCGGCCCGTACACGGGTCAGTACACTGGCGACGAGGCGGGACGTCGGAAGACCCGCGCCCCAGCCACCGAGCACCCGCTACATAGCGGAGTGAGGAAAAGGAAAAAAAAAAACGAAACGAGATCGGAGCCAGGCCTCAGAGGAGGCATCAGCAGTGCCGGCAGGGGGAAAAGACAACGGTGAGTGCAGTCTCACACAGGCCCCAAGAAAAAAAAAAAAAAATTAAAAAGCCACACCAAAATACTGGGCCCCAAGGGTTAATGGATACACGTGGTCCCTGAAGTCAACAAGCACAAGCCAATCCAACACACTGAGCCCAAGGGAGGCTACTGGGGAGAGGAAAGCGAAGGGCAAAATACAGGCCCACAGTGCACCCCACCAGGAGGTACACCACCACCGAGCTGCAGCAAGCCAGGAATAGCAGAAGAGCCACACAACACTAGGAGGAGCCACTGGCATTAGGCCGCTACAACCAACATTACAGACAAGCAAAGGCGAGGTAGGCCATCTGCCCCAAGAAAATGATGGGAGACAACGACCAAGGGGCGGCGCCAGGCCCAGGAGCTGCACAAGGTCAAGCCGTTGCACCAGCCCACGTTCCATTCCAACACGCGGCATCAGGGGTCCTGCCCCCATTCAGTGAGCTGGAGGACCCGGCAACAGCCCTCCTCCGATGGAAAATCTGGATAGAGCGACTCAACAACTATTTTATCGCAACCACGGAGACGGATGACGCGGTGAAGAGATCCCTCCTCCTGCATTACGCGGGAGATGAAATATTCAAACTATTCAAGCACCTGCCTAATACGGGAGCGTCCGCGGACTACAACGCAGCGGTGGCAGCCCTAGGCGCCCATTTTGACCCCCAATTAAACCCAGACTTTGAGCGGTTTAAGCTGCGTCAGGCTCAGCAGAGAGAAGGGGAGTCGATGCATGTGTTTTATGCCAGGCTTCGCGAGCTCGCCAGCACGTGTACAGAAGATGATCAGCCTAAAGAGATACACGCCCAACTGATCCAAGGGTGCCGAGACAAGACGTTGAGAGGACTTATCCTGCGCCAACCGAAAATCGCGCTCGAAGATATGCTGGTACTAGCAAGAACACACGACCTGTCAGCAGCCAGAGCAAATGAGATGGACAAGGCGCTCACGAAACCCCCAGAACGTGCCGAGAACATCAAGGTAGAACGGGTGGATGCCCTCCGAGCTAAGCCAAGAGGAGACTCATTCAGGACTCAAAAGCCTGAAGGGACCAAGTCAAGGTGTGGATACTGCGGGCATGAGCCGCACGCAGCAAAAGACGGCCCCACTCAGGGAAAAACGTGCACCAATTGCGGGATTCCCAACCATTTCGCCTCTATATGCCGAAGATGCATGAGAGGCCGCGAATTTCGGAACCGCAGGCCCCCGACAAAGGCAGTACGGCATCTATCGGTAACCGAGGTGAGGCCACCAGAAGACTCCAAGACTAAAGGGAAGAGATATTGGGGAACAAGTGAAGACTCGTCGGACGATGATGAGGGAGAGGTGTACCCGATTTCATTCGCGCGGGAGCTCAAGCCTCAACCCACGTGCGTGGTCCACGTGGCAGGAACGGAAGTACAGGCAGTCATCGACACGGGGCCCACAGTGAATGTCATGGGACTCCAACGATATCGACGCCTAAGGCCCTGCCCTCTGGTAAAACCATCCAAAACCAGAATCTACGCGTATGGAGCAGACACGCCCCTTCCTCTGAAGGGAAAAATCACGGTCCCTGTCAAGGCAGATGACCTGGAGGTCACGACGACAATACATGTTATTGATAGGGAGGCGGACACCCTGCTAAGCAGCAACACCGCAGAAGACCTGGGTCTAATTTCATTCGCAAGGAGAGTACAGGTCCACCAGGTAGAAGAGCTGCTCAATCAATTTCCGGAGCTATTCCAGGGACTAGGACGCATCAGATGCAACCCGGTCAAACCACACATTGACAAGACCATCGTCCCGGTCGCGTTGCGACATAGGAGAGTCCCCTTTCACCTGCGGCCGCTGGTGGAGAAAGAATTAGAGACCCTAGAAAAACAAGGCGTCATTGAAAAGGTGTCCGGTCCAACGCCCTGGGTGTCACCAATGGTCATTGCGGAGAAGCCGAAGCAGCCGGGAGCGATACGCCTCTGTATCGATATGCAGTTACCAAACAAAGCCATACGAAGGGAGCGTCACATCACACCCACTATGGATGATATCATCGCGGACGTAAATGGGTCGAAGTGGTTCTCGAAAATCGACTTAAATGCAGGATACCATCAACTCCCGCTGTCCAAGGAAAGCCGCTATATCACCACTTTCAGTACCCATCTAGGTCTACGAAGGTACAAAAGGCTTAACTTTGGAATATCGTCAGCGGCGGAAGTGTTCCAGAACACAATACGAGAAATGCTATCAGAGCTACCCGGCGTGCTGAACGTAAGTGACGATATCCTTATTCATTCAGCGATGGCCGCAGAGCAATACCAGCATCCCCGCAACACTCTGACACACCTCAAAGAACACGGGCGACTCTACACAAGGACAAATGCCAGTTCTTCCAGCCCTCGCTAGAATTCTTTGGCTACGTGTTCAACCAAGAAGGCATTCAGGTGGACCCTCGAAAGTCACAACCCATCAAAGATGCACCCGCGCCAACAACCCCAACGGAAGTACGCAGCTTCTTAGGGATGGCAACATACTGCGGGAGATTCATCCCCGGACTAGCCACGCGAGCAGAACCCCTGAGAGCCCTCACAAGGTCGGACGCAAAGTGGCAGTGGGGACAGAAGGAGGAAGTGGCGTTCCAAGGGATAACAGATGCCCTCCTAGGGGAAGCCACACTCGCATATTTTGACCCTGCAAAAAGAACAGAGGTTCTCGTGGATGCCAGCCCGGTAGGGCTTGGCGCTGTGCTGGCCCAGGAACAGGAACCAGGGCGATGGGCGGCGTTATCGTTCGCCAGCAAGTCCCTCACCCCGACTGAAGCCAGATATGCACAAATTGAGCGAGAGGCATTGGCCATCAGATGGGCCTGCAACTATTTCCACCTGTACCTCAAGGGACAACCATTCACAATGGTCATAGATCACCAGCCGCTCGTGCCACTCTTCAAAGGTACGGCGCCTCACCCACCGCCACGTATAGAGAGATGGGCTGTCCAGCTGCAACCGTATGAAATGGAAGTCGTATACCGACCAGGGGCAAAGAACCCTGCTGACTTTTTATCCAGGCACCCGGTCACGGCCGACACACAAGAAGACAATGCGGACGTCTAACACTACGTACACCTGGTGTCCACAGCAGCATGTCCGGTGAATATGACTCTCGAAGATATCAAGGAGGCGGCTATCGAAGATGCCGTTTACAACCGAACCCTGAAAGCAGTCCAGGATGGGTCGTGGATGAACTACCTGAGGCAAGCCAGCTCCTAGAGCCCGGAAGAACGGGAATACTCCACAAAAATATGGCACATACGACATTAACTCAGTGCCACAAGCGACGGGATTCTACTCCGGGGACCCAGGCTGGTAATACCGCGGACCCTGAGACACCAGGCAACACAGCTGGCACACGGAGGGCACCAGGGGATTACAAAAATGAAAGCCAGAATGCGGGAAAAGGTCTGGTTCCCGGAGCTGGAGAACATGGTGGAAGAGTACGTCAAGCGATGCCCGCTATGCCAGTTGACTGGAAATCAGGAGAGGCCTGCACCGGTAATCACAGAGGACGCATGCACCGTCCCGCGGTCACAAGTAAGCATAGACTTTGGAAGCTTCCCCGGGGGAAAACACACGCTGGTGTTAGTGGATGCCTTCTCGAAATACCCCATAGTAGAACCAGTGACGTCCACAGCTTTTGCCCAGATAGAACCCGTCCTCGAGAGAGTGTTCGCCATGTTCGGGTTCCCACAGGAGATCCGTAGTGACGACGGACCACCATTTCAGGGAGCGGAGTTCGCCACGTTCCTAAGACAGAGAGGGATACATCACAGGCGAATAACCCCCCAGTGGCCCCAAGCCAACGGTGATGTCGAACGCTTTATGCACACACTGAACAAAATGTTCAACATCGCGGGGGTAGAGCAAGCGGACCCGGAAAAGCGACTACACGAATTCTTGCGGGAATACCAAAGCTCACCACACTGCACCACCCAACGGAGCCCATGGGCAATGATACTCCAGGGTCCACGGAGAGACTTACTCCCTACCTGCCCAGGGTGGTCACCGCCCCCACTGGAGGCCGATGACGTGCAAGCCAGAAGAGCCCGACGGAACCAACGGGCAAGCCTTCACCGCCCTGCCACGCCAAGGACACTCGGCACAGGAGCCACCGTCCTTCTGCAAGACCGCCACCCTGGAGTGAAATTCAGAACAAACTATGAACCGGGGACCTGGACAGTCACCGCGAACTGAGGAACTATGGTAACAGCCCAAAGAGGAGGAGAGGAGGTGTCCCGGAACGTGTCCTGGTTCAAAGAAGTGCCCCTGGTGCACCCCAAGAGACTCTCGGAAGGGCCAACAGGGAGCACACCTACACTTACACCCGAAATCACCGAAGCCACCACAGTACTGGCACCTAACTCAGCCCCAGAGAGCGGACCTTCCGCCAGTCCTCGACTGCGAAGCTCTCCGCAAAGGTACAGCCTGAGGCCCAATCCGCGGCCCAGCCAGGGGCTGAAAGACTTTGCCTGCTGAAGAGATCCTGTGGCTGCTGGCAGAGTGCACGCAATTATCACCCCCTCTGTGGGCTGAACTGTTTGAACTGTTTTAAATGATTTGAGTTTATCTTTGGTATTTTTCATTGACTGATTTGGATAGGGATGTAACATCTGACGGTCTAGTAGTTCAACTAGACGTCATGCACATCATCCGCGGGCCAGGCGTGGCCTGCGGGGTTTAATAAATGGAGCCGCCCGCTCGGGGGCGCGGTCTCCGCTCTATGCACTGTGTGTGGGCTGGTTCGTGTACGACGCGCGGAGCAGCGCGGCCTCTCATAATCATTCCAGTTGCCCGTACACGGGTCAGTACACCCCCCACCCCGACGCTCCTGCTTGTCAGACTTCACTCCCACTCGATGTAATTCATATGTGCCCGGCACATTTTCAAAATCAAAACCCATTCGCCGAGGGGAGCGAAGGCAGGAAAGGCACCTACTTTCTCTGAAACAACTTTATATTCTGTGCTAGTCTCTGCCTGGCATGAAACATGGCTCTTGGGAGCGGTTTGTTGTTACACTGTGTTTTGTTCTCTCTGTTAGAATTAGGGCTCTGGGTTTCATGCATTTACATTTTGCTGTATATTTAGCCACAATAGTGGTTTTCTCATCGTACAGGCATTTAAATACATTTTATTTTTGGGAAAGTAAAGAAGAATTAGCATTTTGTCTATTTCCAAATGTGTTTCGCTGAAAAATTTGGACGGCATATGCTTTTTTGGTGTTCTACTTGCAAATTTTCACTCCTAGGTCAACACCATGCTTACACCCAGCAACCGCAGCAAGGAGTGTTAGGTAGTCCATCTTCTTCATCTACCTATCAGTCTTCCCAGAAACACTAACTAGAGCTATGGCCTCGCAGCCCCCGCCCACGCCTTGGGAGACCTGCCTCCACTGCCTGTCACATTCAGAACATGCACTGATATTCTCCTCCATACTTCAACCATTAACTGCTGCCGGGCCTCCCTCCTATCACTCCTACCCTGCTTTCAACAATTTTCACTCCTCCAGCCTTCTAACACTAACGGCAGCCCTGATTTTTATCACTAACTGCAGCTAAGCATTCATAGTTTACCACTATAGGTGGTTCTCTTGACTTTTATCACTAAGGGGTCTATGTGCTTTCACCTGTAACTACAGTCAGATTGCTCTGCTTTTATCACTAACCACAGCTGGAGCTCCTTGCCTTTACCAATATTCACTCGTCCCGCATTCTCCCACTAACTGAATCTGAGTCTCCTTTATTTCACACCTAAACTGTTCCTCATTATTTTACACTATCTGCAGCCATGTCTCTGTCCTGTCACCCCTAACCACAGTCTGGTCTACCTGCTTTAATCAATACTTTCTGCAGAGTCACCTTACTTTTCCTACTAACTGCAGCTGGGTCTCTCTGCTTTCACCTCTAACTGCAGCCAAGACCCTAGGCTTTCGCCACTAGACTATAGTGTCATATCGCCGTGCCTGACCTGTCTGTAACTTCCGGGTCAGGCATGGCAGGAAGGGGAATGGAGGGGTGAGAAAAGGAGTGCCAGTTCGGGGTTAGCAGAGGACGAATAAAAAGTGTCTGACCCCCATTCACGCCCGTGTGTTATTACGAAACGCAACTCGAAACCTGGCGACGAGGGTGAGATGTGAAGACACCTCCCTCCGATCGGGGCACATGAAAGACGCCGACTGAGCACTGCAGCAGACGGTGAGCAGAGCGCTTCACCGTCAATGTGAGCATGCGTGGTGGCTCCTGCCCAAACCCCTGCCTACAGCTGAGAACCCAGAGCCAAGGCCGCCAGCAGCCTGAAACCAAAAACCCCTGAAGCTCAGACAGGAGGAACAGCGTGTGGAGCTGGGGTAAGCCGGATAATCTTCCTCAGTGAGTCTGATGTGTAGAGGTCGCATTCGGTGACCATTTTGAGGTCAGGCACCCCCATTTAGAAAGCCTGGTCACCGTCCCGGTGGCCATCTTAAAGTCAGGCAAGAAGAAGAAGAAAACTTTCCTGTGCCTGCCTAATATCAATTGGAACCCCCCTACAGGCGCTGCCGCAGATTGCTAGAGAGGAGAGTGAAACTAGCTGGGTTTCATCATGACTACCCAAACGGACTCCTTGCAAAACGCACCACCAGGCTCCGCACCAACTGCGCTGCCCGGACCCATGTTATTAGGGGTATCATTCCTACTCCCTCCTGAGCCTTTGATGCTGACCTCTGGAAACAGCATGGGTCCCAAATGGAAGAGCTGAATAGACTTTGAAGATTTTATGAAGGGCTCACAAGTCAGTGATCCTGACCAACAACTCATAGCCTTACATAACCTGGTGGGCAAAGACATCGGACAGATAAGCAAAGAATTACCCCAGGCCGATGCTGCGTCATAGACAGATGCAAGGAAAGCCTTAAACAAGAAGTTTCTCCACAAGCGGAACTTGGACTACGAACGCTACACCTTCAACCTCGCATCTCAAGAACGAGATGAGTCCATGGGCGACTTCATCTCTCGCCTCAAGCGTCTAGCCCGCTACTGTGAATTTGACAATTTCAACACCGAAGATGCGATTCACTTACGAATCATTGAGGGATGCCAATCAGAGTCAATGCGCCGTTGTTTGCTGAAAAAGCATTACTCGCTCGACCACATTGAGGAGCTCACACGAATAAATGACCAAGTGGAAGAGCATGCGTAGCAGATGGAAGCTAGTAAGACAGAGAAACGGGAACAAGCGCTTCAAATACATTCTCAGACAAACTCAAGACGTCGACCGGATCGTCGGACACCTGGAAAGTTCACAAGTTTGCCTCGCAGAGGAAATAAGAGCAGTCACAACCGGAAACAACCGTCGCAGTGCTATCACTGCGGCCAGGACTACCCACACACGGGCCCCTGCCCAGCCATTGGACAGCAGTGCCACCGATGCGGGAAGGAAGCTGGGCCAACCAAGCGTAGCACAGGATCACGTCACCACGTGAGGGCAGTGTGAGGGAGAAGAGACCGCTCAATGACCTCATAGAGATCCAGCACCCAGTCACAAGGTTCATATCGATCCCGACGATCAACGTCAAGAGAATCGTCCACCCTCACTCCTATATCACAGGACAGTGATGAGTATGTGTGCATGGTAGCAGATCCAGGCCAACTAAACAAGTATCCCCGACAACACATTCAAATGGGTAATCACTCTGTCAAGTTCGATTTAGACACTGGAGAGTCACTCAACTGCATCTGCATGACTGGGTACAAGAGAATGGACCCAAAGCCGAAGTTAGAACTGGCCGCGGTGCGCGTCTACACGTGGACGTCCAAAGAACTGCTGCCGTGTTTAGGACCATTTCGTACGTCTTTGACCTACAAAGACAGGACAGTTCAGGCACAAATTCATGTGATAGAAGGCCCTTAAGCAGCTGACTGCCTTCTCAGCCTACCAACAGCAGAACATCTGAAGCTAGTAGAAATTCTGTACAGAGTGGACGACTCGCCTGATATAATCAGCAAGTTCCCAAAATTATTCTCTGGCCTAGGAAAATTAGCTCATGTCAAAGTCAAATTGCACATCAATGAACAAGTGATGCCCGTGGCTCAGCACCATAGGAAAGTACCATTCCATCTCCAACTAGCAGTGGATGACGAACTCCAAGACCTGCTGAAAGCGAACATCATAGAAAGGTCAACAGGGCCTACTCCCTGGGTGTCACCGGTAATAGTTGTGCCCAAACGAGGACACGAAAACAAAGTACGCTTGTGTGTGGACATGCGAGCTCCGAACACAGCCATCAAACTGGAGCGGCATCCAGGACCCCATATCAGCGACATGATCACTCGCCTGAATGGAGCGACAGTCTTCTCGAAACTGGACCATAACAAGGGGTACCACCAGCTCGAACTTCACGAGAAGTCTAGGTACATCACCACGTTCACCACACACCAAGGGCTCTTCAGATACAAGCGCCTTCATTTTGGAATCTCTTCAGTGGCAGAGATCTTTCAAGAAGCAGACCGGCGAGTAATCCAACACATCCCAAACTCATTCAAGTATAGCGACGACATCCTTGTGTTTGGCGAAACGCGCAAGGATCATGACAAAGCACTGGATCGCGTGTGTCATGCCCTTCTCAATGCCAACCTCACGCTTAACCGAGACAAATGTGAATTCCATAAGTCAACCCTCAAATTCTATGGTCACATCTTCTCCAAAGACGGCATGAAAACCACACCACATACCACCACCAACAGATGTCTCGCCACTCTGATGCTCGGAAGAACCCCGCGCACCAGGATACCGACTTCGGACGCTGCCATACAGTCCAAACCCCCGACCTCGGACCATGAGGCCTTAGTGAATCTTGATAAGATCAAGAAAGCACAGATGAACGAATATGCAAACAACCATCGACATGCCAAGGCATCTGATATCCGAGAAGGAGACTGGGTGCTGGTAAGGCAGGAGCGGAAAACCAAGGCCAACAGTCGCTACTATGCCCACCCGCTCCAAGTAACGGGGAGGGCAGGAACTATGATCACAGCTGCCTCTGGAACTAAGAGAACAATAAGAAATGTGTCACACTTCAAGAATTGTAATCCAGCAGTGTACACTCGAGAAGAAGAACTTGACTGGGACACAGACATTTCAAGTCAAGAGGTGGATGATCAAGAGGAACCTCGACGTGTGGCAGACATGAATGAAATGAGAGAGAGGCATCTCTCTCGCCGACCACAGAGAACCATCCGGAGAGAAGCCCGGCTCATCAAAGAACTCTAAGAAATAAACATGGGGCACTCATAAATAAAAAGGGGGGAGATGTCATATCGCCGTGCCTGACCTGTCTGTAAATTCCGGGTCAGGCATGGCAGGAAGGGGAAGGGAGGAGCGAGAAAAGGGGCGCCAGTTCGGGGTTAGCAGAGGACGAATAAAGTAGGGTCTGACCCCCATTCGTGTCCGTGTGTTATTACGGAACGCAACTCGAAATATAGCTAAGCATTTCTTCTCTTACTCATCATTGCAGCTCAGTTTCCTTCCTTTTCTCATTAACTAATGCTGGGTCGCATTTCTTTCACTACTAACTGCATCTGGCTCTCCCTCCTTTTACTACTAAACTGTAGATGATTATTTCTGTTAGCACCACTAACTTTCCACCGGTTTCCCTGCGTTTACACATTTCTGCAGTTCCCTTGCCCTGCTCTCTGCTCTCACTGCTAACCAGCACTCATACTTCCTGTCTTTACCACTAACCTTAGTTGTCACCCAGCTTTCACCACTGACTACAGTAGTGTTCCCTTGCTGTTACCAACAACTTAACTCGCACAAAAATAACAAGCATTTGCAATGCAATAGGTATCGCATTTACTAGAGTTTGAGCTATTGGCATTATAGATTACAATGCCTTTCATTAATGTGTTGGTTTTTTAAACAAATAAATGAAAGGCATTGTCATTTACAATGCCAATAGCATAAACTCTCGCAAATGCGAGACCTATTGCATTGTAAATGCTTGTTTATTTATTTAGGGTGTTTTATAAGGTGTGAACGCGATTTGCGGACATCGGAGCGCTGTACAAACAACTGAAGAAGAATACATATAAACAAAGAACAGAAAGCGAGTAAAAAATAGACACATTAATAAAACCTTGATTAAAAGCTAATGACTCTAGTAGTTTATGGTATGCTGTAATAGAGATATTTATAAATGTCCATCCTTCGTTTATGAGGCTCTGTGTTTGAGTCTCAAAGAAGGTTTCCCGAGTCATCATCATCAAAAAATCTTTATTCGACCTAAATTAGGTCATAAAAGAAAACACAGAATACATGCATAATAAAGTATAAATGATACATTATAAAAATTCTTTGAAAGTAAAAACACACCTCGTAGAACTGAGCCTGCTCTGACCTCGATCCGTTCCAGTTACCCGGGGGAACAATGTTTATGATGCGTTCTTCTGGTAGGGATGCGCTTCTGTCCAATATTGGAATTAGTGACATTGTGGTGTCCACTGCGTTCCAGGGGACAAGAAAGGAGCCTGACACCATCCTTCAGGTTACAAGTATCCCCAGCCGCAGTGCATGGATGTTGTACACTAAGAGCACACCAGTATGAAAAAATATGCTTAAAATATTGTGCAAAACAAACAGAAATGTGACCAGCCCCGGTCCCACGCGGTGGAGGATGAGTTATCTGAGATGAGTGAGCTTTGAAGGGAAGTGACGTGTATGTAGATAAACCCTCCGCTGTAACTGGATTGTTAACAAAAGTGAAAGTTTGCTGAGGGTGGGGGCTTCATCCCCCCGAGTCGCCCTGCAAACGTTTAACCTGCTTAGATATTTTAGAGCTATAGGGGTGTCAAAAACTCAGGGAATGAGGGAGCGGGCGTGAGTCCTATCACATCCTTCTGGGTTTCATATGTGCACACATGCATCACTGTGCAAGCAAGGGCCTAGCAAATGACGCAGTTGCCTATTGTTTTTAATTTGCCAATCCAAGATGGATCGGTAAATAAAAATAAATAAAAAATTCCCAGTACTTCGAAACTGCTGTTTATAAGGTTGAGTGGCTGATGGCATTTGCTGCCAAACTCTCCTAAATACATGAATAGATATGCATTTGGAAGCCAATATATAGTTTTTGTAGAGTTGTACATTGCGCGAACTAGACCCGAGAAATCTGGTATCAGAGCGTTTACACGAGCACCAAATTCAATCCAGATGGACACGTTCATTTTAGGCACGGGGAGATTAAGTGATTTGCCCAGTAACAAAGGGTGTTGAGCGCCGTTGCCGAGACTCGAACCCGGTTCTCCAGCTTTGAGGGCGTCTGTTATAGCCATTAGGCTACATCCAGTAGATCGCGCCTACTCGACCCGAAGGTACCTAAGCACTTTACACGAACACCAGTTGCATTGCAGAGAACACATTCATTTTTTTTTTAGGCACGGGAAGATGAACTGATTTGCCCAGAATCACAGGATGCTTGAGCCACCCACAAGACTCAAACCTGGTGCTTCAAAGTCGGCCGCTGTAGCTGTTAAGCCACACCCTTTCTTCCACCAGCTGCGTATTTACTGCATGTGAAAACAAGCACAACAAATCCTCTTACGCAATCGAATATCTGCCTTTAGCCTCTTTGCCCGTAGAGTGAAAAGAACAGCAAAATTAATTATTTCTCATAATCAGTAGTTATGATAAGATAAAGGAGCATCGGATAATGATGCTCTGAAATAATGGAGGACCAGCGCACTAAGAAATATAATAATAGCACATTAGTATAACCGTGTATGCAAAGTACATAGAGCCGCTGCCACAGTTAACCAGGCTTTGAAGGATTAGGTAGGAATTCCTAATCAGTGTGTAATTTATTGGCGCCCATGACACCTCTCTCATGGGCGTCGTTCATTAAATGTTGTCTGCTAAACAGGGACCTCTAGCGGCTCAGGCGTTCCTGCCCCACAGAAGTTATCAGAGGAAGCGGGTAACGCAGGTCACCCCGGTGGACTTCATTTCACGTGCTCTAGAAAAATCTAATTTAAACAAGGAATCATGCAAAACACGAGTTGACTGAATTTACAGGATTATGCCTGAAATTATTGCAAACCCGCTCTTTTCAGGTGTGAAACTCGCATGGCTGTAATTGTAACGTGTGTGGTAAATAGTCCATCATTTAATACATTTTTACATCTCTTAGAGAGTGATTCACAGAAATATTCAGGTTAAAAGAGTGAGGCTAAGTGTGTAAGACCAAGTTTATGGTCCAGTTCTTCATCCCCATTTAGGAGCCCTGAGAATCATGCATTCATGGTCCTTGGCGGCCAGTTTAGAATTAATTTGAAATTGACAATTTATTTTGATTGCTATGCTATATAGAAAGTTTGTTGAGTGAGAACGCATGGATAAGTAAGACAAACAGTGATCCTGGGCAAAGCACTTAATCTCCCTGTGCCTGCAAAAAATGAATGTGTCCTTGTGTACTGTAACTGGTGCTCGCGTAAAAGCGCTTTTTATCTTCGACCTTCGTTCGGGTCGAGTTCGCGCTATAAACAAGCCGAGGTGACAAGAAGGGCTGGGCGAGAAGGGAGGGGGGAATGTCAGCAACAGAGGAGCGCGCGAAAGTGAAAGTGATCGTGATTACGATCGCTACGGAGGAAAGACACATGGCGCTGCGCGCGTGCACGTTCACGTGCACTGTAGCTTTAGGCCACGGCAGCACTTTGAGAAGCCCACATATAAAATGTCTCTTCGAGCCTTTGGCTCGCGAGACCTAAAAACTTAATGCCAACTTGTATGTGGATGGTACACAAAAATGGTGTATTTTATCCCCGTTTTACTTTGGACTGCAATAGTGTCAGATCAAATATAAAAATATTGTTTTTTAACCCTTTTTTAGTTCGCTCGCAACAGTCACTGTTTTTTAAAATTATTTTATGACAAGCTTTAACCAAGTGTTCAGATAAAAGATGCGTGCCTGCCTTCTCTCTCTGCTTTTCTAAGGTTTAGGCTATACATGAGTACTTTTTTTCTAGCAATAATTTTATTTAAAAATGAACTTTGCCTCACGCTGCTCTTCTCACTCTCCTTCCCTATGCTTCATGCTGCTCCACAACTAACAATTCCAATACAACCCCCATAATTCCACTGCACATCACATCTATACACTCCACAATACATACAGAAAAACACATTGCCATTTACAGCGCTAAGGGCCATATGTAGGTAGCTAAATACCGGCCGATAACGGCTGAAAATAATTTTCCCGTTAACGACCGGTATTTAGCCCTTTCTAATGTAGGAGGCAGGTTTTAAGGATTCGGTAATTTACCGATTCCTTATTTTAAGGAATCGGTAAAATACCGAATCCTTAAAAGCTATGTAGGAGGCACTCAAGTGAGTGCATTTTTGCATTCAGGATTCGTTATTTACCACCAACTACAAGTTGGTGGTAAATACCGAATACCTTTAAGAAAGCAATAATTTGCTTTTCTCAAGGTGCCATGTGGCAGACATACATGCCCTTAGGGCATGTATGTACGCCACATGTGCACACATGCACGATTCAGGGGTGCTACAGGGTGTCAATGTGACACCCTGCCACCCTTGAATATGCTCCCCCTATTAGCGATTTGGTATTTACCGAATCGGTAATAGTGAATGGCTTCCCATTCATTCCTATGGGCCTCCAGGCCCATAGGAATGAATGGGAAGGTGATTCCTTATTACCGAATCGGTATTACCAATTCGGTAATAACGAATATTACCGATTCGGTATTTTTACACGGATTATTAGCTGCATATGAAATACCGATTCCTAAATACCGAATCGGTAAAATTCGGTAGTTAGGAATCGGTATTTCATATTTACCTACATCGGGTCCTAAATCCTTTAACTCAAACAAATGCGAGACCTATTGCAATTCCAATGCTTATTTTTCCAATAGTACATCCTATTTTGAAATGTCCGTACCAGCTGTTGATGCTTCAGGCCATGGTGGCTGTATTTTCCTCAATATTCTGTTCTTTGTTTTAAGTCTGGATACAGACTGCTTTAGTTTTCTAAAAAACTCATGTCATGAATTCATCAAAAAGTATAATAGAGAGTACAACGAGGGAGTGGGCTTTGAGCCAGCCCCTTTCAGCTATTGTTTTCATGTGGATGACCTCTCCATCAATATCCGTGCGTTATCCCATTTGTGTTCCCATTAGGCTTTGGTGATGTGGTTCCAGTACTCCTCTTGTTAGACGGAGACTGTATCTGCTCTTTGTTGTGTTTAATTTAATAACATAATACATTTTTAATTAATAGTTTGCTGCTTTTTTCATTCAAGGAAATTCTTCTTGATTGGGCACCTTAGCCTTAGTGCTGTTCACTAATTGGCCTTGTGCATTCAATTGTTATACATTGCTTTCATGATAACGTATTAGTATTAACACATTACCAACCTCGTCCGTCTCCCTCGTCACAGGAACCAAGGAGCACCCCATGATCCGGACACAGCATTCACCCAATTCAAAAGGTCCTCGACCAAGATGGTCGCCCGGCAGGAAGTACCTGCCACCTGACCTATAAGGGTGGGACCTAGACAGGAAACATCCTGTTTTTTTCTCTGTGTTCCGGCTGGAACACCCTTCTACTTTCTGCTGTACGGGCTGGTTTGTAACTCCGGCTCGGTAAGTTTTGTTTTTGTTTTTACATTTTCGGGGTCTGTTATAGCGTCCCCGTTTGTCTTATGCGTCTTCCGCTCCCCTAGGGCGGCGGTTTTGCTTTGTGCCGAGTGATGGGAGCGGCTGCCTTTCATGTTTGCATCTTGTGTTCTTGATTTGCACACATGGGTGCTTTACCTTATTTGTGAAGCCGCTGCTCCCACGCTGAGCGCTGGGAGCAGCTGCCTTCCTCATCTTGTTCACCCCGCGCTGAGTGTCCGGGGAGCAGCTGTGATGCCTTGTCTACCGTGCTTCCGCACGTGTGCTCCGGTACGGTTGTTGCCTGTAGTCCCTTCTGGGTTTCTTGTGAGCCTACCTGCTCCCTGCTTAACGGCTGCCTTTCGCCTGCTCCTGCCCTCGCGGGGCGGTTTCTGAGGCATTTTTGAGTCCGTTTCCTGAATTAGGGGGTGGAGCCGGTTGCTTGGCTACGGTGTTCTCGCCCTTTTTAAGGTTTTCCCCTCCTTCTCTCTGAGTGTGTTTATGTCAGTATGGAGGGTAAACGCTCTGGGAAACGTCCTTGCCGGTCTTCTGGTTCTGATTTGGATCCAGTGGCCCAGCAGACTGCAGGCATGGACCTTGATGTGCTTCAGTCCATGATTGATAGGGCTCTGACTTCTGCTTTGGCGGCTCATGATGGCCCGTTGCCTCTGGTTCCTATGAGTCCTTCTCTGCCTGATGGCTCAGATGATGAGCAGCGTGGTCGCTTTCAGGGCGGCGAGTTGAAGGAAGTCCTCACACACTTAAAGGACAATTTGGCTTTTCCGTCTGTTGCTCCTCTGGCTGAGGATGAGGATTATTTCACCCAGTACCGCCGTAGGGAGCCTGACGCCCTTCCTGTTCACAAGGCTGTCAGGGTTCTGATGTTGAAAAGGCTTGTTTCCTGCGGTTCCTCGCCAAGAAATATCCTCTCCAAGACTTTCTGTCTGAGTTTCCTCCTAATGTTAAGGTGGATTCTCTCATGGTGGGTCTGGTGTCCAGTGGTTCAATTATATCAGAGGACGCCTCTCCTAGTGACCCAGTGGTTAAGAAGGTGGATGGTGCTGCCAGGCGGGCCTACTCCGCTGCAAACTTTTTCGATCCGGGCGGGGGCCTATGCCTCGTATGCTGTGCAATCTCTGCTTCATGATTATCAGGTCCTGTCTGAGGCCCTCCAACAGGGGGAGGACATTAATCCCCGTCTGTTCCTTATGGAGCAACAGGTTCGTTTGTTATCTGACATCTCTTTTGACTCTCTGTCTGCTGCTGCTGCCATTTCTGTCTCCATTATATCTGCTCGTCTGAACATTTTGATGCGCTCCTGGAAGGTGGATGCTTCTCAGAAGGCCCTTCTTTCCCGCTTGCCCTTCGATGGTGCCAAATTGTTTGGGTCTCGGCTTGAGGATCTCCTGAAGAAGTCTGTGGAAGATCGTAAGCTTCTCATATCTCTGCGTCCTCCTCTGAGGGGTCAGGGCTTTGGCTACAGGCATGCTTTTGGGAATCCCCCGTCTGCTGTGACGGGTTCCTTCCAGCCCTTTTGTGGGAGGGGTCGTGGCCGTGGCACCCCCTTCTCTGTCAAGTCCCAGCAACAGCCTGCTGGTCCTGCCCTCCCGATGCCTCTGCCAAATCCTGACTATCTCACAGTGGGCGGCCGGATTGGTCTCTCGACGTCACCGATCCCTGGGTTCTTCGCCTGGTGGTAGAAGGATATTCTATCGTCTTCTCTTCTCCTCCGCCAGATCTTTTTGTCCCCACTCCCACTTCTCGGAATCCTCTCAGGCTGTTGGGGTTGTGTCAGGGGATCCAGGATCTTCTCCGGAAGGGTACCATCGTGCATGTTCACGAGCCAGAGATGGGGCAGGGTTGCTGCTCTCTGATGTTCCTGGTGCCGAAGCCGACTGGGGACTTTTGCCCTATCTTGGACCTCAAGACTGTGAACCTCTCTGTGCCTTACCAGAGGTTCGAAATGGTGAGTTTGCAGTGGATACTGCCACTTGTTCCCTTGGGGACTTCCTGTCATCTCTGGACCTTTTGGATGCTTATTACCACATTCCTGTGCTACCCCTCTCCCAGCGTTTTTTGTGGTTCTTTCCCCTGGGTCAGCACTTCCAGTTTTGTGTTCTCCCCTTGGGTTGGCTTCTGCCCCTCGGGTATTTACTAAGGTCCTGGCTCCCCTGGTGGGTCTTTAGCATGCTCAAGGGGTCCTGTTGTTTCCTTACCTGAATGATTGGTTAATCTCTTCCTTGTCTTTCCTTAAGGCCGTGGAGGATGTGGCGCTGGTACGGCTTTGCCTGGAGTCTCAAGGGGTCCTGGTGAATGTCAGCAAGTCCCACCTCGTCCCTTCACAGGAACTTCAGTTCATCGGAGCTCTCTTCAACACCAGGTTGGGGTTGGTGTTTTTGCCTCAGGATCGCCAGCTCCGTCTCCGTCCTCATCTGGAATCCCTCCTGTCGAAGTCTTCTGCCTTCGCATGGACCTGGTTGCGGGTTCAAGGAGACATGTCTGCCTCTCTCTTCCTGGTCCCTTGGGCTCAAAGACACCTCTACCATCTGGTGTATCACCTTCTGTCCCACTGGGATCCGATGTCCCAGGACTACGAGGCCCCTGTTCCTGTGACTCCTGCCGTGTCTCTCCTGCTGCAGTGGTGGTTGGTGCTGGAAAACCTGGCGAGGGGTGTTCCCCTAGATCCTCCCCTTCCCTGTACCCTGACCACTGATGCCAGCCCTTGGGGTTGGGGAGCCACCCTTGGGTCTCTCTCTGCCCAGGGTGCTTGGTCCCCCACGGAGAGCTGGATGTCCTCGAACTGGAAAGAACTGGCTGCTCTCTTCAAGGCTCTCGTGCACTTAGCATCTCTCCTACGGGACTTGTGGGTTCAGGTCTGGATGGACATTCAGGTGGCTCGTGCCTACTTGAACCATTTGGGGGGCACTCGCTTTCCTCTTTTGGCTCTCCTGGTGGATCAGATTGAGTCTTGGGCGGAGGACAATCTGCTGGGTCTGATGGCTGTCTATCTGCCGGGGAGGGAGAATGGGTGTGCAGATCAGCTGAGTCGCCTTCTTCCTTCTTCTGTCTCTCTGTCCCTATCTCCTCTGGTCTTTCGGGAGCTGTCGGAGAGGTTCGGGATGCCCTGGTTGTATCTCCTTGCGTCCCCTCAGGATTCTCTTCTGCCATGGTTCTGCGCCCTTCTGCCTTGCGTGGGGGGCGGATGCCCTGAGATTCCCTTGGCCTCTGGGTCTTCTCTATGCCTTTCCTCCTTTTCCCCATTTAAGCAAGGTTCTGGCAAAGATCAGGTCAGAGAGGGTGTTGGTGCTGTTGGGGGCTCCCCTATGGCCTCGTCAGTCTTGGTATCCCCTCCTTCTTCGTCTGACAGTTGCCCCTCCTTGGAGGTTCCCGCTGTCACCTGCTCCTCTCCGCTTTCCTCACCTGTCTCATCAGGCTCTCAGCCAGATGGCGGTTTGGAAATTGAAAGGCGTAGGCTAGTCTCCTTGGGTTGTTCCTCTGCTGTGGCGTTACCTATCCAGAATTCTTGTAAGGGCAGTACCCTTAAGGTCTACGAGTGCCACTGGTGGAATTTCTCCACTTGGTGTTCTTCCCGGGGGTTTCTCCCTGATTCCTGTGAGGGGGGATTCTGTCCTTGAGTTCTTCCGGGATAGGTTTTTGCTTGGGCTGTCAGTCTCTACACTCCGCAGCCAGTGGTCCACCATTAAGGCTCTCCGGGGGTCCTCTCCCGTTCCCTTTGAGTCCTTGGCTTCGCGCCTTCTGCGCAGTTTCTTTCCTTGGCGGCCTGTCATTGCTTCTCCCTTCCCTCCCTGGGATCTTCCCTTGGTCCTTCATGCCTTGCAGGTTTCTCCGTTTGAGCCTCTGACTTCAGTCTCTCTGGAGTTTCTCACCCTGAAGGTTTGCTTTCTGGTGACCATTACTTCTGGCTGTCGTTTGGGGGAACTTGGGGCCTTGCTTTGTCATCCTCGCTTCTTCGTCCTGGCCTGACTTTTCTTCCCAAGGTTTCCTCGGCTTTTCATTTGTCACAGGATATTGTCCTGCCTGCCTTTTTCCCTTCCCCTTCTACAGATGAGGAAATTCGGCTCCACTCCCTGGATTTGACCAGGGCTCTGGTGATCTACCTGGAGCGTACTGCCTCCTTTTGCCAGGTGGATTTTTTGTTTGTTACCTTTGGTGTTGCCCGGCAGGGTCATCGCCCTACCATGGCTGCTCTTTCCCGTTGGGTTCGTTCCACTGTCTCCCTGGCCTACCGGCATTCGGGTGTGTCCCTTTCCCCGGTCATTCAGGGTCGGTCTACCCTTGGTTTGTCTTCCTCCTGGGCTTCCTTCGAGGGGGCTTCCCTGAAGGATGTTTGTGCTGCGGCTACCTGATCTACCCCTCACACTTTCATTTCCCATTATAGATTGAGAATGGGGGAGGTTTTTTCTGGGGATTTTGGTTCTGCTGTCCTTGAGGCTATCCACTGATTGTGTTTCTTGTCTGCGTTGAATAAAATTCGTTTTTTTTTCTGGCATCTTTGGTATCTGTTCCTTGTTCGTCTTGGGTTTGGGTATACGCTCCTTGCTTCCTGTGACAAGGGGGACGGACGAGGTTGGTAATGACTCGGTTACTTACCTGTAATGTTCATTACTCCGAGTCATAGTCTCCCTCGTCACAGTCATATTCCCTCCCGCCCGCCCTTGCTGGTGGGGGGACGAACAATGTTTTTTCTTTTTTTTTTGCTTTATATTTCAGGATGTTTCCTGTCTAGGTCCCACCCTTATAGGTCAGGTGGCAGGTACTTCCTGCCGGGCGACCATCTTGGGTGAGGACCTTTTGAATTGGGTGAATGCTGTGTCTGCATCACGGGGTGCTCCTTGGTTCCTGTGACGAGGGAGACTATGAGTAATGAACATTACCGGTAAGTAACGGAGTCATTAGTTTTATTCTAAAGTTACATGCTTGCACATAGGCTTTTTATTAAATGATGCAGCGAAAATATAGACACTTTGCCAAAAGTTTCTGCTATGAACTATTATGCCATACATGCTTTTCATGATCACCACTTGCAGTGCAAACTTTAATATATGACTTCTTTTCCTTCAAATATTGTTTGCGGGTACATCATAAAGCTGCTAATCCTCAAAAGGGCCATGCTCGAAGCTTTAATACTGTTGGATGCCCAAAACGTGACCTCATTATGCGATTTCCATTCTCAGACGACTGGGGACAACAGACACAAAGTAGAATTACTACTACCAAACCCTTCCCTAACATAAAGCTAGAAATATTGCTTTTGCCAATGCCTGCTTAGTTAATGAGATGTTTGGTTTAGAGAAATTGCAAACCTCATGCTGAATTTGGTAACAGAACGCCTTGAAGTCTGCCACTTCAATACATATGCGCACGTCTGTGTTTGAAAGAGTGAATGTGATATTTGTGTCAATAAACACTTTCTATTCCAGTTCACATTTCTTTTTTACAGCCCATGTAGCCCAGGGGGATGTGATGTCTTCAAACTGCTGAAAGCTGTTCCTTAATCAGCTATGCGAGCCCTTTTTTACGAGAACCGATTTAGTAACCGCTTGCTGAAATCTAATGGTAAACATAATTTCGAAAGAAGAAGCTCAGATCTCACCATTTCTTACTTGCACTGCTGACGGGAGATTTAGAAACTCTGCCTTCACTTTCATCTGCGTGGGGATGGCGCGCAGCATATTTCAGACCATGTAATTGGGGGCTTGAACCTGAGATTTACCAAAAATCACCTAGAAAATATACCAAGTCTTATGAGCAGGGTGTAGGAAAGCGAGGGGTATTGAAAGGATTGTCTGGTGTTAAGGGATCGCCTTAGGGAGATTATTCTATTAATATTATACTCATTATTAATACTTGCACTTCATTTTATTATGAATTATGATTGTGAATTATTATAAATTATGAATGTGGATTAATTCGTCATGTGAGTTATTAATTAATTTGAATTAGTAACTATTTATTTTTTAGTATTATGAATAGCAATTTTTAATTGTAAATCTAACAAGACTTGGATTACGATGACGCCTTTCTTGACCGAACATCTTGTTCTGGGACTGACAGAGGTATGGGCGATCCTTTCTAGTAGCCATGATGCTGCTGATGCTGGAGTCATCTGGCTGCCAGTGCCCACAGGAATGCAGCCCCAGGGAGGAAATCCCGGCTGGTAAAATCCTCCCAGATGAAATCACAGCAGGAGCTTGTGCGATGACTGGGGCTGATGGTTAGCACTGAAGACTGGAGATGAATCCTGGAGCACTGGTTTGGAGCTGAGGAGTTGTGCAAGGACGGGAGTAGGAGTGGTGCAAACAATTGATCAGGACTGGTCAAGGACTGGTGCAGGGCTTGTTCAACAACTGAGCTGGACTGGTGCAAGAACTGGTACAGGACTGGTGCGAAGACTGAAGCATGACTAGTGCATGGACTGGAGCAAGGACTGGAGCAAGCAGGGGAGCAGGACTAGAGTATGGACTGGAGTGAGGACTAGAGCTGAACTGGAGCTAGGACTGGAGCATCCAAGGAGAACTGGCGACCAGGAAGCAAATCACACAACAAAGAACATTCAAAGTGTTGCAGCACAAGGATATACTAGAAAACACCTCCTTATGTAGGTGAAGAATAAGAAGCTATTCCAGACCTCCCTTTGCCGCAATCTTAGATTGGGAAGACACCCCTTACCCTTCATTCCATGTCTGCCATTTTTCTTTTGGAAGAACAAACTCTCAGTTACACCCAGTGACTGCTGGGAACAAGAACACACCGTTCCTGCAGCCTAGGGAAAGACACCTATTCTGTCTCCTTCAGGGGAAGGAAAGTCTGCATGTCAGCCTGCACCAGCAAGCTGGCCACTGCCAGATGAGTTCCTTGTTGCTGTGGTTACCGCTTTGAGAGTTTCTGTGTTGCTCACTAATTTATTCCCTGCCCGCACTGAAAGAGCTTGCCTGTGGTGGTCGGGAAGTTCAGGCTAGGTGGTGCAGTATAATATCATAACTCCCTCCTGAGGCTGCGTGTTAATCTCGAAGCTGTCTGAAGAAGGAACGGACCAAAGTAGGAGCATGAACGGATAAGGCATATTCCAAAGATTGCTCAGTAGGTGGATAACCCTTCCAGTTGAGACATTGAAGTTTGTCTATGAAGATATGTGAGAATCATAGATCTCCTCTACTTCCAATTCTGCCAAGGCATTAACCATAACATGAGGTAGTAATGAAATTTAATGTTGGAAAGTATCTCAGCATAAGGGTTACAGTTATGATGAATGAAACCCTGGATGCATCCTCCAAGTTTGAGACAGTAGGAGTTTGAATGCTACTGGATTTATTAGCTGAATACCTGTGAATGGTTCAGTGAAAACTGAACATGTAAATATTGTGAGGATAGTCAGACTTTATCTCCAATTTTATATGGAGGAGTAGGGATTCAGAGAATCCATAGCATTAGACTGTAATTCTAATAGTTTAAGACCTTTAATAAAATTAGTTCCTGCACGTGCCAGTTGATTACTAAAGATCTTTCATCGAGGAAGACCATGTAGGCAGAAAAAAGAAGAACCCTTAATAGCACTGTGCATAATGTTATTGTAAAATAATTCTTCTAATGCTATGTATGAAGACCAATTCCTCTGACTGGAGTCACAAAAACAACTTAAATAATGTTCCAGATTCAGATTGTCTCGCTCTGTTTGGCCAATGGTCTGTGGGTAATTTTCAGAAAACATGGCAATCTCAATCCAAAGATCTTAAAGAAGGCTTTCCAAAATGTGAATTATATTGTGACTGTTAGAGTCGGGGATCTCTGGTTGGCGCAAGGTTGCCCTTGTGTCAAGCAGGAACCCTCTCCTCCACGTCAGGGCGCAGGATAACCCCTTTTGAATGACCCTTGCTCACCCTCTAGGTGCGTGGCGTGAGCAGCCAAGGCGATTCCTCAGGCGTTGTTGGTTAAGCACTTCCAATCATACACACAGTAAATACATTAATCCCCCCAGAAACGGACACCAGACTTGGATATATATAAAAATACGATTCTTTATGTAAAAATAAGGTATATATATCTCAGCAGACTTATCACAAGACCAATAACGTTTTCGCTAGGCCACCAGGTTATACAGCAGGCAAATGTTCTTGGTTCGTAGTTTCAAATGGATAGTTTGTAGTCTCTTTACTTGTAGCTCCAGTACTCACAGAGATCGGTTCCTGCGAACGGGGAAATAAGGCGTTGCGGGCCCCGAGCCCGATACTGGACTTCTTTCGTGATTAGGAGAGTCGGCACAGGTCGGTGCGACTCTCAACTTCGGGAAGTGTTCTTGGGTCCTCAATCAGCAGGTGTGGGCAAGTAGGCAGGCGCGGCCCGCGACCCTTTGGCACGGCGGTGCAGGAGGGTCTCCACAGCGGGGGCGGCGCGGCCTGAGATGTCCGGGGATAGCGAAGCGGGGTCACAGGGCACAGTCAGTGCAGCTGGATGACCCGGCGTAGATCACAGTCGTCGGACGGCTTCCGGCAGGAGGGGTGATAGCGCGTTCAACGCACTCCAATGGCAGGCGGTGACAGGGGTGCAGGCGGCCTGGCCCGGGGACAGAGAGCGGCTCCGGACGGAGCGGGGCTCTCACGGGATTGCGGCAGGCGAGCTCCTGAGTGTCACGGCCCTAAGAGGGGCGATGAGGGGCGCAGTCTCTTTTCCGGCGGGATGCACACACGGCTCGAGTTGGAGGACGAGCAAGAAGCACAGAGAACCCACTGGTCCTGGGGTTCAGTTCAGGGGGCAAGCTCAGATCAAGCCCTTGGAGAATGTTCAAGCACAAAGTAGCAAAGTCTTTTCAATAGTCTCTTCCTCTCCTTTCTCAGCAAGGCAGGCAGCAGGCCAGCTCCTCCAGCGTCTCCTTCTCCTTCTAGTCGGGCAGAGGTTCTTTGTGGTAAACAGGATTCCGATTTCTTAGGAGCCAGGCTCCTACTTTTATACCATGATTCTTTTGTTCTTTAGCGCCAGGGGGCCTAGGCCTGGCTCAGTCCAGTTCTGGAGCACTTTGTTATGGTGACTCTGCTCTTTCCTTTCAGCAGCAGGGCAGAGACATCAGCCGCCCCACAGGGGGTGGCGCCGGCTTTGTGGTGGCAGAGCACAGGTCTATTCAAGAGTCAAGGTGTACTCCTCCCACCCATCCTGGTGTAATCTCTCTACCCACCACCTGGCAGCCAGCCTGTCTCTGGGGATTCCCCAACCCTGCTCCTTACTGTTGCTAGGCAGAACACACACACACACAGCAGAGGCGGACTGAGATGGTCAGGTCAGTAAATACTAACTTTCTAAAAGTAGTATTTACAAACCCAGGATATTAAAATAAACTTGACTACAAGAAGTATTTTATTATTCTGAGTTCAGGCATACCAAACTTGACACTCTACCATGCTCTCTGAGTCCACTGGGGTCACAGCGTTGGCGTGATCCCAGCAGCCCATTCTGGCCTATGGAGAGCAGGTAGCCTTCAATAGTGAAAAACGACAAGGGCTGTAATTCACTACTAAGACATGCCACACACATCAGGGCATGTCCTACCTTATGCCTACAATGCACCCTGCCCTTGGGCCTACCAGAGGGGTGGCTAATATGTAGGTAAGGGAAGGTTTAGGGACTGGCAAGTGGGGGCACTTGCGCAGTCAGCGCGACGGTCCCGGACCGCGCACAGGGTCTGCGGTGGCAGACCCTAGACACACTTTACAAGGCCGCTTCCGTGGGTGGCGCAACCAGCGCTGCAAGCCCACCAGCAGCATTGGCATTCACAAGCCCTGGCACCCCTGGTGCACTTTACTGGGGACTGACAGTGAATCCAATAAACAAATCATGGACATCAACTTACAGGTACACTTTACTTCGGGAGCACTTGCACTGCGGCACGGATTAGCCGTGGCGCAGTGCCCTGAGCGGACAACACCAGCAAAACAGTCGAGGCACACCATCAAAAAGTGGAAGGGAAACTCACGCCAAGGTGCCAGGTCTAACACGTGTCCCCTCCAGCTGAAATGTGGGGAGAACTACCCTTGCCCAGGGGGTTCCTCGTCACTAAGGCGGAAATACCTGGACAGACCGTCAGCGTTGGCGTGATCTGTACCAGGACGGTGTTCCACCGTAAAGTCCATACCCTGTAGGGAGATGGACCACCTCAACAGCTTCGGGTTTTCACCCCTCATTTGCAGCAACCATCTGAGGGGCCTGTGGTCCGTCTGAACCCGGAAGTGAGACCCAAACAAGTAGGGTCTTAGCTTCTTCAGCGCCCAGACCACAGCAAATGCTTCTCGCTCAATTGCACTCCACCTACTTTCCCGTGGAAGTAACCTCCTACTGATGAAGGCTACGGGTTGATCCCAGCCCTCCTCAGTCATCTGTGAAAGAACAGCCCCTACACCATGCTCTGAAGCGTCTGTCTGCACTAGGAATTCCTTGGAGAAGTCAGGGGCCAAGAGCACGGGCGCCGTGCACATGGCAGTCTTCAGGGTGTCGAAAGCTTTCTGACAGGTGTCAGTCCAAATCACGTTCCTGGGCTGCTTCTTAGAAGTCAGCTCTGTCAAGGGGGCAACGATCGTTCCATAACCCTTGACAAACCTCCTGTAGTACCCAGTGAGCCCCAGGAAGGCCCTCACTGCGGTCTGCGTCTTGGGGGGTTCCCAAGCCAGGATGGTCTCAATTTTGGGTTGCAAGGGTGCCACCTTGCCACTCCCCACTTGGTGTCCCAAGTACACCACGGAACCCTGCCCGATCTGGCACTTGCTTGCCTTGATCGTGAGGCCTGCTCGGCGCAGCGCCATCAACACTTCCCAGAGGTGGCGCAGGTGTTCGGGCCAGGTGGCACTGAACACTGCGATGTCATCCAGGTAGGCGGCACTGAACGCATCCAGCCCAACCAGTACCTGGTTGACCAACCTCTGAAAGTTGGCAGGGGCATTCTTCATCCCAAATGGCATGACTCGGAACTGGAAGTGCCCATCTGGTGTAGAGAATGCTGACCTCTCTTTGGCCCCATCGGTCAAGGCGATCTGCCAGTACCCAGACGTTAAATCAAACGTACTGAGGAACCGGGCAGCTCCCAGCCGATCAATGAGCTCGTCAGCTCTGGGGATGGGGTGCGCGTCAGTCTTCGTGACTGAATTGAGTCCTCTGTAGTCCACACAGAACCGGAGTTCAGGTGTGGCTCCCGGCGCAGCAGCCTTTGGGACCAAGACCACGGGGCTGGACCAAGGACTGCTGGAGGACTCAACCACCCCTAGCGCAAGCATTTTGGAGACCTCCCCCTTGATGCAAGCTCTGACCCTGTCAGTTACCCTGTAAGCCTTGTGCTTTACAGGTAAGCTGTCTCCTGTGTCCACATCATGGACGCACCAATCTGTGACACCAGGAACCAGGGAGAATCTGTCGGAAAACTGTCCCAGCAAGTGGCGGCAGTCTTCCTGTTGTTCGGGCGTCAGGGTGGGTGAGAGGTTAACTCCATCCACTGACCCATCTTTCTCAGAGGCCACTAAGAGGTCAGGAAGAGGCTCGGTCTCCTCTTCCATTCCATCATCAGTGGCCAGCAGCATGCCCACTTCGGTCCTCTCTAAGTGGGGCTTAAGGCGGTTAACATGTAGGACCCTCAAAGGGTTCCTGGGAGTCTGCATGTCCACCAAGTAGGTGATAGGACTTTTGCGCTCCACAACCTCAAATGGACCTGTCCACTTATCCTGAAGTGCACAAGGCTCCACTGGGGCCAAGACCCACACCTTTTGTCCAGGTTGAAGCTCTACCAGAGTGGCATTCCGGTCGTACCACCGCTTCATCTCCTCCTGGCTGGCTTCCAGATTTGCCTCAGCAAGTTGCCTGAAACGCCTAGTCTGGTTTCGGAAGGCCAGCATGTAACTATATACATTCTGGGGAGGTTTCCTGGGAGATTGCTCCCAGCCTTCCTTTACCAAACTTAGAGGTCCTCTTACCGGGTGACCATACAGAAGCTCAAAGGGGCTGAACCCTAGAGACTTCTGTGGCACCTCTCGGTAAGCGAAGAGCAGGCATGGCAAGAGGACGTCCCACTTACGCCTCATTGGACCGTCCAGGCCCATGATCATGCCTTTGAGGGTTCGGTTGAATCTCTCAACCAACCCATTTCCTTGGGGGTGGTAAGGAGTGGTGAACTTGTAAGTTACCCCACACTCCTTCCACAGGGATTTCATATATGTGGATATGAAATTGGTCCCCCTGTCGCTCACCACCTCTAGAGGGAATCCCACTCGGGAGAAAATTCCCATCAGTGCCCGTCCCACCACGGGGGCCGTCACTGTCCTCAGAGGGATGGCTTCAGGGTACCGGGTGGCATGGTCCACCAAGACCAGGATGAACCTGTTGCCCAGGGCTGTCCTGGGGTCCAGAGGCCCCACAATATCAATACCCACTCGTTGGAATGGCGTACCGACCACAGGGAAAGGTTGCAGAGGAGCCTTGTGCTTCCCTCCGCTCTTACCACTTGCCTGGCAAGTCTGACAGGTTCTGCAGTAGGAATCTGAATTCTTATGCATTTGGGGCCAGTAAAAGTGGGTGACAAGCCTGTCATAGGTCTTGTCCATCCCCAAATGTCCTGCTAAAGGCACATCATGAGCCAGCCCCAGTAGGAAGGTTCTGAACTTCTGGGGTACCACCAGCACACGGGCTGACCCAGGTTCAGCAGCCTTAGGCTCGGAATACAGGAGGTCACTCTCCCAGTACACGTAGTGTGTTTTGGCCTGAACACCATTGGCCTGGTCTGCAGCCTGCTGCCGCATACCCACGAGAGAAGGGCATTCTTTCTGCTCCCTGCAGAATTCCTCCCTGGAGGGACCTCCTTCTTGCTGCCAATGGGTCAGCTCAGGCAAGTCTCCCAGTTCGGCAATCTGTTCCCCGGTAGGCTCCAGAGCATCCCCCTCAGGGTCTACTTCCTCCTGGGCCGTGGGAACTTCGGGGGCCGGTTTCCCGCGCCTCCTGCGCCTTCTCCCTAAGGCCGGTTCCTGGACCTCTCCCTCAGGCTCCAGGACCCTCTCAACACCCCTACTGGCTGCCATGGACCGGGTGGTCACGCACGCCCAGTCGGGTAGACCCACCATCCTCAGATGCGTGGTCTTCTCCACCTTTTCCCAAGGGGAGCTCTCCAGGTCGTTCCCTAGCAGACAATCTACAGGCATGTCAGTTCTCACAGCGACTTGTAGAGTACCAGAGACCTCCCCCCACTCAAAGGGAACTTGAGCCATTGGACAACGACTCTCTACGTTGTCAGCATTGACAACCCTACAGTAGGCATTGGGTACAATCTGCTCTTGAGACACCAGGTGTTGCCTCACCGAGGTCACGCTGGCTCCTGTATCTCTAAGAGCCTCCACCTTCCTTCCATTGATGGTCACCACTTGCCCATATTTCTTAGTGTTAGAGGGCAGGTAGGTTACAGGGACCATCTCACTGTCTCCTAGCGAGACTAGGGTCATCTGCCCGGGACCCCCACCCTCCTGGACTGCTACTTCCTCCCCAAAGTTAACACTAGCTACTTGCCGGGGTGGAGCACCAGTGGGTGCGGTCTTACCAAACAGGCGACACTTAGGATCAGAGGCAATGTGACCCGGATCACCACACTTATAACAATTGAAGGGCCCCTTTGGAACAGGTCTACCTGTCGGGGCCCCGTTCTGCTGCGGGGGTGGGGGAGGCTGAGAACCCTTCTGCTGGTTCCCTTGGGAATTACTTTGGGGGCCTTTTTGGAACCCCTTCTGTTTACCCTTGTCCCCCCCACTCTTCTGCTGGGGACCCTGCCCACCTTTGGCGGAGTCTCCCACTTGACCCTTGTGGACCCTGGTGCTGAGCCAGCGGTCCGCCTCCTCAGCAAGCTTCCTCGGGTTGGACAGCTTGCTATCAATCAGGTGCTGGCGTAGCTCAGGAAAACATTGACTGGACAAGTGCTCCCATGCAATTAAATCAAGCAGCCCTTGATAATCATTCACTTTGCTACCCTTCACCCAACCATCCAGTGCTCTGCAGAAAAAGGTCACATATTCCACATACGTACTCTCAGGGATCTTCTTAGTCTCCCTGAACCTCTGTCTATATAGCTCAGGAGTTAACCCATACCTGGTCATTAAAGCTTCCTTCATATGGGGGTATGAGGTCTGGACTTCTAGGGGCAAATCTAACAGTGTGTCACGCCCCTCAGCAAGGAACCTTCCCCACAACCCCGCTCCCCAGTCTTTCTCAGGGACCCGGTGTGAAGACATGGCCACCTCGTAGGCCCTAAACCACTGCCCTATGTCATCCTTTCTAAAATACTCCTTTACTACATCTTTGGGGATGTACACCTTGGACTCTACCTGCACTGGTGGAGTGCTGCCACCAGAAGGAGCGGTGTCCAAACTTTTCGCCTTCAGCTCCAACTCCTTCAATCTGATATCATGATCCATTTGGCGTTGTTGTGCCTCCAGGGCCAACTTCTGCTTTTCCATTTCCATTTGTCCTGCCAACTTTGCCATCTCCATTGCATGCGCCCTGTCTGCTGCCCTGTCTGCCAGCTCCTCTGGCGACCGGACTCTGCTGGGCTCCTCAAGGTTGTCGGGTGGAACGATGTCCCCCGCATTCCGTGGGTCTCGTGACTCCTTCCAGGCTCTCAGCGCCTTGGCGTACTGGGTTCTCCTCTTGAATCCAGCATGGGGGACTCGGAATTTTACACTGTAGCCTCTCAATTGCTCTATCGTGTAGCCTTCCAGTCTCTCCCAATCCACCTCATCTATTCCAGAAATCACAGAGAGTGCTCTTCCAGCGGAGTGTGAGCCAGGCATGGTTGCAGTAATGGCAGATGTCTCAACAAAGTTCCAAAAATGAAAACCTGTGGCTGCGTTACTTGGTCTGCTCTCACTATCTGGTGATTAATAATTCACTGTATGCAAATTACAAGTGCAAATCCGAAATCCCAACCGCTGCCAACAAATGTTAGAGTCGGGGATCTCTGGTTGGCGCAAGGTTGCCCTTGTGTCAAGCAGGAACCCTCTCCTCCACGTCAGGGCGCAGGATAACCCCTTTTGAATGACCCTTGCTCACCCTCTAGGTGCGTGGCGTGAGCAGCCAAGGCGATTCCTCAGGCGTTGTTGGTTAAGCACTTCCAATCATACACACAGTAAATACATTAATCCCCCCAGAAACGGACACCAGACTTGGATATATATAAAAATACGATTCTTTATGTAAAAATAAGGTATATATATCTCAGCAGACTTATCACAAGACCAATAACGTTTTCGCTAGGCCACCAGGTTATACAGCAGGCAAATGTTCTTGGTTCGTAGTTTCAAATGGATAGTTTGTAGTCTCTTTACTTGTAGCTCCAGTACTCACAGAGATCGGTTCCTGCGAACGGGGAAATAAGGCGTTGCGGGCCCCGAGCCCGATACTGGACTTCTTTCGTGATTAGGAGAGTCGGCACAGGTCGGTGCGACTCTCAACTTCGGGAAGTGTTCTTGGGTCCTCAATCAGCAGGTGTGGGCAAGTAGGCAGGCGCGGCCCGCGACCCTTTGGCACGGCGGTGCAGGAGGGTCTCCACAGCGGGGGCGGCGCGGCCTGAGATGTCCGGGGATAGCGAAGCGGGGTCACAGGGCACAGTCAGTGCAGCTGGATGACCCGGCGTAGATCACAGTCGTCGGACGGCTTCCGGCAGGAGGGGTGATAGCGCGTTCAACGCACTCCAATGGCAGGCGGTGACAGGGGTGCAGGCGGCCTGGCCCGGGGACAGAGAGCGGCTCCGGACGGAGCGGGGCTCTCACGGGATTGCGGCAGGCGAGCTCCTGAGTGTCACGGCCCTAGGAGGGGCGATGAGGGGCGCAGTCTCTTTTCCGGCGGGATGCACACACGGCTCGAGTTGGAGGACGAGCAAGAAGCACAGAGAACCCACTGGTCCTGGGGTTCAGTTCAGGGGGCAAGCTCAGATCAAGCCCTTGGAGAATGTTCAAGCACAAAGTAGCAAAGTCTTTTCAATAGTCTCTTCCTCTCCTTTCTCAGCAAGGCAGGCAGCAGGCCAGCTCCTCCAGCGTCTCCTTCTCCTTCTAGTCGGGCAGAGGTTCTTTGTGGTAAACAGGATTCCGATTTCTTAGGAGCCAGGCTCCTACTTTTATACCATGATTCTTTTGTTCTTTAGCGCCAGGGGGCCTAGGCCTGGCTCAGTCCAGTTCTGGAGCACTTTGTTATGGTGACTCTGCTCTTTCCTTTCAGCAGCAGGGCAGAGACATCAGCCGCCCCACAGGGGGTGGCGCCGGCTTTGTGGTGGCAGAGCACAGGTCTATTCAAGAGTCAAGGTGTACTCCTCCCACCCATCCTGGTGTAATCTCTCTACCCACCACCTGGCAGCCAGCCTGTCTCTGGGGATTCCCCAACCCTGCTCCTTACTGTTGCTAGGCAGAACACACACACACACAGCAGAGGCGGACTGAGATGGTCAGGTCAGTAAATACTAACTTTCTAAAAGTAGTATTTACAAACCCAGGATATTAAAATAAACTTGACTACAAGAAGTATTTTATTATTCTGAGTTCAGGCATACCAAACTTGACACTCTACCATGCTCTCTGAGTCCACTGGGGTCACAGCGTTGGCGTGATCCCAGCAGCCCATTCTGGCCTATGGAGAGCAGGTAGCCTTCAATAGTGAAAAACGACAAGGGCTGTAATTCACTACTAAGACATGCCACACACATCAGGGCATGTCCTACCTTATGCCTACAATGCACCCTGCCCTTGGGCCTACCAGAGGGGTGGCTAATATGTAGGTAAGGGAAGGTTTAGGGACTGGCAAGTGGGGGCACTTGCGCAGTCAGCGCGACGGTCCCGGACCGCGCACAGGGTCTGCGGTGGCAGACCCTAGACACACTTTACAAGGCCGCTTCCGTGGGTGGCGCAACCAGCGCTGCAAGCCCACCAGCAGCATTGGCATTCACAAGCCCTGGCACCCCTGGTGCACTTTACTGGGGACTGACAGTGAATCCAATAAACCAATCATGGACATCAACTTACAGGTACACTTTACTTCGGGAGCACTTGCACTGCGGCACGGATTAGCCGTGGCGCAGTGCCCTGAGCGGACAACACCAGCAAAACAGTCGAGGCACACCATCAAAAAGTGGAAGGGAAACTCACGCCAAGGTGCCAGGTCTAACAGTGACTCTCAATTTGAAATTATGTCTTGAGGTAGTCCATGTAGCTGAAAGATTTCTTTTAAGAAAATATGAGTCATAAACTTGGCAAAAGGCACATTCTTGAATTCTTTGGTGAATGAGTCTATCATGATTACTAGATTTCCTTCAGAAAGAGGCAAAACCACAATGAAATCAATTGAAATGATATGTCATGGTTGTGGAGGTGCAGGTGGTAGGAGAAGTTGGCCTAGTGGTCTTCAATAATGTGACTTTCTTTGAGCACATAAGCCACATGAAATTACATATTGCTCGGTATCCTTCCAGATCGATGGCCACAATCAAGATCGTAGTATACGTCCTAAGGTAGCCTTGACTCCCTTGTCCAGACATTGGAGAATCATGGCATATTCGGTGGACTTCCTGTTTTAGCTCTTGAGTGGGGAAAAACATTGTGTCACTTTCAAAATAAATGTTATCCCATAAGGTTAAGGTTACTTTGATGTTCTTCTTCATCTGACTCCACAGCATAGTTGTTCTTAACCTATTTAAGGAAAGACTGGGCTGGATTCTTGGAGATTGAATATTATTTTGATTATCCATAAGCGGTGATTCTGGATATCTGTAAGATAGGGCATCAGCTAGGACATTCTTTGAAGTAGGTATATATGTTATGGTAAAGTCATATTGACTAAAGAAATGTGCCCATCTGGCCTGGTGGCTGTTCCTGCATTACATTGTCTAGATACCACAAATTGATTTAGGAAGTCTGAAAAAGTACTCTCCGTGAATCTTTGGAAAATTGCAGGATAATTACACAGCCCAAAGGGTATTTTTCTATATTCAAATTAACCCAGTGGAGTTCGAAATGCTGTCTTACATTCGTCACTAGCCTTTATCCGTAAAAGGTGGTAGGGCCCCTGAAGATCTTATTTGGTGAAGATCATGGCTCCTCTAACAGACTCTAGATTAGGATATCCTTGATGAGAAGAAATGGATATCGATCCTCTACAGTTATCTTGTTTAGTACCCTGTAACCAATACAGGGTCGGTGTTCATTGGATTTCTTTGGCATGAAAAATATTGAGGCTCAAGTAGGCAAAGTAGATTGAAAAATCAACCTGGCTCAACGCTTCACTCTCAGCCAGGGACAAATATTACATTCTTCGCAAATGCACAGAAGGCATATTGATTGGAGGGCATTTTTTAGGCTAGATTCCATGCGTTGAGCCCAGATTACAACCCTTGGTGACCAATCATCCCCTATGGAGTAACAGTTCTCATGGCAAATTTGAGAGGACAGCAATATAGTCCTAGTAACCCAATTTGCATAAGGATTATGATGAATAAGTCAAAGAATGCCTAGAATCAAGGCATAATTCAAAGAGGTATTTAGTTCTAAGGGTAACACTTCCTTATGATCGCCAAAAGTTAAGTGTAATAGTGTAGTCATTTCCTTAAATGCGACCTGAGACTAAAGTAGTCCCATCTACTGTCTGAACTTGTTTAGCAGATTTCTTTGCAGAGTTTTTGAGACTCTTTCTTTCTTTCAGCAGCCGGCCCATTTCTTGTCCATATACAGGCCACTAGCTTCACAGTCTGGTAGTGCAGAAGATTCAATACTCCTGCCTTCAGGAAGTATTGGCTTGGTGTAATTAGGAGCAGGGGCAAGGATGAGTCAAACTATCGAGACATTCTGACTAAAGGGATTTGATTTATTTTTCCTTTCCCTAAGGACAAAATTTGATGTTTCCCAAGGGCCTTTGAGGATGGATTGGACAGGAGTGGACTAGATGTTCTGAAGATTCGCAACACATGCATAGCTCTTTTTCTCTGCAGTGTTCTCTTTCTTCTGCGAATGAGGCTGTTTGGGCTACTCTTCTCTGCATATGTTCCTCGCTGGAAACTGACAAAGGTTCTTATAGAGCAATTTCTGGCTGTCTAGAGAATACCTGTGTTTCCCCGAGCACAGGGAAAGCTCTAGTTTTTCGATTTTTCTGTTCTGTGTTCAGGCAGATGCACTCACTGAGTAGGACTGAGTCCATCAGTTCAGTCATGAGGTGGGGCAAGCAGAATGTACCAGCTCCCCCTTAAGCTCTTTCTTCAGCCCTCTTCAAGAGTCATTAAAGTTCTCTCTACCCATGTGGTCTCTGTGGCTAGTTGATGAAACCAAGTGATATAGGCCAACACATTGGAGCTTCCTTGTTGATTGTCACAGATGACTTCCTCAACAGGAGATTCCTTCTCAAACATCTTTTTAAAAGTTGTTAGGAAGCTTAGGTACTCAGTGAGAGTGGGATTGTTAGATGTTACCAAGGGTTTAGCACAGGCTGGACCAGCAGGGCTTGAATCAAATAATGTACTTTAGTTTGATCTTGGGCAAATTGTGAGTCAATGCACCTGCTTGGAAAAGACCGAGGGAGAGAGACAAAGAAAAGGAGAAATAGAAAAAGAGTACCAAAGCTGCACAGACTTGAATCAGCCTTAAGCCTCTTTAATCCACTGCCAGACACTCTCCGGCCCTTCATCACACTCTTGCAGATTTCTACTTTCTCCCTTTGTGGATGTTTCTTTGAATTTCTCTTCCTTTGTCTTTCCACTTTGTGTGCTTTCCCTCATTTGCCCTCAGTAAATTTCTGATGCCGAAAATATGTACTGGTACCCAAAATTTAGCACGGTGGCCCCACCGGCAACCACTGGCTCGAACTAAGCACTGCTTTCCATACACCTTTACATTTTAAGTATGCTGTCAGTAACATTTGTGGTGATTTTGGGTTCACAAACAAAAAGGTGCATTCTTAATGCCTCTCTGTAACTGGTAAGCATTTCCAGAAAGATGGGGTTGGTTTTGGTGATTAGTTACTAAACATTGTGACCCATAAAAATAAGTAGCTAATATGTAAGTCATCAATTAATATACATTGAAACATTAAAATATGGTATATGACAGCAACTGCAATGGCTATCACATCCTGCAAGGGAAAATATGTTAAAAACTGTGAGTGTTGTAAATGTTAAAATATTTTTCTTTTCCTCCTTGGTAATAGAAACTTTTATTTTAATGGAATAATACACATTTTTAATTCTATAGGTGCCCAGGAGTCAGAAATTCAGCATTTTCACTGTACGTTTTACAATTGGGAGCATCTCATCTGCACATGGATATCAGTCTCAAACCCACCCTCTGGCACAAATTATTATTTGAGTTATTGGTATGTATGGGTTTCTATATTCTCTCAAATGAAAGCCATGGTAATCACTTAAAAAAAAGAAAGGAGGAGAGTGAGTTACATAAAAAGGACACACAGAGAGAAAACAATATGTGTGAGAAAGTGAATGCATGAAAGAAATAAACCATAGAAAAAGGAAAAGAAGATAGAGGGTTAGTAGGTGGGTGAGAAAGAGGAATAAAAGGAACAGCAGAGAGAAAGAGAAAACAGAGAACAAGAGGGAGGTGGCACTAAAAACACCAACATATGTATATAATGGCGATTGTCATATCAGAGGTGGAGTAATTCAGAAATATGGCCAAAACCTTAGATAAAGGTGCAATCAAAGATTAACCACTATTCACTCGTACTCTGTAGCATATAGCAGAAAGATATGAAGGTACCCAGTACTAATTATGAGTCCATACTCTATTGAATTTCATGGGATCATTTATTTAGTAAGTTCTTCAATGTCTTTGTAATTTTAATTTGTCATATGTTTTATATCCAATTTCTCATGCTGCACTTAGTTCATGATGCTCACAAAAATGAAGGCATCAAAATTAAAAATAAAATACAGTTATAAAATTGTCATTGACAGATCCACATGTTCCCAAAATCACAAGGGCTAACTCATATAAAACTTAGTCTTCATTTTCTCTAATAATAGAATGTACTTCACATAAAGTGTGTGCTAAAAACACATTTTCCCCATAAGTATTCAGGAGAAAAACGTACATCAAGGTTGCCTGACACAATTTTGGAGCAAAAAAGAACATGTACAGACCAAAAACTAGGCAACCTCAGGATGGAAACACTTTCAGTGAACAAAACACAAAGCCACCCAGTCCGCAATTTCATGAGTTTATGGTGGGCCTTGCTGCAGTATTTTTGTTTGTGAGAAGCTCCCAAAGCGCGGATTTTTTTATTTAAAAAAAGAAAACACAATATCAATGTTCTATTATGTTAAAAAGATTCTCCTAAATCGTTCTATTAACAGAAAGCCTATTGGCACTACTGCAGACACTTAACCAAGCTTCAGAAGAAAACAAATCTGAATATTTCTGGAAAATGCTGAGACAACAATAGAGTATTTAGGGCCAGATGTACATAGCACTGGTTGCAAAATACTGGTTGCAGTTTGCGACCACTATTTTTGCGACCAGTATGCTATTTTGCAAACCAACCTATGTGCCAATAGGCCAGTTTGCAAAAGACTGATTACTAGTTGGTCGCAATATGATTATTAATGAGGTAGGTCACAAATTGCAACCCGCAAGGACTTGCAGCCATCACAAAGATGGTGGCCTCCTGCGGTCAACAGGCCACCATGTCCGTGACCGCTTTTAAATAAAGATTTTTTTTTAACTGCTGCTCATTTTCCCTAAAGAAAACCAGCATGTGTTTGCAAAAGCAAGATCACTAAATAAGGCGTGGAACAAAGATGCATTGGCCAAATTCTGGTGTATGTCTCATTACCACCCACTTTCCAAATGAGGTCCAAAGAACTAGATTTCCATAAGAAAGAGCAATATTTTCTAGTTCTAAGTTTTACTTACAGGCTTACACCAAGATGTGATAATACTACTCAACGATGGCAGATGAAAATGAGTATCAAATACTGCTTAAGAAATTATTGTACGGATTTTGTCCAGAAAGCCACTTTGGTGGGCAGGGACATCTTAAGGATTTTGGGGTCCCTAACCCAAATGTATTTTGGGGGCCCCTGTTTGGAACCACTTTCAATTTATGATTCAATTTCAGCTCTTTCATCCCTCTTTTGTCAGTGCAAGGCACACTGGTCCAATTTCTAAATCTGTTTGTGTCTAATATTCTGGGATAGCAACGTGTGTTTTTAAATTGTACCACAGCAGCAGCTAACTAATATTACTGGGAATAATCTCTGTGTCACCCTCCCATTTCTCATCTGTGAGGTCCTATTGTCATCTAAAAGAAACTTTTATGGATGTTGCATGAAATTAAAACATTTCTCTGTAAAATGTCTGTAATAGACTCACACATCACCCACACTAAAAACACATTAAAGTAGGACAGTATTTAAAACAATCTGTTTAAGAATTATTCAAGGTCACCAGGGCAAGACTCTCTGCAGAACAGAGTTGGCTCTATCAGGAGCCCCCTGTCCATGCCTTAAAACATCTCTGTTGTTAAGGGGAATAATGCAGGTTTCATTTTTTTAAAAAGAAAAAATAGCTTTTGTTGTCAATGGTACGCTATTTTTCAAGGACTTGTATGAAACATATCTTCCACTAGCATGGTCTCTAAGCGCATGTATGTAAGTACATAGCTGTCCTTTATGGATTGTCTGGAGTGCACACTCCTCAATGTATACGTTGTAATACGTTGAATCCCTGAAGATCTTAGACTGTTCGCAGAATGGGTTCCACGCCGGTCACAGCATAGAGTCTGCCTTTATTGCTGCCACTGACCATATTCGCATGAAGCTGGATCAGGGTGGATCGGCGGTGCTGATTATGATCGACCTATCGGCGGCATTCTACACCATCTCCCCGGTGCGCATGGTTCAGCGTACATTATCAAATGTTGCATGAAAGTGCAGTGTTTCTAAATTGAGTGGATTGTGCTGTATCAGCGGCAGCGCATTACATTATTTGCTTTTAAGTGTAGATAATATTGAAGTGTGATAAACATTGAAGTCTAGCCCATTAGTACAGTACCGCAATTATTTTAACATATTGGGCACTTTGTTTCCGTAGTGTGCAAATGGTTCCTACTATATACTGTAGCTTTACAAATAATGCTTGGGCAGCGAGTCTCTTTACCAAATACTATAAGAAGTGTAACATTCAGTCGTAGTTAGACAGTACTGGTGGGTGCATCCTAAGAACGGTAAATTCTGGGGTTTTCAGACCTGGTTACAATTGGTGTTGGGTCATTTATAAGGTAATATGGCATGTTAGCTTTGGCTACTACTGTTGAAGACTGCAATGCTGCCAATATATGGCCCTTGGGCTGAGTAGAGTGCACCAGTGTGTAACGAGGGGTAATTATGCATTTTATTGGAGAGTGAAACATGATCACCTTTGTGGTCTTTGGTTCTGTGTTGGTTGCAAGGCAGTGGTGACTTGGTATACCTAATTGGTTTTGCTTTGGTTTCTGTCTTGTGTGCTGATGCACAGTTACCATTGGTGTGTTCCATATGTCTTGGATAAGCTAGCTGAAATTGCATTCATTGCTATTGATGAGGGGTGGGTTGTCATTTCTGATGGAGAGTCTTTGGCTGTGAGTTGGACCAGAAGCCCAGAGTTATGGGCAATTACTTCCAGTAGCCACGTTGCTGCCAAGATGGAAAGTGTCTCGGCAGAAAATGCCTTCCAGAATTGGCTCCAGCAAGGAGGAAAAAGCCAGAGGGAAAAAAACCTCTGATTGGACTTCCGGGCGCAGTTAGAACTTCGAGGCAAGAAACAAGGATGAGGACCCAACCAACATGAAATGACTGGAGATTCCACAAGGAGCCAAGGAGAGACTGAGGCACTGGAATAGCTGGAGACAAATTATGAACTAACAGAACAATCCTAAAGATTCCTAGAGGAGCCATGGAAGTACCGGAGCACTCCAACACACCACATGATCACTGGAGTGTTGCTACGCAAGGGGAGAGTGGAAAACCCTTCCTTATATAAGTCCAGGACAGGAATTACATCAGAGGAAATTATGCCACCATGTTGCATTGGAAACGTCCTTTTGAAAGGAATGAACAAAGCACCATTTTGGAACTGGCAGTATTTTCTATCCCAGAAATCCTCTACAGAGGATTCTGGGAGGAAGAAGGAGGAGAAACTTGAAGACCCCAATGCTGTCTTCTAACATGTCCTCAAGGAGTGGGCTGCCTTCCAAGCAAGCACTGATGGGCTTCCCGCATTGAGGTAAGTCTCTTTAGGACCTGCGGTAGCCCGCTGGTACCTCCGTGGTCCTTAAAGCTCCCTCTGGAGCTCGCGTTCCACCCGCAGTAGGAAGCCGGCCACGGGCAGGGTGCAACAAGTAGGATCTCACTTTGTGTAAATATGGGCCTCTGATCACAAAGACTTTGAAGGAGTATGCTTCTAATCACATGTTCTTCAATTCTCACCACATATCGTCACTATACTTTCATAGTATAAACCATCAAACAATGTTTTAACTAAAACAAGCACCACAAGAGAGCTAGAACTACAAAACAGATTCCCCCACCCAAATGGGCCACATAATCAGAAATCTACATCAGTCCTCATGTAGATAACTGATCACAGCTGGAGACCAAAGAACAGGTCATAAGACAAAGTTCCAGCTGCTAAACATACACGCCAGGCTATTTGCATAGTGCACATACAGACAGTGCAGGAAGAACACCAGAAATAACAAACATCGGGCATTACGTTATTTTTGAGTATTTCCTGCATAATATCCATTGTAGTATGTGTAGCTGCTAAACTACTCATGTAAATCATCCACAGTTTTGGATGCCCGTTTTTTTTAGATTGTTCACTTAGTTGTCTAATTCTTTACTCACTCCTGTTTATTCAGTACTAGTGCCATGATGCCATTTGTATTGACCAATTTCCCCCAAACACAACTTTGCACATATATATAATAATTTTTAGCTAGATCCAAAATGGCTAATGAACAACAACACTTTCCCAGATGGTGATTGTTAGATCTGGGGGTCTCTAGTGGACAGAGGTAGGTACCACTGTCAAAATAGGGACCCTTACTCCTAGTCAGGGTAAGGGGAATACACTTTTTAGACAACCCCTGCTCACCCCCTTGGTAGCTTGGCACGAGCAGACAGGCTTATCAAAAGCAATGTGTAAAGTATTTGTACCAACACTCACAGTAACACAGTGAAAACACCACAAATGGACTCCATACCAGTGTAGATAAATAAAGTACTTTTACATAAACTACACAAGACCAAAACGACAAAAATCCAACATACACAGTTCAAGAATATGGTTTCAAAAGAGTTCTTAGCTTGGCGGCAAAATAATCCACATTAGCGTCGATTTTAGCCAACAGTACCTGGTGATGCAATAAAAGTTCCTAGCGGTGCTCAGGCGTCGAAAAACAAGCAACAGCATCAGTCCTGAGACCCTGGGGAGGCGATGCGACAACCCCGCTGCACGGTCAGTATGGGGAGTGAGGCGATACTTGTATGGATTCCAAGGCGTAGCTTCTCCGGTAGAAATTGACTCGCAAAGGCACGATGCGACGATCTACGCTGGCTCTGCGACGATGTTCACAGTGACAAAATGCGACCCGCTAACGAGCGGTGCGATGATCTTTCATGGCTCTGCGACGATGTTCGCAGCGACAAATGCGGTCCGCTAACGAGCGGTGAGACGATCTCACTCAGCGGCGGCAGGCTCTGCGACGATACTTGCAGCAACGGGAATCTTCCCGCTCCGAGGGCGATGCGCTCCGAAGATGAAGGCGGCGTTGATTTTGCAATGGCAACAGGGGCTGCGACGATCTTCGCGGCACCAGAAATGTTCTCGCTAAGCCGGCGGTGCGTGAAAAAGTTGCAGATCTTTTACTTCTTTTCTCTTGGTCAGCTTCCCAACAGCAGGCACAACTTCCAGAGCTTCACAATGGGATCAAGCACTCTAGGAAGGGCAGAACTCACACAGCAGAGTTCAGGGGGAAGCTGGGGTGGAGTCCTTTTGTTCCTGGGACTTCTTAACAGGAGGCCAGCTCTACTCAGGCCCTTGGAGATTCCTTCAAGCCAGGGGACACAGCACACAGCAAGGTCCTTCCCCTCTCCTTGGCAGCAAAGCAACTGCAGGTCAGCCTTACAGCAGGTCAGTCCTTCTTCTTCAGTCTTCCAGATTTCTCCTTGGCAGAGGTTCCTTCTTGATTCCAGGATGATCTAATTTTCTGTAGTCTGGGTCCCAATACTTATACCCCAAAATCCTTTGTCCTCTGAAGGCAGAGGGGCCTTGGCCTAGTCAGAACCAGTTCTGGCCAGTCCTGGAGCACTCTGTTTACTTGGTTTCCTCTTTCCTTTGAGAGAGACGGGCAAGGTCGTCAGCCGCCCAGCAGGGGATGGAGCCAGCATTGTGGAAGGCAGGCCCAGCCTTCTTCAGGCCCAGGTGCTACTCCTCCCACGCATCTACAGGGGAATTTCCCTATTCAGCCCTGGGTTGACTCATTCAGCCTCTGGGAGCCACCCCTGTCCCTGTCACTCACAAACCAGACAGTCAATTCACAAACAGGCCAAGGCACACAGAAAGGGCAGAAAAGGAAACAGCCACTTTCTAAAAGTGCTGTTTTCACACACAGGATTTAAAAAACATTTTTCCTAAAAGATGTGTTATTAAATTCTGAGTTCAGGGATACCAGACTTTAATTTTCTATCTTGCTCCTATGGGAAGATATGCAGGTTAACATTATACTCAGCATTACCCATTATAGCCTATGGGCAAGATAGCCTTTCAATAGTGAAAAACGAAAATGGCTGTAATTCACTACCAGAGCATGTCACCTACACCAATACACGCTTTACCTTTCACATACACTGCACCCTGCCCAGGGGCGTACCTAGGGCCTTCCATAGGGGTGTCCAATGTGTCCAGAAAGGGAAGGGTTAGGCCTGGCCAGTGTGGACACTGGTCAGGTCAGCATGGCAGTTAGCAACTGCACCCAGGCACTGCGGTGGCAGGCCTGTGACACCATTTTAGGGCTACTCCTGTGGGTGGCACAATCAGTGCTGCAGGCCCACTAGTAGCATTTGACTCACCAGCCCTGGCACACTCAGTGCACTTTACTAGGGGCTAACAGGTTAAACAAATATACCAATCATGGATAACCAATCAATATAACAACTTACCTAGGTAGCACTTGCACTTTCACACTGATCAGCAGTGGCAAAGTGCCCAAAGCATCTACACCAGCAAAAACGAAATCCAGCACAGCGTCAAAAATACAGGAGGTAGAGGCAAAAAGTCAGGGGAAACCACGCTAAAGATGCCAGGTCTAACAGTGATGTATCATGATGTGTGGAGTTGTTAACCAGTTAGTACAGGCGGAGGTGCTGATTAAGGATGTATGGCACCTAAATGTTTAGCAAACACCTATATTTGCAACCTTTAATGAACTTTACAGTCTTTTCAATCAAAACTAATATGACTATTTGTTTCACAGGTACGAAGGTTTACCAGAGGCAGTCATGTGTGGAGACTACTTTCAGTCTCATGACATAAACGTGGGATGCAGTTTTGAAAATCAGAAACTAACAGCGAACACTAACATGTTTGTGTGTCTTACTGGACACCATGGATCAAAGTCACACAAGCCATCATACTTCAACATTGAACTTCAAAATATAGGTATGTAATAATCATAGACTCTTAGAAAAAATCAGCATACTTTTTGATAGCCCTGGTTATGTGTGTCACAATTGCACCAGAAGCGATAACTGTGTAGATTTCTGCTACCTGAAATTATGAGTGTTTCTGGAAAGGTAATTATTGGGTCCACAAAGTCCAGACCTGATAATTCTGGGCTTGGCAACAGCAGACGTCTCTTTCATGATAGAGGGGCATAGTCTGTGGGCAGGTACAAGGCCTGTCCCCTGCCGACACTGCAGCAACACAGGCCATAACAGTGCTACCCCACACAGGCACAAGCCTACCCTAAACCCTGCTTCCCCAAACATCCTCAATTCCCACTTGCCATTCTACTGACACTTAAAGTCTGCTGTGATCCGCCTGCTCAGAAAAGGCAGAAAATATCAATGTTTTTCTCCCTGAAATCTAGGGAAACCACACAGAAAGGGATCTGGCATCTTCAGGTCTGTGTGGTTCCCATTCTTGGGATGAAACTTCTGATAGCTGTTTTTAGCTTTTGCTTTCAGAGCGGTTGTGCCGTGCTTGTGAAATCTACTGTATTAAATATACCCCACCTTCACTTCTTATTGGTCCTTGTGCTTATCACTTTACTTTTCCTCGTTTCTATTGGTTGTAGGTGTTCTATTTTCTGTTCTTCTGTGTGTGTTTCTCTTATTAGCTTTCCATTGGCATAGCACTGTGTTCATCCGCTTAGGTAGAACTTCTTTTAAGCATCCCAAGCAACAACGGGAAAACAAAATAAAAAAACTACACCCTTGCCTTAAAGTTACAGCGCTGTTCAAATGCTGTGGTCTCTGTGGAGACATTGTGAATCCAGTTCAAGTTCTGGCACGGCACTCATTAGTCCTCCCCGGAGCAACGTGCACTCACCAGTACCTGTGAGACTGAAGCAGGCACTCAGTCTAGAGATCCCTTTTGTTGCAGAGGCCAGCACTTGCAGAGACCCCACTGCTGCCATATCAAAGCTATTGTGCATGCAAGAAGAGTGAGCTGTCCCCCTCACAGCTGTGTGCCTAGCTTCGCTTGTTACTCTTCCAAGATCACTGTTATGTGCCCGAGTTAGACTCATTTAGCAACACTGCACATGTTCTAACACTGTCCTCTTTGTGCACAATAACAATATTGCTGTGACCTTTTGTACATATTCACATATGTGCCAATGTTGGATTCATTTCTCTGAAACTGCTTTGCTTATACTTCTGGCTTCGTGCAACATTATCATGATCTCTCGAACACTGAGTACAAGGCTTTACGCACGATGTACAAATGTGGTTTCATCTTTTCTATGGGGCGACAGGGCTATCTGCATATCCATAACAATGCTAATCGGCATATGCATCACAAGGCTGCTTTTTGTTATAAATAAAGAAGCATTTAACAGGGTTAGCAGAGGCGACTTGTCCGCTGACATTGAAAGGTTCTGCATGCTGAGGCTTCGCTAAGCAGCTTTCTAACATCTCCATTAGGGGGTCAGCTCGCTTTCCTGAAAGGTAATGGGGTTGGATCATCCCGTGAGGAGTTTCTTTACCTACATACACTTTAGACATACACAGAGTAGGGATTGCATAGTACAACTACTCCTGATTACTACCTTGTATTATATGCCCTCATAGATACACTGTCGTACCACCATGGCGGAACTGTATCTGCTATTTACTCTTTTAGTGCTTGTAATCACTTTCATCTGCTTCTGTCTACTGATTATCGCAGGGCATGTATTCTATACAAGAATAACATAGGTTCAATAAATATATTGAAAACGTCCCATTGTGTATTCTATGTATATTTCTCTGAGAGCAAGAGTGCACGAGTGACTAGGCGAAAAGGTTCTAGATCTGTTACCATGATCCCTGAGGGGTCAGGCCTGTCATGTTCAGTGGTTGTAAGAAACCAATTTGCTCCCTGTTTACGTTAGAGGGGCTTATGGTGGCACTGTGAACTAGCTGGTCTTTAAGCCAACATATACTCTGGGGGTGCATGGAATCAGTTAAAGCACCTCACCCAAAATTTGTTGTCCACAAATGTGCAGATCCTACAGATTAATGGAACTACACAACACCACACCGATGCTGTGGGGATCTTTATTTGTGGGAATGGCTGTGGTCTTTAATATGGCTCCGCCCCAGCATCCAAACTGACTCATTTTACCCTGATGATATACGGTTTGACATTTATGTCTGCTTTTACCAACCTTCTTTTCCAAAATGCTTGTTTCTAAATTGTTTAAACCCACCCCCTCCGACATCCGCATTAACAGCTTGGATGTTTTTCCATTTTCATTCTTTTTTTCCACGGTCAGCGATATTCGGGTTGTTCTCATGCAGGCTCTCTGGCCACGTTTGTTTGCGTCAGTTTTTGGGAATGTGGAGCGGATAACCCCTGGTTTGTTTACATTTCACTTGCTGTCCATGTTGTCACAAACATTCTTGTGAGGTCACATGCAGGAGACTGTCCTGCAGATTCCTATCTTTGGGGCAATCTCCTCCATGTTACCTCACAATAAAGAAGCCAGGGTGTAAACGGAGAAGCTGACTTTTATGTTTAGAGAGCAAGATATCCATCCCTGACTTACCTATTAACCCCTTCAGTGCCCATGACGAGATAGTCTCGTCATGGAGCGCGGTTGCGCTGTGCCCATGACGAGACTATCTCGTCATGAACCCCGCCCGCTAATGAAACGCCCGGCACAGGGCGTGGAAAGGGCGGGGCACTGAAGAGGTTAATAATTTCGGGGCGGGGGGGATGACCATTCATGTGGAAAGATGGTGTTGTTGCTGTCATTGAGAAGCCCGCTAACCACTGGTAAAAACCGTGCTCCCACTCATGTGGTTTATTTAGAATATTTACAAACCAGCACACGCCATCAATGTTCTACTTTAGGTGTTTACAACCTGCTTTTTGACTTAAATCCAGTACAGAAAGGACACCACATTGGATTAATGATTTGTTTAAAAGTCTCAATATTCCAATCTACTGGCAACCCATGGTTGAATACATAAACACATCGCACTAGTTGAAAGCATTTTGCAAAAGCGCTTCTCTTTTGCGGAGGGAGAGCTTGACCATGTGATGTGCAATAATTATGGAACGCTTGAAATTCGAGCAGGAGATAATAAAGCTTTTCGTTTGTAATACACAAGTTTTTTTTTTACTTGTACATTAGCAAATTTGTATTACAGTAGATCCTACAATTATGGTGTTGTGGCGGCACCAGTTATTTACAACAAACACTATTGTTGGCACAGTGTCTGGGAAATGCACAAGATCGCTTTTATAGGGCAAAACAATTACCCGCCAGTTGTTCTTGTTAAGATGAACTGTGATGTAAAGAGAACCTTTCTCCAAACATGGTGCTCATCATATAAGAACGGTCTGGGTAGATGTTTCATATTGTGCCTGGCTGCAATTTTTGTGAGTTTTAATGTTGGATAACTTCACAGTTTGCAAACAGAATCACTCCTTTTGCCTTGTTTTGCTTGCACAAGTCTCCAGGCAGGCTTGTGAAAAAAATATACGTGCAAAAGTCAGGATTGAATGCTATTACTGCTCCTTCTGTAGTGTGCATAGATAGAAAAAAACTGGGCTCAAAACATTGATGCCCTTTTTAGGTCGAGCTGCCTAGGCGGTGCGCATGTGCTGTCCGCAAGACCTGCTGTAAGTAACACACAGAGTGTAATGTTACCTGCTATTTACCATTGGATCGCTCCTCCGTCGCTCTTTGCTGCCTCGTAAGTTGTTCAGGCAGCCGATACCTCACTTCCGGTCAAAACTAAGGAACACTGCCACAGCACAGTCTCCTTACGCTTACTTTTTTCATCTGTGCTTGTACTGAACTTTTTCTTATTAAAGGTTACAGCAGTCATTGCTTCTGCCCTTTTTTGGGTGTGTGCGTGTTTCGTGTGATTTCCAGGAAGCCATGTTTGGCAGCAGCTACAATATAATGAAGTTGATTCAGTTCACCTGCCAGCCCGTTTATCCCTAAATGTGACACTTACGACGGGGGCCCGGCCTCTGTACCACGACCTAAGTGGATTAGTGTCAGCAGGCTGCCTGCACTACAGTGCAGACCTGCACTGAGCAGCCAAAATTAATTTCAGAACATCACAGGCCAGCACAAGTAAATGACTCGACACTCAAGTTGACTTCTTGACTGCTGCCCACAGCTGAACCAGTTTAGGGGGAGTGAGTCGTCGCGGTGGGCTTCCCTGTGATCACGCTGGTCGCTACAGGCAGTGAAGGTGAGGTCTAGGTATGGCGTGGATGTTGGGTCTGCATGGAACAAGGGTGTCCAGAGGCTATAGGGAAATCCAGTGATTTGCAACAGCTGTGTGTATCAAGGAGATGCCTTTCATCTGACCAATTGTCAGCATTACTGGCTTGGAGGTGCCACTGACCTGCTGCAAATTTTCCTGCTGAGCACATAACTAAATACATCCCCTGCTCCTCCCTACTACCACACTGACTGTGGTGATTGGCAATCAGTACCAGGCACAAAATCAATGCATCTGTACTCTGCCCGATAGTGTTACTGGTAAAAACCAGCATTCTCAACTGTTACTGTTTAGCACATTCCAATAGTGCTTTCTGCCAACAAATCCTGCAAAAACAGACTGCTTTTAATAATTTTCCCATCATGTGCTTGTCTGACAACCCGACGCCTTTAAATGAACAAAAAAGCGTCCACGCACTGCAGAGAGTAGACTGGGCTGCTATCTGTTACTATTGTGTACAGTTGATTCTCTGCTTCCTTCTCCTTTTTTGGTTTCACCTGTACAATGCTTGTGCTGTGCTTTTGAAATCTATTGTTAATATAAATCCTAAAAGGGACTTACAACACACCCCCTTGCTTTTCATTGGTTCCTGTGCTTGCCTCCTACGTTTCCTCTATTTCTATTGGTTGCAACATACTATTTCCTGCTGTTCCTTGTGTTTTTGTCTTATCAGTCTCCAGGGCCAAAGTACTGTATTAATCTGCTTTCTGTGACTTTTTTTAAGCTTTTGCCTTCAAAGCGCTTGCCCTGTGCTTTTTTCCAAGTGAATGGCTGGCTCTCTACAATTTGTCTCTGTCCCTCATTCTTGCTCCCCCACCCTTTTTCCTTCCTCCCATGCACCACGTCAATGACAACCAATCTCAACACATCCCCGTCTCGGCTCTTGTGAGACTGCTACATTATTAGTATTTGGCACACTTTTGCTCCATTTGTATACCATCGTAATGTGACTTCCACATAAGAATATTGTTCATGTAAATCTGTAAATATCCATATACATATGCAACATTTTGTAAATAGGCTAAACAGATATTTAATATGTTTTAAATTGTCACCAATCATCATGCATTGAGGCACTTTCACCCTGCACTCAGACACTTATCAACCTTCATTCATCACCACTCACCCTGCACAGAGAGCACTTTCACCATTTTCCCTGCACTCATACACTGCTCACATGCCTCTTAACATATTTTAAATCGAATCAATAAGGCTAGACTATTCCCATTGGAGCAGGGTCACAACTGATTTGCGTATAGCTGGGTCCAAATTGAGGTAGCATGGTGTGCAAAATACCAATGGATTCAGATGTGGCCTGAGTATTTACCAGTGGTTGAGATTAACTTAAGCATTCCATCCATCACTTTTTGTATACTTTAAACTTTCTAAAAGTACTATTTTCAAAATTGTAATTTATAATCTGACTTTACCATTAAAGAGGGCTTCAAATTACAATTTCACATGCACTAAACTTAGAATGTTTGCCTGTTCCCAAACAAAAATGAACACTTATTAAATGTAATAAGGCAATCCAATATTATTCTATGGGAGAGTTAGGCTTCACATTAGTGAAAAACAAATTTAGGAGTTTTTCACCACCAGGACTTGTAAAACTTTAAAGTACATGTCCAACCTTTTAATTACAATCCACCCTGCCCTATGGGCTACCTAGAGCCTACCTAATGCGGGACTTATATGCAAAGAAAGGGGAGTTCAAGGCTTGGCAAGGGAGTTAGAGTGGCAAGTCAAATTAGCAGTTCAAAACTGCATGCAGACTGCAATGGGCTACTTAATGGGTGACACAATAAGTGCTGCGGGTCTACTAGCAGCATTTCATTTACAGGTCCTGAGTATATATTATACCACTTTACTGGGGACGTTTGGTAACTTAAATATGGCAATCAGGTTGATGCCACTATAAGAATGTTTTAGGGAGTGAGCACAAGCAATTTGGCACTGGTTAGCAGTGGTAAAGTGCACAGAGGCCTACGGCCAACAAAATGAATACTTAAAATAGGAGGATGAAGGCAAAAAATTTGAGGGGAGACCAAGTAGTCTTTAGCATAGATATGAATTAAGCACAGGTGCAGATTACATTCCCCACACATTCAAATGCGCAATCAGTCTGCTTGTTCTTACAACTGTTGTTGTCCGCAGACACCAGGGTCAGTCTGGGACAGAAAATAGGCCCTGGCACCAAAAGAAAAGTGGCCCCCATTAACAAATTAGAAAGCTAAAAAGTGGCACATGGTGGCAAACTGGAACAGTTTTGAAGTAGTAAAGATATGCTGTATAAGTGTTTTGCAAGATTGAGTCTACTGCAGGCAGTGTGTGTTATATTATCAAAGAAATCAACAGTAAAAACTGGCCCTACAGAGCAAAAAAGAAAAGCCCATACACAACCAAAAAGAAACGGCCCACAAACTGATTTGTCAGACCAGCCCTGCCTGATTGCCGTAAAGGCCAGCACATCCCTGGCAGAAACAGTCTCAAGTCCACACACTCGAGTCAGAGCATTGCAGGTTGTCCTTTCCATCCACAGGTAAAGGCCATCAGTACTCCACATGTTGATTCTGCAGTGGTCAAGTAGCAAATTGGGTAGAAGCTGCATCTTCGGCATGGCCAGCTTCTCTTCAGAAAAGGGTAAATGGCCGAATGTACCTCCCTGGCTCTTGCATAGTAATCATGGTGCTTTTGGCAGTTGTGGTCCTCCATCAGCTGATTGCAGGCAAGTTCTAGAGAAAGCAGTTGCAGCTCCCATGGTGCAGCTGATCAGTGGGTGTGCGTTCCTCACATTCCCTCAGCAGTGTTGCAGGTTTCCATGCCATCGGCATCAGAACCCAAGCTTCACCCAGAGCAACTGCCAGGGTGACACACAGTGTGTGTAAGTTGATCAGTCTTTTGAGCTTGGTTCTCAATAAGAATTATAGAGACCGGAAGATTCACTCATACCACGAGTCACATCTGGCTTCACGCTCTCAGGTTGTACTCTTTCTCTGGATATTCTGTACACCAGTCATGTGCTGTGCTGCTCCCCCTGAACAGTCTACCCTCCCCAGGGCAGGGCAGACTGCTTTCCTCTCTTAGCAAGCAGGCTGCTTCTAGGCACTAGACAGACCCTAAGCTCCTAAAGCAGAAAATAAAACTTCAGGTGATGTCCCCTCATGTCTGGCAGGTTGGCCGTTAGGCAGACAACAGCCTTGGTATCACAGCTGTTCTATGAGTACTTTACAGAGCACTCCCTTTCTTGGCCCTGATGAACCTGGAACTGGAACAAAGTGGGTGGTTTGGATCCCACTTGTATATACATATACCAGACAGAGATCCACTGTCTCAACTTTGAGAACTAGTCTGGTTTGGATCTCTTTTCAAGTGCCATTCTCAGGCACAGCCTTTGTAGAGAGTGATGTTTTTCAGAGCAGGTTGCACTTGTGATAACTCCAGGCAGGGCCATCCAAAACATGGGGAAAATGCAGTGTGAGTTTTCGGCACCTAGCTATCATCAGCTTTTCTGAAGCAGTAGTCATGGACAGTCAAAGGTGAAGACCTGACCTAGAAACATCCCTGCCTAGGCAAATAAACAGCTTTCCCACCGCTGACCCCCCCCACCAACCAAATCAGCAACCACTTGTTGACAAAGGCTTCATGGAAGACAAACCTATTTTCACTCCTTCCAGATAACTTCTCCAGTGAATGCAACACCTGCCATGTTGCTGGTGTTCTGTGTAACTGTCCCAGTGACCATCTCTCAAAGTGATGAATTTGAGTGCAGATTCAGGTGAGTAAAATTATTGGTCCATTTGATTTTCTAGTAGGGTTCTCTTTTTGGCCAGAATGATAGACCATCTTCACATGTTGCTGTATCTCATGTGCTACGATTTTGGGGAAGTTTAATATTTTGTTAGCTCCCAAAATACAAGGGATGTCTAGCCTATGTGTATGCACTCACTGCTAGAGGAGCAGGCTTTACTGGTATTATCTTCTCTGATAATGAGGTATTCCGATTACCTCCATGTGCTTTTTGTGGTGATATGCCTTTGGCTTTCACTTCATGGGGAGGCCACTTGAGCCATTCTTGGGTTAGTTTACGCATTAGTGGTTTTCTACTGCTGTTGGCCCTTAGTGCCCTGTTTGGTGCTGGGGTTTTAGTTGCTCCTTAAAGTGCCCTACTTTTTCACAAGTCTTTTTCATGGAACTGATTTATTTGTAATATTTGAGGAAAGTCACTAGGTCTTTTGTGCTTGTGATTTTAGGCTCCCTTCTGTCTATAGCTTAAGTTGCAATTCTGTGCTCGATTTGGTTGTCAGGAGCACATGTGTGGCAGATGTGTTCTTCAGGATTATTGTCTTTTTAATGGACAGCAGATATGTTCCAGGCCAATCCTGATTTTCAACATGATCAATGTTATATATGTGATCAAAGTGTTCATGTGTTGAAGTTGTATAGCTTGAGGAAGTGTCAGTAATCATGTTGGGATTTAGTTCAGATTTGATCTCCACTGTGTGGGGCTGCCCACAATCTCCCTCTTCAGAAACTCAGACTGTCTGTTTCACACAGTGTGCTGTGTTTTGTTTCCTCCTGCACCTGCTTTGCTGTCTTCATAGGTATGTTAATCATGGTTGTGATCTGAAGACATGAATGCAGGACAAGGTTTCAGGTTTCTTGGGGCCATAGTGTCATCTTTGCTTTTTAGATATGTGTGTGTGTGTGTGTGTGTGTATGTATTTTATGTTAGGACCAATGCCTACTGTGCCCTCTGTTCAATTGGAAACTCAGCGATGAGTGGATAAGAATTGATGGTAATAAAAATGTTTTATCCTTGTATTGTCATAATGCAGTGGGTGTGTTGTACCCATTGCATACCGTCATGTCTTGCAGTGATGTTTAAATGCATATTGACATTATGGTGAGATTTGTTTGCATTGTGGGAATGTGTGTGTAATGTCTTTGGCATTCACTAAAAGAAACAACAAGACACAGGGATGAACATGAATTAACATTATTCTAAATTGACATCAAATGAGCTAGCTACCAACTTAAACCACCACCTCTCAAGTAAGCGGCTAGTCTCTATCTAACTACACTCAAAGCATAACACACTAACACATAATACGCATTCTAAAGTCTAGCTAGAACATTTCATATACTGAAGTTCTATTCCTACCATTATACAAATGAATGACATTGTAAAGACACCACATTGACTTTCCGTTTCTGAAATTAAACGAAACAACAGTGCTGGTGCGGAAATGTTTTAATTGAATTAGTTCAACCCAAAATGTACAAGAGTGGATTCCAAATATGCGCTGTTTTCTTGTACATGCAAATGGATCTTTGCCACTATTTTAGAATGGAGCATAAATTGAAAAACATCTCAATAAACATCATTAATGTATTTATTTAGTTCAGTCAATGATGAGAGTTGTGGATCAGTTCGAAAACCTTTATATATTGATAAGAGTTTAGTTTATCGTTCTTTGTCTCTTTATTCAAATTAGTCAATCAGATAAATCCGTTTACAGAAATAACAAGAAAATTGCAGCCTGCTCCATAAAGGAAATTAAGTCCCTCTTCTACTCTTGCGGATCCTAACCTACTAGAACCCATAACGAATCCTTTTGTAAAAGAGCAATATTTAAAGGAGCATTGAAATCGAATCGGATTGAAGTCAAACTCCTCATGAAGTGTAGTTCTAGTAACTCGGCTGAGTCTTTTCTCTCTAACAGCATCAGTAAGCAGTTTCAGTAACAACTGTTCAAATTAAGATAAGAAAATAGTCACAGCACTAGCCATAACCGTTGAAGAAAAATAGACACCTACGAAATAGTTGGCAACATAAATCACCATCAGCAGCAGCTCACAGTGAATAGGGCAAAGTTGCTAAGGAAAAATAAAGATGGTCACAGAAGAATAGCCTGGACTAGTCAGGGTAGCACTCTCCTACATCTAACTAGGAACACATATATTATAAACACAAAAACACATGTAACAATCCATGCTGATGTTAGGTCATCTTAAGCCTATGAGGAAGGATTGTTCAATAGTATGCTAGTTCTTCCTTAATTTCCATGGTTAATGTATGAAGATGGCAAGGTGCTATCTACAAGTGTCAGCTTAGTTGCTAAACATTCATGTGCGTTAGATTCCCTCTGAGTTCCCACGAGAACCCAGTATTCACTGCGTAACAATGAACTATTCTAAAGCAGAAACATTCCAGTTGCAACGTACAAAATTAAGTCATTTGATTCACGTCTTCATGCAAGCATTATTGTTTAATACATTAGTCAGTGTTCAGCACTGTGAATATGTGGCAGCTAGAATCTTAACTAAATAAGAGGCGAACTTGTAGCTTAGGAAAAGAAGAAATACAATTTAGAGTTAGCACATTCTACAGAGATGAGATGTTTAAGCAAGTCGTGTAAATCATTTATCAATATAATATTGCACAGTTCAGCATCGTCCAAAAAGCATTTATTTATTAAAGAAGAAATTTTATTGAAAGATAGAAAGATGAAAGATAGATGAGGCCCAGTCTGACCGACCAATCCCCCCATCTGATGTTTATCTTAATCATTACACAAATTCATTTTCCATGTGATTTGTTTCAGAGTGCACATTCATCATCAGCTGAGTCTTGTTTCTTTCTTTTCAGACGTC